>NC_064615.1:198970209-201431459 GCF_023898315.1 Schistocerca nitens | reverse complement strand
GAAGTGGGGCAAGTTCTTTCGCGTACTCTGTGTGGAAACGAATTGGTATCCTGTCAGGTCCAGTGGACTTTCCTCTGTTGAGTGATTCCAGTTGCTTTTCTATTCCTTGGACACTTATTTCGATGTCAGGCATTTTTTCGTTTGTGCGAGGATTTAGAGAAGGAACTGCTGTGCGGTCTTCCTCTGTGAAACAGCTTTGGAAAAAGGTGTTTAGTATTTCAGCTTTACACGCGTCATCCTCTGTTTCAATGCCATTATCATCCCGGAGTGTTTGGATATGCTGTTTCGAGCCACTTACTGATTTAACGTAAGACCAGAACTTCCTAGGATTTTCTGTCAAGTCGGTACATAGAATTTTACTTTCGAATTCACTGAACGCTTCACGCATAGCCCTCCTTACGCTAACTTTGACATCGTTTAGGTTCTGTTTGTCTGAGAGGTTTTGGCTACGTTTAAACTTGGAGTGAAGCCCTCTTTGCTTTCGCAGTAGTTTCCTAACTTTGTTGTTGAACCACAGTGGGTTTTTCCCGTCCCTCACAGTTTTACTCGGCAAGTACCTGTCTAAAATGCATTTTACAATTGCCTTAAACTTTTTCCATAAACACTCAACATTGTCAGTGTCGGAACAGAAATTTTCGTTTTGATCTGTTAGATAGTCGGAAATCTGCCTTCTATTACTCTTGCTAAACAGATAAACCTTCCTCCCTGTTTTTATATTCCTATTAACTTCCATATTCAGGGATGCTGCAACGGCCTTGTGATCACTTATTCCCTGTTCTGCACTTACAGAGTCAGAAAGTTCAGGTCTGTTTGTTATCAGTAGGTCCAAGATGTTATCTCCACGAGTCGGTTCTCTGTTTAATTGCTCGAGGTAATTTTCGGATAGTGCACTCAGTATAATGTCACTCGATGCTCTGTCCCTACCACCCGTCCTAAACATCTGAGTGTCCCAGTCTATATCTGGTAAATTGAAATCTCCACCTAAGACTATAATATGCTGAGAAAATTTATGTGCATTGTATTCCAAATTTTCTCTCAGTTGTTCTGCCACTAATGCTGCTGAGTCGGGAGGTCGGTAAAAGGAGCCAATTATTAACCTAGCTCGGTTGTTGAGTGTAACCTCCACCCATAATATTTCACAGGAACTATCCACTTCTACTACACTACAGGATAAACTACTACTAACAGCAACAAACACGCCACCACCGGTTGCATGCAATCTATCCTTTCTAAACACCGTCCGTGCCTTTGTAAAAATTTTGGCTGAATTTATCTCTGGCTTCAGCCAGCTTTCTGTACCTATAACGATTTCAGCTTCAGTGCTTTCTATCAGCGCTTGAAGTTCCGGTACTGTACAATGCAGCTTCGACAGTTTACAATTACAATACCGATTGCTGCTTGGTCCCCGCATGTCCTGACTTTGCCCCGCACCCTTTGAGGCTGTTGCCCTCTCTGTACTTGCCCGAGGCCATCTAACCTAAAAAACCGCCCAGTCCACGCCACACAACCCCTGCTACCCATGTAGCAGCTTGCTGCGTGTAGTGGACTCCTGACGTATCCAGCGGAACCCGAAACCCCACCACCCTATGGCGCAAGTCGAGGAATCTGCAGCCCACACGGTCGCAGAACCGTCTCTGCCTCTGATTCAGACCCTCCACTCGGCTCTGTACCAAAGGTCCGCAGTCAGTCCTGTCGACGATGCTGCAGATGGTGAGCTCTGCTTTCACCCCGCTAGCGAGACTGGCAGTCTTCACCAAATCAGACAGCCGCCGGAAGCCAGAGAGGATTTCCTCCGATCCATAGTGACACACATCATTGGTGCCGACATGAGCGACCACCTGCAGATGGGTGCACCCTGTACCCTTCATGGCATCTGGAAGGACCCTTTCCACATCTGGAATGACTCCCCCAGGTATGCACACGGAGTGCACATTGGTTTTCTTCCCCTCTCTTGCTGCCATATCCCTAAGGGGCCTCATTACGCGCCTGACGTTGGAGCTCCCAACTACCAGTAAGCCCACCCTCTGCGACTGCCCGGATCTTGCAGACTGAGGGGCAACCTCTGGAACAGGACAAGCAGCCATCTCCGGCCTAACATCAGTATCAGCTGGAGACAGAGCCTGAAACCGGTTCGTCAGACAAACTGGAGAGGCCTTTCGTTCAGCCCTCCAGAATGTCTTTCGCCCCCTGCCACACCTCGAGATGACCTCCCACTCTACCAGAGGTGAGGGATCAGCCTCAATGTGGGCAGTATCCCGGGCAGCCACAGTCGTAGTCCGATCGGGGGATGCGTGGGACGAGCTGGCTGTTCCCGACATACCCCCATCTGGACCCCCACAGTGATGCCCATTGGCAACAGCCTCAAGCTGTGTGACCGAAGCCAACACTGCCTGAAGCTGGGAGCGAAGGGATGCCAACTCAGCCTGCATCCGAACACAGCAGTTGCAGTCCCTATCCATGCTAAAAACTGTTGTGCAAAAAACGTCTGAACTAATCTACTATCAAATTTCAGTCCCCCTTAACTATTAAATTTTCTGCTCCCTTAACCATCCGAATAATTTCTTTTATCTCATTATATATTCTTCAATCTCCTTCTCATCTGCAGAGCTAGTTGGCTTATAAACTTGTACTACTGGGTGGGTGTGGGTTTCGTGTCTATCTTGGCTACAATAATGCATTCACTAAGCTGTTCATAATAGTATCTTATCTACAGTCCTATTTTTTACTCATTATTGAACCTACTCGTGTATTACTCCCTTTTGATTTTGTATTTATAACCCTGTATTCATCTGACCAGAAGTCCCGTTCCTCCTGCCACTGAACTTCACTAATTGCCACTATATCTAACTTTAACCTATCCATTTCCCTTTTTAAGTTCTGTAACCTACCTGCCTGATTAAGGGGTCTGTAACTACTGTAAAGGTTCCTGCCCCTCTCAACAGATACTCCTCCAATGTGGTTGCACCTACAGTATGGCTATCTGTATCACTGAGACACGCAAACCTCTCCATCAATGACAAGGTCCATGGTTCATTGGTGTGGGTGGGGGGGGGGGGGAATATGAAATGGAATGACCACATAGGCTCAGTTGTGGGTAAAGCAGTTGATCGAATTCAGTTTACGGATTGGATACTGGGGAAGTGCAATAAGTCTACAAAGGAGATTGTTTACAAATCACGCATGTCACCAGTTTTAGAATATTGCTCAAGTGTGTGGGACCTATACCAAATAGGACTAACCAGGGGTATTGAACATATACAGAAAAGAGCAGCACGAATGGACAAAGGTTTGTTTGATCCATGGGAAAGTGTCACAGAAATACTAAAGAAACTGAACTGGCAGACTCTTGAAGGTGGATGTAAAATATCTTTAGAAAGTCTGCTAACAAAGTTTCAAGAACTGACTTTAAATGATGACTCTTGGAATATACAACAACCTCTTACATATCACTCACATGAGGTTCATGAGGAGAAGATAAGAATAATTACAGCATGCAGAGATCCATTCAGACAATCATTCTCACCATGCTCCATATGTGAATGGAACGGAAAGTAACCCTAAAACTGGTAAAATAGGATGTACCTTCTGCCATTAGTTCACAGTGGTTTTCAGAGTGTAGATATAGATGAAGACAGCAGTCAGCTCTGCAGCAGGCATGATGAACCTGCTGAGTGTGAATGCTGTATGCAGCCTGAGGCAGCTGGCGTGGGTGTACAGATGTCCTGTATCGAACCCAGGAACCTTAGAGACTGGCTGGAGTATCAGGCTACACCACCCAACGGATGGCCTCACCTCAGTAGAACTAGTTTGAAATCTGTAACCACCATGGCTACCTGACAGCTGAGAGACCACCAGCTTCACCCAATTGACAAAGATGCTCAGTAAGGCCATAGCTGCTTTGCACACATCTAACAGTTGGCACAAAGACTGTCACAGTACCAATGTAACTTCAATGTGCTACTAAAAAAAAAAAAAAATAAATAAATAAAAAAAAAATAGTGGCCAAGCAGAGGGCATTTATACATACTCCGGTAGGTTGTGCTGTGACAGGAGCTCACTTCCTGTCTTGTAGCTGGCTGCAGTAGTGGAGCATTGGTGCACAGCATGTAGCAATCCAGCCTACCGCTGTGGCAGACTGCTGCATTGCAGCATTATTTTAGAACAAAGCTGTAAAATTACATGAGGCACTGCCTTGCATACCCCTTGGATGGCTGCAACTGCCTGCCTGAGGTTCCTGAACTACAGTGATTAACATTTCTTGTATTGTAAATTGCAAATGTATGCCCAAATTTGTATTTGTGATACCGAATATTTTTATTGTAAACATATATTTTGCAATATTTATTTCTCTGTAACACTTATTATTTTGTAATCTTTATCTATCTCTAAAATGTATTTTTTGTAGTGGGACCTAAGTTACTGTTTACTATTTTTGTTTTGTAATCTCTGTCTATCTCTAAAATGTATTTTTTTGTAGTGGGACCTAAGTTACTGTTTAGTGTTTTTGTTTTGTTTTATGTATTACCATAAATTCTGGCCAAAAGCTTGTAAAACTGACACGATCCATATCCTGTGATAGTGTCACAACATGGATCACTGAAACAAGAGATAAATAAAAAAAAATTAAAAATCGATGCTGCAACAGCAGGTAGGATTATAAGCCTACATTATTTTAGTCTTATTATAACTAAATTTGAGGCCTGCTTTCCTATTTGCTCTATTAAATTCTTCCACAAATTGATTTAACAATCCTGAGATGTACTGCCAGTTCATATTGTCTGACAGGCACAATATTCTGGCAGTCAGACATGTTGCCATCATCAGTTGCACTGGCAGAGCAGAAGGAAGATTATCATTCCTGGATGTCTTGGTCAAGAGAAGAGCTGATGGCACCCTGGGCCATCGTGTGTATTGGAAGAAAATGCACACTGATCTGTATTTGTACGCATACAGCTGCCACCAACCTTCCCAGAGGAATGGGGTACTAAAAACACTAGTACACAGGGTGCACACCATGTCAGATGCAGAGATTTTGCCCCAGGAGCTGGAAGACCTCAGAACTGTAGTCCAAAATAATAGGTACCCAGAATGGCACATTAGGCACTCTCTCCATCCCACCACAACAGTATAACCTGTGGAGACAGAACTCTGGAGGAAGAGGCAGCCACTACCTTTATACCATTCACTGGCACACTATTTGGAAAAATCTGATGAATATTGAAGGAGCACTGAGTAAAAATTGTCTTTTGCCCACCCAACAAAACACAACCATTATTGTGAAGTGTCAGACATGATCTCAGTTTGTGGAATGTCGACTTATACAAGATTCCGTGTCACTGTGGAAAGACATATATTGGATAGACTGTGTGCACAGTCAAATATCATTGCTGAGAACACATATCCCAACAAGTCAGCAGCTGAAGAGTACTGTTTGTCTGAGGATCATGCAATGGAGTTTGAACGGACTGACTTCCAAACATTGCGACAGCGTCGTTAGAGAGGCCATAGAAATTCGCACCAGAATTGGTCTCATCAACCAAGATTGTGGCTATAATATTAGCAAAGCTTGGGAAACTGCACTGAGATTAATTAAGGAGACCCTCAGCAAACAAAATGATCTGACAACCATGGCAGAAGAGTATCTACATCAACACTAACACAGACACTGACGCTAGTGTCTCTGCGGCTGCCGATGCACGGCTGTGGGTGCAGACCACGGATGGAAAGGCTTGCTTTCTGTGGGATGGGATGTAAGCCAGCCACATGCCCTCAGGAGCTCAGTTTGTCAGTGCACCTTATGATGGTTAAATGTCTGACACCAAATTACTGTGCTCATTGGACACTATGAAACAGCAGTACACTCATGGACTGTTCAGTGAACAAATATGCCAGGAGAAACTGAAGAATCACATCTTCCACAAATTGTTTAAGTTTATCAGCTATAGAGGCATAAGAACAATATCAACAAAAGCAATGTAGCTCTAATATGGCCCCTTAATCTGTACTTCTTCTCAACTGTCCCAGTTTAAGAATATGAAAACTTCCTTTATAGGTGCTGGTAATATAAAACTTTGTTAGCCTGAGTAATTTCTGAAGTTCCTACTGACCAGATTAAGTCTAATGGAAGCTGTAGCATACACATGTGTACCATTCAGTGTAATAACATAGGTTGAATCAATATACTGTTGCTCAAGGAATGATGTTTTGGATTTTATTGAAATTGAGATAAAAGGTTTCTAACAAAAATCTCTGTATTCCAGACAAACTATTAATTTATGCTCATTGTCCCAGTTTGTAATTTCATTCATCAGTTGAATGTGATCCACTAATTAGATTAAATCAGTTTAGATACTTTGTCACTCTGTAACCCATAGTGAGGATGTCCTCAAAGTTATAACTTCAAGTTGAAGAAATATATTTCAAGGACGATGCAATACATGAAAGTCACAGATCAAGTAAACAGAGTAAGACGTGTGCCACTTTAACAGTCAAATCATCACTGAGTCCGAGTCTAGCGGCTGCTGGCTGGCTGGCTGCTTAGGTGGTGCTGCTGCTGCATGGCTGGCAGACAGGGCTGCATGTAGAGGACACACGTAACTGCGCGGCGACACTTTGAAAGATCGGCGAGTCACACTTTTCCCCCCTTTGAAGTTTTTGCACAGGTCTTGATGGAGGTGGCCTGTAGATTGCTGACGTCCATAGATTTTGTTTGATTGGCCGTAAAGTCTCGAGGAGGAGGCTTCCCTTATGGATGGAAGTGTCCCCGGTGATAACGGGTCGAGATGACAGGAGATGTGGGGGTCAAATCTGCTGGGACCCTGTGCACCAATCTGCCCAGTGTGGCAAGTCCGGTTGTTATAACAGAAGACATGGGCGATGTGTCCGCGTCCGTAGGAGAAGGAGGCGAGTAGAGTTGCTCCGACAGATGATGGTCATCTGATTCCTGCATGGGCACATCTCCTGTTGGCGTCAGCTCTTGTGCTGGCACTGATATGATGGTGAGAGGACTGCATTGTGAGTAATGAGAGATTCCAGGATCCCGAGCAACAGGTAGAGGCGAAGGTGGTGCAGCGGAATCCGGAACAGGCATTGCCAGCACATGAGTCCGAAGCTGGTCCGAATGACGCACTGCAACACCCGTGTCCATCTGGATTCCATGGTGTCATAAGATGCGGCCAGAATTCCATTTTGGCTGCCTGCCATATCACCGTACCCATACAAGGTCGCTGGAGGTGAACCGGCCAAGTGAAGACACCTGCAGCCATGAGGTGGAAGGCCACAGAAGATGAAGTAGCGTGCGGGGCTGTCGACCGTCTAAGAGCTCAGCCGGGCTGTGGTCACCCACGGGGGTGAAAAGGTAAGAAGCCAGAAATTGGAGAAACACGTCATCAGCAGCAGAAGAAGTCAGGAGTTTCCTCATCTGAGCCTTAAATGTGCTGACCAGTCATTCAGCCTCACCGTTTGACTGTGGATGGAACGGAGGGGCTGTGACATGCATGACGCCATGACGGGCACAAAAACCCGCAAAATCGGAAGAGGCAAATTGCGGACCATTATCAGTAACAAGAGTAGAGGGAAGGCCATCCAAAGACAAAATGCGAGCTAGAGCATTGGTGGTTGCCGCGGTGGTAGGCGACGTGCAACAGACAATGAAAGGAAAGTTAGAGTAGGCATCAATAATGAGAAGCCAATAAGTACCTAAAAAAGGTCCCGCGAAGTCAGCATGAATACGCTCCCAGGGCTTCTCAGGCGAAGGCCACGGTGACAAAAATGACTTCGGGGCGGCGGCCTGTGATGCACAAGGGCCACAGGCAGCGACCATGTATGTGATTTCAGAGTCGATGCCGGGTCAGTACATATGACGGCGCGCCAGAGATTTTGTGCAAGAGACACCCCAGTGCCCTTGGTGAAGGAGGCGCAAGACCGAAGCACGCAAAGACGTAGGTACCACAACACACGGTGAAGCATTTTCGGTGGAAAGGAGGATAACACCATCCCTAGCCATGAGGCGGTTACGCAAAGTGTAGTAGTTCTGCAATGGATCAGAAGTCTTAGCGGACGGACGATCTGGCCAACCCTTCTGAATACAGCGTAAAACCCGGGAGAGGGTAGGGTCAGAACCCGTAGCAGCCGCCAGCCGTTCCCTGGTGATAGGGAACCCGTCCACAACCCACTGCTCGGCAACATCCAGGTGGAAACACAAAAGTTCGTCCCTATCAAATGCCAGATCAGGACCCATGGAAAGGCAAGACAGTGCATCAGCATTTGCATGTTGAGCCATCAGCCGGAAATGAATCTCATAATAGAAACGAGACAAGTAAAGAGCCCAATGCTGGAGGCGGTGTGCAGCCTTGTCGGGAAGTGACGTTGATGGATGAAACAAGGAAACAAGTGGTTTGTGATCCATCACAAGATGAAATTTGGATCCTTAGGGAAAAACACCAAACTTATGAAGAGCATAAATAATGGCCAAAGCTTCTTTTTCAATTTGAGAATACTTTTGTTGGGCATCTGTGAGCGTTTTGGAGGCATAAGCAATAGGTTGTCCAGAACCATCAGAAAAATGGTGCGCAAGGACTGCACTGACCCCGTATTGAGAGGCGTCCGTGGCAAGAACAAGATGTTGGCCAGGACGATAAGTAGCCAGTCACAGGTCCTGTTTCAGCATAGTCTTCTAATTCTGGAAAGCATGACGTGGACCAGTGAAAAGGCACGTTTTTATGCAACAGGTGATGCAACGGCTGAGCCACCGAAGCAGCAGACGGTAAAAACCTGTGATAGTATGCTATTTTCCCCAAAAAGGCCTGCAGTTCCTTAACAGATGTAGGGCGAGGTAGGGCATCGATTGCAGTGACAGTTTGCTGAAGCAGACGAATACCATCCCGAGAGAGTTGCAACCCCAAGTACGTGATAGACACCTGAAAAAATTTTGATTTCTGAAGATTACACTTAAGACCGGGAGTCTGTAAGACATGAAAAAGTGTGCAGAGATTCTGAAGATGTTCTTTAGTGGTGGAGGCAGTGACAACAATGTCGTCCTGGTAATTTATACACCCAGGGACAGTGAGTAATAATTGTTCAAAGAATCGGTGAAAGAGAGCGGGGGGCTGGCAACCCCTAATGGCAATCGTTGATATTGATAGAGGCCGAAAGGCGTGTTAAGGACCAGAAACTGCCGGGAAGCAGCATCGAGAGGAAGTTGATGATAAGCTCCTGACAGGTAAAGTTTAGAAAAATACTGGCCTCCAGCAAGTTTAGTGAACAATTCTTCAGGTCGAGGCATAGGGTAAGTGTCGATAAGGCATTGAGCATTTACAATGACTTTGAAATTGCCACAGAGATGAATATCACCATTTGGCTTAGCAACGACAATGACAGGAGAGGATCACTGACTGGAAGTGACAGGAAGCAAGACGCCTGAAGCAGTGAGATGATCCAGCTCCTGTTTGACCTGATCACGAAGGGCCACAGGAATGGGCCGAGCCCGAAAAACTTAGGCCGACCAGTGGGTTTGAGCATGATATGAGCTTCAAAGTTGTTTGCCTGGCCTAACCCAGGAGAAAAAAAGGGACGAAAATGTCATCAACAAGGAATCCATTTCAGCATAAGGAATAGCATCAGAGATGATATTGACAGAGTCATCTATGGAGAGCCCAAAAACGCGAAAGGCATCATAACCAAAAAGATTCTCCACGTTACTATGGTTGACCACAAATATGGGAACAGTGTGAACGACAGATTTGTAAGATACCTCAGCATCAAATTGTCCTAAGAGAGAAATCTTCTGTTTATTGTAAGTCCGTAATTGCCTAGTGACAGGTGACAGGATTGGAGAACCCAACTGAAGATATGTCTGAGAATTGGTGATAGTGGCAGCAGAACCAGTATCCACCTGCATGCGAACATCTCGACCAAGTATTTGGACAGTGAGGAATAACTTCCCTGAAAGGGAAGAAGTACAATGGACAGACAACGCAGAATCAGAATCAGAATCAGCGCCATGTTCATGAACATCATGTATGCGGTCGGATTTACAAACGGATGACACATGACCCTTTTTTTTGCATTTGGGACACACGGCCCAACATTGTGGACAATCCTGTCGTGAATGTTTCGTAAAACACCGTGGACATGAAGGAAGTTGCCGTGGGTTTTGCTGCAGTTTCTTAGAAGTTTGTTTACGGTTAGGCCGAGGCTGCGCTTGGGAGCGCACTGCGGCCATGTCCGCCAGCGGGGACACGCCACACACTTCATCAACAGCGCACAGAGGTTGTATTTCCCTGACGTCGCCCCATGCCTCTATTTGCGCTCCAGTGGCGTGAGAAATTTCAAAAGACTGAGCGATGGGTAGGACGTCATCTACAGTCGGATTTGCCAACTGAAGGGCACGTTGCCTAACTTCTTTGTTGGGCACTGACCGGATAATAGCATCCTGTACCATGGAATCGGTGTAGGATTCTTTGTGAACTTCAGTAACAAATTGAAACTTTCTACTGAGTCCGTGAAGTTCAGCAGCCCAAGCATGATAGGATTGATTCGGTTGTTTTTGACAATGATAAAAGGCAACACGAGTGGCTACCACATGCGTATGCTTTTGAAAATAGATGGACAGAAGTGAGCACATTTCAGCAAAGGACAAAGATGCAGGATCTTTCAAAGGAGCCAATTGTGACAACAACCGATAAATCTGAGGTGAAATCCGTGAAAGGAACAGAGACATACATGTTTGGTCGTCCGCGACATGAAGTGCCAAGAAGTGCTGTCGAAGACGTTTTTTGTAATCAGACCAGTCTTCCGCCGTCTCGTCGTAAGGAGGAAAAGGAGGCAGAGACAACGACGAGAGACACCCTGCATTTGATGCCGCGACGAAATCACGAATTGCATTTGTGAGAAGCATTTGCTGTTCTATGAGACCTCGCAATAGTTGCTCTAAAGTAGCCATGGAAACACGTGGGCCAACGATGAAAAAGAAAAATACACTACCTCATCGCCAGTTGTTATAACTTCAAGTTGAACAAATATATTTCAAGGACGATGCAATACATGAAAGTCACAGATCAAGTAAACAGAGTAAGACATGTTCCACTTTAACAGTCAAATCATCACTGAGTCCGAGCCTAGTGGCCGCTGGCTGGCTCGCTGCGTAGGTGGCACTGCTGCTGCATGGCTGGCAGACAGCGCCGCATGTAGAGGATGTGCATAACTGCGCGGCGGCACTTCGAGAGATTGGCTAGTCACAACACTCAAGTTTATGAAACATTTCAGAAAAACAAATATGCATTTGCATATTTACAAAAGAACTAATATGCTAATGTGTCTTCCAGACCCCTATCTTAAAAAAAATAATTGAAAAATAAAAGGATCAATTATTTCGTGATATGGTTTGTCTAAAAGTAAGAAATAAAATGGATTAGAGAAACATTTGATACACTTTGTCTCCTTTACATGACTTTGGGCATCATTTTAAGGCATGTCAAATATTTCCTTAATCTGTTTTATTTCTTACTTTGAAGCAAATCATTTCACAAAACTTTTTGTAATTTTTTATTTAAAAAAAATGGCTCAAATGGCTCTGAGCACTATGGGACTCAACTGCTGAGGTCATTAGTCCCCTAGAACTTAGAACTAGTTAAACCTAACTAACCTAAGGACATCACAAACATCCATGCCCGAGGCAGGATTCGAACCTGCGACCGTAGCGGTCTTGCGGTTCCAGACTGCAGCGCCTTTAACCGCACGGCCACTTCGGCCGGCTTTTATTTCTATTTTCAACTTTTATACAAAAAGCATGATCTCATTGGCATCTAATTTGTTTTCCTAGAGTCATATATTCTTGAAATGTTCTGAATTTAGTATTCTGAAGGAAACCATTTTGGCAGTTAAATATCACACCTGTGTAATTTTTTTATGTGTAAAGTAGCTAGGCTTTCAGAAAAACTTTTTGGCACTTCATTTGCATTGTTAACAGTACCTGTTTGATACATTTCAGTCTCCCTTTAAATCACTAATTTAGTTTTTCTTAATTGCTGTGATTATTTTAAAGCAATTAAGTATTTTTCTATTTTTTTTACAAAAAAAGAACTCACGAGTCAATTTAATAGTCCCATTTCTCCTATGAAAATTCAGACAAAAACCGATTGTGTAATTTATAGAGAATCTTGTTTGTGCTCTGCTCAAACATCTGACCAAAAACATCTAGTTTATTTCCTAAATTAAATTTCAGAATATTTTCTATGCAGTTGGAGATAATTCATTCTCTTATTTTTAGAGAATGCTTAATGCATTATAGGGAAGAGGCTGAGGGGTTTATAGCCATTGAAGATATGAAACAATTACAGGATGTCCAAGTTTGAACAATTGTCTTCCTTTACTGACAGTCAATAAATAATTTTGGGAGTTCCTTTTTCATTGCTTCCATTCTGACACAAACAATTTCTACTAAAACGCTACCACCACCAGGCGTCATTCCTTTTCACACTCCATACGTTATTATCCTATCTACATACATGATTAACTGATCTGGCCTTGTAACACTAAACAAAATGGCCTTGCTGTGCTGGTACTGCAAACAGCTGAAAGCAAGGGGTAACAACAGCCGTAATTTTAACGAGGGCATGCAGCTTTACTGTATGGTTGACTGATGATCGCGTCCTCTTGGGTAAAATATTCTGGAGGTAAAATAGTCCCCCATTCGGAACCCTGGGCGGGGACTACTCAGGAGGATGTCGTTATCAGGAGAAAGAAAACTGGCGTTCTACAGATCGGGGCATGGAATGTCAGATCCTTTAATTGGGCAGGTAGGTTAGAAAATTTATAAAGGGAAATGGATAGGTTAAAGTTAGATATAGTGGGAATTACTGAAGTTTGGTGACAGGAGGAACAACACTACTGGTCAGATGAATACAGGGTTATAAATACAAAATCAAATAGGGGTAAGGCAGGAGTAGGTTTAATAATGAATAAAAATGTAGGAGCACGGGTAAGCTACTGCGAACAGCATAGTGAATGCATTATTGTGGCCAAGATAGACATGAAGCCCACACTTACCACAGTAGTAGTTCATATGCCTACTAGCTCCGCAGATGACGATGAGATTGAAGAAATGTGCGATGAGATATAAGAAATTATTCAGATAGTGAAGGGAGACAAAAGTTTAATAGTCATGGGTGACTGGAATTAGATAGTAGGAAAAGGAAGAGAAGGAAATGTAGTCGGTGAATAGGGAATAGGGGTAAGGAATGAAAGATGAAGCCGCCTGGTAGAACTTTGCACAGAGCGTAACTTAATCATAGCTAACACTTGGTTCAAGAATCATGAAAGAAGGTTATCTACATGGAAGAGGCCTGGAGATACTGGAAGGTTTCAGATAGATTATATAATGGTAAGACAGAGATTTAGGAACCAGGTTTTAAATTGTAAGACATTTCCAGGGGCAGATGTGGACTCTGACCACAATCTGTCAGTTAGAACTGTAGATTAAGACTGAAGAAACTGCAAAAAGGTGGGAACTTAAGGAGATGGGACCTGGATAAACTGAATAAACCAGAGGTTGTACAGAGTTTCAAGGAGAGCATAAGGGAACAATTGACAGAAATGGGGGAAAGAAATACAGTAGAAGAAGAATGGGTAGCTTTGAGGGATGAAATAGTGAAGGCAACAGAGGATCAAGTAGGTAAAAAGATGAGGACTAGTAGAAATCCTTGGGTAATAGAAGAAATATTGAATTTAATTGATGAAAGGGGAAAATATAAAAATGCAGTAAATGAAGCAGGCAAAAAGTAATAGAAACGTCTCAAAAATGAGATCGACAGGAAGTGCAAAATGGCTAAGCTAGGATGGCTAGAGGACAAATGTAAGGATGTAGAGGCATATATCACTGGGGGTAAGATAGATACTGCCTACAGGAAAATTAAAGAGACCTTTGGAGAACAGAGAACCACTTGTATGAATATCAAGAGCTCAGATGGAAACCCAGTTCTAAGCAAAGAAAGGAAAGCAGAAAGGTGGAAGGAATATATAGAGGGTCTATACAAGGGCAATGTACTTGAGGACAATATTGTGGAAATGAAAGAGGATTAGGTGAAGATGAAATGGGAGATATGATACTGCGTGAAGAGTTTGACAGTGCCCTGAAAGACAAAAGTCGAAACAAGACCCCGGGAGTAGACAACATTCTATTAGAACTACTGATAGCCTTGGGAGAACCAGCCCTGACAAAACTCTACCATCTGGTGAGCAAGATGTATGAGACAGGCAAAATACCCTCAGACTTCATGAACAATATAATAATTCCAATCCCAAAGAAAGCAGGTGTTGACTGGTGTGAAAATTACCGAACTATCAGTTTAATAAGTCATGGCCGCAAAATACTAACACAAATTCTTTACAGACGAATGGAAAAACTGGTAGAAGCCGACCTCGGGGAAGATCAGTTTGGATTCTGTAAAAATGTTGGAACACATGAGGCAATACTGATCCTACGACTTATCTTAGAAGATAGATTAAGGAAAGGTAAACCTAAGTTTCTAGCATTTGTAGACTTTTGGCAATGTTGATTGGAATACTCTCTTTCAAATTCTGAAGGTGGCAGGAGTAAAATACAGGGAGTGAAAGGCTATTTACAATTTGTACAGAAACCAGATGGCAGTTATAAAAGTCAAGGGGCATGAAAGGGAAGCAGTGGTTGGGAATGGAGTAAGGCAGGGTTGTAGCCTATCCCTGATGTTATTCAATCTGTATATTGAGCAAGCAGTAAAGGAAACAAAAGAAAAATTTGGATTAGGAATTAAAATCCATGGAGAAGAAATAAAAACTTTGAGGTTTGCTGATGACATTTTAATTCAGATACAGCAAAAGACCTGGAAGAGCAGTTGAACAGAATGGACAGTGTCTTGAAAGGAGGATACAAGATGAACATCAACAAAAGCAAAACGAGGATAATGGAACATAGTCAAATTAAATCAGGTGATGCTGAGGGAATTAGATTAGGAAATGAGACATTTAAAGTAGTAAAGGAGTTTTGCTATTTGGGGAGCAAAATAACTGATGATGGTCGAAGTAGAGAGGATATAAAATGTAGACTGGCAATGGCAAGGAAAGTGTTTGTGAAGAAGAGAAATTTGTTAACATCGAGTATAGATTTAAATGTCAGGAAGTCGTTTCTGAAAGTATTTGTATGGTGTGTAGCCATATATGGAAGTGAAACATGGACGATAAATAGTTTAGACAAGAAGAGAATAGAAGCTTTCAAAATGTGATGCTACCGAAGAATGCTGAAGATTAGATGGGTAGATCACATAACTAATGAGGAGGTATTGAATAGAATTGGGGAGAAGAGGAGTTTGTGGCACAAGTTGACTAGAAGAAGGGATCGGTTGGTAGGACATGTTCTGAGGCATCAAAGGTTCACCAATTTAGTATTGGAGGGCAGCGTGGAGGGTAAAAATTGTAGAGGGAGACCAAGAGATGAATACACTAAGCAGATTCAGAAGGATGTAGGTTGCAGTAGGTACTGGGGGATGAAGAAGCTTGCACAAGATAGAGTAGCATGGAGAGCTGCATCAAACCAGTCTCAGGACTGAAGACCACAACAACAACACATCTACATTTCTGATTCAATTTTTAAACTATAAAAACCTTTGAAGAAATATCCAGTGTACTTTGTCTCCACAATGTACCGGGTGATCAAAAAATCAGTATAAATTTGAAAACTTAATAAACCATGGAATAATGTAAATAGAGAGGTAAAAATTGACACACAAGCTTGGAATGACATGGGGTTTTATTAGGGGGAAAAAAAAGTCACAAAATGTCCGACAGATGGTGCTGGACAGCAAAACGTCAGTGACTGCGCATGACAATCGTGTATAAAAGGAGCTGTAATGAGAGAGAGAATCAGATGCACCAACAGTCACAGCATGTTGACGTTACCTGAAAAGGCACTTTTAGTGAAGCTGTATTATCAAAATGGGGAATGTGCTAGTTCAGCGTTACGATCCTATCGCCATAGGAAGGGGTTCGAACAGGTAACAGTCCTTTGACAAATGCAGCTGTGGCGAGAAAGATTTCGAAGTTTGAAGCCATGGGTTCTTTAGACGATAGTCCCCGTAGTGGCCAACCGAGCACAAGGCATAATGCTGCTGAGACAGTTCTTGAAGAAATGGAGACTGTAAAGGCTTCGTCTATGTACGGGGAAGACGGTGCTTGTGCAGTCGCACGTCGCACCGGCATTCCATAAGCTACTGTTGGGTTGGCACTTAGGCATAGCCTTCGATGCTATCCGTACAAAATCCATCCCCATCATGAACACTTACCTGGTGATTTAGTGAAGCGGAGGGCAATTGCAGTGTGGGCGTTTCAAGAGATGGTGGAAGATGACGATTGGTTGAGTAACGTGTTGTGGACCGAGAAAGCTCATTTCACGCTACGAGGGTCTGTCAACGCCCACAACTGCAGAATTTGGGCTACCGAAAATCCTAGAACTGTTGTGGAAACTCCATTGCAAGATGAGAAAGTCACAGTATGGATTGGATTTACCACATGTACCATTATTGGGCCTTTTTTCTTCAAGGAAATGCGTGATTCTGGTTTTGTAACTGCTACTGTGATGGGTGAGAGGTACGCCGCTATGTTACAAAATCACATCATCCCCAGCCTGGCTGATAAACACCTGCTGGAACGTAGGATGTTTATGCAGGATGGCGCCCCACCCCAATTGCTAGATTCGTGAAAGATCTCTTGCGTGCATCGTTTGGTGATGATCCTGTGCTCAACCGCCACTTTCATCATGCTTGGCCTCCCAGGCCCCAGACCTCAGTCCATGCTATTATTGACCTTGGGGTTGCCTGAAGTCGCAAGTGTATCGTGATCGACCGTCATCTCTAGGGATGCTGAAGGATAACATCTGACGCCAATGCCTCACCATAACTCTGGACATGCTTTACAGTGTTGTTCACAACATTATTCCTCGACTACAGCTATTGTTGAGGAATGATGGTGGACATATTGAGCATTTTCTATAAAGTACATCATCTTTGCTTTGTCTTACTTTGTTATGCTAATTATTGCTATTGTGATCAGATGAAGTGCCATGTGTCCGACCTTTTTTGAACTTTTGTATTTTTTTGGTTCTAATAAAACCCCATGTCATTCCAAGCATGTGTGTTAATTTTTACCTCTCTATCTACATCATTCCATGATTTATTCAGTTTTCAAATTTATACTGACTTTTTGATCACCCGGTATTTGGTTTTGAATCCTGTGGCTATTGGTGTGGCTGGCTGTGTCAGCCAGAGTGAAATAGGATCAGTTCACTATGTGGCTGCCCTTGCTGAAGTTCTCAGTGACAGATGTTGGTCTGTTTCTTGAAACAAGACAACTGATAATTTCTTGCCCCAACCTTGTTCAGTCTAAGCTAGCGGTCTGTATCAAAAGACATAAACATTGGCTGTATGATGAACTCACTTTCCTTCTTGAGGTAGGACCAAATGATTCCAAATTTTGCGTTGTATGAATAATAATAATTACACTATAGTGACAATAACTGGCAGTTGAGTGAACAAACCGCAAGTGTTCATATCCACAGTTTCCAAGAATTTTTTTTTTAACAACAATTACTTCCTACAAAAATACCTAAGATAGAAGTACTATTAAGAACAAATTTTTAAACAGTGCTCAGAAGCATACAATTAACTGTTGGTACTTTCAGATCTGTAGGATTGGGCAACAAACCCAATGTTCATTATGTGTAATGACTGTCAACATTACCGATTTACCTACACAATATTTATTGATACACATTATACGGACGTATACAACTTAAACACCTGGCATCTCAAACACTTTGCCCGAGGTCCAGAGATACTGTTTTTTTGCACCGATACTCTTGGGGTGGAAGTCAGTAGAGCTTGTGTCCCCACAGGGCTCCCCCCTCCTCAAGACACAGAGTGCTCAAGATGTGTTGTTGTTTGGTTCAGGTCATCTCTGGAGATGCTGTCTATCTTGTATGCATCTAGATGTCTTGGTCGGTGCAGCGGTCTGCCTGTTCACAATGTTGATAGCATCTGAGTATGTGGTACTGGAAGTGCCATCGTTACATCGTCCACTGGCAGTTGTACATGATCCTGTGGTGGGGGTGTAGGCTGATCCTGTGTCCTGTTTTCTGTGTTATGGTGTGGGGTTGACACATATAAGAAGCTGTCCCTGGATAGCATAGATAACAGTGCAGCGTGCTTTGCCGACCTGTTGGTTTTCATATGTGGCAGATACCACATTCATCATGTCATGTAGGGACAATGTGATATCTTCTGGAGGGTAGTGTTTGACATTGACTGTGACAGAAAAGGGAGTTGTGTCATGGCAAGAGGTCAAAGGGCAGTATTGTTCCCCGGCATCTCCACAAAAGTCCTTGCTGGCTTCAGTCTATTGACAGACACAGTAGTGGGTTTGCTGGCTACCATGATTTTAAATGTGTTGGGTCCCCATCTTAGTACTTTATACAGTCCACTGTAAGCTGGGTGCAGCACTGGCTTGATGTCATCTGTGCATAGCATTATGCGCTTGCAAGTCAACTCTGTAGGTTTTTGTGCACAAATACAGTGGGTGTTGTGTGGTGCGATGGCAGTGGGACTCTGATGCTGATTCTTTACTGTGTCAGCTAAAGATCGATGATCTGTATAGATAGTAAATGGTCTCCATCCAATATTGTTGTGGAAGTAGCACATCACTTCATACATGGCCAGTAGTTCATGGTCAGACCACTTCCTTTGAGAGTCTGTCAGTTTCCTTGGGAAAAGACAGTGTCAATCCTGGCACTTCCTATGTAATACAGTACCTATAATTTGGTCGCTTACGTCCTATGTAATGATGAGATGAGCACACAGTGAAGGTAATGTGAGTGTGATGGTGTGGGCTAGATGAGCTTTAATGTTGTCAAATGCAGTTTGCACCTTGGCTGTCCATGTTAGCTTCCTCTTCTCCGATACATTTTTTCCCCCTTAGAGCTTCTGTGATGGGGAGTAGAATTTCAGGTGCATGGGGTAGGTGTCATCAGTAGAAACTCACAATGCTGAGAAATTTATGTAGTGCTTGGTAATTTGTGGGAGAGGATCAGTTAGTAATCTGCTCAATTTTGTCCTGTGTGAGCCATATGTCTTCAAGTCAAACAAAAGTTTTCAGAGTCCAAAAGCGTGTAATACGTATTATTTGTGGAGTAAATTCACGGACGTCCTGTAGAAACCTCTTCAAAGAACTGTGTATACTAACTACTGCCTCTCAGTATATTTACTCATTAATGAAATTTGTCCTAAATAATATATCTCTTTTTCCAACAAACAGCTCAGTTCATACATACAATACCAGGAACAAAAATGATCTGCACAAGGACTTAAAAGCACTTACTTTAGTTCAAAAAGGGGTCCACTACTCAGGAACACTCATCTTCAATAATTTGCCAGTAAACATAAAAAATTTAGTTACAAATAAAGATCAGTTTAAAAGGAGCCTGAAAGACTTACTAGTGGCCAACTCCTTCTACTCCATTGACGAATTTTTTAATAGAAACAAATGATGTATTGTATATATTCATACTATTAGTATTGTTATTTCAGCTTAAAAAAAAAAAAAAATTGACAGGTTCCACATCCACGAGGATCTCCTCAGCACGGATCTATGGAACGAAAACTAATCTAATCTAATCTGCATTGACTAGTTGGCTGATGAAAGTGATGCAAGACTGTTGCAGTTGTCATTTGTCCTAATTTCCATCCTGTATTGTGGTAGCTTGTCATATATTCCATGCAGGTGTCATTCATGCTCCTCTGTGGATTTTGAGAATATAATTAAATTGCCTAAATAGCAGTAACAGTGTGGAACATTGAAAACTGCCTAAATCAGATACATATGAACCCCACTTATGATGGAAATATATTGGATCTAATGTTAATAAATGGACCTGACCTCTTTGAGGCATCAGTGACGATGACACAGTTGTGGAACAATGATTACCAAAGTACAAAGGACAATTAAAACAAGCAGAAAGATATATATTTTCAGTAAACTAGATGAAAAATCAGTAGTGTCATATCTCAATGAGGAACTTGAAACTTTCAGCACACGGCAGGAGCACTCTGGCTCAAGTTTAAAAGAATAGTGGCCACTCACTGGATAGATAAGTACTCACTAGAACAGCTCATCACAGGAGGGAACCTTCATGACGTACAGTCACTGTAAAGATATTACTAAAGAAACAGAGGTTACTGCATAATAGGTGTAAAACAAAGTGTAGGGCTATAGATAGAGAGATGCTGAATGAAATGCATTTGGCTGTCAAGAGAGCAATGCATGAAGCCTTCAATTACTACTGTAGCTGAATACTGTCAACTGAGCTTTCACAGAACCCAAAGAAATTCTGGCCATATATGAAGACTATTAGTGGCACTAAATTTAATGTCCAGTTGCTAGAAAATGAGACAGGAACTGCAATTGAGGGCAGCAAAGCAAAAGCTGAAATGCTTAACTCCATTTTTAAATGATCCTTTACAAAGGAAAACCTAGGAGAATTGCTCCGATTTAACGTCTTACTACTGAAAAGGTGAATGAAATAAGTGTTAATGAGAATAGAATGAAATAAGTACTAATGAGAAACAGCTGAAATTTTTAAAACTGACCAAAGCTATAGGCCTTCATGGAATCCCTGTCAGATTCTATACTGAATTTATGGATGAGTTAGCCCCTCTTGTAACTATAATGTATCACATATCCCTCAAACAAAAAATTGTGCCCAGTTCCTGGAAAAAGTCACAGGTCACGCTTGTCTGTAAGATGGATAGGTTAAGTGATTCACAAAACTACCATCCAATATCCTTGACATCAATTTGTTGTAAAATCTTAAAATATGTTCTGAGCTCAAACATAATGAGGCACCGGTATCTTGAACAGAATGACCTTGTCAGTGCCAACCAGCATGTATTTCGAAAACATTGATCATGTGAAACCGAACTTGCACTTTTCTCACATGATATACTGAAAACTTTGGATCAAGGCAATCAGGTAGATGCGATATTTATTTATTTCCAAAAAGCATTTGACTCAGTACCATACCTATGCTTACTGTCAAAAGTACACTCATATGGAGTATCAAGCGAAATTAGTGACAGGATTGAGGACATTTTGGTAGGGGGGACATACCATGTTATCTTGAAAGGAGAGTCATTGACGGATGTAGACACAACTTCAGGTGTGCCTCAGGAAAGTGTGTTGGTACACTTGCTGTTCATGTTGTATATTAATGACCCTGTGGACAATATTAATAGTAAAATTGGGCTTTTTGCAGATGTTGCTGTCTGAAAGAAGCTGCATAAATATTCAGTCAGATCTTGATAAGATTTCAACATGGTGCAGAGATTGACAACTTGCCCTACATGTTCAGGAATGTAAAATTGTGCACTTCAAAAAATGAAAAAATGTAGTATTCTATGATTATAATATCAATGAGTCACTGTTGGAATTGGTCAACTCATACAAATATCTGGTTGTAACACTTTGTAGGGATATGAAATGGAACATAGGTTCAGTCATGAATTTATTGGTAGAATACTGGGGAAGTGCAATCAGTCTACAAAGGAGATTGCTTACAAATCACTCTTGTGACTGTTTCTAGAATATTGCTCAAGTGTGTGGGTCCTATGCCAGATAGAACTAACAGGGGATATTGAATGTATAGGGAGAAGGGCAGCATGAATGGTCACAGGCTTGTTTAATCCATGGGAGAGTGTCACAGAATTACTGAAGGAACTGGATTGGTAGACCTTTGAAGATAGACATAAACTATCCTGAGAAAGTCTAGGGATGTACCACCCGCCCCCCTCCCCCCCTTATGTATCACTCACATACGGATTGTGAGGATAAGATTAGGATAATTACTGCAAGCACAGGGGCATTCAAACATATGTGAAAGGAACAGGAAGAAACCCTATTAACGGGTACAGTTGGAGATACTCTCTACCATGCACCTCATGATGGTTTACAGAGTTTAGATGTAGATGGAGATGTTAGAGCCTAGGTTCAACCTGAATAATGTGATAATAATACTGTCTTCAGATCCCTTAGCTATCTATGAGTGTGTTCTTTCCTCTGAAAATATATCTTAGTTAGCCTATTAAGTTTTTGATTTCTTTAGTACACATCTTCTCTCAGATTAATGCACATTGTTTGAAGCAATGTACCTGTAAATGAATTTTTTTAAGAAAATCTGTTAATTATGTATTTCATAAGCCTTTTAGTATGTATTTTCTCTCAGATTAATACCTGTGGAGCAATAAACAGTACCTCTTAAATGTAACGATTACAGCACTGCATCATCTACCATCATATTTCCACTCTGACTTATCCAATATAGTGAGGTTCTTTCTGTATTATGTCCCATCTAAAGGTCCAGTGAAAATACAATACCAAGTTTCTACATGGTGTTTGTGAATGAAAACACGTATGACACCTTACAAACTACTTCAACCTTTAATGAACCAGCTTTGCGACAGCGAGGTGTGAAATGTGCTGACTGGGGAGAAACCATGTATGGGGTTCCCCAAGGCTCAATCTTAGGTCCACTATTGTTCCTCATATATGTAAATGCTCTTCCGTGTAATATGCTACGAGCAGAAATAGTTCTTTTTGCAGATGACACTATAATTGTAATCCATCCAAACACACATACAGAAACAGAGGAAATGGTGAACAGTGTTCTTAAAAGTATCTTTGAGTCGTTTTCTGCGAATGGTCTTACCCTCAGTTTTACACAACATATTCAGTTCTGCATGTCTAGGGTTACTACACCATTGGTAAGTGTAATACATAGTAAAGAAATAGTAAATAGGGTTGCAACTCCAAAATTCTTAAATGTCCATGTTGAAGAGAATTTAAACTGGAAAAAGCACATTTTTCAATTTCTAAAACAACTTAGATCATCGACATTTGCACTTAGAATCCTTAGAAATTCTGGGGAGAGATAAATCTCTGTGTTGACATGTTTTTCATATTTTCATTCAGTAATGTCGTATGGATTAATGTTCTGGAGTAACTCATATTTAAGAAAGAAAGCCTTCATTCCACAAAATATGGTGCTCAACCATGATCATCTTGTAGGCATTTGTTTAAGGATTGGGCATTCTGACTACTGCTTCATAGTATATTTATTCCCTCACAAACTTTGTTGTAGGTAATCCACTACAGTTCTAAAGGTACAATGCTGTAAATAATTACAATATCAGAAGGAAAAATGACAGCCATTATTCCACATTAAGGTTGTCCTTTCGCACAAAGAGGAATTCACAATGCTACAAGAAAATTTTTCGTCATTTATCCAGTAATATAAAATGTCTGACAGACAGCAAAGTAAAATTTGAAAACAAACTGAACAAGTTTCTCCTTGTCACCTCATTCTGTTCTGTAGATGAAGTTCTGTTATTGTAATATATAAAAGGCGGTGGGTAGGAATTACTAACTAAAAAAATAATAAATAAATAAATAATTTCGGCATTTAGCTATATTTACTCCATAATTATTTATTTGCTATGTGAATGTAAAATGACTTATTCCACATCATTATGATTTATGGTACAAAATGATCCATGGAACATGAAACTAATGACTGCTAATAAACTCATTGACAATCTAAGCATAGAAATAAAATGCCTGTCAGAAAGCAAAAGTATTTTCATATGTAGTTTAAAAACATTTTTCCTTAACAACTTCAGTAGTTGCAGAGGCAACAGTCTGGATGATTGACTGATCTCTGATCTGGCCTTATAACACTAACCAACACGGCCTTGCTGTGCTGGTACTGCAAACAGCTGAAAGCAAGGGGAAACTACAGCCATAAATTTTCCCGAAGGCATGCAGCTTTACTGTATGGTTAAATGAATACGGCATCCTCTTGAGTAAAATATTCCGGAGTTAAAACAGTCCCCCATTTGGATCTCCGGGCGGGGACTACTCAAGAGGACGTAGCTATCAGGAGAAAGAAAACTGGCGTTCTACGGATCGGACTGCGGAATGTCAGATCCATTAATTGGACAAGTAGGTTAGAAAATTTAAAAAGAGAAATAGATAGGTTAAAGTTAGATAGAGTGGGAATTACTGAAGTTCGGTGGCAGGAGGAACAAGACTTTTGGTCAGGTGAATACAGGGTTATAAATACAAAATCAAATAGGGGTAATGCAGGAGTAGGTTTAATAATGAATTAAAAAGTAGGAGTGAGGGTAAGCTACTACAAACAGCACAGTGATCGCATTATTGTGGTCAAGATAGACACGAAGCCCATGCCTACTACAATAGTACAAGTTTATATGGCAACTAGCTTTGCAGATGACGAAGAAATTGATGAAATGTATGATGAGATTAAAAAAAATAATTCAGATAGTGAAGGGAGACGAAAATTTAATAGTCAAGGGTGACTGCAATTTGATAGTAGGAAAAGGGAGAGAAGGAAACATACAAGGTGAATAAGGATTTGGGGGGGGGGGGGGAGAAATGAAAGAGGAAGCCTCCTGTAAGAATTTTGCACAGAGCATAACTTAATCATAGCTAACACTTGGTTCAGGAATCATGTCAGTTATGAACTGTAGATTAAAACTGAAGAAACTGCAAAAAGGTGGGAATTTAAGGAGATGGGACCTGGATAAACTGAATAAACCAGAGGTTGTACAGAGTTTCAAGGAGAGCATAAGGGAACAATTGACAGGAATGGGGGAAAGAAATACAGTAGAAGAAGAATGGGTAGCTTTGAGGGATGAAATAGTGAAGGTAGCAGAGGATCAAGTAGGTAAAAAGATGAGGACTAGTAGAAATCCTTGGGTAACACAAGAAATATTGAATTTAATTGATGAAAGGAGAAAATATAAAAATGCAGTAAATGAAGCAGGCAAAAAGTAATAGAAACGTCTCAAAAATGAGATCGACAGGAAGTGCAAAATGGCTAAGCAGGGATGGTTAGAGGACAAATGTAAGGATGTAGAGGCATATATCGCTAGGGGTAAGATAGATACTGCCTACAGGAAAATTAAAGAGACCTTTGGAGAACAGAGAACCACTTGTATGAATATCAAGATCTCAGATGGAAACTCAGTTCTAAGCAAAGAAAGGAAAGCAGAAAGGTGGAAGGAGTATATAGAGGGTCTATACAAGAGCAATGTACTTGAGGACAATATTATGGAAGTGGAAGAGGATGTAGATGAAGACGAAATGGGAGATATGATACTGCATGAAGAGTTTGACAGAGCACTGTAAGACCTGAGTCAAAACAAGGCCCTGGGAGTAGACAACATTCCATTAGAACTACTGATAGCCTTGGGAGAGCCAGTCCTGATGAAACTCTACCATCTGGTGAGCAAGATGTATGAGACAGTCGAAATACCCTCAGACTTCAAGAAGAATATAATAATTCCAATCCCAAGAAAGCAGGTGTTGACAGATGTGAAAATTACCGAACTATCAGTTTAATAAGTCACGGCTGCAAAAAAATAACGCGAATTCTTTACAGATGAATGGAAAAACTAGTAGAAGCCGACCTCGGGGAAGATCAGTTTGGATTCTGTAGAAATATTGGAACACATGAGGAAATACTGACCCTTCAACTTATCTTAGAAGATAGATTAAGGAAAGGCAAACCTACGTTTCTAGCATTTGTAGACTTAGAGAAAGCTTTTGACAATGTTGACTGGAATACTCTCTTTCAAAGTCTGAAGGTGGCAGAGGTAAAATACAGGGAGCGAAAGGCTATTTACAATTTGTACAGAAACCAGATGGCAGTTATAAGAGGCGAGGGACATAAAAGGGAAGCAGTGGTTGGGAAGGGAATGAGACAGGGTTGTAGCATCTCCCTGATGTTATTCAATCTGTATACTGAACAAGCAGTAAAGGAAACAAAAGAAAAATTCGGAATAGGTGTTAAAATCCATGGAGAAGAAATAAAGACTTTGAGGTTCACCAATGACATTGTAATTCTGTCATAGACAGCAAAGGACTTGTAAGAGCAGTTGAACGGAATGGACAGTGTCTTGAAAGGAGGATGTAAGATGAACGTCAACAAAAGCAAAACTAAGATAATGGAGTCTAGTCGAATTAAGTCGGGTAATGCTGAGGGAATTAGATTAGGAAATTAGACACTTAAAGTAGTAAAGGAGTTTTGCTATTTGGGAAGCAAAACAACTGATGATGGTCAAAGTAGAGAGGATATAAAATGTTGACTGGCAATGGCAAGGAAAGCACTTCTGAAGAATAGAAATTTGTTAACATCGAGTATAGGATGGAAGTCATTCCTGAAAGTATTTGTATGGAATGTAGCCATGTATGGAAGTGAAACATGGACGATAAATAGTTTGGACAAGAAGAGAATAGAAGCTTTCGAAATGTGGTGCTACAGAAGAATGCTGAAGATTAGATGGGTAGATCACATAAATAATGAGGAGGTATTAAATAGAATTGGTGAGGAGTTTGTGCACGACTTGACTAGAAGAAGGGATCGGTTGGTAGGACATGTTCTGAGGCATCAAGGGATCACCAATTTAGTATTGGAGGGCAGTGTGGAGGGTAAAAA
Source organism: Schistocerca nitens (assembly GCF_023898315.1). Classification (NCBI taxonomy): domain Eukaryota; kingdom Metazoa; phylum Arthropoda; class Insecta; order Orthoptera; family Acrididae; genus Schistocerca; species Schistocerca nitens. The sequence goes on along the minus strand of NC_064615.1, from coordinate 201,404,869 downwards.
TCGTAGAGGGAGACAAAGAGATGAATACACTGAGCAGATTCAGAAGGATGTAGGTTGCAGTAGGTACTGGGAGATGAAGAAGCTTGCACAGGATAGAGTAGCATGGAGAGCTGCATCAAACCAGTCTCAGGACTGAAGACTACAACAACTTCTTCTGTACAACAAAGGAATTCATGAGCAGAAATAGTCAGTTTCCAAGCACAAAAACTATAAACGGAAAGCTTGTATCCATACAAATATTCTCTTTTATTTGTATTTGTACAGTGCAAGTGTGGTATATTTTGTCTGTTGACACGATTCAGTAACATTTACCGTGAATTTTGTCTATGGAGCAAGGAATTAATTTAATATTGCTTTATAATGATAATTTATTTTCCTCTCAAAGATGTGAAATTTATTAGCAAAGCATCCCTCTGTCATGTAATGTGTTTTGCCACATGTGTACTCTGAATCTGTAACAACTGTAGTTGTCAGCTATAGAGGTACTCAGCGTACTGTTGGATTATATTGCAGTTCTGGAAACAAGGTGCATTGATCATCCAAGATGTGTATCAGTACATATTTCTTTTTGATTATATGTGAGGAGTGTACACTGGTTGTATTCATTTTATTGGTGTGGAAAATAATGAAACGCTTCTGGGCATCAAACATAAATATCTAAATCTTTCTTGTTAATTTGTATATCAAGGGCTGTTATAATACCGACAGATGTTCGGCAAAAACATTATTTAGACACCATGGAATAAACTGGACTACTTTTCAAATTCGGTTTTATTTGTTGCCTGTTATCGAATTTCACTTTCATGTGGGCGTAACAGTATCGACGTGTGGGCGTGGTTTCGAATACTCTGAATTGGTCGCCTCTATTCCAGTTTATTGACAACTCTTCAGCATCTCCAACCAATCCAAACTCGAGTTATTTATACACATAAAGTAACAATCAATAGTCAAACTACAACAAGGTACATATGTTCGTAGTTTGACAGTGAAAATTAATAATTACATTTACTGGACCATTAAAAAAATTAACAGCTTTGGATGAATAATGAAATGTAAATACTGCTACGAGAAGTGAAATCTAAAACTATTCAGAACTATGAGAAATGACGCTCATATGACTGGGTATCCCATTGTTTATAATTTGCAAGAGATCGCGCTGTTGAAATACAGGAAGTCGTTGAAGTCTTTTTTTATGACATTATATGTAATAGACTTTCTATCTCGAACAACTATAGTGATTTTTAAATAAAATATTATTTTGCGACAAATCTAGCCTTGTATTGAAATTTAAAAATATGTATATTTCCCTAATAACATCATTTGATTAACGTGGAAGTAACGCCAAGCCGGGTGACTTCCATTTCCTTCCGCTTGGGTATTGGTGATACGAAGTGCGTTTGGTTCTGATTTAACGATTTGTTAAGTGGAAATTGTCACGGAAGTAAGTAATTTTTCGATAGTGCAGTTTTTGGGATTTATTAAATGTGGTATAACAGTGTGAAAACGATGTAGTAGTGTCTACTTATAACGAAATTGTCGTTTTCCGCTTTATTGGATGATATATGGATTATGTGTGCCTCATCTGTTAAGCCTTACGAAAATATTTATAAGAGGAATATATATTACTAAACGTTTAAGCTAGTTTTTTAAATAAATAAATATTTGTTGGTTTGTTTGCACCTGGAAATGATTGAAATAGTACAAATGTCTCAGCAGGAAAATTATCAATTTACATTATTGTGAGAATAAAATCGATATTACATGACATATATTTGTCGAAAAAGTAAATGAATTAGTGCATTATTCTGAATGTGGAAGTGTGTATGTTGCAAAGAGTGACGAGTAGCCGGCATTTGCAATTTGTTTTTAGATCTCATCGTATGAAATATTTACTGCCAAGAGAGGATAAAAAACGGAACAACGCAACACTTCGTTAATGATTCTCATAAGGTCAATAACGTATAAATAAAAAATAAAAAGGAAGGTATTAAGCAGTGTTGCTTCGATAACTAAGTACTTGTAGAACTGTAGCAGAAATAGGGCGTGACATTTGTTATTCATTTATTTTTGTATGAACATATTATTCTACATGAAACGTAGTGAAAAGCAGATAAATTGTAATGCATGCAGTTGCACACTAGATTTACACGTTCTGAAACTACTAACATTGATAGTACATCAGGTGATAGCGTTCAGCCTATGCCTAATTGCAGTAGAACAAAGAACATAACCGTAGAATTCTGTGGTCAGTAATTTGTGAGAATGGCAAAAGTATGATTTTTGGGTGAAAATTACGAGTAAAGGCAATGCTGCTATTTGTGTGTTTGGTGAAACAGTGTTGGCAGCCCATTCCTTGGGTTATGACAACAGTGCTAGGCTACTGGTTTTAACCAGCAGGTGAAAGAAAAACAGGCACGTGTCATGTCTCTTAGCAATGAATTGGAGCTAGTCTGTCATGTCCTAATCATATCATGAGCTTGTGTAATATTACAGCTAAGAAGCAATGCATTTAGTTAAGCGATACGAATGTTGACAGTGCTTGCTATGAGGTTGTTTGGGGATGCAAGGGGGTGTGTCAGCAGCGAGTTGCAGGTAGTCGGTGAGGTAACATCAGGAAGACAGTGTTTGTTTTGTAGCAGTAGTGGAAATAATTATCAAATCATGATTTTTTTTGGGGGGGGGGTCTTAATAACTTAGGTAAATAAGATAATTGCTGTAACAATAAATGTGTTGATGTGATATGTAGTCATAGTAATGTGATAGCTTACTTGACTTGTCCAATCACTGTCTTACGAATAACACTTGAATTGTTTAGGAAACATAGCACAACTGCTTGTCATAGTAACACATATGTTGATTCCACCAACTTGAAACCGATTATCACTTTTTAACCTAACCTCGGGTGATGCTATCAGCAAGTCTGCCAACACGGTGTTTATTATAAACAAATAGTACCTGAAAAATAGCAAAGCTGTGGTTTGAAAATCTAAGTAAACTGCAATTAGTTTGTGAGGAACATTGAATGATTTTAATTTTGGCATGCCATTCTTTGTGCTGTTTAGGAGAAGTGTCTTGGCTGGCAATACCACTGTTTTCAACTTCAGCTGATTTCTATTGTGCCCATATTTACACTTTGTGCCCTTTTTATGTTTTGACTTTATTCCTGATTTGGTAAATAGTCTGATGTAGCCTAGCAAATAATGTTACACACGCACACTGATTTTCATTGAGTAGAATGTGCACTGGATCTTTGTGGTTTTATAAGATTCATTTAATTTACCTTGCTGCCCATTTATTATTCATTCTGGGTAATCTTTTAATTCTGTACTGTCTCTCCCCCCCGCCCCCTCTCTCCTGGGGGTGGGGGTGTTTGGACGTTGTATACTGTAATATCCACTTGGATAGTTTAAATATTGTCACCTCTCTCACTCAAAACAACAATCTATAGTTATAATGGCAATTGGTGTCGCCAAGATAATGGAACGTGTAGTTTCCCGCAATGTGACAGGATACATTATTATTTGGGCTGGGTTCACATTATGCTGGGTTAAACTCTGCTACAAAATACGAAGTTTTGTGTATGCAGAGGACATTTGCTGCTTTTGAACATTCATTTTTCCTTCTCCATGTGTTACTGGTTATAGGCAGTACTAGAATTAGATAAGTTGAGTGTTACCTGTGATGCTAAATTTTTAGTTTCCCATGCTGTTGTTTATTATCAACATTTTATCAGATGTAAACAGACTTAACAATTTTGTTTTTTATTTATTATGCCTCAGTAAAACTTGCAGGATGCCTCTTAATTTTTACAGATTGGCCATGTTGCATTAAAATAGCTTCATATAATTTTGGTGAAATATTTTATGTCTCATTCAGTAAAAAGTTTTTCCTCTTCAAATGCATAAATTTCTTTTATTTCCAGGTTGAAGGTTGGCTAATTATTAGGGCATCTCAGAGTGGCAGAAGTGATTGAATAAAGTGCTGCAGACAGTATTGTTGGATTGTGGTGCTCTGTGCATTTGAGAACTAATTGGTGCACTCATGCCCTCTCGTTCACCGTCGCGGCAGCCCAGTGCAAGCACATCACGTGCTTCACGCCGCTCACCTAGCTCTTTTCGAAGTCGAGGTACAGGTCGCTCATCTCCATCCGAAAAACGACGGCGTGTTGAGCCACAGCCGGGAAGCTCCCGTCATGGGGTATCTCCACCCACATCTCGTTCCCGGGAACGCAGGGAGTTCAGACCATCTCCTGAGCTTGGGCACAGGTAAAACTATTGTTAAGTTTTGTCTCAATTCTCTGCTGAATTTTTCGCTAATTGATGATAATTATTTCAGTTCTCAATCCATTGTCACTTTACTTAGTGTACAGAATGTGGTTGTGCAATCATTTCCATATCAAAATTGGATGTGTGGCGAAGGAAACATTATTTATAACTATATGTGGACTGAAAGTAGTTATTACCAGTTAAAATTTGTCCATAAAACTGAAATGTCTAGCTTGTTTAACAAATAGAATTGGAAATGATGAATTACTTCGGCACGAGAAGTAAATACACGTGTCAGTTCATTTGAAATAAGCCAGTGGTTTAGGTTCTTTATACCTCAGATTTTGATAATTTTTTTGTACATCTGTAGTAATAGTTTATAACAGAGGGAAACGTTCCACGTGGAAAAAATATATCTAAAAAGAAAGAAAGTGATGAGACTTACCAAACAAAAGCGCTGGCAGTTCGATACACACAAACAAACACAATATCGACCTGCCAGCGCTTTTGTTTGGTAAGTCTCATCACTTTCTTTCTTTTTAGATGTAGTAATAGTTTGCATGAAAAAAAATTTTGGTGTTTAATTTTAGAGTTATTGGTTTTTAAAATTTCCAAAATTTTTGTTACAGTTTGAAACTCTAGTCACTGCAACTCAGTTTATATCAGTGCTGAATTTTTCCAGATTAAATTATTTTTTAATTTTGAAAATTTCAAAATCGGAATTTCTTTTTGTTTTGAGAAAATAATAAATAAATGTTATGTTGTACATTATTTGTTAACCCTTAACTGCCCGAATTTTTCAAAATTTGATATTTAAATTTATTTTCAATTTTTTGACTTTTTGTGCATCTAAGTAGTGCATATAAGCTATTATTTGACTCTTCTCTGCCTTAGTTTGTCTGTAACATAATGTGTCCATATGGATACGCTGGGCACTCAGATGCATATTTGAAATATTTTCTGTGATATTGAAATACATTTGAAGATATGTTTTATTAATCAGATTTTTAATACAAGTAAGTCAAAATTTGAACAAAATAATTCTTACAAACCAATTTATAACAGCATACACAAAATAATTCACAATCATTTGTTTTACTGACTTCAAAGCATTCTAGACACAGTCCTACATCACATTTCCCACATTTTGAGTCAACTGCTGATTATTTCTGTTTGCAGTGCAAACCTACACATCTTCTCTTCCTCTCAGTTTTCTTGATGTAGTGCTTTATACCATCATATCTAATATCACTTGGAACATGCGATTTGTATCCACACATAGGACTGATAGGCAGCCGACCTGCTCCTTTTACGGGATTCATATATCTTTTAGGTAAACTTGTACAATTTCTCTTCTGAATTCAGGTTGAGTAGTCCTAGCTCCCGTTCCTTTCTTCAGCTGCCATGCATTATGTACAGATACATCAATCAACCAAGAAAGTAAAGCCCAATACCACTTCTTGTTTCGATTATTCTGCACATGGCAATGTTTTCATCCATCCTATCCACTCCTCCCATGTGTTTATTATAGGCTGTGATAATTTGAGGACTACTTCTCCTTTGCGGAATATCTTTTTACAAGTGATGTTTAAATCATTACATACAATAAATGATCAAATATTTCTACTTTTAAATAACAGTGGGCAGAGATAACAATTGGTAAGACTTATAATTCTTAAAATTAACGGTACATTTGTTGTACTACACTTGCGTACAGTATACACATAATAATGTTTCTCCATGTATACAGATTTAAAACTTCAGTTGTAACTACTTGCCAGCTGCTGATGCTGTGCTGTAAGTTCAGCCATATGTCTTCCTGCTGTACTTCCAGCATCACATGTCGAGAATGCTCATCACATCCCAATACTCCATGTGCCCCACCTCCCAATGTGTCAGCTGTGGAGAGCACCATTCACCTTGCTAGCCATACTGCAGGATTCTCCAGAAAGAAAGGAAAAAATCATGGAGCACAATATTTCATTGCATAGGTGCACCTGGTTGACAGTGGCCCTTAATTTACTGCTCTGTCCTTCTTTGGCTGCCCTGCGACTTCATCTTTGTTTACCAGACTCGTTATCATTAATTTTAGCAGACAATGCCACCGGTGCCTTCATCTTGGTCTTTGAGGGTGATACATTGCCTGAGAAGGTGAAGGTGATGGTCTGCCACTGTGATATAAAGCCCTGGACCGACTGACCTAAGCACATGTTGTGTGTTCTACCAGACACTTTGTGAATTCCATTGGAGTTACTTTTCATATTACTTTCTTTGCAGGACCCAAGACAATAAACAAGTGAATAAGAGTTTTGTTAAGTGTAGATCTGATTTCATCCTTAGGGGTGAGTTTTATCATTCGATCTGAGTTTTAGCGCATGTCCTTTGTCCCTCTATGTCCCCCACCCTAGTGCTTTTAGGGTGGAGGTTTTAATGCATTGCAGGGTGGCTGGCTTTTCCTTTTTATTTTCGTGGTCGGCCAGCCACTGTAATCTGCTTCCTTGTTTTACTCTCTTGTAACTGTTTCTTGCATCTCTGTTGTTTTCTTGTCTTCTTTTGTGCCTTTTAGTGTTTGTTGCTTTTTGTTTGTTCTTATGGTTTTTCCTTTCTTTCCGTTTTGTGTTACATGTCTCGTCTGCTTTATTCTCACACTTGTGGCATTGTTTTATTAGGAACAAGGGACGGATGGCCTCGTAGTTTGGTCTCTTCCTCCCTCTTTTAAACCAACCAACCAACCAACCAACCAAGTTACGCAAATACTCTATATAGGACTGAATATCCATGTGCGTGAAGTATCTGTACAAGCCAACAGATTGTCTATAAGTTGTGGATTAAAGAATCTTCTATAGAATTTCAGATAGATACCACTCAGAATAATGTATAGTAGAACGGGAAAGATAAATTGAGGATCTGGTAGGTGACAGTTTGGCTTAGAAAAGATAAAGGTTTCGAGGAGACAGTTCTGACACTGTGCTTAATAATAGGTGCAAGACTTGGAAAAATCAAGACACATTCATAGGATTGGTTGACCTAAAAAGAGAGTGACAGTTTAGAGGACGAAGATATCAGAAATTCACAAAAAAAACTGTCATAAGTTGTAGGAAATGACTGGTAATACAAATATGTACAAGAACCAAGAGGCAACAATAACAATGGAAGACCAAGAACGAAGTGCGTGGATTTGAAAGGTTTAAGAAAGTGATGATGTCTTTTGCCCCAGCTTTGCAGTCTATACATCGAAGAAGAAACAAAGGAAATTAAAGTTTCAGAAGCGGGACTAAAATACAAGGTGAAATGTCATAAATGATCAGATTTTGCTGATTAGATTGTTATTTTCATAGTGAAGAAGAATTGTAGGACCTTTCAAACGGAATGAAAAAGCCTAATGAGCACATACTATGGATTATGAGTAAATCAAAGGAAGGCAAAAGTAATGAGGAGGAGTAACATAAATGAGGTCAGAGAAAAATGTAGCATCAAAATTGAGGACCATGATATAGACAAGATAGAATAATTCTGCTACCTTGCAAGCAAAATAATATGACAGATGAAGCAAGAGGAGGTGAAAAACAGACCAGCATAAGAAGGGAGAGCATTCCTGGTGATGATGATGTCTGCTAGTATAAAACACTGACCTTAATTTGAGGAAGAAATTTATGAGAATATATATGAGCACAAAATTGTAAGGAAGTATGTCATGGATTATGGAAAAACTGGAAAAGAAGAGAGTGGAAGTGTTAGAGAAGTGGTACTGTAGAAGAATGTAGAAAATTAGGTGAACTGACAAGATAAGGAATGAGGTTCTTTGCTGAGTCGTTGAGGATCAGAACGTGAAAAACATTGACAAGGAGGAGGGCAGGATGATAGAACGTTCTTTAGGATGACAAGGAATAACTCCTATGATACTTCAGGGAGGTGTAGAGAGTAAAAACTGTAGACACTCCGTCTTCAGGCCACTAGTGGCCTACCGGGACCATCCGACCGCTGTGTCATCCTCGGTGGAGGATCGGGATAGGATGGGCATGGGGTCAGCACACCGCTCTCCTGGTCGTAAGATGGTATTCTTGACCAAAGCTGCTACTATTCGGTCGAGTAGCTCCTCAATTGGCATCACGAGGCTGAGTGCACCCCGAAAAATGGCAACAGTGCATGGCTGCCTGGATGGTCACCCATCCACGTACCGACCACACCTGACAACGCTTAACTTCAGTAATCTCACGGGAACCGGTGCATCCACTGCGGCAAGGCTGGGTGTGAGTGCTACTTTGGGATGAAGAGGATGGCATGGGAGAGCAATTTGTGGTGGATCTCATTAAACCACTCTGAAGACTAACAAAATAAACAAATATCTAGCAATTTTTCTTGTTTTCTTCTTTGGACAAAGTGTGGGCTGACACTATTTTCTCTTCCTTCTGTATAATCGATCTCTGTGTCGTACTAAGTGCAGTCGTGCTCAGATTGTTTGAGCGTATAGCTGTGTTACATATGCCGATGCAGATACTGTTTCACTTTTGCTTGATTTTTTTTGTCTGTCAGTATAAGCTTAGACACTATAGAGGGCATGATCATGACATAATGGAATGCTGAAACTTGTTGCCCTGGAAAAAAAAAATTAGGCATGAAAATACAGCTGTCGGTTTATTTATTGCAAGTTATATATTTTATAATAATTTTCACCTGTTTGATATTTTGAAAGATGTGAGAAACTTTCAGTTGATTGGATAGATTTTGGCAAAATTTAGATAGTCAAAAATTGAGATGCAGTTTTCAGCAATGTTCAGCATCATGAAGTAGGAGGTACTATGAAAAAGGCGCCTCTGTGTGAATTATTTGAGGGAGAGGTTGGGAGCGGTATACTTCAGAGCACCCTTCATTGATGTACACAATGAGGAATTACTTTCTAGGTATTTAAATACAAATGACATTATGAAAAGAAACAAAGTATATTTTGGTGATGTTCACTGTGTTGTTAATTGGAATATAGGAGACAGCATAACTTTTCTCAAATTTAATTTGTTATTTCTCATTACATTTCCTGTGAGGAACAAATGTAGGTACACAAAATCAAATGTGCAGTAGCTGTTTTGCACTTCTCAGAATAATGGTGTAAAGTCAAGTACCTCAGACTTAGGAAACTGTATTTGAAATGAGATGGATGTTCTGTAGCATGCACATAATTGAAATAGGAGAAACTGAAAAACAAAAGGGGTGAAGGAGGAATACAGCAGAAATGAAACAAGATGGGTTATATGAATAGACTGAAAAAGGGTGATATCAAGAAATTCAGGTGAAATTTTGTGTTACTGCAAGAAAAGTATAAAACAATTGGCTAAGAAAACGGAGTGCACAAAAGGTTAGCAGTGTGGTGTGACTGCCAACAAATAACATAGTAGCAGCTAGGGGGGATTGTGCTTTATTCTGACTGTAGTGAACTCAAGATATTGAATTAACAACCAATATATATTAGCTATATGTGTTGACATTTGGAAATGGAAAGTTGGATAAAATCTGAGACAAATTTGTTTGAATCAGCTTTTGATGGCTGTGGCGTGAAGTGTTGCCAGACTTGCCCATCAAAGACAGAGATCCCTCATTTAGCAATGTTTCGGTACAATGCTTTAAAGTAACAGAAAATGTTTGTCATAATGTTAAGCTGTGTAAAACCATTCTAGGGACTGAGGAAAACAACGGCAACAACACTGTTGATTAACAGCATTGTTAGATGAAACTTCTTGGCAGATTGAAACTTTGTTCCGGTCCGGGCCTCGAGCTCAGGACATTGCCTTTCGCAGCGAGTGCTCTACCAACAGAGCTACTCAAGCACGACTTATGACCTGTCCTCACAGTTTCAAGTCAGTGCACATACCACTGCAGAGCAAAAAATTTCATTCTGGAAATGTCCCCCAGGCTGTGGCTGAGCCATGTCTCTGCAATATCCTTTCTTCCAGGATTACTAGTCTTGGAAGTTTTGCTGGAGACCTGCAAGTTTGGCAGGTGAGGTACTGGGAGAAGTAAGCTATGAGGACGTGTTGCGACTTGTGCTTGGGTAGCTCAGTTGGTAGAGCACTTGCCTGCATAAGGCAAAGCTTTGAGTTGGAGTCTCGGTCCAGCGCACAGTTTTAATCTGCGAGGAAGTTTTGTATCAGCAGAATGAAAATTTTATTCTAGCATTCTTAGATTTCTGTTAACTATTTCTGCCTAGTTTAAGTGGGAGTGGAAGGAGGAGGTGTATCACCGAATGTTCTTGATTATAATTAAATTTTTGTGTATTTGATGATAATTTTACTAAGCATTAAATAAGGTAAATACAAGATAATCTATTAAAAACACAGTTGATCTTCGTTTGAAAACATGTCTTGAACTTGCTCAACATGTAGCATATTTTTCACTGAGAAAGTGTATTATATTTGTAAACCAGTTGACATACATCACACCATAGTAAGAAGTCATAATTTTGACTAACCAACCAGTGAAGAGTGAACGTAATGTAATTCATTTGACTGTCACCAATTGCTTGAATTTCAGTAGCGAAGTCCCAGAGTTTCCCATGAGACATCGGAGTCGCTCTCCACCAATGCGTGGATCCAAAGTACGTTCATTTTCGCCAGTGCCACCATCAAAGAGAAAAATGTCTCCTTCATCCAAGAGGGAGCGTGTACCTCGAGATGTAGACAGAGAGCGTTCTGGTCGTATGCCCTCAAGGAAACGTACTAGGTAAAAAAAATTAATTTTAATGCATGGCGTGGAATAATTTTAAGACATCGTTCAGCTTCTTAGCGATGTGATCAACTTCATAGAAGCATACCATTGTTAAAGTTCATTCTTGGTCTACCAATATCGCATGTATGTATGAAAGCTTCATTCTGGAAGCACCAGAAAGGTAACTAAGTGACATAATGAAGAAGGCCGCTGTGGGGTTTGGAGAATAAGGGAGAAGTACTGCCAGAATTGAAGCTGTCAGGATGGGTTGCTCATGCCTGGGTAGTGCAGTTGGTAAGAAAGTTAGCCACTATGGACAATGTTCTGGGTCCAAGATCTTATCAGTTTTCTAATATGCCACGAAGTTTCATTAACAATGTTTAGACAGGAAGAACAAGTTTATTATAAACCAAAACGTGTGCAATGGTATATATTGCAGTTTTCCACAGTTTCCTGTCTTTTTCCATTCTTCAGATAAACTCGTGTGGAAAGTTCTTTGGTGGACAGTTGGATCATCCTGGTAGTCATACACAATATTTCAGCTAGAGACTGATTTCTCATTAGTGAGATATTTTGGGATGATTTTCATAGTTCGGAGCATGCTCATTTTATCCCTGTTAGTGTTTTTCTCTTCACCATGGGTTTGCAGTCTTTGTGTTGTGCTGTCTTTTATTGAAGTGTACCAACTCTCTGACCTTGTATGTAATGTCGAACATTGTGTTCTAGATATGGCCTTCACCGTTATTTAATGAAGTCCTCAGACTGTCAGATCTTCCGATCTGCAGCAAAATTTGTGGGGGGGAAACAAATACAACTAGCAGGTAGTCTACAGCTTAAAACAATAAAATAGACCGTAATGTTTGTATTACTGACACATGTGCATATGTGCACTTTAAATATGAGGCATACATGTTTTAATAAAAACTTGCTCTAATATACTGGAGCCGTAGTGGCATCATCAAATGCTAAACACAAAATCAGCGCCAGGAATTGTCGAACGTATATAAATAATAGTATACACAAGTCATCTTGTCAGCAGCTCTGCTATTCAAAACAAACTACTGTACAGTAACCACAAAATGTTTATGTTGCAAGTTTCATCAGATGTTGCTACTGTAATTATACATGTATTCTTAAACGATAATTATACGATGTAAAATAAAGGGGATACAATCAGTTAAGTCTGTAATGGGCTGATAATGCATAAGAGGCGTTACAGTAATAAAAAGCTGTGAAATGAAACAGGACAAAAGTTAGATTGTTAAAATGGAAAGAGTTAACAAACAGTAATTGAAATATGCTCAAATGGTGATATTGTAGGTAATGACGTAAATAATAAACAGCTTTCTGAGTATACAGAATAGCTTTCTGAGTATACAGAATAATATAAAAATTAATGTATAAGTCCATTGCAGACTTTACTGATCGTATCCCCCTTCATTTCACATGGTACAATTATCACTGAAGAATATGTGTACACCTACTGTAACGACTTCTAGTGAACTTGAAACACAAACATTTTGTGGCTACTGTACAGCAGTTTGTTTTGAACAGTAGTGCTGCTGGCAAGATGGCACTTCTGTATACTATTATTTATATGTTTGACAATGCTGGCACTGATGTTTTTGTAAAATAGGTACCGTATTTACTCGAATCTAAGCCGCACTTTTTTTCCGGTTTTTGTAATCCAAAAAACCGCCTGCGGCTTAGAATCGAGTGCAAAGTAAGCGGAAGTTCTGAAAAATGTTGGTAGGTGCAGCCACAACTAACTTCTGCCGTCGAATACATGTAGCGCTACACAGGCATGCTTTGCAGCCACAAAGATAAATAGTGGCGCCAAAACCCCTGCGTCAGTAAATAAATTTTTTTTAAAAAAAGTTGGAAGACGAGCTTTTTCCTCCGCCCCGAGTTTCGACCACTGCATTTTCATACATTATCTCTCGAAGTAAATACAAATTCCGTATTGTTCATCTTCGAATGTTGTACCGTTTCAATGTACTACGAAAATCCGACTGGCAAAACTGTTTGGGATGTTTGTCAATATGGCCAACTCTACGTTCTGAATTTTTTCCTACCTGTGAGAAGAGATGGTTGCTAATAGGAACTTTCATGAATTGTGAATCACATGCAATATTCTCTTCACCATAAGAATAATACGAATATAAACATTTTGCTATGTATTCTTTCGTGTTTGCTGCTATCTCATTTAAATCCTGTCTGCCGAATAAACTACGAAACTAGAGTGAGACAACAGCAAACGCGGAAGAACATACATATCACGTCATGTTTATATTCGTATTATTCTTATGCGTAATAGTGATACAGTCAGAAATGAAGCACAGCAAGTGACTAGATTTTTAAATCTAAGATGACTAATTTCTGTGCAGAATGTAATGTACTAAAGAGGCGTCTGCAAAGATTTTCAAACGGAGAAAATTTTTCGCTTAACTCTCGTTCAGAACATTTTCAATCATACGCAGTCCATTATTTGGTTCTTGTTGATCATTATCAAAGAAAAGAAGCACTGTAACAAACAACAAATAGCAGTCTCTTGCCATTATTTCGCTAATGAGACGATTCCTCTCTCTCTCTCCTCTCTTTTTTTTAATTGTAAGCGGCGGTAGCACGCACAAAAGCAAGCCATGCCGCGAGCGGCGACAGGCCGTATACACTCATCAGAATGCGAGAAACAATGCATGACACAGTACAGTAATGCATCTTCAGCTTAGAGTGACGTAAACACCTATAACATAGAAAACGGTGCTTAGCAGATCAAAGAAAAATAAGCAATCAATTCAAACCAGACGAAGCACATGAATAAGTAAGGGTACCCGTATAAATACGGACGGACCGCCAGACGCATAGCAATGGCTACCTGGTAAAGCTTAACTGCTAAGCTTACGACTGGAACCAAACTACTGTAGCTGTATCGTCATTCATTCGACCTAAATTGTGTCTCATATTACAATGGACCAACATTGTTTCGATTTGGAGGTGCGGCCTAAAACTTTTCTCTCTCCTTGAATTTCGAGTCTCAAATTTCAGGTGCGGCTTAGATTTGGGAATTTTTTTTTCCATGATTTCGAGTCTCATTTTTCAGGTGCGGCTTAGAATCGAGTGCGGCTTAGATTCGAGTAAATACGGTATGCCTCATCATACTTAAAGCGCACAAATGGACTTGTAGGTCAGTAATACTTTTAATCATGGTCTGTTTTATTACTTTAAGCCGTAGACAATCTGCTAGTTGTATTTGAGTTTTTTCCCATATATTGCTGCAGATGTGGAGCTAGTCATTATAGACCAAATCGGGTAGTCGGATGACAAAAAAATTCCTCTGTGCTCCCTGGTGCAATATAATGTCAAACCTTGTTTCAAATTTGGTTAGCAACTTTTTAAGAATGTCTATATACTCTCCAAGCAGAATGTCCTCATGGTACGGTGGTTATCATCCTTTTACTAATGAGATGTAGGTTGGAGTCAGATTCCCATTGATTTCTGTTGATTTTTTTCTGGTGGGAAGGTCTGGTAGCAGATCCACTCATCCTTGTAAGGCCAAATGAGAAACTACTTAAATATAAAGTTGATGAAGGTGACCTATAACTCAATGAAGATGTGTCACATTGAAAGCCCTGTACCAGACTGGGTCACCATAGATGGTATTATGGCAGTGGAAGGTGAACCATTTTCTTTCAAAATCTTGTCATTTGAATAAGTAGTAGGAGGCTAGTGCTACTTAATTAATGCCAGAAGTTTGGCTTTCCTTATCTCTACACTTTTTAAAAATCATCTTTTGACCATTTATAGTCTGAAGTTTTGCAGAAATGAACGCAGAACAAAATTTGTACCACTTGATGCCTGCACGGATGGCAATGAAACATTGGCCATACACTTCTGTTTGGCAGTACTTCTAGCACACTGTCAAAATGTCATTATTTGTTCATAGTGCAGTGTGTATGAACCCAATGACAACTATAATTCTGATGCTTCATTTCTTTCTGAAAATCTAATTTATTGTGCTGTCTTAGCATGTACAGTATATCCTTTCATTCACGTAAGACGAGCTGTCTATTCTGGCACCTTTTGAAACTAAATCCAGTAAACGGAACAGTGTTTTCAGAGTTTATTAGCTAGTCTGGAAGTGCACTTCTATGCAACAAAAGCTGAAGTTTCTGCAAAAATTGTATTTCTGTATATTGTGATATCACCAGACCATTGACTTGCTGATCCTTGTGTTTGTCAGCATTTCCTTGCAAACTCCATTGCCTTCTCAGTCAGAACTATCTCACCATTCTTCTTCTCATTGTCGGTGATGTTAACATCCAGTGTGTGTAAACCAGCTCTCTCTCTCTCTCTCTCTCTCTCTCTCTCAGCTGACTACTTTGTGCCAGCACCACAGTCTAGAACCTTTGTGGCAAATTAACTGTGAGCTGAAATGGGACTTGAACAGTTTCAAGTAGTGTAATCATCACAGCATCTTGCACTGCCCAGTATTGAGTGACAAAAGGCAGTTTGAGGAACCATCCGTCTTAGAAACAGTTCAGATGTACTGAGAGCATTAAGGAACTAGCAGTGTTAGTAGTTGCTTTTAGTAATGGCAAAATTCATGGTGGGTGTTTTGACGGAGTTCATAATTAATTCTGCTTACTGCATGGAAACAAAAGAATAAAAATAATGTTATAGAAACACTAATACCTCATAATATTAACATTTATTTCCTTGAGAAAACATGGAGAACAAGGAGTGAGTTTTTCTATGTTAAAAGGGCTGGCTATTTTGATGTTGCAATTTTCATAAAAGTGATTTTGAGGACTTCTATTTGTCTTCTTGTTTATGCATGCTATAGGCCTTTTTGTCTTTACATTGCAAAATGTAAATTACATTTTGCATCCAAATCGTGGAACATCCAGGATGGAATAACAACTATATCGAAAGGATACATTGCTACTTGACACATAGAGGAGGCATTGACTCGCAGACATGCACAGCGAAAGGGAATAATATAAATATTTCAGCTCAGAAATAAAAAACCCTGTCACATTCGCACAAGAGTGGTGCACATACCCATAGTCAATGTCTCCAAGCGCTAAGACCATCAGGCCTTGTTTTGTAATATTGGCAGAGGGGAACATTTTTAGGAGAACTATGAACTGCTCATTCAGTCTTTGCAAAGTGTTACAAAACGTAATACAATATCAGTTACAGGCTGATGAGTGACAAAATTACAGAAACCTTTAACATTACCTGGTAAACTCGGTAAGTACAGTCTATTGTCAGAACAGCAGGGTTGTTTATCAATCACTGTGTTTAGGTGCGTTCTCAAATATGGTTTTCTATAAATCAGTTTCTCAATTCCACTTCTGATTGACAATGTCTCCAGTTCAATACCGATTCTGAAAACTCATTCCTGGTTGCTGTATTTCAGCTTCCACAATTGGTTTTCATTCCACGTGAACACTACACTCCATTAAAGTTATGAAAAGAGTGTCAGGTAGGCACCTGCTTTTGAAAATGTTGCTTAATACGGATGAAATCATTCTTGTTGAGAAGTGAAAGAAAGAAAGAAAGAAAGAAAGAAAGAAATATTGTTCAGACCATGAAATTATTAATTTTCTGCATTTAATGGATGAGAAGCACTATTTGAACTTATTAAATATAAAGGTACACACACATGCTGCTATATTTACGGACTTAGAAAAAATGAATTTAATATTCTGCTTAGCTTGCTGATTTTCAAGTTGCTGTACTCGTGGTGGCAAAGGTTGTCATACACACTCAGTGGCTGGTGACATAGTACATGCTTATTCCGTCTACAGGATTAGGGATGTATCTGTACTCAATATGAAATGTTTTAGCCTCTCCAGGTCTCCAAAATATTTCATAAGTGATCACTTTAAACTTTTCTGCACAACATACATGGTCATCTGGGTGGATGTAATATGTTAATTGACATGAATAAGAGTTTTAATCCCCCCCACTCCCCGAACACTCTCATCATTCTTTTCCTTAAGAGTGTGTATGTTGTACTTTGGTCTACTGACCTAACTTGGCAAATGTTAGGTTTTCTCTTTGTTTTCATTTTTGACAGTTTTTAGTTTACTTTCCATTGTCAAGGTGTATTTTCGAAATTGTACAAATAAAATTGGTTTATTTGATTACGTACATGTTATTGAATTATTACTGCTTGTATTATGGAAGACTCCTATACATTGGTTACCCTGGGAATATGAAGGACTCAGAAACGCCAGTCAGTGTATAAGGTCAAACAGTGAATTTGCATCAAGACTTCAAATAACTACAGATGGAAAGACAGCTTTTATGAATGCGAAACTAACTGAAAAAGCAGTTTAGTGACCTCCGTGCTCAAAATGCTACATATAATGACATTAAGTTCTTCCCACAAGTGGCGAGACAGACTGCAAATATGACAGACAATTGACCTGCCGAAACCAGTGTAATTTCCATGCTATGAATGCAAGTACAAATTCTGAAATACCTACCGGAGAAACCAGACTGTGTTTTACTATCTTAGAATTGGTGTTTACGGGAACCTACGTTACTATTAATACCACAAAATTTGCTGCGGCACTGCAAAAGCCACCATTAAGCTAATGACAGAAATTTGTGGGGCCCAACATTAAAATTAGACTGTTGCCAAGGTTGAGAATGAATGGAGTATGTCAACAGTGCAAAGTTGGCAGACATGAATACGAACTAGTGGGAGGAGTTCCAGAAGCAACAGGCAGTTTCTCTCGGGTACACAGAGATCTTGTGGGCCATTCCCACTATCAGAGGGGTAGACACACACACACACACACACACACACACACACACACACACACACACAGATAAAAAAAAATCGCAGCACTAAAAAATAATTAATGTAGGAATGAAATTTCGGGACATACATTTATCTAGATAACATATTTAAGTGATTAACATTGCAAGATAACAGGTTATTGTAAGTGTGTGGTAAGCCATTGCATATGTGAAATGCTGGTATATTAATTACCGATGTAACCACCAGAATGTTGAAATCAAGCATGCAAATGTGTATGCATTGTGCTGTACGGATGACGAACCTTCATCTCCATCTACATCGATACTCTGCATGCCACCGTACAGTGCGGGGCGGAGAGTATCCTGCACCACTACTTGTCATTTTCTTTTCTGTTCCATTCGCAAATAGTGGGAGGGAAAAACTTGTCTATATGTGTCCGTATGAGCCCTAATTTCTTTTATCTTATCTTCGTGGTCCTTAAGCACAATGTATTGTGGCAGCAGTAAAATCGTTCAGCAGTCAGCTTCAGATGCTGATTCTCTAAATTTTCTCAATAGTGTTTCTCGAAAAGAATGTCGCCTTCCCTCCTGGGATTCCCATTTGAGTTCCCGAAGCATCTCTTACGTTTTGTTCGAACCTACTGGTTACAAACGTAGCAGCTTGCCTCTGAACTGCTCTGATGTCTTCCTTCAATCCAACCTGGTATGGGTCCTAAACATTCAAGCAATACTCAAAGAGTTGGTCGCACCAGCTTCCTACAGGCAGTCTTCTTTACAGGTGAACCACACTTTCAAAAATTCTGCCAGTAAACTGAGGTTGGACATTCACCTTCTTTACTGCAGATCTCACGTGCTCTTTCCACCCCACACCACTTTGCAGCTTTACACCTGGATATTTAAATGACTTGACTGTGTCAAGCAGGATGCTAGTTATAAGGTATCCAAGCATTACAGATTTTTCCTACACATCCACATTAGCTTACATTTTTATACAATTAGGGCTTAACTGCCATTCATCACATCGACTGGAAATTTTGTCTAAGTCATCTTGTATCTTCCTACTATTTGTAACAGTTTGTAGTGTCACTATGGTGCCAACTACTGCTCAAATTGCTGCTGCAGATGCAATACAGTGCACCACAGCCATATGCCGAATATGATGATCTCTCCCTTCTTGGTAGTGCCATGTGGCTGGCTGCACACTGATTTTCTCACGACCATACATTCTCGTGACCACTGCCAGCAGTCATGTATAATTCTACATCTACATGATTACTCGGCAATTCACATTTAAGTGCTTGGCAGAGGGTTCATCGAACCACAATCATACTATCTCCCTACCATTCCACTCCCGAACAGCGCGCGGGAAAAACGAACACCTAAACCTTTCTGTTCGAGCTCTGATTTCTCTTATTTTATTTTGATGATCATTCCTACCTATGTAGGTTGGGCTCAACAAAATATTTTCGCATTCGGAAGAGAAAGTTGGTGACTGAAGTTTCGTAAATAGATCTCGTTGCGACGAAAAACGTCTTTGCTTTAAACATTTTCTCACTCAACTCCCCATTCCAAGCCACTTCTCAGTATACTATGCTGTGGGTGGTCAAAAATGCACTTGAGCACAGGACACTTGTCGGTAGAGAGAAGTTTCTTGTCTGCACTGACGCTCTTAGTGCTCTGCAGGCTGTTCGGCAAATTTTCCCAGCAGGTAGGATAGTTCTGATGGTCCATGACACTATCCACCTTCTGCATAGGCAGAAGAAACAGTTGACCTTCCACTGGGTCCCTGGACATACAGGAATTGAAGAGAATGAAGTAGTTGAGAGACCAATGAAAGCCGCCTGCCAGAAAAATGCCACACCTTAACTTTACATCCCCTTGCAGTCTGTTGTGTCATGTGTGACGAAGTGGGTGTTGGCTGAGAGAGAGAACGGGAGTAGCTCTAAGTGGGTAACAAGCTGCAGTTGGTCAAACCTTTTATTCGCCCATGGTGCATGGCCTTCAGACTCCACAAAGGGACTTAGTAATCCTCACTCGGCTTCATATTTGCCACTGCCCATTGACACACTGATATTTTTTACAGGAAGAAGACCCTCCATAATGCAGTGTCAGGTCTACTGACTTGTTGTGGTCTTCAGTCCTGAGACTGGTTTGATGCAGCTCTCCATGCTAATCTATCCTGTGCAAGCTCCTTCATCTTCCAGTACCTACTGCAACCTACATCCTTCTGAATCTGCTTAGTGTATTCATCTCTTGGTCGCCCTCTATGATTTTTACCCTCCACACTGCCCTCCAATGCTAAATTTGTGATCCCTTGATGCCTCAGGACATGTCCTACCAACCGATCCCTTCTTCTAGTCAAGTTGTGCCACAAACTTCTCTTCTCCCCAATCCTATTCAATACCTCCTCATTAGTTATGTCATCTACCCACCTAATCTTCAGCATTCTTCTGTAGCACCACATTTCGAAAGCTTCTGTTCTCTTCTTGTCGAAACTAGTTATCGTCTATGTTTCACTTCCATACAACTACTTTCAGAAACGAAATCCTGACACTTAAATCCATACTCGATGTTAACAAATTTCTCTTCTTCAGAAATGCTTTCCTTGCCATTGCCAGTCAACATTTTATATCCTTTCTACTTCGACCGTCATCAGTTATTTTGCTCCCCAAATAGCAAAACTCCTTTACTACTTTAAGTGTCTCATTTCCTAATCTAATTCCCTCAGCATAACCCGAATTAATTCAACTAGATTCCATTATCCTCGTTTTGCTTTTGTTGGTGTTCATCTTATATCCTCCTTTCAAGACACTGCCCATCCCGTTCAACTGCTCTTCCAAGTCCTTTGCTGTCTGACAGAATTACAATGTCATGGGCGAACCTCAAAGTTTTTATTTCTTCTCCCTGGATTTTAATACCTACTCCAAATTTTTCTTTTGTTTCCTTTACTGCTTGCTCAGTATACAGATTGAATAACATCGGGGAGAGGCTACAACCCTGTCTCACTCCTTCCCAACCACTGCTTCCCTTTGGTGCCCCTCGACTCTTATAACTGCCATCTGGTTTCTGTACAAATTGTAAATAGCCTTTCGCTCCCTGTATTTTACCCCTGCCACCTTTAGAATTTGAGAGTATTCCAGCTTTCTCTAAGTCTACAAATGCTAGAAACATACGTTTGCCTTTCCTTAATCTTCCTTCTGAGATAAGTTGTAAGGTCAGTATTGCCTCACATGTTCCAAACTGATCTTCCCCGAGGTCGGCTTCTACCAGTTTTTCCATTCGTCTGTAAATAATTCGCGTTAGTATTTTGCAGCTGTGACTTATTAAACTGATAGTTCGGTAATTTTCACATCTGTCAACACCTGCTTTCTTTGGAATTGGAATTATTATATTCTTCTTGAAGTCTGAGGGTATTTCGCCTGTCTCGTACATCTTGCTCACCAGATGGTAGAGTTTTGTCAGGACTGGCTCTCCCAAGGCCGTTAGTAGTTCTAATAGAATGTTGTCTACTCCCGGGGCCTTGTTTCGACTCAGATCTTTCAGTGCTCTGTCAAACTCTTCACGCAGTATCGTATCTCCCATTTCATCTTCATCTACATCTACTTCCATTTCCATAATATTGTCCTCAAGTAAATCGCCCTTGTATAGACCCTCTATATTCTCCTTCCACCTTTCTGCTTTCCCCTCTTTGCTTAGAACTGGGTTTCCATCTGAGCTCTTGATATTCATACAAGTGGCTCTCTTTTCTCCAAAGGTCTCTTTAATTTTCCTGTAGGCTGTATCTATCTTACCCCTAGTGAGATAAGCCTCTACATCCTTACATTTGTCCTCTAGCCATTCTTACTTAGCCATTTTGCACTTCCTGTCGATCTCATTTTTGAAACGTTTGTATTCCTTTTTGCCTGCTTCATTTACTGCATTTTTATATTTTCTCCTTTCATCAATTAAATTCAATATTTCTTCTGTTACCCAAAGATTTCTACTAACCCTCGTCTTTTTACCTACTTGATCCTCTGCTGCCTCAGAGCTACCCATTCGTCTTCTACTGTATTTCTTTCCCCCATTCCTGTCAATTGTTCCCTTATGCTCTCCCTGACACTCTGTACAACCTCTGGTTTAGTCAGTTTATCCAGGTCCCATCTCCTTAAATTCCCACCTTTTTGCAATTTCTTCAGTTTTTTTTAATCTACAGTTCATAACCAATAGATTGTGGTCAGTGTCCACATCTGCCCCTGGAAATGTACTACAATTTAAAACCTGGTTCCTAAATCTCTGTCTTACCATTATATAATCTATCTGATACCTTTTAGTATCTCCAGGATTCTTCCATGTATACAACCTTCTTTTATGATTCTTGAACCAAGTGTTAGCTATGACTAAGTCATGCTCTGTGCAAAATTCTACCAGACGGCTTCCTCTTTCATTTCTTAGCCCCAATCCATATTCACCTACTATGTTTCCTTCTCTCCCTTTTCCTACTGTCGAATTCCAGTCACCCATGACTATTAAATTTTCGTCTCCCTTCACTACCTGAATAATTTCTTTTATCTCATCATACATTTCTTCAATTTCTTCGTAACTTTGCTATTATTGTTTTCTCTTTGTTTTCCTTTTTCACAGTTTCTTGTTTATTTTCTGCTGTAAAGCTTTATTTTTTTAACTGACAAAATAAAATCAGTTTTTTGACTGTGTATTACAGAAGAGCCCTAGTAGTTCAGTAGAAGCATGAGGAAATAAAATATATTTGTATGTTAAAATTGTCGTTAACATCACTTCATTGTGCAGATGGAATCTGAACATCTGATTTACACACCTTTGACGTAAGATAACTGACCCCCCCCCCCCCCCCCCCCCAAACTGAAATTTGATGAAGCTAACAAAATCAGTTCAGCTTCATATGTAAACACAGTAGTGAATGTCCGTGTTTGCCTTCCGTAAGTTGCCTCATCTAATCTTGGTAAATCTGGTATGTGATGCCACTCTCTCGTTAAGCAAACAATTTTTTTCCAGAGAATATACTATGTGATGGGCTGTCCTATCAGTGGTTGATGTGGGTGCAACATTTCAAAAACATTGTGAAATGTTTTGACCTGATGTTGTATAATGTCCACTGTGAATTGCTCTTAATTTGTGAGGTACCTATTTGATAAACATGATAGTTTGCGAGAGATTACACACAAACTCCCGTATGACTCACTGCAAGTAAACATTTTTGTTACTGTGTGAAAGGCTATTTTTAATACTTTAGTAACATTTTTTTTACAGTGCATCATTATAATTTGTTCACTTTTCGCTACACTTTCACCCAATAAAGATTGCAGTTATAAGAATTTAAGAAAATATGCCACATATGGAATTGTTCAAGTTGTTATTCTTCCCACACAACGTTATGGTTTGAATGGAGAGGTGGGGCAGGTGGATAAGAGTAATGTTGATAGCAATCTCCACCATAAATGACAGTTTGATTCTTGGTCTATGGCTGCAGCTGTGGATGTGAACAGTATACAGCTATTACCAACAGTGAGCCATTATTTATGTGCACATTACAAAAACAAGAGATTCATATTTTTGTATTCTGAGTCAGGATAACACTTTGCTAGTTCGGTTTTGAATCTTTGGAAGCTGAGTGGTTCAAAGTTGATGACCTAAGCCTTGAATTCCAAAACATTACTTGAAACTCATCCTTTGTAGATGGAGCAACGCCTTGTAGAGAATCAGTCGTGATGCATACATACGTGAAATCAGGCCTGCTTTCTATTTGTAGCAAAAGATTTTTACTTTAGTCAGTGGTTAGCCATTCGGTTATGAATAAATTGAGTCTTTTACCAAATAAAGGGTAAAGGGGAATGTGACAAGTGAAAAGTGCTCAGCTGCAGTAAGCCAGCACAGTTGTGTGGAGTATCTGCTGTATTAATTGCCACTGGTCATGTTTGTTCTGTATTAGTTTCTAGCCTATATTTACGTCACATCATCATCAACAACTGTACAATTGCTCAGATTAATGTATGGTTGATGTCTTGTGTGTACCAAACCAAGCGGACCACAAAAATGTGTTCGGCATTGTTTTCTATTGCAGGTCAAAGAGTCCTACAGCAGCTAGTGGTTCCCACACAAGTGCAACACGCATGGTGTCTCCTGCATATGCTGAAGAAGTATCTCCACCACAGTATGCTGGTCCTTCAGACCCGTACGGTGTTGCAGCTGGTGTAGATGTGGAACATGTGACTAGGAATGTTGGTGAAAGGTATGTGTAATATAGTACAAATTTTAAGTAAAGAACGACTTTTTTAATCAGCAAAGTTGTTGCTTGCCATGTCATGTGTTTCTTTGGCAGTTGTTGCTAGTCCTCCATAAAATGCAATATTTTATATAATTGAGCATTTATATAGCTTGAAAGTCCCAGAAGGGCTGCATTTATATTAACTGATGTAGCCAGCTTTTGCTTGTATATCTTGGCCTGACTCTTGGGATTGCTCAGATTCCACCACAGAAGAACTTATTTGTATCAATGGCACTAGGTTCCCAGTTGCGACCTACTGTTAGGTATCATGGACATCGTCTTGCATTCCTTTCTGTTTCTTAGATAAATGTGAACAAAATGTAATGCTTGGGAAATGAAACTTATTAAGTGGTCATTCTACAACATTAGCCTCTATACTGCTTTAATAAACTTACGAGGTCTCTCATCTGTGGTTAACACTGGTTGATCTTGTTTAAAGAGTAATCATAGCCATTGAAACTCGTGTGATATGTGAATAGCATTTTAGAATTGTCAGGTGATATGGAGAAAGCTATCCCCATGATAAGCAGAGCCTGCCACTCGATGTCAGTTCATAGTGGTGGCAAAGAGCTGACTGGCTTTGGTATTGGATTATTTAGTATAGACCTTCCTAGCATTGCTGTGGAAAATATTTATTGCAATTACAATTCAGAAATTTTGTCATTTTCAATCATATTGGGATAAAACATTACCACCATATGAAATGCACTGGCATTAAAAATAAATTTAACAGGTTGTTAAAATTGAAAAAGGAGTACTTCCTTGAGATGTTAAAGGGCATAGTTTCCAACAATCTGAATGTGAATATGTAGAACATAATTTCCAACAGTCTGAATGTGAATATGTATTTTAGGGTAAGTATACTCACGATTCCCCTCACCGTGTGAGCTTATCACATGGTGGCTACAAAAACAGGTTCCCACTTATGTAAATTTGATTCATAATATTCACAGGAATGAATTGCTCATATAGTGAGTAGTTGCTGGAATGCAACATTGAACTTGGGGAGTACAAAGAGACTATTATGTAGAGACAGTATCATATGGTTTGCCAGATGTGCATTCAGAATTAAGTGAACAAAGGCAGTTTGCTGCAAAATTACATAAGCACAGTACAACTGATGAGATTGTCTCAGAAAGGAAAAAAGAGGTCAAAACTAAATACCTTCATCCTAAAGTGTTTCTGTGTCTGACAGAATAACTACACAGTTCTGGAATACCAAAGTATGAATGCGCTACTGCACTTAAATTACATTAGGTAAGACCGTATGACATAGTATCAGAGATATCAAACAATTCATGTATTTAGCTGTTTAAAAATGAACTGTGCAGAGTACTAAAAAACAAACAGGTAGAAGTTTTACCATTAGATTTGGGGTACACTTTAACATCTCCGACAATTGTAGATCTTCATTTGGGAACCATCTTCAGACTACCAAACAAGACTACTGCGAACTTAAAAATTCATTAGAAATTCTTCATAGGAGTGGGAATAAGAGGCAGTTTGATATCTGGAATATCTTATAGGATGATGATGGGGATTTTTGATGTAAGTGGAATTTTGTGCACTAGATACCACCACAAGTCACACTCAATTTTTGTTATCGACCAGTTTCGTTCAGTTTTGCAAGAGCATTGTCACAAGTGATGGAATTTACTCTTCAGAGTAATTGGCCGATTACATTGCCAATCTCTGATGTCGGCAATTACTTTGAACTTTGAGTTCCACAGTTTTTGATAATTCTCTTCTTGAACTGAGCGAAACTGGACCATAAAAAATATTGAGTTGCAACTTGTGGCTGCCCTGAAAACTTAATTTCAGCAGTCTGAATAAAAAAATAATAAAAAAGACTGTTACGTTATGTTGTGACCTTCATACACTGGTTCCCGTTTGTTACCAGTAATCTTTAAAACTGAGTTTCCAGTGCCTCATTTGCTCTTAAGTTATCTGTATTTCGATTACTACGTGCTAGATGGCACAAATCTGTTTTTATGGCTGCCTCAGCATGTTAGCAGTTCAGTCTGACGGTAGCGGCTATATTATGCCGCTCTTTGTCCTAAGCGACCTTGCGGTTGTCTTTATATTCCATGGAGAATTTTATCTGGTTGACAATTATGTTATACTTTGACACTTTATTTTTTATTCCTATGACATTTCTGTTTGACAAAAGCACTTTTTCTCAGACGTTTTAAACCATGGTGTGATTACATGTAAGTACATTCTGTTTGTATGTAATTTATGGAAGTAATCCTTTAAAGTGTATATTATTTCAATCTATGTCATATTTTTTTGTTGTTCCACATAACTTTTTATGCTGATGAAGATTACTCTAGTGCTATCGAAACCATGGTCAATTGACAAAATTCTGTGCAACTGAAGTGGCTGTATATACATTCTGTAATTAAATAGCATACGGTTGCTGGATCACAGCCAATATCATTTTTAAAATTTCAAGAAAATAAAAGTTAGTTGTGAAGTGGAGATTAGTGGCGCTCTAAAATTTTTTAGATATGGATATCAGAAGTGAAAATGGGAAGTATGTATGTGGGATTTTTTGGAAAAATACTTGTCCTGATGGATTGTAAATATTCATTCAAACTAACCAAGTCAGCATAAAGCACTCAGTCTTCAGGCCACAAGTTGCCCATCGGGACCATCCGACCGCTGTGTCATCCTCAGTTGAGGGTGCGGATAGGAGGGGCGTGTGGTCAGCACACCACTCTCCCGGTCATTATGATGGTTTTCTTTGACTGTAGCCGCTACTATTGGTCGAGTAGCTCCTCAATTGGCATCACGAGGCTGAGTGCACCCCAACCAAGTCAGCATGAACAGCCTTTTTTAATTCTGTTATCAGTTTCTTATTTAAGCTTCCATTATCACAGGCTGAGCAGGAATTAAATACCATTAAATACATTGCAAAGCTGAATAATTATCCACTGTATTATGTAAGTAATAATTACAATATGATTGAAATTATAATACTACGAGAAGCTATACCTATTGTGAGCAATAAATTAGAAAACAATAGCGTCAGATATGTCTGTTTACTGTATTAAGGTTAAATAAGTACAAGAGTGGCACCAGTTTTTAAAATATTTTCGACCTTGAATAACCTTGGTCGCATTTTAATAGTGTTGACTGAAGAAATGTTTATTATAAATCAAGAATGGATTGGAATGTTCAGACTGTGATGCCTGTTGTAGGGCAGGTGGGATGGCGACTAGTTAGGTACAGTGAACATGTAGCATTGTTAAATGAAGGACATAGGTGAAAAATATAACATTGCTGTCCACATAATTGAAAGTGGAAACAGTGTTACATCTTTGGCCTTGCATTTGAGGATGCTACATAGAGGTTTAGAGGGCTCATTTATGGACCTCCTGGAGGAGATAGAGATTTTTTTCCATCTGAGATATGGCACTGCTCTGCTCACTGAGCAGATGGCAGTGAGAAACACTTGCTTTTTGGAAACTTTTTAAACCCCACCTTCCTGGTGGCAGAGGTAGCTACAATCCAGGAGGCACATATTTTGCATAGCATATTCATCTCTATTTAATGCCACTTGATAGCTTATCAAATGAGAACAAAATTTGTGGTTGCAAAATTATTTTGCTTATCCTGTAACTATTGGCATTATCTTGGATAATATTGTTTTTAGTGTAGGTCATCATATGAGAGAGATCTTTGTCACTTTTTCACAACAGCCATGACTCTGTAATTCATGTGTCTTATCGTGGCTGGTGTTAACATGTAGTTTTTTGTGTTTTGTACAAGGGAATGTATAATAAAATAAAAATAATAATTGTGACCTACTTATATCAAGCTATAATCATGGTTGGCTTTTTTTCTTTCTTTTTTTTTTTTTTTTAATTAACATAAATTTTAAGTCACGTTTCACACCAGGAGCAGTGGGTTCTTCCACTAAGTCATTATATCATTCATACTTTACCTTGTAACCTGTTTTATGCAAAACTGCTGTTTTATTATAATTGCTATTTGTCTAATTTTATTTTAATACAGAATTTGTTTGAACTACTAGTCATACACAGATATCACCCTCTATGACGTATTCTGTGGCTGATTGTAGAGATCTGTAAACAGCAGCCTCAGTTTTGAATTAAACTGTGTACATGCTAATGCCAGGTAATAATGTACATTTACAAGCTTGTTGAGTCTGTACCACTGACTTCATACTGCATGGAGTCTCCAGTCCTGTATAATTGTGGTGTAGATTTCGTATTATACCTTCCATTGTCTGAGTCCTTTCTATTTCTTAGCACTGATGATAGCACTATTGTAGCTGAAATCTAGATCTGCAATCAAGTACAGTATTGTAACTGATTGCTAAGTGTTAGCCACATGGCTCATGCTTAAATAGTGTGTGGTGATAATGTATACTTATCGCAACATACATATTTCGTTCAGACTTCTGGAAACTATGTTCCAGCATGCCACAACTTAACGTTGAAAAGAGTTCTTAAACATCCCAAGGAAGTACAGTAGACTCACTATATGTGCACATTACACTATGTGATCAAAAGTATCCGGACACCTGGCTCAAAATGACTTAAAAGTTTGTGGCACCCTCCATCGGTAATACTGGAATTCAGTATGGTGTTGGCCCACCCTTAGCCTTGATGATAGCTTCCACTCTTTCAGGCATACCGTCACTCAGGTGCTGGAAGGTTTCTGGCAGAGTGGTAGCCCATTCTTCATGGAGTGCTGCACTGAGGAGAGGTATCAATGTCAGTCTGTGAGGCCTGGCACGAAGTTGCCATGAAAAACATGACCACACCATAACACCAGCACCTCCAAATTTTACTGTTGGCACTACACACACTGGCAGATGACATTCAGCGGGCATTCGCCATACCCACACCCTGCCATCGGATCGCCACATTGTGTGCTGTGATTCATCACTCCACACAACGTCTTTCCACTGCTCAATTCTCCAATGTTTACACTCCTTACACCAAGCGAGGCTTCGTTTGGCATTTACCGGTGTGATGTGTGGCTTCTGAGCAGCCACTCGACCATGAAATCCAAGTTTTCTCACCTCCCGCATAACTGTCATAGTACTTGCAGTGGATTCTGAAGCAATTTGGAATTCCTGTGTGATGGTCTGGATAGATGTCTGCCTATTACACATTACGACCGTCTTCAACTGTCTGCGGTCTCTTGTCAGTCAACAGATGAGGTTGGCCTGTATGCTTTTGTGCTGTACGTGTCCCTTCACGTTTCCATTTCACTATCACATCAGAAACAGTGGACCTAGGGATGTTTAGGAGTGTGGAAATATTGCGTACAGACGTATGACACAAGTGACACCCATTCACCTGACCACATTTGAAATCCGTGAGTTCCGTGGAGCATCCCATTCTGCTCTCTCATGATGTCTAATGACTACCGAGGTCACTGATATGGAGTATCTGGCAGTAGGTGGCAGCACAATGCACCTAATATGAAAAATGTATGTTTTTGGGGGTGTCCAGATACTTTTGATCACATAGTGTATGATGTGTGATTGAGGGAAATGCTGGATTATTGTGTGTGAAATTTACACACACAGGGTCTACACTTAAATTGCAAGGTACATTCTTTTCATAGAAAACTTAGTTCTTGCGTGTATATAATTACAGTAGTATCACTCACTATGAAACGTGTCCCAAATTTTTAGTTGTTGCAATGATGATAATCACGTGATGTTGGTATGCAACCACTTTACAAGCATTACATCTGTACTGCATGTATCTGATTATTGCATAATATACTTCAGGAAAGTGTCTGCAGCTTCACCACCAGCGTCACGAGAAATCTTCATGCTCTCTCCTCCAGCATCCTCTCTGTCATCACTTTCATCATTACTTTTATCCGCTCTAATTATTTCTTCATCTGTTATAATTTGATCATTCAGCTACTTAGCAACACATTCATTGTCAATTTCTCCTGCTCCTAATTAACTAGCTACATTGTTGTACACCGTAATCCATTATTAATTGATAATCCATTATTCATTATTGTGCACGTCATTTGTCCTTAATAGAGTAGAGGTCAGATACGGGCCGGATTACTCAAAAACTCAGCTACTGAGTACCGGTTTTGCAAGAGTTTAGCATAGTATTTTATTCAGTTTTACTATTTGGTTACTTTATTTTTAATTCCAGTGTATTTAATATGAGACAATGTTTTATTTCATCATGCTTGAAAATAACAGCTGGTTTAAATAAAATGTAGGCCAATAAATATTTTCAAAGGCTGTAAGCATAATGATTATATTTAATAATTTTGAAAAGGCTGTGGACCCAGTCCTCATCACAGTGGTGGTAATTGTGGTTGTGAGCAAAAGACTTAATTCCAAACCGTGGACTGGACTTCCATTGCATACATCGGAAATTTGTGACTAATTGTAATTGTTGCCGTGAAAGAGGTTGGGGAGCCTCAGCTGACTTGAACTTGGGGGAGGGAGGGTTGAAACAGTCACGCAATAAAAATTAGTGATAAGATAAATGTCATGAAGTCATAACTTGATTTGTCTTCTTACATTAGAATTGCATGTGTTTCATATACTACTGTTAATTTTCCTAAGCATTTTGACCCTGTTATATTATTAAGCATCATTATGCTGTAAAATAGTGTGATCTATTAGAGGAAAGAAAAATTCCATTGTGCATGTAGGCAACAAAACAATCAGTGACAGAGTATATTCTCCAGAGTTTGAATTGTGATTATTACTCCCTGTTCCACTTGTTACAACATGATAATGAGTTCTTCTAGTTTATACCAGGTATACGCCAAGTTGATTATATGTGACAAGTCTCAACACACAGTAACAGAGCCTGTGCAGAGTTTGGAAGGGAAACAAAGGGAATGGAAGAAGACGAACCGATGAGAGATGAAACTTTGAGTTAGCTTGCAAAGTATATTCTCAAATAGCATAATTGGTAGATTACTGTCCATGAATGGCATGGATTATTGTTTGAATCTCAGTCTAGCAAACAGTTTAACTTGTCACATATTCATATAATTTGTTTTATCCCATACAGTTCACCTAAAAAGGCTAACATGACTACTGAGATTAAATGTGTTAATTTCAGTGCTCATTGAACAGTCGGGTTTTGTGAAGAACTGTGAAAGAACTTGTTTTTGAAAAGGATAGTTATGTTTTGTAGAAATTTCAAGAAGCAAAACAACAAAGACTTGATTCACATAATTTTACAACTGAGCTAAAGTATGTTAGCAGCAGAGCTGATTCTATAAAGTGAAGGAGACTTTCTTGTAATGGGCAATGAAAACACACACTAAGTGCATTAATACCATTCATTCACAAATGTGAAAGGAAACCACTTGAAATAATTGCATAAAAACTTGAAAAAAAATATTGAAATGAATTTTGGTAGAAAATCCATGTACTGCTAAAAAAATGATCGGTGAAGTTACATTGTACAAATGAAGAACTTGTGTTATTTTTAGGGTTCCATGCCTCTGTCTGTAAAAGCAGAACCCTTATAAGATAACTTTGTTGCCTGCCTGTCTGTCTGTCTGTCTGTTAAGAACCCTATTTCTCAGGAACAGTTAGACATATCAGGTACAAATTTATGTCACATGTTAAGGCCTTTGGTCTATTGACAGTATAAATATTTTAGGCATCTAAGCCCATCAGTCAAAAAATATGGCCATTTATATCACATATTTTTATACTTGAAAACTTGATCATCAAAACCTGTAGGTTACTTCCCAATCACCTAGAATCATAACATTTGTAAAGATGCACTGTTTCACATTACAAGTAAAGGAAAAATCTGAAAATTCTTAATTCGTGATTATATCATATGAAAAGAGTATTTTTATTGTTTTTTTATCCATTTGTTTGTCTTTGCATATGTTAAGACCCCGTTTTCTGTGGAACATTTTTGCGTATCAAGTTCAAATTTATGTTGCATATTAAAATCTATGAACCCTTGGCAGTGTAAAACGTTTAACCGTATAAGTCCATTCAATCAAAAGATATGACATTAATGGTCACACATTTTGGAACTAGGAAACCCACTCATCAAAACCTGTAGGGTACTTCCTGTTGACGTATAATCATGAAATTGGGCAAGAAGCATGGTTTGACAGTAAAAGTTAAGTAAAAACTTCCGAAAATTGTTAAACTGTAATTATATCACATAAAAAATATATTTTTGCCATTAGAACATACATTGCAATCATGATCTGTCAGAAGCCTGATAGATGAACACTACTGCGAGCAAACATAAAATATAAGTTGTAGTCAGGTTTTAGTAAGTAAATAAAAATATTTTATTAAATCTTCTGTATCTACATACAGTATAACCCCCACTTTTACATTCCCAGAATTAATGTTTTCCCACTGTTTATGACAATATTTTTATTGATTCCATCAAATTTCCTATGTTCACAATGTTAATTTACACCCGGTTTTTGCATTGACATATTTATAATTTTCCCATGATTTACGCTTTATGGAAAAATGTTCGTGGAGAAAAAACTGAAATAATTGACACAAAATGTCACTGGCATGACATTTGCCATCAAGTAGTGTTTACAAACTTCATGTGGTTAAGCTTCTTGACACCAGAGTGCCCTAAACAGCACATCTGAACCAATTAATGGGTAACAATTCATACTGCATGTGCTGCTGCTCCCAAACTCTCTTCAGCATGGTGGCCGATGGGAGTAACGAGGTTTGTTCAAATAAAGGTGCCATGACCAATCACAACCATTTCCAAACTGTCTACTGTGCATGAGCAGCTGCGTGATTATTGTGACACATTTGTCCAACCATATTTAGCATGTTTTGTCGTTTGGCCACTTGTAGCATTAGTAGACACATTTGCTAACTTTGTGTTGTTCAGTCTTGAATGTATTTGGTTTAAACACAGCATTAATTATGTATTTTTTCATGCTTCGCAAGATCTGCTTTGAGAATTTATTCTCGTGTCTAGTGCAATGTTTATGCAAGTGTTTTTTGTGATGTTTCATAGACAAACATTGGAAATGTGTGTGTGTGTGTATGTGTGTGTGTGTGTGTGTGTGTGTGTGTGTGTGTGTTTCTGCATAACTGAGGAGGCACAGTACCTGATAACCTCAAAAAGGCGTCTACACTACAAGAGATGTAGAACAACACATATGCAAACACCACACAAAATACTTACGTAAATATTTGCGATTGATAATGAGAATAAATTCTTGAAATGCGTTGCACTAGGCAACAAAAAATACATAACTGGTGCAGTGTTTCATTACTTAAAGATGAATGAGAGCTGCAAGCTTTCCAAAAACATTATGATGCATGAAATTAAGTCAAACATGTCTGTTTCCCAGACAGTTACCAGTTTCAATTTCATCATAGGTTTTTATTAGATAATGAACCGTTATTAGACAATAAACAAGTCTCTGATGTATTATGATGCCAATTACGTACGTATATCATATATGTAATGTAAAAAAACAAGGGGGAGGGGTGGGGCTGTCCTGGGCTGTCCTGTATGTAACTTTTACTGCATAAAATGTTAGATCCCACATTTTACATTTTCCTGCATTTTACACCATTTTTTAGAAGCATTTGGAAAGTGTAAAAGCAGTGTGCACTGTATACAAACTCAAGTTCCCCTGCTTGCTTCTTTGTGTATGTTCGGGCTAGCCTGAGGAACTACTGTGGAGATTTCTATACAGTCTTTGAATTCTCGGGACTGGTATCTTACCAGTATCGACATTGAAAACAGGCAGAGGTCATGGCGAGTCTAGATTCTCAAGACGGATGCTAGTGTTACTTGCGCTTCTCCAATATTTTTCCTTCTAAATTCACTTATGAATCTCCACATTGAAACCTTTGATCTCTGTTTGTAAATACTTGGTTATAGGCATCTATTTATATCATGATGCTTCTGATACATGCAGGTAGTTGAGCAAAATAAATCTGTAGTGTGAGATGGTTTCTTGACTGAAAATTGTAGAAGACTGTAGTGGTGTGTTATTGTTTGCAATTTTGCTAATAAATTCAGTGGTAATTTCTGTAATGATGACTTGTGCTTGTCGTACTCATTTCCATTGCATTTTGTCTTATGTGAATTAATTGAGGTCTTTTTGTGTGTGTGTGTCTAGATTTAGGGGTTCCAGTTCGGGCAAGTATGAAGAGACTTTTGAAAGACCCGTTTTCCGTGGTCCTGATGGCTCTGCTGGTTATGATATCAATGAATTGAAGAAAGTTGTAATCAATATAAGCCGAGAACTGCCAGTAAACAGGGCACCAGCAGAGCGTGTTGTTATCAATCCAGAAGATGTGGTGTTGGTTCGGCGGCCGGGTATGTTTGAAAGTCTAAGTGTGCTGGCCGCTTATGCAAAGGCGTAATGGAATCATGTTACTATTAAAATAATATTTATGTTTGTTTTTTGATCTGAGTAAAGTTAACCACTTCTACTTGACATGAAGTTCTGGTGATATGATTCTGTATCCCAGTAATTTGGTAGTTACTTCACAGGGCTTTCAATTGGCTTTTTCAGTGCAACTAATTTTGTAAGTTAAAAGTAATTTTGGTGTCATGATTTGACAGTGACATAATGAATAGTTCCTTAATAGCACACTCTGCAAGTAAGGAACAATTTACTTTAATCTTGTTGGGAATAATCATCATACAGTATTTCAGATTAGAATGTAGATTCGTCTGGTATGGTAAGACACTTTGTTCTTGTGCAATACTTTATTGATATAAGTATTAGAAAGATACGATGGAATTTGTTTACTGTTGAAAGACAACTTGTAAGATACACTTGAGCAGTACATTAAAATCTTTTTGTAAGAGTCTGTTAATTAAGCATTTTATTTTTTACAGTGCATTAAGTTGTCTTGCATATTAGTCTACTTTGTTCTTGTTATACTTTCTTAGTATTTTCATTTCATGTTTTGTTTTACTTAAAAAGAAGATACTGATCACTTTCTTCTACTTAATTCTGTCAAAAATGTCTTTAATCGCAAAATCTTTCATTTGTTTTTTTTTTTTTTTTTTTTTTTTAAAAGAAAGAAAACCCAATGTATTTCTTGACATGATACTGATCACTTCCTTCTACTTAGTTCTGTTATGAATGGAAAGAAGACATTAAATTCTTTGTTCCTTTGAAGTTGATTATTTCTTTTCCTGTTCTTTAAATCAAATTTTAGTAGACAACAAACTTGTTCATTCATTTATATTGCTTTCTTCTCTATTTCTTTATCTGATACTTAATTCGATTGTAACAGCAAAATGCCTGAAACTGAAAAGATATGAGTAGGATACTAGAGCATGTCCTCTAATTGGAGCATTTTTCGCAGTAGTAAAATGTGCAAAGTCACTAATGATTGTCTGTGGGCAGTGAAGAAGAAACAGTGCTTTAAATTGCAGGTTACACGAAGCAGTTTGTGTATAAATGACGAAACATTTTTCATTGGAGAATTTCCGAATGAGGCTGTGCAGCTGTTAGGACTTTGATCTCATATTCAGGAGGATGGAGCTGCTCTGTCTGGCCATGCTGATTTGGGTTTTAAAGTGGTTTCCCTGAACTGTTAAGGCAAGTGCCAGGATGGTCCTATCCCTGTAGGCTAACTGTCCTATCGTCTTAAAGCGTGTTATATATGCTGTGTGCTATGTTTTGGCTCATTGATTGGCATTGTATTAATTTGACAAAGCCTATGTAATTGTTAGATGATCCTTTTATGGATAGATAAATAAATAAATGTGGTCCGTTGATGTTGGGGAATGAATCAGGAGATAAGTTGAAATTGCCCCTTCATATTTTTAAAGATACTGTTGCAGGTTCTGTGAGGAGGCTAGTTAAATGAACTACTGTTTTTTCATAATCATATTTTATTGTGAGATGATTAGAGATGTATATCATGGTATGGTATCTTACTTTCCTTGTTTGTATCTATTTGCTAATCTTTTCACAATCACAAGAGTAACCACAAAGGACAGCTTGGAAGTCTGATGGACATGAGTATTTCTGAATTTAGAGAAGAGGAAGACGTAATTGCCCTTTAGAAAATTTCTGTCACTGGCATTTAAAACATTGAAACTAGTTAAATTTCATCAGCATTATTTTCTTATAAAGATATCTAGAAACATTGGTGCTATTTTTTATAATTCATTTTTAGGATCAGTGTGATCAATTTCTGCTTGCACAGGTTGCTCTTTAGCAATGTATGCTCAGATGTATTATTTGGAATAATCAATGAGGATCTTCCAGAGAGTACTTTCTTTAGAACAGTGATAGTGCTAATTTGTTTAACATTTTCTTTTTTGCTTGGAAACTTGACGTGAGTTCTTAATATCAAGAAAAACTTCATACAAATTTCTTAATTTACTCTCTCATTCTGATTATTCAGAGGCATCTCATGTTCAGATTTGTCTCTTGCTGATTAAATCTATATAAATAAAAACCACTTGCTGGATGTATGAAAAATCATCACTTGAGAATGGCTCGTCCAATTTGGCTGACCCCCCCCCCCCCCCTCCCACTCCCTTCCATTCTCCATACACGAATGTCATCACACTGTGGTCCAATGATCTGTGCACCTGGAGAATGGACAAAGTGTTTCTTTCATGGTAGCAAACACAGTGCAGAGAACTGAAAGACTACCATGCCAAAACACTGGTTTACTAAGAGTTGCCGAGATATTTCACATGGAACACATGATCCATGACATACATTAACACAGTTCATTTGAGCAAAGTTTTTACATACATTTGTTATTGGTTAATGTTCACAGTCTGACTTCATTTGAATTTATACAAACTGTCAATGGTGAGTTGGGTGCAACATATTGAGAAGCCTGTCAGTGTTTACATTTGATTGAGGATGACATTCATTGGGATCAAACACTCACTGATGCTGTAATTTTGTGTAATGCACATCAGATTCTATCACTTTTTGCCATCGTCATTTCTCTGTGTTCTTCATCGAACCCGCTTCAGCTGTGGAACAGATACAAAGACAATATGGCTGAAGACCTTCTGAATCGAGCGCATACAACCATAGCAAATCCTGAACTTAAATCTTATATAGCGATCCACAACAAGACATTGATTTCTATAGAGGATTTGTGCCTGATGGTCTGGCAAGATGTTGCATGAATTAGTATGCCAGAATCGAATTGTCCCATGCACGGTGCATTCAGTCAAGAAATTGAACAAGAACAGTTATACGATCGAGATGACAGCAAAAAAACTGTGTGTGACACATTGATGATAGCAGTTAGCAACGATTAAGGAGAAATCTTCTTCCTTGATACACCTAGCAGAAATTGCAAAATGTTCCTGATTTAATTGATTTTAACATCAATTCTTGCACAGTCAAATAGCCCTGGCTATAGCATCATCTTGTATTGCTGCCACGTTAATTAGGACTACGAACAGCTCATTCTGTATTCAAACTGCCATTGAATTTACAAACAATAGGTGTACCAACATGCAAAATGTCAAAAATTCAGCAATGGTGAAAGTACTACAGAATTGCTAAATAATCATTTGAGATGAGTGTATGTTGGCAAGCCATCGAATGTTGAGACATTTGCGCAGTAACCTGGACCTCCTCGGAGGTACTGTTGTTTTGCTGTTCAGTTGTTTTTGCCAAATGTTGCCGGTTATTCAAAGATGAAATAAATGATTGCTTGAAGACATCGGCTTTGTAGAGATACATGAAAATGTTACAAAATGACGAATTGGCTGAAGTGTTTTCCAGGCAATTATGAGGCATTGGCAATGGAAAAATTCCATTTGACACTTCCGTTGGCCTTATTTCATTTTCACCTAATTTTTGTCAGTTCACAACATCGGAAGAAGAATTGATCATGAAAGTGTTTCTGAATATTGTTGCAAATTGCAAAAACCATGTTTGGTTGAACGAACGAGCCAGTTTGTCAGTGAAGAATGAGAATGTAGATGATCTGAACATAAGATACAGAGTAAAATTGCTGGTCAGTTGCATTCATTTAATACAGTTAATTCCATTACCAATCCAGATGAAGTTGTCAGTTATCCAATTGAATTCCTGAATTCACTTGATTTACCAAGAATGCCACTGCACATTTTGCAGCTCGTCAGCTCGATATAAGCGGATTGAACCAACCAAAACTATACAGTGGAACAAGATTGATGTCAAGAAGCTGCTGAAAGTATAATTGAAGTAATGCTAATCAAAGGAAAGTCAAAGGCGAGGATGTTCTGTTTCCAAGAATACCTCCAACTGACTTGCAGTTATAATTTTAGCATGTTCAGTTTCCACTACGTCTTTATTATAAATTGCCAGACCAGTTGCTTGAAGTATGTGGGCTAAACCTTGAATTGCCATGTTTTTCCCATAGGCAGTTGTACGTGGCATGCTTGAGATTTGGTAAACCATTGGTGCTATTAGTTTTCTCTTTGGACGGAAAGACAAAAAAATCATTCATCACCAAGCATTGCAATGAATGCATTAAAAACACCAACAAATAATTGTCAGAGCAATTAATTCTGATCTTTTCACTTCAGCAAATTCATAATCTTACTGAAGTTCTTTTGTTTCTAATTCTCTTAAATCCAAGGAAAGATTCGCTTGGATGAATCCTGTCCTGACTGACTGACAGACAACACACTGCCTAAACCACTGGAGCTATAGACATGTTATACAATAAACATTTTCAGTTAAACTGGCTGTGAGGAAAAACATGCCAAGCTGTGATGTGGAAATGTGTGGTTTTGTTTTCCTTTTCGCAGTAATTTTTAACAGAAAACAGGAACAGGAAAGTCGTGTTTATGGCTGAGTTTATAATTCTACTTGTTCGTAGATTAAAACTATATGAAACACTGTCATTAAAGCTACATCCTCAAAGATCCAGCAGTTGGAAAGCTCTCTCTCACGCCATGTACTAATAATTCCAACCGATTTACCCATTCCTTTTGACTTGTATTCCTAATCAAGATTCAGTTTGCAATAACAATAAATAAGGTCAGAGAGGGGGGGGGGGAGGAGGAGATGGACAGAGAATGGGGGAAAAATGGTTATAAAGAAGGGGAAGGAGGAGATGACAAAGGGAGGGAGAGGAGGAGAGGGATTGAGAGAGGGGGGAGGGGAGATTAGGATGTGTATCCAATTCACATACATATTTAGCAATTGCAAAGCATTGTTAGGTTCACTAGTAACTTCATAAAAATGTTTATGTATGTGTATGTTCATGTGTATCACAACATGACGGTTGTATCAGCCTAAATAATTTGTTTTGAATTGCTAAGGTAGGTGATTAAGTGGTGGTATTGTGACTCTACAGATATAGAGTTTGAGTTAATGTTGCAGTTTCTGGCATTTAAGCAACTAGTAATATATGAGATCTTGCATTCTTATGTTACAGTTAAGTTATTCTAGTGTTCATTGCATGCTTGGAAGTGGTACCCTACTTCTCAGTACTATTGTTTCCTTGTAGAAATTTTAATTAAAATGCGAAATTACACGAAACTGTAACAAATCACATACATGAGTATGATGTGGAAGTTGTGATTTTTATGCAGCTTCTTGTTGCTGCTTGTAGGAAGAACATGATATTAGTTACCTGTACACTTTCCTCACTGTATTCTGGTGATCAGTGTCTTCTTGTTCTCATTTTGTCAAACTAATATTTTTTTTTTTCTGTTTACAGCATTATCTTAATTCTACTTTTCTGTCTTAGCTTTTGACAGAGCTGTATACATTTTTCAATGCAAAATTGGTTTGCTTGCCATTTCCTGTTATTTACTGGTATAGTAGAAAGTGCTTTTACCTAAATTACTGACAGTTGTGGTTACTGACAGTTAAGTAAAGGTGAAAATTATTCAGGATGATTCATGAAAGAGAAATGAAAGAAAATAAGAAGCAGATGATGGAGTGCGTGTCAAAATAATCAGTTTATTATATTCAAGGAATGAACAGAGCAGTGAGATTGAAATTAAGTCATAAAATTTTTCAAGAGCAGACTAAAATTAACAATGGTTACAGGAAGTGGGGGGGGGGGGGGGGGGAGGAAGTATCACAGATAGGTTAAATGATAAATATATGGAATATATAAATGAGTTATATTGCTGAAAAGCGAATAAGGTTATTGAGAAGTATATTGCTGTAATAAAAAATGAATCAGCAACTCTGCGGTAAATTGGAAAATATTTTATTGTTTTATTTATTTTTATTTTATCCCCCCCTCCCTCAAGGAAGGGAATAAAAATCTTTGTGCGAAAGATAATGCTTTCTTTTATTGGAAAGTTTTGTTAATAGGGAAATTAGCAGGGACTGGGGATGGGAGAAAGTTATTCTGAATAGACATTGAAGCTTGCATTTCATTGAAGAGAAGGGTGGGTTAGGGAGAAAAATATATTACATTGCATATAC
This sequence comes from Schistocerca nitens, assembly GCF_023898315.1. Lineage (NCBI taxonomy): Eukaryota > Metazoa > Arthropoda > Insecta > Orthoptera > Acrididae > Schistocerca > Schistocerca nitens. The sequence continues at coordinate 201,364,465 of NC_064615.1, read as the reverse complement.
TTTTGCAGAAATTGTGTATGGGAAGTATTGTGATATTGAAATGATGAACATTGTAAGAGAAGACATTGAGGCTGAAACATGAATGACTTGTTAGGAGTGGACCTACAAAAATGTGAGACATTTCAGACATAAAGAAAGTGGTTGATATTATATACTTATTTTGTAAAATGTTTGGAAACTAATCTGTGAAGCACCACCAATACATAATGAGTAGCTTTTTGATCGGTTATTTATTTCATGCTGAAATACTGGAAAAAGCAGTTGTTAGTTGTATTAGGCAAAAGATTTCCAAAATCTGTTTTATATGTAGCCTACAGGGAGTATTTTATTCTATGCAATGAACAAAATGAATGACAAAAAGGTAACTATTATCTTGAATGTCACAACAAAAGAAGAGAAAATAAAGTTAAAGAAGCAAAACTGTTGAAGCATTGTTGAATTATATATATCAGAGTTCATGAATGAAAGAAAAAATGGTTTTATGTTGAGAGAAAGTCACAAATTTTGAATGAAATTTTATTTCACTAAAATAGTTTGTGCAAAAAATATTATGAATATTACTTTACAATAGTTAGTAATAGGCAGAGGCAAATACAAGGGGATGATTGCTTTTCAGAATACAATGAATGCCTAAATTGTTAAATATCAGAGTATAGTTCGGATAACACTTTGCAATGATATTTGATAAAGAATGATGTTATATAAATGGAATATTGAAGGAAAATTGAAAAGTGACAATCAGAAATTAGTACTGCTCTTTAAAAGTCTAAATTTAACTAAGAGTTACAGTGGATATCAGTAAATAAATTTAAAGAAATAGTAATGAAAGAGTAGTTTCATCTTCAACTGAAAGCCGCAGTACACTTACCCAATTATTATATCAATACTTGAGACATAGGAACATTACAAGTTAGCAAACATATTAGGAAATTTTTTGAGTGTGTGGATGATTTATTTGTTTCTTAGTAGCAGAAATGTGCATGATAATGTAGAACTCCTTATTTTTCATTTTAAAAGCAGTTTTGGAGTAGGTAAGTGACATTGTTCCCACATTTTGTTAATTTATGTGCTGATTTCACATGTTTTACAGGAGTCTTACAGCATGTTTAGTGTTTTTCTGAGAAAGGCTCCTTTACTTTTTCAGTACTACATTCAAAAAGAAATATTTTCTACATAGGTTGAGATTGAGTGGATGGAGGTTGCAGTCAGCCATTCAGGCATCCAGTAAGCACACGACTGGTGAATGGCCGACATGATAAATTGGTAGGTGTAGTAGTAATGTTCTTAGCAATGCCCTGCGCGCGTCTCAGCTCTGCAAAAATCAACAAGGTCCTTACATCTCGTCTTTTCGATTTATGAAGTGAGGACTTTTACTAGGTCTTTCTGAAAATACATGTCACTGAACTCATTTCAGTCTTCTTCTTTGTCTGAGGATACTTTAGCTTCCATGTTTTATGATTCAAAGTTGCTTTGAATAGTAGGTTTATTGTTGGTAATAGTAGAGTTGTCTATGATGCAGAAGTAGCAGGTGCAGTCTGCAAGGTTTAATGGAGTTAATAGAGTGCAGCAGAAGTGAAAATTTGAATTGTGAAATTGTGGAGAGTATTGTGGTGTTTGTGAAGTGTAGTGCAGTTGTGTTAAACATATGGAAATAGCCTGACTTTGCGTGTGATTGTCTTACTCCGAACGAAACCTTTATAAAGTATGTTTTAGTTTGATTGATTGATTGATTTTTAAAGTGTGGGAAGTTACACACCGAGTGTGGTTTGGAAGGATCAACTTAAAAGAGAGGAAAAAAATGAATAAAAATGGTACAGTTCTTGTAAACATTTCCAGTAGTTACATGTTATTCTACAACTACTGGAAACAAGAGTTTCCCTGTAGTTTCCTCAGCCATGCCATTAAAATATTTTAATCAGACAAAGATTACTTTCTATGAAGATGCTGGAGTCTGTTGGAGGGCAAGATTCTTTGGAGTGTATACTTAATTGCTACAATATTAAGAACATACAGGTATTGTGTTTTAAAGTGCTGTGAAGTGTTATTGAGTATAATTATCGTTCTTTTTTACAAGGTAATTGTTGAAGCATAATATTGTTAACTTCACTTTGTGATACTTGAAATGAAAATATCAGACAAATTATGTAATTGATTTGCAAGAAATGTGCTCAAGTTCATGCCAGAATGCAAAGAAAAATGAAATATGCCGAGTGGATGGTCCTAAATTTGTAACAGGCTGGTGTAAATTGTATAGCTCAACAAATAAATAAGAGCTTGAAAATTAATCCAAATTTCAACAAAAGATCAGTGTTACAGTTGTTTTGTATTGAAAGTAATCATATGTTAATGACTGATCGATATAGTCAACAATAAGAGAATAACTAAAACTTTGAGAAAGCAAAGATATTCACATAGTTATTCAAGAGGTGAAATACACAATTTTTTGAGTGATGTTTAGATGCAAGAGACTGAAAAAGCAGGAGAAATCAACGTTGAAATACAGTGGATTCTTGCAAAACAGATTACTGATATTTTTATTTGTGATTTTGTGCAGTGTTATCCTAATTGATATAGACTACTACTAACGACAATGACGACAGTGCTACCCTGCCACCGCTAACAACAACAACAACAACAACAACAACAACAACAACAGTACTACTATAGTGGCACTCACCTGAAGATGGCCAGAAGACTCTGCGCCGAAATATCATGGCAGGACGTTACTGATATCCGGCAGTTCTACCGTGTTTTTATGGAACAACAACAACAACAACAACAAAAATTCCCAGAAAAGAAGAGGTTGAAAAGGCGACACCTTCATCATCAGTTCATTATTTTAAATGTTATGGATCACACTCAATTAAAAGATGTTGAAGAACCAGGATATCTTTACAACATGGGTTGTGATGATAGTACTGTGCTTGCAATACCTTCGTACTTCATGATGATCTACAGAAAATGCATTTTTTGGTTACTAGTTTGTGAAAATATACAATGAAAACAGCTTATTCTACGCAGTGAAGGAATGAACTGTTACAAGCTTTATATTATGTAATTTAACACTGTTTTAAGTGTGTACATAGGGGTATGGTCATTGTCATGTTAGAAATAAACTAACATTTGTGGATAGTGTGAGAACAATATAAATGTGAGAAATTTGCCACATCCTCTTTGTTGCAATTGAATTTGAAATAGGACTTGCAGAAGTGTCCTGGAAGAGATATTGTATATAGAACAGAAGGCTGTGAACACTAATTCAAAATATTGATCTCCAGGCACAGACAGTTGACACTGTTCGCCATTGATCATGGATTTCATCCAGCCAGTCTTTGAAGTATGGGAAGCCGGAGGTTTTTTGTTTCTAAGAAATGGCTGTTGCGATTACATTCCAGGAAGTACAACATGAACTCCATATTCCATGATTGACTGGAAATTATGAAAGAACATGGTTGTAGAAAGTGGAAAATTTTAATGACGATAATGAGTTCCTTCTAATAAAAGATGTGTGCAAATATAACACAGGCCTAAAGAAGTATGTTAGATCTATGAGGAGTTGTTAATGGAGTCAGCTCAAAACTTTTTAAATTTTCGTTGCTTTATATATATTTTGGAGTCTCCTTTAGGACAGTAATAGGAAAGGTTAAGTTCCAACAAGTTTTTAATTCGTGATACTATCAGCAGATTGCAGTCTTGCCTTTTCTAGGATTCTTTTGGAATAGCCATGCTGAAGGAGTTCTGGAACATGTACTTCAGCAGAAAACCCAAGATATTTGGGACAAGAACACAATAGCTTTTGGATGATTTTAGATTTTTCCTCATTGCTGCAGACATAACCGACTCGTACAGAAACGATAGAGACCTGATGCCCCCGCCGCAGGAACAGCACTACCACAGAGGAGAACCATCGCCATCCCGAAGAAATCAGCAGGCGATGGAGTGGGCTTCTGAAGGAAATATGTTCAGCACAAGGAATGAAAGTTCGTACATATTAGGGGCATAAAAAGAATTTGTTAGTGCAATGGTTTGCATGCCTTTACTTTGAACATTGGTGTTAAGATAAATTTATGCTTTCTAAACAATGACGATAAAATTTAGTTTAGTATGAAGGACAGAGGGGCAGAAGTATTGTAAAAATATTCAGTTAAAGTGATAAGCCCAATAGGAGGCTCTGAATAGAAGAACAATATGTTGGATAAGATTTATAGCCTTGATTCTTATGTGCAGTAATACACTGTTGATGTAAACTCTTTCAGTCTTCGATTTTAGAACTAATGAGTCAGAAAGGCATACAGTCCATGTGCACTTGGAACTTAACATGTCTAGTAGCATTAATGTAGTTGCCCACAGCTTAAAATTAAGGCTAAGGGCAAACAAGGGACGTGGTTCGCATTACTCAGAAGCTTTTGTTGGTCTATGTGCTTTAGAGCAGATCTTATGATCAACAACTTTATCATCTTCAAATGTTCCATTATTGTTTATGCTGCTGAAGTATAACACATATAGACTTATTTGATGCTGCAGTTGATAATACTGATAAAGACAATGTGAAGTTTTGGTGTGTGGGCTTGTTTGAGATGTCAAGGAAATTGGTGGGAAAAGTGGTAAATTTCTTGTTTGGATGACTGGGACACCTGAACTGAAGCAAAAAGATGGTGATTTTGAGTAAAGCATGTTCAGATGTAAAAGTTGTGAGTGGAGGTATCTATGTAATGTCTGCATTACCTGGTGAGTGGATGGAAGCTGATTTGAGGCATAAGATAGTTGCAGTTTGTATGAAGAGTTTCAAGTACCTTTGGAACTCTGTGCTGTTGGATATCGTACATCGAATTGAATAAAGTTTTTAAAATTCTAACTGTAGGAAAAAATTAAGGTTGCTGTTGGGAGCCTTCGTGATTCAGTCATCTGCATTTGTACATTTTGCTGTGAGTGCAACTGTACTGTTTTAAAGTGTCAAGAATTAAGAATATTTATATGGAAAAGACTGATAGGTGAAATGCATACTAGGAGCAAGACACTTCCAAAAAAACAAAATATAGTTCTTAGAAAGAGTAATGAGTGGGTATCATGATTACTTGATACCAGAGCATGTAGGCAAAGATTCTAATTGTGAATTTTATGCCAAAGAGAATCAGTGAAATTGGGGATAAAAAGGGTGTAGTTAAGTTTCACAAGGATTTTGTAGTGAACAAAAGAGAGTTTTAAGTATGTAATCTTGCTTCAGACTTCGTATTTTAGTAATGGAACAAAATTTGTGAAATTTTTCAAAACTTACAAGCAACAGTTAACAAAGTTGTTTTAACAATTTTGCCAAGTCTGATTTTTATGAAGACTACAGAAGAATGGAACTGTTTGGATTGCTGTACAGAATAAAAAATGTGGAAATGAGGAACCAACATTATCATTGTGTGGTTACAGAGCTTAGAGTTTGGCTGTCACTTCATGTAAAGTATGGTGAAAAATTGAGTTGTTCTGCAACCTGATGAAGAAAACTTTAATAATCTGGAGGTTGAAGTGCCAGAGAGTGATTATTGTTTAATTTATACTGACATGTGCGTGATGTGAAATAGATGAGAAGAAGTTTGTCTTGTTGTTGCAGTTCTGAATGTTCAGACATACCTCACGTCAAGAAGAATGATCGATTTCCTCATCTCTCAGTGTGTTTTAGAACTGGGAGTTAACTATTAGGTACAGTAAAACATGAAAAAGTAATAGTGAAACCAAGCTGTTCTCAATCTAAATGTTGAACACTGCACTGCATTATTAGGCAGATACTTTTGGGTGTGGTATGCTTACCTGTGGAAATCTTACATTAACGAATGATTGCCAGTATTGAATGAGCAATAAGTTAAAGAAGAAATCCTTGGACTGATTGAGAATTAAACCTCTTCTTTTGGATTTGTTGTGTGGCACTTATGCACTAAGCTGCAAAGCTGCACAATATGGATTATTTAGATAGCACGAAACAGTGAAATTTGAGTTTTGATAGGATTATAGAATGGTAATCTGGAAAAGTATGAAGCAAGCATTGAAAGTACTTGTAAACACGTACATACAAGTGTGTGTTATAGAGTTATAATAAAATAATACTTAAAAAGTCATAAATATCCCGTGAGAAAGGTAGTGTTGGGATTGAAAGTATTTTATTAATTTTAAAATGATCGTCTTGTACAATTTGAGCTCGTTGGTTGGAAACCTCATAGAAGTGAATGTTCAGCCAAAAGCATTGAAAAATGTGAATCTGTGAAGTACAGTCAGTTCCCTCAGGAAATCAGTAGTGAGAAAAGAAACAACAACACCGAGATTAATTGTGCTTAGATGGGCGTTAAAAAAGCAAAATGTATGTTGAGCTGTTGGCAGACATAAAGTTGATAGAATCTTGTGTACAGAATGATGACTGTTGAGATGTGGATCTGCTCAGTGCTCTTTGGATGCCATTTTGTTGTAAACGAGACTGAAAATTAATGTAATTATGGATCTGAAATTCTGCAGAAATGTTTCTAATCCTAAATATGACCAAGAAACTTTTTAAACTTAATTTATGAGATTGTTGTATGTTGAACACCAGACAGGCATTCAACGCCCAAGGGCAAATTCTGTATAATAAATGAAGATAGAAAATAAATACTTCGAAAGAAATGAAAAAATCGGCCATCAAGATATTTGATACTAAGATATTAAATGGAAGAAAATGAAGCTGGTGAAGACAGAAGAAATTGCAGAATAATATGTTTGATAGCATTTGTCTGGAGTAAAAATGTGATATTTGGTTTCTCTTCAGATGATTGCGTGATTACTATACACACAAAATAAAACACTGCATGCACGTTGCAGTGTTTTCCTTGGTGTTATAAGTAATAACTTACCTAATTTCTTTAATTGCTTGCATTTAGCGAATCATTTAGACATGTGCCTTCAGAACAGTCTGAATTGTGAGAAAAACATTATTGCTATGGATCGTCATTTGCATTTTTTTTTTTTTTTTTTTACAAGATGCATATTTGAAATTTTGGTGGCTTTGTTTTGTGTGTGTACTGATATGGACCTTGTATTGTACTGTGTTGCATATTATTCGGTTATTAGAGTCCCTTCTTTCATATTAAGTCATAAACACACTTTCAACGTCAGATCAAGTTATTGTTTTATTGGTATATGTTGATGTTTCCTTGTTCATAAGGAGATAAATGTGAAAAGAATTTTTTTGCAATAAGCATGTTCAGCTCTTCACAGTGTGCATGTTTTACTAGTTTCTATACACAAAACATAGTAATGTTACATTCATGAAGTGGAGAGCAGCATGTATGAATGATGATGAATGGTGTTGAGGTGTTAGAAAAATTTTATAGGTAAAAATTCTGTGTAGCAACCTCAGTATAAATGTGCCAGATTGTGGATTCATCCTCCTCTTATTGTCTTTCTGACTACTGACTTCCATTTGTTGAGAACCTGTAGAGCAAGTTCTGTAAAAGTGGTACTACAGTTAAATTTGTTTAGACAACAAAATATTTGTTTTTGTTGTTACAGAGTATTTTCACACAAAGTTCCTATTCAGTATTTACATTGATTTGTGTATGCATGCGCGGTATGGGCAAAGTTACTTACAGCAGTTTGTATAAACCTTGTAAACAGTGGAGTATCAGTGCACAGTTATTGGCGGAATGTGTTGGGTAAGATCAAAATTTAATTAAATAACTTGCCATTTTAGTAATTTCAAGGGGAAGCAGCAGTGTAACTTCTGAAGTTAAGATCTATAACATATAAGGGGCTGAAACTGAAGGATATTTAGAAATGTAGCAAAATCATATTACTCAGCTCACAATATACTGCCATCTTTATTTCTTCAAAAGAGGAGAGTTGGGTGGCTTGGAGAGGGTTGCATTAATCTCGGTGATGGAGTGTACATGAAGGCAGATGCCCTGCTTGGATGAAACAACCAATGAGGAAGGAATTGTCAGTATTTATAATGAAGTACTTTCATGATGTACGTTTGAAAGACCAAAGGAAACAAATAGTGATATGAGGGCAGCTGATTGATAAACACCAAACATGTAGAAAATTGTAACAAAAGATGTTTAACATGAAATGGTATGGAGAAAAGTTGATGCTGCTAGCATTGAAGACAAGTACTGCATATGAAATTAAACTGTAATACACTCAGTAGAGAAAAAGGAAATTTTCACAAAATGAACGGTAAGAAACGTTAGTGAGTTACAAATCAGAGAGAAGAATAATCTGAAATATGAAAAATGATCATAATCTAAAAGGGTAAAATTCACCAAATTCACCAATGGGAAATATTAACACAAACAAATAGGAAACAAAAATAGTACGCTACATGAATTAGTGAAAGTTGAGAATAGTGAGAACAGTGCAAAAAACGACATGTTGATGAATCGAAATGAAGTCGTCAGTCAGTCACTGTGTTTCGCAAGGCAGTATGCCTAGTCTGCGAAAAATAATAATAATTTGCCACTTCACAGCAGATGTTTGCCTTGTACAGTCGTGTCACAATTTGATGTACTATGGCAATAATTATTATGAGTTTGTTGGGGTCCTGTGAAATAGGTTTTTCATTTTTTTTTTTTTTTTTTTTTTTCCCTGGCTTGAAAATAATTTGAACACTATTTCTCGTTTGCATTGTATTACCAAATGAAACAATTCATTTCCTTGGATAATTCCTGTTTGTTTTTATTGACTGAGTTGACGGATTTGCAAAGTCACTCTACTTGGAAGATTGCTGTAAAAAAGATGTCTTTTGAATTTATTTGAAAATTCCTTCTTTGGTTTTTGGAAAGGCAAACATGGTGATCAGTCACAATTGAAATTGATTGAAAACAAACTTTCATAATAATGCGTTTTTCTTCTTTTAAGAAAAGAATATGTGTTTTTCACAAAGGAAACTAAGACATTACAGTACAGAGTATTATCAGTGATGCCATATAGGTGCATAAACAATTGGTGATTTTTATCAACTGTTTGCAGCATGGAGTTATATTGCTGTATGTATTAGGGAATGTAATACATTTGAGGTAATTTATTGCCATCGTTGGTGATCACACATTCGTACAATATATTTTTATGTTGGATGTGTGTCTGTATTTGTGTGTGTAAGGTGGAGGTGGGGGCCCGGGATGCTTGATTGATTCCACTGAGAGCAAAAACTGAAGCAAAACCATCAGCTACAGTTGTTTAGAAAGAAATAGTTTGACAAGGCAAGATAAAGGACTTCCCAATTGGTTACTCTTAGAAATATTTGGTGTATTTTAATTATTTTTGTTTTCTTCAGACTTTGTAGGTTGAGTAACTTTAGGCCTTTAGTCCTCTCAGCAATAATGAGTTTTATTGTGTGGGGAAGGGGAACCAGGACAACATGAATAATTCAGAAGTGGAGTTGTCTTCACTGCATAGGGAATGTTTAATCTTTGTAATTAAAAAATAGGGAATTCTCTGTAGTTAAGGTTTTCCAGAAAGGGTGTGTGGTGTACTGCATATCAGATAAAGGAGGGAGAAAAAAAGAGGAGGGCCGTCTGTGTATACTGTTACATGAGTAGTAAAATCTTACTAATATCTGGACCGACAAATGCACTGTGAGTTGTAATTTATAATAATCTGAACAGTCTTTCAGGACAGTGATGCAGAAGGAGATGCAAAAATTTTTGTGCAGTTTATCTGGGTGGTTGCTAGATTTGAATGAAGTTACTCTGAATATTTATGCTTCTGCTTTTTGCTGGAATTGAGTTTAAATCTTGGGTTACTACTTGTTAAAGGGAAAAAGGCAACAGTTTAAAGTGTACGTGGCACCATTATTTAAACACCCTGTCTTACATTTGTGACCATCTGAATATGGACAGTATAACAACATACATTCATCAGAATCCAGGGCAGTATATATTTTGCTGTTGCTTAAATATACTTAACTGCATGATGCAGAATGTGCAAATATAGAAATAACGTAGGCATACAATAATTGCCACATTTTGAGACCAGAATTACATTGATACGAAATCCGTTGCGGATGGCAGTTGTAAAGTTTTCATGGTTAGGTTAGCTTATTTTGTGGTAGTATGGGAGAACCTTGCAGAATCATTCCCACCATCAAACGAAAATGTATAGCTGTTTTGAGTGTGTCCCTTGACGTGCTGTACCTAATGGAATGCTACCGCAGAAGGAATATACTTCAACCCGGGTTTGGAGGATTCTGAATGGGATAACATGTCATAGTTTGAGTTTTGGTAAGTACAACATTTAGATAATTAGTGCTTTTAGAATTTCAATATATGGGAAATCAGAGCTTCAGCATATAACTTTTCTCATTATTGATACATGAAATTTTGAAATGTTGAAATTTCACTTTTATGTCATGACCTGATTGTGGGTAACACATAGGTTTCTTCTAAACAGGGGATACAATTTTATCAAGGGTTGGTTCATGTTGTGTAATTTTGTGAGTGACTATATTTAACTCTATATTCCTGTTGTAAAATTGTGATGTAATATGCAGCTATATAATTGTAAAATATGTATGTTCAAATGTGGTACTAAGATTAATGCTCTCATCTTCCTAGTACCTTAGTTGTGTACCCAAATCTGAAGTGACTCAAAACTCTTTGTACAGTCTTAGTCCTGCTTTCTGTTACCAATACTGCCTCTCATTGTCAGCAAGTAGTATGAATAGTGAATAGTCCCTGTTGATCGTGTAACTTGTTACTAATATCTCCTTCGTTATTTGACTCACTGAAATGAAAGCTATTTTGCTGTAGTGACCTTGCGATCTGTTATAGCTTAGTTTCATTTCATTACATCCCTTTGGATCTGACAGCTGTTGTAAGTTTGTGTGAAAATGTAGATGTCTTCTTCTCTTTAGGCCCAGGTTGGAGAATAACTGAAACTTATTTGTGTGCATAGCAGTTGTCCTGTCTTTTTTTATTTCCTCTGAAGGATATATGACATAGAAAATTGCCATTTTATACACTTTTACTAGCATGGTGCCAGTTCATTATGCTGGATGTGTGTTGATATTGTGGCAATTTATTTTCTTAAAATGTTACTTTTTACTTTTAGAACCACATGGAGAACTAGAGCTTTTAGTCTCCCTTGACATTTTTGTGACAGTAGTTCTGTTGTACACAGTCCCTTACTGTGTTACAGCCACGGACTTCTGTAAATATCATCAATGTTGTTGTCTTGCGAAACTGTGTAAGTGAAGCCTACTTTGTGCTTCAGAAACTTAATTATGGCTTTTGTTAATGTTGGGGTCTTTCACATGCAACATCATCTCTACAAAAAAGAGAAAATTCAGTTTCAGGTTTCAACACAAAAAGGCCAAAACTAGATTATATCAGAATTACGCTGGCAAACTGGTGGTGTGCCTTGTTTGTTGACAGCAGCAGTTCTTTATGGAAATCCTGTTTCCCCAACATCAATTCATGTAACTGACAGGAGAGTGGAAAATTTGGTCACGGATTTGATTTACTGCAGGAAGCAAACCTTTTTGCCCTTGCCTTTTCATAGTACTGAGATTAGTTTGGTTTCACCACTTTTTGACTGGAATTGTTGCTGACAATGAAAGTGAGCCTGTAACAAGCTGCAGGAAAGAACTTTTATGAGGATTGAAGTGAGGTTTCATGTCTGCAGTACTGAAGTTGTTGTATAATGGCTCCATTAGTTTTACAAATTTTAATTGTAACAATTTCTCTCACTGTACTATTTGCACCATTGTGAACATTCACTAGAATGGTTATAGAAATAACACAATTTTCAGACTTATTTTACTTTCACACTTTTCATTTGTTCTTTATGATACTTCACTTGCAATGTTTTTACACAATTAGAGTTTACTGAGTGATGGGTAGTAGTTAGAACTCTGCATTCCCATTCAGGTGGATGGTGGTTCAAATCCCCGTCTGGCTGTTATGATTTAGGTTTCCATGATTTTCCTGGATTATTTGAGGCAAATGCTAGGATGGTTCCTTTGAAAAGGTCGTGGCCAGTTTTCTCCCCATCCTTCCCAATTCCGAGCTTGTGCTGTCTCTGTATGACAGAATGTTAAAACAATAGTTGTCTTTCTGTGTGAAATTTCAAATTGATTTGACATCCAGTTTGTTCACAAATAAATGTTAAATGTAATAATATCTTAATTGTCAAGCAACACATCCTCCATGAGCAATGGAAGCATGCTCCAAAAAAGCACTGAGGCAAACTCTTCCATTCTGAGTTACAAAATGGGTCATCAGATCATTGCCAATGTTTTTTTTTCTTAAGTAGTCGCTGTTTACTTGTAAGAAATTGTGGGTAAGGATTGTCTTTATCACTTTGCTCTTGCTATTAGAATGTCAGTTGAAGCCTGTTTGGAAAAGGCAGGATTGGTGTTATTTCTTTGCCGGAGTAAGGAACCAACCTGAACAGAAGGTACAAAGAACTTTAATCCCAGTGTCCTGAATCTCTTGTAGGTAAATTATAGATGTTTTTTACTTGGGGGTGTAGCAAAGAGACTGCATCCATGTTATTTATGGTCTTGGAGACATACCTCCCAAGCACTTCGTTCTAATCCCCCTCTCCCAGGCATTTCATGGTTCTTTGAGGTCGTTGTGGTGCCCCTGGGTCTCTGAGCTATTGCAGTCCATTCTTCCTACCCAGGCTGCACTTCCTTCCCTTTGCTCCTATGTCACCATCCTCTCTCCTTCCTTGCTGCCTCTTTCCCCTCGCTTGGTATTCTTAGTTATATCGATCTGGCTATCAACCTGGTTTCCTGTATTTCATGTGGTTTTGTCCCCCTTGTGTTTTCTCTTTCATCCTTCCTTTCTGTCATTTTTAGACCCCTTTGAGGTTTGACCTCCACTTCTAAATTTTCTGTCTGTAGAGTGAGCCATTTGGGGAACAACTCCCTCCCTAGCATCTAAAGTGTCAATTCCCCTCCCCCTGTCCTTTTTCCCTTTTCCTTCCCCGTCGTAGCCCCCTCCCCCCCCACACACACACACCAGCAAGTGTAACCAGTCCTTATGGTGGGGCTGTTATGTACCCATCTGCCTGGGCCCCCCTGAAAACACAGGGATTACACTTCTGTTACCTGAGCTGTTGCCTCACCATGTATGCCTAGGAGTGGTTGCTTGTCATTCCGGAGTGTCGGAACTCCCAGCAATGGGCCGTGCTGTGGCTCGTTGGCACCTGCGGGGAGAGCCCCTGGTCGGAGTGGGAGGTATCAGTGCAAGTGCTTTGTGTATGAAATTTATCACACCAAATATCTGACTGGTCTTCTGTGGCCACCTCTTCGAGTGGTAAGTCCTTGTGGCCTTCCCTCGCCTGGCTACATCCTGGGAGTTGGGCCGGGCTTGTCGGTTTGGGGTCAAAAATTTTCCCTCCTACCCAGTCTGTATGAGGACTGGTGCACATTCACCGCTGCAAAGCTGTTACTTTTCGTGGAAAATGTCGGCAAAAGTTGGGTGATATGCATTCTCTCAGTAAGATGCGATCGGGTACCCTGTTGATCAAAGCTTCTTCTGCTGCCGAATCTGCAGCTCTTCACGATTGTCATTGTCTTGACAATGTCTCGGTGTCAGTTACTTCTCACCAGACTTTTAAAATGGTCCAGGAAGTCATTTTTTGTAGGGACCAAATCCTTCAAATTGATAAGGAACTCTGGACCTATCTGAAATGACAGGTTGTTCATTTTGTTCAGTATGTGCAGAAAGGTCGTAAGGCAATTGCATTAATATCAGAATCTTTATTCCGGCTTTTGAGAGAGATCCCCGCCCAGAGAAGGTCAAGATTGTGTGTTACTGGTGTGACGTGGAGCTGTATGTCCTGCCACCAATGAGGTGCTTTCGGTGCTTGCGTTTTGGGCACATCTTCCCGATGCACGGCAGACCCTCTATATGGTGACTGTAGACACTTACTCGGTGAGGGGAGCCTCTGTATTCTGCTGCCTGTGTTTGTTAATAGTCATGACTGTCACTCACCATTCTCACTAATTGCGCATCTTATAAGAAATAGAAGAGGATACAAGAGTGTAAGTCCCAGGATCATTTCTTACACTGAGGCTCGACAAAAATCTGACCGACTTCATCCTGTGTCGATGAGTTCTAATTCTGCCTCTGTAATGTCCCTTTCCCCCTCCTGCATCTTCCTTACCCCTCTCCCCTTCCCCCTCCTCCTGTCCCCCCTACTCCGTCTTCCTTACCCAGTCCTATACCCCCTCTCCACTCCCCTCCCCTCCTCCTTCCTTACCCCCAGTCCTGTCCCCCTCTCCTCCCCCTCCCCTGTGATTGCCACGGCCTCCACTCTGGGTGCCACTTTCACTCGCCGGCTGAAGAGATGTCTCCCTTCTTTGGTGCTTACTGCTGATGGGACTCCCTTCTGGGACACTTCTCCTCAGCATCTCTCAGGCCGGTGGCCTGCTGCCGCATCTTGGCCATGGGGGGCATAATCTGTGCACCCCAAGATCACCCACTCTTGGTCCCAGATCTTGCAGAAGCCTGATCTCCCTCTGTGCCCTGTCATCCTCAACCTGTGGAAGAAGAAGAAAGAAACACAAGTCTGAGGACAAAGCCCTCCTGGTGCCCACGGAGGTGCCATCTCCCCCCCTTACAACCTGAGTCTGACCTCTTATTTATGTATGTCACCCCATCCTCGTTGGTGACTGATGATGGCCTGACAGCGTGATTGCCTCGAAGCCATTTGCTTCCCATTTGGGTACCCACTCGGCATTTGTTCAGTGGAACTGTAATGGATACTACCATCACATCCTGGACTTGCTATCCCATATTGCCTTTTATTTCTCAGCTTGTATCATTCTCCAGGAATCTCCTCCTTCATGGGTTACCTGCTTTGTCAGAACTGGGTTGGCCCTTTGAGGGCTTCTGGTGGTATCTGCAAGTTGTTCCACGTGGATATTGTTAGTACATGGATCCCACTTCATGCCCCATTGAAGGCAGTTGCCGTCCGGGTCCACTTGACTCTACTCATGTTCGCAATCTTTCTCCCTCCTGACAGGCCACCTACATCTGCTGCTCAGAGTGCCTTCCTTCAGCAGCTCCCCCTCCCTTCCTTGTCCTTAGGGATTTGAATGCCAAGCACACTTTGTGGGGCAGTGCTTTTTCATGTAGTTGGGGCAGCTCATTGACCAATTTCTTGTGGACCACGAGCTGTGCCTTGTTAATGATGGTTTCCGTACACACTTTAGTGCCGCACATGGGCACTTTCTATGCCACTGATCTTTTGCTCTCTTTGCCTTCCCTACTTCCTTTCTTACACTGGTTGCTGCAGGATTACCTCTGTGAGAGTGACTGCTTCCTGTTGATTCTCTCGTTCCCTTCCCGCCTTCCAATACCAGATTACTCCACTGTGCTATACAGCATGCTGATTGGCCTCTGTATACTTCCCAGATCATTTTTCCATCTGCTTTTTCTTTTTCAGGTTGCATTGATGAAGTGGTCAGTGATCTGCCCGATAAGATGATTGGCATTGCCATTTCCTTTCGACAGGTCCTGTTTGCTGTGAGCCAGTTCTTTGGTGGAGAATGACCATTGCCATTGCTATCTGTGATTATTGTTGCGCATTGTAACGTCTTAATTGGCACCTGTCCTCCACCATTCTCATTACCTTTTAATGTCTTCGTGCCAAAGCCCATTACTTAATCAGACAGAGCCAACAGTTGCGTCAGGAATGCTTAGTCTCCTCTCTAGGTTCTTCTGCCCCTTTTTCACTGACGTGGGCTGCTCTCTGCACCCTCGAAGGTTGTCAGTGGCAGTTTTCCATTCTGGGCATTGCCGTTATAAGTGGCCTTTGTACAGATCCATTAGTTCTCATGGAACACCTCGTGACCCATTTTTTGATGGCTTCGGCGTCAACTTCCTATCCTTCTGCCTTCCTCCTCAGGAAGCAGTGAGCTGAAGCTTCCCACTTGTGTTTTACCCCTTGTCAGACAGGAGCCTACAACGAACTTTTACTGAATGGGAGCTGCTTCTGCTCTCTCTTCTTCCTGTGATTCAGCTCCTGGCGCTTATTCTATCTATAACCAGATCCTTCAAAACTTCAATCCCCCACAACAATAGTATCTCCACCAGACGTTTAACCATATTTGGCTCCAAGGCATTTTCCTCTATCCATGGAGAGACAGTATTGCGGTTCCTGTACTTAAGCCTGGCAAGAATCCTTTGCCCTTTGATAGTTAACAGCCAGTCAGCCTGGCCAATATCCCAAATAAGTTACTAGAACGTATGGTGGCTTGTTGGCTCAATTGGGTCTTGAATCCCAGGACCTTTTATCTCCTTGCCATTACAGCTATTGGGAGGGACAGTCTGCAATCAAGTATTGCTTCGATTGGAAATCGCAATTTGGCAGTGCCATCATCTTGTTGCAGTCTTCTCCGATCTTTGTAAGGCTTATGACACAGGTTGGCGCCATCACACCCTCCTTAAGCTGGATGAGTGGGGTTTTTGGGGCCCCCTCCTGATTTTTTATTGGCCAGTTCCTGTCCTACCAGTTAAGAGTCTGGGTTGGCACTGTTCTCAGCTCTCTGTGGACCCAGGAGAATGGCGTTGCACAACACTCCGTATTACGTGTCCATTTTCTCATCGCTGTTATTGAACTGCTGGTATCTGCCGTACTGTTGATCAACCCTGCTCTGTATGTGAATAATTTCTATATTTGGACTAGCTTCTTCGCGTGGCCTCTGCAGAATGGCTCCAGGGTGTCATCAGGCACACTTCCACGTGGACACTCTCACATGGTTTTCAAATCTTTTTCCCTGACATCGAGGGGTCCTAACTGTAATCCCCCAGTACTGTTTCTTGGGTCATCTTTCTTGACAACAAGCTTACTTGGTTACCCCATATCTGTCACCTGAAGGTTGGCTGTTTAAACTTCCTTTCCCTCACCTCTTGGGGCGCGGTTCATTTGACCCTTCTCTGCCTATACCGGGCGTTAATTCTGTCTCGTCTGGACTGTGGTTGTAAAGTTTATGGACCAGCTGCCCCTTCCATGCTGCTCTTCTTGGACCCGATTCACCATCCGTTTAGCCACAGGTGCCTTTTGCACTAGCCTCGTTGATAGTCTTCAGTTGACGCTGGGATCCCTTCCCTTCCAATTCCTGGATTCCTATGCCATTACTATCCACTCTTCACCTGCTCAACCCTCCTAACACCCCCCCCCCCCCCCCCCACCGCCCACCCTTCGCTGCGGTTGCCCTGTTAGTTCCTTGGTATTGGATTTGTGTGGATCCCTTCTGGAGTCCGAAAGCCTCCACTGCTCCAGTGGGTGGTCCGTTGTTTGTTCTGAATGTTCTTATGGGAATTTCAGGATGCCACTGTTTTTTACACTGATGACTCTAAATCCACCGATCATGTGAGATGTGTCTTCATGTCTTTTTGTTGGCGTGGAACACCATTTCTTGCCTGCCATGAGTGGGGTATTTACCGCTGAATTGATGGAAATCTATCTAACCCTCTGCTTAATTAAATGGTTATCACTCACCCGAGTTTTGTTATGTACAGACTCAATGAGTTGCCTTCAGGCTATCACTTGTTGTTTTCCCGCCCTCTCTTGGTCTCTACCATCCATGACCTTCTCGCTGATCTTTGGTATGCCGCTTGTTCGTGACCATGTAGATATGCTGGGTAATGAACTTGTTGATCCTCTGGCTGGGAGAGGAGAGGTGTGGCCACGTATCCCTTGTCCTCCATGATACCTCAGGGGTCAGATTTGTGGTTTTCCATGAAATTTCTTTTTGCTCAATCATGGACTTACTCAAGGGAGGCTGCATTCCTGTCTAGTGAACGTTGTGCCATCAAGGAGAGACTCTCACCATAGGGCGTTCTTCCCTCTGCCTCTACCGGAAGGAATCTACCATACTCTGCCATCTTCTTGTTGGCATAGTAGGTTGATCCATGGTTTTTTGTTCAGCAATGAGAACCGCCTCCCACCCCCTTGTAGTTGCGGGACTCCAATCACGATTATCCAAGTATTCCTGAACTGCCTCTGTCTTTTTGGTCCTTCACACTAAATATCCTCTCCTACCTTCCTTGTCTCGGGGTCTTAGCAGAAACCCTTGTGTGCTTATGTCTGTTCTTTGTTTTCTTTGTGAAATGGTTTGTACTCGCATCTATAAGTCCTTGAATCTTCCTCTGGAATTAGTCCCTCAGTTAGCTTAGGCGTTGCTTGTGGAGGCCTTGACTTTGTCTCCACACTGGCCAGATTCTGCCCACCTTTTCTGTACATTTTGTCTGGTCTGGTGTCCTGTTTTGTTTTCCCGTTTCTTGTGTCTACTTCCCCTGATTTTGCTCCCATGACATCATGATAATTTTACTGTATGGTGTGCGTGTGGGTTTGTGCATGCGTGTCGGGACGGGTTGGTGCCATTGTTGG
Source organism: Schistocerca nitens (assembly GCF_023898315.1). Taxonomy (NCBI): domain Eukaryota; kingdom Metazoa; phylum Arthropoda; class Insecta; order Orthoptera; family Acrididae; genus Schistocerca; species Schistocerca nitens. The sequence continues at coordinate 201,346,105 of NC_064615.1, read as the reverse complement.
TGTCCCACTGTGCATAGCGTTTCTGGGGCACTCTGCTCCCCCCTCCCGCCCACCATTATCCTGCTGCCCTGATGTCTCGATTTCCTCTTTGTTTCCGCATTATCCCTTCCCCTTGACTGGACCGGATTGGACTGTTCCTGTTGTTCCTTCCTTGATTTTTACCATCTTAGATCATGGGACCAATCACCTCGCTGTTTGGTCCCTACCCCAAATCAAACAACCAAGGAAGTTTTCAATATGTGTCATTCTTAACCAATATGCTGACAGAAGAGAGATTCAGTTTTTCATGGGCAGTGATGAAGGTGGGGTAAGCATTGTATAGCTGGATTGCATCTGTTAGAAGATTGATTACTTTTGGTAAATACCAGTGCAAAATGTGATGTTCCTCGTTAGACTTGGTTTCATTTTGAGTTTATTGTGGAGGTGGTGATTCAACTTGTGTAACCTTGGTTTACTTTCATTTTTTGTGTGTTTCAATTATATTTTCTCAGCTTTGTCATTTGGGTTGAAGGTAGTCTTTTTTGCTGTTCCGGCATGTGAATATATTTTACCTCTTTGTTCTGTAGCATTCATCTCGATCAACCCATTTGAAAAAGTAGGTCTCTGTGTGATATAATAAGTGCAAGTTATGAAAATGTCTACATGTTTATTTAAAATCTTGTTGTGTACAGACTATATGGACTTCTCAAGCAATACACTGAAATGCTATTACAATTAGGATTGTTAATTTTTCATTACCAGCTATAGTGAGATTTAAATTAGTTGGTATCTGAAGTTGGAGGTCCAAAGTTGCTCTGTAGTCACTTCAGGTATTGTCTTTAGGCAGCCGCCACTCCACTGGTGCTTTAAGAGACTATCTCCAACAAAAATCCAAAAAAATCTAGAATTAATTCATGATTTAATCTTTATTACATCCCAAAACATGTCAAAAAAATAATTTTAATTGGGGTAAGATTTTTTGAAACTGGCGAAATTTCCTGCAGGAAAAGAATTTAAAACGTTTGATATGGTATTTCAGAAACAATTGAACACACTGAAATATACAGGGTGTTTCAAAAATGACCGGTATATTTGAAACGGCAATAAAAACTAAACGAGCAGCGATAGAAATACACCGTTTATTGCAATATGCTTGGAACAACAGTACATTTTCAGGCAGACAAACTTTCGAAATTACAGTAGTTACAATTTTCAACAACAGATGGCGCTGCGGTCTGGGAAACTATAGTACGATATTTTCCACATATCCACCATGCGTAGCAATAATATGGCGTAGTCTCTGAATGAAATTACCCGAAACCTTTGACAACGTGTCTGGCGGAATGGCTTCACATGCAGATGAGATGTACTGCTTCAGCTGTTCAATTGTTTCTGGATTCTGGCGGTACACCTGGTCTTTCAAGTGTCCCCACAGAAAGAAGTCACAGGGGTTCATGTCTGGCGAATAGGGAGGCCAATCCACGCCGCCTCCTGTATGTTTCGGATAGCCCAAAGCAATCACACGATCATCGAAATATTCATTCAGGAAATTAAAGACGTCGGCCGTGCGATGTGGCCGGGCACCATCTTGCATAAACCACGAGGTGTTCGCAGTGTCGTCTAAGGCAGTTTGTACTGCCACAAATTCACGAAGAATGTCCAGATAGCGTGATGCAGTAATCGTTTCGGATCTGAAAAATGGGCCAATGATTCCTTTGGAAGAAATGGCGGCCCAGACCAGTACTTTTTGAGGATGCAGGGACGTTGGGACTGCAACATGGGGCTTTTCGGTTCCCCATATGCGCCAGTTCTGTTTATTGACGAAGCCGTCCAGGTAAAAATAAGCTTCGTCAGTAAACCAAATGCTGCCCACATGCATATCGCCGTCATCAATCCTGTGCACTATATCGTTAGCGAATGTCTCTCGTGCAGCAATGGTAGCGGCGCTGAGGGGTTGCCGCGTTTGAATTTTGTATGGATAGAGGTGTAAACTCTGGCGCATGAGACGATACGTGGACGTTGGCGTCATTTGGACCGCAGCTGCAACACGGCGAACGGAAACCCGAGGCCGCTGTTGGATCACCTGCTGCACTAGCTGCGTGTTGCCCTCTGTGGTTGCCGTACGCGGTCGCCCTACCTTTCCAGCACGTTCATCCGTCACATTCCCAGTCCGTTGAAATTTTTCAAACAGATCCTTTATTGTATCGCTTTTCGGTCCTTTGGTTACATTAAACCTCCGTTGAAAACTTCGTCTTGTTGCAACAACACTGTGTTCTAGGCGGTGGAATTCCAACACCAGAAAAATCCTCTGTTCTAAGGAATAAACCATGTTGTCTACAGCACACTTGCACGTTGTGAACAGCACACGCTTACAGCAGAAAGACGACGTACAGAATGGCGCACCCACAGACTGCGTTGTCTTCTATATCTTTCACATCACTTGCAGCGCCATCTGTTGTTGAAAATTGTAACTACTGTAATCTCGAAAGTTTGTCCGCCTGAAAATGTACTGTTGTCCCAAGCATATTGCAACAAACGGTGTATTTCTATCGCTGCTCGTTTAGTTTTTATTGCCGTTTCAAATATACCGGTCATTTTTGAAACACCCTGTATTTTGTTTTTAATTGATTACCAAAATACCCAGCTTGGCAACAGATCTTTGCAAAGTTTTTATCACTTTGCTTTGCTGTATATATTATCATCATCATCATCATCATCATCATTAATTTTTTTCAATTTTTAACTTGTAACAAGTATTAAGTAGTCTCTTATCTCCTACAAAGATCACCTTAAAATATTGAAATGGACGTGTGATATACCTGTAAATCTCCGTAATGTCTGTAAGCATGTCAAAAATCTGTTCTTAATTTTAATTAGGCTTGCAGTTGCACATTTTTCTTTGGATATGAAATTGTCATATCAGGAAAAGTTTCCTGCAGAGTATTAGTAGGCAAACTGGCTTAGGAAGAGTTGGTGACAACACAATGGTGGTTGACAATGCCAGGCTCCCATTTATATATTGCTGATGGAAGCAGTCCAGCTCGCTCACTGTCAGATGCCAACTAATTTAAATCAGACTACAGCAGAAAGGAACAAACCACATAGAGGAAATTGAGGGTGCAAAATTTCATTTCTGAGCCATAATGTTAACTAGCAGATGTCCAATTTGGAGAGCATGCTGATTGAAAGTATTGATGTAAATGAACCTGTAATACAATAATAATCTGCAGTTAAGTTTTATTTAGGATTATTCAGTGGGCTTTTATTTTCTAAAGTCCTCCTCCAAGATAAACTGTGTGCTCTCATCATGATTGTGAAGAAATGCACTGTGTTCTATGAAATTATTGTGTGGTTATACAAACAATTTAAATACACGTTCTGTTGTTGCATTTTTAAACTAATTTTTTCTCAACTTTTTTTTTTATTTTTATTTTTTTATGTGAGACTTCCTGCATGAAGCTACTACGCATTAACAAACCAGAAGAAACTTTCTGGTAGGTTAAAACTTTGCGCTGGACTGGAACTCAGAACTGGAATCTCTATTTGCGAGTGAATGTATTTCATTGTAACATACTGTTCATTGAATGTGTACTGCTTTCATTTACAGTTACTCTGTTGGTATTTAATTTTTCAGGTTCTTTCATAATTGCTCTTCTAACAAACTTCTGGTACAAAATTCAGAAAATGGTAATAATCATATTAAAATCCCCTTGGGCTTGCAGCTGCATGAAGTACTTACAGACCTATGAGCTTTAAGCCAAGTACTCTTCAGCTTGTGGATATATAACTGTTTGACCCAACTGTATACCCAAGATGATTTTATCAGTCATGTGGTTGAGAGACCATGCATTCATAAACTGTTAATCAGCCTTGAAAAAAAAAAAAAATACTGATAGCGAAGAGGGTTGTTCAGTGCATAATACGTTCAGAATAATGAAGTTATTGGTTGCGTGACATCTACATCTATGTTCGGTGAATCATGAAGTGTACAGCAGAGAGTGGTTCATATTCTTCTGCACTTAAAAGTTTCTTTCATTCCATTCATGGATAGAATGTGGAAAGTCCTTGAGTGCATACTAGTTAAGATTTTTCTGCATTTATGTTTCTCTTCTGGCAGTCAAGTAGGGCTGTGGTAATTTGCAGCATACTCCTTTATATACACTTGATGTACCCTGTTACTCTGACCTGATATGGATCTCACCCACTTGAGCGATATACCAGCATCAACCATACATACATTTTGTAAGCAATCGTTTTCAAAGACCAGTTGCCATTTCTGAGTATCCTACAGTAAAGTTAGGTTTTGCATTTGCTTTACTTACAGTTGAGCTTATTTTATAGTTCCATTTAACCATGCACATTGTTACTCCAAAGGCGTTTTTTGATATGACTGACTGATTCATGCTTCATTTTGTTAAAGATTCTTTTTTTGGTTCTTACAGAACTTGCACAGTTTTAAATTTCTCCAAATTAAGAACTAAATATGAGGTGTTTGCACAAGGCAGATATTGTTTCAAGAGAGAAATGATGTTACTGTATTTTTTATCAGATTAAACTTCTTAATATGAAAGTTTGCCATCTGTGAAAAGGAGGAACAAAAGCTAATACATTTGACTGCCATTAGTATACTACATTAATGGTAATGGTTCTATTGTACTTCCCTGGGACACACCAATTCTCATTTCTGTGTCTATAGACAACTTCACCATCCAGGATAATGTATTGCTGTTTGCATATGGCGAAATTTTCAGTCCAAACAGACTAGTTAAGAACCCACACAGATTTCTTATGTTCAGTAGACATTGGTGTAATGCTGAATTGAAGAATCTAAAGATTTTCTAAAATCTAGGAACACTAATCAACCTTACGACACTGTATATAAAAATCAAAGATGCTGTAAATTACCAAACAAGAAAGCACTGGTATGTTGATAGACACAATAAAAAAAACCACACACACACACACACACACACACACACACACACACACACACACAAATATTCAAGCTTTTGCAACCCAAGGTTGCTTCATCAGGAAAGAGGCATGAGAGGGAAAGACGAAAGGATGTGGGTTTTAAGGAAGAGGGTAAGGAGTCATTCCAATTCTGGGAGCGGAAAGACTTACCTTAGGGGGGAAAAAAGGACAGGTATACACTCGTGCGCACACACACACATATTCATCCGCACATATACAGACGCAGGCAGACACATGTAAATGCAAAGAGGTTGGGCAGAGATGTCAGTCGAGGCAGAACTACAGAGGCAAAGATGTTGTTGAATGACAGGTTAGGTACGAGGGGCGGCAACTTGTAATTAGCGGAGGTTGAGGCCTGGTGGGTAACGAGAAGAGAGAATATATTGAAGGGCAAGTTTCCATCTCCAGAGTTCTGATAGGTTGTCGTCAGTGGGAAGTATCCAGACAACCCAGATGGTGTAACACTGCGCCAAGATGTGCTGGACGTGCACCAAGGCATGTTTAGCCACAGGGTGATCCTCATTACCAACAAACACTGTCTGCCTGTGTCCATTCATTCGAATGGACAGTTTGTTGCTGGTCATTCCCACATAGAAGGCTTCACAGTGTAGGCATGTCAGTTGGTAAATCACGTGGGTGCTTTCACATGGGCTTTGCCTTTGATCGTGTACACCTTCCGGGTTACAGGACTGGAGTAGGTGGTGGTGGGAGGTTGCATGGGACAGGTTTTACACCGGGGGCGGTTACAAGGGTAGGAGCCAGAGGGTGGGGAAGGTGTTTTGGGGATTTCATAGGGATGAACCAAGAGGTTATGAAGGTTAGGTGGATGGCGGAAAGACACTCTTGGCGGAGTGGGGAGGATTTCATGATGGATGGATCTTATTACAGGGCAGGATTTGAGAAAGTCGTATCCCTGCTGGAGAGCCACATTCAGAGTCTGATCCAGTCCCGGAAAGTATCCTGTCACAAGTCACACTTTTGGGGTTCTTCTGTGGGAGGTTCTGGGTTTGAGGGAATGAGGAAGTGGCTCTAGCTATTTGCTTCTGTACCAGGTCGGGAGGATAGTTGCAGGAATAATTTTCCAGTTCAGTCAGGTTTGAGTAGTACCTTCTCCCACTTCTGTGGCTGTTGGCTGTGTTAGCAGTTGCGGCAAGCAGCTAGATGCTACCGGGAAAAATTTTACTGGAGCGCCCAAGCTGACAGATTCAAGCATGCGCAGCAGGTTCAAATCTAGGAAGGGAGGGAGGGCAAATTCATATTCTTGAGGGGAAAAACCTTGTTTCACAAAGCGCCTAGCATCCAGCGCACGTTGGTCTATCGATTATTCATATGACTTTGAAACGTGTCCCTATCGGATTTTGAACACATTCCAAGTTGATATCTGAATGATTTGTGAATGCGTGCATATTGTACGTGATGTCTGTCAGGGGATTCCTCTTTGCATTTAAAAATAAACTTTTCCTGCAGGCAAAAGGGGCTATACGAGTAAAGCCGAACGGATGAAAGCCAACTGTTGTCTGATTATGTGGTTGATTGGGGATTGCGAATGTTGAGCATTATTATAATTACTAGCTAAGTCCATAGATTCAGACTACCAGAGTGGGGTGTATCCAAGAAAATGAAATTTTGACAGAAAGTTTTGGCCAGATCGCTATACTAGTAAGGGCCAGTTGTACGGTCCCCGGCTAGCAGCTGCTTTAAGGTCTATTCTGGAAGTTGTGCGGAAAATGCATTGTACGAACACGTAACAACGCCTAACCGGAGAATAAATGCGGGACAGAGTTAGTGAAGTTAAACGACGAATAGTTACAGAATTAGTGATGACAAGACTGTTTGTTAGAACGAGGAAGGAGAAGAAACGGGGACATTACAGAAATTATGGAAGAATAAGACGATTCCAAATTTCTATAAAAATTTTTGTACTACTACTTTTTGATCTCATGCTTGAGAAACTGGAGTGCATGAATGAAGTGTGAAAGTATTTCCCAACATAAAGCTTTTTGCTTGTAGTAGGCCTAATAGGCATTTGATATTGGTACTTTGTGAATTATATTCTGTTGTCTTATAAAAATGACTATTCGTACCAAAACAGTCTTGTTTATTTGTGTATGTTACAAGTGCTGCAGTATTAAAAAGGCCTATTTTGTTTTATCTAGTAGATAGTGACAAAATAGACATAATCATATAGAGAAACCACACCAGTCTTGGGTCCTATTTGTATTAACAGCTTTTTCAGTATTAGCCAACGACATTTCGATTTTTCATGTAGCAAAATTTTTGACGAACTTTGATGAGGTAATAGTTTCTTTCTCAGAAAGGAAAGCCCGCCATTTAAACCTGTAGCAAGATTAGAGAGAAAAGAAATGTGTACTGTCTTGCTTGTCTTTTGTCTTTGCTGGTTTTATGTATCCTTTATTTAATTTTATGTCACACAAAGCAGCAAGTTGTTAGCTAATAGGGAATAAAGAGTGCAAATTTTCTGAAGAGTTCTTGTTTACAAATAATCCCATCCAGTATTAACTGCGAGTGTTCCCCCTCCCCCCAGAGAGCGAAATACAATGACGTGCGATAGAAGAATGCTGTGTGAAGAGGCGTGGCACTCCACTTTGGCACACTTAACACAAAATAACATGTCTTATATTTCCTCGAACATATATGTTTTATGCATCAGACTATTCAGAAAGATGTGCGCTACAAAATGAACATATTTTTGAAAGTTCGATTTAAAAAAAAAATTTAACGTCCTATCTCAAACGCTTGTGGGATGGGTGGGGGGTGCTACTATCTAGTGTTGCTCCAGTTCGGAAATATTGTAGATCCGAGGCTGATGCGCAGAGCAGTCTGAGTTATAGTGGGGAAGTAGGTAGTCTCCACGTGACCCGTGTTTACACTTAGTGATTTTGTTGTTTCCTCTTCGTTTACTGCTCTCACATCAAATGAAAACAAAACGGATCTCTGTGGCCGAGAGCTATCAAGTGAATTAAAATACATTCACATAATTATGGAAGGCAAAAATATGTTATTAGTTTCAGATTTTATTTTATTTCCACCTTTCTGACGGTCAAGCATTAATCACCTTGTAGAACAATGAAGTTATTTTTGTCGGTTTGCTAAAGAAATTTCCTTTTATTAATCTTTTCCGCTGAGGCAGTCAATATATTTGAAATGAAGTATTTAATTCCACACTATTGGCTAGTTTCAACAGTTCGCTGCATTTCAAGTGCACGTTTTCATTTTCTAGCACTTATCGCATAATGCCATAATAAAGAACCAAACATGAGAACTCCCGAAAACCACATTGAAAAGCTTCATATCAAGTCGAGGCCTACTTCATTAGGAATTTGGACATGCGAATGTGGACTTTAAATGTGTACATTTTAGTATGGTTCACGAAATTCCGATGCTCTTGGAGTATCTTCTGATGTCTTGTTTCTCTTATGATGTAATGTAAGCTCTTTTAATGTTTTACGTGTATGTATATACAGGCTTGCTACATCACCGTAGCTGTGCAAGCGCGGTGGCGCCTGTGATCTGGCGCTCTCTGGCAACTGCTGAAACGAACCTCTCTCTAAGAGGTCACGGGAAAATATTGAGAATGGTGGTTTGAAAAGCGTTACTTTCAAAGTAAATTTCCTTTTACGCAAGTTGAACTGTGTGCGAGAATGTACCGTGAATTTCTTAAATCACAGAGCATTTGACTCTGATTTAAACATCAACTGAGGACAAGCCATCTACAAGAATTTAGAGCCCAGAAGATCAGACATTTATGTCGTTATTAAAACTTTTACCACCTCATTTGCGTGATATATCTTAAAGTGTAATATGCTCATAAAAGACCAACATTATATGTGTAAGCCTAGCTTCTCTTGCAGCATATTAACCTTAGACACAAGTATTGTATGTGAAAGCTTTGCTTTTCTTGTAGCAACACTCTGTATATTAATTTAAACCGTTAACCGTTGCTGTTTGTGTGTTCGTGTTACTTAACAGTGATGTGGACATTGGCTCACCACATCACGTGTCCTAAGCTCTGAATGTCCGCTGTCATCGGCTGGCGAGATTATGAGATATGACCTATGACTGGCTTACAAAAGCGCATTGCAATCTTGATTTCAATGCTTCTGAAAGTAACATGTGGTGTTTGGTGGAATTCGAATTTATAGTTTTGTAATACGAAAATATGCAGCGTACATGTTGCTGCACATCAAAGATCTTTCAAAATGTGTTTTCTTCCCTGAGTTTCGTTTTATAAACCGCCGGGTAATTTTACGCCCGTGTATAAAACCATAACCATTCAAAGGATTGGTAAGTTATACAGTTATACCGTCAGTTAACGGGGAGAAAGTGCGTTTTCACCCGGGATAAAGTGTATTTTTAACCGGGAAATCCGGGAGAAATCTGGGAATGGGAATTTTTTTTCCTTGTCCGCGTATACACCCTGCTTAAGTTATCTCACTTTTCTTGCTGTTCTGGATTGCAGCTGGATCAACCAATCAGTTTGCCTACTTAGGTTTCATCTTCATTAACACATTGTTATTTGTACCATACTGCTTCGTATAGTGGGCTTTTCATAGGTGTATATGGAGGAGGTGGTAAAAAACAAGCTAAATCTATACTCTGCAAATTAATAAAGTGTGGTTGGCAGAGGGATATTTCCCATTGGGGGGAGGAGGAGTGGAGTTATCAATTTGAAGTGTGCCACTAGCCCTGGACTTAAGTGGTGATATACCATTTTCCTCCTCTGGCCATTGAACAGACTTACCCAGCCAGTTATAGGGAGACGTATTTTGAACCATAGTGCAATTTGTATTTTTCACATTAACAAACCTTGCCAGTAGGGAAAGAAGTGACAGATAAAAACGAGTGGGAAGATGCCTGCTAAAATTAGTTCAGTCATGTCTTCGGGGTCCCTAAGCAAGTTTTAACGTATTTCTAGAGTCCTCAAATAATGTGTTTCCTGGAAATTTGTGAGAACGTTTTCACAAGATACTTGGTGTCTGCTATCATGTGCCTTAGAGTTCAGTTTTTTCAGCATCTCAGTGATGCTCTTCTGTTAGTAAGACAAATATGTGACCAATTGTACTGTCCTTTGTTATATATGTTCAATATCCTGCACTTAACCAATATTTTGGGATAGGACATGGACGCTTTGTGAGCAATGCCTGTTGTAGACATTTCCATTTTTACAGTATACTATCAATGGACTGAAGTCCTCCACCTGCTGTGCCGTAATTGAGCCTTTTTGTACAATTTTGTATTCCCACAAATTCTAACACCCTAGTATTTATACAAGTTGACTGAACCCTGTTGTGACTCCTTGATGTTATAGCCATATTGTTTTTTTTTTTTTTGTGTGTTAAGTGCACTATATACGTTTTTAATTTTCGAAACAGTTCAAAGTCAATCTTTGCACCACTTTTTCATCTAACTTTTTCTCTCATAGTCTCCATTGATCTGATTGGTCCATTTTAAGACTCAGTAGTATTTTCAAGTTGTGTTTAGACAAAAAAAGTGTGATGTGAGTCTCTCCTTATTGTCTATTCAGCATTAATTTATGGAATTTCACTTTGTTAGCTGGCTTTATAATTACTTGGGTATTTACTGTTATTTAGTTCTCAGCAGCTCTTTACAGATATTTTGATTCAGTTGGATGATTTTGGACTGCGGCAGATGGTTGAGAGTGAGATCTATTTCATTCGGAATAACATTGACGTATAAGAGAATCAGGAGACATTATTTAAAGAACACTGGTTGGACTTTGTCATGTGGCCTAATGTGGAAGATCCGTATCTACCTTGTATATTCTATCGTTAAATATACAAATTATAAACCCCTTACCATAGATCTCGCTGTTTGGGGTAATTTCAGGAACCTGCTGGAGGGAGTTTGATATGATTTTCACTAATAGACCGATTTACAAGGAAGGTTTATATATATAATACGTAAATATTTTGTGCAAATTGGGTGAACTATTATGAATTCAATTCCCTCATCACTGAAAATAATGCCATTGTCATCTAGTGGTGAATGGCAGAACACTTTGGAATTGCAGTAGCTCATTCAGCATGCTGTACCAATGTTTCATGGCAAAGTTTGCTTCGTACTAATGCTCTGTGAGAGAGGGTGTTTTGTACTAATGCACCAGGAGGTGCGGTAGCTCACATCTCTGATCGCCATGAGATGGTCTCTCTAAATGTCAAATATGTAACAGTAACATTCATGCCTTCTGAGAACTTTCCTTCCACACACTTCTTAAATTGTCTAAGTTACGTGAAAGTAATTATATTCAGTTGCCTAATGGTGTTTTTCTGAATTTCGATCATAACTTTACGAATGGTCCATGAACAAGATTACTGCTGTGCTAGACAAGTACTACTGATGCAAAGCTAGGGTGTTTCGCAATTTTTCTGTAATAATTGTGACATCATTATTATAAACTCTAGAATTGTTGTTGTTTTCAAGATGAGTTTCTACAATATGTGTGTCCTGGATATACATTTAAAATCTTTCAGTGAGGCAATGTGCAGGACTCAGCTCTTGTTGTCTTCTAGATATGTGCGGTTTTTAGAGCACAGTTAGATAAAAGATGAAACTTTCACACTTCATTTGGAAAAAAAAGTCAGCAGTGTTGTGAGAAAAACAATCTTCGGTGTTTAAGAAACACATTCATCATGATTAACAGTGTATTAAAATCATCAGGATGAAACCACAGTGTAATGTTGCATTGTGATAAGTTTACATTGTGTTCACTATTTTTTTTAGCTCTTCATCTATTTTCAAATATTATGGTACTCATATTTTGTGCATGAAGAGAAATTTGGAGATTTGCTGCTTTATGCATTTGTTTGCAGTTTGGCCAGAGATTGGAATCTAGGGGTCAAAACATTCAGAAGTTCCTTATCATTCTTCATGAAATAATGAGGTTGGGATGGGGATGTTCTTAAGCTCTATAATCCACATGCTCTTTGTGGAAAGCCAAACACTTTCGATCTCGTGTTGTCTATGCGTGCATGCACGCAAGTGAGAGCAACGTTATTAATAGGTATAGAGATAACACAACCTCTTGCTGCTTCCATTTCCATATCTGCATTTTGGTTCAGTTTTAGGCTTGAAAGTGAGAGACATTTTGCTTCCAGTATCAAGCTAACAGTTTGCAGCATTCTGTCCTGACAATTTATTGCGACATTTGATCAATGAACAGTAAAAGTTTATAACTGTTCAGTTGTAGTGGTCATAGGCTTTTGTGGCTGGAATTGGATTCTGAAACAACATTTAAATGTGTAATCATTTATTGATGATGTGTACTAAAAACTGACTGATGTTTCAGTTGTTGATAGCAGGCTGCAGGTCACACCACTGAAAGTTTCGTGTAACAATGGTCAAAATGTCAGTTATTTATAAATGGCAAAATCATACACTTCAAATAATGTTGTTGTTGCTGAGCTTTCCCCCTATTGCTTTAATAACCTATTCTTAACCTTTGCTCGTGTGTGGGTGTGACCTTGTACATATTCTGCATTTATGAATTCTTTGTTGTTGTAAGGTCCTACTGTGGATATGAAATATAATAACTCTGTGTGTGTGTGTGTGTGTGTGTGTGTGTGTGTGTGTGTGTGTGTGTGTGTGTTCTCATAGTATTTCTGTCTAAAGTTCTGAGGTTGAAAGTGATTCACATAACCACTATCATTGAATTATGTATAAGTCCCAAGTGTTAACATTTATTTGATGATTATGCAACACAGGACAATCTGGTGCCAGTTTATATGTAAGTTTTTTCCCAAGTAGGGTAAAAATAAAACAGAAAAATGTGGTAGTGACATTGCTTTTGACACCTTGCTTGGTTATTGGTCCTTCTATTGGTATTATCTGCCATTATTTTTTCTTGCAGTGATTGTTAAGTACCAAGAACATTGATCGCTACTACTAAAAGCTCAAATTTGGTTAATGTGAAGTTAATATTTAAAGCAGTTCAGTATTACAGATGCTTGATTAAAACTTCTTCAGCACAGCTGAACACACTATTTTGACCAGCTTGGTTATGATGCATGTCATTGACCACTAAATTTCAGCTGCTTTTGTGGTTTTTGTGATTCATATGAATTGTCTTCATTGGAGAGCATGATGCATGGTAGAGCATGAGACAAGCGCACTGTCTTTGCTTTTGCACTGGAATGTGGTGCTAGTGCACCTCAGGGTATTTGCAGGAGTCCCTTGCGGAACTTACTCTCAACTGATTTTGAACTTCAAGCAACTCTTTGCACTACATAGTGTATGGGGTTAGATACAGGATCATCTTGCTGCATTTACACTTGTATTGGAAGTGCTTTATGGTTTTACTGAGCTGAATGTAACACATTTGTGTCTGGTAAGTTACTTGGATTTTTTTAACACTAAATAGAGCAAGTATTGCATTGTTTGCTTTGTGTGTGTGTGTGTGTGTGTGTGTGTGTGTTAGGGGGGGAGAGAGAGAGAGAGAGAGAGAGAGAGAGAGAGAGAGAGAAAGGGGTGGATGAACTGTTGGCATTTGGCATGTTGATTAGCAGTCTTTGATTTAGAAATGCTTATTTGATTGCATACTGAACAAGTCAAAAATTTCTCTAGACTTCCAAGGAAGTATTACCATGAAGTATTGCTGTCTTATCTGCTTGTAAGCAGCTATCTTGTGTTCTCTTTATCTCCTTTTTATCCACTTGCTTTTTCTTTTGTATCATCTCTTGTAAACACACTTCATTTCAGCTTTGTTTATGGGAGCTGCTTCTTACTTACTTACTGTGCAATGTCGTAAAAATACTTTGTGCTCACTTGCTGCACACTGCTGTCACATTTATTATGCTTTGGATAATTTCTCTCCTTGTCCTATTGAAACACTCAGTTTATAGATTCTTACTTTCACTGTACATGCTACACTTGGTATCTGCTTTGTTGTTTAGTATTACATACCTTAACATTCACTGCTTCTATTTGCTTCCAAATTTCAAATAAAACTTTATTTGGTATGCAAAAAACATTACCACATTTTTTTAAAAATATTGAGTATCCTGAATCTTGGCCACTTCTAGCTTCATGGACTCAATTTTTCATTTTTGAATGTACTGTACATAACTTCAGTTTCTGTCCATAAGTTCATCAGATTATGCCTTTGATGTGGCCTATTTAACAGTCACAAAGTTCAGTAGGGGGGGATAGTTATAAGTCTTCGCAGCATTATCCAACTTTATTTGAAATGATAATATTTGTGGTGCTAGGTGAGGGTTCTCGCCCAATTTTTGCACGTGAGGAAATTATGCAGGCGAGCACAGAACGTGCCATCATTCCACCAGTCGATGATCACCGTCGAATTGTGGCAATTCGTGATGTGGATCCACCTCGTATGTCAGGTAGGTTTATAAATATGATTGTGTAGCTTCTTAATTCGCAAGATGTGTTTCAGTTAGGAGTTAAACTGTTTTTAATGGACAGTTAATAAAATATCAGTAAGATTCCATTATTGCATGGCAAAAATACAAAAATAGTAAATATAGATTGTGTAAAATAAGTCGCATTACCTAGATTAATTATCTTATAGCATTACTTTTATGCATGTGGGCTGCATACAAAGAAATGGAGTTAATTGATTATACAATGACAAACTGTTATCATAATTTTAGATAACATTGTTGGGATTTAACAGTTATCTCTCAGTTAAATAAATTTGCAAAAAAACCATTTTTGATTGCCAATCATTTATTAAAAATGAGACTGGTTTCGGCCTTTCGTAGTCGGCCATCTTCAGATAGTGCACCACTCGGCTGATGATGCCAAAGCTTGGAACAGCTGTGCTGACTCCAGTCGCAGAACTGCTCATCATTTTGTTACTGGGGTCAGCACAGTTGTTCGATGTGTCGTCGTCGTCGTCATCTGGATGGTGCATTATCTGAAGATGGCCTACTACTAGAAACCAAAACTGGTCACGTTCTTAATAAATGACTGTGTGATACAGACTGCATTCTTTTTATTTATTTTTTATACCAAGTTTAGAAACTGTTGTGCAGTGAACAGATGGTTGAAGAAGTAGTGATTATGGTTGCTCACTTTGTTTTCAGTTCCATCTTTTAAGCATGTGCACGCGCGCGCGCCCACACACACACACACACACACACACACACACACACACACACACACACACACACACACACGAAACTGCCATTGTCCTTTGAATCCTGCCAGATGTGAGCCTGGTTTCATCAAGGTAAATAATAGGGCAGTGATTACTTTCTTTCCTGATGTTAAGCATTTTTCTCAGAAAAGTTGCCCTAGCCACTACAATATTGGATCTCTTCATCAGAAATGTGCCTTCATCATTTCATATTCTGTACGTGAACCACAAAGATTTTCAGAATTCTTGCACTAGAATGATGGCCACTTGTGAAAGCAGTCTTGTCATGTGAAACATCTGCGCCTTCTCCCTTGTAGGATGCTAACCACAATTGTAAAACGTCAATACAGTATGGTAGAGAGGGTCTTTCTGGAAGTCACCAAAATCAATCCACTACTATCTTTCCTCAAAGTTTTATGCTTCATTTCTTGAACAGAAGTTTCAATTGCTCGTGTTTGTGCAGATATTCTGTGTACAGTTCATAGTGAAACACCTTGACTGTGCTGTTGTAGTATGTTGCGTCATCAAGATTTTCTCTCTTCTTACATTGCCTTCAATGTCACAAAGAAATTTGAGTGGTTCATGTATGACTGCCTGTCTGTCTTTGGCTCTGTATATCTTTTAAACTCAGTCATCATAACTCCCTAACAAAAATAATACAGGGTGTTTCACAAAGAATAACCTGATTTCAAAACGTCTTATTCGTTGATAAAAACATATTACAGATATGAAATTCATTGTAAAATACTTACAAATCCTTTGATGTAGCTATGCTATTACAAATGCTTTGTGTATCCACCAAGAGCAACACAAACGCAGTAGCTAAATTCGTCATAAACTTTACACACTGTATCTGCGTTTACAGAAGCTGTGGCGACTGTTGTTCTGTTCTTCACTTCTTCCGTGTTCCAAAGTAAAAAGAGATGAACACAATTTTCTTCACATACCCAGCATTGAGGCATAGTGCAATTGAGAAACTGATGTGTGGTGTTGTGCCAATGGGGTGGGGCTTCACCCTGTTGGAAAATGAAGTCATTGGAGTTGTCTTGAAGTTGTGGAAAAAGACAATTCTGCAGCACTTGAAGATAGCTCAGTGCTGGATAAGGCTCACAGGATCCTGAGCAACTGCCCTGCATTCTTTGCCTCCAAGATCCTTGGGCATGATCCCATGTGATTCTTCTTCTTCTTCTTCAGGGGATATGTGAAGGAAAGTGTGTTCATATAAGAAGTGAAGAACAGAATAACAGCCGCCATAACTTCCTATGAAAGCGGAAACATTGTGTAAAGTTTGTGATGAATTGAGCTACCGTTAAGTGTTGGCTATGCTGCTGCTGGTGAACGCACGGAGCATTTGTAATTGCATGGCTAAAACATTTTGGGAGTATCTTGCAATTCATCTCATGTTTGTGGCAAGTTTTTTTGCAATGTGCTTTAAAATCATATCATTCTTTTTGAGACACACTGTACTACGCTATGAAAATCACGACACTCTTTGCAAATGTAAAACTCTTTCACACAGCGATCACATGAGCGAATGCTGGGTAACAGCAAAACATGAATGAACTGCAGATATACCACATAAATGCTGTTAAGTATAAGTGTTTGTTTGGTAGTTATTACTTCATAAGATGCTGTCTGGAAGTCATCTGTTGCAGAAACAGTATGTACTGTCATCGACCAAGCTGGATTCCGTACAAGGCTTCTCATTGGCACTTAGAAACCAAGAGAAGATACGGGTCGCGGCAGAACTGATGTACCCCTCCAAGCTGCCAGTTTTGCTGCTCCCTAGTGTAGCACACAATTTTTTTATTGCTATCTTTCTTTATTGTGTTTCCATAACTCAGCACTGCTGATACGTGACTTGCTGCAGTCAGAGAAGATTTTGCAGAATAACTTTGGTTGTATAAATTGTGAGTTTTTATTGCAGGTACTTAACATATTACGAATTTTGTTCTTTTTCTGGGGCAACAGGAGTGAAAAAATTCGTCATAATGTACACATGCATCCATATGCATTGTGAAAGGGGAAGAGTGTAGATATATTTTAAGTACTACGCACTTTTTCGTCTCACATTTGAAAGAGAGACCCAAAACTTCCAAAGAATACTACACACTACACATATTTATACACTACTGGCCATTAAAATTGCTATACCACGAAGATGACATGCTACAGCCGTCAGGGTACTGAAGAAACGACTTCAGCATGTTTGTAGCTGCAAATGCAAATGAATTTCTCCTTCTCCATGACAACACAAGGCATCACACAAGTATGCGCACGCCAGAGGAGCTCATGAAACTTCAATGGACAATTCTTCCTCATCCAACCTACAGCACAGATCTCGCACCTTCTGATTGCCATCCGTCTGGCCCAGCGAAATGTGCACTCCACGGGAAGCAGTACGTACATGATGGGGAAATTATTGATGCAGCAAGACGTTGGCTCCGAAGTCGACCACTACAGTGGTGCCATGCGAGCATACAGGTCCTCAGGTCCACCTAGTAAGGTGGCGTAAGTTGTCACAATGAGCGGCGATTCTATTGAAAAATAGAGATCTGTAGCCAAAAGAATGGGGAATAATATGCTGTACTGGAATCCTGAATAAAAACCAAACTGCTTTCAAAAACAAAACAAAAAAAAGTGTTGCATTACTTACTGAACATCCGTCCTAGATCAGTGACAGGGAGAGCCATAATTTATTTGTGTGATCGTTGCCTCTAGTAGGCCTATACGCCCTCTGTGGGATTCCTCTAGGCGTGAATGTGAGTATATACACTACTGGCCGTTAAAATTGCTATGCCACGAAGATGACGTGCTACAGGCGCGAAATTTAACCGACAGGAAGAAGATGCGTGATATGCAAATGATTAGCTTTTCAGAGCATTCACACAAGGTTGGCACCGGTGGCAACACTTAAAACGTGCTGACATGAGGAAAGTTTCAAACCGATTTCTCGTACATAAACGGCAGTTGACCGGCGTTGCCTGGTGAAACGTCGTCGTGATGCCTCGTGTAAGGAGGAGAAATGCATACCACCATGTTTCCGACTTTGATAAAGGTCGGATTGTAGCCTATCACGATTGCAGTTTATCGTATCGCGACATTGCTGCTCGCGTTGGTCGAGATCCAATGACTGTTAGCAGAATATGGAATCGGTGGGTTCAGGAGGGTAATACGGAACGCCGTGCTGGATCCCAACGGCCTCGTATCACTAGCAGTCGAGATGACAGGCATCTTATCCACATGGCTGTAACAGATCGTGCAGCCACGTCTCGATCCCTAACTCAACAGATGGGGACGTCTGCAAGACAACCAGCATCTGCACGAACAGTTAGACGACGTTTGCAGCAGCATGGACCATCAGCTCGGAGACCATGGCTGCGGTTACCCTTGACGCTGCATCACAGACAGGAGCACCTGCAATGGTGTACCCAATGACGAACCTGGGTGTACAAATGGCAAAACATTATTTTTTTTATTTATTTATTTATTGTTTTTTTGAATCCAGGTTCTGTTTACAGCATCATGATGGTCGCATCCGTGTTTGGCGACATCACAGGGAACGCACATGGAAGCGTGTATTCGTCATCACCATAATGGCGTATCACCCGGCGTGATGGTATGGGGTGCCATTGGTTACATGTCTCGGTCACGTCTCGTTCGCATTGATGGCACTTTGAACAGTGGACGTTACTTTTCAGATGTGTTACGACCCATGGCTCTACCCTTCATTTGATCCCTGCGAAACCCTACATTTCAGCAGGATAATTCACGACCGCGTG
Organism: Schistocerca nitens; assembly: GCF_023898315.1. Lineage (NCBI taxonomy): Eukaryota > Metazoa > Arthropoda > Insecta > Orthoptera > Acrididae > Schistocerca > Schistocerca nitens. The sequence continues at coordinate 201,327,235 of NC_064615.1, read as the reverse complement.
TTGCAGGTCCTGTACAGACCTTTCTGGATACAGAAAATGTTTGACTGCTGCCCTGGCCAGCACATTCTCCAGATCTCTCACCAATTCAAAACGACTGGTCAATGGTGGCCGAGCAAATGGCTCGTCACACTACACCAGTAACTACTCTTGATGAACTGTGGTATCGTGTTGAAGCTGCATGGGCAGCTGTACCTGTACACACCATCCAAGCTCTGTTTGACTCAATGCCCAGGTGTATCAAGGCGTTTATTACGGCCAGAGGTGGTGGTTCTGGGTACAGATTTCTCAGGATCTATGCACCCAAATTGGTGAAAATGTAATCACATGTCAGTTCTAGCATAATATATTTGTCCATGAATACCTGTTTATCATCTGCATTTCTTCTTGGTTTAGCAATTTTAAAGGCCAGTAGTGTACATAATATTTTGTTAAATAAGTTTCTAAATAACAGGTAATGCAAATCCTATTTCCGGCTTCAGACAGCATTACGACGAAAAGAATATGTGATGGGATGCCTTTATGGTGAGAGCTAGTGAATTACGATGGAGCTCCACACTTGTTGATATATCAAAGCAACATGGGGTAAGAATCCTCCTAGGAAGATCATACTTCCATAGCCCCCCTCCCTTCCATCCCCCCTCCCTCGAGTTTGTGTGTGTGTGTGTGTGTGTGTGTGAGACAAGGAATGGCCTATGGACTGGTTAGGGTGCAGTCCTTATATGCAAGGGTTATGGGCTCAAATCTCATCAGGTGCTATGAAATTTTTTATTCTTAAATCTTTATCATAATGACTTTGGTCATTACTTATATTCCATTAATTGGTTTAAAATGTACTTTTTTAAAAATTTCTATTCCTGTCACACCATTTTCCTCATTGTATGCATTTTCCATCTGCTCTCATTTTTCTTACTATCATATTTTTTCACTTTGGCTCTTTGTTCATGCATTTTATCGTCCTACATTTTTATCCATGTTATTGCAGTCTGTTCCTTATTTTCCTTGAATTTAATTTTGATTACCATCCCCTATTTTGTTTAAATTTTCGTCTGCATTATTTTGTCCCTAATGCAATAGGAATTTATGTTTTAAATGTTTGTATGAGCATTACCACCCAAAATAGGTAAATTTTGAATGAAAAATACTTTTTTGATACTGTTGCACATTCAGTATAAATAAATTGGTTTTACCCCTGATAGATCACCATTTTCAAATGATTAAAATGAAAGTAAGTAAGTTCACTTGCACAAAGATTTAAAGTGTAAAAAGAATGATGGGAAAAAAATTAAACAAACTGAAAAAATTAACACGGTTATTAAGATGATGTCACAAATGAATAAAAATAAAAAAAATTACATTTAAACCAATATCCTGAAAAAAATCAGTCATTTCGGAGCACTTCACAAGATTCGAACCCACAACACTTCGCATGTGGAGACTGTATTGTAATCATTATGCTACACAACAAATTTGTTTAATATTTCTTTCTTAAAGCTGTAGAGCATCACACAATTTTTTTTTCATTCGCAAACTAGGGGCCACTAGGCTGAATGGTTGCAGGGTGTGATATCTGGGACCTTAACCTGCATCTCTGTATAGTTGGTTTCAGGAAGTTGATCTCACAATTGGGGACCTTTCCTTGTAAAGTATGACAATTGGTATATGGAGTCAACCATCAGATTTGTTTCTGATAGTGTGCTGATTTAATGATTAATAATACGGATAGGAGAAATGGAAACAAAGTGACTCCAGTGATGCTGTTGTTCGTTAGATATTTAATCTCAGTTGTAAGCATCTTTTTATCGAGAGAACAAATTCAGCCAATTTAATCTTACAAAAAAAATGAGAAATATGATTTACATTTTGGATGCACTGAGAACTACATATCGTGTGTTCCAGTTGCAAAGACTGAAGTATTTCACGTTCAACCACAAGAGATGGCTGAGTGGGGTCTCATATTTGTGATTAGCTAGCACAGGAATATACAGGAGCTGAGGCATACCTGCGTTTATCATCCGTTACATGCTGGACGTCAACACCATATCTTTGCACACCATGTCTTATCAATTATGGTTTTGTGATTTGTGCTATTAAGAAGGGCACTAATCACTAATTTTATAATATGTGTTACATTATTGATCAGTGCCACACACATTGATCTGTGTGGTCATATATAATCTTAGAAATGGTGCAGTTTAGATAAACCCTGTGATGGAAAGAAAAGTGAGTGTTGAAATATTTAGGCAGGAAATATTCAGAAACTTCTGTCATCTTATTATATAAGTATATCCACTTTTTGAAACGTTGATTGGTTGACACTGCTTTGATATGCTTAAGGACTGTAATTTTGATAAATATTATTAAAAGATTCATGGTATAGAGTAAGGAAAAAAGAGCCCAATGACTTCCTCAGTAGCTAGCACACGCTCAAGATATTTAGAACACTTCTTAGCAGAAAGCAAAGGAATGTTTCAAGGTGTCGCATGACAGTTACATTCATAATTTAACCACTCTGACTTCAGAAATATGTGTTACAGTATTATATCACTTTGGAGTATGACAGTGATCCAGTAAAGATTAAAGAATTCCATTCTTGGCGTAATACCGATTTTCGATAAGTGGTGACTGGTTTCAGTCAGTGATGGATGATTACCATCTTGGAACTTCATATGTGAAAATTTGTTGTTATTGTGACTGTTAATACATAAATTTAGCATGCATCCATTAGGAAATGTTGTATCTACAAGATAAATCCATTTGAGTGTTAAAAGCTAAATATTAATGAACGATGAGCTTTTATATATTTGGATACAAGGACGACCATACCTTAAAGTAACCAGACACGCTAATATAAATGCACAACAAACTTGCAATTCACACTTGCCTTTCACACTGCTATCTTCTGCTGCACAGCTATCATTCCAACCAATTAAGCATTCGAAACATGCATTGTTTCAGCGTTTATGGTACGTAAGTGTAGTATATGTATTGTAAACGTAGAAACAGTCCATGTCTAATAAACTTAATGGAGTTCTGACAATGTGAAATGCACTACCACAACAACAAAATTGCGGATGGCAGATTGTATTTGAACATAAGCCATATTACAAAACAAATACAGCAGTGTGAAAAACCAAATGCACTGCTAGGCAGAACAAAGGAGAACCTACAATGGTGACAGTGTATTGCCACTGAAATGTGTATGGGTAGAGAGAGAGAGAAAGAAGTAATGCATTTTACTCAGGGTGGAGTTTTCAAAGAAAAAAAACATTTATTATTCAAGTAAACATAAAAGCAAATAGTGATCTTTCTTAGAATAAATCACATGATCATAAATGTCTTAATTTTTGCTCTGTGGTTTTTTAATGATATGTTAACACCAAGCAAAAGAATTGTACGGCAGTGATGGATGTGTGTTTAAAGAGTAGAAGGATCAAAAAGCTCTGATCCTGGACAATACTTACAGATTCCAGAAAAATCCCAAACAGCTTTTGGAAAACAGACCGGTACATCAGAGTAGTCATGTGCAGTGTGTTCTGATGTAGAAGATGCTATTCCCAGTTACAATACTAACAATGCCAAATTTATTGCATTTGGCATAAGAAAAGGAGTTTATGGTATGTCGCAGTTAGCACTACTGCTTGTAACAACTTGATTTTGAACACAAAAATGCTGTTCCTTATGCAACTGCATGATTTTCCACAGGAATTTTAATGTGGACACCCTACGGAGAGCAACATGAGTTTAATTGGTAATGAATGGAGGTGTGTTTTGCAAGTCCCAATGGTTTGTCAATTGTGTTCTGAATGTGTACTTTTGTCAGTGGTATATATTTGAGTTGAATACGTGAAACTATCACAACATTCAGCTAACTAGATGATAAAAAAAATCAAAATTCAAATACGTGCTGTGTAGTATGGATAAGATGCTTAGGCATAGCCTGTCGTATGTCTGCTGGCCTGGAAGCAAGAGCTTAACCTGTACCTTTTATGTACTCTCATCGTGCAGCAATCCACACAGGTACAACAGTGCGAGTAATTTTATCTTCCTCCACTCCATTCACAGGTTGTTGAAGGAGTACAGTTCGGTGTTCCCCCAAGTACAACATGTGTACTACTTTGCAAAGTTAACTGTTAAGTTACATCTCATTTCCTGCAATCGTATGCACACTATGAAGTAGGCCTAATTGCTTCTGTCTATTTAACATGACATTTTTGACACACACACACACACACACACACACACACACACACAGTGTACACCTGGATATTGGAAATTTCAAGGAAAATGTCCTAGTTGCTAATCACTATCACCTAGACGCTTATGTCATGGAAGTGCCACGAGAAAGACAATTTATTCTTTCTGACAGGGTCAAGTAACACACTGGCGAAGGAGCTTATATACAGTAATGTCAACTGCCCAATCACACATAAAGTCCTTGTTTAGGTCACATTACTGCATGGCCCTATCATGTAAATTGATACCTTAAAATAATTAGGAAGATAGTAGCACTGCTGGTCACAAAGTATAAATGTGTGGATCGTTGTTACATGCAAAAACTAGCATAATATTGTTATGGTAGTCACTAACATGGTATGTGTAGCCAACCTGTACCACATCACAGTACTTCAGTGACATCCACTGTTGATTGACATGGAGATGTGAATGGAATTTTTTAATGTAGTGTTACATTAGACTGTATGAGTATATGTATCAAATCTTTTGTTTTGTGTTCTTATTTAACAATTTTCAGGTGTTTTCAGTATTCAGCTCATCCAGTTCACTAAAATTATTTTTCAAAGCCGTTGTCAGGTGTTAGTATCACAAATTATTGGTTGCTCTGCTTAGTAATGCGCGCGCGCGCGTGCGCGCGCACACACACACACACACACACACACACACACACACACACACACACCTCCCCCCAACATAGGATTACACAGGCAAAAGTTGCCGATAACTGGTACATTGATTTAGGTTTCTACACCTACTAAGGACATCTTCATCAGAATGAAATTTTGATAAACTGTAAAATTACATCGAGAGAGAGCAGTGGTCAGCTATGCTCTAGTGAAAAATAAAATAAAACGAAACAAGTTCCAGCCTTCCACACATATGCCTAGCTAGGAACATCATCTGATGTTGGCTTTATAATTCCTACTTTTGAAAATTATATATGGTTGCTGAGAAACAGCCATGTTACATGTATTTCTTTCTAGGGATCTGAAGATGTCATCAGTGACTTAAATAAGGCATCATTCAGTGTAATATCCAATCAAAGACAGAAATAAATTATCCATTCATCAAAAATAAGTTACGTGAATGGTTGTTTATGGACAGTGTACTTTTATTGATGCTGTTCTATTTATGTGGCATACGGAAAGTAAATTTTTATTTGCTAATGAAATTGGGTGAACATCTGGCATGTGTATTAGGAGATAAGTCAGATGACTGGCTGAGTCAATGAAGAAGTGGTACCCACTAAACATCCAGAACAATCTTTGAAACCTGTATGCTAGGATTGATCTTTTTGAGTTTAGCTCCAAAAGTTCTCTTGAAAACCTAGATATTCCCTCCTGATTCAGTGGTTGCTCTGGAGATTACTTTGAAGTTGTGAGCAGCCCATGGCATTCACCTTTGTCATGTCGCATATGCTTGATAATACCTTACTATTGTGCAAATTGAAGTAATATTATTTTCTACAAAGTGCAGCCTCATATGATGTCAAAGCATGCAACACTGTGATTTGCTCACATAAAGCCCTTTGCTGTCAGCCAAGTATAGTTATTGAGGGATGATGATTCACTATGTTAAATTCATCTATGTGGCTAGTTAGTTGGCACTTTTCATTTAATGCATGCACCATACTGTTGTGAAGTATGATCATTACATAAATACCCAATTTTGAACATTTTTTGTATTTACATGCCTCCTTCATGGTACCGCGATTGTCACAAATGGTAGCGTACACTCCTGATATACCACAGACGTTTTAAGACTTCCCTACAAAAAAATCTCCTAAGAACGATTTGTAAGAAGTGTTATATAAGAAATATTTTTTCTTGTTAAAAACAAACATTCTACAAAGCACATCCGGAAAATAAGTTTCCCGGTGTTGTTTACTTTAAAGTAGACACATTTAGGTGGGACAATCTTGCATGTGCAGCAGATCTATGGCATGGCAATCAAATGCCAGCCGGACAGGTCCCGCCTGGTGCCAGCACTGCAGCAGCAGTTCCCTGAAATGGCAGCTCTTCTTTGTTCTCCTGCTGCCTCTGAGGTTTGGTCAGTAATAAGATTACTTAATGCATGAAAAATAGCACCCATCAAAACTCACTGTCAGCTCTGATAGGTCTGTGGGCAGAACTTCGTGAGTAAACGGATGTTGTGTTGCTAGTGTAGGCTTTTTTCCCGAAGGTCATCAAAGTGTCCATGATGGAGAGCGCAGTGGACGGCCATCACTAATCGTGATCATGTGATTGAGCTGGTATGGCAGCGGATCCTGGAGAACTCTCGCTTCTCGATTATGGAGCCCAGCAGCCCATTTTCTGTAGATATTGCAATCCTTGTTTCATGAAGTTGTCACTAAGCACCTGTTGTTCAAGAAAATGTGTGCTAGGTGGGTGCCGAAAAACCTGACATTCAAGCACAAAACTAAATGCTTTGGAGCAGCACTGACAATATGCGGTGGTATCATGATGGCGCCGAGTATCTTGACAGGATCGATACGTGCGATGAGGCTTGGATTTCTCACTTGACCCCAAAACCAAGTAGCAATCCATGCCTTGGTGTCATAGTGGAACTCTGATGAAGATGAAATTAATACAGACTATGTCGGTGCAGGCGGTGATGTGCGTTGTGTTCTGGGACAGGAAGGGCATTTTGCTCATTGTCTTCCTGCCCAGGTGAAACAATGTGGACACTGTGACGTGCCATCCAGAAAGAGGTGTGGAATGGGTGCTGTGCTGACTGATGACAATGCTCGTCTTCATATGGCTCATCGCACAGCAGCTGTTTTGTTGGGGGGGGGGGGGGGAAGTGTAGGAGATTCAATCTTATAAATTTGGTTTTGTTGTCTAAAGACTACTATCACAGCTAACAATCCACAAAAGTTTGTTGAAACAGGCAAATAAGAGAAGAGACAATTACTTTACACTATACAGCATGTTCGACTTATACTAACTTTTGTGAATGTGTTATTATACTGATAGTAGTGGAGGCCATTTAAGGCACTTCATATATTTGTGTGTCACTAGATATTATCTAGTGAAGTCTAGCCATAAATTCCAGTGGAACATGTTTCGACAAGTAGTTCTCTTCCACTTATGAATAAATTATATGAGGCGGAACCTAACTAATTTTATTTCCTCTGTATAAGTGTAATAAGTGCATATTTTGTTTTACATGATAATCCTTTAAAGTTTAATGACTTTCAGTTTTTGTAAGTGTTGTATTGAGTCTGTATTTTCCGTCTATCTTAGTTTTGATCTTGTAGTGTTACCTATTCTTGTATTGGATCTTTAAATAACTAACAGGTTCCCATTCTCGCTATGAGCCACCTTCGCCACCTCCACCACCACGTTACTCAGAAGGCCGATCACGTGATGCATACTATGTACCAGAACATCGTGAGTCTGCAACACCGTTGACATCACATCGTGATTATGGTCGTACTCATCGTGACTATGATCGTCCTTCTACATCTGGGTATGAAAGGGACAGGAGAGATGATCGCTATGAGAGGTAAAAGCAAAGCTTTTTAATTGAGAACTTTATACTAGGAATTTTCAGTTAGGAGTGGCAGTCAGTGTCAAATCATCAAGTAGATGAACATAACAGAATTCATTGAACATTGGATGCTTTTGAATTGTAGGAATTTTCAAGATTGATGAATGGAAGTTTTTGACAATATTAAGGAAGGTCTTATATCATATGAATGATACATGTGACAGTCAAAGAACAGACATCATTTGGAATAGAACATAGATACATGTTGATCCTCATTTCAGTCTTAGAAATATGACCCTTAAAGGCAGGTGCTGCAACTTTTTTGTAAGTTTGATATTTTAAAATGAGCACTGGTAACTAGGAGTTAAAAGACTTCTGCAACTCTAAGTAAGGGAGAAGACACCATGGAATTATGAAGTATTTGGAAAGACAGAATATAGAGAGGTAGTGGGGAACAGGTACATACATATTTTACAACAGAGGAAATGCTTAAAAAAAACAGGAACAAATAATAAAAGTAACTTTTAAGTGTAGAAACAGAAATTCAGCAGATAACATGTTTATTGATTGTTTTGTAGTGAACTAAATGGAAATATGAAACACATTCTTTTGGAAGAACAGCAGGATAAGAAGACAAGGGGACTGCATTCAACTGTATAATAGTCCAGAAAGCTTAGTTTGAAATCGTGAGATGTTACCACCGAGGAAGAAATTTGTTGTAAGGTGGTAGCAACAGAGCTAGCAGTGTCAAATTTCATTAGCCTGAGGAAAGTAGTCGTGTAGCACAGACAGAAGTGGGAAGATTAGAAGATAAAAGGAAAACTCTTATCTGTAACATCAAGAACAAAAATTAACATTGTGGATGAGAATTGGCTGAACTAAAAGGATATCAAAAGAGGCAATGGAATGTTTAATAAGTGTGTGTGGGAAAATATACAAAGCATATCCTGAGTGAAGTACATAATAAAAAGATAAACACAACTAAAAAAGAAAAAGTAATGTGATGCATATACAAGCAGAAAATGCAACTAGATCATTCTATTTAAGAGAGAGAGAATTTGTTCATAGTGCAAGGTGATACACATCATGAAAAAGTATTTTAATGGAATTCTCAAATACACGACTCAAAAGAATTAGGTGAACACATGTATCAATGTCCAGTATGTTAAGTCTATTTTGATACTGCTGATACCTATGGCCTTATTGAATAGCCTGAGTCACTGCTTCCAGTATGCATGACAACTAAAGTCTTTTGCCATCTGTTGTATAATGCATTATAGTATCAGGTGACCCCTCAGAAGAAAGTGAGTACTGGAAGTGTGTACCTCTAGTGAGGTACACAGACAACAGTTGTAATTTGTGGACATTGTATTGAACCAGGCACATGAAACATGACGTCTAAATGCAAAGGAGTGCAAGTAAAGAGGACAGTCTGTTTGATCTGAGAAGGATGGTCTTTCCAATGTGTTGTTGCAGATTCCAATGACTGTCTGTCATCCATAATTTGTGGACACTGTACACACAGATAGGTCAATATACATGGCGAGTTGGGCAAGGTCACCAACGCATTATAACCCTTTGTGAAGACAGACACCTGGCCATCTCTGTGTTGGGTCATCGTGCGGCTGCTGCCATAGGTCTGCAAGAGAATCTCAGAAGGGCCACTGGTGTCACTGTGTCTGATCACACTAAGGAATAGGTTACAAGAAAGGACCTTATGATCCAGACTTCCTGTTTGAGTATCTGCTTGACACAATATTTTGCATCTTGCCTTCAGTCCTGCCATTCTCATATCAACTAGCGAATTTTGTTACTGGCCAAACGTGTTATTCACAGAAGAGTCCAGATTTCCTCTGAAACAAGGTGACAGCTGTGTTAGAGCATGGAGGCACCTTGGTGAGCGGTACCTGCCAAATGTTGTCCAGGAAATTGACAGATTTGGCCAAAGGTCTGTGATGGTGTGGTGAGGCATAGCTGTAGGGATCTCGTCATTCATCCCTGTACAGTGAGGCAGTACATTGAACAGATCCTGTTGGAGCATGTGGTGGCTACTGCGCACAGTGGTGGCCTTGAATTCCGTCTCGCGCACAGTAATACCAGGGCCCACCTAGCAGGCATCACCAGTAATATATTGTAAAGCCTGGATATTGAAGTAATGCAGGATCCAGCGGTGACTACTGGCCTAAACACCATGGAGCATGTGTGGGACCTACTTGACAGATGTGTTTGTGGCTGTCCTGGTCCAATGTAGACTTATCGAGAACCCTCAAGGACTCGCAGTGAAGAATTGGAACGGAACCACAGGGTGACCTCCATAGGCTTAAACGGAATATGCCATGAAGGTGTCAGATGGTGATAAACACTCATGGAGGGCATAGAAGTTATTGAAGGTGTCACACAAAGTTCAATGAAAAGCTCCCAATATGACAGGAAGAATGATTGTTTCCACCTTCTCAACACTTGTCAGACATTTGGGTTCTTGTTATGTAAGTGAATGAGATGTAATGTTGTTTTGTTGTGTACTTAATTTGGGAAATTAGGTAACTTACCTAGTCCTCAATTGTTTCTCAGTGGAGTATGGGAGAATCCTGAAGCCATTTTTCCCTAATTCTTTTGAGCAGTGTATAAGAAAAGCTTGGATAATGTTCAGAATTAAGAAAACAAGAAGAAATGAAGGGAAGGGCAGTGAGACATTGTTTTTTAAGAAAACAATGGATGTTGAGAGGTAAAAGGAGCAGACGTTTAACAAGCTACAGGCGACTCATTGGCTGAAATGGAAGGAGCTGAACCAGAAAATTAACAGATGAGATGGTAATCATAGAAGGAGATGAAGAGTGTCCAAATAATTTGCCCAAAAATCATTAAAACGGGATTCAAGAAAGAAGTTGGAAATTGCAAGAAGAGATAATGATCTCCCATATTTCTAATGAAATCACCAGGATTGTATTAAGGAAAAAATTGAATGTAAAATGTAGGGAGCTCAATTTTGATTTTGAAAAAGTTTTGATAGTGTATGCTATTATCACCATGAGAATACTTTTGGGCTCAAAGAAGATATATTTTTTGGTGTACAAACAGATAGAACACACAGGCGAGTTGAATAAGGAACACTGTAAATGAATAAGGCAGTGTGTGTAGTGATTTCTGCAGCTACAACAAAATGCTGTAATGTATAACATGGTTACCTAAGATTGTAAAGAGCAGATACTCTGCCCCTCCCTTATTGTGTACAAATATGATATGGTACATTATGTAACAAGAAACTTCGTGATATGAGGACAAAGTAAAATTTGTATGTTGTTAAAGAATATTTAAGAAGTGAAAAACCAGTGTGGTATGATAAATAAGCAGAATTGAAGTATGTACAGTTAAATGTGTGGAAGAAATTGGCATGAGAAGAAAAGGAGAGGAACCTAAAGCTATATGCAATAGATAGAAAGTATTAAGTACGTAAGCAGTGTATTGTGTTTACAATGAGGCTTCGTCATAGGTGAAAAAACATGGCAGTCTGTAAATGATTTATTCTAAAATTTACGTTTTATTATGAGAACTGAATCTGCAGTAGAACCAAAAGAAATAAAGTAAAAAATGTTTCAGAATTGTAACAGTTTGTTATGGGAACATGACCAGTGGAAAAAATTGAGGTAAGGTGGTCAATACGTTCGCTGCGGCTGACACTTTTAAGCATCAACATGAGTCACTAACTCAGTGCTATTAACCCTTAAAAGCATTTCCATGACAAACTAGCCAGTGTGGATTTTACAGTTCTCTCTCTCTCTCTCTCTCTCTCTCTCTCTCTCTCTCTCTCTCTCTCGCATGTGCTTAGTTGTCTGAGAGTTAGATTGTTTGAAATGACAGCTAGCTTATCAACTGACACTAGGACCTTCTAATGCTAAAAAGTGTAGGAAGAACGAAAATCTCAGTGCCAATAATTTACTGAACATATTAAAAGACAGTTATTTCGAGTTCGAAGGTAACAGAACGGAGCAATAAAATGTGCCTAGTGATGACAGCGTGGAAGCAAAGCCTTCAGATATGTTTCGTGAGAGTGCAGACTCAGAAGATATGTACTAAGAGAGTGATGAAATTGATGATTATGATGAACCCAAACTGGGAGGCATTAATAAATTATGACGAGCCATGTGATTTACAAAACAGGAATGTTCACCAATAAATCCCATTAGCACTATAGCTATGGTTGTTTTTGGCTACTACTTACAGAAGAAATTTTCTAGTATATGGCTGATGAAATGAATGACAAGGCTGTGTGTTTATTTCGTAGTGATGATATGGAGGACAGGTCTAGGATTTGTTGCTGGAAACCTTTTAGTATAGATGAAATACTTGTGATCTTAAGTATTGCGTTATGTATGGATAATGGAAAACCACTAGATTCCAAGATAATTGGAAGAAAGATCCTCTGTTTCAAAATAGAACAGCAGCGATGAGCATGAGCAGACACAAATGTGCGATCATCTTACACTCATTACATTTTGCTAAAAATCCACAAGCAGGACACCTAAAACCAGATGATTGATTATGTAAAATACAACCTATACTAAATTATTTTAACAATAGAATGTATAGAGTTTTTTAATCCAGAAAGAGACCTATCTGTAGATGAATCGATCATTCTTTGAAGAGGAGATCATCCTTCAGACAACATACATGAAATAAAAAAAGGCATAAATACAGCATCAAAATGTACAGGCTAAACGATCCAGATGGTTTTGTAAATAAGAGTGCTGTGTACGTGAGGATGCTTGTCAGTTGGAGAAGAAACCATATTTACTTGGACAGTTACTACTACATTTTCAGGTTAGCCTAAACCTTATTCTATCTGAAAATGTGTTGCACTGGAACACTGAGGTTAAATAGGAGGAACAGTCTTAAAGTGGTATTATCTGCAAAACTGAGTAAAGGCAACACTATTGCTCACTATTTGCAATGCGTGATGATTGGAAAATGGAAGGATAGAGCAGATGTCGTTTACATTTTCATGGAATTACAGAACACAGTGGTACAAGTTATGAATTAACGCCAGCAAACAATCTCGAAGTCACTGCCAATACAATGCAAATATTTCTGGGACTGATAGGCAGGATCAGATGCTGTCATATTATTTATGCGAATGGAAGACTGTCTGCTACAGCTTTAGTTTTTTCATTTTATTAGTTTTTCAGTGTTCTCATTGCCAGTTTTATTTTCTGCTTTTCCAAGGATGTGCATTTGCTTGTTGTTTGAATTTTCTTTTCGTTGAGAATAAATCAGAGGAGCCATTGAGATTATTTTATATAATGGTCATGACAGTTTACAAGCTTATCACAGGATCCAAATGTGACTGATGCTTGTATGTGTTAACTGTCAATATTTCAGATATGGAACAAAAACTGCAAAATTTTGCTTCAGTAAGATTTTGGCTCGCGGTAAATGCTCCCTTAAAGTTTCTGCCTTGTAGGTTAGTGGCTCGTATTTGATACCGCAGCGAACGTGTTAAATCTGTGTAAAGTACAGAACACAGGATGAAACACAAAATAAGAAATTCAAATGTAAAGATATAAATTAATGAAGTTGTACAGTTAAATGGGTAGAGAAAATTAATACTCTTCAATGGAAGTGTTGAATTTCGGATAGGCACACAACTGCTTCAACATTGTAGCTCAGCCTGTGAAATTGTATTTTTCATCAGAGTGAGTGAGTGAGTGAGTGAGGAGAGAGAGAGAGAGAGAGAGAGAGAGAGAGAGAGAGAGAGAGAGAGATGTACAAAGCTATAGTGTACCAGTTCTGTGCCCTTGTTGTAAGATAGGAGATAAGGAGGTACAAACAGTTTGAGCTTGTAAACTCAATTGATGAAGAAAGAATAAGAGATGGGGATCCTTCCAGCAAGAAAAATGAGCTACAGATAATTGAAGTGAAGATGGATGTGCCTGTGAAGAAATTAAATGAATTCGGACTAGAATGTTGTGCTTCAGGAGGGTAAGATGGGTTTAAAACAAGAAGATATTTTTTCCTCTTACCCAGCTGCACCTAGCAACAGGAGATAATTGTGAAACGATTTAGAACTTTCGAACGAAGTTGTTGCAAATGAACTTTTTGGCAAACAGAGGCAGTTTTATTAATTTAGTAGCTGATTTGCTTTTGATATTAGGTTCCCATAAGATTGAATTACGTGTTAAGTTGTCCTATGTTCGTATTGAGTTTGGATAGCTATTTCTTTCTCAGAAACTTGTAAGAGAAGGGAATGGTAATTGTGCAAGGCTCCATTTACTGAGAGCTGACAAATTTTTGTAGATTTTGAAAAAGAAACCTATTTTTTGCATATTATTTGCAGTGTGTTGTAAGATTTTGAGCACAGTTGCATTGAAATTCACGGTCTCAGTTGATAATTTTTCATGTTACTGCTTTTGAAACTTACTGTTAACATTAATTTGTTTTTACCCAGACGCGGCGGTGATGACTTACGTCATGAGTTAGATCTCCGCAGACGTGACGACCGCTATCCCAGTCATGGCGAGGTAGTGCGCACATACGAACGTGGACGAGACTATCGTGGAGATTCCAGCAGGTTTGTCATAGAGACTGCATTTGTCGTGCTTGTTACAGTAGTTTCACTTTTATTATGTAGATGGTGATTAAGTATTCATCACTTTGATATTAGAATTTCTTGAAGTAATTGCCATGAACTGCAAAATTCCTATTAAGTTTGGGAGTGTTGAAGTCTTTATTGTTTTGTGCCTTCTTTTATTTGAAATACAGTGTATGTCCTATGTGACATCGTTACCATCTACAGTTCATGAGCAGTTACAGATATCAGTTATTTGGCTCGAAGGCAATGCATTCTCTTTACCATTGATATGCTCTCAACACTTTTACTTACAGAGATACTGTTCTTCAAATTACACTAACAAGGAGAGGGGAGAGTGGTGTGGGTGCAGGGGTGGGATTGACTCTCTGAAACTGTGTGTGGTGATGGTGATCGTGGTCCCAAGTATCACACCCTCCAGCCATCCACCCTAGTGGGTCTTTGTTGACAAGTCATAAACAAAAAAGAATTTTACAGGATACTGTTGATCAGTGCTGTCCAACTTTCTTATGTGCTTGGACGTATTTAACTCGTGTCTTAAGTTGGTACAGGTGCCGCCTCCACCGCAATCACTATTTACTACTACTGCTACTACTATTACTACTACTACAACAAATGTGTAATGCTGTTGAAGTATTTCAAAGGATCATAATTCAGATTGTTTTATTTTACTATGTACATAATTAATTTACATGTTGGCTGTAAGTTGAGAAAAAAAAAAAAAATCTGGCCCCGGGGACCCACAGTTCCTCTTGTGGATAGGGGTGGGGCGCACACGGGGCCCTGAGCTATTGCAGTCTCCTTCCTTTTTCCAGACTGCATTACCGTCCCTGTTCCTCTCCTTCCATATCCTTACTCCTTTCTCCCTGCCCCCTCCTTGCCCTCTTGGTGGACTTCTTTATATTGACCTGGCTATGCTCCCGGCTATGTTTTGATATGTGCTATTGTTTAGTTTGCTGTTTTCATCTCCTTTTCAGCGCTTTTGGTCCCCTTGGGGTTTGACCTCCATTTCCAATGTTTTCCGTTCAGTGTGAGCCATTGGGGATGAACTCCCAACCTAGTTCCCAGGGTGCAGGCTCCTCTCCCCCTCCCCTCCCTTTTCCCCTTGCACCCTGGCCCCCTTCCTGCTAGGTCACCTGCATGGTAGGCAGTCCATGTGGTGGGACTGTTAAGTACCAACCTGGCTGAACCCCCTGACAGGCAAGGGATCACACTGCTAGCATCTGAGCTGTTAACGCCTCGTGTATGCCAAGGAGTCTATGCTTATCACTTTGAGGCATCAGAACTCCCTGGTTGGAGTGGATGGTACTAGGGCGGACGCCTTGCACATGAAGCGGCAAAAGCTTCAACATCCTGCCCATTCTGTGACTGTCTTTAAGAGTGATAGAAGACATGACACTCCTTCTGATCCTTCAGCCTTCCCCTCCCTGGTCACTCCTTGGAAAGAGGGTCAAGCTCACTGGCTTGAGTTGAAACCTTTCCCTCAGTACCTGGTTTGTACTAGGACAGGAGGCGAAAGTTTTGCCTCGACCAAGCCTTTGTTTTTCGTGGAGATTATTGAAGATAAGTATAGCGAAGTGGAATCCATGAGTAAAATGCAGTCCAGTTCTTTGCTCATAAAGACATCCTCTGCTGCCCAATCTGAAGCCATAAAGACATCTTCTGCTGCCCAATCTGAAGCCCTGCGTGCTTGTGACCATCTCGGTGACATCTCAGTCTCCGTCGTACCCCACCAATCTTTGAAATCGGTACAGGGCATCATTTTCCACCGGAATCTTCTTCTCCTCAAACTGACGAGGAGCTCCGTGCAAACCTCGAGTGGTGAGTCTGATTTATCCGCCGTGTACAGTGAGGCCCTAAAAAAAATCGCACCGATACAAGCGCCTTTATCCTGGCCTTCGAGGGGGGGATACCCTCCCAGAGAAGGTAAAGGTGATTGTGTATGGGTGTGACGTAAAACCTTACATTCCACCACTGATGAGTTGCTTTAAATGCTTATGGTTTGGACACGTCTTCCGCAGCACCAATGATCCCTCTGCAGTGACTGTGGGCGCCCCCTCCATGAGGGGAGTGCCTGTGCTCCCCTGCCAGTGTGTGTAAATTGTAATGCGCAGCATCCTCCATGCTCGCCAGCATGCCCGGTGTATGTGAAAGAATGACAGATTCAGGAGTACAAGACCTTAATCGACTTAGCTACACCGAGGCTTGTCGAAAGTATGACTGACTCCATCCCATGCCTATAAACTTCTACTTTTGTTTCAGTTATGTCCATTCCCCCTCCTACCCCCTCCTCTTCCCAGCCCCGCTCCATTCGCCTTCCACCTCACCCTCACTCTCCCACTCCCCTCCCCCTCCTCATCAGTACCCATACCCACCCCTTCGGGTGCTGTTCCCCCTTCCCCGCTGGAGAAGTGTTCCCCTTCGTTGGCAGCTGCTGCTACTGGAGCTCTCTCCCGGGACTCCTCTTCCCGGCACCCCCCTGAAAGGCGATCTGCAGCTCCACATCGGCCGCGCGATCCGCGGACAGTTGGTGCCAAGTTTGCCAGGTGTAATTTCGTGCCCGACCTCGCTGCAATCTGCCCTTCTCTTCCTTCACAAGAGAAGCAGAAACACAAGAACAAGGGCAAGGCCCCTTCGGTACCTCCTGATGTGCCACCTTCCCCTCCTCCAACCAATGAACCAACTGTGTCTGACCCCACCTCTATGGACATTAGCCCATCCTTATCGGTGATGGATGGTGACTCGGCGGCGGGACCGGCTCTGGTCCATTCGCTTCCCATTTGGACTCCAGCTTGAGGATCCTCCAATGGAATTGTAATGGCTATTTGTGTCACCTCCCGGCGTTGCAACCCCTTCTTTCCTCCTACTCTGCTGCTTGCATTGCTCTCCAGGAGACTCATTTTTTCAATTCTTACTCACCCACCCTTCATGGTTCCACGCTTTCTGTCAAAACCAAATTGGCCCCTTGCAGGCTTCTGGTGGTGTTTGCACCTTGGTCTGCAAGGAAATTGTTAGTAAATGGGTTCCCCTCCATACCACTCTGAAAGCAATTGCTGTCAGGGTCCATCTTGCCACTCCAATCACAATCTGTAATCTCTACCTCCCATCTGACAGGCTGCCCACATTCCTTGCCCTAACCACCCTTCCTCAGCAACTCCCTTCTCCCTTCCTACTTCTAGGGGACTTTAATGGCCACTATGCTCTTTGGGGTAGTCACACGCTACTGCCCTGGGCAGGAAAAGTTGAAGCTGTTCTGGCAGGGCTTGACCTCTGTCTCCTAAACACAAGCACTCCCACACACTTTAGTGTTGGACACGGGACTTTCTCTGCCATTGACCTCTCCGTCTGCAGTCCCGGCCTTCTTCCCTCCATTCAGTGGGATGTCCACGATGACTTACGTGACAGCAATCATTACCCGATAGTTTGACCTTCCTTCAGTATATCTCGCTCCGTCACCCTCCCAGGTGGGCCTTTTCTAAAGCTGATTGGGGTGCCTTCTCCTCTGCTACCATCCCCCCTGTACTACCACACAATAGTATTGATGAGTCTACACAGACTTTGACTGCCGCCATTCTTTCCACAGCTGTTTCAGCCAATCTTCGTCCTGTTGGAAGATGGTCCCTTGGTGGACTCTGGAAATTGTTGCGACCATAAAAGACCGCCACCATGCTCTTCAATGCTTCAAGCGGCACGCTTCTACTGCTGTCCTTCTGGTCTTTAAATGATTCTGTGCCCGGGCCCATTAACTAATGAAATTTCAGAAACGGATTTACTGGGAACAATATGTGGCTGCCATAGGGCCGCACACCCCCTCTTCATAAGTCTGGGTGAAACTCAGGCGAATTTTTGGTCATTGTCCTTCCACTGGTGTTGCAGGGATTTCTGTGCACGGTGTTGTCCTTACCCATCCGGACTTTGTCACAGAGCATGTCGCACAACTCTTTGCCCAAGCCTCTGCATCGACTCAGTATCCGCCCATGCTACTCGTCCGGAAATTGCGCTCAGAGTGACTGCCTTTGTCTTTCATTCCTCGCTGGTTGGAGCCATATAATGCCCCATTTAGCGAGTGGGAATTCGCCAGCGCCTTCACCCTTTGTCCCGACATGGCTCCTGGACCGGATCGGATACATAACCAAATGCTCCAACACTTATTGTCTGTGGAGTGGGGGGTATTTCCTACCAAGTGGCAGCAAAGCATTGTTATTCCGGTGTTGAAATCTAGGAAGCCACCTCCTCAGTTAGATAGCTGCCATCCAATTAGCCTTACCAACACCCTCTGCAAGCTCCTTGAATGCCTGGTGAGTCGGCAGCTGTTTTGTATCCTTGAATCCTGCGACCTTTTGTCATCAACTCAAGGTGGTTTTCGCTGTGGCCGCTCTACAGTGGATAACTTGGTCCACCTGGAGTCTGCCATCCGATCGGCTTTTGCCCATCAGCAATACCTCATTGCAGTCTTCTTTGACCTGCTGGCACCACCACATCTTCACCACCCCTCACAAATGGGGCCTTCGTGACGCTCTTCCCGTTTTTGTCCGTAACTTCCTTTCTTGTTGCTCTTTCCGGGTCCAAGTTGGTTCCTCCTACAGCACTTCCCATCGGCAAGAAAATGGGGTTCCACAGGGTTCCATGCTGAGCGTCCCTTTGTTTCTTGTTGCCATTAATGGACTGGTGGCGGCTGTTGGGCCGACAGTGTCCCCCTCTTTGTATGCTGAAGATTTTTGTATCTAGATCGCTTCCTCCGTCATGGGTGCTGCAGAACGCCGTCTACAGGGGGCAATTTACCGGGCGCAATCTTGGGCTCTCTCCCATGGCTTTCAGTTTTTGGTGTCCAAGTCATGTGTCATGCATTTCTGCCGTCGCTGTACAGTCCATCCCCATCCGGACCTGTTCCTCAATGGTCAATCCCTCGAGGTGGTGGACACCCATCACTTCTTGGCTCTGGTCTTTGATGCCCGGTTGACGTGGCTCCCTGATCTTCGCCAGCTGAAGAGGAGGTGCTGGTCGCATCTCAATGTTCTTAGATGTCTGTGCGATACCACCTGGGGTGCAGACCACTCTATTCTCCTGCGATTGTGCAAAGCGCTGGTCCAGTCTCGTTTAGACTACGGGAGTCCTGTCTATGGTTCTGTGTCACCTTCGACATTGCAGATACTAGACCCCATCCGCCATTGTGGTGTATGACTTGCGACTGGTGCCTTCCGGACTACCCCTGTGGTTAACCTTCTCGCAGAGGCTGTGATTCCACTGCTGTGAGTTTTGCACCAATAACAGCTGATATCTTATGGCTCCGCATTCACTGAACCCCAAAGCACCCTAATTATGGTCTCCTTTATCCAGACACGGAGATCAACCTCCCGTGGTGAGGGCCACGATGTGGGATTACCATGGCTGCCCGCATTCAGTCACTTTTTTCCTGAGCTCCAGCACTTCCCTTTACCGCATCTTTTCTCTGCTCACGCACATACCCCTCCGTGGTGCATCTCTTGGCTGCAGCTCTGTCTTGATTTCTCCATCAATTCAAAGGATTCTGTCCCTCCGGAGGCCCTTCGCCACCAATTCTACTGTCTCCTCAGTTCATTCCAGGGTTCATAAGTGATTTATATTGATGGCTCCATGGTTGCTGGTCACACTGGTTATGCTTACACCTATGTGACACCCATGGAACTTCGTTTGTTGCAGATGGCTGTAGTGTTTTTACTGCAGAATTGGTAGCCATCTTGCACGCACTGGACCATGTCCGCTTCTGCTCAGGACTGTCCTTCACTATTTGTAATGACTCCTTGAGCAGTTTGGAAGATATTGGCCAGTGCTTTCCTTACCATCTGTTGGTCAGAGCTATCCAGGACTCCCTTTCTCTCCTTGATCAACTTGGATGTTCAGTGGTTTTTATTTGGAGCCCAGGCCATGTTGGGATCCCTGGTAATGAACTTGCCGATCGACTGGCTAAATTGGCTACTAACGAGCCTTCTTTTGCTATTGGCATTCTGGAAATAGATCTTCACTTGGCATTACGTCATCAGGTTTTGGGGACTTTGGAATGCAGAATGGCACACTCTTTCTTCGCCGAACAAGATCAGGGCGATAAAGGTGGCGGTCCTCCTTAGGGCCTCTCGTAAAGCCTCTGTCATCCTTTGCTGGCTCCGCATAGGCCATACTTGGCTTACTCAAGGTTATCTCCTCCGTCATGAGGACACCCCCCCCCCCCTCCCCGTCGTTGTGGGTCAATGTTGACTGTGGTTCACCTCTTATTGGGCTGTCCTGACTTAGCTGCCCTGTGACGGACTTCCTGACTCGCTACCCCTGGCATTAGCTGACAATGCCTCAGCAGCTGATCTAGTTTTAAGATTTTTTCGTGATGGGGGTTTTTATTGCTTTATTTAATGGTGGGACCTTCAACCTTATCGGTGGGTGGAGGGGATGGCAGGCCGTGTTGCTCCCCCCTTCTCCCCGATTGGACTGGCTTCGACTGGGCTTGGTGGTTCACCCCCACCCTCTGCCTTCCCACTCCTTTCTTTATGGGGTATGTTTTATCTTGAGTGTCCATCTTGTCTACCTGTGCTTCTTCCTTCATGCTCCTGTCATTAGTCACTTTCTTTCCCTCCTCTCTTCTTCCTTCCTTCTCTGTCAATAATTTGTAATTTTATGGCCATTGTAGTTTCCTCTTACAGTGTTGGTTTTTATTGGTTTTAGTTATTCCAAGGACAAAGGGCCTGATGACTGCGTAGTTTGGTCCCTTTCTCAAATCCAACCAATCAGAAAAATCTGGTGCTTAGCTGGTACAAGCTGGTTAATGCGTTATCTAGATGGGAGTCTGTCAGGCTGGATCAGTATTTATTCTTGATGATGCTCATTGACGAAAATGTAACCTTGCAAAGATTAGTCCTCACCTCCATCCCAGGGACTCATTGCTCTTTCATGAGTTTGTGCATGGTGAACGTGGAGCCCCGAGCTATTGCTGCCCTTTCTCCTCTCCAGGGCTGCAGTCACTTCTTTTGCCTCCACCTTCATGTTCTCATTTCCCCTCTCTATCCTTGATTATGTCAGCCTGGCTAGCCTCCTGGTTTCTGCTATCCTTTATGGTTTTGTTCCTCTTGGTACACCCCCCCCCCCCCCGCCCCCGCCACCCCCCGTGTTTTTGGTCCCTTTTTGGAGTTTGACGTGCTCTTCTAAATTTTGTCTCCATAGTGTGTGAGAGCTGGGGAAGAACACCTTACTTAACTTCTCTGATGTATTGCCGTGCTTTTCCATCTTTTAATTGGTACCATTGTCTTTTTAACACTACACAGTCAGCACTGTAGTCAGTCCATGTGATGGGGTCATTATGTATCCTTTTGGTTGAGCCGATGACAACACGAACACGCTTCAGATACCTGAGCTGTTACCACCCCAGGTCTGCCAGGAAGTGGTTGCTTGTTGTCATGGAGCATCAGAACTCCCAGCAATGACCATTGTGCCAGATGTCTCGTGCTGTGGCTGGGTGGTGCCCACAGGGAGAGCCCCTAATTGGAGTGGGCGATAAGTGTGGAAGGTTTGCAAGTGAATGTATTAAGCTCCAAAAAACTTTGTTATTTTACAGCCTTCTCTTTAGTTGGGAATGGATCCTTTAATTGTCCTTCTGTTCCCTTACTACTCCCTGGTAGGAGGCCAGGCTTGCTGGCTTGTAGTGAACTCATTTCCCCACTACCTGATCTGCACTGGCGGGAACACTTTCATTGCCACCAGGTCCTTATTTTTCATAGAAATTATTGAAGATAAGTTGACGAAGTGGTCTCTCTGAGTCAGAAGCAGTTGGGTTCACTGTTGATCAAAACTTCAGCCCTTTGTACCTGTAACAATCTTGGTGACATGCCTGTGCCCATTACTTCTCACCAGTCTTTGAATATGGTTCAGGTTGTCATTTTTCATAGGGACCTCATCCTCCAAAGTGATGAGGAACTCCGGGCCAATCTGGAACAGCAGGGCTTTGACTTTTTTGGCATGTTCAGAAAGGTTGTAAGGAAAGTAACATTGATACTGGCACCTTTATTCTAGCTTTTGATCCCAGAGATGATCAAGGTTATGGTTTATTAGTACGACGTGAAGCTGTACATCCTGCCACCTGTGTTTGCGTTTCAGGCAGTCACCCCCTCTTTCAGTTCCAGATCTCGCTGAAGCCTGCTTTCTCTACAGGCTGCCTCGACGTACAAAAGAGAAGAAGAAGAAATGTACGAAAGTCCTGGGGCAAGGCCTTTCCAGTGCCCCCAGAGATGCTGACTTCCCCAACCTGAGTCTGACCTCTTGTTTATGGATGTTGCCCCTTATTTGTTGGTGTTGGATAGTGACCTGGCAGTGTGACTAGCGTTGGCCTGTTCGCCTCCATTTGGATCCCCGTCCTGTGCTTATTCAATGGAATTGTAATGGATATTACTGTCACCTTATGGAGCTGCAGTCCCTAATTTCCTTTCACTCAGCAACTTGTCATACTAAAGGAATCTCATTTTACTGATACTCCCTTATTGACCTTATGTGGGTTCTGTGCTTTTTTTCGAACCGGTTCTGCCCTTTGATGGCTTCTGATAGAATTTGCACATAGGTCTGTATGGATGTTGTTAGTAAGTCGATCCTCTCCGTACGTACTGGAAGCAGTTGCAGTGTGGTTTGACTTGCAGTCTAGGTTTGTAATCCCTATGCTCCTCCTGACTGGTCACTAACGCCCACTGATGTAACTGCCATCCTTCAGCAATTCTCCCCCCCCCCTCCCACCCCTCCCACCCCAGTCTAATGTGGCATTTTCCTTCCTCCTTTCCTAGTGTGAATCTTCCATCCTTTGCCATCTTCTTGTTGGCCATGCCAGGTTGACCCATGGCTTTTTACTCATAATAAGTCCCCTCCCTTGGAAGTTGCAAGTCTCCTCTTTTGTTGGACTGCCCCCACTTTTTGGCTCTTCGCACTAAATACGCCCTTCCTCTTTACTTGTCATGGACATTAGTAGATGCCCCCACATGGTTATGTCCATCCTTGGTTTTCTTTGCAAACATGGTTTGTCATCCCAGATTTAAGTACTTCACTTTCCTTCCAGAATTACTCTGTTAGCATCACACTGGTTTCCAAGGCCTTTGGTCTTACCTCCATGCTGGCTACCCCCCGCCACCCCCCCCCCCCCCCCCAGCTATGTTTTGTCTGGTCTTTTGTGCCAAGCATAGCATCTCTGGTGTGCTCCCTGCTCTCCCCCCACCCCACCCTCCTCGAATCCTGTTCTTCACTTTTCCTGCTGCCCTGAGGTACCTTCTGCCTGTCTGTTTGCCCATTTTCCTTCCCCATTGACTGGGCTGTGCTGTTAATGTTGTTCCTCCTTTAGTTTCTGCCAGTTGGATTGTGGGACCAATGACTTCATAAATTTTTAAAGCACCACTAGTGATAATGTGATATGTACTCCTCTCTACCAGAGTCTAGAAATTGCTTGAAGTTGCAAAATATGATTTCAGATATTTATCTTAATAAAGATTTAAAAGAGCTGAAAACTGCCTAAACCTGTTACTAACTTCTGCAGCTATGATTTAAAGTTGCTCAGCAAAAGGTTGGTTATCACGTTTGCCGACATTATGGTTTTTGTAATTGAATTTAAAACTGGAAAGTGTGATAGGGAACTTATTTTTAAATGAGCGACCTATAATTTTAGTTTCCTTCTAAAAGCATTTACTGTACTTTTCGTTTAACTGGAGGTTTAGCTCATTTAATTCTGAGATATCTACAAAGGGACCTAAATCAAGGTGCCCCCAACTAAAACCCTTTGCTTCTGTATGAAGAATTATTCCCCCATGCGCAGAACCTGATATAATCAAGAAATTTCTGAATAATCTGTGGCGTAAAGAGGATCATTGGATTTAATTTGCCACTCAAGTTAAAACTTTAATGACATGGTCGAACTTTAAAGTCTTTGCATGTAAATCTTGTGGGTGGATACTGCAGTGATAAGAAAAATATTTTGAAAATGAACTATCTTCAGCACAAAGATCAAGAAACACATTCTTTCTAGTTATTTTTGTTGTACCAACAAGCGTAGAGAATGGAAGGTTTCTAGTGTTTACAAATTTCAGGATTTAATATTAGATTTAATATTAGATGTGGTCGGAATACAAATTGGCTTATGAAGGGTGCCAAGAGATCATATAACAGGCAACATGGCACCCGGAGGCTGCACAGTGGACAGTCCTGCTCTAGATCCTTAAAAACAGTAGTTGGTCCCACAATCCAACTGGCAGAAACTAAAGGAGGAACAACATTAACAGTAGTTTTATCCACACACACACACACACACACACACACACACACACACACGCACGCGTAGCTGAACCTACATGCACATGATCTCAAATTATACTGGATACCACCAAAAATATTGAAGGGGAAGAAACTGTCTGTAGGAAGAACAATGTTCAAAAACAGCAAATTTACTGTCTGTGCAAAGCTGTATTGGGATTAAAGTGACTCTGTCTCCAGTTCCCAACAATTGAGGTCTGATATTTGTTCAGGGAGTATACAAGAAACAGGTTTGTTCTAAATTATGATTTAATATTAGAAGTGGTCGGAATACAAATTGGCTTATGAAGGGTGCCAAGAGATCATATAACAGGCAACATGGCACCCGGAGGCTGCACAGTGGACAGTCCTGCTCTAGATCCTTAAAAACAATAGTTTTATCCACAGTGGCTATGTAGCTTAGGTGTGGAAATACTATCATGACTTGTTGAGGTGCAGCTTGCCGATGATAAGTTGACGATTTGCATGGTGGCTGTTGGAAATGGCAAGAGATGTACCTTGCCCTGCATTCATTCAGCTAGTACAAATTTTCACCACTGGCGGAAGCACCAGTTAAATCATCATGTTGCCGTGGACAAGCTGTAATAGCATAAATTTTTGCCAGTGTGACATCAATAATTGTTACATGTAATGTTTATGACTAAAACATCTGCTACTGTCGTACTGTTTTTCATTAACTGAAGTCTTTACACTACCAGTTTTCAGGGACTCGGCCCCATTTTTGGGTGTATCTGCAAGTTAAAGTAAAACAATTTATCTTAAGCTGGTAGACTATGAACAAGCTGACAGTACTCGAGAGAAAAGATAATGGGAGTCACATAATTCCAGTCCATTGAATGTACCTACACTGTCCAGTTACATTACTGTGACCACTGCTTATGTTGGACATAAACATCCAATAACCACTCACAGAATGCGGGTAGCAGCACTAGCAGTAGAGGGCATGTAAAGAGTGTCAGGGATGAGGAAAACGGTGCAGCCGTCGTATACCCAACCAATAATCTGTGATCCCACCTCGGTGGTGCTGTTCATGCCATGGATTCTTAACTGAGAAACCTAGTGCAACTGGCCTTGGTAATACAGTCTAGATGGCTCCACATCCCTGCCAGTACCTTTCAGAATCCGATGCACAGCGAAAGGGGGTTATTCAGCGTTCTGACAGGTGGTGCTGTATGCTGCACCATCATAAACAGGCATATGAGGTGTAGTGCACATCATGGGCTGTAGTGCAACTAGGATAAGGGTAAAAGATACAATGAAAATTGGAAATCAGAACTGGCTGTAGGAAAACAGCTCAAAATAATGATGGTACATGTAAAAGAGATGTTCACCATTAAAGAAAAATAGTGGGCAGCGACCATAGGCAGTGTAGTAAACCTGACTAAAAATAATAGAAGCACATAACACAAATACCTTCACAGGTTAATACTAATGATGAAAATCACACAGTGCAAAATACATACAGAATATGCACCTAATTAAAAATGTGCATATAGTAGTAAACCACTAACCACACAGCATAATGAATAACAATGGCACAGTCTAGAACTAGTCATTGATAGGCCCAAAAGTAAAATAAATGCCAGATTGTGAAGCATTTAAAGGAGGTAAAAAGCTGCCAGAAAGGATATCGTTAACCGTACATTGGTGGGCTAGTGTTTGATTTGTGACTGTAGCTTCCATCCATCCCAATTTAGATTTTCTGCGATTTCCCTAAATCGCTTCAGGCAAATGCTGGGATGGTTCTTTCGACTTCCTTCCCTAACCTGATAGGACCAAAGACCTCACTGTTTGGTCCCCTCCCTCAAGTCAACCTACCAACTGAACCCGTGTCTCCTGCTTGCAAGGCTGATGTTCTGACCACTTATCCAGCCTGACACAGTGGTCACCAGAACTGTACAGACTGCCCTAGCATACCTCCCATCAGACCCAATTTCTTAACTTGTCCACATGCTACAAATACAGTGCCCCTCACCCATTAACCCACTCATTTATATTCCATATGTGTTTTGTATTTAGTGGTATTAAGCTGTGAGGGTATATTTGTGTTCTGTGGTTCCGTTATTTTTTCTAAGCTGCCCTACATGTTCCGTTAACTATGCTTGCTGCCCACTATTTTTCTTTAAGGGTGAAATCTCTCGTACATGTAAGGGTGAAATCTCTTGTACATGGGCTGCTGTTACTTTGGGCTGGATTTCTACTGCTGGTTCTGATTCCAGTTTTCATTTCATCTTTGACCCTTATCTTAGTAGCTCTTAATGCTACTTACACTGTGCTTACAGCATGAAGTGTTGCGGAGCTCAAGTTACAGGTTGTAACTGAACTAACAACTTCACTAAACATCTGTCACTTTGATGTTATTCATGAGCACTTTTATCTGGTTGAAGATTTACAGTCCCCTCCTCGTGGTTTCTTGATGCAGTGGACTTGCTAGGCAGTGCTACTTATTGTGATGTGAGACTTCGTTGCATCCTACAGAGGATCGAGGGCTGAAGAGAGCTCACATCTCTGCCAGCTCGCTATAAACTGCCTGTTTAAAGAACGCTTCTGTATTTGTTTGTCCTCGTATTTAACATTTGCAACATTAAGTGACAAATCCCTTATTTAATTGTTGTTATGTACCTATTGTAATATTTTAGCTTTTGAAAATGTCCCTCCATTTGTTAAAAACAAAATAACTAAATAATATATTTATATTGACTGTGCAATGTTGTCAAAATGGGTTTCTCGTTAAAAAATCCACTTTCTTGGATAGTAATTGTCAAACAGTTAAAACAAAGTCTTGTTGCACTATGGAGAAAATGATGCAAATGAAGAGTAAACAAAAGAGGGGATAAATAGAGGGGCATTCAAGCTAAATGAGGAATAGATGTAATGAATGCAATAACATGGCCGAAAATGCAGAGTGGGGAGAAATTAAATCAAATACCACATAAACTATTTCAAAAAGTCTGTCCCACACTTGGGGATCTCCCCTTGTAACATCTCTTTGACCTCATCCAAGAAATTAAGTTTTTACAGAATAAAAAAACTTATCTTTCCAAATTTCTCCTTGTTTTCCTTCACGCCAGGCTCAAGTCACAGACTAGCACAAGGGTAGGCTACAACTCTGTCCCATTCCCTTCCCAAATGTGTCTTCTCTTTGGTGTCCAGTTCCTAAAAGTTGTAATTGTCTACTCCCTGTGTTTTACCCCTGCTGCCTTCAGAGTTTCAAAGAGAATAGCCCAGTCAACAGTATCAATAGCTTTCTCGAAATCTACAAATAGCTATAAACATAGGTTTGCCTTCCCTTCAACATATCTTCTAGGGGAAGGCGTAGGATGAATATGCCTCCCTTGTTCCTGCATTTCTCTGGACATCTAAGTGATCTTCCCTGAGGTTGGCTTCTACCAGTTTTTCAAGTTTTCTGTAAATAATTTGTGTCCATATTTTTCACTCATGATGTATTAAACTGATTCTGTAGTATTCACACTTGGCAGTATCTGCCTTCTTTGGACTGGAATTATTACATTAAGAAGTGTCATATGGAATGATATTTAGGGGAACTCGTCTTTAAGGAAGAAAGTTTCCATTGCCCGAAAATGTTCTGTAAGAATGTTATTTGGTGCTCACCCATTATCACGTTTTAGACATATGTTTAAGGAGTTAAGCATTTTGATGACTGCTTCACAGTATATTCAATACCTTATGAAATTTGTTGTAAATAACTCAGTACAGTTGCAAAGGGACAATGGTGTGTACTATTAAAACACCAGAAGGTGAAAAAGACATTCATTACTACATTGAACACAAAAATGTCTGCATAATGAAGTCACATTGTTGATCACGTACCCTACCATACTAAATGTATGCCAGACATCAAACAATGGAAATTCCAGGATGGAGTGTAAGAATGTTACGAAAAGGATAGTCGCTACTTACCGTACAGCGGAGGTGCCGAGTTGCAGATAGGCCACAACAAATGACCGTTACAAAGTAAGCTTTCGACCAACAAGACCTTTGTCAAACACACACACACACACACACACACACACACACACACACACACACTATGCAGCTTCAGTTGCCAGACACTATTATCCATTCATCATAAGAATAAACCTGATGTAAACATTGCACTATGTATTCTTCCAGTTATGCGGGAACCTCATTGGTTTTCAGTTTCACATGGGACTGCAGCCAAGTTGTCGCGAGTACTGCCAAGTACGATAATAAGGGTACGTTTTGAGCTGTGCGTTACGCGCACATCGTCTTAGCGATAATACGGTACGACAGCTTTACCGGCACATTTAACTTAGCACTGGCCAGTCAGGTGATGCAGCTAGCCTGCAGTGACGTACCCAGCTGCAGTTCACACATAAAACAAGACGAGCAGAGGACCAATACAGCTTTGAATGTCATTTAATTTTTAATAATACGCTGCAAATCGCCCACAATACTCTCCTTAGACGACTAGACGAAAACCGCAACATGTTATTGTTTTTAGCTAATGTACTATTGTAACTAAAAATTAGAATGATGAAAATTCCTGACTTAACCACAGGGTAATTTTTCTACTTAAGCTGTGTGTAACGTAAGATAATATTAAAGGATTTTGCTGTATAGTTAAATATTGAAGCCACTAAAGCTATTATTTAGAGTAAGTCGTCTGGTAATCTCTTAGCTCTTTCCTTATCCGTATCCGAGAAATACATTTCAATTGTGGTAGTGTCAACCTGCTTCGTAGATAATGAGCCTATCAACAACAGACTCCACGAAGCCAACCAGGTGCAACATTTTCACTTCTTCTTTTATGATGAGCCGTTCTATATTCCGCCAGCATTCGGCAGTGACTTGTAAAAAAGTTGCCTGTGTTAGTTCCAGTATGTCTGGCAGCTTAGCAGTCTTGTTACTTCTCGGGACAAATCCTGCACCTTGGCTCCAGATCAGTTATGTTGGGTTCATATTGTAATGGTACAGTAGCAAATGTAAACATGCAGCATTGGTACGATGAGCTCGACATTGTGAAAATGATTGTTTTTCATGTTTCTACGATACTTATCTACCTCTGTCTTATAAAACTGTGAACATAGTCCGAATAGAGGATTTGGTTTTTCATTTTTGCCTTAAAAATTAAATTGTTATGCTTTTCTTAATTTAAACTAGTTTTATGAACAGTCTTTCATGAAACATCGATAATTAAGAATTTGTATTTGAAATGGAAAAAGGAATTTCGTGCCCAGTATGTAATTAGAAGTAGGGTGATGTGCATTATTCATAAAAAATGATGATGAGTTTCATATTTATGAGATGTAGGTATTTCAAATTGAACGAGAAGAAGGAGGGGGGGGGGGGGGGGAATTGATCTGGGGAAATAGGAACAAATGCACGAATAACTGCATTTGCTTTACATTCCATTACGCTACTGTCTGCACTACTTGTTCGATGTGAGTTTATGAACTGCATTATATACAACACTCGGAAAACTTCAAACTGAATATCTCCATAAATTTATCAAAAACATCAAGAACAACGTGTTGCTCGGCACTTTTTAACTGTGTTCCACGCACGTTTTTAACTACCGAACAGAAAGCGGCCTCAGCCAATTTCATACTGCCCATTAACAGTGCGACAATCGGAACACAACACTACAGAGACTGTGACTGTACGTGAATTTTGGAATAAAAACTACGTGGCTAAAGCGTGATTAAGAAAAACATTGGTGGCTGTTAATACATCTGAATATCTTAAAGTTTCATTTAATGTAAATTAGTAATAAGATATCTAATACATAAGTAGGACCTACTTCCAAGAGCGTAACAATACCAGTGTGTGTGTGTGTGGGGGGGGGGGGGGGGTCTATTTTTGACAAAGGCCTTGTTGGCCGAAAACTTATTTTGTGACAATCTTTTTGTGGTGCCTATCTGAAACTTAGCGTCTCCGCTATCTGATGTGACGGGCATCGAAGTGAGATTTGAAAACAAACTGAAAAAAATTCTACTTGAAAACTCCTGTTCTGTAGAAGAATATCTCTTTACGTAGTGGATAGACATTATGAAAACACACTTGTCAAACATTGGAATGTTCAGGATGGAGTAACAACAATATGGAAAGGATAGATTGCTACTCACCATGTAGAGGAGTCATTAAATCACAGGCAGGCACAATGAAAAAGAAAGCTAGAAATAATTCAGCTTTCAGTCAAAGACCTCCTTCAGGAGTAGAAAACATGCACAAGAACAAATCACACTCAGATGGCCACTGTCTGTAACCACTAAGGCCTGGGACAGTGGCTACATTTGTGTTAGGTGGTTGTTTCATTGTGTGTGTCTAGTTTTGAAGCAAGACTTTGCTTGAAAGGTGAAATATTTTCAGAATTCTTTTTTGTAATGCCTGCCTGCAACTCAGTGCCACCTCTATGCAGGTGAATAGCAGCTATCTTTGCATTCCATGTTGTAATTTACATATGTATTTTTTAAATAAAAAAACCTTGTAAGTTTGTAAATGATCAGCATGTAGCCTTATTTACATATGAATGTGTAATATTAATGTAAAATGGCTCATTCCTCACTATTATGATTAATTTTACAAGTGACCTATGGAACATAAAACTAACAAACCAACCAATCAACCTTCTTAAAATTTGGAAACATTGAAGACAAGCTGTAGGATCCACAGATTGTAGATTAGCATAAAACAAAAAACAGTAGGAATTTTGAAGTGAGAATATGATTTTATAGACAGCGTAACAAAACTGAAAGATAACTTCATTCCCTTATTTAAACACTCTCTCTCTCTCTCTCTCTCTCTCTCTCTCTCTCTCTCTCTCTCTCTCTCTCTCTCTCTCTCTCTTCTGTCATGCTTTTCCCTCTCCATTTAATGGTTATTGGTAATCCATCACCAGCCTGCTTTAGTCCATCTTGGAACATATACAGTGACAGAGCCGCTGGTTCCCTTATGGTCTGTGGTCATTTCCACCTTGTATTATTACAGCCATTGTTACGAATAATTAAAATTTCTGTCTTGGGGCATTAATAAACTGCTTTAGCTGTATTTAGTTCTTTATTTTTAGACCACTAACGGTTTCATGCCTTTGCTTCAAATTGTATTTAGTTATTATCACTAACTATTTCATGGCAGTAAATGGCACATATCTTCACGTGGACATGTAACTAAAACATTAGAGCTAAAAAGCTTGGAACTTTGTACACAACATTCATTCTCTGCTAAAACATCAAAAATCTCAGTGAGATAAGATAAACCATTTGTGCAACTCCGTTTCACAGAATATTCATTGATGAGCATCCTCTGCATGGCCTCTGCCCAAAAGGAAACACTTCATGGTGCAAGTATAAGAGGTGTGAAGCAAATGGACATAAATACACACATGCACATCCCACACCAGAAACTTGTTGTGGGAGAACGAATGCCAATTTAAAAGATCTTTCAGATTACAAACTCCTGGAAAAATATTTATGTGGCAAAACACAGAATCCAAATGAAAGCTTCAGTAGTTGTGTTTGGGAACGCTTGCCAAGAGCTGTTTTTGCTGGCTTGTCAGGATTTCAGATTGATATAATGGATGCCATAATGTGTTTTAATGATGGAGTAACAAGCAGATTAAAAACCATGAGCAGACTAGGTATCAAAACTGGGGACAAAATGAAAAACTGCTGCTATAAGTGGACAAGCAATATGTTACTGATAATGAAACAAGTGCTGAAAGCATGACAAAGGAGGACAGAATAACAAAGAAAAGAAAGAACACTAAAGAAGTTGAAAAGGACAGAATCATCAAGATTGAGCTGGAATGTTTTGACATGTTATTGAGAAGAAAATGAGATGTCAGTCTTCAGTTTGTTTCCCGTAATCAATGTTTTTGCATACTTGGGTATCATTATCTCACCCAACATAAAAGTTACAGAAATAAAATTTTATATGATTGAAAATATAGTGCATGCTTGCACAGTGAACCAGGCTATTCAAAAATTGTTAAATATTTTTACCTGGAGTGTTTCAAATGTTCTCAAATTATTAGGAGAAGAAATTGACTTGCACATAATTCAGGACATATGATATTCACTCCATATGTATTCTTCAGTTTTTAATTTTTTTTTCACGTGGAGGTCACAGTGTACTAATTATTTCGTTTAAGTTTCATTCAAATATCTGTTAAAGTTTTTGAGTTACTAAATTCAGGGTGTATACAACCCGGGACAACCGAGAGATCCTTGAAAAACCTGGTAATTTTTTCATCCGGGAGAAAACCAGAAAAAAAACACGGGAATTTTTTTTAGAACTACAAGAATTTTTTGTTTTGTTTTAGTTTTCAGTTAAATTTTTGTAATTTTGACAGATAAGAAACAATACTCTCAACAAAGGATATTACTGTATCCCATTACTGTAGAATAATATTGCAGCAATAAAACATGAACGAGAGAAAAAAGACAATAAAACTTAGGTTGCAAAGGAAATGCGCATTATACAAAAATAAAACACAGTACTCATACAAGCATCTGCCAACAGCAAAACGTGTCAAAGGCTTTAGGGAGACTGTGCAATGCTTCATAACAAAAAATTGCTTCCGATCAGTGTGACGTCACAACTGTTTACATTAGATTCGTTTGAGCAGTTGCGAGCGGGCTCATGCGCAAGTGCAGTTGAGTCGCGCATGTGTAGTACCTTCTCCCCTTTCTGGCTACAGAAGTGTGGCTGTTAGGGGTATAAGCAGTAGCAGGAAGCAGCCAGATGATATCCTGAAAAATTTTACTGGCGTGTGCAAGCTGCCAGATGCAAG
The DNA here is from genome assembly GCF_023898315.1 of Schistocerca nitens. Taxonomy (NCBI): domain Eukaryota; kingdom Metazoa; phylum Arthropoda; class Insecta; order Orthoptera; family Acrididae; genus Schistocerca; species Schistocerca nitens. Next base: position 201,293,852 of record NC_064615.1, on the reverse strand, counting down.
GGGGCAAATCAGGATATCTGCCCCGGGTGGCAAGAATTCATTTTCTTGAGGAAAAAGCTTGTTTCACAAAGCGCCTAGTATCCAGTGCATGTTGGTCTATCGATTATTCATATGATTTTGAAACACATCGCTGTTGGTTTTTGAACATTTGTTAACATATTATAAGTTTATTTCTGAATGGATCATAAGTTGATTTTTGAATGCGTGCATAGTGTACGTCATGTGTCTGCCAGGGGAATCCCCATCACATCTAGAAATAACTTTCCTGTAGACGGAAGGCGAGGGGACTATGCGAGCTGAGCGGAATGAAGCGGAACAGGTGCATGTCAATCGCTGTTTGTTTATGTGATTGACTGGGCTTGCAAATGATCAGCGTTGTTATAATTACCAGCGAAATCCATAGATTCAGACTACCAGAGTGGAAATAAACTACTAACAGGAATAACAGGTAAGTAAGATTGTGTGTTATCTTCTTGGTGTATCCAAGAAAATGGAATTTCAATAGAAAATTTTTGGCCGGACCTCTACACTAGTAACGGCCAGTTGTACAGACCCCGGTAGCAACCACCTAAGTTCTATTCTGGGAGTAGCATGGAAAACACGTTGTACGAACACGTAATAACGCCTAAGCGGAGAATAAACGCGGGGTAACTAAGCAGTTGATTGTGGCAGGCTTTGTGAAATTAACCGGAGAATATGTTTTGACACTGTCAGGAATAGCTACAGAATTAGTGGTGACAAGATTGTTTGTTAGAACGAGAAAGGAGAAGAAATGGGAACATCACACAAATTATGGAAGAATGACGATTCCAAATTTATACAAAAATTTCATAATACTACTTTTCGATCTCATGCTTGAGAAGCTGGAGCGTATGAATGAAATGTGAAACTATTTCCAAACATAAAGCTTTTTGCTTGTAGTAGGCCTAATAGGCATTTGATATTGATACTTCATGAATTATATTCTGTCGTGTTAAAAAAAAGTGACAGCTTGTGATAAAACAGTCTGTTTATTTGATGTGTGTTACAATTGCTGCAATTTAGACAGGCCTATTTTGTTTTATCTAGCAGACAATGACAAAATATACGTAATCAGATTGAGAAACCACACCAGTCTTGGGTACTGTTGTATTAACAGCTTTTTCAGTATTAGACAACGACATTTCGTTTTTTCATGTGGCAAAATGTTTGATGAAGTTTGAGCTAATAGATCCTTTCGCAGAAAGGAAATGACACCGTGTAAAGCTGTAGCAAGGTTAGAGAAAAAGAAAGGTAGGACTTAGAGATTGAAGAAATGTATACTGTCTTGCTTGTCACTTGTCTTTATTGGTTTAATGTGTCCTATATTTAATTTTATGTCACACAAAAAAAGCAAGTTATTAGCTAATAGGCAATAAAGAGTACAAATTTTCTGAAGAGTTCTTGTTCTTCAGGTTACAAATAATCCTATCCAATATTAATTTGCGAGGCTGTCTCTCTCTCTCTCTCTCTCTCTCTCTCTCTCTCTTCCTACCTCAATCGCTTGGGGGAGGAAGAGGGTCGGCGGAGACCACTATCTAGTATTGCTGCGGTTCGGAAATATCGTAGATTCGGTGCTGATGCACGGAGCAGTCTGAGTTATAGTGGGAAGGTGGATAGTCTTTACGTGACCCATGTTTACGTTTAGTGATTTGCTGTTTCCTCTTCGTTTTTTGCACTCACGTCAAATGAAAACAAAACGGATTTCTGTGGCCGGGAGCTATCAAGTGAATTAAAATACATTCACATAATTACGGGAGGCTAAAATATGACGTTAGTTTCAGATTTTATTTTATTTCCACCTTTCTTACAGTCAAGCATTCAGTGCCTTGCAGAACAATGAAGTTATTTTTGTTGGTTTGCTAAAGAAATTTGGCTTTTATTAATCTTTTCCGCTGAGGCAGTCAATTTATTCGAAACGAAGTGTTTAATTCCTCACTATTGGCTAGTTTCAACTGTTCGCTGCATTTCAAAAATGCATCTTTTCATATTCTAGAACATATGGCATTATGCCATAATAAATAACCAAACATGAATAATACAGCACTGGTTCTCCAAGAAAATTTACATCCGAATCTGGAGATTCGAATGTGCACTGCAATCTGAATTAATGCATTTTAGTGTGGTCCACGAAATTCTGATGCTCTTGGAGTATCCTCTGTTGTCTTGTTTCTTTTATGACATAAAGATCTTCTAATGTTTTACACGTATGAGCATACAGGCTCCCTGTGCCATCGTAGCTGCGCAAGCGTGGTGACGACTGATACCTGCTGCTCTCTGGCAACTGCTGAAACAAACTTAATTCTAACAGGTCGCAGGAAAATATAGCGAATGGTTGTTTGGAAAGCGTTACTTTCAGAGTAAATTTCCTTTTGTGCAAGCTGAACTGTGTGCGAGAATGTACAATGAATTTCTTAGATCACAGAGCGTTTACCTCTCATTTAAAAATCAATTCTTTGAAGACGACCATTTAGAAAAATTTTGAGCCCACAAGGTCAGACATTTATGTCATTATTAAAAATTTTACTGTCACATTTGTGTATTGTAGCTTAAAGCGTAACACACGTAAAAAAGATCAGTATTATATGTGAAAGCTTTTCTTTCCTTTTAGCAACACTATTTATATTAATTTAAACCATTAACTTTTCCAATTTGTTTATACGCACTACTGAAGAGTGATATTGCTATTGGCTGACTACATCATGTGTCCTATGCTCTGAATATCTGCTGTCATCAGCTGGCGAGATCACGTGACATGAGCTATGACTGGCTTACAAAAGCATATCGCAATCTCGATTTCAATGATTTAGAAAGTAACATGCGGTGTTTGGTGGAATTCCAATGTATACTTTCGTAATACAAAAATACGCAGTGTACATGTTGCTGCACATCAAAGGTATTTCCAAAATGTGTCTTTTCCTCCTGAGTTTGGTTTTCCAAAGGGCCGGGAAATTCTATGCCGTTGTATAAAACCATAACCATTCAAACAATTGATAAGTTTTACTGTTCCGAGGAAAAGTATACTGTCACTTAACATGGAAAAAGTGTATTTTCACCCAGGAGAAAATGTATTTTTAACCGGGAAATCCGGAAAAAATTCGGGAATTTTTTTTCTCATCCACGTTTACACCCTGTAAATTTCAAAATACTAGTAGAAACTACAGGCCATGATGTCCATGTCTCTTTAAAACACAAAGGTCTCTTCTGCATAGCTGCATAGAATGCTTTGGAACCTCGACATCTTCCTGCATATTTTGTCTCATTTCCAGGAACCCTGGCCCTTCCCCCTGTTGCATCCCCAGGATTTCAAGAAGGGCTCGAATATCATGCCCACGCCCGCTCCACACCTACTGTTCCATCTGCAGGTTCAGCACTCTCTTTCAATGTCCTGCTGAGGGTATCAGCAACTTAGTTGCCTATCCCCTTGATCTATGCTGCACCTTTAGACCATAATGCTGATATTCTAACAGCCCAGTGAGCAAGCCTACCTGTTTTTGGAGGATTCACTAAAACATGAGTATCAGTTTCAAGTATGAATTTTTTTGTGTTCGTAATAGAAGCAAAACTTTTTTAAACCAAACATCATATCAAAGACCTCGAGGTCATGAACAGAATATTTCTGTTCAGTCCCAGTCAATGAATGATGCATAGGCAATAACTCGTCACTTCCCTTCGTGTTCAGAGCAGTAATAATGTGACCAGTCCAGAATTGGAAGCATCCATTTTGACCAAAATTCATGTTCAAAGTCAGGGATGGCCAAAATCTGTACATTTCTTTAAAGTTAGTGCCGCCATTAGACTGTTGTTTATTTACAGTGTTACATTTACACTTACACAATCATGATTTCGGCTTCAAAGTGCCATTATGTTTTAAGTGTCATAAGTGTTTTAATATGACAGTATGCCATCTTAGGCAATTTATAACACTTAAAACCCTTGATAATGGCACTTTGAAGCTGAAATCATGTTTGTGTAAGTGTAAATGTAACACTGTAAATAAACAACAGTCTAATAGCGATACTGACTTTAAAGAAATATATTATGACTGTGGCCATACATTATGAAAAAGTTATTAAAAATCTATGCACTTGCCAGAGCATATTTTAAACTATCAAAAGATGTGTGATGGCTTTCGGTCCATCTAAATCTTTCACATTTTTGCCTCAGTTGGTTTAATGGCGCAGCCAATTGAGCGCAGCTTGGCACAGATTTCCGAAAAAGAAAGAAAGGAAGGCCTTACTGATGAAACAGGCAACTCGTTTTTTTTTTGTTTTTTTATCACAAGGAGGGGGAAATAGATAATTGCTTAGATTCTTTCCTGGTCCACCTTAACTCCCACAGAGGAAACTATATGCCCAAGGTAGGAAATTTCCCCACCTGACTAAGTCCAGTGTGGCTTCCTGAAATGTATCCAAAACTCCCTGCTCGTGACTCAACTGTTCGAATGATATATTACCACATCTAGGTGATTGTATGAAAACTAATATGATGACTGCTGAACTGGAACCTTGTCAGTTAACAAGTTCTTACATTGAATTTTGTTAGTCCCAGTTTATTGGTCAAAACATCGCGAAATTTGTTTACCACTTTTATTGACTACAGGCTTAATATCTTTTTAAATTATCTACTTTGAAATCTGTGTCTCTTGCACTCACATTACAAACCTTTTCAAGCGTACCATGTGTACACGAGCCCCTGCCTGCAGTGTCTCCTTCCAAAATACAGGTCTCACTACACTCTAGCACCACTGTGCTCAGCCTTTTAACTAGCTGTGCCAGAGTTCCTCTAGTAATAGAGCCCCCAAAGTTGCACAAGATATCGAACAGAGATAAGACACTGAAGAAAAGTCACATGTACCACAGCTCAACTTTCAGTATGGCCGTGTTGTATGTGATATGTTCAAGTAGATGTCTGCAAATGGTTATCGTGTGTTGCACATTTGGAAACATGTAATCAATTATTAAAGAACTTCATAGATTAGATAAAGGTAATGAAGTTGATTTGTTGAAAGCTGTTGAGATGTACTGACATTATAAAAATGTATAAAGTTAAAATACTAGATGAAAAAGTATGGCGTGACGTCATGAATTTCTTCACTTGCTTTAGTGCTTAAGTAAAACAAAAAAAAAAAAAAGGTGTAGAAGTAGTAACCGTGTCTTCTTTGTTTTCTTCTTTTAGTGTTCAACCCTGAGGTTGGTTTGCAGCAGAGCGCCATTCCTCTCTTCTGTCTGCCTTCCTCTTCATTTCCACGTATGTGTTACATCCAACGGAGTTCATGATCTGTTGCATGTATGATATCCTTGGTCCCCCCTCCCATTCCTTCCCTCAGTAACTCCTTCTGCTATTGTTCCAATGATGTTGTTGTGTCGTAGGATGTGCCCTACAAGTTTCTCTCTTCTTGTTTGGATGTGCCTCCACAGAGATCTGGTTTCCTGTACTCTTCTAAGCACCTCTTCATTTGTTACTTTATCTCTCAAGCTGATCTTTATCATCCTTCTATAGCACCACATCTCCAGGGCCTCTAGCCGTCTTCTCTCATCTCTTTCAATTGTCCAAGTTTCACACCGTGTAGGGCCACACTCCAAACAAAACCTTTCATGATACGTTTCCTTATTTTCAGACTGATGTTGTTGCTGGCAAGTAAGTTCCTTCTCCAATTAAATGCAATTTTGCCCTTTTGTATTCTGGTCACAATTTATTTCCGGCTTCTACCATCTCTTGTGATTTTGCTTCTCAAGTAAGTAAATTCCTCCATCACTTCCAGCTCTTCTCTTCCAATTCTCGTTCTCAGAGGTTCATATTCTGCTCCTGTACTGCATACCATCACTTAAGTCTTTTTCTTGTTTATTCTCATTCCATACTGATTGCATAGAATTTTTTCCATTGTTCTGAGGACTTCCTCCAGATCTTCCTTTGTCTCCTTGACTATAGCAATATCATCTGCATAACGTAGCATGTCTATCTTCTGCCTATTAATTTTGATCCCCACCTCAGTATTTTCTTGAACTTGGTCTATAGCTTCCTGGATGTAAGCATTGAATGGAAGAGGAGAGCGAGCACATCCTTGCCTTTCCCCTTTTCTAATATTTGCTTCTTGTTCCTGGTAACAGTTCCTAATCACTGCCACCTCATTCTTATAGAAACTGAGTATCACACGGATGTCTTTGTACTTTATTCCACTTTTCCTCAGCACTCTGAACGTCTCTTGCCAGATTACGTGGTTTATTTTTCTGTAATTGCTTTTCGATAACGAGTCTCAGGGCCAGAATCGTCTCTCTTGTTCTCAATCCCCTTCTGAAATCAAACTGATCTTCACTCAGCATATCCTCCACCTTCTCTTCAGACGTATTTTTGTGAGAATTTTTGATGCATGTGACATTAGCCTTAGAGTCTGGTACTGTTAGCATTTTGTAGCTGCTACCTTCTTTGATATAAGAACAATGATACATTTCTGGAAGTCTGTCGGTATCTATCATGTGTTATAGATGGACCTAATAAGTTTAAGTAGCATCATTTTCATGCTGCCACAAGCATTCTTTATTAGTTCTGCAGGGATGTCATCAATACCCGTTGCTTTGTTGTCCCATAGTTCTTTTAGAGCTGTGTCAAATTCTTCTTGCAGAATGTCATCTCCCTTGTCATCTTTGTCTACTTGCTCTTCTCTTCCTATTACTTCCTCCAAAAGAGGTGTTCCGGCATACAACTCCTCTACGTAATCTTTCCATCTCTTCACCATGTCTTCGGCAAATAGCATTTTCCCTTCTTTATTTTCTATTGTGCCTGAGAGTGTTGTTTTTACGTTTGTTAAAAAAAATTGATTTACTGTTCTGTAGGCTAAATCAGTTCTTCCGTTTTGCATATTTTCTTCCACTTCTCTGCACATTTCTTCAAGAAAATTTTCTTTTGCTTTCCTAGCTTTTCTATTAACTAATTCCTTAGTCATCTGTATTCAGCTTTTTCCTTGTTCATCAGTTGCATTTTTGTATAATCTCCAGTTTCCTATTAACTCAGTAATATCTGCTGTAATCCATTTCCTCTTGTTTTTGGGTTCAGTTCTTCCAATTATCTTTTCTGCAGCTTTGTATATACCAGATTTAATTTGATCCCAGTCTTCATTTACTCCACCATGTTGAAAATTCTTAGCTAGGTTGTCTTGTTTCATGAGCATAGCACTTTGCCAGTCCCTCAGTTTTCAGTTTTTCTAGTTTCCATTTAAGTTTTACTGGCTGCTTCTTCAAACGTTTGAATCTCGGTGAACTTTTCGTCAGGGCCAGGTGTGACCGTGGACTTATTATATAAGCAAGTAGAGTTCTTTACATTACTAAAATTATTCCGTGCACTGAAACGTTAACATCTGTTAAGATACCAGTCTGTAGTTTTATATTTCTGTGAAGTAAAATTCCAAATAAAAGTAGTACACAAACAGTGTGTTTGTATTACAGTGAAGTTTCTTGAATGGTGCTGGACTCCAGCGTGAGATTTAAGTAATCAAATATTATATAAAGTGAAGCACACTTGACAATGCAAATTATTACTTCAGGGTGTATACGACCCAGGACAACTGGGAGATCTGGGAAAAACCCAAAAAATTTTTCATCTAGGAGAAAACCCGGGATTTTTCTAGAATTCTGGGAATTTTTCTTTGTTTTAGTTTTCAGTTAAATTTTTGTAATTTTGACTGGAAAGAACCGATGCTCTAACAAAGGATATTATTGTACGCTGCTACCGCAGAATAATACTTCAACAATAAAACGTAAACGAGAGAAAAAAAAACTTAAATTGCAAAGGAAATGTGCCATATACGACGACGAAACACAGTGCTCAAGCAAGCGTGTGCCAACTGTAAAATGTGTCAAAGGCTTTAGGAAGACTATGGAATGCTTCATAACAACAAATTGCCTCCGATGAGCGTGGAGTCACAACTGTTTACATTAGATTCGTTTCAGCAGTTACGAGCAGGCTCATGCGCATTCGCAGTTGAGTCGTGTTTGAGTAGTAGATTCTCCCGCTTCTGGCTACTGGAATATGGCTGTTGGCTGTGCAAGCAGTCGTAGCAAGCAGTTAGATGCTACTGGGCAAAGGGGGCGCCAAGTTCATATTCTTTAGGAAAAAAGCCTGTTTCACAAAGCGCATAGCATCCAGAGCACGTTTGTCTATCGATTATTCGTATGATTTTGAAACGCTTCGCTGTTGGTTTTTAAACATTTTTGAACACATTTTAAATTGATTTCTGAATGAATCATAAGTTGATTTTTGAATGCATGCATAGTGTACGTGGTGTCTCTGTCAGGAGAATCCTCGTCACATCTAGAAATAAAGGGGATGGGGCTAAACGAGCTGAACGGAGTACAGCCGAACGAATGAATACCAATTGCTGTCTCATTATGTGGTTGACGTGGTTTGCAAATGATCAGCATTGTTGTAATTACTAGCGGATTCCATAGATTCAGAATACCAGAATGGAAATAAACGACTAACAGGAATGACAGGTGAGAAAGAATACGTATTATCTTCTCGGTGTATCCAAGAAAATGAAGTTTTGACAGAAAATTTTTGACCAGATCACTACACTAGTAAGGACCAGTAGTACAGTCTCCGGCTAGCAGCCGCTTAAGCTCTAGTCTGGAAGTAACGTGGAAAACGTGTTGTACGAATACATAATAACGCCTAACCAGAAAATAATTGCAGGATAACTAAACCGGTGATCTGGCAGGGTTAGTGAAGTTAATCGGCGAGCAAGTTTTGACATCGTCAGGAATAGCTACAGAATTGGCAATGACAAGATTGTTTGTTAGAACGAGGAAGGAGAACAAACGGGGACATCACACAAATTATGGAAAAATAAGACGATTCCAAATTTACATAAAAATTTCATAATGCTACTTTTCAATCTCATGCTTGAGAAATTGGTGCGTATGAATGAAATGTGAAACTATTTCCTAACATTAAGCTTTTTGCTTGTAGTAGGTCTAATAGGCATTTGATATTTGTACTACGTGAATTATATTCTGTCGTGTCATAAAAATGACCATTTGTGCCAAAACAGTCTCGTTCATTTGGTGTGTGTTACAAAATTGCTGCCATATTAGAAAGGCCTGTTTTGTTTTATCTAGCAGACAGTGATATAATAGACATAATCAGATCGAGAGACCACACCAGTCTTGGGTATTGTTCGTGTTAACAGCCTTTTCAGTACTTGATAACGACACTTCAATTTTTCATGTAGCAAAATGTTTGACTAACTTTGATGAGGTAATAGATTTTTTCACAGAAAGGAAAGCACGCCTTGTAAAGCAGTAGCAAGATAGAAAAAAATGCTAGGAACTAAGGATAGAAGAAATATGTAATTTCTTGCCTATCTCATGTTTTTATTGGTTTTATGTATCCTATATTTAATTTTATGTCACACAAAACAGCATGTTATTAGCTAATAGTCAGTAAAGAGATCAAATTTTCTAAAGAGTTCTTGTGATCCCAATTACAAATAATCCGATCCACTATTAATTGTGAGATTTTTCTTTTAAAAAAAAGTCGGTCATGCTGTCAAACCGGCTGATGGGGAAGCAGGAGAGGCACGACAAAGTTTCAATTTCCACTTTCCTGAATATAGTTTGTGATGGCATCCACTACAATATATACGTGTTTCAATTCCACAGAGCGAAATACAGTGATGTGTGGTAAAATAATGCTTTATGAAGAGGCGTGCCACTGCACTTTGGCATACTGAAGACCAAATATGTCTTACATTTTCTTGAACACACGTTTTATGTTTCAGACTTTTCAGAAAGGTGTACGCTACAAGATGAACATGTTTTTGAAAATTCGATGTTTTTTAGTGTTGACCCAGTTTGCAAATATTGTAGACCCGAGGCTGATGTACAGAGCAGTCTGAGTTACAGTGGGTGCTCTGCATGTGACCCATGTTTACATTTAGTGATGTTGCTGTTTCCCCTTCGTTTACTCTCACGTCAACTGAAAACAAAATGGATATCTGTGGCCGGGAGCTATCGAGTGAATTAAAATGCATTCACATAATTACGGAAGGATAAAATATATTATTAGTTTCAGATTTTATTTTATTTCCATCTTTCTGACAGTCTAGCATTAATCGCCTTTCAGAACGATAGTTAGTTTTGTCTGTTTGCTAAAGAAATTTGAATTTTATTAACCTTTTCCGCAGAGGCAGTCAATGTATTTGTAACGAAATGTTTAATTCCACAGTACTGGCTAGTTTCAACTGTTCGCTGCATTTCAAGTGCACGTTTTCATTTTCTAGCACGTATGGCACTATACCATAATAAAGAAACCAACATGATGTAATACACTACTGGTGCTCCAAGAAAATTTACATCCCGAAAACCACACTGAAAAGCTTAATATCAGGTCAAGGTCTACTTCATTGGGAATCTGGACATACGAATGTGTACTTTAAGTTGCAGTTTAAATGTGCACATTTTAATATGGTTCACGACATTCCGATGCTCTTGGAGTATCCTCTGATGTCTTTGTTTCTTTTATGACATAATGTATGATCTGTTAACATTTTACACGTACGAGCATACAGGTTTCCTATGTCGGTAGCTGTGCCAGCGCGGTGTTGCTTGTTATCTGCGCTCTCTGGCAACTGCCGAAACAAATTATTTCTAACAGGTCGCAGGAAAATATTGCGTTTGGTGGTTTGAAAAGTGTTACTTTCAAAGTAAATATCCTTTTACGTAAGTTGAACTATGTGTGAGGATGTACCATGAATTTCTTAAATCACAGAGCGTTTGACTCTCATTTAAAATCAACTCCTTGATGACGAGCCGTTTGGAAGAATTTTGAACCCTGAAGATCAGATATTTATGTAATTATTAAAAATTTTACTTACACATTTGTGTGATATATCTTAAAGTGTAACATGCGCAAAAAAGATAAACATTAGATGCGAAAGCTTCACTTCTCTTGCAGCTTATTAACCTTAGAGACCAATATTATATGTGAAGGTTTTGCTTTTCTTGTAACAACACTTATGTATATTAATTTAAACTGTTGACTTTCTTTGCTTGTGTGTTCGTGCTACTTAACAGTGATGTTGCTGTTGGCTGACTACATCATGTGTCCTATGCTCTGAATATCTGCTGTCATCAGCTGGCGAGATCACGTGACATGAGCTATGACTGGCTTACAAAAGCGTATTGCAATCTCGATTTCAATGATTTGGAAAGTAACATGCGGTGTTTGGTGGAATTCCAATGTATACTTTCATAATACGAAAATACGCAGTGTACATGTTGCTGCACATCAAAGATATTTCCTAAAAGTGTCTTTTTTCCTCTGAGTTTCATTTTATAAAGTGCGGGGAAATTCTACGCCCGTGTATAAAGCCATAACCATTCAAAGGTTTGATAAGTTTTGCAGTTCTGAGGGAAAATATACTTTTACGTAAGACGGAAAAATTGTGTTTTCACCTGGGAGAAAGTAACTGGGAAATCCGGGAGTTTTTTTTTTCCATGTCCGCATATATACCCTGTGTAGATGGTGATGTATTCACAGTGGACTGAATGTCAACACAATGTCACTTAACTCAGTACCAAACTGTGAAAGTGAGCTTGTGAAGTACATCTGTGACACAAAAATCAGAACGTGGTATTAGAGTTTCAGAACTAGTAGTGTTGAGATTTATTAATTGCCAAAGCAAACTTCATAATGGATGCTGTTGATAAAGTTTACATGGTACACTTCCAAGAAGTAAAACCATAGGAAAAGCCTTGTCCAAACTTCTCAAAACATGGGCATTTATTTGTGTGTGTGTGTACAAACACATCTAAGTTTAGAATAGAAAGCAATAGATAGAGGCATTCCATTGTTCATATCGTTTTTTTTCTTACCAAAAACCATGGAAAAAATGTTTTTTCCTTCAATGTTAAAAAAATGTTACTTAATGAAGATTGTTATGTTCCTGTTTATGCACAATGTTGGTCTTTTCTCTGCCAGGTATTTTAAAACGTAAATCTTTTCCGCTTTCAGCTAGCTTGCCCCACTTATGAAAGAATACTCATTGTTGAAACCATCTAAGTTGTTGTGGAACATCCACAATGCATCATGAAAACATAGCAAAATAATAAAATAAAGACTAAAAAAATGCAACAGCACAAAATGCACTGCAGCAATCTGAGTAAGCGTGGCGAAAATATGTTAATTTTCAATGTTAGCTGAAGACGACCCACCCTCCCCTCCCACCAGCAACATTAATGCCAAGCTTCCTTCCTGATACCTCGATGCTAATGTTCAGAACCACGTTGTTCCATTTTTTGACAGTCCGTGCGAATGCTGCCATTTGAAATGCATTGTGAAATGTCTCGAAATTCCACTCAATTTCAGCAAGTGTTAATTGAGCTCCCACTTTCGGAAGCCTTTTTTTCCTCAGGTACCACCTCTGCTGTCTACAGAGCCTTTTTTGCCATTACCTCAATAATTTCAACTTTCTGTGACAGCTACTGTCCTTCAGCCCTTTAACCACCACACCCTCCTCCTCCTATACCTTCAGATAGGTTGACTAAATTTTTGGAGTTGGTCTAACACCAGAAAAGCGATTTATCGTAGATATTACGTACAGAAATACCCAGTTTCAGACAGAATGCTCTTGTGTGCTGAACCTTCATTTGACTCATTCACTTGATAGTTCATTCTTCATAACTTTGCAGAACCTTCCGGATCAGGCACAGAAAAAAATACTGAATAATATTGCAAATACTGCAAATTTCACTACAGTCACAACAAATCGCAGAGTATAAATTTCAGTTCTGTTTCTTCAGGTTTTGTTAAGATTTAATTTACACTCTGTCCTCTCAGCATTATCAAACACTTCAGAGTCTCGATGAACAGTTCGTGAAATGTGTCGCACATTAGCTTGATTCAAGTCTCCATACCTTATCTTGTTCTGTCAAACCTTTTTTGTTCAACAAAATATATTTTTATCTCAAATGTTGTTAGCTGTAACTGATTTGCTTGAACTTTCTTACAGTATATCACATAATTACCTGTACAAGAATTGATTTCCCATGTACAGTCTGCCATCATTATGCAGAAGGTGACAATTCTGTCCAAGCTCTTATGTATTTATTATTTTCTTGATTGTCATAAATTATGTTCCCTTACTCAATTTTGCTTCAGCTGTAGTTTGTTTTTTAATATTATTTCCACCCAAATCTGTTGATCACACACAGTAACTTACTTAAATAATCTTGCTACTGATGGTCCATCTGTAACTTGCAAGGAGGTCTGTGTGTGTGTGTGTGTGTGTGTGTGTGTTCACACCTGTTGCCCTCACTATAAGAGTACTTGATTCACCAATTGATATGATGGTGTGCACAGCTGACAGATGTAGCCAGCATTTGTATTCCTTCCTTTTTTTTGGGATTGCTTTCATATTAGTTAGCTGTTACCTCCAGACCACAACCATGTCACTGTATTGCGATAGGGGACTGATGACCATAGTTGTTAAGTCCCATAGTGCTCAGAGCCATTTTTGTATTGCGATAGAATGTGGTACTACTATATTTTTTACATAATTTCCAGTGTATTTAATTTGTGTTATTTTTAATTCTGTTGTATTTGTATTTCGTGGGTTGTTAGTCCTTTTGTTAACATTGTCATTGGGGAAAAGAGCTTTGCGCCTAATAGGGGATGTTACTCTCTGCCCAGTTCCTGTCACAGATGTCAGGTTGACTAAATTTTTGGAGATGATCTAACACCATTTTTATACTTAATCATATGAAACGTTTAGAAAATGCGAGTTAAGAATAATTTGTTACCTTGTAAGCTTTTGTGCAAATAGAAGTACTGTCAGTTGATCTTTAAGACACTTTGATACTTACTATATGTCTCTAGGTATTTCAGTCATGTTACTTAGTTGTTGTCATTATTATTCTGCTGGTAAATACACAATTACTATAACAGTAGGGACCATGACCGTGGGGAGCTAAGTCACTCACGTCACCATCGCCGTGGAAGCAGAGATCGTAGTGTTGAACGTATGGATCGTATGGAACGCATGGATCGTATGGAACGCATGGATCGTATGGAACGCATGGAACGTCGGCCGATGATGCCTCAGCCTTCTCCACCTGGTAGTAGTGAGCGACGAAGAGGTGAGTTGTCATATTTAAACAAATGTATTGGAAATATATACAGTGGAACCCCTCTGTTACGTGTTTACCCTTAGTTTAAAAAGTAATGTAAATTTTGGGAAAATGTAGATGGTAGGAAATTTTTTCTAAGCCTGTATATTATAAAACATCAGTGCAATTGTAGTCGTAAGGACCATTAATTTGAAACACTTTGTCTTACATAAGTTTTACATTTCATTAACACATTGCTAGTTCTTATCCACCAAAAAGTCCAAAATTATAGTTTGTTCCAATTTCTTGAGGTGAATTATCTTCTAGGTTTGAAATATATTCCAAAGTTTTGATGTCTGCATCAGAAATTTAGAAGTCCAAAAGTGATTAGTAGGCTTCACACACACACACACACACACACACACACACACACACACACACATATATATATATATATATATATATATATATATAACAGAGGGAAACAATCCACGTGGAAAAAATATATCTAAAAAGAAAGATGATGAGACTTACCAAACAAAAGCGCTGGCAATCGACCTGCCAGCGCTTTTGTTTGGTAAGTCTCATCATCTTTCTTTTTTTATATATATATATATATATATATATATATATATATATATATATATATATGACACCAAACTGTACACAAGAAGTATGTGTAACTTCAAATCATAAAACTTGCTACATCATCTGCTAAGAAAAAATGTGTGAAATATGTAGCAGTTCACAATGGGTGATGATGTTTAATTACATAAGATTGTTGCTCTAATGAGGAAATTATGTTTCATAAACGTTCATGATATTACCTTATTACCTGTATGCAGATATGCTGCAGCATAATGAATCTGTATACACAGTATAGAGCCAGATATGGAGTTAAAATTTAGCTTTACGTCAGATCCCAGTATAACCAATGCTTCAAAAAGATAGATGTATTCTGAAAGAATTATCAACCACTTCAGAAATCGCTATGGGTCTATAGCGATTTCTGAAGTGGTGGCTAGGATGTGACCCAATAGCACCAATTAAATAGCTGTGAGTGAAATGAGTATCAGGATTAGTTAACACAATCTTAACTTCCATACAATTTTGATAATTCTTTCAAAACTGTACGACGTACACTGCTTGATAACATCTGCCTGCAAATTGCTTATTGCACTTTCCATACATGTGGTCCATACATTTTTTGCAAAAGGTGCTCCGTTCGCTACAATTTAAATCTAGTTCATGTATTGTGCAGAAGGATACTGTACCTCCTGTTTATCAGTGCCAACTTTGTTTATTTAGACTAACACTGAAGTTTCATCCTAACCCAGAACAATACTACATAAAAAATAGTGTTATTGACAGTGTTAGGAAACAAAGACCTAGCAGCATGCATACTTCGTGTTTTTAACGACTTCTACCCCAAGAACGTTAACCATGTAATGTTTGTAAACACTGGTTGAAAGCCAAAACTTCGCTACAGTCATTTTATGTCAATGATACTTTTGCCGGTAAAACATTGCACTTGTCAGTTCGCATCATGTCAAGTTAGATGAACTATACTGCAATAGTGATGTTGCAGCAGCAGCCTCTATACACACAGCAGACGATACAGATTTCTGTTCCTCCCCATAAACGTAAGCTACTGAGCAATAACAATTCCTCTTTGAGTTGCTACCACAGTGACAGCAAATAAACAACAATGTAATACTGTAGATATAAGTATAACAAAGTACTCGCTTTTGATAACGGAGCAAAGAAATACAGGAAATAAGCATTTGATGACCAATTATCTTGAAAACAGTTTGATACATAGTTTACAAAATAAAGAGTAACAGACGTAGTAACTTCTCGCTCTAGATTTTATTATGACAGTGATGCAATAAATAACCAATATTCATAGCTTTTCACTCACCAATTTACGGTGACAGTGGCGCAATTCCATCCAGCTCCCCCAATCGTCACTGTTGTTGGAATTGACACCAAAACCATCTTCATCATTGTCATCATCAAGACAGATCATTAGCTGTACATGGTCACTAATGATACCTTCCATTGCCTGTGTTGCTTGAGTAAGTTTTTCAATGTGCTCAACCTTTTTTCTCCAAGAGGCTGCATCGACAGTCACAAGAGCTTCACGCAACAGCCACCTCTGTTATTGTAAAGGGCCTATTATTGTTCCTTATATATGTCTCCACATCACTCCATACTAACTCTTATTTGTTTCAAATTGCTGTGGTATGGTGACAGCCATATTACAGTATGATGCTTCTCCTTGGCAATTTTGCCTACTACATAAGTAAGCATCATAGGCTTATTTTCTTTAACAAGTGATATAACAAAAGCTTCGTCATTCTCATATCTGCAGCAATATTTTGTGCCTGTAACCATTGCACCATAACCTCTTTGCAGTCGTTTGTTGTCGGAGCTTTGTTCAGTATCACTGAATGATATGGAGCATTGCCCAGCGCAATTGTTGTAGGGCAGAAAACTATCTTAATAGGTTTCTGAACCGCTTAAGAAACCGTGTGTGTTCCATATTTTCATGGTAATCATATGGTTTTTTTTTTTTTTTTTTTACCGAAAAACAAGAAGTGCATCAGGAACTAAACCACTGGAAGAACCTCCGTGGACCACAATTAATCTTGCTCCTCTTCCTGTTGGCTATTGGCAGATACTGTTTGGAGTGTCATCCATCAAGCATTTACTGACAGCTTCCATGGCATTAACCACCAATTCGTCTAGCCATATTATGGAATGAATGTCCTTGTCCACAATTTTGTTCATGAATATGGATGGAGCCATTACAATATGCGCCATTTCTAAGAGAAATTGCCATCGATCTACTGCTTTGTAATGGAAACTCATACTTCTGGGCACAATTTTCAGTGAATTTTTCCTGTCCCTGAAAAGTTCACCTATTTTAAAGGCACTAGCAACATTGCCATGGTAGGAAACTCTTTCCTGCTGTAGTAAGCTTAAATATACCTCCGAATAGTGTCACTCTGGAAAGAATCTGTTGGTGATGGGGTGAGGCTGCTGTTTCCAGGAGTCGCTAAAAATAAATTATCTCATCCAGACGCCTCGGAATCATTATAGCTCAGGTCTACAACTCTCAACTTTAGCAGTAACACTCCCTTACTTATTACTGTTCTTGCAGTAAGTCTGAGAGTTTTTGATGTGTGTTCCACTACTTTATTAGCAGCCACTACTTTATTAGCAGGAACTGAGGACTCTCCATGAATACTTATGTATTCTTTCTCCTGCTCACAAAACTCAAGATCTCTACGTAATAACTCCAGTGTCTAGGTGTTTAGTGGCACACCTTGATGTAACAGATTGTTACCAGGCAAATGAGCTCTTTTCCAATTAGCTCTTTTCCATGATATTTTTCATGTATCAGAATTTTCTGAAGCACAGAAGAACGCAAGCACACAGTAGAAACCAACCACAATGCGCGTTGTTTACATACACACAAAACGAAGCTGGCAATGCGGGAGCTTTTACATCACGACTGAAAGTGATTACTGCACTGGGATTGGTTTGTGTCGCAAGCCTGGTGCCTCGCGCTTCTTATTCTTCACTTTTCAAACTGTTGTGCTGCCAACCTGAAACGCATATGTCAAGTGCAAAGTTTCACTAGCCTTGGTATATACCATTTTTTTGTTTCTTTTTCTCCTTGAATGTTGTTTCTTTAAGCATAAATGGCACAAACGTATAATTATGATAAAGCAAAAGCAGGGGTGAAGTAACGTTGTGAACATAGAAAATTTGAAAGGCTCTGGAAAAAGATGTTGCAGATAGTGAGGGAACTTTAATTTCGAGGTTGACAGTATGTGTTACTTCACAAAGGCTATAGTTTTTTCGCCGGACAAGAGAAAATTGCTCTTGTTATGTTATTGCTCTTACCACTTCTTATTATGCTGTCCGTTTATTGTGCCCAAGTAATGAATGTGGATTGCTTTGAGCAGGAACAATGATTGAAGATTATGATCGTGGTAGACGTGGAGAGATGCGCCGAAGCCCCAGTCCATTGCCTCCACCACCTCATGGAAGTCGCCATGAGCACCATTTACCTCCACCGGAGCGTTTTCATGCTGAACATCCCCCACCACCAGAACGCTTTCACCCTATGAAGCCATGGGAAATTGATCCAGAGTATGTTCCTAAAGGTCGCTCTTACTTTGAAGTGAGTATTTTCTGGTATTGTTTCACTGATTACCATGCTATTTGAAGAGCTTCCAAATTGGTAAATGTAAAATTATGTGATTGTAATGGTGTATGTCATTATTATAAACTCCAAAGCAAAATGAAGTTGCTGTGGTTTGAAAATGTTTTCATATGAGTAAACCTGCATATGAATCTTGTTCTCATTAGTTTTTGTAGTGGTTTTTCCATTTTACTTGACACTACTGATACTATTTTGTAACTGCCACACACATTTCACTCTTGCAAGTATGGAAAACAAAATAAATAATTAAATTTCCATTTATTTATCAACATTATTTCTATTCCAGGCTTGCAGTAAGTTACTTTTGATATCTCTTAGAATCACTCCATGTTTCATACGTTTTGAAGTTCCTAATTTTTTAGTAGCGATTTTAGTTCTTTGTTTTCCCTGTATGCCCTTGGAAGTTCATCTAGTATTTTATATTTCTTACTAGGTTTTCCAGAATGCTGTAACTTCTGTTCTTGAGAATATTGACAGAATGGAGTTCATTCATTTTTCTTTATGAATGTAATTTGAACTAGTGACAAGATTATAGAAAGAATAGATGGCTACTCACCATAAAGAGGAAACACTGAGTTGTGAAACGGGCACAACAAAAGGACTGGTAAATGTTTTGAGTTTTTGGTCTCAAGGCCTTTTCTAAAGTAGAAAATACACACATTTCACACAAGCAGTATACACACACCCATGACCACTATCTCAGGGCACTGATGTCAATTGCTGGTTCTGATCTTAGTGGACAGAGACAGTGGTCATTTGTGTATGTGTATGTATTCTGCTTTGTGTGTGTGTGTTTGTGTGTGTGTGTGTGAATGAAAGAAAGAGAGAGAGAGAGAGAGAGAGAGAGAGAGAGAGAGAGAGTGTGTGTGTGTGTGTGTGTGTGTGTGTGTGTGTTTTCTACTTTAGAAAAAGGTCTTGTGGCCGAAAGCTCAGATGTATAAAGGACTTTTTGTTGTACCTGTCTGCTACTCGGCATCTCCTTTATCTGGTGAGTAACAGTCTCTCCTATCCATAATATTGTCATTATTCAGCCTGGATTTCCCATTGTTTAATATTAACTAGTGTTATAAATGATCTTATGAGAATGTATTGGTCAGTGACATTAATTATTCTGTGCACACCATGTAATTGTTTTCCACGAGAAACTGAAGCTGTTACAGATATCTGCAGTTATGGATAAAACGTGTGTCCATGTATACTGCATGTTAACTGCTTGTGACCTCACAAGGTTTTATTCAGTTATCTGTAAATAATGTAGGAGATAAGGAACATTGCATTATTCATCCGGTAATTGCCCAAAATATAAAACCATGGAACATTGCATTATTCATCCGGTAATTGCCCAAAATATAAAACCATTTAATATTACTGACGAGGAACTGTGTTGCGAGATTTTAATTTTATGAGTTGTTGTCACCTTTACCCTGTCATCTTATGTATGCTTCATGACCCTTAATCCTGTCACACCTATTTTTATTTACTTTGTGTAATTCTGTGATGATGTGTAGTGTTCAGCTTATTTAAAATAGTCAGTTTTGTTACTGCACTGTGTCAAGGTTGAAATAAAATGCAGCCAAATGTCAGTGTGAAAGACACAGTGTTTCCTCAGGAAACAATTAACATGCTTTGTGTAGCATGAACAAATTTTGAGTGACAGGAACAGGAAGCGTGTATATAATTAACCAGCTGTCAGAAGAGAACCAACTGGGCACAACAGCCCCTTCCCCCCCCCCCCCCCCACACACACACGTGCAAACAAACAAATCCAAAATGCAAGAAGTAAATCAGAATTAGCTTAAATTTTTGATGTGCCTCCCATTTTGCATCAAAAATGTACTAATACCTTATTGTTCATTTTTTTGTCATTAAAAAATTTGTAATAATATTTCTTTCCTCCCAAATAACTTCAGTTTACTACGTGTGTAAGCATTTCCTCTTCCAATTTGAATATTGTCTGCAAATCTTTGTTTTAATTTACAATTACTATTACTAATTTAAGAAAATGGTAATAGTGGGTGTGTCGTAAAGCATTATTGATAAATGTTTTGTATTAAACATTATAGCACGATAATCGTGATGAAATGATGCGTCCTCCACATCGTGGCCGTGGAATGCCAAATATGCGGGGTGGGCCAATGCGTGGCAGAGGTATGATGCGTGGTCGTCCATTTTCAAGAGGCCCGATGCGTGGATTCATGGGTGGACGAGCTACTGGTCGACGAGGATCTTATGTACCACGTAAGTTTTAACCTATTGCAACTGATATCTGATTGCCACCCCTTGTTTAGGGAAATCATATTTGCGTGCACACTTTCATCGTTAAAAAAAGTTTATGGTTTTAATTTGTGACTGTAAGTCATATTTTGAAAGCTTTGTTGTTATATGAGCTGCAAGAACTGACACTTGGTTTCTGTATATAAATTTTTATGAAATTTTTTCCACATGCTTTGGAGGCGTCATTCAGAAGACTTCCATTACAATTGATTGGCAGTAGATAGTCTTTAGTACAAAAATGCCTTCCTTTATTTTTTAAATTCCATGAAACATGTTTTACATTTCATTGAAAATGTGTATGCTTTCTTTCCATAATTTGTTTGAAGTAGGCCTATAATATGCTGCTTTTTGTTAGATAATTCACATTTGTTGTGTATTATGACTGAAACATTATGAAAGTCTCTACAATGGGATACTTCTATGACCACCCCTGTGTTTAACATCTGTTAAGTTTGAAACAAAAGACTTGTCCATAGAGTGATTTATTAATGTATTTACATGAAAATTACAGAAGTTGCAGGAATATATTAATTGATATTTCAATAATTTTTTTTTGGGTGTGTTGCCTTATGTATTGACTTAGTTTGTGCTCCCCCATCCTCTCTGCAACTCGCATTTTGTTTCTTGTCATTTATGAATCAACATTCCGTCTCTCCTCTCTGCTCCCTGTCTAGTAATTCTAGTGGGCAAGTTTATCTTCATTTTTGTGTCTAATGTTTGTAAAATAGCATAATACTTCACGACAATATGATTCACGAAAAAGGAGGTATAAAAATACATGACATTCTGCATCTCAATTTTGTCGTGCTTTTCTTTTCAGACTACCTGCGCTCGCTCGCGCTCGCTCCACACACACACACACACACACACACACACACACACACACACACACACACAAAATGTATGTGACCCCCCTACTCCATTTCTACCTGCTGTAATATGCACATTCCCTCTCTTGTGCATCTGTGCCTTTTTACATACCTGATCTGATGGAGAATTGAGAATTCAGTAGTTGAACTACAGTAATCAGTACTTATTTTGTGTCTCCTAACTATGTCTTCTATATAGTGAATTGTCTCATAGAAACTTTATCTTTTGTTAAGGATTTTTGCAATATTATGTTCAGTTAGTTACATTCCATTAAAATGGATTACATTTTGTTTTGTAAATCATTCTGGAATTATTTTCAACTGCATGCCATGGTAAAACCAGGCATTGGCTGTTATCAGTTGAATATGCATCTTTTCTCTTACGTTGTGAATTCCATACTTGTGTTGTAAAATTTCAGTATTTCATTGCAGCTTGCCAGTCATCTTTCATACTCTTACATTGAAAAACACGAACAAACAATGGACATGAAAAGTGATTTGTGCTGTAGTTGAGCTTGTCAATTTTCCTTGTCGAGAAAGACAAACATCCCACAATCAGGACTCCAATCTTCCATGGAGATAATTTTATATCATTGAGACTGAATTGCTAATTACTAGAACACATTGTGTTTTTCCAGCTTCGATATTGTTAAAAACTTGGTCCACTGTAAACTACCATTGCTGGAGAGAGTACAGTGGCAGGTGGGTCACTATTTTCTTGAAATATCTTCATCAACTATCAAAACAGTCACTCTTTCAGTGCTAAATTCCTTCACCAATGTATGAAATCAGCCTTTTATTGTTCCTCTGTCAGATTAAGGTATTCTTATTAAAACATTGGTGAAATCTTGTTTTCAGAGACCTAGCTACACAGTTTTCATTTTCGTATAGCTCTTCTCAGAATAAACAAAACTTTGAAATTGAACATTAAAACTGTCTTTGCTACACCGTGAAGCATTATCCTCAAGCTTGTTACTTTGAAATGAGAACTGACAACTTAGTGGACTGTTGTTTTTATCATTGTTTTGAAGACCTTTCAGCAAACCTTGTTTCTAATAAAAGTTTTGCAGATTAATAACACATCTCATTGCTCAATAAATTTGCATGACATGAAATATGAAAATTCATCACTCAATTCATTACTTTCATTTTGGAATTAGAGACTAGACTTTGCAGATATGTGTGTACAGTGATGCTGCTTTTCACTGTTATCATAAAAAATTATTTTGCTTTTTAAATGTATTGCTTTTGTTAATATAATGCAGTTGTTAAATTATGCAGTACTTGATTGTTCATAGGCATACTGTTACTCCTGTTCTCAGTTAGTGGCTAATAACCATGAACTATGATATGAAACAGTAAGTGCAGTGGCCCTATAGTTCTCCACAAGCACTAGAAAGCATAATACAGGACATGCCTGTCTTCCCCCTTTTTCCATACATTATTGGCATATCTAATATAGAAGTTTTTTTATTGACTGTGGACGGCTGAGCTTTCTGTAATTGATTTAAATTTTATGTAATGTAAAACATGTAATACCATTATTTTTAGTTTTTACTCATATGTGGCACTTTGTAATTATGCAATCAGAAATATTTATATTATGTATGAGTCCGGAGTAGTATCTGCCGTTTATGTTAGAATACAAGAGAATGATGACAGAATTATCCGAGAGTAAGAGATGACAGAAGCAATGTTCTTTTGCACTATGAGGCATATGTAATGGCTGAACAAATAAAATGCCACCACAGCCTAAGCTACAGAGGTTACTTGTTTGTGTACAACTTTAAATCTGTTGTGGGGCTTAAATGAGGACATGAGTCATAAGACCAGATACACAACTCTTAATATGTACTTAGGTAGTCTGCTTGTTACATGATGATGAATGGAGTGAATACTTTGGAAATCATTTTTTTTAAACAATAGGTCTTACAGTGAGTAATGATATTTTTACAGAGGAACTAGAAGTTGAATTGGGTCATCTTACCATTAATGCCGCTTTTATAAGGCCACTTCATGATAATCATATGTTAACTCTTGCTGCTTTGAAAGATTGACTATTATCTGATCGTATGTACTGGCAGACTTGTCATTAAATGCGTTGAAGCAGTTTCGGTGCACATCATGTTTTGAAGTTTCCTTGCACTGCTTAGCTGTGGCATCTTTATTTCATTACAAATTCCCAAAATTATCTTCATTTGCCTGTCACTACTTTTATCAATAATATGTTAATTCTCATCTCTCAACCCGAAATCTTCTTCTTCTTTGTCGTCTTGTTCTTCTTCCTCCTCACTTCTAGCTCATTTTAAGTTACCTTTGTAAGGACTTCTGTAATATGGTATGTAATCATTTCATTGTGATTAGTTGACTAAAACAAAAGTGACAATAATAAAAGTGTCTGTTTTAATGTCACATCCTCCACTACTTGTGCAAGTATAGTATTTTGGCTCAGTTCAGTGTCGGAAACATTTTTTTGGTGTCTTCATCTCTAAGTTGTGAGGAAGAACTTAGGCTTGACGTCACCCTGTAGTCAAACTAACTGCTTGTTGTTGACTAATTAACAAATTATAACAGGTGACATCCCGTATTTATTTATTTGTTTGTAGTAGTGCAGTTTTTCAGCTCATCTCAAAAGTAAATAATTTTTGCACTCTGGGAGAAATATAACAGTATAAAATATGAAGCTATAAGAGATTTCATGCTTCGCCCCAGGAATAATTTGGCTCTATTGTGGGCCAAAATAATCTTTCATCTTGAATATGTTTTAATGTAACCAACAGTGCTTCTGTGGCTAGAGGAAAATATTGACCTGTGATTGGTTTCACAGATTTTTTTTGTGACTGAATTGCAAGCAAATTATCTTTATAGAGTTGCATTGTGATAAGGCCCAACATAAAAGGTGGATCAGCATTATGTGTTGTTGCAGAAATCATAGGTACTCTGCTGGAATACCATACTGTTTATTGAATGAACCAGATCTTCACTTGAATGTTTGTTCACAGTTGTGCAGTACACTTGTATTCTCGAAAGTCTGTGATTATGAATTGTGTTCACTCTCTGTTGGAGCCATTGAAGGATTGTATTTAAGGTAATTTCATTGGCTGGGTGCCACTTTGTGTTTGCAGAAAGGTATAATAGTGATATGACTTGTACAGTTGTTGATCGTACTCTCATATCCTACTGCATATTCTTGCAGAAATAATTGAAACTGCTGCAGAATTACAAAATACACGTTTCAGTAAGCATTCTTGTTGATATGTCCCTTTGAGGTGACATAATTTTGTTAATGGAAGTTGAGTTAATGGAAGTTGACCCTGAAGTGGGAACTTTCATTTGAAATGAGCCTTTATTGCTGTTCATTTATGCACTACTCCGGGTCAGTTACCCTCTTTGTGGAAGAAAAATTGCCATACTGTAAACTTCAAAAACAGAGTCATCGCTGAAAAACGACTGGCTGTTAGAGGCTGCATTTGAAATTCATGGCACTGTTCTTCAGTTCTTTTATGTACTGTCTAGTTTTTCATGATCAACTAGAGTATTAATCAGTTTCAGATTTATTTGAATCATTCTGCAGATTTTCAAATGTTGCACAATGTCTTAGAAATTTTTGAGTATGGTATTAAGACACAAGTCTTAAAAATACATTTGATACGTATCCTATTGCTCATAATCAGCACAAACAGAAACAGATGGCTTATGTATGCCCTGCTGGAAAGAAGAATGATTTTTCATCTTGCTTCAATGTTGACTAAACTATTGACTTGTTTGGTGCAGCAACATCATAAAGCTTAATTTACCCACTTCATGAGAGTCGTGCACCCCCAACTTCTATCAGAATAATATTTAGTTGATACTAGACAACTCTGGTTCTATTGTATATAATATTTAATTATGAAATACTATAAAATAAGAAAGTGAGTTGTTAAGATCCACATTCTGTGAATAATAGTGTTCTGGAGGAATAGGGATCTTTAAGATGATGATGATGTGTATTAGACAACAATATTTAAAAAAAAGTGAACCTAAATAATATTGAATTCTGACGCTAACATCTGAAGATGTAGTCATATAATAATTGTAAACTGAAATTGAAAAAAGGTGATAGTTATCTGACAAAGTTTTGAAGTTTAGGCGAAGGATTATTTCTTTTGTGTTAGGGAAACACTCAGATATTATTATGTGGGCAACAAGAAAAGTAAACATTATGTCTTGTGCCCTCATGTTTGTGGTCTGAGTTGATTTGAGTTGTTAAACGCTTGTTACAGGAGGCTTTTACAGTATGTACTGATGTCGGGCCCCCGCGGTCCCCCGAGCTCGCCCGGCCATCGGGGGTCGTGGCAAGTCTGTTAAGGAGCAGACTCCAAAGTCAGATGATTAAATAGCTTTTTTTTGTATTACGATATGGACAGTCCAAATTTTAGTATTTGACCCAGTAATGTGCTTTGTTGGTCAGATTTCAATTTGAAAAAGAGGAGAACATAACAGCTTCATCATTTTACAAGAGAAGAGTCATCAATAGTTGCTGTTCTGTGGCCATGTCTCAGTTTGTGAGTATTTATGCCAGCCTGGTGGGTACAGTTATCTGGCATAATGCAGTGTCCTTCTTGCCGAGGTACACAGATTTTTCAGTTTGGCATTTACATCAACAGTTCCAGTTTCTTCTATAGTGTCTTTCTCACTGGATTTGGATAGATACAAGAGGCACAAGGTAATAATTAAAATGACGTTTCAGTATGCATGTGTGTGTGTGTGGGTGAATGCATGCATTTATATAGAAAGTCTTGGTCTGAATGAGGGCTGAAGTGTGGCACCTTGCTCTGCTTACAGGATTTAAGCGGAGCTCACCACATTGGGAGCACGATCTGTTTGACAACGCCGAAAATGGCAACGGCAAGAACAGCTCAAGAAAATGACATTAGAAAGCTTTGCCACCTGCCGCGAGTTGAACGTCATGGATATAAAATAATGGTGTCATTGCATGTGATACCTAAATTAGTGAATCTGTATGGAGGCTGTGTGCCTACTTGTCATCTGATGCAGTTAACATATCCCTTAAGGAGCTTTGTATGTTTTGTGGTAACTGTGAACATCTGAAACATAGAATAGTTTGGCGATTGTCAGACATATGGTGCTCCTGTAAGCAGTGTATGACGTTTAAGTGTATATTTAAAAAGGAAATGTTATCTGAAAGTTGTTCCACCCCCTTCATAGACTGCTTGTGTGTTTGTGCTTTCGAGTGGCAGAAAAAGATGGTTTTGAGGTATGGATGTTGCTGTGATCATGTTTCATATATTGATGTATTCCTATGCAAACAAAATACATGTATTTTTCTGTGTAAAACCAAGTTAGTAGTTTATTTGTATAAACCTGTGTGTGTGTGTGTGTGTGTGTGTGTGTGTGTGTGTGTGTAAGGGGGGGGGGGGGAGAGAGAGAGAGAGAGAGAGTGTGTGTTAAATGTTCTGCTATTATCTTACCGTACAATTTTTATTCGATGTATAGTAGAATTTTCCTTTAATGTAAGAAGGAAATATTTCTGTTCAAATATTATCTGTGCTAAATGTGAAATATTTTCTGTGGAAATCAGAAAAAGGTGTTTATATAATACATGTATTTTACTGTTAACTGTGCTTAATAGTTTGGTGTTGTAGTGCAGTAATTGTATCTGTAATGATCCTTTCATTTCCATATGATTATCCAACTGCTGGAAAATATGTATATATAACAATCACTTGTATTATGTTCCTGTTATTCTCACATTTCAGTGACTCTTATAAATTTATTTTAAGCAGTTACTTCTGCATTCTGGTATTGTTTTTAGTGTTCAGTATTCCATTGCAGGAATATAATTTCGTTTTTGTTGTTAAGAACTAATTTTGTATAAATACCATTGTCAATTCATATGTAAGAGAGTCACTTGAATAATAAAGAAATTCGGTTTGTAATTCGAGCCCAATTTGTCTGATGTTTTCAAGTAACACGATGTGTTCTTATTCATCAAAATTGGTTTGCCTAATGAGGTTGCAGGCACTTTTGTCATTGCTCCCGCTTGCCGGCGCGCACACACACACACACACACACACACACACACACACACACACACAGACACAGAGAGAGAGAGAGAGAGAGAGAGAGAGAGAGGGGGGGGGGGTTGGCCAACTGAAGTACATGTAAGGCTTTTTCTTTTTTTATTTGTTTTTGTTTTGGTTGTATGTCTGGAAAAATATGGACACTCTACTATATCATTTTGATGACATGGCATGATCAGCTGGTTGTTCACATACTACTTGTAGGAAATCCAAGAATGTCTAGTTTTGTCTAGTTTGATTTGTTGGGAGCTTTAACCATACTGAATAGTATATGACTAGCTTCTTTGAATGTCTTCACTTTTTAGTTTCCTTCGAGGGCTATCATCTATTGGAGTTCGGAATTTCCACCCTCCCACCATCTCTGAAATGTGAGCGTCATTGAAAAATGTTGAATGGTAGTGTACGTGAAATGGTGTGAAATCGTAGGTGTGTTCATCAAGGGATGACTCTTAGCAGTCATCTTGTCTGCATCTTATTTATGAAGTCACTGTTTCTGCAGTATTGATAAATTCGTGAACACCACCTTAAAGTCTTCTACAATTTAACACAAAAGCTACATTACACTAGTTATGTAATTGAAAAGTACAATTATCGGTGTCAGCTTCATTAAGGAAATATTGTTTGAAAATTTTCCGAAAGCTTAGATTTGCATTTCACCATACAGTTGAGGTGCAGGAATTAGTATTTTGTCCTATACTATGAATGAATCAAACTGTATAGACCATCAATTTATTTTATTTTGTCGTATTAAAAATTGCTGGTTATAATGCAGTACTGGTGGACTGAGGTAAAACCTTTCAACTACCAACAATGACCAAGTGGTATTCATCTCCAGTATTAGAGCATTGGTGTAGTAGTAGTAGTTGTAGTAGTCGTAGTCGTAGTCGTAGTCGTAGTCGTAGTCGTCGTCGTCGTCGTCGTCGTCATCGTCATCCCCCAGTCCCCATTCATTCTGGCTGTTAAAAATACAGAAGTCAGGTGAAAAACAAATTGTTTTAATACACAAGTTTGTGGATCAAGGATTTTGGAGAAAAATAGGGAAAGGTTGGATTATCATTGCCACCTGCCGCGAGTTGAACGTCATGGATATAAAATAATGGTGTCATTGCATGTGATACCTAAATTAGTGAATCTGTATGGAGGCTGTGTGCCTACTTGTCATCTGATGCAGTTAACATATCCCTTAAGGAGCTTTGTATGTTTTGTGGTAACTGTGAACATCTGAAACATAGAATAGTTTGGCGATTGTCAGACATATGGTGCTCCTGTAAGCAGTCCAAACTGTCAGCTTCATTATGCGATAGACACAGATCTTGTATTAAGGCCAACTATAGTCTGGGACAGCGTTTATGGCCTCTGGGCTGGGGATGTGCACTAGGCAGCTGCGCAACTAGTTTGTTTCGCAAACCAGCATGGGACCTCATTTTTAAGTATACTTATTCTTCAAACACGTGGCAGTCAGGCAAGCCAGTCTGCGACATTATCAAGGTGCAGGAACACACTGCAGCAGCCTCTGGTGATAATGGTGTATGAACTGTCAGACGAATTGTGCAGGATGCCAAGCTGTCTAGCAGGCAACTGGAGAAATGGAGTTTCGGTCTCCAATGAGGAAACATAGTGTGCCAAAGCGGTTAACAGGAATCGAGGGCTTCGATCAAGGTGTTTTACATTGGAAGATTTTTCGGTTTTATGAAACAGAAAAGTTCTCCAAGGTAGTGAAATTGATCACTGTTATGCGTGAAGTTACTGGATTGAAGGAAGTGCCAGGTCAGTTCAAAGAATATTGAAGAACAGCGGGTTTAAATATGTAAAATCTAATAATGGACAGGGACTTTAATGCAGCAAAGAGGTATAACTGCTGCTAGGATGACATTTCTAAGAAAAATTAATGAAGTCATAGGAGAAGCAACATCAACTGTATATTACTTGGACGAGATTTGGGTAAATAAAAACCACACTAGAAATTTTATTTGGCAAACAACAGAGGGACAAGGCAGCTTGAGAGTTCCAGTGTGAAAAGGAGGGCATCATATGTTGCACCGGTTCTGCTGCTACTGGATTTGTGCTTCAAAGTAAACTTGTATTCCAATCAAAATTAGAAACCAACTGTGACTACCATTATGAATGGAGAAACAATTTCGAGAAAGGCTTCAGAATCAGCTGTTGCCTTAGTTGCATCCAGGCTCTGTCATTGTTATGGAAAATTAAAAGCTGTCACTCTGTTATTCTCAACACAAGAAAAAGTGATATACTTTCATGACTTTGAAGTAATAAGATACAACATACTGAAGGCAAACAAGAACAGATCTGTTAGAGCTCATTCAGATTTCAAAAGGCAGCAGTAAGAAATACGAAATTGATTCAATGGCTCTGCAACATGGTCATGGGGCGATTTCTATTGCCATTACAATGCAGTAGAACTGGTGTGAGCACAGGTGAAGAGAGATATTACAGATAAAAATACTACGTGTAAAGTAGCTGGCACTAAAACTTATCCATGGAGCAACAGACAAAATCTCTGTTGCTGTTTGGGAAGCATGCGAACATTACATTGACAAGCTGCAAGAAAAAGAAGATTACTGGAAAGTTATTGGTATGGATTTGTTAATTGTCAGGCTGGCACCCACATCTAGTAACTTCAGTTCTGAAGGCAGTGACTGCAAAACATGAGTTAAAAGGTATATAATGGAATGTAGATTTATTTTGTAATTTTCATGTAACATTTACTTTGTCACACTGTCTGTGCAGTAGAAAGTAGTTTAGAGCATAATCTGTTGTGTAATGAAAATTTTATTTTACTAATCTCACTGTTCTGACTACAATAAAATACTGTTCATCTTGCTATTGATATTTTAGAATGATTCTTTCGTCATTCCATTAATAAAGTAAGAGGCAACAGGTGGTGTAATCCATTTTTTAATGAGCAATCTATTATACACTGATGGAAAAAGAAATTGCAACACCAAGGAGGAGTTGCATGACAAGACAAAAAAATGAAATTTGGTAGGTGTGTTTCTACGTCTGGAGGATGACGTCGATTCAAATTTTGTGTCAATAGCATTAGAGTGGCACTATAAGTGCCACTATGGGGATGCAAATCAGTCCTGCTATAAATACACACTGTGATGGTTGTGAATATTAGGAGTTGATGTTAGTCAAGAATCACTTTAAGACATTGAATGAGGTCATGTGATAGGGCTATGAGAAGCTGGATGCTCCATCTGCGATGTTGCAGAAATACTTGTCAGGAATATAGCCATTACACATGAGTGCTGGCAATGGTGGTCATGAGAATGTATGGTCGTGAGAAGACCAGGTTGCGGACTGCCTCGTAGCATTACCTTGAGGGAAGACCGTCATATTCGACATATGGCTGTGGCGCATTGTATTGTATCTGCAGCAGCAATTTGCACTACAGTGCCACAGTGAACTGTTACAAATTGGTTACGTCAAGGACAGCTCTGAGCCAGAGCTTGCATTCCACTGACATTGGCGACTTCAGTTAGAGCTTATTGGAGGGCAGGGTGGAGGTCTGTTGTTGTTCCTGATGAAAGCTGGTTGTGCCTCGGTGCCAGAGGGCCTGCAACCAATCTATTTGTGTGCTAGACACACTGGGCCTACACCTGGAGTTATTGTCTGGGGTACTCTCGTGCTTATCCCTCCCGACCTGATGGCAAAATTTTTGTGTCCATCTGGTGATTTAACCTGGTTTGCTGTTATTCACGAACATCATTCCAGGAGGTATTTTTCAAAAAGGATTAATGCTCACTCATATACTTCTGTAATAATACAACATACTCTACATAGTGTTGACACATTGCCTTGGCCTGCTAAACCACCAGATCTGTTGCTAGTTGAGCAGATACAGGGCATCATCAGTGTGTCCTCCACAACTAGCATTATCTCTCCCTGGGTTGACTGACCAAAGTTTAGCGGCGTGGAACTCCCTCCTTCAGACTGATATGTAGCACCTGTACAAAGCAATGCGTGCATGTTTTCATGCTTGCCTTCAACATTCTGGCAGTTATGGCATTTATTAATGTACCAGAATTTCACATATTGGCTTATCTCGTGATTTCATTAACCTATGATCTTGCATTATTAATTGAATTAATATGTTACCTAGACAAATATATTCCCAATGTCATTACTCTACATTAATTATCTTTTGGTGTTGCAGTTTTTTCCCTTCAGTGTAGAGTAACATTCTGCAATGTGATAGCCGGCCGCTGGTGGCCGAGCGGTTCTGGCGCTACAGTCTGGAACCGTGCGACCGCTACGGTCGCAGGTTCGAATCCTGCCTCGGGCATGGATGTGTGTGTTGTCCTTAGGTTAGTTAGGTTTAAGTAGTTCTAAGTTCTCGGGGACTTATGACCTCAGCAGTTGAGTCCCATAGTGCTCAGAGCCATTTGAACCCTTTTGCAATGTGATAATCTGTATCACTGGTTTCTCATCATGACATTATTGCTGTAATTTATATCTCATACTTATTAGATACACATGGTAAATTTATCACGAAACAATTTGTAGTGTGCGGTGAATCAGACTGTAGTGAGGTAGGTTAAACTTCCGCTGTTACAGCTGCCCATAACATTAAAGTTCCTGTCTATTAACATTGTCAGTCTGTAGTTTGTGACAGTTAATATTAGTTTTTATCTATGTTGTAAACCTTTTTTCACAAGTTCATACTTAAAATGACAGGTGTGCAAATGTGACTAAGAAATGTAACTGCCTAAGAGGTGACAGCAGTAACATACACCTCAACCTCTGTTCTGTGAGGTAGGATGGATTTCATGTCCTAACATATATGTGTAGTTGGATTTTAGGTATCCACAAGATTGTTTTCTTTGTTAGTGAACATTAAGTTGAACACCCAATTTGTGGTGTTTATATGGTGGTGTTTAACAGTCATCTCGACTACTTTTCTGATGATTCTTCAAAGTGCATACAGTGAAATTGGTGGCATTCAACCATATTTTTGCCTTATACACAGCTCAACAACACAATTTGAGAGACTAAAGGTGTTTTGGGAAAATACTGTTTAATTCTACAAATTATTACCATAAAAACATAACATCCTTTACCTCACATCCATAATTACAGTATTAAAAAAATCAAATTGCTTTTTGCCATAAGGCTAATATGTATAATGCTTTAGTGAAGTAGCTGGATAGATCCAAAGTGTCACCTCTGAAAAGGATTAAACAAGAATAGGAGGTAAAGAAATTAAAAAATTACTAAACTCTGGTCTGGAAAAAAAAAAAAAAATTGAGAGAAGATGAAGTACTTACATTCTACACTTAGATTGCCAGCTATCCATATTGCCCAAGGTACTGTGATTGAGATTGTTCAGAAGTCCTTGAAGAAATAATGTGAACACTTATCATTGGAAATGAAGCATATTTATGTTCTTGTTTCTACTTCTGGTGTGAAACTACATTATTGAATGTTAAAAAGTGATTTTTTCCTTATGTATTTACCAGTTTTGTCATTGAGAACCAATCGAAATGCATTACTTCCATAATAGCTTACGTTAAGACATTTGTCCAGTAGAACATAAAAACTACATTTAATCCATCACAAAAGTCCTCATATATACCAGATGGAAGACGAGCACAACAGAAAAATTGCTACACAAGCTTTCAGCCAAAAGGTTTTCTTAAGTAGAAAACACACACACACACACACACACACACACACACACACACACAAGACCTGGTTGAGTGTACTTAATGCCTCTTTCTTGGTTGCCAGCATATACAAATGCAGTCTGTTGTACTTCTCTCTCTATATTTGTATAAAAAAAATTACTTCAACAGCTGGTTTACACACAATTTCTCTCTCTCTCTCTCTCTCTCTCTCTCTCTCTCTCTCTCAGGAAAATACCATGTGCACTGTGTGCTTTGTAGCTATTGATACCCCTGCCATTAGTAAACCTACTTGACTAGAAATTTGATAATTTTCTATTATAGATAAATCTTTCTGAGATCAGCAACAGAATAAAATTTGCACAGATTTTCTCAGCAAGGCAAACTGTACGATTCCATTCTGAAATCTAAAGCTGTGTTTGAAGACATCCAGAGCCCTGTGTAAGGGACACACATCCTTCCACTGCTAGACCAAAAATATTTTTTTATATTTGTTTCTGAAGCCTGCTAATGTGTAGCATGGATAGATGTCATCAGCAAGCTGCAAGAATGACACAACGAAGTCTTTGAGTGTATCAATGACTGCTAAGGATAGTTCTTGTACACTCTACCTCTTTTGTAGTTTCATGCAAATGTGAATGTTTGAGAAAGGTCTACACAAATCTTTGTGTTTATATTTAGGAAATATTTTGTGAAATTACTGGGGCATGCTCAGTTTATGTTTTGGGAGTCTGGTTTTTGATAGTGGTACACAGTAAGTATTATCTAAAATATTTATATGAAAGATATATTTAGAATAAATTATAACACACAACTTTGTTCATCATCAAGAAACTGAACTGTTTCCATATTTGTTCCTGACTTAATCATGAGCAAAGTTAGTAAAAGTGATGGTCTGTAGTAGGGAAAATGCTGGAATGTTACACTTGGTGAAATGAAGATGCTAGGGTATCTTGTCAGATGATTCTGTGCCATCGGAAACAATGAAATTCTGCGAGCTTTGCCAGTGCAGATAAACCCATACTGTTACAAAACATTGTTATGGTACAACAGCCAATATTGAACAAGAGCTGACTTTTTCAACACTGTGGAGCTGGCACAGAGAGGCCAGGTGGCATATATACATGATGATGCTGAAGAGTGTAACTCTTTCTGGTAGCAGCCTGTGAAATTGCTGCACAGCATAATGATGTCCACTAGTACATCTTAGATCCTAGACTGATATGTTTAACAGGATATGAATAAGGATCATCCCAAATTCATGGAGGGAAATCAGTACAGCAAAAAATAACTATCACTGAGGTAGTGTGTTACAATTGTAAAACTTGACACTTTCTTTCTTCATATTGTGAGGTCACAATTATGATCCATGGAACATGCAAGTAAATACACTGATCATCATTCTCAAACCATTAAAGACTCGTACAAAGTCAACTGTGCACCTTAGTATTAAATGAAACAACTTTTTATGAAAGATTTTTAAGAGAACGAGTAACCACCTTAGATATTTTGTGGTTGTGCAGAGATCTCATTTACTATTGTTTTCTGGAGGTGTTAATGAAACAGATCATATCTGCACAGGCAACATTCTGTAATGATTTTCTTCCCTCTGGAGTAGGCTTGTGTGAAGATGCAGTACACATGCAAACTATGATCCCTGTCCAACAGTTCAGATCGCATTAGGCAAGGCATGGGTGATTTCCTTTCCCAGTCTTGCCTAATCCAAACTTGTGCTTTCTCTCTAGTGAGCTTACTGTCAACAGGATGTTAATCTTCCTTGCTTCTTCCTTCAATTTAGGTGAGTGTGGTTTTGTGTGGTGCTGTAACTGCACTAGTCACACAGTAACCTAATGCTCTTGTAGCTGTGATAATGGATGTAATTTAGGCTGTGTGTTGTAATTAAAAATCCCATCAAGTATGAAAGCTGTTGTTTAATAACATTACTAGGGGCAGAAAAATCAGCAGTGTGGGTATGTATAAAAAATTTGTGCTACATATGTATTATACGACTGTCGATATGATGGAAAATCTAGGATGGAATACAACAATATTATGAAAGGATAGTTGCTACTCACCATATAGCAGAGAAGCTGAGGTCGGAGAAAGGCACAACAAAAAGATGGTCAGAACATAAGCAACCCCCCCCCCCCCACACACACACACACAAACACAGAGAGAGAGAGAGAGAGAGAGACGAAACTTGCACACACACTACCGGTCTCTGGCTGCTGTACCCAGACCGCAAGCAGCAGCACACGATCGGAGAAGCAACTGGTGGTGGGCGTAAGGAGGCGGCTGGAGCTGGGAGGGATAGCTGAGTAGGAGTAAAATGCTGCTTGTGGAAACATACAGGGATGAGATGGAGAGAGGGTAGGGCAGCTAGTTGCAGTTGGGAGTTTAGATGGTGGGCAGGGTGGGGGGGTAGCCGGCTGGAAAGGAGAGAAGTAAAAGGTCTGTGGGTGCCTTGGTGGAATAGAGGACTGTGCAATGACTAATGAAGATTGAAGCCACGAGGGTCACGGAATGTAGAATGTAGGATATACTGCAGGTAGAGCTCCCACCGTGCAGTTCAGAAAAACTGGTGTTGGCAGGAAGGATCCTGCCCATCAACACCAGGATATCTGAGCTGCAAGGTAGTAACTGATGACTGTATTATTGACACTGTAACTCTAACTACCAATGAGAACGTGGAAGATGATTACGACAATGAACCTATGGCTCGGGTATCACAGAAATGCTAAAAATGCATTTGATTAAGCCCTTCAATAAACCGAACAAAGCCCTATGTCTATGTGGCTTAGGAAATGGTGGAACACCACAGCAAAATCAAGGTATGTCATCTACTAAGCAAAAGGACCTCGCAGACTTTTTTTTAAAAAGGGTGTATGATATCTCGTATTTAAAACAGTTAAGTGCAAATCAGTTGTGTGTCTAACAAGGTATATACAGATGTTAAACTTTCACTCACAGTAACAGTACCTTACAGCCCTACTATAAATTACACTTTCACTGAAGATTTCTTTAATGTGTCAACTTTTTCGTTGTGTTACTGTTTTAATATGGAGCAATATTTCAGTTGAAAATTAAAATTGTACCATACTGCTTTGCGATGTTGTGGGTCAGCAAGTGTGTTCCTCTTGTAATCCGGCCTGTTGCATTCCATCCATGCTTCTGGTTCTGTAAATGGTTTGGCGAACTCCTACTTCTTTACTTTTTCTCCTGTCCGTCTCATTTTCATTGACTGCTCGCTACAAGTATGTCATTGATTCTTTTGGAGGGAATATTCCTGAAGAATTAGGTAAGTATCTTGGATCAGATGAGTTATAATGGAAAGGAAATTCAAAACTTGTGTTGAGATATGTGTTCAACAGTTTTAAAGTTTCTTCATTCTGAAGAAATTATAAACTTAATAAATGAATGTTATTAGAAATAAACTAGGTAATATGGTAATGAAATACATGAAGAATTAAACAAACTAGAAGACAGATAAGAAATTAATCTACTTTCAGCAGTGCTCATCTGATATTCAAAAAATATCAGAAGTTTGTGTTAGGTTGGGCAGTTTACTAAGATAGTCTTGGGAACTGTGTTATACATACTGCTACATGGTGTAATGGTTAACACATCTCCATATACTCTGTTCATCACAAGAATAAACCTGATGTAAACATTACACCATGTGTTCTTCCGGGCTTGACTGAATCTCATTGGATTTCGTTTCGCGAGGAGCGGAAGCCAAGCTTTGTCCAGTATAGTCTAGTACTATCATAAGGATATGTCTCATGCTGTGTTACATACACATAGTAGACTAGTGATAATGCAGGACAGCAGTTTTAGCAGCACATGTAATCTGGCCAGCCAGCTGGTCCAACTAACCTGCAATGATGCGAGCAGTTGCAGTTCAGACGTAAAAAGAGACAACCAGAGAAACAAGGTAGCTTCGAATGTCATTTAAATTTGAAAGAGAACGAAATAATATTCGGCAGAACTCTGGCAGTACTGCATGCATCTTTGGTGACAAGACTGATACTGTGAAATGCTCTCGTTCTGCGAGGTAATGGGCGAGTTGTGGTGCCCTGAAAGTGTTCTAAGTTAAGAGTTGGCGTAGCCGCCTGGCAGACCGCGGCCGTGTGGTGCCAAGCATCGGCCGGAACAAGAGGGGCAGCCCCAGCGCGTGGTCCAGGCCGACCGTGTGGATGGGAATTCCATGTTGACGTGGTGTCGAGGACTGTGCTTTGTGTCGATGAAGGAGATATGTATGCCAAGGGTGCCAAAGATGGCAGACTTCGTGAAACCATAATGGCACACATTTCACAGTTCATGTAGAAATTAATAATAGCCAGAGGAATCATGATACCTTAAAAAGAAACGTGTACATTACCATTATTTACACGACGATTCTGAAGGTGTAAACATATTTTCAATAAATCTATTAGTTTAAAGTTTAGTATCTGATGGTAAATTATACAAGTAACACCCAGCAACGAATTTCCAAAATCTAAACGGTTCATCCGATTCTGTCGATCAACACGTCTTGCTATTAGTGTAAACCTAAATTGGTATGAACTACAGGCCTGTTACTTTAGTACTACATGAGTTATTGGAGGTCAAAGTGGCCTATTACAATTGATCGTGTCAGGCCATAAGTACTCCACGGTTACACGAAAAAATGGTAGCAGCATGCTTATAAATATATTTATTCATCTACGTCTTTGTTTATATCTGATATATACTATTCATGAAGAAATTGGTCAAATATTTACTGTGTTTTAGAAAGCACACACACATTAGGCTACTGGCCTACTTTTGCTTTCTATTCCTTTGATATATGTTTATTTAATTTGGTTATGTATTTAATAATGTTAGAGCGTGTTTGTGGTCCAGCCATAGGAATATTTATTTAATTTCAAGTTATGTAAATGTAAATCCATTGTTTCGTATGTGTTTCAATAAGTTTGTGAGTGTACGTTTGCTTGGAGACATGGAGGGAGCTCTCTAGCCAATCACAGCACTCATTACTAAGAGAGACGTATGTAGGTTGGGGAGGAGCATCGTTTCCGGGGAGGACACGAGGTAGTTCTGAACAGTGCGGTGTGAGGGACGGTCGCACAGGACACGGAACGTTCTGTACGCAACGGACACACAGTCGCGGAAAGACTTGGACGGTGGAGCAGTTTGCGCGTGAGCGTGGGAGATAGAAATATTTCATAGCGCCGACTTGTGAACTTTTGAGATCTCTGTGGTTTCTGCAGTGAAGATGTAGTATGTGTTTAGAAGTGAATATCTCGCGAGCTATGTTCTCGTTCATAAATAAGTACGTACAGTAGGAATCTATTGTTTC
Source organism: Schistocerca nitens (assembly GCF_023898315.1). Lineage (NCBI taxonomy): Eukaryota > Metazoa > Arthropoda > Insecta > Orthoptera > Acrididae > Schistocerca > Schistocerca nitens. Next base: position 201,255,277 of record NC_064615.1, on the reverse strand, counting down.
CCTGTTATTCAACTTATATTTTATTTAATTGCTGGACCATCGACACCATTAAGTGGTTTGCGGAAATATACTGCATTCTCAAATGTACTTCTACTATCGTACTCATCATTTAAAATCATTAAGACAATACCTGCAGTCTTTCATTTATAAATGTCTCTGTTACGTTCAAAATTCGCATTTGCCGAGTGATAGGAACCTTCGACCATTCGATTCATGTGTCTATTCACATTGTATACCGTAGACTGAGCAGTATTTGGCTTGTAATGCGGCAACTATGTATCCCAACCCCTAGACAACGAAACCAGCCAAAACTTTTAATATTTCAGCGCTGAGTCAGTGGGTACGTAGTTGAGGGCCACCATCACACCACCTCATTTCATTCATTATTGTTTGAAATCCTGCAATGCTGAACATATTTTATAAGTTTTTTTGGCAAATATGCAGATGTGAGGCAGTAACTCCTACCTACCACCTTCCACACATTACAATAATAGAAATTCCTCTGCAGAATAGATAGAGTTGTCAAGGGGAAACTTTTATCAGTTTCTTTCAAACCTTAATTTGCTGTCTGTCAATATATTTTATATCATTGGGTAAGTGGTCAAACATTTTAGTTGCAGCTTTATGCCCCCCTTTTTGTGCTAAAGTCAACCATATTGCGGAGTAATGTGTGGAGTAATAAATGTATATCACTGTTTCTATTGAACTGAAGCGGATTGTTACAACAAACATCACAATGAAAAAGAATATACTGAATAGCAATAGGTAGAATGCCAAACTTTAAAAAGATGTCTGCAAGATGATCTTGGGTGAGCACCAAATATTATACTTACTGCATCGCTTTGAGCAGTGAAGACTTTTTTTTCTTAAAGATGAGTTACCCCAAAACATTATACTACATGACGTTACTGAATGAAAATTTGCAAACTATGTCAATTTACTAATATGTCTTTCCCGTAAATTTCCAGTGATTCAAAGTTCAAATCTGGCTTGACGAAGTTTTTTTGTCAGTTCCAATACAGCCATTTTCCACTTTAAATACCCAACACATTTTGAAGTTTCCAGCCTATTTATTATTTCCTCACCATATGTTACACTTATCATTTTTGTAGTACCTGTAAAATTGAGGACGAGACAATTCGCAGAAAACCAGTCAATGACACGTATAAGAACATTGTTTACCATTTCTGCTATAGCTGTGTGTGTGTGTGTGTGTGTGTGTGTGTGTGTGTGTGTGTGTGCGCGCGCGTGCGCGCGAGTGTATACCTGTCCTTTTTTCCCCCTAAGGTAAGTCTTTCCACTCCCGGGATTGGAATGACTCCTTACCCTCTCCCTTAAAACCCACATCCTTTCGTCTTTCCCTCTCCTTCCCTCTTTCCTGATGAGGCAACAGTTTGTTGCGAAAACTTGAATTTCGTGTGTATGTTTGTGTTTGTTTGTGTGTCTATCGACCTGCCAGTACTTTCGTTCGGTAAGTCACATCATCTGTGTTTTTAGATATATTTTTCCCACGTGGAATGTTAGGGAAACATTCCACGCAGGAAAAAGTATCTAAAAACAAAGATGATGTGACTTACCATACGAAAGCGCTGGCAGGTCGATAGACACACAATCATACACACAAAATTCTGCTTTCGCAACCAACGGTTGCTTCATCAGGAAACAGGGAAGGAGAGGGAAAGACGAAAGGAGGATGTGGGTTTTAAGGGAGAGGGTAAGGAGTCTTCCAATCCCGGGAGCGGAAAGACTTACCTTAGGGGGAAAAAAGGACAGGTATACACTCGCACACACACCCATATCCAACCACACATACACAAGCCAAGACACAAGCCTATGTTGCCCTTGGAGTGTCGGGTCTTGGTTTTGTTTTTGTGTGTGGGGGTGGCCTATGCGCTTTTTGCCTGCTGTGTATTTTATGGACCTCAACCTGGTAACCCACTGTGTGGTTTTTGCCACACAGCACACACACCTTACTTGTGGATCCGTGGGTTTCAGTGTACAGGACTTCATGTTGGGGACCTTGGCGCAGTGTGTGTTAATATGGTTTAGTCCTTGACCCCTGAAGCACTGTAAAAGATGGTTTTGCAGGACAGAGCAGATCAGGTTGTGGTAAGGGGCCCAAATCAGTTGCTGCTAGTTGCACAAACATACAAACTTTATTTGATAAAAACATTTAATCACATGTGCCCTTCAAAGAATTCAGAAACAATACGACTGAAGGCCAGAACACAAGTTATTGAAATTGCATTAAGGAATACACACTGCTGAAAGCCTTAGTTACAAGATAGAACTGAGGGCTTAAGGCCTAGATAACAAGAACTCAGTAAGAAAATTTTAAAAAGTTTTTAAATAAAGACCTTTAAAATTTTAAGTAGGCTGAAGGCCTCATCTCACAATATTTCATATAAATTCGGCTGAAGGTCACATACTAAACGTATAACAACTCGAGGCTTAAGGCCTGGGTAAGAAAATTAAGCCAGAAAATTTTGAAATCTTTGAAAGGTTTTTTTTTTCTTTTCTTCCGACGGCTGAAGGCCGTATCTTAGAATATTTCACATAAGGTTCGGCTGAAGGCCATATACTGAACACTAAAACAAACTAAATTAATACACGGCTGAAGGCTTGCACAGTACCTGATTCTAAAGAAAATCACATCCCAAACAACAGAACAATGGTGCTCAGAAGTGTTCGAAGAGTTGGCCTGGGGAGGAAACTAACAACAGTTTAGGTGAGACAGGCAGCCAAGCGTAACACTTAAATAATCGGGTGGCAGCACGACCTAGGGACAGCTGACAAACCAACCAAAAACCTAATCAATTCCCTTCCACCCGACCAACGGCACGGCAACCGTAAATATCAGCGAGGACGAAGATCCCAGCAGCCCTACGTCGTTTCAATTGGCGTCAAAACACAGTCAAGGCACAATAACCACTCAAAGACGAAAACTGAAAATCACCAAAGCTGTCGAACTACACGCCGTGCCGGACAGCATCAACACTGCAAGGAAACATACTGCTGGAAAACTACGCTAACGACCAGGGCAGGTAACTGGGACAAAACGCCTACAAGCCAGAAGATACCGCTGGTGCACTTCACTAATAAGATACAATCATTTCAATAGTTAAACAATGTACAGAAAGACAGCTGCAAAATTTGCCGACTCCAGGACACCATGTGTTGCTGCTTGTGGGAACGGCCCAGGAAGCAACAACTGGCAAAGAGATGTCACAGCAGGTGAGGTTTTGTAACAGGTTAACTGATTACTCAACTCCAGTATCCAAATTTGGTGGATGACGAACTTTGCAGCTCTCGCAGCTAGTGTCTCACAACTCCGACCGCGTGTGCACGCCACCAGTGGCCCCGGCCTGACCACACACCGTGGAGACTTACCCGCTGCTCTCTCGCAACCAACCGACTGACTACTCCGGTACACAGACAGCATTCATCTGCTCAGTGGAAATCACGGAAGCTACACAGAGTTCCATGTAAACACTAGCACCAAGATCTCTGACAATCCTAAAACCAATCACTGTGCAACAGCAGGGAGAAAATGACAAGTCGACACACACAGTTTTTCCATAAGCGGTCGGCGGCCAAATACACGTCGTCCGATGAGACGACCGACCGAACGACCGACCAAGGTCGTCCCAACTCAAATTATGCGTGTTGAAAAATGTCAGGCGAGTCTTGGCTGTCCGGAGCTGACTGCAGCTGCAACCTGACTCAACTCGATGTCTGTTTGGAACGCGGACACATGGCGACCCAGGCACACTGGCTCTGACCAAACCATGCAGAGGTAACTCTCACCCATTGGCCATGACATCTCTGCAGGAGGGACGAACTCACGTCCGGCAAGATGACCAACTGACGAGGCCCAGAAACGGTCAAAAGACCAAAAACACGTTGTCCAATGAGACTACCAACCGACGGTCGTTCCTGCTCAAGTCTCCTTCCGTCAGACAGTTCATGTGTGTGGCCAGCGGTTGGCAAGTACTGGCTGTCCACACCTCACTGGCTCTCCATCCCCGAGTGAACTCCCAACAGACAGTGACCTGGAAATACTAATGGTCGCTCCAGAGATTGCATGGCAGTTCACTTACTGGTAAGCGCCGCTGCTGCCACTCATGGGCAAGCAAACCAGCAATTTAGTGTCGCCAAAAAAAATTGAATAAGAAAGAGGCGACAGAACCAAAAAAACAAGATGACAAGCAATAAGCGGCATGACTGCGAGCCACTCACGGTTTACACTGCACCGTCTTGTTTTTGTGGTGCAATGGCTCGGTGGTGACAGGCGCAGCCAGGACCATTTTTATCTCCCTTTTCTTCTGGGGGATAACTGGAAGTGTGACCTGGAATAAAGGCCACTTGATTTCAACTTTGCCCATGTGCTGAACAGAATCCCTGGGCAGAATCCCCGGCAGCCGTTGTGGAAGGACACAAGATCCTTTCAGACAGCCGCCGGGGCACTCCACGGGATTATGCATCTCCACAACCCGGCGCGACGCCAGGGACGGTTCAGACCTGGGTCGGCACCCGCAAATGGATTGTTGGCGGTCGCAATCGAAACGCTGGCGCTTGCAGTCGGAATGTTGGCGGCTACAATTGGACTGTCGACACAGGGAATCGAAGCCCGACTGACAGACATAAATAACACTGACAGCGATGAACTTCGATTCAATATGGCATAAAAGGCTACTATACAAGTTATACACGCAGGGGTTCCCCAGGAACATAGTCAGGTTAATCCAAAGCTATCTCATGAACAGAACTTTCTCTGTCAAGGTAGAAACAGCCACCTCCACCAAAAGACATATTCGTGCTGGGGTGCCACAGGGATCGGTCCTGGGGCCTGTACACCTCCACAGCCCCCCCCCCCCCCCCCCCCTGCTGCACACCGTGCACTATGTTGACGACGCAGTCTTTTACACTCGTAATGCGAATAAGGACCTGGTCGTTTGTGGGCTACAAAGGGTTTTAGATGACACAGAAACCTGGGCCCGTCGCTGGTGCATCACCATCAACCATGAAAAGACGCAGGCTATGCTGATCACCCAGAGGCTCGGGAGATGTGGGGCCCCACTTCACCTAAACCAACATGGATCCCAACTCCCCTGGCCCAGATCCGTCAAGTATCTCAGCGTGACCTTGGACTCGAAACTAGCGCGGAAGCTCCTCATAGACGAGGTCCACCGTAAGGTCTGCACCAGAATGTCACCCTATACCCAGTCCTCAATGCAACTAGCTCCCTTCCCTGCTCTGTAGGAGTAAATGTCTATCAGGCCCTTATACAGCAAGTAATGGAGTATGTGTGCACTGTCTGGGGATATGCGGCAAGCAGCATCTGGACAAACTCCAGAGGCTCTCAGAGCTGCACTCTCAGGAGGACAATGCATCTACCCTTGGGTTTCCCCACCGGCGACATGCACGCCGTTGCCAAAATTCCCCTCCTCAAAGAAAGATTCCAAGCTCTGGCAAGGGCCTTCTATGAGAGCTCTTCCAGATCTGGAAAAACGCCCTATGACGATCTTTGACGACTAAGCCGAAGAGAAATATCCTAAAATCTCCAAGTCCTAACACCAGTGCATAATCCTTAAAATACCCATCCAAAAAACACACACACACACACACACAATGTGGAGTAAAAGCCAGCAGGCTACAAACTCTTCCATACACTTCCCCAAGGATAAGAAAGTAAAAGGTGAAAGAGTGGAAAAGGAAAGACACCTCCACACTGCCGCCCACACCCTACTCTGCATCTCCACAGGCCCAACATCGAGTGGCAGTCCAATGTAAAGTACCTCGGGGTGGTTATGGACCAACGCCTCACATGGCATAGGTAGATAGAAGCCCTGAGGATAAAAGCAAGTCAAAGGCTTCAAGTAACCCTTTCTAAGCAGAGAGAGCAGCCCAATCGCTCTATGATAGAGCCAGGCAATTCCGGACTGTGCTGATAAGTTCCCTTGGTAACAACAACCCAAGAGAATTTAGGATCAAAACCTCCAAATCACTACTAACATGAAAATTTACAAACCTACTACCGAATCGCAGATAACTCATGAAAATAACACACTTCTCTCACAAACGACAGGACCCCACAAAAAAGCCAGGACCATTACCCTTCTCCTCCAAAAGGCAGAAGCAAATGTCGCAGAGAAAAAACACTTCACTAAATTCAGCCTTCAAGTAAGAGAGAGAGAGAGAGAGAGCGCACTCGGATTCACAGTCGAGCGTGGAGCGTCGTTCCGCTGACTTGATCACTTACAGCCATAGGCCCCTACTGGTAAGGGCGTAAAACAGGAGTTTCTCCATTTTTCCTTTTATCAAAGCTTTGGCGGGTGCTCATGTCGAGATCTGCGGTGTAGCAGTTACGGGGGACAGGATACATCACTCGGCACCACCCAACAGCAGAATTGTCGTGTCAACATGTCGTTTGTCGGAATGTCGAGCTTGAGTGGCGCCTTGGGGTCACGGCAGCCGACGACACGATGCGTGTTCCATTGTTGTCGCGGGCCATGCCGCCCGCCTTTTAGAGCATCTCAGCTGCCGCAGAGCCTGGCTCTACCCCTCCCAAGCATAGGGAAAAAATAAGCCAGGACCTGGAAGCAGGCCGTGGAACCAAAGCGAGCTTTATCGCCGCTTCTGTTCAGAACTCCATGTCTGCCATAATGTTATTAGGGCCAGCAATGCAACCGGGAAACTCAACGGTGCCAACAAAGGTTGCAACTGGCAATCCCCTGGCAGCAACTCCCCTTTATGCTCCGGACATGGTGACGTCCACACATAATGTGACTACACAGAGAACACAAACAAGTAACTACATTGTCAGTATTTGCGATCGCCTCCCTCCCTCGCTCCCCTCTTGTCAGCCTGATCCTGCTTGCCAACGCCCAAAACCGACTCGACCAACACATCCTCTTCCTAAATGATGGCAAGCAGAAGTCCTATCAACCGACCAAAATCCTCCCCAAACCCACTCCCAATTCCTTACATCCCCTCAACTCAAGTACATGTCTATGAAGCAGCGGCATGCAAAGAAGGACCACAAGGACAGCCACAGGAAGAGCACGAATCCTAAACCCCAGCACCTGTTGTCATCTCGGAAGGGAACCACGAAACAGGGGAGGAAGTCTTTGTGCTGGCGAGAAAAACCTTTCACCAGCCGAGACTTCTACCTACTTGAGAGGTGGAACCCACCCCGAACAGGTTTCAGATAGTGGTCGATGTGCCAAAGGAACCACAGGAAACAACAACACAAAATCACACATCACACCACCTCCCACTGCTCGTTGCGGAGTTTCCTCGAAACTACGAGGAACTCCACGACATGATCAAAACACAAATCAAGGTGGATAGCTTCAAAGCAAAACCAACAGGGGGGGGACAAAATCAAAATTACACTACACAACATAGAAAACTACAACACCATAAAAAAGGCCCTCAGTGAAAAAAATCTACTGCACTACTTGTTCCCCACCACCAAGACATGAAACAAAAACATCGTTATTAGGGACCTCCCCAGACGGCTTTCCACCCCCACCCCCCAGGCAGTCAAAAGAGACCTGACTGCTCAGGGATTTATTGTAAAAACTGTTCAGCAGATGGGCAAAAATGGGACAGCGCGCAAGTGGCCATTGTTCTATGTCACTCTGACAAACATACCCCAGAACAAGTGTGAGATCAAGGCTGTTCTGGCAGTTCCTGTCACCACTGAGCTGCTGCGCTGCATGAACAAGGTGGTGCAATGCTTCAGGTGTCAGGGATTGGCTCACATAGCCGCTTATTGCCAGATGCCTGTGCGCTGCAGAAAATGCGCCGAACACCATGACACCCCATGAAACACATGGACCCACAGACAAGGTGCGCGCTGTGTGGGAAAAACCGCACAGCAGGGTACCAAGGCTGCGAGGTTTACATCAAATACACATAGAAGGTAAACACTGCGAAGACCGCACCCCACACACGAAAAAGAAACACCACGACCCCATCAAACCACACAGAGACAAAGCAGGGCAACACACACAGACTAAACTTGGGTAAAACCAAGGCCCAAGACACCAAGGGCAACATACACGGTAGTGGTTTCTCCACCAAAAAGCCACGGAAACGTCGAGAAATCGGTGCAAGCCCAGTCACCACAACACCAGACACACACGCAGGAACAACACCAGGGCCGGCCGCGGTGGTCTCGCGGTTCTAGGCGCGCAGTCCGGAACCGTGCGACTGCTACGGTCGCAGGTTCGAATCCTGCCTCGGGCATGGATGTGTGTGATGTTCTTAGGTTAGTTAGGTTTAAGTAGTTCTAAGTTCTAGGGGACTTACGACCACAGCAGTTGAGTCCCATAGTGCTCAGAGCCATTTGAACCATTTTGAACAACACCAGGAAAAACTCGACAACAACCAGGTCCACCAAGACAGAAGTAGTTCTAGGTAACTCCACACTCAGTCCACCCCCTAGGATCAGTTGTTATGCATTACGATACAGACCATTAACCTCGTCATGGAAATGAAGGAATTCAGGGAGTCACAGAGGCAGGACACTCAGATCCTGATTGCCCTTCAGGCAGTAGTCCAGCAGTCGCTCCCCTCTGCAACATCCTCAGTAGTTTCAAAACCCCATCATGAATAGATGACCAAATACCCAAGGCCAATGTGCGTCTTTACTGCAGACAGCATTGTTAATCAAGTGATCGAGTTCAGAAAACTCATAGAGGAGTTCTCCATCGACATATGCATGATGGGGGAAAAACACCTAAAAACGGGCATAAAGGCGACAGTTCCCAACTACATTAGCGACCACAAAGACAGGCCAACCCAAGGTGGAGGAGTGGCCATATACATAAAAAGAGGGATTCCACACCACCAGGTATACTTACCAGCTACCAATAAAATCGTAGCAGTGGCGGTGGAAATAAGCACTGCCATCGGACCCCTAACAATTGTTGCAATCTACCAACCCCCACAACATGAGATAGTTGAGGGAGGGATAGCTGCTCTAGGGCACATTGAAGGCAAGCTCCTAATAGGAGGCGACTTCAATGCCTTACACCTCCAGAGGAGGCGCCAAACTGTAACAACTAGCGTGTGACCATCACTTCGAAATACGGGGTTCAGTTGAGCCTACACATTTTCCAAAAAAAATGGAGGTGGGTCCGACATATTAGACATAGCCCTCACTAGGAGGATCACAGGGTTTGTGGCCGCAAAGACAGTCAACAGAATGTCCTCAGACCACAACACAGTGATTCTAGAGGTCGATGTGGGACAATGGGTAGCACTCCCACAGTACCAGTCATCTCACAAACGCACAGACTGGGAGCGGTACCGAGAAACTGTCGCCTCTGATATCGCTCGCGCTCCGCCACCTACTGCCGAAGCAGTAGAACAAGCGCTACAAGACATAACAGGTACCATCTTGCAGGCAGCATAAAATGCCACTCTCCCACAAAGGTATGGCCCAACCCCACAAGTACAACTCCCGGAACATTTGCTAGGACAAATCCGATCAAGAACAGAGTTGCAAAAGAGTGGAAATCACCAGAAATCAGGCCACCAGGAGGCTGCTCAATCGTCTACAGAGAGAGCTGAAGGTAGCGCTCAATGAGCACAGAAACCAACAATGGCAAAACCGCCTCACAGCTCCCAAAGTAGACAATCACACACTATGGCAAGCAACCAAGCAATTCACCAGAAGATGCACTAGGATGCCGCCACTGCACGGCGAGTGGGGTCTGGCCTACAGCCATGCTAAAAGGCCAACGCCCTCGCCGAACCCTTTGAGAAGCAGTTTCAAGCGGCAGAACCCCAGGATGACGAACATGAGGATGTAGTCCGTCATCAACTGGCTTTCTTCCTCAATGCTGAGGAGAAACCAGAGGACAATCCCCAGTTTTCGCCCCGAGAGACGTGGCAAAAGTAATTAGGTCCCTCCCTACAAAAAAGGCGACAGGACACAACAGTGTCACCAACCAGGTAGTTAAAAATCTTCCACCCTCGGCTATCGAACACCTCGCAGACGTCTTCAACGAGATTAGTCATACCCGCGAGTTCCCAGCATACTGGAAACATGCGGAAGTGGTCGCGATACACAAACCAGAGACAGACCCTTTATTACCGCAGCACTACAGGCCGATTAGCCTCTTGCCAACTCTCAGCAAGCTCTATGAGCACCTCTTGCTAATACCCATATGAGATCACATAATCAATGAGCGAATTCTGCCGGATTTTCAATTCGGATTCCGACCGAAGCACTCTGCCCTACAGCAGATCATGGGACTGGTGGAAGCATCCACAGAGGGCCTCAATCACAGAGGCTACTGCGGGATAGTGCTATTTGATGTAGCTAAAGCCTTCGACTTAGTATGGCACAAGGGCTATTATACAAGTTATAGACATAGGGGTTCCCTGGGAGCATAGTTAGGTTAATCCAAAGTTATCTCATGAACATAACTTTCTCTGTCAAGGTAGAAACAGCTATCTCCACCAAAAGGCGTATTCGTACTGGGGTGACACAGGGATCGGTTCTGGGGCCCGTCTTGCACAGCCTGTACACTGCAGACACCCCCACAGCCCCCCTGGTGCACACTGCATAGTATGCTGACGACACAGCCTTTTACATTCGTAATACGAATAAGGATCTGGTCTTTTCTAGGCTACAAAGGGTTTATATGACACAGAAACCTGAGCATATCGCTGGTGCATCACCATCAATCCTGAAAAGACACAGGCTATGCTGACCACCTGGAGGCTCGAGAGAAGCAGAGCCCCTCAAGGCCCCTCTGCCCCCCTCCTCACCTACACCAACATGGAACCCAACTCCCCTGGCGCAGATCCGCCAAGTATCTCAGTGTAACCGTGGACTCGAGACTAACATGGAAGCCCCACATAGACGAGGTACATATGAAGGTCTGTGCCAGAATGTCCATCCTATACCCAATCCTCAACACAATCAACTCCCTCTCCTGCTCGATAGGGGTGAATGCATGCTCGATAGGGGATGAATGTATACCAATCACTCATACGTTCAGTAATGGAATATGCATGTCCTGCCTGGGGGTATACGGCGAAGCAACACCTGGACAAGCTCCAGAGGCTACAGAACCACGCCCTCAGGAGGGCTCTGCATCTAACCCATCGGTTTCCAACAGACGACTTGCACGCCACTGCTGAAATCCCCCTCCTCAATGAAAGATTCCAAGATCTGGCAAGGGCTTTCAATGAGAGCTCTTCCATATTTGGAAATAACCTTATCCACTTCCTAGGTCAGTATGACACGTCCCGCGATAAGCCCAAACGCCCTATGACGTTCTTCGACGACCAAGTCGAAGAGAAAAATTCGAAAATGTCCGAGTCATAATACCAATCCTTAATCCTTAAAACACCCAACATCTCGCCTACTTCAGGCAAGTACAAGACACAACCAGAACACCATCACAATACACAGACAGACAAAACTATCCAAGACAATCTCTCTCTCTCACACACACACACACACACACACACACACACACACACACACACAAGCACACAATATGGAGTAAAAGCCAACAGGCTACAGACTCCTCCATACACTTCCCCAAGGAGGGGAAGGTAAAAGGTGAGAGAGAGACAGAAAGAGAGAGAGAGAGAGAGAGAGAGAGAGAGAGAGAGAGAGAACGAGTGAGCGAGCAGACAGACCATTCCATCAGAACGACCTAATGATGGTGGAAAGGTTATTCGCCAAAATATCGTGGGACTTCAACGATTGCATCTGGCTGGACACCCGAGTGCCCTGGAAATAACACATATGCCAGGAAAGCCTCCAGTCACATGGATCCAGTTCTGTAAATGATTAGACGGTTTAGATTCAACCCATCTATTGAATGGAAATGGTAGACTGCGTAATAGCTGGATCAGTGAGAAATGTGACAGTTTCCTTGCATGGCAGGGGCTGGGGAGCTGTTTCGGAGTTGGATCTAAAACCACGGAGAGATATTTGAGGAGGCAACTCCGATAAGATCGCGCAATTTGAAACTTTACTGGCATATACATTGATGGAAAAAATCGCAACACCAAAAAATAATTAATGTAGATTAACGTAATTTCGGGAATACATTTGTCTACGTAACATATTTAAGTGATTGACATTGCAAGTTCACAATTTATAGTAAGCGCGTTTTGCAAATGTTACATGTTGATACATTAATAACCGGTGTAACTGTCAGAATGTTGAATGAAAGCATGGAAACGTGCATGCATTTTATTGTACAGGTGCCGAATGTCAGTTTGTAGGATGGAGTTCCATGCCTGTTGCTCTTCGTCGGTCAACACAGGAGCGGTTAATGCTGGTTGTGGATAACGCTAGAGTTGTCGTTCGATGATGTCCCATATGTACTCTGCTGGAGACAGACCTGGTGATCGGGCAGGCCAAGACAACATGTCGACACACTGTAGAGCATGTTAGGTTGCAACAACGGTATATGAAAAAGCCTTATCCTGTTGGAAAACATCTCCTGGAATGCTGTTCATGAATGGCAACACAACAGGTCGAATCACTAGACTGACATAAAATGTTGCAGTCAGGGTGCGGGAGATAACAAAGAGAGTGCTCCTGGTGTCTTACGAAATCGTACCCCAGACCATAACTCCAAGTATAAGTCCAATGTGTCTAGCATACAGACAGGTTGGTTGAAGGCCCTCAATTGGCCTCCTCCTAATCAACACACGGCCACCACTGGCACCAAACGAGAACGAGTTTTCATGAGAAAACATACAGACCTCCACCCTGCCCTCCAACGAGGTCTCATTTGACAGCACTGAAGTCGCAAACGCTGGTGGTTTGGAGTCAGTGGAATACATGTTACAGGACATCTGTCCCGGAGCTGTCCTTGAAGTAACTGTTCGTTGTGTCACTGTGGTGACAACTGTAGGTTGAGGAGCTGCCGCTTGTGTTTTTTGCTTGCTTGCTTGAGGAGGAAGGAAGGAAGAATGACAGGCCGCGGCAAGGGAGGAAAGGGGCTGGGCAAGGGTGGCGCCAAGCGGCACCGCAAGGTGTTGCGCGACAACATCCAGGGCATCACGAAGCCCGCCATCCGCCGCCTGGCTCGCAGGGGCGGCGTGAAGCGCATCTCTGGTCTGATCTACGAGGAGACCCGCGGAGTGCTGAAGGTGTTCCTGGAGAACGTGATCCGCGACGCGGTGACGTACACTGAGCACGCCAAGCGCAAGACTGTGACGGCCATGGACGTGGTGTACGCCCTGAAGAGGCAGGGGCGCACCCTGTACGGTTTCGGCGGTTAGGCAGGCAGGCAGCCGGTGTGCTGTGCTGTGTTGTGGCCTTCCCGCGGCCGTGCCGTGCCCGTGCTGCTGTAGATGCAATAGGATGCGCCAGAGCGATATGCCGAACACGATGGGCTTCCCTCTCGGTAGTGCCACATGGTCGTCCGGAGACCAGTCTTTATGCGACAATACATTCCGGTGACACCACTGCCAACAGTCATGTACAGCGGCTTCATTCCTGCCAGGTCCTTATGTAATATCGCAGAAGGAACATTCAGCCTCGTGCAGCCCTATTACACGATTTCGTTCAAACCCAGTGAAATGCTGATAGTGGCGTCTTTGTTGCCTTAAAGCATTCTTGACTAACGTCAACTCACCACGTCCTATCTTAAAGGTAACTAACGCTCGCGACCGCTAGAGCGTGTATTTAAAGCAAATCTGATTTGCATACTCATACAGGCGCTACCAGCGCCAGTCTTAAGCAACTGGCACGAAATCTGAATATACAACGTCTTTCAGGTGCAGAAACACGCATACCAACTTTCGTTTATGTCGCGCAACTCCATCATGGGTTTACGTTTTTTTTCTGTCAGTGTGGTTTGTGCGATAAAATTTCGGGTGAACTGTCGGATGTCAGCAACTTGCTGCCACAATATTTCAGCGCCATCATCAGGTGCATGGACTGCACCTGAATGGCAGCGGGAAGTACAGAGTAAGCTGAGGTGCGCCACAAGCACACAAGGCTAAATGCCTATGGTAATTGGTGTCGGAGGCGCACATTTAAAAAAAAAGTTGGATTAGGGTTATAGAATGGTAGTCTTAAAAGAAATTAGTACAGAGCAGATCCATAAGATATGTAACAGTTTCTAGAAATGTAAAATTAGTTTGTTTCGTCTGAACATTAAGGGGCTGAAAAACAAGATATATGAACTTCTTGTATGCCTAAAAGAAGTGGAAAATTCTGAGGTGATAGATGTTCTGTGCGTCTCGGAACACCAAGTAACTATGGGTATAGCGAAGTTAAACATAAGGGATTGCAGACTAACGTGATTTTTGTATAGAATGAACTTGGGAAAAGGAGGATTTGCAACATATGTAAAAGTTGGTTACAAAGCAAAAAAAAAAATACTGGCAGAGCCTAGAAGCATGTGTGTGTGAGTTGTTTCTCCAAAATACTCCTGTAATTCTAACAGTCTACAGATCCCCTCTAGGAAGCTTTCAGCTATTTGTGAGAAATATAAATGAATTCTTGACCTAGCTGTCAGACAATAAGAAACAATCAGTAGTTTGTGGAGATTTCAATGTAGACTTCTTCAAAGATTCTGGAAGGAAAATTTAACTGGACTAATTAATTCACTGTTTCGGACTGGTTTCACTGGTAAGTTCTCATCTCGTATGCAGAAGAGTAGCAGGGCCCTGTCATACCTTTTTTATAGATAGTGCCCAGCCTGAAAAATTAATGTGTACCATACTGTTAAAGGACTATCTGATCATGATTCACAGTTAACGGAAATAAACAATGTAGCACCTTACAGCTCATGTTCATATAAAACTGTCGCGCTTATTAATGAGAATGGGAGTGTGATGTTTTCATAACGAACTGAAAGAGGCAGCATGGGAAGGAATGTACACTCCTGGAAATTGAAATAAGAACACCGTGAATTCATTGTCCCAGGAAGGGGAAACTTTATTGACACATTCCTGGGGTCAGATACATCACATGATCACACTGCCAGAACCACAGGCACATAGACACAGGCAACAGAGCATGCACAATGTCGGCACTAGTACAGTGTATATCCACCTTTCGCAGCAATTCAGGCTGCTATTCTCCCATGGAGACGATCGTAGAGATGCTGGATGTAGTCCTGTGGAACGGCTTGCCATGCCATTTCCACCTGGCGCCTCAGTTGGACCAGCGTTCGTGCTGGACGTGCAGACCGCGTGAGACGACGCTTCATCCAGTCCCAAACATGCTCAATGGGGGACAGATCCGGAGATCTTGCTGGCCAGGGTAGTTGACTTACACCTTCTAGAGCACGTTGGGTGGCACGGGATACATGCGGACGTGCATTGTCCTGTTGGAACAGCAAGTTCCCTTGCCGGTCTAGGAATGGTAGAACGATGGGTTCGATGACGGTTTGGATGTACCGTGCACTATTCAGTGTCCCCTCGACGATCACCAGTGGTGTACGGCCAGTGTAGGAGATCGCTCCCCACACCATGATGCCGGGTGTTGGCCCTGTGTGCCTCGGTCGTATGCAGTCCTGATTGTGGCGCTCACCTGCACGGCGCCAAACACGCATACGACCATCATTGGCACCAAGGCAGAAGCGACTCTCATCGCCGAAGACGACACGTCTCCATTCGTCCCTCCATTCACGCCTGTCGCGACACCACAGGAGGCGTGCTGCACGATGTTGGGGCGTGAGCGGAAGACGGCCTAACGGTGTGCGGGACCGTAGCCCAGTTTCATGGAGACGGTTGCGAATGGTCCTCGCCGATACCCCAGGAGCAACAGTGTCCCTAATTTGCTGGGAAGTGGCGGTGCGGTCCCCTACGGCACTGCGTAGGATCCTACGGTCTTGGCGTGCATCCGTGCGTCGCTGCGGTCCGGTCCCAGGTCGACGGGCACGTGCACCTTCCGCCGACCACTGGCGACAACATCGATGTACTGTGGAGACCTCACGCCCCACGTGTTGAGCAATTCGGCGGTTCGTCCACCCGGCCTCCCGCATGCCCACTATACGCCCTCGCTCAAAGTCCGTCAACTGCACATACGGTTCACGTCCACGCTGTCGCGGCATGCTACCAGTGTTAAAGACTGCGATGGAGCTCCGTATGCCACGGCAAACTGGCTGACACTGACGGCGGCGGTGCACAAATGCTGCGCAGCTAGCGCCATTCGACGGCCAACACCGCGGTTCCTGGTGTGTCCGCTGTGCCGTGCGTGTGATCATTGCTTGTACAGCCCTCTCGCAGTGTCCGGAGCAAATATGGTGGGTCTGACACACCGGTGTCAATGTGTTCTTTTTTCCATTTCCAGGAGTGTATATAGAAAGTAATGCTAATGTAAAATCAACCCATCCCGTAGCAAATTTGTTACAATATTTGAAAGTAGCTTTCCTAAAAAGTTATCCAGAAAGTCCATTGAGAAAACAAGTAGGCCATGGATAACTAGAGAGATTAAAGTTTATGGAAGAGGAAAACGGAAATTCATAGAGGCCAGAATAGATCAAGATCCGACGTTGCTTACGTTCTATAAAAATACTATAATATTTTAAGGAGAATTATTAAAACGTCCAGAAATACACACGTCCCGATTTAAATTAATAATGCATATAATAAAATTTAAACTCTATGGGACATTGTGGAATTAGGTATGGGACAACCAGTCTTTGTAATATATATACTAAAATTGAACTAAGTGGCAATGTTGTGACTGATAATTCAGTAGCTGCAAGCCTTTTTATAATCGTGGCAGCAAAAATGAAGTAAAATAGTTCAGTTAAAGAAGCAAGAGAATGTATTAAAAATGTCCTTCCACAAAACTTGATGTAACTAGAAGTAGGATGAACATCCTTCACGTAAATTAATAGGGTTCTAGAAACTCTACTAAACAAAAGCTCGTGGTTTGTAGAATTTCCAGCACAATTTCGTCATTCTAACTTAATAAGTAATGTCCTCCTCCATAGCAAAAATGTCATCGCGGCTGACTGTTTTGCGGAGGGCTCGGGTTCGATTGTCAGTACTGCCTGGGATTTTTTCCTTGGCGTGAGGACTGGAAGGGTTGCACTCAGCTTTATGATGTCGACTGAGGAGCTGCTTCACAGAGTAGTAGCGTCTTCAGGTCACACGAAAACTGGCAACAGCAAGGAGGGACGGCGTGGTGAACCCGTGATCCTCCCTAACGTGCGAAACACCGATTGGAGAGATTATTTTATCCACTGTCGCCTGAATTCATATCTGCATATGTCAAATGCCATCCCATTCTCATCGAGCAGAATGTCTGATAAACCCGGGTCTGGAAACCACGTCTATAGGAATAAATCTGACCCGCGCCATTCAATTTGAGGTCTGGCATTTAACATAAATGGTTCAAATGGCTCTGAGCACTATGGGAGGTCACCAGTCCTCTAGAACTTAGAACTACTTAAACCTAACGACACACATCCATGCCCGAGGCAGGATTCGAACCTGTTTCCGTAGCGGTCGCGCGGTTCCAGACTGTAGCGCCTAGAACCGCTCAGTCACATCGGCCGACTTGGCATTTAACACAATTTACTCCTGGTCCTAAGTATTTGTTTTAGTTTAGAAAACATCGTTCTTGTGAAAAACAGCTAGCTCTTTACACCCACGAAGTGTTGAGTGCTACTGACAAGGGATTTCAAATCGATTCCGTATTTCTACATTTCCAGAAGGTTTCGATCACTGTACCACACAAGCGGCTTGTAGTGAAATTGTGTGCTTATGGCATATCGTCTCAGCTGTGTGACTTTATTCGTGATTTCCTGTTAGAGAGTTCGCAGCTCGTAGTAACTGATGGAAAGTCATCGAGTAAAACAGAAGTGATTTCTGGCGTTCCCCAAGGAAGTGCTATAGGCCCCCTGCTGTTCCATCTACATCTACATCTACATCTACATCTACATCTACATGACTACTCTGCAATTCACATTTAAGTGCTTGGCACAGGGTTAATCGAACCACAATCATACTATCTCTCTACCATTCCACTCCCGAACAGCGCGCTGGAAGAACGAACACCTAAACCTTTCTGCTCGAGCTCTGATTTCTCTTATTTTATTTAGATGATCATTCCTACCTATGTAGGTTTGGCTCAACAAAATATTTTCGCATTCGGAAGAGAAAGTTGGTGACTGAAATTTCGTAAATAGATCCCGCCGCGACGAAAAACGTCTTTGCTGTAATGACTCCCATCCCAATTCGCGTATCATATCTGCCACACTCTCTCCCCTACTACGTGATAATACAAAACGAGCTGCCCTTTTTTGCAGCCTTTCGATGTCCTCCGTCAATCCCACCTGGTAAGGATCCCACACCGCGCAGCAATATTCTAACAGAGGACGAACGAGTGTAGTGTAAGCTGTCTCTTTAGTGGACTTGTTGCATCTTCTAAGTGTCCTGCCAATGAAACGCAACCTTTGGCTCACCTTCCCCACAATATTATCTATGTGGTCTTTCCAACTGAAGTTGTTCGTAATTTTAACACCCAGGTACTTAGTTGATTTGACAGATTTGAGAATTGTACTATTTATCGAGTAATTGAATTCCAACGGATTTCTTTTGGAACTCATGTGGATCACCTCACACTTTTCGTTATTTAGCGTCAACTGCCACCTGCCGCACCATAAAGCAATCTTTTCTAAATCGCTTTGCAACTGATACTGGTCTTCGGATGACCTTACTAGACGGTAAATTACAGCATCATCTGCGAACAACCTAGGAGAACTGCTCAGATTGTCACCCAGGTCATTTATATAGATCAGGAACAGCAGAGGTCCCAGGACGCTTCCCTGGGGAACACCTGATATCACTTCAGTTTTACTCGATGATTTGCCGTCTATTACTACGAACTGCGACCTTCCTGACAGGAAATCACGAATCCAGTCGCACAACTGAGACGATACGCCATAGGCCCGCAGCTTGATTAGAAGTCGCTTGTGAGGAACGGTGTCAAAAGCTTTCCGGAAATCTAGAAATACGGAATCAACTTGAGATCCCCTGTCGATAGCGGCCATTACTTCGTGCGAATAAAGAGCTAGCTGCGTTGCACAAGAACGATGTTTTCTGAAACCGTGCTGATTACGTACCAATAGATCGTTCCCTTCGAGGTGATTCATAATGTTTGAATACAGTATATGCTCCAAAACCCTACTGCAAACCGACGTCAATGATATAGGTTTGTAGTTAGATGGATTACTCCTACTACCCTTCTTAAACACTGGTGCGACCTGCGCAATTTTCCAGTCTGTAGGTATAGATCTATCGGTGAGCGAGCGGTTGTATATGAGTGCTAAGTAGGGAGCTATTGTATCAGCGTAATCTGAAAGGAACGTAATCGGTATACAATCTGGACCTGAAGACTTTCCCGTATCAAGCGATTTGAGTTGCTTCGCAACCCGTAAGGTATCTACTTCTAAGAAACTCATGCTAGCAACTGTTCGTGTTTCAAATTCTGGAATATTCCATTCATCTTCGCTGGTGAAGGAATTTCGGAAAACTGCGTTCAATAACCCCGCTTTAGCGGCACAGTCGTCGGTAACAGTGCCATCGGCACTGCGCAGCGAAGGTATTGACTGCTTCTTGCCGCTTGTGTACTTTACATACGACCAGAATTTCTTCGGATTTTCTACCAAATTTCGAGACAATGTTTCGTTGTGGAACCCATTAAAGGCATCTCGCATTGAAGTCCGTGCCAAATTTCGCGCGTCTGTAAATTTTTGCCAATCTTCGGGATTTCGCGTTCTTCTGAACTTCGCATGCTTTTTCCGTTGCCTCTGCAACAGAGTTCGGACCTGTTTTGTGTACCACGGGGGATCAGTTCCATCTCTTACCAATTTATGAGGTATGAATCTCTCAATTGCTGTTGCTACTATATCTTTGAATTTGAGCCACATCTCGTCTACATTTGCATAGTCATTTCGGAAGGAATGGAGATTGTCTCTTAGGAAGGCTTCTAGTGACACTTTATCCGCTTTTTAAATAAAATTATTTTGCGTTTGTTTCTGGTGGATTTGGAAGAAATGGTATCGAGCCTAGCTACAACGACCTTGTGATCACTAATCCCTGTATCAGTCATGATGCTCTCTATCAGCTCTGGATTGTTTGTGGCTAAGAGGTCAAGTGTGTTTTCGCAACCATTTACAATTCGCGTGGGTTCGTGGACTAACTGCTCGAAATAATTTTCGGAGAAAGCATTTAGGACAATCTCGGAAGATGTTTTCTACCTACCACCGGTTTTGAACAAGTATTTTTGCCAACATATCGAGGGAAGGTTGAAGTCCCCACCAACTATAACCGTATGAGTGGGGTATTTATTTGTTACGAGACTCAAATTTTCTCTGAACGGTTCCGCAACTGTATCATCGGAGTCTGGGGGTCGTTAGAATGAGCCAATTATTAACTTAGTTCGGCTGTTAAGTATAACCTCCACCCATACCAATTCGCACGGAGTATCTACTTCGACTTCACTACAAGATAAACCACTACTGACAGGCACAAACACTCCACTACCAATTCTGCCTAATCTACCTTTCCTGAACACCGTCTGAGACTTCGTAAAAATTTCTGCAGAACTTATTTCAGGCTTTAGCCAGCTTTCTGTACCTATAATGATTTCAGCTTCTGTGCTTTCTATTAGCGCTTGAAGCTCAGGGACTTTCCCAGCACAACTACAACAATTTACAACTACAATTCCGACTGTTCCTTGATCCAAGCACGACCTGTATTTGCCATACACCCTTTGAGATTGCAGCCCACCCCGTACTTTCCCGAGGCCTTCTAACCTAAAAAACCGCCCAATCCACGCCACACAGCCTCCGCTACCCGTGTAGCCGCCAGCTGAAGATTTAGGAGACAATTTGAGCAGCCATCTTAGGTTGTTAGCAGATGATGCTGTTGTTTATCGACTAGTAAAAGTCATCAAAAGACCAAATCAAATTGCAAAACGATTTATAAAAAGATATCTATATGGAGAAAAAATTGGCAATTGACTCTAAATAACAAATAGTGTGAGGTCATCCACATGAGGGCTAAAGGGAGTCCGTTAAACTCCGGGTATCTGATAAATCAGTCAAATATAAAGGCCTTAACTTCAACTAAATTACAATTACGAACAATGTACAGGGGTCGCCAGAAAAATGTATACACACTTTAACCATCGAAAGGTATTACTTATGTATTTATTTTACATTCAATAATTGATCACACATACTGTACAATCTTCAGTTTAGCACATGGTTACTTTAAATGTTCAAAATGTTCACCGTTGGCGGCTATACACATAACAGAACAACGAGCGGTCGCCGCAAATACGTCAGTCAATGTTACAGTGGAGATCGTTGCACATGTCGCTCTAATCTCCTGGCGAAGTTCTTCCAGCATCCGTCGATAGACGTTATCTTTCAGTTCCCCACAACTAAAAGTCCATAGGTGTTAGATCTCGCGACTGTGGAAGGAACTCAATGGGCCTTCTTCGTCCAATCCAGTGCCCTGGGAAATTGTCATCCAGGGAAGCTACGGCTAGGTGGCAGTGTAGTAGCGCTCCAGCCTGTTAGTAGAAGACCTCTTCATCGGCTCCATAATGTGCACGTATACCTGGCAAAACTGATGTGTTTAACATTTCTAGGTACACTTCTCCAGTGACAGTAGCGTCAAAGAAAAAGGGTCCTACTAAGCCCCTAGATGATAGTCCACACCACGCATGGACCCCTGGTAGATTGACCGTTTTATCCACATAAACAAGCGGATTTTCCGGTGCCCAATACACACTGTTATGCCGATTCACGGTTCCATTAAGTTTAAATTGTGTCTCGTCACTCCAGACTACCTTCGTCCCAAATTGTTCGTCATCAGTTACCATTTGCTGATGCCATTCGCAAAATTGCATTCGGTGATCAGGATCGTCATCATTAACCGCATGCAGTAATAGTGGAATGTAAACTTTCCACTTTCCAGCTTTCAGAATTCTTCGTACACTTGTACTGCTAACCCCACTTCACGTGCACATTGCGTAGCACACTTCTGTGGAGACTTAACAAACGTTTCCAACACGAGAGCCGACGAAGCAGGACTTGTAGCTTTACACTGTCTTCCTGATTTTCCTTTGTGAGCCGATCGATGTCGCCGAGCGGTTCTAAGCGCTTCAGTCCGGAACCGCGCTGCTGCTACGGTCGCAGGTTCGAATCCTGCCTCGGGCATGGATGTGTGCGATGTCCTTAGGTTAGTTAGATTTAATTAGTTCTAAGTCTAGGGGACTGATGACCTCAGATGTTAAGTCCCATAGTGCTTAGAGCCGTTTTTTTCCCTTTGTGAATATCACAAATTGTTCCATGCAATTCCACACTTGCCAGTGATGCCTTTAATTGTTAGGTGGGTTGGGGGTTCTGTTTCAAACTCCCGCCTCCACTGACGTTGCACTTCAACGGCAGTATCAATCTTGAAAAACCGCTTCACAATACATTTTCTTGCTCGAATGTCAAGCGTGGTCGAGCCATCTTGTTTTCTCAATGCCGAGATGAAAGTACAAACATCTGTTGAGCTAAAGACCATACTACAACAGACTCGTAACTCAAAACGAACAACAATATCGATATCTCGATAGAGCCTGTCAAAGAGTGTATACATTTTTCTGGCGGACTCTGTGTATTGGAAAGAAGACGTAGAAAATATTATGGGGAAGGCTAACCAAAGACTGCGTTTTATTGGCAGAACACTTAGAAAATGTAACAGATCTACAGAAGAGACTGCCTACACTAAACTTGTCATTTTCTTTTAGAATACTGCTTCGTGGTCTGGGATCCTTGTCTACATCTACATCATATTTCCCCCCCTCTGTTCCACTCGCGGATCGCGCGAGGGAAAAACGACTGTCTGAACGCATCAGTACGAGCTCTAATTTCCGTTATTTGAATGGTGATAATTGCGCGATTTGAAAGTTGGTGGTAATAATATATGCTCTACATCCTCGGCGAAGATCGGATTTCGGAATTTAGTGAGCAACCCCTTCTGTTTAGCGCGTCGTCTGTCTGCAAGTTTGTCCCACTTCAAACTATCTGTGAGATCTGTAACGCTCTCGCGATGGCTAAATGTACCAGTCACGAACCTTGCAGCTCTTGTTTGGACCTTCTCAATCTCTTGAATGAAACCCAGCTGGTAAGGGTCCCATACAGACGAACAATACTCTTAAGACTGGACGAACTAACGTATTGTAAGCAATTTCCTTTGTTGAAGGACTGATCGCTTCAGGATTCTACCAATAAGTCGCAATCTAGAGTTCACCCTGCCCGTTACTTCTGTAATCTGATCATTCCATTTGAGATCATTTCGAATAGTCACACCAAGATACTTGACGGATGTTATCGCTTCCAAAGATTGGGCGTTTATTTCGTACTCTTACATTAATGGGGATTTTCGCCTTGCTATACGCAGTAGATGACACTTACTAATATTGAGAGATAACTGCCAGTCATTACACCTCGCATTTATTTTCTACAAATCCTCTTTGATTTGTTCACAACTTTCGTGTGATACTACTTTCCTGTAGACTACAGCATCATCGGCAAAGAGTCTAAGGCCGCTGTCAATACCATCAACCAGATCGTTTATGTAAATCGTAAAAAGCAGAGGACCTGTTACACTGCCCTGGGGCACACCCGAAGTTACGTCTGTTTCTGTTGAAGTCACCCCGTTCAGGACGACATACTGCTCCCTGTCTGTTAGAAAACTTTCTATCCAACCGCATATGTCATTGGATAGACCGCAATCGTGCATTTTTTGTAGCAAGCGACAGTGCGGAACTGAGTCGAACGCCTTTCGAAAGTCGAGAAATACGGTATCAACCTGGGAGCCGGTATCTAGAGCCTGTTGTATATCATGCACAAAGTCTTGCATGACCGCTGTTTCCTAAAACCGTTCTGGTTTCTGCAGATGAGCTTCTCAGAGTCTAGAAAGGTCATTATGTCTGAACACAAAATATATTCCATGATTCTACAACAAATCGATGTCAGTGAAATTGGCCGGTAATTATGTGCATTCGATTTTCTCCCCTTTTTATAGATTGCTATGACCTGGGCCTTCTTCCAGTCCCGTGGAACTTTCCGCTGTTCCAATGATCTCTGATAGATGATGGATAAGAATGGTGCTATATTTGTAACATAGTCAATATATAATCTTAACTGTTTTATAATCCCAGATACGCTAAACAGATAGGATTAACGGAGTATACCGAGAAAGATCAAAGAAGAGCAGCACGTTTTGTACTACCGAGAAACAAGGGGAAGTGTCACCGAAATGATACAGGATTTGGGGTGGACATAATTAAATCTTGTCACGAAATTTCAATCACCAACTTTCTCCTCCAAATGCGAAAATATTTTGTAGCCGCTGACCTACATAGGGAGGAACGTCATCATAATAAAGTGAGGGAAATCAGAGTTCGCACGGGAAGATATGGGTGTTCGTTTTTTCTGCGCGCTGTTTGAGATTGGAGTAATGGAGAACTACTGTGAAGGTAGTTCCATGAACCCACTGCCACGCACTTACGTGTGATTTGAAGAGTATCCACGTAAGTGTAGATGTAGATGCATCTGAATGGCATGAATTTAAATTTAGTACTTTTTCATAACGCTTCTGACTTGCGTGATCTGAACTTGGTGCTGCGTTCATAACGTACAAATTTCGAGAATGGATGGAGCTACTAGTACTAGTACTTCAAACAGGATGTTACGTTTAATGAATAACATTTATCCTCACCAGATGAAAATAGACATTGAATATTATTTCAACAGGTGCTGATCACATTAAACATGAATCATAAGCTGCATTAGAAAAACAAGAATTAATTTAATTGAATTAGTTGACGTGTTTTTGAATATAGAAGAGGAGAAAATAGAAACCAACAGATTTACTGTCTCTTGTTCACGAGACAAAGTGTCCTTCACAAATAAAAATGAAACGAAAAACTATTGAACCGAAAGAAGTTACCCTGAGTCTCGCCGCCTGACTTCCCCACGATGACGGAGCTGAGCGGTACTGCGACCTCGCGGCTGCAGCGACTGGCACTGGTCGACGTGAGTTCTGCGTCATCACTTCTGTGCTTGCACACTCGTCTGACGGCGGTTAAATCACGACTAAACCTGCCGAATTTCCAAAAAAATCCTATCCCTGTTTAATTTAAAGAGTTGTTGTTGTTGTTGTGGTCTTCAGTCCTGAGACTGGTTTGATCCAGCTCTCCATGCTACTCTGTCCTGTGCAAGCTTCTTCATCTCCCAGTACCTACTGCAACCTACATCCTTCTGAATCTCTTTAGAGTATTCATCTCTTGGTCTCCCTCTACGATTTTTACCCTCCACACTGCCCTGCAATCCTAAATTGGTGATCCCTTGCTGCCCCAGAACATGTCCTACCAACCGATCCCTTCTTCTAGTCAAGTAATTTAAAGAGAACAAAATCAAAATGCGTCATTAAACTTGTGCGAAATTCAGCACATAGTGAACAAATACTCCTAACGGACGAGTAAAATACATGATTCCCAGTGAAGCTCCTGAATAAGCCAAAAGCTCCCCAAACATGTATCAGCAAACGAAAATTTTGTCTAAATCTTTTCCACTTTCTGTGATCATTACCAACAGTCTGTCAAAACTTGCAGTTATAAACAGAGCTTAGTCCGTCAGGACCGAAGACTGAACAGAAAACTGTCTACTTGGCTGTGTGCTAAGGCGGATGTCCGGTCTGTACTTGCTGGTTACCAACCAGAAGTTGTTGTGTCGATTCCCTAAGGTCTCGACACAATGAGTGGCTAGGTGCACGCGAAACTAACGCAGACGGGCGTAAATTCTGAAACAGGAGACTGGATGAAAAACTATAAAGAAAAGAAGAGAGATTGTCATCTACTTAACTTTTAATGATGTTCTTCTTGTTGAAATACATCTCTTGCATAGTAGTAAGCAATTAGCAATGATACACATGGCGCCTTGCTAGGTAGTAGCGATGGACTAGCTGAAGGCTATTTAATCTGTCTCTCGGCAAATGAGAGGAAGACGTGATACGTCTTGTCGCAAGCTATGTCGTCCGTACAACTGGGGCGAGGTCATGTCCGTGTCTTGTGACCTGCCCTGTGGTGGCGCTACGTTTGCGAATACACAGTGGCGACACGCGGGTCCGACATGTACTACAGGACCGCGGCCGATTTAAGTTACCACCTAGCAAGTGTGGTGTCTAGCGGTGACACCACATTCCTCCCCCGCAAATCGGCGAACGGTCGTGAGATAAGGCTTCCGCCCGCCGTGGGGAGGACCCCATGTTGACGTATGCGATGAGGTGGGGAGCCTAACAACAGGCGAGGCTGTGCCACCCGCACCCGGCCATTCGGTCCGAGGGGAGCTAGGAAACGCCTGCAAACCTAGTCCAGGGTGCACGTCAACATGAGGTGTTTGCGCACGTAATGATATAAGAGGAGCCGCGGGGTCGACCTCCATGTGGTCGGAGCACCCGACGGGCGAAGACGACATCTGGTCCGGAGCGGGCAAGAGGTCCATGGCGGAGGACGGCTGGTCACGGGAAACAAGCGGCGGCGCGTGACCCAGGGAGGCGCCATGCGGTTGCAGCGAAGCGTCCGCTGCGGGCGGCGCCGGCGGCGGCTGCGGCGGCGCGACGCCATGAGGCAAAATGGAAGGCATCGTCGGTAACACCTGGGGATGAGGCGAGCCAGTAGATGGGTCCCCAGGGCGCTGACCTGACGGCTCCGTCGCTGAAAGCAGACGGGGAGCGGCAGAACCCAGGCGACGACAGAGGCGCAGCTGATTGAGATGCCGACGCACCTCACCAGAGGCCCCCAAAACCAAATACATCGCGCGGCCGAGGCAGCGAAGAATGCGCCCTGCGAGCCAACGCTGTGAACCGCGATAGTTGCGATAATAGACAACGTCGCCAGGAGCAAAAGCAGGAGTCTGCCGCTGCACAGGAACCTGATGTGGCGGATGCAGCAAAGACATCAGAGTTCGATGAGGACGACCATAGAGCAATTCAGCCGGCGAGCGACCATCGCGGGGCTGAGAGCGATATGAGGACAAAAAGAGCAACAAAGCGTCCTCCCGAGAATGCGACTCTTTCAACTTCAACATCTGCGACTTGAAAGTCCGGACCAATCGTTCAGATAGTTCGCAGCCGTAGGGACCGACGCACAAATAGTTTGTAAATATTGCTGAAATAAAGCAGGGGCGGACGCACACCCGAATGGCAGTCTTTTGAAGCGATACAAGCCAAGATGCGTGGTAACCACTAAGACGCGCTGGGATTCTTCGTCCACAGGTATTTGCAAGTACGCATCTGCTAGGTCCAATTTTGAAAAATATTTTCCCGGGCACAGTTTGTCAAAAAGATCTTCCGGGCGGGGCAAAGGAAAAGTAGCAGTCACCAGTTGTGGATTCACAGTTGCCTTGAAGTCCACGCAAAGTCTCAGTTTTCCGGAAGGTTTTGGCAAAATGACTAAGGGTGAGGCCCAGAGAGAAGCCTGCACACGTTCAATTACACCTTGAGATTCGAATTCGGCTAACGTTTTTGCGACCTCATCACGCAATGCATGGGGAACATTGCGCGCTCTGAAAAATTTTGGTTGCGCGTTGTCTTTCAGTTCCAAATGCGCTTCATAGTTCTTAGCGCAACCAAGGCCCGGAGCAAAAATGTCTGCAAATTCTTCACAAAGACTAGAAACGCTGGCGGAAGGCACAGTCTGATTCACAGATAGGACCTGATTTACAATAGACAAATTAAACAATTGAAACAAATCTAAACCAAACAAGTTCACTGCACTAGAAGAACGAAGAACGTAAAATGATACAAGTTTTGTTTGTCCCTTGTATGTTGCAAGAAGGCTGCACTGTCCTAACACAGGTATATGCTGTCCTGAGTAACTATGTAACTTAACATTTGCGGCACGCAATGGCGGTTGGCCCAGTTGTTTGTACGTGTCGTGATTAAGCAATGAAACAGCAGCTCCGGTATCGAGCTGGAATGGTATCACTTTGCCTTCAAAGTCTAAGTCCACAAAAAGTTTATTGTCCTGCTGACGACAAGAGCGACTGTCACGTGCAAATTGAACTGATACAGGTACAGAAGCACTTGCGACTTTACGGGATTTCCTGCGACGTCGACACACACTTTGGGTGGGACGAACACAGTCACTGTTAGCTAAAGTGTCACTGGACGGGTGGGCATGAACTACATGAATGTCCATGGGCGAAGGTCCACGAGCCTGATTGTCCTGGGTTCGATTCCGGCGCGAAGCAAAGGGCCTGGAATTTGTGTGATTGTCTGATCTGAACTTTTTCTGGCAAACACTTTGTACATGTCCTTTCTTGTGACAGTAAAAGCAAATAGCTTGGCGTGACGGGCAATTTTCACGCGAATGTCTAGTGGCACACCGCGGGCAAGATTTCACTGCATTTGCTTGCTTACGCGGCGCACGTGGTTGCAAGCGAGGCTGCCGCAGCGAAGTCGGGCGCGAGGGCCGCTTAGCGTCCCGTGCAGCGGGCCGGGCGGGCCGATTAATGTGACACACTGCTGGCGAAGTTTCAAATGATGCCTGAGCAAAGTCAAGTGTGTCTTGCCTGTCCAATATGTCTATCACTTGTTGCAGGGAGGGATTAACTAGTTTCAAAATCTGTTCCCGTATGCGAACATCAGAAACGTTCTGTGCAATTGCATCACGCACCATAGTATCTGAATATGGGAGGCCACATTCACAGGCAAACGCGCAGTCTCTAGTAAGGCCTTGCAAAGTTGCTACCCACTCCCTGTTAGTCTGACCGGCGGTACGTTTTGTACGAAAAAACGTATACCGTTTTGCAACAACATTAACTGTTTCTTTGAAATAGGCATCTAAAGCCGACAAAATTTCCTCGTAGGTCAGAGTTGCTACGTCGCGTCGGGGAAACAATTTCACTATCACACGGTAGGTAGACACACCGACACAAGAAAGCAAAAACGGCTGCCGCTCTTTACCTTGAATTCCATAAGCTGTGAGGTGGAACCGGAACTGATCGGCCCACTCAGTCCAGCTCTCGTTATGGGCCTCGAAGGGCCTAAATGGCGGTGCGACAGCGTTGTGTGGCTGCGGTAGCGAAGAAGCGGCTGCCGCCGCATCGGTTTGCAGCGCACGTTGACCCTGGACGAGCTGTCCAAGGGCTTCCAATAACGCCTGCGTCTGCTGATTCTGCAAGCGAAAAAATTCGGACAGTACATCTGGAGAATGCGGCGAAGCCATGACACAAGCAAATTAGAGCAAATATAACACAAAGACTGCAACGTGGGCGCGGCACCACTCCTCGGCGCCAAAATATTGTTGTGTCGATTCCCTAAGGTCTCGACACAATGAGTGGCTAGGTGCACGCGAAACTAACGCAGACGGGCGTAAATTCTGAAACAGGAGACTGGATGAAAAACTATAAAGAAAAGAAGAGAGATTGTCATCTACTTAACTTTTAATGATGTTCTTCTTGTTGAAATACATCTCTTGCATAGTAGTAAGCAATTAGCAATGATACACATGGCGCCTTGCTAGGTAGTAGCGATGGACTAGCTGAAGGCTATTTAATCTGTCTCTCGGCAAATGAGAGGAAGACGTGATACGTCTTGTCGCAAGCTATGTCGTCCGTACAACTGGGGCGAGGTCATGTCCGTGTCTTGTGACCTGCCCTGTGGTGGCGCTACGTTTGCGAATACACAGTGGCGACACGCGGGTCCGACATGTACTACAGGACCGCGGCCGATTTAAGTTACCACCTAGCAAGTGTGGTGTCTAGCGGTGACACCACAGAAGTACCTCTTGCCTGTTGCCAGGACAGCCGGACATAGATATGCATGTTAATCTCGTAAAGCAGTTCGCCTGATTCAGATAACAGAAGAAGAATGCTGAAGAGTGATAAAGGAATGAAGCCAGACTCTCGCGTTGAAAAGTCACGAATCTTGAAATTCCCCGAATCTTTACTTTTTCTTGCATGCCTCTCCCAATCACAGGACAGAACACAATGCAGAGCGCCTGTATTACGAAACGAAAAAAAAAATCTGTTCAATCCCACGTCTTGTTACATTTTGTGCTTGCCAGGAAAGCGTCTCGTAGCGCGCCTCTGATGTCATGGACTCATGATGTATAAACCAATGAGCACTTCTCTTTCTGCACGTTGTATTCACAGTCTTGACTTACATTTTGCCATTCCTAAATTAGTACAACTTCCGTATGGTCAAGCGGCCAGTAAAAAATAAACATAACCCGCTGGATTTTTACGATGTTTCTTGAGTGTGATGAGTTTCCATTGTGCGCAGAGACCAAGCATTAGATTAAAAAATATGAGAAATGTAGAGATGATAACGAGTGAATAGCGCTCGCATGTTTTGTGGTAGGATTAATTTATGCAAAAACTATTGATCCTTATCTCTACCACTTGCAAATCTGTTATTGTACCATTATTCATGCCAGAGTGTCATGTGATCCGTGATGGAAAATTTCCATTTAATTTCCAGATGCTCCTAATCGTAGCTAATTTTCTGTTTTGTTTCATTGGTGGCAGTTCCACAAACTTGCATCACTTTGTGACAAACGCTTAATTGTTTATTGTTGTGCTCATACTTATAAACTAACCGGTAATTTTCATGGCACGCCTCAGTACGTTATCTCTGCTGGTGCAGGCCGCGGATCGGTTCTAACCGGTTTCTAACCTCTAGATAAGTGAAGAATTTCCAGAGTTAGATTACCCAATAGGGCTCCTTGGTGCCCCACTTCCTCTCCCCCGGGGAACCATCGGTAGTTGAGCAAGGACACTCAGAGGAACCACCCAGGTAATTTTGTGACGTGTTCAATGTCACATAGGAGAACCCCGAGCCCTTCCCTTCCTCCCCATCTCCTTCCTCTGGATCAATGAGGATACTGCACCTACCATACCTCCATCTTTCATAACTGGGACACTTGAAAGGGAGCGATTCACTGTGTAGCTGAGCGGCTTAGGGAGAGGATCAGACTGTGTTTATTTGTTAATAACAAATTACATTAAGTCACTTCACTTGAGTTCTATTTGTTAATACAAATTTAAAAAATTACGTCATTCGAGGCATCAGTAGAGACCACACCAAGGTATATATATAAAGGATTTGCCATAACGTCATTATTTTTGTCAATAAGTACGTTTCTACCACTATTACGTCACACACACTAATAATGAAGTGGTGGCTTAACAATGATGCGTAGATCTGGACCATGCTGAATTGTGGTTGGCTGAGCGTCAGGACGTCGACATGACGCGACGTTGTGACAGGAAGTTGCGTCGTAATGACACGACGCAATGCTATGTTGAAGTAACGTTGACATTTCACGGAACTGGGTGAAATGCGTAAAATTGTGGAAAATATGGAATATGAGCGCCTTACATAACTGTCTGGGTGTGGTGTCTGCTGGTGTCTCAAACGACGAAATATTAAATTGTTATTAACATATTCAGCTCGACTGACGTAATTTGTTATTAAGAACTAGACATAGTCTACATCCTCTCCCTATACACACACACACACACACACACACACACACACACACACACACACACACACATATATATATATATATATATATATATATATATATATATATATATATATATATGCCCGAATTAGTTACCACTGCTTTTGAAGCACACCACCCCAGCTCCATCTTTTACGACTGGGACACCTGAATGGGCACCATAGGAAGAGGATGTAGACTATGTCTAGTTCTTAATAACAAATTACGTCAGTCGAGCTGAATATGTTAATAACAATTTAATATTTCGTCGTTTGAGACACCAGCAGACACCACACCCAGACAGTTATGTAAGGCGCTCATATTCCATATTTTCCACAATTTTACGCATTTCACTCAGTTCCGTGAAATGTCAACGTTACTTCAACATAGCATTGCGTCGTGTCATTACGACGCAACTTCCTGTCACAACGTCGCGTCATGTCGACGTCACGACGCTCAGCCAACCACAATTCAGCATGGTCCTGATCTACGCATCATTGTTAAGCCACCACTTCATTATTAGTGTGTGTGACGTAACAGTGGTAGAAACGAACTCATTGACAAAAATAATGACGTTATGGCAAATTCTTTAAACACTACCGATTTCTAACCAAAGACATTGTACAAGAAATAGCACTCTGCAACAGATAAACCACCACTACGTTACTAGATTGTGAGAAGTCATAGCAAATTTCTCATGGCTCTAACCAGAGGTACTGCATGTGTGTAGCACAGCGCTACAAAATGACAACGATGTGTGGATCTATAGCCGCGGACACCGATACTTGGTGTATGGTCACGGACACACTACCACCCAACCCAGAAATTTGGCAAGAAAGTTGCATAATAATAGGCGTGATCATCTCAAGCCTGGTGGCTGACAATGCTGCTGTATCAGTTCAGGCCCAAGGATCTCCCACCTGCAGTAAATACGGAAAACAGTTTCCAACACATCCGTGGAAATATGGATGACTGCTACATTACGAGGACCCCCCGCCGGCATTCTCTGGAATTTCTCGACCAGTTGTGGACACCAGGTCGTAAACGAGAGAGCTCCCCATTTTGACCCAGCAATGTATATCTGATCATTTCCAATCTAGTGGCTTGCTCAAAAGACACTCAGTCATTCAGGGAGAGGGATAGCATCCAATCAAGCAAGTCATAACTCGCAGACACCCACACACGCACCAGAGAAAATCTGTAGGTTTGTTAGCATATGCTAACAGTTTAACCGCCAAGCACTTCCATCCCCACCCCCTCCCCCACCCTTCTCTTTAGACCAATAATAAACAAGATAAACCCTCTCACACAACCATCATGCTTTTAAAACTAGCGTGGACGAACCCATTTCAAGCCAGGCAGCAGTGGGGTGAATACACATAATTATTATTACAATAATGAAGAAAAAACCTACAGTGTTATTGATTAGCGGTGATGGTACAAGACTCGTAAGTACAATCCTGTGGACTAGATCTCAGGCAAAAAGTTTTGCATCACCCCGGTTTTCAGAACTCCTGAAGATAGACGTTGGCTGTGGATATTGTACCACAGACACAGTCCCTTTGACTGTTCAGGGATGTCACTAAACCCGCTCGAAAATGTAAACAACCGTGCATGAGCAGCGCGTATTAGACGGAGGGAGTCCGACGGCCGGTCAGTTCCAGTCATTCCACCAGGAAGGAGGTACACAGCGCTTGCTGTCTGTAGTTCAACCATGCCTAGACGGTCAATACCGCGGTTCGATCGCGTCCGCATTGTTACTTTCTGCCAGGAAAGACTGCTCTCAACAAGGGAAGTGTCCAGGCGACTCGAAGTGAAACAAAGCGATGTTGTTCGGACATGGAGGAGATACAGAGAGACAGGAACCGTTGATTAAATGCCAGCTCAGGCCGCTCAAGGGCTACTACTGCAGTGGATGACCGCTACCTTCGGATTATGGCTCGGAGGAACCCTGACAGCAACGCCACCTTGTTGAATAATGCTTCAAGTGCAGCCACGTCGTGTTACGACTCAAACTGTGCGCAATAGGCTGCGTGATGCACACCTTCACTCCCGACATCCGTGACTACGTCCATCTTTGCAACCACGACACCATGCAGCGCGGTACAGATGGGCCCAACAACATGCCGAATGGACCGTTCAGGACTGGCATTACCTTCTCTTCACCGATGAGTGTCGCATATGCCTTTAACTAGA
The DNA here is from genome assembly GCF_023898315.1 of Schistocerca nitens. NCBI lineage: Eukaryota > Metazoa > Arthropoda > Insecta > Orthoptera > Acrididae > Schistocerca > Schistocerca nitens. The sequence continues at coordinate 201,221,541 of NC_064615.1, read as the reverse complement.
CAATCGTCGGAGACGTGTTTGTAGGCAACCCGGTCAGTCTGAACGTCTTAGACACACTGTCCAGCGAGTGCAAGGAGGTGGAGGTTCTCTGCTGTATTGGGGTCGCGTTATGTGGGGCCGACGTACACCGCTGGTGGTCATGGAAGGCGCCGTAACTGCTGTACGATACGTGAATGTCATCCTCCGACCGACAGTGAAACCATATCGGCAGCATATTGGCGAGGCATTCGTCTTCATAGACGACAATTTGCGTCCCCAACGTGCACATCTTGTGAATGACTTCCTTCAGGACGCGCGGTTTGAGGCGTCATGTCACGGACTGCGCAGCCCCTCCCGCCGGAGGTTCAAGTCCTCCCTCGGGCATGGGTGTGTGTGTTGTTCTTAGCATAAGTTAGTTTAAGTCGTGTGTAAGTCTAGGGACCGATGACCTCAGCAGTTTGGTCCCTTAGGAATTCACACACTTTTGAACATTTTTGAACTTCCTTCAGGGTAACGACATCGCTCGACTAGAGTGGCCAGCATGTTCTCCAGCTTTGACACCTATCGAACATGCCTGGGACAGAGTGAAAAGGGCTGTTTATGGACAATGTGACCCTATATATACCTTTTTTAGATTGAGGTCAGCTGATAGGTATACCTGCTTAAAGGAAGTCCCTCTAACTAAGGGCTCACCTTCAGAGGACGTCATGTTTCGAAGTAGAGAAGGAATTAGCATATTTCATCAAAATATAACAGGTATTAGAGATAAAGTTAGTGAACTGCTTATAGATGTTGACTCTGAAATTATTGGTATATAAGAGCACCACTTAAATAATTTGACAATTCAGAGGCTTCCTTTACCAGGATACAGATTAGCTGGCCGTTTTTCAAGTAGTTCCTTGCAGGGTGGGGGAGTGGTTATGTACGTAAGAAACAGTATTCCATTTGAGTCCCTAGACATATCACGTCGCTGTGCTGAACAGATAATTGAATACTGTGCAGGGGCATTTGAATTTAGTGAAACTAAACTTCTAATTGTTGTTGTTCATAGGTCCCCTGACTCTGTCTTCATAGCATTTCTGTTCAAGCTAGAGAGGGTTCTTGATTCACTTTGTAGGAAGTACCAGAAGTTAGTTATATATGATGACTTCAATATAAATTTTGTGTATGATGGTGGAAGAAAAAAGGATGTTGGTAGATCTCCTAAACTCATATGATAAGTTGAAGACTGTGTTTTTTCCAGCTAGGGTGCAGGGGAACAGTAGCACAGCCATAGACAGTATTTTTATTCATTCTTCATTACTAGATGGGCATTCAGTTAATGAAAGGGTGAATGGTCTTTCAGACCATGATGCACAAATTTTAACACTAAAAGGTTTTTGTACTCGAACAAATGTCATATAATTACAAATTATGTAGGAAAGTTAATCCAACAGCAATAGAGAGTTTTTTAAACCTTGTCAAGGAACAAGAGTGGCAGGATGTTTATAGGGCCGATAACATAATATGATAAATATAATGCTTTCCTTAACACATTTTTCATGCTCTTTGAGAGTTGCTTTCCATTAGAAGTTTCTAAACGGGGTACCAGCAATAATATGCAGCCCAGGTGACTGACTAGTGGGATAAGGATATAATGTACAACAAAGCGGGAATTATCCAAAATGTTAGAAGTAGTCACAATAAAGCTACAGTAGCCCATTACAAACAGTATTGTAAGGAGCTTAAAAATGTTATTAGGAAGGCAAAGAGTATGTGGTATGCAAATAGAATAGCTAATTCACAGGATGAAATTAAAACGACATGGTCAGTTGTGAAGGAAGTGTCTGGTCAGCAGCACAAGGTCGACGATATAAAACCAGTTCGTAGTAAAAATATTTCTGTTACTGATAAATCAGATATATGTACAGTATTTAAAAATCATTTTCTGAGCATTGCTGGTGAATTAAATAAAGATTTAGTTTCTACAGGGAATCATATAACTTTCTTGGCAAATGCCTTTCCAAGATTGATGTCTGAAATACTCCTCTGTGATACAGACAAGAGGGAGATTGAGTCAATAATTAAATCACTGAAGACTATGGACTCTCATGGATATGATGGAGTGCTTAGCAGAATGTTACTGTGCTGCACATATTAGCCCTGTATTTAGCCATATTTGTAATTTTTCCTTTAGGAATGGTCAGTTTCCTGAACGACTAAAGTACTCAGTAATAAAGCCGCTTTATAAAAAGGGAGGAAAGGATAATGTAGACAATTTTAGACCTATTTCTGTGCCATCAGTGTTTGCTAAAGTTATTGAAAAGGCTGTGAATGTAAGGATAATTGATCATTTTATATCACACGATTTGTTATCAAAAGTACAGTTCGGCTTCAGAAGTTGTTTAACAACTGAAAATGCTATATTCTCTTTTCTCTGTGAGGTGCTGGATGGGTTAAACATAAGGTTTCGAACGCTAGGTATATTTTTTGATTTAACTAAGGCATTTGATTGTGTTGTTAACAAAATATTGCTCCAGAAATTGGGCCATTACAGAATATGGGGAGTAGCTCACAATTGGTTCACCTCTTACTTTAGCAACATACAGCAAAAGGTCATTATTCACAATGTTGAGAATGGCTGTGATGTGGGATCTGAGTGGGATATAGTCAAGTGGTGGGGTGGGTGGGTGCGGGGGGGGGGGGGATGCCCCAGGGATCAGCCTTGGGGCCACTCCTGTTCCTTATTTATATAAATGATATGCCCTCTAGTATTATGGGTAACTCTAAAATATTTCTATTTGCTGACTACACTAGCTTGTTAGTAAAATATGTTGTGTGCAACATTGGCCCAGTTTCAAATAGTGCAGTTCATGACCTAAGTTCATGGTTTGTAGAAAATAACTAACTCTAAATCACAGTAAGACTCAATTTTTACAGTTTCTAACACACAATTCAACAAAACCTGACGTTTTAATTTCACAGAATGGGCACTGATTTGTGAAACTGAACAGTTCAGATAGATAATAAACTGTCGTGGAAAGCCCACGTTCAGGATCTTGTTCAAAGACTTAACGCTGCCATTTTTACGATTTGAATGGTATGTGAAGTGAGTGATCGTTCGACACGACAATTAGTCTACTTTGCTTATTTTCATTCGCTTATGTCGTATGGTATTATGTTTTGGGTTAACTCTTCCCATTCTAAAAGGATGTTTTTGGCTCAGAAACGGGCGGTTCGGGCAATAAGTGGTGTAATTTCACGAACCTCTTGTCGACCCCTGTTCACGAGTCTGGATATTTTGACGTTGGCCTCTCAATATATACATATTCCTTACTGTCATTTCTTGTTAACAATATTAGCTTATTCCCAAGAATAATCAGCTTTCACTCAGTTAATATTTGGTAGAAATCAAACCTGCGTCTGGATCGGACTTCCTTAACTCTTGTGCAGAAAGGTGTGCAGTATACTGCTCCATCCATTTTCAGTAAGCTACCCCTCGAATTCAAAAATCTCAGCAGTAATCTACGCGCTTTCAAATCGAAACTGAGGAGTTTCCTCATGGATTATTCCTTCTATTCTGTCGAGAAGTTCCTTGAAAAATTAAGCTGGTTCTTGTTGTATTGTTGATTACGTTTACTTAAACTTATGGATTGACTTTTTTCGTGTTCATAAACATTTTGTTTTTATCTGTTATTACTTTTATGTTGTAATTTCATTTACTGACACATTCCATGACCTTGGAGATTTGCTCCTGAATTTTGTCCTACGGAATCTAACGTGTAAATAAAATAAAATATCCTCACCACACACAAATGAGGCTGTACAATGGCCACAGTGCATCAAAAATAATCTGTTTATACATGCAAAGTCATACACTCTCTCACCACATGATAAAAAAGCGACCTCAGAGATCGAGCACCGTCTGTTGATAAACCGATTCTTCAGTATCCAAATTGGAAACAGTAAAAGCACAATGACTGCTGGAAGAAACAGGTTGCACGTACCTGGTAACTGCAGAATTACCGCCATTTCTTTCTGATTCCTGCGAGCCCAAAAGGCCCCAGGCAGCTGAGAGGTGTAATCGGAACAATACTCTCAGTGTAAATGAAGCAAATGAAACGTCTAGTTCTGGAACCCATAGCCTCGAAGTGCAGATGGAAACCGCTGCAAAAGCGGTCTACGCCAAGTGATAGAAGTAGGGAGTCAACATTGCTGGAGAGTTTGCTGCATCATCTGTCGATAAACCGAGTCTCCAAAGATCCAACGTGATCCAAATTGCGACCAACACGAAAAATGACTACTGGAAAAACAGGCTGCACATAATTGATAACAGTGCATCCATCTTCTTATTTTGGACAGATGCTGCGCGTTTCTGTCGATGCTACTGACCCAGGGCCAATTCCTGGAATACGGTGATGTTCATCACCTCTCCCACTAGCCTCAAATCAAGAGCCGTCTCATTGGCTGCAAGTAACCTTGGGGGGAAATCATCCAACGCAAACTGATAAATTGGTGGATGGGGGGGGGGGGAGGAGATCACTGACCTGTGAGTCTGTGCAATTAATGGCCAGAAAATTTCTCATCCCCCAACTGTGATCAGGGCGTGCGCAAGACTGTCCCCACAATGTAGCCATAACGAAATGATATCTGAGCAGTCCACACACAACAGCGAAGGGGTCTGTAATCTCCAGATGCTAGTTTGATAATGCTACCGGTGTGCCACTGTCTAAGCAGACAGAGGAATATGTATGAATGAAAACGTTCTAATATTGTTTTTGTTACACGTTTGTGGGCTGTTGAACTTACTCATACAGACTTATTGTTAACAAAAAAGCATTATTTAGTAGCTAAAACACCTCAAACGTTTACTGGTTACAGCAATATGATCAGATGCTGAACGTTAAGATTTTACCACGAATTCACCTCTCTCCCAGCTCACACATATCGTTAGAATTTCGACAACGTCCCAACTACAACAGTTGTCGTTGACTAATCGTAAATTGGCTAATATCGGCGGAGTCAAGTTTAGAGTCTGATACTTCTGGGAGGAGCAATAGCAGAATTTATCTGCACAGCGAGATTTTACCAACTCGAGTGTACTAAAAAATGGTTCTGAGACATATATGCAACAACTTGTGTCATGTAAACGTAGGCTTCCGCAGCCGTTGTTGTCAACTATAAAATTACGACGTTTCGCCTCCTTCCTCAGGGTATATTGCTAACTGCAACAAACAGAAGTTAGCAATACACCCTGAGGAAGGCGCCTTGCAACAGTCGCCGAAACGTCGGAAATTTATAGTTGACAATGCAGCCTCAAACCCAGAAGAATTTTATTAACTTGTGTCATTTTTGCCATTGAGATGTAATCCATTAAAAAATGTGTTCTCGCATCACATATAGTGTTAAATTTTTGTCACAAGACAGACTCACATGCTGTTAACTATGAAGAAGAAAAAAAGAGTTATGGTCAAACCATGTGTTTCATAAGGTTGCTGACACACGTCATAGAGTGAATCTTTTTGTTGTTTTCGGAAATGCTCTAACACGACTCTTATTAAGTAGAAGACTTCACCAAACACCAATAACGTAATGGTGGACCTGTTATTGGTAGGATCAATCAACACTCTAGAATTACATGAACTCAAATTGGCCAATGCTTGTTTTTCGTGAGAATAATATTGACAACTGACATACACAGTCAATGTTAGGTAAGAGAAAATAGAACTTGTACAGATACGCACTTTCCTATCTCTCTAGCTCTGGTTTTGTGAGTGGCGCATGGTAGCATATGGAATATGTGTGTATGTGTTCTCTAAAAAAAAATTGCAAAGAGACGTCGTGATTGAGTGATCCTCCTATAACCGAGATAGAGTTCGAATATTCATTAAAAAAACACGATGTAACATATCTGGGGAGAGCATGTTTTTTGTATTCATAGCTCCCAATGCATAATACGTGCTGTTTCCCAGGCTTGATTCTACAGGAAGTAACAAGGCAACGAAAATTCCACCATTCAAAAACATCTACCAATATCTCTGTTTTGCGTAACTGATTCCCCTGTGAAAACTATAGGCACACAGCACATAGTTTTATAAGTTATTATAGGTCCTGGTTTCTTTTTTAAATATAGTATCGAGGTATTACATACTGCCATTACCGAATAAGCCATTAAAACTACAGTCTTCCCCATCGTGGAGACACACAGCTAAAAATAAATATTTATGTGTTTCCGTTTTAGGAATCACAACAGCAAAAAGACGTCATGATCAACAACATCTAATCTAGTATTACTCCCCCAGTTGACAAGGTGTAGAACGATCGTAGATCTACATAGATGAGATCTTCAGTGGCCTTTACGTAACAGGAAGGTATAATTTGCTCAGTATCGTTCCCAGCAAAACAACCAGGTCTCACTATTGCATTACCAGAAGCACTGTCACTAAATTTTTTCACATTCTTAACAAACACAAAAGATCTCTGGGGAGGGTAGTGCATTTGACAACCAAAATAACCGCAAATAACAAACATGATTATTAACTGCAGTAGCAAAAAACTTCCAGGTAAAGTCTATGATTGGAACACTTCCAATGACACAGTCTTCTAAATGTAATTGAACTCGTGGTATATTGTGTGCACCGTGATATTAATACCCCAGGGCCATGGGAAGGGAGGGAGATTTGTGGTCCAACAACGACAAGTAACAGGCAAAGTGCTACTCTGCACAATAAAAACGCATACTTATCGGTGTAAATATATTACGTCTATAAAAAAAATGCGAGCTGAGGCTCCAAAGCCTGACAGTTTCATGGAAGATTGTGATAATGCAACCCTGGCATGGAGGATCGCTATAATATATGAACGACACTGGCATCGTTTTAAGTAGAAATAAGACGTGATTTTTGATTAAATAAAATGCATAATCTAGACTTAGGTTTTCAGTCCCGCATTTACGCTCCCTCCATAGTAGTAGCAGCCACCTCAGAATACATTATCTTTTTGTATGAGCACACACCAACAGAACGACTTTACGTAATCGATTACCGCGTTAAATAATTGAAATTATAGACAGATGGATAATATTCTGCATACGTCAAACACAGTTGGTCGATTACCTATATTGATAACAAAAACATATGAATAAAGACACCAGATAACAGCTGCTTTAGAGCTCATATTTTTAAAAATTAATAACATATGACGGAGAAATGCATAACTATGGGCAGCTACAGGAGGTTTAGGCAGGTACAAATATATACCTATCTGGACGATCCTGACGATTCATCTGCAAGATAGCTATGAAATACTGCAGAACATCGTAGTGAGTAAGAGAGACAAAACACCACTGACAGTATCTCAGGGCTCCCCTCTTTCTCTCCAGCATGCTCTATTGCATACATGTTGCTAGCAGCAAATTTCCCGCAACCGATACCGTGAGAGAGAACAATCGAAAAAGAGGTTCAATGTACGATAAATGGGTTTAAAAATTAGACAAACGCCAAGCAGTAGTATTATGAGCTCATATAAGTCATGCAGATGAAAATTATGAAATCCATGTTGTCCACAGAGCTACTTTTTATCATTGAGCGGCAACCTTTTCATGGTTTCATTGATAGTAACTTCAATATGAGACCTGTATCAACCTTCAGTGCAGATCTCCGTCAGTTTGGAGGCTGATGGTGGTGTGATTCTAATAGATCACTCATCCATGTAGCTTTCTAGACCTCTCCAGACACTTTGATCAAGTGCGTATGTCACATTTCGACTACGCTCTAGTTCTAAATGCAGATATCCTGTTTGACCACAATTTATCCAGACTTTTTATCTATTTTTTGACATTTTCCACCTTTTTTTGATATTTATCCATTTTTCCATTTGTAGATTTACAAGTGTATGTATGCCCTAATGGCTTACATAATCAGGTGTGGCTTGCTATTTTTTTTATGTTATCCAACTTTGAAGCAGAGTCCCAGCCCAGCGAGGGTATCTACTTATTCCTCCAAATGTCAACACTAGGTGGCAAAGCCAACACCAAAGTACACACGCGCACGTGCATAGATTGTTGTTGGGGTAGAGTTTACAGTTATCTGTTGTAAACAGACACACACACATAACAAAGTTACGCTGTTTTGTGTGTTGGCTTGTAGCAGGGGTTCCCGCCACTGCTGAAGGGTAGTTTTCGGTATGGATTCACCCAGCGCTACATCCAGGAGTATTATTCAGGCTGGATCCAGCATACGGTACATCTGGGGATAATGTTTGGGGTGATGCCATCTGCACAAAGTCTGGGAATCTCTTGGGGTGAATCTATCTACACAATAAATACTGGAAAATGTCTGGTATGGATCCACCCACATATCACCCAGGATTGTGTCCAAAAGATAGATTCTCCAACATTAGGTATGATGCACTGCCGCCCATGCTGTTCCTGCCAACGCAGCCGCAGACACCTACGGTGTCTGTGGAGGCAGGGATTGGGGACCCCTGCAGGAAGCGAACAGACGAAATAGTATAACAGTACTAAATGTGTGTGTATGTTTGTTTGTTTACAATATAATAACAAACACTCAAACCCCACAGAAATCCATGTATGTGTGTGTGTGTGTGTGTGTTTTAGTGTTGGTTTTGGCAATTCGTGTTGACATTTGGGGGGATAAATAGACATCCTGGCGGGGTTGGTACGCTGCATCAAAATTGGATGGTTTTAGAAAGCAGTAAGCCACACGTAATTATTAATAGTGTTCAAAAGTCATATATATATATATATATATATATATATATATATATATATATATATATATATATCAGTTCATGGCATCCAGTCTTACAAATTTACTGTCTCTGTCCAAAACTCCGCCATCTCACTCCCCACATCCACCACTGCTGGCGGCTCACCTCCAACTGCGCAACGCTACGCGCCGTTAACAGCCAACTGCCCAACACTACAATAGCCAACAACAATGCAAACCAGCCACAGACTGCACACAGCACAACCAGTGATTTTCATACAGAGCGCTACGTGGCGTTACCAATATAAAAACCTAAACAGCCTACTTACACCTCCATCGGTTCTCCCTTCTATTCCAGTCTCGTATTGTTCGTGGAAAGAAGGATTGTCGGTATGCCTCTGTGAGGGCTCTGATTTTATCCTCATGGTCTCTTCGTGAGATATACGTAGGAGGGAGCAATATACTGCTTCACTCCTCGGTATGTTCTCGAAACTTCAACAAAAGCCCGTACCGAGCTACTGAGCGTCTCTCCCGCAGAGTCTTCCACTGGAGTTTATCTATCATCTCCGTAACGCTCTCGCGATTACTAAATGATCCTGTAACGAAGCGCGCTGCTCTTCGTTGGATCTTCTCTATCTCTTCTATCAACTCCATCTGGTATGGATCCCATACTGCTGAGCAGTATTCAAGCAGTGGGCGAACAAGCGTACTGTAACCTACTTCCTTTGTTTTCGGATTGCATTTCCTTAGAATTCTTCCAGTGAATCTCAGTCTGGCATCTGCTTTACCGACGATCAACTTTATATTATCATTCCATTTTAAATCACTCCTAATGCCTACTCCCAGATAATTTATGGAATTAACTGGTTCCAGTTGCTGACCTGCTATATTAAAGCTACATGATAAAAGATCTTCTTTCTCTGTATTCGCAGCATATTACACTTGTCTACATTGAGATTCAATTGCCATTCCCTGCACCATGCGTCTATTCGCTGCAGATCCTCCTGCATTTCAGTACAATTTTCCATTGTTACAACCTCTCGCTACACCACAGCATCATCGGCAAAAAGCCTCAGTGAAATTCCGATGTCATCCACAAGGTCATTTATGTATATTGTGAATAGCAACGGTCCTATGACACTACCCTGCGGCACACCTGAAATCACTCTTACTTCGGAAGACTTCTCTCCATTGAGAATGACATGCTGCGTTCTGTTATCTAGGAACTCTTCAATCCGATCACACAATTGGTCTGATAGTCCATATGCTCTTACTTTGTTCATTAAACGACTGTGGGGAACTGTATCGAACGCCTTGCGGAAGTCAAGAAACACAGCATCTACCTGTGAACCCGTGTCAATGGCCCTCTGAGTCTCGTGGACGAATAGCGCGTGCTGGGTTTCGCACGACCGTCTTTTTCGAAACCCATGCTAATTCCTACAGAGTAGATTAGTCTCCAGAAAAGTCATTATACTCGAACATAATACGTGTTCCAAAATTCTACAACTGATCGACGTTAGAGATATAGGTCTATAGTTCTGCACATCTGTCCGACGTCCCTTCTTGAAAACGGGGATGACCTGTGCCCTTTTCCAATCCTTTGGAACGCTACGCTCTTCTAGAGACCTACGGTACACCGCTGCAAGAAGGGGGGCAAGTTCCTTCGCGTACTCTGTGTAAAATCGAACTGGTATCCCATCAGGTCCAGCGGCCTTTCCTATTTTGAGCGATTTTAATTGTTTCTCTATCCCTCTGTCGTCTATTTCGATATCTACCATTTTGTCATCTGTGCGACAATCTAGAGAAGGAACTACAGTGCAGTCTTCCTCTGTGAAACAGCTTTGGAAAAAGACATTTAGTATTTCGGCCTTTACTCTGTCATCCTCTGTTTCAGTACCATTTTGGTCGCAGAGTGTCTGGACATTTTGTTTTGATCCACCTACCGCTTTGACATAAGACCAAAATTTCTTAGGATTTTCTGCCAAGTCAGTACATAGAACTTTACTTTCGAATTCATTGAGCGCCTCTCGCATAGCCCTCCTCACACTACATTTCGCTTCGCGTAATTGTTTGCAAGGCTTAGGCTATGTTTATGTTTGCTGTGAAGTTCCCTTTGCTTCCGCAGCAGTTTTCTAACTCTGTTGTTGTACCACGGTGGCTCTTTTCCATCTCTTACGATCTTGCTTGGCACATACTCATCTAACGCATATTGTACGATGGTTTTGAAGTTTGTCCACTGATCCTCAACACTATCTATACTTGAGACAAAACTTTTGTGTTGAGCCGTCAGGTACTCTGTAATCTGCTTTTTGTCACTTTTGCTAAACAGAAAAATCTTCCTACCTTTTTTAATATTTCTATTTACGGCTGAAATCATCGATGCAGTAACCGCTTTATGATCGCTGACTCCCTGTTCTGCGTTAATTGTTTCAAATAGTTCGGGGCTGTTTGTCACCAGAAGATATGTTATCGCCACGAGTCGGTTCCCTTAAGTACTAGGTCAAAGTGTCTGTAGTGGTCTCTTGGATACTTTCCTTAAAAGCTACATGGACAAGTGATCTGTTAGAATCACAGCACCATCGCCCTCCAAAGTGAAGGATGGTTGGTTCTGAGCACTATGGGACTTAACATCTATGGAAAGTGAAGGAGATCTGCACTGAAGTTGGGAGAGACCTCATCGTAGGCACCTTGGAATAACTCCTAAAGTATGACAGTAGCTGAAAAGTTTGTGGGATGAAAGTTGCTTGGGACAACGGGGCCATAATATGACGTTGGTTTTTTGTTGCTAAGTGGGGTCGCGTCAGAGATATGAAGGTCAACATTGTTTTTTTTTTGTTTTTTTTTTAAATGGGATGCTATAGTTTGGTACTTTTTGTCTGACAGCGGCTATCGAGACAAATCCAATGATGTGTAACAGTACGCTCTTTGAAGTCAACGAAGGTCAAAAAGGTGCCATGAACTCCATTTACACAAGTTGTTCGAAGTGATGACCATTGGTATCAATGCAGTGCTGCAATCTTCTTCTCAAGAATTGAGTGGTATTCCCTATCACTTCAGCACTTATCGAAGCACATGCTCTGACAATTCTCTCTCGTTGTTGTTGTTGTTGTGGTCTTCAGTCCTGAGACTGGTTTGATACAGCTCTCCATGCTACTCTAACCTGTGCAAGCTGCTTCATCTCCCAGTACCTACTGCAACCTACATGCTTCTGAATCTGATTAGTGTATTCATCTCTTGGTCTCCCTCTACGATTTTTACCCTCCACGCTGCCCTCCAATACTAAATTGGTGATCCCTTGATGCTTCAGAACATGTCCTACCAACCGATCCCTTCTTCTGGTTAAGTTGTGCCACAAACTTCTCTTCTCCCCAATCCTATTCAATACTTCCTCATTAGTTATGTGATCTACCCATCTAATCTTCAGCATTCTTCTGTAGCACCACATTTCGAAAGCTTCTATTCTCTTCTTGTCCAAACTATTTATCGTCCATGTTTCACTTCCATACATGGCTACACTCCATACAAATACTTTCAGAAACGACTTCCTGACATTTAAAGATTTAAATGCCAGGAAGTCGATGTTAACAAATTCCTCTTCTTCAGAAACACTTTCCTTGCCATTGCCAGTCTACGTTTTATATCCTCTCTACTTCGACCATCATCAGTTATTTTGCTCCCCAAATAGCAAAACTCCTTTACTACTTTAAGTGTCTCATTTCCTAATCTAATTCCCTCAGCATCACCCGACTTAATTCGACTACATTCCATTATCCTCGTTTTGCTTTTGTTGATGTTCATCTTATATCCTCCTTTCAAGACACTGTCCATTCCATTCAACTGCTCTTCCAAGTCCTTTGCTGTCTCTGACAGAATTACAATGTCATCGGCGAACCTCAAAGTTTTTATTTCTTCTCCATGGATTTTAATACCTACTCCGAATTTTTCTTTTGTTTCCTTTACTGCTTGCTCAATATACAGATTGAATAACATCGGGGAGAGGCTACAACCCTGTCTTACTCCCTTCCCAACCACTGCTTCCCTTTCATGCTCCTCGACTCTTATAACTGTCATCTGGTTTCTGTACAAATTGTAAATAGCCTTTCGCTCACTATATTTTACCCCTGCCACCTTTAGAATTTGAAAGAGAGTTTTCCAGTCAACATTGTCAAAAGCTTTCTCTAAGTCTACAAATGCTAGAAACGTACGTTTGCCTTTCCTTAATCATATATTCTCTCTCGTATATCGTGCAAATAGTAAATATTTGCCGAATACGGAGTATCCATCTAACGTACCATTGACATTGAAACACCATTTGACGGTTTCGCAGTACAACACTAATAGGAACGGTAAGACTAGTATCGTCGAATCAAGCGAATGTAATGATGTATTCCTTCGAATTTCTCATTCACGGAGAATACCAACGATATTCAGTGAGGGCTAGAGACTTACACGCTGGAAGATATCTTCAACGTACTCACCCTACACGTCATACATTTAAATATGTGTATGATAAATTGACAACAACTGGATCTTTAACGCATCGGTAATATATCCTGCAAAGGAAAGTTACTGACGAGGAAACGGAAAATTGGTACTCTTGCCACTGTGGTTCGAGATTCTTGTGTTAGCTCGCGTCAGATCGCAAGGGAATCTGGCATCAGCCAGAGTAGTGTCGTTCGTGTTCTGCATCGCCATAAATATCATCCTTACCATATCAGTCTCCACCAAGAATTAAATGGTAAGGATTGTATGTGTCGCACTGAATTCTGCCAGTGGGCTCAATTTCAGATTCAGAGGTATGACACATTTATTAATTTTATTTTATTTACTGACAAGGCTACACTCACGAACTATGGAAATGTTAATTTGCGTAACATACATTATTGGGCAACTGAAAATCCATGTTCGCTGCGGCAAGTTGCACACCAAAAACTGTGGTCCGTGAATGTATGGTGTGGGATTCTGGAGGACAGAATTATAGGCCCCTATTTCATCGAAGGAAATCTTAATGGTAGGAAGTACACCACATTCCTGCAAGAAACATTCGGTCTTTTATTGGAAGAAATACCTTTAGGAACAAGGAACAGAATGTGGTATCAACACGATGGGTGTTCGGCATATTTTTCGCTGATGGCTAGAAATGAGTTGCAGAGACAATTCCCAAATCGTTGGGTTGGACGTGGAGGAGATGTGTCTTGGCCGGCTCGTTCGCCAGACCTGACGCCTCTGGATTTTGTCTTGTAGGGATGCTTAAAAGACATTGTTTATAAAGACATTCCAACTACACCTGAAGATATGCGGGAGAGAATTGTCAGAGCAAGTACTTCGATAAGTGCCGATGTGATAAGGAATACCATTCAATCCATGATAAGAAGATTGCAGCTCTGCATTGATACCAATGGTCATCACTTCGAACACCTTCTGTAAATGGATGTTCTTGCCACCTTTGTGACCTTCGTTGGCCTTCAAAGACCTTACTGTAATACGTCATTGGATTCGTCTCGATGTCCGCTACCAGAAAATAAGTACCAAACTATAGCATCCCATTAAAAAAACACAAAGTTGACTTCCATTTCCTTGAAGCGACTCCACCTAGTAACAAAAAACCAACGTCGTATTATGGCCCCCGTTGTGCCAAGCAACATTTGTCCCACAAATTATCCTTGGTGGCAATAGTTAGTGACTCACCCGGTATAACTGGACTTGGCTGTGATGACTTGGTGGTTACTGCACAACTGTTTTCTGCGTCCCCGACACGATTTATATCCCCTTCAATGGTAATGCTGCCATCTACCGCCTGAGTTGTTATTGCACGTTGACGTCGTACACAGGCGTTGGTCACATTAACGTGTCTGGACCGTACGTATACTGCGCATGTAGAGCGTCAGTCACTGTGAGAAACAGCGCGTGTAAACGTTTCCATTTTGTACTAAAATTATGTTCTGTTGTGTGAACCACGCTGCTTGTTAACAGTCTTGTGACGACAAAACGTTGAAATAAGAATGTGGAAGTTAAAAGTCAGCATATGCTTCAGTCTTTTGCAACCAAAACCTCGGATGAAATGTACTACAATCAAAATTTTTATTGGACGTCGTCCCCTAGAGGCTGACTCAAAATAAGTACTCGTCTAATCTTGGAATATTAAATGGACATCGCAATATTAGCGACGCTCACTAGAAATGCACGCATGAGGTGTTGGCAGCCTATTGAATGGATTTTTTAGAAAGTCCACCGACACTTTCAAGTCCATTTTGTGGACAGCTTTAGTAAAGGAACATTTGGAAATGGAATTCAGTATTTCTACTTTTTCCTTGTTACTTTCAGTTTCGCTAGGAAGTAATTCAACCCAACATGTCGAAGCCTAACCTGAAATTTTTCAGGCAGGAAGAATACACCGAAAGATTTGCACTGCAAATATTTTTCAAAAAGTGTTAAAGTTACTAATTTTTGCCCCACGGAGAAACGCTTTCAACAGCGGTTTGTACAGCCGCTAGGGTGCGAAACAGCGAATAAGTGAACTCAGCCGTGACAAGAGGACGTAGCGTAACGTAGCGTGAAGTCCAAAGCGCACACATGTGAAATTTAAGCTCTTGAACCATACCAAAAAATCTCAAATCATTAGTTTTCCAAACAACTTGCAATTCATATCGAGAACTTAACTGTTGTAGGTGCAATTGTTGCGCGAGTGACTGGGAGAGGAAAGATAATCAAGGCAGTGTATGATGTAACATTACAGACGACTTCCATCAATTGGGACTTTAATTTGTTGACATGAAATATTATATAACAGTTTCCGTAGCATAGTTATTTTAATAATTTTTGAATAATGTGTATTTTGCTAAAATGAAACATTTCCTTGTCTATTCCCTGCAGTCACAAAAATGCGAAGTGTCTATTGGATGACGAAAACAAACATTTTGCTTACACCAGGCCCACCTGATAGAAGAAAAGCTAATACATTCAGGCTTCTCATAGAAACTGTCTTATTTAGAAAGACCTGGAATGGAGTACGAAATGATCGTGGCTGTTCTGTTTATTGTGCAGCTGACCAGGCATACTTCATCAAATTTGTGGAATGTGGTGATGCAAACTTACATGCAGAAATAACAAGTTTAACAATACTGTTGCGCTAATAAAACTGGAATGACAAAGAGCTATCGGAAATTACATTTTCGTACAATTATCTGAGAAAAGGTTTTTACTGTTGAAATTTTTTCATCCAGAGGCTGAAACACACTATTAGTTCCGGGTGGAATCCGTATTATATTAACAGTCTTTTCATCGTTCTCATAAATAGGTGTCGTTATGTCCAGGCCAAGAGTATAACAAAAGTAATTTTCTGCAAATCGTAGTAAGACATTTAGGATGGAACATTACCAATTATTTTGTACCATTTTACCACATTCTGATATGTCGATTTCAAGATTTTTGCAAGTAAACAGTCCTTTTTTTAAATTTTTGGTCCTAATTTGACTATGTTCATAAAGACAGAGATATAAAGTCGCAGAAACATTGGCATTGTTGTATGCAGATGTGCCAGCCTTCACTGACTGCACGATCGACTGTTGTTTTCATTCTGAATGATAAGTGCGGTTTGCAGGAAATCTGACTGGGTTTATATACTCCTTTTATAGGATAACAGGAAACTTAATCTTCATGTTTTGTGCGAGTTTCCATATAGTATTACCTATGACATCTCCTCTGTACGTTTATTTGAGGTAAAATTCATAATTTTGCGACTTCCTTTTCCGGATAATTTTCTGAAGCTGTTTAATCAGGTCGAAGAAGCCTGGAAATCAATGTTCATTGAGAGCACCCTGTCTCGTTGATCATTCTTTCACACTTCTGCGAGTTTTGTTTTGGTGCATATTCGTCATTTAATCGTGTAAATCTTTCTTCCACTTAACACTATTCCCGTTCGGATCTTACGAAACGAAATCGACATTGCACACCGCTTAACTTTAAGCGTTTTCCTCAGTCCTTCATTTAACCGAAAACGTAAAGCCCTTTCTTTGTCACTGAAAACTGTTGTGGTATGCGTTTTCTTTGGGCTAGTAAAATACTTTATTTTTGTTCTGGATTTTAATTAGCACAACAGTTATTGTTAGAAACATAATTTACGGAATCATCTGACAAGGAATCCCCTGAGTGCGAAGTCGCAAGTTCAGTCTTTTAAGACTTATTGAAAGTGTTGTGTTAACAATTATGATAAGAAAAACTTTAGCTGCTAATGAATCACCATGTGCATCAGGAGGGCGACAGAAAATGTGTTTGAGAGGTACAGAGATCAACATTCTACGGGCTGCATGTATTACACTTTACAAAACAGACATCGTTGACACTCGAGAAGACCCCGATGTGGCCGAGCGGTTCTAGGCATTTCAGTCTGGAACCGCGCGACCGCTACGGTCGCAGGTTCGAATCCTGCCTCGGGCATGGATGTGTGTGATGTCGTTAGGTTAGTTAGGTTTAAGTAGTTCTAAGTTCTAGGGGACTGATGACCTCAGAAGTTAAGTCCCATAGTGCTCAGAGCCATATGAACCATTTTTTGAACACTCGAGAAATATTCAAAACAAACCATTAACTTGCACCAAGAACACCGAATGGAAAATGGCGCGCCACAGTGATTACAAAGATTCGCATCATCAAGATCGAAGACGAACACCTAGGGAGTTACAAGCCCTCCAGGGCGTTCAGCTAGGTATCCACTGTTAAACAGTGCATATAGAATCATGTTGGTGTGACAGGGTGACGAGAACTGATGAATGTGATGGCATAAAACGGAATTCGAAACAGTCTGTCGTAGAGCTTATCGTGAAATGGCTATCGTTAAGAGGCATAGGTGGAGATAGTGCGACAATATGTTTTATAGGAACGGAAAACGCAAACAGCCAGAGGCTGAATTTGTCTAGTGGATCCAAGTGGTATGTCCTGCAATGGCACAGACTTTTCATGAGTGATAGTTTGCTATAGATGGACATGATTTTTATACGGAAACCAGGAATCAAGGAAAAGCAAGTTATTTGGACTGACATTTGGGCAAAAACAGTGCTCGTGCCGTAGTAGTCCTCTTACGTCCATTTTCCCACTCTTGCTTGCTGTGATATAAATACTCAGTACAGCCCTTGCAAGATCACGCACACGAGAAAGAATCAGCGGGCAGAGCACCTCGAACTTCTCATAGCACAATAAATAACTCTCTGGCCAACTTACCAACCAGATTAACAGTTGTCATAATTTTATGCGAATGCATTAAGGCTTTGATGTTAGCTGGTCTTGATACAACTCTCTTGGTGCCTCTAATTACTAGGGTTCCTTTCATATGCATTTTCTCTTCAAATCCCGATTGGTCGGAGCTTAAAACAAATTCCTTATTGAATGATGGGATAAGTTTGTGTATGTCATCTACAAATTTTCGGGCGGATTCCACCTTTTGCTTTGCATCGTCAAGTTGACGCATTGTTTGAAATTTCGTTATCTTACAATTCTGTAGAGCTGTCTGAAGTTAAGCAACCATCCTCTGCTTCCCTTGAAATCACTGCAGTCTCTGTTGCGCGCAATCTGATGTGCATAATGTAACAGGTCACTATCATGCACATATTGTAAATTGTATCGAGCATCCTTGAGACGCGCAAACAACAGTTTTTGTAACAAGTGCGCCTTGTCCTCCGTTGAAAATCCGTAGTTTTTCTTATCCACTACACGGTCATATTGCTGCGGACTTACTCTAAATTCCTTCATATTTTTTTTGTACTGTACTGCGAATGATCCGTGTATGTGATTATGTTTAATACCCGCACTTTGGACAACGATTGTCCTTTACTAAGCTTCACTGGAGACGGGATCTGCGGCCCTCTGTTCGAGAAGGACGATTAATTACATTCTCGGCATGTTTCAGTATCACTTTCACTTGCTAAGCACGTATTGCCATCATTGTACTCCTCATGTACATTGTCCGCACAGTCGAGCTACACGACACCTCACATTCCACTGACTAATGTTACAGAATCGCTAATATTTCTTTTGCCACTTCTTTCTCACTCTGCGAAATTCCTTGGGTGTCTTTTCTGATGAAAAGTCAGCTTCGGCAATTGATGCTGTACTTATAACTCAATATTTGATCTGTTCATCGTTGGCAGTGCTCTGCTTTGTATCAACGCCACTAGCACTGTAGCACTTACGAGTTACTCGCTGACTAAGCAGTTCGGCTACGCTCCGTAGCCTCACCATTGGATAACCTGCAGTCCCACCTCCTGTTGCCATTAGCAGCCTAGACAACATGTGGGGACCAGAATACTGTGAACATCATTGGCCTTTTATGATGTCGCACTTACGAGGTTCCTTGTGAGCTATGTCTTGCTTCTTCCAATGTTCGCACGTTTTCTAACGAAACGTCGACGTTATTGGAATGAATGTCCAAGATGTTAACTAATAAGTAACATATTTGTTGGTCTTCAGGAGAAGGTGATTTTGGTTGCGTATCATGTTTTTTGTGTTTAATCATTGCAAGGTTGAAATATTAATTTGATTCCACATTACTATGAAACTCTGGAAACTGTGCGAAGACAGATGCTATTAGCAAGCATATACGAAAAAATCACGAAGAAAATTCAGTTTTACATCCATTGTTAACTCTCAGCGATATTGCAAACGCAGCTGCTAACTATTATGGATATTAACTGTGTCGCAAATTCGAGCGAATAGCAACTGAACAGTTATATCAGGGAAATCACCCACGGAAACTGAAATTCGCTTTACAAATTACGATCGTATGGTGCCGTATTATCTGTTTATCGATGTGACGTCAACCAAGGACATGTGTCGGGCGTCTTAACAAGCGCTGTCTGCTACAGGTACGGCGAGGTACAATTTGACAAGTTTCAACATTAAAAAAAGTACTTTGGTTGTGTCTTAGCAGATAAAATTTTGGCGTTACACTGAGGTGACAAAAGCCATAGGATAGCGATACACACATATACAGATGCTGGTAGTATCGCGAACATGAAGGCAAAAAGGGCAGTGCAGTGGCGCAGCTGTCAATTGTTCTCAGGTGATTCATTTGAAAAGTTTCCGACTAATTATGTCCCCACGACGGGAATTAACAGACTTTGAGCACAAAATGAAAGTTGGAGCTAGTGGCAAGGAACATTCCATTTCGGAACTCTAGGGAATTCAATATTCCGAGATCCACAGTGTCAAGAGTGTGCCGACAATACCACATTTCAGACATGACCTCTCGCGACAGGCAACTCAGTGGCCAATGACCTTCACTTATCTGCCGAGAGCAGCGGCGTTTGCGTAGTTGCCAGCGCTAACAGTCAAACAACACTGCGTGAAATAACAGCAGAAATTAATATGAGACATACGATGTACGTATTCGTTAGGAGAGTGCTGCGGCGTTGATGGGCTATAGCAGCAGACGACCGATGCCAGTGACTTTGCAAACAGCACGACATCGCTTGCAGCGCATTTCTTCGGCTCATGACGATATCGGTTGGACCCTAGATGACTGATGAACCATGCCTTGCTCAGAAGAGTCCCAATTTCATTTGGGAAGAGCAGACGGTAGGTTTCGAGTTTCGAGTGTGGCGCAGTTCCCATGAAGAAATGGACCCATATTGTCAACAAGGCACTGTGGAAGCTGGTATTGACTCCATAATGGTGTGGGCTGTGTTTACATGAAATGGACTGAGATCTCTGGTCCATCTGAACCCATCATTGACTGGAATGGTATTTTCGGCTACTTGGAGACCATTTGCAGCCATTCATGGACTCACATTCCCATGACAAGACAAATGGTTCAAATGGCTCTGAGCACTATGGGACTCAACTACTTAAACCTAACTAACCTAAGGACATCACACACATCCATGCCCGAGGCAGGATTCGAACCTGCGACCTTAGCGGTAGCGCGGTTCCACACTGAAGTGCCTAGAACCGCTCGGTCACACCGGCCGGCCATGACAGTACACCCTGTTACCGGGCCACAATTACATTACAGTAATACAGGGTGTTACAAAAAGGTACGGCTAAACTTTCACACACAAATAAAGAAAAGATGTTATGTGGTCATGTGTCCGGAAACGCTTAATTTCCGTGTTAGAGCTCATTTTAGTTTCGTCAGTATGTACTGTACTTCCTCGATTCACCGCCATGATTTCATACGGGATACTCTACCTGTGCTGCTAGAACACGTGCCTTTACAAGTACCACACAACATGTGGTTCATGCACGATGGAGCTCCTGCACATTTCAGTCGAAGTGTTCGTACACTTCTCAACAGCAGATTCGGTGACCGATGGATTGGTAGAGGCGGACCAATTCCATGGCCTCCACGCTCTCCTGACCTCAACCCCCTTGACTTTCATTTATGGGGGCATTTGAAAGCTCTTGTCTACGCAACCCCGGTACCAAATGTAGAGACTCTTCGTGCTCGTATTGTGGACGGCTGTGATACAATACGCCATTCTCCAGGGCTGCATCGTCACATCAGGGATTCCATACGACGGAGGGTGGATGCATGTATCCTCGCTAACGGAGGACATTTTGAACATTTCCTGCAACAAAGTGTTTGAAGTCACGCTGGTACGTTCTGTTGCTGTGTGTTTCCATTCCATGATTAATGTGATTTGAAGAGAAGTAATAAAATGAGCTCTAACATGGAAAGTAAGCGTTTCCGGACCCATGTCCACATAACATATTTACTTTCTTTGTGTGTGAGGAATGTTTCCTGAAAGTTTGGCCGTACCTTGTTGTAACACCCTGTATTTGTTCTATAGATCATGAATACGACATTTTGTAATAATGCGGGACGTGTCAGTTTAATTCTTTGCCATTAGTTTGAAGAATGTTCTGGACAATTCGAACGAATGACTTGGGCACCTATGGAAATTTATGGCTCATAAGCGAGAGCTCAGTCTCCCTCTTTCCAAGCATTAATCTGCTGTTATGGTTAACCGGATTTGGCCTGTTAATTTTGAATGGGATGCCCTTCCTGTTGCCACCCCGACCCCCCCCCTCCCCCCCCTCCTCCCACTCCCACGGGACGGAATTTATGTGCCGCAACTGTCTGCGTCGAGTGTAAGCCATGGAATAGTGCGAATGTGTTTAGATGTCTGTGAGCCGTGTAACTGAGCTGTAACGTGGGGACCAGCCCAGTATTCACCTATCGGGATGGGGAAAACCGCCAAAAAACCACATCCAGGCGGGCCGGCATACCGACCCCCGTCGTTAAATTGCCGCGCGGATTCGATCCGGGGCCGGCGCGCCTACCCGAGTCCAGGAAGAAGCGCCCTAGCGCTCTCGGCTACCCTGGCTGGTATAAACGAGAGGTCAGTGCGTGCACAAAATCCTGCCCCAGCGACTTTTTCGCAATTATGGGCGGCTATAGAGGCAGTATGGCTCAGTATTTCTGCAGGACTTGCGACTTGTTGAGTCCAGGCTACGTCGAGTCCATGCACTACGCCGGGCAAAAGGAGGTCCGACACGATAGTTGGATGTATCCCACAACTTTTGTCACCTCATGTTGTTTGAGTGTATTCTTCAAGTACAAAAAATTTCAGGGCAGTTACCTTGTTGGCTCCTGTTGTAGGAATGTGGGACACAGTTTTGTGTAAGGCCCTGTACAGCCCAGTCACGCGCTGCCGCGGAGAGCTCTGGGCTGTCGGCTGTGACCAGCGGCACTCGGCGCGAGTTACGGGAAGCCGCAGTACTTGCCGGCCTACCCACCTGTCGCCAGCGTGCTGGAAACCTCACACCACGCACCCGCTGCCCACCGCTCACTGCAGATCGCGCTAATTAACTTCATGAACGGACGGCCCATCCACAGCTGGGAAAGCATGCCCGTCACTGTCCTACCGGACCGCCATGTGGGGTGACGAGAAACTACTGCTACTTTTTATTGCGATGAAAATAAACTGAAGAACCAAAGAAACTGGTACACCTGCCCAATATGGGGTAGGCCCCCGCGAGCACGCTCAAGTGCCGCAACACGACGTGGCATGGTCTCGACTGATGTCTGAAGTAGTGCTTGAGGGAACTGACACTATGAATCCTGCGGGGCTGTTCATAAATCCGAAAGAGTACGAGGGAGTGCAGATATATTCTGAACAGCATGTTCCAAGGGATGCCAGATATGCTCAATGTTCATGTCTGGGGAGTTTGGTGGCCAGCCACTCAGAAGAGTGTTCCTGGAGCCACTCTGTAACAGTTCTGGACATGTGTGGTGTCGCATTGTCCTGCAGAAATTGCCCAAGTCCGTTGGAATGCACAATGGACATGAATGGATGCAGGTGATTAGACAGGATGCTTACGTACGTGTCGCCTGTCAGGGTCCTGTCTAGACGTATCAGGAATCCAGTATCACTCCAACTGCACACCACCCACACCATTACAGAGCCTCCAGCAACTTGAACAGTCCACTGCTGACATGCAGGGTCCATGGATTCATGAGATTATCTCCGTACCCGTACACGTCCATCCACTTGATACAATTTGAAACGAGACTCGTCCGACCAGGCAAGATGTTTCCAGTCATCAACAGTCCAATGTCAGTAGTGACGGGTCCGGGCGAGGTGTAAAGCTTTGTGTCGTGCAGTCGTTAAGGGTACACGAGTGGGTATTCGGCTCTGAAAGCCCATATCGACGATGTTTCGTTGAATGGCTCCCACGCTGACACTTGTTGATGACCCAGCATTGAAATCTGCAGCAATTTGCGCAAGGATAGCACTTCCGTCACGTCGAAAAACTCTCTTCAGTCGTCATTAGTCCAGTTCTTGAAGGATCTTTTCCGGTCGTAGCATTGTCGGAGATTTGGTGTTTTACCGGATTCCTGATATTCACGGTACACTCGTGAAATGGTCGTACGAGAAAATCCCCCCTACGTCGTTAACTCGGAGATGCTGTGTCCCAGGACTCGCGTGCCGACTGTGAGGTAACGGACGAGTTGTGGCGCCCTGTGAGGCGTAGCGCCTTCGCATCGCTCCTGTCACTTGTTAGGACGATATCATTATAGGTATGAGTCATCGACAGATGTCACCAGCTGACATGGACCTGAGTTACAGAGCTGCACGTAGTTGTACTAGTAGACGGCAGAGGTCAGCAGTTGACCGACAGTGCCAGCAGTCGTAGTCAAAACAATTTTGTAAAGTTATGTTTGATTAATATTTAAATGTATTTGCATAATTATAATTGTTTTATATGTGTAGTAATTAGCAGTGTGAGTGTTGTATGAGTGAAGAACAACAGAAGTAAATGAAAATTGTTTTGTTTATTCACGAAGTATCAGTTAAAATAAACAGGGTATTTACTATAATTAAATTGCAGTCAGTTTATGGTACTAATAAATCGTGAGTAGAACACAAATTAATCGGTAATTTCAGAAGGAGTAATTTTATATTTGATACTTTTCTAAATTTATTTATTTAGCAATTGCCATAGAAAGAAATGTTTTACTATGATTGGTCATTGAAGTAAAGCGCGGGTTAGCGCGGGATAATACTGCAACCTGATTTGCCAATCAGAAAATTGCAGGCTCGCGCCAATCTATGCTGGGAACAAAGCCTTTGGTGTGATCTAAGTAAGTCGGGGCTGAGGGTTCGAACTAGTAACATGTCATTGAAAGCAGCTCCGACGAAAGTACTGTAAAATCGCGGAAATATGCTAATTACGAGTTCGCGAAGTAGTAGAAAGTGTATTTAAGTGAACGGTGTAGTGGAAGTCGTGTGGAATTTCAGACGGAATATCAAAATTATTGCTTTTGACTGTTAGTTAAAACCGCGTGGCGTGTTGTGCGATCTAAGACTGGAACAGGTATTACGTGTAGAGCAGAGTGCACAACATTTGAGCGAGCATTTCTATAACTAAACGATCTAGTGAACTCTATTAACTTCGGTACCGGGTGTAAATACCATAAACTGGCTACGTGTGTGATTGTGGTGTGCGTGGGAGCTTTACATTGTGTAGACACTTAGTACGGACTTGGCTGTATTAACTGTGATCTTTATCGTAAAAATACACCTGAAAATTTACATTGCCAAGTTAAAACTTTTATTTCAGTAGCTGGCCACATCCCGTTTACCGGACAATTCTATGTATGTTGCGACCTGCAGTGGACAGTAGTGGTCTAGTATTTTCTACTACAGCTTTTAGCTAGACAAATGAACATTGCTGGACTCTGGCAGGGCGGTAAAAAGTAGCGTGCCGCGCCGCACCTGGAAAAATGTGTTCGGAGTTGGGGCGGCCACACAGGACGCCCGTCAAAGCCGGGGCCCGGCAGCAAACACGTGGTGCCGAACGTTAGCCGGACGAGCCCCCAATTGCGGGCTTTCAAATATAATGAAACTGAAATGAGGTGTGGTAGCTCTCAACTACGCACCCACAGACTCAGAGTTGAAATATTGAAAGTCTTGTCTGGTTTCGTTGTCTAGGGGCTGGGATACGTAGTTGCTTCAATACAGGCAAAATACTGCTGGGTCTGCAGTGTACGATAAGAATACACACTTGAACCGAATGGTCGAAGGTTTCTATCACTCGGAAATTGCGAACTATAAATTTATATGTTACATTCATACTTCGCAATTGCCGAGTGATAGAAACCTTCGACCATTCGATTCAAGTGTGTATTCTTATCGTATACTGTAGACTCAGCAGTATTTGGCCTGTAATGTGGCAACTATGTATCCCAGCCTCTAGACAACGAAACCAGCCAAAGCTTTTAATATTTCAACTCTGAGTCTGTGGGTGTGTGGTTGAGGGCCAACACACCTCATTTCAATTTCATTATATTTGGAAGCCCGCTATTAACGTTCAAACTCGCATAAATTTTGATAAAGTGCCATCGTAGCAGCAGTAACCGATCTAACACATGCACACTTGCTGTCTTATATTGGCGTTGCCGACCGCAGCGCCGTATTCTGATTGTTTACGTATCTCTGCATTTGAGTGCGGACGTCTATAACAGTTTCTTTGACGCTTCAGCGTAAATACGAAGGGCGTTCAATGAGTAACACATTTTTTTCCTCGGCCAACTTTGGTTGAAAAAACACGGAATTTGCTCTTGGACAACGTGAAATATTCCCTCTACAGTCTGTATGGCTTCATGAAGTTCCGATAGGTGGCGGCGCTTATATGTACTCTTCAAAATGGCATCTGTAAAGGAGTTGTGTTCCGAGCACAAAGTTGTCACTGACTTACCTTTGATGGAAAAGCAGAGTTTCGCAGATTATCATAGGCGCTTGCAGAATGTCTACGAAGATCTGGCAGTGAACAAAAGCACGACAGGTCGTTGGGCGAGGCGTCTGTCATCGTCGCAGCAAGGTCGCGCAAACCTGGCCGTCCCCAGCTGAATGCCGGACGGCCGCACACAGCTGTGACTGCTACATTGTTGGAACGTAAGGACAGCCTCGTTCGAGGAGATCGACGGATGACTATCAAAACACCTCGCTTCACAACTGGACGTCTGGGTCGGTAAAACTAACACGTTCGTCCACCAGTTGGAGTACTCAAAGGTGCGTGCGCCACTGGATTCCTCGCTGTCTAACTGGAAGATCATAAGGAGCAACGGAGCACTATCGAATTTGAGCTCCCACTACGTCTGCTTATAGTGTGGGTAGGCATCTATCACACCCTAAAATTGTAGGTGCCAATGCGCCCTCGTTTTTGAAATATTGCCAGCTAAAGTTTGGGCAGCTCTTTATATACAGAAAAGTTTCACTATCCTGGCAAGTGAGCGAGTAGCCGAGTGGCAAGCGACCGAGACACCCGTCCAGGCGACCCTGGTTCGAGACTCGTCTATGGTACTTTTGTTTCCTTTTTTTTTTTCAAAGGACAGTTTTAATTTATAATTAATCATAAAAGTTCCGCAAGGTATTGCTTAAAAAGAATTAGAAGCCTCTATAAATCAAAATTACGCGTTGAATGTCAAATTTTGTTTGAGTCTTTTGCGTTTTCTTTTTATTTTAACAGTATTCCATAACGACAAGCAGTGGCGTTTCCTGCGGACTAGAGAAAATATAGATGCGATTGCGACGAAAATGAATTTGCATTCGTGCAATGTTCGTGATGTCGAAAGTACAAATGTTTTGATTGTTTTTATAAGTATCATCCGTCGGAATGTGCTCGTCAAAATGTAGGAAATATCGATTAACTTTCCATTAAATGAAACATATTTTTAATCCCTCATTCGTTGGTATCTTTTT
Source organism: Schistocerca nitens (assembly GCF_023898315.1). NCBI lineage: Eukaryota > Metazoa > Arthropoda > Insecta > Orthoptera > Acrididae > Schistocerca > Schistocerca nitens. Next base: position 201,194,657 of record NC_064615.1, on the reverse strand, counting down.
TAATATTCCCTACCTCAACGAGACAAAATTAAAAATACAACGAAAAAAAAAATTGAACAATAATAAAATATTTCAAGAAATTACATTACAGTTAATTTCCTGTTAAAAAAAACGCAAAAGATTGAAACAAAATTTGACATTCAATGTGTAATTTTGATTTATAGAGGCTTGTAATCCTTTTTAGGTCCGCCCCTCGTCGTCTCGCGGTAGTGTTCTCGCTTCCCGAGCACGGGGTCCTGGGTTCGATTCCCGGAGGGGTCAGGGATTTTTCCTGCCTCGAGATGACTGGGTGTTGTTGTGTCGTCTTCATCATCATCATTCATCCCCATTACGGTCGGAGGAAGGCAACGGCAACCACCTCCATTAGGACCTTGCCTAGTAAGGCGGTGCGGGTCTCCCGCATCGTTCCCCTACGCTCTGTAAGCATGGGACTTCATTTCCATTTCAATCCTTTTTAATCAGTTCCTTGCAGAATTTTCGTGATTAATTATAAATTACAACAGACATTTGAAAAAAAAGGAAATAAAAGTAGCACAGATGATCTCGAACCAGGGTCACCTGGACGGGAGTTTGGTTCGCTTGCCACTCGGCTACTAGCTCACTTGCCACAACAGTGAAAATTTTATGTATATAAAGAGCTGCCAAACTTTAACAGGCAATATTTCAAAAACGAGGGAGCATTGGCACCTACAATTTTAGGGTGCGATAGGTGTCTATCCGCACTATAAGCAGGCGAAGTAGGAGCTCATAACTCGATCCACCTCCAAGAAGGTCCCCTCGTTAGGCGAAGAAATATGAGTTCATCACATCAAACTGGAAATAAAACGAGAATCCGTGGAGTGGCGCCACACCACCTCTCCTCCTCCGAAGAAGTTCAAACCCGCACTATCAGCCGGTGAAGTCATGACGATGGTGTTCTGGGACTCTGAAGGAGTTATTCCGTTTGATGTCGCCCCTCATAGTCAATAACCAACTCGGAAGTGTATTGTGCTATCGTCAGGGTACTGAAGAAACGACATCAGCACGTTCGTACCTACAAATGCAAATGAATTTCTCCTTCTCCATGACAACGCAAGGCATCACACAAGTATGCACACGCCAGAGGAGCTCACGAAACTTCAATGGACAATTCTTCCTCATCCAACCTACAGCCCGGATCTCGTACCTTCTGATTGCCATCTGCCTGGCCCAGTGAAATGTGCACTCCACGGGAAACAGTACCTCGATGATGGGGAGATTACTGATGCAGCAAGACGTTGGCTCCGAAGTCGACCACTACAGTGGTGCCATGCGAGCATACAGGTCCTCAGGTCCTCCTAGTAAGGTGGCGTAATAATATGCTCTACTGTAATACTGAATAAAACCAAACTGCTTTCAAAAACAAAACAAAAAAATTTGTTGCATTACTTACTAAACATCCCTCCTAGATCAGTGACCTGGAAAGCCGACATTTATTTGTGTGATGGCTATCTCTCGTAAGCCTATACGCCCTCTGTGGGATTCCTCTAGCCGTGAATGTGAGTATATACACTACTGGCCATTAAAATTGCTACACCACGAAGATGACGTGCTACAGACGCGAAATTTAACCGACAGGAAGACGATGCTGTGATATGCAAATGATTACCTTTTCAGAGCATTCACACAATGTTGGCGCCGGTGGCGACACCTACAACGCGCTGACATGAGTAAAGTTTCCAACAGATTTCTCATACACAAACAGGAATTTACCGGATTTGCCTGGTAAAACGTTGTTGTGATGCCTCATGTAAGGAGGAGAAATGCGTACCATCACGTTTCCGACTGTGATAAAGGTCGGATTGTAGTCTATCGCGATTGCAGTTCATCGTATCGCGACACTGCTGCCCGCGTTGGTCGAGATACAATGACTGTTAGCAGAATATGGAATCGGTGGGTTCAGGAGGGTAATACGGAACGCCGTGCTGGATCCCAACGGCCTCGTATCACTAGCAGTCGAGATGGCAGGCATCTTATCCGCACGGCTGTAACGGATCCTGCAGCTACGTCTCGATCCCTGAGTCAACAGATGGGGAGGTTTGCAAGACAACAACCATCTGCACGAACAGTTCGACGACGTTTGCAGCAGCATGGACTATCAGCTCGGGGACCATGGCTGCGGTTACCCTTGACGCTGCATCAGAGACAGGAGCGCCTGCGATGGTGTAGTCAACGACGAACCTGGGTGCACGAATGGCAAAACGTCATTTTTTCGGATGAATCCAGGATCTGTTTACAGCATCATGATGGTCGCATCAGTGTTTGGCGACATCGCGGTGAACGCACATTGGAAGCGTGTATTCGTCATCGCCATACTGGCGTATCACCCGTCGTGATGGTATGGGGTGCCATTGGTTACACGTCTCGGTCACCTCTTGTTCGCATTGACGGCACTTTGAACAGTGGACGTTACATTTCAGATGTGTTACGATCCGTGGCTCTACCCTTCATTCGACCCCCGCGAAACCCTACATTTTAGCAGGATAACGCACGACCACATGTTGCCGGTCCTGTACGGGCATTTCTGGATGCAGAAAATGTTCGACTGCTGCCCTGGCCAGCACATTCTCCAAATCTCTCACCAACTGAAAACGTCTGGTCAATGGTGGCCGAGCAACTGGCTTGTCGCAATACGCCAGTCACTACTCTTGATGAACTGTGGTATCGTGTTGAAGCTGCATGGCCAGCTGTACCTGTACACGCCATCCACGCTCTGTTTGACTCAATGCCCAGGCGTATCAAGGCTGTTATTACGGCCAGAGGTGGTTGTTCTGGGTACTGATTTCTCAGGATCTATGCACCCAAATTGCGTGAAAATGTAATCACATGCCAGTTCTAGTATAATATATTTGCCCAATGAATACCCGTTTATCATCTGCATTTCTTCTTGGTGTAGCAATTTTAATTGCCAGTAGTGTACGTTTCTGGCCAAGGAGCGTATCAAGTGAGGGGCAATGGAGTCCACCTGATCCCCTTCCCCATACAAGAAAAAAAAATCTTCGTAAATAGAATTGAAATTCTGCTCCGCCACATTGGCGTATCAGTTCAGAAACGGCATTTTAATTACATGGGGGTCCACAGGCGTGGTACAGTCCTTGAACGATATCAGTGGCTGTTGTTGCGATTAAACCAGCTTTTAATTTTATACTGTCCACTACTACAAAGTTTACAGCAAGGGAGGATATCATATAAACACCAGTTAGATTTACACAGCAAGAGAGATCATACGATATTACAGTTATACAGGAAGGAAGAAAATAATAAAATAATTATAGGATATAAAATTAAATATTAATTGAGTAAACTTAGAAATGGAAAACATACAATAATTATAAAAGAAATACCGTCCGAATAGGCGTGAAGGCCCAACGGGATCGACCGGTCGCCGTGTCAACCTCAGTCCTCATGCGTCTCCGGATATGGGTACGGAGGGGCATGTGGTAAGCACACGGCTCTCCCGGCCGTTGTTAGTTTTGCTGACCGATGCCGCTACTTCTCAGACAAGTAGCTCCTCAGATGGCCTCATAAGGGCTGAGTGCAGCCCCCGCTTGCCAGTAGCACTCGCCAGACTCGGACAGTGATCCAAGTGCTAGCCAACACCAACAGCGCTTAACTTCGGTGATATGACGGGAAGCGGTGCTATCAGCGCCGCAAAGCCGTTACATACAATAATTATAGGCAATAAAATTAAACAAGACTTAAATAAAGTTCAAACTGGCAAGTTCACAGCAAGAGAGAACTTTATACTATGCACATGATCATGTGTGTTCACCAAATCTACTAACAGTCACCTTTCCTATTACGATCTCGACCAGTATCTCGTGCAAAGGACTAATAATATAAAAGGAATTACCTTTCAGATCAACTTGTGATGAACGTTCAGGGTGTAATTAAGGTGACTGTATTAATAATTCAGTATTAATTAAATTAATTAATTAAGATATCTCTTACTTGCATTTAATTACGCGTTTCGAACCAGGATGACCTACTGTGACGTTTGCAGTGACACACACCAATACACGATGAAATGACAAGGACGAAATACGATCTTTGCAAATACGCACGTATCAGGTCTGATAAATGAGTTAAATGAAACAGTCACCCACACAAGGAACTGTAAGTAGGTATTGGAATAACTCACCGATAACCAAACAATCTAATACACCGATATTTATTGTGCCGTATATAAAACAAACCAGAAAAAAATACAAATAAAATTAAGACGAGAGCTTAGTTTCTCTCTCAGTGTACAGTGTTCAAATACCTTACGGGAAGGCAGCCAGGTGACGTCGACGACAACCGCAGATATTTTAACAGGAGCACACCCTGACATTTTCAACTGCACCAACTTAGCGCTGTGCAGACGAATTTAAAACATCGATTTTTAGAGAACCCCCCCTCCCCACTTACGCACACAATCCGATTCTGACAAGCACTTCCGGCTGTTGGGATAGTGTTACTAAGGAAGATGTTTAAATTAAATTAACGAGTAACCTTATGAATAGAGATGGTTGCATTTGTTTATGTTCTGCATGAACTCTTACTATCTCACTTGTCAAAAACCAGAGGAACAAATTTTATGCTATGTCATCCGTTGATTATTAATTTCACTGTCGATAACTTCTGACGTCGGTCACCTTTGGTTTGTGATGGCGCTAGTGTTTACAGTGTGTGTGTGTCCTTTACGAAGTGTCTTTGAAAACCGAGATATTAAATTCGCTTGCACAGCGCTTACTTGTAGCAGTTTTGCCTTTAAAATGTCACATGCGCTCCTGTTGAACTATCTGCGGTTGTCGACGAAGTCACCCAGCTGCATTTCCGTAATGTATTTAAATCTAAGATGTTTTCATACCTACATGCTATATACAATCGAAATTTATATGAATTTCTAGGAAGATTTTGGTTATAACCCAAAGACATTCCAGTCCACTGGAGTCTGCCAGATATCGATCTCTTAAGTGCAATGATTCTTTTGTGAAATAAATGAACATAGACTTCAGATGCTTCGCAGTTACATGGCAGTTACGTGAAATCCACCTGAAGGAGTAGTTAAACTCGTGAGAGCTGCGGATTCCTGTATGTAGAGGCGTGTGAGAATAACGAAAATGCTATCCGCATCCCCAAGTCAATTTCCCGTATGCACGGTGATTAAAACGCCGTACGGCATTTCAACCCGTTCGGTACGCTGGAACTATGACGGGAGGCTTTCGTCTGACCTGATATTTTCATCTGCTGACGTCGGAGCTCGTTACTGTTATTCCATAGACCAAGAACGTAGATGCCGATCATGACAATATTTCAACAAAACGTAGTCAGTCGTATTCTCGATACCCGTAATAAGTTCCTTCAGATAAAACACCTTCGGAATTGGGATAATGATTGGGTGAAGTGGGAACCAAACTACTATACAAGAAGAATTCTAGATCCTCCGAGTTCGGAAAAATACCATGAGACTTTCGGAAAAATATCATTCACACTCTCGAAGGTAGCAGCGTTAGATTAGTGCGGGAACTACCGCACAATCAGTTTATTTTCATGCATGTAAGTTGCTCCCAAGCATAATATACACATGAATGTAAGAGAAAATTGAGGATCCCTTAGACGACGATCACTTCGTCTTTATGGAAGAAAAATGGCTCTGAGCACTATGCGACTTAACTTCTGAGGTCATCAGTCGCCTAGAACTTAGAACTAATTAAACCTAACTTACCTAAGGACATCACACACATCCATGCCCGAGGCAGGATTCGAACCTGCGACCGTAGCGGTCGCTCGGCTCCAGACTGTAGCGCCTAGAACCGCACGGCCACTACGGCCGGCCAAAAATCAGGAGGAAACTACCAAGACCCAAAACGGATTAGAAGGGTGTAAGCCAAGGGAGACAAAGTCGGAAATAAAGGTTCAAGAATGAGTGTAAAATTCAAGGTGAAAGGAACTCAGTTATAAGATTCGCTGCTGACACTGTCCTCAGTGAGAGTGAGAAAGACGGGATGTGTTGTATGGAATGAACAGTCGAATGAGTCCAGAATATAGATTGAGAGAAAACTATAAAAAGACACAAGGAATGAGCAGTAGCAAAAATGAGATTAACGATAAACTTGTCATACCTGGGTGCCATGAAGTAGACGAAGTGAAGGAATTTTGCTACCATGGAAGCACAGTAACACATATGACGGGTGAAGTAAATAATATAACAGATAGAGAGGGCACTACTGGCCTGATAAAGTCTACTAGTGTCAAACATCCGCCGTAACTCGAGGAAGAACTTTTCGAGAATGTATGTTTGAAGCCAGCAATGCGCAGAAGTGAATCTTTAACTGTGGGAAATTCGGAAAAAATATAAATGATGCGTTTGAGATGCGATGCTACGGAAGGATGTCAAGAATTGTGTGGAGTAGTAAGGAATGAAGAGATTGTCCTCAGGAATATGTGGAGGACATTGAGAAGAAGAAGAGTCAGGATGATTGGACATGTGTTAAGACACCAAGGAACAACTATACGCTACTTGAGGGACCAGTGGAGGATAAAAACTGTAGGGGAAGACAGACATTGGGATATGTCCAACAAACAATCGAGTAGTGCCAGCGCTACTCTGATATGAAGAGGTTGGCACAGGAGAGGAATTCGTGGCGGGCTACATCAAACCAGTCAGAAGATTGAGCACCTCCCCGCCCCCCCCCCCCCCTCCCATACACACAACGAAAAAATAGGCACCACTTTCTTTAGTAATTAATGAAACGGATTTTCTGAAATTTTCTGCAAAATGTTTGAGATACAAAATGAAGTCGTTTTACAAGTTATCTTCACGTCTTGCATGTTGTCATATGCTTCGCTTATCAATTGATCACAATGTTAAAGCGTGCTGAAGTGATACTCTCAGTGTTATAAGCATTGCATTTAGTAGATGTAAATACATTTGAAAGAAACGTTGAGAGATTCTATGATTTTTTACCGACGATTATCTATTTCATATGTTATACACGAAAAGGAATGACACAATGAAGTGAAAATTCCAGTGGATGGAATGTCCTAGGAAAGCTTTCATGTCGCTTTGTGGTAGCTTTCGGTAATTGCGTAAGTCACCTTTATTAACGCAAACGAAACGGAATGACTCAGGAGGGAGGCAGCTGCTCGTCTGGAGGTAGAACGAGCAAATAACTGAGCAGAAAACTATGAAGACAGCTTCTTCCAGATTCTATAACACCTCTATCCTTTTCAGGGCACTATGAATTCAAGTCAATATAGGGGCATTGAGTCCCAGGTGGGTAATAACGATTTACAGAATAGTCTAATAATCAGTATTATTGGTCGCCTGTATCGTAAAAATAGACGAAAAATTGATATTAATTTTGGTCATTGTCTGTTAACCACAGAGTAATTATTATTGCGGGTAATCGCAAATTAATCAGTCAATATGCGTTCGGCGCAGACTTTCATCCAGAAAGTCAGAATTACTGTGTATATCTGCACCAGCTCAGACCTCTGTCTAAACCGCGTTTACAGATGGCTCGCAGCCGCGCAGTGTTACTAACGTATTATTGTCAATATATATTCTCAATTGGCGGGGTCGTGCACGGGCTACCCACTTTAGGTGGTACGAATGTACGTAGGTGTTGACTTCAACGTGAACTGGCCCGTGCAAGGTGGCCGTGGCAGAAGCGCCTGATTAGCCGGCAACCCGCAGAACTATATGGCCAGGGGGTTGGCAGCCCGCCAGGGGCACGCTTTCAGACCGTTTACTCCTGCACGCAGCAGGTGGGCAGTCGTTATCCGTCCGTCAAGTTACAAGGTTCCCCTTGATGTAACCTCCTTACTATCTTCGCAATGAATGGCCATGTACGCTGCTTCATTTAAGTTTGACAGTAATTTGTAATCACTATTCTTCTTGCAGGTCCTGTAACGGTTTTGCTGCGATTAGATCTAAAAAGAATTTAAAATGTTTCCACACTTAGTGTTGCGCAACACAGCTAAGGGATACCAAGATGAACGCGTTCAAGTCTTGTGTGCAGCACACGCAGGTACAGTAGGGCGATCATCACTCAAAACCTACAAGAATACTACCAGCAGTGGAAACCCTAGGAGGCAAATTCAAACTGCGAGACTACCACTGTTGTGCCACACCTTCACACTATTGGTAATTATAAATATGGAATACTGTAATGATCTACTTACTCAAATAAATGGAATGCACAATTTTGGTAAAAACCTGAACCACAGGTGGAGTAAAGTGATTGAGCAGTGTGAATGGTAGCTTTTCTCGGTGAAGACGTACATGTGGAACAGACACTAAAAAAGACACCTTTGTTAGAATAAGGCGGAAAGATGCGAAGATGGAACACTATTCAGAGTTACTGGAACAACCAGCGGGACAGCGACCCGACAGAGAAGCTGAGGGAGTTGACACCTCACACACACCACTTGGTGTGATTACACATAGACACCGACTCGCAGCACTGCCTTCTGAGACTACAACTCAAATTAGGAATTATTCCAGGTCATAACACCAGAGGCAGTAATTAGGTTGGCTGCCGTCAACTAAGTTCCACAGGAAAAGGAGACCACCACTATTATCAATAGGCAATGTTTACTGTTTTTCTGATCTTAATTGGACTTATTCCAGAAAATTGAGTGTCGCCTTCGAGGAATGTCACTGTAAGTCACACCCGGTGCTTAAATTAACGTTGAGTTCCGAGATAAAAGTTCCAAATTTTACGTTGCGGTAAGCCCCTTTCAGAGCCACAACTAAACACGGGGGGGGGGGGGGGGGGGGGGGGGGGGGGCAAAGGCCGTCGAACGTCTCAACGAAAGCGACACTGCAGAACGTTACAGATGATCTTTAGCCAAGGGAAGGGACTTTGTTAGTTAGACCGTAGTTTATTAGCTGTTTGTTTAAACAAGTATCATTTGCAAAATGGTATCAAACCATCTCAAGTAAAAAAGGAAAATTAAAACAAATACCTAATTCAGACATGCAGAAGCTCTACAAGAAGGCAGAAAAGGGCACTAATTGCCCCTATATCCAAAAAAAGGAGTAGGAGGAATTGTAGGAACTTCACTGGAGTCGCACTGATCCCACTCCGTGCCAAAGTATACGAAAAGATCCCTGAGAGCAGAATCCGAACAAGGGTCGAGAACAAATAGAGAGGAACAGTGTAGCTGCAGACCTCAGAGGTCAACTGTTGACCTCATATTTGCAGTGAGGCAGCTCCAGAAGCACCACTATGAATTTGGGGATGACCCTGCGATAGCCTTTTTCGATATAGAAAAGGCAGTTGATAGCGTCTCTAAAAAAAAGGTCTGGGAAGCACAAGAAAAGAAGGGAATGGAAAAAGAAACAACAAGCGGGGTGGAGTCTGTGGAAGTATGAACTATGTGAAAGTGGGAAATGAAAGGCAGGAGTGGTTCCAGCAAACAAGTGGTGCGAAACGGGGCAATATATCGTTACCTCTGCTCTTCTCTGTGGTCTTGGATGAGAATGACTAAGGTGGGAGAAAAAACTGGAGAAAACAAGATGAAAGCGATAGTTTTCTCGGATTACCTGATGAGCTGGGGATAAAGGGAGGAGGAGATTCTGGAACTGATGGATGCTTGGGAAGAAATTGTGAGACAGTACGGAATGAAATTTAGTGCAAACAAATGCGACATCCTGGTTACAACCAGAAAGATAGACCAATTAGCGGAATAAGGATTGGAGGTGAACAATTGAAACTGGGAAGTGTCAAGTACTTGAGAAATGTGATAGAGGAAAATGGAAAAAATGATAAAGATCAGTGAACGTGGCAGAAGGGCAGAAGCAATCCTACGAACTGTTAGGAGCCTTGTTTGGCAGAAAGATTTCCACAAAATAGCGGAGAAGTAATATACAGAAGATACTACGTCCCAATACTGACCTATGCATCTGAAACATGGGTAATGAAGAAAAGAGATGTAAGAAGGTTACCGGCATGTGAAATGAAGTTCTTCAGAAGTAGGATAGGTGTAACTAGGAGAGATAGGATGAGGAATGGAAGGGTAAGGGAAATAGTGCAAGAGGAACGCTATCAGAACAAGATAGAAACATCGACGGATCTTTGCAGAGCAGGATAGAAGCGTCGAGGCTAAGGTGGTATGGACACTTAAACAGAATGGAAAACCAGAGGATTCCCAAGAAGATGCATGAAGTGGAAATACGAACGAAAGGACCAGGAGGAAGACTAAAGGGCAGATGGCTGAAACGTATGGAGGAATGTGTGGAAGAAAGAGACGAGGACTGGACCAGAGTGTACACAGAAAGATGATGGGGAAACAGATGTAGATGACGAGGCTGGAAGCTGTTTAAAATGGTGAGGTATACAGAAAGTAATGTCTCGTACTTTTTTAAAATTTATATTTTACAAGGAAAGTTAATGCCGCCTATACATAGGATGACAGCCCCAAAACTCGCGATTAATTTGCCACTTTTAATCACGATCTTCGTCCACAGTTTTTCCAAATTGAAACAAAGCACGTGTATCTGCTTCCTCAGCGATTGATTCAGAAGTTTTCAATGTCTCCACATCTTCCAATTGTTGCCCCCGACGAGCTCCTTTGAGTGGTCCAAACAGGTGGAGGTTTGGTGGTGCAACAAACTGGATGCAATTGTTTTGCCTGTCGCTTTATCCTGGCCGGTCAACATTTTTAAAACGCAGAGTCCACTCATCTTGGAGCAGCCCAGTTCTTCAAATGGGTGACCAGCTGGATGTCGTGTGAAGTCACTGCAGTCGCTGGTCGGCCGCTCCGCGTTGAATCAGCGAACTGTGTTTGCTCTTCAGTTTTTCTACTCGAAGAATCCATCGCTAAAGGTGCTAACGTCTACCGCAGCATCTCCATACACCTTCGTCACCCTTTAATGAATACCACTGAATACCACTGGACGTGTAATCATCTGCTGTAAGGAATTCAATCATTGGACGCTGTCTTCTACTAAGTCAATGTCGACTATTTTCTAAACTTACGCAGTGATGCCATCTGTTGATGTAGAACGTTATTACAAGCGTGAGCTGCAGAAGGTTTGCGGAAGTGGGTCAAATTGATGAGTGCTACTTTACAAACGTAATGAAGGAAAAAAAAATGGGAAGCATTATTTTCTTACCGCCGCTCGTAGTTGTCTCTTTAATCCCCTTGCATACTTAATTGTAAATTTTATTTCCTCGTAAAAATGCTGTTTTGTGTTATTTTGCTTACTCTTGGTAAATGGAAGCTTAGGCATTTTTTCCATCATGAATTCTGCTCTTTGTGACGTAACTACCGACATTCTTCTTGATATGCATAACACGTTCGTAGATCTACTAAGAAGGTGCATTTAGTATCCCCAGCTGCTTAAACTGAACTTTACGGGACGCTCGTTACTATTTTTAGTTATTATTCTAATGACCCTTTTCCAAGATTGAAGACTGCGTGTATCTTTCCTGTATTGGACCCTCACAAAAAATTATTCCATATCTGAAGATGGAGAGCATATAGAACTAGTGCGTAACGATACGACATCGTCTGTCGCACACTGATGGCAGGACGGGCATTACATTGTGTGCAGATTCACGATCTGATTGTAACAGGGATCCGAAAGTGCCACCTGTTTACATAAAATTCACGTAGCTTTTAGTTTTGATGGTGAAATGTTATGGCAATGAATCTGGTTCATTACCACAACGAAAACGAAGTCTGCTGAATTACTGTCGCGACCACAGAGAGAAGACAATTTAATGACATTATATTACCTGGTGAAGATAGAAAAATTCTCGGTAGAAGTAGCTGGGTGGAACCCTCATTGAACAATAGCGTCGCAATATAAACAGAACCAAAGTGGAATGTTACAGACTGATTGCGGTGGCGCAGTGATTAAGACACTTTGGTGAGGAAACATGTACCTGCTGGAGGAAACCACTGCATGCACAATTACGTAATAAAATTTATCGTATTTAAACAAAGTTAAAGAATGCACAAAAGAAAGTTGGCATGTTAACTCACGGTAGTAACAGAGTTCAATAGCTGAAAATAATAAAATATGGGTAGAGTAAATGAGAAGATAAAACATTACCCTAATGAGCAGGCAGCTAACTGATAATGGCGACTGCTGCTAAATGAATTACGAAATAATATAACAAATAAAATGCAAGGTATAAAAAAAAAGAATGTTCTACTGTCAAAACGATGATTGTGCGCCAGTACTTTACGACATAATGTAATTAGGAAAATGCAAAATACGGAAGGGGTAGAGAAGAAACGTTGCGCTACCAACGAGTTCATTGGAGCCACCAGGGGCCGCTTCCTTCCTGTGCACTGCATCTTTTTGTTTCCTCCAGTCGCCGATGTACCATGGACGAGTGCAGAAGAGTGATCAGAGTTATGGATCACGAGGTGTTTTAATTAAGTGTTGGAATCAAAATGTGGAAGTCGAACGCAACAGTTGTGGCGAGATGGAGCGATAGAGCCCTCAAGGATAGTGTTCCGGGAGTTATTCCACAGGAGGAATCGCTGTATGGTAACAAAATTTTGATAGGGAAATTCTTAGTAAGTGGCTTGTCTGGCGTGACAGAAGCCCAAAAAGTTTTAAGTAGAAGTGGCAGACCATTTTGGAAGCGAGAACGCGTCGGGGTTTGGCTGAGGTTCGATCTATGTCAGAAGGCAGTCTTTAGTTACATCATAAGCTTTATATTTGTTCATTTGTTGTTGAGTAAGTCTGAATATGTACAATAGCTTAACCAGTGCTTTTAAGTGGTGCTTAAACGTATATTTTTGATGGGGCACAGTATCTACAGATTTAGACGGAGAGAGGTTAGTTGAAGATAGTTTATTAGCCGAGCGGTCTGAGGCCCTGCAGTCATGGACTGTGCGGCTGGTCACGGCGGAGGTTCGAGTCCTCCCTCGGGCATGGGTGTGTGTGTGTTTGTCCTTAGGATAATTCAGGTTAAGTAGTGTGTAAGCTTAGGGACTGATGACCTTAGCAGTTAAGTCCCTTAAGATTTCACACACATTCGAACATTTTTGAAGAAAGTTTATGGCGCATCATATGTCATCACTCAACCAAAAGCCGGTAAGTTGGACGATGGCGATTATCTAGCTGAATAGGTAGACTGATACGGTAAGGAATGAGGAGGTTCTCCGGAGAACCGATGAGGAAAGGAATATATGGAAAACACTGACAAGAAGAAGGGACAGGATGGTGGGACACCTGTTAAGACATCAAGGAATAATTTCCATGGTACAAGAGGGACCTGTTTCGGGTAAAAAATTGTAGAGGACGTCAGAGATTAGAAAATATATCCAGCACGTAATTGAGGCCGTAGGTTGCGCAAGGGAGTAATTCGTGGTGGGCGGCATCAGACCAGTCAGAAAACCGATGACTCAAAAAAAGTGGCTCAGTGTTGCCATAGATTATTGGTGATTGCTGTCTGGTGGCGACTCTGGGGTTAGCGTATTTTGTTTCTTGGAGCAATCGTGTAACTTATTGCTGGCAAATCCAAAATAATCCTGGTAGTTCTTGTTGAAGTCCCGCATGTCAGAGCTGCAAAGTGATTGTAACGGTATGTACAAAAAACTAATTTGATAGGTTGGAGTTAACAGTCATAATTACTTTTAGTCACATAAGCTCCTGGAATTTTGATGAATGCTAATGTTCAGCTGGACATAAATGATGTAACGTACAGACACCAAATTAATTGGAGCTGTTTGGTGTCGGTTGTGCTGTTTTGTCGTTTGTTGTTGCGGTCTTCAGTCCGAAGACTTGTATTGATGCAGCTCTCCATGCTACTCTATCCTGTGCGAGCCTCATCTCGGATTAACTCCTGCAACTCACATTCTGCTGAATCTGCTTACTGAATTCATCTCTTGGTCTCTACGATTTTTACCTCCTCTCTACCGCCCCCTTTCCCTCCAATACTACACTGGTTATCCCTTGATGTATTAGAATGTGTTCTATCAATCGATCACTTCTTTTGGTCAAGTTGTGCCACAAACTTCATGTCTCTCCAGTTCTATCGAGTAGCTCCACATTAGTTATGTGATCGATCCATCTAATTTACAACATTCTCCTGTAGCACCATATTCGAAAGCTTCTATTCTCTTTTTATCTAAATTGTTTATCGCCCATGTTTCACTTCCATACGTGGTTACATTGGTTCAAATGGCTCTGAGCACTATGGGACTTAACTTCTGAGGTCATCAGTCCCCTAGAACTTAGAACTACTTAAACCTAACCAACCTAAGGACAGCACACACACCAATTCCCGAGGCAGGATACGAACCTGCGACCGTAGCGATCGCGCGGTTCCAGACTGTAGCGCGTAGAACCGCTCGGCCACCCCGGCCGGCATGGTTACATTCCAGACAAATACTTTCAGAGAAGTCTTCCTGATACTTAAATCTATATTCCATGTTAACAAAGTTCTCTTCTTCAGAAAAGCCTTTCTTATCATTGCCAGTCTACATCTTATATCCTCTCTACTTCGCGCATCAGTTATTTTTCTGCCCAAATAGCAAAACTCGTCTACTACTTTAAGTGTCTCGTTTCTTAATCTAATTCCGTTAGCATATCTGATTTAATTCGACTACGTTCCATTATCCTTGTTTTGCTTTCGTTTATGTTCATCTTATATCCTCCTTTCAAGAGACTGTCCATTCCGTCCAACTGCTCTTCCAAGTCCTTTGCTGTCTTTGATAGAATCCGATTTTTAGTGTTTACTATACCATTATGATACTACAGTATGTTCCGATGACGTATAGAAAAGGAAAGCACCTCATAAGATCATGAAAATTAGTTTGAAGGAAATGATACTGTTGGACTGACGGAAAAATGTTACTGAAATTATAATTAACAGGGGTGATTTAATCAAGCATGAAAATATGGGTACCACACCACACTATTAGCTATATTAACGAGAGGAGGGATAAACTATCAATCACAAAAACAAGTGGTCACTCTAACAAGTTTATTAAATCAGGTTCATTATAAAGCAATAACACATCACTTACTCACTGAGAGAAAAATGAATTTCTTATTGATGTTTGAAACTCTGGCCCATTCTTACTGAACTCGTGTAGGGCGACTGTGGAAGGCAATGGTGGTAGCGGATGGAGGTTCCGAGTTCAGTTTTCCCTGTGTCCTCAGTGCTGAAGTGGAGTGATCCTTCTTTACGGCAGCTTGGCTCGTCCCTTCAGTCGCCTGACAAGTCTTTACTCCATGACCTCCCAGAGACAAGCCATTACACCTCTGTGGCCTAGCAGCAAGTGTCCACCAGCGTAACGCTCTGGAACTTGGCTGTCTGTCAGAGCAGGAATCTCGCTGGCCAGCAGTGGCAGAGTTCCATCCAGTAAAAGTTCACTAATAATGTAAAATTGCTACTCTTGCAGATTGCACTATTATTAACCAAAAGTACTGTGACACAGAGAGGAAGCCAGGAGGCTTCTCCAACTCCATGATACAATTCTAAAGCGGAACTACTGTAAAGCTCACACGTAGGCACACATGAGAAAGCGCACGCACTACAGAAAATAACATTATAAATCAATAGGAATGCTTGTTTCTAAAATTTAATTAGAAAGTTCAATATGTTGCAGTAGCGTTTGTTATGACGGCCTCTGGAAAGCAACAGCTGTCTAGATTTTTGTCTTTCGAAAAGGTTCTTTGAACAATGCTGTATTTTCAGCTGTCCCGGTAAACTGCGCGGAGTGCGGGGTATGGGGATGCAAATGCTGTGTCACTCACCTGTGCTGGAACGCAGCTCTAGGCTTTGCAAGTTTACGGTGCAGCCTGATTTTTTAAGCAAACTCGTATATTTTCCCAATCACCCCCAAGGCTTTCAGACCTGGAGGCACTCGTCATAAAAGAGAAGGGAAAAGAAGGCAATAAAGTGGACAGTCGGTGGTGGTGGTGCCGTATATTGTGTCTGCTATTACAAAGCAGCATTTAAACGATTCTTGATCAAGGGAATGAGCGTATAATATTTTGAAATATGTTGCTTGTTAATTTTAGAGAAAACATGCCATCTAACAGAGCACAAAGGGAAATTTGTTAAATAATTTCCACCCTTGTACCTGACCCCACCCAGTGGACTCAGACATTTGTTGCTGATCGACCAGCCAAGGAACAAAATTATCATCCCAAGACACGTCGTCCTACCAGCTGAGCAAGATGCTTTGGAGTTCCAAAGGGATAACCTAATCATGCATTTTTTTATGCAGCCTTATGCTTAGGATCTGTATTAATTAAGGCGAGACCGAGCCGTGCGTGGCTCTTGTTCCCGCCATTATGTATTATACACCCTGTTTTTAACGTAATTCCACCTCACTACGTTAATTTAAATTACTGTCACTCAGTTGCTCCTTTGCCCGACCGTGAGCCGTGTTAGAGTGCCTATCGATACATCCCCTCTCGTAGTATCTTTGCTTGGCAGCTATTACTTCCCGTTCGTTGTCTGTCGTAGGAGAGTTCTCGTCGAGAGTTCGGGTCGCAAGTTCGGGCTGCCAGTCAGTTGGAACGTGTCAGTCGGGAGTTGCAATGCGGCCCTAGTGCAGTCGGGTTGGAGCAACAGTGAGGTCTGCGTCGACATGGATCGCCCGATCATTGCCGCCACGCATCACTTGAGCCAGGCCACGGTCTTGGTGGATCGTCGGTCGGTCGTCCTACCAGACGACGCGTTTTGGCTCGTCGATCGTTCATGAATCGGCTGTGTGTGTGTGTGTGTGTGTGTGTGTATGGGCCGGCCGGAGTGGCCGAGCGGTTATAGGCGCTTCAGTCTGGAACCGCGCGACCGCTACGGTCGCAGGTTCGAATCCTGCCTCGGGCATGGATGTGTGTGATGTCCTTAGGTTAGTTAGGTTTAAGCAGTCCTAAGTTCTAGGGGACTGATGACCTCAGATGTTAAGTCCCATAGTGCTCAGAGCCATTTGAACCATTTGTGTGTGTGTGTTTGTGTGTGTGTGTGTGTGTGTGTGTGTGTGTGTGTGTGTGTGTGTGCATCGACACCCGATTTGTTTTTGTGCATGCTTAGTTACTGTTGGGAATTGTTCGAGTCTTTGTGCAAGTGTTTGTCAGGTTGTGTGTGTAGTTGGCTCTATTTCCTTGACACGTTATTTTAAATGTTGTCGGCGTACTGCATCTGAGAGGTCGGTCGTCTCATCGGGCGACGTTTAACTGATTCTCCGAGCACTTCTGGGCCCCTTCTATTACCATCTTGTGGAACTTGGGTCGGTCCTTTCCTGGTGCAGGGATGTCGTTTAGCCGGTGGGTCTGTTTCCTCTGCATGGATGGGTCCGAGCCAGCATTTCCGCCGTCGTGTGTCTGGAAGTGAGTCGGAGACGCACCAGCAGTGCAGTCGCGACGGAGCAGCCGTCGTGGAAGGATCAGCAGGCAGTCGGTCGGCTGTTGCGGACGAGGGAAGTTATCTCCGCGCGGTGCAGTCCCCTGGAGCCGCTGGCAGACCCTGCGCAGTGTCGGAGCGTGTGTGGAGCTGTCAGATCGCTACGAGCTTCGTGGTTCACCGACCCAGGACGTCAAAGTTGAGTAGTGGTTTCAGCTACCCAAGCCACATCAATTCACGTTGTGGTGGTTCTTTTCGGTGGTTCGCTGTTGGGGAAGTGTTCCGGTGAGCAACACCGAGTGGTTCTACTGCTGAGATTTAGCCGCCATGAGGTGCAATTAACTATTTTGGTCGATTACGATTTGAATGCACCAGTGGAATTTTCTGTCTTGTGGCCGTTAGTGTTCCGGTTACCTGCCCTGGCCACTAACGTAATTTCAGGCAGCGTTGTCGCTGTCCAACGTGGTGTGTAATTTCGACAGCTAATGCACACTCCATTGTGGATTATCACGTTTGTAACATTGCCGGTTTGAGTTCTCATGTACTGATGGACGAGAAGCAAGTCGTTGTGTCGGTCGGTCCGTGGCTGTCCGCTGGATGGGTTCCGACGGATCAAGTATAGTTGGGCTCACCACCTGTCTAGCCTAAGTGAACGAGGGCAGACCGACCTCCCTGGAGGCCTTCTGAGTGCCACCGGTGTTTGATTATCTGTTGTCAGCTATTTTAAAATTTAGGCTTATTGTTACTTGTTTTGTTTTCTTAAAATTTTGCAAAATTAATTTTTAAATTTGTCTTTCAAATTTAAACACTGAGGCCTGCTGACTTTAAAGATTGTGGTAATATATTTTAAAATTTTGAAGTTTAATTGTGGCCCTCAGCCATTGGTATTGCACCTTGCATATGTTGCTTCTTTAAATTATTTTATTGCTATCTTAATTGGATTTTTATCTTGTTGATTTTTAAGATTTCTTGTTGTTAAACAAGGTATATGGTAATATATTCTAAAATTTTGGAATTTAATTGTGGCCCTCAACCATTGGTATTGCACTTTGCGTACGTTGTTTTTTGATTTATTTTATTGCTATCTTAATTGGATTTTTATCTTGTTAAGATTTCTTGTTGGAGGCCTTCAGCCGTGAAAGAGTTGCATTCGGTAAAGATTCGGCTACGTGCCGCTTTGGTTGTAAAGGTTATTAAATTAAAATAAGTGACAATTAGAAGCAGAAACTGACCTCAACCCTTGGCCCTTTCCACAATCCTATTACCTGTTCTGCCCAGTGGATTTAGCGGGCGTATCAGAGACCTTGCAGCCTGTTGCCCAATTGACTTAAGTTGAATCTGGATTCTGAACAACTGAGCATGGGTGGGGATAGTACTTTGCAACAACTCAATGTTGGCTTGCAAGCTAGCAAGAAGGCTGCCACAAACCGAACAGTCATCACTTACGTCGCCCACGGTGTAAATTGTAACGATAAGGCCGTGGCCCAGTCCACCCCGCAAGCATTGTTCCAGCTCCTCAACATTGCCTTCTGTTTCCTCGCCCTAGATAGTCAGCGCATACTGCAGGTGGACATTGCAAGGATATCCTCAGGACCGCTCTCCGATCGATGGCACCTCCCCTGATCGTGTTCTGAAACAGCTAAATCAAAACACACAGTCCACAGCACAATTACTCTATCCTACCACTACACAGGTTCAGAATCCCGTGACTGAAGTATAACTACGGTCTTCTACCATTAAAGCGGTAGGGAGCTGGTTGGGGAGTGATAAGGCAGTGGGGCCACAAAATATGCTTGAACAACAGTTAATTATCAAAAACAATTGATACGAGGAATTCACTCCCAAAGGAACTCGGGAAAAGCACCGAAATGAATGAACTGGACCCCAGGGGTTTTCTTTTCAACAGCATTCACCGTTTTAGCAAAAATACTGATACAACTTAATTACACCAAGAAACAAACTGCAGAAATAAATATGACGCGTTGAATAATTGAAATAATTTAAAAGGGCTCTAATAATTAACTTGGCCAAACTTCGTAAGCTGGAAAATTGTTAAAGCATCTAAACATTCTGAGTAAATACACTCTCTTCCTTAAGATGAAGACAGAAGCATGAATTCGTTCCGAAACTTGAAGTTAAGAGAAGAATTTGAAAATTTTTTGTTCTTAATAGAAAATCACAAAATGTTCAAATGTTTAGATGTGTGTGAATTCCTAAGGGACTAAACTGCTGAGGTCATCAGTCCCTAGACTTGCAAACTATCTAAATTAACTTAAACTAACTTACGCAAAGGACAACACACACACCCATGCCGGAGGGAGGACTCGAACCTCCGGCGGGAGGGGCAGAAAATCACAGCTCTGAAACTGTGTGCAAGGATAACTTACGCTTTCTTCTTGTGTATGGTACAGAATATAACATTTGTAAGATACAGAATACAACATTTGTTACATAAGATTAAGCGATGTACAGAGTAAAAGATCACAACAATAAACTTAGCCACCACTGTTAATCTGCCAAGACTCTCAAAGGTCAAGGCTTATTTAAAGAAGATTTAAAGAAGAAAGAAAATAAAATTGACATGAACACACAGGTCAGACAGTTAGCCGAGATTCTCTTCTCTGTAGATATCGAA
Organism: Schistocerca nitens; assembly: GCF_023898315.1. Lineage (NCBI taxonomy): Eukaryota > Metazoa > Arthropoda > Insecta > Orthoptera > Acrididae > Schistocerca > Schistocerca nitens. The sequence goes on along the minus strand of NC_064615.1, from coordinate 201,174,689 downwards.
ACTTACAAGGGAACCTCCCCATCGCACCCCCCTCAGATTTAGTTATAAGTTGGCACAGTGGATAGGTCTTGAAAAACTAAACACAGATCAATCGAGAAAACAGGAAGAAGTTGTGTGGAACTATGAAAAAAATTAGTAAAATATACAAACTGAGTAGTCCATGCGAAGATATGCAACATCAATGAGAATAGGACTCAAGGAGCGCCGTGGTCCCGTGGTTAGCGTGAGTAGCTGCGAAATGAGAGGTCGTAGGTTCAAGTCTTCCCTCGACCGAAAATTTTAGTATCTTTATTTTCGCAAAGTTATGATCTGTCCGTTCGTTCATTGATGTCTCTGTTCACTGTAATAAGTTTAGTGTCTGTGTTTTGCGACCGTACCGCAAAACCGTGCGATTAGTAGACGAAAGGACGTGCCTCTCCAATGGGAACCGAAAACATTTGATCGCAAGGTTATAGGTCAACCGATTCCTCCACAGGAAAACACGTCTGATATATTCTATACGACACTGGTGTCGGCATGTGTGTCACATGACAGGAATATGTTGTCTACCCATCTAACTTGTACACTTGGCGAATCGCTAAAAAGATTCTTCTACCTTGCCCGATTTAGATTTTCTTGTGGATTTGATAATCACTCCCAAAAATTGATGAAAATATAAGCGTTTGTTACATAAACTGAAAATAATAAGTTAAACTTTTCACCCAAGGGTAGGTTTGAACCAAGGACCTCTCGGTCCGCAGCTGCTTACGCTACCCACGGGACCACGGCGCTCCTGGGCTCACGTGAGCCTTGTTGTTGCATATCATACGTATGGACTACTCAGTTGGTATATTTTGCTTATTTTTTCATAGTTCCACACAACTTCTTCCTGTTTTCTCGATTGATCTGTGTTCAGTTTTTCAAGGCCTATCCACTGTGCCAACTTACAACTAAATCTGAGGGGGGTGCGATGGGGAGGTTCCCTTGTTAGAAGCATTAGGCTTGAAGTACAGCATTGGGACCCATTGCTACCGTTACGCACACCGGCTGACACTTCCGGGATGTGGGTTGTCTGTCTGGATACCGAGGAGCCAGTTTAGCCGACCGATCATTCCAGAAGGTAGCTGTTCTTGCTTGATCGGCTACAAGTCCCAGCCAGGCAAAACACGCAGCCAACCGAACTTTACCAAGTCCTTTGAATAATAACTATGGCAAGCGCACCGGAAGTACAGACAGACTTATTAGTTAAAGTACAATCACGTGCCCAACTCAGGCACTCAGTGACCAATGTGCAAATTATGATTACGAACAATTGCGCAAAAAAACACGCAAGGAGCGGAAATACAGATTTCACACCCACAGTCTATCTACAATGACGCTGAAGCAACATTTCGTGAATGATGCTTATGGCCGAGGTAACAAGGATGCCAAACAAATTGCGTCCTAAGTTTAGGTTTCAAGTGCCATGTATCGACTAACCAGCACAAAACGACAACATCTCTTAAACATTTTTCTCCTGAAGGGCATAGCAAAGCATCAATGACAACCAAATAAGTACCTTTCTTACAAGGGAACCTTCCCATCGCACCCCCCTCAGATTTAGTTATAATTTGGCACAGTGGATAGGCCTTGAAAAACTGAACACAGATCAATTGAGAAAACAGGAAGAAGTTGTGTGGAACTATGAAAAAAATAAGCAAAATATACAAACTGAGTAATCCATGCGCAAGATACGCCAGGTCACGGAGAATGCGAGCTGAAGAGTGCCGCGGTCCCGTGGTTAGCGTGAGCAGCTGCGGAACGAGAGGTCCTTGGTTCAAGTCTTCCCTCGAATGAAAAATTTATTGTCTATATTTTCGCAAAGTTATGATCTGTCCGTTCGTTCATTGACGTCTGTGTTCACTGTAATAAGTTTAGTGTCTGTGTTTTGCGACCGCACCGCAAAACCGTGCGATTAGTAGACGAAAGGACGTGCCTCTCCAATGGGAACAGAAAACATTTCGTCGCATGGTCGTAGGTCAACCGATTCGTCCACAGGAAAACACGTCTGATATATTCTATACGACACTGGTGACGGCATGTGCGTCACATGACAGGAATATGTTATCGACCCACCTATCTTGTACACTTGGCGAATGGGTAAAAAGATTCTTCTATCTTGCCCGATTTAGGTTTTTTTGTGGATGTGATAATCACTTCCAAAAAAGTGATGAAAACATAAGAGTTTGTTACATAAACTGCAACAAATGATTGCAATAGTTTCACAGTCGCACAGTTTTCCCTGTGCTCTGTCAAAACAAATGTTTTTAACGTTTTCAAATTTTTCCGTGTGCAGACCGTCAAATCCTGCATATTTCCAAGCAAATCTGAACATGTCCTGGAATTTTGGAGAGCGAAGTTGATTATGTGTGAGTGCCTGAATTTTGATAATTGTCTGAAAATAAAAAATTAAAATTTCCTCTCGAGGGTAGACTTGAACCAAGGACCTCTGGGTCCGCAGCTGCTCACACTAACCACGGGACCACGGGACCACGGTACCCCTGTGCTAAAGTAGACCTTGATGTTGCCTATCTTCCACATGGACTACTCAGTTTGTGTATTTTGCTTTTTTTTTTCGTAGTTCCACACAACTTCTTGTTTTCTCGATTGATCTGTGTTCAGTTTTTCAAGGCTTATCCACTGTGCCAACTTATAACCAAATCTGAGGGGGGTGCGATGGGGAGGTTCCCTTGTTAGTAATTAGGGAACAAAATCAACTTCATAAAACCATGAAACTACAAACACCTCAGAACCCTGAGGGGTGTACATCACAGATTGATATTCAGTAGGGTTTAAGTACTCGGAGGAATGGCTTGCCCCGCTCCTCCCCCCCCCTCCCCCTCCCGGCATAAATAGACAAAGTAACACGGCGAGAACATCAATCGGCACAACCGTACGATGACGCAGCACACAGTCTTACCGCAGCTCTGTAGCCAACACTGAAACACACTAAAATGCAGCATTAGGTAAGCAAGAGCATGGAATTTACATTCAGTACGACAAGGAGCTGTTCCTTATGTACAGCGAAAGTCCCTTAAAAATCACTGAAGCTGCTCACATAAAGAATAATAGGCCTACACCAAACGTATATATATACATATCGTGGTGCAAACCCCCCGCGGTTAAGGCAACGTGCAACAAATCCACGGCAGTAAGATTAAGACTGCGGTCATTCCAATGCACTGCCAGCAGCACAGCAAAAGACGGACGCCGTCGCCGCATTGCGCTGCCAAGCACGCCCCTGCAGAACCTGCCTTGGGCGGACATGACTCCACTCCACCGACTACCGACCATCTTTCTCTCCGCGACCCAGCACTAGGGCTGTTGATAAAATATCAGTATATCGGTGCTACGATATTCTTTCAAAGAAATATCGATGTATACAAGGGCAGTATTTTCCTCACAGACACGTCGATACATCGATATCGAAGTGTCAACATTGAATACTGCTATTTGTATTATGTATTATACTTTTTCCCAATTTTCGATGAATATTAGAAATTGTTCTTTTGAAATCGTGGTTATAGCCTAGCCTGAACGTGCATAGTTTTCCTTTCAATTCTTGCTCCAAGGGGGATAAGCAGGCTGCTAGCTTGTTGATGTACAGACAGAACACCTAATAATATATCAATACTTAAATATTGTTGTTGTTGTTGTCTTCAGTCCTGAGACTGGTTTGATGCAGCTCTCCATGCTACTCTATCCTGTGCAAGCTTCTTCATCTCCCAGTACCTACTGCAACCTACATCCTTCTGAATCTGCTTAGGGTATTCATCTCTTGGTCTCCCTCTACGATTTTAACCCTCCACGCTGCCCTCCAACGCTAAATTTGTGATCCCTTGATGCCTCAGAGCATGTCCTACCAACCGATCCCTTCTTCTTGTCAAGTTGTGCCACAAACTTCTCTTCTCCCCAGTTCTATTCAATACCTCCTCATTAGTTATGTGGTCTACCCATCTAATCTTCAGCATTCTTCTGTAGCGCCGCATTTCGAAAGCTTCTATTCTCTTTTTGTCCAAACTGTTTATCGTCCATGTCTCACTTCCATACATGGCTACACTCCATCACCCGACTTAATTCGACTACATACCTTCCGTTCAACTGCTCTTCCAAGTCCTTTGCTGTCTCTGACAGAATTACAATGTCATCGGCGAACCTCAACATTTTTATTTCTTCTCCATGGACTTTAATACCTACTCCGAATTTTTATTTTGTTTCCTTTACTGCTTGCTCAATATACAGATTGAATAAAATCGGGGACAGGCTGCAACCCTGTCTCACTCCCTTCCCAACCACTGCTTCCCTTTCATGCCCCTCGACTCTTATAACTGCCATCTGGTTTCTGTACAAATTGTAAACAGTCTTTCGCTCCCTGTATTTTACGCCTGCCTCCTTTAGAATATGAAAGAGAGTATTCCAGTCAACATTGTCAAAAGCTTTCTCTAAGTCTACAAATGCTAGAAATGTAGGTTTGCCTTTCCTTAATCTATTTTCTAAGATAAGTCGTAGGGTCAGTATTGCCTCACGTGTTCCAACATTACTGCGGAATCCAAACTGATCTTCCCCAAGGTCGGCTTCTACCAGTTTTTCCATTCGTCTGTAAAGAATTCGCGTCAGTATTTTCCAGCGGTTACTTATTAAACTGATAGTTCGGTAATTTTCACATCTGTCAAAACCTGTTTTCTTTGGGATTGGAATTATTATATTCTTCTTGAAGTCTGAGGGAATTTCACCTGTCTCGTACATCTTGCTCACCAGATGGTAGAGTTTTGTCAGGACTGGCTCTCCCAAGGCCGTCAGTGGTTCCAATGGAATGTTGGCTACTCCCGGGGCGTTGTTTCGACTCAGGTCTTTCAGTGCTCTGTCAAACTCTTCACGCAGTATCATATCTCCCATTTCATCTTCATCTACATCCTCTTCCATTTCCATAATATTGTCCTCAAGTACATCGCCCTTGAATAGACCCTCTATATACTCCTTCCACCTTTCTGCCTTCCATTCTTTGCTTAAAACTGGGTTTCCATTTGACGTCTTGATATTCATACAAGTGGCTCACTTTTCTCAAAAGGTCTCTTTAATTTTCCTGTAGGAAGTATCTATCTTAGCCCTAGCGAGATAAGCCTCTACGTCCTTACATTTCTCCTCTAGCCATGCCTGCTTACCCATTTTGCACTTCCTGTCTATCTCATTTTTGAGGCGTTTGTATTCCTTTTTGCCTGCTTCATTTACTGCGTTTTTATATTTTCTCCTTTCATCAATTAAATTCAATATTTCTTCTGTTACCCAAGGATTTCTACTAGCCTTCGTCTTTTGACCTACTTGATCCTTTGCTGCCTTCACTACTTCATTCCTCAGAGCTACCCATTCTTCTTCTACTGTATTTCTTTCCCCATTCCTGTCCATTGTTCCCTTATGCTGTCCCTGAAACTCTGTACAACCTCTGGTTTAGTCAGTTTATCCAGGTCCCATCTCCTTAAATTCCCAACTTTTTGCAGTTTCTTCAGTTTTAATCTACAGTTCATAACCAATAAATTGTGGTCAGAGTCCACATCTGCCCCTGGAAATGTCTTACATTTTAAACCTGGTTCCTAAATCTCTGTCTTACCATTATATAATCTATCTGATACCTTCTAGTATCTCCAGGATTCTTCCATGTATAAAACCTTCTTTTATGATTCTTGAACCAAGTGTTAGCTATGATTAAGTTATGCTCTGTGCAAAATTCTACAAGGCGGCTTCCTCTTTCATTTCTTCCCCCCAATCCATATTCACCTACTATGTTTCCTTCTCTCCCTTTTCCTACTGACGAATTCCAGTCACCCATGACTATTAAATTTTCGTCTCCCTTCACTACCTGAATAATTTCTTTTATCTCAACATACGTTTCATCAATTTCTTCATCATCTGCAAAGCTAGTTGGCATATAAACTTGTACTACTGTAGTAGGCATGGGCTTCGTGTCTATCTTGGCCACAATAATGCGCTCACTATGCTGTTGGTAGTAGATTACCCGCACTACTATTTTTTTATTCATTATTGAACCTACTCCTGCATTACCCCTATTTGATTTTGTATTTATAACCCTGTATTCACGTGACCAGAGGCCTTGTTCCTCCTGCCACCGAAGTTCACTAATTCCCACTATATCTAACTTTAACCTACCCATTTCCATTTTTAAATTTTCTAACCTACCTGGGCGATTAAGGGATCTGACATTCTACGCTCCGATCCGTAGAACGCCAGTTTTCTTTCTCCTGATAACGACGTCTTCCTGAGTAGTCCCCGCCCGAAGATTCGAATGGGGGACTATTTTACCTCTGGAATATTTTACCCAAGAGGACGCCATCATCATTTAACCGTACAGTAAAGCTGCATGCCCTCGGGAAAAATTACGGCTGTAGTTTCCCCTTGCATTCAGCCGTTCGCAGTACCAGCACAGCAAGGCCGTTTTGGTTAGTGTTGCAGGGCCAGATCAGTCAATCACCCAGACTGTTGCCCCTGCAACTACTGAAAAGGCTGCTGCCCCTCTTCAGGAACCACACGTTTGTCTGGCCTCTCAACAGATACCCCTCCGTTGTGGTTGCACCTACGGTACGGCCATCTGTATCACTGAGGCACGCAAGCCTCCCCACCAACGGCAAGGTCCATGGTTCATAGGGGTAGGACTTAAATATACAGGTCTACAACTGGCAGCCGAAATTTTTTTGCCGGTACGTCGATAACTTTCCCGTTGATATATCTTTTAACGATAATTGTTCTTTGCATCGCCTGCCAACAGTAAAAAGTTTTTAAAATGGTGATACATAGGATTCACGATATTTTTAAAAACGTGAACTGTCCTACCCACCATACCTCGCTTCGGCCGAGCACCATCTAACCTCCTTGTTCGACAGCCTTCCAGATGTTCAAATAATTTACCGATTTGCTGCTGGGTGAGGTCGTCGACCACCGCCGATATTTCGGCAGGAGCACACCCTGGCATTCTCAAGGTACAGCTGCAAGGAGGAGGCAATGTGCAAGGGAATTTAAAACCTCGGTTCACAAAGGAGAAACAAGAAAGATACCACACTCAGAACAGGTAACCGCAAAGTCAACACACAACCAAAGATAACCAACATCAGAAATATCGGTAGTGACTATTAATCAACAGGTGAGGTAGCCCTAATTCTGTCCCTCTGTTTTTTGATGAGAGACAGAGCCGGATTCCAAGAAGCATTTAGACAAAATCCACCATCTCTGTTTATAAGGTTGCTTGATAGTTTGATTTCAACAGCTTCCTTAATGACACTATCCCGATAGCTGGACGTGCAAGCCTGAATCTCCGTGTTGTTCTATTCCATAGGATGAGCGGTGTCAAGGCAATGTTCTGCAATAGCGGATTTGCTCGGCTGTTGTAAGCGTGTGTGACGCTTATGTTCAATACACCGGTCTTCCACAGTCCTGATTGTCTGACCAATATATGACATGCCACAACTGCAAGGAATACGATAGACACCAGTCTTACGCAAACCAAGATCATCTTTTACGGACGCCAACAGGGCCTTAATCTTAGAAGGTGGTCGAAAAACACATTTCACATCATATTTCCGCAAAATAGGCCAATCCTGTTAGAAATGCCTCCTGCGTAAGGTAAAAAGGCTGTGGACTTAGGCGTAGCTGCATTAAATCATAAGGAAAATTAAGTACAAATATAAAGGTTCCATTATATGTACCATATAAAATTGAAATGTGGAATACAAAAGCAAGACAAATGCTCAATCATAGGGGTTACAGGCAAGCAAACAATGGCAGTAGCAGATAGCCGACGAAATATGCAGAAGCCATCAGCTAAGTCCGCCGGGTAGAAACTGCAAACAAACAAATCACAAGAAAATATCAAGGATGTGCGTAGTTCGGAAAACATCTAATAACATATAATCGATTTACAAGAACCAGCTGGCGAGTTGTCTTACTAAAATAGATACCTCTTGCACAGATGTATGAGGAATTTACATTACAATATGATTTGGTGAAAGCCACAAGACCAACCAGAGCATAAAGTGAACCCCCTTCCGGTTTTGATGCTGAATTCAGTAAATAATAAGGTATTAAGTAATGGCTAATCTGTCCTGCAACAAACAAACATAAGCAGAATTAAACACTAATCTAATGAAATACAAAACACAAATGAATAAAATAAGTTTGGCGAGAATTGAAAACGTTAAACACCATTCTTATAAAATTCTGAACACCAAAGAATGAAATAAGTTTGGCAAGCGCTCAAAGAGTTAAACACTATTCTAATAAAACAGAAAATAGTAATAAAACAACGCTGGTAAGCACTGAGTAGATAATATGCCTGAGAAGTGATTTATGTTAACTTTACAGAAAACTTTAACAGAAAGCATAAATTGGCTTACGCAAACAACCAAGCCACGCTGTCCTGTAGCATAGGCTGTAGGCAACAGAAATCAAATTATAATGTACTTTCGCCACAGACCGCGAATACGTTTTCAGAAAATTGTCAGTCGCAACCTGGTAGAAAAATACGAATGAGGATATTTTCGTTCCGTGTATAGGAGTGTGATGGACAGTGAACTGGAGGAAAAGGCGAGGAGCAAGAAATGTAATGAAAAAAAAAAAATTGGGGGACGGGGGAGGGGTTGGGTGAGAGAGGGAGGAGGATGGAAAAGGCTCTTTTCTTTTTTATGAGATCTCATGAAAAAGAAAAGAGCCTTGTCCATCCACCACCCACGCAACGCCCTCTCCAACCGCCCCCCCCCCCTCGCCCCACCACCCCCACCCCAATTTCATTTCATTTCTTGCTCTTCGCCTTTTCCCCCAACTCAGTGTCCATCACACTCCTATACACTTGTATCCACTTATCTTTGCTTCTCCCTAGCCCACCTACTAAAAAAAAAAGGAAACTTCATCACTATTCCTTCATTGCTCTTACACAGTACATAAATACAAACCAACGTAATTAAACAGAGTAACACACATACAATTAACTAACAAAGAAAGTAGAGCTGAAAGACAAACTAGTGGCAATGTTATGCTGGCAACACTAAAAAACACAATGCAGACTTAGAAGTACAAAAATTAACAGCTTACGGTGGTGTACGAAAAAGTGTGCTGTGCATAACATGCGAAATGCATAGTCGTGCAGAGCAACTAAAAATCAGACTATAAGATATTAGTGTCTAATGTAGAACGACACCAACGACGTGGTAGGAGATGGCATTTGCTGAAGTAGGCGGCAGACCAAGCATAAATCACGGCAAGTAAAAGCTAACAAATCGTTAACGAACTGTTTTTCGATCTTAAAAACAAGTCAGATTATATAGATGCTTAATTACAGACCGCTGATGATGTTTCACCTCAATAAAGGGAGATACATCTGGTGGAAAAAGCACGCATTTTCTTGTAGTTGTAACAACGGAATGAAAATACCGTCAGGAATTTAAAGTAACTGCGCGCAATATGGCCACAATGAAAAATTAAATACTAATAAGCACCTCTCTCACAACAGAAACCGTTGCTCGCCGAATGTGCCGATCCTGACACGCGTCCGTATTACGGAGAAGTTCAGAACTTGGTCTGCGGGTGTGGGAAACTTCCACGGACCACTGCTGAAAGAAGCAACGCACATTGTCCCCAACACGTGAAGCAATGAGTCGATATGTTCATCCAGTTTACAGACGACTCCTTTCAAATGGCTGAAGTTGTTCAACAGGAGAACGTATTCGTCGGTGGGGCGTGGTTGTACCCTAGAATGAATGTTGCAAACACTGTTCACCTCTAAACTTAGCACAGTTACTGCCCTCAGAATCACAACAGAGTGCGGCCTCCAGAACGCCATATGATCGCCGATGACCCTGACAAATGAATCAGTAATACTACAACCCCTTATTAACGACATATTATAACCTAGTGCCACTGAACACAATCCTTGAGGGTGCTGCATTTTTTTCCAGCAGTGCATGACAACGGAAAGCATCCATGCCAATTACATTATTGCTTTCGGTCTGTCAGCGCACAACGGAGAGCAGCGCGCATCGTTACAGGATCATTTAGTAATCGCGAAAGCGTTACGGAGATGATAGATAAACTCCAGTGGAAGAATCTGCAGGAGAGACGCTCAGTAGCTCGGTACGGGCTTTTGTTGAAGTTTCAAGAACATACCTTCACCGAGGAGTCAAGCAGTATATTGCTCCCTCCTACGTATATCTCGGGAAGAGACCATGAGGATAAAATCAGAGAGATTAGAGCCCACACAGAAGCATACCGACAATCCTTCTTTCCACGAACAATACGAGACTGGAATAGAAGGGAGAACCGATAGAGGTACTCAAGGTACCCTCTGCCACACACCGTCAGGTGGATTGCGGAGTGTGGATGTAGATGTAGATGTAGAGAACTCACGTGTTGAATTATAGAACATGCTTTATCTATAACTGCATATTATGACGTTTCTGGAGACCGGATATTTCATCTGTGGTAACAAACGCAGATTCAGGAAACGGCGATTTCAGGAACTTAGCTCGTACTGTTCGTCCTTAAAATCTACAAATAATAGACAGTGGCAACCAGATTGATGCAGTGTTCTTTGCCTTCCTGGAAGCTACTCAAAAGGTTCCACATTGTTACACGGTGATTAAACTATGAACTTACAAAAGGTGTTGTGATTTGAGGATCTCGTAGCAACCTCGGCTATGGAGGTTGTTCTTAACCGAGCGAAATCGTCAACCGTGAATGTAAATACAAATTTATGCATATTGTACGAGGTCACACCAATATTCAAGTAAGGTAGTAGGAGTAGTCCACTAAATTACAGGCCCATATCGTTAACGTCGATATGCAGCAGGGTTTTACAACATATATTGTGTTCGAACATTATGAATTACCTCGAAGGAAACGGTCTACTGACACACAGTCAACATGGGTTTAGAATACATCGTTCCAGTGAAACACAACTAGCTCTTTATTCACATGAAGTGCTGAGTGCTATTGACAAGGGATTTCAGAACGATTCCTTATTCCTGGATTTCCGGAAGGCTTTTGACACTGTACCATACAAGCGACTCGTAGTGAAATTGCGTGCTCATGGAATATCGTCTCAATTATGTGACTGGATTTGCGATTTCCTATCAGAGAGGTCACAGTTCGTGGTAACTGACGGAAAGTCATCGAGTAAAACAGAAGTGAATTCTGGCGTTCCCCAAGGTAGTGTTATAGGCCCTTTGCTGTTCCTTATCTATACAAACGATATGGGAGACAATCTGAGCAGCCGTCTTAGGTTGTTTGCAGATGACGCTGTCGTTTATCGACTAATAAAGTCATCAGAAGATCAAAACAAACTGCAAAACGATTTAGAAAAAATATGTGAATGGTGTGAAAAGTGGCAGTGGACCCTAAATAACGAAAAGTGTGAGGTCATCCACATGAGTACTAAAAGGAACTCGTTAAACTTCGGTTACACGATAAATCAATCTAATCTAAAAGCCGTAAATTCAAGTAAATACCTACGTATTACAATTACGAACAACTTAAATTAGAAAGATCACATAGAAAATGTTGTGGGGAAGGCTAACCAAAGGCTGCGATTTATTGGCAGGACACTTAGAAAATGTAACAGACCTACAAAGGAGACTGCCTACACTACGCTTGTCCGTCCTCTTTTAGAATACTGCGGCGCGGTGTGGGGTCCTTACCAGGTAGGACTGACGGAGTACATCGAAAAAGTTCAAAGAAAGGCAGCACGTTTTGTATTATCGCGAAATATGGGAGAGAGTGTCAGAGAAATAATACGGGATTTGGGCTGGAAATTATTAGGAGAAAGGCGGTTTTCGTTGCGACGGAATCTTCTCACGAAATTCCAATCACCAACTTTGTCCTCCGAATGCGAAAATATTTTGTTGACACCGACCTACTTAGGGCGGAACGATCACCACGATAAAATATGGGAAATCAGAGCTCGTACGGAAAGATATAGGTGTTCATTCTTTCCACGCGCTATACGGGATTGGAATAATGGAGAATTGTCAAGGTGGTTCGATGAACCCTCTGCCAGGCACTTAAATGTGATTTGCAGAGTATCCATGTAGATGTAGATGGTGATGTAGGATGTTGTTGGTCAATCCGTATTGACCATTTTTGGTGCGCAATACGGGAAGCTCTGTAAGGCTGTTTGTTGGTGAAGCAGTTTTATGTACCTAAGTTACAGCTGAAGAAAGGGCTAGCACCTTACCTTACCTCCTTGCCGCCCCCCCCCCCCCCCACCTCGGCACCACCCTCTTCCTCCCACTATCATCAACATTAGGAGCTAACTTAAGTTTAAAAATCAAAAAGAATTTTTCTTGAATACATTTTTTTTCAAAATTATGAAAGGTTTGTATTTAATTTTTGTTGTCGTTTTATTAAACCTGGAACTGATGAATCAATGAGATAATTGGTAGTATCTATTTCTAACAACCTTTTTATAGAATGATGAAAATAATCTCAGAAATCATAGCAACCATCCACATTGGTGATACACACTTGTTACAAAACATGCTTTCTCTGTACAAATCCTCCCCTTAGCGACAGTTGTTTCGTCCACCTCCTGAACCCCACTTAATATCAATCAAATTAAAAGGTGTCTACTATACTTTGACCTACTGTTTGTAAATCACTTGACTGGCGGAAGCTGGAAGACGTAAGGCTGCCAATGTTTTGTGTCTGATCACTGCCACTAATAACAATAATGATAATAATAACAATTTTGGCATCACAGCGGTGTAATACAGTGGTTTGCGTTGTTTCTGCTGTCAATTAGTTTCTTTTTGTGTAGTGAGTAATGAAGCAAATTCTGAATTACTGTGGGAACTGTCTACAACGTGGAGAATGGATTTCCATGAGATATTTAAGAACACTCCCTGTGATATATCTCTCAATTTCACTGTGTTAGATGCATCGTACAAAGTATGTGTGCAGTGGATGGAGAGTCTGAGTAAGATGCTGTTCATACATTCTTTTCACAAGCTGTAACCTTCGCCACGTTGTATTACAGCCTAATGAAACAGCAATGATCTATTAAAAATAATTCATTTTTGTGACCGAAACACAATTGAACCCTTTTGTTTCTACCCCTCAGAAAATTACAGTTTACCCTTCTGAGGTTAATTACCCTGAGGTAATATATGAATGACGAGCAATCACTGTGTAACACTTATATCGATTAGGAGTAGGTTTATTTTAAGTAACTGTGTATCTGCAATTTATGAAGTTTTAACATTTTTATGTTCGTATAATAAGTTGCCGTCTCTTTAATCTAAGAATAGATGATCAACGCAGCTAGCCGCTATCTCTGTGTAATGTCTTGTCTGTACAGACGTGTATCTGTTGCCTTTAAGATCCCTTCACCTTCACACGTAAGTCTATACAGTGAAGTAGGGCCCTCCCAGTTCTTGGCTGATCCATGATTACGTGATATAGTGATAAAAAGAATCAGCCAAATAGAATCTTTGGTGAAGTCCTTCGTCTTGGTAATCAGCGGCTGGCTTGCTGTAAGAGATCTTTACATTTATTATTACTGTTAAACACTGCAGTCAGTCGGGAGAATTAATTGTTTAGACAATTTGTTCCTTTTACGAAAGATTGCGAATTCCAGATGTGTACGAAGCCTTTTTGGACGATTTAACACAGACTCAGTGATTGCAGGCTCTCTTAGACACAGCTGAAACTTCCCCACTAATTACAGGGCCAACGTGATCAACAAATGATTCAGAAAAAACTCATTCGTTCATTCACTCCAGCACAAAAAAGTCACAAACCTTATTTATGGAGGACATCGTGTATTAAATCCATCTCCATTACATGTTCAGATCTCCGGTGATTCCATACCTTAATTATTTTCCTTTTACAATCTCTTTCTCTTCAAAACAAACTGCTAGCGGCACAAATGTTAATTGGCTCGCTTTAGCGAGAAGAAAAGCAGAATATGTATCTCTCAAAAACACGTCAATCCCTCAACAGATACTCCAGAAGCTGTCCTAGTTACCACTCTAACAAACATGGAGAATGCATATATGCATCTCTGTTATTTCAAAGAATAAATGCATTAGAAAATACTTTGGCGTCGATGAGCTGTCGCCGCATATATTACGAGAAAATCAGATCAGATAACTTTTCCAAAGTGAATGAATGTGGATGGTTTGATTGAAAATGATTAATTGGTGCGTGGTAGAGGGTATTTGCTGTGGGGACATTACAAAGTGTGCGTTCTGTGTTGTTTGAACTCCTTGATGTATGGCAAGAAAATTAGAGTTTTGTAATATATACATGAAAAAAGCAAAAGAATATGTTGAAAATTTAAATTATTGTAATATGAATATGTTTGTGAAAGAAGTATGTTTGTTAAAAGCTGGTTTGGGCCTAAGGCACTTGTACTTGTAACATGTAAACAATGTAGGGAAGTCCCTCGGCAACGAAAGTGGCATGGCACGATGTGAAAGGTGGGTTTGGCGGTCGAACTGAGCGGCTCCTTTGTGTGAAATGCACGCAGTGTATAGCTAGCCTTAGCACGGTACACCTCAACAGTGCTAAAAGAGGCAATTGGAAGCTGCATTAGAAGGGGTTTGCTTAGGATGTGGATCTAACTGCTATTTGGTATTCACAGAATAATGGAATGGCTCTAATTTGTTGAAAATCCAACGCCAAGAAGAGATTTATAGATAATTCGCACATCAAGAGCCGTGAGTACAGTTAGTCGCCATTTCACCTGCCCCTAATCTTCACCACTGCTTCACAGACTTCATACATTCAGTTACGTTATGTATATTGGCATGGACCAGTTGATTTGTGTGTTGTTTCAATAATAATAACATAGAACGTAAATTTGTGCTCGAAACCATAACTTCAATCCTGAACACGAACCTACTTAGGGTCCGTACCTAAGTGCTACTAAAACCGAGTACCCTGATTTAAAAGAGCAATTCTGCCATTCATGTGTTTAAAAGTGATTTTTTGTCTAAAGTAAAAGGAGTAGCAAAATTTGAAGTAAGAGTAAAATTTTGATGTTTTGTTTATGAACTACTCCAAGTGAAATTGTTAAGGTAGGAAGTTTAAGTACAAAAATTTAAAGATCAATCAATAGGAAAGTGAAAACCTTAATTATTTGAAAGCAAAACCATAAAAGTGAAGTTGGATAGGCTTTTGCTAAAGTATCCTTAGTTTATTATAAAATATAGTTTCATAGGATTACAGTGCAATATTGTATAAATATTATTGCCAAGAATACCTGCTTCACAGGTGATTAAAGTACAAGTACATATAAATCTTCAATTACCCGATTTTCGGTAGTACTGTTAGAAGTGAAGTTATGCACATTTTTAAAGATAGTGTAGTTTTTGTACCCATCATGAAAGGTTCCTTTTGAAGTTAATTAAGCACAGTGTTGCATTTTATTACCTTGAAAAGTAACTTACGTGAATGATTAGCTTTTAGAGATAGGTTTTACTTTTGCAATAATCAAAGAACCTTGGCTAGTGAAACTATACCACTTTATGGGTCCCCATCATATTCCCTCCCATTAAGAAAGAAATGAACTATTACTGTTACTAAGGAAAACTGCTATATGCAGAGAAGCTTAAACAGTGTAATTAAGATGTTATTCATCTTTATTTGTTTTATTCATGTCAGTCAAGATAGAAGTCCCTCATGTCTAAAATTAGTTCTACACTTCATGCAGTGATGTTCAGTGTTCTGATTAAGTAATGCTAATGATTGTGACCATCATTAGTATGAGCTCAGTGCAATTTTGCTCCCCACAATTTACTGGTGTTAGTGTTATTGGTAACTGGTGCTAGACACAGTACAGAGTGCACTGTGTCAGTTTGTATCCTGTTTGCTACTCAAGGGAAAATCTCAACAAAAGTAACCTCAATAACTAATATGCAATTTTCTCAAATATATATATTTCCAAATTAATGTTCCTAATTAGGCTGGCGGCCGTTCATTTTTTATTCACTTCTAATTTTACCGCTTCTGTTAAATACCAAACTTAAGGCCCATTAGGTTTTACTGTGAATTTCACAAAATTCGAAATTATAGTCCGATACCCTTTTCCATTGGACACACGCACAGTCGAGCTTTGAAATCCTCTAAGAGGGTAACATTAGCGTATTACACGGTCTGTTAGTGTCATTAGCGTGTCAGAACTGAAGGTTTAGTTATTAGGGAATAGTGTTATAAGCGGTAAAGCCAAAACTACAATATGTCTAGGAGACTGTGTCCGGAGAGTGTAGCAATACAATCCTCCAGTTCAACTACCAAAAATAAATGCTAGGCACTTGAATTCTGTGCATTAAGTCTCTGTATGCTAGGCTAGGTGAGTGCTGCTAGCGAGGGGTACCGCTTGCAGATCAAAGACAACGCCATCGCGGAAGCTGAATATTCATAAGTCGAGAACGTTGGTGCAGATGGGCTTCCACAAGCAGCAAGGACATCTGCCCAGAGTCTCTCTTGATTTTATCAGAGACTTGGTGGCATTCACTTCTGACGAAGAGTTGATGGGCTGCACATTAGATTAAAAAAACGAAGTGGCTTGTCATCTTGCTAAATAGTAGCCGAGCTACAACTTGTTACTACCCGCAAAGTTTAGACCCTATTTACTTATGTTTCTGCTGAAGTTGTTAGATGTTTGCGCGCAAACTTACTATGAGACATATGTGTGGTTATAAGCAAAGTATTAAACGTATCGATGGCTGTAATACTGTGCTAATGCAATGCTTTGGCCTTAGTAATATAGATGTAATAAACAGAAATATACCGAAAGACAAGTTTTATTTGAGCATTCACACTCCTGGTGACCCAGGCAAGTTTTGTCACTGAATTCCGCTTTAAAAGCCCCTCTACAGTTCCACAATACCTTTAAAAAGAAGATCGTTATCACAATTTGTAATAAACGTTAAAAATTACAGAGTACCTCAGAAAAATCACGAAATTCTCTGCTATAGCTTAAAACAAACTGAACTTCGACATATTTACTCACCGCAGGTACATTAGTTGTGCCTTGTCTTAGCTACCTCACCCTATACAACAAATGCATCGAAAAGAAAATTGTACACATCAGAAGTCAACTCGTAGAAAAGTTGTGGAGTTTTTGTTTTTGGGGAAGTGGAAGAGAAAACTAGATGGAATGGAAAAGAAATAAACATTTAAGTAAAAGTGGTTTTCAGTGGTTTTGATGTATAGAGCATGATTCTCAAAACTAACCTTTCAATAAGGCCGATACTGAAAGTTAAAAGAGTCTATTACCAGTTTTTAATTAGGTACAAAGAAATGGAGAAAATGCCTGCTGGAAATTCATAGGAGAGAAAATAAAATAAACAAATGGATCGCAGAACGGAGTGGAGTAGAAGACGTAATTCTGACAGTACTGAAAAATCTGGAGAGGCGCAGAACACTTATCGGGCTGAATGTATGGCAAAGTTAGTCATGGACTAAGGAAGATATCAGTTCCCTACTAAATATTAGGGAATGCCGAGTGTATAAAGAAGGTGGGAGGACGACAGAAAACATGCTGAAGCAAAGTGAACGTGTATCGCTGCAGATATTAATGTGCAACCTCCCCACTATCTTTGTTTTTCGTCTACCTATTACCGATAGTATGTCCCGACAAACTGTTATTCAACTTAAACTCATATGCTAACCGAGGACTAAACAGAACCTAGTTTGAACTGAACTGTAATCGGTCTCAATACAGCTTGTCTTTATATTAAATGCGCAACTGAAGTAAAACAATTATCTGGCCCTAATCAAAATTGCGACTCACCTCGCGTCCCGCCAACACTGCTGCAGATTTCTCGAAAGCACAACGGAAGACAGCAAGCAGGCAGCAGCTAAGCTAAATTTCTGTTTCTAAATACATATTCAAACTGTTGCATATGGTAATGCGTAATGATAAACAGTGAGGTGGAGAGGACAACGGTTCCTATGAAATGATATTCCAAGACGACGATTTTAGAATTGAGTATCTGTTCAAAAAAAGACTGAATAAAACTTCACATGATCTTCACACGTAACATTGGTCTGAACAATACTGTGCTTAACAAAGTGAACAATGATTTAAAAAGGGTACAATGTTAACAGAGAATTTCTGTTGTTGTTGTGGTCTTCAGTCCTGAGACTGGTTTGATGCAGCTCTCCATGCTACTCTATCCTGTGCAAGCTTCTTCATCTCCCAGTACCTACTGCAACCTACATCCTTCTGAATCTGCTTAGTGTATTGATCTCTTGGTCCCCCTCTACGATTTTTACCCTCCACGCTGCCCTCCAATGCTAAATTTGTGATCCCTTGATGCCTCAAAACATGTCCTACCAACCGATCCCTTCTTCTAGTCAAGTTGTGCCACAAACTTCTCTTCTCCCCAATCCTATTCAATACCTCCTCATTAGTTTCGTGATCTACCCACCTTATCTTCAGCATTCTTCTGTAGCACCACATTTCGAAAGCTTCTATTCTCTTCTTGTCCAAACTGGTTATCGTCCATGTTTCACTTCCATACATGGCTACACTCCATACAAATACTTTCAGAAACGACTTCCTGACACTTAAATCTATACTCGATGTTAACAAATTTCTCTTCTTCAGAAACGATTTCCTTGCCATTGCCAGTCTACATTTTATATCCTCTCTACTTCGACCATCATCAGTTATTTTACTCCCTAAATAGCAAAACTCCTTTACTACTTTAAGTGTCTCATTTCCTAATCTAATCCCCTCAGCATCACCCGATTTAATTTGACTACATTCCATTATCCTCGTTTTGCTTTTGTTGATGTTCATCTTATATCCTCCTTTCAAGACACTGTCCATTCCGTTCAACTGCTCTTCCAAGTCCTTTGCTGTCTCTGATAGAATTACAATGTCATCGGCGAACCTCAAAGTTTTTACTTCTTCTCCATGAATTTTAATACCTACTCCGAACTTTTCTTTTGTTTCCCTTACTGCTTGCTCAATATACAGATTGAATAACATCGGGGAGAGGCTACAACCCTGTCTCACTCCTTTCCCAACCACTGCTTCCCTTTCATGCCCCTCGACTCTTATAACTGCCATCTGGTTTCTGTACAAATTGTAAATAGCCTTTCGCTCCTTGTATTTTACCCCTGCCACCTTCAGAATTTGAAAGAGAGTATTCCAGTTAACGTTGTCAAAAGCTTTCTCTAAGTCTACAAATGCTAGAAACGTAGGTTTGCCTTTTCTTAATCTTTCTTCTAAGATAAGTCGTAAGGTTAGTATTGCCTCACGTGTTCCAACATTTGTACGGAATCCAAACTGATCTTCCCCGAGGTCCGCTTCTACCAGTTTTTCCATTCGTCTGAAAAGAATTCGCGTTAGTATTTTGCAGCTGTGACTTATTAAACTGATGGTTCGGTAATTTTCACATCTGTCAACACCTGCTTTCTTTGGGATTGGAATTATTATATTCTTCTTGAAGTCTGTGGGTATTTCGCCTGTCTCATACATCTTGCTCACCAGATGGTAGAGTTTTGTCATCACTGGCTCTCCCAAGGCCATCAGTAGTTCTAATGGAATGTTGTCCACTCCCGGGGCCTTGTTTCGACTCAGGTCTTTCAGTGCTCTGTCAAACTCTTCACGCAGTATCTTATCTCCCATTTCATCTTCATCTACATCCTCTTTCATTTCCATAATACTGTCCTCAAGTACATCGCCCTTGTATAAACTCTCTATATACTCCTTCCACCTTTCTGCCTTCCCTTCTTTGCTTAGAACTGGGTTGCCATCTGAGCTCTTGATATTCATACAAGTGGTTCTCTTCTCTCCAAAGGTCTCTTTAGTTTTCCTGTAGGCAGTATCTATCTTACCCCTAGTGAGACAAGCCTCTACATCCTTACATTTGTCCTCTAGCCATCCCTGCTTAGCCATTTTGCACTTCCTGTCGATCTCATTTTTGAGACGTTTGTATTCCCTTTTGCCTGCTTCATTTACTGCATTTTTATATTTTCTCCTTTCATCAATTAAATTCAATATTTCTTCTGTTACCCAAGGATTTCTATTAGCCCTCGTCTTTTTACCTACTTGATCCTCTGCTGCCTTCACTACTTCATCCCTCAGAGCTAGCCATTCTTCTTCTACTGTGTTTCTTTCCCCCATTCCTGTCAATTGTTCCCTTATGCTCTCCCTGAAACTCTCTACAACCTCTGGTTCTTTCAGTTTATCCAGGTCCCATCTCCTTAAGTTCCCACCTTTTTGCAGTTTCTTCAGTTTCAATCTGCAGTTCATAACCAATAGATTGTGGTCAGAATCCACATCTGCCCCTGGAAATGTCTTACAATTTAAAACCTGGTTCCTAAATCTCTGTCTTACCATTATATAATCTATCTGATACCTATTAGTATCTCCAGGATTCTTCCAGGTATACAACCTTCTTTTATGATTCTTGAACCAAGTGTTAGCTATGATTAAGTTATGCTCTGTGCAAAATTCTACAAGGCGGCTTCCTCTTTCATTTCTTCCCCCCAATCCATATTCACCTACTATGTTTCCTTCTCTCCCTTTTCCTACACTCGAATTCCAGTCACCCATGACTATTAAATTTTCGTCTCCCTTCACTACCTGAATAATTTCTTTTATCTCGTCATACATTTCATCAATTTCTTCATCATCTGCAGAGCTAGTTGGCATATAAACTTGTACTACTGTAGTAGGCATGGGCTTTGTGTCTATCTTGGCCACAATAATGCGTTCACTATGCTGTTTGTAGTAGCTAACCCGCACTCCTATTTTTTTATTCATTATTAAACCTACTCCTGCATTACCCCTATTTGATTTTGTATTTATAACCCTATAATCACCTGACCAAAAGTCTTGTTCCTCCTGCCACCGAACTTCACTAATTCCCACTATATCTAACTTTAACCTATCCATTTCCCTTTTTAAATTTTCCAACCTACCTGCCCGATTAAGGGATCTGACATTCCACGCTCCGATCTGTAGAACGCCAGTTTTCTTTCTCCTGATAACGACGTCCTCTTGAGTAGTCCCCGCCCGGAGATCCGAATGGGGGACTATTTTACCTCCGGAATATTTTACCCAAGAGGACGCCATCATCATTTAATCATACAGTAAAGCTGCATGTCCTCGGGAAAAATTACGGCTGTAGTTTCCCCTTGCTTTCAGCCGTTCGCAGTACCAGCACAGCAAGGCCGTTTTGGTTAATGTTACAAGGCCAGATCAGTCAATCATCCAGACTGTTGCCCCTGCAACTACTGAAAAGGCTGCTGCCCCTATTCAGGAACCACATGTTTGTCTGTCCTCTCAACAGATACCCCTCCGTTGTGGTTGCACCTACGGTACGGCCATCTGTATCGCTGAGGCACGCAAGCCTCCCCACCAACGGCAAGGTCCATGGTTCATGGGGGAAGAGAGAATTTCTATAAAAACCAAAAAGCTTAATCAGATAATATGTTAATGCCTGACTCAGGGAAGTGGGGTGCTCTTTCTCTCAGCTCTGAGCAAGTTAAGTAGCTGACAATAATCATTCCCAGATGCGCAGTGCTGCAGTCTTACTTCGAACTTCTTCTCTTCGAAACTAATAACATTATTCAAAATGTATATTCTTTTCACTGTCTAATGTATTCATGTTGCTCGTCCTTACTGTGCTTAACAATTAATCTTTCTTCATGTAACAGATACCATCACGAGTCAACACAGCACTACTGAATACGTCCATCTCCTACCACTCTTGAACTAAGAATGTATCAGTCTGCACAGGCGATATATCGCAAACATTGTGCCATGACAAGACCAAAGATTGTTTAACAGTAATGTAACTTGCTCTCTCTCTCTCTGGTGTGCACATCGATGACATACAAAAACCAAAATGACATGACTACTTTACAAATGCATTGGAAAATCTATCTCTCACCTTTACATGCAGTATACATCAAATGGTCTGTCGACGATAATGACGTATTCAATAATTCCTATATGACACAGAAGAAATTTTGAGGAGAAGAGACTTTAACCTGCATTTCAAATCACTTCTGCTGTCTATTGTTTTATTTCCATGGGTTGGTTGCTCAATTTGTGTAACCATGTCACTCCTTTTCTTGCCAAAATTTGAATTTAACAGAGAGTAACGCAGATTATTTGACCTTTTAGTGTTTTATTTGAGAATAGCTCTGTCACTCACAAACTCATAATACTGGAAATAAATTACATCTGGCTATAAGTGTACTATGAAGCTGCTACTAAGAATTCACACAATTATGATTCCTTAGAGCAGTTAATACTTTTTACCTAAATGAATATTCAAAACTGTTATTTCATATGAGATCAATGAATGAAAAAATGCAAGAAGTGTTAAATTAATTATTTTTTGTACTCCTAAAGTTGACAGTTATTTTTACAGCATACTTAACTGAACTTAAGTGACTTGCAGTTGAAGCTTTTATCAATATGCACATTCAATATATTCGTTGTATCCATAGGAACCTGTATTATTTCCATTAAGGGTGGAGGGTATATAAATGATCAACTCATTCAAGTACATGATGTACAAATTGCTGAAATTTCCTAGAATAGAAAACACTTGATAATTAGTAATTAACAAACTAGTACTATTATTTAATAATGCATGTATTATGTTAAGAACTCATATTTCTATTATATTCTAAAAATTTATGCTGAAAAATACAACATAATAATATTGGTAATAATGAAAAATGTGATTGAAATTCAGGACTAAATGCCATATAGTGCATAAAAACTACATTTGTAACGAAGATTTTGTGCCACTTTCTTGTGGAGATGATAAATGACAAATATTCAATAAAATGAATCATGTAATCAAATTTAGGTTGGCAAACGATAATTACACCAATGTATCAGAACTTTTCACAAAAAGCTAACTCAAGATCATGCTAAGTTAGAACATTTATCTGTGGCTTTGACATTCTTGCTGTGGGTCGGATGTTGCACCAACTGGATATTTATGCCCATCTCACTGATTAAAGACAGCTACTTGATCAGTGTGTATTGCCCTTCGATGCATTTGAATGAAGTACAGTGGGATCAGCTTCTACATGGATCAAGTTTATTTTAGTATTACACCTTCATAAAAACTTGGCTACAGCAACAGACAAGGCATGGGATACAGGGAGGGTATAACCCTAGCACTGCTATTGTAATTTAGTACGCTTTTACTTCAATTACAAAAAAACATTGTCCCTATGTTGCCACGTATAGCTCTCTTACTAAATTTAGTTCAGTTTCAAGTAAACACTATGGGAGGATAGTCCTCTAAATAGGAAAAGCTAATCAATAGTGTTACCCTTTTTACAGGATTTGACCATGTGTTGTGTCTAATGGATAAGTAAATCAGACTATTCAAGTCTTTTCCTAAGATCTTACCCAGCAGTTAGAAAGAAACAGAGTATGAATAGTATTATATTGAAGCTAGAACAACTCAGTTCCAAGTACATTTAGTATTTTAGAACGTGTACTAACGGTCGCCAGCCTATCAAGGCAATGAAACAGTGAAATATTGGAAAAACAGAAGTATGAATTTTGCCAACTTTCTTCCTACTGTTCAAGTTGCTTCTTCAAATAAATATTATTCCACGTAAACAATGTTGGACTACACCCCTGTAAATTACATTTTTAAAAAAAGAAAAAGCCCAAGGATGCTAAAAAAATTTGGTCAGGGGGACCTTTAGAAAAACACTTTCCATAATCAACAAACTTAAATACTAAAATACTTAGATACTAAAGTACACACTTTTTTGTACTGAGCATTTCACTTCAAGAAAACCTCTTTCTTACTGGAATTTACTTTCAAAAGCTATTATTCTTTGAACTAACTCTGTATAGTCATTTAAGATATTTAGTAACTTGGCTTCACTCTGATTCAGTTTTACGTAAGCAAACTTTTGCTATAATACTTTGCAATAGTTAAGAAAATTTTTGTCATTATTTACACAAAACACTTTTAAATGGTGCCTCTTTATATTAACTTGGCACTTCATAAGTCTGTAAAACAGGATACTTAGATTAATCAAATACCAGTAAAGAACCCTATATAGATGTATGATAAGGATGAAATAACAGGGTGAGCCAGTTTCTTTAATGTTCAAGAATGATTATTAAAACACAGTTTAAATTAATATTTCATGCTGTACAAAAGTAAAATAAAAAAAATCTTATCTGGTGGCTGTAGGCTTGGGTGTGGCGAACAATTATGACAGCTACAGTACTCACAGTACGGCCTGCAAGTGTCTTGCTGTATGGGCTCAAGTTCTCTTCTTGGCGTCGTTCAGTTTTACATACAGTAGCCCAACAACTCGCAGCTGTGCTGTAAGCCGTTTGAAGTTTTCATCCGAGGCAATTTTGTGCAAATCTGCAGGCAAAATTTCTCCTGCTCCACAAGGTTGTTGCCTCAATCACTGCTGCTTACAGATTGTGTGACTTACTTCCGTGCTTGCTCTAGGTAGCGCACCAATTCGCCCTTGCCACCTTTTCCACTCTCCAGAGCCACTTTCGTTTCAAATGAAAGCACACTGGCTTTTACGTAACAGCTGTTTCTTACATTGTTCCTAAGCATCACCATTCCCTACAACTGTCAAATTTACGTCAACATAAACAGTTTATACACACAAATATTTTTAAATACAAAATGTCATCAGAAAATTATTTAAGGGGGGATATTGATGAAAAACACACACTATTTCATGAATGCACCAAATCCACAGCTTTGGAGATATGACAATGAAATTTTGTACTACGCTTTATATGAAAGTAGCACATTTGCATATAAAATCGTTTGATTACATATATTCAACTTTTTTTAATCAAATTTCCAGTTTTATAGTTCAAAAAATAATGTATGTTCCTTTTTCTCAGAAAGTATTCAAGAGATTCCTACAATAATTTCTCTGTTTCATCTCTTTATATGTTGTAAGCTTCTCTCATGAGTTTTTTTGAATAGGGCAAATAGGAGAGTTTTCATAATTTTTAAATTATAATTCCACAAGTACAATTTTAAATTCATGCAAAATTCCAAGCACTTTGCACCATATCTCAGCTTGCAATCAGAATTTCAAAATTTGCTCCTGAGACAACGTCTCTTAGGTTTACAGAAATATGTGTACCAAATTTCATAATTCTAGCATTCACAGAATCTGAGGAAAAGGTGCATACACTTTAAAAAACAAACTTTTCAGGAAACGCAATTTAAAATTCAACGTAACTTTTTTTCTTATGTCACTTCTTCAGAAGGCACCACATTTGTACTCTGGGTCGTCTTTCTTCTGGTTTCTTTTTGTCTGTCTTCTTTCCTTTACCAGGCCCTCAACTGACTTTTCAGCTGTAGAGATGGGCTGTAAATCTATTTTCTCAGGATGTCTTAAGTAAAATTTCCTATCTTGAAGCCCATTCCTTTTAATACCTTCATCCTCCCGACGTTCCCATAATTAAATACAATAACTGCATCATAAGTTGCAATTCTGACAACTGTAGCAGACGCAAATGTGTTTTTAGGGCATCGTTTCCATATGAGTGAATTTAGAGAATCATTTGGATTTTGGGTTTTGCCATGAACACACATTTTGAGAAGTGCAGGATCGGCCAGAAACCCATAAGTGGACTTGACAAGATCCAGGATACAATTTAGAAGCCTCTCCTTGTGAATGTATGGGTTGTTATCCCTCTGAACTTGGCGCAGCAGGGAGGCTGCGTCAAACCTTAAATTAATTTTCAGGCACTTCGGATGCGATTTCAACATTGCAACTTTGGGAACTTATTGTCCATGAGTTGTACCAACAAAAAAAAAAAAATAAAAATAAAAAATAAATAAATAAAGAAATAAATAAATCGAAAATTGACATTTTTGGTCAATTTCATCAACGTCCCCCCTTAACATAATAAACAATTTACATACTGTTTTACATACATTACTCACATACAATGTAAAGAACATGAAACTCCAGTATAGCACACTTTACATATACAGAAAATATAGTATCAAATTTTAAAGTAGAATATTACAAAAATTTAGATGAACCATAAAAAAAATGTTATAATGAGAGAAGGGGGGAGGGGCAAATTGCAATCCTCTCGCTTGTTGGTTGCTCTTATTAGAGGACTTAAGTTTCTTGAACAAAAGTCTCCGGACACACACGTGTAATTGATAATTAGGTGTCACGGGACTCGGACGCACTGTTATAAAAGGAGAACTGTGTTGTAAGCAGAGAAACAGTATGAGTAAGTCAGGAGAGCTGAGTGACTTTGAACGAGGAATAGTCATTGGAAGACACCCGAGTAACAAATACAGCCCTTCTAAAGCCGCCTGAGCAAGCTGTAGGTGATGCGACGGCGAAGTGGAAACGCGAAGGGACAACCACAGTTAAAACAAGATCAGGAAGACCTCATGAAATTGTGGGTATGGTTCGTCGAACATTGCGGAAGGTAGTTATAAAGACCGCATGATCAGGGGAATGAATCACCCGTGAGGTCCAACTGCTACCTGTGCATAGGGAGTTAAAAAGAATGGGCTACAATTGTCGAGCAGCTTCTTCCTAGCCATACATTTCTGTGGTCAGTGCTGAGTGATGCCTGACACGGTGTAAAGAACGATACCACTGGACAGTGGATGACCGGAAACGATTGATTTGGAGTGATGAATCACACTGTACCCTGTGGCAATCTGATGGAAGTGTTGGGATTGGCGAATCCCTGGAAAACGTTACCTGCCATTGTTTGTAGTGCCAACACTGAACTAATGACGATGTACTGTTACTATACGGGGTTGTTCCTTGTGGTTAGTGTGTGGTCCCCCTATGGCGCGTAAGAAACCGCTAAATGTGCAAAGATATGAACACATTTTACGGCTTTGTGTAGTATATATGTTAGGTATACTGTTGGGAGACGCAGACTGTATCAGCATGACATCGCACCCTGTCATAAAGAAGCATCTTGCAAGCTGTCGCTTGCTTTAATCATAAATAAATGTCTGAGTAGAGTTAAATATTACCATATTTACATAAAGAAAAATATTATCTTGTCAAAAACCTTCAAATCATGTGCCACTCACATGAGTCTTTTATATCAATTAGTGAGTTTATTCATGGCATGTTTGACGCTCTATGCATGCAATCACTTTTGGAAATCAAATTAATAATCAGATCAACTAATTTAATAATATTGAACCTTAAATTGCTGGTGTACTCATGTACCACCACAGTAAAGCAAAGAGGGAGTATGAAGGAGACTAGTGGCATATTTAAGGTGTAAGTAGGCTGTTTAGGTTTTTATGTTGGTAACGCCATGTAGTGCTCTGTATGAAAATCGCTGACTGCGCTGTGTGCAGTCTGTGGCTGCTTGGACTCATTGTTGGAATATTTGCTTGTGTAGTGTTGGGCAGTTGGATGTGAACAGCGCATAGCGTTGGGCAGTTGGAGGTGAGCCGCCAGCAGTGGTGGATGTGGGGAGAGAGATGCCAGAGTTTTGAGAGCGGACGATGTGGACGTGTGTCCGTCAGAAAAAGGAAATTTGTAAGATTGGATGTGATGAACTGATATATATGTTATGACTTTTCAACAATATTAAGGTAAATACATTGTTTGTTCTCTATGAAAATCTTTCATTTACTAACTATGCCTATCAATAGTTAGTGCCTTTAGTGGTTAAAATCTTTTATTTAGCTGGCAGTATTGGCGCTCACTGTATTGCAGTAGTTCGAGTAACGAAGATTTTTGAAGGTAAGTGATTCATGAAAGGTATAGGTTATTGTTAGTCAGGGCCATTCTTTTGAGGGATTATTGAAAGTCACATTGCGTTGCGCTAAAATATTGTGTGTCAGTTTAGTGATGATCAGAATAAGTAAAGAGAATCTGTCTGAGTGCATTGAGTTTTGCTCAGCTGTTTGAAAATCAAATAACGTAGAAGATTACCAGCACAGTCATGCTTAATTTTTGAAAGGAAAGTTTCAAAGGTTACGAAATAATGGCCAGTTTTATTAAACCTTTAGTAACTACCACTTATTGGAGAACCAGCCGCTAAATCTTACACAAAAATGACGAACACAAATCAGTTAAGTTAATATACCTTACGAGCCATTTAAAGTGGATTTGCATTGTTTAGAACATGTCCAGCATATGTAAACAGTTGTGCAATAGTGTACCATGTTTGTATGATGCAACAAGCGTCTGTGAGCAATATGAGTATCGATATAGCCGTTGGCACAAGGTGCTTAATGTTTTTAATACTTTAGCGACGACAAACATTTTATAATGTGCTATTTTTATCCACTTGACATCTTGAGCGTGAGGTCAGCGTAAAATGAACATGATTTGCAACAAAAGATTTTAAGACGTGAAGATGACAGTATAGTCTGTTGAAAACGGTTGTCTTAAGTAAAAAACAAATATTTTATTTGATCAAGTCTCTTGAGTGGTTTTTAACAATTAAAAAAGAGATGGCTCTTCAGTTTTCCCAAAATGAGAAAATTCAATCAAAACTGTGTAAATTCTCATGTTAGAAGCTGGGACAATAAGGACAAAGCAGTTGGCATACATGTCTAGTGAAGGTAGGACTGTAATCTCCCCCCTCTGACGCCAGGAAGTCGCCACATTGTTTTAGTAACCGGCAAAAATATATATTTCACGGGCACAACTGTCTGGGAAGCTTAACAGCCTTCTTTCAGAAACTGGAAATGGTTGGCCCAGAACGATTAGATCACTCCATAAAGGAGGGACCATGGTCCAGTTTAGGTAGATGTTTTTAGCCAAAACATGGCCATGCTAACCGTGAGAACGACGCTTCCCTAGGCTAATGTCTTCTTTTTTCAGACAAGATAGATGATTTGGAGGCAGTGATTGGCTCTTCTCAGTACGTGCTAAGGAGTGGCCCTCCGCCCCCCCCTCCAACCTCCCCCCCTTTTCCCAACGAGGGAACCCCGGTGCTGCGTCTGGATTGTCTACCAGCCCAATAGAACAGTCAAGAGGGGAGATTCAGTGCGTAGACTACTGCTCGATTGGTTTTGGGAAATGTGGGGCAGTTCGTTTTGCTAATTCAGCTCCTGTATGGAGGCTTGGTG
Organism: Schistocerca nitens; assembly: GCF_023898315.1. Taxonomy (NCBI): domain Eukaryota; kingdom Metazoa; phylum Arthropoda; class Insecta; order Orthoptera; family Acrididae; genus Schistocerca; species Schistocerca nitens. Next base: position 201,145,590 of record NC_064615.1, on the reverse strand, counting down.
GAGAGTATTTGTGATTTGTTGTGGACTTATTCTTCTGGTCCTCCCCTGGTGGAGAACTTCAAGTCTTTCCCTAGTGAGTGAGATTTGTGGTCTGTACCTTGTGGTGGACTAAGAGCCTGGGGTAGTTTACAACTGTATCAACAGTGGAACTGCATATCATCTTGGACAAATCGTGTGCCAAGAGGGTGAACTTATTTGTTCTGAGTTGGTCACTGACATTTCACATTCCAGCACGCACCGTCGTGCCTGTGAGTCAAATTGGTTTGGTCACACCAGGAAGTGGGTACACCTCACACAGAAATCTACTGGGATTTCAGGGCTCTGATTGGGAAGTTTCCACGTTGTGATAATCAGAACGCCATGCTGTATACTTTGCATGTTTTTGTGGATGCCTCAGAACACTGCAGATGCCGCTGCGACCACTCTTCACCCATAGCCCGTCGTTTTCTGCTGCCGCCTGAATCTATGTGAAAGGTTAAAATACTGCTGCACTGGCGCAGGGTTGTTAAATGATATTCACGGCTCCCTGTTCTCAGGTGAACCATAATTTGTGGTATGGCTGATCGTAGTTGATTCCATTTGAATAAAGTTGGGCCTCACAGTGAATTTGTGTAAACAAAATCAGGTTGCGTTATAAAAGGAATTAATTCAGGGGAGAATTTGTATAGGTTCCACCCCAATGTATGCTTTGCCTATAAAACACCATTCCTTAATTGTTCACATACGGTGGACCATTCCTTAACTGACAATCCTTTTATAATGTGCTATTTTTATCCACTTGACATTTTGTGCATGAGATCAGCATAAAATGAACATATTTTAGTACGAAAGATTTTAAGGCCTGAAGATGACAGTACAATCTGTTGAAACTGGTTGTCTTAAATAAAAAAAATGCGATCTTAGCTGTTGAATGGCTTTTAGCACAGAATTTTATGACCTTCCCACCATTTGCACAAAAGCTCAGTTTACAGCTGTCTCTCTTAAATGGTTTCCTACACCCACTCTCAGCCATCTGGTCATCTTCCACGATAGCGCCTGGCCAGGTAAAATGTTTGGCGAACTGGGAGGAGAGAGCTCTGACCAAAAGTCCCTCAGAATCATTCACAAAACCAGGTCGCTATACACGCACTAGGTATTTATGGCCCCCAATTCATCTTGCTCCCTGTTCTTGGTCACCTCTGCTATGGCCCCCAGGATACAAGTTCTCTGCAGGTGACGAGAATATTCTGTCCACCATTTCCTCATATAGAAAAAGTCATTAACCACACGTAGCAACTGTAGTACCGGCGAACACCAAGCACATGCCCTAAAATATAAATGTTAATCTGACTGACAATGTTGTTAAAGTGAGAGCATGGCGTGGCACCTGTCATTCTGTGAGGCAATGGTTTGTGGACAATAACATTTGTAAAATGGGCTGGCCTACCCAGAGTTCCAACCAGAATGCCAACTTCGTTGCAGACCTCAGCGTCCAACATCATTACCTTCTCTGGTTTTGGCTCTTGAGAAGGAATGGACTGCCATTCCTCCAGAGACACTGGGACAACTCATTGGCAGAGTTCAAGGCATCATAAGGGCGAACGGTAAATAAACCGCATACTAATATCCACTAATAGGTGTCTGGGCCCTTTTCATCAGATGGTGCATCTCGAAGATGGGAAGTTCTTGGAAGTGAAGAGCTACAAGAACTTTTATCCTAGGTTAAAACTAGCTCATTTCAATAAAACCCATTACCAACTATCACAAAAAGATCGTTTACTATTTGATATGTCGATTTTTTATGGTCACCTTGAGTTCTGTAACCAGAGAATCGTATGCTATCAGTGGGAGCAATTACGTCCACACTTCAGCCTGTGAATTTCAAACAATCAAAAATGGTTTAAAATACTGAAAATGTGTTAAATTACAAATGGTTAATGCGTTAACAGAAAGATGATTCTTACCTGTTGTGACGCCATTGTACAACCTCATGAATTGGTACTATGTTCCGCCACCAGTTGGCAAATGTTTGATATTTTTACATCAGCATGTTTCGAGACTACATTATCCCATTGTCAAAGCTTCTATCCCATTAGGCACCAACAAAAGTAAAAACCCAGCAGCAAACATGCGTTGTCACACACAGAATTCTTCTTATAACATTTCATGTTGGCATGTTACGCTGAGAACTGTGCCCTCAGAGTATGACATTATAACATGAGATGTTCTGAGAAGAGTTTTAAGTGTGACAGAGCACGTTTGCTGCTGTGATTTTTTACTTCTGGCGGTGCCTAATGGCATAGAACCTTAGAGAATTTGATAGTGGGACAATGTAGTCCCAAAATATATGCTAAAATGGTCACACATTTGATGGTAGAACATTCTCAGTACAGAAAGGTGACTGAGATTTTTAAAAGATGGTATGTCTACTGACTTGATTCTTTAGTAGAGAACAAGTGATATTGTCTACTGATTTTAATTTTGTTGGTGATACTGATAGTGCATGGTTTTGAGATTTTTAGGTAGTATGGGTGGTTGGGAAATGAGGTTTGTTGATTTTGAGAATGAAATGAGCAGTAGGAACACGTCTGGAGAAAGGGTTAGGTGATGCGGTTTCTGCATGAGAGAGTTTTTGGGAAAGGAAGGGATTAGAGTTTTTGGCAACAGGAGTGGAAACTATGGAATTGTTGGTGCCATTTGTGGGAGTTTTCATTGATGATGAGATAAGGGGAGAGTATTTTATAGTTTATTAAGGATTTGGTTGGATGAGTGTAGGTAAATTGGCAAAGTGAAAAGAACGACTTTATAGGAGTGATAGAACTTTGGTGAAGTAAATATTCAAGCGACATTCGTATTGGAAAGATTCAGATGAGTAGTTGTGGAGGCAGTCTGGCCATCTGTGGATGGTGTATCTGCAGTAGCAAGATCTCTTCGCCCATCACGCTGAAGGTGTCACCAAGGCCTTCATAGACAGCACTACCCCAGACATAGTTTGAAAACAGATCACCTGTCTATTTGACTACACATCCCAATCCTCCCACCATCCCCAAGAACCAGCTACAAAGGAGTGCCCCCTTCATCACCCAAGACCATCCTAGACTGCAACAACTGAACCATATCCTCTGTCAGGGCTGTAATTACTCATCATCATGCCGTGAAACAAGGGACATCCCACCTAAGATCCTTCCTACTACTCCTAAAGTTGTGTTTGATCACCCATCCTAGTCCACAACATCCTAGTCCATCCCTATGCTACTCCTAATCCCAACGCCTTGCCAAAAGGATCATATCTCTGTTGAAGGCCCAGGTGCAAGACCTGCCCAATCCATCCACTCAGCACATCTTGTTCCAGTCCTGTCGCAGGCTTATCCTGCTCCATCAGAGACCAAGTCACCTGTGAAAGCAGCCATGTTATATGCCAGCTCTTCTGAAAATGGTTGCACAGATTTTTATATTGATGTGATTACCAACTAGGTGTCCTACAGGCTGAATGACCAATGCCAAGCCGTGACCAACAGCAAATTAGACCATCTTGTGGCACAAAATGCAGCTGTAAATAACATGCTTCATTTCAGTTGGTGCTTCACTACCCAAGCCATCTTCTCTGAACTGTGCAGATGGGAGTTATCCCTACAACACATTCTCTGCTCCTGTAATTATCCTGGCCTCAACCTATGGTAACATGTCCCCACACCTTCCACCCAACAGTTTCTGCCCCCTCTGTCCTATCACCTCCTCCTTATTCATGTCCCCTCGCCCTAACTGTGTGATGTCCTCTTGCAGCGCACTTGCCTACCTTTTCTCCTTCCCTGCTCCTCCCTTTTTCCACTTCCCTTTCCTCCTCCCCCACCTCCCTGCTCCACAGCCTCCTGACGCTGCAGCTGGCAGTCTTGTCACACCTCCATTTAGTCTCTGTATGCTCCGCCAGACAGCACCCTTCTCTTCCCTCACCCATACCATGATATCCCTTCCCCTTCCCCATCCCTTTCAGATTGCTGCCTCGTTCACCCTGACAGTTGTATTCTGGTCCGAACTGCTGGAAACGGAGGTAATACGTGAGTGAGGTGTGCTCGTTTGTGCAAATGAATCAGTGGGTTTCCTTTTCTGAAGAAGGTGTTAGAAGGCTGTTTAGGTTTTTATGTTGGTAACGCCACGTAGCGCTCTGTATGAAAATCACTGACTACGCTGTGTGCAGTCTGTGGCTGGTTGGCATTGTTGGAATATTCACTTGTGTAGTGTTGGGCAGTTGGATGTGAACAGCGCGTAGCGTTGCGCAGTTGGAGGTGAGCCGCCAGCAGTGGTGGATGTGGGGAGAGAGATGGCAGAATTTTGAGAGCGGACGATGTGGACGTGTGTCCGTCAGAAAAAGGAAATTTGTAAGACTGGATGTCATAAAGTGATATATATATATATATATTGCCTTTTGAACACTATTACGGTAAATAAATTGTTTGTTCTCTATCAAAATCTTTCATTTGCTAACTATGCCTATCAGTAGTTAGTGCCTTCAGTAGTTAGAATCTTTTATTTAGCTGGCAGTATTGGCGCTCGCTGTATTGCAGTAGTTTGAGTAACGAAGATTTTTATGAGATAAGTGATTCATGAAAGGTATACATAATTGTTAGTCAGGGCGATTCTTTTGTAGGGATTATTGAAAGTCAGATTGCGTGGCGCTAATACACTCCTGGAAATGGAAAAAAGAACACATTGACACCGGTGTGTCAGACCCACCATACTTGCTCCGGACACTGCGAGAGGGCTGTACAAGTAATGATCACACGCACGGCACAGCGGACACACCAGGACCCGCGGTGTTGGCCGTCGAATGGCGCTAGCTGCGCAGCATTTGTGCACCGCCGCCGTCAGTGTCAGCCAGTTTGCCGTGGCATACGGAGCTCCATCGCAGTCTTTAACACTGGTAGCATGCCGCGACAGCGTGGACGTGAACCGTATGTGCAGTTGACGGACTTTGAGCGAGGGCGTATAGTGGGCATGCGGGAGGCCGGGTGGACGTACCGCCGAATTGCTCAACACGTGGGGCGTGAGGTCTCCACAGTACATCGATGTTGTCGCCAGTGGTCGGCGGAAGGTGCACGTGCCCGTCGACCTGGGACCGGACCGCAGCGACGCACGGATGCACGCCAAGACCGTAGGATCCTACGCAGTGCCGTAGGGGACCGCACCGCCACTTCCCAGCAAATTAGGGACACTGTTGCTCCTGGGGTATCGGCGAGGACCATTCGCAACCGTCTCCATGAAGCTGGGCTACGGTCCCGCACACCGTTAGGCCGTCTTCCGCTCATGCCCCAACATCGTGCAGCCCACCTCCAGTGGTGTTGCGACAGGCGTGAATGGAGGGACGAATGGAGACGTGTCGTCTTCAGCGATGAGAGTCGCTTCTGCCTTGGTGCCAATGATGGTCGTATGCGTGTTTGGCGCCGTGCAGGTGAGCGCCACAATCAGGACTGCATACGACCGAGGCACACAGGGCCAACCCCCGGCATCATGGTGTGGGGAGCGATCTCCTACACTGGCCGTACACCACTGGTGATCGTCGAGGGGACACTGAATAGTGCACGGTACATCCAAACCGTCATCGAACCCATCGTTCTACCATTCCTAGACCGGCAAGGGAACTTGCTGTTCCAACAGGACAATGCACGTCCGCATGTATCCCGTGCCACCCAACGTGCTCTAGAAGGTGTAAGTCAACTACCCTGGCCAGCAAGATCTCCGGATGTGTCCCCCATTGAGCATGTTTGGGACTGGATGAAGCGTCGTCTCACGCGGTCTGCACGTCCAGCACGAACGCTGGTCCAACTGAGGCGCCAGGTGGAAATGGCATGGCAAGCCGTTCCACAGGACTACATCCAGCATCTCTACGATCGTCTCCATGGGAGAATAGCAGCCTGCATTGCTGCGAAAGGTGGATATACACTGTACTAGTGCCGACATTGTGCATGCTCTGTTGCCTGTGTCTATGTGCCTGTGGTTCTGTCAGTGTGATCATGTGATGTATCTGACCCCAGGAATGTGTCAATAAAGTTTCCCCTTCCTGGGACAATGAATTCACGGTGTTCTTATTTCAATTTCCAGGAGTGTATATATATATATATATATATATATATATATTATTTGTCAGTGTACTGTTGATTAGAATAATTAAAGAGAGAAATGTCTGAGTACGTTCAGTTTTGCTCATCTGTTTGAAAATCAAATAACGTAAGAGGTTTACTAGCACTGTCATTTATAAATTTTTTCTAAGGGGATGTTTCAAAGGCATTGGCTGAAAGCTAAATTCGTAACAGCTTTTTTGTTGTGTCCGTCTGCAAGTCAGTGTGCCATGTTTATGGTAAGTAGAAATCAATCCTTTTCTTTATACTGTATGAAAAGCAGAATTTCAACAATATCAGTTTAGGTTAGGGTCAAAGAGTCTGTTGCTAGTCCTGTCCGATTTTACTTCAATAATTATGTCAGAGTATGCTGAACAGTAGTAACGGCACATGAGTTGGTCGTCAGAGGGAAAGTTTGCTCAGAAGCCACACTGCTCAACAGAAAGGCGTAGGTATTTGTTTAGATGTTAATATGGTTCAAATGGCTCTGAGCACTATGCGACTTAACTTTTGAGGTCATCAGTCGCCTAGAACTTAGAACTAATTAAACCTAACTAACCTAAGGACATGACACACATCCATGCCCGAGGCAGGATTCGAACCTGCGACCGTAGCGGTCGCTCGGCTTCAGGCTGTAGCGCCTAGAACCGCACGGCCACTCCGGCCGGCAGGTGTTAATAGATGACTTGGGAGAAGATTAGGCTCAAAAACATTACCTGAGACTGAGATGAGTGTCGGTAGTTGCAGGCATGTTTGCTGGGTTTCGAAAATGGTATACACGATATTTCCTGTGGTTCAGGATCGTAGCGATGTGAAGGATTCCTAGGAAAGAAAGTATTCATTCTCTTCGAGTGATGTGGTCTAGGTATTGGAAGCTTGGAGGAAGATGGGCGACTAAGTGTCGATACTTTCATGGGCTACGGGTATTAGGGAGAACTGGTAATCAGAAAGTGGGCCATTAGCGTTCGTGAAAGTATCAGGTAGGGGTGCTCAAAGACGCACAATATTCGACACGGGGGTACTACAAATAATACACTCCTTTTCAAAGCTCCACAATTTCCAACGTATTACGCCTATAAATGCGATTGATGCGCGAATAGAACCGTAAACTCACCAAGGTTGGTCATAACGTGTAGGCTGTTACGGCCGGCGTGCCCGCATCTCGTGGTCGTGCGGTAGCGTTCTCGCTTCCCACGCCCGGGTTCCCGGGTTCGATTCCCGGCGGGGTCAGGGATTTTCTCTGCCTCGTGATGGCTGGGTGTTGTGTGCTGTCCTTAGGTTAGTTAGGTTTAAGTAGTTCCAGGTTCTAGGGGACTTATGACCGCAGCAGTTGAGTCCCATAGTGCTCAGAGCCATTTGAACCATTTTGAACGGCCGGCGTCTTCATTAGTTAAAACTTCCGGGCTGAGAAGCCGTGGTCGTAGACTCACCTCGGAAGATGTTGCCCGCAGTTGGCAACGAAACGTCAGGAAAAAGTTTTACAGATCGACTACGGACTCTCTAATATTTGGAAGGCTGTCGAACGAGGATGTTAGGTGGAGCTCGGCCGAAGCGAGGTGTGGTCGGTAGGACAGTTAATGTTTTTAAAAATATCGTGAATCCTATGTATCGACATTAAAAATCTTTTTTTGTCGGCGGTCGATACATCGAGCATTTAATGTTAACCGATATATCGACGAGGAAAATATCGACGTACCGGCAAAAAATATCGGCTGCTAGTTTTAGAACTGTATATTTAAGTATTGATTTATTATTAGATATTCTGTACAGCAACAAGCTAGCAGCCTGCCTATCCCCCTCAGAGCAAGATTTGCAGGGAAACGACGCACACTAACGCTAGGCGATGGTTCAAATGGCTCTGTGCGCTATGGGACTTAACATCTGAGGTCATCAGTCCCCTAGATTTCGAACTACTTAAACCTAACTAAGGACATCACACACATCCATGCCCGAGGCAGGATTCGTACCTGCGACCGTAGCAGTAACGCGGTTCCGGACTGAAGCGCCTAGAACCGCTCGGCCACAACGGCCGGCAGGCGATAACACTTTGCTAACAATGGTAACTGCATGTAAGTGGCACAATAAAAGTTGTCCGCTAGGTCCGACGTCCGGTTCGTCACATATCGGATTTGTCCGGAACACTTCATGTCGACTTCCCTGTTTTTTCATTTCTTCAAACGATAGCGACCTAGCAGTTGTCGTGCCAGAATTGCGTGGTGATGTGAAAGCGTTGCAATTTCTGCTAGTAGCGCCAATTGTGTTAGCATTTCCCTTCACACGTCTCTGCCCACCGCAAAGACCAAACTTGTCATTTAGATTTTTGTTCATCATTTTCAGCAACTGTTTTTTGAGGAGTGCACTAACTGCGTTATAAATTGTTTTCGAACGGAGCTGCTGTGCTATTTTTTCACATCGGAAATCTTGTTATTCCGTTCACACCGCCACCCTCCAGTGTAATCGGACTTCTTCTTTTGTGCTACCTATACGTGTTTCACAAGTCAAAGAGAGAGACTGGACGTGATGAAAGCCCAAAAAGTAGTAGGACTCCTTCACATAGTAAAAGTAAAATTATGTTCTACTACAATTTCAAAAGAACAAATTCAAATATTTACCCAAAATTGCGACAAAAATATAATGGAAAATAAAAATATCGGCACTCGACATTGCTATTCTGACATCGATATATGTAAAAATAATATCGCAAATATGTTTTGGAAAATATCGATACGTTCATATTTTACCAACAGCCCTAGTTCGTAGTAAACTTCCGAAGTAAAAAAAGAAAAAAAAAAGTAGCAAGGTGTTTGGTTAGACGCTCTGGGATGCCAATGTAGCAAAGCCTCATCTTCTTCACAACTAAGCCGAAGATAGCAATGCGGAAGTTCGTCCTTTAACGATGGACATCGATACTCCAAAGATGGGATGCTCCGGCTTGTTGGAAGATGGAATTCTTCGAGTCAGCAGTCAGTTGTGGCAACAATTACAACTGTAACCTATCACGGTAAGAGGTATCCGTCACAGTCATTTCAAAGACGAAAAACTTCCCATACAGCATCGTATGTGGCACTGCACAGAAAACATTAACCTTCAGCGAATCTCGTTCATGCGCCACAATTTGATGAGAGTGTTCAGTGCCTCACAGTCTCACATTGAGGCGATTAAACTTACCAGATAAATGGAAAGTTGCTTCTTCGCTGAATATCAACTTTGAAGCGAAATGTTCATCTTCAAGTGCTTCCTGCATCGTGATGCACAGTTGATGGCGCCGGCCTTAATCTTACGGATTTAATTGTTGCATGAGCTACAGATGGTACGGTATACACTATGTGATCAAAGGTATCTGTACACCTGGCTGAAAATGACTTACAAGTTCGTGGCGCCCTCCATCGGTAATGCTGGAATTCAGTATGGTGTTCGCCCACCCTTAGCCTTGATGATAGCTTCCACTGTTGCAGGCATGTCGTCACTCAGGTGCTGGAAGGTTTCTTGCAGAGTAGTAGCCTGTTCTTCATGGAGTGCTGCAATGAGGAGAGGTATCAATGTCGGTCGGTGAAGCCTGGCACGAAGTTTGTGTTCGAAAACATCCCAAATGTGTTCTATAGGATTCAGGTCAGGACTCTGTACAGACCAGTCCATTACAAGGATGTTATTCTCGTGTAACCACTCCGTCACAGGCCGTGCATTATGAGCAGGTGCTCGATAGTTTTGAAAGATGCAGTCACCATCCCAGAATTACTTTTCGATAGTGGGACGCAAGAAGGTGCTTGAAACATCAATGTAGGCCTGTGCTTTGATAGTGCCACGCAAAACAACAAGGAGTGCAAGCCCCCTCCACCAAAAACACTACCACACCATAACACCACCGCCTCCGAATTTTTCTGTCGGCACTACACACGCTGGCAGATGACGTTCACTGGGCATTCGCCATACCCACAGCCTGCCATCGGATCACCACATTGTGTAACGTGATTCGTCACTCCACAGAACGTTTTTCCACTGTTCAATCGTCCAATGTTTACGCTCCTTACACTAAACGAGGCGTCGATTGGCATTTACCGGCGTGATGTGTGGCTTATGAGCAGCCGCTCAACCATGAAATCCAAGTTTTCTCACCTCTTGCCTAACTGTCATAGTACTTGCAGTGGATCCTGATGCAGTTTGGATTTCCTGTGCGATGGTCTGGATAGATGTCTGCCTATTACACATTACGACCCTCTTCAGTAATCGGCGCTCTCTGTCAGTCAACAGACGAGGTCGACCTTTGCGCTTTTGTGCTGCACTTGTCCCTTCACGTTTCCACCTCACTATCACATCGGAAACAGTGGACCTAGGGATGTTTGGGAGTGTAGAGATCTCGCGTACAGACGTATGACACAAGTGGCTCCCAATCACCTGACCATGTTCGATGTCCGTGAGTTCCGCGGTGCGCCCCATTCTGCTCTCTCACGATGTGTAATAACTACTGAGGTAGCTGGTATGGAGTACTTGGCAGTAGGTGGCAGCACAATGCACCTAACAAGAAAAACGTATGTTTTTGGGGGGTGTCCGGATACTTTTGATCACATAGTGTATGTGAATGCGCTATCCAATGACTTTTGTCACCTCTTTGTACTGTGTTAGTTAATTGGATTGGAAGATCTGTTACGTAAACGTTGTAGAGGCGGGAACTGCGGGTGGTTTGACCTACAATTATTGCCTGGAATAAACGTTTATCGTACCTTTTTGGATAAAATAATTTTGGTTATTGCGAGCGTCGTTGTAAACTACCAAAACAGTAACGACGTTTCGTTTTGGTGTGTGAGCAAGGACTTTAAAGAAGCAATTCGATTACATTTATTCCCGTTCGTAATCGAATTGTAGACTTCACTTTATTCAACTGAATCCGAGCGTAGTTACGAAGAAACAGCTAGCTGCTAATAGCTACAGAAGTGATGATTACAGAACATGGAAATGTCGTCTCGATTTCAACGTGCTGCTCGTGACCCCTTAACTGAAAACATGGGACCTGCGACAGAGCAATAACTTTGTGCGGTCTCGTCTCGAGCGCCCGTAACCCTGTCACGATAAACAGACGACGCTCCTAGCAATTTCCCGCGCTTTCCTCCGGACTTAAAGGTCGGCACGTGTCGGGACAGAGTTATGATGCCACGTGCGGCGCACTTCACGTTTCCCCATTGTCTGAGGTGACGGCGATACAGAACACCGAGACAGATAGCGTTCAAGGGCAGGCCTGTTCCCACTCATGTCGTAACAGCGCATTACAGCTGTTTCTTCTGCGTGCTCGTAACAGGCTGTGCGAAACACATGTGTTTACAGCAACTATGCACACTTCTGCTGACGATATGGTCCGAAGTTGGAGCCCAAGGAGATTTTTTCCACTCGAAAGGGCAAAGACCTCTGTTGTTGAATCAGAAACCAGATTGATTTCTCTGGAAATTTCCACAAATATGTGGACGTAATGCTGTATTTAGTTGAACTCTTAGTAGCTTGGTGTGCATTACGGCGGTCAGAATTATAAAAATCATACGCTAAGTGAAACGTTGCTATACGGTTTAGACAGAATTAACGTTTCAGCATAATGATGCCATCCTTAGGTTCAATTTCTTGGCCTTAAATAATACTTCATAATTTACAGTCACAAAAAGGACCGACGGTTGATGTGGGTGTAGCGGGTAGTTGTACCCACTCAAAAATTCATAATGGGTATAATAACCACTTTGGAATTTGGTGAATATACAAAACCTTATCGGTTAAATTAATACAGGTTCACAATCGATTATATTGAGATAGGGAACCAACAGCTTGGTGGAATTACACAGTCAAGGCAGCCTGTAAAAGGAAAAAGAAGGCGTATCAAAAATGGCTACATACTAGAACTCAGGTAGACAGAGAAAGTTATGTTGAAGAAAGAAACAAAGCCAAACAGATAATTGCAGCATCCAAGAAGAAATCTTGGGAAGACTTTGGAAACAGGTTGGAGACTATGGGTCAAGCTGCTGGAAAACCATTCTGGAGTGAAATTAGCAGTCTACGAAAGGGAGGTAAGAAGGAAATGACAAGTATTTTGGACACGTCAGGAAAACTGCTGGTGAATCCTGTGGATGCCTTGGGCCGATGGAGGGAATATTTTGAAGAGTTGCTCAATGTAGGTGAAAATACGATCAGCAATGTTCCAGATTTCGAGGTAGAATGGGATAGGAATGATGATGGAAATAGGATCACATTTGAGGAAGTGGAAAAAATGATCAGTAGATTGCAGTGCAATAAAGCAGCTGGGGTGGATGAAATTAAGTCGGAACTCATCAAATACAGTGGAATGTCAGGTCTTAAATGGCTACACAGGATAATTGAAATGGCCTGGGAGTCGGGACAGGTTCCATCAGACTGGACAAAAGCAGTAATCACACTAATCTTTAAACATGGAAACAGAAAAGATTGTAACAACTACAGAGGTATCTCTTTAATCAGCGTTGTGGGTAAAATCTTCTCAGGTATTGTTGAAAGGAAAGTGCGCGTATTAGTTGAGGACAAACTGGATGAAAATCAGTGTGGGTTTAGGCCTCTTAGAGGCTGTCAGGACCAGATCTTTAGCTTACGGCAAATAATGGGTAACTGTTATGAGTGGAACAGGGAATTGTATCTATGCTTTATAGACCTAGAAAAGGCATATGGCCGGGTTCCTAGGAGGAAGTTATTGTCTGTTCTACGAGATTATGGAATAGGAGGCAAACTTTTGCAAGCAATTAAAGGTCTTTACATGGATAGTCAGGCAGCAGTTAGAGTTGACGGTAAATTGAGTTCGTGGTTCAGAGCAGTTTCAGGGGTAAGACAAGGCTGCAACCTGTCTCCACTGCTGTTCATATTATTTATGGACCATATGTTGAAAACAATAGGCTGGCTGGGTGAGATCAAGATATGTGAACACAAAATAAGCAGTCTTGCATATGCGGATGACTTAGTTGTGATGACAGATTCGATTGAAAGTTTGCAAAGTAATATTTCAGAGCTAGATCAGAAATGTAAGGACTATGGTATGAGGATTAGCATCTCCAAAACGAAAGTAATGTCAGTGGGAAAGAAATATAAACGGATTGAGTGCCAAATAGGAGGAACAAAGTTAGAACAGGTGGACGGTTTCAACTACTTAGGATGCCTATTCTCACAGGATGGCAACATAGCGAAAGAACTGGAAGCGAGGTGTAGCAAAGCTAATGCAGTGAGCGCTCAGCTACGATGTACTCTCTTCTGCAAGAAGGAAGTCAGTACCAAGACTAAGTTATCTGTGCAACGTTCAATCTTTCGACCAACTTTGTTGTATGGAAGCGAAAGCTGGGTGGATTCAGGTTACCTTATCAACAAGGTTGAGGTTACAGATATGAAAGTAGCTAGGATGATTGCAGGTACTAGTAGATGGGAACAATGGCAGGAGGGTGTCCACAATGAGGAAATCAAAGAAAAACTGGGAATGCACTCTATAGATGTAGCAGTCAGGGCGAACAGGCTTAGATGGTGGGGTCATGTTACACGCATGGGAGAAGCAAGGTTACCCAAGAGACTCATGGGTTCAACAGTAGAGGGTAGGAGGAGTCGGGGCAGACCAAGGAGAAGGTACCTGGATTCGGTTAAGAATGATTTTGAAGTAATAGGTTTAACATCAGAAGAGGCACCAATGTTAGCACTGAAGAGGGGATCATGGAGGAATTTTGTAAGTGGGCTATGCTCCAGACTGAACGCTGAAAGGCATAATCAGTCTTAAATGATGATGATGATGATGAGGGAACTAACGGTCGGAAATGTATATTTATCGTGTTACGGAGATATACTACTGGCTATTAAAATTGCTACACCACGAAGAAGACGTGCTACAGACGCGAAATTTAACTGACAGGAAGAAGATGCTGTGATATGCAAATGATTAGCTTTTCAGAACATTCCAACAAGGTTGGCGCCGGTGGCGACACCTACAACAAGCTGACATGAGGAACGTTTCCAATAGATTTCTCATACATAAACGGCAGTTGACCGGCGTTACCTAGTGAAACGTTGTTATGATGCCTCGTGTAAGGAGGATAAATGCGTACAATCACCTTTTCGACATTGATAAAGGTCGGATTATAGCCTATCGCGATTGCGGTTTATCATATCGCGACACTGCTGCTCGCGTTGGTCGAGATCCAATGACTGTTAGCAGAATACGGAATCGGTGGGTTCAGGAGGGTAATACGGAACGCCGTGCTGGATCCCAACGGCCTCGTATCACTGGCAGTCGAGATGACAGGCATCATATCCGCATGGCTGTACCGGATCGTGCAGCCACGTCTGGATCCCTGAGTCAACAGATGGGGTCGTTTGCAAGACAACAACCATCTGCACGAACAGTTTGACAACTTTTGCAGCAGCACGGACTATCAGCTCGGAGACCATGGCTGCGGTTACCCTTGACGCTGCATCACAGACAGGAGCGCCTGCGATGATGTAGTCAACGACGATCCTGGGTGCACGAATGGCAAAACTTCATTTTTTCGGATGAATCCAGGTTCTGTTTACAGCATCATGATGGTCGCATCCGTGTTTGGCGACATCGCGGTGAACGCACATTGGAAGCGTGTATTCGTTATCCCATACTGGTGTATCACCCGGCGTTATGGTATGGGGTGCCATTGGTTACACGTCTCGCTCACCTCTTATTCGCATTGACGGCACTTTGAACAGTGGACGTTACATTTCAGATGTGTTACGACACGTGCCTCTACCCTTCATTCGATCCCTGCGAAACCCTATATTTCAGCAGGATAATGCACGACCGTATGTTGCAGATCCTGTACGGGCCTTTCTGGATGCAGAAAATGTTCGACTGGTGCCCTGGCCAGCACATTCTCCAGATCTCTCACCAATTGAAAAGTCTGGTCAATGGTGTACGAGCAACTGGCTCGTCACAATACGCCAGTCACTACTCTTGATGAACTCTGGTATCGTGTTGAAGCTGCATGGGCAGCTGTACCTGTACACGCCATCCAAGCTCTGTTTGACTCAGTGCCCAGGCGTATCAAGGCCGCTATTACGGCCAGAGGTGGTTGTTCTGGGTACTGATTTCTCAGGATCTATGCACCCAAATTGCTTGAAAATGTAATCAAATGTCAGTTGTAGTATAATATATTTGTGCAATGAATACCCGTTTATCATCTGCATTTCTTCTTGGTGTAATAATTTTAATGGCCAGTAGTGTACATAGCGTACATTGCATAACCTCAGTTTAGCTCATAGTAATTGTTCATGGCGACGACCGCCAGTCTCAATGCATGTATTGCAACGGCTCATGCAGCTCTCCCGCATTATCGCAGATCCCGTGTGTCTGCTGTACGCTGGAACAGGCTGCGGGTGATAAACAGCGTGCACCCGAGACCAGGAAACACACATACTGTACACACCTTAGCTCATAGTACGTGTATCATGTGAGACCGTATGCATTGCACTGGTGCATTAACCTATGCCGCAAGCACTCCACTATCCCTGGTTTCAGTTGTCCACTGCATCAGACGGCTTCTGACGTGCCCATGGTGAGGCGAGTTACTATGTAGAGAGCATGAGGCGTAGTCAAAGATAGAACGTAACTCGTCAGGAGAGTTGGCAGACATGCACTTAACGAGCGGTACGGCAGCATGATGTACCCGTAAGGTAGCACGAATGTACAGAGAATGCTTTCCTAACAGGCGTCACCATAACTGAAAGACGTTAATGTCAGTGGATATCAACTTGCGAGAGACTTCACATAGAGCCGCCCAAGGTTCATGCCGAAGACATGCCCGAACATCAGATTTTGATGAGATGGCGTTGGATCGTGTGGCTGAGCACGCAGCAATAAGCACCAGTCAACCTGGCCGTCGAACTTACACTTTGGAGGATACATTGTGGAGAGTACGGTGGAGCAGGTAATACACCCTTGTCATAAAGAACATGTGCAGGCACTGGGACCAACGGATTTTGAGCCACGCTTTCACTTCTGTCAATGGATTATCCACCGCAGTGCCGTAGTGCCGAACTTCGTACAGTGTTTATTGTTCACGGATGAGGCCTCATTTACCCTTGATGGTGTTTTCTACAGCCGCAACAGCAATGTCTGGCTTGAGAACAGTTCCAGCGTCACCCACGTCGGTGGCCGCAGCAACAATTCTCTCTCATTGTATGGGCAGGCATTGTTCAAGATCACCTAATAGGACCTTATTTTCTGTCTGCACATTTTACTGGTCCGCGTTACCTGCTGTTCTTGCGAGATGTGCTGGTACGGTTATTGGTGACTGTACCCCTAGTTGTCCGTCGGCGAAAGGATGTGGTTTCAGTAGGACGGTGCACCAGCCCGCTTCGATGTTAATGTCTGCGAGCACCTGAACAACACATACCCTGATCGTTGGGTTGGAAGAGGAGGTATTGTCCCATGGACAGCACAATCGCCGGAACTCACGCCTCAGGACTTTTTGCTCAACTGTTACAAGAGTTGGGTGTACGAAACCTCTGTAGAAACGGGTGAATACCTGCTTGCTAGGGTCCAAGCTGCCTGTCTCCTGCTGCAACAGCCACCAGGGATCTTTGCGAGAGTGCAGCAGAAATTCATGCACCGTTGCTATCCATGCATCGAGACTGGCGGTCAAAGGTATGAGCTACGTGATGGTTATGTGGTGTACGCTGTGTATGTCCACAACGCAAAAAACACGCGTTTCTGACCAATATGGCATCAAACTGGGAGCCGGTATCTAGAGCCTGTTGTATACCATGCACAAAGAGGGCCAGCTGTGTCTCGCATGACCGCTGTTCCCTAAAACGGTGCTGGTTTCTGCAGATGAGCCTCTTTTTTATAGATTGCTATGACCTGGGCCTTCTTCCAGTCCCGTGGAACTTTCCGCCGTTCCAATGATCTCTGATACATGACGGATAAGAATGGTGCTATATTTGTAGCATAGTCAACATAAAATCTTACGGGGATACCATCTGGGCGTCTAAGGATCTTTACTGTTTTACAATCCCAGATACGCTAAACACTATGTCAGCCATCCTTTCGTTTTTCGATAGTTGAAAGGGGGAATGGTGCTGCAGTCCTCTATCGTAAACGATTTTTTGAAAGCTAGGTTTAGAATTTCGGCCTTCTGTTTATCATCATCAGTTACATTACCCGTACTGTCAGCAAGAGAAGGTATTGAATTATTTGTAGCGTTCATAGATTTTACGTACGACCAAAATTTTTTGGGGTTATTTTTAGAATCTGCAGATAAAATATTCCTTTCAAATTCGTTAAAAGAGTCTCTCATTGTTCTTCTGACAGCTGCTTGCATTTCGCATAATTTCTGTTTGTCAGCGGAGCAGTGACTACGTTTAAAACGACTGTGCAAAATCTCTTCTTTCTCTTCAACTTCCTAATATGTTGGTTGTATCAAGGTGCATCCTTTCCCTCCCCTACACTTTTGGTAGGCACATACTTCTCCATTGTTACCTGTTTCAGTTTGACTCAAAAGGTTTGAGATGCCGTGCATATTCGCAGAGAAGCTGCACTATCTGCGGTTACAGTGAGTTACTAAAGTCCTAGAGCGAGTTATCTCCCACTTGTGAGAGAGCTGTTCTCCCAAACTGTAGTAGTGCAGCGTTTCCAAAGTGGGACAGCATCAACATGAAAGTGTGACGCTGCTGCCGTAGATTTGTAAACACTGTGTTCCCAATGGGGGAGCGGTTTACACAAGCAATGAGATTGCTGCTAAACATCGCCAGGTAAAGTGGCCGTTGTGGTTGGGACAGCAACTCCGCCAAAGTTCTATCAATGTACGGACGCACGCATTTATGAAAATATATGATCGAGGTAACTAACTTGAAAAAAGGAACAAGGAGAACTGACTCAGGGAAGCACTACACGGATTCTTGTTTCCAGTGCTAGACATAGACGAGCAATAAAAGCCATTTTCCAGACGATTAAGGGTTTGTTAGCTGACAAATCGACCGCCAGTTTAACAATATAAAAAGAGTCTCTGAAATTATTTAAGATCGACAGTCTTGCAAGTTACTCTTTTATCACACCGTTTTTTTCCATATTTATTTCGACATTAGCGATAGACTAGTTCTACGTGTTTTGTTAAATACACTTATTTCGTGACATACATTCATTTCGTGACACACAATGTGTAATACAGCGTTTGTATTGTACAAATGATTTCTTGTACTGAACAGTATTTAATTTAGTAAGTAATCGTTTAAGAAAAAATTTGAAATTTACTGTAGTTTTCATCCGTAAAAAGTTCCCTTTTTGTGAATTTTTCTTCTGTTTATAATTTCTGGGGTGGGGGTGGAATCGAAGGGGTAAACCCTTTTTTGGATAACTACCCACTGAAATAAAATATGAACCGTCCGCCGTGGTCACAAATGCTTCATTTTTATGAAGTTGTTACGTACTTTGGACGTCTACGAGGTTCGTGCAGAAATACACAAACGCGCACGGGCGCGCGCTCGTACACACACACACACACACACACACACACACACACACACACACAGACAGAGAGAGAGAGAGAGAGAGAGAGCGAGACCATAATCTCATGAGCCTCGTTTCTGGGGACTCTGGATTCCTTTTATGCATGAAGACAATCGGACTGGGATGGAAACTGGTTAAAGTTTTACCCCTTATCTCGTTGTCGTTGCTTTCTTCTTGGCAGGATACAACTGGTCAGGCCCTGCTCTCAGTTGGAACTAAGACTTTAGGGCTCGAAAAATTCTTTTAGATCATGATTCGTCGTCTTTGTCATTGATTAATTTCCCACTGCCACTTACTCCTTCTCTCAGCATAAAAAAGCACCAGTACGTTCGCACGAGGAAATTTATCGGAAAGTTCTTAAAGCGGTTGAGGACGATAGAATGAAGCAGCTGGTGTCCCACTTTCCAGAGTTTTTTTTTTTTTCAAACAGGGTCATATTCGCTCTTTTTGCGCTCCGATAGGAGCATTTTTCCATTGGTTCCACACTTTTCCTTGTCATAGCAGGACATTTCCCTCATATGCAAAGAACACTGTAGGTGAGTAAAATTTTGACAGTTTCCTTATGTGAAAATGAAATAACGCAAAACTTATTTTCCACCTTAGAGCGGGTTTTATGTGTGCAAGAAGTTTGTATGCTCTTCAGTACTACTCCCCATAAACCATTCTGATGATTCTCCGTGCTAAGCCACTTTATAAACTACGTTTTCGCCTCACATTAGATTTTACGTGCGTGTTTTACGTGTCCAAGTAGGGTAAATCTGAACCTCTGTATCTTGGAAACAGATAAAGGTATCAAGAGAATTTTTAAGGGTTTTTCGAGATTGGTGTCTTAGGAACGTATCATAAAAATGTTAGCCATCTGCTATCCGTAGCCGTCTTGGAATCCGCTGTTCGGTTTTGGTACTCAAAAACAAGTTTTTGGGATATTTCTCTATAACAGATAAAGATTTCGGAAAAGGAGAAGATTAAATGGCTTTGAGCATTATGGGACTTAACATCTGAGCTCATCAGTCCCCTAGAACTTAGAACTACTTAAACCTACCAAACCTACGGACATATCACACATCCATGCTCGTTGCTGGATTCGAACCTGCGACCGTAACAGTTGCATGGTTCCGGACTGAAGCGCCTAGAACCGCTCGGCCACCGAGGCCGGCAGAAGAAGAAGATGGCACTTCTAGATAAATGCCTAGAAAATATACCCTTGAACGTTGAGCAGTTTGCTGCTGCTACTTATTACTCAGGTTTTGCCTCATACCGGATTTTACGTGCGTGTTTTACGTGTGGACGTAGGGGCAACTTCGCACCTCTGTACCTCGGAAACAGATGAAGATATTAAGAAAATTTTCGTAGCTGTTTGATACTGGGACCTTAGGAACGTATCGTAAAAAATTCAGTCATTTCCTGTGCTTAGCCGTCTTGAAATCTGAGGCTCGACTGTGGAACGAAAAAATGGTAGAAAAACGTTTTCTTCAGGATTTCTAAAGAACCACCCATTAACCAGTGGTGCCTCCATAGACCCCTAAAGAGCGCCGTAGGTCATATCAAATTCAAAAATAACCAAACGATTTGCTCCATTTGCCTGAGCGGGAGGAAGTGTGTAATACTCATACTTTGACCTTGTACTGTAGGAGGCCGAGCGGTTCTAGGCGCTTCAGTCCGGAACCGCGAGACCGCTACGGTCGCAGGTTCGAATCCTGCCTCCGGCATGGATGTGTGTCATGTCCTTAGGTTAGTTAGGTTCAAGTAGTTCTAAGTCAATGGGACTGATGACCTCAGGTGTTAAGTCCCATAGTGATCAGAGACATTTGGACCATTTTGTACTGTAGGATAGTGACACAAAGACCATTCTTCTGTTGCGTCTACAAATAGTTCCTAGCCCAAAGTCTATCCAAAACACTTAGCCCTACATTAGTGTCACCGATAAAACCCTACGTACGTGCACCGGAAAAATCCTGTTTTCATGCGCAGCATTTTGGAACATATTAGACACCCATGCTGTTAAATGCGGACCGATCAATATCGTGTGTGTGTGTGTGTGTACCTTACATGTATCGAGAGTACCACATTAATCTACACAAAGGATGCATAAGAGTTGGAATTTTCGATGCATTATGTAATGAGCCTAGAATTGTGCTGGAGGATGGTTGTGTGCTAATTAAATTTACTTAACAGTGACGAAAACATAAAACTATCTTTAATTTATCATAAAAATCACAACATACATGGGAAATTATCTTTAATTTATCATAAAAATCACAACATACATGGAAATTTTCAGTTGTGAATTGGAGAAAGTTGCATCATACAGGTCTCCTTTCTACATAATTTTTAACACTCTCATTGATTTTCTTATTGGCATTGGTTACCTGTGCTCCCTAAAACGAGTAGATGGTGATTGTGGAACCTCAACGTCATGTACGTTCCATGGAGTACATCTACTCCTGCGGTTACACCTGAACTGAACAAGGAATCAAACGACTGTCTGGCACAGCCTACATCATTTTCCAGTATTATTTCAGAGCGTTTTAGATCTATTCGGTACACCTCCGTGTAAGATCGTTTTGCAAAGTACGTACTGTCTCAGGATTTTCAAATTAAGGCGTTCTCGCTAGAGTTCATTGAGTATTCATCTGTCTCCCTGGCTCGTCATTCTTTTGGCGCTTTTTTCTATTTAGCCTGTTAATCCACCTTGATATAAGTTGTCAACTGAGGAACAGTACTCATAAATCCGAAGCTTCCTGGAAGATTAAAAGTGTGTACCCGACCGGGCTTCTGTCCTGGTACCTTTAACTTTCGCAGGCAAGTGCTGTACAGACTGAATTATCCAGGCACGGCTCATAAATTACTTTCCACCAGTTGCGCTCTCCTACCTTCCAAAGCGGTCGCGCGGTTCCAGACTGAAGCGCCTAGAACCGCTCGGCCACACCAGCCGGCTATGTTCCGAACAAATAGCTTAGCTTAGCTTAGCTACAGCCTAGGAAATTGTTTCCAAAGTGCAGCGCTGAGGGCTTGGGTAGCTCAGTTGGTAGAGCAAAGATTGGTAGGCAAAGATAGGCCGTGATCTTGCGTAATGGAAAGGTATCGGACTAATTTTGTATCGATAAAGATTTCTATTGAAGGGAAGCAGTAGCAGGACGAACGGGAATCGAACCAAAGTTCTGTTAGTATCAAAGTAAACTGTTATCACCCAAAACGAAATGGTCGCCGCCTAATTAGGCAAAGTTATTCCAAATAGTAGTTGGCTGTTGTGACTGACTTTACTTGATACTGAACTTACGTTTTCCAAATGAGATACCAAGCAGCAACGCAATTTATTAAGCAACGTACCCGTAGTTTGGCATGAACAACACATAAGGAATATTAACTGTTTTTGCAACAACTTGCTCTCAGTAACACTTACTATCTGTGTATAAAAGCAGAAAGCTCATGATTATTACAGGTAAATAATTACTAATGGTGGAGCAATATTAACTTGGACGGCAGATTCTTTTATCAGCTTAACGATTGGAAAATACTGTCCTTGAAATGGTTGTCAGGTAATTACGTTCTCTATTCCTATTATTATTTATATTCTCTAGGAGAATTCACTTCCTTATACTAGCTAGCTCAAATTTAAAATGTGGTATTTGCATCTAGTATTCTTTCAATGTCCGCCGCTCGTGGTCTCGCTGTAGCGTTCTCGCTTCTCGAGCACTGGGTCCCGGGTTCGATTCCCGGATCGGTCAGGGATTTTCATCTGTCCCGCGATGACTGAGTGTTGTGTCGTCTTCATTATCATTATTCATCCCCATTACGGTCGCAGGAAGGTAACGGCTAACTACCTTCATAAGGACCTTGCCTTATACGGTGGTGCGGGTCTCCCGCATCGTTCCCCTACGCTCTGTCAAGAAGCATGGGACTTCATTTCCATACTTTGAATAGTTGAAGCGAGTTTCTTATTATAGCACACAAATGTTATAGAGCTGGCAAGTGCACTTTATTAATGCTGTAGTGGTAATATGAAGCTTAAATCTGGCTCAACAGCATGGGCACACAGAAACCAATCTATCAGTAGACTCAAATCAAGACTATATTTTAGTTTATACTAGAAATACAAATAATTATATACTCATGAAATCATAAACATTGTTACTTTCAGACCTACACAATAATTAGTCCTTATACTGGCGCTTCAAGTCTACTAGCCAGTAACTATTATGAATTATTACAGTTTCTGTAGGTAACTGTAATACTGTTCTGAGATTTCAATGAGAACGGTATTTACGTTGAATGCTTTAAATTTTTTCTTGACAGTTGTATTTTGGTGAAACTTACTATCCTTTTATGAAAAATACCTGAGGTGCTTCATAACTTAGGCCCTCTGAATAATTATGAAACTTACCACTGCACGAAGTTTATTAACTGCAGTGAGAGTTTACGAAAATGACTTTTCAGCTCAATACAATAGGGTACCTGGAAATATCATAGCTCTCGGCATAGTACCTGTCTAGGAAAACGACAAAGGATAAAATACTGCTGCTCAACTGAAAGTTTACAGAACACGAACTTATAACTGAAAAAGAAACAACGTAACTGATCCATGTAGTTATACAGTACCTACTACCTAGCTGGTAATTTGAGATGTTAGTGGAGGCAGTGTCGATGTCCTGTGCTATTCAAAAAATACAGCAAAAGTATTCACGGCTCCTGCTGCGGATTCGGGTAAGGAAGGAGCTAAGAGATTACCAGACGACTGACTGTAAGTAATGCCTTCAGTGGCTTCAATATTCAACTATACGGTGAAATCCTTCAGTACTCCCTTACGTTACACACAGCTTATGCAGAAAAATTACCCTGTGGTTAAGTCAGGAATTTTCATCATTCTTGTTTTTAATTGCAATAATACGTTAGCTAAAAACGATAAAGTGTTGCGGTTTTCGTCTAGTCGTCTAAGGAGCATATTGAGGGAGATTTGCAGTGTATTGTTTCATTCTGCTTAAAAATTGAATGACATTCGAAGCTGTATTGCTCCTCTGCTCGTCTCTGCAGGCTAGCTGTACCAGCTGACCGGCGAGTGCTGTCCAAGTTAAATGTGACAGTAAAGCTGTTGTCCCGTAGTATCTCTAAGTCGATGTGCGGGTAACGCCAAGCACAAAACGTACCCTTATTGTCGTACGTGACAGTACTCGAGGCAGCTTGGCTACATTCCCACGAGAAACGGAATTCCAATGAGGTTCCAGCAAAAGCGGAAGAATACATAGTGCAATGTTTACATCAGGTTTATTCTTATGATGAACGGATTATAGACGCCTGCCGAGACTGAAGAGGGCAAGAATTCTCTCTGCGTGTGACACTGTTCAAACGACACCTGGGATCTTAGGACGCGTACGACAGAATGATGCCATGCCTGCACTGACGCTAGGGAACGACGTTTGAACAACAGTTGTAAATTTAGCAGCTTGTGGAACTTGCGTGGGTAAACTGGAATCATTATTACTCTATCGTAGACTGAGGATTTTCGGTTTCTCTAACATCAAGTTACATGACCCGTTACTTATAATCCGTCACAGGGGAAATTATCTAAATCTACGTGAATACTCTGCTATTCGCAATAAAGTGCCTGGCAGAGGGTTCAATGAACCACCTTCAAGCTGTCTCTCTACCGTTCCACTCTTGAAAGGTGCTCCGGAAAAAGAGCACTAAAATTTTTCTGTGCGAGCCCTGATTTCTCTTATTTTATCGTGATGATCATTTCTCCCTATGTAGGTGGGTGCCAACAGAATGTTGGAGGAGAAAACTGATGATTGAAAGTTCATGAGAAGATCCCGTCGCAAGGAAAAACGCCTTTGTTTTAATGACTGCCACTCCAATTCACGTATCGTGTCTGTGGCACTGTCTCCCGTACTTCGCAATAATACAAAACGAACTTCCCTCCTTTGTACTTTTTCGATGTCATCCGTCAGTTCCATCTGATGCGGATGCCACACCGCGCAACAATACTCCTGGATAGGGCGGACAAGCGTGGTGTAAGCAGTCTCTTAAGTAGACCTGTTGCACCTTCTAAGTGTTCTGCCAATGAATCGCTGTCTTTGGTTGGCTCTACCCACAACACTATCTGTGTGATCGTTCCAATTTAGAGTATTTGTAATTGTAATCCCTAAGTATTTAGTTGAATTTACAGCCTTCAGATTTGTATGACTTACCGCGTAATCGAAATTTAGCAGATTTCTTTTAGTACTCATGTGAATAACTTTATACTTTTCTTAATTCAGTGTGAACAGCCACTTTTCGCCCCATACAGATATCTTATCTAAATCATTTTGCAAGTCGTTTTGATCATCTGATGACTTTACAAGACGGTAAATGACAGCATCATCTGCAACCAACCTAAGACGGCTACTGAGATTGTCTCCTATGTCGTTAATGTAGATCAGGAACAATAGAGGGCCTATAACACTTCCTTGGCGAACGCCGGATATTACTTCTGTTTTACACGAAGACATTCCGCCTATTACTACGAACTGTGACCTTTCTGACAGGAAATAACGAACCCAGTCGCACAACTGAGGCGATATTCAATAGGCATGTAGTTTGCTTAGAAGACGCTTGTGAGGAAGGGTGTCGAAAGCCTTCTGAACATCTAAAAATATGGAATCAACTTGATATCCCCTGTCGAAAGCACTCACTACTCCATGAGTATAAAGAGATAGTTGTGTTTCGCAAGAACGATATTATCTGAATCTGTGCTGACTACGTGTCAATAAATCGTTTTCTTCGAGGTACTTCATAATGTTCGGACACAGTATATGTTCCAAAACCCTACTGCAAATCGACGTTAGCGATATGGGCCTGTAATTCGACGGATTACTCCTACTTCCCTTTTTGGGTATTGGTGTGACTTGAGCAATTTCCCAGTCTTTAGGTACGGATCTTTCTGTGAGCGAGCGGTTGTATATAATTGCTAAATATGGAGCTGTTGTATCAGCATACTCTGAGAGGAACCTGACTGGTATACAATCTGGACTGGAAGCCTTGCTTTTATTAAATGATTTAAGCTGCTTTGCGACACAGAGGATATATATTTCTATGTTTCTGATCTTGGCAATTGTTCTTGTTTGGAATTCAGGAATATTTACTTCGTCTTCTTTGGTGAAGGTGTTTCGGAAAATCGTGTTTAATAACTCTGAGGTGGAGTTTTCGGCGGGAATCCTGTGTGTCATGATCAAGATTCGGAAGTTAGGTCCCTTACTTTGAGCGCAAAGCGAGACTGAGGCGGAACTTAAGCAGATTTTCGCTTATACCGTTCTGGGTGGTAGTTTCCGGACTAGAGTCCCTTACATCAAATTAATACACTTAGCATTCTCCATTGTTCCTGAAAGTTTGCAACATCATTACGGAATCAACCTGTATATTTTAAAATCACTGTTAGTAATGGAATAAAATAATAATTTGTCTGTCAACAATAACAAAAGCTGTTATGGTCCTTACCAAGGCTTTAATTTGTGCTTGCTGAGACTTCGTAAGTTTTAATTTGAGGAAAAAATTTCTGAGAATGTATGTGAGGAGCACAGTATTGCATAGCAGTGAATCATGGACAGTGCGAAAACAGGAACAGAAGAGATTCGAAGAGTTTGAGAGTGGTGTTGCAGAAGTACGTTAAGAATTAGGTGGAATGTTAAGGTAAAGAATTAGGGAGTACTCCTTGAGGAAAGGTATGTATGGAAAACACTGACTAGAAGATGAGACAGGGTGATAGAGCATATGTTAAGACATAAGGAAGCATTTTCCATGATACTAGAGGAACTGTGAGGGGTATAAACTATAGAGGAAGACATAGACTGGAATACCTCCACCAAATAATTGAGGCTGTAGAGTGCAAGTGGTACTCTGAGATGAAGAGACTGGCACAGAAGAGGAATTCGTGGAGAGCCGCATCGGACCAGTCAAGAGACTGATGACTCAAAAATAAAAAGAGACAAACGGAATTGGCAGGCGGAGCATGATGGGCGTGCTGCAGTGCTAGTCATTTAGGGATTGTGTTTGTGCTGGTGGCGTTATGGCTGTCGAGACGTCTGGCAGCATCTCCCGATGATGCCCCTAGCGGAGGGCGGTGTGTGTGTGTGTGTGTGTGTGTGTGTGTGTGTGTGGCAGAGGCCAGACCTGCACATCTGGCATCAACAGAAATGACGCTCAGGAGACGAGTCTCATCAGCGCTCTCAGTAAGTGCCTAGTCTGGTACCTCCAGCTAAATTCTCAACTATTCTCGCTGGGAAGCGTACTCTCTGCAGACTCGAAGTAAAGTCTCACACTAGAACGATATCTCTCCGAGCTCACTGCAGAGCTCTCTCCTTGGGTGTGGTCTTGCATCGGAATGGCCTGCTCATGTACATATTCTGGCCAATCAAATTACTTTTCAACGTCTTCCTTAGCTGTCGCTCACCGCCCACAATTCGCACGGCAGAAAGACTTCGCGTTCCCTCGCTTGGCAAGCTATCGTCTGACAAGGTGCCTGTTGGCTTCTGTCTCGGATTCTTCGTCTGACGTTTGTTTGATGATTTTCCTGATGTTTTGCCAGTACGAGTTGCTGGCATTGCCCAAGTTTCACCCTCCATTGCTGGTGGTGGACTGGAGTTGACCTCGCGTCTGCAGATGTGTACGTGGTGCAACAACGTTGAAGGAGTTTTCCGTTGGCATTTCCGCTCTAGTTCTCCAGTGCAGCATGGGAGTTCAGGATCCGTTCATACTTGTGTATTTCTATTGCTTCCCTGAGCAGACGGGTGTGATAGCTCTTCTTTACAGCAAGAACTTGCGTGTTGGCGAATTTTACTACGTGGTCGGACTCAAACAGCGCGTGCTCCAACACAGCCGACGACCTGCCCCAACCTGTAATGCCGCTTATGTTCGGTGATCCTGGTGTTGATTCATCGTCGAGTCATTCCAACATAAACTTTCCCACATGTACATGGTGTGCGGTATGTTTCCGACATCGCGCATGGGTTCTGAGCCGTGCGCGGCTCGTCTTCATGTAATTTATTGTTTGTCGTCTTCTTTTACGTTACTGCCGCCCCGTTTTCCATTTACTGCCGTCACTAACTTCTGCCTCACTTGCCCGTGAGTGGCCGCAGCAGCGCTTATCGATAAGTTTACTGTCGTACCATGTCTGGAGCGACTGATAGTATTTCCAGGTCGTCGCGTGTCTGGAAGTCAGTTGGGAGCTCAGTCGGGACGCAGCAGCAGTGAAGTCGGGGACGAAGCTCCGGCGAGGCGCGAACAGCCAGTGAGTGCTCGCCGACCGCTTGCGACACACATGAACTGTCCGACGGAAAGAGATTGGAGTGGGACGACCGTTGGTTGGTCATTCGGTTGGCTGTCTTATCGGCCGACGTGTATTTGGTTTCCGGGCCTAGTCAGTCAGTCGGTTTGGGAAGAGCAGCGAGGAAGTCTCCGTGGCTCGTAGTCAGGCAGGAGCCGCTGGTGGCGTGCACGCGCGGTTGGAGTTGTGAATCGCTTTTTGCGAGGGTTACGAAGTGCGTCGCCCATCGATCCTGGACACTAAAGTTGAGTGCTCACTTAAACTACTATCAAGCCTCAACTGCTATCACATCTCCTCGTTTGATCCTGGTTGTCACTGTCCGGAAGATTCCCGCGAGCAACAACGTGTGTGCTTTGAAGTCGGCTAGAATTGCAGTCGTCTTCCTGTATGGCGTTTAACTTAATTTAATTCATTCCATCATTAATGAAGTGTACCAGCGGTATCTCCTGCCTTGTGGCCGTTGTCGTTCTGGTGACCTGCCCAGTCGCTGACGTAGTTTTTGGCAATCTATTTTCCTCGTCGTGTTGCTGTCCAGCATGGCGCGTAGTTCGACAGCTGAGATGTTGTTGGTAGTTTTGGGCGTTTATTCTGACTTGGCTAGAGTGGGCACCAGTATCCAGAACGTTTTGCTATTGACATCTTGTTCTCGTTTTGCTGGTCGGGTGGAGCAGAACTGATATTATTGGTTGGTTCGTCGGCTGGCTTTCGGTTGGGTTGCCTTCCGATTAAGAGGTTGTTGGTCTGGCTGCCTGTCTCACCTAAACTTGCGTTAGTGTTACGTTCCCAGGCCGACCCTTGGAACATTCTGAGCGCCGCTCCTTGTGTTTTATATAGTGATTTCCTTTTTAGTCTTAAGTACTCTGTGTGGCCTTCAGCCGAGTTGTAGCTTATTAAAATTGAAAGGCTTTTTCCTTAGACCTTAAGCCGTAAAAAAAATTGTTTCTTGTTTGGTATGTGCCCTTCAGCCGAGTTTTCCAGCTTAAATTAAAAATCGGAAATTTCTCTGTCTGGGCTTTAAGCCGTGAGATTGTTTGGGTTTGGTATGTGGCTTTCAGCCGAGTGTTACGTGAAGCATTTCAGGATAAAGCCTTTAGCCTATTTTATTTGAAATTTAGAAGCCCTTCCTTTTAGGCGTTAAGCTGTAAAATTGTTTTCTGCTTGGTGTGTGGCCTTCGAACGAGTTTTAATCTCTCTTAAATTAAAAATTCAAAATCCTTGTCTTGCCCTTAAGTCATATGACTGTTATTCTTTGGTATGAGGCCTTCAGCTCAGTTTTACACGAAATATTTTAATATAAGGCCTACAGCCTTTCTAAATTGGAAGCTCTTCTTCTGGGTCTTAAGCTGTTAAATTGTTTTGTTGATATGCGGCCTTCAGCCGAGTTTTCAGCCTACTTAGATTAAACATTAAAAATCTGTGTCTCGGCCTTAAGCCGTAACACTGTTCTTCATTAATGTGAGGCCTTCAGCCGAGTTCTGTGAGAAAAATTTAAGCTTAGGTTTTCAGCCTATTTATATTGAAGATAAAAATTTTTTTCTAAAGAAGTGAAACCTCCAGAAGAGCTCCTGTACCTCAATTCCTTGCTTAGGCCTTGTGCCTTGGATTTTCGATGTGGCCTTCAGCCGATCTAAACTAAATCAAAGGAGGTCTTTCATTAAAACCTTGAGAGTTTTTGATTCTTGCTTGTGTGTTTTAAAAAATGAAGTTTACATGTTGAGTGCAACTGACAGTAACTTATTTTGGTCCCTTTCCACAAATATAACCGCAATCTCTCTGTCGTGCTAGCCCAAGGGTTTTAGGTCCCTTTTCTCTTTTACCGATATGAGACACTCTTTGATCCTATTTGTCGGTTTGTAAATAATCTTTTATCGTGTTTGCGCAATATAGGCTGATTCTGTCCGTCACAGTGGGAAAATGTAAGGCCGTACTCGACATTTATTTTTCCTATATGTCACTTCGACGAGTGTTTGATTTTGTGACACTTCTTACATCACTGATGAAGTACCCATTGCTCCTCAGGATGCTTTCCGTGCGTTGCATCTCTCGTCTGAGATGCTGCAGCTCACTTATTCGTCTTGCTTGCGTTACGAGCGTATTAATTATGCCTCTTTTTCTGGTTCAAGTTGTGATTTGACAGTTTGTGCAGGTATCAGTCCGCGTGTGTCAGTTTTCGATACACGCTGCGTCCCAGATTTTCATCATCCCTCGTGACCAGCACATCTAGAAAGGTAAGCGTTGGTCCTTCTCTACCTCCTTCGTAAATTTTATGCATGGAGGCTGTTCAGGTGTCTTAGGAAGTCACAGAGCAGTTCCTCACTGTGGCTCCACAAACGAGGGTATCGTCTACGTATCTGTACCACACCTTACGTTTACGGTATGCCAATCGCAGTGCCCGTGCGCTGAAACATCCCATGTAGAAATTGGCCACCACTGGGCTAAGTCGACTACACAAGAAACCTTCCAACTGTTCGTAGAAGTTGCCATTCCACATGAAGTACCTCTTGTTGAGACATGCCTGAAAGAGCTTGATACTGTCTTGCGAGAAAATGGAATCTGTACTCCAGGGAGTCGCTGAGTGACAATTTAGTAAACAAAGAAGCACTATCATAGCTGACCAGGATGTCGTTTGGTGCAAGTTTTAGTTTCTTCGGCTTCTCGGTGAAATGTTCTGAGTCCTTTAAGTATTAGTCATTCGCACAGGCGGCTGGAGAAGGGAATCCAAGTGTTTCGCCAGTTTATACGTCGGTGAGCCAGGAGCGATAACAGTCGGTCTTAATGGCACATTGTTCTTTTGGGTCAATGGTAGTCCATACAGCCGAGGTGGTAGGACGTCTGTGTTGCACAGCTTCCTCTATATGTCGACCGTCAGAGAAGACGCCTTGATTAACCGATTCGTATTCCGTGTGCATCCGTGTTCTAGGGGAGCCGGTACGGTAGCTCAGCGTGTTCGGCCAGAGCGTTAGGTGGCCTCTGTAATAAAAAAAGGAGTGAAACGGTCAACGCTGAACTTGAACAGGTATCAGGGGACGTCCGCTCCAAACAACTGCAACGAACAATAACGAACAAAATGAGATTAAGAAGAAAGGGGGTAGCAACTTTCAATAGTAATTAAAAAATTTCGCCGTCCTGGATTCGAAACCCACAACCTCTTAAATGTTGATTAATAATCAGCATTGGTTGCCGAAGTCTTCCGGCGTAAGAAGACATCCTCATTCTGCCAACGGCCTTGTCAAGGAGGGTGGAGCAGAGAACAGAGGTTCAGGTCACCCTCTTGTACTTGGGGTTGGAAACTGCCACTAAAGGTGGAAGAATCAGGATTGATCAACGGCATGAGGATGTAGAAGGCAATGGAAACCACTGCATTAAAGACACGCAACGTGTATCCACAGGATATGTGGCCTGCAACTGAAAAAGTATCATGATGATCTCTGCATTGGCAAAAGACTCCTGAATAGTCCCTCATTCGGATCTCCGGGAAGGGACTGACAAGGGGGAGGTTACATAAGAATATGGGCTTGGGACAAGGCATGAGAGAGTAGAAAGACTGAGTTCTCTGATAAATTTTAGCACGTAATAGCAAATACGCTGTTCAAGAATCACCAGAGGAGGAGGTATACCTGAAAAAGGTCGGGTGATACGGGAAGATTTCAATCAGATTACATCGTGGTCAGACAGAGATTCCGAAATGAGGTAGTGGAATGTAAGGCGTATCCAGGAGCAAATATAGACTCAGAAGACTATCTAGTAGTGATGAAGAGTAGACTGAGGCTAAATAGATTAGTCAGGAAGAATCAATAAGTAAAGAAGTGGGTTACGGAAATATTAACAAATGATGAGATACGCTTGAAGTTCTCTAAAGCTACAGATACACCAATAAGGAATAGCTCAGTAGGCAGTACAGTTGAAGAGCAATGGACATCTCTAAAAAGGACAAGCACAGAAGTTGGAAAGAAAAACATTGGTACAAAGAAAGTAGCTGCGAAGAAACCATGGTTAGTGGTAGTCGCTGAGGAATGAAATAAGTAGGAAGCAAAGGGAAGCAAGGGTGATAACATTAAGATGGCAAAGAGAATTCCACTGTTAAATGCAGAGGAGGGAGCGGACTGGTGGAAAGAGTACATTGAAGACCTCTGTTAGGGGGGAGGTTAGGGGGGGAGGGGGAATTTGTCAGGTGTGACAGAAGAAGAAACAGGAGTTGATCTAGAAGAGATAGGGGATCAAGTATTAAATTCAGAATTGAAGAGAGCTTTGCAGGACTTGAGATCAAATAAGGCAAGAGGGATAGCTAACATTCTATCAGAATATCTAAAATCGCTAGGAGGAAGCGGCAACAAAATGACTATTCACGTTGGTGTGTAGAATGTGTGAGTCTGGCGATGTATCAACTAACTTTCGGAAAAATATCATCCACACAATTCCGAAGATTGCAAGAGCTGACAAGTGCGAGAATTATCGCGCAAGCAGCTTAACAGCTCATGCATCCTAGTTGCTGTTAAGAATAATATCCAAATGAATGAAAAAGAAAATTTGGGATGTGCTAGATGACGATTCGTTTGGCTTCAGGAAAAGTAACGGTGCTAATGGTTCAAATGGCTCTGAGCACTATGGGACTTAACATCTGAGGTCATCAGTCCCCTAGAACTTAGAACTACTTAAACCTAACTAACCTAAGGACGTCACACACATCCATGCCCGAGGCAGGATTCGAACCTGCGACCGTAGCAGTCACGCGGTTCCAGACTGAAGCGCCTAGAACCGCTCGACCACACCGGTAACGGTGCTAGAGCGGCAATTCTTACGTTGAGGTTGGTAACAGAAGCAAGGCTAAAAAAAATCAAGACACGTTCAGAGGATTTGCTGACCTGGAAAAAGTGTGTGACAATATAAAACGGTGCAAGATGTTCGGATTATGAGAAAAATAGGGATAAGCTGTAGGCAGACACGGGTAATATACAATATGTACAAGAGCCAAGAGGGAATAGTAAAAAGTGGACGACCAAGAACGAAGTGTTCGGTTTAAAAATGGTGTAAGACAGGAATTTATTCTTTCACCACTAGTGTTCAATCTGCACATCGAAGAAGCAATGATGGAAATAAAAGAAAGGTTCAGGAGTGGAGTTAAAATTCAAGTTGAAAGGATATCAGGGGTACGATTCGCTGATGGTTGGTTCAAATGGCTCTGAGCACTATGGGACTTAACATCTGTGGTCATCAGTCCCCTAGAACTTAGAACTACTTAAACCTAACTAACCTAAGGACATCACACACATCCATGCCCGAGGCAGGATTCGAACCTGCGACCGTAGCAGTCGCGCGGTTCCAGACTGTAGCGCCTTAACCGCGAGACCACCGCGGCCGGCGATTCGCTGATGGCATTGCTATCCTGAGTGAAAGTGAAGAAGAACTGCATGATTTGCTGAATGGAATTAACACTCTAATTAGTGCAGAATATGGATTGAGAGTAAATCTAAGAAAGACGAAAGTAATGAGAACTAGCATAAATTTAACAGTGAGAAACTTAACATCAGGATTGATGTTCACTAAGTAGATGAAGTTAAGTAATTCTACTACCTAGGTAGCAAAATAATCAGTGACGGACGGAGCAAGGAGGGCGTTACAAGCAGACTAGCACTGGAAAAAAGGGCATTCGTATCAAACATAGGTCTTAATTTGAGAAAGAAATTTCTGAGAATGTACGTCTGGAGCACAGCATTGTATGACAGTAAAACACGGACTGTGGGAAAACCGGAACAGAAGAGAATCGAAGCATTTGAGGTGTGGTGCTACAGACGAATGTTGAAAATTAGGTGACTGATAAGATAAGGGATAAGGAGGTTCTGCGCCGAATCGGAGAGAAAAGGAATATGTGGAAAACACTGTCAAGGAGAAGGGACAGGATGACAGGATATCTGTTACGATATCAGGAAATGACTTCCGTGGTAGTAGAGGAAGCTGTAGAGGGCAAAAACTGTAGAGGAAGACAGAGACTGGTATACATCAGTCGAATAAGTGAGTACGTAGGTTTGCAAGTGCTAGAGATGAAGTTGTTGGCACAGAAGAGGAATTTGTGGTGGGCCGCATCAAGACAGTCTGAAGAATGATGATTCGAAAAAAACTTTAAAAATCCGTGTGACCCGTTGCGTCGGATCTGTGGCTAGTTTTCGGTAAGTCGTCGGATCTAATAGTCCCGGGTCTTCTGCTCATAATGTTCGGCCTTTATAATGACGGTCGTGTTTCCATTGTCGGCAGGTAGTACCAATATGCTCTTGTCGGCGTTAAGATTCGTGATAGCCTTTAACTCTTTTTTCTTTCAGTTGCAAGCTCTGCTCGGCGCAGTATCCTGGCGGTTTCAGTGCGTATTTCCTCAGCTCTTTCACAAGAAAGGATCTGAATGGCCGCTTCAGTGTTAGTAATGGTGTCCTTCAAGGGAACAGTTCTCGGGATGATAGCGAAATTCCCTTCTTTTTGAAGGACACACTGTTCCTCTATGGTTAATTGTTATCCAGTGCCGGCCGGAATGGCCGAGCGGTTCTAGGCGCTACAGTCTGGAACCGCGCGCCTACTACGGTCGCAGGTTCGAATCCTGCCTCGGGCATGGATGTGTGTGATAGGTTAGTTAGGTTAAAGTAGTTCTAGGTTCTAGGGGACTGATGACCTAAGAAGTTAAGTCCCATAGTGCATTTTGTTATCCAGTGAGGTTGATAACTGCGTGTAACATGTCGGCAATCACCTTACCACTCTTCTTCCCCAGCTTGCAAACTTTTTCTTCTGTCGCTCGGTGCGTCGTCATGTACACCCATTCATAGTTGTCGGTGTTGGTTTGTTGTCGATTCTGAAGAGAACAACCCCAAAACTGAACTGTAAAAATAAATTACTCCTCCTGTTCATAATGAATCGCACTCCCGTTACACCATTTTCTCCTGCTATTGGTACTATCCTACGCTCATCTGACCAGACAGAAGTGCTTTCTTTTAGTTTTACTCCACCCCCCCCCCCCACTATATCTAAGGTGAGCCTTGGTGTTTCCCTTTTCAAATTTTCTAGTTTCCCTACCACGTTCAATATTCCGACAATCCACCCCCCGATCCGTAGAACGTGATCCTTTCTTTGGTTATTCAATCTTTTTCTCATGGTCACCTCCTCCTTGACAGTTCCCTCCCAGAGATTCGAATGGGGGATTATTCCGTAATCTTTGGCCAATGGAGAGATCATCAAGACACTTTTTCAGTTACAGGCCATATATCCTTCAAATACACATTATGTATCTTTAATGCAGTGGTTTCCATTGCATTCTGCATTCTCATGCCGTTGATTATTGCTGGTTCTTCCGCCTTTTAGGGGCAGTTTCTACCCCAAGGGCAAGAGAGTGCCCTGGACCTCTGTCCACTTTGCTGACTCTGTGACAAGGCCGTCGGTGGAACGAGGGTGACTCCTTATACCGGCAGTTTTCGACCACCACTGCTAATAATTTTTGTTCACCATTTAAGCAGTGACTGGGTCCGAATCCGGGACCCAGGATGTTTTCTGTTTATTAGCCAAAGACATACAAGTCGATGTACTGAGGGAGTGACAGAATTTTGAATTTTTAACGCACACGCTCTTCGAGTTAAGATGTGAAATTGTTCGTGATGAATAAAGTCCGCTGCAGTTAGCACCTGAAGATCGGATTGGTGTCCTGAAACAGGGTTCTCGTACATGCCTTTATCCAAATAAAGGAACTTGTAAATTACAAATGCAATGGATTTTATTCATCATGAACAATCCAAGTAACAGTTGTGGACGTCCCACTAAGAATATAGAGGCTATGGTACAACTGTCCCAAGAATCGGTACTGAGAACGTGACTGGATGGTGGTAACTGATTCATATTCTGTTAATAGTACATCCACTCCCCTAGTTACATCTGTTTTTTACCATGTATGTAGGTTTATAAGTTTCTAATTTAAGCTCTTCAAGCACAGAAGCTGACCGCTATGGTCGCGGGTTCGAATCCTGCCTCGGGCAAGGATGTGTGAGCTGTCCTTAGGTTAGTTAGGTTTAAGTAGTTCTAAGTTCTAGGGGACTGATGACCTCAGCTGTTAAGTCCCATAGTGCTCAGAGCCATTTTGAACAGAAGTTGACGTATGTTTGTTCAATATGACAGTGCTGTCCACTTCAATTTTAATTCTGACCTTAAGTACCAACAAAATGTTTACTATATGGGTTCTCAGTTACAGGATACGTACATGAACTACTACCAATATCTTTATTCTGCTCGTGTTTGTTATCACAACAGTACGTAAATATTATGTCTTCAAGTTCCAGGATATCTGATGGAAAAAGCCGAAACGCATAATATTGGGCTGATAATGTCATTTGTCTATCAGTCAGTGACTTCACCCTCAGCGACCTATCTAGCATTTTGCAGACTACAATGTTCTTAATTTTAGATACATGTAATAAGGACATGGATCAGTTGAATTATACATATTGGCATATTTTATTGTTGGAGACGGCTTACTCAGTTTTGATGTATTTGCAAACACCGAAAGATCACTCACTGGTAGCGGGGAAGACCCCGTGACACTCGACTGCCCATAGCCGAACGTAGCTTTGTGCTATCAGCTGCGAGCAATGAAGCAGCGTGAAGGTCCTTCGCACGAGCAGTACAAGTATGCGGACTGGAGAGAGATGCAATTGCAGATAAGTCTTCCGCGTGCATTCGCGACATCTTTTTTACCCGACTGTCTTCTTTCTTCTGTATTTAAAGCTAGCCGTTTTACACTTGTCAGTCCACCTGACTGCTTTCTTACATTCTTACCTTCTTTCCGCTAAGGAAATGAGCTATCTTCTTCTACGTCAGTTTTACGCCCATGCTCTTGCATCCTTTACTGCTGAGCCTGGATCTTAAGTGGCTGAATCGGTGTTACTGTACTGAGGCGTGGCGTCGCCCCGTCCTCACCACACACTGATAAGCCAAAACATTATGACCACCGCTACCGCATGCTCGATGGCGTCTGGTGGCGTTGGGGCCATGTGACGCTGTAACAGCAGTTTGTAAGCGGAGCTGACTCGGATGAGGGATCACACTAGCGAAGATATGGACTGCAAATGGGGAAATCCATTGAGACAAGCGACCTAAAAAAGTGCGATTATTATTATGCACAGCCATAATATTTTGGCTCATCAGTGTATGAGGGTGAGTCAATTGAAAACCTTATATTTGTGATAACAAATCGAAATTTCGAGCCGTTATCCTGTAAGTTGGTAAGCGTGCTACAAACAGCGTGCAGAATGGCCTGTAGGTGGCAGCATAGTGCAGATGGTTCAAATGGCTCTGAGCACTATGGGACTTAACTTCTGAGGTCATCAATCCCCTAGAACTTAGAAATACTTAAACCTAACTAGCCTAAGGACATCACACACATCCATGCCCGAGGCAGGATTCGAACCTGCGACCGTAGCGGTTGCGCGGTTCCAGACTGTAGCGCCAGAACCGCTCGGCCACTTCGGCCGGCATAGTGCAGATGCACACATACCGTCGCAGTATCAGTATAAAGATGGCCGCCCCACTTGCAACTTGAACCAGGGAAGAACAGCGTTCTGTTATTCGGTTTTTGCGTAGTGAAGGTGTGAAACCTATTGAAATTCATCGACGAATGAAGGTTCAGTACGGTAATGCATGTTTGTCACAGCAGCAAGTCTACGAATGGAGTAGGAAGTTCACAAATGGTGTGACTTCAGTGGAAGATTCTCTTCGTCCAGGTCAGGCACAACGAGTTGTGACTCCACAGAACATTGCAGCAGTTGAAGCCTAGTGAAGGAAAACCGCCGAGTGACACTGAATGACATTGCAGCATGTTTACAGATTAGTCATGGGTCAGCACACCACATTGTGCATGATGTGCTCCAGTTTCACAAAGTGTCTGCAAGATGGGTGCCACGGCAGCTGACTCCTGAAATGAAAGAACGACGTGTTGATGCTTGTGAAGAACTTCTTCGGCGCTTTGAACGAGAAGGCGATGGCTTCCTTGCAAGAATCGTTACTGGGGACGAAACCTGGGTTCACTTCCACCAACCGGAAACGAAGAGAGCGAGCAAGGAATGGCGCCATTCCTCATCACCAAAACCAAAGAAGTTTCGAACAGAACTATCAGCAGGGAAGGCTATGCTGATTCTCTTTTGGGACGAAAAAGGCATCATTTTGGAGCATTAAATGCCTAGAGGGACCACTGTCGCCAGTGCATCATACACACATCTCCTAAAAAATTATCTGAGGCCTGCGATCAAATCAAAGAGACGTGGATTGTTGTCAGCAGGTGTCCTTTTGCAACATGACAATGCAAAGCCCCATACTGCCCATACAACAGACCTGCATTTTGAGTGTCTTCCTCATCCACCATACTCACCAGACCTTGCCCCAAGTGATTTCCATATGTTTGGACCACTCAAAGACGCAATGGGAGGAAAGAAGTTCCGTTCTGATGAAGAGGTACGCCACGCGGTGCATGAGTGGTTGTGCGGACTACCGAAAGAATTTTTTTCTAAAGGAATTTATGCACTTTGTAAGCGCTGGAGGACTTGC
The DNA here is from genome assembly GCF_023898315.1 of Schistocerca nitens. Classification (NCBI taxonomy): domain Eukaryota; kingdom Metazoa; phylum Arthropoda; class Insecta; order Orthoptera; family Acrididae; genus Schistocerca; species Schistocerca nitens. Next base: position 201,107,132 of record NC_064615.1, on the reverse strand, counting down.
ATTGAGCGTGGAGGAGATTATGTTGGAAAGTGATACAGCTTTGTACCACTTCTGCACAATAAATAATATTTAAAAAAAAAATTTAAGGTTTTCATTTGACTCACCCTCGTATATTCCAATAAACATGGTGGAATACACACTGTGTCCACAAAGTCTCGCTACCAATCGAAAAAAATCATAACTTGGGAGCTACAAAAGACAGAGCATCACTGTTTGTCATAAAGGGTTCAGCAGATCCCAAAGCTTTTTTCTGTTATGCCAGAATTGTAATGTATGCCCCACTCGTCGCTCGTACAACATCAAGGCGATATTCGAGTTCTGCGCACACACGAGTCAGCAATGCAGCATCAACAGATCAGATTGTTTCATGGATTCGAGTACGAATGATAGAAGTGTCGTTGACTGGGGTTGCGTGCAAGTGTTCTTTGGCGTAAACATACAAAAAAAGTCTAACGGCATGACGTCGGGAGAGTGCGGAGGCCATGCGATGCGACCACCCCTTAGGAAATGTGTCATTGCAGGGCGATGAATGACGGCTCCAGCTCTTCGACCCATGGTAACAGGAACTGTTCGAGACTGTACAGATAAACATTTCCCATTATGCTTTTTTTCTACGAAGAAAAATGGGCCTATTACCCTATCGCACATTTGGCCACGCGAAACATTAAACTTGGTGCTATCGCAGGTGTGTTCACGTGTGTTGTGTGGGTTTTCGGAGAATGTTGCGGCGATTTACATGTCCAGAAATGTGGAGCATTGATTCATCTGAGAACAGGCCTTTTTTCAGCTAGTCATTGTCTGCACAGAATGCGCAGACGTGTACTTCTGAGGACGATGGTTTACCTTCAATGCTTGGACTATTCGCTCTTTGTACGCAAAGAGGCGTAACCGCTTATGTAACAATCTATGAGCAGTTGGTCTTGCTTACTGCAGTTGGCGCGCGGCGAACAGATGTCTGGGGCTGTGCTGAAATGCAGCTACTCTGTCAACACATGCTCGAGACACAGGCGGACGTTTACTTCAAGGAAGGTTTTGGATACTGCCGGTCTCTTTAAAGTTTTTGATCCACCTCATAATGCTCGTTTTTGCCGGTCGTACTCTCCTGTACAGGTGTCGGTAATTCCGCAGTACTGTTACACAGATTCGGATTCTGCATTCCAGGAGACCATTGCACATTCTACTGGTCTGTCGCCATTTTGATACATTTCAAGTCAAATCTGCAACAAAGAACAATGAACAAAAAGAGCTTTGAGAGCTACTAAACGTTTTACAATAAACCACGATTCTCTAGCTGTAATAGTTTACAAATTATGATTTTTTGACATGATAGCGGGCCTTATGGATACCGTGTACTCCTGACACGTTCACCAGGAAAAGAAATTGTGAATTTAAAGAAGAAACTGCATACTTTTTTTCAGAAGTGTACCACACAGAAAGACATAACGACGGCTGACTACCCATGCGGACAACAGCACACAACTATAGGGAACGCTACTTTCCTCGAGCAACCTGGAGCCATTGTTGACTGGGCTACTTGGAAGACTACCGAATCCATTTGGGTTTGATCTCCAGTAAGCCAAGGGAGCGTGTGATCCCATTTCTCCTGGTCTTTACTGTGATAGGCAATTAATGCCACCCTGAGATTGCGATTTATCTGTAGTAGGCGTCACCAAATGTAGTGGGTAGAGGTATAAGCCACCGTATTAAAACTCTGTGAGAACTTTCCAAGTGATTTATTGTTTCCTACTACACTGCCCTCGTTCCTCTTGGTCTGTGTCACAGTGCCCCGCAATGCCGAGGAAGCACCCCAGCAGCCCGTGCAACACAATGCTGTGTCGTGCCGGCCTTGGACAGCCATGGAATTGTGATGGCGTCAGGGTGCGCCAACATTGGCTGAGCGGTCTGCATCCCAGCTGACTCAGCACTGCTCGATGTGAGCCGCAGCTGACTCAGCACTGCTCGATGTGAGCCGCAGGCAGCCAGGTGCTGCGTCTTCTCGCCGGCGTGGGTAAGATCGCAGTGACGACAAGCGCCTGTGATCCAGTGTCCGAATCTGCGACCCTCACCTCAGGATGCCTCCAGCGTGTGTTGGAAGCCAGGACGACTGCCCACGTTAGCGAGGTGTGGAGTGCCCTGCCACTGGATGGCTGGCTACGGTCCCTGCATTGGCCTCAGGGGGTTGGTCATTGGTTAATGACCCGCCATGGACTGGAATGCTGGCGTCCCATCTGCTGCTGTGTGTAGCCGGTGGTGTGACACGCCCCATCGTACAGGAGAGCTGCCACACTTGAATGAATCTCGTTAGAAAACGGCACATATTTATACTCGGCTGTGTGCCTTTGTTTTGTCAATCGCGCCGCTTCGCATCACGTACTCATAACACGCTAGGTTGGCCAGTGGGCCCCTTCTGCCTGCGACTTGCGACATGCAAAACAGCTACGTATATTCTCAGCAATTTGACGGCCCCGTAGCCTCTATTCTACTTCGCAACTGTTGGTATGCGTAACTCACTGCAATCCGGCATGCACCTGGCTGTATCTTTTGCTCAAATTATTGCACCAAAACTGACTTTCCCTATCCTAAACGGTGGTGCCACTACATATCCTTTCGGCATACAATGGTTTCGGGTAATAGGGAGTTGTGGTCCCATGGGTAACACCCATTCTAATGCAAAAGTTCTTAAACCCTCCTGAAGTAAAGCATGAAGCATTGTCGCTAATCAAATACTGCAGCGACCCAAACACGCCAAATATATTTAAGTTCCAGTTCAAGAACATTAAAGGATCGGAAAACCAGGTAGCCGGTGGTCTGAGCCGCCTTTTTTCAGGAACCTGACATACAACATGATAGTCGTGAATTGGATGAAGGTAGTGCTTCCATAGGGAGAATTACTTCAGTTCTCACTAATTTTCCACAGATGTTTAAAGACATTCGGGAATATCAGGAGAAGGACGACAAGGTGCGGGAGATAAAACAAAAAATTGAAGAAGGAAAGGTGGTGACACAATACGTGCTTAGAAATGGTGTATTGTGTTGCAAGGCTCGGTATACGATGAAGGTTACAAAATTGTGGTGTCTGGGGATTTGGTGCATTTCTTTTTTAAATATTTTATGAATCGCCGGTGGGTGGCCATTTGGAATTATTTAAAACTCGTGCAAAAATTCGTCAGCATTTCATATGGATGGGAATGGTTAAAGATATTAAGCACAATGTTAGTACACGTCAGGTGTGTGCTGCTGCCAAACCAGCATAGGATGGTAGGGTTGGGTGGCTGGAATCCGTACCTGTGGACTATCCCCTTCAGAAGATGAACATCACTTTGTAGGGCCTTTACCTCGATCTAAGAAAGGTAACAAGTACATCCTAGTATGTATTGATGCCTTCACAAGGTTTACTTGGATGTATCCCATCGGGCTATCCTTCCAGTCTTACGAGGACGTGCAAGGACTCAGCTGAGCGCCTGGTTATCAGTCTCTAAGAAAAACTGTGTATTTTCCAGGTAATACCGAAATTTCTCCATGCCAAATAATACCGCAAGCACATCCAGCTCGTAAATAGAATAGTTCTTTTCTAAATGGTTCAACGCATGCGAAGCGTAGGCAACAGGGCTCCTTCCTTCATCTCCTTCCTGAAGAAGGACCGCCCCCAGCCCCTTATTTGAGGCGTCAGTCTGAAGTAGAAACGGAGCATTGAAATCTGGAAGCGCGAGTACTGGTGCTGACGCCAAGGACTGTTTCAGGGATTCCCACATGGCTTCCTGCGAAGGACCCCACGCAAATTTTTGCCCCTTCTTACGTAAGGCATTCAACGGGGCCGCCTTCTCCGCCAACCCCGGAATGAACTTACGGAAGAAATTAGTTACCCTGATACACTTCGCAAGCTCCTTCACATTTCTGCTTTATAGCTCACATCCATTCCTCAGCAATGGTTATCCCCTCCGGAGAGACCACATGACCAAGGAAGTGCAAAGATTCACAAGCACACTTTACCTTGACTGGATTCACCGTAAGACCTGCCTTCGTTAACCTCACTAAAACCTCCCTTAAATGTTGATAATGTTCCTGCATGGAATTACTATGAACTACCAAGTCGTCCAAGTACTGGTATATAAACTTAAACTTTATGTCTGAGAATATTTTGTCTAGGAGCTGAGATAGAACTGCAGCACCTGTATCCGAATGGAACCCTATTGAATTCACAAGTATTCCAATCGGTCGCGAGGGCCGTAATCGGTTTGGAAGTTTCCGCGAGCGGAATTTGATTATAAGCCTCGTTTAAAACTTAGGTGGTAAAAATCCTGCACCGCGAAACCATTCAGAACAAGAATGCAGGTCGGGAAGAGGCACTGACCGCAATACCACTTTTGTATTCACATCCCTATACTCGACCATCGGGCGATAATTCCATCAGGTTTCCGGACCAGAAATGTAGGCGCAGCATATGGCGAATTAGAGGGCCGAATTACTTCCTGATCTGACATCTCTTCAATCTTTTCCTTCAACAATTTCATTCGAGGTGGAGCCAACCTATACTGTGCTTTCTTAATAGGCACGTTATCAGATAATTCGATGTGATATTCCACGAGAGATGTCACCGCCTACCTCTCCGGCAAAACATCCGGGAATTCACTAAATAATCTCTGTATTTCCTCTTTCTCTGCTAATTCCAAATGTTCCAACCACAACCCTTTCTCTTGTCTCTTTTCGGTTTGTAAAGCCTCTTGACTAGTCACAACTGCCACAGAAACTTCCCCTTGGTGCATACAAAATTCAAAACTCTTCTCCGGTTTAAATCTGAAGCCAAATTGGCTTGCACTCCTTTCACTCACCAATCCGATCTTTTTAATAACTTCAGCTCCTAGAATGCATGTCGTGGAAAGCCTGCTTACCACTCGCATCCTCACCCTCCGCGTGAAATCCCTAATACTCAGTTTAACCTAAGCGACACCCTTCACTCTTACACTGGACTGATTTGCCGCCTTGTATTTAACTGTATCCTTTGCTACACTCCTGGAAATGGAAAAAAAGAACACATTGACACCGGTGTGTCAGACCCACCATACTTGCTCCGGACACTGCGAGAGGGCTGTACAAGCAATGATCACACGCACGGCACAGCGGACACACCAGGAACCGCGGTGTTGGCCGTCGAATGGCGCTAGCTGCGCAGCATTTGTGCACCGCCGCCGTCAGTGTCAGCCAGTTTGCCGTGGCATACGGAGCTCCATCGCAGTCTTTAACACTGGTAGCATGCCGCGACAGCGTGGACGTGAACCGTATGTGCAGTTGACGGACTTTGAGCGAGGGCGTATAGTGGGCATGCGGGAGGCCGGGTGGACGTACCGCCGAATTGCTCAACACGTGGGGCGTGAGGTCTCCACAGTACATCGATGTTGTCGCCAGTGGTCGGCGGAAGGTGCACGTGCCCGTCGACCTGGGACCGGACCGCAGCGACGCACGGATGCACGCCAAGACCGTAGGATCCTACGCAGTGCCGTAGGGGACCGCACCGCCACTTCCCAGCAAATTAGGAACACTGTTGCTCCTGGGGTATCGGCGAGGACCATTCGCAACCGTCTCCATGAAGCTGGGCTACGGTCCCGCACACCGTTAGGCCGTCTTCCGCTCACGCCCCAACATCGTGCAGCCCGCCTCCAGTGGTGTCGCGACAGGCGTGAATGGAGGGACGAATGGAGACGTGTCGTCTTCAGCGATGAGAGTCGCTTCTGCCTTGGTGCCAATGATGGTCGTATGCGTGTTTGGCGCCGTGCAGGTGAGCGCCACAATCAGGACTGCATACGACCGAGGCACACAGGGCCAACACCCGGCATCATGGTGTGGGGAGCGATCTCCTGCACTGGCCGTACGCCACTGGTGATCGTCGAGGGGACACTGAATAGTGCACGGTACATCCAAACCGTCATCGAACCCATCGTTCTACCATTCCTAGACCGGCAAGGGAACTTGCTGTTCCAACAGGACAATGCACGTCCGCATGTATCCCGTGCCACCCAACGTGCTCTAGAAGGTGTAAGTCAACTACCCTGGCCAGCTAGATCTCCGGATCTGTCCCCCATTGAGCATGTTTGGGACTGGATGAAGCGTCGTCTCACGCGTTCTGCACGTCCAGCACGAACGCTGGTCCAACTGAGGCGCCAGGTGGAAATGGCATGGCAAGCCGTTCCACAGGACTACATCCAACATCTCTACGATCGTCTCCATGGGAGAATAGCAGCCTGCATTGCTGCGAAAGGTGGATATACACTGTACTAGTGCCGACATTGTGCATGCTCTGTTGCCTGTGTCTATGTGCCTGTGGTTCTGTCAGTGTGATCATGTGATGTATCTGACCCCAGGAATGTGTCAATAAAGTTTCCCCTTCCCGGGACAATGAATTCACGGTGTTCTTATTTCAATTTCCAGGAGTGTATTTTACTCCTCTTACAAATAGCACTGTTACGGTTAAACCAATTGTCTTCGATCGCCGTAATAGCACTACCAGAGTCCAACAACGCACACACAGGTTCGTCATTCACAACACAGCATACAAATGGTAAACCCTGTTCCTGCCCTCTACTTATCGCACAAATCTCTTTCCGTTCCGTTCCTACTCTTGTTGTAATTGTCAGGACGTCTCCGGCTTACTCTTCCGACAATTCCTACTAATGTGACCTAACTTCCCACAAATCGAACACCTCATCTTACTTTCCTTTTCCCACTGCTGATTCGTAGAAGTAATTTCCTTACTATTCCTATTGTTCGCTTGAACATTCCTATTCCATTCCGCCTTATCCAGCCGGTTCTCCTGTCCGCGTAACCTTTCATAATTAATGGCCTGCCCCGCTCTCCGTGAGCCTACATACATAATAGCCTGGATGTGCCTTACTCATTCATTCAGCTGGGCAAACGTTTGCGGTGTCCTGCCCAATACTGCCCTCTGTCTATCGTCTGGTCGAAATCCTTGAACAATATGTATCACAATTTCTCTTTCGCAGTTTGGCAGGTACAAGGCTAGTGCACTGTCTCTAATTCTCTCGACAAAGTCGACAATCTTTTCATTACCCCCTGCTCTCGACCATACTCCCTATAAACTAATTCTTGCAATGCACGGGGTGGAATCAAGGTGCAAATTTTTCTTCTAAATTGTTCCAACGTTAGTATCTCCTGAATCGCGTTCAACAGGTGTTTTACTAACTCTCCCTTTACCTTTCCCACTAAGAGTTTTAAAATTTCCAAGTCCGTCATGTTAACAGCTCGCGCTTTCCGCTGAAAACCGATGATGAAATACAAAAACTCGACAATATTCTCCACCGAATCTAAACACCATTCCTTACATTCTGTAAAATAATCTTGCATGGGGAGAGGTAATTTCGAATACGGCCAACCTGAAAACGCATCCCCCCCCACACAGCGTCGCGCGTTCTGAACCGCTACACTTTCCGCCTCACTTTCCACTCCTCCGACGGGAGCCAGCCCATCGCTGATTCGCTTTAAATAATTCCTTATTACATTTCTTCTTCCCTCTCTATACCTACTAAATCGTCCACCCGATTTAGGTAATGGGCATGTCTCGCTTGTAACCTCCTAACCTGATTTCCAGTTAGTGAACCCATGTCCAAACCGTCAAAACTTTCCAATGTTTCCTCAAGCGGCGCAACTATAGCGGAAGCGGCCAAACTTACCTCTCTTTTCTCAGTAATTTTTGTCTTTACAGGGAGGTGCATATTCTTCCTTAATAATTCAAACAATTCAGTTACATTACCTTGTGGTTCCAAACCCCTCCTTTGAAGCTCGTACCTCAACTCACTTCTCCTCAATAAAGCCGCGTCCTTCACCAGATTCGATTGCATCCTGGAATAATTACAGCAATATCAGGTCCAAAGTAGGGAGCAATCTTATAATACAACCTTATTTTTGACAGTTTGAAGACACTTCCCTTCAGCTTGTCAACCACGCTCTGCTACCAATGTGCAGAATTATTTAATTGAGGGGTGACTAGACACTTCAACCAGAACAACAAACAACAGGATTAGCGTTGCCATAACTTAACAAATGGCCTCTAGTTCCCTAATGTTACCCTAACGTTACGTCAATGTCTGTTCCCAACTGGCCATGTTTGATTGGCTAATGGAGATGGGTGCCTTCAATAACTGCTTACACAACATTACTGATTTAAGTAATTTATTAATAATAGTTCACCGGAAAACAAATCTTAAAACACTTCATAGAAAGACTGATTAAATAAATATTCCTTAGGGTAATAAATTCTCAACCAATAACAGTAGCAAACAACATCACTTCCAAATAAAAACTTACAGAATCGTAATGGGGGAAAGGTACCTTACAAACTTCAAAATTCACTTTCATTTAACACGCAGATATAAGCTCACAGTTAGCATATATGGTAAATTCCTGTATTTATAACCCGCTAATCTACAGTGCAGAACTGAATTTCAAATCTATCCAGTGAGTAATCCCGATAAATGAAAATTATGTTCACAAATAAGAAATATAGTAACTTTATGACAACGTCCATCCGACATTGGCCACACTTTTACACACTCGTTAATTCCGTTGAAAAGTGACATTTACTGCTCAGTCTCCACTCAGTAAACAAACTAACACCGCATAAGTTACTGAAGGTTTTTTCACGTACCGTATTCCACTGCTTTCTTCTCCACTATCATGACATCCTTATCGTGGGCGAACATGCTACAGCACAGCGTGTTCAGGTTGGGCCCGGGCCCACGATGTCTTGTTTATCTGCCGTGGCAAAACACAGACAAAGAACACAAAAGCTTAGCTCTCTTACCACGTAGTTTGTCAAAACTTCTTACATGTGAGGCCATCTCCTCACCGTAAAGGCGTCTGATGTCAATTTTAAAAGGCTCCTCCTCAACACAGTAACATTACCTCCGCAGAAAGGGCTGCACTGCGAAATCTCCGAGAAGATCCGGACGTTGTGGTACTGAAGGCTAATAAAGGCAATTTAACTGTACTGTTACCTCGCAGTTTGTATGTGGATAAGATGTATGGTCTCCTAAATGATTCTGCCTACAGGAAGATTGATAACGATCCTACAGGACGTGTGCAACGGAAGACATCTACACTCCTGAATTCTTCCTCGTTGCCTCCAGAGACGATCAAGCGCTTAAGACCTCATGGCAGCGTACCTCCAAGACTGTACGGCATTCCGAAGGTACATAAAGACGGACTACCCTTACGGCCAATAGTGAGTAATATTGGGGCCCTCACTTACGATTTAGCCAAACATCTTGCATCCTTGCCGAGGCCATTTGTGGGCAAATGTCCACATCACATACGTAACTCGGCCGATTTTATCAACAGACTAGGGGCTCTCCGCCTAAGTACTTCTGATCTTTTAGTTAGTTCTGACGTGGTGTCTCTTTTTACAAAGGTACCTCTTGCAGACTCCTTGGCACTGATTGGCACTAAGTTTCAGGTGGGAATCACTGCTTTGTTTCGCCACGCTCTCTCCTCAACATGTTTTATGTTCAACCAAGAATATTTTGAACAGATTGACGGCGTCACGATGGGTAGCCCCTTGTCTCCCTTGGTGGCCAACCTTTTTATGGAGGATTTTGAGGAGAGAGCACTTGAATCAGCAGCCCTCAAACCAACTGTTTTTTGGAGGTTCGTGGATGACACTTTCGTAGTGTGGCCTCATGGAGAAGAAAAATTAATGGAGTTTTTAGATCACCTCAACTCCATTCATGAGAACATTAGGTTTACCATGGAATTAGAGAAAAATGGTTGCCTCCCGTTCTTGAATATGCTAGTTAGACGGAAGAGTGATGGCTCTCTGGGGCATTCGGTTTATCGAAAGCCCACACATACTGATTTGTATTTAAATTCGTCCAGCTGCCATCACCCATCACAAACAATGAGTGTACTTAAAACACTTGTACACAGAGCTCATGTAGTGTCAGATGCAGATAGTTTGCCTGAAGAGCTTGCCCATCTGAAGAGGGTTTTCAAAGAGAATGGATATTCTACCCGGCAAATTGGTAAGGCACTTGCAATTAAGCCACAGAAACAGGGAGTGGAGAAAGAAGAGAGCAAGCCTACATAATCTTTAGCTTATCTTCCCTTTGTTGGCAACATTTCCTTCAAAATTGCAAGAATCCTCCACGGCTTCGAAGTGAAAGTAATTTTCCGTCCACCATCGAAGATTTCCGACCTGCTGGGATCAGTGAAAGACGATCAGGTATTGCGGAAGGCGGGAATTTATAAAATACCTTGTCAGTGTGGCATGTCATATATAGGACAAACATTGCGAACAGTAGAAGAACGTTGCACTGAACATCAGCGCTGTACTCGCCTTTTGCAACCTAGCAAGTCTGCAATTGCTGAGCACTGCATTTCCACTGGACACTCAATGGAGTATGACAAGACAACAATTTTGGCCACAGCATCATCCTTTTGGGACTCCGTCATAAAAGAATCAGTGGAAAGTCGCATGACAGACAATCTTATCAACCGTGACAATGGCTACCAGCTAGATAATGCGTGGAACCCAGTCATCTGTAAGATCTGCTCCAGACGAAGACGGCAGAGTACTCCGATGGCCGCGGCAATTGACAACGCCGAAGACAGCTGAGTTCTGCAAATCCACCAGCGAGGGCGCTGCTGGCGGGCGGTGTGGTTCGACTCTCCATATGATTTTGACGCATGCGCGGAATACTCGCTGCACGCTATATATTACGGAACGGAGGGCGTCTTCGTCAGTCTTCGATGGCTCACCTGAGGATGGCTGGCAGTTGTCCAGTCGAAATATCGTGGATGGAAACTAACGACGACCGGCTGCAAGCCCGAAATCTTTTTGAATATTCAGTTCGCCGGGAAAATTTTAAATTTCACATCTGGTGTGTAGGTGTCTGAGATTTGTGCTCTTTATATTTTTTCATAAAGTTCTCCTGGTTTACAGGCCGCATCATATTTTAGAACGATGTGCCAATGTTTCTTTCACTGTTGCAAGTTGCTTTCATCATAGTACGTAATAAGAAGGGATACGAAGTAGGAAGACTACGTAAGAGCAGTCTTCGGGAACGCGAGTGGAGGCCGTATTTGTTAAAGGGTTGCGGTGAAGTGCTGTGCATTTTGTAACAGCCAAAGGGTAATTTTCTGTCTTCCAAATTGAGTATCGATGCTGGTCCCTGTCTCTGTGTTAATAAATCCCTCGATACCACTTTTTGTCGATATTTGTGTAATTTTCGGCTTTTGACGAGGCGCTGCCTTTTATTGTATTAATTCATTAATTCAGTTCCTTTGTTCTGTAGTATAGTTATGAAAATATTTAGTACACTTTTTGTACGAAAATATCTACATTCTGAAACACTAGTTATCCAGGTATTTTTACGTACAGCTGAAACAAAACCAGATAAAAATAATTTTTCGTGTTAATACAACTTATATTTACCACTGAAGCATCAATCTCTATTTCTCCGGTGTACAAAATTAATGTCACAGATTCGACCAATGTAACTTCCTTCAAAAATAATCTCTGGGTTAGGAGAGTCAAATGGTTCAAATGGCTCTGAGCACTACGGGACTTAACATCTTAGGTCATCAGTCCCCTAGAACTTAGAACTAACTAAACCTAACTAACCTAAGGACAGCACACACATCCATGCCCGAGGCAGGATTCGAACCTGCGACCGTAGCAGTCCCGCGGTTCCGGACTGCAGCGCCTAGAGCCGAACGGCCACCGCGGCCGGCTGCTTAGGGGAGTCTTTGGTAGTCAGTTGTTACCATGTGGCGGCAGTCAATCTGTGATAAGTTAGGCCGGCCGGTGTGGCCGAGCGGTTCTAGGCGCTTCAGTCTGGAACCGCGCGACCGCTACGGTCGCAGGTTCGAATCCTGCGTCGGGCATGGATGTGTGTGATGTCCTTAGGTTAGTCAGGTTTAAGTAGTTATAAGTTTTATGGGACTGATGACCTCAGATGTTAAGTCCCATAGTTCTTAGAGCCATTTGAACCATTTGTGATAACTTACGGTTATGGCTCCAGTCAATTAAGTTACGTCTTATTTTGCGGAATTAAAAATAAGAATCTAGTTTGAAGAATTATGTGATGGAAGGCTTGACAAGTATTATGTTTGGATTCAGGAAAGACGGCGAAAATAAATCAACAACAGTAAAAGATAATTAGTATTTCACTTATTTAAAAAAATGTAACTAACATTTCACTGAATGGTTTTTATCTTGCAAAAACAGGGTGGTCTGGTAATATGCAAGATGGGTAGTTTTTTCGCAATTTTTGTCAGTGAACTATTGTGGAACGTAGATTCTAATCTATAAAAGAAATCGCATACGAAACTTTAGGACAAACAAATCTATTGTTCCACTGTTTGGAGTCCTTATCAAGTGGGCAAGACGACAGACGTCGAAAGAATTCAGATCAGTGCTGAAATCGTAACAGATCGGTATAATTAATACAAAAAGCTGATAGTAATAGTTAGAGAACTTAAAACGGAAACCTTGGAAAAAAGGCGACTTAGTTCTCGGGAAAGCTGTTGTGTCAATCTAGAGAACCTATATGAGAAGAAGACTGTGCAACCATTACGCTTCTACCATAGTGTATGTGGCGTAGGGTTTTTGAGAATAAGATAGGAGGGACTAGGGCACGTGCAGAGGAATACAGACGGCCTTTTTTACCTCCATGAATGAGTGAGTGAAGGGATTAGGAACGAAAACCGATGATATTAGTACACTGTAGCCTCCGCCATTCACTATATAGTGGCTCACTTATCTGTTATTACAACTGTGAACGAAATAAATAACAAATCAATTTTTTTGGTGGCCATACACGTACACAGGATACGACTGAGCGACTCAGAGGGCCATAGACACGGGTTCACAGGTAGATGCCGTGTTTCTTGACTTCCGCAAGGCGTTCGATACAGTTCCCCACAGTCGTTTAATGAACAAAGTAAGAGCATATGGACTATCAGACCAATTGTGTGATTGGATTGAAGAGTTCCTAGATAACAGAACGCAGCATGTCATTCTCAATGGAGAGAAGACTTCCGAAGTAAGAGTGATTTCAGGTGTGCCGCAGGGGAGTGTCGCAGGACCGTTACTATTCACAATATACATAAATGACCTTATGGATGACATCGGAAGTTCACTGAGGCTTTTTGCGGATGATGCTGTAGTATATCGAGAGGTTGTAACAATGGAAAATTGTACTGAAATGCAGGAGGATCTGCAGCGAATTGACGCATGGTGCAGGGAATGGCAATTGAATCTCAATGTAGACAAGTGTAATGTGCTGCGAATACACAGAAAGAAAGATCCCTTATCATTTAGCTACAATATAGCAGGTCAGAAACTGGAAGCAGTTAATTCCATAAATTATCTGGGAGTACGCATTAGGAGTGATTTAAAATGGAATGATCATATAAAGTTGATCGTCGGTAAAGCATATGCCAGACTGAGATTCATTGGAAGAATCCTAAGGAAATGCAATCCGAAAACAAAGGAAGTAGGTTACAGTACCATGAGGATAAAATCAGAGAGATTAGAGCCCACACAGAGGCATACCGACTATCCTTCTTTCCACGAACAATACGAGACTGGAATAGAAGAGAGAACCGATAGAGGTACTCAAGGTACTGTCCGCCACACACCGTCAGGTGGCTTGCGGAGTATGGATGTAGATGTAGATGTAGATACCTGACACGTAAATGCACGTCGAGGGCATGCTGTAAAATGATGCACACGCCCCAGGTATCTTTACCCGACCCTCCTCCCCCCACTTCTTTCTTCTCACTTATCTGTTATTACAGCTGTGAACGAAATAAATAACAAATCAATTTTTTTGGTGGCCATACACGTACACAGGATACGACTGAGTGATGGTTGTGGGGCGGAAGGAGGGGGGGATGGTTCGAAACATACTCGACGCCTACGGCGCCAAATCAGCTAGAGCGGCCCTAGACCGCCCGGTCTGGTTTGAGCTCGTTGGGAGCTGACCTCGGCGCAGCTCGCGTGGCGGTTTGGCGTCCCCAGGAAGGCTTCCGGAGCCGGCGGCACGTGTGTTGGCAGAAGTAGGCCAGCGGCGGGTCACTGGGGCGGCGCCACGTGCGACTATCGATCGCAGCCACGCCCACCGCTCCCAGACCTGGCCCACGTGCCCAGCGATCCAAGGAACCGCCAAACAAAAGAGCCACGCGGCCGACGCCACTCCATCCAAACTTCTTCGTCGTAGAAGCAGTAAGAGCGTGAATAGCTTCGCCTTTATCTCGGTGCCCTCACGGATTTGGGAGAACGGATCAAAGAGGAACAGGGGTAACTTCTGCGTGTATGTGGACCTTGGAAGTCTTCAAACTGCTTTGCGAAACAATGACACAGCCATGTATCTAACACGAATAACATATAGGAAGTCGTTTTAGCATTATTGCAAGAAAGGCTTTCCGTTACGTTCCGATACCCCGAAGATGGAACGTGTTTCGTGTGGTTTATGAAGGAAACTTCCCAAAGGTGGTGAAACCAAGTAGTGCTCAAAGGTGTGACACAGGAGGCAACTGGAAACCATTGCTTTACAGACATTTGAAGTGTAACCACAGGACACTGAAAGAACATCGTTGCTGCACCTCGATAGGTGAGAGAACAACAACCTCTGTGAGATGTAGCAACGCGCGATTAAGCATCTTTGGGCTCAACAGTGAGTTATACGGATGCTTACTTTTGAGCCAGCGTCAACGCCGCAGTCGTTAAAATGGCGGCTACAGCTGTGGTACGTCGAGAACACACGGTCGGAGGAAGTATTCAAAAGCAATCCAAGCACTGTTTCGGATGAAAATTGAACGGTAATTCACAAGTAGCAAACGTCGTCCAAGCGTGAAGTAGCTCTGAAACATATAGTTTTACTTGAATCTCACAGCATGATTTTGTTACTACAGTTCAATAATATCTTTAGAGACGGGATATAATAAGCCAATAGTGGCATCTCAATCCATACTGCTTAGCGAATGCCATTCAACCGGTCATCGAATAAAACTAATTATGAAGCAATCCAACATCGACGATGGGAGCAGTAATTGCCAAGAAACTGAGCACGCAAGAGATCTCCAGGTGGGTACTGCTCATGAAGGTGAGAAGCACAAATATAAAACATTCTAGAAATCTGAGAGAGGAACGTTAGATGTTTAGTTTTTAGGGAAATTGGAGAATCTGTAAAGAGAAATAAGCAAGCCGTAGTCAGTCGTACTAGAACACTCCAGGGTAGCCGAGAGTGCTAACGCGCTGCTTCCTGGACACGGGTAGGCGCGCTGGCCACGGATCGAATCCGCCCAGCGGATTAACGACGAGGGCCGGTGTGCCAGCCAGCCTGCCCGGATGTGGTTTTTAGGCGGTTTTCCACATCCCGCTAGGTGAATGCCGCGCTGGTCCCCACGTTCCGCCTCAGTTCACGGCTCGCAGACCTCTGAATACATTCGCATTATTACATGGATTACACTAGACATAGACAGTTGGGGTACACTAACTGGACAGGAAGGGCATCCGACCACCCCTTAAAATTAACATTCCACATCTGATTAACCAGCAGACCCCAAAAATCGGGATTAATGCTTGGAAAGAGAGAGAGAGAGAGACAGTCGTACTAAAGACTAGTGAAGCAAAATGGAATGGAGACACAGACTTCCAGGGAGATAGTTTTACTGGCTGAACATTAATAAAATATAATAGAGGTGTTCGTTCTTTCCGCGCGCTATTCGAGATTGGAATAATAGAGAACTGAATGTGGTTCGATGAACCCTCTGCCAGGCACTTGAATGTGATTTGCGGAGTATGCATGCAGATGTAGATGCAGAAACAGATGAACTGCAGGTACGGATTTCTGCCTGGAAATGGAGGAAAAAAGGTCCCTCGAACGTGTGACCGTAAATGTATCATTGCCACCTCGTGCCGTGTGTTGCTTGTGTGTTGCAGACTGCGCGACTGGCGCAGCGTTCTGTAATCACCAGAAGCGTTCGGTATTCATGTCAGGAATTGGCCGAGAGGCGTTTGTGTACGGCCAAACAGATGGAAACGGTGAAGAGATTCAAATGGCTCTGAGCACTATGCGACTTAACTTCTGAAGTCATCAGTCGCCTAGAACTTAGAACTAATTAAACCTAACTAACCTAAGGACATCAAACACATCCAATCCCGAGGCAGGATTCGAACCTGCGACCGTAGCGGTCGCTCGGCTCCAGACTGAAGCGCCTAGAACCGCACGGCCACTACGGCCGGCAAACGGTCAAGAGACAGCAAGGCTACACCAATACATATTCCCTCACAGACACCAACCTCATCACACAACATTTCAAGCCCTTTTTGAGCGTTTGTGTGATCGTGAGTCCTTTCAAACGAACGTGCTGGGAATCGGCGAATTATAATTGCACCAGATTTGGCGGACCGGGCTCTGCCTCCCGACAGTTTGCATCTGCTTGGCCGTACACAAACACCATGTCGGCTTGTTTCTGACAAGAATACCGGACCATTCTGCTGCTTACAGTACGCTGCGTCAATCACATAGCCTACAACACACAAGGAACACACGACACATGTTCAGAGCAACTGTCATTCGTCAGCGCCATCTACCGTGACAACGACGCAATTCTGGACACGTATTCATAGGACGTTTTTCCTCAATTTACAGTCAGGAATCTGTCCCTGCAGTTGGTTGGTTTTATTAACATTCGCCGGCCGGGGTGGCCGAGCGGTCCTAGGCGATACAGTGTGGAACCGCGCGACCGCTACGGTCGCAGGTTCGAATTCTGCCTCGGGCATGGATGTGTGAGATGTCCTTAGGTTAGTTAGGTTTAAGTAGTTCTCAGTTCTAGGGGACTGATGACCTCAGAAGTTTTTGAACCATTAATGTTCACCCTGCAGAGTAATGGGGGTCAAAGTGCGTCGCGTAGTCAGCATGCGGCACGAATCGAGGGCTCGTGCCGCACGCGGTATTTTAAGCAATAATATCCAGCTAGCGACTAAGAGCCGAATCCACAAAAGTCAACTAATGTTAAGAGCTTCTCAAGTGAGTGGTTTTCCTGCTCAGTAAAAAAAAAAATAGTACTTACAGAGACAGTAATATAAGTGCTTAATTTTAATTGACGTCGGTGAGCTAACTGAAGTCGACCGCCAACCTCAGCGGATTGGTGTGGGGGGCTGCGCGGCCACTGCGGGGTTAGTGGACGTGAGAACGGGATTTTTTTTTTTTTGTTTCTGTTCCAGTGCTCAAAATATAAGGACGTGTGTGCCTCATACCGATCAGCTGCTGTGTCACGGAAGTCACGCGAATTCGTGCATGCTCAGTTACAGAGACGGTCAGTTTCAAGTGCGGTACATACACTCCTGGAAATTGAAATAAGAACACCGTGAATTCATTGTCCCAGGAAGGGGAAACTTTATCGACACATTCCTGGGGTCAGATACATCACATGATCACACTGACAGAACCACAGGCACATAGACACAGGCAACAGAGCATGCACAATGTCGGCACTAGTACAGTGTATATCCACCTTTCGCAGCAATGCAGGCTGCTATTCTCCCATGGAGACGATCGTAGAGATGCTGGATGTAGTCCTGTGGAACGGCTTGCCATGCCATTTCCACCTGGCGCCTCAGTTGGACCAGCGTTCGTGCTGGACGTGCAGACCGCGTGAGACGACGCTTCATCCAGTCCCAAACATGCTCAATGGGGGACAGATCCGGAGATCTTGCTGGCCAGGGTAGTTGACTTACACCTTCTAGAGCACGTTGGGTGGCACGGGATACATGCGGACGTGCATTGTCCTGTTGGAACAGCAAGTTCCCTTGCCGGTCTAGGAATGGTAGAACGATGGGTTCGATGACGGTTTGGATGTACCGTGCACTATTCAGTGTCCCCTCGACGATCACCAGTGGTGTACGGCCAGTGTAGGAGATCGCTCCCCACACCATGATGCCGGGTGTTGGCCCTGTGTGCCTCGGTCGTATGCAGTCCTGATTGTGGCGCTCACCTGCACGGCGCCAAACACGCATACGACCATCATTGGCACCAAGGCAGAAGCGACTCTCATCGCTGAAGACGACACGTCTCCATTCGTCCCTCCATTCACGCCTGTCGCGACACCACTGGAGGCGGGCTGCACGATGTTGGGGCGTGAGCGGAAGACGGCCTAACGGTGTGCGGGACCGTAGCCCAGCTTCATGGAGACGGTTGCGAATGGTCCTCGCCGATACCCCAGGAGCAACAGTATCCCTAATTTGCTGGGAAGTGGCGGTGCGGTCCCCTACGGCACTGCGTAGGATCCTACGGTGCATCCGTGCGTCGCTGCGGTCCGGTCCCAGGTCGACGGGCACGTGCACCTTCCGCCGACCACTGGCGACAACATCGATGTACTGTGGAGACCTCACGCCCCACGTGTTGAGCAATTCGGCGGTACGTCCACCCGGCCTCCCGCATGCCCACTATACGCCCTCGCTCAAAGTCCGTCAACTGCACATACGGTTCACGTCCACGCTGTCGCGGCATGCTACCAGTGTTAAAGACTGCGATGGAGCTCCGTATGCCACGGCAAACTGGCTGACACTGACGACGGCGGTGCATAAATGCTGCGCAGCTAGCGCCATTCGACGGCCAACACCGCGGTTCCTGGTGTGTCCGCTGTGCCGTGCGTGTGATCATTGCTTGTACAGCCCTCTCGCAGTGTCCGGAGCAAGTATGGTGGGTCTGACACACCGGTGTCAATGTGTTGTTTTTTCCATTTCCAGGAGTGTATTTGTAGCAAGGAATGTGAAACAAGATCGAGGCTATTATAATACAATGCCAATCAGTAGAAGAAAAATGATATTCAAAACATTTAGTAAACATCTGTGACCGTGTCTCCTATTTCATCATCCATTCAAATACAGGTGCAGCAACTGTTATTAAGCAATGAATCAGCCGTTCACGCAGACAACACAACGACACTTAGTCAGGCAATTACAGTATCACAACTTTAAGGTCGCTGGGGGTGGCAGCTATCTGAAACAGAGAGCAGGCCAGAGGCCAACTTATCGCGTTCTTACTGTAGCTCGTCTACTGAGGGCTCGTAACATTCCGTATTATGTAAGTTAACAATTAACAATAAGATCGGTACATGTGCAGCCCGAGGTGCCATCTAATAATATCAGTAATTGGCTCTTGAGCAAAAATGTTTGACAGTCACTGTTATTGATTGGTAACAACAATAATGTAACATGTACTGGTATCATTACGAAAACAGAGGTAGGTAACATGATGAAGTATTTTGAACAACGCGGTGACGGAAGTATGCTTACGATCATTCTAACTACGTCAGCATCAATTACCAATACATAAGTTTACAGAATGACATTGCAAGCTTATGAATTACAGGCACTGATAAAAATGACAAGGCGATGAGAATTTCGTAGTATGGGGCAAGGAATACTGCTACTTTGAAAGCGAAATAACGCATGACGAAAGAATTAAGGAGGACATAAGCAGCGGACTAGCACGGGCAAAGGGAACATTTATCGTCAAAAAAGAACTTGTTAGTATGAAATATAGGATTTAATTTAAGGAAGAAATTTCTGAGAATCTACGTTTGGAGCACAACTTTATATGGAAATGAATCACGGATTGTGTGAAAACAAGAAAAGAAGATCATCGAAGCATCTGAAATGGGATGCAATAGACGGACACCGACAGCTAAGTGGACTACTGATAGGAAATTACAATATTCAGAAAACAATCAGTGGGGACAGGTATGTGTGGAAAATAGAAACTACTTGAACTGTAGGGAACCATAGAAGGCAAAACTGTAGGGGAAGGCAGACTGGAATGTATCCAACAAAAAATTTCTGAGGGTGGAGGGTGTAAATTGTACTCTGAGATGAAGAGGTTACCAGAGGGGAGAAACTAGTGGCGAGCCACATCAAACCACTCAGAACGCCCACAAAAAAAAAAAAAAAAATAAAATAAAATAAAATAAAAAATAGATTGGACCGTTATAGCGAGGGAAATGGAAGATGAAGTTACTGACGAATGATGTCTAGGGGAAAGGAATGAGAGGGGAGTGAGACTTTTGATAGTTATGCCAGCTAATATCATTTCCCAAAGAAGTAGGCCTATATTTGGAAAAGACCACGAGACACAGGGAGACATAAGTTAGACAAAGGTGCAGAATTGAGAACCGAGGGGCAGAGACAGATTTAGATCATAACACAGCAGTCAAGAACAAGGGGTATATTCTGAACTGGGATTCTGAAAATTCAGGACAGACTGACAAAGTGGAAATCCGTGAACCAGTGAAAAGCGTCCTAAGTTAAGCATCGATAGTAAAGCATTAGAAGAGGAGTGGAACAGAATAAAGAAAAAAATAAGAAGGCAGTGATGGAAACCATAGATAGAGTGAATACAAGGGAAAGGTCTGAGTGACTCATGAATAAATATACACTGCCAAAAGAAGATACCTGGAAAGACGTCGTCGATTTTGATCCGATGACGGGTTGTGCAAGCTGGGGAATAATGGATGTTTCAGCTGCCGACAATTCTTCCGGGTTGTACGGCCGTGGTCCATGGAACTCTTCTATCCCTGACGTTTCGTCCAAAGCTACGTTGGACATCTTCGGAGGTGCTCCTGGTTGTGCTGAATCTTGCCGACTGACGAGTCGGACGTCGAAGAACGGGCGTGGTCTGGATTTCATGTGATAGCAGAGATGAACTTAGTCAAGGATAAAATATAACTATCGATCATAGTACGTCAAAGGTAAAAACTTATCGATTCTGTAGCGCCACTGTCCATATATCGCTGAGTTTTATAGCTTCTTCTTTTCTGTTAAAATTATCACGATGTTTGTATGTTTCCATGGCTTCTCTATATAGCCGTGGCTAATAAACTCCTGGAAATGGAAAAAAGAACACATTGACACCGGTGTGTCAGACCCACCATACTTGCTCCGGACACTGCGAGAGGGCTGTACAAGCAATGATCACACGCACGGCACAGCGGACACACCAGGAACCGCGGTGTTGGCCGTCGAATGGCGCTAGCTGCGCAGCATTTGTGCACCGCCGCCGTCAGTGTCAGCCAGTTTGCCGTGGCATACGGAGCTCCATCGCAGTCTTTAACACTGGTAGCATGCCGCGACAGCGTGGACGTGAACCGTATGTGCAGTTGACGGACTTTGAGCGAGGGCGTATAGTGGGCATGCGGGAGGCCGGGTGGACGTACCGCCGAATTGCTCAACACGTGGGGCGTGAGGTCTCCACAGTACATCGATGTTGTCGCCAGTGGCCGGCGGAAGGTGCACGTGCCCGTCGACCTGGGACCGGACCGCAGCGACGCACGGATGCACGCCAAGACCGTAGGATCCTACGCAGTGCCGTAGGGGACCGCACCGCCACTTCCCAGCAAATTAGGGACACTGTTGCTCCTGGGGTATCGGCGAGGACCATTCGCAACCGTCTCCATGAAGCTGGGCTACGGTCCCGCACACCGTTAGGCCGTCTTCCGCTCACGCCCCAACATCGTGCAGCCCGCCTCCAGTGGTGTCGCGACAGGCGTGAATGGAGGGACGAATGGAGACGTGTCGTCTTCAGCGATGAGAGTCGCTTCTGCCTTGGTGCCAATGATGGTCGTATGCGTGTTTGGCGCCGTGCAGGTGAGCGCCACAATCAGGACTGCATATGACCGAGGCACACAGGGCCAACACCCGGCATCATGGTGTGGGGAGCGATCTCATACACTGGCCGTACACCACTGGTGATCGTCGAGGGACACTGAATAGTGCACGGTACATCCAAACCGTCATCGAACCCATCGTTCTACCATTCCTAGACCGGCAAGGGAACTTGCTGTTCCAACAGGACAATGCACGTCCGCATGTATCCCGTGCCACCCAACGTGCTCTAGAAGGTGTAAGTCAACTACCCTGGCCAGCAAGATCTCCGGATCTGTCCCCCATTGAGCATGTTTGGGACTGGATGAAGCGTCGTCTCACGCGGTCTGCACGTCCAGCACGAACGCTGGTCCAACTGAGGCGCCAGGTGGAAATGGCATGGCAAGCCGTTCCACAGGACTACATCCAGCATCTCTACGATCGTCTCCATGGGAGAATAGCAGCCTGCATTGCTGCGAAAGGTGGATATACACTGTACTAGTGCCGACATTGTTCATGCTCTGTTGCCTGTGTCTATGTGCCTGTGGTTCTGTCAGTGTGATCATGTGATGTATCTGACCCCAGGAATGTGTCAATAAAGTTTCCCCTTCCCGGGACAATGAATTCACGGTGTTCTTATTTCAATTTCCAGGAGTGTAGTTCGTCATAGTACATCAAATATCAGTTTCCGAAAATTTCACTACGTGATTACTCGACTGAAGAGTATGTTCCACCGTGGTTGACTTGTCTGTTTTCCCTAGTCGGCAAAGACTTTTGTGTTCCTTCAACCGTGTTTTCACACTTCTCTTTGTAGCTCCATTGTAGACCCTACCACATGTACACGGAATCCTGTATACACCACTTGCAGACAGAGGGGGACGTTTATGCTTAACGGAATGAAGTGCTTGGCCTGTTTTCTTAGTTGGTCTGAAAATCGGTCGAACGTTATGTTTCCTTAATATCTTGCCTATTTGATCCGTTACTTTTTTGATGAAAGGTAGAGAAACAGTGTTCTCCCATAGCTGTGTCCTAGCGTTGTCCTTAGACCTCGTGTTATTCGGTCGCAAAAATCTATTTATTTCCTTACTAGAGTACCGATTCTTCTCAAAAGCCTGCTTTAGATGTTTTAACCTGGCGTCCAGGTATTCCGGGGCACAAATCCTTTTAGCTCTGTCCACTAGACTTTTAATTACATCTCTTTTCTGTTGTGGATGATGATTGGAATCCTTATGCAAGTATCTGTCGGTATGTGTAACCTTCCGAAAGACTTTATGTTTCAAGCTGCCATCAGTCTGTCTCATAACGAAGACATCCAAGAAGGATATTGCATTGTCTTTCTCCATGTCCATGGTAAACTGGATTTTAGGGTTTATACTGTTTAAATAACAAAAGAATTCCTCTGAAGCGTTTTTGCCATGTGACCATATCCACGTATCGATACCATCGACATGGTTTCTTATTCGCTTTTTCCAGAGCTAATTGTTCGAATTTTTCCACGTAAACATTGGCGATCGTAGGACTCAGTGGGTTACCAATGGCCACACCATCAACCTGCTATGAAACTCAGAAATATATGGACAGTGGCGCTACAGAATAGATGAGAAGTTTTTATCTTTGACGTACTATGATCGATAGTTATATTTTATCCTTGACAAGGTTCATCTCTGCTATCACGTGAAATCCAGACCACGCCCACTTTCCACGGTATTTGAGCCGTTCTTCGATGTCCGACTCGTCAGTCGGCAAGACTCAGCACAACCAGGAGCACCTCCGAAGATGTCCAACGTAGCTTTGGACGAAACGTGAGGGATGGAAGAGTTCCATGGACCACGGCCATACAAACCGGAAGAATTCTCGGCAGCTGAAACATCCGGTCGTGAAAGCCTTCATTGTATGTAATAGATGTGCTGATGATGGTTTCAACCTAGTCCGTCAACAGGTAGCGTAGTGGCGTAGCTACTAGAGCACTATTTGTTTCTACGCTTTAATGGGGAATGATCAGGCCAGAAGGTTCACTGTGGTGAAAACATGTGAACCAAGCAGACAACCATGCCACAGAGACGCACTCCTACTTCCTACTACTAAATGAGCGAATTTGAAAGGGGTCAAATTGTGGCCTTCCTAGTGAGAGGATGGTTTTTTCAGAACTGTCGCACAAGTTGTACGTTCTGCGTCAGCTGTGCAACAACATTGGCATCAGTGGTCACGTGTACATTCTAACACACGCAGACGAGGTTCTGTACGGCCATGCAGTGCAGACGCCGGCCAGGGAAGTCGTATTGTAAGGGCAGCAGTGGAAGATCGTACAGCTACCACAGCACAGATAAGAGGACTTGTGAGCCCAGACATGTCAACACGACCTGTTGCGAACTGGTTATTAGCAGTGGGACTGCGGGCATGCACACCTCTAACCTACCTTATTCTCACGCCACAGCATCGACGTGCACCGCTCGACTATTGCCGTCAGAGGATCACTTGGAACATGGAATGGCGCACCATGGTCTTCAGCGATGGAAGCAGGTTCTGCCTGCGCGCAAGTGATCGTCGCTCGTGCGTGTGACATAGGCTTGGTGAGCGTTGTCTCGTAGAGTGAACTTTCTGAGACCCACGGGCCCCACCCGAGAGCCGGCCAATGTGGCCGAGCGGTTCTAGGCGCTTCAGTCGGGAACCGCGCTGCTGCTACGGTCGCAGGTTCGAATCCTGCCTCGGCCATGGATGTGTGCGATGTCCTTAGGGTAGTTAGGTTTACGTAATTCTAAGTCTAGGGGACTGATGACCTCAGATGTTAAGTCCCATAGTGCTTAGAGCCATTTGAACCCACCCGAGACCTTAGAGTCAGGGGTGAGATGAGCTACAACTCTCGTTCACCTTTTCTGCAGGGGAAGTTAACCAACGCTCGGTACTCGCAGAAGTTGTTAGACTCGTTCCGTTTCGGATCTTGCAACAGGAAGGTGATATATTGTTCCAACAAACTAATGCTCGCCCACACACTGCCCCTGAAACCCAACGTGCTCTCCAATACGTGCAGCAACTTCCATGGCCAGCACGAACTCCGAACTCGTCTTGAAAAAAATGTTCAAATGTGTGTGAAATTTTATGGGACTTAACTGCTAAGGTCATCAGTCCCTAAGCTTACACACTACTTAACCTAAATTATCCTAAGGACAAACACACACACCCATGCCTGAGGGAGGACTCGAACCTTCGCCGGGACCAGCCACACAGGCCATGACTGCAGCGCCTTAGACCGCTCGGCTAATCCCAAAACTTGTCTTCAGTTGAGCACATCTGGGATAAGATGGGAGGAGAATTGACTCGTGCGACTCGTTAGCCAATAACTCTTACAGAACTACGTGAATAGATGAAGCACGCGTGTAATAACGTATCTCAGTACAGTATTCGCCATCTGCGCGATCGACTGGCTGCTCTACGTACTAATGTGGATGTTTCAGCACGAGTGGGTACCTGGTACCTCAAAACCGCTTGTGCTATTCACCTGTAAATATAATCATTTCATGTACTCCATATGCATTGTTGCAACAATAAATCTCGAGTGATTTGGAATCCTCTAAAAAGATGTACCAATTTTTTTCTTGTAGTGTGCAAAGATCTTAAGAAAGAGGTAGGAAGACAGCGATTTAGATTGAAATAAGAAGAAGTGAACAAAGGTTAAATCATAACGGGTGAGTGAAACATATGCAGATACTGAGAAAGATTTGACTCTAGAAAAAATCGACATGGGCGACTGAAAGAAGTAAACATGTTATCCTACAAGGTGCGGATACGAAGTCTCTTCAAAATTGCAGAAGAAGGCAGACGCGGGAGGAGACCTAAGGCTTGTACTATGGAGATGAGCTATCCACCGGGTTCCCGGGTTCGATTCCCGGCGGGGTCAGGGATTTTGTCTGCCTCGTGATGACTGGGTGTTGTGTGATGTCCTTAGGTTAGTTAGGTTTAAGTAGTTCTAAGTTCTAGGGGACTGATGACAATAGATGTTAAGTCCCATAGTGCTCAGAGCCATTTGAACCATTTTTTTGAGCTATCCAGAAGTGTGGCTGAAGAGGAGAAAATCGGTGTGGAGGAAACAGCTAATGAGATCAGAGTTTGAAAAAGTACTGAATGGTCTGAGCTCAAACACGTCAGTAGGAGTCACTGAAATTTGTGAAAGGTGTATTGTAAGGTAACAGGGGATAATATGGAGCTCTTTCAAGTAGTTCGTAATTTAAATTTAAAGCACAGCAGCAGAGATAATATGTTGGGCAGAATAGACCGGAAAATACTCGTTTTGTGTTTTGATGGGCGTTGTAGTTCCGTTGCATAGTGTTTTGGTTTTCTTTTAATTGCAACGAATTATAAAAGTGTGGTGATAAATGTGTAAAATTATATAATGTATTTAGATTCAAGTATTTAAATCTTAAAAAAAATTGTAAACGAATTGTGGCCATGTTTAGGGATTATTTTGACTAATGTAGTGTCACATGACCTGACTCAGGACAGTGGATATGAGCGGGAAAATCGGGTCTTTTGTCGTTGGTCTGTTGTGGTGGTAAATTGGGAGCGGCAAAGTGCCGCGAGTGTAAGCATGGACGCCAGAGTATGTGAAGGAACAACGTGAAAGTGTGTGGGTGTGAGACTAACAGTGAACGAATTGCACCGATTATTGTTTGTACAGATCGAATTTATTTATGAACTTAAAAATGCATGGCCACGAAGTTAAAGTGTTTCTTTGAATAAATAAGTTTCAATCTGAACGTGTATATTTCAATTCACTGCTGTTCAAAAGCTAGCCAATATATGACTCAATAGTAGGGGCACAAATGCAACCGTTCACTACCAACCCCCTTTGCAGATGAGCCACGCGAAAAATAGGTAGTGAACGAGCCTGAGTTCAGTTGAAGTATCCACCATAAGGTTATTTGATTTGGTATCAAAAATCAGTGAAGTGGCAGATTAGCAGAAGATGAGGAAAAGATGAAGGACAGCATGAAGCTATTCGAAAGACCTGTGATAAAAAAGAGAAGCATGGTGGACAATTGTGATCCAACAATTCGGCAAATAATTGATCTATTTCCCAGCAAGCTTCCTACCATAGTCGCGTCACCCAAGCAGGTTGTTGTTACCCATTACAATACAGGGTGTTACAAAAAGGTACGGCCAAACTTTCAGGAAACATTCCTCACACACAAAGAAAGAAAATATGTTATGTGGACATGTGTCCGGAATCGCTTAATTTCCATGTTAGAGCTCATTTTAATTTCGTCAGTATGTACTGTACTTCCTCGATTCACCGCCAGTTGGCCCAATTGAAGGAAGGTAATGTTGACTTCGGTGCTTGTGTTGACATGCGACTCATTGCTCTACAGTACTAGCATCCAGCACATCAGTACGTAACATCAACAGGTTAGTGTTCATCACGAACGTGGTTTTGCAGTCAGTGCAATGTTTACAAATGCGGTGTTGGCAGATATCCATTTGATGTATGGATTAGCACGGGGCAATAGCCGTGGCGCGGTACGTTTGTATCGAGACAGATTTCCAGAACGAAGGTGTCCCGACAGGAAGACGTTCCAAGCAATTGATCGGCGTCTTAAGGAGCACGGAACATTCCAGCCTATGACTAGCGACTGGGGAAGACCTAGAACGACGAGGGCACCTGCAATGGACGAGGCAATTCTTCGTGCAGTTGACGATAACCCTAATGTCAGCGTCAGAGAAGTTGCTGATATACAAGGTAACGTTGACCACGTCACTGTATGGAGAGTGCTACGGGAGAACCAGTTGTTTCCGTACCGTGTACAGCGTATGCAGGCACTATCAGCAGCTGACTGGCCTCCACGGGTACACTTCTGCGAATGGTTCATCCAACAATGTGTCAATCCTCATTTCAGTGCAAATGTTCTCTTTACGGATGAGGCTTCATTCCAACGTGATCAAATTGTAAATTTTCACAATCAACATGTGTGGGCTGACGAGAATCCGCACGCAATTGTGCAATCACGTCATCAACACAGATTTTCTGTGAACGTTTGGGCAGGCATTGTTGGTGATGTCTTGATTGGGCCCCATGTTCTTCCACCTACGTTCAATGGAGCACGTTATCATGATTTCATACGGGATACTCTACCTGTGCTGCTAGAACATGTGCCTTTACAAGTACGACACAACATGTGGTTCGTGCACGATGGAGCTCCTGCATATTTCAGTCGAAGTGTTCGTACGCTTCTCAACAACAGTTTCGGTGACCGATGGATTGGTAGACGCGGACCAGTTCCATGGCTTCCACGCTCTCCTGACCTCAACCCTCTTGACTTTCATTTATGGGGGCATTTGAAAGCTCTTGTCTACGCAACCTCGGTACTAAATGTAGATACTCTTCGTGCTCATTGTGAACGGCTGTGATACAATACGCCATTCTCCAGGGCTGCATCAGCGCATCAGGGATTCCATGCGACGGAGGGTGGATGCATGTATTCTCGCTAACGGAGGACATTTTGAACATTTCCTGTAACAAAGTGTTTGAAGTCTCGCTGGTACGTTCTGTTGCTGTGTGTTTCCATTCCACGATTAATGTGATTTGAAGAGAAGTAATAAAATGAGCTCTAACATGGAAAGTAAGCGTTTCCGGACACATGCCCACATAACATATTTTCTTTCTTCGTGTGTGAGGAATGTTTTCTGAAAGTTTGGCCGTACCTTTTTGTAACACCCTGTATAAAAGCACAAGGCACCCTGCAAGCCAAACGACTAAAGCAGCTACTGAGTACAGTATCATATCCTATCGTTTATAATGGTCCTTGTAACGGTTTTATAAGAGTGAGGGTGTGAATCGTAGTAAATTGTAGAAACACCAAAACAAAGACACCACATTGGTTAACTTTTGTGTTTCCTAAGCTCGCTGCGAGGTCTCCAGGTTTGAGAAAGCTAATAACAAGCTGATTAACTGCTCTGAAAATGCTTTATTGACCAACAAATTAACCCTTCTGTTCATGTTCTGCCATAAAAAACAAAAATATTTGAGCCGTATTTCTATCAGTTGTCAACACTAAGTTTTAGTTTACGTTTAGCGTAACATCTATATTTTGCGATATTCACCATTGGTTTATTCTTCCTTTTAAGAATATAAACAATATAAACATTGATTACAATAGTTACTTTGCTCTTATGGTAATAATATGGCATTATTTATTGTTCCTTGTGGTACTGACTTTACAGTGATAAACAGAGTGTGCGTATAGAGAAGAGAATTAGGAGTTACGTCTAATGGCGGCGTTGTAAATTGGAAGTTATAATGATAATCGAAAAGAGAAGAAAGACTAATCTGCTGCGGAAAATTTCGCAATTTTAGCTGTTGCTACAAAAAAGTGTTCAAAGTTCCTGTTCCAGAAAGCCAGGAAATTACAGTAAGTTCAGCTGATGAGTTATAACTTTAACTTCTTTCTAATTGTGTTCAAGGCTAAAGCTCTTTGAAGTGGGCGTCATATGGTTTCTGTGAGAAATATGAAGTCTATGATGTACGCAGAACTAGAAAACGAGGCCACGGACAGGAAAAGAATGCTGCGCATAAAACAGATAGAAGATCAGGACGAATAAACATTTTCTTCGCACAGGGTACCACAGCCACAAATTTAATCAAAGTTAACGGCATTGTTTTCATTTGGGTCATTTGTGCCTTAATTTATCTGCAAAGTTATGTGCGTTGGAATACAAACTTGAGTTTATACATCTGTGCCGATTTACACACAGTGTGTGCTGGGCAGTCGGTTATGATCACATGTCGCGATTCTTTGTGTTTTCAGATACAACGTAATACTCTTTATATGCACTCACTATGTAGCCTGAGTAACCCTACTAATGCTAAATCATAAATCACTAAAAACTTTAATAGGGCGACATGGACTGAGATTTTGATACAATAAACAAGATTTTACCGATAAAGTAGTGGTTTCGATAATAATTTATTACATTAGCATCACCTAATTACTATAAATTCGCATTAGCAGTTTCAGCAACTTATTACTACCTTCAGATGAAACAATTAATTCACTGACAGCTTCGTTATGATGTATGACAACTCGGAGTTTATACATTCTGAACGTCACGAAATTGTATAACAATATACAGCTCGTGTCAGTCTCTTTTACCATGTGACAATTACCATGTGACAACATGAAGTATGATTCATTGACGTACTTTATACCATTTCATGATATTCAGAGAGCATATAGTTTCAGTTTTTGCCTGTAGCGACGAAACTGTGATTGGGTTAATTATCGTCTTAGATGATGCCAATACATTGCCGAATCCGGTAATGTGACTGTAGGAGTAATTAGCCGATCTTGAAGCAATAAATTATTGTATAAACATTTACAAGATTATATATGCTTCCACTTCGAACTATGATGGTTCTTAAAAAATGAAGTAGCAGTCCTGGTTAAAGCAATGGCAAAAAAAAGTTCAAATGTGTGTGAAATCTTATGGGACTTGGCTGCTAAGGTCATCAGTCCCTAAGCTTACACACTACTTAACCTAAATTATCCTAAGGACGAACACACACACCCATACCCGAGGGAGGACTCGAGCTCTCCGCCGGGACCAGCAGCACAGTCCATGATTGAATGCCTGAGACCGCTCGGCTAATCGCGCGCGGCAAAGCAATGTCATTAACCTTCATTGATGTCATGTTTGTGGATGTTCAAGGGCAAACAACAGAGAGCACACTGAAATTCTAAGTATACGAACACAGCAGAACATTCTCTGAAGAATGTACTTTATATAGCTCGTATTTAGTACAAATTTGAGGGATTGATTTAATATGTTTTTATTTTTTTCCGCTTTTTTGAGGGCACGTACCAGAACCCATAAAAGTGACGTCATCGGACTTAAGAACTATAAATAAGTACTGTGATACACCTACACTTGTCCACTATCTTTGTTTGTAACGCACCGACGGCACGTACAATACAAAGTCGATAACTGGAAGTCCCCTAAAGGCTGGAATGTATTTGGCTCATCAGCTAAACTTACGCGATATTTTAGTTACATTTCGGTTGCACGCAACATAGTTCCGACTGCGCTTTATATACTTGCTGTTTTCCGATATGGTTAATACTAGACACACTAGATGCATTTATAGCGCGGATATCTGTGAGCGAATCGAGTGTACGCTTCCAGTTGACTGTTTTGTGTACATACCATATTGTACTAACAAATTTTTGGAAGACAGGATGACATATAGTTCATAGAGACAAAATAGACATTAAACGCATTAATCCATAATGATCCACGTCAGTGTATTCGAGAACTGTGGTCATTGCACAGTCGTGTGACATTTGCATGCAATGGAGAAGTTTCAAAACTGGGGCAAATGTGTACTGCATGCTCTACACATGCTACAATCACAAAAAAATCAGGGGGTTGCCATATGTGCATCTCTGCTTGCTCGTCATCAATTGCCTCGTGAAAAATACGTACCATATCTATCTTGTATCGTTACTGGTGACGAGAAATGGTGTCTTTATTGTAACATAAGGAAAAGAAAGAGTTGGTTGATCCCAAACAAAGCATCAACTCCCCGTAGAAAGAACAGCGTGCATCCACAAAAATAATGTTAAGCATTTGGCGGAATAGCGACGGTGTGGTGTGCTATGAATTGATTCCCTGAGGTGTAATCACCACTGCTGGCATTTGTTGTCGACACCTGAGAGCTCTTGCAGCGCATTTCAAGAACAACGACCAGGGAGACTGTGTGAAGTGACGCCACTCCACAATAACGCCCGCCCACATTCTGCTAGACTGACAAAGAACTCTGTTCAGAAGTTGGATTGGGAAGCCATTCCGCACCCACTTTATTATCTGATCTTGCGCTCTCTGGCTTCCACTTTATCCTCTATGGAAGAAGCTTCAAGGAACTTCCTTTGTGAATGAAAATGCGCTCCAATCATGGCTCGACGAGTTCTTCGCCTCAAAACCAAGTGATTCCTATAGCCGCGGAATCGAAAAGTTACTCCAACGTTGGCAGATTGTTGTAAATAGTGAAAATGGAAATGGCGTGTGGCTAGGGCCTCCAGTCGGGTAGACCGTTCGCCTGGTGCAAGTCTTTCGAGTTGACGCCATGACTTGCGTGTCGATGGGGATGAAATGATGGTGATAAGGACAACACAACACCCAGTCCCTGAGCGGAGAAAATCTCCGACCCAGCCGGGAATCGAACCTGGGTCGTTAGGGATGACATTCCATCGCGATGACCACTCAGCTACCAGAGGCGGATGTAAATAGTGAAGGAGAATATGTTATTGATGACTAAAGTCTCTGTGATCTATATCTGTTGTGTTTGTTAAAGTTATGTATAAAGCCTATGAACTTATGCACCAACCTAATGTTTTGCGCCGGGCGGGGCGGCCGAGCGGTTCTAGGAGCTACAGTCTGGAACCGCGAGACCACTACGCTCGCAGGTTCGATTCCTGCCTCGGGCATGGATGTGCGTCATGTCCTTAGGTTAGTTAGGTTTAAGTAGTTCTAAGTTCTAGGGGACTGATCATCTCAGAAGTTGAGTCCTATAGTGCTCAGAGCCATTTGAACCAATATTTTGCCCGGCGGGGGGAACGACCTTTCCCTTTGTCTTTCTCTCTCTCACCGTCTGTCTCACTCTCTCTCTTACACAACCCCAGGCACACACTCACACACGTATTTCACTTTACGTTAACCTCTCTAAACGGCTGTGAGACTCTAGCAGCAGCCTTGGAAATATGCACAGTGTGCAGCCACTCATAACTAACAGCCATTTGTTCGGTGCTCGTTACCTGAACGTGGAAGTGAGCAGGGCTGATTTACATTGAGGCCGGAGGCGACCATTTACTTGGAGAACGCGATATGCGTGGTATGCATCCGCCAGCCTTCTCTCTACAATCATCTTCAGCTCCAAGTCTCAGTGTACATGTAAAATAGTGGACCGCCACGTCCTTGTTTACAGGTCGCAACTTACTGTCCACGCCCACATTTCAACTGGGCGAGGCTCATGATTCCGTTTTGGATCAAGAAAGTCTGTCACGTTTTCATCGAGCAAAATAACAGTTGTAAAAGTGACCATGGAATTAGCGGCAAGTGCCTGAAGATAATCCTTACATCATCACGTCAGATATACGTTGTTCAATGGAGCGACGTCTTCAGAGTGGGAAATGGCTGTATAAATGTACCCCAGGGTAGATATTAGATCTATTCTTATTTCTACCATATGAGATGAGGTTTCAATCAATAATTTGGTAACACCGTGAAACCATGTCAATGTATAAGGGGCAGTCAAATGAAAACGAGACAGATGGAAAAAGATAAGTAAACTGTCTCTTATTTCAAATTGAACTACATGGTTCCAGAGACCTTTTCAAGTGTCAGACGTCTCTGACTGAGGAGACGGATGAAAATTTGTATCAAGGCTGTGATTCGGACGAACGTTTCTTGCTGATTCGAGTTTAGGGGGAATACCAACTGGAGTGAGGCGTGAATGGAAATTTGGATCGAGCAGGGAGGCGTGCTAAGGTAGCCCACGCAGATCTGCAAAGCCACTGTGCCAGGATGGCGTAGTGGTTAGCGCATCTGCCTAGTGAGCAGGAGACGCGGGCTCGAATCCCAGCCTTGGGACAAATTTTCATTTGTCGCTTCAGTATGCATACACAGGGCGACCCAAAAGTAACTGTACGCACTTTGTGAGCGTAATGCACGCATCAAAATAAGTATAAAATGTTAAACAAGTTTTGCATGACGTTGCTTTATTTCAGAGTTATGTTGCAGATTAGGAGCACAAGTGCCACAAACAACACAAAATTACTCGAACAAATAACATTAGTAGTTTTATTTCAAATAAGCAGATTGACAATATTTGACTTTGAGATTTACAAGTGAAAGTCGCAACGAGGGGCGACATGCAATATAATTTAGAGTCCTTAGCTATGTGTAATGTTCCTGAAGTTTGCACACGTCACTAATACGGAGCTGATCTGAGCAGACGAGGCTGGCCGGAGCAGCCCTTGTATTCACTTCTTACAGGGGAAGCTCCTGGCGCGGCTCGGTCCTTAGCGGGCTGTTGGCTGACGTTTCCTCACCGCCTTCTCCGTTCTTCGCCTTCGTTCCGGCGCTTGTGGTTACGCCAGAACACTTAACTACTTCTTACCTTTTCAATGTCCGCCCCCGGTAGCTGAGTGGTCAACGCGACAGAATGTCAATTCTAAGGGCCCAAGTTCCATTCCCGGTTGCGGTCGGAGATTTTTCTCCGCTCAGGGACTGGGTGTTGTGTTGTCCTAATCATCATCATTTCATCCCCATCGCCGCGCAAGTGGCCGAAGTGGCGTCAATTCGGAAGACTTGCACCCGGCGAACGGTCTACCCGACGGGAGGTCTTGGTCACACGACGTTTACCTTATCAGTCTCCTCATGTTTTACATTCTACTTCGAATTCAGTTCTCCCCATCTTGAAGGCAGGATATTTGTAAGAAAGGACATCTGAGAATGTACGCTTCTGTTTAGGCATTGCCAGATATTTTATAAAACCCACTCTGATACTATTTACAGTGTATCACATTCACGCACGTGTTCTGAGTGCATGACATGAAACCTATAACGCCAAGCTGAGAGAGTGCGAATCCGAGACTGAAAATACGGAATGGAAATTTTAAATAATCGATATTCACACACGCTTATGGATCGATCCATTGTCAGGACTGAATAAAATCCACGATCCCGCTGCCATGTATAGATGAGGTATTTAAGAAAAGAGCAATAGAACAGGAGTAATTGCAAATATAATTTTATTATTGTCAACTTTGCGAGAAATGAGAACAATGTTTTAATCCGCCCGCAACCCCGGACGAAGAGGTAAAAAGAAAGGACACGCCCGGCTTTATCCGGACGTCTGGCCACCCTAATGATAGCTTCGAGTCACCCTGCCAGCGGCGAAAGCTGTTTGTGCTAGATGTTGCACCCTGTGTACTCCAAAATTCAAATGGTTCAAATGGCTCTAAGCACTATGGGACCTAACGTCTGAGGTTGAGTGACTGTAGGAGAATACAAGATGACTTGGACAGGATTTGTGGTTGGTGTAAAGATTGGCAGCCATCTCTAAATACAGATAAATGTAAATTAATGAAGATGAATAGGAAAAAGAATCCTGTAATGGTTTAATACTCCATTAGTAGTGTAACGCTCGACACAGTCACGTCGATTAAATATTTGGGCGTAACATTGCAGAGCGATATGAAGTGGGACAAGCATGTAATGGCAGTTGTGGGGAAGGCGGATAGTCATCTTCGGTTCATTGGTAGAATTTAGGGAAGATGTGGTTCATCTGTTAAGGAGACCGCTTAGAAAACACTAATACGACCTATTCTTGGGTACTGCTCGAGCGTTTGGGATCCCTATCAGGTCGGATTGAGGGAGGACATAGAAGCAATTCAGAGGCAGGCTGCTAGATTTGTTACTGGTAGGTTTTATCATCACGCGTGTGTTACAAAAGAAATGCTTCAGGAACTCGGGTGGGAGTCTCTAGAGGAAAGGAGGAGTTCTTTTCGTGAATCGCTACTGAGGAAATGTAGAGAACCAGCATTTGAGGCTGACTGCAGTACAATTTTACTGCCGCCAACTTACATTTCGCGGAAAGACCACGAAGATAAGAAAAGAGAGATTAGGGCTCGTACAGAGGTATATAGGCAGTCATTTTTCCCTCGTTCTGTTTGGGAGTGGAACAGGGAGAGAAGATGTTAGATGTGGTACGAGGTATCCTCCGCCACGCACCGTATGGTGGATTGCGGAGTATGTATGTAGATGTAGATGTAGATGAGGTCATCGGTCCCCTGGACTTAGAAATACTTAAACCTGACTAACCTAAAGACATCACACACATCCATGCCCAAGGCAGGATTCGAACTTGCGACCGTATAAGCAGCGCGGTTCCGGACTGAAGTGCCTAGAACCGCTCGGCCACAGTGACCAGCTACCCCCATATCACCGACAGCTTTAATCACCGACAGCTTTAATCACCTGTTGTTCCTACTATATTGCATATGCACAACAAGTAAAATAACGTTGGTTACTATTCTTCCTGTTGTTGCTATTTCCACGGGCTGAACTATATTACATCTTCACCGTTTTAATGATCTTTCAGTACTTGTTAATTCCGCTAACATTTCTCAGCAGCATGGGAGAGACCGATGACACCGCCGAGACAGTGCGCACAGCGCAACGAGTGCGCCTCCATCTGCCCCTGTGTGTGGCCGACATCGGCGGGCGTCACATCGCGTCACGCTTTACGGCGGCAGGTGGGGACGTTAACGAGCCGCTCTGATTTACGACCCAGACACCCCGCCCAGCCACCGGCGTCCATCACACGGCCTCGCTCTACATTCATCTGGAACACACACACACACACTCACAGCGACCAGGTGCACCATGCGACCTGAAATATCTCAGAAAGACCCTTAAACACTTGCAAGTACCTAAAGTCCTACCACAGCTTTCAACACAATTGAAGGGTTAGCTAGCTGGCCGTAGAGGCCGAGCGGTTCTAGGCGCTACAGTCCGGAGCCGCGCTGCTGCTGCGGTCGCAGGTTCGAATCCTGCCTCGGGCATGGATGTGTGTGATGTCCTTAGGTTAGTTAGGTTTAAGTAGTTCTTAGTTCTAGGGGACTGATGACCTCAGAAGTTAAGTCCCAGACTCAGAGCCATTTGAACCATTTTGAAGGGTTAGCTGGTCGCTCTAACTTAATCAAAAATTTTACCAGTGTATGTCCTTTAGGCTCAAAATGACCAGTTTTACAGAACATACACTACTGGCCATCAAAATTGCTACACCACGAAGATGACGTGCTACAGACGCGAAATTTAACCGACAGGAAGAAGATGCTGGGTTGAGGAAAGTTTCCAACCGATTTCTCATACAGAAACAGCAGTTGACCGGCGTTGCCTGGTGAAACGTTGCCGTGATGCCTCGTGTAAGGAGGAGAAATGCGTACCATCACGTTTCCGACTTTGGGTCGGATTGTAGCCTATCGCGATCGCGGTTTATCGTATCGCGACATTGCTGTTCGCGTTGGTCTAAATCCAATTACTGTTAGCAGAATATGGAATCGGTGGGTTCAGGAGGGTAATACGGAACGCCTTGCTGGATCACAACGGCCTCGTATCACTAGCAGTCGAGATGACAGGCACTTTATCCGCATGGCTGTAACGGATCGTGTAGCCACGTCTCAATCCCTGAGTCAGCAGATGGGGACGTTTGCAAGGCAATAACCATCTGCACGAACAGTTCGATGGCGTTTGCAGCAGCATGAACTATCAGCTCGGAGACCATGGCTGCGGTTACCATTGACGCTGCATCACAGACAGGAGAGCCTGCCTGGGTTCACGAATTGCAAAACGTCATTTTTTCAGATGAATCCAGGTTCTGTTTACAGCATCATGATGGTCGCATCCGTGTTTGGCGACATCGTGGTGAACGCACATTGGAAGCGTGTATTCGTCATCACCATACTGGCGTATCACCCGGCGTGATGGTATGGGGTGCCATTGGTTACACGTCTCGGTCACCTCTTGTTCGCATTGACGGCACTTTGAACAGTGGACGTTACATTTCAGATGTGTTACGACCCGTGGCTCTACCCTTCATTCGATCTCTGCGAAACCCTACATTTCAGCAGGATAAGGCACGAGAACATGCTGCAGGTCCTGTACGGGCCTTTCTGGATACAGAAAATGTTCGACTGCTGCCCTGGCCAGCACCTTCTCCAGATGTCTCAGCAATTGAAAACGTCTGGCCAATGATGGCCGAGCAACTGGCTCGTCACAATACGCCACTCACTACTCTTGATGAACTGTGGTATCGTGCTGAAGCCGCATGGGCAGCTGTACCTGTACTCGCCATCCAAGCTCTGTTTGACTCAATGTCCAGGCGTATCAAGGCCATTATTGCGGCCAGAGGTGATTGTTCCGGGTCCTGATTTCTCAGGATCTATGCACCCAAATTACGTGAAAATGTAATCACATGTCAGTTCTAGTATACTGTATTTGTCCAATGAATACCCGTTTATCATCTGCATTTCTTCTTGGTGTAGCAATTTTAATGGCCAGTAGTGTATGATAGGAAAAAAAAAATAAATGAAATGATCGTGTGGCATCGATGGCCGAGAGGCCCCATCGGGTGATGAAGGCAACACAGCTCACAGTCCACGAGAGGAGAAAATCTCTAACCCGGCCGGGAATCGAAAATGGTTCAAATGGCTCTGAGCACTATGGGACTCAACTGCTGAGGTCATTAGTCCCCTAGAACTTAGAACTAGTTAAACCTAACTAACCTAAGGACATCACAAACATCCATGCCCGAGGCAGGATTCAAACCTGCGACCGTAGCGGTCTTGCGGTTCCAGACTGCAGCGCCTTTAACCGCATGGCCACTTCGGCCGGCCCCGGGAATCGAACCCGGGTTCGTTGCATGGTAGGCAAACACGCTACCACTCAGTTTTTTTAAATGAATAGGGTAAAGGAAGAGAAGGAATGGTCTCGGGGGCAAAGTGGGCATGGGTCACTGTACGAGGGCTGGCCACGATGTCTCCATCGGTAAACAGGAACACATGGAAGGAGTAAATGGCCACAGGAGAATATTCATTTATTTATTAACAAAAAATAAATTCGCCTTTTCTATGACTTGTCTCTGAAAGAAAAAAAAAAATAAACTCAAAGCCACACCTCTGTAACACGCACACGCGGCGTCGATACTCCATCGACACCGACACCCCATTTTAAAGGCATGTCTTCTTGTAATGTCGTGTAGGTACCGTTACCTGTTCATTTCCTTGTGTGTATGTGTCAAAGTTATTTCCTGCGATGAATAGCCGGCCGGAGTGGCCGTGCGGTTCTAGGCGCTACAGTCTGGAGCCGAGCGACCGCTACGGCGCAGGTTCGAATCCTGCCTTGGGCATGGATGTGTGTGATGTCCTTAGGTTTAATTAGTTCTAAGTTCTAGGCGACTGATGACCTCAGAAGTTAAGTCGCATAGTGCTCAGAGCCATTTGAACCTGCGATGAATAATCCAGCTACGGGGCGAATACATAGATAGAAGGATCCTTTATTGTATGATTATATGATAGCGGAACAAACACTGGTAGCAGTTACTTCTGTAAAATATCTGAGAGTATGCGTACGGAAAGATTTGAAGTGGAATGATCATATAAAATTAATTGTTGGTAAGGCGGGTGCCAGGTTGAGATTCATTGGGAGAGTCCTTAGAAAATGTAGTCCATCAACAAAGGAGCTGGTTTACAAAACACTCGTTCAACCTAAATTTGAGTATTGCTCATCAGTGTGGGTTCCGTACCAGGTCGGGTTGACAGTGGCGATAGAGAAGATCCAAAGAAGAGCGGCGCGTTTCGTCACAGGGTTATTTGGCGAGCGTGATAGCGTTACGGAGATGTTTAGCAAACTCAAGTGGCAGACTCTGTAAGAGAGGCACTCCGCATCGCGGTGTAGCTTGCTGTCCAGGTTTCGGGAGGGTGCGTTTCTGGATGAGGTATCAAATATATTGCTTCCCCCTACTTTTACCTCCCGAGGAGATCACGAATGCACGGAGGTGTTCCCGCAGTCGTTCTTCCCGCGAATCAGGAACAGGAAAGGTAGGTAATGACAGTGGCACGTAAAGTGCCCTCCGCCACACACCGTTGGGTGGCTTGCGGAGTATAAATGTAGATGTAGATGTAGATCGTGGCAGATGCTCCGCAAGAAGTTCGAAAAGTATTGGCTGTATCTAGGATTCTTCACAATAGCACAATGATGACCGTTTAAATGTTCCAAAAATCCATGAGTTCTATGACACCACCTCCAAATAAATAATGAATCGCGTGACCTCTGATACACGTGACAGCGTTGTGTTTCGCCCTCAGGTAATACACAGCGTCCGGGTAAAGGAGAGTACAGGAATAGACGTAAGAGGGCGATATCCGTAAAAAAAGAGCTAAAATTTGACGCACAAAATACCAGATCTCTTCCGCCGGCCCACAATGGAGCCGGTGTTCGTCTGTATTTTGGGCTTTGAAATTCACACATAAAGGCGGATCTGCAAGATGGATCCAAGGAGTCTGTTTGGAGTAATTTGTTTTCTGTTCACCGTCAAGTACCAGGTATGTCTGAACCTAGCGTTACCGCGTTGACAGTTCGCCATATTACGTTCCAATGAACGGTAGGACATGTCAGTTCGACGACATTAGGCGACCTGCGGCGAAGTAGTGTGCGATATATGTCACTGGCTGTTGATAAGCGACAGACGGGGTATTAAGTATTTAAGCAAATGTCGAACCGTCGCCGCGTAAGCGTTCAATTTACGAAGCATTTGTAGACTTAGCGAAAACTTTTTACAGTGTTAACTGGAATACTCTGTTTCAAATTATAAAGGTGACAGAAGTAAAATACAGGAAGCGAAACGCTATTTTCCACTTGTACAGAAACCAGATGCCAGTCATAAGACTCGAAGGACACGAAAAGGAAGCAGTGATTGAGAAGGGAATGAGACAGGGTGTAGCCTGTCCCCGATGTTATTCAATCTGTATATTGAGCAAGCAATAAAGGAAACAAAAGAAGAATTTGGAGTAGGAATTAAAGTCCACGGCGAAGAAATAAAAACTTTGAGGTTTGCAGACGACATTATAATTCTGTTAGAGACAGCAAAGGTCGTGGAAGAGCAGTTGAACGGAATGGTCAGTGTCTTGGAAGGAGGATATAAGATGAACATCAACAACAGCAAAACGAGGATAATGGAATGTTGTCGAGTTAAATCAGGTGATGGAGGGAAGTAGATTAGGAAATGGGACACTTAAAGTAGTAGATGAGTTTTGCTATTTGGGAAGCAAAATAGCTGATGATGGTCGAAGTAGAGAGAATATAAAATGTAGACTGGCAATGGCAAGAAAAGCGTTACTTAAGAAGAGAAATTTGTTAACACAGAGTACAGATTTAACTCTCACGAGCTCCTTTCTGAAATCTTTTGTATGGAGTGTAGCTATGTATGGAAGTGAAACATAGACGATAAACAGTTTAGACAAGAAGAGAAGCTTTTGAAATGTTGTGCTACACAAGAACGCTGAAGTTTAGATGGGTAGATCACGTATCTAATGGGCAGGTACTAAACAGAATTGGAAAGAAGAGAAATTTGTGGTACAACCTGACTAGAAGAAGGGGTCGGTTGGTAGGACACATTCTGAGGCATCAAGGGATCACCGATTTAGTACTGGAGGGAAGCGTGGTGGGTAAAGATCGTAGAGGTAGACCAAGAGATGAATAGAGTAAGCAGATTTAGAAGGATGTAGGTTGCAGTAGTTACTCGGAGTTGAAGATGCTTGTACAGGGTAGAGTAATATGGAGAGCTGCATCAAACCAGCTTTTGGACTGAAGGCCACAGCAACAACACAACCATAGGTTATCATCTCTGTTAACTAGATCTGGAGAATATTGTGGACGATACAGTTTTCTACGTCGATTGTGGAGACATCTGACTTTACGGTTAAACTGGAGGAGAGGGCAGATCAAAAATCAACGTATGTCAACATTACATTTGTTCTCTGGAAGCCACAGTACCGTATATGGTGGAGGGTATCAGGTGTATCAGTGTCATATTTCGCATCCCCCTTCACGCCCCACAACTCTATTTCGAGGCAGAACTGCTAACGCCGTTCTGTAATACATTTGTAGAGTTTCCTTCTCCATCCATGATCTATTTGGACGAGTTTCCCTATTTCTGTAATATTGGCAACATTATGTAATTAATACACTAGTTTGCTACAACGATCACAGGTTCTCCTATTAAACCTAGTAAAACTCCGACGTATTTGGGTTGGTAAATTTCGATTCATTTGTTCCTAGTATAGGTTTTCCTGCCTTTAAACTCATACACTCCTGGAAATTGAAATAAGAACACCGTGAATTC
The DNA here is from genome assembly GCF_023898315.1 of Schistocerca nitens. Classification (NCBI taxonomy): domain Eukaryota; kingdom Metazoa; phylum Arthropoda; class Insecta; order Orthoptera; family Acrididae; genus Schistocerca; species Schistocerca nitens. Next base: position 201,065,523 of record NC_064615.1, on the reverse strand, counting down.
ATTGTCCCAGGAAGGGGAAACTTTATTGACACATTCCTGGGGTCAGATACATCACATGATCACACTGACAGAACCACAGGCACATAGACACAGGCAACAAATGGTTCAAATGGCTCTGAGCACTATGGGACTCAACTGCTGAGGTCATTAGTCCCCTAGAACTTAGAACTAGTTAAACCTAACTAACCTAAGGACATCACAAACATCCATGCCCGAAGCAGGATTCGAACCTGCGACCGTAGCGGTCTTGCGGTTCCAGACTGCAGCGCCTTTAACCGCACGGCCACTTCGGCCGGCCACACAGGCAACAGAGCATGCACAATGTCGGCACTAGTACAGTGTATATCCACCTTTCGCAGCAATGCAGGCTGCTATTCTCCCATGGAGACGATCGTAGAGATGCTGGATGTAGTCCTGTGGAACGGCTTGCCATGCCATTTCCACCTGGCGCCTCAGTTGGACCAGCGTTCGTGCTGGACGTGCAGACCGCCTGAGACGACGCTTCATCCAGTCCCAAACATGCTCAATGGGGGACAGATCCGGAGATCTTGCTGGCCAGGGTAGTTGACTTACACCTTCTAGAGCACGTTGGGTGGCACGGGATACATGCGGACGTGCATTGTCCTGTTGGAACAGCAAGTTCCCTTGCCGGTCTAGGAATGGTAGAACGATGGGTTCGATGACGGTTTGGATGTACCGTGCACTATTCAGTGTCCCCTCGACGATCACCAGTGGTGTACGGCCAGTGTAGGAGATCGCTCCCCACACCATGATGCCGGGTGTTGGCCCTGTGTGCCTCGGTCGTATGCAGTCCTGATTGTGGCGCTCACCTGCACGGCGCCAAACATGCATACGACCATCATTGGCACCAAGGCAGAAGCGACTCTCATCGCTGAAGACGACACGTCTCCATTCGTCCCTCCATTCACGCCTGTCGCGACACCACTGGAGGCGGGCTGCACGATGTTGGGGCGTGAGCGGAAGACGGCCTAACGGTGTGCGGGACCGTAGCCCAGCTTCATGGAGACGGTTGCGAATGGTACTCGCCGATACCCCAGGAGCAACAGTGTCCCTAATTTGCTGGGAAGTGGCGGTGCGGTCCCCTACGGCACTGCGTAGGATCCTACGGTCTTGGCGTGCATCCGTGCGTCGCTGCGGTCCGGTCCCAGGTCGACGGGCACGTGCACCTTCCGCCGACCACTGGCGACAACATCGATGTACTGTGGAGACCTCACGCCCCACGTGTTGAGCAATTCGGCGGTACGTCCACCCGGCCTCCCGCATGCCCACTATACGCCCTCGCTCAAAGTCCGTCAACTGCACATACGGTTCACGCCCACGCTGTCGCGGCATGCTACCAGTGTTAAAGACTGCGATGGAGCTCCGTATGCCATGGCAAACTGGCTGACACTGACGGCGGCGGTGCACAAATGCTGCGCAGCTAGCGCCATTCGACGGCCAACACCGCGGTTCCTGGTGTGTCCGCTGTGCCGTGCGTGTGATCATTGCTTGTACAGCCCTCTCGTAGTGTCCGGAGCAAGTATGGTGGGTCTGACACACCGGTGTCAATGTGTTCTTTTTTCCATTTCCAGGAGTGTATATTTGCCCTCCTTCACAATCCCTGCCAGCTTGTATCATCATCACGAAAACAATGTATTTACAGAGAGTTCGGAAATTGCCGTTACAACCTTCTAGTGCTTGTAGAGGTTAGTGAGTAAGTAATAATGGGAATAGGAAACGTCATCCAAAGAGGCTACAGAGCGCCAAAGTTACGGGTGCCAGTGTCTGTATATGTGTGTATATCCAGAGTGATTCTGTGATGATGTTACAAACTTTCTAGGATGATGGAGGAGGATAAATGTATCAACTCGAATTAAAGGTCCTTGTAATGGAAACTGTTCTAATGCCCCTGACCGAGGAATACGTGTACTGGTACTGTTGTTGCTAACACTGTAAGGGAACTTTCAGAGGTGTAACATGGACCAAAACAAGAAAAAAGTCTGGTAAACATGGTCCCTAAAATGCTTACCTTAAACGCTATGTGCACCTGTTCAGTAGAGGACATGTGTTTCACAAGCTCCTTATGTATGCATTTTGGAGCCCACGTTTAGTGGACGTTTTTTCCTTCCTTGGATCCATACTACCTTCTCTGAATGTTGCCTACTCTACAGTCTTGGTAACAACAGTATCGGATGATGTATGACACTTTCAGAGGCATCAAAACGATTTTCGCTTGTAGCTTTCGACTTGTTCGTTTCCGAACCAGCGACCCTTACCTCAAATTATTTATCCGTCTCCACCATTCTAGAAAGTGTGTAACATCATCATGGAATCAGCCGTATATACCAGGTGTAGAAGTATGAAACCGGAATTTCCGTACAGATGGTACTAACCGTCAGTGTAGGGCCTGTGAGACCGCGTCTGCAGCGCCATCTTCTTCCTGTAACAGCTGACGACAATCGTCAGCACACAGTAAGCCAAGTTCCATACATCGGTATTTGTTTCAAACCCGTAAACACGTCGAGCTTTGTACCTACGAACTACGACTTGCTGACAGCATTGGTTTACTGCTGTCGCTTTATGTACACCCTGTATTCTGCGCTATATGTGGTCGAGATTCCCAATGTAATTTATTCTGCTGTTTTTTGTTGGTATTTAAATATTGGCTTTTTCCTTACAAGGTTTTATTTTGTTCATTGCTGGTTCATTAAGAAAGCCTTAATTATTGTATGGGATTTGTATAAATTTACTGTAACCCGATGTTATCCATTACTTACTATCTGTTCATTAAGAAAGTTTAATTACTGGGATTCATTGTGTATTTATTTTTGTTTGAATCATAGGTGTAATTTTCTCTCACTAAAGGTTGCTATATTCACTGTGAAATTATTTAATATGCTGTCCATTAAGTGTGTAATTTTAGTATATTTGTTTCTTTAGAATTATTTGGCGTATTTATATCGCTAATAAATTGAATGTTTTGGTAAGAAAAGTATACGCCTCCAGTAACTTCAGCTCCTCAGCCTATGCTGCTACCAGGCATTACATGTGTCCACCTCTCGCCATGTGAGGATACCTAATGCACCCAGGAACATTGTCCATCGTAATCGTTTGAATGCTCCAGGTGTTACGGTTTGGAGAGGCATAATGTTGCATGGGGGCCTTTTCAGGGGCGCATTTGGCCCTGATTTCATGTTTATGCATGACAATGCGCGACCGCATTGATCAGAACATGTAGAGGAGTTCTTGGAACGAGAGGATATTCGGCGAGTGGACTGGCCTGTCCGTTCCCCCTGGCTTAAATTTCACCGAAAATGTATGAGGTGTGTTGGGAAGACGAATTGCAACACTGGCCACATGTATCAACGACCACTTCTGGAGCAGTGGAACGTCCTACCACAAGTACTGTTTACCAACTTTGAGGTTAACACGGCAGCGCGTTGCAGACCATGCATTGCATTCTGTGGTGTTCACATACTGTACCTTATTAAGGACAAGCCTCACCTTTTGCAATTACCAGGCGACATTCATAAATCGCGGTAACTTCAGCGTAATTATTGTCTTTGAATACAAGTGTCATTTCTGTTCGTCTCTTTGCGTATTTTTTTTTCATTTACCTTCCGTTCTGTACTGTACTGCATTGTAGCAGTCCTTTCTATCTATGATCGAGCTTTCATCTGACCATGTCACTTGGCATTGAGATATGATGCGAAACTTACTTTCGTTTTTAAGTTTTGCACACCAGTGTATTGAAGTACGAGAGTTGTTCGGAAAGTGAGGAACGATCGGTCGCGAAATGGAAACCACAGTGAAAATCAAAACTGTTTTCTTTGCACATTTAGCTACACCTTCCAGGTACTTCTCTATATAGTCGCAGCTCCAACTTAATCATTTATCGGAGCATTATACAAAATTTCCAACACCATCGTCATAGAAGGCAGCCGTCTGTGCTTTCCGACAATTCGCTACGCTGGTCTATAGCACTCAGTCTGCTCCCAAGTGTTGTCTTCGTATTCACAGTTTCAAGTGAACAGAGATGATACTCAGGACGAGCCAATTAGGGCTGTGTTGTGGCTGATCGAACACTTCCCATCGAAAAGGCTGCAGGAGCGTCTTCACAGCCCCTACAGAATGCGGCTGGGAATTGTCATGAAGAAGGAAGTGCGTGACAGTTGTGTTAGGTGGGCTGCATTCATTAAGGCGAAGCCTCTAAGCTGGTCCTCCTACTTGGCGGGAGACACTGTTGTTACAGGCACCTTTACTCGCTCCCAACTGGAAAGAGCGTCTTGATGCGATCGACGGGCATACTAGAGACACGCCTGTGAAAAGCCTCGTCGGATTTTCACAGTGGTTTCCATTTCGCGACCGATAGATCCTCACTTTTCGAATCGCTCTCGTATATCGATGTTCATTTATAAGTAGGACGAGAATCATTTGATGAGCATCCTTCTTCGAAACTCTCGCGTAGACTGGGTTGTGCATAACTGTCCTTGGCTGGCGTGAAACAGTGGTCTGGTTGTGATTTGGCAATTTATTTATACATTTATTTTAACTGGTGAAATTAGCTTCTTTAGACCCTCTCTGATGGCTAACCAGTCATTCGCAGCGTCTTAACATTGTAATGGGCCTAGTACAGGAACCGTACTTACTAACGATGGCAAAAGCAACAACAATAATAATAATGATAATAACAAATAATTATAATTATAATAGTTATGCTAATGGATACAAGTGTAAGGCAGACGTTTAGAGCACGTGTTGATATCTCTATAGTGATCCAGCCGAGACCCTATGGAAAGCGGGAAGCAAAATAAAAAAAGCGGGAAGCGAAAGCATACACTGTCCGACGTCGTATTTAATTCCCTTAGTTATGCATTAAGAGTAAGTTTCTCAAGCTATCTGTAGCTACAGGCAGCTTCTCTCAGCACAGGACTATCAAATGGTGGAGGCTGAGAAATTTCTCGATTCACCTATCAGTTAATTCATAAATTCGTCATAACGGCAAAGACAGCAGACGATCCAGTGGTCGTTGGTTTCAAAAATCCACGCCGAAGCGACGATTGGGCAAATGGATACTGGCTCTCCGGCGGCCAGACACTTGGCCAGTAATGCCAACCTGTGCTTGGGCAGGCCGAACTGCTGAAAGTCTAGCCGCCTGCCGGCATTCCCGTCCTCGCTCATGTTGGCAACAGTGACCCTTTGCTCTCGGAGGAAGCATACAGGGTGCGAAGACGCGGGTTCACAAAACTACTGATTTCATTGCAGTGCTTGGTAGGTTTAGTTCGTGGCAGCACATTGTATGCTTTGTTTAGTGACCAGCAGTTGCGCGGTGGTATCTGACATTTTGCGCTTCATGTGTCCTTTTCACCGCCATGGAAGCAACCCGGCACAATTACGCTCAGTTTTCATCGAGTCATCCGCAGTAGAACGCTCATAGCGGCTTGGAACGTCAGAAATCAGCCTCACGGTTTTATGAATAAAAGAATACACTGTCAGTTGTAGGCTGAATTGTACTTCATTCAAATGGTGCTGTTAACTAATTTCGGCCGTGAGCCATTATCAAGCACATTTGCTATGTCATGTATTTCATATCGTGCTCATCACATTCTTTATTAGGACGTTAAAACTGCACGGTTGTCCGCGGGGCGTGATGAGAATTAGTATGATTTGGCTTAACGACGAAGCCCACTTTCATTTGGGCGGGTTCGTCAATAAGCAAAATTGGCGCATTTGGGGGACTGAGAATCCGCATTCAGCGATCGAGAAATCTCTTCATCCTGTGTGGTGTGCAATGTCCACTCACGGAATAATCGGTGCGATATTCCTTGAAAGCACGATGGCTAACGAACCCTGAACCCTGATTTCAAGATCTGGGTTTGTGCAAGACGGAGATCGACCCCATCGCAACAGGAGAGTGTTTGATGTCCTGGAGGAGCACTTTCGGGACCGCATACTGGCTGTGGGGTACCCAGAGGCAATTGGCAGGGCTTCGATCGGCCGCCATATTCTCCGGATCTGTACACGTGCGACTCCTTTTGCGGGGCTATATTACAGACAAGGTGTACGGCAATATGCTCAAAACTATTGCTCAGCTGAAAAAAAGCCATTCAGGAGGTCATCGACAGCATCGATGTTCCGACACTTCAGCGGGTCATGCAGAATTTCGCTATTCGTCTGCGCCACATGATCGCCAATGTTGGCAGGCATATCGAATATGTCATAACTAAATCCGAATATTTATAGTGACGTTTACGTGTTGACTGAAGTATGTAACTAATGTGCGTTTTTTCCATAAAGTGCCATAATTGCCACCCTCTACATAAAATCAGAAGGCGTACTCCATCGTAACATATGTAAGTAGGCTGTTTAGGTTTTTTTATTGGTAACGCCACCTCTGTATGAAAATCACTGGCTGTGCTGTGTGCAGTCTGTGGCTGCTTTGCATTGTTGTAATACTCGCCATTGTAGTGTTAGGCAGCTGGCTGTGAACAGCGCGTAGCGTTGCGCAGTTGGAGGTGAGCCGCCAGCAGTGGTGGATGTGGGGAGAGAGATGGCGGAGTTTTGTAATTTGTCATGAACTGCTATATATATTATGACTATTAAGGTGAATACATTGTTTGTTCTCTATTAAAATCTTTCATTTGCTAACTATGCCTATCAGTAGTTAGTGCCTTCAGTAGTTTGAATCTTTTATTTAGCTGGCAGTAGTAGCGCTCGCTGTATTGCAGTAGCTTGAGTAGCGAAGATTTTTGTGAGGTAAGTGATTTGTGAAAGGTATAGTTTAATGTTAGTCAGGGCCATTCTTTGTAGCGATTACTGAAAGTCAGATTGCGTTGCGCTAAAAAAAAAAAATATTGTGTGTCAGTTAAAGCACAGTCGTGTATAACTTTTCTAAAGGGGACGTTTCACATACTCTAAGTGCTGCAGCCTCACAACTAAAGTTAATTCGGTAGCCTTTTACATACTGCCCCTATCCGTGTGCTCGCATCGTGTTGCCATTCATGACTCTTTACCAGAACTTGCGATTCATCTTTGTTAAGCTGCATCAAAATTCTAGCGACTGTTCGTGTTTTACGTGTTTCCATGTGCTTGTGGCTTGGCCCAAAGCGAGCCTGCGGCTCGTCTGTGTAATGCGAAATTGTGAAGTGGCTAGTTATCACCTACTTGTATCGAGAACTTTCTCCCATTCCATATGTTTACGAGACTATATCTGCATTTCTTTTAGCAGTGTTACTAGTTGTAGTCTGTCACCGTTCTCTTCATAACCCAATTAACTTCAATCCGCAATCGAAACCCCTGCAATACATGGAGAAGAATCCGACGCCATCGCATTCCAGAGAACAGCAGATCATCAGGTGAGGTCCCGATCTGATCGTAGGGAAGACCATGACAGGCACGACTCATTTTTTTTATTTAATTCCGATCCCTCCGAAGCCAGAAGTAACGAGCAAGCTACGTAGGTATACTGTAATGTTAGTCTTATTAACTTTCTGTTAAGTTTTTGAAAACATACTGAGCATAGCAGCGATCACAATGAACAGTAATAAAAATATTTTAAAGAACAGTGTCGATCGCATAAAAACCACTTTATCCATAAGTGGTCACCACTTGTGGCTGAAAGTGTTTTTTATGCAATCAAGACTGTTCCATACACACAGAAGAGCCAAAGAAACTGGTACACATGCTTAATATCGTGTAGGGCCCCCGAGAGCACGCAGAAGTGCTGCAACACGACGTGGCATGGCCTCGACTAATGTCTGAAGTAGTGCTGGAGGGAAATGACACTATGAATCCTGCAGGGCTGTCCATAAATCCGTAAGAGTACAAGAGGGTGGAGATCTCTCTTGAACAGCACGTTGCAACGCATCCCAGATATGCTCAATAATGGTCATATCTGGGGAGTTTGGTGGCCAGCGGAAGTGTTTAAGCTCAGAAGAGTGTTGCTGGTGCCACTCTAATGCAATTATGGAATGTGAAGTGTCGCATTTTCCTGCTGGAATTGGTCAAGTTCGTCGGAGTGAATGGTTTCAGGTGATCAGACAGGATGCTTACGTACGTGTCGTCGTATCTAGACGTATCAGAGGTCCCATATCACTCCAACTGCGCATGCCCCACGTCATGACAAAGCGTGCACCAGCTTGAACAGTCTCCTCCTGACATGCAGGGTCCGTGGATTCATGAGGTTTCCCCCATAACCGTACACGTCAATCCACTCGATACAATTTTAAACGAGACTCGTCCGACCAGGCAACACTTTTCCAGCCATCAACAGTCCAATGTCGGTATTGAAGGCCCAGGTGAGGCGTAAAGCTTCGTGTCGTGCTGTCAAGGGTACACGAGTGGGCCCTCGGCTCCAAAAGCCCATATCGATGATGTTTCGTTGAATGGTTCGCACTCCGATACTTGTTGATGGTCTAACATTGTAATCTGCAGCAATTTGCGGAAGGGTTGCACTTCTGTCACACTGAACGATTCTCTTCAGTCGTCATTGGTCTCTTTCTTGTATACTGTTTTTCCGGCCGTAGCAATATCGGAGATTTGATGTTTTAGCGGATTCCTGATATTCACGGTACACTCGTGAAATGGTCGTATGGGAAAATCCCCACTTCATCGACACCTCGGAGATGCTGTATCCCATCGCTCATGCGCCGACTATAACACCACGTACAAACTCATTTAAATCTAGATTACCTGCCATTGTAGCCTCAGTAACCAGACATTTGTTGTCTTATGTAGGCGGTACCGACCACAGCGCCTTATTGTGCCTGTTTCTGTATCTATGTGTTTGAATACGCATGCCTATACGAGTTTCTTTGGCGCCTCAGTGTATATATTATTATTTTGTTAATCAACGGTGATTACTTGCCGGTTGAATGTGTGTAATGACATCCAATAGAAATGTATGGCAGCGGTACCGAAGAAATAAAATGTGAAGATGAAGTTAATTGATCAGGGGAAGAGTGAGAAGTAATAGAACTAAGTTAGCAGATGAGACGAAACAGAATAAAATTAGCGGATAAGACGGAAGAGCAAAAAGCAGACGTGGATAGGGATGAGGAAAGATACATCAGAATTGACAATGTGACGTAAATACTGGGTCACTGTCCGGCAGAAGGATATCAGCTGAAATAAACTGAGACGGAAACTACACTGATGATAACAGGGTAAGCTACAGTCTCCTCTTGAATGAAGCATGGTTTTCGATAATACGCGGATTGAAGTTTCATAATGCTGGAATAACAAAGGATGTGGAGGCACGGTTAGTGTTATGCATAGGTACAGGCAAGATGTCGAGCGTATCAGATCTTGCATTGGATCTGTGGAATGACGATAGGTATTTAACATGCGAGAAGAGTTACTGAGGATATCAGTTGTAACGTATCGATTATCTCACGCCTACAAATGCGACATAATTCTCCAACTACACGACAAGTGCTATTTCTCCACTTTGAAGTAAATCGGTAGAATGTACTGACTAAAGTACTAGACAAGGGCTTTTGAGTGCTGCTACACAAGCAACGAGAGACTTGTATTTTAGCGAAATATCATCATTGTTATTTTATTGTGCGGTTTTAGATTACTTGAAATGCAAACGATCGCAAACCTACTTGGACAAAGGCTAATTCAAACCAATTAGTTGTAAGTATAGTTCAAAAATGGTTCAAATGGCTCTAATCACTATGGGACTTCACACCTGAGGTCATGTCCCCTAAACTTAGAACTACTTAAACCTAACTAACCTAAGGACATGACACACATCCATGCCCGAGGCAGGATTAGAACCTGCCACCGTAGCAGACGCGTGGTTCCGGACTGAAGCGCCTACAACCGCTTGGCCACCACGGCTGGCTACTACAGTTCAGAGTTTGTGATCAAAACTACACTCTTCTATGTAAAATTTCTGTAATTTCTAAATTGTCGTTCACTACTGCACTACACTTCGAAAGACACTGACACTTATTACAGATTTCCTTCTTTATGAAATTATGGCTTGTAAGTAAAGAGGGATTAATAGAAAATTTTATTATTGAGCCGTAGATTGTGTCACTTCACGATGTTTTTGTTGTCTTCAGTCCGAAAACTTGTTTGATGCAACTTCCCATGCTGCTCTATGCCTCTTCGTCTCCAAATAACTGCAACCTACATCCTTCTGAATCTGCTTGCTGTATTCATCTCTTGGTCTCCCTCTATTATTTTTACCTTCGATATTTCTCTCCAATACTAAGATGATCCCTTGATGTCTCAGATGTATCCTATCAACCGGTCCTTTCTTTTAATCAAGGTGTGCTACAAATTTCTTGTCCCCCCCAATTCTATTCAGTACCTCCTCATTAGTTACACAATATACTCTCTAATCTTCAGCATTCTTCTCTAACACCACATCCAAAAATGTCTCTATCCTCTTCTTGTCTAAACTGTTTATCGTCCATGTTTGACTTCCATAAAGGTCCCACAAGAGACAAATACCTTTAGAAAATACTTCCTAACACTTAATTCTATATTCGATGTAATCAAATTTTTTTCTTCAAAAACGTTTCAGTTGCCATTGCTACTTCATCCATCGTCAGTTATTTTGCTGCTCATCTACTATCTAATTTCCTCAGCATGACCTGATTTAATTAGACTACATTCCATTAGCCTCGTTTTACTTCTGTTGATGTTTATTTTATATTCTCCTTTCAATAAGCTCTCAGTTCTGTTCAACTGCTCCTCCAAGTCCTTTGCTGCCTCTGATAGATTGATAAAGTCATCAACAAACCTCAAAGTTTTTGTTTCACCCTCAACTTTAATTCCTACTCCAAATATTTCTTTGGACTCATTTTCTTCTCTCTCAATGTAAGACCTATATCTCTGACGTCGATATGTTGTAGAATTTTAGAACATGTTTTTTGCTCGAGTATCATGTCGTTTTTGGAAACCCAGAATCTACTATGTAGGAATCAACATGGATTCCGAAAACAGCGATCGTGTGAGACCCAACTCGCTTTATTTGTTCATGAGACCCAGAAAATATTAGATACAGGCTCCCAGGTAGATGCTATTTTTCTTGACTTCCGGAAGGCGTTCGATACAGTTCCGCACTGTCGCCTGATAAACAAAGTAAGAGCCTACGGAATATCAGACCAGCTGTGTGGCTGGATTGAAGAGTTTTTAGCAAACAGAACACAGCATGTTGTTATCAATGGAGAGACGTCTACAGACGTTAAAGTAACCTCTGGCGTGCCACAGGGGAGTGTTATGGGACCATTGCTTTTCACAATATATATAAATGACCTAGTAGATAGTGTCGGAGTTCCATGCGGCTTTTAGCGGATGATGCTGTAGTATACAGAGAAGTTGCAGCATTAGAAAATTGTAGCGAAATGCAGGAAGATCTGCAGCGGATAGGTACTTGGTGCAGGGAGTGGCAACTGTCCCTTAACATAGACAAATGTAATGTATTGAGAATACATAGAAAGAAGGATCCTTTATTGTATGATTATATGATAGCGGAACAAACACTGGTAGCAGTTACTTGTGTAAAATATCTGGGAGTATGCGTGCGGAACGATTTGAAGTGGAATGATCATATAAAATTAATTGTTGGTAAGGCGGGCACCAGGTTGAGATTCATTGGGAGAGTCCTTAGAAAATGTAGTCCATCAACAAAGGAGGTGGCTTACAAAACACTCGTTCGACCTATACTTGAGTATTGCTCATCAGTGTGGGATCCGTACCAGATCGGGTTGACGGAGGAGATAGAAAAGATCCAAAGAAGAGCGGCGCGTTTCGTCACAGGGTTATTTGGTAACCGTGATAGCGTTACGGAGATGTTTAATAAACTTAAGTGGCAGACTCTGCAAGAGAGGCGCTCTGCATCGCGGTGTAGCTTGCTCGCCAGGTTTCGAGAGGGTGCGTTTCTGGATGAGGTATCGAATATATTGCTTCCCCCTACTTATACCTTCCGAGGAGATCACGAATGTAAAATTAGAGAGATTCGAGTGCGCACGGAGGCTTTCAGACAGTCGTTCTTCCCGCGAACCATACGCGACTGGAACAGGAAAGGGAGGTAATGACAGTGGCACGTAAAGTGCCCTCCGCCACACACCGTTGGGTGGCTTGCGGAGTATAAATGTAGATGTAATGTAGATGTAGATGTAGATGAAGTGCTGCAATTCACACTTACCAGGACATGGCTCATGCTACACTTTGAAACTGGTACCTCTGATTATGTCATTCAGCAAGATGGAGCAACAAATAAACATCTTCCAAACAGTTGCATTGGTCGTATTGTACATGATGACATTATGTTCCGCTCTTGGCCACTTAGATCTCTGTAACTGGCACCAATGGATTTCATTTTTATGAGATTTTGTGGATGATCTTGTGTATGTGCTTCCTTACCCGAAAACAATTCCAGAAAAAAATGCTCATTTACAATGTGTTGGCGTCGGTGACATCACATATTCTTTAGAATGTACAGCGTGAACTCCCAAAGAGGAGTCATATAGGACACCTATGAAATGTCCCTAAGATTGTTCTTTTACTTTCTGCATTAGAGTCACATCATTATTTCCTTTTAATCTTCTGCCGAATACTTGTGTCGCAACAACGAATCATGTTTATTCGGAAAGGAACAATAATAATATAGGGAATAATAGTGATAATCATAATGATACATTCGTGGGGAAATGTAATTGAGTTTTAATGGCGAATCTTTATGAAATGATTTATTTCTCAATAAGTTCATGCGCATATCGAAGATAAAGTGTATGATATTCAAAGCATGTACAACCCATATGACTTCAATGCGGTATCAGCATACATGTGTCGACAAATTAATGACGAAAAAAAATTTCATATTTTCCTGCTGTTTGTAGAGGTAGGACGATGGCGACAAGTTATTTCTTGACAGTTTTTTAGGTGAAGTTCTGCAACGTGCGCCAAATGTAATGCAACTGGAACGACATCCATAGAGTTAATTATTAATGCATAGGTAATTAACGCGACTTTCAAATTAGCCCCTTCACGTCACGTACTCGTGTTATACAGGGTTTATTACTTCAGTGCTTGTAATTAATAATATGAATAATTAATTACCTTCCTGGATTTCACGTGGGGGCCTATGGATACACACAAGAGTAGTCCAGTTGAATCGTTCGTGGAAATTCCTCTTGTCTGTTTGTTTACATTGGGGCAGTAACGTTTATAAAGCACCACGCTCAATTTGCGCCGAGCGTTAATTTTAATTCCAACATGAACAAAAATGTCTTCCTCTACATTTATTACTGTTTGCACTTAAATGAACAGAAATAATTTCAAAATTTATTTAATTACGGAGAATTAAACAACACCCTCTTAATGTTAACTATCAGCCAGCATCTACCAATGTGAAACTCTTACAAAACAGTATTCAAGAGACACGAAACAGACATTTTTTTTAAAGGTGGAAAATGTTCTCTCTTATTATTAGAAATGTTGATGACTCCAGAGCACTTGTCCACGAGTCGCGGTCCGGCACACAGTTTTAATCTGCCAGGAAGTTTCAAGTTGACGAGTGTTTTTATTTGTACTTAACGTGAATACGATGTATAAGGGGCAGTCAAACGAAAACGAGACAGACGGAAAACAAGTTAACTGCTTATTATTATTTGAAAATAATCACCATAACAGTTAATATATTTTTTCCACTTTTGGAACTCTGAAGAAAGACATTCGTGGCATTGGATTTGCTTCTGGTTCCTGTTATGGGAATCGATATCCACAAACACGTAGTTTAATGATGAAAATGCATATTGCGACAAAAGAACTATAATCAGAAAAAGCGGCATCACTAGTGAGAATAGCAAACTAAAGAAGCTAGAAACCACAAAGGCCAGACCATGTCGCCAGATTTTGTGCACATGTTGAAGCCCGTTACTTCATCTCTGATGTTCCATGTTTGTGAAGAGGTTAGCTTGATGAAAATGGCTATACCATATACCAGTAACTATGAGCCTATAAATATTATTTGTGAGCAGGTTGTGAGGCGGAACAACCCGAACTACAATTCATGAACTATCTTACAATATCCTTTACCTCTTTTTCATCTTAAGCCAATGTATTAGTTTCCGTTACTACTGAGACTGAACTTGGACCAGTAAATTGATTAATTGTATCAATATATTCCCTGAATCCTACAAATGTAACAATATTTACAAGACAGTGTTGATCATATAACAAGATTTTGTACCTCGTCGATAAGTGAACCGAGTTTCACTTTGAAGATATTTTGAAGCCTTACCTGGAGGATATAATGTCAATTTAGCGCTACTCTGAAATCCTTGCAAACTTCCTCTTCAATCTCTGATGTGTTACAGTAATTACTTACAAGTGTAAATGGTGTAAATGTATGTGTTCTTTCCTGTGGAGCTTTGATGACAAAAGCGTTGAACAGAGTTTCCTTCGTTTGTTTCCGAGTGAAAGTACGAGGGCCTTTCAATAAGTAATGCCACACATTAAAAAAAATATTATTAATATATATATATCTATATATATATATATATATATATATATATATATATATATATATATATATATATATATATACAAACGTCCTTGATGGTGCTTCACATTTACGTTTGCTCTGTGCGCCGGTGAAGTTTCGAACCGTTCTGGCAGATGGCAGAGCTCTAGTACAGCGTTAAAATGGCGTCTACATACGACTCACGGTGCAAGCAGCGTGCTGTTATTGAATTCTTGTGTGCAGAAAAAGAAACCATGGTGAACACCTATAAACGTTTGTGTGCAGTGTATGGCGTTGCTGCAGTTGATAGGAGTACAGTTGGGGGGTGGGTAAAGAAAGTTACAGCCTCAGGAAATATAGAAACAGAGCTCCATGATCTGCCACGCTTGGGACGTCCTGTCACAGCTTCTGCTCCAGACATGCTGAATCGAGCGGATGCCATTATTCATGCCGACAGGCGTATCACAACTCGAAAATTGGCTCTACAGTTGCCGGTCAGCAATGGAAGTGCGTCTGCAATGATCGAGACTCTCGGATATACAAACAGGTGCTCACGATGGGTTTCACGAATGCTCACAGCGGACCACAAGATTCACATAAAGGCCATTTCATCTGAATTGTTGGAGCGCTTTGAGAACGACGGAGAGGTTTTTCTGTCACGGATCGTTATGGGGGATGAAAGCTGGGTGTACCACTTCGCACCAGAAACAAAACGACACTCCATGGAGTGGCATCATCCACATTCACCACAAAAGAAGAAATTCATGACAACCCCCCCCCTGGTGGAAAAGTCATGGTGACAGTCTTCGGGATTGTGATGGCGTCATTCTGGTGGATGTGGTGCCAAGAGGGTCAGCCATCAATACAGAGGCATACGTGAAGACTCTGAATAAACTCAAGAACCGCTTCTGGCGTGTTCAATCGACAAGAATCCAGCAGAAATCTTACTCCAACACGATAATGCACGCCGAAGCGCAAGTCTGAGAACCCGGGAACACATCGCCAAATTTGGTTCGACTTAACTGCCTCATCCACCCTTCAGTCCAGACCTGGTACCCTCGGACTTCCATCTCTTTGGGCCGCTTAAAGATTCTCTACGGGGAACACACACTGAAGATGACGAGAGTGTAGTCATGTAGTGGAGAACTGGCTACGCCTGCAGTACAAGAGCTTTTACCAGCAGGGAATACATGCTCTTCCAAAACGTTGGCGTACGGCCATAAAACGTGATGGAGACTCCGTATAAATATAGGACATGGACAAGACATGTCGATGTGTATTGTCACCAAATTCTGACTCTTAACAACGAATATGTTCTCACAAAAAAATGTGGGGCATTATTTATTGAACGACGCTCGTAGTTAACACTGAACTGTTAGTACATGGAGTTCATGAAAAAAATGTGCTCGTTTCCTTGCAGTCAAAAGTGAAGCATTTACTGAAATATAAGTTATGGTGCCGCCATGAACCATGGCCGTTGTCATTAGTGTGGTGGCTTGCGTGCCTCAGCGATGCAGATAGCCGTAACGTAGGTTAAACCACAACGGAACGGTATCTGTTGAGACGCCAGACAAACGTGTGATTCCTGGATAGGAGCAGCAGCCTTTGCAGTAATTGCAGGGGCAACAGCGTGGATGATTGACGATCTGGCCTTGTAACATTAACCAAAACACCACAGCTGTGCTGCTACTGTGAACGGCTGAAGGCAAGGGGAAACTACAACCCTAATTTTTCCCGGGGGCATGCGGCTTTACTGAATGGTTAAATGATGATGGCATCCGCTTAGGTCGCAGGTTCGAATCCTGCCTCGGGCATGGATGTGTGTGATGTCCTTAGGTTAGTTAGGTTTAAGTAGTTCTAAGTTCTAGGGGACTGATGACCTCAGAAGTTAAGTCCCAAAGTGCTCAGAGCCATTTGAACCATCCTCTTAGGAAAAATATTCCGGAGGTAAATTAGGCCCCCCATCCAGACCTCTGGGAGGGGTCTGCTCAAGAGGATGTCGTCATCAGGAGAAACGAAAATGGCGTTCTAATGGGCAGAACGTGGAATGTTAGATGCCTTAATCGGGCAGGTAGGTTAAAAAGGGAAACTGATAGGTTGAAGTTAGATGTAGTGGGAATTAGTGACGTTCGGTGGCAGGAGGAACAAGACTTCTGGTCAGGTGAATACAAGGTTGTAAATACAAAATCAAATAGGGATAATGCAAGAGTATGTTTAATAATGAATAAGAAAGTAGGAATACTAGTGGGTTACTACGAGCGGCGTAATGAAAGCACTATCGTAGCCGAGATAGACACGAAGCCCACACCCACCACAGTAGTACAAGTTTATATGCCAACTATCTCCACAGATGACGAAGAGATTGAGGAAATCTACGATGAGATAAAAGAAATTATTCAGATAGTTAAGGGAGACGAAAATTTAATTGTGATGGAAGAATGGAATTCGATAGCAGGAAGAAAAGGAGAAATAGTAGTTGAATGTGGACTGGGGGGAAAGTTCTGAAAGAGGAAGTCGCCTGGTAGAATTTTGCATAGAGCATAATTTAATCATCGCTAACACTTGGTTTAAAATCATGAAAGAAGAATGTGCACATGGAAAAGATCTGGAGACTCCGGAAGGTCTCATAATGATTATATAATGGTAAGACAGATATTTCGGAAAGATCTTTTAAATTGTAAGACATTAGTTGCAAATGTAGAATCTGACCACAGTTTACAGTTACGAACTGTGGATTAAACCTAAAGAAATCACAAAATGGTAGGAAATTACGGAGATGGGACCTAAATAAATTGAAAGGACGAGAGGTTTTGAGAATTTCAGACGGAGCGTTAGGCAACGATTGTCTAGGCAAAGAGAAAGGAATACAGTAGAAAACGAATGGGTAACACGAATGTGTAACTTTGAGAGATGGAATAGTAGAGACAGTAGACAATCAAAGAGGTGGCGTAGTAAACATTCTTGGATAAGACAGGATAAATTGAATATAACTTACGAAAGGAGAAAATATAAAAATGCAGCAAATGAAGCAGATGGAAGAGAATACAGTTGTCTGAAAAATGAAACTGACAGGAAGTGCAAAATGGCTAAGCAGGAACGGCTAGAGGCAAATGTAGAAGCATATATAGTTAGTGTTAAGATAGATATTGCATACAGGAAAATTAAAGAGACCTTTGGAGAAAAGGGAACCTGTATGAATATCAAGGGATCAGATGAAAAACCAATCCTAAGTAGAGAAGGGAAAGCAGAAAGGTGGAAGGTGTAGGAGAAGATTAGTGTTTAAAATCCCATCGACAACGAGGTCATTAGTGACGGAGCGCAAGCCCAGATTAGGGAAGGATGGGGAAGGGAATCGTCCGTGGCCTTTCACAGGAACCATCGCGGTATTTGGCAGAAGCGATTTAGGGAAATCACGGAAAACCTAAATCAGGATGGCCAGATGCGGGTTTGAACCGTCGTCCTCCCGAATGCGAGTCCAGTGTGCTAACCACGGCGCCACCTCCCTCGGTGGAAGGAGTATATACAGGGTGTTACAAAAAGGTACGGCCAAACTTTCAGGAAACATTCCTCACACACAAATAAAGAAAAGATGTTATGTGGACATGTGTCCGGAAACGCTTAATTTCCATGTTAGAGCTCATTTTAGTTTCGTCAGTATGTACTGTACTTCCTCGATTCACCACCAGTTGGCCCATTTGAAGGAAGGTAATGTTGACTTCGGTGCTTGTGTTGACATGCGACTCATTGCTCTACAGTACTAGTATCAAGCACATCAGTACGTAGCATCAACTGGTTAGTGTTCATCACGAACGTGGTTTTGCAGTCAGTGCAATGTTTACAAATGCGGAGTTGGCAGATGCCCATTTGATGTATGGATTAGCACGGGGCAATAGCCGTGGCGCAGTACGTTTGTATCGAGACAGATTTCCAGAACGAAGGTGTCCCGACAGGAAGACGTTCGAAGCAATTGATCGGCGTCTTAGGGAGCACGGAACATTCCAGCCTATGACTCGCGACTGGGGAAGACCTAGAACGACGAGGACACCTGCAATGGACGAGGCAATTCTTCGTGCAGTTGACGATAACCCTAATGTCAGCGTCAGAGAAGTTGCTGCTGTACAAGTTAACGTTGACCACGTCACTGTATGGAGAGTGCTACGGGAGAACCAGTTGTTTCCGTACCATGTACAGCGTGTGCAGGCACTATCAGCAGCTGATTGGCCTCCACTGGTACACTTCTGCGAATGGTTCATCCAACAATGTGTCAATCCTCATTTCAGTGCAAATGTTCTATTTACGGATGAGGCTTCATTCCAACGTGATGAAATTGTAAATTTTCACAGTCAACATGTGTGGGCTGACGAGAATCCGCACGCAATTGTGCAATCACGTCATCAACACTAGATTTTCTGTGAACGTTTGGGCAGGCATTGTTGGTGATGTCTTGATTGGGCCCCATGTTCTCCCACCTACGTTCAATGGAGCACGTTATCATGATTTCATACGGGATACTCTACCTGTGCTGCTAGAACATGTGCCTTTACAAGTACGACACAACATGTGGTTCATGCACGATGGAGCTCCTGCATATTTCAGTCGAAGTGTTCGTACGCTTCTCAACAACAGATTCGGTGACCGATGGATTGGTAGAGGCGGACCAATTCCATGGCCTCCACGCTCTCCTGACCTCAGCCCTCTTGACTTTCATTTATGGGGGCATTTGAAAGCTATTGTCTACGCAACCCCGGTACCAAATGTAGAGACTCTTCGTGCTCGTATTGTGGACGGCTGTGATACAATACGCCATTCTCCAGGGCTGCATCAGCGCATCAGGGATTCCATGTGTCGGAGGGTGGATGCATTTATCCTCGCTAACGGAGCACATTTTGAACATTTCCTGTAACAAAGTGTTTGACGTCACGCTGGTACGTTCTGTTGCTGTGTGTTTCCATTCAATGATTAATGTGATTTGAAGAGAAGTAATAAAATGAGCTGTAACATGGAAAGTAAGCGTTTCCAGACACATGTCGACATAACATATTTTCTTTCTTTGTGTGTGAGGAATGTTTCCTGAAAGTTTGGCCGTACCTTTTTGTAACACCCTGTAGAGGGTCTATACAAGAGCGATGTACCTGAGGGCAATAATATAGTAGAAATGGAAGAGGACCTAGATAATGAGAGGGGAGATATGATACTGCGTGAAGAAACTGACAGAGCACTGTAAGACCAAAGTCGAAACAAGGCCCCGGGCGTAGAGAACATTCCATTAGAACTACTGATAGCCTTGGGAGAGACAGCCATGACAAAAGTGTTCCATCTGAAGAACAAGATGTATGAGACAGGTGAAACATCCTCAGACTTCAAGAAGAAAATAATAATTCCAATTCCAAAGATAGCAGGTGCTGAAAAGTGTGAAAATTATCGAACTATCAGTTTAATAAGACACGCTTGCAAAATACTAACACGAATTCTTTACAGACGAATGGAAAAATTGGTAGAAGCTGACCTCGGGGAAGATCAGTTTGGATTCCGTAGGAATGTAGCAACACGCGAGGCAATACTGACCCTACGACTACTCTTAGAAGGTAGGTTAAGGAGAGGCAGACTTGCGTTTACAGCATTTGTAAACTTACAAAAAGCTTTTGACAATGTTGACTGGGACAATCTCGTTGAAATTCTGAAGATAGCAGCAGTAAAATATCGGAAACGAAAGGTTATTGACAACATGTGCAGAAAGCATATTGCAGTTATAAGAGTCGAAGGGCATACAAGGGATGCAGTGGTTGAGAAGAGAATGAAACAGGGTTGTAGCCTATCCCAGATATTATTCAGAAGAAACTGTTACCTTAAATGTGGTTACATGTAAGGTAACAGTTTCTTCTTCTGAAGATGCCCCTAGGTGGCGTTGAAAACTAGTTAAAGAATTTTAAATTCTATTTCCAACCGGTTGGATGGAAATTTGTGACATTGTAGTATTCCAGGAGGTATCACAGCCTGTATCTGTGGGTCGAAGTAATAGATATGTCACACAAGCCTCTACGTATGTTATATATACCCACACTGTAGCTACGCTTTGATGGCCTTAAGCCGTTATTTTAATAAAAATAAACTTTAATTAGTTTAATTCACATATTTAAATATTAGTTATAAAAAAGGAATGCAGTGTAATCCTAACAGAGTAAAGGAGTAAGAATACTCTAGATTATAATTCGTATTTTTGTATTTATCAGTAATACAGACAATAGTGTCTTGCTCTCACTATGTTCAGATCTGTTCTGTAAGAGCCTTAACCGTTAGCACTAATCGGTTCGATGTGCTGTGTAGTTGTGAACTGGAAGTTTAAACAATATATCGGTATTGTTTGAGCAGATTTAGCCAAAAAGCGAATTCGCCATATGGTCGGCACTGATTCCAAAGATCACGAGTTTTTCCGAAGTGTGATAAATCAATTAAAGAAATAGAAAGTCTTGTTTTCGGAGATAGTTCAAGAGACTGAACTTATTAACAGATAAAGAATACGGACAGCGAACGGAATTGAAGTGATAATACTTGATATTCGTTTTTCTGAAATTTTAACGCAGCGAAAATTGCACTAAGCGATAGTCCATTGTTCAGTAATCAGCCAATGTTAACCATCAGTCTAGCATCTCTGGTCGCGGTAGGAAGCAAGCATTGAAATCATTTTTGATACGAAAAAGTGGTTTCAGAATATAACCAAAAGACATTTCATTTTGCTACGCCCAAGACTGTAAAACCAGATAATGAAAATTTCTTTACCTCTAATTAATTCCTGTCAGAGAATTGAATCAACGACCTTGAGCTCACGGCCGGCCGATGGTGGCCGAACGGTTCTAGGCGCTTCAGCCTGGAACCGCGCGACCGCTACGGTCGCAGGTTTGAATCCTGCCTCGGGGATGGGTGTGTGTGGTGTCCTTAGGTTAGTTAGGTGTAAGTAGTTCTAAGTTCTAGGGGACTGATGACCTGAGATGTTAAGTCCCATAGTGCTCAGAGCCTTTTTTTTTTTTTTTTTTTTTTTTTTTTTTTTTGAGCTCACGATTAAAGTAAACTGCATTTAACCTGGACAGTGTAAAGTAAACTGCATTTAACCTGGACAGTGTTTTCTTCCACGTTCCTGAGATACATCGATGTGTGCTTCATAATATAGTCTACTGCTAGAACTTAACAAGAAAGAAAGTCGTAAGCACATAGAACTTTTAATACGACCTTCAATAAAAAATAGCCCGGACAACACGATATTAAATACAACATGCAGAGATTTGTGATACGTTGTGGAACTAGTGAACAAAGGAATATGTGCAACATAAACTCGCGAAAGCATACATATGGAAAATGTAATATACTAGCTGAATATGTAATACGCACAAAGTTATCTTTCAAGAATAAATACAATGTATCAGATCAAATAGTGGACATGGACATCGTAGCACAAAGAAAATTCAAAATAAAGTTTCGAACTTCTGTAAGGTGATCTCACGAGTGAGAGAAACTGCTAGTCACTTGAATCCAGTGATGGTTAAAGTAGAAAAGGATACTATCGCCACATATTGTCCTGAAGTCATAAGAAAAAACAAAGACAAAGTCCATTACGGTAAGTTAAAATACAAAATGGAACGTGAAGATGAAAACACTTATGCATAACCTGAGAGCACGCGTAAATTCCAGCAACGAAAATACAATCGCAACACACGGTCCTTGCTGCAGTCTCACCGTATTCCTGATTGTTGTCGGTAGAATGTGCCCGTCTCGAAATCAGAGGCCAAGTGTGTAATTTACTTCCAGCAGGAGAATCAGCAGAGCAGAGTGCTTTATGCATAGCTTCACGAGGCGTCCAAACCGAAATTTTCGCGGTCAGCCCCCTGAATAGCTGACAGCAGCCGAAATTTACATTTTCTACTAAGATATACTCTATAGGTCTTTGCAAAGATGCATCTCGCAATCAGACACAGACGGCTAAGCGTCGATCGTCTTTGAATTGACAAGTGGTGGGCGAATACGCGATATGAAAGACGTTCGCGCAAAAGCTGATGTGGTTCACAGCGTGAGGATTCTTGTTTACGGAGAGAAATTTTGTGTACGGCTGCAGCCTTTCTTGGCGTTCGTCACTGAAGGTAAAATCTTCTATGGAGTAAGGCCACGTCGTGTCCCTCTTGAATTTTTTCTATGTAATCGTCGTTTCGACCCCTCTGCTGGCATAATCTCCGAAATCTTGTAGTGTTCAAGGTTAGCGGAGTACAGAAATACTGAAGATTGTATCCTATACGCGAAAAGGAAAGTAAACATTCCCTCTTGTCATACGAAATTACGACGTGACGTATTTGAGAATAGAGATAACAGCTTAAGCGTATTTTTCGATTATAGTTACGATTTGTAGGTCGTACTGTGTGTCTTGATGTCCTTACTCGCGTAGAACTTGTTTTTCCGATACGCTATTCGTTTTATTTCCAAGAAATGTTTCTCTTATATGTGTGTAATTGATCTTAATAGTTGCAATTCCGTGTTAGCACATTATCATAATCGAAACTGCCTGCGTTTCTTATGTTTCAAGATATTGACAACAATATGACACTACAGTTTCGTAGCTTTTCATGACTTTTGTCTCATGTTGACTGTTGTTATATCCCCCGTCCTTCCTTCTTCCATTTATTGTCCACATTAAACAATTCCCAGTCCAAGTAATTAATAAACAAAGTCTTTTATGCAGATCTGAGAGGAGCGAAGATTACAATAAGCTTTTAAGTTTACTTAGCTTGTCATGATGAGATGGCTCCAATTCTTCTTGTCTAGGGGTCTGATTCCTGAAACTGAAAATCTAACTGCACGTCCTCACAGATGGTTTGAACTAAATAAATTGGAAGATTGTTATTGAAGAATTTATTACGTAAATAAATGTCCCACTGATTTTCTCACATTTTAGTATATCATACAGTATTTTGATTTTTCACATAAACAAAGCCTAAATTACATTGTTCGCACCTATTATACAAAAACACATCCGACCAGATCAGAGGCAAGCTTACGACTCCCCCACTCCGCGGAAATACAATATTCCAAAGGGTTTACAATTTTTCTTAACAAATGAAATCCTATTAGTTTTCGTTAGATTATTAACTTCGATAATTAATTCATAAATGAATCCAGAAATCAAGATAGTAAACAGTACAGGATTGCGTAGTTAATAATAGAAATTTTAAGTATGCAAAAAAAGTGTAATTTCAAATGTTTCTAAACGAAATAATTAGAACTGTACATTCAGAACTAATACTTATCGATTATAACACCGAAACTAAAATATTTTATAAAGTAATTCTTTTCATAAATTTTAGCTTTTACCATGTATAAAGTTAATGAAAGTTTTCAGAAAATCAACCGAGATAATATTGACCTGTCCAAAATTCGAAAAATAATACTGGTATCGACAATTACTGTTGAGGAAAAGTAATGTTAGAGCAGACTGTCCCGTCACACTATTTCAGCGGTCAAATATGCTGCTGTGGAAAACCAAAGGACGAGACGAATTAAGTAACGTACCATATTAACAACTCGGTGGAAAACAACGAAATCGCCGAAGCATGTTGCCAGCGGTCTCCTAATCGCGCGCAGAAAGCCGCACGTCACATGGCCGGAGGTGAGCGTCACTAGCTCCAAATAGGGCTGGCCCCAAAACTCAAGGCAGTTGAAGGAACGGGAAAAGATAGCATGTGTCAGGGAGCAGTTACCGTGCACTGTGGCGATTTTCTTCATTACAACATGGCCGTAAGACAACATTTAGATGACTTTACACGGGGAAGAATCATCGGAAAACTGGAAGAAGAAGAAAGTTGACGAGTGTGGACCAGGAGTTTGGTACTGGTCACAGCATTGTTCCCGTGCATAGGGAGCATTCCGAACAACAGGCACTGCTGCCTGGAAGAGAGGAGGTGGTACACCACAGTCACTACAGCAACAGATGACTGCTACATTGTGCAGCAGGTTAAGAAGTTGGTGCAACTGCAACAACATTCAAGAGAAACTTCCTGGCAGATTAAAACTGTGTGCCGGACCGAGACTCGAACTCGGGACCTTTGCCTTTCGCGGGCAAGCGCTCTACCAACTGAGCTACCCAAGCACGACTGACGCCCCGTCCTCACAGCTTTAATTCCGCCAGTACCTCGTCTCCTACCTTCCAAACTTCGCAGAAGCCCTCCTGCATACCTTGCAGAACTAGCTCTCCTGGAAGAAAGGATATTGCGAAGACATGGCTTAGCCACAGCCTAGGGGATGTTTCCAGAATGTGATTTTCACTCTGCAGCGGAGTGTGCGTTGATATAACGGGGCGTGAGTCGTACTTGGGTAGCTCAGTTGGTAGAGCACTTGCCTGCGAAAGGCAGAAGTCCCGAGTTCGAGTCTCGATCCGGCACACAGTTTTAATCTGCCAGGAAGTTTCATATCAGAGCACACTCCGCTGCAGAGTGAAAATCTCGTTCTGGGAACATTCAAGAGGACTGCAAGGTATGCAATCTCATGCTCCACAATGGCACGACTAATGCATGGAGGCTAGTCTCTTTGCCCGACGACCAGTACCTTGTGTTCCGTTGACACCCGGACTTCTGCGGCACCGTTTGCAATGATGCCAAGAGCATAGGGACTAGACGAACGAGGAAAGTGGTCGAGTGCTCTTCTCGGATGGAAGTAGTTTCAGGTTGTGAGAAGTGATTCTGGCCGTACCCTCGTATGGAGAGAGGTGGGGACAGGTAATTCATCAGGCAACATTGTCGAATGTGATTGTTTTGGTGGTCCACTTGCTATGGTGTGGGGAGGTGTAATGTTATGTAGGTGTATTGACCTCCAGATTTTTTGAACACGGTACACTAACCAGTCAACGTTATTTTGACACTTTACACCTTTTTCAAGTACAGCTTAACAAGATTACATTCTCCCCTGACTTCATTTTTATGGAAGACTGCGCAACCACATCTAACAGCGCAGATGGAGGTGCTATTGGAACGAGACAATATTCGGAGAATGGACTGGCCTGCCCGTTCCTACTACTTAAATCCAATCGAGCACGTGTGGAATGGGTTGGGGAAACGTATTGTAGTATGTCCAGGTGCAGCAATAACAATCCAGCAGCTGTCAACCGCACTCGTGGAGGAATGGAACGCCCTGTCACAAGAACTCCTTACCAACCTTGAGGCCCGGATGGGAGGACGTTGCACAGCACACATTGCCATCTATGGTGATCAGAATCTTATTAAGAACAGCGCCTTGTCATTTGTAATGCCCATAACGTCGATATGCAGCAGGATTTTAGAACATACACTACTGGCATCAAAATTGCTACACCAGAGCCATTTGAACCATTTTTTTGAACATTTACGGGACATAATAGGGAAGTCAGTTCGTGCACAAAATCCTGCAGCGGCAACACTTTCGCAATTACGGATGGCTATAGCGGTACCATAGCTCAGTATTTCTGCAGGGGACTTCCAACGACATGTTGAGTCCACAACACTTCGCGCTGCTGCACTACGTCTGGCAAAAGGAGCTCGGACACCCCATAAGTTCTATGACCTCGGTGTGTAAGCGGAACAGAGACGATGGGGCATAATTCTTCCGAACATGCGGAGCAGCATATGGAAAACGCACTGACGTAAGCGGCTTCGACAATGCCGAGATTGTTACACTACTGGTCATCAAAACTGCTATACCACGAAGATGACGTGCTACAGACGCGAAATTTAACCGACAGGAAGAAGATGCTGTGATATGCAAATGATTAGCTTTTCAGAGCATTCACACAAGGTTGGCGCTGGTGGCGACACCTACAACGTGCTGACATGAGGAAAGTTTCCAACCGATTTCTCATACACAAACAGCAGTTGACCGGAGTTGCCTGGTGAAACGTTGCCATGCGTACCATCGCGTTTCCGACTTTGATAAAGGTCGGATTGTGGCCTATCGCGATTGCGGTTTATCGTATCGCGACATTGCTGCTCGCGGGTTGGTCGAGATCCAATGACTGTTAGGAGAATATGGAACCCGTGGGTTCACGAGGGTAATACGGAACGCCGTGTTGGATCCCAACGGCTTCGTATCACTAGTAGTCGAGATGCCAGGCACCCTATCCGCATGGCTGTAACGCATCGTGCAGCCACGTCTCGATCCCTGAGTCAACAGATGGGGACGTTTGTAAGACAACAGCCATCTGCCCGAACAGTTCGACGACGTTTGCAGCAGCATGGACTATCAGCTAGGAGACCATGGCTGCGACTACCCTTGACGCTGCATCACAGACACGAGCGCCTGTGATGGTGTACTCAACGACGAACCTGGGTGCACGAATGGCAAAACGTCATTTTTTCGGATGAATCCAGGTTCTGCTTACAGCATCATGATGGTCGCATCCGTGTTTGACGACATCGCGGTGAATGCACATTGGAAGCGTGTATACTGGCGTATCACCTGGCGTGATGGTATGGGGTGCCATTGGTTACACGTCTCGGTCACCTCTTGTTCGTATTGACGGCACTTTGAACAGTGGACGTTACATTTCAGATGTGTTACAACCCGTGGCTCTACCCATTATTCGATCCCTGCGAAACCCTAAATTTCAGAAGGATAATGTACGACCGCATGTTGGACGTCTAGTACGGGCCTTTCTGGATACAGAAAATGTTCGATTGCTGCCCTGGCCAGCAAATTCTCCAGATCTCTCACCAATTAGAAACGCCTGGTCAATGGTGGCCGAGCAACTGGCTCGTCACAATACTCCAGTCACTACTCTTGATGAACTGTGGTGTCGTGTTGAAGCTGCATGGGGAGCTGTACTTGTGCACGCCATCCAAGCTCTGTTTGACTCAATGCCCAGGCGTATCAAGGCCGTTATTACGGCCAGAGGTGATTGTTCTGGGTCCTGATTTCTCAGGATCTATGCACCCAAATTACGTGAAAATGTAATCACATGTCAGTTCTAGTATAATATATTTGTCCAATGAATACCCGTTTATTATCTGCATTTCTTCTTGGTGTAGCAATTTTAATGGCCATTAGTGTTCCAACATTATGAATTATCTCGAAGAAAACGGTCTATTGACGTACAGTCAACATGGGTTTAGAAAACATCGTTCCTGTGAAACACAACTAGCTCTTCATTCACATTTAGTGTTGAGTGCTACTGAAAGGGATTTCAGATCGATTCCGTATTTTTGGATTTCCGGAAGGCTTTTTACACGCTACCACACAAGTGGTTCTAGGAAATAGCGGGCTTATGGAATATCGTCTCAGTTATGTGACTGGATTTGTGATTTCCTGTCAGAGAGGTCACAGTTCGTAGTAATTGACGGAAAGCCATCGAGTAAAACAGAAGTGATTTCTGGCATTCCCCAAGCTATTGTTATAGGCCCTTTGCTGTTCCTTATCCATATAAATCTATCTCCAAATAATTGGAGGGAATCCGAGCAGCCGTCTTCGGTTGTTTGCAGATGAGGCTGTCGTTTATCGACTAATAAAGTCATCAGAAGATCCATACAAACTGCAAAACGATTTAGAAAAGATATCTGCATGGTGTGAAAAGTGGAAATTTACCCTAAATAACGAGAAGTGTGAGGTCATCAACATGAGTGCTAAAAGGAACTCGTTAAACTTCGGTTACACGATAAATCAGTCTAATCTAAAAACCGTAAATTCAACTAAATACCAAGGTATTACAATTACGAACAAGTTAAATTGGAAGGAACACATAGAAAATGTTGTGGGGAAGGCTAACCAAAGAATGCGTTTTATTGGCAGGACACTCCGTCCTCTTTTAGAATCCTTACCAGATAGGACTGACGGAGAATATCGAAAAAATTCAAAGAAAGGCAGCACGTTTTGTATTATCGCGAAATATGGGAGAGTAGTGTCACAGAAATAATACAGGATTTGGGCTGGAAATCATTAAAAGAAAGTCGTTTTTCGTTGCGACGGAATCTTCTCACGAAATTCCAATCACCAACTGTCTCCTCGGAATGCGAAAATATTTTGTTGACACCGACCTACATAGGAGGAACGATCACCACGATAAATTAAGCGAAATCAGAGCTCGTACGGAAAGGTATAGGCGTTCATTCTTTCCGTGCTCTATACGAGATTGGAATAATAGAGAACTGTGAAGGTGGTTCGATGAACCCCCTGCCAGGCACTTGTATGTTATTTGCAGAGTATCCATGTAGATGTAAATGCAGGGGAGCGTTGTAAATCGTGGTGACTTCCCTGCAATTATGAAAGTGACATTTCTTTTCGTCTCGTTGTGTATTTCATTTAGTGACATTCTGTGCTGTACAGCAGCAGTTCTTTTTATGTGCGGTCCAAATTTGATCAAGCTATGTTACTTGGCAGAGAGTCACCATGCGAAATCACTTTGTTCCTTAAAATGTGCACGCGAGTGTATGATGGCGCCCCGAACGGCGAAAGAGCCCGGTGTGGGTGTGGGAGGGACTAGACGCCGTGTCACTCAGGGCCCGGAGCGGGTATAAGCGCCAGTGGTGGGTGAGTGGCGCCAGCACGAACGCTTTTAGTAAACACGGGCCCCCCGCAGGCGCAGATAACCCGCGACCCCTGATAAGCCACAGCTGGCCGCGCCGTTGCGTCAGCTTAGCAACCTGATGGAGCGACACTCTTGCGTCAGCACGCCTTGTCCTGTTGCCGAGCGACATACTCTGCGCTCCTAAATTTGTACCCCGCTTATCCGAGCCGTGATTATAATGAGCTAGTTTATCTCTTCCGAGATATTTAATGCTTGAAACTCAAAAGTTTCCTACGTCTTTTAGGGTACGTTTATGCTGGTGCTTCGCTGCCCACTGCTGCCCGTCGCTAGTCACGCAGTCATCTACAAGGGTTGAACAAAAATATGGACGCTCAGCAAGAAATGCATGTTTGAACGTAAATGTAGATGACAGAAAAGCCGGCAGGTTGCACTGTTTATAGCATCGCTTCTTGAAAAAAGTAATGTAAATCAACTAATCGATATGTAACTACAATGGAACCGTTATACGTGCTCATAGAATTGTAATTACTATTATCTTTGTATCGTAGTATGTAAGAAAAAGCTTTCTTTGTTTCACGTTCTTGTCTTCTCCTTTGTCTTCTGTGTCTGGATGGTTCTGATGTCGTGTCAGACGGTCGCATATAGATCACGGTCTGTAAATAATTATTTCAATTGTCTGTAGTGTCATGATAATTTTTGTTAAATATATATGCAAATAGCTTCGTAGTATGTGTTTTTTGTTAGTGGCAAAAAGCACGTTCTATGACGCATAATTATCGTTTACGTAATAATTAAATGTTGCCCTGGCCATTTTGTGTAAGTCCATTGTATAGCAGTGACGCCATTGGTGTCAAAAATGGTAAAACTATTTTAATACTCATTTAATTGCAAAAAGTATTAAAGAAAATAATCTAAAAATGCAGAACGGCGTCTTGTAAAGTTTTTCATTTCTTTTTGTAGGCCAGAGGTACAGTTTTATTGAAAACAATTATTTCAATTGTATACGCTGCCGTTGCACATAGGCAGCTGTACTGGAGCATCAAACCTCACAGACAAAAATAAATAATTAATTGAGTATTATATTTAGTTTGCTTATCGCGTAACATTAAAGAAAGCTATTTTTTAATCCATCGTGAGTAAGACGGATGTCTTCACGTTGGAATACGTATGGTTTTTCTGTGCGATAGCGCCCTGAGAAAATTTAGCCTTGGCTTTTAAAGAACATAAGAGTTTTTTTAACAAAACATTTCATCCCAAATTTAACAGGATATTTTATTTCATTCACTTTTTAAAAAAGTTACTCGATATGTTGTATTTGAACCCAACGGCACCTGTGCAAAGATCTCAATATGTTGCGAACGTCAGTCGTGGTCAGAATAGTATTTTGTGTACTTATGCGCTACCTCGGGACTGAGTGAATTCGAACGTGAGCAAATGTTTGGTGCTCTATGACGGGAATACAGAAGTACTAATAACTTAGGAATGAAATAAATAGAAGAGCAGGGATCAAAAGGCGAAATGGCTGCAGGAAAAATGTAAAGAAATCGAAAAAGAAATGATTGTCGGAAGGAATGACTCAACATACAGATAATCTTCCGTGAAATTAAAACCAAGAGCTGTAACATTAAGAGTGCACTGTTAAGTGAATAGGAGAAGGTGAATAGGTGGAAAGAGTACACTGAAGGTTCTATGACGGGGAGGGCTTGTTTGTTGAGGTGTTAGAAGAAGAAACAGAACTCGATATAGAAGAGAGAGGGGAGCCAGTATTAGAATCAGAAAGTCATTGGAAGACTTAAAATTGAATAAGGCAGATGGGTTATAAAATATTCCGTCGGAATTTCTAAAATCATTGTGGGAAGTAGCAACAAAACGACTATTCACGTTGGTGTGTAGAATGTATGAGACTGGCGATATACCGTCAGACTTTCGGAAAAAAAATCCTACCCTCTATTCCGAACATAGCAATAGCAGACAAGTGTGAGAATTAGCGTGCAATCAACTTTACAGCTCATGTACCAAAGTGGCTGACAAGAACAATATACAGAAGAATCGAAAAGAAAATTGCATGTCTGTTAGATAAAGATCAGTTTGGCTTTAGGAAAAGTAAAAGTAATATTGAGGGAGTTCTGGCGTTGCGGTTGATAACGTAAGCAAAACTGAACAAAAATCAGACGCGGTCATAGGATTTGTCGACCTGCAGAACGCGTTCGACAAAAGAAAATGGTGCAAATTGTTCGAAATTCTGAGAGAAAAGTAGGGATAAGCTACAGGGAAAGACGGATAATATGCAATATGTACAAGAACCAAGAGCAAACAGTAATAGTGGAAGACCAAAAACGAAGTGCTCCTGTTGAAGACGGTGTAAGAGACAATGCTGTCTTTCGCCCCTACTGTTCAATCTATACTTCGAGTAAGCAATGATGGAAATAAAAGAAAGGTTCAAGAGTAAGTTTAAAATTCATGGTGGAAGGATGTCAATTTTAAGAGTCGCTGATGACATTGCTAACAAGGGAACCTCCCCATCACACCCCCCTCAGATTTAGTTATAAGTTGGCACAGTGGATAGGCCTTGAAAAACTGAACACAGATCAATCGGGAAAACAGGAAGAAGTTGTGTGGAACTATGAAAAAAATAAGCAAAATATACAAACTGAGTAGTCCATGCGGAAGATAGGCAACATCAAGGATGATCTAGTCTCAGTAGCGCCGTGGTCCCGTGGTTAGCGCGAGCAGCTGCGGAACGAGAGGTCCTTGGTTCAAGTCTTCCCTCGCGTAAAAAGTTTAATTTTTTATTTTCAGACAATTATCAAAGTTCAGGTACTCACACATAATCAACTTCTCTCCAAAATTCCAGGACATGTTCAGATTTGCTTGGACATATGCAGAATTTGACAGTCTACACACGGAAAAATTTGAAAACGTTAAAAACATATGTTTTGACAGAGCACAGGGTAAACTGAGCGACTGTGAAACTGTTGCATTCATTTGTTGCAGTTTATGTGACAAACTCTTATGTTTTCATCACTTTTTCGGGATTGATTATCACATCCACAAGAAAACCTAAATCGGGCAAGGTAGAAGAATCTTTTTACCCATTCGCCAAGTGTACAAGTTAGGTGGGTCGACAACATATTCCTGTCATGTGACGCACATGCCGTCACCAGTGTCGTATAGAATATACCAGACGTGTTTTCCTGTGCAGGAATCGGTTGACCTATGACCTTGCGATCAAATGTTTTCGGTTCCCATTGGAGAGGCACGTCCTTTCGTCTACTAATCGCACGGTTTTGTAGTGCGGTCGCAAAACACAGACACTAAACTTATTACACTGAACAGAAACGTCAATGAACGAACGGACAGATCATAACTTTGCGAAAATAAAGAAAGTAAAAATTTTGCTCGAGGGAAGACTTGAACCAAGGACCTTTCATTCCGCAGTTGCTCACGCTAACCACGGGACCACGGCGCGACTGAGCCCAGCATCTCCTTGATGTTGCCTATCTTGCACATGGACTACTCAGTTTGTATATTTTGCTTATTTTATTCATAGTTCCACACAACTTCTTCCTGTTTTCTCGATTGATCTGTGTTCAGTTTCTCAAGGCCTATCCACTGTGCCAACTAATAACTAAATCTGAGGGGGGTGCGATGGGGAGGTTCCCTTGTAAGAATTACAGGACGTGTTGAATGGAACGAGTACAGAATATGGATTGAGAGTACATCGAAGAAAGCCGAAAGTAATGAGAAGTAGCGGGAATGAGAACAGCGAGAGACGAAGTAAACGAAGTTAAGGAAATCTGCTACTTAGACAGCAAAATAATCCATGACGGCCGGAGCAAGGAGGACATTAAAATCAGATTAGCTCCGGCGAAAAGGGCATTCTTGACAGGAGAAATCTGCTACTATTAAACACTGGTTTTAATTTCAGGAAGAAATGTCTGAGAATGTACGTTTGGAGCACAGCATTGTATGGAAGACGGACATGGACTGTGGGAAAACCGAAACAGAAACAAAAATCTAAGCTTTTGAGATGTGGTGCTGCAGAAGAATGTTGAAAATTACGTGGACTGATAACATAAGTAATGAGGAGTTCTCGGCAGTTTTGGCGAGGAAAATAAGAAGAAGGGGACAGGATAATAGGTCATCTGTTGAGATACGAGGCATACACCCAGCAAATGCTGGAGGAAGAAGATTACAAGTGCTACTCTGAAATAAAAAGTTCAGCATAGGAGTGGAATTCGTGGCGGGCCGCATCAAACCATCCTGAAGACTGGCTGAAAAACATCTTTGAAGAAGACTGTGACGAATAATAAGAGCACGAAAGCTACAGGAGAACTGAATGTCGCATTCAAGAACCCTGCCAGCAAAAAAATAACACGAGGAAAGCTCCATAAGTTGGGAATTACATGTCGAGCTGTCATTCCAAGACCACTCATCACTGATGCAAATGCCAGTAACAGGAAAACATGGTACCGAAGCCCTAAAGCCTGGACTACGGAGCAATGGAGGAAAGTCATTTCGTCGGATGAGTCTTATTTCACATTGTTTCCAACTTCTGGCCAAGTTTACGTGTCAAGAGTGAAGTATGGCAGGGGTTCGGTGATGATTTTGGCTATAATATCGCGGTATTTCACGGGCCCCTTGAGTACTCTGATAGATGGCGTTACCGCCAGGGATTATGTGACCATTTTGGCTGATCATGTCCATCCCTTGGTACAGTTTTTCTTCCCTAATGATGATGCTGCGTTCCAAGACGATAGGGCCCTTATTCAGAATGCTCACATCGTTCAGGATTGGTTTGTGAGCGCGAGGACGAATGGTCGTAATTCCCTGGCCACCACAATCGCCAGATCTCGATATTATTAAGTCTTTGTGATCTACTCTAGAGAGAAAAGTGCGTGACCGCTCCATCATCGTTAGCTGAATTGGCCACTGTTTAGCCGGAATAACGGTATACGATTTCCTCTAAAGCCATAGAGCCAATCCATTATGAGACGACTGGAAGTTGTTTTGAACGCCCAAGGGTTTCTACGCCGTATTAGGCATGGCTAATGCGTTGTGTTTTTGATGTTTCGATATTTTTGTCCACCTCCTGTACCTTCCCATTGACAGCCATTACCCTGCCGCTGTTCACTTTGCTAGTTGAATTTATTACTTTTAGTTTGTGAAGCAAACAATATCGTTCCGACATCGTCTGACGACTGTCCTAGTGATTCGTTCAAGCCAAAAATATCGTTTTAGAAAGGGAAAAGAAGAAGATGTATGGATGCACTCTTTGAATGTAGACCATCCAAACCTCCACCAGAATTAACAATTGCTCAAAAATTATACAGCACAGACCAAACAAATGTGATACTGTTCCTGCAAGCCTGGCGTCTTGCGATCGTGATTTGGGACTTGGCGATCTACATTGTCATCTGTGGTGAGTGCCTACCATATATTGATTAACTGATGCCGTAGGTACTGTTCACAAGCACACTACGCCTGACCAATGCGAGATCATCTGTAGATGAACTTGATGACCCAGGTGCCGAATGAGTACGTTATCAGGCTGCTGGAACGTCGTGTAGAGGAGGAGCGCCACTCCAAGCTACTCACGAGGTTCCAGGGCTCCCATGAGTTGCTATATCAGCCGTAGCAGCTGATGAGATGTCGAGTGGCCCCTTAAGAAGCCGAACTGCTCATCTGGGATGAGGGCCTTGGCAACAATGTAACGAAGGCGGCGCCTAGTGTAAAGCCTCTCAAATGCTTTAGAGAAGAAAGACAGCAAGTTTATTGACCGGTAGTTATGCAGCAGCTAACGATCTTTTCCGCCCTTCAGAATGGCCATCACTTTTCCATGTTTCCACATGGCAGACTCTGGAGTGATGTAGATGGCGGTCAGCAGGCGATAAGGGATAGGAAGCAGTTGCTGCATAATCACTTTGTCAGGCCTATCAGATCAGTGTACCTTCTTTGGATTTAGGTGTTGGAGTTGCAGCCCCATTTCCTCCTCCTTCGCATCCACCTCTGCTCAATCATGTCGTCGTCTTCTATGGCTATCAGGAACCCAGGCAGGTCGCCCCCTACTAGGCGAATGTTCTCACAGTCGACTGGATCCATCATCGGCGTTTTTTGTCTATGAAGGGGGCACTTCCAGGCTCAGGTGCCTGGCACTGGACTTGGCATCACACTTGCTGACAACTTCGCGTCCCGTTGGCAGGGACGGAATCTACTGCTGCCATCAGAGAAACTGCTTCGTCATTCTTCGATGCTGATGGTGGCAATCTTGCCCACCTAAGTTGCAGTAGGAGTGCCTGTCCACTGCTTCTCGGATGTCTCGACGCAAATGGTTGAAGAGGCACTTTATCGGTGGATGATGGGTCATCTGCAGTTGGCGGAGAACCCAGTTTTTCTGGCTGCAGCTGTCTCGAAGTGTCTTGTGGCTGGGGCGGACGCCTGGGGCCACTGTTTGCAGCGTATGATGGGTGAGGAAGTCCAGTGCTGCTTTGGCATTCCAACAATGGTTGGATGCGGCACAGACGTATCGAGCACCTGAGCCTGGAAATGCCCCCAGTCAATACCATGGAGGGGGTGGCAGGTGCTACTTGGTGCTGTGCTGTGAACATTGCCGCCACATGGTTAGAAGACAGCGTACAGTCCATAGAGGCATCAGCAAATGAAGTGGCTAGCACACTGGACCAGCATTGAGGAGAATGTCTTCCATCAGGGCTCCAAAAATAGGGAAACTGCATGGTCAGGGATCGGAGCTGTATGGAGGATGTGTAAGGCTTCCCAACGAAACCACCTTGGCTGCACAAGCGTCTCCTAACCGAATTGCTTGTCTATGGAATGTCGCCTCAGTTGTGCCACTGGATGGTGATTTCCAGTCAGGAAGGTCACAGTTCGTAGTAATAAAAATGGTCCAAATGGCTCTGAGCACTATATGGGACTTAACATCTGAGGTCATCAGTCCCCTAGAACTTAGAACTACTTAAACCTAACTAACCTAAGGACATTACACACATCCATGCCCGAGGCAGGATTCGAACCTGAGACCATAGCGGTCGCGCGGTTCCAGACTGACGCGCCTAGAACCGCACCCCACACCGGCCGGCTCGTAGTAATAGACGCAAAGTCATCGAGAAGTACTATCTGGCGTTCCCAAAGGAAGTGTTATAGGCCCTCTCTATTGTTCCTGAACTATATTAACGATATGGGAGACAATTTCAAAATGATTTAGATATCTGTATGGCACGAAAAGTGGCAATTGACCCAGCATAAAGAAAACTGCCAAGTTATTCTCATGAGTACTAAAAGAAATCCGCTAAATTTCGATTTCGCAATAAATCACACAAATCTTAAGGCTGTAAATGCGACTAAATACTTAGGGATTACAATTACAAATAACCTAAACTGGAACGATCACACTGATAATGTTGTGGGTAGAACAAACCAAAGACTGCGATTCATTGGCAGAACACTTACAAGATGCAACAGGTCTACTAAAGAGACTGCTTACACCACGCTTGTCCGCCCCATTCTGGAGTATTGCTACGCGGTGTGGGATCCGCATAATGTGGGACTGACGCATGACATCGAAAAAGTACGAAGAAGTGTGGCTTGTTTTGTATTATCGCGAAATAGGGGAGATAGTGTCACAGACATGTTTTTTGCTCGCGTATGATGTCGTTTTTGGAAACCCAGAATCTACTCTGTAGGAATCAACATGGATTCCGGAAACAGCGATCGTGTGAGACCCAGCTCGCTTTATTTGTTCATGAGACCCAGAAAATATTAGATACAGGCTCCCAGGTAGATGCTATTTTCCTTGACTTCCGGAAGGCGTTCGATACAGTTCCGCACTGTCGCCTGATAAACAAAGTAAGAGCCTACGGAATATCAGACCAGCTGTGTGGCTGGATTGAAGAGTTTTTAGCAAACAGAACACAGCATGTTGTTATCAATGGAGAGACGTCTACAGACGTTAAAGTAACCTCTGGCGTGCCACAGGGGAGTGTTATGGGACCATTGCTTTTCACAATATATATAAATGACCTAGTAGATAGTGTCGGAAGTTCCATGCGGCTTTTCGCGGATGATGCTGTAGTATACAGAGAAGTTGCAGCATTAGAAAATTGTAGCGAAATGCAGGAAGATCTGCAGCGGATAGGCACTTGGTGCCGGGAGTGGCAACTGACCCTTAACATAGACAAATATAATGTATTACGAATGCATAGAAAGAAGGATCCTTTATTGTATGATTATATGATAGCGGAACAAACACTGGTAGCAGTTACTTCTGTAAAATATCTGGGAGTATGCGTGCGGAACGATTTGAAGTGGAATGATCATATAAAATTAATTGTTGGTAAGGCGGGTACCAGGTTGAGATTCATTGGGAGAGTGCTTAGAAAATGTAGTCCATCAACAAAGGAGGTGGCTTACAAAACACTCATTCGACCTATACTTGAGTATTGCTCATCAGTGTGGGATCCGTACCAGATCGGGTTGACGGAGGAGATAGAGAAGATCCAAAGAAGAGCGGCGCGTTTCGTCACAGGGTTATTTGGTAACCGTGATAGCGTTACGGAGATGTTTAATACACTCAAGTGGCAGACTCTGCAAGAGAGGCGCTCTGCATCGCGGTGTAGCTTGCTCGCCAGGTTTCGAGAGGCTGCGTTTCTGGATGAGGTATCGAATATATTGCTTCCCCCTACTTATACCTCCCGAGGAGATCACGAATGTAAAATTAGAGAGATTAGAGCGCGCACGGAGGCTTTCAGACAGTCGTTCTTCCCGCGAACCATACGCGACTGGAACAGGAAAGGGAGGTAATGACAGTGGCACGTAAAGTGCCCTCCGCCACACACCGTTGGGTGGCTTGCGGAGTATAAATGTAGATGTAGATGTAGATACAGTTCCGCACTGTCGCCTGATAAACAAAGTAAGAGCCTACGGAATATCAGACCAGCTGTGTGGCTGGATTGAAGAGTCTTTAGCAAACAGTACACAGCATGTTGTTATCAATGGAGAGACGTCTACAGACGTTAAAGTAACCTCTGGCGTGCCACAGGGGAGTGTTATGGGACCATTGCTTTTCACAATATATATAAATGACCTAGTAGATAGTGTCGGAAGTTCCATGCGACTTTTCGCGGATGATGCTGTAGTATATAGAGAAGTTGCAGCATTAGAAAATTGTAGCGAAATGCAGGAAGATCTGCAGCGGATAGGCACTTGGTGCCGGGAGTGGCAACTGACCCTTAACATAGACAAATATAATGTATTACGAATGCATAGAAAGAAGGATCCTTTATTGTATGATTATATGATAGCGGAACAAACACCGGTAGCAGCTACTTCTGTAAAATATCTGGGAGTATGCGTGCGGAACGTTTTGAAGTGGAATGATCATATAAAATTAATTGTTAGTAAGGCGGGTACCAGGTTGAGATTCATTGGGAGAGTGCTTAGAAAATGTAGTCCATCAACAAAGGAGGTGGCTTACAAAACACTCGTTCGACCTATACTTGAGTATTGCTCAACAGTGTGGGATCCGTACCAGATTGGGTTGACGGAGGAGATAGAGAAGATCCAAAGAAGAGCGGCGCGTTTCGTCACAGGGTTATTTGGTAACCGTGATAGCGTTACGGAAATGTTTAGCAAACTCAAGTTGTAGACTCTGTAAGAGAGGTGCTCTGCATCGCGGTGTAGCTTGCTCGCCAGGTTTCGAGAGGCTGCGTTTCTGGATGAGGTGTCGAATATATTGCTTCCCCCTACTTATACCTCCCGAGGAGATCACGAATGTAAAATTAGAGAGATTCGAGCGCGCACGGAGGCTTTCAGACAGTCGTTCCTCCCGCGAACCATACGCGACTGGAACAGAAAAGGGAGGTAATGACAGTGGCACGTAAAGTGCCCTCCGCCACACACCGTTGGGTGGCTTGCGGAGTATAAATGTAGATGTAGATGTAGACATGATACGTGAAGTGGAATGGCAATCATTAAAACAAAGGCGTTTTTCGTTGCGACGGGATCTTCTCATGACATTTCAATCACCAGTTTTCCCCTACGATTGCGAAAACATTCTGTTGGCACCCACCTACATAGGGAGAAATGATCTTCACGATAAAATCAATCAGGGCTCGCACAGGAAAAATGCTCCTTTTTCCCGCGCGCTGTTCGAGAGTGGAACGGTAGAGAAACAGCTTGAAGGTAGTTCATTGAACCCTCTGCCAGGCACTTTATTGTGAATAGCAGAGTAATCACGTAGTTGTAGATGTGCATGTGGGTCCACATATTGACAAGGCTGTTTCGACTATGCTATAGAAATTTCGCTGTGAAGCCCTTACGCATCCTTCGTTATGTCCCGGTCTCTCTCCAAGCGATTTCTTGATTTTTGGAGCCGTAATGAAAGGCACTCGTGACCGTCGTACTTCGGATGAAGAGGTGCGTGTCATCCAGATAGGAAAGACACGGCGTCCACTGAAGGTGTCGAAGCAGGGTAGTTGGAGCATAACTCAGTGCACAAGGCATAAATTTAAAATCACACAGATCGTCAGGAAAAACTTTTCTTGGTCAGCCCAGTCAGCCTCGATTTGCCAGCAGCTTGTCTGCATGGTCACAGTTGAGAAATTCTTTGCTCCTTTCGTGGCTCTCTGAAGGTTCAATGGCGTCATCTTGTAGCATCTTCTCCATTTCTGATTATCCGTCATTCCATCGGCGACGCTCTGTATGAGCGCTGGATTAATAGTAAATGATCCCCAATGTTTCATGCAGTTTTACCATGGGCCGCTTCGTCTATCTTTTCTCCACTCTGGATTTGAAAGCATCTTAAAAGTTACGCATAGTGGCTATCACTTGCTTATGTTCTTCCTCAGTCAAGCCAGATCCTATTGGTAGTTCCATAATGGCTTCTCCTGTCTGTAGTGGTATCTGAGAACTATTCTTCATCGATGACATGAAGCTGCCCGTCCTGGACTTGTTCTACTGTCTTTGTACACGAACCCTTGGCAAAGAGTTGTGACTGCTTGTGACAATAAGTGATCCAAAGTTTTCCTTGGACACCTTCAACACTTACGACGGTCGGTGTGATGTAGATTTCTTTTGCGAGCCTAAGTGGCTTTTTGCAACCGACGAAAGCTACGCAGTTTAACTGAGCATCTCTGTTGACTGCTGGAACTTACCTCGTTGATGATGGTGGGATAACAGTGTCTTCAATGGAGAAAAATAGTTCAGAGAAATCTTTGTTGCGTGTGCTTACTGGAATAGCTTCATCAATCTGGAGCTCTGGTCTTCCACTGTGTGCGACTGTGTAAGGAAACAGCGTTACATTTAAATTTTCGTATTGTGCTGTCAATGTCTGAGCCAACGGCCTTGCCGTATTAGTAACACCGGTTCCCGTCAGATCACCGGAGGTAAGCGCTGTCGGGCTGAGGTAGCACTTGGATGGGTGGGGTGACCATCCAGTCTGCCGAGCGCTGTTGGAAAGCGGGGTGCACTCAGCCCTTGTGAGGCAAACTGAGGAGCTACTAGATTGAGAAGTAGCGGCTCCGGTCTCGTAAACTGCTGACCACATGACCCTCCGTATCAGCATCCAGTGACGCCAATGGTCTGAGGATGACACGGCAGTCGGTCGGTACCGTTGGGCCTTCTATGGCCTGTTCGGATGGAGTTTAGTTTTTTTTAGTTAGTTGTCAATATTTGCTATAATTTATTAATAATCATTTAAATATAAGGGGAGATAAATGTTATAAAATGATTGTGAAAGTGTGTTGTGACTAGAAATCGAACCCTTCTGTTTCAACTTATGTATTTAATACAGTCTCCTTCTGAGGAAGGACTAATTTATTATAGTGGAAAGAGTGATATTCAGCTAACGAAACTAGGGAGCCATTTGGCCTATGAACTAACATGTTTCTTCCCTGGTCTTTTCCATTTCTGGGACGCCTTTTATTGTCGAGAAATGCGCGGTAGACAAACCCCGAGGACGTTTCCAGAATGAGGTTTTCACTATGCAGCGGAGTGTGCGCTTATATGAAACTACCTGACAGATTAAAACTGTGTGCTGGACCGAGACTCGAAATCGAGACCTTTGCCTGTCGCGGGCAAGTGCTCTACCAACTGAGCTACCCAAGCACTACTCACGACCCGTCCTCACAGCTTCAATTCTGCCAGTACCTCGTCTCCTACCTTCCAAACTTTACAGAAGCTCTACTGCCAACCTTGCAGAACTAGCACTCCTGGAAGAAGGGATATTGCGGAGACATGGCTTAGCTTCTGTGAAGTTTGGAAGGTAGGAGACGAGGTACTGGCAGAATTGAATCTGTGGGGACAGGTTGTGAGTCGTGTTTGGGTAGCTCAGTTGGTAGAGCACTTGCCTGCGAAAGGCAAAGGTCCCGATTTCGAGTCTCGGTCTGGTACACAGTTTTAATCTGTCAGGAAGTTTCGTATCAGAGGACGTTGTCGGCATGGTGTTAAAAATGGCCTTGTCGTTTTTGTTTGTGGGACGCCTTTGTTTAGTAACGAGGAGTACGACAGACAGAATGAAGTGGAAAACTGTACAGTTAGCAGTAGTCGAGTGAGGTCATAGAATGGTGCACTCTTCAAGATTTTAACATAAGTGCATTTTATGGAGGAAGGGGATGATGAGTACGAGGTTGTTCTGAAAAGTAATGCTTCCGAATTTTTTATGTGAAAACTCTTGTAGCTTTTTAAAATAAAACAAGCGTTATTAACATTCTATATCTTTCTATGTCTTCATATTTATTCTTACGTAGTCACCCTGGATAGGTGCCGACGAACATATTCCTCCCAACGAGAGACCAGTTTGTTAATACTGTCACTGTAGAATGTTTGACTTTGTTGATTGGAGCCACAGGCTCATCTGCTAGCACCGCTTCATCACTATCAAAGTTTAGTTGTCGAAACTGTTCCTTCAGTTTTGCAAACAGATGAAAATCAGATGGGTCCAAGTCGGGACTGTATGGAGGGTGACTGATGACAGTGAAGCCAACGTGTCGGAGTCGCAGCGCTCGTGTGTGGTCTGGCGTTGTCGTGAGGCAGGAGAGGCTGCTCCAAGTGTGGACGAACTCGATTACAGCACGCTGTGTCTCACACAGTTACGTTACACGCCGCCACGTTACACACTACAGTTCGGAGACCTTTAGCGGCAGAGATCGGCAAATATGTAGACAAGAAGAATAAAGATGTAGAATGTTAATAACGATAGTTTATTTAAAAAGTTTTAAGAATGTTTAACATAAAAATTCCGGAGAAATTACTTTTCAGTACGTCCTCGTACTTTTGCAGTAATAAGACGTCTCATGTAAATTGTAGCCTTGAGTGCAAGATATTTCCAGGCAAAGTTATGGTCCAGCAAGAAATGTGCCATCTTACTTGAAGAGTGGTTTCTAGAGGTAGACAATATGTCGTGTTTGGTTTGGTAAAACAGACTGTGGTTATTGTGATTTTGGTTTAATAACAAGCATCAACTATATATATATATATATATATATATATATAAGGCTCACCGGCCATTTGACCATCTTCTTCTGTGCAGATGCATAAACAGTGCCCGAATTCTTACGGGAATCCGCAGTAAAGCCGCGAGTGATGTAGGGGCACTATGAACATAGTGCGGGCGAATGTGAGTCTCCCGGGAGGCGTGCCAGAGGTAAGTCCCTGCAGTCGCACTATCCTCCGTGTCCTCGGTGGGTCAAATGGATGCCGGCACGGTAGCTCAGCGCGTTCGGTCGGAGAGCCGGTTGGCCTCTGTAATAAAAAACTGAGTGGAAGGGTCAACAAACGAACTTGAACGGAAGTCATGTGACGTCCGCAACGACCAAACACAACGACCAACAACGAACAAAATGAAAAAGAAAGAAAAAAAATTAGATAGAGAATCTGCCATGTAAGCGGGGTTGGAGTCCTGATCGGAGCACATACTTTCAACTGTCCCCGTTGACTTATATCATCGCCTGTATGCAGCTAAGGGTATTCATTTCATTGTAATTTCATTCTTACGAGCTGCAATATATAATTATTTGTTTTCAGAAGGAAAGTTCTCAGTGGTAAATACTGCAGTTGTGTCTTTCAGAAACACTAATTATCAAAATGATAACTAAAGCTAAGCAATGAAATGAAGTCTTAAACATCTTTTTGGGTAGAACGACCCTCTAGTTCTACACTAAACATTCCAGAATAACTAATATTCAAACAGGTTTACACGTGGTTAAAAGCTGTAAGAGAGCTCTCAAAGGTTAAAATTTATTATTCTTTGCTACGAAACCATTCAAGGTTGTGGGAAGGTGAAAAAATGGTTCAAATGGCTCTGAGCACTATGGGACTTAACTTCTGAGGTCATCAGTCCCCTAGAACTTAGAACTACATAAACCTAACTAACCTAAGGACATCACACACATCCATGCCCGAGGCAGGATTCGAACCTGCGACCGTAGCGGTAGCGCGGTTCCAGACTCTAGCGCCTAGAACTGCTCGGCCACCCCGACCGGCTCTGGGAAGGTCACTCAGTCTTCTAAGCGCGACCAGCCATACTAATAAAAAATAGCAGAAGTAGACTATAATTAAAAATCAAGTACAGAGGTGTGGATCGTGTTGCCTGCAAGAGGTCCCAGCCGAGAATAACATTACGATTACATTCTGTTAAAACGACACATTCGATGCGCTGTGTTCTGTCTACATCTACATCTACATCCATACTCCGCAAGCCACCTGACGGTGTGTGGCGGAGGGTACCCTGAGTACCTCTATCGGTTCTCCCTTCTATTCCAGTCTCGTATTATTCGTGGAAAGAAGGATTGTCGGTATGCTTCTGTGTGGGCTCTAATCTCTCTGATTTTGTCCTCATGGTCTCTTCGCGAGATTTACGTAGGAGGGAGCAATATACTGCTTGACTCTTCGGTGAAGGTATGTTCTCGAAACTTTAACAAAAGCCCGTACCGAGCTACTGAGCGTCTCTCCTGCAGAGTCTTCCACTGGAGTTTTATCTATCATCTCCGTAACGCTTTCGCGATTATTAAATAATCCTGTAACGAAGCGCGCTGCTCTCCGTTGGATCTCCTCTATCTCTTCTATCAATCATATCTGGTGCAGATCCCACACTGTTGAGCAGTATTCAAGCAGTGGGCGAACAAGCGTACTGTAGCCTACTTCCTTTGTTTTCGGATTGCATTTCCTTAGGATTCTTCCAATGAATCTGAGTCTGGCATCTGCTTTACCGACGATCAACTTTATATGATCATTCCATTTTAAATCACTCCTAATGCGTACTCCCCGGTAATTTATGGAATTAACTGCTTCCAGTTGCTGACCTGCTATTTTGTAGTTAAATGATAAGGGAACTATCTTTCTATGTATTCGCAGCACATTACACTTGTCTACATTGAGATTCAATTGCCATTCCCTGCACCATGCGTCTATTCGTTGCAGATCCTCCTGCATTTCAGTACAATTTTCCATTGTTACAACCTCTCGATACACCACAGCATCATCTGCAAAAAGCCTCAGTGAACTTCCGATATCATCCACAAGCTCATTTATCATTTATATAT
The DNA here is from genome assembly GCF_023898315.1 of Schistocerca nitens. Taxonomy (NCBI): domain Eukaryota; kingdom Metazoa; phylum Arthropoda; class Insecta; order Orthoptera; family Acrididae; genus Schistocerca; species Schistocerca nitens. The sequence continues at coordinate 201,020,960 of NC_064615.1, read as the reverse complement.
ATTGTGAATAGCAACGGTCCTATGCCACTCCCCTGAGGCACACCTGAAATGACTCTCACTTCGGAAGACTTCTCTCCATTGACAATGACATGCTGCGTTCTGTTATCTAGGAACTCTTCAATCCAATCACACAATTGGTCTGATAGTCCATATGCTCTTACTTTGTTCATTAAACGACTGTGGGGAACTGTATCGAACGCCTTGCTGAAGTCAAGAAACACGGCATGTACCTGTGAACCCGTGTCTATGGCTCTCTGAGTCTCGTGGACGAATAGCGCGAGCTGGGTTTCACACGATCGTCTTTTTCGAAACCCATGCTGCTTCCTACAGAGTAGATTTCTAGTCTCCAGAAAAGTCATTATACTCGAACATAATACGTGTTCCAAAATTCTACAACTGATAGACGTTAGATATATAGATCTATAGTTCTGCACATCTGTTCGACGTCCCTTCTTGAAAACGGGGATGACCTGTGCCCTTTTCCAATCCTTTGGAACGCTACGCTCTTCTAGAGACCTACGGTAAACCGCTGCAAGAAGGGGGGCAAGTTCCTTCGCGTACTCTATGTAAAATCGAACTGGTATCCCATCAGGTCCAGCGGCCTTTCCTCTTTTGAGCGATTTTAATTGTTTCTCTATCCCTCTGTCGTCTCTTTCGATATCTTCCATTTTGTCATCTGTTCGACAATGTAGAGAAGGAACTACAGTCATTGATAGTTATTCTTGGAATTCGTCATGTTCGTCAGCTGGACGTATTTTCCATTTGCAACTTTTGGTACAAAGCTTTCGCATCACAGAATACAGTCTTTCTTAGCTGGCACGATAAGCATTCGACATTACAGCGCAGGAAGCCCCTGAGTCGATGATGACGTCAATGAGATTTCCTAACATCTCGGTGACTGCCGTACACGGAGTATTTGCATCTGTGGCGTCCTTGTCTCCGTAGATGGTCGCCTTGGTAAGTTTTCCTGAAGTCGCTGCTAGGCGAGCGGCTAGTGCCTCTATACGGCGACTGGGAGTGGCTACGACGAGTTGGAGAGTGACCTCGTCCAGAGTACGACGATGGGCTTCGGCTCACAGGTCGACTAGAATCGTCTGCAGTCGGCTGGCGGGAATCGATCATAATTGTTGACGTCTAATCGCGTAATAGTGAAAGGGTCCTGTAGCCAGCTTTTATTAGTCCGGTAGCCCATTTTCACTAGTATTTCTCTTTCCTTCCTTGTTTCTCTTTTCCCATAATTATCATAGTGGTGTGATTGAATGAATGTGGTTGTGTGTCACGTTGCTAGACGGTGGCGTAGTCTGCTGCAGAAAGTCTGCGATAGTCGTACAGATTCAGCAGCACTGGTACAGAATAGCCAACTCTCGTAGTGGTCAAGTCGGCAAAGAGGTTTTCGCTACTTGTGAGAAATCCACCTGCGTTAGGTTGGTGGCGGAAATGGCATCTTTGGGTTTTCCGGGCCACGCGGAGCGTGGAGGAGGCTGGAGGAGAAGCGGGAGGCAGTCTGCCGCCGGTACGGGAAGCGTCCACAGCTGTGCTCCAGTCGAAGAAGGGTGTGTTAGACTGACCGCGTGGCGCGTTGTTACTTGGCGCGAGGAGAGCTGTTAGCTTTTGGTCTCGCTTTTCAGCTCCGAAAGATTGCTTTGCCTTGTCGCAGCAAGGAATGCAAAACTTTGGCAGATTTTTCTTTTAGTAAATTTCTGTAGCAGACTTGGATCCGCTGGAAGAGCGCCACACAAAGGTGGCGATAAGAAGTGAGCACTCGCTTCTGTATGAATGTCTGTTTGCCTTCAGCTGTGCCTGTATAAGCTTTCATCTTTCTAAATATTTATAGCTTTGCCTTCTCGTAAATTTTCCTTGCTTTATGTGTCTTTCGTCCGTGGGGAGCCAACCACGTGGTAGAACATTATAGTTTGTTGGGCTACCGGCATCACTAACTGTCCGGTCTCATGTTTGCTTTAGATAATGTTAACATGATTGTGTGATGTGATATTGTTGCAATTTGGGCACTATACCTAGAAATTGTGTCTCCAAAAACCACGTGGGCACGCGGGTGTACTGTGAAACGTGTACCGTTTCACGAGTTACTGAGATCAGTTATCAGGCAACAGCAGTTGTATGAATGAGTCACACCAATGATTTTAGGTGTAGATTATAGCGGTGAACGTATCGACGCTCTTCTTCAATGTTATCAGGAATTGTGTACATGCTTCATATCCATGTCTTGCAAATAAATGATTTTATCCACAATTTCCTCTTGCATTCCGAGGTTACGTTTTTGCACCTAAGCCACTTACCTCGTAGCTTTCCTGTTAGCACATCCAACGCGTTTCCTTACGCACAGGTCCAGTGATTAGTTTCCCTTTATTTTAAGACAAATGCCTTAGTTTAAGTCTTATTTTCAGGTGTGTTGCTGGGAGCTGATCTTTTGCACAGTGTTCTTGCATGTACTATTTTATTTTAAATGTTTGATTGTCGTGAACAGTGCACAGGGAATACTGTTAATTACATCGTATCCCCTATGAGCGACATCACAACGTATGCATTTTTGTGAGTTTTTGGTCTGTGATCAAATTAATTTATTTTCCGACTCGACCAAACCTTTAACTATTGTATGGTTAGAGTCGGTGGCGACCCTAATCTTCTCACGTTAACTTCATAAGCAATAACTATTTCCATTACCAATAATAACGTAATAACCCGTAGTAACAGGTTAGTTACAATAGTCGTCGAGAACTCGCCTTCGTTCTGCAGTAGCGCAGAAAGTGTCCAGGGCGTCCACAGTGGAAACATACTGGCGCATTGTCCTCTATCCTCCAAATATCTGTTCTTCATTGGGCGCTGTACTTGGTCGGTTGCTGGGTTATCGTTTGATGGCTGCAGCGGCACTGAGAGTTTCTGAGACCGATCTTCCTGGCGGTGGCGGGTGCTAAACATCGAGACATCTCTTCTTCAGCATTCTCTATTACCTCCTGACATAATGGGCACTGGGTCGACATTCATGGCCGCTACCTCTTGTTTACTCGGTTGGACAGTTCAGGTTGCCATAGAATCGTGTATCTATTCCGTTTCCACCTGGCGTATGAGAAATCCGAGGTCGTGGTGGTCTTCCACAACTGTCGTAGGGTCCAGATTCGGAAGTTGGCCGTACTTCTTTCATCTGATTCTTTTCTGTTGCATTTCCTCGATTCAGTGGCACCACTCCACGAATTCCTCGGTTATTGTGGTATCCCTTTCCAGAAGAGCATGATACATGTTTTCTGCAACTCCTTTCATCAACGTCTGATATACTTGGATTCATAATGTGGCATACGGCCAAAACATTCCATACGCACGGTCGTTTCCCGATGACCTTGGGTCCTGATATTCAGTTGTTCTTCATGTAAGCGGACGTGTTGCAGATTTTCGCCAAAGATTTTCATCAGTTCAGCTTGGAATTTATCCCAACTATTGGTATGCTCTTCGTCGTTCTCGAACTACAGCAGTGCCCTGCCATCCAAGTAAAAGTACCGATTTGCCGAACACACCATGTCATCCCATATGGCGACTTGGTCAAATCTTTCAAGCCATTTTAACGAATCTTAACCAGCATCACTGGAGAACACTGATGGATGCCTGATGTGCAGCTGACGTACTGTTGGCTTGGAATCCATTCCTCTCCCGAATATACGAACCGTGGGTACGATGTACTGCTTGTACTCTGGTTCATGTCTGTGAAGACGACAACATTTACCTTGTGCTGTTTAAGACTTTCCCGACGTAGTAACTGCTTCCACAGCAGCTGAAGATGACGAGCAGCTGTCTCGTCGATATATTGTGCAGCTTCCACAACATTATCCGACGCGACGCCCGTGAACCAAGGAAGACATTCACCTTGTCAGATTGAAGTGAACTGCGCCGCTTCTTCATCGAGATATCTCACTTGCTAACCACAATCAAGTCCAAATCGAAAGCCGGCTCGTCTATGATGAACAACACTTAGCACTGGAAGCACATTTATTACGAATAACCAATGTACAATCAGCACAGAACTGACCTCCTGGTCGAAGAGTGGTGCTACTTATATAAACATCGCTATTCCGGAATACACAAACATAAGAAGTTTCGGAAACCTTCCAGGAATTAGAAATACTAAATTACAAATAACTCTTGCTGTTCAACTTAGATCTGACGATACACAGCACTTAGACAGCGACGCTCACCGTTGCGCCACACTGCATATACCTCTGGTCGCGCCAATATTTCAAGTGTTTTGGAGGGTACTCTTTTTGCGCGGTAATGTGTATGCGAGTATGTACATGCTCGGGTGGTATTCACTGCAAAATCTGGAAGTCATAACATAGCATTCGTCTGGGTTATACGAATACTTTAGTGCCCACCGCTGGTTAGGCAGCTTGCAGTGTATCAGAGGACAGCAATTTTTCTCGTTCATGCTACGTTCATACGCTCCCAAAAGTTTCAGTTTGACAGCTCGTACTGCAGCGTTTGTTTACATTCTGACGCGTCAATTATGAGTCCTTCCGAGTCAGTGGTCGAATCTGTACAATTTTCAGTTAATTTGGATAATCATTTTTACGTAAATTTCAAATTTCTTTTATTTTCCTTTTCTAATTTACATTTGTGTTTTCTTATATTCGGGTCCGTGATTTCTTAAAATGCATGGGCACTGGTTTTTGGATAGTTCACTTCGTCAGATTTTTCTGAGAGGATTTAGGACCGAATGTGAAGAGACATTTTCTCTACTTATAGGAGAAGAGAAATGCTCGTTACTCCGAGCTCGTTAGACTAAAACAGGAACAAGGAATGGTTATTAAGGGAGACAGAGAAGATTCAAATGAGTGCGCCGCGTAACGACAGCTGAAAGCTAATGAAAACAGGAAAATGGCGATATGTTTGTTATTATTTCCTGTATTTTAAGAATTAGTGAAGAACGTAGATTAAGTGGGGATCTATGGAAGGAAAATCTGCCATTGTGGGAGAAGTTCTGCCCCATTACCAGCAGCGTACCCAGTGGGAGTTAGAGGAGGCCAGCTGATTAGCTGAACCTGCGATACCACTTACTCAACTCAAAATGAAACTGTCGCCTACCAGTATACCTTAGATCTCAGACTGCACTACAGATATGTCTATCACCACAATCTTCATTCCCAAAAATAATATGGACGCAAAACAATATCGACATTCTTCTGTTCTTTTCCTGTTTGCGCACTTATTATGTTGCACACCGCAAAATCATGACGTCACGGGGAATAGCCTATATTCGATATCATTAGGTTCAATTGCTAAATCCCTCCTCCTACAACCCCACAGGCATTCTAGGGGTGCCGAATGGAGATGAGCGGAGACACCTCTACAGTGTCAGGATGGTGTTGTGGAGCCCGTGGAGTGTCTTTTGGAGCTAATAGAACGTGATTAGTAAGTTAATATTTATTCATTTTTGACGCCTCGTGCCATTGACAAGGAGGAATACCACCGACTCCTGTTTTCGGCTTGGCTGCGCTGTTAACCAAGATCGCTACGCCTGCATTTCGGCCGAAGTCTTGCGGGCTGCCACCTGGTAGGCGAAGCTGTCGCTTAATATTATGCTCCCACGCTGCGTTAAGCTGTCTGCACACGGACCGTGCATTTGAGCGTGCCGAGTTTCTGACGTCATAGCGTGGAATAGCACGTTCAGGAGTCTTTCCAAACGTGCAGAGCAATATCTAGCGTGTCAGATATTCTGAGCGTGCGTCTGAGCGTTGACCAGTGAGATGGCACAACGCCACCTACGTCACACGCACGACGTCTCCATTCAGCACAGAGTTGTGAGGCGCCATATTGGCATTCATTTCAAGCCTTATACGTATACAGGGTGTTACAAAAAGGTACGGCCAAACTTTCAGGAAACATTCCTCACACACAAATAAAGAAAAGATGTTATGTGGACATGTGTCCGGAAACGCTTAATTTCCGTGTTAGAGCTCATTTTAGTTTCGTCAGTATGTACTGTACTTCTTCGATTCACCGCCAGTTGGCCCAATTGAAGGAAGGTAATGTTGACTTCGGTGCTTGTGTTGACATGCGACTCATTGCTCTACAGTACTAGCATCAATCACATCAGTACGTAGCATCAACAGCTTAGTGTTCATCACGAACGTGGTTTTGCAGTCAGTCCAATGTTTACAAATGCAGAGTTGGCAGATGCCCATTTGATGTATGGATTAGCACGGGGCAATAGCCGTGGCGCGGTACGTTTGTATCGAGACAGATTTCCAGAACGAAGGTGTCTCGACAGGAAGACGTTCGAAGCAATTGATCGGCGTCTTAGGGAGCAGGGAACATTCCAGCCTATGACTCGCGACTGGGGAAGACCTAAAACGACGAGGACACCTGCAATGGACGAGGCAATTCTTCGTGCAGTTGACGATAACCCTAATGTCAGCGTCAGAGAAGTTGCTGCTGTACAAGGTAACGTTGACCACGTCACTGTATGGAGAGTGCTACGGGAGAACCAGTTGTTTCCGTACCATGTACAGCGTGTGCAGGCACTATCAGCAGCTGATTGGCCTCCACTGGTACATTTCTGCGAATGGTTCATCCAACAATGTGTCAATCCTCATTTCAGTGCAAATGTTCTCTTTACGGATGAGGCTTCATTCCAACGTGATGAAATTGTAAATTTTCACAATCAACATGTGTGGGCTGACGAGAATCCACACGCAATTGTGCAATCACGTCATCAACACAGATTTTCTGTGAACGTTTGTGCAGGCATTGTTGGTGATGTCTTCATAGGGCCCCATGTTCTTCCACCTACGCTCAATGGAGCACGTTATCGTGATTTCATACGGGATACTCTACCTGTGCTGCTAGAACATGTGCCTTTACAAGTACGACACAACATGTGGTTCATGCACGATGGAGCTCCTGCACATTTCAGTCGAAGTGTTCGTACGCTTCCCAACAACATATTCGGTGACCGATGGATTGGTAGAGGCGGACCAATTCCATGGCCTCCACGCTCTCCTGACCTCAACCCTCTTGACTTTCATTTATGGGGGCATTTGAAAGCTCTTGTCTACGCAACCCCGTTACCAAATGTAGAGACTCTTCGTGCTCGTATTGTGGACGGCTGTGATACAATACGCCATTCTCCAGGGCTGCATCAGCGCATCAGGGATTCCATGCGACGGAGGGTGGATGCATGTATCCTCGCTAACCGAGGACATTTTGAACATTTCCTGTTACAAAGTGTTTGAAGTCACGCTGGTACGTTCTGTTGCTGTGTGTTTCCATTCCACGAATAACGTGATTTGAAGAGAAGTAATAAAATGAGCTCTAACATGGAAAGTAAGCGTTTCCGGACACATGTCCACATAACATATTTTCTTTCTTTGTGTGTGAGGAATGGTTCAAATGGCTCTGAGCACTATGGGACTCAACTGCTGTGGTCATAAGTCCCCTAGAACTTATAACTACTTAAACCTAACTAACCTAAGGACATCACACACATCCATGCCCGAGGCAGGATTCGAACCTGCGACCGTAGCCGTCGTGCGGTTCCAGACTGTAGCGCCTTTAACCGCTCGGCCACTCCGGCCGGCGAGGAATGTTTCCTGAAAGTTTGGCCGTACCTTTTTGTAACACCCTGTATATGCCGTTTCTGAGCACCAGCAGATTGAGAATCACTCGAAAACACGTTGTTAACTGTGTAATTCGTTGCAATAAAATAATGGAAACATCATATTCGTGGCAAAAGAATTATTGTAACTTGCGTATTATGACACTATGCCATTTGAAGGCAACGACAAACTGTGGATCCACCAAACACGCATTGTTCTTGGTACAATTTGCTATAATTAAATTACAATTAGTAACATAGCTACGACTAAAGCTTTTAGCAAGTGGCAACATGCAATGTGTGGCTACCACATATGTGTTGTCAGTTCAGCATAGTGAGCAGTTTTAGTGATTCCTGAACGAGATAAGTGAGACGGCGGTGGTTCGTGTCTCCACATGTCTCAAATTTTTTCCTAAAATTCGCGTTTTATTAGGTTCTGATTCTTTATTATTAGTTTAATATAAGTATATAGTATAATATTTGATGTTATGTAAATATAAGTTCACCTTTTTTTGAGGAGTGAGTTTGTTCGATTGGCGTAATCTACAGGACTGCTTGTGCTACTTGTATAAAGATATTTTGCTCCTTTTTCTTCTACGCTTCGTAATTCACATGTTGGAAAGATTCTGCTACTGGGTAGGAACAGTGATCAAGTAAGACTGACCTTGAGGTTTTACTATAGTGTGGGAATGATGAAATAATGTTGATCTCATGTGGAAAAGTATTGCAAATTTGTATCTTACTGTTTCCAATGTAACGGTTATAAGCCTGTGTCCTTATTGATTGGACATGGTAGTTTCCTTTTCGTCTTAAAACATGTGCATGAATATTGAAGTTTTTATTTGCGTATATTACATTATGAAACCTGGTAATTAAGGAAGGCAGGATTGGGTTACGATTGTGGACGGGGCCCGAATCAATTACTATTGGTTTGTTTTGCAATTTCACTCATTTATTTTAATAAATCATTTTTGAAAACAAGCCAATGAGGTCGCACTCAGACTTTTAAGGCAAGTAACCACAATCACGGCCGAAGGTCTTTAACGCCAGAACGGAAATTATAAAAAATTTATCCAATATACGTCAAACGGCGAATGGCGTAGCAACGGTTAATTTAAAAAGACAAACAACAGCTCACCAAACAGGTGAGACAGTTGATGGTAACTTAATAACACAATAATAAAATAATAACACAATAATAAAACACAAGGGCCAGTGACAGACGATGCTCCAGGAATCGACCTCTGAGTAGGTCACACCAAAAACACTTTCGCGAGCGAAGAGAAAAGCAGCCAAGTGTTGCATTCAGATCACAAGCTGGTAACTCGGACTAGTGGCGGTCTAACGAGCGACTAATGATAATCTTGGTGAGGCTAGCTGACATCCAAAAAAAAAACAAATGCAAGATGTAAAATTACGCCAAAGCCGGGACCGGCAGTCTGGACTCCGCCAGCAGAATATTGTGCTTAGAGCGCCCGGAACAAGTAGGAATGACTACCACCAAGGTAGAAGAATCGCCAACCAACAAACACAACTGTGGCCTCGCCCAAAGAGTACGTTGAGTAAAACCTGTGGCGCAGAACCACAGTACAATTACACCTCCGTCACAGGAGAATCGCGAGATTTCACAATGATGAAGGTTTCCCTACACGAATTGAAAACGCACTCAATCTTGCAGGATCCGGTTCCGACGAGGTCGCGCAACCTCGTGACCACAGCCTTTCGATGCGCCAGTGCATGCACGCTCCCAGCGGTCTCGGCGTGTTGTCGCTCTGCGCGGTCCATGGCTGCTCCTGCGTCCCCAACCGAACTGCCACACTCGCACCACACTTAAGAAGGACGATGTCGCCCCAAAGGTAGGGCAGCAGAACTACATATCGATAAGTGCCGCTGCTGCCACTCGCGGACAGGCAACGCATGCGAAACCGAGTGGCGCCAGTGAACACGAGAAGAAGACAAACAACGCAACCGTGCCAACTAAACGGTACGGTCTGGCAGAAACCAACACACCACCAACGCGAGCTGCAGCACGGCTCACATATAGAACAACGTGACTAGCATATGGACAGTGGAGGATATGTACGTTTTAATAGAGCTAGCGTGGGAATTCTACGCCCACCCATTTAGTAAACAGTGTGATTTACGAACTAGAAACATCCCACAACTGCCGCTGGAGTGCGTTGTGATCGCGTATACCACGTTGGGGCCCACGTACCGTATACACAAGTCGCATCGTTTCTGAGCGTTCACCAGCACGTTGAACTCAGTACGCTCAATGTTGACGTTCGACAGCTCGCTCCGTGTGCCGATGGCTTTATAGCATCCTCGATCTCGCTCTGGAAGATGATACCGGCGCTGACCCATTGTGATGTATCACATTGTCGGAAGTCGTGTAGTCGGCTGATTCTGGCCCCACCAGCCAGGTAGACGTTGGCACCCGCGAGGGCCTGCAGCGATGACCAGAAAGAGAGGCATCAGCTGGCACTTTCACCTAGCAATGACGATGATGTTAGTGCGCTAAGCGCTGCGAGAGGTACCGGTGTTGGGAAGCTCTCAGGCTCCCCATCAACGATGTGCTAAGCGGCCAACGCGAATTCGCACAAGTGGCAAGTATCTCTCTCCCTCTCTCTCTCTCTCTCGCTAACTCAATGGACATTCTGCTGAAAATGTAACTTGTGCCTGGAGATTGGTGCGAATGTCGCAACGTGCGCTCATGTCCACGACCGACTGACAGTGTTGACAGTTTCTTTCTACTGCACAGAAGTAGTAGAAATGAGAACAGCGAGCAACTTAACGTCAGGATTGATGGTTGCAAAGTAGACGAATTTGAGGAATTCTGCTACCCAGGCAGCAAAATAACCAATGACGGACGGAGCAAGGAGGACATCAAAAGTAGACTAGCACTGGCATAAAGGGTATTCCTGGCCAAGAGAAGTCTGTTAGTATCAAGCATAGCCTTAATTTGAGAAAGAAATTTTTAGACTGTACGTTTGGAGCACACAACTGTATGGTAGTGAAACATGGACTGTGAGAAAACCGGAACAGAAGAGAATCGAAGCATTTGAGATGTGGTGCTACAGATGAATGTTGGAAATTAGATGAACTGATAAGGAAAGGAATGAGGAGGTACTGCGCAAACTCAGAGAGGAAAGGAATATGTAGAAAACATTGACAAGGAGAAGGTACAGTTGATAGGACATCTGTTAAGGCACCAGGGATTGATTTCCATGCTACTGGAGGGAGCCGTAGAGGGCAAAAAGCGCAGAGGAATACATTCAGCAAATAATTGAAGACGTAGGTTGCAAGCGCTACTCTGAGGTGAAGAGGTTGTGTCCTGCCCAATCGTATAATATAGGGTGCCTAGGAAGCTCGCTTTCTCGGATCACTAGACAACAATTCAAACAAGTAAGTATAGTATTACTAGATTTTATTGCTGTAAGATGAATGACACTACTTAATTTTGATAAATGTACAATGAGATGTCGCAAGCAAAGGGCAACATGAAACTAAGCAATCTCTTCTGTATATACACTACTGGCCACTAAAATTGCTACACCCTGAAGATGACGTGCTACAGACGCGAAATTTAACCGACAGGAAGAAGATGCTGTGATATGGAAATGATTAACTTTTCAGAGCATTAACACAAGGTTGCCGCCTGTGGCGACACCTACGACGTGCTTACATGAGGAAAGTTTCCAACAGATTTCTCATACACAAACAGTAGTTGACCGGAGTTGCCTGGTGAAACGTTGTTGTGATACCACGGGTAAGGAGGAGAAATGCGTACCATCACGTTTCCGACTTTGATAAAGGTCTGATTGTAGCCTATCGCGATTGCGGTTTATCGTGTCGCGACATTGCTGCTCGCGTTGGTCGAGATCCAATGTGTGTTAGCAGAACATGAAATCGGTGGTTCATGAGGGTAATAGCGAACACCGTGCTGGATACCAACGGCCTCGTATCACTAGCAGTCGAGATGACAGGCATCTTATCCGCGTGGCTGTAACGGATCGTGCAGCCACGTCTCGATCCCTGAGTTAACAGATGGGGACGGTTGCGAGACAACAACCATCTGCACGAACAGTTCGACGACGTTTGCAGCAGCATGGACTATCAGCTCGGAGACCGTGGCTGCGGTTACCCTTGACGCTGCATCACAGAGAGGAGCACCTGCGATGGCGCGCTCAACGACGAACCTGATTGCACGATTGGCGAAACGTCATTTTTTCGGATGAATCCAGGTTCTGTTTACAGCATCATGATGGTCGCATCCGTGTTTGGCGACATCGCAGTGAACGCATATTGGAAGCGTGTATTCATCATCGCCACACTGGCGTATCACCCGGCGTGATGGTATGGGGTGCCATTGGTTACACGTCTCGGTCACCTCTTGTTCGCATTGACGGCACTTTGATCAGTGGACGTTACATTTCAGATGTGTTACGACACGTGGTTCTACCCTTCATTCGATCCCTGCGAAACCCTACATTTCAGCAGGATAATGCACGACCGTATGTTGCAGGTCCTGTACGGGCCTTTCTGTATACAGAAAATGTTCGACTGCTGCCCTGGCCATCACATTCTTCAGATCTTTCACCTATTGAAAACGTCTGGTCAATGGTGGCCGAGCAACTGGTTCGTCACAATACCCCAGTCACTATTCTTGATGAACTGTGGTACCGTGTTGAAGCTGCATGGGCAGCTGTCCCTGTACACGCCATCCAAGCTGTTTCACTCAATGCCCAGGCGTATCAAGGCCGTTATTACGGCCAGAGGTGGTTGTTCTGGATACTGATTTCCCAGGATCTATGCACCCACATTGCGTGAGAATTTAATCACATGTCAGTTCTAGTATAATATATTTGCCCAATGAATACCCGTTTATCATCTGCATTTCTTCTTGGTGTAGCAGTTTTAATGGCCAGTAGCGTACAATTCGTAATACAAGCAAATCAATATAGTTGATAAGTCGCTGCTGTAAACCTCGTGGATCGGTTAGACTTCGACTGGGCCGCGGCCAGGCGGCGCGGCGCTCATGTTACCTTGTCCTAGATGCCGCTCCTGTCTCGGTGTCGTTCTAGAGAGAGAGGCTGGTCAGCGTTCTATTAGATGAAGTCGTCTCACAGCCTCGTCTACTGTAACGTCCCTGGCCGGCGGGCCGGCGCTCGACGTTACAAGGAATTCGTGATGGGCCGTTAGAAGACCGATGACACCACACACACACACACACACACACACACACACAAAGATGTAGCCAAACGGCACACAGCAATATGCTCTTCACACCATGCACCGCTCGGTTCCGAGCTGTCATCACTGCGATGGCGCCCACAGACCGCAACTAATGTATGCTTCCACCGTGAGCGCTTCAGAGCGTCGGATCCTTCCGTCGCTGGTAATATCAGCTGGCACAGAAGGCGCTGGTAACTGAAACTACTTTCCCCTTCCGCAAAGTAGAGCGCAGATGGAAATTATTTCGTCACTACAGGATAAACGGAGACGCACGGTGGCACTGTTGCGAATCCATTCACAACTCGTGGACTTGCAGTCTACAGCAGTTGCCGGCATAACTGCAAGCCGCCATTTACAAATGATCATCGGATAGCCAGACGCCGAGTTCTCTGATTGCAGCTGCAAATCTAAACGGTCACGATGTGTTTGGTGCACAGAACGGTCATCCTCCAGTGTAGTGGTCACACGCTGCCGACCACAACCTTGACAATAGTAAGCTTGCCGTCATGTTCGCATTCAGTCCATAGATATTTCACGATTCGACCATCCGGCTAAATCAGTGGTTCCCAAACTTTCTTACACCGTTACCCCTGAGTGTTATCAGACATTAGCTAGTACCCCCGCCGCAACCCCTCTCCCCCATCCCGTACCTTCTGTCGCTCTTCACTGTCGCTCTTCAGCCCCCTTCCCCACATTGTTACCAACTTTAGCAACTAACTAAACTGTAGAATGAAACACTTGGAACACTTATTTTTAAAATGATGAAAGAGATGAAAGATGGATGATGTTTAGTGTGTGTGTGTGTGTGTGTGTGTGTGTGTGTGTGTTAGAATAAGTGATGAAGCAATTTGCGGTACATCGCAGCCGGCCGCTGTGGCCGAGCGGTTCTAGGTGCTTCACTCCGGAATCGCGCTGCTTCTGCGCTCGCAGGTTCGAATCCTGCCTCGGGCATGGATGTGTGTGATGTCCTCGGGTTAGATAGGTTGAAGTAGTTCTAAGTCTAGGGGACTGATGACCTCAGATGTTAAGTCCCGTAGTGCTTAGAGCCATTTGATTTTGGTGCATCGCAGGTGCTACCCACATTACCTTCTCAGATAAGAAAGCCGACTATCCACAGTGAGGGTACACACTTGGTACAAAACATGCTTCCCCTGCATTACTACTCTCCATTGCGGCACTTGCTTGACCCGGACACGGCCACCCTATTTAAAATCAAAGTTCACATGTGTGCACTATACTTACTGTTTGTGAATCACTTGATTGCTGGACCCCTTACTTCTGAAATGGCATAAATTGGGCGAGTTTAGGCTGTTAATGCTTTGTCTCTAACCACTCATGATGATAGCCGCGCGGAGTGGCCGTGCGGTTTGAGGCGCCATGTCACGGATTGTGCAGCCCCTCCCGCCGGAGGTTCGAGTCCTCCCTCTGGCATGGATGTGTGTGTTGTTCTTAGTATAAGTTCGTTTAAGTAGTGTGTAAGTCTAGGGACCGATGACCTCAGCAGTTTGGTCCCTTAGGAATTCACATACATTTGAACATTTTAATAATAACAAAACTGTGTACAGCACTATAGTAGCCCTCACGTAGTTACTGACGTGTCACGCTGTCAATTAATTTATCTGCTTCGAAGCGAGTAATGAAGCAAATTGTTGACTACCGCAGGTATGATCTACAACTTGGAGAAGACGTTTTCCTGAGATATTTAGCATTTTTTACGTGTATGTCTCACTTTTATCATGAGCAATGTACGGGGCAAAGCACAACATATGTGTGTAGTGGGTGGACTATGTAAGGAACTTATAAGCTCCAGCAGATTAATGCTTCTAACTGAGAAAAAGTAATTATTGATAACTTATATAAACAATATTAGTCTTCTAAAATTGTGATAACAGTAATGATCTTTTGAAAATAATGTAGTTTCGTGACTGAAGCAGAATCGAATCATTCAGTTTTTACCCCTCAGAATATTTCATTTTACCCCTCAGAGGTTAGTTACCCTCAGGTTGTGAACCACTGGGCTAAATGGAGACCAGCAATGGAGGCCGTTTAAAAAACCCGCCAGCGTAGCCGAGAGCGCTAACGCGCTGCTTCCTGGACTCGGGTAGGTGCGCCGGCCCCGGATCGAATCCGCCTGGCGGATTAACGACGTGGGCTGGTGTGCCGGCCAGCCTGGATGTGGTTTTTAGGCGGTTTTCCACATCCCGCTAGGTGAATACTGGGCTGGTCCCCACGTTCCGCCTCAGTTACACGCGACGTAGACATTTGAAACACGTTAACACTATTTCACGATTTGCGCTAGATGCAGACAGCTGGGGTACACTGATTCCATCACTCAGGGTACAGAGGGGAGGCAGGAAGGGCATCCAGCCACCCCTAAAACTACCCTTGCCAAATCCGTTCTAACCACGCCGACCCTGTGATCGCTGCAGGAATATGGCGTAAGCGAAAGAAAGAAAGAAAGAATGGGGGCCGTTTGAAACTCCGTCAGGTAATGAAAACGCTGTCTCAGACGAGTACACGACATCTCCGTGTGGTTCATTACGAGCATTCAACACCTAATGTTGTTCACGCCCCTTAGTTACCGTAACAGAGATGGTAATTACACTAAATGCGAACAACACTAATCCAGCATGGTGGCCATTCTGCTGTAACATATTGTGTTACAAACCCTCAAGAACGCCACTTACAGTGACGAGAGCGTGAGCGGTTGCGATGGGCCCGAAACAACTGATGAGTTCGGAAGTCGAGAATAATTAATGATTCCTAAATGAGGTGACAGACTCGGGACCTTTTGACGAGGACACACCGCTGCTCTATCGATAATTTGCATATCAATTTTATTTGAATCATCCAAAGATTTAAGTTCAAATGGCTCTGAGCACTATGGGACTCAACTGCTGTGGTCATAAGTCCCCTAGAACTTAGAACTACTTAAACCTAACTAACCTAAGGACATCACACACATCCATGCCCGAGGCAGGATTCGAACCTGCGACCGTAGCAGTCGCACGGTTCCGGACTGCGCGCCTAGAACCGCGAGACCACCGCGGCCGGCAAAGATTAAGTATTGGTTGCTGTATGCCACATATGGATATGGATTGGAAGAATTTCTAAAGATTTAAGCACGAATTAAAGCATCTAAGTAATTAGAGGAATGGATGAAACTTTGTAATAATGATTCCCTACGAATAGAGGATTCGAAATCTGTAAACAAATCCCGGCTGCCGTCATTTAGAGAGGAATTAATAAATTGTTCAAAATGGCGCCGGCCGTTAAAAAGATCAAGTTTGCACGGTGCGTCTTCTTCGTCTTCAGGCGAGCACGCGTATAGAAGATCCCGCCGTCTCAAAGGCCGAGGCTGCGCCATGTTAGGAAACTTCTAGGGCAAAATGAAGCCGCCAGGTTTATGGGCCAGCAGGCGACAGCTAGCCGCTTGACCACCCAGCAAGTTTGTACCGGAACTACTTTTTTTCAGCCGTAGACGCACTAGTGTGAGGTGTCGACCAGCTAACAAAAGCCCTGAACACCGCCGCTCCAGGAAATTCTGGAGCGTCTTCTTGGAAGGCCCACTAGCTGCCGTCTCGCCCGCGACCGCCTGTTGTCCATGGGTACGCTCTGCCATGGTACAATGCTTAACGGTTCGTGACTTCTGGCACAGTCTAATAACGATGTTTGGACTCGTTCGACGTTTCGGTCGTTTGGCGATTACGAGTATTTCGTGATGTTACGGGAAAGCAGCAGCTTCAGTCATGCGTTAAGGTTCACCGAATTCTGCCATCCCCCCTTTTGTGGCCGCAACCTAGTTCTCATGATGCAAGATTCTCATTCCGAAGTGTTCTCAGTTCAACTTATGTCGCTACAGGTGAATGATATCTCTGTATGTCATTCTGTGAATGTCTCTAGGCCAGTGGAGGCTACCCTGCGCTAATTTAAAATAGAAGTATGCCTCGTAGCGTTAATTTCTAAATATTTTATTTGTGATATGATTTCTACCTCCTTCCCCCAGTATCCATTCAAATCAGTGGCTCCCTGCAAGTAGGGTCGTAGTCCAAGCCTTCATACGGTCTGATACTGGGTAGAATAATAACATGAGGTCCCGACGGCCCATAAGTTTTTCTCTCACCAGCTAACTGGGGCAGCCCGAAATATGAAACGCTGGCAGTTTAGGTGTGGTAGCTCAATGTCACAAAGATTTGCAACTCTAATCATTTACATACCCTATGTGTTCTATTTTTTTATCAGGTAGTGCAGTTGCGAACGTACCACTCTTTCGCAGCAGTTGTTGTAGTAGGACGAAACTGGTATGTGACGTCATAATTACAACAGGGACTGCCGATGGCACTTTCTTCTCAATTTGTGAGCGTTTCCAATCGGTATATTTTCTGATATGGGATCCTTATCGAACTTTATCTCCTAACAAGGAACTTCTACAAGGAAACGTGAAGTCTTTAAAGAAATAAAGCGCCTTGACGTCGACATAATGGGCCTAACAGAAACCAAATTGAAACGCATGGTACAGAAAAAACAAATGATTACATATACATTTATAGTGGCGTACCAAAGGAACAACGGGCTCAAAGTGGAGTTGCCATTGTCATAAAGAAACAACTCAAGAAAAACCTAACCAGCTGGGAATATGGCAGTGATAGAATTGTGCAAGTACAGATGAAAATAAAGGGCCATACTGTGGTGATTATTGTGGTCTCTTCACCAAACGACGACGGTGATGTACCGAAGATAGACTTATTCTCCACTCAGTTGACAAGATCTCATGAAAATGTAGGGGATCGCAAAGAAGTCATTTTACTAGGAGACCTAAATGCCAGAACAGGATGGAAAGCTAATGACAACGTAGTGGGGCAATATGGTGAAGAAACCATAAATAATAAGGGTGAAAGAGTGATAGAATTATATATGCAAAATGACTTAAGAATTCTGAATGGATGGTTCAAGCATAAGGATATCCACAAATACACATGGACGAAACCAAGCGTTAACCTCAAGTCCATTATAGACTATGTCATAATAAATCAAACATCAAAGCTAGCAGTACAAGACGTGAGGGCTATGAGAGGTACAGAGTGCAGATCAGACCATTTTTTGCTAATATCTAAATGATATTATTCAAGTTCATCAAAGACACAGAAATTCAAGTGGATGCCGAACCAGAGAAAGTCAATAATATTCAATATAATTTACAAAGCCTTGACCATAGTTCTACCCGCTTCTTGTACCAGGAAAGGCTAGCAGAAAAACTTGCTGCCGTTGAAGGAACCTCTGCAGATAAGATGGATGAGATGGTTACAGAAGCCATCCAGAACTCAGCTTATGAATCACTGGGAAAAAATAAATCCAAAAGAGTAATAGAGTATGTGATGAGTGGTGGAAGCACTCGGTACAAGAGAAGGTAGAAAGTAAGAAGAAAGCTTACAATAAATGGTTGAACTCAAGATCAGACAATGATTGGCGGGAGTACAGAGAGCGGAGGAAAGATGCACGGAAAACAATAATTGAGGCAAAAAACGAAGCCTGGCAGAAAACCGGTGAAGAGATAGAAAAAGCATGGGGAATCCACAAGCAAATAATGCCTGGAAGGTATTAAAATAATGAGACCACAGAATAAAGATAAAGCAGATATAAACCTCATTAGCATGCAGGAATGGGTATAACACTACCAACGACTACTAAATGAGAACAGAGCGGCATTCACTGAGAACCCACCAGACACTGAAGTCAGTAATGATAATATACCACCCATAACCCCGAAGGAAGTCCAAAATGCCACGAAAAACAGAAAGGCGCCAGGTCCAGGATTAATTTATATAGAACTGGTTTAAGCAGCACCGTCAAAACTCTTTGAGATATTGACAGTGATTTTTGACGAATGCCTTAGTGGTGACGAAGCCCCAAAAGAGTTGTAAAAGGTAACAATTACATCAATATTTAAGAAGAGCTACAGGATAAATTGTGCAAACTATCGTGGTATTGGTGTGAAGCCATTCATGGCGAGAGTCTATGACCGTATCTTAAAAAAGAGGATAGAAGAAGAAATAACTGAATCTGAAGAAAAAAAATGGTTCAAATGGCTCTAAGCACTATGGGACTTAACATCTGAGGTCATCAGTCCCCTAGACTTAGAACTACTTAAACCATACTAACCTAAGGATATCACACACATCCATGCCCAAGGCAGGATTCGAATCTGCGACCGTAGCAGCAGCACGGTTCCGGACTGAAGCGCCTAGAACCGCTTGGCCACAACGGCCGGCGAATCTGAAGAACAAAATGGATTCAGATCTGGTCGCTCCTGTACTTATGGAGTATATACCCTCAAAAACCTAGCGGACAGAAGGACAGCAAGGGGCCTTACGACCCACCTTGTCTTTGTAGACCTGCAGGAAGCTAATGACACAGTTCCACAGAACAATGGACAAGTCTAATTAATAATGGCGTGTCGCCGAGCTATGTGAAAGCTGTCAGACTCCTCTACCAAGGTTGTACGGCAATGGTAAAAGTGAAAAATCAACTATCTCAAGAGTTTGAGGTGACAAAGGGACTACGCCAGGGATGCACACTCGCCCCCTACACTCTTTGAGATCTACCTAGATGAGGCACTAAAATCCTGGAAAAGGAAATCGGAGGAATGGTTATCCCCATAGATGATGAGATTTTGTTCACTTTATTTTTTGCTGATGACCAAGATGAGGAAGATGCAAATTACATACTTCGCAAATTGAAAGAAGAATATGAAAAATGGGGTTTTGTCATAAACGTATCTCAAACAGAATATCTGAAAGTGTGAAGTTTATTAACCCCAATCAAAGAGTGTAATGAATGTATGATTTTACTGTTGTAGCCAATATGATCATTGTAATTACAGTCAGTAACATTTCACCTAATTGTTATCAATAAGTATGAAGTTTAAACCATTTTAACATTTCACCTGATTGTATAAACGAGTACGAATGTCTGCTGTTTTAACTTGTCAGAATTGGATTTATATACCACCTGAAGTACACACACATATATTTGACACCTCAAAACAAACACCGCCAAATGCTTAAAGCAATTATTCTGTAATAATATTGTTATGATGTATATTCTTTGCACTTTGCGATTATGTCTTCACTTCTGCTATACGAACCTTGCACCCAGCTGATTCCAGACGCCATATTTGTTTACAAATGTGTCAGTATACATGTGATGTGTTATGATAGCAAAAGGAACCTGTGATCACTGAAGGTACTGTAGTTTACTTATTTAATGTTTACCATTAGATATCAGTTTAATTTTTCGTCAAAAGTAATCCTAAACCATATTCTGAAATAGTGTCTCGTTTCTCCACTAGGCAGTGCCACAAGTTCCTCCAAAAAATCGTAACACAACACACACACAAATGTAATACTTACTAATGTAAATCCACCCGATGATGGAGGTTTAAAGCTTCGAAACGCGTGGTGGAAGTAAATAAAACGGTGACTGGTAACAGTGAACTTGTTGTTTCATTTAAACCTAACTAACCTAAGGACACCACACACATTCATGCCCGATGCAGGATTCGAACCAGCGACCGTAGCGGTCGCTCGGTTTCAGACTGTAGTGCCTAGAACTGCAAGGCCACTCCGGCCGGCCCATGAAAATATCGGTTGGACAGTAGACAACTTGAAAACCGTAGTCTAGTCAGATGAGTCCTGGTTTCAGCTGGTAACAGCTGATGGGAGGGTTCGAGTCTGGCACAGTCCCCAGACCAAAGTTGTCAACAATGTAGGAATTTTTAACATGTTGCAGCCCTGCCAGCAACTGTGATAAATTAATACGTCAAAGGTCCGCCTCAGTTGCTTCTTCAGAAGCATAAAATAAACTAATACGTGCCAGAATAAGGCACGGTCAAACATAAAAAGCTAAAGTACCGTGGTATCATGTCAAGCTACGTTACTTAGCTGAGGAACAGCCCCGGCCTCACTTCATGGAAAGCGGTCGGTTAGACGCGGACGCTGCGTAAGTAAGTACTGAGTGGCTACAATTGAAGTGCAACTGCTCACAGAATCCTAGTTTGGGTTGTAATTACCGTGTGGCAGCGAAACTTGGTAGACACTCTTATTGCTTTAATGTGAAATCGATTTGCGATAGAAAAAATTAGTTCCAATTTTCGCCACAAGGTGCAAACCCAACGCTGTGAGTGCAAGAACGACATACAGAAATGTTTTCGCATATAATGGATTAGGGACTGGACGTCGGTAAACAGGTAAGTGGGAAAGGCGTAATACCGTTTTTATTGTTAACCGCAGCTTACACGGTTTGTTCTTTATGAGCACCGGAGACGTCGAAGGGATGTTGCATTCCAAAAACGACAAGATCAACAGTTGCTCGCAGCAGTATAGGTGGAATCTGAAGCAATGTGTTTCTGGTAGAGACCGAATATATCCTTGGTAAACTCCTTCTTTCAGATATCCCAAGAGCCAAAAGTGAGATGGATTCAGATCAGGTGATCTTGTAGGCCATGCGTCTGGAAAACCTCAGTAGATACCACGTTCGCGGTAGGCTGCATTAAGCAGATCTTTCACTGGGCCAACGACGTGAGGTGTTGTCCCACCTTGCAGGAAAACAGGGATCACATGCTGTACACGGAGGTCTCGATATCGTGCAGACGTCACGCTATAACTGACAGGTCCTTGCCTGTATTCTCTTCAAAGAAGAACGGAATGATAATATGGCTGCTTGTGAATCCACATCAAAGTCACATACGGTGAGTGCAAAACTCTTCGTGTACAACACGTGGTACAACAGTACCTCTAATTCGGCAGTTCTGTGTTTTCAGTGCATCTTGTAGATTATTACCCGACCGCATGTTATCAACATCGATCCGTGCCAGAAACCGAAAATCAGATCCAGAACGTTGCTGCGTATCAAGAGATTTCAGTTGCTGCACTGTTTGGACCTTGTCCGGGTACCAGTGTAAAATAGACCGCCAAACTTTCCCTCCTGTTAACCGTGGAAGGAACAATTCTCGTGACACTGCAGGAGCACTAGCACTACACGGGACACGTTCTGCACTGCAAGTTACAGTAACAGCAACCTCGTCAATAACTTGCACAAGGATAGCACGCATTCCTCTTAAAGGTGCCACACCAAGCTCACCCGTGTTTTCGAATTTCATTATCATCTCCTTTAAATCATTTAAAATGGCATCGAACCTCTCGTCAGACCTTTGTAAGCGATACTGTCTCAATGCAGCAGTATAATTGCTGCTGTTCACATAAAACTGTTTCACTAACAGCATATAATCTCTCTTCTCCATAGCAGCACTGTTCACTCACATTATGGCCTGTCAAATGACAGCGTGGATGTCATACTGTCGTGCAGTGTACTGCGCCAGATTTGCACCTGGTGGCCAAAATTTGAACTAATTTTTTTCCAGCGTATATCGTTTCCGCAGTAGCGCAGGGTCAGTATGAGACGTTGTCTGTGCCTGCTTTAGATATTCGCAAAGGGTAGAAGATGGAGACGGAGGCGAGTACAAGTATACTGGGACGTATCGCGAACTCTCGACGCTGTCACAACTGTTTTAGCGGCCGTGGCGCGTGACGCCTTCCAGACGGGCCTTCGCTCGCTTAAAAGCCCGGGGGCGTGTCGCCGTCGGCAACTGTACGTATCACCTTGGCTGTGAGATAAACGAGCGGCCCGCCACTTGGCTCCGGAATTAAAGCCGCTGCGAGCGACGACAGCCGAGGCTGACCGAAGCGGCGCTTCTTTTGGCTGTACCAGACGAGCCCGGCTCTCAAACTGTGGCGTCCAGAATTGCAGCGGCCTCCAGGTTTTCGCCCCTGAAGCCGGAAGGCGGTAACTCTCAGCCAGGAACGAAAATACCTGTGCGCGGGCTGCGAGGTTTGGACCGGAGCCCGGAAGGCCGTGCAAGGGCGGAGACCGTGGCTGACTGACAGCGGGGCGTGGGCGGGACGTAGGACAGCCGAGGGCGATGCTGACGTCACACGTCACAGGCGCACGCAGCCTGACAGGCAGAAAAGTCTGTTGTACACCGGTCAGACATCACTCACTACGAACATGGAAGGAAAGCAGGCCGATCCTGTGAGTCACTCGGGCGTGTGTTGAACTTATGTAGTATAGGAAAGCCAGCAATGCGTCACAAGCAAACGACAACTTGATTGGGAAACGGTGACATATTTATTTATTTATTATTTTTTTTTGAAAGCAATAGCGCTTGATTTTTAGAGCTTTATTCCAATTACTAGTTCCGACAGAATCGTGATGTCATCTTGAGACTGGCATTACACTTCGCGCATATGTTCACACACATGCCGTCGATATTTCGAGAACGAAGTGTAAATACATCAGAAAGCCCCACATGTGTGTGAACATATACGCAAAGTGTAATGCCAGTCTGAAGATGACAACCCGATTCTTTCGCAACTTGTAATTGGAATAAGGATCTTAAAATCGAGCGACCTGGATTTCACAAAAAATATGTACATAAACATTGACCGCCCCAACAAAATGTGTTAAGTTGTAGACTGAAGCGCCAAAGAAACTGGTATAGGAGTGCGTATTCAAGTACAGAGATATGTAAACAGGCATAATACGGCGCTGCGGTCGGCAACGGCTTTATAATACCACAAGTGTCTGGCGCAGTTGTTAGATCGCTTACTGCTGCTACAATGGCAGGTTATCAAGATTTAAGTTAGTTTGAGCATGGTGTCATATTCGACGCTCGAGCGGTGGGACACAGCATATCCGAGGTAGCGATGAAGTGGGGATTTTCCCGTACGACCATTTCACGAGTGTACCGTGAATATCAGGCATGAGGTAAAACATCAAATCCCCAACATCACTGCGGCCGGAAAAAGATCCTGCAGGAGCGGGACCAACGGCGACTGAAGACAGTCGTTCGACGTACAGAAGTGCAACCCTTCCGCAAATTGCTACAGATTTCAGTGCTGGGCCATCAACAGCTGTCAACGCGCAAAACATACAACGAAACATCATCGTTATGAGCTTTCGGAGCCGAAGGCCCGCTCGTGTACCCTCGATGACTGCTCGGCACAAAGCTTCACGCCTCGCCTGGGCCCGTCAATACCGACATTTGACTCTTGATGACTGGAAACATGTTGTTGGTCGGACAAGTCTCGTTTCAAATTGTATCTAGCGGACGGACGTCTATGGTTATGGAGACAACCTCATGAGTCTATGGGCTCTGCATGTGAGCAGGTGACTGTTGAAGCTGGTAGAGGCTTTGTAATGGTGTGGGGGGTGTGCAGTTGGAGAGATACTGGACCCCTAATACGTCTAGATACGATTCCGACAGGTGTCACGTACGTAAGCATCCTGTCTGATCACCTGCATCCATTTATGTCCATTATGCGTTCCGGCGGACTTGGGAAATTCCAGCGGGACAAAACGACACGCCACATGTCCAGAATTGCTACAGAGTGGCTCCAGGAACACTCTTTTGAGTTTAAACACTTCCGCTGGCCACCAAACTTCCCAGACATGAACGTTATTAAGCATATCTGGGATGCCTTGCAACGTGCTGTTCAGAAGAGATCTCCACCCTCTAGCATTAAAAGGTTTTCGCTTTGCTTTTCGTATTTAACCAAATATAACATTGATGATGATAATTCATGGCAATGTTTGCCGACAAGATAAAGAATGCAACCTTTTAACACTAGATTGCGTACTCACGGCAGTTCCCCTTGGCCGTTTTTTTGGCACGACTTGGGAAGAGAGAAAAATTAATGAATGATCGACGATGCGTCGGTTCTCGATTGTGTTTAGGAGACGTACGGATTGATTGCGTGAAAATATTTTCTCAAATGACCTCTTAACCCGGATTGCTTTCACGCAATCAGACTCTTCAATGAAATTACCTAAGGGACCTGTTTCAATAATAAAAAAAATGCAAAACAGTGAAATTTTGTAAAAAAAGTTGTCAGATCGGAAATTGAACACATTAATGGTCTCCCAAATACAATCGAGACACCGCGATAAAGAGCGAACCTGTAACAAAGTTCATTTAAACATAAACATTATTTGTGGTCAATTTAAAGAAAAGAATAAGCATAGATTTTCTGTACAGTGAAATATCAATATATTCTCAAAGAACAAAGGCGTTAAACTATAAACATTAACAAATTTACAATGAATACAAAACTTACATTTTTATGTTTTTCTCATACATGGAGCAGTCCAACAATCGCTGCTTTTGTATGTGTGATATTTTGTAAAAATTAAATGTCCTGGCGTGCGCGTAAGTATTTTTTTTATCGTCACAAGGTTTACAAAAGCGTTTTCTTTCTTGATGATAACGTGGTTTTTCACACTAAATGAAATATAAGTTGTAGCGGTGCTACACAACACGTCTTAACAAGTCGGCGACCAAACATCAAAGTTAATGAAGTACATGTTAACATATCGGCGACCAGAAGTACAACTAACTATAAAGACTCTAGAATTTTCCTAACAAATGATAAATTGTTCTTTCTTCTGTTTCGCAACTTCTTGCTATCAAGCGCTCCGGCAATGATTTTAAATATCTGCGCCCAGCGAGTCATAGTATTTAAAAGTACCTTTTAAACGTTGGCCGCGCGTCTTGGTGTAGGCGCACGTTATAAACAGATTTCGTTTCTTTACTCTTGCGTTGTCATGCTTAGTATCATTACAAACTACAGCTCGGTGGCTGTCCTTTTCTCATATTCAAAATGTCTGAAATCCAATAATATCACATTGCTTCCCGCGTGAGGAGCGATGACTCCGTCAGGATCATCGCGACTCACGCGTAGTCGTGATATTATTGCTTTCGTGAAACAAGTTAGTATTACTTGCAAAACTTCTTTACAATAGATTTTACACACTACATCAGGCAAAGTGGTTACCATACAGAGTATCAGGTAAGTATATTCGTACGACTGAAATTGATAGTAATTTGTTGATAGGGTAACTACATGACAATTGAACTGTGCTCTTTCTAACGTATTGTACAAGGATAACAAATGTTCATTTCTCGGTAAAAGATAATGAAATTAAGATAAAGATACACATACATAGATACATTATACATCGCATAATAAATAACA
Source organism: Schistocerca nitens (assembly GCF_023898315.1). NCBI lineage: Eukaryota > Metazoa > Arthropoda > Insecta > Orthoptera > Acrididae > Schistocerca > Schistocerca nitens. Next base: position 200,995,037 of record NC_064615.1, on the reverse strand, counting down.
AAGAAATAAATTACTTGACTTCGCAGGAAGTCAGGGTGCTGTGTGCACTCGTGGAAAAAATATGTTACAGAAAACTGACATTCTTGTTTTACAATGAAATATTACAGGAATATTTTTGTCGTTGTTTCGTCGAAGTTTTCTTGCAGTAAATACGTAGCACTTTACTTATTTGTGGCTTTCATGACCTGCAAAAAAAATGTTTCACTACACTTGGGTAGGTATGAGTTGCACTCGGAGTGGTAGAACTTCGGGTATAAATGATAGCACTGTACTTGAGTGGGGAAATTGATTACACTTTCACAGTGGAGGAAAAGTAGGGCATCACTTTCACTGTGGAAGTTGGAGTTGTCGGGGTGTGATGTTGCGTTGGAAATACGTCGTGGGTCAGGAACTGAAAGATTGGTTCTGCAACATGTTGAGCCGTATGGTGGCGGTCTCTATTTCACTTGACACATGTCCGTGCTTCCATTTATGTTTTCGTACATGAAAAATACAGAAAAAAAATCTGTATTAGAATGTGCTTACTTACTAATAACTTAGTCTAAAAGAAAATTGGATTAGGTAAGGATAACAATTGTTTATGTACATAGGGTCTCATTCTCTCAGGAACGCTTAGTTCTCATATTTATCTATTTTTCTGGTTTTATTTGGTTCGACACGTTTTCGTCATTACTCGGCCTGCTCAGTAAATTCGGTAGCAGTTGTCAAAATCGAGCTTAAGACTCTTCCGATTAGTGTCTTTATAATTTGACAAGGCACATGAGTGCTTAATTCATTGCTTTATCATATTTTATTTTGAATGCATTTCAAACACATTTGGCATTCGCGCTCGTTGTGCAAAGAAAAATTGATTGTTGAGCGCTCAGCGTACACAGTGTTACGTCCGTTGGTCACAATCACGTGATAATAACTTGACAGTTCCACAACGCTAGCAGCAGTATTCTGCGAGAAGCAGAGCGTTTGATGTCTACTAGCCGTGGTGTCAGTTTTTACACAGTTTTTCATTGACTCTGGATTACGGAAGCAGCCAGATGCGGCGACTCCCGCAGCTGTTTCGAAGAATGTGTCCGTGGAAAGGTGTACAGTACCGTTTGTGGTAAGTACAACACTTATTAACTTTCACTCTTCGGCTTTCTGCATCGTGGTTTCGTGGTACAAGTACTTATAACATTACTTCACACGCGGTATTTCACACGTGTCCTTGGAGTTATCACCTCTTCAATTCACACGTTATTATTAATTCGTGTTCACATTTATTTGGTCGTCATGTTAAGGTTCACACGCACCACTTTTATACGTGTCCATTAATTACTTGTCTATAGTCGGTTCACACGCAGCAGCATATACGTGTCCATTTATTACTGACTGCATTATTACTACAAAGTACAGTTAACATTTAGTATACATATCATGTCTAAAAATTATTTACAAAGAAGTATTTAGTCTCTGTGACTACAAGGCCGGACGAAAAGCGTGTCTCTTGTTCGTAGTTGTGCTTCCAAGGCACTTTAGGTTTACACTTTGTTCGAAATCTTGTTATTCTTTTCTTTTCACATTAGTTACTCTTTTCTGAAGTTCAGCTCTTTTATTTTCTCTGTATTACGTCGTTAGTTTGAAGACATAATCAATGTGGCTTCGTTTACCTGATGAACAGTTCGTGTTCAAACTACCATTAGGGAAATTGGGAAGCTTGGTGTTCTCTGTCGTGCAATTGCACATAACAAATCTTAATTGAACTCGCAATTTGCGGAGAATAAGCATAGCCCGTCGACAACCAATGTGTCACGACTATCCATTCGTATAGCCTGTATGTATCAATCATGCAACCAGCCCGTAAAATTCACTTCTCTACTGGATAAGGTAGGATGGTAAGGATACTGGTTAGAGGAAAACACAAAAGACTTTTATGGAGTGAAGAGATTTGAAGGCAGAGTGTTAATGACGTATGATATGATGAGCTTAACATAAATTATTATCACCCAAGTTTTTCATGACAAATAGTATAATTAAATCGACACAGTAGTTTCCTTGTCGTCTGATCCAGCTCTCTAAACAATTTTCTATGCATATCTAAAATTACTTAAACCATGCATTAGCAGTGAACTGTGTCTGTTAACTATCTTCTGTTCCATGTATCGTTAAATTGGTTTTCAAAAAAAAAAAAAAAAAAAATCGTCATACCTCGAGGACCTGAAATAGATATTTCTAGTACTAAATTAGTTTATTTATAAATGATCTTTGTAAGTATTTCAGCTGCACTGTGCCGTAAAATTCTTATGTGCGTATACGGTTTTCTCCGTATTATAATAAAATAATTGAGTTGCGCACTTCTTTCCTGCTACCTGGATCGTATTGACTTACTTGATTCTTATATGCTAAGCTGCTGCTTTTTGCCTGCTGCGTTTCATAGGTGGTCTCATAAAATTTGTTGTCACAAACTCCTTATGCATAACATGACATTTACCTCATTAGAGTAAGCGACCTTAATCTTTTTTTTTTAACCTACGAGCAATCATTCTGGTCTGAATGATCATTTTAATTTATTTCATTCAAGAGGAGAGAGCTTTGCTATACTTAAAACTAGTGATAGCAGGTGGCACTTAGCACGTCCCTACTATAATATTTATTTGTCAGCTCTTTCGGCTGTGGCCGTTCATGGCTCAATTAACTTAAAACTAACTTACATCTAAGGCAAATATTGCTCTCCTACAATAAATGTGTTTTACTTAAGGTGCTCATATAAATTACTTATCTTGCTGTGGCAGGTCAACAGGGTGTTAGTCCTGTGCATTACTCTTACATACGTTGGTACTTCACACATAGTATGACAACTTATAGTGTGTGTATATTTTATTTTAGCAGCTTAACTTAACAGATATTTTCAATGGTTGACTCGGTATTTCTTCAAGTCTGCGTGATGAAACAATCCTTTTATTTGTCCAGATACAGGGTCAGCTAATAGACAGCAACCAATGTGCGGCTTTCTTAAGATAATATATGGTCCTTCATACAAGTGCTGCCACTTGCGATTCTTATGATGAATCAAAGATGGTTTGAAGTGGGTCTTTAATAGCACTCGTTCATTTATACGATACGATAAGACTTTGCTAATGTGTTTGTCATGCGCCTCTTTTCTAAGGTTGGCATGAGTGGTTAAAGATATGAGAGCTTATTGATTCCGCAGCTTCCCCGTGGAGGCCTAAAGAAGCTGCTAATGATTTTCCGACTGGGGTGGAGCTGAAATGTCAGTTATTTTTACTTGACTAGTATGTTGCGACCTACCAGTTCGAAAATTTGCGTTCTTATCCCTTATGACTTGTGCATCACTTAATTGCGTGTTATTTGTCATCGCGTTTGGTGCTTGGCTCGCCTGTGTGTAAAAAATAGTCGGATTTCCTTGGCTATTATGACCGGCGGTGTCAGGAAAAGCATCCGACGAATTGTCCTGACTATTGTTCCTGAACTGTTGGTTGGGTTGGTGAGAAAATGTCGCATTTTTCGGCTGTGAAAAATTTATTTGCTGAGAGGGAGCGAAGTGACTCGGCTGACTGTACTGTTGTGGTCTGTTATAATTGTTCCATTTCTTTCCCTTGTGACGATTTCCATTATTCGTCTTGTTGTTCTGGTACTGGTAATTACCGTTGTGATTTATCGGTGAATTACCGTATTGTTGCTGTGTGTTTTGATAAATCGGATTGTATCTATTCTGGTGTGGATATTTGTTATATTGTTTTCTATTACGGGGGTTGAAACTGTTATGATTGCCGTAAGGCTGAGCGTTTGGTTGTCCCGTGTTATGTTGGTATGACATTCCATTGACGCAATTTGTTATGTGCTGCTGCGGAGCGGGCGGTCCATTATAATTATTCCGCGCGCTCGCACGCACATCCTCATAGATCATATCCAAATTGTCAAGAACAGAAAGAAAGGCTTCTAGGTCTTCTTCACTCACATTAACTAGTTTTTCTCTTATTGACACAGGAAGTTTTGACTTTAAGATCATGATTACATCTTTGGTTGAAATGGGCGTGTCCCAATACTGAATTTTACGTAGATATTTTTCAAAATAACGTCTCAAACCTCCTCCTTTGGTGTTGAAAGGTTCGGCGTTGTAAACCTCCTTTCGGAGCCTTTGTTGTATACCTGAACTCCAGAATTTATTCAAAAAATGCTTTTCAAAATCTACATAGGTGTGACATTTGTCTATAATTTCTGTACCCCAAATTGATCCTTCACCGTGTACGTAGCCTAAGATGAACTGTATCCGCTGCCTGTCGTTCCATGATTCTGGAAAAGCGCCTGTGAATGATTTTAGAAATACCATTGGATGTATATTTCGTTTTTCAGGTATAAAAGGCTGAAAAACTCTGTGTTTTAGCACACTCTCGTCGCGCATTAGTTCAACGAGTGTTAGTTGATCGGCATGACTACGTGACGTAGAAGTTTCGCCACGCGTATTGTTTACTGTTGGTGAGAATTGTACCTGACACTCGGGATATTGACGATTATCGTGTTCTGGCGGTAGCGAATACTCACTTTGATTGTCACCATGCAATTCCGTAACTTGTTTCAGTTGATCTATATCATTGCTTAGCTGACGTTTCCATTCCGGAAGATCGTGGCTAAATGCTCGTCTGATTTCACCTAATTCACTGGTTAAAGTGTCACCAGAAGTACCGGGAGCGGTTAAGATTTCTGCTGTAGCGGATTTAACCGTACCCTTTAGTTCAGCGTGTACCTTGCTGACAATGTACTGTTCTTTGGATTGCATCCACTCTTCAAATTCCCTATTAAGTCTATTGCTTATACCGGTGTTGACATCTGCGATTTTTTTGTCAATATTGACATCGGATATTTGCTGAGCAAGGTCTTCGACTCGCTCGCCAACGTTTACACACATCTATTTGGGCCTGCATATCTATGAACTTGCTACCAATATTGGTCTCGGCGGATTCCACCATCGAAAGAACACTATCAATTTTTGCGTGTACGCTTGCGGTTAGCTCGCTTGCGTAAGCAGTGGTAATGGCTTTAATTTTTTCCTCCATGTTGTCATTCGAATTTTTGATTTGTGCTTGGATGTCCTCTATCCTTGATTCTAAACTGCTGAACCTGCTGTCACTTTGATTTGCTAACTGACTGATTTGCGTTCCAAGATTGTCATTTTGGTTTGTTAACTGACTGATTTGCGTTCCAAGATTGTCACTTTGGTTTGTTAACTGACTGATTTGCGTTCCAAGATTGTCACTTTGGTTTGTTAACTGACTGATTTGCGTTCCAAGATTGTCACTTTGGTTTGTTAACTGACTGATTTGCGTTTCAATATTGTCACTTTGGTTTGTAAGCTGTGCCATGTTTGCTTCAAAACTGGTTTTCATATCAGCAAACAATTTTAGTATATCTGACAGCGAGCATTCACGTGACTGCGACGCGGTCTGTGGCGCCGACAGCTCACGTGTCGCTTCGTCGTCTGTTGTTCCCTCACTACGAGATTCAGGTTTGTTTACACCCGCGCGCGGTCTAAGTTGCCTTGGTTGCTCATCAGCCATCGTAAATTTAAAGTAGTTACACTGCACGAGCTAGAAAAGATAATTTTTTTAATTATGATTTTCACTTGTCAGGTGCGCCAAGGATTTCGCGTCCTGATTTCTCAGATATTGCTTGTGCGTTATAAAAAAATTGAAACTCTGACACACGAAAATTCCAATATGGCAACGGGAGTGACAAAATAAATGAAAAACACTTATGGAGCACTGAAACTGGCACAGATAGCGGCCATTGTGATTCACTAAAATGCACAACAATGGAAATTCTTGCTAACTATTTATAACTATTGTAAGCGAAATGATGAGATAGAGGCGGATCTAATAGCAAAAGGAAACAGAAATTTGGAAATTAAATTGCTTGAGGAAAAGGAAAAAAAAGCGTAGAGAGTGAATGTCACGAGCCGACTGAATGCTCGGTACGCAAAGCTTCAAACGTAATGAAAAATCGTACTCACATTAGTTGTCTTGCGCGCTGCTATTTATTGCTGTTGTGGATTCTTACTGCGATTTTCTGCATATGCGTCCTTTTTTTTTTTTTTAATCACTGGTTTTGGCTTCCAATTTCCTCCAGATGGTAGCATGAAAATAAAAGGGACAAATTAGTTTTTTAGTTAGGTCCCTGTTCGGGCGCCACATCTAGCATTAAAAGGTTTTCGCTTTGCTTTTCGTATTTAACCAAATATAACATTGATGATAATTCATGGCAATGTTTGCCGACAAGATAAAGAATGCAACCTTTTAACACTAGATTGCGTACTCACGGCAGTTCCCCTTGGCCGTTTTTTTGGTACGACTTGGGAAGAGAGAAAAATTAATGAATGATCGACGATGCGTCGGTTCTCGATTGTGTTTAGGAGACGTACGGATTGATTGCGTGAAAATATTTTCTCAAATGACCTCTTAACCCGGATTGCTTTCACGCAATCAGACTCTTCAATGAAATTACCTAAGGGACCTGTTTCAATAATAAAAAAAATGCAAAACAGTGAAATTTTGTAAAAAAAGTTGTCAGATCGGAAATTGAACACATTAATGGTCTCCCAAATACAATCGAGACACCGCGATAAAGAGCGAACCTGTAACAAAGTTCATTTAAACATAAACATTATTTGTGGTCAATTTAAAGAAAAGAATAAGCATAGATTTTCTGTACAGTGAAATATCAATATATTCTCAAAGAACAAAGGCGTTAAACTATAAACATTAACAAATTTACAATGAATACAAAACTTACATTTTTATGTTTTTCTCATACATGGAGCAGTCCAACAATCGCTGCTTTTGTATGTGTGATATTTTGTAAAAATTAAATGTCCTGGCGTGCGCGTAAGTATTTTTTTTATCGTCACAAGGTTTACAAAAGCGTTTTCTTTCTTGATGATAACGTGGTTTTTCACACTAAATGAAATATAAGTTGTAGCGGTGCTACACAACACGTCTTAACAAGTCGGCGACCAAACATCAAAGTTAATGAAGTACATGTTAACATATCGGCGACCAGAAGTACAACTAACTATAAAGACTCTAGAATTTTCCTAACAAATGATAAATTGTTCTTTCTTCTGTTTCGCAGCTTCTTGCTATCAAGCGCTCCGGCAATGATTTTAAATATCTGCGCACAGCGAGTCATAGTATTTAAAAGTACCTTTTAAACGCTGGCCGCGCGTCTTGGTGTAGGCGCACGTTACAAACAGATTTCGTTTCTTTACTCTTGCGTTGTCATGCTTAGTATCATTACAAACTACAGCTCGGTGGCTGTCCTTTTCTCATATGCAAAATGTCTGAAATCCAATAATATCACAACCCCTCGTGCTCTTACGTATTTATGGAGAGCCCTGCAGGATTCATGGTGTCAATTTCCTCCCGCACTACTTCAGACATTAGTTGAGTCCATGCCACGTCGTGTTGCGGCACTTCTGCGTGCTCACGGGGACCCTACACGGTATTACGCAGGTGTACCAGTTTGTTTGTCTCTTCAGTGTATATGAATTGATGTCACTTAAAATGAATACGTAAATCATTCATATATGGGGTATGATAGACACCTCTCCAACTGCTGGATCTATGGGGATGCTATCTTCAGTGACAATATTTCACATTGCTTTAATCTACGACTGGATAGGATTTCAGAATTTCGGAAGATTCAGGTTACGTAATAATATTCTAATCATAGGCCGGTAAGTCAGAAAAAATACTCTACTGTAAATACCGGATGCACATTGTTCTGTAAAAAATGAAAAAACGATTTACTTACTGATTTACATACCCTCCCATCATAGGCTACCAAAATAGCTCTTGACCGCACTGTCAATATATAAGAGTGTCCGACGTACCAACCGTTCAATCGGATAATTATACTCAGCGTTAACGTCGGTCTTCTCTACGCTGGTATTTAACTCCCAACGCAATTGAAACTGACTGCGAGACCAATTCGAAACCACACATTTACAAAGCAAACCACGGCATTTTGTTTCTCGCAGTCGCTGCTAACAGTAATCTGTACTTTGTCAATTAAAAACATGTGGTGTGTATTTTCGCCTCAATGTTCATTAGAATATTGTGTTAAAATTTGAGGTAAATCGGTTAAGAACTTCCTGATACTGTCGGTAACACCATTGCTCCGTTGTATACTACAAATATATTAATATATTACTTGTATGAAAAGTATGTAGAACCTAAGTCCATCTGCATTTTCATTAGAATAAAAATTTGAACTATATCGGTCAAGAACTTCTTGACAATTTTGGTAACAACGTTTCGCCTCTATATATTACATATATATTTTCATATATTACCTATATTGAAGTATATAGCCTATGTCCCTCCGAATGTCCATTGGAGTTCCCCGTAAAAATCTGGAGTAAATCGGTGAACGGATGTTCATTAGAGTATCGTGTAAAAAATATTAAGTACATCGATGAACTACTTTTCAAGATTTTTGGTAACAACATTAAACAACGGCTTTTCTTTATATGGTAGTATAGATAGGCACCTACAACGTCAGTAGCGGTGCTTATTAGCTATAGTGATATACAATGATGAGCGAAAATGTCATGACTAACTATTTAACAGCGTGTTTGTTCACGTTTAGATCGCAGTACAGCGGCTGTTAAGGTTGTCGTGGGTTCGACAAGCCCTCGGCGGGTTTCCAGAGGTATGTGGCACCAAATGCCTAAGTACAGAACACGCAAATCCCGTAGATTACGAGCTGGTAGTTTGTGGGTGCAGAATTAACACCCCTTAGCACCCTATGTTTCCATCGAGTCCACACTTGGCGATTCTGATGGCCAAGACACGAGTTCACTATTATGCTCCTCAAGCGGTTGCACGTAGAGCTTTCAATGAGTAATGCAACGCCTTTTTTCACCTGAAAGCAGGTGATTTCATTCAGGATTTCAGTACCCATATTACTCCCCAATCTCTTGGCTACAAAATACTAGGTTTCAACATAATCTCCGTAGAATGCGTCGGCCTTGTGCCACCTTACTAGGAGGGTCTGTATGCCCGCACGGTACCACTCTGCTGGTCGACGTTGGAGTACTAGCTCTCGCTGAGTGTAACCTTCATTGGGCCAAAAAGATGGAAGTCGCGAGGTACGAGATCCGGGCTGTAGAGTGGATGAGGGAAGAACAGTCCATTGAAGTTTTGTGAGCTCCTCTCAGGTGCACAGACTTGTGTGAGGGCGTGCTTTGTCTTGGAGAAGGAGAAGTTCGTATTTTTGTGGCGACAAACACTCTGAAGTCGTTTCTTTGAGGGTAACACAATACACTTCAGAGTTGATCGTTGCACCAAAATAACACCTTCAGCGCCCCAGAATGCCGTCGCCATGACTTGCACCGGCTGAGGGAGTGGCTTTGAACTTTTGCTTTGGCGGATAGGTGGTGTGGCGACACTCCCCGGATTGCCGTTTTGTTTCTGGTACGAAGTTAGAAACCCATGTTCCACTCCTGTCAAGATCTAAAAAATGGTTCAAATGGCTCTGAGCACTATGGGACTTAACATCTGTGGTCATCAGTCCCCTAGAACTTAGAACTACTTAAACCTAACTAACCTAAGGACATCACAAACATCCATGCCCGAGGCAGGATTCGAACCTGCGACCGTAGCAGCCGCGCGGTTCCGGACTGCGCGCCTAGAACCGCTAGACCACCGCAGCCGGCCAAGATCTAAAACAAAAAAATTGACACGATCAGCCTCGTAACGTGAAACCAATTCCGTTCCTTACGGTCTGCTGTAAGGCGGCGAGGGACACAGTGGGCACACATCTTTGAGTACCCAAACTGGTGGACGAGTTCGTCAGCACCACCATTAGACGTCCAGCTATGCAGCGAAGTGTTTGACAGCGATATGTTGATCTTCTCGATTGAGAGTGTCCACACGTTCCAATATTGGAGGAGTCGCAGCTGTGTGCTTACGGCCGGCACGCGGAAGATGCGATCTTGATGCGATGATGAAAGGCGCCTTGACCAACGGCTCACTGTCTTATTGTTCACTCCCAGTCTCTGTAGAAGTTCTGCAAGCGCCTATGAATATCTCCGATGTTCTGGTTTTCTGCCAATAGAAACTCAATGACAGATCTCTGTTTGGAACGCCCCTCCGTTACAGACGCCATTTTGAAGGCCGTGTATATCGCCGCCATCTATCGGAATTTCTTGAAGTTATAGGGGCTGAAGCAGGAATATTCCACAATGTTCCACAAACAATACCGCATTTTTCAACTGAAATTGGCCGAGAAAAAAACTGTTGCATTGCTTATTGACTGCCCCTCGTAGCACGCTGGTAGCCTTGTGCTATTGACAATAACCCCTTCGGAAGATGCCATTCCCGTCGTGGGAGACATAATGCATAAAGGGACACAGGAGTGGTTCGTAATAAGGTTCACATAATCAACATCTATCATCGAGCATTCGTTTACTACCACAGGTCCATAGGCGTCCAGGAAAATGTCCGCGCTAGCCTAATACTGTCTCCAGCCGCCTGCGTCCGTGGCGTGTTTCTAGCAGCCGTTCGCTTATATGTCTACATAGCCGAACCTGGTATAACAAAACGCGTGATTCATCCGAGCAGGTGACACATATCCACTGATCCACAGTCCAATTTCGGTGGCCCCAAGCCCACTATAATTGTAATTGACTATGCCGTTGGACCAACGTGGGAAAACGTAGGGGTCGCCTGCTGCAGAGCTCCACATTCAAAGCCGGCCGCTGTGGCCGTGCGGTTCTAGGCGCTTCAGTCTGGAACCGCGTGACCGCTACGGTCGCAGGTTCGAATCCTGCCTCGGGCATGGATGTGTGTGATGTCCTTAGGTTAGTTAGGTTTAAGTAGTTCTAAGTTCTAGGGGCTGATGACCACAGATGTTAAGTCCCATACTGCTCAGAGCCATTTGAACCATTCAGTGTTCAACAAAGTGCTCTAAACGGTGTGCTAAGAAATGTGCTCTCACCAGCATTGTACATTATTCTGCTTTAGAGAGCAGGTATGCTCCGACCTGCACATTGTCTAATAAAGCTCGGACGTATCAGATCTTGTCGCCTACTCGTGATTTCACAATCCTGCATCCAGTTTCCATAAACGCCCACGACAGCAACAGGCGAACAGCCCTTTCACAGTTTGCGAGATGATCGTTGGCAGGCACAGAGACATACATTACTGGCCATTAAAATTGCTACACCAAGAAGAAATGCAGATGATAAACGGGTATTCATTGGACAAATATATTATACTAGAACTGACATGTAATTACATTTTCATGCAATTTGGGTGCATAGATCCTGAGAAATCAGTATCCAGAACAACCATCTCTGGCCGTAATAACGGCCTCGACACGTGTGGACATTGAGTCAAACAGAGAGCTAGGATGGCGTGTACAGGTACAGCTGCCCATGCAGCTTCAACACAATACCACAGTTCATCAAGAGCCAGTTGCTCGGCCACCATTGACCAGACGTTTTCAGTTAGTGAGAGACCTGGAGAATGTGTTGGCCAGGGCAGCAGTTGAACATTTCCTGTATCCAGAAAGGCCCGTACAGGAAATCCAACATGTGGTCGTGCATTATCCTGCTGAAATGTAGGGTTTCGCAGGGATCGAATGAAGGGTAGAGACACGGGTCGTAACACATCTGAAATGTAACGTCCACTGTTCAAATTGCCGTCAATGCGAACAACACGTGACTGAGACGTGTAACCAATGGCACCCCATACCATCACGCCGGGTGATACGCCAGTATGGCGATGACGAATACACGCTTCCAATGTGCGTTCACCGCGACGTCGCCTAACATGGATGCGACCATCATGATGCTGTAAACAGAACCTGGATTCATCCGATAATATGACTTTTTGCCATTCGTGCACCCGGGTTCGTCGTTGAGTACACCATTGCAGGCGGTCCTCTCTGTGATACAGCGACTAGGGTAACCGCAGCCACGGTCTCTGAGCTGATAGTCCATGCTGCTGCAAACGTCATCGAACTGTTAGTGCAGATGGTTGTTGTCTTGCAAACGTCCCGATCTGTTGAGTCAGGGATCGAGACGTGGCTGCACGATCCGTCACAGCCATGCCGATAATATGCCTGTCATCCCGACAGCTAGTGATACGAGGCCTTTGCGATCCAGCACGGCGTTCCGTATTAGTCTCCTGAACCCACCGATTCCGTATTTTGCTAACAGTCATTGGATCTCGACCAACGCGAGCAGAAATGTCGCGATACGATAAACCGCAATCGCGATAGGCTACAATCCGACCTTTATCAAAGTCGGAAACGAGATGGTACGCATTTCTGCTCCTTACACGAGGCATCACAACAACGTTTCACCAGGCAACGCCGGTCAACTGCTGTTTGTGTACGAGAAATCGATTGGAAACTTTCCTCATGTCAGCACGTTGTAGGGGTCGCCACCAGCGCCAACCTTGTGTGAATGCTCTGAAAAGCTAATCATTTGCATATCACAGCATCTTCTTCCTGTCGGTTAAATTTCGCGTCTGTAGCACGTCATCTTCGTGGTATAGCAGTTTTAATGACCAGTAGTGTAACAATCTCGGCATTGTCGAAGCCGCTTACGTCAGTGTGTTTTCCATATGCTGCTCCGCATGTGCGGAAGAATTATGCCCCATCGTCTCTGTTCCGCTTACACACCGAGGTCATAGAACTTATGGGGTGCCCGAGCTCCTTTTGCCAGACGTAGTGCAGCAGCGCGAAGTGTTGTGGACTCAACATGTCGTTAGAAGTCCCCTGCAGAAATACTGAGCTATGGTACCGCTATAGCCATCCGTAATTGCGAAAGTGTTGCCGCTGCAGGATTTTGTGCACGAACTGACTTCCCTATTATGTCCCGTAAATGTTCAAAAAAATGGTTCAAATGGCTCTGAGCACTATGCGACTTAACTTCTGAGGTCATCAGTCGCCTAGAACTTAGAACTAATTAAACCTAACTAACCTAAGGACATCACACACATCCATGCCCGAGGCAGGATTCGAACCTGCGACCGTAGCGGTCACGCGGTTCCAGACTGAAGCGCCTAGAACCGCACGGCCACACCGGCCGGCCGTAAATGTTCGATGGGTTTCATGTCGAGTGATCTGGGTGGCCAAATATTGGCTCGAACTGTCCACAGTGTTCTTCAAACTAATCGCGAACAATTGTGGCCTGGTAACATGGCGTATTGTCTGCTATAAAACTCTATTGTTGTTTAGGAACATGAAGTCCATGAGCGGCTGCAAATGGTCTCCAAGTAGCCGAACAAAACCATTTCCAGTCAATGAAGGGTTCAGTTGGACCATAGGACGTAGGCCATTCCGTATCAATACAGCCCACACCATTATGGAGCCATCATCAGCTTGCACACTGCCTTGTTGACAAGTCGGGTGTACCGTTTCGTCGGGTCTGCGCCACACGTGAACCCGACCATCAGTTCTGACCAACTGAAGTCTGGACTGATCTGACCAAGGCACGGTTTTCCAGTCGTATAGGGTCCAGCATACATGGTCACGAGCCCAAGAGAGGCGCTGCAGGCGATATCGTGCTATTAACAAAGGCATTCGCGTCGGTCGTCTGCTGCCATAGCCCATTAACGCCACATTTCACCGCAACGGATACGTTACTCGTACGTCCCAAATTGATTTCTGCGATTAGCCTATTTCACGCAGTGCTGCTTGTCGGTTAGCACTGACAACTCTACGCGAACGCCGCTGCTCTCGGCCGTTAAGTGAAGGTCGTCGGCCACTGCGTTGACCATGGTGAGAGGTAATGCCTGAAATGTGGTGTTCTCGGCACACTCTCGACGCTGTGGATCTCGTAATGCTGAATTCCCTAACGATTTCCGAAATGGAATTTCTCTGGCTTCACCTCCAGCTACCAATCCACGTTCAAAGCCTGTTTGCTCCGTCGTGCGGCCATAATCAAGTCCGAACCCTGTCCACATAAATCACCTGAGTACAGGTGACGGCTCCACCAATGCACTGCCCTTTCATACCTCGTGTACGCGAAACTTCCGCAGTCTATATATATGTGCATATCGCTATCCTATGACTTCGTCACTTCATTTTATACTTTAAATACCGTGTCGGGTTCCCGCAACGCCACCAGCCGTTATCCCACCCCATCGTGGTCAACGGTCATAACGTTTTGGGTCATTAGATTATGTGGACCTGGAATTAAGACGAAATTTATGGATCTCGAGGCTAATTCATTCCGACATTCCATTTTAGAGATTTCTGGCACTTCTGATCCATCTAGGTGAGCAGAATATGGTGAAAAGAACCGACCAAAATTCCAGAAGTGGAATGAGATGGCTGCCTATTAAGTTTTTACATAAACAATGAATTCAATAAATTTCTGCCACAATCATTTGCATTGTTTCTCAAAACATTCCTGTTGAAAGCTGAAAAAAATTTACTCTCTTATGTATGTACCTCAAATACATTGTTAACATTGTTGTGGAAGGAATCGCCAGATAATGAGGTACTGTAAAGTCGCTGTTTAAGTTTTTTCGTTTAACATAAGAAAGCCATTAGGTAATAACTCAGTTGATGACGGGCAACGACACATTGATCCGACTTTATTTTGTCTGTCAGTCAACATCGTTTTTTTCTCTGATAAGAGTTGTGTGTGATTTGAAACAAATTTGCTGTGCGAAATTCAAATCTGACAACAGAATTTCGTTGTCAATGTACTTATTTCGTACTATTTTTTTAGGCATAATTCTTCTGACTGGTTAAATGTGGCCCATCACGAATTCCTCTCCTGTGGTAACCTTTTCAACTTGCTACCTACGTCCTCAGTTACGCAGGATGCATTCCAATCTCTGTCTTCCTCTACAGTTTGTACCCTCTGCAGGTCCTTATAGCACCATGGAAGGTATTCCCTGATATGTTAACAGATATCCTAGCATTCTGTCCCTTCTTCTTCTCAGTGTTCCCCCACTGGTGTTGCATTCGGGAGGACGACGGTTCAGATCCCAGTCCCTCCATTCAGGTTTATGTTTCCCGTGATTTCCCTAAACCATTCCAGGCAAATGCCAGGATGTTTCCTTTTAAAAGGGGCACGGTCGATTTTCCCCATCCTTAGAAATCCTCTTGCTCCGTCTCCAGTGACCTCGTTGTGGACGGGACGTTAATCGCAAACCTTTTTCATTCTTTCTTTCCGCGTTTTCCAGTAGCTTCCCCCATATTTTTCTTATAATTTCGACATGTTGCTTCAGTTTACATTGTCGAACGCATTCCCTAGGTCGATAAATCCAATGAAGTTTTCTTATCAGGTCATCGCCAGAACTGCCCTGACCTACCCGAAAGCCAAGCTTATTGTTGTCTAATGGCTCCTCGATTTTGTTCTGCGTTCTTCTGTGTATTATTATTATCATCAACTTGTATGCCTCAGACGTTAAGGGTCCATTCTTCTCAGTCAGCGTATGAAATAAGTGACTTTTATGATTATCTTGGAAAAACTGATGAAGCAGTTAACGTAAAACTTATTGCAAATTATTAATTGATTCTTGGACAACATGCTCTGATTTTTTAAAGAAATTCAGTGATCATTAAGCACTCCCATCCGAGGAGTTGAAGTTACCTTTTCCAAATTGAGGTGTGCCATTATGAAAGTCTTGCAGTCTGCAAATATTATGTGGCATCAGAAAACACAGTTTTTTTTTTAATGGCGGTCGTTTGAAACAAAGATGCAGTTTTGTCGTGTATTTTTGCTTTCTTGCAGTAACTAATGAATAAATGAAAATATGAAACACTTTCGTATTACTCCTTTCGGATATTCTCGAGGAGTACTAATGCCAAATTTCAGAAATATATCTTTATTAGTATGCCTGCTATCTATTCCGTCAGCTTGAAATACGTATTTCAAGCATGGACGCATGAGCTGTTAAGCTGATTGTGCTATAGTTCTCACACCTGTCGGCTCAAGCTATGTTCGGAATTGTGTGGCTGGTATTTTTACGAAAGTCTCATGGTATAAAGTTTTATATATTCTACACACCAGTTTCAATAGTCGCTTGGTTGCCGCTCCTTTCAACGCTTCCGCAGGTATGTTACCTGTTCCTTCTGCCTGTTTTGTTCACAAGTCTGCCAGATCTTTGTCAAACTCTGTACATCCGCAGTATCTTCCACAACGACTTCCATTTCTTTTTCTGTCGCGACATCAGACAGGTCCTCCCCCGCATAAAGGTCTCCAATGTACTCTTCGTATCCATGAGCTCCCACGTCCGCGCTTAATAATAGCATTTCCGTTTCCTTGCTTTTAATTTCCTCAATGGTTTTTACTCTTTGCATGTCGAATCATCTCATTTTGGTTTCTTCAGGTTTTACCTCTATCCATTTTTCTTGGCTTCGCTGCGCTTCCTACTTCATTTCTCAGAGAGTTAGAGGAGTTAAAGTGCTATAATCTCTTCTTCTCCTGGACATTTTTGTGCTTACTACTTTCATCGGTAAATTGAAGTCTATTTCTGTTAAGCAAGGTTTCTTCGCAGTTATATTCCATGTACCTATATCTAAATGGCTCTGAGCACTATGGGACTCAACTGCTGTGGTTATCAGTCCCCTAGAACTTAGAAGTACTTAAACCTAACTAACCTAAGGACATCACATACATCCATGCCCGACGCAGGATTCGAACCTGCGACCGTAGCAGTCCCACGGTTCCGGACTGCGCACATAGAACCGCGAGACCACCGCGGCCGGCTGTACCTATATCTGTCTGTCCGAATTCTGTGATTGCTATTTTCAGAGACGTCCATTCCTCTTCAGCCGAACTGCCTACTGTGGTATGTATTATAGCGGTATCTACAGCCTTCGAGGATTTTGTAAGTGGGCTGCTTCTGTGTTGGCAGCGCTGTGTAGCGCTTTTCATTGGATCTCTGACTGCGCTTTCTTTGTAAGAGACTCCGTGGCTGGTCGGACTCTTTGTCGGAAGTTAATCGCCAGTAGTGTTGGGCAGTTGGAAGTTAGTCGCCAGCAGTGATGGAAGTACCGTTGGGCAGTTGGAGGTGAACAGCCAGCAGTGATGGATGTCAGATGTGAGAAGTTAGCATTGATGCAGGGTAGAGGTCTGAAGTGTTAGCGTAGGCTAACGATCTGGAAGTATCCGACTTTGTACTGGATGTCAATGGCGATTTATATTCGCCGGCCGGAGTGGCCGTGCGGTTCTAGGCGCTACAGTCTGGAGCCGAGCGACCGCTACGATCGCGGGTTCGAGTCCTGCCTCGGGCATGGATGTGTGTGGTGTCCTTGGGTTGGTTGGGTTTAATTAGTTTTAAGTTCTAGGCGACTGATGACCTCAGAAGTTAAGTCGCATAGTGCTCAGAGCCATTTGAACCATTTTGATTTACATTCGTGTTTGAACTAGATGTCACATTATTAAGGTAAAAAATACACTATTCGGTTTGCAACAAAATCTTTCCTTTGCTAACCACATGCATATTAGTAGTCAGTGGCTTTAGTAGTTAGAATCTTTTATTTAGCTGGCAGTATTGATGCTCGCTGTATTGCAGTAGTACGCCTAATGAAGATTTTTGTGAGGTAAGTGCTTAATGAAATGTATAGTTTATTGTTAAGATTTCTTTTTAATCAAGGCCATTCTTTTGAATTAATGATTTGAAATCAGGTTGTAAATTTTTTTGAGCAGTCAGATTGCGTTGCTCTAGAATATTGTGGGTCAGTGTTGACACGATAAGAAAAAGTAAAGAGAAAGTAGGCTCAGTACGTTCAGTTTTACTCAGCTGTTTCAGAATCAAATAACGTAGAAGTTTCATTTTCTGTCATTCAGCAATTTAAGTACAGACACACACATTTAAATAAAGAAGTTTCAATTTCAAATACACCTTATCAATCCTCAGCGCTTCTGCGTCAACTTCTTTCGAGACATGTCCTCCCAGATGATTCTCTTAAGCTTCAGTCTACACTTCATCATTACTAAACTGTGATCTGAATTTATATCTGCTCCTGGATATGATTTTATAGTACGAGGGCTATTCCGAAAGTAAGGTCCGATCGGTCACGAAATGGAAAAGACTATGAAAATCCGATAAAGCTTTGCACAGATGTGTTGGGTAGTGTCTCTAGTATAGCCCCAGTTAGCATCACGTCGCTCTTCTCATTTCTGAGCTCGCAGTGAGTGCGTAAAGATGTCTAGAAAATAGTGTCTGCCGCCAAGTACGGGGGCCTGGTGAGAAATTTCCCCTGAAGTTATGCAGCTAACATTACATAACTGTCGTGCTGTTTCGTCTTCAAGACAATTCTCAGCCGCATTCTGCAGGGGCAATGAAGATGCTCCTGCATCGTTTTCAAATGGAAATGTGAGATTACCCACAATACAGCCCGTAATTGTCTCCCTCTGAGTTTCAGCTCAGGTCACATGAACCGCTGGTTATGAAGACAACATTTCGGCACAAGACAACGAGCCGTAGGCCAGCGTAGAGAATTGGCGGAGAGCACTGGCGGCTGCCTTCTATAGCGAGGGTATGGGAAAGTTGGTACAACGCTACGATACACGTCTAAGTCGGGTCGGCGACTATGGAGAGAAGTAGCTGCAAGGTGTATCTAACTGTTGCAAATAAAACATTTTTGATTTTTACCGTGGTTTCCATTTCGCGACCTATCGGACCTTACTTTCGGAATAGCCCTCGTATATTAGGGTTATCAGAATTCGTTATCTCGGTCTGACCTCGATGTAATTCAGCCGGAACATTCCTATATCTTCCGGTATTTTTCAAGTATAACTTCTTCACGTGTGAGTTTTGAACAACGTATTCGCTATTACTAACTGAAATTTATTGCGGAACTCAATCTTCCTCCTTTCTCATTCCTACTACCAAGCCCATGTTTTCCCGTAGCTCTGTCTCCTATTCCGTTTCCCCAAAACCATGTTCCATCCCCCCACGATTAGTAGATTATCATCTCGTTTGACATGTATTATCCATTGAATGTCCTCATGTACTTACTGCTTGCGACGTCGGAATATATAACTGAACTATTAATATTGTCGCTGGTTTACTTTGGACGCTGATGAGACCCATTTTATCACTGAACTGTTTACAGGTTGCTGTATGCGCCATCTTCCTACTCAAGACGAATCCTACTCCCGTTACATGGTCCTCTGCTGCTGCTGCTGAAGTGACCCTACACTCATCTGAGGAGAAAACCTTATCGTCTTATTTACTGACGCCAACAATATGTAGACCGAGCCTTTCTGTTTTAATTTTAGGACTTTTTAGTTTCCTTACTGCATTCAGATTCTGACATTCTATGCTTCGACTCATATAAAGTTACCTTTCGTTCATTATTCAGTCTTTTCCGTAAGGTCACCTCCCTTTTGGCAGTCCCCTCCTCGAGTTCCGAATCTGGAATGATTTGAATTTTAAAATGGAGGATTTTGAAGAGAGAGCGCTTGAATCAGCTGCCCTGAAGCCAACAGTTTTTTGGCGGTATGTGGATGACACTTTCATAGGGTGGCCTCATGGAGAAGATAAATTAATGGAGTTTCTACATCACCTCAACTCCATTCATAGCAACATCCTGTTCACAATGGAATTAGAGAAAGATGGTTGTTTGCCTTTCTTGGATGTCCTGGTTCGAAGGAAGAATGATGGTTCTCTAGGGCATTCAGTTTACCGGAAACCCACTCATACTGATTTGTACCTGCAAGCATCGAGTTGCCATCACCCATCGCAAACCATGAGTTTGCTTAAAACACTTGTTCATAGAGCTCATACTGTCTCAGATCTAGATAGCTTACCTCAAGAACTCGCCCTTCTAAAGACAGTATTCAGCGAAAATGGATATTCCATCCGGCAGATTAACGGGGCAGTAACAGTTAAAACCAAGAAGCAGGAAGTGAATAAAGAGGAGAACATGCCGGAACAATCTTTAGCTTTTCTTCCTTTCGTTGGCAGCACTTCGTTTAAAATAGCAAGAATCCTCCGAAAATTTCAGGTAAAAGTGGTTTTCCGCCCACCATCGAAGATTGCGGACCTTGTGGGATCAGTTAAGGACAATCTGTTACTACGAAAGGCCGGAATTTACAAGATACCGTGCCAATGTGGTATGGCTTACATAGGTCAAACCACACGCACTGTGAAAGAACGCTGCACTGAACATCAACGTTACACCCGCCTTTTACAGCCAAGCAAGTCTGCTATTGCTGAACATTGTATTTCTACTGGACATTCAATGGAGTACGAGAAAACAGTGATTTTGTCCACAGCAACGTCTTTCTGGGACTCCATTATTAAAGAATCCGTAGAAATACGACTGGCGGAAAATCTGTTAAACCGTGACAGCGGCTACCAGCTGGACAGTGCATGGAATCCCATCATCTCCACGATTTGCTCAAATCGAAGACGACGGAGTGCGTCGACGGCCGTGGCAAACAGCAACGCAGAGGGCGACTGAGTTCCGCTATTCCACCAGCGAGGGCGCTGCCGGCGGGCAGTGTGGTTCAACTATCAAGTTTTCGACGCATGCGCAGAATAGTTACAGTAGCTATATATTGCGGAACGGAGGACGTTTTCGCCCCCTCATCTCCTGACCATCCAGCAGAAAGCCCATTCCCGCCTCCGCCTTCTGAAACTCCTGTCTGGCCGGACATGGGGATTGCATCCTTCTACCATCCTCCACACCTACAAATCCCTCATCCGTCCTATCCTCTGTTATGCCAGCGTTGCCTGGATCTCCGCCCCCACCCGCTTTTACAAGGCCCTCCAAATCCTTGAACGCCATGCACTCCGCCTTGCCTTCCGTATCCGCCTTCCTTCCCCCACACGGCTCCTGTATGACCTGATCCCCTTCCCCCACCTCCTCCTGTTCCTCCAACATCTCCGCATCCTTTACATTGTTCGCAGGCTTGATCCCCCCCACCCTCTGGTTTCCTCCTTCCTCTCCACCCCCCGCCCATTGCCGCGCCTCTATCGCTGTATCCCTCCCTCTCTCCACCTCCACACCCTCCATCTCCTTCATCAGGGCCATTTCCAACGCCTCCCCCTCCCGGATGACGAACTTCGCCGTGACATCTACCCTTCCTTCCAACTATAACCTGGCCTTGTTCCCCCCCCCCCTCCCCAGGGCCCCTTTCCCTCTTTCCTCCTTCTCCCAGAGCGGATTTTCCTCTGTCCCCCCCTCCCCTGAGACCCTGCACCCCATACTTGCCTCTCTCCTTCCCACATCCCTCCCTACCTTGCCCTCTTCCGCGCACCCCCCGGTCACCTCCCCCATCTCTTCCCCTCCCTCCCTTCTTCAGGTCTCCCTCATCTCCTAGCGCCTGGCAGATCCTCTGTATTGCTCTTCATCAGTGTGCCACATCAGTGTTGTTTAGTGCTGTTTCTCGTGTGCGTCAAGAGGTGTGATTTTAATTGTGTCCTGCCTTGAGGTTCGCCGTCAGTGTTACATTATGTGCTATGCCATCCGTCGCTACCTTTATGCTCCAGTCATACTGTGCCTAGTGTTCTTTTAAACGTCGCAGTGTGTGACTTTTTGTGTGTGCTACTTTTAAACAGTTTTTTATCTCCATTTTAGTCACCCCGTTTTTTGCCTATTGCCTTCCATGATGTTCCCCTTTTTTATATCTATGTTCACCTTATTCTCTCCTTTGCTGTTTTTAAATGTCTTCTATTGTTTTGTTCTATGTCTTTCGGCTGAAGAGCAGCGCCTATGCTGCTGCCAGCCCGCCCCGATGGGGAATTGAAATACAATAAAGGAAAAAAAAAAAAAAACGTTTTCGCCAGTCTGCGACGGCTCACCTGAAGATGACTGGTAGGTGCCCAGTTGAAATATCGTGCGAAGTATTGAACGACGACCGGCTGCAAGCCCGAAATTTGTTTGAACACTGGAATGATTTGTCAGCGGAGAGATCATCATGAGACTTTTTCATGTCCTGTGGATACAGATTATGTGTCTTTAATGAAGTGGTTTCCATTACCTTACACACCATCATGCCATTGATCATTGATGCTCCTTCCTCCTTTTAAGGCCATTTTCCCACTTAAAGGGCTAAAAGTTGCCGTGAAACTAACTGCTCCTCTGCCCTTTTACAGAAGGCCGCTAGTAGAATGAGGGTGTCACCTTACATGGGAAGTCTTCGGCCGTCATTGCTGATGATTTATTCGACATTGAGGCAAGAACTGGGTTTGAACCCGAGACCCAGGACATTTTGTTTACTAACTAAAGGCGCTACACTTACACCAATTTTGTTTTTTTTACCGTGGTGGAAAATTCATAATTTATAGCAATCACAGACATACGAGGCCTGTTCAGAAAGTAAGCTCCGATTGATTGCCAAATTGAAACCACAGTGAACATCAGAAATGTTTTACTTGTAACAATTAGCTACACCTTTCAGCTACTTCTCTACGTAGTCGCCGTTCTGACTTAGACTTTTGTCATAGCGTTGTACCAACTTTTCAATAGCCTCATCATAGAAGGCAGCCGCCAGTGCTTTCCGCCAATTCTCCGCGCTGGCCTACACCTCGTTGTCTGTGTCAAAATGTTGTCTTCAAAGACAGCGGTTCATGTGACCAGAGATGAAACTCAGGGGGAGACAATTGCGGACTGTATTGTGGGTAATCTAACATTTCCATTTGAAAACGATGCAGGAGCATCTTCATTGCCCCTGCAGAATGCGGCTGAGAATTGTCTTGAAGACGAAACAGCACGACAGTTATGTAATGTTAGCTGCATAGCTTCAGGCGAAATTTCTCACCAGGCCCTCGTACTTGGCGGCAGACACTATTTTCTAGACATCTTTACGCACTCACTGCGAGCTCAGAAATGAGAAGAGCGACGTGATGCTAACTGGGGTTATACTAGAGACACTACCCAACACATCTGTGCAAAGCTTTATCGGATTTTCATAGTCGTTTCCATTTCGCGACCGATCGGAGCTTACTTTCTGAACGCCCCTCGTATTATAGAGAGGCAAGTATGTATCACCGCACCCACAGTGATCGAACGTGACAGTTTCGTGCTCCACAGGAGGAGGAAGGCGGAAGACCCTTTCCCATCGCTCATTTCTCCGTACGACGTTTAAGTCAGTCGCTTTACGCGTTTCTGAGACAGCTATGGCTTTGTGCAAATGTGTCAACATTGGTGTCAACAGTAATGGGTAGCGTCGATCTTAATAAGTGTGTGTTTTCACCAGAAAGTTTCCGAGCACAGCTGAATGCATAACTTCCAGTGTTTAAACTGATTTGGTTTGAATCTGAAAGTGTGTCAAATGCTTAATTTTGCATGATAGAGTTTCTCAAGTTATCTGTCACTAAAGTAAACTAGGTATATTATCAAATAAGTATTATTAAAATTTTCAGAAGATGCCGATATAAACTAGACAACTTATGTTGTATTTATTGCAAATTCACCTTTGCCAGAAAAAGGAAGAAAACTAGCAGTCATAAAGAAAGCGTACAAAAATTAATTTGGGATGTAGGTTGATAGCCAAGAGAAGGAACAGACGGCACATTTCTGTTGCGCGACATGTTTCTGTAAATCGATCCATCGTCGGGAAGGTAAAGAGAATGCGAGTTGTTCGATGTGTCCCTGGTGTGGAGGGAACGAAATGATCACGTCACTGCTGTTTCTGTCTTTGTGGTATTACCAACAAGAAATCGAAGACTCACGTTGTTCACAAAGATCTACCTTCAGTAACAGCGCCAGTGCAGCATTCTGACAGCCTCCCAGTAGTTAACAGACCTACCGATCAGATTCAGAGTGACAATAAAGTAACTAGCCACGAAGAGATCACATATACTAAAACAGGCGGTCTTCTATATAACTGCAGCACAAGTGAATAATTGCAATACTAACAGCAGAAAACTTAAATGATTTAACGCGCCAGCTAGGCCTAATTAAAGAAAAGAGGGTACTATTTAGTTCCAGATTACAATAGTACCAAAGTGCCGACATCAGCGAGAACATGCTTTCATTTCCTATTTTGGAACAGACAAAGTAATGTTTTTCAATGATGTTGTTGGCCTATTGAAGACTCTGGACGTTCACGAAACTGAAGACATTTCATAGACATGTTGAAAACAAGTTTCCAGTGTGTTTCGCTCCACAATGTAAATAAAGTGCCCTCTGTACCACTTGCTTCCACCAGACTAAAGAAAATTACAAGAACTTAGGATGGATGCTAAATTGCAATAAAATGAGTGGTAATTGAAAGAATTACTGTGTTATTGGATACGAAACACTGCTACACGAAGTGGACCTGTGTTCTTGGTGAGAGGAATAGTCGCGACAGATATTCTTACTACGTGGAAAACAAACTTCCTGAATGGAGGTGCACCATTTGGCTTCACACATTCACTCTACGAAAGTGCAAGTGGCCGCTCCTTCAGCAGGGTCCGAGCAGATACTCAATGGGAGAGATACATAATGGGAGAGGTCTGCTGGTTATCCACAGATCGAATGTTAGACGCGTTATGGAGTCGCGTAATGAAATAGTGTCCAGGGCTAAGTCCAATATGCGCTCAGTATGTATACTGGAGTGGCCCCATCTGAGGTATAGGGGAGTCCCTGGCTGCGGCTATCGAGGCTGCAGAGTGCAGTCATCAAGTTGTGGCTCATGTCAGCACCACTGAAACCTGCCACCTCTGTTCTGAGGCAGTTCCAAGTTCCTACAAGAGGCTGGAGGATGAGGTGGAGACTGTTAACATTGCTCTCGGGGTGCAAGCAGAGCTAACGATTTGCTGTATCGCACCCTGAATTAATCGGACACCCTTGTTGTGGATCTGAGTGGAAGGTCTCAGCCAGAGGCTCGTTAATTCTGCGATGGTTTTGGCTGCAGATTTCTGCATCTGGGCAATTGGTGGGAGAATTGTAGGATTTACCTTGCTAGGTCAGGAGTGCACTAAACAGAGGAAGCAGCTATTGGCATAGCAGAGTACACATTTTTTTGTTTTTGGCTAAGCGATACCCTGATTTGTCCTGTGATAAAATCTCGCCAGTCAATACGTGGAAAACGAAACCAAATCGCGTATAGTGTTAAGACACTTCGAATGTCAAGATTTTAACATTAAATTGCGGAAGTATTCGTAACAAACTCCCTGAAATAGTGACAACCGGGAAAGCTGTCGCGCTGAAATCGTACTTCGAACCGAGAACTAGATGAAACCCGAAGTAGAAAGCTCCGAAAATTTAACAAGGCATGAAACGCACATGGAAAACACAAATTAAACATCTTAGGAGATGGAGTGTGCAATGCAATCGACATATCATGTCTATCGAGCTCGAAACTGAAGCTGAATGCGAAGTTATCTGGACACGAGAAACTGGCCTAGGTGCACTAATTTTCGATGTTTTAGCTGCCATTCTATTCACATGTAACAGCTGTAGAATCTTTAAAAGGAAGTCTACTCACAATAACGCAGAAACACCCCGATCATGCAATATTATTTGGAGGCAACTGTCAGTTACCGAGTATAGACTGGAGTGTCCATGGATTCATTGCCAGAGGTACTGACAGTATTTTTTCTCCGGGAACTGTCTCGAGCAATCACGTCGACGATACACACGCAATGGAAATATTTTATATGTCTCACAGCTACAAACAGGCCTGATCTTACCAACAGTGTCATCACAGAGGCAAGGATTATCGATCACGAAGTCATCATACTACTATTCCTACTCAAAATAAATCCATGAAGAAGGCTGAGGGAACATTTATGGTGGAGAGAGCAGGTAAGCAGCTGTTAGCATCCTATGTAAACAATGAATGGACATAATTTTGTCCCAATATGACAGAGGAATTAGGTAGAGGTGTTATGGGCAGAGTTCAAACAGGTTGTAAATTACGTTGTGGAGAAATATGTGCCGAATAAGTGGAATTTGGACAGAAATGACCCACCTCGATTTAATAACAAAATTCAAAAGATGCAAAGAGTAATGAAACTTCTCCTTTCGATTCAAATAAGAGCGCAAACACGACGACACAAAATTTAATAAAAATTCAAGCGTCTATAAAAAGTAAGATGTGCGAAGCATGCATCAACTTTCTCCGTCATACGTTAGGGAAAGGTATTATCGATAATTCTGGAAAGTTCTGATACACCATAAAGTTGCTAACAGGGTCGAAGGTTTCTTAGTTTGTTACCAATCGATTAGCTGCAGTGGCAATAGAAGATGGCAACAGGAAAACTCAAGTTTTATATTTCAAGTTTAAAAAATCATTCACGCTGGAGGACCGTGCAAGAATTCCATCGTCTGAGCATCACACAAATTCGCGTATGGAGGACATAGAAAAAGGGAGCTCTGGCTTTGAGAAGCAACCTCAGCGAGTCCGTATGGAATCCCAATTCAGAGAGAGTACTTTTCGCCATTGGTCCCTTATTTAGCTTGCTTTATCGCAAATCTCTCGTCCAGCACAAAGGTCCCAAGAGACAGGAAAAGAAGGGTAATAGAACAAACTCCGAAAATTTCAAACCAATATCCTTAATGTCGGTTTTCTGCAGCATTCTTGAGCCTATTCTAAGTTCGAATATAATAAATTGAAAGAAAAAGTTTCTGTTCCGAATTAGCAAGGATTTAAATAGCATCACTGATGCAAAACTAAGTTTATTCTTTTCTGCCACGATATCATGTGAACCATGGATGAAGGCCAACATTTTCGATGGGAAGTGTTTCATCATCCACCACACAGCCTGGATTTAGCTCCCAATGACTTTTATCTCTGCTCACATAAACCGCTGGCTATGAAGACATTTTGGCACAGACAATGTGCTGCAGAACAGCGCAGAGAGTCAGTGGAAAGCACCGGCAGCAGCCTTCTATGACGAGGGTATTGCAAAGTTAGTACAATGCTACGATAAATATCTACCTAGGAACCCCAGGAGTGTGAGGTCGCAAGTTCAATCCCCAGTAAGGCGCATCTGAAAGGGTAGTGTTAACAATTATGACAGGCGAAATATTAACTGCTAACGACTCACCAAGTGCATCAAAGAGCGACAGCAGTGTCCGGGAGGTGCAGAGATCAACCTTCTATGGGATGTATGTATTACACTTCGCAAAATGGACATCGTCGACATTCAAGAAATGCTCAATACAATTTATTAAGTTTTACCATGAACACCGAATGAAAAATGGTGCGCCACAGTGATCACAAAGACTAGCACCATCAAGATCGAAGGTGAACTCCTTGGGAGTTACAAACACTGCAGACGTTCATCGGGGTATCCACTGTTTATGGATGCATATACACTCCTGGAAATGGAAAAAAGAACACTTTGACACCGGTGTGTCAGACCCACCATACTTGCTCCGGACACTGCGAGAGGGCTGTACAAGCAATGATCACACGCACGGCACAGCGGACACACCAGGAACCGCGGTGTTGGCCGTCGAATGGCGCTAGCTGCGCAGCATTTGTGCACCGCCGCCGTCAGTGTCAGCCAGTTTGCCGTGGCATACGGAGCTCCATCGCAGTCTTTAACACTGGTAGCATGCCGCGACAGCGTGGACGTGAACCGTATGTGCTGTTGACGGACTTTGGGCGAGGGCGTATGGTGGGCATGCGGGAGGCCGGGTGGACGTACCGCCGAATTGCTCAACACGTGGGGCGTGAGGTCTCCACAGTACATCGATGTTGTCGCCAGTGGTCGGCGGAAGGTGCACGTGCCCGTCGACCTGGGACCGGACCGCAGCGACGCACGGATGCACGCCAAGACCGTAGGATCCTACGCAGTGCCGTAGGGGACCGCACCGCCACTTCCCAGCAAATTAGGGACACTGTTGCTCCTGGGGTATCGGCGAGGACCATTCGCAACCGTCTCCATGAAGCTGGGCTACGGTCCCGCACACCGTTAGGCCGTCTTCCGCTCACGCCCCAACATCGTGCAGCCCGCCTCCAGTGGTGTCGCGACAGGCGTGAATGGAGGGACGAATGGAGACGTGTCGTCTTCAGCGATGAGAGTCGCTTCTGCCTTGGTGCCAATGATGGTCGTATGCGTGTTTGGCGCCGTGCAGGTGAGCGCCACAATCAGGACTGCATACGACTGAGGCACACAGGGCCAACACCCGGCATCATGCTGTGGGGAGCGATCTCCTACACTGGCCGTACACCACTAGTGATCGTCGAGGGGACACTGAATAGTGCACGGTACATCCAAACCGTCATCGAACCCATCGTTCTACCATTCCTAGACCGGCAAGGGAACTTGCTGTTCCAACAGGACAATGCACGTCCGCATGTATCCCGTGCCACCCAACGTGCTCTAGAAGGTGTAAGTCAACTACCCTGGCCAGCAAGATCTCCGGATCTGTCCCCCATTGAGCATGTTTGGGACTGGATGAAGCGTCGTCTCACGCGGTCTGCACGTCCAGCACGAACGCTGGTCCAACTGAGGCGCCAGGTGGAAATGGCATGGCAAGCCGTTCCACAGGACTACATCCAGCATCTCTACGATCGTCTCCATGGGAGAATAGCAGCCTGCATTGCTGCGAAAGGTGGATATACACTGTACTAGTGCCGACATTGTGCATGCTCTGTTGCCTGTGTCTATGTGCCTGTGGTTCTGTCAGTGTGATCATGTGATGTATCTGACCCCAGGAATGTGTCAATAAAGTTTCCCCTTCCTGGGACAATGAATTCACGGTGTTCTTATTTCAATTTCCAGGAGTGTAGAATCATGTTGGTATGCCAGGGTGACGTAACTGATGGACTGTGATGACGTGCAGCCTAATGCGAAACAGCCTGTTGTGGAGTTTATCGTGGAACTGGCTATTCTTTAAGCCGTAGTTGCAGATAGTGCGATAGTATATGGACACGGAAAAAACAAACATCCAGAGGCTGAAGTTGTCCAATGGTTCCAGGCAGTGTGAACTGCAATGTCACACACTTTTCAGAAGGTATAGTTTGCTCTAAAGGAGTATGCTTTTTATACGCAGACTAGGAATCAAGCAAAAGCAACTTATTTTGACCTGCTGTTGGCCAAAAGCATTGCTCATACCATAGCTGTAGTTCCCTTTCGCCCCTTTTCCCACTCTTGCTTGCTGTGACGTCAGTATTCCCTTCTACTTGTTCATTCGTTTGGCCATAGTGTCCTTAGTTGCTTTTAAATTCTGCAGGGTATTTTGTTCTGTCGTTGCAACTACAAAAATGTGTGATTTTTTTCACCACATGCGTTTCGCTTTATTGATGATGCTTTACTTCAATAAAGCGAAACGCGTCTGTAGTTGCAACGACAGAACAAAGTACCCTCAAGAATTCCCTTCTACCCTTGCAAGATCACATGAGAAATAATCGTAGGGAGCAGAGCACCTCCGACTTCTCGCAGCACAATAAATAAATTTCCAGCCAATTTACCATCCACATTAACAGTCAACCTAATTGTATACAAATGCGTTAAGGCATTGATGTTAATTGATCCTAATACAACTCTCTTGGTACCTGTAATTTCCAGAGTTACTTTCATACGCATTTCCTCTTCATATCCCTATTGGAGTCGAAAACAAATTCCTTGCTGAACGATGGAATAAGTTTCTTTATCTCATTTACAAGTTTTTGGACCGATTCCGCAGTTTGCTTTGTATCGTCAGGTTCACGCTTTGTTTGAAATTTCGTTATCTTACGTCCTCCACTTCTGTAGCAGTGTTTGAAGTTATGCAACTATCCACTGCCTTCCTTGAAATCACTGTATATCGCGCGCAGTCTGTACGGAATAGCTCAGTATCATTCACATGCAGTAAATTGTATAGAGCAACCTTGTAAAGCGCAAACACTTGATTAGTAACAATCGCGCCTTGTCCTCCTTTGAACATCCGTTGTTTTTCTTACGCATTGCACCTTCATATTGCTGCGGATTTAACGGAAATCGTTTCATAATTTTTTTTTTAACTATGCTGCGGATGATTTTCCATGTACTTAATTAAGTAGTGTCCTTTACTACGTTTCACTGGAGACGAGATTTGTGGTTCTCTGTCGGACAAGGATGAAGAACTACATGGATTGACACCTGTATCAATATCGCTTTCACTTGTTAAGTACGTATCGTCATCATTGTACTTCTCATATACATTGTCCGCACAGTCGAGCGTATACGACATTGTCCTGTTTTGTATGAACACAACTAGCACTGTACTCTCGACTAAGCAGTCCGGCTACGCTCTGAGGTCTCATACTGTCCTCACCATTGGATACCTCCAGTCTCGCCCCCTGATGCCACTAGCATCCAATACTGTAGTGTGTGGTAGATAATATGTGAAGCGTCGAATGCCGTAAACATCATTGGTCATTTGCGACCTCGCACACAACTGTTGCAAATAAAAAATTTTTGATTTTCACTGTGGTTTCAATTTCACGACCAGGCGGACCATAATGTCCTAATAAGCCTCATGCTAACCTGGAGAACAGATAAGTAGTACAGATCTTTGAGGCCGGCCGGAGTGGCCGAGCGATTCTAGGCGCTACAGTCTGGAACCGCGCGACCGCTACGGTCGCAGGTTCGAATCCTGCCTCGGGCATGGATGTGTGTGATGACCTTAGGTTAGTTAGATTTAAGTAGTTCTATGTTCTAGGGGACTGATGACCACAGCAGTTAAGTCCCATAGTGCTCAGAGCCATTTGAACCATTTTGAGCCAAGATCTTTGAGGGAGACAAGTGCCTATCGTCTCGCGCAGGAATAGGTTACGCACAATGAAGGATGTTCCGCACAACAGAAGACGGCTTTAAGGGGTGAAGATGGAAACACTTTTTGAAGACGAAATTCCTATAAATAGGAAATATCAGATTATACGTTCAGTCGATGACGTGATTATTAAAGATGGAAATGCAGAAGAAGCAGAATTACTTGAGAGTAGTCAGATGGACTTACCAGGAGAGGAATGAGGCGCTTCTTTGACCCATATAATTTTCTTCTATTGCTCGATAGGTCAGAGTGGTATCAAGCTCGACTAAACAGTTTCGTAACACACGCCTGTGTCACTGGCCTGCCTGATAACGTAATTCCCTCCGTTGTGGAAATCACTCCCAGTCTGTTTCCAGGCACCTGATTCCAAAGCGACTGTGTTCGGGTGCTCTAGCGAACTCGTGTTCGCCCTGCAAATACATAGACATCCACATGTAGAACCAGTCAACACAAAAGTTTTATCGATGAAGAGCAGTTTATGTCGAAAAATGGCTGTCACTTAATGGCTACAACATTTTAGTGACATTTCCGAGAATACTGAGAGGCTAAAAAAAGGTCGTTTATGTTATTGTATTAGTCTTTCGATGAACAGTCTTAGCCTCTGTTCAACAAGACAGCAGCTAATGTCCTCCTCTATAAACGAAAACCCCAGCAAATTTAAATTCAGAGGTGAAGGTATCTTGCAGGATTCTCCGCAAAGGATACCTCCATCGCCTTGATTTTTATTTTATTTGGAGCAAAAGAACCGGTGCGTTGAAGTACTGGTCATGGTGAAACAGGAAATCATCTACGAATTACGCAGAAGACTGTTTATCATTTATGGGGCTATTCTCCATGGAAGTCCAATCGGTAACAATGTTTCCCGCTGTGTCGAAACGTTGCATTCGTAATGAAGTTATTCACATTTGACTAAGCAGTGTCAGGGCATGGAACTGCTTAATAATGCCTAAGAATCATCATATACACCTCACGTTACATGTATTTACACGTGTACCCTTGTGTGAGAAACTTGTTCTTACCTCTGAAAGGGAAATATGTCTTTTAATATGTGTTATGCATTCTTTTTTACATCATGTTCTACATCGTCACTATGGATCTATGGAACAAAAGTATGCTGAACCTAATCTAATAACGCAAGATAGAAATTCGAATTTGCAGCGCCTGATAATACAGGCAATGGGTACAGATCTGCCGTTCCATAGGTTAGTTTGAAGAGCTGAAAGATTTTTTTAACGTTTCAGAAAAAAAGGTAATAGCTAGTTTTCGATCAATGGACAATCGTTCCGTTATCAAACGTAGAGAATCTGAAGCTTATCGTAAATTCAAAGAAATCCAACATTTCATGTAGCTACCCAATGCATAGTCTTCTTGTTACTTAAAAGATTCTCTAGTGTCTCTTTAGTGGGTATGTTACTATGTAGATCTACAGAGTTAAAGGTGCGAAAATAGCATAACTAGAATAATAATGCCCAAACTTTCAATAGAAAGACCCACGCGGATAGCTGTGGGCGTTAACACTCCGCTTCTGGGATTCTGGGAGGTTGGGAGGTGCGCCGGCCCTGGATCGAACTTCCTCGGGGTGTGCCGGCCAGCATGAATGGGCTTTACAGGCGATATCCCACGTCCAGTTACATAAATGTCGGGCTGGTGTCCACGCTCCGCCGCAGTTACGTGATTCGCAAACATTTCGAAATATGTTCTCACACTTTCACATGCGATAACACAATACACGGGCAGATGGTGTACACAAATTCTGCCCTAGCGGATGTCGGGGGGAATGGGGCGTGGTAGGGGTGAGGGGGGGGGGATAGGGGGGGAGCGGTATGTGTGGTGGCAGAAAGGACTTCTGGCCTCAGGATAAGGCCAGAGAAAAAAAGAAGGTCATTTGATTAGAAAACTGAGTACAGTTATTCATGGCGTACCGATTTTAGAACTTGTACACTTACTTTGATCTCTTGTGTAAAGGTTCTTCCATATCCCTGTCTTTCATATCTATGTAAGGTGCTTCTTTCTCATTGTAAGTTAGCTGTACATTTCCGTCTGTTTAGTACAGTTTCATTTGAGATTTTTCTATGTGTATATAAACTTCCCCTATAATCTAAAAAAAACTGCAATGGTAATATAAAACAATTGTTTGGTTTTCAGTTATACTGGGAGTTTTCAACTGGCTCCCTTTATTGTGTTACCGCTCTCCGTTTTAACAGCTATGTCATTTATTACTATTAGAACAGAATTTACATCTACATCTACGTGGATACTCTACACATCACATTTAAGTGCCTGGGAAAGGGTTTATCGAACAACCTTCACAATTCTCTATTATTCCAGTCTCGTACAGCTCGCTAAAGAACGAACACCTATATCTATCCGTGCGATATCTGATTTCCCGCCGGCCGAAGTGGCCGCGCGGTTCTAGGCGCTACAGTCTGGAACCGCGCGATCGCTACGGTGGCAGGTTCTAATCCTGTCTTGTGCATGGATGTGTGTGATGCCCTTAGGTTAGTTAGGTTTAAGTAGTTCTAAGTTCTAGGGGACTGATGACCTCAGAAGTTAAGTCCCATAGTGCTCAAAGCCATTTGAACCATCTGATTTCCCTTATTTTGTCATGATGATCGTTTCTCGCTATGTAGTTCGGCACCAACAAAATATTTTCATGTTCAGAGGAGAAAATTGGTGATTCGAATTTCGTGAGCAGATTTCTCCTCAACGTCGTACTTTCGTAGTCCTGTGGCTAGGGCCTCCCGTCGGGTAGACCGTTCGCCGGGTGCAGGTCTTTCGATTTGACGCCACTTCGGCGACCCGAACGTCGGTGGGGATGAAAGGATGATGACCAGGACAACACAACACCCAATCCCTGAGCGGAGGAAATCTCCGACCCAGCCGGGAATCGAACCCGGGCCCTTAGGATTGACATTCTGTTGCGCTGACCACTCAGTTACCGGTGGCGGACAACGTGAAACGCCTTTGTTTTAGTGACGTCCATCCCAAATCTTGTATCGTTTCAGTGACACTCTCTCCCCTATTCCGCGATAATACAAAACGTGAACTTTTTCGATGTACTCTGTCAGTCCTGTCTGGTAAGGATCCCACACCTGGCAGTAGTAATCTAAAAGAGAAAGGACAAGCGTAGTGTAAGCAGTCTCCTTAGTGAACCTATTACATTTTCTAAGTATCTTGCCAATAAAACGCAGTCTTTGGTTAGCCTTCCACACATCATTTTCTATGTGTTCCTTCTAATTTAAGTTGTTCGTAATCATAATTCCTAAGTATTTAGTTGAATTTACGGCCTTTAGATTAGACTGATTTATCGTGCAACCAACATTTAACAAAAATGGTTCAAATGGCTCTGAGCACTATGGGACTTAACTTCTGAGGTCATCAGTCCCCTAGAACTTAGAACTACTTAAACCTAACTAACCTAAGGACATCACACACATCCATGCCCGAGGCAGGATTCGAACCTGCGACCGTAGCGGTCGCGCAATTCCAGACCGAAGCGCCTAGAACTGCTCGGTCACACGGGCCGGCCAACCAAAGTTTAACGGATTCCTTTTAGCACTCATGTGGATGACCTCATACTTTTCGTTATTTAGGGCCATTTGCCAATTTTTCTAAATCGTTTTGCAATTTGTTTTGATCTTCTGATGACTTTACTAATCGATAAACGAGAGGGTCATATGGAAAGAACCTAAGATTGCTCAGATTGTCTCCCAAATCGTTTATGTAGATAAGGAACAGCAAAATGCCTATAACACTACCTTTGGAACGCCAGAAAACATTTCTGTTTTACTCGATGACTTTCCGCCAATTACTATGAATTGTGACCCCTCTGACAGGAAAACACGAATCCAGTCACATAACCGAGACTTTAACTAATGACGAGTATCTCGTTTTTGTTAGGACTTCGATTCCTGACGTTTTCTTCACATTTATGGCTGCGGTCATCTCTTGATGTTTAGGCAATTTAATTTGTTTACGAACTGCCTTAACTTCTCCTATTATACGTTTCACGTCTACCTTTCTTACTGGAATGTAAGGTGTATATCACAAGCCTTTATTTATCATTTCCTGTCCATTTTCAGACAAAAATTATCTTGATGAGGTTGAATACTCTGTTACAGAATCTGTGCTTTTGCATGGTTTTTGTATTTTGCTCATGGTACTGAAATTTCTTAAGCAGTTTTCTATCGAGTCTTTTAACTAAATTATACTTGGGTTGAATTTTAATCTCTGTCTCCTGTATGATCTTGAATTTCATGTATGTTTATTAGCATGGCTTGCTTTGTTTCTTGCCTAACTCACAATATTTGCCTAACTTGTATTATTTGCAATTAAGTTTTTACTACATCAGCATTTCCAAGTTCCAAATGCTAATTTTGTGTATATGGGGACCATTTCAATTTCCATTTGTAATGAATGATCGTGGTCGTTTCCCCGAATTCTTTTTTAATTTCACAGTATCTGTTCACAGCACATACGGCACAACATCTTACAGAATATTAAAAGATTGACTCACGGGCAAGAAGAGATTCCGCAACAACTCATTTATCGAAACAACTCTTAATACAGTATAATGTCGCACTTGTTACACTGGTAACCAAGTTCGTTCTAGCTATGTCCACCGCCAGAATAGGGAGAATATTTTTCGGGCGTGTGGCCAAATGTGTGTCCAGTGGCCACACTATTTCCGTAAAGGCCCGTGATGCTATCGTCAGGTGTGCTGATGAACTACTTTATAACAATAAGAAGGCCCTCGGCCGCCCATTAGCACTCAGTTTTTTAAGTGTACGCCTATGAAGGCAACATAAACCGCTTGCCGAAATATTGTGTCCGTTGAACACACAAATCCGGCCGTTCATTCGAGAGTTATTCTCTCTTCATTTAAAACTGGAGACGCAGGAGAGTGAAATCATCAGATCTGTTAAAAAGTGAATAAAAGGAAACGAAAGTGCGATCATCCTTGTATAACAGACTACAAATGACAAAGTAAAACAGTGTATTCAACACCGTAGTATTTGCAGAACAAGTCGACAATACGTGCGCCTTTGAGAGACTCAACTGCACAGAATAAAGGCAGCAGGAATTATAAAATCGAGTTTATCTGTGTGCTACGACTTAACCTGATCCAGAGTCGCCCAAAATGGCGCCCTCTCCATCTACTAGTAAGTGTCCATTCTGTAGCTCAACACTTAAGTGCCCGCCAGAGGGTTCATCGAACCTTCTTCAGACTATTTCTCTATCGTACCACTGTGCAACAGTGCTTCCTACGTAAGAGGGCATTAACAAAATATTTTCTCATGCGGAGACGAAAGCTTTCATGAAAAGATCTTGTCGCAACGAAAAAGGCGTTTGTTTTGATGATTGCCTCCTCGAGCTTGCGTATGACATCCGTGACGCTCTCTCCCCTATTTCGCAATAATACAAACTTTTTCAATGTCTTCCGTCAGTCCTGTCTGACGCGGATTCCAAACCACACCGCAGTACTCCAGAAGAGGGCGGTCAGAAGAGGGCGGACAAGCCTAGTGTAAACAGTCTCTTTATTAGACTTGTATCTTCGAAGCGTCCTGCCAATAAATTTAGGATCGCTTTCCCCTCAACATTATCCACGTAATTGTTCGACTTTTAACATAATCCTAATTGTAATCCCTAAGTATTTAGGTGAATTCGCAGCCTTTAAATTTGTGTAATTTATCGTTTAACCGAAGTTAATATCCGTTAACCTTTGGTACTCATGTGGATGACTTCACACTTTTCATTATTTAGAGTCAACTGACACTTTTCACACCATGCAGATATTTTATCTAAATCATTTTACAATCGATTTTGATCATCTGATTTTGTTGATAGACAGTAAATGACAGCATCATCTGCAAACACTCTCAGATGATTGCCAAAATTGTTTCCTAAATCGTTTAAATGCGTTAGGAACAGCAGAGAACCTATAACACTTGCTTTGGAATGCCATATATCATTTCTATTTTACTCGATGACTTTCCGTGCTGGAGGAAGAACTGTAGGAAGATCATACAAAAGATGGTGTACCGTAACAGGCAATTTGCTTAATACGTGCAGTGAAGAAGAAGAGAACTTTCAGTCGATTACTACGAACTGTAGCTTTTCTGACAGGAAACATGAATTCAGTCGCATAGCTGAAACGATACTCCATAGGCACGCACTGTGATCAGAAGTCGTTTGTAAGGAACGATATCAAAAGTCTTCTGGAACTTTAGAAATATGGAATGAATTTGAGATCCATTGTCGATAGCACTCATTACTTCATGCGAATACACAAGGAAAATATTTTCTTAATCAGTACTATGTATCAACAGATCGTTTTCTTCGAGGCAATTCATAGTGTTCCAACACAGTATACGTTCCAAAATACTAATGCAAATCGATGTCTGTGATATGGGTCCGTAATTCAGCGGATTACTCCTATTTTCTTTCTTGTACACTCACGTAAAAAGAAAGTACGTTAGTATGTGCTTCAGAAATTATGAGCATTTCAGTCACCTCAGTTTAGCATGTGCCCTGTTGCCTTGTAGGCATAGGGTCTCCCACGGGCCCTGATAACTTGTTCCATGCGTGATGGCATCGACGCGTCCTGTGGTATAGCCATTCATGCTACATTCACATGGTTCCGAAGTTCATCTGTGGTGGTCGGCATTGGGTCATAGCACTGCACCGTCGTTTCATCATAGCCCATACATTTTCGATTGCCAACAAGTCTGGTGATCTGATGGGTCAGGGCGAAAGGCTGACATCCGGTGAGACCAAGAAGGCTCGTATTCGTACAGCAACATGCGGTCGTGCATTGTCTTGCTGATAAGTGGCGTCTGGGGTGTTGCGCAGAAAGGGTATGGCTATGGGTCGCAGGATGTCAGTCAGTGTCATGGACAAGCACTAACTGGGATTTGTGGTTGTTTTCATTAGCATCCCACAGCATAAAGGCTTGAGTTGGCGCTGTGTGTCTTACGTGAATACAGTCACTGTGATGCCACTCTCCCTATCTGCGGTGAACCACAATGCGGTCATCATTTTCAAACAAACAGAACCTGGATTCGTCCGAGAACACTATCTGATGCAATTCCTGCCCCACTGACGTCGTTCCATACACCGTTGCCGTCTAGCATGTTCCTGCACATTCGTTAAAGATAGGCGGAGAAGTGAACGACGTGCAAGTAACCCTTGTTTTAATAAACGGCGACGGACTGTCACCCTCTGATAGTGTACGATGTGTTTACGCTGTTCCACTGTGACGCCAGAGTCGAGGAGGACGCAGATTTGTTCTACAATGCCATTCAGATGAGGTGTCGATCTTCTCGGGTGGGGGGATTTGGGAGGGAGGGCGAGGGGGGTCTGGGTGGCACGACTTGACCCATCTCGCCATGTTGTGTGAACCATTCTGTTCTACGGCTTTATGTAAACCATTCTGTTGTACGGCTTCGCACAACTGCCGAAACACTTCCTCCCACACGAGCAGAACTTTCCCGGATGGATGCGTCATATTCTCACATGCCAATAGAGAGCGCTCTTTCAAACTCGCTGGTTTGAGTGCGGGTCGCGCATACGTCTGCGAGGCATCCTGTTCGTCTGCTCAAGTCACACTGACCCACTACCTTCGCTTTGTAGCGACAACGAGAGCCTCAGGCACATTTTATAGGTAGGTGGTGTTGCGCTGCGATATCGATGTTGACCTTGAACCCGGGGGCCGACTTGGTTCAAATGCTAATCATTTCAGCAGAACATACTAATGTACATGTCCTGTGAATATGAACGTCCTATCTCTGGTATTTGAAGGTGTTCTGTTTTTTTCCAAACATGAATGTATACTACTGTCCATTAAAATTGCTACACCACGAAGATGACGTGCTACAGACGCAAAATTTAACCGACTGGAAGAAGATGCTGTGATATGCAAATGATTAGCTTTTCGGAGCATTCACACATGGTTGGCGCTGGTGGCGACACCTACAACGTGCTGACATGAGGAAAATTTCCAACCGATTTCTCATACACAAACAGCAGTTGACAGACGTTGCCTGGTGAAACGTTGTTGTGATGCTTCGTGTAAGGAGGAGAAATGGTCACGCTTTGCTTGCGACACATCTATGTAAATCTCAGAGTTAAGAACTGTCATTTACTTTTCTTAATAAAACCCATAATACGATTAGTTTGAATTGTTTATCTAGAGATCCGAGAAAGTAGGTTTCCTAGACACCCCATATTCGACGACTAGGCAGAATTCAACAGTTAGAACATCTGGAAATTCACCTCCACAAGATGAAATTCAGTGACCATCAAAAGTGTTAGTGGATTACATACGTGATGTGTCCTGTCTTCACCTTTGATAGCTTCAACTCTGCTGGGGACACTTTCAAAGAGTTATCGCAATGCCTGTGGAAGAATAAATGTGTTCAAATGTGTGTGAAATCTTATGGGACTTAACTGCTAAGGTCATCAGTCCCTAAGCTTACACACTACTTAACCTAAATCATCCTAATGACTAATACACATACCCATGCCCGAGGGAGGACTCGAACTTCCGCCTGGACCAGTCGCACAGTCCATGAGAAGAATAAAAGCCCAGTCTTCCTCAAGAGTGGAAAACAGAAAAGGTAGTGATGACCGCTGGGGTCTGGACCGAAATCGACCTTCTAACTCAATCTAAAGGTGTTTCACTGGGTTCAGGCCGGGACGCCGGGGGTGCCAGTTCATTTTAGGAATGTTACTGTCCACCCTACAGATGCTCCTTTATACAGGAAGCGTTGTCATGCTGATGCAAACAGTCATAATCTCCGAACTGTTCCTCTGATTTCTGCACTGTACAATACTATAAAATATGTTCTCATTCTTCCATGTTTAGCGGTTTGTTAAGCGCAATAAGTGGACCACACCCTTACTACGAAAAACACCCCCATTCCTTAACAACACCCCCTCTGTACTTCACTGTTGGCACTACACATGATGGCAAGCAACGTTCTCCAGGCTTTCGCCAAACTCAGACCCACCTATCGGACTGACGGTGTATAGCGTGATTCATGGCTCAAAATTCCTCGTTTCCTGTCATCCGTTATCCAGCGGTATCACTTTTCCCACTACCTGAAGTCCAGTGTCCTGCAGTCGGCAGGAAAGAACTAAGGATCAAGTTTGAACACACTTTATTTAACTAAAACGCCTTCTTGTTGTGCACTAATTTCCAAAATCAAGAACAGCAAGAAACACAACAATTCTTGTGGTGGCAAAAGGCAGATAAGAGTACACTATGCTACACAATTACAAAGTGGCGTTACGCCCAACAACATACACCTTTCTGGTGAAGGCTATGGCAAATGTCTACTAGGCTAGAGCCGACGTAGGTATTGGCCGGAGCTGTCTAGCCGGACTCTGCTGGCATGCTTATAGCACCGATTCGTCGGAGTGCTACACGTAGTCATATTAGTTCCAATTGGTGGATCTCTGTCACATGGATTTTCGCGAAGTAGTGCCGTGTTTATGCGGAAAGTCTGTTGTTGTTTACATGCAGTGGCGATGTTTTGATCTGAGCTCTTGAAGGGAGGTGTGCAGCCCACCTTGCCTGTCTGTTGTGCAGGCCCTCTAACTAATAAGGGGCCGCTACGACATGAAACACTGAAGAGAGAATTGTGTGCTCGACCATTATGCCCCAATCGTCTTAACTCACTATGCACAGTCATTGAGCTAACTGGACTGATGGCAGCACTTTGCAATTCAAGAGTGATTTCATCCGCTCATTCATGAGATGTTTTTACGACCAATCTCTGCAATTCTCGACGGTCCCTGTTCCTCAGTACATGAGGTCTGTCTGGTCTTCGTTTAGTTGTGGCTGTACCTTCGCGTTTCCTTTCCACGATAACATCAGCAACAGTCGGATTTATGCTGTAGGGGGTTTGAAACGTCCCTGATGGATCTGTTACTCAGGTGACACCCAGTGACTTGTCCACTTTCGAAATCACTGAGCTCACGTGACCGATCCATCCTGCTGATATTGCTTCTCTGCTGACAACACAGTACTCCCCACCTTCTTTTTTACTGGCCTCTCATGACATCTAGTGGTCAGCTCCGGATTATATAGTGGTGCATGGAGACCACACTTAACAAAGAAACAGACTTTCACAGCAACGACAACTTCAGGAAATTTTTTACAAAGTGCTTCACTTAATATGCGAGAAACTAGTTCGCACTGTAAGTTACTCTGATTTTTCAAAAATTGAAACATTTATTCAGGTTTATCCATCGCAGTAATGAATTATGACTAATGAATCTTAGATGTGTGAAGTAAGAACTTTGACTTGTTACTATGCACTTACAATCGATTACAAGTGACCAGTCATAAAATGTACGCTATGTGTTTAGTGAGATGTGATACAGATGAAAACAACTTATGAAATTTAATTACATAACACGTGGAACGTTAAGTAACACACGTATGCTTCACTTCTAACCGTATACATAAAATTTCTTTGTATTTCGCACTTTGTCTCTAGTTGCAAGTAAAAAAAAAAAAAAAAAAAAAAAAAGAGAGAGAGAGAGAGAGAGAGAGACTTTTGTGAGCTATCAAGCTCGTTCTTTAGCAGAATGAACATATCACTTCCACTAAAATGCGCATCATGATCAAACCGCAGACTTAAAAATGCACTGTGCAAGAAATACTAATACGAACAATACTCACGGCACAGTCGCCAACAATGAACACGTTATTAAAGGAAGGTAAACTTCCACTGCAAAACTAAAAACTATGGAAATTTTAATCTGTCTAGCAGTCAGCCGTAAGAAAAGAAGTCTTGACGAGCTGCGATATACTCGCAGTTTCGGGAACTCAAATGGGAATCCTTGGAGGTAAGGGGACGTTCTTTTCGAGAAATAGTATTGAGAAAATTTAGAGAACCTGCAGCTGAAGCTGACTGCCGAACAATTCTAGTGCTGCCAACATATATTGAGCGTAAGGACCACGAAGATAAGATTTGAGAAATTACGACTCATACAGAGGCGTACAAACAGTCGTTTTTCCGTCCCTCCATTTGCGAGTGGAACAGGACAGGAAACGACTAGTAGTGGTACAGGGTACCCTCCGACACGCACCTTACGGTGGCTTGCGGAGTATCTTTTTTTCACTTAGGGATCACAACTCTTTTATTAATTTCGGTTGTTAATATCTTCACATCTGAATACACACTGTTTGCTAACCATGTGGAGCCGATATATGTAAAAATCGAACAGTAGCAACAATGAGTGAAACAATGTTCGACATATTTCATATATATACGACGAGACTCGTTTGGCTCTTTATTGTTAGCGTAAGATTTTCACATAGGTCCCACTCCGACTCGATATGATTAGCAACCTGAAGATTGTCATTGCGGCCCAAAATTGATAACCTGACATATAATAAACACCGTAATCTGGTTCTCGATCCGGTACACAGTTTTAATCTGGCAGACAGTTTCATGTCAGCCCTCACTTCGCCTCGTGGTACCAATTGAGAAGCAATTTGCATGAGAAGTAGCGCTTCAAGGTGTGGGAAACCGACGATGGCTGGGAGACTGGTGTGCCGACCAGACGCCCGTCCATACCACGCCGCAATGACGTCACTGGCAGACGATGACACCTTAGCATTACGGAACTGAATGGTCCGTCAGGGAAAGTACGTGGAACTGTTAGGCAGTTGTATATGGATGCGCGTCACGTACAATGAAGGAAGTCGGTCACAGCAAAATCGAATCTTTTGAGAAGTGATACTGGAGACGAATTCTAAGGGTTTCATGGACTGAAAACGTAAAAAATAAGACCCTTCTTTGACAAAATGAAACCAAGAATGTATTTGGAGATCAAAATATTACAGATAAAACTAAGGTGCCGGTAGTTTGGAGTAACACGAGAGCGGAAACTCCCTGGGACAGGCTAGTCCTCGGAAGTACAGTAATATAGAGGTAAAGTTTCACCAAGGAGGAACTGGACAGTTGGCACAGAGATGGCACTAGAACGTCTTTGGATAAAGTGAGGAATGCAAAAGCGTCCGGCACTAGATGTAAGAACATTGCATATGTGGTGTCACCGCCAGACACCACACTTGCTAGGTGGTAGCCTTTAAATCGGCCGCGGTCCATTAGTATACGCCGGACCCGCGTGTCGCCACTGTCAGTAATTGCAGACCGAGCGTCACCACACGGCAGGTCTAGAGAGACGTCCTGGCACTCGCCCCAGTTGTACAGCCGACGTTCATAGCAATGGTTCACTGACAACTACGCTCTCATTTGCCGAGACGGTAGTTAGCATAGCCGTCAGCTACATTTGCTACGACCTAGCAAGGCGCCGTATTCAATTGATATTGAGATTCTATTAATCTATCATCAAGAGCGATGTTCTACAAATATGGATTAAAGTTAAGTATTCCAGAAGCTACGTACTTTTCTTAATAGCATTCATTACGTATCCTGTTTCAGACCTCACGCCAGCCTGCGTGAGTTTAAGCGCGTGCCTTTCGGCTTCCTCTCATTGTGTCTAGGCTGTCTTGTCTAGACACAACATATTTGGTGACGAGTCTCAAAAGAGGATTTAGCGTTCGTATTGCCCTAATTTACTTGTGTCATGGCTTCGCCACAATCTCCAGATGTACTGTCCGAATTTTATTGCTTGCAGAATCAGCAGACGCAGGCGTTATTGGATGCCCTTGGACAGCTCGTCTAGGGTCAACGTG
Source organism: Schistocerca nitens (assembly GCF_023898315.1). Classification (NCBI taxonomy): domain Eukaryota; kingdom Metazoa; phylum Arthropoda; class Insecta; order Orthoptera; family Acrididae; genus Schistocerca; species Schistocerca nitens. Next base: position 200,951,668 of record NC_064615.1, on the reverse strand, counting down.
CAATGCAAAACGATGCGGCAGCCGCGGCTCCACCGCTACTGCAGCCACAACACGCAGTTGCACCACCTTTTCGTCCGTTTGATGCGGCGATGGAAAGCTGGACGGAGTGGTCACGCCAATTTGGATTCCATCTCGCCGCCTACAGAATTCAAGGTAACGAGCGGCAGCCTCACTTATTGGCGTGTGTAGGGGTGCAGACGTACCGTGTGATAGTGAAATTGTTTCCCCGCCGCGACGTAGCAACTCTTTCCTACGAAGAAATTTTGTCTGCATTAGATGCATATTTCAAGGAATCAGTCAATGTAGTTGCAAAAAGGTATACGTTCTTTCGTACAAAATGTACGGCCGGTCAAACTAGTCGGGAGTGGGTTGCAACTTTGCAAGGCCTTACTAGGGATTGTGCTTTTGAGTGTGAATGTGGACTCCCTTATTCAGATACTATGGTACGTGATGCCATTGCACAGAACGTTTCTGATGTTCGTATACGGGAACAGATTTTGAAACTAGTCAATCCCTCCCTTCAACAAGTGATGGACATCTTGGATAAGCAGGACACACTTGACTTTGCTCAGGAATCATTTGAAACTTCGCTAGCCGTGTGTCACATTAACCAGCCCGCCGGGCGAGCTGCACGGAACAGTAAACAGCCCTTGCGCTCGTCCGCGCAGCTGCCGCCCAGCTCTCAACCACGTGTCCCGCAGCAGCAAGCAAATGCAGTGCTAAAATCATGCCCGCGGTGTGCAACCAGACATTCGCGTGAGAATTGCCCGTCACGCCAGGCTATTTGCTTTTTCTGTAATAAAAAAGGACATGTTCAACGTGTTTGCCAGAAAAAGCTTAGATCGGACACTAACAACCATTCCAGGCCTTTTGCTTCGCGCCGGAATCGGAATCGAACCAAGAATACTCAGGCTCGTGAACGTTCACCCATGGACATTCATGTCGTTAATTCCACTCCGCCCAGTGCCGCTCTCTCTAAAAGTGACTGTGTGCGTCCCACAAAAAGTGTGCGTCGACGTCGCCGGAAATCACGTCAATTAGCAAGTGATTCTGTACCAGTGTCTGTTCAAATTGCACGAGACAGTCGCTCTTGTCGTCAGCAGGACAATAAAAATTAATGGCAACGTGATCCCATTCCAGCTCGATACCGGAGCTGCAGTTTCATTGATCAATAAAGACACTTACAAACAACTAGGCACACCTCCGTTGCGTGCCGCACATGTTAAGCTAACTACATATTCAGGTCACACGATCCCTGTGTTAGGACAGTGCAGCCTTCTTGCAACATACAAGGGACAAACAAAACTTGTGTCATTTTACGTCCTTCGTTCTTCTGCTGCAGTGAACTTGTTGGGTTTAGATTTATTTCAGTTGTTTAACTTGTCTATAGTAAATCAGGTCCCATCAGTGAACCAGACTGTGCCTTCAGCCAGTGTTTCTAGTCTATGTGAAGAATTTTCAGACATTTTTGCACCAGGCCTTGGTTGCGCTAAGAACTATGAAGCACATTTGGACCTGAAAGTAAACGCGCAACCGAAATTAGTCAGAGCGCGCAATGTTCCCCACGCATTGCGTGATGAGATCGCAAGAACATTACACAATTTGGAATCACAAGGTGTGATTGAACGTGTGCAGGCTTCTCTCTGGGCCTCACCCTTAGTAATTTTGCCAAAACCTTCCGGAAACTTGAGACTTTGTGTGGACTTCAAGGCAACGGTGAATCCACAACTAGTGATTGCAACTTTTCCTTTACCCCACCCGCAAGATCTTTTTGACAAACTGCGCCCGGGTAAATATTTTTCGAAATTGGACCTAGCAGATGCGTACTTGCAAATACCAGTGGACGACGAATCCCAGCGCGTCTTGGTGGTTAACACGCATCTTGGTTTGTACCGATTCAAAAGACTGCCATTCGGATGTGCATCCGCCCCTGCATTGTTTCAGCAATATCTGCAAACTGTTTGTGCCTCGGTCCCTACTGCAGCAAACTATCTGGACGATATTGTGATCTCCGGAAAGACGGAAGAAGAACATTTAGCCAATCTCAGAATATTATTTCAGGTCTTGCGACAAAATGGTCTTCGCTTGCGGAAGGACAAATGTGTGTTTTTTGCTCGCGACTTACCCTATCTGGGACATGTAATCAATGCCCAAGGCATACATCCTAGTCCAGAGCACCTCCGTGCCATACAAGACTTGCCTTCGCCGCAGAATTTGAAGCAGCTACAGAGTGTGTTGGGAAAAATTAATTACTATCATCGTTATGTTCCCCATGCCTCTTCCATTTCAGCTCCGCTTCATCGCTTACGCCGTAAAGGTGTTCCGTTCGTCTGGACGACGGAATGCGAACGCGCCTTTCGCCAGTTGAAATCGGCGTTGCTTTCAAATACTTGCCTTACGCCATTTGATCCCCAGAAACCCCTTTTGTTGATGGTAGATGCATCGGATTTCGGGATCGGTGCTGTGCTTGCGCACACAAATGGATCGCACGATCGCCCTATTGCCTTTGCGTCAAAATTGCTCTCGTCTGCGCAAAGAAATTATTCACAGATCGAGAAAAAAGCTTTGGCTCTCGTATTTGGTGTTACTAAGTTTCACGATTTCTTGTATGGTCGTCACTTTACCGTCATCACAGACCACAAACCTTTGACATCGCTTTTTCATCCGAACAAGCCTGTACCTCCACGTACAGCGCAGAAATTCATTCGCTGGTCTATTTTCCTCTCGCAGTACCGCTACGATATCTTGTATCGGTCCACTGCTAAGCACGGAAACGCCGATGCGTTGTCCCGTTTGCCTGTTGCTGAGGATAGAGCATTCGATTCCTCCGAACTTGCTTGCCTGTTCATTGATGCGGAAACCGATGACGTGGTCAAATCGTTTCCGATAGATTTTCGTCGTGTAGCTACAGCCACAGCTGCTGACCCTGTCCTTGCTACCGTTTTGCGTTTTGTTGCTACGCAATGGCCCTTGTCAAAGTCACGGATCGAGGATCCGTTGGTTCGCCGATTTTTTGCTCACAAGGAGAGACTTTTTGTTCGACGTGGTGTTTTGCTGTTGTGTTCTGATAATGATCAGTCCCGGGTCGTGGTACCACGTTCGTTACAGTCCTCTGTCTTACGGCTTCTCCACCAAGGTCATTGGGGTATAGTGCGAACGAAACAACTTGCTTGTCAGCACTGTACTTGGTTCGGAATCGATGCTGCGATTACGAACATGTGCTCTTCTTGCATGGTGTGTGCCGAACAACAATCCGCACCACCGCGGAAATTCTTTGCATGGCCGAAAGCCACTTCCCCTTGGCAACGCTCGCACATAGATTTTGCTGGTCGATTTTGGAATGCTCGATGGTTGGTTGTTGTCGATTCATTCAGTAATTTTCCTTTTGTTGTCCGGATGTCTTCCACGACGTCATCTGCCACCATCCAAGCGTTATCCGCTCTCTTTTGTATAGAAGGTCTTCCGCAGACTATTGTTTCCGACAATGGCCCACAATTCATGTCCGCAGAATTTCAGTCATTCTGCAAGGCCAATGGTATTCAACATCTGACATCCGCGCCGTTTTCGCCTCAGTCAAACGGTGCCGCTGAACGATTGGTCCGGACTTTCAAGTCCCAGATGTTGAAGCTGAAAGAGTCGCATTATCGGGAGGACGCGTTATTGCTCTTCTTGTCCTCGTATCGCTCTCAGCCCCGAGACGGTCGCTCGCCGGCTGAGTTGTTGCACGGTCGTCCTCATCGAACCTTGATGTCTTTGCTGCATCCGCCGCATCAGGTTCCTGTGCAGCGGCAGCCACCTGCTTTTGCTCCAGGCGCCGTTGTATACTATCGCAACTATCGAGGTTCACGGCGTTGGCTGCCTCAGCCGCGCTATGTATCGGGTTTTGGGGGCCTCTGGTGAGGTGCGTCGGCATCTCACCCAGCTGCGCCTCTGTCGTCGCACGGGTTCTGCCGCTCCCCGTCTGCTTTCAGCGACGGTGCCGTCCGGTCAGCGCCCTGAGGACCCATCTACTGGCTCGCCTCATCCCCAGGTGTTGCCGACGCTGCCTTCCATATTGCCCCATGGCGATGCGCCGCCGCCACCGCAGCCTGTTCTCCCGCCGGCGCCGCCCACAGTGGACGCTTCGCTGCAGACGCCAAGCGCCTCCCTGGGTCACGCGCCGCCGATCGCTTCCCGTGACCAGCTGTCCTCCGACATGGAACTCTTGCCCGATCCGGACCAGATGTCGTCTTCGCCCGTCGGGTACCCCGACGCGATAGAGGTCGAATCTTCGGCCCCTCCTGTCTCTTTACGGGCGCATACACCGCATGTTGGCGTGCACCCTGGACTAGGTATTCAGGCGTTTCCTAGCTCCCCTCAGACCGAATGGCCGGGTGCGGGTGGCACAGCCTCACCTGTTGTTAGGCTCCCCACCTCGTCGTATACGTCAACATGGGGTCCTCCCCACGGCGGGCGGAAGCCTTATAACACAACCGTACGCCGATTTGCGGGGGAGGAATGTGGTGTCACCGCCAGAACCACACTTGCTAGGTGGTAGCCTTTAAATCGGCCGCGGTCCATTAGTATACGCCGGACCCGCGTGTCACCACTGTCAGTAATTGCAGACCGAGCGCCACCATACGGCAGGTCTAGAGAGACGTCCTGGCACTCGCCCCAGTTGTACAGCCGACGTTCATAGCAATGGTTCACTGACAACTACGCTCTCATTTGCCGAGACGATAGTTAGCATAGCCGTCAGCTACATTTGCTACGACCTAGCAAGGCGCCGTATTCAATTGATATTGAGATTCTATTAATGTATCATCAAGAGCGATGTTCTACAAATGTGGATTAAAGTTAAGTATTCCAGAAGCTACGTACTTTTCTTTATAGCATTCATTACGTATCCTGTTTCAGACCTCACGCCAGCCTGCGTGAGTTTAAGCGCGTGCCTTTCGGCTTCCTCTCATTGTGTCTAGGCTGTCTTGTCTAGACACAACAGCATATCAAGTCGGCTGGATATACAACGTGCTTCTTTATTTTTGTGCTCCACACTACACCCAAAGCAGATCGGACCACTGATGCAGAAGCAATGGAAGAAACAATTCAAATTTAAAAGAACACAATGTTTCCAATATTGCCGATGCTGTACGGAGCCTCAAAATCTCGCGCAGACTTCAATGCGAGAAGCTTCAAATAGTTCCGAAAACAAAAAAAACTCTCTTTCGAAATCCGGCAGAAAATCCAAAGAGATTCTGATCATAGCATAAATACAGCAGAGGCAAGACGCTAACCATAACTTCGCTGCGCAATGGTGGTGGTACTATTACCGTTAACAGTACCGCTAAAGAGGAGGAAGACGAAGTAAACTTTGTAGAATTCGAATCAAAAATAGATGTCAACATGTGCAAAATTGAAGTAAATATCCTCGGTGAAGTGAAGTATCTCAGATTAATAAAGACAGATTTTCCGGTCCAGTTAGGTTCTTTTCAGAGTATGTTGATACAGTTCCGTACTTAGGAATCATATAACATCGTTCGCTCGACGAAAGATCCGTTCCTAAGAAATGGAAAGTTGCACAGGTCACAGCAATATACACTACTGGCCATTAAAATTGCTACACCAAGAAGAAATGCAGATGATAAATGGGTATTCATTGGACAAATATATTATACTAGAACTGACATGTCATTACATTTTCACGCAATTTAGGTGCATAGATCCTGAGAAATCAGTACTCAGAACAACCACCTCTGGCCGTAATAACGGCCTTGATACGCCTGGGCATTGAGTCAAACAGAGCTTGGATGGCGTGCACTTCATCAAGAGTTGTGGCTGGCGTATTGTGACGAGCCAGTTGCCCGGCCACCATTGACCAGACGTTTTCAATTGGTGAGAGATCTGGAGAATGCGCTGGCCAGGGCAGCAGTCGAACATTTTCTGTATCCAGAAAGGCCCGCACAGGACCTGCAACATGCGGTCGTGCATTATCCTGCTGAAATGTAGGGTTTCGCATGGATCGAATGAAGGGTAGAACCACGGTCGTAATACATCTCAAATGTAATGGCCACTGTTCAAAGTGCCGTCAATGCGAACAAGAGGTGACCGAGACGTGTAACCAATGGCACCCCATACCATCACGCCGTGTGATACGCCAGTATGGCGATGACGAATACACGCTTCCAATGTGCGTTCACCGCGATGTCGCCGAACACGGATGTGACCATCATGATGCTATAAACAGAACCTGGATTCATCCGAAAAAATGACATTTTGTCATTCGTGCACCCAGGTTCTTCGTTGAGTACACCATCGCAGGGGCTCCTGTCTGTGATGCAGCCATGGTCTCCGAGATGATAGTCCATGCTGCTGCAAACGTCGTCGACCTGTTTGTGCAGATGGTTGTTGTCTTGCAAACGTCCCCGTCTGTTAACTCAGGGATCGAGACGTGGCTGCACGATCCCTTACAACCATGCGGATAAGATGCCTGTCATCTTGACTGCTAGTGATACGAGGCCATTGGAATCCAGCATGGCGTTCCATATACGTTCCTGAACCCACCGATTCCATATTCTGCTAATAGTCATTGGATCTCAACCAACGCGAGCAACAATGTCGCGATACGATAAACCGCAATCGCGATAGGCTACAATCCGACCTTTACCAAAGTCGCATTTCTCCTCCTTACACGAGGCATCACAACAACATTTCACCAGGCAACGCCGGCCAACTGCTGCCTGTGTATGAGAAATCGATTGGAAACTTTCCTCATGTCAGCACGTTGGAGGTGTCGCCACCGGCGCCAACCTTGTGTGAATGCTCTGAAAAGCTAATCATTTCCGTATCACAGCATATTCTTCCTGTCGGTTAAATTTCGCGTGTGTAGCACGTCATCTTCGTGGTGTAGCAATTTTATGGCCAGTAGTGTACAATTAGGAACAAATAACACAATCTGTTTTCCTAATATACATATAAAACCAATATCCACAGACATTACAACACACAATTCATCACATCACCCAAAGTCACACAAATAGGCTGCATTCATATCCATATTACAGAAGGCATACAGCTTACCTTTAAAACAAGATACTCCTGATCGAAACAGGGGTATTTAATTTATTTCCGGGACAATATTGCCCATGATTGCCCCCATCCCCCCTTTGCAAGTTCGCATCCGCTTTTTATTTTTTTCGTCGTAGTTATTTATAAGTAGTGTTTTTTCGACTTTAAAGAAATAGTGGAAGTAATGTCGGTGCAAAATAACCGTTAATATGCGCTGAACGGTGGAATGAGGAGTTCGACAGTATATATATATAGGCTACAGTTACTGACGATCGTAGAACTGGTTGCTTGACAACGAGATATTTTCGGTAGCTTTGCGTGGAGCGAAAAGCCGAAAGTTCGTCGGTGTCGTTTCGTGAAGCATTGTGTGTCTCCGTTTCAGAATTTAGTACCGTGCAATATTCAACACGCTCGAGAGCCGATCGTTAAGGCAAGGTAGACGAGTGCCTCGCAAGGACATGCCCAGAGAGCTGAGAGCCGAGAAGTTGGCGAGCCTGTCTGAGAGACGGAGGCTGCAGATTCGATTCCCACGAGTGTCAGGAACATTTCCTTGCTAGCATGACTGAAAATGTGTTCCTCAGTGTTGTTGAGAACACCCGGAAGCGAAAGCAGGGGCTCTGATTTCTGAAGTCATCATGCGCTGTAGATACAGGGTAATTCAGCTGCCCCTACCGCTGTAGTTATATGCAACCCGCAACGTTATTTCTGGCCTTCATGAAATACGCGCAGGATTTCCATGTTCTCTCGCTCGTACCTAAACAACTGATAGACCTTTATGCAGGAAATTTAATGTAAATAAATTGTGTACTGGGATAAGTTTTCGGTGTAAGTCACGGCTTTTTAGTTATTCAAGCGAAACGTACAAAAGTGAGCTACAAACGCACCTCCACCCCGGCATTCATCCCTCACGATTCAGGATTTCTGGTATATTATTCGTGGCGCTCCCTCCTATTTTCGACCACAAAAACTATTCCCGATATTCGACCTTTTTTGGTCTCTATTAATTGGACTATTACGCCGCCAGCATAGTCGACTATTTCCTTAAAATTATTAATTTAAGTGTGCCCGTCAGGGAAATTAAAGAAAAACTGCTTTTGTATACGTTACGCTTAAACTAATTACGTTGACAATTCGATCCAAACTTAACCCTTACAAACACAGTAGTTTCGTAGTCAGAAAGCCTGACGGCTACAACGATGTAATTGTTTATTTTACGCCTTAAAATTCAGAAAATTGTTTCGTAAAGCTTACACAGATGTCAATTTTACAATTTGTATGTGATCAATTAACTCGATGGCATAATAAGGCCAGTCGATAAAGTCCAAAAAAGGTCAAATGTGGGAAATAATTCGGCAGTCGCAAATATTTGTGCAGTGGTAGGAGGGAGTGGCATGGAGAACATACTAGAAATCCAGACAGGTGTGTGTGGGGGGGGGGGGGGCTGAGTGTGGCAGCGTTGGAAGGTCATTTTTGCGTGTTATTCTTGAATTAACTCGAAAACTGCGGTCTCTAGTGAAGACGTACCTCAGTACAAAATTTGTCTACATTGCATTTCCTACAAAAACGTGCAGTTCATTTTTTCGAGTTTGCACGTAGCGCGCGAGAGAATACGAATATCTCGAGCGTGGCTTATGACAGCCTGGTAGTCCGCCTCGGTGGGTGAGCAGTAAGCGCGGCGGATTGCTAAATGAAGGGTCTCGTGTTCGATTCCCGGAGGTCGAAGGTTTTCTCCGCTTGGGGACTGAGTACTGTGTTGTCGTCATAAATGACATGCTGCAGTTGAGATGGGCACGTCCCGAACTGTAATTTAAAAAAAAAAAAAGAAAAAATCGGGTACGTATAACATTGCGGGTTGCATAGAACGACAGTGGCAGAGGCAGATGTTAGGAACAAATTACACATCCAATATCAGGGTCTGGTGACGTGACTCCACGTGTAGGGCGTGAGGCAGTGTTTGGTCGGCATCGCGTTGTGCCCTGCACGTATACACAGAATTAGTACCTCCTAGTTTCAGGGCCTCAACGGTGATACGCCGGGTTTCGAGCACAAGGACACAAGACATCCACTGCGATTCCCGGTTATTCACAAAGAGATACGCATTATTCAGACTTGTCTGACCACAGTGGAAGCGTCGTCACCACGTGACCGCTGTGTCACAATGAAGGCGCATCGTTGCGTACGCTTCCACCAGCACGCCATGGACTACTATAGAGTTGTTGCCCTTAAATGGAGAGAAGCAATTGCGGCACAGTGCTCCACTTTGTGAATGGACTGCGCCATTTTGTTTTGGCAGCTATGGCGACCACATGCGGTGATGGGATGCGGTGATTTCAGTGTATGCCACAGCTGTACACATGTGCCGGCAAGCATACACATTATTTTTTGTCATCGGTCTTCTGAGTGGTTTCATGTGGCCCGCCACGAATTCCTCTCCTGTGCTAACCACTTCATCTCAGAGTGGCATTTGAAACCTATGTCCTCTATATTTTGCTGGATGTATTCCAGTCTCTCTCTTCCTTTACAGTTTTTACCCTCTACAGCTCCCTCTAATTGAAGTTACTTCGTGATGTCTTAATAGATGGCCTATCATCCTGTTTCTTCTTCTTGTCAGTGTTTTCCATATATTCCTTTAGTCCACGATTATGCATAGAACCTGTTTGTTCCTTACCGTACCAGTTCACCTAGTTTTCAACATTATTCTGCAGCACCACTTCTCAATTGCTTCGATTCTCTCCTACTTCGGTTTCCCACAGGTCACGTTTCACTGCCATACAACGCTGTGCTCCAGACACACATTCTCAGAAATGTCTTTTTCAAACTAAGACTTTTGTTTGGCACTAGTACACTTCCCTTGGTTAGAAACGTACCCGTTGCCAGTGCTAGTCTGCTGTTTATGCCATCCTTGCCCTGTCCGTCAGGGGTAAGTTTGCTTCCAAGGTAGAATAATTCCTTCGTCTGTTCTCTTGTTACCGTTTATCGTTAATCTCATTTCTACTATTCCTTACTACTTTCGTCTTCGTCTACTCTATTCTCACTCAGTATCTTGTTCTCATTAGTCCGGTCATTCCGTTCAACACGTCCTTCACTCAGCTCAGAATAGTAATACCACCAGTGAAATATCATTAACATCCTTTCATCCTGAATTTTAATACCACTCTTGAATCTTTATTTCATTTCCGTCATTACTTCTTCGATGTGTTGAGTGGTACTTAAGTAAATAAATTAGTGAAATCAAAGTGAAGTAGAAATTAGAATATAAATGAAAAACTTGGTTTAGTTTAGATAGTTACATACTGGCAAACAGCGGGCAGAACAGCAGAGCAGAAGAGACAATGACCGTGAAGTCAGCAAGTTCCACATAAGCGGGCGCTGTCGATTCAGCCGTCAGGGCATCGCCCGACCGGCTCACGTGTTTCTCAGTTGTTGCATGTGAGCAAAGGCCCTCGCCTACATTCCAAGAGCCAATGACCGACGTTAAGGAGATTCTTCGAGAAGCTTCTCAACGTGACAGAAAAGGCAATGACCGTGAAGTCGTTCACCTCCAGTAAACTGAAGTGAATAAATACGCGAGACGCAGTGGGCCCAAGAGACGAGAGACGAAGAAGACGAAGAAGTGAAGAAGCGTAGCAGTAGTTTTCAGTCAGTTTCGGTGCCGAAGACCGTCATGCAAAAAGAGACTGCATCATGCACAGACGCACCAAGTCCGCCGCTGTAATGGAATAGCAAGCAGCAGCTGCGGCACCAGAAGACAGAAGTTAAAAGGTATTTGAAGTCTGATTTTTACATACCCGGGTGACTCGTGAGGATGGGAAGGAGACGGCCTCACATCAGCAGTCACCTGTGAGCTGGGATGAAGATCTGACAGCCGAAGACTGGCGAGCGGGAGTCCGTTGTTCGAGTCCGGGACACGGGCCTTCCCCCGCCGCGCCGCTCCGCTGACCGACGCACAACACACGCGGCCGCTTAGAGAAGAGAAACACTGGGACGCCATATCCAAGGTATCACCATCCGATGCACGACTTCGCTCGCAATAATTAAATGGGCCACCTCGCGCTGCGCGTCTCCAGTCAGCTGGGCGAGACGGCGACACGAGATACACACTGCCACGCGTAATCAGACGCCGCCGCCGCCGCTGCCGCAGCAGAAGACTTCGCAAACGACACAGCTGCCGCTCTCCGAGCCAGAACATCGAGTAAGAAACAGTTGTACAAATCTTCAATAAAAGTTATCTTATGTAAAAATGTTTCATTCGACCTCATACCCGAGCCAAGGAAGAACCCACCCAGCCCACATGTTGTTAAGAGAGAAAAATTAATTAATTTAGTATTTTCACCCTGACATAATGCTTTAGAATGCTCATCCTGACAATTGACTAGCATCAAAAGAGAAAACCCAGTTACATTTAGTAGCACAACTGTTACAGATTTACAGATTGAACAGTAGGGGCGAAAGACAGCATCCACGTCATACACCCTTTTTATTTCGAGCACTTCGTTCTTTAATCTTGTTGTTCCGTCTTGGTTTTTGTACATACGGTATATTACCATTCCTTCCCTATAGCTTACCCCCATTTTTTTAGAATTTCAAACTGCTTTCACCAATTTACATTGTAGAATGGTTTTTCTAGGTCTACAAATCCCACGAATGCGTTTTGCTTTTTCTTCAGTCTTTCTTCCATTGCCAACCACAACGTCAGAGCTGTATCTCTGGTGCCATTGCTTTTTCTAAAACCGAACCGATCGTCATCTACAGATCCCCAATTTTCCATTCCTCTGTACACAATTATTGTCAGCAATTTGGATGCATGAGTGCTGAGCTGATTTTTGTGACAATTCTCGCAGTAGTCCGCTCTTCAATCATCGGAATTGTGTGGACGATGTTTTTTTCCGAAAGTCTGATGTTATACCATTACTCTCATACATCAGTGTCATACATTCTACCTGTCATCACGAATAGTTTTGTTGCCACTCCCCCAATGACTTTATAAATTCTGGTCAATGGTGTCCACCCCTTCCGCCTTATTCGATCTTCAGTCTCCCAAAGAACTTTTAAATTCTGGTTCTAATACTGGATCCCCTATTTCTTCTATTTCGGCTCCTGTTTCTTCTTTTATCACGCCATCAGACAAGTCCTCCCCCTCATACAGGCCTTCAGTGCACTCTGTCCAACCATCCGCTCTTTCCTGTGCATTAAACATCGCACTGTTAATGTTACCACCCTTGCTTTTAATTTCACCTAAGGTTGTTTTATGTTTTCTATACCCTGAGTAAGTCTTTTCTGTAAATTTCTCTTTCGATTTCTTCACATTTTTCGTGTATTTCGGGATACAGAAATACCAACCACGTAGGAATATAACAAATAGAACGTGCAGAGAAGCTAAGACAAGATGAAACATGTAAAGAAACATGTAAATTCATCAAAGTTCATCGTATGACTGCATTTTTTGCGGTGATAATCAAAGCTTTTTAACTGCTCCTCGTAATTCCAATTGCTATATGTGCGCCCTTTGGTCGCAAGAGTACATATAGAGGCCTGGATGTGAGATTAACTTTATCTTGTAGCATTAATTTTTATAGTCTTTCTCAATAGGAGAGGACTTAATTAATGACTCAACCGTCGGCTTGATCGCCAGACCTCTTGTACGGTATTGCCACATAAACCAAAGCAAACGCCTCTTTCTCTTATAAGACCTATGTCTTTTGACTGGTTTAGCCCTGTCGGCCATCTCGTGGTCTTATCTTTCCACACCGACTTATTTTTTAAAATCAACATCTCCAATAATCACACATGTTATAATCTTTGTTTTGCTTCAGCGACTTTTCCCTAGCACTTCTTCCAGGGCCAAACTAGCTATAACTAGATATCTGTCTTTTGTTTATGTTTAAAGTTTTTCATCGATTATTCATTTTACTTTCTCTTCCCTTACCTGTTCATTTAGTTTTCAACATCCCTCCTCAGTATAACACAAAAAGTTTGTGAATTTTAGTTTTACGCTCCCTTGTCGAAATGTTTTGAGAAATCCTTCTTAGGTTAACAACAATGAGCAGTCATTACGTTGCAAAGTTTTTCAGCGTTCCTTTCGTTTCATATTCAGAAGGCATTTTGCGGGATATAGCTCAGCGGGCGCCTCCAAAACATTACGACAGACAGCAGAAGTAGAAATCTGTGTTTCTACACACATTAAAAAAAGTTTTGCATCACCCCGGTTCCCAGAACTACTGAAGATAGACGTTGACTGTGGATATTGTATCACAGACACGTCACTTTGGCTGTTCAGAGATGTCACTAAACCCGCCCAAAGATGTAAACAACCATGCATGAGCAGCGCCTATTAGTCGGAGGGGGTCCGACAGTCGATCAGTTCCAGCCATTCCACCAGGAAGGAGGTACGCGGGTGGTACTGCCTGCAGTTCAACCATGCCTAGACAGTCAATAGCGCGGTTCGATCGCGCCCGCATTGTTACTTTGTACCAGGAAGGGCTCTCAACAAGAGAAGTGTTCAGGTTTCTCGGAGTCAATCAAAGCTATCTTGTTCGGACATGGAAGAGATACAGAGAGACAGGAACAGTCGACGCTCAGGCCGCCCAAGGGCTACTATTGCAGTGGATGACCGCTACCTACGGATTATGGCTCGGGGGAACTCTGACAGCAACGCCACCAAGTTGGGCAATGCTTATCGTGCAGCAACAGGACGTCGTGTTACGACTTAAACTTTGCGCAATAGGCTGCATGGTGCGCAACTTCACTCCCGATGTCCATGGCGAGTTCCATCTTTGCAACCATGATACCATGCAGCGCGGTACAGATGGGCCCAGTAAAATGCCAAATGGACCGCTCAGGATTGGCATCAAGTTCTCTTCACCGATGAGTGTCGCATGTACTTTCAACCAGACAATCGTCGGAGACATGTTTGGAGGCATCCCGGTCAGGCTGAACGCCTTAGACACACTGTCCAGCGAGTGCAGCAAGGTGGAGGTTGCCTGATGTTTTGGGGTGGCATTATGTGGGGCCGGCATACGCCGCTGGTGGTCATGGAAGGAGCCGTAACGGCTGAACGATACGTGAATGCCATCCTCCGACCGATAGTGCAACCGTATCGACAGCATATTGGCGAAGCATTTGTCTTCGTGAACGAAAATTCACTCCCCCACGGTGCACATCCTTCGAATGACTTCATTCAGGGCAATGACAGCGGTCGACTAGAGTGACCAGCATGTTCTCCAGACATGAATCCTATCGACCATGCTGGGGATAGATTGAAAACGGCTGTTTATGGACGACGTGACCCACCAACCACTCTGAAGAGTCTGCGCCGAATCGCCATTGAGGAGTGGGACAATCTGGATGAACAGTGCCTCGATGAACTTGTGGATAGCATGCCACGACGAATACAGGCATGCATCAATGCAATAGGACGCGGTACTGGTATTAGAGGTACTGACGGGTACAGCAATCTGGACGACTACCTCTGAAGGTCTCGCTGTATTGTGGTACAAGATCCATGAGAAATAAAAGGGGTGAAAATTATCTTTATGTTGGTCCCTTGAGGTGTAGCGCCACATACCGATCCTGCCTTGGAGGCGGTTAAGTGGGAGATGTGTCTCAGAGCTGGATAGTGACAGATGGTGACGCAAGACTGGAAGCGCACGTAGTTTATGTATCAGCCGATAGAGGACAATATAAAGTGACGGCATACTTATTCCGATGGCCGTGTAGAAATTTAGGAATTTTTAAGTGTATTTTGTGACGAGAATTGATATAAATTCCGCGTGGCATATTTAGCAGGTCGGTGGCTAAAAACTGTGACTGCATTAGGTACCGCGAGACTTAATATTTGGCGAGCATTATCAATCTAACCAATAAGTATTTTTGTAGCTATTACGTTTTCGAGAAATGCAGCACCATAAACTTGCTGACAAAATTTCCAACCTTTCATTTGTGTGAAAACTTTCTCCCGAAACGTAGATTAGTGACTTAAATTGCAACCTGGTTCACGTCGAAGTACAGTAGGTTTCACTCGGCTTTCCTACTGATGATCTGCTGAGACAATGTTAACAGGTAGGTGCAGGTCTGTGGTAAAGGGACGGAAAGAACCGCGCCAATTTTCTGTACAGGGTACTTAAGTTTTCAATAATCAGTATTTTTCTGTATATCTTTGGTCCCGAAATATCTATTAGGCAAAGCAGCAGTGCTAAAATTCTTCGTTTTTAAATTAGCATTTTTTAAAAAGCGATTAATTTTTAATCGTAAAATTTGCATTGATTTGAAATATTGTGTTGTAGAAAATGGGAAACGCAATCAGTGGTGTTTTAACAACAATGCCGACGGAAACTCTGGCATAAGAATTGGTACAGCAGTGCTGAGACAATAATGACCCTGTTGCTGCCTGTCGTGGCTCACAGTGAGCGTGAGCGTGCAGTGTGCAGGACTTGCCCGTTATCCTTTGTATTGCGGAGTGGCGCCAATCCTGGTCTGGAAATATTTTTACGATGTGACGTAGTAATGAAGTACAACGCTACACTTGCTTCCTTTAACGATTAATGATTTGTCTGCCATTTCTATGAAATGACACACGACGAAGGAAATTATGGTGACAGTAATAAATTAAAAACTTAAAAACACAGTGTACAATAAAAAATAGGAAGTAGATGATCTTCTGCCTATGTGTACACAATATGCCTTTAAGTGCTTGTCGCCCTTGAAAGCGGACAAATTACACGATAAATAGAGTTCTTCATCCTGAGTTTTCACCCTTTAGCACTGACTATTCGTAATGCCATCATAGGCGTGGTATAATCCTCGATTACAACATGATTTTTCTTTTATTTGCCTGTTTAATTTAATATTTTGATTCTATGTATCTTGAAAGAGAATATAAATTTTTCAATCTTCGTTCGATTTCTATCTTTGTTACAGGAAATAATAGGAATAAAAAACCGAAAAGCGGTTATTTCTGAAATCGGTAATTTTGTTCGGATCTAACAATCGGTTTAAACTGGAGTGGAAGAAATCCGATGTAACTAAAAACCGGCTGTTTCAGCAATAATCGCATCCCTGCTCTGCCGTTAAAGTACTTTACAATAAGGTGAACATTAGGAACAAAGAAATATCTTATTTGCGTGTATGAGGCTCTTTGAAGTACTTAGTTGTAACAAACTGTTTACTCTTTCTGCAGAGTTGCAGTATTTTCAGGATGAAATGATATAACTTTAAAAAAAGGGTTAAGTAATGCTGGTTTCGTAACGACACTTAAAAGCGCTTTAACGGGTAGCCTACCAAGATAGGCGGTTTATTCCATGACTTTAATGTTGTAATCTACAGAGGAACTTCATATCGAGATGACGGTCTACCTCGGTGACATTTTTATGAAATCTGCTGTCAGTTTTGGTAGTGTAAAACGTAAACCAAATTAACATCATCTGTTACATGAACGAGTTCGTAAAAGACGAGAGTTGTAACATCGGCTTCCTTTTATTGTAACACACTTTATCGTCCAGAGAGATACAACGCACAGTAATTTCGGACTTAAGAGACTTCACGAACAACGCCTATCAAATCTGTCGAGAACACTGGCGCTTAAAAATTTACAGTGCTCTTTTTATACAATCAATCCATGCTCGCATGCTTTTCAGAGACCATATAACATGCCAGTAACTGAGTAGTCTGCATTCTTTGTTAGTAAGACGGATTGGTTCTGAGTCTCCCGCGGCGGAATTATTGTGTAAAATATTCAGAGTTCTCAATTCATTTCATTATAAATCAGAACTTTCGAAAGCTGTCGCCTCCAGCGCATTCAGGAGTTAAAACTGCTGCAAGCTGGGAGTAGCACGGTATCTTGCATATAAGTGTGGAGCAGCAGAATCCAGAATATTCCAGAGGCGGGACGAATTCGCGCATGCGTGGGAAGGCAAATCAGACAGCACCCGGCAGAATTGGACGGCCGTGGAGCCACGTGACGTCACTCAGAGCGGGGAGGGGGCGGGGGCCGATGCCACGTGTCTCAATCGAAACTGCCTCTCTCGCCTCTCTACAGACGTCGAGCACTGTTCCTTGTTTATGCCCAAAGCCCGTCCGCTAGTGTATATCCCTGATCTCTCTGGAAAAGCCTCTGAGTGCCACACACAAGCGTATCATCGAAAATACTAGACTGAACATTTCTTCGTAGAGAGGAAGCAGCATGTTGTCTTGGGTGAGAGTTATCAACAGCAGTGGAAGTAATTTCAAGAGTGCACCAGAGAAGCGTGATGCCACCCTGTTGTTCAAGTTGCTTGTTAATGAACCCTGACAATATTAACATGACTCCGAGACTTTTTGCAGAAGACCCAATTATCTGTAATCAACTACTATCTGCAGAAAGTTGGAGAAATATTGTCAGTTCTTCATAAGATTTCAACGTAATGCACAGAGTGGCAACTTACTTTAAATTTTCTGAAATGTAAAATCCTTAACCCCACAAAACGAAGAAACATACTGTCTTTTGACTATAATATCTGTGAGTCACAACTGGAGTCAGTTAACGCATATAAATACCTGGATAAAATAATTTATAGGCATACTACACGCGACCCGCGATGTTACCTGCTGTTAAACAGTTATTTATAAAGAAGTGTTCATCACTGCACAGTCTTGGTGCATCCAGGTTACGCATCAACATGACAGGCACACCCACCTCCAGTTCCAACTTGTAGAACGGCACCGGCGATCGTTCTGACGCACTTACAAACTGTACAGGATGTGTGGTAGCGTCGTACCTTGGCATCACTGTATCGTCTGACGTGTAGGTGCTCACCTCACCATGTACTTGATCAATAATTTTGTTATTAATGTTTCCCTCCGATTCATTCTTGTCCAAACATAATGGGTTCATTTAATAGTTGACTTTCGCGGATGACTTTTCAGTCTCGTTACCCATCCCAGGTGAACAGTAGTCACATTGACCACCCCACTGGAATAAAATGTAGCCTCTGTGCTAAGTCAGACTATCTCCTTTCCAAAATTCATCCAAATCCGCCCAGCCGCTGCATCATGAAGGAGTAACAAACATACTAATTCGACGAAAACAGAATGTAAGCAATTTATAGTGCAGCGCAAATTTTATAATATTTTTTCGTGCAACAAAGTCATCTGCCCTCATTTATGTGCCTGTTACCTGGGGATACGCTCGCATTTCATAATGAAATCCAGCATCACAGAAGCCTTTCGCGTTCTACACGTAAAAGTACGATGTTTCTCCGTCATGAAGCATTTAAATGACTCCATCGCTTCAAGCGTCGCAGAAGCTATAAGATACGCCTGACGCTCAGACGCTAAAATGTACGGAATTAAGAATTAAACACTTTGAGGATTGAAGAAGTACACGATTCGCTACGTTGAATCGTATTATGTACGGCATATTAAACAATTAAAGCATTTCGCAAATACGACACAGTTCAAAAGTCAAAGGGTAAATAGCTTTTTCTAAGAATAATCTTTGTCCCACATTTCTTGCTATATTCTTCAAATCAATCAACACCCTGTACTGCGGACTTTTTAAAGTAGCCTATGTGTTAATTGAGGGTATGAGCTAAATCCATTCTAAATTTCTTACAAATCGGTGCAGACGTTTCAGCGTGAAGAAGTAACAAACATACACGCAAAATTTCGGGTCTTTAATGTATGTGGGGTATAGGATGAAGGGGAACGATCACAAAGATCCAGTCGTAGGTAAAGCGGATTGTTGGATTTCAGTACATTGGCAGGATACTGGGAAAATGTCGTCAGTTCACAAAAGAGACTCCTTACAAGTCATTCGTGAGAGCCGTCTTCGAATACTGCTCAGCCGGCCGGAGTGGCCGAGCGGTTCTAGGCGCTACAGTCTGGAACCGCGCGACCGCTACGGTCTCAGATTCGAATCCTGCCTCGGGCATGGATGTGTGTGACGTCCTTAGGTTAGTTAGGTTTAAGTAGTTCTAAGTTCTAGGGGACTGATGATCTCAGAAGTTAAGTCCCATAGTGCTCAGAGCCATTTGAACCAATACTGCTCAAGCGTGCGGGACCTGTACCAAATAAGACTAGCGTGGCGTTGAAAGGTCCCCTCAGAAAAATTAATTAATTACGTTATTTGATTTTCAAACAGCTGAGCACAACTGAACGCACTCAGACATTTCGCTCTTTACCTATTCTGATCAACACTAATCTGACACACAATATTTTTAGCGCAACGCAATCTGACTTTCAAAACTCCCTACAAAAGAATGGCCCTGACTGACATTAACCTATACCTTTCACAAATCACTTACCTCACCAAAAATCTTCGTTACTCGAACTACTGCAATACAGCGAGCGCCACTACTGCCAGCTAAATAAAAGATTCAAACTACTGATAGGCATAGTTAGCAAATGAAAGATTTTGATAGAGAACAAACAATGTATTTACCTTAATAGTGTTCAAAAGTCATAATATATATAGCAGTTCATGACATCCAGTCCTACAAATTTCAAAACTCCACCATTTCTCTCCTGCTGGCGGCTCACCTCCAACTGCACAACGCTACGCGCTGTTAACATCCAGCTGCCCAACGCTACAATGGCAGACAACAATGCAAACTAGCCACAGACTGCACACAGCACAGCCAGTGGTTTTAATACAGAGCGCTACGGGGCGTCACCAATAAGAAAACCTAAACAGCCTACTTACAGCATATTGGGAGTATGGAAAGAAGGACGGCACGGATGGTCACAGATCTGTGTGGGTCCCGTGGAAGAGTGTAACTGGGATGTTGAAAGAACTGGACAGGCAGACTCTTCAAGCTAAATGCAAACTATCGCTCGAAAACCTGCTTGGAAATTTTCAGCAACCGGCTTTAAGTTAAGGATCTAGGAACATACTCCACGGTACAGTCACATTAATGTGACCACATCATGTTTCACTACAACGTGCAGTAACCAGTCGCAGACGGTAGATGGGAGCACTAGTAGTGGTGGGCATATAAAGCGCCCCACGAAAAGGGGGGGGGGGGAGGAGGAGGGAACGCAACGATATGGGAATCACTGAAGTTGTCGTATTGAGGAACTGGAGCGATTTATGTGACGTCCAAGAGAGCATGATCATTGGCTTTGGGGCCAAGGGTGGAAGCATTTCCGAAATGTCTAAGTTTGCAAAATGCTCGCGTGCCCGTAGTGACTAAATTACGCCGCGCATGGCAGAAAGGCGCCATCCAAAATCGTAGCCGACGCAACAGTGGTGCACCGAAGACAAATGTACAAATGACAGGGGTGAACCACAGCTGCGGAAATCTGTGCGATTGAACAAATGTGCAACGGTTGATCAACTGACCGTCCAGATGAACCAAGGGGCTAGCAACAGTGTCTCCTCAACGACCGTTCAGTGAACTTTGCTGTGTAGGGGCCTCCCGCAGCAATCGCCTGGTTCATCCATCCACGTTGACTGTTTGTTGGGGACGAGGGCTGGAATTTTCATACCGATACTCCAACTGGATGTACACTGAGTGGTGATAGATGGCCTTTTCAGACGAATTATACGTGTATGGAGTGAAATGTCAGAGGGAAACACCTTGCAGCAATCGCCGGAAGGGTTCACGCTGGAGGAGGGTATGTTATGGTCTGTGGATATTTTTGTGGCATTCCTTGTGTGAACTCGTCATTCTGTAACGAACAATGGATCAACACGAGTGTGCGCCTATCCTTGGCTACCATGTCTACTGCTACGTGTAATTTGTTTTCCTCTGCACGACGGCATCTACCAGCAGGACAGTGCAACGTGTCACACAGGTCGTAGTTACATGCGAGGTTCGAAGATCACCAGGATGAGTTTCCCGTACTCTGCAGTCACCGGATTCCCCGAATTTAAACGAAACCGAGAATCTGTGGGAGCACCTCGGTCAGTCTGTTCACGCCATGGATCCTCGACCGAGAAACCTAGGGCAGCTGGCCACAGCTTTGGAGTAGCCATCCCTGTCGGTGAATTCCAGAACCTCACTGACTGTCTTCCTACACGTCTGGCAGCGGTCCACACTGTTAAAAGTTGTTACACAGACTTGCGATAAGTCTTCACATTAATGTCACTAGACAGTGTACAGATTCCTAAGTTTCGCTCTTGTAGGTATCGCGAAGGCTGCATTAATTACAGTCCGCAGTCAGGCCTTCAAGCAGTCAATATTCCCCATCCCCATATGCGAATAAAACGGGGAGAACTCTAGTAACTGATTCGATGGCAAGTACCGGCTGCCATACACTTCCCAATGGTTTTCAGGGTATAGACGTAGAAGTTATCGCACTGCATCTTTAAGTGAATCCCACTAGACTGTCGGAAAAAGACAGGAATGCAGCAATAAAAGGCACATTGAAATGAAATTAATAGCAGGTCAAAAGATATTAAAGTGAAATGGTTACAGGAAATACGTGAAGAAATGGAAACGGAAACGGTCGTCGGAAGAATTGATTCAGCGTTCAGAAAACTCGAAACAGCCTTCGGAGGATTTAAAAGCAAAGACGTTAACATTACGAGTAGAAAATAATTGCACTATTAAACTCTGAGAGGAGAGTGGGTAGGTGGAAAGAGTACATTAAGGGCCTCTACGAGGCAGTGCCTAGAAAAACCGGGACATAATTATTTCACTATTAGAGTCAGAGTTTGAAGCACCTTTGCAAGATTTATCATCAAAGAATAAGGGAAGTTTTGAAATCATTGACGCCTGTGGCAATCAATGATTATTCGTGTTGGCATACACAATCTGTCAGACTGGAGACATTCCATTTCCAAATAATATCTTTCACACTTCGGCGAAGATTGCAAGGGGCCGCGGGGAGTGGGCGCGCGGTTAGAGGCCTTTTCAGAACCTCGCGCCGGAGTTTCGAGTCCCCCCTCGGGCATGGGTATGTGTGCTGTTCTTGGCATAAGTTAGTTTAAGTAGTGTGCAAATCTAAGGACCGATGACCTCAGCAGTTTGGTCTCATTGGAATTCACACACATTTGAACATTTGATTGCAAGGGTAAATAAATTGAGAACTCTCATACAATCTGAATTACAGTTGAAGCATCCAAATCGCTAAATAGAATAATATATAAAAGAATGGAAAATAGAAATAAGGATTTGTTATATGATCAATTTGGTTCTGGGAAAGTAAAGGCACTAGGGACGCAGTTCTGGGGCTACGTTTGCCGACCTAGAAAAGCTCACGTGGAGAGTTGCAGCAAACCAGTCTTCGTGCACCGAAGACTATAAAAACACCAGCAACAACAACAATAATCATTCACTTGAAAATGTATGTAGAGGCAAAACTGCAGTAATGTCCACAAGGAAATAACATTACAATTGCGACAGTGTTTCCATTTAGATAGTTCTTCGTGACTGTGACTCCCAAAAATAGGAAAATTGTCAGTTGCTTGACCTTTCTTTAGAAATAGCAACACATCTACTCTATTTTTTGAATGTGATAATTAATTTTTGTTCCCAGGCTTGAAGAAATATCTAGGTGGTTAAAGATTCATACAAGATGATATGGTTGAAACTGAGACAGATATTTATTTTTCACAACTGCACAAATATTACTCGTATTTTACTGGTGCTATTAAGCAACTGGAAAATTGGACTACATGTACATTAATTTAGAAAGTGACTATGTTGAAACATAAAAGTAAAAATATGTACTACAATTATTTTAACTGTCAGCGTATAAAAGTTTTGAATATGCCTTCTGTGATAAAGAACCCTTAAATAAAAAACAAAAGATTGGACACAAGAAATTGATGACACCACTTCCAAAACAGGGGCATAGGAAATGTCTACTGCAAGACTTAATACTGATCTCTTATGTAGCGTATGGCGTAGTAAATCACATCAATTTATTGTATATAAATAATTTGTAACATAAACTTTACGTCTAAATATAAACATACAACTCATATAAAAAAGAATTTGTTTACAAAAATACATAAAATACATAAAATCATAAAACACCTTGTTCTTCATACGCCATTTAAAGTGAATACGAACTGTTTAGAATATGTCTAGCATATGTACACAGTTGTGCTATTGTGTACCGTGTTTGTATGATGCAACAAGCAACTGTGAGCAATATGTATATGGACATAGCCCGTTACACAAGGTTCCTTATGATATGTATATTTTAGCGATGACAGACATTTTAAAATAAGCTATTTTTATCCACCTGAAATCTTGTGCGTGAGGTCAGCGTAGAATGAAGATATTTTATAACAAAGGATTTTAATACCTGAAGATGACAGCTTAGTCTGTTGAAAGCGGTTGTCTTATATAAAGAAATATTTCATGCGATCTTAGTTGTTGAATAGTTTTTAACAGTTAAACAGATCTCCCTTCAGTTCTCGCAAAATGAGAAAATTCCATAAAATATACAGAAAAACAATTACAGCTGAATGCCCACATTGCTGATATGTGCTATCGCCTTTTCGGTAGCATGCAGGAATTCGGAGTGGTCGCCAGTGAAAGTTGTCAGTGGACGAGCTTCAATTACTCGTATGTGTTCTACGATCTCCCTAGCAACTCCGCAATCGCACTTGCCAGAAGCTATGTTTCCCCATATATACAACACGTCAGCATAATGGTTCAAATGGCTCTGAGCACTATGGGACTCAACTGCTGAGGTCATTAGTCCCCTAGAACTTAGAACTACTTAAACCTAACTAACCTAAGGACATCACAAACATCCATGCCCGAGGCAGGATGCGAACCTGCGACCGTAGCGGTCTTGCGGTTCCAGACTGCAGCGCCTTTAACCGCACGGCCACTTCGGCCGGCCACGTCAGCATACATGTCACAGTTTGCTCGTTTTCCATTTATGGTAGAGCATGTTTTGAGAGGCTTATCGTATCCGGGTGGTGTGGTGGTGAGACGAGGTATATTATGAAAGGCAAGGGCTACCTGTTTGGTCCACCCCTTTTTCCTGCGACCACTATACTGAATCTATTTTTATCGAGAATGGTTGCACTGTTTGGGAGTGAGTGTTAAGAGCGCAGTCTGGTTCTTTAACTGTCGGCCGTGTCTCAGGCGATTTGCAGAAGAGGGTTTTTCCCGATTCTTTTCAGTTCTCTAGTGAGTGATTTCTCCCGTTGTAGATGGGGAGAGCTGTACTGTTTAGTGCTGGTAGCCACTACATTTGGGCCGCGTTTATTGTGCCTCTTATAAGCCGCATAGTTTGATTTAGTTGGACATCGAAGCGACTAGTGTGAGCCAAATCAGTGCACAATATTCTGCCACCGGATGGACTCTACCTAAGGCTGATATTCCATAGCGTGACGTTCGAAGACGCTCATGGAGTGCTGGCAAGTTTCATCAAGATGTTGCTGCCATTTCTAAGTTTGGCAGCTGTGTTTGACATGATTCTTGAAGCTCAGTGATCTAACCAGAGTGACATCTAGATATTTTGGGCGTCGAGTGTGGAACGGTAGTCTTTTCTCAAAGCAAATACTGAGTTCTCTGTTGGCTAACTTGTTGCTGAGGTTGACTTCTACCTTTGTGTACTGGGTTGCAATTTCCAGTATTGAAAGTATTTCCTAATAGCTTTTAGGTCCTTCGTCAATATGTCGTCATTGGTTTCTATATAATTACAACATGCGCCCAGCGCCAAATCGCCGACATATCCAAATTTCCGTGAGGCGTTTTCGGGCATATCATTTTTATAAAGCCTGAATAACAGGGGAGCAAGAACATATCCCTTACGATGACGACTGCTCAGTTTTATTTGAGTACTCAATTTGCAACCCATGATTGCATGGAAGCATCTATTAGAAAGCGTGGTACTGGCCGTGTTTATGGTTGTTTTGCAAGGATGATTTTCATGAGTTTTAATTTTAGATCCTATCTACAAAATGTATCGTATGTTGCTGTAAGGAGGGAACACAGCTGGAGTTTTCAGCTGTTTTGGTAGCCTGCTTGATTCGAGCAGCTTTGATGAGGACAAAATATTGCGTGTTCAGTTGGGATGTATTTAATTACCTCAGGGCTAATCCTGTTAGAGAGTGTTTCCGAAAGTTTGTAAATCATCCTGAACATTGTACAGACTGAAACAGCTTGGTCTCTCATGGAAAAGAAAATGTAAAACATGTCATATTCCAAATAAAATTCACAAAATGCCACCTTCTTAATCTTTTGGAAAAAAAAATCTCTCAAGAATAGCTGATGAAAACATGCTTCTGGACTTCTGGAATCTAGAACTTCCAACTTCAAGGGAATGGCTCACATTCGCATTTTTCCCGTGGGGAATCTGTACATTATCGAATGCTGCCTTCTGTGATAAGTGGAAAACATTTTCTATCGCCTTACTAGTTCACAGTTTTACTGTAAAACTGATATTTCATCTCTAACTACGAGATCTTTCTAGGCCTAGTGAGAAATCTCGTGTTTGTCGGTGTCCATCCGGACAGTTTCTATTTAACTGCACGTTCTCGTACACTGATTGCAAAACTAACGAGTTGGTGTATAGCGGTCAGCAGCGATAACAGATGTCAATATTGCCTGCGGGATACCGATACAAGTCTTACAACGAAAGATTTATTACTGAAAGTTTTGGTTGATAAACGAAAACGTCACTTCCTCAGTAGTTCACATGGAACGTTAGTAGTTTCAGTCCTCAGTACAGAAAAAATTATCTGCTAGTTTCTGAAGTCAGAAATCTATTTACAGACCGACAGAGATATTGCTCTTAAGATCATACGATCACTTACCTCGACGGAAAGGTATCCGTTCCACGGGCGCCGTACGGTGGCGCCACCACGGTGAATAGTAGTGCGTTCTGTTGCTCATAGATAGCGCGACGATCGCATTCTCTTGCTCTGCAGCCGGACTCGTGGCGCCTGTTTCGGTGCCATCGAAACACGCCACTCTCGTAATAGCCTGGACTGTATCTCCATGAGCTGCTGACCCTGTAACAAAACAGGGGTCAACAAACGAGTGATGAAACATGTTGCAAGAGAACGCCTTAGTTAAACTCTGTCGAGCTCGAACGCCGATCAATACAGGAAATGAGCCATACGAGGGTTACGTACGTCCACGTTCTGTTTCCTACGAGGTTTAAATAATTTTCTTCTGACTTAGACAACAGAATTACTTCAACTATTCGTGGCCTTAATACGAGGAGATTGTAAAATGTGAAGATGACTCTTTTGACCATCTCACTGCGCGCGAGTTAACATTGTTTGGTTTAGCGAAATCGTGAGGTACAAACGTCAGTAGGATTGGAAGATCAATCAATGTTTGGGGTATCTTTACAATCTTTCAGTGTTACTACAACAAGCAGGAAAAGGACCGTTCAGCTCTGCTAGACTCTGAGGATCATTCTAAAAGTGAAGAAATCTTGCTCCACCATACATTTTTATTCTAGATAATGAACGAAAACATATTTAACAAAGTACTCTGATGTCGTAGCTATTTTTCTACTTAGTCGCCGTTCACAGTAAAGCTTTCCTATGCCTTCTGCATAGCAAGTTGGCGCTAAGTTGTTGAACCAGTCGCTAACGTCCTCTTTCAGTTCGTTGTTATATCCATAGCGCTTTCCGTACAAAAACTAATTGAGTTTGGAAAAAGAGGCAAGACTTCTCACTTAAACTGCCCAAGCAAACGCTTCGTCAAAGCAGTAGAATGAGAGCGAGCATTATCTTGAAGAAGTACAATGCTGCTGGACAACAATCAACAGCGTTTGTTTTGAACGTCGCGGTGGAGTCGGTGAAGGCTCTGACAGCGGAACGCTGTATTTATGGTCTCTCCTCGAGGCGTAAAATCGATGATTAAGATGCTCTCCAGACAGCAAAATATTGTGTTGGTCACAGTATTTGTTTGGCTGTTTTTGGCTTTGTTGCGGATCGTGAATGATGCCGCTCCATCGACCGGCGCCTTGTGCCTGGACTTCTATCAGAAACTCAGGTTTTGTCACCAATAACAATATGGTTCAAAAGCCCATCACAGTCCTTGCCACAGCAAGGGAGAAAAGTCAAAGCAACTTCCATTCGTTGTTTTTTCTGCGTTCATCTGTCAAAAGCCGAGGAAGATATCTAGCACAAATTTATGTCCCAAATCACCGTTAAGAATTCTATAAAAATCTGATCAAAATTTTCAGGAAAATGCAACACCAGCCTTCAGTAGTGAAATGTTTATCGTGTTGAATCTTTTTGCTCAGTCCTTCATTTCCCTTCTTCAGTCACAACTGAAGGTACGCCTGATCGATCCTCACCTTGAACATTCGTTCGTCCGCCACTGAACACGGTGCACCATTATCGAACTGAAGCGTCTGTCTTTAGATTTCCATAACCGCCGATTATCTGCCTGTAAATTTCGATAGGGCGGGTTTTGTTTGCATTTAGAAATCGTGTTACACTAAGAACTTCACACTTGGCGGGATTGTTAATTTTGTAACATACTTTAAAACAGCACAAATTACACGACCGTTATTTCCCGCTGTTAACGTCATACTAGTGACAACGACTGGGAAGGTCTACGATACCCCACATCCTCATTAGTTATTCTCCCTATCCATGTAATATTCACCATCCTTCTGTAGCACAACATTCGAAAACTTCACTTCCAAGCAATCTGTTGTTCGTGTTTCACTTCCGCACGAGGCTACACACCATACAAATATGTTCAGAAAAGAGCTCGTAACTCTTAAACTGATATTAAATACTAACAAATTCCTGTTTTTAAGGTACGCCTTTCACGCTATAGGCAGTCTACAGTTCATGTTCTCTCTACTTCGCCCCCATCATGCATACAGAATACAAAGCAGAAGGAATTACGTAAGAGAGAGAGAGAGAGAGAGAGAGAGAGAGAGAGAGAGAGAGGAAGTAAAAGAAGTTCAAATTAAGCACTAGACAGGGAGTGAAAAGTGAAGAAGGCCAGCAGGGACCAAACACACAGCAGCAACATAAACAGTTGGATCGCAGGAAATGGAGACACAAAGGACCTGCTAATAGAGCAGAAAACTGAGGATGATGACTGTCAGTAAATCCATATTGAATCTAAAGTTAATTTTTTTCATCAAGGAATACGGCCAGCGCATTTAGAGAGTTCAAGTCAGTTACATTAGGGTCTAACTTGACACAAGCATAGCGTAACAACCCTTGTTTCTCAGTCTTTCTTTGTCCGTACCAGTCCGCATCTGATATTCACGTTGCTTCAACCATCCTGAATAATTTTCCTTTCTGGATGGGAGAAATGCTTCATAAATTCTACCAGAGTGTGTTAAGATGTAGTAATAGGTTTCTCTGCGTGTTTCTCAATTATTCAGTTGGTGTAAAAATTTACCCTTATGTCCTTACTGGTAAATACAAGAATTATAGTCCAACTAAGTCTAACAACATATTTCGGTGTATTTTATTGCAAAAAAGGGGGAGAGATGATAGGGTTTACATTAGAAATAACCACAGATGGAGAAAAAATAATGCAAAAGATTTTGCACAATTACTTCATAATGCACTACAAACTGACTGAAATCATTATCAAGTTTTTTTACGAAAACTCTCGATTTTTATTGAGCAAAGGAGCAGGCTGGCTTCAGAATTGACTATATGCAAATCTCGAGTGAAATTGTGGATCGGGATGTTGGGTATGAATGATGTCTGAATGGGATTCGCAAATTCTGAGTAAAGTTTCCGAATTTAAACAAAATTTGAACCAACAGGCCTTGACAAGACATCTGTTCTTCCTGTTATATTATGTGCTCTAATTGCCACAAAGCACTTTGCTACATTTTTGGGTACCAAATATAATTGCTTCCTTTATTGCAGCTACTTATGCGGTATAAATAGTATTTACTTGCAACAGATGTAAAGGTAATTCAGGAGTTCCCCAAGGAAGTAAGATAGAGCCGTTAATGTTTGCTTTATAACTGATCTAACTGATCCAGGGGCAACGTCGGAAGTTGCAGGAGCCTGGTCACGGATACTGCAATTATCTACCAATGCAATTTTCTACAGGGAGGTAGTAACGCCAGAAGACAGTAGAAAATTGCAAGAAGATCTACAGTGGATCGATGATTGGTGCAAAGGTTGACAGTTGAGCGTGAATGTAAATAAACGTAACGTATTGCGCGTAAAGAGACAAAGAATTCCATTACTGGTCTGTTTCGCTGTTGACGACAAGTTATTGGCAACGATAATGGCCGTCAAATGCCAAGGAGTAACTGTCAGCAAGGACAAGAGGTGAAATCACCATGTTAAACAAATTTAGACATTCGTTGGAAGAACCTTAAGGCGATGTTCTTACTCAAAATGGACAAAATTCGAATTTTTATTGCATTTTTTGAAAGATATTTGTGTCTAGAATGCTGGGACTAAAATGTTTTTTAATCCGTGCTTTAGAAAAATTTCTACGGCCCGTTGTTCGAAGCTGTGTCACGGTCGCCGAGGTAGGTTCACAGCCGGAGACGCCCGGCTCAGGTAGAAAACTTGTCGTGCCGTGGCGAACGTTCACAAAATGATTTCTACTGCAGTACTCATATTCGCTGAAAAAAAAAAAAAAAAAAACTGACGCACAACGTGTGCAGACTGCCGAACGCAGCATATCCAGCTCAGTCAGATCGGCTTTTATCGCCAAGAAGAACGAAGGAATTGCTCTCCAGGAACAATTCGAGTTAGAGGAGGGGTTGATACACAGTACTGGAATTAAAGACTAAACGTAAGTAACGGAAACACTTTTTTTGTTGTTCAAAGTTTGGTCAGAATTTATCACAACATAATTTTTGGTCCGCCATATTGGATTAATCATTTTCAATTTTGAAAATCTAATTTGAGATTTGTCTTCAGCGACATCAAAAATGTATAACAACGTGTAGTTTTGTGTAAATTGAACTGATAATACGTATAAAAGTTTAGGGAAAACTTTAAACAGGTTATTCCCCAAAAAAGTAAGCTCTTTTTTTGGGAGCATATACCTCTAATATACGAAATTTGTTAACATCAACTTTTTTTGTAAACTATAAAGAGTGAAACGAAACCCCCAAAATCGAACTCGACGTTCGAGTTGGCGCCATATCATTAAACTTAAGGTTATCTCGTTGTGATTAGGTATAAGCTCGCATAAATTTAATGTAGTACCGACTGGTGTTATCCATTTTTGATTTCACATACTTCTGAGAGGCTACACTGCACGCAGCCTGAATACTTCAAAGTCGCAGGCCCTTGATCAAACAATAATTACAGGCGGCATTTTGTTTTTTGTTGAAAATCTAATACAAAGCTCAGAGTGTGATCAATCACAATACCCAAACAGGTCCTTTGTACGTCTTTTCATTGACCTAAATAATTTTCCAAACTTTGCCTAATTTTTACTCATTTTAGTGAGAACCTGGTCTTAAGGAAACGTAATCCATCCCCGAAAGATGTGGCTTACAAAACACATATTCGACCGATTCTGGAGTATTGCTCATCAATCTGGGATGCTTATCATGTTCGATTAATGGAAGAGATGGGCAAGATACAGCGAACTGCTGCTCGTTTCGTCATGGGATCATTTAGTCGGCGCGACAGCGATACTCAACAAGAACAAGCTCCAGTGGCAGCCGTTAAGACATAAGAGTGCGTATCACGGACAGGTTTACTATTACAATTCCGAGTGTTCATTCCGGATGGCGACATTTTCCTTGTCCCACATACGTCTCGCGACATAACGAAGGAGGAAAATCGTAGAAATTAGAGCTTATACGGTGGTATAGTGAAGAGCCAAAGAAAATGGTACACCGGCTTAATACGTGTAGGGCCCCTGCGAGCACGCAGAAGTGCCGCAACACAGCGTGGAATGGACTCGAATAATGTCCGAAGCAGTGCTGGAGGGAACTGACACCATGAATCGTGCATGGCTGTGCATAAATCCGTAAGAGTACGAAGGGGGGCATCTCTTCTGAACAGGATGTTGCATGGCATCCAATATATGCTCAATAATGTTCATGGGTGGGGAGTTTGGCCGGCAACGGAAGTGTTTAAACTCAGAATAGTGTTCCTGGATCCACTCTGTGTCAATTCTGGATGTGTGGGGTGTCGCATTGTCCTGCTGGAATTGCCCAAGTCCATCGGAATGCACAATGCACATGATCTTCAAATGGCTCTGAGCACTATGGGACTCAACTGCTGTGGTCATAAGTCCCCTAGAACTTAGAACTACTTAAACCTAACTAACCTAAGGACAGCACACAACACCCAGCCATCACGAGGCAGAGAAAATCCCTGACCCAGCCGGGAATCGAACCCGGGAACCCGGGCGTGGGAAGCGAGAACGCTACCGCACGACCACGAGATGCGGGCGCACATGATCTGATGCAGATGATCAGACAGGAAGCTTACCTACGTGTCGCCTGTAAAAGTCATATCAGGGGTCCCATATCACCCAACTGCACACGCACCACACCATTACAGAGCCTCTACCAGCTTGAACGGTTCTCTGTTGACATGCAGGGTCCATGAATTCATCAGGGTGTCTCCATACCCGTAAACGTCCATCCGCTCGATACAATCTGAAATGAGACTCGTCCGACCAGGCAACGTGCTTCGTCATCAACAGTCCAATGTCGGTGTTGACAGGCCCAGGCGAGGCGTAAAGCTTTGTGTCGTGCAGTCATAAAGGGAACACCAATGAGCCTTCGACTGCGAAAGCCCATATCGATGATATTCCGTTGAATGGATCGCACACTGACGCTTGTTGATGGCCGAGTATTGAAATCTGCAGCAATTTGCGGAAAGGTTGCACTTCTGTCACGCTGGACGATTCTCTTCATCCGTCGTCGGTCCCGTTTTTGCAGGATCTGTTTCCGGGCGCAGAAATGTCGGAGATTTGATGTTTTACTGGATTCCTCATATTCACGGCACTATCATGTAATGGTCGTACGAGAAAATCCCTCCTTCGTCGCCACCTCGGAGATGCTGTCTCCCATCGCTGGTGCGTCGAATATAACACCACGTTCAATCTCATTTAAATCTTGATAACCTGCCATTGTAGCGGCAGTAACCGATCTAACAACTGCGCCAGACACTTGTTGTCTTATGTAGGCGTTGCCGACCACAGAGCTGTATTCTGCGAATTCACATACAGGGTGGTCGGAAATTCACGTTACAGACTTCTAGGACTTGTAGAAGGGAGTGAGTACATCGTATTTTGAATAGGAACCCATGTCCGGAAACGTCATCCAACGAGACTACAGAGCGTCAAAGGTATAGGCGCGGGCGTCTGTAAATGTACGTACAGGGTGTTTCAAAAATGACCGGTATATTTGAAACGGCAATAAAAACTAAACGAGCAGCGATAGAAATACACCGTTTGTTGCAATATGCTTGGGACAACAGTACATTTTCAGGCGGACAAACTTTCGAAATTACAGTAGTTACAATTTTCAACAACAGATGGCGCTGCAAGTGATGTGAAAGATACAGAAGACAACGCAGTCTGTGGGTGCGCTATTCTGTACGTCGTCTTTCTGCTGTAAGCGTGTGCTGTTCACAACGTGCAAGTGTGCTGTAGACAACATGGTTTATTCCTTAGAACAGAGGATTTTTCTGGTGTTGGAATTCCACCGCCTAGAACACAGTGTTGTTGCAACAAGACGAAGTTTTCAACGGAGGTTTAATGTAACCAAAGGACCGAAAAGCGATACAATAAAGGATCTGTTTGAAAAATTTCAACGGACTGGGAACGTGACGGATGAACGTGCTGGAAAGGTAGGGCGACCGCGTACGGCAACCACAGAGGGCAACGCGCAGCTAGTGCAGCAGGTGATCCAACAGCGGCCTCGGGTTTCCGTTCGCCGTGTTGCAGCTGCGGCCCAAATGACGCCAACGTCCACGTATCGTCTCATGCGCCAGAGTTTACACCTCTATCCATACAAAATTCAAACGCGGCAACCCCTCAGCGCCGCTACCATTGCTGCACGAGAGACATTCGCTAACGATATAGTGCACAGGATTGATGACGGCGATATGCATGTGGGCAGCATTTGGTTTACTGACGAAGCTTATTTTTACCTGGACGGCTTCGTCAATAAACAGAACTGGCGCATATGGGGAACCGAAAAGCCCCATGTTGCAGTCCCATCGTCCCTGCATCCTCAAAAAGTACTGGTCTGGGCCGCCATGTCTTCCAAAGGAATCATTGGCCCATTTTTCAGATCGGAAACGATTACTGCATCACGCTATCTGGACATTCTTCGTGAATTTGTGGCGGTACAAACTGCCTTAGACGACACTGCGAACACCTCGTGGTTTATGCAAGATGGTGCCCGGCCACATCGCACGGCCGACGTTTTTAATTTCCTGAATGAATATTTCGATGATCGTGTGATTGCTTTGGGCTATCCGAAACATACAGGAGGCGGCGTGGATTGGCCTCCCTATTCGCCAGACATGAACCCCTGTGACTTCTTTCTGTGGGGACACTTGAAAGACCAGGTGTACCGCCAGAATCCAGACACAATTGAACAGCTGAAGCAGTACATCTCATCTGCATGTGAAGCCATTCCGCCAGACACGTTGTCAAAGGTTTCGGGTAATTTCATTCAGAGACTACGCCATATTATTACTACGCATGGTGGATATGTGGAAAATATCGTACTATAGAGTTTCCCAGACCGCAGCGCCATCTGTTGTTGAAAATTGTAACTACTGTAATTTCGAAAGTTTATCTGCCTGAAAATATACTGTTGTCCCAAGCACATTGCAACAAACGGTGTATTTCTATCGCTGATCGTTTAGATTTTATTGCCCTTTCAAATATACTGGTCATTTTTGAAACACCCTGTATATAGGGGGTGATTCCGTGAAGATGTTATAGATGTACGTATACACGGGGTGATTCCGTGATGATGTTGCAGACTTTCTAGGATGATGGTAAACGATAAATGTATTAATTTGAAGTAAGGATCCCTGTACCGGAAACGAACGAGTCGAAGGTTATAAACGAAAACCGTTCTGATACCTCTGACAGTTGAATACATGTACCGGTTCTTGTGTTGCGAAGTGTGTAGGGTTGGTAACTTTCAGTGGCGGTAGTGTGGGCAAAAGAGAAAAAAAGTCCAGTAAACGTGGGCTCTGAAGTGCGTACTTTAACAGCTATGAACACTTGCTCAGTATGGGAGATGTGTTTCACATTAGCGAAGATGATCGAATGGTCATAGCTCCTCAGGTATGCAATTTAGAGCCCACGTTTATTGGACATTTTTTCTCGTTTTTGCCCACACTACCACCACTGAAAGTTACCAGCCCTACACACTTCCCAACACAAGACCCGGTACATGTATTCAACTGTCAGAGGTATCAGAACGGTTTTCGTTTATAACTTTCGACTCGTTCGTTTCCGGTACGGGGATTCTTACTTCAAATTAATACACTCCTGGAAATGGAAAAAAGAACACATTGACACCGGTGTGTCAGACCCACCATACTTGCTCCGGACATTGCGAGAGGGCTGTACAAGCAATGATCACACGCACGGCACAGCGGACACACCAGGAACCGCGGTGTTGGCCGTCGAATGGCGCTAGCTGCGCAGCATTTGTGCACCGCCGCCGTCAGTGTCAGCCAGTTTGCCGTGGCATACGGAGCTCCATCGCAGTCTTTAACACTGGTAGCATGCCGCGACAGCGTGGACGTGAACCGTATGTGCAGTTGACGGACTTTGAGCGAGGGCGTATAGTGGGCATGCGGGAGGCCGGGTGGACGTACCGCCGAATTGCTCAACACGTGGGGCGTGAGGTCTCCACAGTACATCGATGTTGTCACCAGTGGTCGGCGGAAGGTGCACGTGCCCGTCGACCTGGGACCGGACCGCAGCGACGCACGGATGCACGCCAAGACTGTAGGATCCTACGCAGTGCCGTAGGGGACCGCACCGCCACTTCCCAGCAAATTAGGGACACTGTTGCTCCTGGGGTATCGGCGAGGACCATTCGCAACCTTCTCCATGAAGCTGGGCTACGGTCCCGCACACCGTTAGGCCGTCTTCCGCTCACGCCCCAACATCGTGCAGCCCGCCTCCAGTGGTGTCGCGACAGGCGTGAATGGAGCGACGAATGGAGACGTGTCGTCTTCAGCGATGAGAGTCGCTTCTGCCTTGGTGCCAATGATGGTCGTATGCGTGTTTGGCGCCGTGCAGGTGAGCGCCACAATCGGGACTGCATACGACCGAGGCACACAGGGCCAACACCCGGCATCATGGTGTGGGGAGCGATCTCCTACACTGGCCGTACAATACTGGTGATCGTCGAGGGGACACTGAATAGTGCACGGTACATCCAAACCGTCATCGAACCCATCGTTCTACCATTCCTAGACCGGCAAGGGAACTTGCTGTTCCAACAGGACAATGCACGTCCGCATGTATCCCGTGCCACCCAACGTGCTCTAGAAGGTGTAAGTCAACTACCCTGGCCAGCAAGATCTCCGGATCTGTCCCCCATTGAGCATGTTTGGGACTGGATGAAGCGTCGTCTCACGCGGTCTGCACGTCCAGCACGAACGCTGGTCCAACTGAGGCGCCAGGTGGAAATGGCATGGCAAGCCGTTCCACAGGACTACATCCAGCATCTCTACGATCGTCTCCATGGGAGAATAGCAGCCTGCATTGCTGCGAAAGGTGGATATACACTGTACTAGTGCCGACATTGTGCATGCTCTGTTGCCTGTGTCTATGTGCCTGTGGTTCTGTCAGTGTGATCATGTGATGTATCTGACCCCAGGAATGTGTCAATAAAGTTTCCCCTTCCTGGGACAATGAATTCACGGTGTTCTTATTTCAATTTCCAGGAGTGTACATTTATCGTTCTCCATCATCCTAGAAAGTCTGTAACATCGTCACGGAATCGCCCCGTGTATACGTACATTTACAGACGCCCGCGCCTATAACTTTGACGCTCTGTAGTCTCGTTGGATGACGTTTCCGGGCATGGGTTCCTATTCAAAATACGATGTACTCACTCCCTTCTACAAGTCCTAGAAGTCTGTAACGGGAATTTCCGACCACCCTGTATATGTTGTGTTTGAATGCGCACGCCTACAGCAATTTCTTTGGTGCTTCAGTCTATATCGACACTTGTGATTTTAGCATTCTTTTCGCGGATAGAAAGAGAAGGGGAGAAATCCCTCCGAAATACACACTTGCGGAGTATGGAAGTAGATGTAAGATTTAATTGTAATTTATCTCTTAATTATAACCATATCGAAAGAAGTAATTGCAGCTGGTTGATGAACTTGGCATACATAAAGGGGCATATACTTCAAGATGCTGTGCAATGGTTTGGCTAGAATAGGTGTTGCAACGTTGGAGGAATACTGGTGATTAATCACCCAGACCCTGTTGCTTTGTGCGGCTTCCGTCGGTTCCTACGCACTGTCGTATCGACCAGATGCGAATCGAACGCCCCACTAACCTCACCGGTCAGCCGCACACATGCTTGCCAATAACGCTTGCAGCAAGCGTCGGATGTAGGACATAATACGCATTTAGTGGAGCGGTATGGAGCGATGTTTACGAGTGTATAGCCCTTAATGCGACCGTCTGTAGTTGCGCCATATCGGTTTCCGGTGCTGCTGCAAACACACCAGCGAACAGCAAGCTGATAGCGAAAGCTGGCCAAACCCAGCCCCGTAGCTGACGCCATATGTACAGTCAGTGCACAATTACCTGCGTGTGATTCTCGAGGACACTCTGCAAATCACGCTTAAGTGCCTGGTAGCGAATTCATCAAACCACCTTCACAATAATTCTCCAACAACGCGAGGAAAAGACGAACACCTATACCTTTCCGTACGAGCTCTCATTTCGTTCATTTTATTATGATGATCGTTTCTCCCTATGTAGGTCGGCGTCAACAAAACATTTTCGCATTGTGAGGAGAAAGTTGATGACTGAAATTTTGTGAGAAGATCCTACCTCAACAAGAAACGCCTTTGTTTTAATGATGTCCACCCCAAATCCGGTACCATGTCCGTAACACTCTCTTCCCTATTTCTCTATAATACAAAACATGCTGCCCTTCTTTGAACTTTATAGATCTTCTTCGTTAACCCTATCTGGTAAGGATCCGACACTGAGCAGCAATACGCCGGAAAGGGATGGGCAAGCGTTGTGTAGGCAGTCGCTTTAGTATACCTGTTGCATCTTCTAAGTGTTCTGCCAATAAATCGCAGTCTTTGGTTTCCTTCCCCACAACATTTTCGCTCTAAGTTCTTCGTAATTGTAGTTCATAGGTATTTAGTTAAATTTACGGTCTTTTGTTTTGATTGATGTACCGTGTAACCGAAGTTTAACGGATTCCGTTTAGCACGCATGTTGATGGCCTCACGCTTTTCATTATTTAAGGTCAATTGCCAATTTTCGCACCATACACATGTGTTTCCCAAATCGTTTTGCAATGTGTTTTGATCTTCTGATGACTTCACTAGGCGGTAAACGACAGCGTCATCTGGTAACAACTTAAGACTACTGCACAAATTGTCTCCTAAATCGTTTATATAGGTAAGAAACAGCAGAAGGCCTATACTACTTGCTTGGGGAACGCCGGAAATCACTTCTGTTTCACTCGATGACTTTTGATCAGTTGCTACGAACTGTGACCTCTCTGACGAGAAATCACTAATTCAGTCGCCTAACTGAGGCGATATTGCATTGGCACGCAATTTGATTACAAGCCGCTTGTGAGGTACGGTGTCGAATGCCTTCTGGAAATCTAGAAATACGGAATCAATTTGAAATCACATTTCGTGTGAGTTAAGAACTAGTTGCGTTTCTCAAGAAGATGTGTGTCATTAGACCGTTCTGTTTGAAGTAATTCATAATGTTCGAACACAATATATTTTCCAAAATCCTGCTGCATATCGACGTTGATGATATGGGCCTGTAATTTAGTGGATTACTCCAACTGCCTTTCTTGAATATTGATGTGACCTGTGCGACTTTCCAGTCTTTGGGTACTGGTCTTTCGTCGAGCGAGCGGTTGTATAGATTGCTAAATATGGACCTAATGCATCGGCATGTTCTGAAAGAAACTTAACTGGTATACAGTCTGGACAGCAACACTAGCTTTCATTAAATGATTTAACTTACTTCACTAATTCGAAGGTATCTGCTTCTAAGTTACTTATGGTAGCAGGTGTTCTTGATTCGAATTCTGGAATGTTTGTTTCGTCTTCTTTAGTGAAGGAATTTCGGATGTCTTTGTTTAGTAACTCTGCTTTGGAAGCACTGTCGTCGATAGTACTTCCATTGCTATCGCGCAGAGAAGGTATTTATTGCGTCTTGCCTGTAGCATGCTTTACATACGGCTAGAATCTCTTTGGATTTTCTGCCAGGTTCAGAGACAAGGCTTCGTTGTGGAATCCATTATAAGCATCTCGCACTGAAGTCCGCGCTAATTTCGAACTTTCGTGAAAGATAACCAATCTTGGGGATTTTGCATTCGTTTAAATTTGGCATGCTTTTTTCCTTGTTTCTACACCAGTGTTCTGATCTGTTTTGTTTACTGTGGGCGGATCAGCTCCGTCGTTTGTTAATTTTTAAATCTCTCAATTGCTATCGATACTATTTCTTTGAATTCAAATCACTTCTGGTCTACACCAACGTTATTAATTTGAAGGGACTGGAGGTTGGTTCTCAGGAAGGCATCAAGCGAATTTTTATCTGCTTTTTTGAATAAATATATTTTTCGATTTATTTGCGGGATTTTGGACTTACGGTATTCATTCTCGGTACGACAACCCTGTGTTCGTTAATCCCTGTACCCGTTTGGATGTTCGTTATTAGTTCGTGATTATTTGTTGCTAAGAGGTCAAGTGTGTTTTCACAACGTTTTACTATTCAAGTGGGCTCAAAAATAATTGCTCGAAACAGTTTTCAGAGAATGCGTGTAACATAATTTCGGATGATATGTTATGCGTATCTCTGGATTTAAACATGTATTTTCGCCAACATATTGAGTATTAATTAAAATCACCACCAACTATAATTGTTTGTGTGTTTGAAATTAAACTCAATTTTCCTTTATAGCTTTCAGCAATTGTAACATCTGAGTTTGGAGGTCGGTAAAACGACGATGGAGAGTACACATTAGTCAGTAAGACATCCGCCTCATAGAACAGGACGAAAAACCATGTGAGATTATAAAGACAGCGGATTAAAAATGGAAACTGCTTTGAAACAGCTTATGAAAATACAATAGACAAATCATTGTTTGGTGTGATTTTGTGTTTTTTTTAAATTTATTGCTGTTGTTTTAAGAGTAACAGAAGGAATTTAAGAAAGTGTCCAGATTCAGCCTCCAGATCGCTTTCACTTATTTCATACGTTTGATTTCGGACCAATCGCCCATCTTCAGACCTATTACAATGAAATATTTTCTAATCACAAGTGGTGCAAATTAAAAATTGTTTACATTTTGTGTTTAGAAAGCTTCAAGATTCTAAGAAAATTAGTTTTAATACTGGCATAACTACACACACCCTAGACTGATGCGGAGTAATTTTTTTTGCTGTTTTATTTCAGTTTAGTTAATATTTTTTTCTTAAAAACGTGATCGGTGTAACAAGTACAGCGCTGAAAAGCGCCCTTTGTTTGTAGAGATTGGGCTGATATGGTACATAAGACATGCTCCTAAGTGTAGCGTAAAACACTGGCGTGGAATTAAATAGCACTAAAACATTTTGAAAGAGCTTTATAAAACAATTATCTAAAATTTTTCAAATTATTTTATAGGTCTCCTGTCTGGTGCAACATCTGCAGCGCTTTTAATGCTATTAAATTCCGCTTTGGTGTTTTATGCTACACTTACGAGCATGTCTTATGAATTATATCAGTCCACTCTCTACAAATAGAAGGCGTTTTTCAGCGGTTTAGGTGTTGCACAAATTAATTACGTTTGTTACAAAAAAAAAAAAAACTGCAGCAGACTTCTGTATGGCTAGTTACAGCATTGAACTCTCGTTTCCACATTCGGCAAGAAGTGGTATGTCCCACAAATTTTATTATAACTAATTTCTTTAGACTTTTGAAGCTTTCTAAAATTAAAATTTAAACCATTTGTAATTTGAACCAATTGTTATTATGAAATAATTTAAATAATAATGAATCTTCTGGAAGAAACAAGAAATAAAGCTGGTCTCAACATTACAGCTGAAAAAACAAAATTCATGACAAATATAAAAAAATGCACCAAAATTCATAGAAACACAAGTAGGGAAAACAAATATCTTGGAGAAAGTATAGAGCAGAATGGACTAGAAAAATTTCCTGTACATTTAAGAGTTAACAAAATGGAGAGAGCATATGGTTCGATAAAAAAATATTTACAACGAGCAATGCGAAACTTGAAAAACAAAACTATCAGAGTGGTACGACCAGAGCGCTTGCTTGGATGTGAATGCTTAACGATGAACTATAAACTGGACAGAATAGAGGTACTTCGAAGACGAACTATTGGAAAAATAATAGGTGCAATACAAACTACAAATGACTGGGAAATGAGAAATAATGAGGAGATACACAAAAATATAGACAAAATATCATAAGTAAACGCTACAAGAAGAATTTTTTGACACCTTTACCGAATGAATGAGAACAGGCTCACGAGTATTCCTGTATTTTTTAAGAAGAAATCAGCAATAGGACAGATTACAGAAAGAAGGGAAGAACTAGAAAGAAGCAACATCAAATAATCTGAAATAACAAACAGAAACCTTTTTAAGAATAAAATACGAAATTAGAAGGCTTTGAATACAAAAGAAATAAGAGATCAGGATCAATGTGAACAGAAGAAAGGAAAAGACAAAATGCAAAGAAGATGAAGGAGTACTGGAAAAATAGGAAACAACAACGAAAGAAGATGAACTAAAGTTGTCACGTGATCCTTAATAGTCGATACGGAAATAAAAAAATATACATATTTTTTGTAATAGATCTGAAGATGGGCCGCGGGTCAGAAACCGGTCATATGGAAATAAAACAAAGTGATATGGAGGGTAAATATGGACACCTTTTTCGCAAGGAACGATCGCGGTTACTTCATAAAGATAAATACGTCTAGTTTTGAAAAAGAAGATTATTTGTTTTGCATCTCAGGTCCAATTTCATATGCATACAGTGTAATTTTCAAAACTCGGTCGGATCACTTTCATATGCAAATAACTGGAACAAATAATTCATATCATTATCATAAATATCGCTTGTTCAATGTTTTGTAATAAACGTGAAATACTTATTTCAGCAAAAAACTGAAATCCTCCGGCAATTGTTACAGGTCTGCCGTTTAATTTCTCCAATTTACATCTAAATACAGTTCAGCAATATACATCGACAGAAAAAAATTTCGAAGCCAAAAAGTAATTAATGTAAAGTACACCAGTGGCAAAAAACAGTCAATACGTCACTGCGCGATAGCGATGGAAATGTTACCGATGATGGCGCCACTAAATCGGAGTTACTAAATACAGTTTTCCGTAATTCCTTCACGAAAGAAGACGAAGTAAATATTCCAGAATTCGAAACCAGAACAGCTGTTAGCATGAGTGACATAAAAGTAGATATCTTAGGTGTTGCGAAACGACTCAAATCACTTAAGAAAGGCAAGTCCTCCGGTTCAAATGGTATACCAGTCAGATTCCTTTCAGAGTATGCGCACACAATAGCGCCTTTCTTAGCAATCATATACAACCGATCACTTGACGAATGGTCTGTTCCTAAGGACTGGAAAGTAGCACAGGTCACACCAATATTCAAGAAAGGAAATAGGAGTAACCCATTGAATTACAGACCCATATCACTGACCTCAATTTGCAGTAGGATTTTGGGGCATATACTGTAATCGAACATTATGAATCACCTTGAAGAAAATGACTTATTGATACATAACCGACACGGATTCAGAAAATATCATTCTTGTGCAACGCAGCTAGCTCTTTATCCCCATGAAGTAATGAGTGCTGTCGACAAGGGATCTCAGACCGATTGCATATTCTTAGATTTCCAGAAGGCTTGTGATACCGTTCCTCACAAGCGACTATTAATCAAATTCCGTGCATATGGAGTATCGTCTCAGTCGTGTGACTAGATTGGTGATTTCCTCTCAGAGAGGTTACATTTCGTAGTGATAGACGGTAAATCATCGAGTAGAACAGAAGTGATATCTGGCGTTCCGCAAAGTAGTGTCATAGGCCCTCTGCTGTTCCTGATTCACATAAATGATGTAGGTGATAATCTGAGCAGCCCCCTTAGATTGTTTGCAGATGAAGCTGTAATTTACCGTCTAGTAAAATCATCAGACGATCAATTCCAGTTACAAAATGATCTAGAGAGAATTTATGTATGGTGCGAAAAATGGCAATTGGCACTAAGCATAGAAAAGTGCGAGGTCATCCACATGCGTAATAAAAGAAATCCGATAAATTTTGGATATACGATAAATCGCACAAATCTAAGGGCTGTCAATTCGACTAAATAGCTAGGAATTACAATTACGAGCAACTTAAATTGGAAAAACCACATAGATAATATTGTGGGGAAGGCGAAACAAAGACTGCGCTTTGTTGGCAGAACACTTAGAAGATGCGACAAACCCACTAAAGAGACAGCCTACATTACATTTGTCCGTCCTCTGCTGGAATATTGCTGCGCGGTGTGGGATCCTTACCAGGTAGGACTGACGGAGGACTTCGAAAAAGTGCAAAGAAGGGCAGCTCATTTCGTGTTATCGCGCAATAGGGGTGAGAGTATCACTGATATGATACGCGAGTTGGGGTGGCAGTCACTGAAGCAAAGGCGGTTACCTTCGCGGCGATATCTACTTACGAAATTTCAATCACCAACTTTCTCTTCCGAATGCGAAAATATTTTGTTGACACCCACCTACGTAGGGAGAAACGATCATCATAATAAAATAAGAGAAATCAGAGCTCGAACGGAAAGATTTAGGTGTTCCTTTTCCCACGCGCCATTCGAGAGTGGAATGGTAGAGAAGTAGTATGAAAATGGTTCGATGAATCCTCTGCCAGGCACTTGAGTGCGAATTGCAGAGTAACCGTGTAGAGTAGATGTAGATGTAGAGTAATGAAAGTTTGGGAATACATTTGTCAAGGTAACATACTGAAGTGTTATACGTTGCAAGATCACAGGTTAATGTAAGGCCGGACGAAGTGGCCGTGCGGTTAAAGGCGCTGCAGTCTGGAACCGCAAGACCGCTACGGTCGCAGGTTCGAATCCTGCCTTGGGCATGGATGTTTGTGATGTCCTTAGGTTAGTTAGGTTTAACTAGTTCTAAGTTCTAGGGGACTAATAACCTCAGCAGTTGAGTCCCATAGTGCTCAGAGCCATTTGTTAATGTAAGCGCGAGGTAAGCCGTTGCAAAAGTGAAATGCTGGTACATAAACAACCGCGGAATGCAAGCATAGAAACGGGCATGAATTGTATTGTACAGGTACCGCATGTCAGTTTGTGGGATGGATTTCCACCCCTGTTGCATTTAGTCGGTCAATACATGATGCTGGATTTGTCGTCCGATTATGTCCCATATGTGTTCGATTGGAAACATATCTGGCAGCCGAACATGCCAAGGCAACATTGTAGGGACTCTGTAGAACATGTTGGGTTACGACAGTGGTATGTGGACGGGCTTTATCCTGTTGGAAAACACCCCATGGAATGCTGGTCATGAATGGCAGCACAGCAGGTCGAATCACCAGACTGATGTACAAATCTGCAGTCAGGGTGCTTGGGATAACCGAGAGAATGCTCCTGCTGTCATACGAACTCGCACTCCAGCCCACAACTTCAGGTGTGTGTCCAGAGTGTCTAGCAAGGACACAGATTGGTTACAGGTCCTCAACTGGCCTCCTCCTAGCTAACATACTGCAACCGAGGCGGAACCAGCTTTCACGAGAACACACAGCAACCTTCCACTCTGGCCTCTAAAGAGCTGTCGCCTGACACCACTAAAGTCGCAAATGTCGGTGGTTTGTGGCTAGTCTAGTGCACGCTACTGGGGGTCTGACACGGAGCTGTTCTCGAAGTAACCGATTTACAACTGTTCGTCGTGTCACCGTGGTGCCATATGCTGATCAAACTGCTGCTGCAAATACAGTATAATGGGGCACAGCCACACGCGCAACATGAAGGTCTTCCAAAAAACGTTCAAATGTGTGTGAAATCTTATGGGACTTAACTGCTAAGGTCATCAGTCCCTAATCTTACACA
The DNA here is from genome assembly GCF_023898315.1 of Schistocerca nitens. NCBI lineage: Eukaryota > Metazoa > Arthropoda > Insecta > Orthoptera > Acrididae > Schistocerca > Schistocerca nitens. The sequence continues at coordinate 200,907,440 of NC_064615.1, read as the reverse complement.
CTACTTAATCTAAATTATCCCAAGGACAAACACAGACACCCATGCCCGAGGGAGGACTCGAACCTCCGCCGGGACCAGCCGCACAGCCCATGACTGTAGCGCCTTAGACCGTGATCAGTCAACCACTTTGATATTCACCTAAATGCCTATCCAGTGTTATTTCTACTCTGTTTAGTAGATCATGGAAAATATTTTATATACAACTTGCTACAAGGTAGTTGTTAATGTCCTGTTCATTGCCTGTCTTATGTCGTGGATCCATAAAGGCTACCTTCCACTCTCCTGGGATTTTTTGTCATTGCAACTTCATTACATGAATTACTTTTAATTTTACAAAAAAGATGCAAACTCGTCGACTTAACTACTGATGCAGCTGGACAGAATTGCTGATACTGCCGACTTGAGGTGCAGGGCGTTACTGACTTTTCCTTGTCCAGAAGAGGCCTAAATAGTCGGGAGCGGATGGATATCCACGGGGCGCTGCGAGGGCTGGTGACTCGGCACATCAAAACAGTGCCCTGCGAGCAGCCTTCCTGCTGCGACAGGTACGCTGCCCGTCGGCGAGTTTGGCACCCCCAAACGCTATGCAGGCGACGTGTAACTCCGTGTAAACAGTCAAGGCCATACAAGGAAATACCCGTTTAACCACATCAGTCCATGACTGCAGCGCCTGAGACCGCTCGGCTAATCCCGCGCGGCGAAGGTCTTCCCTCTCGACAGTGCAACGCGTATGTCCGGGGCCCGGTCTTCTTGTGACCGTACATTCTCGTGACCAAGACTGCCAGCGATCATGTACAGTGGCTACATTCCTGCCAAGTCTTTCTGCAATGTCATAGAAGGGACATCCAGGTTTTCGTAGGTCTATTACGGAACATCGTTCAAACTCAGTGGGGTGTTGACAATGATGACTTTGCGCGTTAGAGGCCTTCTTGACTAATATTAGCTCACAACGTTCAGTTTCAAAGGCAGGTAACGGCCACGACCGCTACAGCATGTATTTAAAGCGAACCTGATTTCCATCCTCATAGTGACGCTACTAACGGTCTGCAAATTTAAATACCCGGGATCGTACATACAGAGGGATGGAGGACTGGAAAGCGAGATACAACACCGAATAAATTGCGGTTGGAACAACTGGAGGAAAATGAGTGGAGTGTTGTCTGACAAGAAGGTGAGCATTGGGTTGAAAGGGAAAGTGTACAAGTCGGTGGTAAGGCCTGATATGATATACGGGGCAGAGACATGGCAAATCACAGTAGCCCAGGAAAGGAAGATGGAAGTGGCGGAAATGAGGATGCTGAGGTGGATGTGTGCGGTAGCAAGGAAGGACAGGATTAGAAATGAATTTGTTAGAGGAGCTGTGAAAGTGGGACCCATGGGTAAAAAGATACAAGAGAGCAGACTAAGTTGGTACGGACACTTACAGAGAAAAGGGGAAGAGTATATCGGAAACAGAGTTGAAGATATAAAGACTGAAGGAGCGAGAAGGAGAAGAAGACCGAAGATGAGGTGGAAGGATAAGATATCCGGGACCTAAGGGAGAAAGGATGGAAGAAGGAAGAGGCAATGGATAGAGTACTATGAAGGAGAAGGTACCAGAAGAGCAACGCCGACCCTACGTGACGTGGGACAAGGCGACGATAAAGAAGAAGAAGAAAGAAAGTGACGCTACTAACGCATAACTCCTTCTTGGTGTTGCGATTCCTTTTCCGTCGGTGTATAACATAGTGCAAGGAAATGTGAAAGAAAAAACTAAAAGCAAGCTCCTTTTTTTCAAAAAATATGTTTCTGCTGATAAAAAGATGTTCACTGCTATAGTTGGTCTTTTTGTCATCGTCACATTACTGACTCCTTATTTAATAGAAATAATTTGAAGGGTATACTAACCGTGGTTAAGCTGAGCATAAAGATTTGTAAAAACTTCTAACTCTTGCATTCAGTTGTGATGATTCTCCTATCATGGCCGTTAGTATACAAGTTTAGTCCTGACACAGATCATTAAAATATGAGATGAAATGAACAATATTGCTGAGTAGCCTGACAAGTACTGATGTGTGAATAACAGTATCGCGCGACACACGCTGTATACGGAAGTGTTGTGGCGAAAATAGTGCCTGGCGTGGAGTGTGTGCGTAGCGACAGCGGGGCGACAAAAACTCCGGCAGCCATGAAGCACCGGAATGCGCTGTCAGTCGTTGCAATGTATCCCTCATTGACTGACGACGTAAGTTGTACTGCGCCAGGCGAAGACAGTGTTGAATTGGATTTGAACTGAAATATTTAAGAGATAGTGAGGGAATATACACTATGTGATCAAAAGGATCCAGAAACCCGGCTGAAAATGACTTACAAGTTCGTGGCGCCCTCCATCGGTAATGCTGGAATTCAATATGGTGTTGGCCCATCCTTAGCCTTGATGACAGCTTCCACTCTAGAAGGCATAAGTTCAATCAGGTGATGGAATGGAAGGTTCCTTGGAGAATGGCAGCCCATTCTTCACGGAGAGCTGCACTGAGGAGACGTATGGATATCGGTCGTTGAGGCCTGGCACATACGCTCCTTATACCAAGCGAGGCGTCGTTTGACATTTACCAGTGTGATGTGTGGCTTAAGAGCAGCCTCTCGATCACGAAATCCAAGTTTTCTCACCTCCCGCCTAATCGTCATAGTACTTGCAGTGGATCCTGAAGCAGTATGGAAATCCTGTGTGATGTTCTGGATGGATGTTTGCCTATTACACATTACGACCCTCTTCAACTGTCGGCGGTCTCTGTCAGTCAGCAGACGAGGTCGGCATGTACGCTTTTGTGCTGTACGTGTCCCTTCACGTTTCCACTTCACTATCACTTCGGAAACATTGGATCTAGGGATGTTTAAGTGTGTGGAAATCTTGCGTACAGACATATGACACATGTGATACCCAATCACTTGATCACGTTCGAAGTCCGTTAGTTTCACGGAGCACCCCATTCTGCTCTTTCACGATGTCTAATGACTACTGAGGTCGCTGATATGAAGTACCTGGGATTAGGTGGCACCTAATATGGCACCTAATATGAAATACGTATGTTTTTGCATGTGTCCGGATACTTCTGATCTCATAGTCTACGGCGTACTGCGTGTGATATTCACTTCAAGAATACACTCCTGGAAATGGAAAAAAGAACACATTGACACCGGTGTGTCAGACCCACCATACTAGCTCCGGACACACCAGGAACCGCGGTGTTGGCCGTCGAATGGCGCTAGCTGCGCAGCATTTGGGCACCGCCGCCGTCATTGTCAGCCAGTTTGCCGTGGCATACGGAGCTCCATCGCAGTCTTTAACACTGGTAGCATGCCGCGACAGCGTGGACGTGAACCGTATGTGCAGTTGACGGACTTTGAGCGAGGGCGTATAGTGGGCATGCGGGAGGCCGGGTGGACGTACCGCCGAATTGCTCAACACGTGGGGCGTGAGGTCTCCACAGTACATCGATGTTGTCGCCAGTGGTCGGCGGAAGGTGCACGTGCCCGTCGACCTGGGACCAGACCGCAGCGACGCACGGATGCACGCCAAGACCGTAGGATCTTGCGCAGTGCCGTAGGGGACCGCACCGCCACTTCCCAGCAAATTAGGGACACTGTTGCTCCTGGGGTATCGGCGAGGACCATTCGCAACCGTCTCCATGAAGCTGGGCTACGGTCCCGCACACCGTTAGACCGTCTTCCGCTCACGCCCCAACATCGTGCAGCCCGCCTCCAGTGGTGTCGCGACAGGCGTGAATGGAGGGACGAATGGAGACGTGTTGTCTTCAGCGATGAGAGTCGCTTCTGCCTTGGTGCCAATGATGGTCGTATGCGTGTTTGGCGCCGTGCAGGTGAGCGCCACAATCAGGACTGCATACGACCGAGGCACACAGGGCCAACAAATTGGTTCAAATGGCTCTGAGCACTATGGGACTCAACTTCTGAGGTCATTAGTCCCCTAGAACTTAGAACTAGTTAAACCTAACTAACCTAAGGACATCACAAACATCCATGCCCGAGGCAGGATTCGAACCTGCGACCGTAGCGGTCTTGCGGTTCCAGACTGCAGCGCCTTTAACCGCACGGCCACTTCGGCCGGCTACACAGGGCCAACACCCCGCATCATGGTGTGGGGAGCAATCTCCTACACTGGCCGTACACCACTGGTGATCGTCGAGGGGACACTGAATAGTGCACGGTACATCCAAACCGTCATCGAACCCATCGTTCTACCATTCCTAGACCGGCAAGGGAACTTGCTGTTCCAACAGGACAATGCACGTCCGCATGTATCCCGTGCCACCCAACGTGCTCTAGAAGGTGTAAGTCAACTACCCTGGCCAGCAAGATCTCCGGATCTGTCCCCCGTTGAGCATGTTTGGGACTGGATGAAGCGTCGTCTCACGCGGTCTGCACGTCCAGCACGAACGCTGGTCCAACTGAGGCGCCAGGTGGAAATGGCATGGCAAGCCGTTCCACAGGACTACATCCAGCATCTCTACGATCGTCTCCATGGGAGAATAGCAGCCTGCATTGCTGCGAAAGGTGGATATACACTGTACTAGTGCCGACATTGTGCATGCTCTGTTGCCTGTGTCTATGTGCCTGTGGTTCTGTCAGTGTGATCATGTGATGTATCTGACCCCAGGAATGTGTCAATAAAGTTTCCCCTTCCTGGGACAATGAATTCACGGTGTTCTTATTTCAATTTCCAGGAGTGTATATCCGACGCGCATTAGAGCAATTCTTGTCGTTTTCCGCCGTTTCGTAGTGAATGGAACGGGAAAATATGTAGCATGCAATTCGCAGTGGTTTTCAGAGCGTAGATGTGGAAGGCAAAAGTACAAGGAGAAGATGAAACGTTGTCTGCCCGTCACAGAAAGAGCACCAAAATCAATGAAATCTTTTGTTATGCCGGTATAAGTAAATCAAGGGTGTTTCTTTCAGCTGGGTATATGTAAACACACTGTCCAGTCGCATCAGTGTGACCGCCTTTCAAAAGCCTGAATAATCCCCTTTTGTTGCGCAGATTGCTCCAAGACGTGCAGAAAGTGTATCAGTGAAGTTGCCGGGAGTATCGACAGGACTGTGGAACCATATCGACTCTAGTGCTTTGACTAAATGCGCCAGGTTCCACGGTTGAGAACCCACTGTGCGAACAGACCAATAGATTATCGATTGAGTTCAAATCTTGGGAGATTTGTGGCCAGGGGACTACAGTAAATTCATCCTACTGCTCTTCGAACAATGTTCATACACACTTGCTGTGTGACATGTTACCTTGGCCTGTTGGTAGATGCCATGATGCAGAGGAAGAACAACCTGATTTTAGGGGTCAACATGGTCCCCAAGGGTAGAGGCATACTTCTGTTGATCTACTGCACCTTCCACAATGACGAGATCACCGACTGAATGCTACGAAAACGTTCCCCAGACTATAACGCTCCTTCCTCCGGCCTGCACCCTTCCTGCGGTTGTTACAGGGTGTTTGGTTTCACGTGCGATTGAGCATGAAACGTAATTTATCTGAAAAGTTCACTTGTCGGCACGCAGTGGACACCCAGCTGCGGTACTGGTGTGCAAATTCTAGCTTTTGTCGCCGGTGAGCAGCCGTCAGTAAGGGTGCATGAACTAGCTGTATGTTGTGGAGGCCCACACGCAGCAACGTTCCATGAACGGTCGTTGGTGGATACTGTTGGTACACATTTGGTTCATCTTGTCGCTCAGTTGTTCAACAGTTGAAAGTCTGTGATACTGGAGTTTTCCCGGCGTATTGAATATTCGATGAGATTTCAGGATTGCAGCCGGATCATGTTGACTTCTTGCCACGATATTTCGGCTGGCAGTCGTCCAGCCATCTTCAGGAGAGTGTCCGTCACTGGAGACTGCAAGTTCCCGGAGTCAACTTTGTAGCAAAAAATTGGCGCGAAAAAGCATGCGCATTTTCGGCCTCCGTCACAGGAGCGTCCTCTATTGAAATCCGCGCCATCTGGAGCTACTGTTGTACCTGTGGAGCGCAGGTGCATGCGTAAAGGTGAAAACTACGTGTCCGTCCTCTGTCGGAATGCGCGCCCGCGTCGCTAAAAACAGACGTCAGATGTCACCAGACGTGTCATTATGAATAAAATGTCTGCTCTCAGAGGAAATTAGAGAGATCACCTGGTCCCAAGCCTTGTCCAGTTGAAAACCGCCATCACGATTTATAAGATTTTGCCTTAGGCGTATTTCCACAGATTCTTTAATTACTGAATCCCAGAAAGTTTTCGCTGGGGCCAAGATTTTCGTGGCAGAAAAATCCATAGCGTGTCCTGTGGTAATACAGTGCTCAGCTACGGCCGACTTACTGGGCTGCGAAAGGCGAGTGTGCCGTTCGTGTTCAACGCACCTTCATGTACTGTGCGTGTCGTCTGACCGACGTAAGCTTCGGCACACTGGCAAGGAACTTCCTCCGACAGAAGACGTTTTATTCATAATGACACGTCTGGCGACATCTGACGTCTGTTTTTAGCGACGCGGGCGCGCATTCCGACAGAGGGCGGACATGTAGTTTTCACCTTTACGCGTGCGCCTGCGCGCCACAGATTGAACAGTAGCTCCAGAGGGCGTGGATTTCGATAGAGGACGCTCCTGTGAGGGACGCCAATGCGCATGCGTTTTCGCGCCAATTTTTTGCTATAAAGTTGACTCCGGGAACTTGCAGTCTCCAATGACGGACACTCACCTGAAGATGGCTGGACGATTGCCAGCTGAAATATTGTCCCAAGAAGTCAACATGATGCGGCTGCAATCCCGAAATCTCATCGAAAGTTGCACGTCTATTCGTCCGTACTCATCTCTGATCATTGCGGCCGTCGTTCGCCCCTGTCATCTACCACGCGCAGTGCACCAAAGTTGCCTCGGCACCGGTTTTGGATTGCGCCATTTTTTTCATGCACACTATAATTCAACCACGGCATTACGCGAACAGTTTACAAACTTAGCCGTTTCGCAAATGCTTCCACCCTTGTCTGAAAGACAATGATGATGCTCTTCCGCGCAACGACTGCATTGTTTCCCTCGTTCCCTCGACACGTTTTATATTCTATCCACTGCTAGTGCTGCCACCTGTCGTCTGTCAGTCCTTATTGCATGTTGATATTGAACATAGGGGTGGTCGCATTAATGTGACTGAACAGTGTAATATGTCATCATGAATGCCCAACGCAAATTCATCAAAAATTGGTTTAGAAGGAGTCTACTCCTGCAGTTATGAAACAGGCAACAGAATCTGGAGTGGGCGTATTTTTCTTCCAGGCGATCCACGCGAAGGGCGTTGCAAGATCTGCAACCACATCAAGAAGGTGCACAAGACGGTATCGTATTAAGGCCAACTAATAATTAATTCAGGAAACTAGAAATTTACCAGAAACAACGAATAGATGGTGAAGCTACAGCAGAAACTTGGGCAGCCGATTAGGAGCTGGTCACAACGAAAATGCGTATAGATGAAATACAAGATAGAACAGCTGCGGAACTGAAGTATGAATAGGAGAACACCTGCACGAAGAGACTTCCGCTGACATGGCTTCTCTAACTGGCTGAAGCGACGGCCTCATATGGACCGTCATGGAGCAGCGAATCCACAGACCCTGAGCAGCAAGTGTCGGCGGGCACGGTCGCGGGACGTGTCCTGGAGTGCAGCGTCCACAACCTCGAGGAAGATAAGACCACATCATGTGGTACGTGCTGAGACGGAGGACATTAGCCCGTCCACTTATGGCTGGTTCCCTACTGGATTTCCTTTCTCGTGTGCCAGATGTCAATAGAGCCTGGAGCGTTGGGTGCAAGTGCGAAATTAAAAAAAAAATTACTTGAACTTTTATAATAAAACATGGGAACAGTAGTTGTCATTTTATAGTAACAGTATCACTTGATTCATTTTTTCATTCATTTCTTTAAATTGTCGTCCAATTTCTTTTGTGTATTTTCCCTTAGATTAATAAACTTTGTACTAATGCGTTATATTTTGAGTTTAATTGAGACTGAAATTTTGTGAGCCCAGGACCGTTGCCTTCTGAGAATCGACACGGTTGTGGTACTGGCGTGCAGATTCCAGCGTTCATCGCCGATGAACAGCAGTCAGCAAGTCTGTATGGACTGTTCGGGAATGGAATGGTAGAGAGATAGTATGATTGTGGTTCAAAATGGTTCAAATGGCTCTGAGCACTATGGGACTTAACATCTATGGTCATCAGTCCCCTAGAACTTAGAACTACCTAAACCTAACTAACCTAAGGACATCACACAACACCCAGTCATCACGAGGCAGAGAAAATCCCTGACCCCGCCGGGAATCGAACCCGGGAACCCGGGCGCGGGAGATTGTGGTTCGATGAATCCTCTGCCAAGCACTTAAATGTGAATTGCAGAGTAATCATGTAGATGCAGATGTGGATGTAGAACTATGAACTAGGCCCTCGCTACGGAGAGCAATGCGCACCAACTTTCGCTGAACGTTCGTTGAGGAGACACTGTTGGCAGTCGTTTGGTTCCTCTGAACGTTCAGTTGTTCAACAGCTGCATGTCTCCCCTCCACAGCTGTCGTTCACCACTGTCATCTACGGCCCGTGTTGCACCACAGTTGTCTCGGCACCAGTTTTGCTGACGTTGCCGTTTCGGAAATACTTCTGCCCTTGCTCTGGAAACTCTCTGATCGTGTCATTATGGACCTCAGGTAAATCGTACCATTTCGGAGTTACGACATCGACTGCACTGTTGTCCGCATACCTCCCCCCTCCCATCCCGCCCCGGACACATTTTACATACCCACCACTGCCATCTGTGAGTGGTTATTGCAATTTGATGTCAAATATAGGCGGTGGTCTCTTTAATGTGACTGGAATGGCCATTAAAATTGCTACGCCAAGAAGAAATGCAGATGATAAACGGGTATTCATTGGACAAATATATTATACTAGAACTGACATGTGATTACATTTTCACCCAATTTGGGTTGCATAGATCCTGAGAAATCAGTACCCAGAACAACCACCTCTGGCCGTAATGGTGGCCTTGATACGCCTGGGCATTGAGTCAAACAGAGCTTGGATGGCGTGCACAGGTACAACTGCCCATGCAGCTTCAACACGATACCACCGTTCACTTCATGAAGAGTTGTGGCTGGCGTATTGTGACGAGCCAGTTGCTCGGCCACCATTGACCAGACGTTTTCAATTGGGGAGACATCTGGAGAATGCGCTGGCCAGGGCAGCAGTCGAACATTTTCTGTATCCAGAAAGGCCCGTACAGGACCTGCAACATGCGGTCGTGCATTATCCTGCTGAAATGTAGGGTTTCGCATGGATCGAATGAAGGGTAGAACCACGGTCGTAGCACATCTCAAATGTAATGGCCACTGTTCAAAGTGCCGTCAATGCGAACAAGAGGTGACCGAGACGTGTAACCAATGGCACCCCATACCATCACGCCGTGTGATACGCCACTATGGCGCTGACGAATATACGCTTCCAATATGCGTTCACCGCGATGTCGCCAAACACGGTGCGACTATCATGATGCTGTAAACAGACCTGGATTCATCCGAAAAAATGACGTTTTGTTATTCGTGCACCCAGGTTCATCGTTGAGTAAACCATCGCAGGCGCTCCTGTCTGTGATGCAGCGTCAAGGGTAACCGCAGCCACGGTCTCCGAGCTGATAGTCCATGCTGCTGCAAACGTCATCAAACTGTTCGTGCAGATGGTTGATGTCTTGCAAACGTCCCCATCTGTTGACTCAGTGATCGAGACGTGGCTGCACGATCCGTTACAGCCATGCGGATAAGATGCCTGTCATCTCGACTGCTAGTGATACGAGGCCGTTGGGATCCAGCACGGCGTTCCGTATTACCCTCCTGAACCCACCGATTCCATATTCTGCTAACAGTCATTGGATCTCGACCAACACGAGCAGAAATGTCGCGATACGATAAACCGCATTCGCGATAGGCTACAATCCGACCTTTATCAAAGTCGGAAACGTGATGGCACGCATTTCTCCTCCTTACACGAGGCATCACGACAACGTTTCACCAGGCAACGCCGGTCAACTGCGGTTTGTGTATGAGAAATCGGTTGGAAACTTTCCTCATGTTAGCACGTTGTAGGTGTCGCCACCGGCGCCAACCTTGTGTGAATGCTCTGAAAAGCTAATCATTTGCATATCACAGCATCTTTTACCTGTCGGTTAAATTTCGCGTCTGTAGCACTTCATCTTCGTGGTGTAGCAATTTTAATTGCCAGTAGTGTATATGGCATACATTACATGATGAAACACATTTTTTATGCAAAATGCTTACAATTCATATACAGCGGCTCAGAGATACTTAAGACAGGAACAGATCAAACGTAGAATCTGACCAAAGAAACATAACAAGACCACATATTGAGAGTTTCACTCCGCAGCGGAGTGTCGGCTGATATGAAACTTCCTGGCAGATTAAAACTGTGTGCCGGACCGAGACTCGCACTCGGGACCTTTGCCTTTCGCGGGCAAGTCCTCTACCAACTGAGCTACCCATGCACGATTCCCGACCCGTCTTCACAGCTTCAATTCTGCCAGGACCTCGTCTCCTACCTTCCAAACTTAACAGACGTTCTTCTGCGAACCTTGCAGAACTAGCACTCCTGGAAGGAAGGATATTGCGGAGACATGGCTTAGCCACAGCCTAGGGGATGTTTCCAGAACGGGAATGGTAGAGCACTTGCCCGCTAAAGGCAAAGGTCCCGAGTTCGAGCCTTTCAACAAAATCACATGTTTGTCAGACTACAACCTTAGGAAATAGCAGTAGTGCCCATAGTGGAACAGTAATAGAACTAAATTTCATAGAACAAAAAGCTGCAGTAGTAATAACTGTATTAGTATCAAGTTGGACCCACTAATGTATTAGGTGGTGTGTTACTTACGTATCATGTATTGAAGAATAAAGAATAAAAAAAACTACAAGGGGACACACGTTTCTAATTGCTACAGTCAAATTTCACCCTGTACACCCTAGAATCATGCAATGAAAAGGAAAACCATAAATTCGCCCATATTTACACGAAATAAGGAACCATCCGTCTGTAACGTATGGGCACTTCTAACACGATTCATTGGGCTGCCTTATACCGTATCAAGCAGAAAATCTTTGTCAAATAAACAGAAAACTGAACATGATATTATCCAATTTTTCACGCTGCTGCTTATCCCTGTCTCTTCTACGGAAGATGAAGAGCAAATAATTTCCTTATGTAACGAAAAAGTTATGAAAAGTTGAGTGACGCAAGAATTTGCTGCGAAGATTCAGTACATTCATTACAATTAATGCAAATATTTGACTATTGTACTTTTTTTCTAAAAAACGAAATTATGCTTATGCAAACCATTTATATACATACGAAGAAACATATACATGAGAGACAAGAAATCTAAAGATTAGCACTGGCCTATATTCCTAGTTGCCAATTAAATCCGAAAAAAAATCATGAATCCACAAAAGGAATTTTTCATACACAATCAAGAGAAAAGATTACTTCATTTCTCTTATGCGCGAGAGCTAAGATATATATACGGGCTCTCATCAGGAATGCAACTATGATACATAGGGCCTCAGCATCTTCTACTTCGTACCATAATCTTCGCAACTATGATCTGCGGAGCCTGGTCTCCTCTCTCTCATCTTCGTTCCAGGAACGCCTTCTCTTTCTGGATATAGTGGAGAGGACGTAATTTGCAAGTGTTTTGTGGCTCCACCAACATTTGAATGTGGCAGCTGTCGCACCCGGAATGGTCCCTTGAAGCCACTAAAGGAATCATTAATGGAGTATTAGACAGCTGGTGTGACTGCACAATGCCTTTTTGTCCCACATGGAAAGATCTCTGTTTGGTGAATCGCCAGTTGGAACTCCCACGAAGTTCTGCCACACTATTAATGTTTTCAGCTGTTATATTAATTATCATCGACCATCTATGTCGACGTTCACTTGCCCAGGGAATTGTTCCTCCAATCATATGTCGTGGCTGTTCATTCTTTAACGATGGAAGAGGGATCAAATCATTTGTGAGCTCATTGATCTTCTCAAGAATGGGCTGAATCACCTAAGCCAAACTAATGCGAGCTAGAAGTTTAATGTGGTATTTTCCAGACTGGGATATCTGCAACCTGACTGTAATCCCATTTTATTCAAAAACTTGTAATGAATTATTTAATACTTCATAGCGATCAGCTAATGATTTCCCAGCTCTTAGTAATCATTCCAGTTCCAAAGAAAGTAGGTGATGACAGTAGTGAAAATTGCCGAATTATCAGTTTAATAAGTCACGGTTGCAAAATACAAACACGAATTCTTTACAGACGAATGGGAAAAAAGGTAGAAGCCGACTTCGCAGAAGATCAGTTTGGATTCCGTAGAAATGTAGGAACACGCAAGGCAGTACTGACTCTACGACTTAGCATTTGCAGAGTTGGAGAAAGCTTTTGACAATGTTGACTGGAGTACTCTATTTTAAAGGAATGGTGTAAGGAATGGTGTAAGGAATGAAATATAGGGAGCGAAAGGCTATTTATAATTTTTCAGAAACAAAATGGTAGTTATAAGAGTCGAGGGGCAAGAAAGGAAAGCAGTGGTTGAGAAGGGAGTGAGACAGGGTTGTAGTCTACCCCCGATGTTATTGAATCTATACATTGAGCAAGCACTACAGAAAACAAAAAAAAATTGGAGTAGGAATTAAAATCCAGGGAGAAGAAATAAAAACATTGAGGTTTGACGATGCCTTGTAATTCTGTCTGAGGCAGCAAAGGACTTGGAAGAGCAGTTCAACGGCATGGACAGTGTCCTGAAAGGACGGTGTAAGATGAACATCAAGAAAAGCAAAACGAGGATAATGAAATGTAGTCGAATTCAATTAGGTGATGCTGAGGGAATCAGATTGGGAAATGAGACACTTAAAGTAATAGGTGAGTTTTGGTATTTGGGCACCAAAATGCCTGATGATGGTCGAAGTAGAGAGGATATAAAATGTAGACTGGCGACTGCACGAAAAGCGTTTCTGAAGAAGTGAAATTTGTTGAAATCAAGTATAGATTTAAGTGTCAGGAAGTCTTTTCTGGCAGTATTTGTACGGAGTGTAGCGATGTATGGAAGTGAGACATGCACGATGAACAGTCCAGACAAGAAGAGAATAGAAGCTTTCTAAACGTGGTGCTACAGAAGAATGCTGAAGATTAGATGGGTAGATCACGTAACTAATGAGGATGTACTGAAAAGAATTGGGGAGAAGAGGAATTCGCGTCACAACCTGACTAGAAGAAGGGATCAATTGATAGGACACGTTCTGAGGCGTCAAAGATCACCAATTTACTACTGGAGGTAAGCGTGGAGGGTAAAAATCGTAGAGGGAGACCGAGAGGTGAATACACTAAGCAGATTCAGATGGCTGTAGGTTGCGGTAGTCAGAGATGAAGAGGCTTGCACAGGACAGAGTAGCATGGAGAGCTGCAACAAACCAGTGTTTGGGCTGAAGACATAATAACAACACTATAATAATCTATATAGAGAGTCATTCACCTTTTCAAATTCTCAGGGAGCACAACATTTAATACATGAATGAAAGCTGTGGATGAATCAGTTAAACCTGACTGAAGTTCTCTGAACTGGTAACACGTACTGAAATACACGAAGGCTGTATACAGTTGACATGCAATTCACTCTGTCAATAATAGAGCACAGGACCATGGAGAAGAACATTTTAATTCTGCGAAACACATTAACTTTTCGGTCAGTCTGTGTCCGTCAGAGTTATAGTATTATTTTATCTTGAGTTCAAAAAAAGTCTATTCGATTTACCTCGTTTTGAGAAGATCAAGTGTTGACAGTTGTAGTAACTATCAGTAACTTATTTTCCTTTTCAATTGCATTTTCACGAGTTAACGGGATAAGATGAGGGGTAGCAAAAAGATTTTTCGTCTTTCATAAGGAGATCGTATACGAAAACCTTTATGGTACGGGAAGCATCTGAAAACACCTTAGTGTTTGACTGCAATATCTCACATAAATTCGTCTTCTCAGTATCTGAGAAATCTTCAAAGTATCAACATTGCTTTCTCGAATAATTCTAGCAAAAATTTCACCTCACTCATAATTGGACAATGAAAGACCTGGATTTTCACGCAATTGACAGTGGAGTCTTGTTCCAGTTGTAGCTTGGATCGAACGAAAATTAAATACAACTTCCTCATTAGACATACAGTCATCAAAACTCGATGTCAGGAGGATCGTCTAATTGGTGATCATTCCTGAAGTCAATTCCCAAAATCACTTCAATGTTTAGTAATGGCATAGGTAATAAATTAAATTCACACTTGTACTCCTGATACATAAAAATCATTCAAGTCTGCTTTTTAACCTAAGAACTTCTTTCAAAAACCTTAATCCTTTGCAATGGTCACATTCCCACCTCCTCACTTTTTCTAAATTTGGTCTCGAAGATTACTGAGACAGGGCTATCCCTGTGTCAAGAATACGCGATAACGTCACTAATTCAATAGTATTTCTTATTGCAAGGCTCACAGCTGAAACTTTATCCCCGATATTGAATTCCAAAAGTACGAGGTGCGGCTAGAAAAAAACCGGACTGATGCTGGAAAAAACATTTATTTACAATTATTTACAATTTCATGTTATCTCCTTCAATGTACTCTCCTCCTCGGTCTCTACACCGCTCCATACGAATTTTCCACTGTTCATAGCAATGCTGCAGATCATTTTCGGTAAGTCCATACATTACTTCCGTCGCTTTTTCTTTTACTGCTTCAACAGTCTCAAATCTAGTTCCTTTCAAAGCTGACTTGACTTTAGGGAAAAGAAAAAAGTCACAGGGGGCCAAATCAGGTGAGTAGGGTGGATGATCTAAGATGGGAATGTTGTGTTTTGCCAAAAACGTCTTCACTGACAACGCACTGTGAGCTGGGGCATTGTCTTGGTGAAGGATCCATGACTTTTTTCTCCACAAATCGTTCCGTTTTCTCCGTACTCGCTCACGTAGGGTAGCCAGGACGCTAATGTAGTATGCTGATTCACTGTTTGTCCCTCTGGTACCCAATCAATGTGCACAATCCCTTTGATGTCAAAAAAAAAAAAACAATCATCATTGCCTTGAATTTCGATTTTGACATTCGTGCTTTTTTTTGTCGTGGAGAACCAGGAGTTTTCCAATGCATCGATTGGCGTTTAGTTTCGGGATCGTAAGTAAAAAACCACGATTCATCGCAAGTAATAACATTTTGTAAGAAGGTGGGATCACTTTCAATGTTTTCCAGGATGTCAGAACAAATCATTCTTCGGTGTTCCTTCTGTTCCATTGTGAGACACTTTGGAACCATTTTTGAACACACTTTGTTCATGTTGAAACTTTCATGAAGAATCCTTGTCAACTCCTGTTAACTCAGACACTGCTCTGATTGTTAAACGGCGATCTTGTCGAACAAGTTTACCGATTTTTTCAATGTTTGCATCAGTTTTTGCTGACAATGGTCTGCCAGTGCGAGTTTAAACCACTCAAACACTTGTGTTCGCGATAAACAATCATCGCCGTACACTTGTTGTAACATTACAAACGTTTCTCTTGCAGATTTTCCTAGTTTGAAACAAAATTTGATGTTAACACGCTGTTCTTTCTGTACACTCAACATTTTCCGACGCACAAACAAAACGTCAACTACTTAAAACAGACGCCACGGGCAGACTGAGTGCAGGAGGCAGATGAAACTCGAGCAGTAGGCGGAGCGAGAGTCACGTGACAGGCCACGCGACTTTCAGCCTTATTGCATTCGTTTTATTGTTTCACCAGTACTAGTCCGGTTCTTTTCTAGCCACACCTCGTACTTTTCATACTTCCTCCTAACCAAGATAATACACGTCTTCGATTTATATATATGTTGTATGTGTTCTTTTGGACCTGACCGGACAATGATCTCTTCACTGAGATGCACACTATTCTCTACTCTTTACGGACATCGGCGAAATGCTACGAGTAACGAGGATAATGGGCGAGGAGCACTACATTAGTAGTGTGTGGATAAGTTGAGGAATTGGGATTGATGGAAGGCGTGCTAGGGTAGTCCGTTCAGTTGCGATGGGCACTGTGTTCAGATGGCGCAGTGGTCAGTGCAGCTGTCTATTCAGCAGGAGTCCTTGATTCAAATCCTAATCTGGCACAAGTTTTCAACTCCCCCCATTGATTTAACCAGTGCCTACTCGCAGCCAGTGTTTCTAATTCCTTTGTGTCTTAATATCTTCCATTTCATTGTACATTGCATCTTCCACTGCTGTACCTTCTCATTTCTGTGATGGAGGCCTACTATCTGCTCAGTTACTAAGTGTATCAGCTGACTTATCTCCACACCTGGCCGGGAGGGGGTATCATATCCATATTGGCCAACAATACGATACTGTTTTCTGTTCCAGCCTCCCTTGTCATATTTTTCTCTATATGTATTCCTCTCTTGGTTATGCCAGTTATTCTACCAGCCATTCTGGCGGTACGGTTAACTGCCATTTTCAAAACACTCGCGATCACATGACCGCTCTCTATAGCAGCTATCATGCCAATCATTAGCTCTCACTGTTGTGGTAAAACATATTGATTGCCTTCACGCGGCCCGTTTTGTTGTGGAACCTCCACAGCGTCATAATCTAATACCAGGAGCAATCTTTGAAATGGCTCTATATCGTCTTTATATAGACCAGCTAAAATTTAGCCCACGACGCGCACTGGTGGCTTAGTGAGACGGTTGCAGATCCATTTTGCCGAACTGTATGTGTTTTACAAGAACTGATTTTCCGAACCATGTACTAGAAAAATTTCATTGGACAAAAAAATTTTGACTGGTTCAGTTACTTTGAAACAACTTATCAGTATATGCTCCGATCTGTTTCGTAATTCAGATACCCTGTCCAAGTGCGCCTTGCGCAACTCAGTTTTTTGCGAAGTACAACGTGCGTTATGTGTCGATAGGTAAGAGGCAAAGATTTCTGCGACGCTTCTCTTGTCGCATCTAGTCAGTTTAGGTACTTACTTTGATCGACACGAGTCAGTGAGAGGGCAGGCCGCCAAATTCAGGACGAAGGAAGTTAGACTCTTGCTTTTGGTGGTGTTTTGGTGCTTCAGTATGCTATTTGGTACGACTGTGTAAGACTGCTGCTTGCTGCAGGTGCTGGCCTTGCAGTTCATTCATGATCCGTTCACTGTTCTCGTGTTTCAAGAACATTTTCAAAAATGTTCAAATGTGTGTGAAATCTTATGGGGCTTAACTGCTAAGGTCATCAGTCCCTAAGCTTACACACTACTTAACCTAAATTATCCTAAGGACAAACACACTCACCCATACCCGATGGAGGACTCGAACCTCCGCCGGGAGCAACCCACAGTCCATGACCGCAGCGCCATAGACCGCTCGGCTACTCCCGCGCGGCAAGAACATTTTCAAATTATATTAAGTTATTTCTCGAACTCCGTATTTGACGACTTGCTACGGGACTTTGTTATGCACACGTGGATGGCGATATCAAATTATAACTTTTCCATCCGTGAGTATAAATCGTTTATAAATTCTTTCTCTCTCTCTTTCCCGTAAAAAGCATCAGATATGTTTTGTAGCTTTCATTGTGGATATTGTTGGGTGATTAAATAATTTGTTTACATGTGCATCAGTTGTATTGGTGTTGTTTACTGTCCATTTAGGTCTACCACTTCTGACTGTTTTTCCCAAACGTCATAACATCCATTTTTCAGATTTTTCTTATCTAACTTACTGCAGTAGAGAATTCTCCTTTGTCCTCCCGTATAGCCACAATGCTTTGTTTATTCATACAGATGTCAGGTGTCATAATGGCACCTAATCCCATTTTCCAATGTAGTTTGTTTTGAAAACAAAGCACCTATTCGCTTTGCAGTTCGCACAGCCGCTAGTTATCGTTAGATTTTTATACAATCAGGTAAGGTTGTCGTGTTGTAGATCTTGAGACTCAACCCGGAGTAGCATTTTAATGTTAGGAATCAGCTCAGCTTGTACAGGATTGTCACAAGGTACACAGTATCGATAACAACCTTGTAATGGTTCAAATGGCTCTGAGCACTATGGGACTTAACTTCTAAGGTCATCAGTCCCCTAGAACTTAGAACTACTTAAACCTAACCAACCTAAGGACATAACACACATCCATGCCCGAAACAGGATTCGAACCTGCGACCGTAGCGGTCGCGCGGTTCCAGACTGTAGCGCCTTTAACCGCTGGGCCACCACGGCCGGCAACCTTGTAATACTTCATACAATGAAGAAGGGCTACTTTACTGGCATAAATAGTAATTTACACCCTCACCATAAAAAAGCCAAGGAAAAAATGCTTAACGAACAATGCACATTAAGGAGCACCAGGTTTCTTGGCTACCTGAAAACTTCCTTTAAAGACAATCCACAAGTCCGCAGCCGTAGCTAATTGTTTGTAAACATACTTTTGTAAGCAATCCACGATATCTCCAAGCCATTACCCGAACACAATTTTATTGCACCGGGCCTCAAGTGGTCGCTATTGGAAACACACCGTGACGTTACAGTAAAAAAGTACAGTAGTGACTGAGGAAAACACATCTCATTGTGAAAGATTCCAAGACAATTGAGCATAGGCTATCTAGTGGTTCAGTGTGCCCTCGTAAAACATCAGGATAGCCGACCGAAGTGGTCTCAGTACGAGGTACAATAACATTGTGGGCGACTGATATCCTAGAGGCCCCAAGAGGTCCCGGTGGTTTAAATTATACTCGTTAAAGATTATACCTTTGCGCTAGACATGCACGCCTTGTTTATTGCTACTATTTTACACTTTCATTAATTACAAATAATTGCTTTCCGCAGTTTACTTGAAAAACATGCAGCTGTAATTCTGAACCTGCAGAATATAACATTTTAAGATAAAGCATGTTAACAATTGCAATTTTCTCAAGGCGTCAGAGGACGCGACACTTCTTAAATCTACTTGACTTTTACTTTTCTATCGTTTATCGTTAGCATTTTGTCTGAAAACCATCCAATGTAATTTTTAAACACATCAGATGACTCTTGTTCAGCTGTGCTATGTTAACAGTTTCATAATATTGGGCTCTAAAGTTTTTACAGTTACTACATGCCCGTCTTTGTCATGACGTCATTGGACGCGAAACTTTTTTTTTTTTAAATACACTTCACTTCTATTTTTTAGAGTTTGACGTTGCTTCTCTACAGCAACAAGTAAGTTGTACTTCTTTCTGCTCTTATAGTGTTCATATTTAAGCTTAGCATCTCCTGTTATGTAAAAGAATATTTATGTACTCATCATATTGTATTTGGCAATTTCAGGCACACCTGGTAATTGCCTAATACAGAGACCGAAACTGGTCGTGTGCAGATTTCATAAATTTTCAGTCAAACAAGTGAAACGGTTTTCATTAATTCATTAATTTTAATAACGTTTAGTTGTACCACAGCTCATTGTTTAGTAATTTTGAAATTATACCTACAGCAGATGCAAGCACATTTGCCCTGCACGAATTGAGCTTGTAAAGCAATATTCATTACACGTTTGGTCTTTGTTTAGGCAGTGAGTATAATATTCAATATGTGCTATTTAGAAATGCTTCACAGAAAATAACCCCACTGCACTAGCCAAGGTTCTACTACGTTATTACCTGCGTTTTACAAGTCAAACTAAGCATCCGGAGTTCAATATCTGAAAACAGATATAAAACTCAAATGTTCAAATGTGTGTGAAATGTTATGGAATGATGTGTCGGCAGCTGGGCCAACACCTTGTAAATAGAGGTGGCTTAAAAGGAACGCGAGACTAACGCAGACGGGCGTGAAGTACTGGAACAGGGTACGTAATTAATGCTATGAAGAAAAGAACGGAGCTTCTCATATACTTATCTTTAATTTCTTCTTGTACATCTCTATGGTGAACACAAGTGGGACTCTAATTACAATCACTGTAAGGCTAATGGCGCCTTGCTAGTTCGTAGCCATTAACTTAGCTGAAGGCTATTCTGTCTCTCGGCTAATGAGAGAGAAAGGCTTCGTACGTCTAGTCGCTAGCTCTGTCGTCCGTACAACTGGGCTGAGTTCGAGTCAGTCTCTCGAGACCTGCCTTGTGGTGGCGCTAGGTTTGCGATCACACAGTGGCGACACGCGGGTCCGACATGTACTACAGGACCGCGGCCGATTTAAGCTACCACCTAGCACGTGTGGTGTCTGGCTGTGACACCACATGGAACTTAACTGCTAAGGTTATTAGTCCCTAAGCGTACACAACCATGCCCGAGGGAGGACTCGAATCTCCGTCGGGACCAGCCGCAATATAAAACTCAAGATGGAACTTGTTGAAAATTTATTTGAATTTACATTTAAAGTTTTACAGGTCATGATAGTCTTTCAAAGCATACTTATCCTCTATTTCACTAAATCCAGCGCCGCTACAGACCATTAAGCTGAGAGCAACACGTGGTAAAAGCCGCAGTATGTGACACACTCATGGGCAAGCGGTCTCATTCTTGTAGCAGGCTCTCCTTTTATGTAGCAATAAATGAATTCAATCGACCATATGACCAAATGGACAATTGAGTGAATTATGGAAAACTTTACATTTATGTACTGGTAGGAAGCATAACCGAAACATTCCATTTCGTGGGGAGATCTTCCTACCTTAATCTCGATTATTTGCTGGACAATAATGATTCTGACTCTCGTGACCCGACCCATGATATCATCCTCACACTGGTTATGGTCACGAGGGCTCTCAACAGTCCTTTCTCTCCGTCACATTTCTGCTCCGCACGTGCTAATCATGTGCGATATCCTTGTAAGGACGATTAATTTCAAATTTCTCCTGTATGAATTTGAATCATGACTCTACTTCTGCTGTGTCCGCCACCGGAGTAGGCTGTGAAGCAGAAGAGTTTTTATCTGTGTTCACACGTTGTTCCACAAGTTCAGAAAGCTTACAACTTCTTTCTCCGGTCGTGCTTAATTTTAAGGATTCTAGTTTCTGTTCCAACACCTCGACAGGTGCGTGATTTAGCGTTACCTGAACCGTAATCTGTTCAACGTTGTCAGCTGTATCCCCACTGCCTATTTAACCTAGCATTTCTTCCTTGAACGTTTTCTGTTTTACTCTTTTGATCTCCCAGACTTTCATTGCGCCTTATTCTCTCATGCCTGCCCCTTCTCTCTAATTTCAGCCTGTTCCTCTTCCATACTGGCTATCATATCATCTACCTTTCAGACATATTTAGTCATCAGTCTAGTCACTGAATTTACCGAGTGACTTCAGAGCTGGAAACAGCATTTCGTTGTCAGCTATACTTACTGCGTAATGTATATTTTCAAGTGTTTTTATTTTTGTCTTATGTATTGTTTATGGTCATTAGTCTTCCGAATGGTTTAATGCGGCCTGCCACGTACTCGTTTCCTGTACCAGTCTCTTCATTTCAGGGTAGCACTTGCAACCTAAGTCTTCAATTACTTACTGTATTCCAATCTCTGTCTTCCTCTACAGTTTTTGCCCTCTACAGCGCCCTCGAGTACCATGGAAGTCATTCTCTGATATCTTAACAGATGTCCTATCATCCTCTCCCTTCTCCTTGACTTGTTTTCCACGTATTGCTTTCGATTCTGTGCAGAACATCCTCGTTCCTTACCTTATCAGTGTACCTAACGTTCAGTATTCTTCTTGAGCACCACATCTCAAATGCTTCGATTCTCTTCTGTTCCGGTTTTCGCACAGTCCATGTTTCACTACCATACAATGCTGTGCTCCAAACGTACAGTCTCAGAAATCTCTTCTTCAAATTAATGCCTACGTTTGATACCAGTAGACTTCAGTTGGTCGGGAATGTCCCTTTTTTAGTGCTATTATGCTTTTGATGTCCTCCTTGCTCCGTCCGTCATTGACTGTTATGCTGCCTAGGTAGTAGAATTCCTTAACTTCATCTACTTCGTGACAATCAATCGTGTTTTTAAGTTTCTCGCTGTTGTCATTTCTGCTAGTTCTAATTAATTTTATCTTTATCAATTTACTCTCGGTCTGTATTCTGTACTCGTTAGACTGCTCATTCTGTTCAACACATCCTGTAATACTTTTCCACTTTCACTGAGAATAGCAGTGACAACAGCGCGTCTTATCACTGTTATCCTTTCACACTGAATTTTAATCGCCCTCCTGAACCTCTTTTTTATCTCCGTCATTGCTTCTTCGACTGAACAATAGGGGTGAAAGACTACATTCCTCCATTACATCCTTTTTAATCCGAGCAAATCATTCTTGCTCTTCCACCCGTATTTTTCCCCCTTGCTTCCTGTACATATTGTATATTATCCGTTTTTCCCTGTGACTCACAACTATTTTTCTCACAATTTCGAACATCTTGCACCACTTGACATTGTCGAACTCTTTTTCCATTTCGACATAACCTCTGAACGTATCCTGATTTTTCTTTAGTCTTCTTCTATTATCAACCTCGACGTCAGAACTGCCTCTCTGGTGGCTTTACATTTCCTGAAGCCAGAGTGATAATAATCTAACGGACCCTCAGTTTTCTCTTCCATTCTTCTGTATTTTATTCTTGTCAGCAACTTCGATTTATGAACTGTTTAGACGATTGTCTGATAATTTTCGCATTTGTCGTCTCTTAAAATCTTCGGAATTGTGTGGATAATGTTCTTCCGAATGGCAGATGGTATATCGCTAGCCACATACATTCTACACACCAGCGTGAATAGTCGTTTTGTTGCTACTTCCCCGAACGAGTTTGGAAGATCTGATGGAATATTGTCTATCCTCTCTGCCTTATTTTATCTTAATTCTTCCAAAGCTCTTTTAAAGTCTGATTCTAATACTGGATCCCCTATCTCTTCTGTACTGACTAGGATGTATTCTGTTGCTTCATCCGACAAGTCCTCCGCCTCATACAGAGGCATTTAACAGTATACTTTCCATTCACTCTTAACGTTACCTCCCTTGCTTTGACTTTTCTATATGTTGAGTCAGTCGTTCCGACAATCATTTCTTTTTTGATTTCTTCACATTTTTAATGTAGCCATTTCGTCTTAGCTTCACTGCACTTCCTATTCATTTCACTCCTAAGTGACTTGTACTACTGTATTCCTGAATTTCCCTGAAATTTTTTGTATTGCCTTCTTTCATCGGTCAACTGAAGGGTTTCTAATGTTACCCATGGTTTCTTCGCAGTCACCTTCTTTGTACCTACGTTTTTCTTTCAAACTTCTGTGATTGCCCTTTTTAGATGTCTATTCGTCTTCAGCTGAACTTTCTACTGAGCTATTCCTTATCTCAGTATCTATAGCATTAGAAAACTTCAAGCATATCCCTTCATTCCTTAGTACTTCCGTATCCCACTTCTTTGCGCATTCGTTCCTCCTGACTAGTCTCTTAGACTTCAGCGTAATCTTCATCATTACTAAATTGTGTTCTGAACCTATATCTGCTCTGGGTACGCCTTCCAATTCAATATCTTATTTCGGTATATCTGCCTGATCACGATGTAATCTAACTGAAGTCCTCTCATATCATCGGTCCTTTTCCTAGTATACCTGCTCCTCCTGTGGTTCTATTACGAGCTGAAATTTATTGCAGTACTCAGTTAATCATTCTTCTCTCTCACTCCTTGTACCTAACCTGTATTCTCCCGTAACCCTTTCTTCTATTCCCTCCCTTCCCTACAACCTCGTTCCAGGCTCCCATGACTATTCGATTTCCATCTCCCTTTACATAATGAGCTACTCGTTCAGTATGGTCATATACTTTCTCTGTCTCTTCACCTTCGTTTTGTGATGTCGGATTGTATACCTAAACTATCATTCTTGGTGCAGGTTTGCCATCGATTCTGCCGAGAACAACGTTGTCACTGAACTGCTCATAGTAACTTATTCTCTGCTCTATCTTCCTATTCATAACGAATCCTACTAGAATTATACAATCTTCTACCGCTGTTGACACTACCCTACACTCGTGATTTACCCTACTCCTAATACTACCCTATGCTCATCTGACCAGAAGTCCCTGTGTTCTTCCAAATAACTTCACTGACCCCCAGTACATCTAGATTGTGCATAAGGATTTCCCTTTTCAGATTTTCTAGCTTCCCTACCACATTCAGGCTTACGACATTCCACGCCCCGATTCGTAGAATGTTATTCTTTCGTTGCTTAGTCAATCTTTTTCTCATGATCACTCCCCTTCGGCAGTTCCCTCCCACAATGGAGAGATCATGGTGACACTTTTTCGATTATAGGCCACATGTAATGTGGATACACGTTATGTGTCTTTAATGCAGTGGTTTCCATTGCCTTCTGCGTCCTCATGCTGTTGATCATTGCTGATTCTTCCGCCCTTTCAGGCACCATCTCCCACTCCAAGGGCAAGATAATACGCTGAGCCTCTGTCCACTCCTACATCCACTTCGGCAAAGTCGTTGGATGAACGAGGTTGACTTTTTATGCCGGAAGTCTTCGGGTGCTATGGCTGATCTTTATTCAAAATTTAAGCAGTGGCGTGGTTCGAACCAGGGACCAAATCATTTTGATTGCTAATAATAGACGCTAGCTCTTTTCTTCGTTTATTTCGCTGTGTTCGTTATTTTTCGTTGCAGAATGTAGCAGTAGACGTCACATGACACTCGTTGGAATTCATCGTTGGTTTAATAAAGTAGATTTAAAGCAGAACTGCATGTTGTCACGAAGTTCTTTATAAGCGACAGTCAAATGAAAACGAACCACCTGGTAAAAAAGTGAGTAAAATGTTTACTATTTCAAAAGTGATCGCCATAACTGTAAATACATTCATCCCACTGTGAGAGAAGACCGTCAACGCCTTCAAGAAAAAATGTTTGTGGTTTCTTACGGAACGATGATTGTACCCAGGCGTGTACCTCTTCGCCCGAAGCAAATCGACGGCAATAAATATATGTCTTCAAAAAAAAAAAAAAAGCTCCGTCTGTAGGCCACAAGTGGCCCTTCCGGGACCGTCCGGCCGCCGTGTCATCTTCCGAGGAGGATGCGGATAAGGAGGGGCGTGTGGTCAGCACACCGCACTCCCGACCGTTAGGACGGTATTCTTTGACCGAAGCCGCTACTAATCGGTCGAGTAGCTCCTCAATTGGCATCACGAGGCTGAGTGCACCCCGAAAAATGGCAACAGCACATGGCGGCAGGATGGTGACCCATCCAAGCGCCGGCCACGCCCGACAGCGCTTAACTTCGGTGATCTCACGGGAACCGGTGTAGCCACTGCGGCAAGGCCGTTGCCAATATATGTCTTCAGGGCTCCAAAAATATGGCAGTCACTTGGGACAGGTCTGGTCTATGTGGAGAATGGCTGCCCAGCGAAACTTCTGCAGCGTGGGTCGGCCCCCATGTTGCCGACGTTGTTTCGAATACACTGCAGAAATTTCACTGGGAAGCCCACACGCCTCCTCCATAGAGTCTCGATCTCTCCACGTGCGACTTTAATACACACATCAAAAAACGTTTTGCAGCACCCCAGTTCCTAGAACGCCTGAAGACAGACGTTGACTGTGGATATTGTATCACTTTGGCTGTTCAGAGATGTCACTAAACCCGCCCAAAGATGTAAACAACAATGCATGAACAGTGGCTATTATACTGAAGTGGTCCGACAGCCTATCAGTTCCTGTCATTCCACAATGAGAGAGGTACACGGCTCGTCTTGTCTGTAGTTCAACCATGCCTAGACGGTCCATAACGCGGTTCGATCTCGTCCGCATTGTTACTTCGTGCCAGGAAGTGCTCTCAATAAGGGAAGTGTCCAGGCGTCTCGGAGTGAACCAAATCGATGTTGTACAGACGTGAAGGAGATACAGAGAGACAGGAACTGTCGATGACATGCCTCGCTCAGGCCGCCCAAGGGCTACTACTGCAGGGGATGGTCGCTACCAACGGATTGTGGCTCGGAGGAACGGTGACAGCAACGCCACCATGTTGAATAATGCTTTTCGTAGAGCCACAGGACGTCGTGTTACGACTCAGACTGTGCGCAATAGGCTGCATGATACGCAACTTCATTTCCGTCGTCCATGGCGAGGTCCATCTATGCAACCACGACACCATGCAGCGCGGTACAGATGGCCCCAACAAAATGCCGAATGGACCGCTCAGGATTGGCATCACGTTCTCTTCAGCGAAGAGCGTCGCATATTCCTTCAACCAGACAATCGTCGGAGACGTGTTTGGAGGCAATCCAGTCAGGCTGAACGCCTTAGACACACTGTCCAGCGAGTGCAGCAAGGTGGAGGTTCCCTGCTGTTTTGGGATGGCATTATGTAGGGCTGACGTACGCCGCTGGTGGTAATGGAAAGCGCCACAACGATTGTACGATGCGTGAATGCCATCCTCCGACCAACTGTGCAACTATATCGGCAGCTTTTGGCGAGGCATTCGACTTCATGGACGAAAATTCACGCCCCCATCGTGCACATTTTGTGAATGAGTTCCTCCAGGATAACGACATCGTTCGACTAGAGTGGCCAGCATGTTCTCCAGACATGGACCCTATTTAACGTGCCTAGGAAATATTGACAAGCGCTGTTTATGGACGACGTGACCCACCAACCATTCTGAGGAATCTACGCCGAATCACCGTTGAGGAGGCAACAGGGCCTTGATGAATTCGTTGATAGTATCAAACGACGAATACAGGCACACATCAGTGCAAGAGGACATGCTACTGGGTATTAGAGCTACCGGTTTGTGCAGGAATCTGGACCACCACCTCTGAAGGTCTCGCAGTATGGTGGCACAACATGCAATGTGTGGTTTTCATGAGTAATAAAAAGGGCGGAATTGATGTTTATGTTGATCTTTATTCCAATTTTCTGTACAGGTTCCGGAATTCTCGGAACCGAGGTGATGCAAAACATTTTTTTGATGTGTGTGTTTTTGGAGCCCTGAAGAAAGACATACGTGGCAGTCGATTTGCTTCGGACGACGACGTGCACAGCTGGATGTAATCGGGGTTCCGTAGACAACGGCAAAAATTTTTCCATGAAGACACTGACAGCCTTGTCAAATTAATGTTCAAATGTGTGTGAAATCTTATGGGACTTAACTGCTAAGGTCATCAGTCCCTAAGCTTACACACTACTTAACCTTAGGCATCCTAAGGACAAACACACACACCCATGCCTGTGGGAGGACTCGAACCTTCGCCGGGACCAACCGCACAGTCCATGGCTGCAGAGCCTTAGACCGCTCAGCTAATCCCGCGCGGCGGGTTTTCGCATTGCTGGAATTGCCCATATGGACATGAATGGATGCAGGTGGTCAGACTCGATCCTTACGAACATGTGACCTGTCAGAATTGTATTTAGACGTATTTAGACGTGTCAGGCGCTCCATATCACTCCAACTGCTCACGCCCTACACCATTACAGAACCTCCACCAGCTTGAAGAATCCGCTGTTGATTTGCTGGACCCGTGGATTCAAGAGTTTGTCTCTGTTACCATGCACGTCTATCTGCTCTATACAATGTGAAAGGAGATTCGTCCGACCAAGCAACATGTTTCTAGTCATCAACAGTTCAATGTCGGTGTTGATGGGTCCAGGCGAGGCGTAAAGCTTTGTGTCTCGCAGTCATCAAGGTTAAACGAGCGGGCCTTCGGCTCCGAAAACCAATATCGATGATATTTGGTTGAATGCTTCGCACGCTGACACTTGTTGATGGGAAAAACGACATTTTGTCAATGGAGTGAGTGATTTTACTTGTTGATGGGGGAGCATTGAAATCTGCAACAATTTGAGGAAGGGTTGTCTTCAGTTGTCGTTGGTCCCGTTTTTGTAGCATTTTTTTCCGGCCGCAGTGATGTCGGAGATTTGATGTTTTACCGGATTCCTGATATGCACAGTACGATCGTGAAATGGTCGTACGGGAAAATCCCCACTTATCGCTACCGATGAGATGATGTGTCCCATCGCTGGTGCCTCGACTATAACACCACGTTCAATCTCACTTAAATCTTGCAATTTTAGCAGCACTAACCGATCTAACAACTGCGCCAGACATTGTCGTCTAATATAGTCGTCGCCGACCGCAGCGCCGTATTCTGCGTGTTTGCATATCTCTGTATTTGAATACGCATGTCTATACCAGTTTCTCTGGCGCTTCAGTGTAGTAAGTGCAACGGAAGCAGACGCAACAGGAGAAAAATAGTGCTGATTATAGTCCAACAAGTTACGTTCCAACTAAGATCAGACATGATACTGTTTCTATCGTCAGAAGTTCCAGAGCTCAGTTCGCGCACAGAACTAGGAAAGGGTGCTGGAGAGGGATTCGGGTGATAGAGTTGGGGAGGGGGGAACAATGTAGTGGTAGTGAAAGTAACTTCCGTCACACATAATAAGGTGGATTGTGGAATATAGATGAAGATGTGGACAGAAAAATGTTTTCGTCCATGCTTTATTAGCAGGGCAGTACAGGACGTTATTTTCCAAAACTTCAAATGCATTCTTTGTACCATGAGAGGCTAGGTAAACACAATATTGGAATAATGAGACTCTCTCATATCTTTATTATTATATAAAATTTATTTTATAATGTAATTTTAAAGACAGTAAATGATTTCTGCTTCCTGGGAGGGGGATGTCAATCGTCAGTTTTAGTTTCCTCTTGATAGCCGCTTCGGTGGCTGTACCTCAGTGGACTCTCAGCAGGTGTTCAGAGTGAGCTGCGCACAGTAGTTAGGAAATTCCACGCAGTTGTTTCCTGCCTACATAAAAACCTGCAAGTCACTTTCCGAGAATGGCGGACGTCTTAGGCGGCTGTTTATGTAGTACTCTTAACAGTCACTGAGAGACGCAGAGGGTCTTTGCAACACTTGTATGAGTACTTAAATATGCGGCGAGATCGGCTTACAGCCAGTCTTCGAAAGCAGCTACTCCATATCCTGCTTTATAACGGTAAGTGGTACCACAGAAACTTTTCTCGGCTGTGTGAGGCGGCCTTTATGTTGGACATCCACACTGAAAAACTGTTATTACAGTGCTTAAAGAAAACAAGCCAGCAGGCACTGAAGGATTTCCAGTTAGATATTCCATTGAATAAGCTGCGCTATTAGCTCCTTTCATAGCTCATGTTTACCGCGAATCTCTTGCGCAGCGAGTAACGACGCGTACCTGGAACAAAGCGCTAGTCACTTCTGTTTACAAGAAGAGTGATAGGTCGAATGCAGAGAATTACAAACCAATATCGCTGACGGCCGAATGCTGTATGATCTTAGATCATCTTACAAGTTCGCCGATTGTGAGGAAAAACCATACCAAGCAAACTACGAACATACGGAGTATCTTCGGATGACGATGGTTTGTGGGGCGCTCAACATCATGATAATCGCCGCCTGTGCAAGTTCCAAATCTTACCATTTCCAGTCTCACCACTTCCCGAATGATGATGAGGAGATGGGGACAACTCAAACACGCAGTCCCCTGGCGGAGAAAATATCCGACTCAGCCGGGTATCGAACACGGGACCACGTGATCCAAAGGCAGCAACGCTAGCCACTAGATCACGAGATGCGGACGAGTATCTGCACAGAAATTTATTTCGCTAATAAAAACCAGTACGCTATATGGGACGACGATTCTTTTTTTCTTTTTAGTCATCAATCTCGTGACTGGTTTGATGTGGTGTGGCACAAATTCCTCTCTCATCACTTGAGAATCGCACTTGCAGCCTACGACTTCAGTTATTTGGCAGATGTACTCCAAACTCTGACTTCCTCTACTGTTTTTACCCTCTACAGCTCTCTCTAGTACCCCGGAGCTTGTTCCCAGATGTCTTAATAAATGTCTTACCACCCTGTTCCTTCATCTTGTCATTGTTTTCCACGTACCCCTTTCCTCAGCGATTCTGAGGAGAACCTCTTCATTACTTACTTTATCAGTCCACCTAATTCTCAGTATTCTTCTGTAGAACCGCATCTCAAATTCTTCGATTCTCTTCTATTCCGGTTTTCCCAGAGTCCATGTTTCACTACCATACAATGCTGGGCTCCAAATCTACACTCTCAGAAATTTGTTTCTCAGATTAAGGCACACGTTCGATACTAGTAGAGTTCTTTTGGCCAGGAATGAACTTTTTGCCAATGCTAATCATGGCTTGTTTTGCTGCCTAGGTAGCAGAATTTTTTTAACATCGTCTACAACGTGATTCCCAATTCTGATGATGCTAAGTTTCTCGCTATTGTCGTATCTGCTACTTCTGATTACTTTCGTCCTTCTTTGACTTACTCTCAATCTATATTCTGTACCCATTAGGCTGTTCATTCCATTCAACAGATCCTGTAATTCATCTTAATTTTCCTCTTTTCCTTATAATTCCTAACATCTTGCCCCATTTGTTGCTTCCATTATCAGCCGCAATGTCAGAAGTACCTCACGTGTCCCTTTAACTGATCGTCATCTAACAGACGCTCAACTTTCTCTTGCATTCTTCTTATTCTTGTCAGAAACTCGGATGCATGAGATTTTAAGCTGATTGTGCGATAATTCTCGCAATTGTCGGCTCTTGCAATCTTCGGAATTCCGTGGAAGACGTTTTTCCGAAAATAAGATGGTATATCGCCAGGCTCATATGGTCTACACACCAACGTGAACAGCCGTTTTGTTGCCACTTCTATCAATAATTTTAGAATGTTATCTATCGCTTTTGACTTACTTGATTTTAAGCCTGCCAAAGCTGTTTTAAATTCTGTCCCTAATGCTAGATCCCCTATCTCTTCTATATCGACTCCCGTTTCTTCTATCACGTCATCAGACGAGTCTTCCCCCCTCATAGAAACCTTCAATTTACTACTTCAGCCGGCCGAAGTGGCCGTGCGGTTAAAGGCGCTGCAGTCTGGAACCGCAAGACCGCTACGGTCGCAGGTTCGAATCCTGCCTCGGGCATGGATGTTTGTGATGTCTTTAGGTTTAACTAGTTCTAAGTTCTAGGGGACTAATGACCTCAGCAGTTGAGTCCCATAGTGCTCAGAGCCATTTTTTTTACTACTTCCACTTACCGGTTTTCTCCTCTGCATTTAACAGTGTTAATCCTATTGCACTCTTAACGTTATCGCTCTTGTATTTGATTTCATCGAAGGTTGTTTTGATTTTTCTGTATGCTGAGTCAGTCCCTCCAAAGACAATTTCTTTTTCGATTTCCCCAGATTCTTTATGTAGCCATTTCGCCTTAGCCTCCTGCACTTCCTACTTGTTTCATCCCTATGTGACTTATGTTTCTTGGTTCTTGAATTTCCCTGAGCACTTTTTTTGTACGTCCTTCTTTCATTGATCAACCGAAATATTTCTCCTGTTACCGATTGTTTCTTCGCTATTACCTTCCTAGTACCTAAGTTTTCCTTTCCAACTCCTGTGGTTACCCTTTTGAGACATGTCTATTCATCTTCAACTGGTGTGCCTACGGAGCTGTTCATTATCTCAGTATCTGTAGCCACAGAGCACTTCAAGCGTGTCTTCATTCATTTGTATTTCCGTTTCCCATTTCTTCCTGACTCGTCTCTTAAACTCAAGCCTTCCGTTCATAATTGCTAAAGTGTTACCTCAGTCTATATCTGTTCTTGGGTAAGCCTTAAAAATATAATATCTGATTTCAGGATCTCTGCCTGACCATGATGTAATCTAACTGAAATGTTCCCTCATCCCCCTGCCTTTTCCAAGTGAACGTCCTCTTCTTGTGATTCTTCAGCAGAGTATTCGCTATTACGTGCCGAAATTATTGCAGAAAATTAGTCTTGATCCTCTCTCTCTCGTTTCTTCTATCAAGCTCACATTCGCTCGTAGCCCTTTCCACTACACCTTCCCCTACAATCGCACTCCAGTCCTCCATGGCTATTAGATTTTCGTCCCTCTTTACGTACTGAACTGCCCTTTCAACATTCCTATATACTTTTTCGATTACTTAATCTTCTGCCTTCGACCTCGGCATGTACACCTTGCGAATTAACATCCAAAAGATGTTTGAGCTCACATGCGTTTCCTCTTCGTCGAAATGTCTTGGCTCAAACTCGTCTAGGGGTTGAACCGCACGTGTCGCATTACACGCCCTAAATTAGACACTTGTGACACTTTGGTTAAATTGTCTGGGTGATGGCAAGTTTGTTAAACACAAAGTTAACACAGCATACAATAACAGTAATAATAATATCGGGAACAAAGTTAACGACCCATAAATGATGTAGGCCACACAGTTGCGATTTGGTTAGAATAATGTTTATTGAGAAAGCAAACTAATTGCGAAAGTGATCGTATTTAGAGTTTCTGTTACACTCGAGGGCATATCCATTTGACGCAGTTCGATCATTCACAATCTCATCGCGAAATACAAGTTATCTACGCGAAAAGTTAGAGTTCACACCAGGCGCGCTGCTGCTCACCGCTCAGAGACTAAGTCCCGTGATACCACACAGCGCAAAATTTTCTGTCTTTCACTTCCTAGCTGCCTGAAGACCGACCATCCGCTTCTGTGTCTGCGCCAGCACTGTACCCTTTGGTGTCTGCCGCCGAACTGTCCGCCTTGGTGTCTCGACCTGCACTGCCCTCTGCCCGTCTCCGACCGCGTTTCCTGCACGCCGAACATCTTCGCTTAGCCGACTACCTCAGTTCTCTTTCCTGAAGCCGTCCATCTGATTAGCTACAGCTTATTCTGCATTACTTTACATTTCAACATCTTTAAATATCAAAGCTTGACCACTTTCACGTTCTAAATAAAGTAACAATAATATCCATTACATAATAAACGTTAAATTCTTTTACATAAAACCAATACAATTTCCTTCTTAACTTTTAATGTCACGGCCAGCAGCGTTGCACCAATGTAATGATTCAATAAGGTGTCATGCTGTCATCGTTCAATGTGTTTTGTCTGGAGGAAATGATGATCTGATGCTTCAGTGAAAATACTGTTAATTTAAATTTACTGTATCTTCTAAACAAATAAAGTTACAGAGTTGATCTTTACAACGTTTGTCATTTTAGTGATGCGCTTCTATATGAAATGACGATCGTTAAGATCGACCAAAGCGTTCACATTTTAGCATTCAGGTCTTTTTTTACAAAAAATATTAATTTTACTTTAACAGTAAATTCTAAACTATTATAGATATGATCAATATTCAAGTTTTATGGGGATGACCATGAAAATTTATGAAGGATGGTAGATAAAAATTACCGTTACTCCGTTCCGTGAGTTACTACAGAATTAAATAGTTTTCATGAATGTTTCCCTTTATGGCCGATCTTATGTCCGCCATATTTAACACTGCTACGTCTCCTTGGCCACAAAAGGCTTCTACTGGATTTCCCTACGACGTAGGTTCTCGTTTGTCTCACTCGCACACTACAATGCTTAGGCCTCAATAGACAATAGACGCCTCCGCGTTTCCCCATCTCGTGATGAGTGTGCGCCCTTTGCGGTACGCGGTCCTGGACGACAGGGTTCGTTTCACAATTCCTGTAGGCTGACTCTTTCGGCCATATATTTAAATGAGAGCGCAATGCTCGTTAACTCACAAGCTGCTGTTGGTGCTGGTTTGCTGTCGATTCTGATGAGAACAATCATGTCAATGAACTATTCACAGTTTCTTACTCTCTGCCCTACCTACCTATTCCGTTATATCATTCCTTGCTGTTGTTGGTATTAGCCTGTACTTCACTGATCCTCACTACATTTAGATTGGGTCTCAGCATTTCCGTTCTCAAATTTTCTAGCTTCCTCACCACCTTCATATTTCTGACATTCTTTGTCCCGACTCGTGGAACGTTGCCCTTTCGTTGATTGTTCAATATTTTTCTCACGGTCCCCCGCCCCCCCCCCCTTCTCATTCCACTCTGGGAGGTCGGAATGAATGACTAGTAGAGAGATGATCATGGCACTTTTTTCAATTATAAGGTGCATGTCCTGTTGGTACACCTTACGTGTTTCAATGGAGTGGTTTCCTTGCCTTCTGCAACCTCATGCTGTTGATCGTTGCTTAATCTTCCGCCTTTTAGGGGCACTTTCCCACAACAAGGGCAAGCGAGTGCGCTGAACCTATGTCCGCTCCTTCGCCTTCTTGGTCAAGGCCATTGGCAGAACGTGGGTGACTTTCTATGTCGGAAGTCTTCATCCGCTAATTGCTTATTATTTTTATTCAAAATTTAAGCTGTGGTGCGGTTCGAACTGGGACTCAGGACGTTTTGATTATTAGTCAAAAGACGCTACTGATACGCCCTGCTAAACCCTCAGGACAGGACAGGTAGTTTAAATCGTGGAAAGGATCCAAAATAAGGGGCTGTCAGTTACACTCGAAAACACAACTTTATTGTTTGATCAAACATTACAAGAGCACCAAAAACATTTTTTTTGAACACACAGCTTTAATCTTTTGTGTCCAGGTTCAGTGAGCCACGGACCTCGTAGCAATGGGAACAGCCCCACACACTCTAACACTACATAGAGACCGCCAGCGGCCCCGGCCAAACCACGTCCCGCAGAGAATTCCTCGCAGCTCCACGCCAACCGACCAACTCGTCGCATACCGCCAAGCCGGAAACTACACTCCTGGAAATTGAAATAAGAACACCGTGAATTCATTGTCCCAGGAAGGGGAAACTTTATTGACACATTCCTGGGGTCAGATACATCACATGATCACACTGACAGAACCACAGGCACATAGACACAGGCAACAGAGCATGCACAATGTCGGCACTAGTACAGTGTATATCCACCTTTCGCAGCAATGCAGGCTGCTATTCTCCCATGGAGACGATCGTAGAGATGCTGGATGTAGTCCTGTGGAACGGCTTGCCATGCCATTTCCACCTGGCGCCTCAGTTGGACCAGCGTTCGTGCTGGATGTGCAGACCGCGTGAGACGACGCTTCATCCAGTCCCAAACATGCTCAATGGGGGACAGATCCGGAGATCTTGCTGGCCAGGGTAGTTGACTTACACCTTCTAGAGCAAGTTGGGTGGCACGGGATACATGCGGACGTGCATTGTCCTGTTGGAACAGCAAGTTCCCTTGCCGGTCTAGGAATGGTAGAACGATGGGTTCGATGACGATTTGGATGTACCGTGCACTATTCAGTGTCCCCTCGACGATCACCAGTGGTGTACGGCCAGTGTAGGAGATCGCTCCCCACACCATGATGCCGGGCGTTGGCCCTGTGTGCCTCGGTCGTATGCAGTCCTGATTGTGGCGCTCACCTGCACGGCGCCAAACACGCATACGACCGTCATTGGCAACAAGGCAGAAGCGACTCTCATCGCTGAAGACGACACGTCTCCATTCGTCCCTCCATTCACGCCTGTCGCGACACCACTGGAGGCGGGCTGCACGATGTTGGGGCGTGAGCGGAAGACGGCCTAACGGTGTGCGGGACCGTAGGCCAGCTTCATGGAGACGGTTGCGAATGGTCCTCGCCGATACCCCAGGAGCAACAGTGTCCCTAATTTGCTGGGAAGTGGCGGTGCGGTCCCCTACGGCACTGCGTAGGATCCTACGGTCTTGGCGTGCATCCGTGCGTCGCTGCGGTCCGGTCCCAGGTCGACGGGCACGTGCACCTTCCGCCGACCACTGGCGACAACATCGATGTACTGTGGAGACCTCACGCCCCACGTGTTGAGCAATTCGGCGGTACGTCCACCCGGCCTCCCGCATGCCCACTATACGCCCTCGCTCAAAGTCCGTCAACTGCACATACGGTTCACGTCCACGCTGTCGCGGCATGCTACCAGTGTTAAAGACTGCGATGGAGCTCCGTATGCCACGGCAAACTGGCTGACACTGACGGCGGCGGTGCACAAATGCTGCGCAGCTAGCGCCATTCGACGGCCAACACCGCGGTTCCTGGTGTGTCCGCTGTGCCGTGCGTGTGATCATTGCTTGTACAGCCCTCTGGCAGTGTCCGGAGCAAGTATGGTGGGTCTGACACACCGGTGTCAATGTGTTCTTTTTTCCATTTCCAGGAGTGTATAAGCAGCAGGTCAAAGATAGTCGAAGGTGCGAATATCGATACATACCGCTACTGCTACCCGTGAAAGGAGAGGATAACAGCATAATCGCGATAACTGCGGGAGACTAAACACAGAATCGCAACGAATGTTTAATCCAGTGCATAGCATGAGCCAGTTACGGCTCAGCTACCCTTTTCTTTCTCTTTTTATCATTTTGTTCTTCATTGTTCTCGACATTTGGCCTGGGCGAACGTCACATGACACCCTTTCACGTTCATACTTGAATAATTCACTCAGTTTCTTCTTTACAGAGGCCGCTAGCCCTCTGACCAAACACACTGAGCTACCGTGCCATCTCCCATAGACCACGGGATCAAGTGGTAAAATAAGGTGTGTCACAACGAGCCAGTCGCTGTGTCCGAGCGGTTCTAGACGCTGCAGTCCGGAACCGCGCTGTTACTTCGGTCGCAGGCTCGAATCCTGCCTCGGGCATGGACGTGTGTGATGTCCTTAGGTTAGTTAGGTTTAAGTAGTTCTAAGTTCTAGGGGACTGATGACCTCAGATGTTAAGTCCCATAGTGCTCAGAGCCATTTGAACCATTTGTCACAAGGCATTGTAATGGTATCTGTAATGTTCTCAATATACAGGGTATATTTTTTTAACTTCGAGACAACTAAGTATCTCGAAAACGATGCATCGTAGTAGAAAAGATTCTAGGTGAAAAGTTTATATTAGTAGAAGGGACATCTCTCTGTTCTCCAACTGGCCTTGGCGGGGTCAACGTCGTATTTTCAAATGAGAACCTCCCATTTTTATTGCACTTTCAGGTTCCACATAAAAAATACGTACGGTTTACTCAAACTTTTGTCTTCCATTCGCGGTAAGTGGCGCTGTAATCGACGAATATCAAGTGTACCTGTTTTTTCAATTAAGACCCAACGGATTTAACTCTTCTTTCATTTACGATGTATATGCAAACCATTGAGCTCCAACGATTAATGCTGATGTTCAAACGTTACTTGAGTCTTGAAAATCTGATTGAAGAGTGCGAATAATATGGCCAGAACTGACACTTCCGGCAAATAAACTGCTTGTATGGTTATGTAGTTTTCTGTTCCCTACGGGGTTAACTGTGGTGTGTCCCGGAATCATTGGAATGCTTGATATCAGTGGCAGCCCCCGAACTGCGTCATCAGGGTGAGTGATTTGGACGCGTATTTCCAACCAACAGTCGTAATTCTCGCGCTGGCCTCTACACATCTACCAGCGAAATACAAACCACAACCGTTGTAATGAGATAAAATGTCCACAGCGTGACAGAGATAGGCGCACTGCCATGGACACCCACCGAAACCAGGCACTCCAGTGGTGAGAGGGAAGGGGAATGACCGATATCCATCATCATGACTGGAATAGAAAACTTTTACTTCGACGTCATTGTTTCTCAATCACGCTAAACGTAGTTTCTAAGCAGATAGTTAAATGGCTAACAATATTGTATTGTACAGTGTAGCACTAAAGTACATTTAGAGCATAAATATGAATAGTTAAAACACAAAGGTTGACGTTAATTTATATCGTAAATGAAATTTAGAATCAAATGCATCGGTTCTTAATTGGAAAAGCGGCACCCTTGATATTTGTCGAACACAGCGCCGTCTACCACGAAAGGAAAACAATAGTTTGAGTAAACCGTACGTATTTTTTGGTGTAGAATTCGAAATATGCAATAAAACGGTGGGGGGGGGGGGGGGGGGGAGGTTCCCCATGTGGAAATGGGAAGCTGACTCTAGCCACACAGGAGAGGCGGCTTGGAAGTGGCCAGTTGCAGCATTGTCATTACGTCCCCTTTACTAACTTCTCAACTAGAACACTTTTTCGTACAATGCTTCGGCTTTGAGATACCCAGTTGTCTCAAGTTAAGACAAATACCCTGTATACAAACAATTTATCCGATAGTAGCAGCAGTATTATCAGGCTGTTTGCTGACGATGCTGCGTGTAGAGAAAAGTTTCGTCGTTCGACGAACATGAAGAAGTGAAGAAATGCTTGGACACAATTTCCACATGGCGTAATGAATGGCACCTCTTCCTGAATACAGATAAATGCAAGATATTGCCCGTAACATCGAGAAAGTAATCAATGGTATCAGATTGCAAGGGTCGTGACTCCGTTGAGCATATCACTAAGCACGAGGCGTATTACGAAAGCAAGGTCCGATCAGTCGTGAAATGGAAACCACAGCGAATATCTGATAAAGCTTCACATAGGTGTGTTAGACAGTGTCTCTAGTACGCCCGTTGATCACGTCATGTCTGTCTTTTCAGTTCTGAGCGCACAGTGAGCACGTAAAGTAGCCTAGAAAACAGTGTCTCCCGCCAATTATGAGTGCCTGTGAGACATTTCGCCTGATTTGATGCAGCCCACACAACGTAACTGTCATGCATTTCCTTCTTCGTAACAGTTCTCGGCCGCACTCTGCAGGGGCAATGAAGACGCCCCTGTAGCGTTTCAATGGGAAGTGTCTGATCGGCCTCCATACAGCCTGTAATTTGCTCCCTTTGATCTTCATCTCTGCTGACATGAACCGCTGGCTATGAAGTCAACGTTTTGGCACAGACAACGAAGTGCAGATCATGATAGAGAATCGGCGAAAAGTGCAGGCGGCTGCCTTCTATGACGAGGGTATTGGAAAGTAGGTACAACGTTACGACAAATGTCTTAGACGGTTCGGCGACTGTGTAGAGAGGTTGCTGGGAGCTGTGGGTAACTATTGCAAATAAAACGCTTTTGATTTTCACTGTGGTTTCCATTTCGTGACCGGTCGGATCTTACTTTCGGAATACGCCTCGTATAAGTATACTAAGTAGCCATTTGAAATTCAGCGGAAAAGTAAAATTAGTATCATGGAAAGCGAACGGAGGACGTACATCTATAGAAAGAGTTCTTGGAAAATGTCGTGCATCTGTAGAGGAAATCGCATTCAAGAGGCTAGTGTGGCCAATTCTGTAGCATTAATCACGCATTTAGAGTTACCATCAAGTAATCATAACACTGCACATCGAAGTAATTCAGAGGTGCTACTAGAATCGTAACAGTACAATATTGGTCATATGAAAGTATAACAGAAATTCGCGGGGAAGTTAAATGGGAATCCTAGGCTTACAGACGGCGTAGGGCAAGAGAGTTTAAAACGCACGCAAAGGCAGAAAGATAATTCTTGTACCCTCATTCAATACGCCAGTGTAAAAGGACAGAATATCGCTTACATTCGTTTGAAGTAACCCCCCCCCCCCCCCCCTGCCACACGCTGGTAGTAGTGAGAATAGTAACAAGTACTCAACTACATTCACCATTTAGCAGTCTATTGAACGTTTTATGCTTTGCAACTACATCTTCACACAATCCATGTTATGCACGCTCCTACACTGAAAAACCAAAGACACTGGTACTACCGCGTAATATCGTGTAGTACGAGAGGATGGAGATCTCTTCTGAACAGCACGTTGCAAGGCATACCAGATATGCTCAGTAAAGTTCATATCTGGGGAGTTGGTGGCCAGCGGCAGTGTTTAAACTAAGAAGAGTGTTTAAACTCAGGACAGTGTTCCTGGAGCCACTCTGTTGCAATTCTGGACGTGTGGGTTGTCGCACTGTCCTGCTGGAATTGCCCAACTCCGTCGGAACGCAAAATGGACATGAATGGATGCAGGTGATCAGGAAGGATGCTTAGTACGTGTCACCTGTCAGAGTCGTATGTAGACGTATCAGGGGTCCCATATCACTCCAGCTGTACACGCCTGACACCTTTACAGAGTCTCCACCAGCTTGAACCATCCCCTCTTGACATGCAGGGTCCATGGATTCATGAGGTTGTCTCCATACCCGTACACGTCCATCCCCTCGATACAATTTGAAACGAGACTCGTCCGACCGGGCAACACGTATCGGTGAAATCGGGCCCAGGCGAGGCGTAAAGCTTTGTATCGTGCAATCATCAATGGCACACGAGTGGGCCTTCACCTCCGAAAGCCCATATTGATGACGTTTCGTTGAATGGTTCGTACGCTAACACTTGTCGATGGCCCACCACTCAAATGGTTCAAATGGCTCTAAGCACTATGGGACTTAACGTCTGAGGTCATCAGTCCCCTAGACTTAGAACTACTTAAACCTAACTAACCTAAGGACATCACACACATCAACGCCCTAGGCAGGATTCGAACCTGCGCCGTAGCAGCAGCGCGGCTCCGGACTGAAGCGCCTAGAGCCGCTCGGCCACAGCGGCCGGCTGGCCCAGCATTGAAATCTGTAGCAATTTGCGGAAAGGTTGCACTTCTGTCACGTTGAACGATTCTCTTCTGTCGTCGTTGGTCCCATTCTTGCAGCATCTTTTTCCGGTCGCATCTATGTCGGAGATTTGATGTTATTCATAGTACACTCGAACGGGAAAATTCCCACTTCTTCGCTACCTCCGAGATGCTGTGTCCCATTGCTCGTGCGCCGACTATAACATCACGTTCAAACTCACAATAATCTTGATAACCTGTCATTGCAGCAGGAGTAACAGATGTAACGACTGCTCAAATGGTTCAAATGGCTCTGAGCACTATGGGACTCAACATCTGTGGTCATCAGCCCCCTAGAACTTGAGAACTACTTAAACCTAACTAACCTAAGGACATCACACACATCCATGCCCGAGGCAGGATTCGAACCTACGACTGTAGCGGTCACGCGGTTCTAGACTGACGCGCTTAGAACCGCACGGCCAAACCGGCCGGCTGTAACGACTGCGCTAGATGCTTGTCTTACATAGGCGTTGCCCACCGCAGCGCCGTATTCTGCCTGTTTACATATCTCTGTATTTGAATATGCATGCCTGTACCAGTTTCCTTGGCGCTTCAGTGTATATGCACATATGTAATTTTCCATATCTCTTCCTAAACCCCTGGGTCGAATTCAACTGACGCGCCTAGAACCGCACGGCCAAACCGGCCGGCTGTAACGACTGCGCTAGATGCTTGTCTTACATAGGCGTTGCCCACCGCAGCGCCGTATTCTGCCTGTTTACATATCTCTGTATTTGAATATGCATGCCTGTACCAGTTTCCTTGGCGCTTCAGTGTATATGCACATATGTAATTTTCCATATCTCTTCCTAAACCCCTGGGTCGAATTCAACCAGTCTACATATAGCATCTATTGTCTGGAAAAAAGTACTGCGGAGATACGAATCACATAGCTGCCATTGGGGTAGAGTGACATAGAAGGTGGACAGAGAGAGGGGGAGGAGGCTATGGCCAGAGGGGGAGGAACAAGTGGACACAGAGAGGGGGCAGGAGATGATGGAGAGTGAGAGAGGAGGGGAGGGATTCACAGAGAGGCGAGCGAGGAAGGGGAGATGTTAGAAGGAATCGGTATCACAAAGGCACACATATATCTCAAATAACGTCAAATGCATATGTTTCTTGCTACCTCTCTACTTTCTTCCCATCCGGTCCTCACCTGCACTTAAGAAAGTATCTAAATTCAATCAGTCTGTGATCTTCGCATACCTGCTTAACTCACATAGTTTCCTGCTTACCTATATTCTGATTTTAGAGGTGTGAGGAATTCAGAATTTCTCGATATCACCTAGCGAGAGGAAGCATTCAAAAATAGTACAGCTCAAGTCCTAATTTTCACCCGATTTAGTTCTTCCATGTTTCCCTAAAACACTTGCCGCTATTGTCTTGATTGCACCCGCGAAAAACACGCAGCTGTTACTTGCTTATTTTTGCCCGGCACGAGCTTCTGCTCTTTCTGTAACGCTCTAGTCGTAGACAAAACTTTAGATTCCAGTCTTCATACCTCCGTGCTTCTCAGTGACCGAATTCCGTCTGGGAAGCTTTGCTGTTGCATCCAAGTCATCTCCGTACATTTGTCGAATGATTTGGGTAATGCAATAGAAAGCTCTTTCGAAGAAAGCAAACGACAGCCTAGCATAATTTTTTTTCAACTTTGTGAATAAGTTAAAGACGTATGCAGAATTACCTCATGCAAATAACTTTTACATTTCTTCGTTTGCTCTTCTTCGCTTCTCTCATGTTTGTAACAGAGTTGTCTTCTCAAACGACATAACTGTTGGAGTACTGCTCTTTATTAAGCGTGCACGTACACCTGTGTTGTTTACTGGACAACAAGGCATATTCCAACTTTCTCTACTCTACTTTTATTTCAAACTGGTCGCTGGCCCTGACAAAGAGAAAGCGTAACTAAATATGGAACAGCTGAATGGTTCGAAAAAAGCATTGTCGCACGCCAGAAGCAGAATGCCCATTGTCCTAACCTAAATTAAGCTCGGCTGAACAGAAAGCTGCCCCGCATAAGGCCACTCTTACGAAAGAGTCAAGGTGCCCACGTCACGCAGACTTTCTTTTTTCATCTACATCGACATCTACATCCATACTCCGCAAGCCACCTGACGGTGTGTGGCGACGGTTACTGAATTTAAGTATGTATTCGGAACGCTTAATTAATAATTGGCATTTCGTGTACGGCGTCGTCCTTATCTGATCTAGATCTTTGCGTTGGCCGTTTCACTGTTGTATTGTTGACCACGTTCATGGCTTAGGGATCGATTCCTAGTTCGTCAAAAGCAGAGGAGTAGGTTCTAGGAGGAATAATTACTCGATCTGAATTTAAGTCGATTGGGTAATTTCACGTGCTTCGAGTGCGCAGTATTCTTTAGCAGAAGAGCGATCATCCTTTGGAAATTTCGGGAGACGTTTTGAACACTCTTAGGAAGTGGAGGAAGAGTTTTATCCCACCCCAAGCATAGTGTGGCACTCAGAAAATATTACAGGACACGAAGTATTTATGCGGTGTCCCTTGGCGCCACGGAAACTTGTATTTGCAATATTAAGTTAGAAATGTTTCTGCTTGGCGGCAGTTCCTGCAGGATGCTTGTTGTTTCCTGTATACTGTTAAGTTCAATGCTGATGTAGACAAACGAATGATCGTCAGTCAAAAGTCACATCCACTAAGTGTTGCAACACCACTGCGATAGGCCTTACATAACGGACATTCTTTTCTAGGGCCAGTATATATCTATATACACAATCACGAAAAGTTGCAGTTCATCCCTTTATTTCGAAATTTTTCAGTAATTCGAAAACAAAATTGGCAGTGAGGTATCCATGTATATTCATTTGCAATGCCTCCAGACCACCAAATCAAAATACAAAGATTTTTCTAACGACAGAATTGTCTGTGTACCATGGGATGTTTTCACGGAATTTCTGAGCTACGTCAATACATGGTGGAACACCCCTTTGCTCGGATGCAGGACTGAATCTATCGTGGCATACCAGCGATGAGATCATCAGCCCTGGTCCAGACTGTCCCACTCTTCAGTGGCGATTCTGTATAAGTCTCGCAGAATGACGTCCAAAAACAGTTTATTTAAACCGCTCACGCACATCTATATCTATAGTCTGCAAACCACCGTGAAGTGCATGGCAGAGAGTACGTCCCACTGTACCAGTTATTAGGGTTTCTTACTTTTATTTTTTATTTATTTATTTATTTATTGTTCCGTGGGACCACATTAAGGAGAAGTCTCCATGGTCATGGAACGAGTCAATACATGAAATTATAACACGATTGTAGAAACAGATAAAATGAAATACAAGAAACATATTCGGGCGACAAGTCGTTAGTTTAAATAAAGAAAATCAATAATGTAACACTGGAATTTGCTTAATTTTTTAGCTCTTCCAGGAGCTCCTCGACAGAATAGAAGGAGTGAGCCATGAGGAAACTCTTCAGTTTAGACTTAAAAGTGTTTGGGCTACTGCTAAGATTTTTGAGTTCTTGTGGTAGCTTATTGAAAATGGATGCAGCAGAATACTGCAC
Source organism: Schistocerca nitens (assembly GCF_023898315.1). Classification (NCBI taxonomy): domain Eukaryota; kingdom Metazoa; phylum Arthropoda; class Insecta; order Orthoptera; family Acrididae; genus Schistocerca; species Schistocerca nitens. Next base: position 200,863,456 of record NC_064615.1, on the reverse strand, counting down.
TCCTTTCTGCACAAGAGTCAAGGAAGTGCATTCCACATGCAGATTTGATTTCTGCCTAGTATTAACTGAGTGAAAGCTGCTAACTCTTGGGAATAAGCTAATATTGCTAACAACAAACGACTTTAAAGAAAATATATACTGTGAGGGCAATGTCAAAATTCCCAGACTATTGAACACGGGTCGACAAGAGGTTTTCGAACTTACACCACACATAGCTCGAACAGCCCGTTTTTGAGCCAGAAATACCCTTTTTGAATCAGTAGAATTACCCCAAAAAATAATACCATATGACATAAGCATATGAAAATATGCGAAGTAGACTACTTTTCATGTTGAAATGTCACTTATTTCAGATACTGTTCTAATGGTAAATAAAGCGGCATTTAGTTTTTGAACAAGATCCTGAACATGGGCTTTCCACAACAGCTTACTATCTATCCGTACGCCTAGGAACTTGAACTGTTCCGTCTCGCTTATAACATGCCCATTCTGTCTGATTAAAATATCAGTTCTTGTTGAATTGTGAGTTAGAAACTGTAAAAACTGAGTCTTACTGTGATTTAGCATCAAATTATTTTCCACAAGCCACGAACTTATTTCATGAACTACATTATTTGATAATGTTTCAATATTACACACAAGATCCTTCACTACCAAGCTGGTGTCATCAGCAAACAGAAATATTTTTGAATCACCGGTAATACTAGAAGGCATATCATTTATATAAATAAGAAACAGCAGTGGCCCCAGCACCGACCCTTGGGGAACGCCCCATTTAACAGTGCCCCATTGGGACTGAACATCATTACCACTCTCAATATTGCGGAGGATTACCTTCTGCTTTCTGTTCTTTAAGTAGGAGGCGAACCAATTGTAAGCTACTCCCCTTACTCCATAATGTTCCAACTTCTGCAGTAATATTTTGTGGTCAACACAGTCAAAAGCCTTCGTTAAATCAAAGAAAACACCTAACGTTCGCAACTTTTTATTTAATCCGTCCAAAACCTCACAGAGAAAAGAGACTATAGCATTTTCAGTTGTTAAGCCATTTCTAAAACCAAACTGTACATTTGACAGCAAATTATGTGAATTTAAATGCTGCAGTAACCTTGTATATACAACCCTCTCGATAACTTTAGCAAACACCGATGGCATAGAAATGGGTCTATAATTGTCAACATTATCCCTGTCTCCCTTTTTATAAAGTGGCTTCACTACCGAGTACTTTAATCGGTCAGGAAACCGACCACTCCTAAGGGAAAAGTTACAGATATGGCTAAGTACTGGGCTAACATACATGGAACAATACTTCAGTATTCTGCTAGATACCCCGTCATATCCATGAGAGTTCTTGGTCTTTAGTGATTTAATTATTAACTCAATCTCCCTCTTGTCAGTATCATGGAGGAGCACTTCAGGTAACAGTCTCGGAACACTTTTTTCTAAGAGCGCTATATGATTCCCTGTTGGGACTAGGTTTCTATTTAGTTCACCTGCTATATTCAGAAAGTGATTATTAAATACTGTACATATTTGCGACTTATCAGTAACATGGACATCCCCACTACGCACTGATTCTATATTCTCGACCTGTCTCTGCAGACCAGCCACTTCCTTTACGACTGACCATATGGTTTTAATTTTATCCTGAGACTTAGCTATTCTGTCTGCATACCACATACTTTTTGCTTTCCTAATAACTTTTTTAAGCACCTTACAATACTGTTTGTAATGGGCTGCTGCATTTAGATTTTGACTGTTTCTAACGTTTTGATATAATTGCCACTTTGTTCTACAAGATATTCTTATCCCTTTAGTCAGCCACCCAGGCTGCCTATTTGTGCTAGTACACTGTTTTGAACGTTCTAACGGAAAGCAACTTTCAAAGAGCACGAGAAAAGTCTTGAGGAAAGCATTATATTTATCGTCTACTGTATCAGCACTATAAACATCTTGCCACTCTTGTTCCTTGATAAGGTTTACAAAAGTCTGTACAGCAACTGGATCAGCATTCCTAAAAAGTTGGTAACTATATTTAACATGTATTGCAGCACAAAAATCTTTTAGACTTAAAATTTGTGCATCATGATCTGAAAGGCCATTCACCTTTTTGCTAACAGAATGCCCTTCTAGTAATGACGAATGAACAAAAATATTGTCTGTGGTTGTTCTACTGTTCCCTTGCACTCTCGTTGGAAAGAATATGGTTTGCATAAGATTATATGAATTAAGGAGGTCTACCAGCAACCTTTTCCTTGCACAATCACTTATACAATTAATATTGAAATCACCACATATAACTAACTTTTTGTATTTCCTATAAAGTGAACCATGAACCTCCTCTAGCTTTAAAAAAAATGTTGTGAAAGCGGAGTCTGGGGATCTATAAATAACAACAGTAAGAAGTTTAGCTCCACTAAATTTAACCACACCTGCACAACATTCAAACACCTTTTCAGTGCAGTACTTTGAAACATCAATTGACTCAAATGGGATACCGTTTTTCACATACATGGCTACTCCCGCACACCGCAAAGAGCTCGTAGAAAAGCTGCCAGCCAACCTTTATCCTGGTAAAGGAAGCCTCTGAATTATCTCCTTATTTAAGAAGTGTTCAGATATACCAATAATTTCAGAGTCAACATTTATAAGCAGTTCACTAACTTTATCTCTAATACCTTGTATATTTTGATGAAATATACTAATTCCCTCATTAATCGGATACCCAAGCTTTGTAGAAAGTGGTTCCTTTGTTAGAGAGACTTCCCTTAAGCAGGAATACCTATCAGCTGACTTCAATCTAAAAAAGGTACAGCTCTAACACCCACAACTACCGGAATTTTCCCATGAGTGATCCCACCACCCCCACCTATGCTGTCACCTCTAAGTTTTGCCAACCTCCCCTTCCCATACCTGTTGAGGTGCAGGCCATGTCTAGTGAAACCCGTCCTGCTGATAGACTCCACCGACACCACTGAAATGTGACTCATGCCTTCTGTCATCAGCGCACCCCCAAGTCTCATGTTATTACGCCTGACGGCTGTATTAAGATGAGGCCGATCGTGACGCTGAAACAGTTCCACGAAATGCACATTCGTGTTGCCAGTCTGAGTGGCTATCTTTTCCATGTCACCATCTATGTCATACTACCCATCCCTATCAATACTATTACCAGCCCCACCCACAATCACTACCTGATCCTCTTTAGTAAAATCCCTACATAACCCCCCTATGTTAAAAGTCACCTGAGCCAATCCTGCATTAGGCTTCACAATGCTGGTGACCTGGTACTCACTCCCCAAAACTTCCTGCAACTGCTGGCCTACACCTCTACCATGAGAACTACCTAACAGCAGAACCTTCTTCTTTCTCTTAGACTTTTCAACTGTCCTAGCCACCGTAACTGCTGAGGTCTGCTGCATACTTCCTACATCTACAGCTACTAGAGATTCCTCTCCACTAGACTCTGACATTTGGTCATATCTATTACAAACACCAATAGTAAAAGTGTCTGAAAATCTCCTTCTCCTAGCAGATCTCTTGCCAACAGCCAGCTCCCATTCCCCAACCCCCTTCTCCCTCCTCATCCTATCTAGCTCCTCCTGTGCGTTTTTCAGCTGCACCTGCACCGTATGGAGCGCTGGAAGAATGATTGTCTGAATGCTTCCGTGCGTGCAGTAATTATTCTGATCTTACCGTCACGATGACAGTGTGATACGTAGGGGTTTTAGTATATTCCTAGTCATCATTTAAAGCCGTTTCTTGAAACTTTGTTGACAAACTTTCTCGGGATAGTCTGCGTCTGTGTGCAAGAGTCTTCCAGTTCAGTTCCTTCAGTATCTCAATGGCACTCTCAAAGGATCAAACAAAGCCGTGACCATTCGTGCTACCTTTCTCTGTATACGTTCAACATCCCCTGTTAGTCCTATTTGGTACGGATTCCATATATTTGACGAATATTCCAGAACCGGTCGCACGGTTGATTTGTAAGCAATCTCCTTTGTAGACTGGTTGCACTTTCCCAGTCTTCTACCTATAAACCAACGACTGAACCTATGTGAACATTCCATTTCATATCCCTAAAAAGTGCTACCCCCAGGTATTTGTATGGGTTGGCCGATTCCAACAGTGGCCATGGGATACTACGTGTTTGTTTTCTGAAGTGCAAAATTGTAACATTTCTGGACATTAAAAGCAAGTTGCCAATATTTGCAACACACTGAAACCTTATCAAGATGTGACTGAACATTTATGCAGCTTCTTTGAGACAGTGCTTGATTATAGATAACTGCATCGTCTGCAAAGCGTCTGAGGTCATTAACATGCAACATGAACAGCAAGAGTCCCAACACACTTCCCTGGGGCATACCCCAAGTTACTTCGGCCTCTAACAACGACTCATCCAAGAAACCAAAAAGTCCTCAATCCAGTCACAAATTTCACTTGATACCCCATATGACAGTACTTTCGACAGTAAGCTTCAGTGTGGTAGTGAGTCAAATGATTTTCAGAAATCAAGAAATACTGCATCGACCTGACTGCCTTGATCCAAAGCTTTCAGTATAGCATGTGAGAAAAGTGCGATTTGGGTTTCACAAAACAGATGTTTTCGGAATACGTGCTGGATGGCATTAAGGAAGGCCCTCTGTTCAAGATATCTCATTACCTTTGAGCTCAGAATATGTTCTAAGATTCTACAACAAATTGATGTCAAGGATACTGGACGGTAGCCTTGTAGGTCACTTCTACAGCTCTTTTTGTAGGCAGGTGTTTTTCCAAGAATTAGGCACTGTTTTTGTTCGAGGTATTTACGACAGATTATAGTTAGAAGAGGAACTAACTGAGCCGTTGATTCAGTATGGAATCTGACAGGGATTCCATCGGGCCCTGGAGCTTCGCCCAATTTTAACGATTTCAGCTCTTTCTCAACGCCACTGACATAGATACTTATTTCACTTATCTTTTCAGTGGTAGCGGTAGCGCGGTTCCAGACTGAAGCGCCTAGAACCGACCGGCCACAGCGGTCGGCCCCTGAAGAACGATTCTACCTCTAGTTCAAGAGGGAGCTACCTCTAGCCCATTCTAATGGTTATGTGGAATTGGAGGAGCATCACATACTGAGGTCTATGGTTTCTTGACATTATAATAAATGTTAACTTCTAAACCAACACAACGAAAAAATATAGCCATTTATGTCACACATTTTGATACTCGCAAACACACTCATTAAAACCCGTAGGATACTTCCAGTTCCACTTAAACAAAGAATCCGTCCTATTCAGCAGCCCACCGTAGACCGAGTCCTTTTCCTGACAATTTTCAAATGGGGAGGGGAGAGGAAGGGAGGGGGAGAGGAGGAGGCTGCGGAGAGGGGAGGGTGGGTTAGGTTAGTGGAGATAGCCAATTGATCTATTCCCCCCCCCTCCCCCCCCACCCAAAAAGAAAAACAAATTGAACTTCCCGCCTTGACATCACTACGATGTTGCCACATCTATGACCACCATAGTTTATCTGCCATCTTCAATAACTTTGCCAACAATGCAGAATGGGGTGACGCTGTCTTTATCCTACTACTTGCATGAAATGTGGTGTCGTGTCTGTGGTTGCATGAAACTCTAATCTCCAGGTGTGTAACCACAATTAAACAGGATCTGAGGATGGCAGTAATGTGCCGCAGAAATTAGTCGTGTGATGGATAAGGACATTCTCAAGATAAAGCTGTGGTAGTACTTTATCTCATATGATTAAACCTGTTTGGGCCACGGTGCTCTGCTCAGCGTCTTATTTAAGTATCTGTCTTGGCCCTTCTAGACCCTTTTTAATTAAAATTTGCTAATGCTTGTATTTTGTACTGAAATATGTTTCTTCCCAAGTGGCATATTTTACATGACGAAATATTTTGTAAATCTGAGTTTTATTCTTACAACGTAAATTCTCCTTTTCTACACGATGAAAGCAGACTGCCATGTCATTTAACTTTGGTATGTGAGGAATCCCGCCGCTGCTTAAATTTTGATTAATAATCAGCATTGGCGGTCGAAGACTTCTGGCATAAGAAATCACCCTCATTCCGCCAATGGTCTTGTCAAAGAGGGCGGAGGAGCGGACAGAGTTTCAGGGAACTCTCTTGTCCTAGGAGTCGGAAGCTGCCCCTAAGGGCAGAAGAATCAGCAATAATCAACGGCATGAGTATGCAGAAGGCAATCGAACCACTGCAATAAAGACTCGTAACGTGTATCCACAGGACACGTGGCCTGTAATTGAAGAAGTGTCATGATGATCTCTCCATTGGCAAATGACTCCGTAATAGTCCCCCATTCGGGGGACTGCCAAGGGGGAGGTTACATTGAGAAAAAGATTGGATGATCAACGAAAGAATAGCGTTCAACGAGTCGGGGTGTGGAATGTCAGAAGCTTGGACGTGGTAGGGAAACTAGAAAATCTGAAAAGAGAAATGCAAAGGTTCGATCTAGATATAGTAGGGCTCAGCGAAGTGAAGTGGAAAGAAGACAAGGATTTATGGTCAGATGATTATAGGGTAATATCAACAGCATCAGAAAAATGGTATAACGGGAGTAGGATTCATTATGAATAGGAAGATAGGGCAGAGAGTGTGTTACTGTGAACAGTTCAGTATTAAGGTTCTTCTTGTCAGAATCGACAGCAAACCAACACCGACAACGATAGTTCAGGTATAAATGCCGACGTCGCAAGCTGAAGATGAAGAGAGAGAGAAAGTGTATGAGGATATTGAAAGGGTAATATAGTCTGTAAAGGGGGATGAAAATCTAACAGTCATGGGGGACTGGAATGCAGTTGCAGGGGAAGGAGCAAAAGAAAAGGTTACAGGAGAATATGGGCTTGGAACAAGGAATGAGAGAGGAGAAAGTCTAATTGTGTTCTGTAATATGTTTCAGCTAGTAATAGCAATACCCTGTTCAAGAACCACAAGAGGAAGAGTTGTACTTGAAAAAGGCCGGGTGATACTGAAAGATTTCAGGTAGATTACATCATGGTCAGACAGAGATTCCGAAATCAGATACTCGATTGTATAGTGTACCCGGGAGCAGATATAGACTGAGATCACAATATAGTAGTGACGAAGAGTAGCCTGAAGTTCAAGACATTAGTCAGGAAGAATCAATACGCAAAGAAGTGGGATACGGAAGTACTAAGGAATGACGAGAAACGGTTGAAATTCTCTATGGCTATAGATAAAGCAATAAGGAATAGCTCAGTAGGCAGTAAAGTTGAAGAGGAATGGACATCTCTAAAATGCGGTAACAGAAGAAATACTCCAATTGATCGATGAAAGGAGGAAGTACAAAAATGTTCCGGGAAACTCAGGGTTACAGAAATACAAGTCGCTGAGGAATGAAATAAATAGGAAGTGCAGGGCAACTATGACGAAATGGATGCAGAAAAAATGTGAAGACATCAGAAATAAAGAAAAAGAATTTTCGGGAGGACAGACTCAGCATACAGGAAAGTCAAAACAACATTCGGTGACATTAAAAGTAAGGGTGATAACATTACGAGTGCAACGGGAATTCCACTGTTAAATGCAGAGGAAAGAGCGGATAGGTGGAATGAATACACTGAAAGCCTCTAAGACGGGGAAGATTTGTCTGATGTGATAGAAGAAGAAACATGAGTCGATTTAGAAGAGATAGGGGATCCAGTATTAGAATTTAAAATATCTGTGGAGAACTTTAAGATCAAATAAGGCGGAAGGGATAGATAAAAATCCATCATAATTTTTAAACTCATTGGGGGAAGTGGCAACAAAATGACTATTCACGTTGCTGTGTAGAATGTATGGGTCTGGCGACATACCATCTGACTTTCGGAAAAGCATCACCCTCACAATTCCGAAGACGGCAAGAACTGACAAGTGCGAGAATTATCGTAGACTCAGCGTAACAGCTCATGCTTCCAAGTTGCTTACAAGAATAATATACAGAAGAATGGAAAAGAAAATTGAGGATGCGCCAAATGACGATCACCTTGGCTTTAGGAAAGGTACAGGCGCGATAGAAGCAATTCTGACTTTGCGCTTAATAATGGAAGCAAGACTAAAGAAACCAATACACATTCATAGGATTTGTCGACCTGGAAAAACCGTTCGACAGTGTAAAGTGGTGCAAGATGTTCAAAAATCTGAAAAAAGTAGGGGTGAACTATAGGGAGAGACGGGTCACATACAGTATGTACAACAGCCAAGAGGGAATAATAAGAGTGGACGACCAAGAACGAAGTGCTCGTATTAAAAATGGTGTAAGACAAGGATGTAGCCTTTCGCCCTACTGTTCAGTCTGTACATCGAGGAAGCAATGATAGAAATAAAAGAAACGTTCAGGAATAGAATTAAAATTCAAGGTGAAAGGATATCAGTGATACGATTCGCTGATGACATTGCTATCTTGAGTGAAAGTGAAGAATAATTACATGATCTGCTGAACGCAATGAAAAGTCTAATGAGTACAGAGAATGGATTGAGAGTAAATCGAAGAAAGACTAAGGTAATGAGGAGTAGTAGAAATGAGAACAACGAGAAACTTAACATCAGGACTGATAGTTACGAAGTAGATGAAATTAAGTAATTCTGTTACCTAGGCAGTAAAATAACCAATGACGGGCGGAGCAAGGAGGACATCACAAGCAGAATAGCCATGGCAAAAAGGGCGTTCCTGGCCAAGAGAAGTCTACTAATATCAAATATCGGCTTTAATTTGAGGAAGAAATATACGTCTGGAGTACAGCATTGTATGGTAGTGAAACATGGACTGTGGGAAAACTGGAACAGAAGAGAATCGAAGCATTTGAGATGTGGTGCTACAGACGAATGTTGAAAATTAGGTGGACTGATAAGGTAAGGAATGAGGAAGTTCTGCGCAGAATCGGAGAGGAAAGGAATATGTGGAAAAAACTGATAAGGAGAAGGGACGGATGCTAGGACATCTGCTAAGACATGAGGGAATGACTTCCATGGTATTATAGGGAGCTGTAGAGGGCAAAAACTGTAGAGGAAGACAGAGATTGAAATACATTCAGCAAATAATTGAGTACGTATGTTGCAGGTGCCACTCTGAGATGAAGAGGTTGGCGCAGGAGAGGAATTCGTGGCGAGCCGCATCAAACCAGTCGGAAGAATGATGAAAAAAAAAATAAATAAAAACTGGGAGCTTAAGCTGCTGTTTTGGATGTATTGTTTACTGTATTCCGCTTGGGAGGTGTTTGCTTAAGTTGGCTTTCGTAGTCTCTGTACTGTCCGCATCCCTTGCGGCCGAAATCTCACTTCAACGTTTTTATTGTTGTGTTGCCTGTGTTTAAAATTGTTTACTACGTCTTATAGAAGGCGGACATCTCAGTACTCCCCAGGTTGTCCGTAATGTACGGCGTCCCGATGCTTTTTGGGGCGTGACATCCGGGTGACGGTGCGCCTGAGTCTTTCACACCTGTATAACTGAAGCTACACTCCACAGTTGTGGGGCAGAAGGGAGTTTGTTTCTGCTATTTAGTGTTATTTCCCATGAGAGGGCCTTAGGAATTTATTTTTAAAGTTTCATTGAAGTTATTAAAGCGTTTTTATTAGGCCGAATTTTATTTGGTTTTACATTATTCTGAAATTTTAAAAATTCAACATTTGAATCTAGTCTCTATTTAGTTAACGTGATTTCCTTTAACTATAATAGTTGTTAATTTAATAAATTATGTTGACATGCGTGAGCGTTACCAGTGATGTTCGATCTCTTATGGCCGAGTCCTTCCTACCAGATGAACCACAATACAAGAAGTATGTTACACTGTAACATCTGGCTCTTCTCTTTCATAGCTACACAAATCATTTTTGAGTTGTACTTATAGCAACAACTGATAAGAACAGCGGGTTTTCTACAGTTCATGTAGACTCAGTGGGTCGAACTGGAGATTAAATGTCTTTACCCGTAGTTTATGAGGTGAAAAAACAAAGAAAGTAACAGCTTAATTACTTGCACCAAATGGGAAATAGGTAAGTTCCACATCTCCATAGATACCCCGCAAGCCACAGTACTGTGCGTGGCGGAGGGTACACTTTGCAACTACTAGTCGTTCCGTTTCCTGTACCACTCGCAAATACAGCGAGGGAAAACGACAGTCTATATGGATCCGAATGACCCCTAATTTCTCGTACCTTATCTTCGTGCTTCTTACGCGCAATGTACACTCATGCTCATAAATTAAGGATAATTGCAGAATGTGGTGCCACACAGCGTGGCACTACACAAAACTGGCGCTAATAGCATAGGCACGTAGGGAACACACACTACACAGATCTGTAAGTCCACGGTATTAGTGATAAGTCGAGAAAACTGTCCAGCAACACGTTTGCTACAAAATGCCACTGTTTTCTGCGCATGTACCCCGACATCAATATGGGATATGATCACCATGCACACGTACACAGGCCGCAGAATGGTTGGCATACTCTGGATCAGGTGGTCGGGTAGCTGCTGGGGTACAGCCTCCCATTCTTGCACCAGTGCCTGTCGGAGCACCTGAAGTGTCGTAGGGGTTTGAAGACGTGCAGCGATATGTCGACCGAGAGCATCTCAGACGTGCTCGATGGGATTTAGGTCTGGTGAACAGGCAGGCCACTCCATGCGCCTGATATCTTCTGTTTCAAGGTACTCCTCCACGATGGCAGCTCGGTGGGGCCGTGCGTTATCATCCACCAGGAGGAAGGTGGGACCCACTGCACCCCTGAAAAGGCGGACATACTGGTGCAAAATGACGTCCCGATACACCTGACCTGTTACAGTTCCTCTGTCAAAACCATGCAGGGGTGTACGTGCACCAATCATAATCCACCCCACACCATCAAACCTCGACCTGAATACAGGTCCCTTTCAAGGACATTAAGGGGTTGGTATCTTGTTCCTGGTTCACGCCAGATGAAAATCCGGCGAGAACCACTGTTCAGACTATACCTGGACTCGTCCGTGAATATAACCTGCAACCACTGTTCCAATGACCATGTCCCTGTAACCAGGGATCAGTGGAGTGCACCTTGCAGGTCTCCGCACGAATAAATCGTGTCTGTTCAGTCGTCTGTAGACTGTGTGTCTGGAGACAACTGTTGCAGTGGCTGCAGTACGGTCCCGAGCAAGGCTATGTGCAGTACTCTGTGGCCGTCTCCGTGCACTGATGGTGAGATATCGGTCTTCTTGCGGTGTGGTACACTGTGGAGGTCACGTACTGTAGCGCCTGGACACGTTTTCCGTCTCCTGGAAACGTTGCCATAATCTTGAGATCACACTTTGTGGCACACGGAGGGCCCGTGCTTCGACCTGCTGTGTTTAACCAGCCTCCAGTCGCCCTAGTATGCTACCCCTCATAACGTCATCAATATGTGTTCTTTGTGCCATTTTCAACACGCATTCACCATTACCACGTCTGAAAACGTCTGCACACTTACTCGCTGCACCGTACTCGGACATGCACCAACACACCTCTGCGTATGTGGACTGCTGCCAGCGCCACCGTGCGATGACCGCAGGTCAAATGCACCGCGTGATCATACCCCGAGGTGATTTAAACCCGCAAACCGCCCACCAGAGCGTTGTTTCGCCGTGTATCTGCATTATCCTTAATTTATGAGTATGAGTGTATTTGGAGGCAGCAGAATCGTTCGGCAATCAGCTTCATATGCCGGTCCTCTAAATTTGGTCTCTAGTGTTTCTCAATAAGAAACAATATCTATCCAGGAATACCTATTTGAGTTCCTGCAGCATTTCCGTAACACTTAGGTGTTGTTCGAACCTACCGGTAACAAATCTAGCCTCCCGCCCCTGAACTGCATCCATGTCTTCCTTCAATCCGACCTGGTACGGATCCCAAACACTCCCGCAGTGTTCAAGAATAGGTCGCAGCAGCGTCCTACATGTGAACCACTCTTTCCTAAAATTCTCCCAATATACCGAAGTCGACCATTCGCCTTCCTACCACAGTTCTCAAATTTCACATCGCTTTGCAGCGTTACACCCAGATATTTAAAAGATTTGACTGTGTCAAGCAGAACACTAGTAATACTGTATTCAAACATTATAAGTTGGATCTTCCTACTCATCTGCATTAATTTACATTTTTCCATATTTACGTCTAGCTGGCATTCATCACATCAACCGGAAATTTTGTGCCTTCCTACAGTCACTCAACCTCGGCACCTTACCGCACACCACGGCATCATCAGCAAACAACCGCAGATTGCTGCCCACCCTGTTCGCCAAATCATTCGGAAATAACACTTTACGTTATAGTAGAATATGAGGCATTTCTATTGCTGAAAAATTTTTATGACTTTTCTGCAGTAGTTTGTTTCTTGTTAATATGGCAACAAAGTATTCACTTAAGGATTATATCGAGCATGTGCTCTTTATTCCTTGACGATTAATTGTAGTTGCTCCACAACTATGTGTCAGTGAATTCGCAGTAATTACAGGGTGAAAGTGGATGTGAGCTACAACAAATGTCTAAAAACTGTGTCCTTTTCAGCAGACGAGAGCTAGAGTTACAATACTCGCTTTTACAGAGAGAAACATTCAGAATATCTGTAACACCCCTATACCCGTCGTGTTGTGCTGGGTGTAAGTATCAAGAAACGCCATTACTAAGTTTGCTGGGACTAGTGTTAATTTTATATTGCCATTGCTACGTGTGGCACAGAAATACACTCCTGGAAATTGAAATAAGAACACCGTGAATTCATTGTCCCAGGAAGGGGAAACTTTATTGACACATTCCTGGGGTCAGATACATCACATGATCACACTGACAGAACCATAGGCACATAGACACAGGCAACAGAGCATGCACAATGTCGGCACTAGTACAGTGTATATCCACCTTTCGCAGCAATGCAGGCTGCTATTCTCCCATGGAGACGATCGTAGAGATGCTGGATGTAGTCCTGTGGAACGGCTTGCCATGCCATTTCCACCTGGCGCCTCAGTTGGACCAGCGTTCGTGCTGGACGTGCAGACCGCGTGAGACGACGCTTCATCCAGTCCCAAACATGCTCAATGGGGGACAGATCCGGAGATATTGCTGGCCAGGGTAGTTGACTTACACCTTCTAGAGCACGTTGGGTGGCACGGGATACATGCGGACGTGCATTGTCCTGTTGGAACAGCAAGTTCCCTTGCCGGTCTAGGAATGGTAGAACGATGGGTTCGATGACGGTTTGGATGTACTGTGCACTATTCAGTGTCCCCTCGACGATCACCAGTGGTGTACGGCCAGTGTAGGAGATCGCTCCCCACACCATGATGCCGGGTGTTGGCCCTGTGTGCCTCGGTCGTATGCAGTCCTGATTGTGGCGCTCACCTGCACGGCGCCAAACACGCATACGACCATCATTGGCACCAAGGCAGAAGCGACTCTCATCGCTGAAGACGACACGTCTCCATTCGTCCCTCCATTCACGCCTGTCGCGACACCACTGGAGGCGGGCTGCACGATGTTGGGGCGTGAGCGGAAGACGGCCTAACGGTGTGCGGGACCGTAGCCCAGCTTCATGGAGACGGTTGCGAATGGTCCTCGCCGATACCCCAGGAGCAACAGTGTCCCTAATTTGCTGGGAAGTGGCGGTGAGGTCCCCTACGGCACTGCGTAGGATCCTACGGTCTTGGCGTGCATCCGTGCGTCGCTGCGGTCCGGTCCCAGGTCGACGGGCACGTGCACCTTCCGCCGACCACTGGCGACAACATCGATGTACTGTGGAGACCTCACGCCCCACGTGTTGAGCAATTCGGCGGTACGTCCACCCGGCCTCCCGCATGCCCACTATACGCCCTCGCTCAAAGTCCGTCAACTGCACATACGGTTCACGTCCACGCTGTCGCGGCATGCTACCAGTGTTAAAGACTGCGATGGAGCTCCGTATGCCACGGCAAACTGGCTGACACTGACGGCGGCGGTGCACAAATGCTGCGCAGCTAGCGCCATTCGACGGCCAACACCGCGGTTCCTGGTGTGTCCGCTGTGCCGTGCGTGTGATCATTGCTTGTACAGCCCTCTCGCAGTGTCCGGAGCAAGTATGGTGGGTCTGACACACCGGTGTCAATGTGTTCTTTTTTCCATTTCCAGGAGTGTATGTAGTTTTTTTCAACTGGCTTTTGGGACGTATCCATACAGCCACCTCAACAGTGGAATGTCATTTCTAATGATACGAACGAAAGGACAACACAACACCCAGTCCCCGAACGGGGAAAATCTCCGACCCGGCCGGGTATCGAACCGGGGCCCTTCGGTTAACGATCACGATATGCCGCGGTCACCAAATACGTAATACTTTGAGCCTCTGCAGATGCCGTAAGGAGAGGAGGGGTCCAGGTCAATTGTTCACACGCTATGCACTGCGTCATCTGGCGTGGTGATAAGCGTTAGCGAGAAGCCAGATCATACACTAGCATGTGATTCCCTATTTAGAGAATATTAAATATCAATTAGGTATGATATCAGCAGAGTCATTTTAGCCTCGAATACTCTCTTTCCCTACCTATTTAATCACCTTTTTATATACTCTTTCCTTCGTCCGTCATTCATTATTTTGCTTCCAAGGCAAGACAATCGCTTCTCTTCGTCAGTTACATGCTCCTCAATCTATATACGAATTTTATTAGTAACATATTTTCTGATGCTCCTTAATAGTCTTCGATTAACACTCAGACTGTACTCAGACTGCTCGTAGTCTTGGCTGCTGGTGAGTCTTACCATTGTACGGTCGCGTTTCATGGAACTTGCCCATTCTAATGTTTCTTCCAGAGCTGCACTGGACAGCTTCAGAGGTGCTACTAATTTCGATGACTCTTGCCGGTCGTGAAAACGTTCACTGTATGCTCATCGACTATTTACTGGATTCGGTAAGACCTGCACTCTTATGTTCGTTCACCAATGTTATCAGCGAATCTCTCATTGGTATTCTTTTATACAGAATTTTAATCCCATTTCTGAAGCCCCTCCGTCTTCAGGCCACAAGTGGCCCATCGGGAACAGCCGACCGCCGTGTCATCCTCACGCTAAGGATGCTGATAGGAGGGGCGTGTGGTCAGCACTCCGCTCTTCCTGTCGTTACGATGGTTTTCTTTGATCAGAGCCGCTACTATTCGATCTAGTAGCTCCTCAGTTGGCATCACGAGGCTGAGTGCACCCCGAAAAATGGCAACAGCGCATGACGGTCCGGATGGTCACCCATCCAAGTGCCGGCCACGCCCGACAGCGCTTAACTTCGGTGGTCCCACGGGAACCGGTGTATCCACTGCGGCAAGACCGTTGCCTCCCTTTTCCCAACCTGCCCCGTATCAAGCCGACCACTTCTCTCCTGGTCGTCCAGTCTTGTCGTTCCCTCTTGGTTCATATTACATATTTACCCCCTTTCTCTAATCAGTCACAGCCTAAGAGGTGACATAATAATGGTAGCTGCTTGGAAACTTATCTTATAAACTTTCTTATAAATTTTCTTATAAAAAAATCGAGCAGCGCTGTCTCGCACCAAGTAGGAAAATACAAATTTTGATTTCAAAACATCATTATCACATATACAAAATACTGTTTTTTTTAGGTGATCCAGATCTATCCTTTGAATTTATTTATCGATTTATTAACCCGGCTGCGTTTCTTATTACAGCTGCGTGCTTAATAGGATGATTCGTGAGGATTTCACGCCGAATATTTGCTCTTGCTTTCGCTACTCTACTGCCATTCAATCTATATTGACGCTGAACTTCACAGCAGCACTCCCTGCCTTTCCACACCACCGATGACAAATTGAGGAGATTACAGTAACGGGAGATTCCTCGCTATTTTCGTGGAAGAAGATCGTTAAGGCATCCAGAGCGTAGAGAGAACTGATGAGAATTCTCAGAAGGGGCGTCCAGCCAGAAGTCTTCGATGGGGATGGCGGGAGTGGACTGGGGATGGTGGTAGGGGGGCAGGCGGCGGAGGGGAGGGTGGGGGATGCTACCAGTGACAAGGAGAATGTTCGCAGAAAAGCCAAACTTTCTTCGAAGTCACATCGTGGCCACGCCTAAAATTACAATCAGCTCTATCGCGCACAACAGAATTCACTCGTCAAACTGCAAACGAAATACTACAGCTAAATGATAATCTACAAAATATAGCTCGAATAGAATCCAAATATTGACTCTCTGTTCCTAGTTATAGCTGAGCGGAGTAATAGAAAACCAAAATGTGCAACACTTGATGATGTTCTGATGGAGACTCCCTAACTGTTGCTTCAATTTCAATGCCAAGTCTCTTCCAGCATTAAAGACAGCGGTGAAATACTAACTTCACATTGTGTTATTATTTGGGACTATCCACCTGTTGAAGTGAATAATTAGTTAACAGTGAAGGAAGTATAGGAACACAGAAATCAGTCTCAATCCCATGGTTTTTTATTATTCTTGTATATCCAGTTTTCAGCTTAAGCAGCCATCTTCAGTGCATCTGAGCGAGTTACCATCCAAGAAACTCGCACAGAACGTGTGACCATATTATGTTACTAGTGTGTAGCCAGACGGAAACTGAGGTTAGTAAACAGCAATACACCACTTGTCAACAAGCGTGACAACGAGGAAACAGTAAAACTTGCAGATGACAGATGTACTGCAGACGATGACTACACGAACAACAATATGCCATATTAAGATACTAAAATAATCCTCTGACGGTTGTGAAACTTCCCGAAACGTGTATGAATGTTAAAGAAGAAGACCGTTATGCAGTTTGAAAGTATAAATGTGTGAAATCTTATGGGACTTAACTGCTAAGATCATCATTCCCTAAGCTTACACACTACTTAGCCTAAATTATCCTAAGGACAAACACACACTCCACACCCATGCTCGAGGGAGACTCGAACCTCCGTCGGGATCAGCCGCACAGTCCATGACTGCAGCGCCTCAGACCGCTCGGCTAATCCCTCGCGGCTAAGCAGTTTGAACATGGCGTTGATGTAGCATCAGCAACGCTTTTATTTTATGAAGAGTGCAGTACATATCTGTCACAGTTGCAGAACTTATACTTCGGCGACTAGTTTCGAACTGGCCGGTTCATCCTCATGCCAGACTTACAGTCCTGAAAGTGTCTGATCTTCAGTGCAGCCTCACTATGTCTGGTGTACCTGTACCGAAACCTCGTGATGACATTCAATAAGGTGAACATTTTTACTGGCTGAAATATTTTTGACTGCACGTAAAGACTATGATAGAGGCGTGCGTAAAGAAAAAGGAACTAAAGTTAAGTTCAGAATAATGTCGATAAAATCGGCATAGAAGTGGTGTAATAATAAAGAAACTCTTAGTTCTGCGCAATTGTAACGAAAATATTTTATTTGTTAATCATTGTACAAGGCCAAAGAATTCACTCTTAGTTTCCTCTTGTTCTGGAATGCACGCAGCGGTTGGCCATTGAAAATTGTAAGTCTATAATAATTTAATAACCGTTAAAATATATTACAGAAGAAGTGTATAAATCATTTCTCTTTGTCAGGTCTTATATGAACATATTAGTAGCTTTAAGGCATTTGCAGTATTTATCATAGTTTTTGGACTGTCAGTTCAGTGATGCAAATAGGCCGCTTCACGGCGATCGATTACCATTTCAAAGACAATATTTTGAGGTAAATAATAATAAATAATTTAGGTTTCCTTACGAGACCCACGAGACCCACGAATAATAATAATATTTTCTCATGCTTCTAAATTTATCAAAGATACCCTGAGATGTTTAACTTTTCGTTAGATCACGTAAATATTTTACGTGTAACATTTCAAGGAGCCTCACGCCACGCATCCGTAGCAAGACTATGGGTCGTTATTTAAAACAAAAGTTATTTTAATGAAAGAATCAGAGCATATTTCAGCATAGTGTCCCCCGTTTTTACTGGAATTCTGTCCTTTTCTGTAGCAAATATTTCACTACAGCACTTTTCAGTGTAATTTTCCCCCTTTACAGTCATGCCATAAAAATTAGTACATTAAAGCTCCAGTACACTGGCACCAGTCGATTCGAAATTAGTCGTCAAAATATATGACGTGCAACATATTTCCAGTATACTCTTCGTTAAGAAAACTATTTTGGTTCAAGGTGGAAGCCATTTCTCGTAACATACACATTTGAAAGCAAACACTGACAAAAAGGGAGCCTTGAGCACCAGACGAATGCACAGTTTTGCCGGCCGTTAGCTTGCGCGAGAGGCATTTTTGCGATGATAAACTATGCAGTTCTCTCGGTATAGCAATTGTACAGTTCGGAAGGAAGGAAGGAAGGGTGTGAGATGAGAGTCTGACACACTTCGACAGCTTGGTCATTACAGACGGAGCACAAGCTCAGTTTAGGAAGCGATGGGGAAAGAAATCAATCGTGCCCTTTTCAAAGGAGCCATCCCGGAATTTACCCATAGCGATTTAGGAAAATCGAGGACAACCTAAATCAGGATGGCAAGAGGGAATTACAGTTCGGTCATATTGTCACCTGAGAATCAACCTGTTGACGTCATCACCTCTACAAAAAAGATGCAATATTGGCCTGTTTTAAGGTTACCGGTATCGTCCTGAACTTTGAACTACAGCATTTGCTTCATAGTCTAATAGCGAAAAAAAAAAACCTCAACAAAATGGCGGCCACGTACGATGTTTTGATAGCGAACCTGACGTGGTTCGTGATGGTGTAGTGAGGAAAATAAATGATGTAGTGAGGAAAACAAACAACCTTCATTCGTATTTTCTGAATGAATTAAAAAAGCGGTATAGCTGAAACAACACTACAATGCCTCTCTTTCTTCTATCACCTGTTGTCACTTTATCATCACGAACACGGCACGGAACTCCTCGAGTTACAGCAGTAAGAATGGATCCGAAAGGAGAACTGCATGTAGCCCACACATCTTCATTTCACTGAACTGCACAAATTTTGACTTGGACGGATAATTGCGGAGATAAAATGAAGGTGTATAGGCCATTTCATTCATAAAAGACAGATTAACAAGGATATGTTCCTTAACAGAAAATTATCCTTGGTGTTTCACTTGTTATCTTGAGTCTTGTAACTGGTTCGAATGTGGACCTTCAATAATTTTTCTCCTGTGAGACCTTCTTCATCTCAGAACAGCACCTGCTCGCAATGTCATCAATTACTTGGTGTTGGATACGTTCCAATCTTTGTCTTTCCGTCAGTTTTTATCCTCTAAGCTCCCTCAAATACAAAGGCAATCGTTCCTTAATCTGTATGTCCATGTTTTCAGAGGTGGTTGCGGGACTTGGCTGTTTTCCGTTTTTTCGTTGTTTTTTTTTTTTAATTTTTGAGTCATTAGTCTCTTGGCTGGTTTGGTGCGGCCCGCCGAGAATTTCTGTCCTGTGCCGAACTCTTCATCTCAGAGTAGCACTTGCAACCTACGTCCTCAATTAGCTGTTGGATGTATTCCAATTTCTGTCTTCCTCTACAGTTTTTGCCCTCTACAGCTCCCCCTAGTACCATGGAAGTCATTCCCTGATGTCTTAACAGATGTCCTATCATCATGTCCCTTCTATATTTCTTTCCCCTCCGATTCTTCGCAGAACTTCGTCATTCCTTACCTTATCAGTCCACCTCATTTTCAATTGTAGCCTCTTGAACATAGTAAAAAGAAAGTTAAAGTTAATGTGGCAAGAGAGTGAGTTAAAGTAAATGATGCTTGCTCAAAATAATTTTCCTATTTAAACTGCTTATTAATATGTTGTTGCCAACTTCAAAATTAAAAGTTCTTAAGACTGACGCTTATAAAGTTTTGCTTAGTAAATGATTACATTGCTGCCTGTTGTAAATCGCAGAAGGTGAGTCAGTATCTTACAAATATATTAATTTGGTGTCTCGCTGTAGTAAAAGTGGAAAACTGCAGTTGTGGAAAGTTATATACTCATGCTTGCAAAGCACTTGTTTCTTTTGGGTATTGAAAGTGTATTGATAGTGTAATAGGATCCACAGGTTATCCTTTATGCTCATGATAAATAACAATCAATAGAAAGACCACTATTTATGAAAACAATGATTTCTTTATTAAAAAAAAACAGTGAGAAGTAACCTGTTAGTGAATTCCATTTAACTTTCATTCTAACTAGAAAAGTATTTAGCTGAGAGAGACTTAACCTGTGGCCGGTTCATAATTTTGCAATGAACTACATTTACAATTTTACGTCAGCTAGGAAAATGTTTGAAAAGTAATACTGAACCTATGTCCAATTTATGATTCTACAGTGAATATTAATAGTAATGTTATAAAGACCATTCAGTTTGAATAATCCATGAAAGTAATAGTGTGTATTGTTATCTGTTATATTTATACCAGTAGTTTGTTCTGATCTGTTAACTCCAACCTTAACCTGAACACACTGTATTCAGGTGCCAGAGTTCATTGCACTCGCGTGTGGCAAAGTATAGGTTGTGTTTGTCCGTTGAAGTTACTCATACCTATTTTCTTAAACAAGAATGTTAATCATTCTCTTGCCTAATTAGGCTGGTGACCGTTTCCTTCATTCTTCAGACAGTGTAGCTAGGTAAAATATTATTCATTACTGTTTGAATATTTACGTAATTCTGACTTTTACTTCCGATAAGCCACCTCCGTTAGGTACAACACGGTCAATATAACAAAATTCCTCTCAGAGGGTAACACTGCTCTCCTTCTTCATACTATAATTACTTGAATAGGAATAATTTCATTATACGAACTGCCTTCAGCTTTGAGGTTATGGTATAGTAGTAGCAGACAGAAGTGTTATATATGCGCTATTCCATGACTTTTGTCATCTCATAGTAATGTCCCATCTTGCTGCCAATGTTTTTCACATGTTCCTCTCCTAGCTGAAACTGCTGAGGATCTTCTCATATCTTATTTTTCCAGTACTCCTAACTTTCAGAATCCTCTTATAGCACCACATCTCAAACGCCACGACTCTCTTCTTTTCCGACTTCCCCACAGTTTTGAGGTTAAAAACTGCTGTACTGCAAGAGCAGTATGGGACGGCGCATTATCGTGATGCAGAATCCAGATATCAGCAATGCTTTGTCCCGAGGCACCCACTCTTTATGAGCAGTGCCCTTGGAATCAAAGAAGCACACAAGCTCGCATTTCACTTTTGACTTTGACATGCGAGCTTTTTTTTTGGCCTGGGCGATCCCTTTGAGCACCACTGCGAACTTTGGCGTTTTGTCACTGGATCATACTGAAAAAAAACCAACTTTCATCACCAGTGATAATACAACTCAACAATTCTGGATTGATTTCCGTTTGCTCTAACAGATCGGCTGCCACATTTTCCCGTGTTTCTCGCTGTTGTGGTGGGGACCATTTTTGCACAAATATTTCTCATACCAAGATCTTCAGGAACTGTTTCTCGATTGATGTTCAGTTCTTCTGCAATCATTTTCACGGATGATCTTCGATCAGATCGTACGAGTTCACGCACCCTGGCCAAGTTGACATCCGTCCCTGAGGTTGATTGTCGTCAACTGCGGTCTTCACTTCAGTATTCGTTCTTCCTTCACTAAACATTTTATGCCAACGAAAAACTTGAGCTCTTGACATAACCTCCTCTCCAAAAGCCTTCTCAAGGTAACTGTAAGTTGTCGTAGCGTTTTCACCCAATTTAACGCAAAAAGAAATGGCATACTGTTGCGCAATATTATACGGTTCCATTTCCGTGACGGAGATACAAACACATGTTAACTTAGAATGAGATTTTCACTCTGCAGCGGAGTGTGCGCTGATATGAAACTTCCTGGCAGATTAAAACTGTGTGCCCGACCGAGACTCGAACTCGGAACCTTTGCCTTTCGCGGGCAAGTGCTCTACCAACTGAGCTACCGAAGCACGACTCACGCCCGGTACTCACAGCTTTACTTCTGCCAGTACCTCGTCTCCTACCTTCCAAACTTTACAGAAGCTCTCCTGCGAACCATGCAGAACTAGCACTCCTGAAAGAAAGGATATTGCGGAGACATGGCTTAGCCACAGCCTGGGGGATGTTTCCAGAATGAGAGTGCGCGCTGATAGTTCTGCATGGTTCGCAGGAGAGCTTCTGTAAAGTTTGGAAGGTAGGAGACGAGGTACTGGCAGAAGTAAAGCTGTGAGTACCGGGCGTGAGTCGTGCTTCGGTAGCTCAGTTGGTGGAGCACTTGCCCGCGAAAGACAAAGGTCCCGAGTTCGAGTCTCGGTCGGGCACACAGTTTTAATCTGCCAGGAAGTTACATGTTAACTTATTACAGCACAACTCACGACTGAGCAGTTGCATCGATGTGCCATTGGACTAGAGGCAGCTTATAGACCGAGGTCAGAGATAGTGTGCCTATGCAAGCCCGCAGGGTTGCCTCATCTTGCAAAGAAAATCAAGTCTCATTACTTTATTGTTGCACCTCGTATGTCGTCCATACGGGAGTCTGTCTGATGGTCAAAGGACAGTATGTTCGTATGATACTCCTGTGTGAACGATTTCTTGAATGTGAAATTTAAAGCTTCGGATTCCGTTTAACTGTCTTCAGCTGCCGACGAGACTGGTCAATAAGGGACTGAAAGGAAGCGTTAGACTAGCTTATCGATTTTATGTAAGACCAGAATTTTCTCGGCTTCTCTGCCAAATCTTTTGCTATGGTGTGATCGTGATAGTTGTATGCTTAGCGCATAGATCTTTCCACAGACGCATGAGTCTCTACTAACGTTCGTTTGGCGTCATTTAAGCATTCCCTTTTGAACCGCGAGTGCAACAAGCTCTGCTTCGTCAGCATCCGCCGAATTTCGTTATTAAATCATGGTTGGTCTTTTCCATCCTTAATCCATTTATTAGGCGCATAACTCTCCAGACTACGATTTACCATCTGCTTAAACTTTGCCCACAATTCCTCTATATCCATCTTACTGGAACTAAGTGATGCCAATTCCTTGACTAAGTGAGATGCTAGTAACTGCTTATCTGCTTCGTCTAGCGAAATTTAGTTGAAACTCTTCCAGGTGTTCTTGAGTTGGGTTTTAATGTCTCTCCCATTTCATTACCATTCATAAGGGATGTAGGCGATTCTTAATGTAACTGTGTTTCTTTTCAGATAGAAAACAGTTAATCACCAATCACGTAAGTAACCGAACTGGTATGTGTAAATCATATTTTTAACATAACATGGGTCTGTTGATCAGAAACTTTGCACAACCAACAACTACAAGATAGTTACATTCAAAAGAGTTATGGATTTGGAATTCTGCAGTTAAATTCAAAAGGGTTATGGATTTGGAATTCTGCATTACCAGTAAACCTCCGATTCAAAAAAAAATGGTTCAAATGGTTCTGAACACTATGGGACTTAACATCTGTGGTCATCAGTCCCCTAGAACTTAGAACTAGTTAAACCTAACTAACCTAAGGACATCACACACATCCACGCCCGAGGCAGGATTCGAACCTGCGACCGTAGCAGTCGCACGGTTCCGGACTGCGCGCCTAGAACCTTCCATGTATAAAACAGCTTCAGACTTCTTATTAGAAATGAGTTAATGTGTTAAATATTTAACTAGAAGCACGTAAGTTGTAAGGGATCAGTGATCCCACGAACATAGATATTAGTGTCACGCCCAGGTCGATAGTGCACAGGAGTCGATTGTCGAGCGCTGCAGGAGGCAGAGACGAGTGTCGAGTGGGAAGTAGTACTGGAGAGACAGGCAAGAATGGAGGTCGAGTGAGTAAGTAAACAGTTAATTCTCCGGAGTATGACAAATGAGCGCGTCCCCCTGATCGTCGTGGGGTTGACCCTCATCGATACCGATTCGCGACTGATATGAATCCAAAAGTGACTAGTACCGAATTGCGTATTTCGCGTCAACCGCGTCGGCCAGCAACAACCATGGATTGCAGTGATGATTGTTGTGAATGTTAACGATCATCATTGCGTGTGACGAAGTACTGAAAATCAGCAACCAAAAAAAGATATAACCGTAATTAGACGTGCAAGGAGAAGGTAGCAACTGCCTCAGAATTTGTGTGTTAGTAGAAAATACATACCAGTTTCTACATCGCAACCTTTATGGTCTTTAATAATGAACAAACTTTCAATCATTCCACTATTCAGTCTCAGAACAGCCACATTTGGTTGAAATGCCCCCGAAACCACAGCAGGAAGTCCGATAGCCTTTCATCCATTAAGCACAAGGTCATATAATCATGATAATTACCTGTTTGGCGGCTTCGGTAAATCAAACCCAATAAAGGACAAAACGGGGGTGTTTCAAAGTGAGAAAAAGTTTAGGAAAGGTTTGCAGTTATGCGTAAAGCTTGTTGCTACTCGCTAAGCACTCTCATTCTTAAATACTGGATGAATATAACGTAGGTATCTGTTTGTGCAATAGTTACACTTCTATTTTATTAAAAAATGGTTCAAATGGCTCTGAGCACTATGGGACTCAACTGCTGTGGTCATAAGTCCCCTAGAACTTAGAACTACTTAAACCTAACTAACCTAAGGACAGCACACAACACCCAGCCATCACGAGGCAGACAAAATCCCTGACCCCGCCGGGAATCGAACCCGGGAACCCGGGCGTGGGAAGCGAGAACGCTACCGCACGACCACGAGATGCGGGCTTCTATTTTATTCCCATCCCCACATGGGATAGGTGGTTCTTACGTCCACTGTTCTTTGTTCCCGACAGTAAGTGAAATGTGTATCAAGTTTCGTTGAAATCCGTCAACTAGTTTAGGAGAGGATGTGGCACATAAGTAAATACCTACATTCATTATACAGGGTGGTCCACTGATCGTGACCGGGCCAAATATCTCACGAAATAAACGTCAAACGAAAAAAACTACAAAGAACGAAACTTGTCCAGATTGAAGGGGGAAACCAGATGGCGCTATGGTTGGCCCGCTAGATGGCACAGCCATAGGTCAAAAGGATATCAACTGCTTGTTTTTACATAGGAACCCCCATTTTTATTACATATTCGTGTAGTACATAAAGAAATATGATTGTTTTAGTTGGACCACTTTTTTCGCTTTGTGATAGATGACGCTGTAATAGTCACAAACATATGGCTAACAATTTTAGACGAACAGTTGTTAACAGGTAGGTTTTTTAAATTAAAATACAGAACGTAGGTACGTTTGTACATTTTATTTCGGTTGTTCCAATGTGATACATGTACCTTTGTGAACTTAACATTTCTGAGAACGCATGCCGTTATAGCGTGGTTACCTGTAAATACCACATTAATCCAATAAATGATCAAAATGATGTCCGTCAACCTCAGTGCATTTGCCAATACGTGTAACGATATTCCTCTCAACAGCGAGTAGTTCGCCTTCCGTAATGTTTGCACATGCATTGACAATGCGCTGACGCATGTTGTCAGGCGTTGTCGGTGGATCACGATAGCAAATATCCTTCAACTTTCTCCACAGAAAGAAATCCGGGGATGTCAGATCCGGTGAACGTGCGGGCCACGGTATGGTACTTCGACGACCAATCCACCTGTCATGAAATATGCTATTCAATACCGCTTCAACCGCATGTGAGCTATGTGCCGGACATTCATCATGTTGGAAGTACATCGCCATTCTGTCATGCAGTGAAACATCTTGTAATAACATCGGTAGAACATTACGTAGGAAATCAGCATACATTGCACCATTTATATTGCCATCGATAAAATGGAGGCCAATTATCCTTCCTTCCATAACGCCGCACCGTACATTAACCTGCCAAGGTCGCTGATATTCCACTTGTCGCAGTCACCGTGGATTTTCCGTTGCCCAATAGCGCATATTCTGCCGGTTTACGTTACCGTTGTTGGTGAATGACGCCTCGTCGCTAAATAGAACGCGTGCAAGAAATCTTTCATCGTCCCGTAATTTCTCTTTTGACCAGTGGCAGAACTGTACACGACGTTCAAAGTCGTAGCCATGCAATACCTGGCGCATAGAAATATAGTACGGGTGCAATCGATGTTGATGTAGCATTCTCAACACCGACGTTCTTGAGATTCCCGATTCTTGCGCAATTTGTCTGCTACTGATGTGCGGATTAGCCGCGACAGCAGCTAAAACACCTACTTGGGCATCATCATATTTTACAGGTCGTGGTTGACGTTTCACATGTCGCTGAACACTTCCTGTTTCCTTAAATAACGTAACTATCCGGCGAACGGTCCGGACACTTGGATGATGTCGTTCAGGATACCGGCTCTGAGCACTATGGGACTCAACTGCTGTGGTCATTAGTCCCCTAGAACTTAGAACTACTTAAACCTAACTAACCTAAGGACATCACACACATCCATGCCCGAGGCAGGATTCGAACCTGCGACCGTAGCAGTCGCACGGTTCCGGACTGCGCGCCTAGAACCGCGAGACCACCGCGGCCGGGTTCAGGATACCGAGCAGCATACATAGCACACGCCAGTTGGGCATTTTGTTCACAACAGCCATACATCAACACGATATAGACCTCTTCCACAATTGGTAAACGGTCCATTTTAACACGGGTAATGTATCACGGAGCAAATACCGTCCGCACTGGCGGAATATTACGTGATACCACGTACTTATACGTTTGTGACTATTACAGCGCCATCTATCACAAAGCGAAGAAAGTGGTCCAACTAAAACTTCCATATTTATTTACGTGCTACACGAATATGTAATAAAAATGGGGGTTCCTATTTAAAAAACGCAGTTGATACCCGTTTGACCTATGGCAGCGCCATCTAGCGGGCCAACCATAGCGCCATCTGGTTTCCCCCTTAAAGCTAGACGAGTTTCGTCTTTGTAGTTTTTTCGTTTGACGCTTATTTCGCGAGATATTTGGCCCGGTCACTATCAATGGACCACCCTGTATAGCCTGAGTACGACTTCAGCAGGCCCACCGGACGCTAACACAAAAGGCGGCCATCCTGTTGCTATCTGCGACGCGGCCTTGACGTCACGCCGGTCTCCCGTAGCCACAGGTCGCGCTCCGAGACGCGTTCAACTTTTTTCCGTGGTTCGGAACAATAGCCACGCTTCACAACGCGGCCAATTGAAACGAAATAGAATATCGAGGCGTCTGGGTTTTCCCTCCCATAAACGTTCTTGCTGTGGTCCTTCACCTTGCTCGTTGAACGCAGCTGGAAAATTTAGCGCTTTTGCGTCGTCTTGGAAGGTGCGGTTGCGTAACAGTCTTAGACAATGGCCCAGGATTTGTGGACGGAAGCGACACTCTCGTGCTTGATTTAAAACTGTTGCTACTGTTATTTGTTCAAGAATATCCTGTCCTGTCCTGTTTTGCTGTTTCACAACATCTAGAAAGATGCAGCGTAGGCATATACACTGAAGCAATTTCTAAAAGCCACTGCACAAACAGTGAAATGTGAAGATTCCGTTCTAAACGTACTTGCAGTCATCGACGAGTAATACGATGGTCAAGGTGGCACAATTAATGAATATTTTACGTCATTACGTCGTGGTGAAGTACATCAGTAGGAGCCGGCCACAGTGGCCGTGCGGTTCTGGGCGCTGCAGTCTGGAACCGCGAGACCGCTACGGTCGCAGGTTCGAATCCTGCCTCCGGCATGGTTGTGTGTGATGTCCTTAGTTAGGTTTAACTAGTTCTAAGTTCTAGGGGACTAATGACCTCAGAAGTTGAGTCCCATAGTGCTAAGAGCCATTACATCAGTAGGTAAACATCCGACTGCAAATTTACATGTTCGAAATTCGATGCCCTGGTTCTTTCCTTATGTTCTTCAATTAGCTATGTGCCTTGCATACCACCCATTGGATGTAGCCGCCTTTCTCGCCAACAACTTCTAAGGAACGATATCGTATCAACCGGCACACAGTGTATACAGGATTTAGGGACAACGAAGTGGTAGGTTCAACAGCCGAGAAGCTCTGTAGAATACCCTACGTAGAACAGTCAGTGTGCGGTTTTATATAAAGGCCCACTTTTTTGGTGTTTCAGCAGATATTTACAGTTTTGTTTTTGCATTGTGTACCTGGTGGAGTAGGAATTAAAAATCCATGGTCAAGAAATAGTCTTTGGCTCTGAGCACTATGGGACTCAACTTCTGAGGCCATTAGTCCCCTAGAACTTAGAACTAGTTAAACCTAACTAACCTAAGGACATCACACACATCCATGCCCGAGGCAGGATTCGAACGTGCGACCGTAGCGGTCTCGCGGTTCCAGACTGCAGCGCCTAGAACCGCACGGCCACTTCGGCCGGCAAATAATCTTTGATGTTTGCCGACGACACCGTAATTCTGTCAGAGATAGCAAATAACCTGGAAGAGCAGTTGAACGGAATGGGCAGTGTCTTGAAAGGAGGATATAAGATGAACATTAACAAAAACAAAACGAGGCTAATGGAATGGAGTCGAATTAACTCAGGTGATGGAATTAGATTACTAAATGAGACACTTAAAATAGTAGATGAGTTTTTCTATTTGGGGAGCAAAATAACAGATGATGGTCGAAGTAGAGAGGATATAAAATGTAGATTGGCAATGGCAAGGAAAGCGTTTATGAGGAAGAGAAATTTGTTAACATCGAGTTTAGATTTAAGTGTCAGGAATTCTTTTCTGAAAGTATTTGTATGGAATGTAGCAATGTTCGGAAGTTAAACATGGACGATAAATAGTTTAGAGAAGAAGAGAATAGAAGCTTTCGAAATGTGGTGCTACAGAAGAATTCTGAAGATTAGATGGGTAGATCACTTATGAGCATATACTGAATATAACTGGGGAGAAGAGGAGTTTTTGGCACAATTTGACTAAATGAAAGGATCTGTTGGTAGGACACGTTCTGAGGCATCAAGGGATCATCAGTTTAGTACTGGAGGGAAGTTCAGGGGGTAAAAATCACAGAGGGAGACAAAGAGATAAATGCACTAAACAGATTCACAAGGATGTAGGTTGCAGTAGTTACTCGGAGATGAAGAAGCTTGCACAGGATAGGGTAGCATGGAGAGCTGCATCAGACCAGTCTCTGGACTGAAAACCACAACAACAACCTGATTCATCCCCCCCCCCACCCCCCCCCCAAAAAAATAGTGCTCCTCACATCTTTTATGAGACGCAAAGTGTCGGTTACTTTCCCGTCAGTAACAAAATGATTTTTAAATCGGAATTTTGTATGCCCATTCGATAGAGCGCTCCCAGTTTAGCGCAATATTTGTTTTATTAATATGAATTAACAGAGACAGTAAAACGTGAAGATAAACAACAGTTCAGCGCGGACAGCACTGCCGTGGCTCGCGTGCCGACTACTATCGCCAAGCGTGTACCGCTACTGAGTAGCTGATGGATTGCTGTTTATTCTTCGTATGTTACTGTCCCTGACAATACATATCGATGTAACGAATGTCGGACTAGACTAATATGGGAGCTTTCTATAGAATGGGCACGTAAAATCCCTCTTTTAAAATAGTTTTGTTTGTAACTGGTAAGAAACAGACGCTCTCTTTTGACACATGACGTCGCATGATCGACGTGATGGGTACTATTTGTTTTGCCTGACTCTAGCTACACAATGCAAAAATGAAATGGCAAATATCTGCCCGAAACACCAGAGTAAATGCGCCTTACGACTCTTAGGAGATACACCCGGTGTATATAGCTTAGTGCCCTCTACTTCGCTCGCCTGGACTGTATAGCATGCAGAGATATTATTTTGTTTTTATTTATTCGAATTTTTATGTTGTTCACAAACTGCAACACCTTCTAAGTTTTCACCCTAGTTAATGCCATATAAGCATGCCTTTTCCAAATGTACCTCTGACCACAAAGCGATTCTGGTTGCTGGAGTCCAAATTTTTTGTTAATCAAGTCTTTTGCGTTCTTGTGGTGATATTTTCATAGCAAGTTTCATCCCCTAACAAATATTCTTTTGTATCTAACCTAGAAGTAAAATATCAATTTCCATAAATTTAGCTTTAAAAACTTTTTTAATGTAGCGAAATATTTTTTTTAAAATTTTCATCCCCTATTGCACTCCCTTAGGGGTTGAATTTGCAGAAATACTGAAACACATTTTTTTTATTTCTAAGTAAGAAGTCTAACACCAGTTGTCATAGATGCAGCCTTAAAAATTCTTTAATAGTTCTTTAGCAATTATTTATTTTTAAAAATCTTTCACCCAGTATTGTACACCCTTAGTCGTTGAATTTCCAAAAATGCAGAAATACGAATTTTTTTTCTGACGGAGAAACCAAATTCCAGTTTTCGTAGTTCTAGTTTCAAAATTCTCTTAATAGCGACATAGTTTCAAAACGCCTTTCATCCCCTATTTCACCTCCTTAGGAAATGAATTTTGGACAATTCTTTCTTAAACGACGCCTACAGAGTAAGGTCCACGCCCTGTCCAAACTTCAAGTTTCTGTCCTTAGCTGTTTTGGCTGGGTCATAATGAGCCAGTGAACCATTCTGAGCCTACTTCACCCCCAAAGGGCCGAATTTCCAAAAACAGTGAAATAAGTATTTTGGCATCTCTAACCGAAATTCCAAACACGTTTTCAAAGATTTAGCTTTAAAAATGCTTTCACAATGAAATATTTTCATAAAAAGTTTCAACCCTCCCCCCTGTTACACCCCTCGTATGGGATGAACTTCCAAAAACAGTGGCATGCCTATGTTTTATTATGACAGGGAAGCCAAACACAAATTTTCATACATTTAGCTTAAAAATGCTTGAAAAATGAAATATTTCCATAAAATCTTTCATCCTTCCTTTCTTCCTCATAGTAGTTGAATTTCCGAAAATAGTGAAAGACGTATTTTTTTATTTCTAATTGAGAACCAAATTTAAATTTTCATAGCTTTAGCTTTAAAAATGGTTTCATAATAAAATATTTTCATAAAACTTCTCATCCCCTATTTCACCCCCTTAGGGTTCATTTTCAAAAGCACTGTAACATGTTTTGTTTTATTTGTAACTGAAACGTCAAATACCAATCTTCATAGATACAGCTTTAAAAATACTGTAGTAGTTCTTTAATAATGATACATTCTCAAAAAATGTTTTCATCCACTATTTCAGCCTCATAGGGTTAAATATCAAAAAATGGTGGAACACACATTTTTTAAATTTCTGACCGAGAAACAAAATACCAGTTTCCGTAGGTCTACTTTCTGAATGACCTTAATAGCGACATTTTTTGTAAAAAAGAACCCTTCATCTATTTTACCCCCTTAGGGTTGGAGTTTCGAAAAATCGATTCTTAAACGACGCCTTCTACAAATTTCAAGTTTCTATTCTTAGCGGTTTGGGCTGGGAGATGAAGAGTCAATCAGTCAGTACACTACCTTTTATTTAGATATATACACAGCTGTTATTTTGTGGTCATCTAATTAGATTTTGTTTGTAAACATAAAGCTATGGCTAGAACAATTGGTAGAATTTGTTTTTTTTTTCTTTCAGTTGCGACCACAAAAATATTTTGTCCTCCAACAACCGATTCCGGTCAGTGGTGATTATCTTCAGGAACTGACACTTATTTCCTGCTTCGCTTTAGAGATCCTTTTGAATCTGTCTTAAACCAGACATGTCGCTATTTTCACAAGCTCCGACATTGTCGAGAATAAAAACAGTGGTAAGCCTGACTTGCGATAGAGAGACACGAATCTATCAACTGAAGCAGACAGTGAGAACCGAGATCTGTTGTTGGTCACAACTGACTCAAATCGATAGGACAGGACAGGAAAGAACGAAATTTTTTTGTCATCACGACTGGAAGAAAAATAAATAAATTCTTACCTTCGTGGACGACTGATTTATTTCTGAGTACAATTCGTCTTTTTCAATTTTGAGATGTTTGCAAACTGGTGCCAACCTGACAAAGGTCTCATCTGCGAATTGTGCTACAGTAGCACCCTGATGTCGGGAACGTCGTTTATACAGTGAGTCTAGGAGTAGCGTCTTTCACTAATAATCAAAACATCCTCGGTCGCGGGTTTGAACCACGCCAATGCTTAAATTTTGAATAAAAATAGTCAGCAATGGTGGCAGAAGACTTCCAGCTTAAGAAGTCACCCTCAGTCTGACACTGACCTTGTCAAAGAGAGCGGAGGAGCGAACTGAGTTTCAGGGCACTCTATTGCCCTTGCCGTGGGAAACTGTCCCTAAAATTCGGAAGAATCAGTAATGAGCAATGGCGTGAGGATGCAGAAGGCACTAAAACCCACTGCATTAAAAAGTCGTCAGCTGTATCCCGTGGTCTAGGGGTTGCGTCTTTGATTTATAATCAAAACGTTCTCGGTCTCGTGTTAGAAAACCGCGACCTCTTAAATTTTGTATAATAATCATCATTGGTGGCCGAAGATTTACGGCATAAGAAGTCACCCTCATTCTGCCAACGGCCTTGTCAAAGAGGGCGGAGGAGCGGACAGAGGTTCAGGGCACTCATTCTTCCCATAAAGGCGGAAGAATGAACAATGATCACCGGCGTGAGAATGCAGAAGGCAATGGACCACTGCATTAAAGACACATAACGTGTATCCACAGGACATGTGGCCTGTAATTGAAAAAAATGTCATGATGATCTCACAATTGGCAAAAGATTCCGAAATAGTCCCCCATTCAGATCTCCGGGAGCGAACTGCTAAGGGGAAGGTGACCATGAGAAAAAGATTGAATAATCAACGAAAGGATAACGTTCTACGAGTCGGGGCGTGGAATGTCAGAAGCTTGAACGTGGTAGGCAAACTAAAAAATCTGAAAATGGAAATGCAAAGGCTCAATCTATACTGTCAGCGAGATTGCACCGCTAGTTCCTGCTACTAATAAGGCGAGTACACCGTTCGTTTGATGCATATTTTTACGAGCTTCCAACAGGAGCGACTTATTTTCAGTTTTCTGTGTAGTTACTAGTTTATTTTTGTAATTTCTTGCGTGTTCGAGTGCTTAGTAGGCACAACCTTTTATTTCAATAACAGTGTAGTGTACAGTACCTCCCTTGCTATCGACTGTTGTATCGACCCTCGTATCGTACATGCTTTTGTTTGTTAGTTTAAAACAGCTCAGTGTCAGTTAGACAGTCAGTGAGAGAGCACTTCGATTTCCCGCTGCTAATAAGGCGAGTACACCGTTAGTTTGTTATATATTTTTGAGTGCTTCAAACAGGAGCGATTGCAGAAATGGATAGGAACTGTGTTGAGTACAAATGCGAGCTGAGTTGGCGACCCTCCGCTTACAGCTCCAGGCTGCGTTGGCGTCTTTCTTGTGTTGTGACCTGATATTTGTGAGTGTTTCGTATCGAGAAACTTAACCTCTTACCTATGTTTATATTTCGTGCTGACCAGTTGCAGTTGTAGCGGCGCATCGAAAGCTAAGTACTAATTAATTGTTTTTGTATAGTCGTTTATTTGGGAACCTTAGTAGTCTTCAACTGGTGTTCTTGGTGTTTTCTGGTTAAATAATTTCAGAAGAACTTTTTGGGAACTGTTTTCAGTTTCGTTATTGTGTCATTAGACGTTTGATTTTCATTCTGTGTTAGTCTTTTGTTATATTCCCATTGTTGTTGATTAATACTGTTAATAATAGTAGTTACTTCCCTTGTAGAGTAAGTTTGTGATTATTGTAGTCAGTTTTTTAACCTTCTTATTGTAGTAGCGGAACTTAGATGAAGTAGTTTTCTTGTTTCAATAACTGTAAAATTTTCCCATGAGTGAGAAGTGTGGGCTTTGCCGCAGGGTCGTGAGTAGTGGATTGCGGTGTGAGACTTGTTCGATGTATTTTCACTGGGGGGAATGCATTGGGGAAGCCAGTGGGCATTCTGGTGAGATCCTCTCCTGGAACTGCAGGTTATGTAGCAAGGGTAAGTTGATAGAGGAGCAGGAGCGTAAGATCTGTGTCCTCCAGGTGCAGTTGAAAAACGCACAGGAGGAGCTAGATAGGATGAGGAGGGAGCAGGGGGTTGGGGAATGGGAGCTGGCTGTTGGCAAGAGATCTGCTAGGAGAAGGAGATTTTCAGATAGTTTTACTATTGGTGTTTGCAATAGATATGACCAACTGTCAAAGTCTAGTGGAGAGGAATCTCTAGTAGCTGTAGATGTAGGAAGTATGCAGCAGACCTCAGCAGTTACGGTGGCTAGGAAAGTTGCAAATTCGAAGAGAAAGAAGAAGGTTCTGCTGTTAAGTAATTCTCATGGCAGAGGTGTAGGCCAGCAGTTGCAGGAAGGGTTGGGGAGTGAGTACCAGGTCACCAGCATTGTGAACCCTAATGCAGGATTGGCTCAGATGACTGTTAACATAGGGGGTTATGTAGGGATTTTACTAAAGAGGACCAGGTAGTGATTGTGGGTGGAGCTGGTAATAGTATTGATAGGGATGGGGAGTATGACATAGATGGTGAGCTGGAAAAGATAGCCACTCAGAATGGCAACACGAATATGCATTTCGTGGGACTGTTTAGGCGTCACGATCGGCCTAATCTTAATACAGCCGTCAGGCGTAATAACATGAGACTTGGGGGTGCGCTGATGACAGAAGGCATGGATCACATTTCAGTGGTGTCGGTGGAATCTATCAGCAGGACGGGTTTCACTAGACATGGCCTGCACCTCAACAGGTATGGGAAGGGGAGGTTGGCAAAACTTATAGGTGACAGCATAGGTGGGGGTGGTGGGATCACTCATGGTAAAATTCCTGTAGTAGTGGGTGTTACAGCTGCACCTTTTTTAGATTGAAGTCAGCTGATAGGTATTCCTGCTTAAGGGAAGTGTCTCTCTAACAAACGAACCACTTTCGACAAAGCTTAGGTATCCGAGTAATGAGGGAATTAGTATATTTCATCAAGGTATTAGAGATAAAGTTAGTGAACTGCTTATAGATGTTGACTATGAAATTATTGGTATATCTGAACACTTCTTAAATAAGGAGATAATTCAGAGGCTTCCTTTACCAGGATATAGGTTGGCTGGCAGCTTTTCTAGGAGCTCTTTGCGGTGTGGGGGAGTAGCCATGTATGTGAAAAACGGCATCCCATTTGAGTCAATTGATGTTTTTAAGTACTGCACTGAAAAGGTGTTTGAATGTTGTGCAGGTGTGGTTAAATTTAGTGGAGCTAAACGTCAAACTGTTGTTATTTATAGTTCCCCAGACTCCGATTTCACATCATTTTTGCTAAAGCTAGAGGAGGTTCTTGGTTCACTTTATAGGAAATACAAAAAATTAGTTATATGTGGTGACTTCAGTATTAATTGTATAAGTGATTGTTCAAGGAAAAGGATGCTGGTAGACCTCCTTAATTCATATAATCTTATGCAAACCGTTTTCTTTCCAACGAGAGTGCAAGGGAACAGTAGAACAACCATAGACAACATTTTTGTTCATTCCTCATTACTAGAAGGGAATTCTGTTAGCAAAAAGGTGAATGTCCTTTCAAATCAAAAGATTTTTGTGCTGCAACACATGTTAAATATAGTTATCAACTTTTTAGGAAAGCTGATCCAGTTGCTGTAGAGACCTTTATAAACCTTATCAAGGAACAAGAGTGGCAAGATGTTTATAGTGCTGATACAGTAGACGACAAGTATAATGATTTCCTCAAGACTTTTCTCGTGCTCTTTGAAAGTTACTTTCCGTTAGAACGTTCAAAACAGGGTACTAGCACAAACCGGTTGGTCCCGGCGGAGATTCGAGTCCTCCCTCGGGCATGGGTGTGTGTGTTTGTCCTTAGGATAATTTAGGTTAAGTAGTGTGTAAGCTTAGGGACTGATGACCTTAGCAGTTAAGTCCTATAAGATTTCACACACATTTGAACATTTTGAACTAGCACAAACAGGCAGCCTGGGTGGCTGACTAGAGGGATAAGAATATCTTGTAGAACAAAGTGGCAATTATATCAAAACGTTAGAAACAGTCAAAATCTAAATGCAGCAGCCCATTACAAACAGTATTGTAAGGTGCTTAAAAACGTTATTGGGAAGGCAAAAAGTATGTGGTATGCACATAGAATAGCTAAGTCTCAGGATAAAATTAAAACCATATGGTCAGTCGTAAAGGAAGTAGCTCGTCTGCAGAGACAGGTCGAGGATATAGAATCAGTGCGTAGTGGGAATGTCCGTGTTACTGATAAGTTGCATATATGTACAGTATTTCATAATCACTTTCTGAGTATAGCAGGTGAACTAAATAGAAACCTAGTCCCAAAGGGAATCATATAGCGCTCTTAGAAAAAAGTGTTCCGAGACTGTTACCTGAAATGCTCCTCCATGATACTTACAAGAGGGAGATTGAGTTAATAATTAAATCACTAAAGAGCAAGAACTCTCATGGATGTGACGGTGTATCTAGCAGAATACTGAAGTATTGTTCTATGTATGTTAGCCCAGTACTTAGCCATATTTATAATTCTTTCTTTAGGAGTGGTCGGTTTCCTGACCGATTAAAGTACTCGGTAGTGAAGCCACTTTATAAAAAGGGAGACAGGGATAATGTTGATAATTTTAGACCTATTTCTATGCCATCGGTGTTTGCTAAAGTTATCGAGAAGCATTTAAATTCACATAAGTTGCTGTCAGATGTACAGTTTGGTTTTAGAAATGGTTTAACAACTCAAAATGCTGTATTCTTTTTTCTCTGTGAGGTTTTGGACGCATTAAATTAAAGGTTGCGAACGCTAGGTGTTTTCTTCGATTTAACGAAGGCTTTTGACTATGTTCAACACAAAATATTACTGCAGAAGTTGGACCATTATGAAGCAAGGGGAGTAGCTTACAACTGGTTTGCCTCTTACTTTAAGAACAGAAAGCAGAAAGTAATTCTCCGCAATATTGAGAGTGGTAGTGATGTTCAGTCCCAATGGGGCACTGTTAAGTGGGGCGTTCCCCAAGTGTCGGTGCTGGGGCCACTGCTGTTTCTTATTTATATAAATGATATGCCTTGTAGTATTACAGGTGATTCAAAAATATTTCTGTTTGCTGACGACACCAGCTTGGTAGTGAAGGATCTTGTATGTAATACTGAAACAGTATCAAATAATGTAGTTCATGAAATAAGTTCATGGCTTGTGGAAAATAATTTGATGCTAAATCACAGTAAGAGTCAGTTTTTACAGTTTCTAACTCACAGTTCAACAAGAACCGATATTTTGATCAGACAGAATGGGCATATTATAAGCGAGACGGAACAGTTCAAGTTCCTAGGCGTTCGGATAGATAGTAAGCTGTTGTGGAAAGCCCATGTTCAGGATCTTGTTCAGAAACTAAATGCTGCTTTATTTACCATTAGAACAGTATCTGAAATAAGTAACAGTTCAACACGAAAAGTAGTCTACTTCGATTATTTTCATACTCTCCTATGGTATTATTTTTTGGGGTAATTATTCTGATTAAAAAAGGGTATTTTTGGCTAAAAAACGGGCTGTTCGAGCTATGTGTGGTGTAAGTTCAAGAACCTCTTGTCGACCCCTATTCAATAGTCTGGGAATTCTGACATTGCCCTCACAGTATATATTGTCTTTAATGTCGTTTGTTGTTAGCAATATTAGCCGGCCGCGGGGGCCAAGCGATTCTAGGCGCTTCAGTCCGGAACCGCGCGACTGATATGGTCGCAGTTTCGAATCCTGCCTCGGGCATGGATGGTTGTGATGTCCTTAGGTTAGTTAGGTTTAATTAGTTCTACGTTCTAGGGGACTGATGACCTCTGATGTTAAGTCCCATAGTGCTCAGAGCCATTTGAACCATATTTTTTTTTGTTAGCAATATTAGCTTATTCCCAGGAGTTAGCAGCTTTCACTCAGTTAATACTAGTCAGAAATCAAATCTCCATGTGGAATGCACTTCCTTGACTCTTGTGCAGAAAGGAGTGCAGTATTCTGCTGCATCCATTTTCAATAAGCTACCACAAGAACTCAAAAATCTTAGCAGTAGCCCAAACACTTTGAAGTCTAAACTGAAGAGTTTCCTCAGGCTCAGTCCTTCTGTTATGTCGAGGAGCTCCTGGAAGAGCTGAAAAATTAAGCAAATTCCAGTGTTACATTGTAGATTTTCTTTATTTAACTTACGACTTGTCGCCTGAATATGTTTCTTATATTTCATTTTATCTGTTTCTACTATCGTGTTATAATTTCATGTACTGACTCTTTCCATGACCATGGAGACTTCTCCTTAATCTGGTCCCACGGAACAATAAATAAATAAATAAAAATAAAAAAACACAGCTTGAGGCTGCTGCCAAGGGATGTCACTGTGAGGGATCGAGCACGGGGATGCGAGAGACGTCGATCACGTCCCACGTGTCCCCCGTTCGGTACACTGCTGTGGCCACCCCGGTACTGCCTGCACTGAGATTGAACCCTCACCCGTGGCCGAATGGGAGATCATTCCAAAGCCTGGCAGGCAGCGAAAAAACAAATGACTCTGAGCACTATGCGACTTAACTTCTGAGGTCATCAGTCGCCTAGAACTTAGAACTACTTAAACCTAACTAACCTAAGGACATCACACACATCCATGCCCGAGGCAGGATTCGAACCTGCGACCGTAGCGGTCACGCGGTTCCAGACTGAAGCGCCTTTAACCGCACGGCCACACCGGCCGGCAGCGATAAAACTTTCCGAGGGGCCGATCGTAGGGCCGCCCTGGTTCGTTAGACGAACAGGTACCGGGAGTTATCCATGGCTGACGATATCTTTGAGCCGGATGCAATCGTCCACCCTGTTCCAGAGGAAGCTTCTTGGCCCACAAGGTTTGGTCATTCATAGAGGGTGGGTTTGCTGGTAGATGGGAGCTCCCACGTTAGGGGCGTAATGGGGCCCCTTAGGAACATGGCTGCCAAGGACGGGAAGAAAGCCAGTGTGTATTCCGGAGGGAGTCATTCCGGATGTGGAAAGGGTGCTTCCGGATGATATGAAGATTACAGGGTGCACCCAACTGCAGGTGGTGGCTCATGTCGGTACCAATGACGTGTGTCGCTTTGGATCGGAGCAGATTCTGTCTGGTTTCGGGCGGCTAGCGGAAATGGTAAAGGCTGCCAGTCTTGCTTCCGAGATTAAGGTGGAGCTCACCATCTGCATCATCGTCGATAGAACCGACTGAGGTCCTTTGGTGCATAGCCGACTGGAGGGTCTGAATCAGAGGCTCAGGCGGTTCTGTTACCGTGTAGGCTGCAGATTCCTTGACTTGTGCCATCGGGTGGTTGGTTTCTAGGTTCCACTTAATAGGCCAGGAGGCGGCTACACGGGTAGCGGGGACTGTGTGGAAGGGACTGGGTGGTTTTTTAGGTTAGAGGGTCTCAGGGAGCCACAGAAGGGGCGTCCGTCTAAAAGTGGGCAGGTAGAACACAGTAAGGTAGTTGTAGAAACGATTGGTATTGTAGCTGTAAATTGTCGTAGCTGTGTTGGGAAAGATCCAGAGCTCCAAGCCCTAATATAAAGCACTGAAGCTCAAATAGCTGTAGGGACAGAGAGCTGGCTAAAGCCGGAAGTATGTTCAGCCGAAATTTTTTCAAACGATCTAACAGTGTTCAGAAAGGATAGATTAAATACAGTTGGTGGTGGAGTACTTATTGCTGTCAGAAGTGGTTTGCCTTGTAGCGAAACTGAAGTAGATAGTTCGTGTGAAATAGTTTGGGTAGACGTTATATCTGACAATCGGGCTAAACTATTAACTGGATCGTTCTACCGGCCCCCCGACTCAGAAGATATAGTTGCTGAACAGTTCAAAGAAAACTTGAGTCTCATTTCAAATAAGAACCCTTCTCATACAATTATAGTTGGTGGTGACTTCAATCTACCCTCGATATGCTGGAAAAATTATACGTTTAAAGCCGGCGGCAGGTACAAAACGCCATCCGAAATTGTACTGAATGCTTTCTCAGAAAATTATTTTGAACAATTTGTTCATGAGCCCACTCTAAGCGTAAATGGATGCCAAAGCATGCTTGACTTTTAGCAACAAATAATCCTGGAGAAATAGTGAGTATTGTGACGAGTACAGAGATTAGGCAGTTGCTGCTAGGCTGAATACCGTAACACCTAGAACCATTAAGAAGAAACACAAATTATATCTATTTAAAAAAGCTGATAAAAATTATCTTAACGCCTTTTTAAGAGACATTCTTCACTCCTTCCGATCTGATCATATAAGTGTAGAAATGTTGTGGAATGTTTTCAAAGAAATAGTATCGACAACAATTGTGAGATATATACCACATAAATTAATAAGTGATGGTACTGATCCCCCATGGTACACAAAACGGGTCAGATCGATGTTGCAGAAGCAACGAAAAAAGCTGCGGTGTCCAGGTTCGATGGGCAACGAACTTTGTGGCTCTCGCAGCTAGCACCTCACAATCCTACAGCGTGTTAACGTCACCAGCGGTCCCGGCCTAACCCTCGCACCACGGAGGCTTCCTCGCTGCTCTGTCCCAACCGACCGACTCTTGCAGCGCTCAGACAGCATTAAAATAGCTGCTCAGTCAAAACCACACAAGCTAC
The DNA here is from genome assembly GCF_023898315.1 of Schistocerca nitens. NCBI lineage: Eukaryota > Metazoa > Arthropoda > Insecta > Orthoptera > Acrididae > Schistocerca > Schistocerca nitens. Next base: position 200,822,989 of record NC_064615.1, on the reverse strand, counting down.
ACAAGGTTTCACGAAAACACTTGCACAAACAACTCGAACAATACTAAAACCAGTGACTGTGGAACAACAAAGACGAATCACAAGTCGACACACACGAAGAACCCAGAAGCGATTGGCGACCAAACACACGCTGTCCGATGAGACGACCCACGGAACGACCAAGCAAGGTCGTGCCCACTCAAGTCATGTGTGTCGGCAATGGTTGGGCGAGTCATGACAGTCTGGACCTCACTGCTGCTCCGTCCCCACTGAACTCCCGTCACACGAAGACCCGGAAATACTAGTGGTCGCTCCAAAGATAGTACGACAGCTTATCGATAAGCGCTGCTGCTGCCACTCACGGGCAGGCAAGCCAGCAACTTAGTGACGCCAGTAAATCGAATAAGAAACGGGACGGCAGTACCGCAAAGACAAGGTGTCAAGAAATAAACGGCAAAACTGTCCATTGACGTGGAAGCTGCGATCGGTAAAAACCACCTACCTGGCTTTTGTATAGTTATTTGCTGCTCAGAGGCAAAATGAAGTAATATTTACACATTTCCTGATAGTATGTGATTTAACGGATATACCTGGAAGTCCCAGGTTTAGCTCCTAGTAGGAGCGGTGATTTTTCCTAGTTTCATTCCTTCCAGGACGGCTCTAAGTCCAGTCAGTGTCATGTCTTATTGATTACTTCTCTTTCCCGGGGTGCGGGGAGCGGTAAAAGGCAGTTGAGGTGATGGGTTCGCCCCCACTCCCCCCCCCCCCCCCCCCCCCGCCGCCTCCCTCCTAGCGCCGCGGCGAAAATAGGCCGTACTGTACCTGCAGTCATGCCAGATGATAAATTTAATCGCGCTAGGGAGCTGGGGTGTCCAGAGGAGCTGTACAACTGCCTGAGAAACTATTGCCGCGAGAGACACGCTCCTTTAATATGCCCAAGAAAAGGAATTACGAAGACAATAACAAAGGGCTGTTCTCAGGGTTCACTGCGTGGTCCATAGTTTTGAAATGTAGCATGGAGCCCGTGCTACAGAAGTTACATGACAGCAGTAAAGTAAGAGGACTGCTAGCATTTGCAGATGACATGCTGTTCCTTGTGGGTGGTGGCTCCAGAAGAATTATAGTGGACAAATGTAATGCAGAGCTCCTTGAACTTCAAGGATGATGTCGATAGGTCAAATTGTCAGTAGCGCCTCACAAAACTAGGTACCTTCTGCTGAAAGGGAAGCCAGCAAGAAACCCTGCGATAACAGGATGTGACGATTAGAAGCGCAGTAACGAGACATCTAGGGCCACTCTTGGACGAACGTCGTAACATTGCTTATCATATAGAGGAGGCAGAGAAAGGTAGAAATGCGATGAACGAAATTATAACCATTACAGATACGCTGTTTCGGCTTCCCTTGAAAACAGTCAGATTATACTGTCACTCTATATTTGCATCAGTGTAGGATATGGTGCGAGCGTTTGGGCTCTTAGATTGCAGCTTGTGAAGGTAGCCTCATTAGTGAGAATAGTTCAGCGAGGAATGCTGTCAATTGCAAGATTAACTGGTGCCTACTACACTGCCCCGAATGATGCATTCTTAAGAATTCCAAAAATATGACCATTGGACTTGGAAATTAGGAAAAGGGGAGCCCTTTATTAGTTATACAGAGGAATCAAATTGCGGTACGGAGGGTACTTGGAACTTAGGCCAGTACGAAAACGTTAAAAACGGATCGTACATCAGAACTGTGGCAAAATGACTGGGGCACTTTAGGCACAGGTAGTAGAACGTGAATTTCACTGTAACATCAGGGAGAGACTAATAATGAGATTACTTAGCCCGTCGAATGGACTGATACATTATCTCAGCGATCTTTTCTAGTACGCTACGTATCTATACAAAATTAAGAGACAGATAAATGATAGTTGCAGTGTGGGCACTCGCGTCGTGAGACTGTGCTCTCTACGAAGACGCGGCGATTAATGGCCGTCAGGTATTAAGGATTTTGGGCCCCAAAGCAGCACAGAGGAGCGAGTCGACGAGGTGCATTTGGACGACACTGCAGCCGCAGTATCCAGGAAGGCCAAGGAAGATTTTTCGAGGCATTCCACCACGCCTCAACGTGCTGCCATCCCGGCTGGACAACAGAAAACAACTTAGGTCGGCGAACACTGGGTTTTCAAGAATTTACACTGCGTTGGTGCAAGTTACCACGGAAGTGTGAATTGAAAGACGTCGAAGTGAAACGTGGAATCGTTTGTTATAGTGGAAATGCTGCTGACGTGTTGCCCTATCCCAAGGAATCCAGTGAACATTGGCTGGTGATCGGGTTGCACGAGGGCGGATCCAGGAGCGGCAACAATCATCTACAGTTTAAATTCGCCAAGATAAGCGAACTGAAACAGAACAGATTCTGTAGTACTAACACTAGTGTTAGTAGTTGGATATTTCGTTTAAGGGTTCTATTGCAGTTCTGTAGTGGTAGAAGCAATTGTATTGTTAGCTTTTTGTAGTGTATTTTTTAAAATTAAGTACCAGTAACAGATAATTAGTATATCATTCATTATTATCCACGAGAATGTGAGTTGTATGGCCTATTTTAGCTTGTCAGGTAACAGGCTGTGTTTGTGAAGATTCTTTCTCCAGCGACAGCAACCGTCAGAGTGTAAGACTTGTAACGTGTGGACATGAGTGCGTCTCACCGTCCACAAGCGCATTCAGTTTGCTGACAGGGTAGTCCAGAATTGTACTTTCTGAAAAATATACGTTTCTAATAATTTTATTTATACTAGACTTTTATGCATACAAACCTGGGCACTTATTACCACGCTGTCTTTCCATCTTGAACAACAACATCGACTTTAACTGAATATATCCTGAGAATTTAGTTCACGACTCGCCACTGACCACACAGAGATTTACATTACTTGTCCAAAAAGACTTTTTATTTGTTCTGCACACTGAATATGTTGTAGTCCAATTTTTCAAGTTTGCATAGCCTTGTTTTTGAATTCAAGTGAAGTGCAAAAATTGTATAATATTTCATTAAAAATTCTTAACTCCGTTGGCAAATTTTGTGTAATATATTTTTAGTATGTGTGAGTTCTAATATCTCGAAAATTTAATTTAAGAACATTATAATTATTTTTCTTACTGTTAAATAAGCCAATTTAAAATAAATTCAGTATTCGCTATATTTAATCCAGTCGAACGTTCCAGCACTTAGCGAACACCACAAAACCCTCGTACTCAAATGGAGCCTCATTTTCGTAAGTGCGCAGTTCTAGAGTCGTTTTGACTGGGTACTTTGCCACACTAAGCTTACTCCAATACATCACAACACTGTAATTGAGCGAAGTGGGAAAATGGTTGGGGCACTGAATTCGTTTTCGGAAGGAGTGGTGTTCGAATCCAGATTAAGTTTCTTGTGGTTTCCCTAAATCTATAAACGTCATTCTTTTGAAGCAGATACGACAGATTTTTTTCTCTGTTCTCCTCCAGATGCTAAACTACATTATCCTCTTTTACTCGCTACGGTGTACAGTTTAAATCTATCAGAACAGCATACTCTCGGCTGAAAAGTGACAGATTCGTTGTGTATGGTGGATTTAATGGACGCTTTCGACACTGGCTAAATCCCTATTGTACAGTTATAAAAAAACTGGTATTTGGACACTTTTGTAAACTGACGTGTGTCCTGTGTCTTGTGTCACATGCTTTAATTTCGACACACAGATCTGAAGAAGCTCTCGTTGGCAAGTTAAATTAGTAAGACAACAAATAATGTCAAACCTTTGTGTTTACGTTAATTTTGAACGGCGTGTGCGTCCAATGCAGACAATGCCTCTTCGTTGTACATGTACAGTCGTGGACAAAACGAGCGAGACCCCTCGCCTTTCCGTTATGCTGATCCGCACGGCTTTAAAGTCTGCTACACAGCATAACAGGCAAGGCGACGAAGTGCTACCAACATACTATGCGCAGGCGTGAAATTGACAAACTATCTGAACTTTTTTAGACTGTATTCCATAATTTGTAAGACTATATTAATGCTGATTAGTGTGTTAAATACAACACGTAAATATAAGACAGAACTGAAAGAACAAACGCTAACTGGTATGAACTGGACAAATAAAAATGAATTTCAACTTATCGAGATGACTTAACTGTTTCAGTAAGACAAAGAACCCCAGATCGTTACGAAGTAGCAAAATATTATCCGCATTCGGCCGCGAAACGGTCTGTGTCAACGTTCAGACCAGTCATACTGGATTACCGTTGCTGACCTACCATGAAAGTGTGCAAATTTAGCAATGCGTGAAGATTCATAACGAAATTCAGTTAAAAATCATTCAGTGCCACGCTTAAGTCAATTCCATTATTGACAGAAGCGGAAAAAGTAGGCAGTAACATGTATGAAATTCTACAAGAGTGTCATATTGACATGCACAGGGCGCCAGTACAGAATAAAGGTAGCGATAAAACGTATTGGGTGCGCGAGAATTTCTTAAAATTGCTTTACTGATATTCTACCTGCCTCCATAGAGATTAGAACCGAAAACAAACCAGACCTTCCTTTCACTATGCTAGCAGACAACCTAGGCAAACAGCCCTCTATTATTACCCCAGACATGAACAAGCAGGCAATTTCGAAATGAAAATCTGCAGTTTCTGTTGCATAGAGCTTTCTGGACTCAAAAACATGAATTTTCTTCCTTTATGTCACCGCTTATGTGACAATCATTCGGGATGTTTATCGAAATAACAAATTACTGTTATTAGAGAGTAAATTTTGTAGGATAATTCTGCACCACCCCAGGAAATAAACGGCTACATAGCTGCCAAACGTATTCTGCATTGTTTCGAATTCTCCACTAGACTCGCCACAGCCAGAAAACGTTCATTAGCAGAAGTGTTTCTTAAGCTAGCTAGCAATGAGAATGTTCGTACTTCTAAAACGCGGTGGCATTAATACTGGGATGTGAATTACCACGTGTATAGGCAAATACATTCTATTTGCATTCCTGTAAACGTGATTTGGATCGAAAACGTAGCTACGACTAATATGCTTATGTATCGACAGCAACTAGAACATTTCGAATAAAGAGTAGCGGGTGTTATTTATGCGGCCCTCATCTTCAGTGTTTTCGTTGTTAGGATTTCGTCACCTAAACCGGTAAAAACGGAACCCTACTAGTCTCACTTTCTTGACCGTCTATCGGTCTACCCAACCCTTAAAACCCGTTTACCTCCAGAACGGGTGCACATAATAAGCGGAAATGTATCGCACTTCTTGCTGTAACCGGTCCCATGCTGGTGTAAAAAAGTGAGCTTCTATGTCAACGCAATCAAAAGATACGACGGTTTATGTAAAGAAAATTTACGCGAAAGGTCAACAAATGGCTTCAAGAACTATGCGACCTAACTGCTTAGGTCATCAGCCCCTAGACCTAGAACTACTTAAACCTAGCTAGCCTAAGGGCATCACAGACATCTATGCCCGAGGTAGAATTCCAACCTGCGACTGAAGCAGCCGTGCGGTTCGTCACTGAAGCGCCTGGAACCGCTCGGCCACCGCAACGCGGCGAAACCCTACTCACCTCATGTATAATGATAATATATACTGTCTAGTGAGGATAAACTGTATTCGCCAGCAACTCAGATCGTTTGCTCACGGAACTTTTACGAAGCTACATTCAAACTTTGTCGAAGTCGTCTGCAATATCCATTACAAACACCCTAGGAACTTCGTATGCGATATCCACTTCTGAAGACGCTGGCAGATACTGCAGTACTATAACAAGTAGGTGGGAATTTATTGTTATTGGTCCACGCATGACACTTTATTTCAATATCAATTTAACGCGCCTAGGTGTTTGTATATGCCTGAAACTATTGAACAAAAAGTAAATAAACAACAAACGAGCCGGCCGCGGTGGTCTCGCGGTTCTAGGCGCGCAGTCCGGAACCGTGCGACTGCTACGGTCGCTGGTTCGAATCCTGCCTGGGGCATGGATGTGTGTGATGTCCTTAGGTTAGTTAGGTTTAAGTAGTTCTAAGTTCTAGGGGACTTATGACCACAGCAGTTGAGTCCCATAGTGCTCAGAGGCATTTGAACCATTTTGAAACAGCAAACAACTTCGATGTTTAAATCAAATGAAAGTCACATGTCGTAATTAAAACATAATTTCGTCGTCACATCTACATGACTACATCAACAGGATTTCTTGGCAATCCGGACTTACGTGCCTGGCAGAAGGTTAGGGTTATTTCTCTACCGTCCCACTCATTAACAGTGTGCGGGAAAAAGGACCACTTAAATCTTTTCTTGCGAGCCTTGAATTACATTATTACTATGGTTTCTTCCTGTGTTCCCGAGGAAATACCCCGATCTTGCTGAAACTTCGCTCAGTGAAAGCGGGGACAAAATAAGCGAACACGTGTCTCGGCTTATCTGCTTACACTCTACCGCTTCTGAGAAAACGACGGTCAAAGTTTTCAATGCGCTGTTACTATAGTGTAGACACCTCTTAGCGGGTAAGCATTCAACTGGAGCGGTGGCTCTGCGGCTACCATAGCGATTTCTGAACTTTGCGCTGCGAGTTCGAAACCCGGTTTTTCCTTTTTTTCCCCTCACTCTCTGAATTATCTACGAATGTTTATTCCAATTTATGTTGAAACACTGTTGTCGTTATTCGTCAGTTAATTTACTGTGTAAAGAAATAAGTTAAAAAGGGAACACACAGTGCGTAGTGGGGCGATCACTCTGTTGTAGAAATAATTCAGAAGCCAAGATCGCTTAAATATTGTTTAGTGGATAACCGGTTTCAACACACTAAAGGTGCCATCATCGGATCTGAATGTAGATTAACATTTATAAAATATTTGGTTATAACGATACATGAGGCAGCCCAGATGATGTTAGATCAGCTTGTCTCATTCGTTTATTACTTTTTAATTCATTAATTACACATAAAGTTAATTGGCGAATAATGACAACATTATTTCAACATAACTTAGAAAAAAACATTCGTAGATAATTCTGATAGAGAGGCAGGAAAATAAAATAATTAAAAAACCCAATATGGTATCGAACACGGGAATCAGTGTTAAGAAGGAACGACGGTAGCCACCGCTTCAATTGCGTTCTCGGCTGCAGAAGGTATCTACACTAGAGCAACAGCGCGTTGATAACTTTGACCGTCGTTTTCTCGGAAACGGTCGAGTGTCTGCAGATAAGCCGAAACACATGTTCGCTTATTTTGTCCTCTCCTTCACTGAGCAAAGTTTCGGGACAATCAGCCTATGACGTTTGGCGAGTTCCCCTCGCTCGTCGAGTCGCTTCTTACGCCCGGCGAGAATTATGTATGCCTCCGAGTAAACTGCGCCACCTGGAAACACGGCGAGCGGGGATAAACACGTTTTCCTTCTTATAAGGCAACCTTCTACAGATAATATTCACGAAGTGTTCTTCAGGTTGCCTCAGATATTTCAGAAATGTTTCTTGCGTCAGGCCTGCCGCATATGCAAAACGTAAACATTTCATTTCATGTAATATTTATCAGGATAAGACATGACAAGAGTGGACCAGTCCCTTCTGAGAAAAATTAGAGATTCTAAGTTGCTCCACTATGTAATGACACGGGCACGGGCTTGCGATCTGTCTTTTATGCCATCGATTTCCGTGTTACACATACTTGGCCACTGCGTTGCGGCTGCCATCTTGGAGGAGGCAGTCTGTTTCCTGCCAGCGCTGTTTCCGCAGCCAATATTAACCGCGACGAATCATTCAGTCAACGCTAAATGGCCCATCTGGCTGAGGCAGACAAGGGCGCTATAATACTCCATGCAGAGGGATCTTCAAATGCCGACATAGCAAGAACTATGGGTCTTCACAAGTCGACGGTAGCCAGGTGGATCAGACGAAAGGAAGAGAGTGGTAACTTGAATGGGAGGCCTCATGGCCGTCGCCGCAAAACAACGCAAGCTCAGGATCAGCAGATACGCCGTTTCAGTGAGAACCACCCATTTGTCAACGCACGACAAATCAGCAAATTCATGAAGCTTGGAATGAGTTACTTGAATCTCCTAGTTCTGTGGCTCGAGTTGTGGGCTCAATGCCCAACAGACTTCCAGCTGTTGTGGAAGCCAAAGGAGGCTATACGCGATTTTTTTTTACAGACTTATGTTTTATATAATTTCAAGGAAACGCAATAAGTGGAATGGGGACAAACAAATTAATTCACAGCAAGATATGTAATATTTAATTTGATAAGAGAAGAAATACTCACCTTATATATTCATTCAGTCTCTATAAAATACGTGACACACGTGTGTATGCAAGAAGGGTACAAAACAGTTCAGCACAAAATAAAAATGTTGAGGAGAAGCTCCCCGATGAAGACGTAATTGCAGAACAAAGGTTGGGCTAGAAGGAGAGGTAAGGAGGCCCGAAAAAGCAGAACAAAATCAAATACCCAATTGACTTTGAGTAGTTGTCGCAGCAAAGGGCGGTTGGTATATGCGATTCGGAGCAACTGTACAAGAATAGTTTTATTTACTGATTTTTGAGGCTTTATTTTGTGACGGCTAAACAGTGCTGCATCATGAGACCCGCTATTTTTCCACATGTGGCTAAACATCAGAGCTGAAAAAATTTTGAGAGGTACCGAAGTTCTCTGGAAGAGTAAAGTGTTTTAGACAAGAAGATGATTTTTAGTTCATTTCATTTTAACCATTCACACTATGCTTCGACATTCTAATCTTTGATTTCATTTTATTATTACGTATCTTTCCTTCAGTGAAAGACAACGGTAGTAAGTTTCAAGATATGAAGAATAACTGGAAGTTTTTAATTTGTGGAATAGCGTATTTAACAGTTCATATTTTCAACAAATCTGTAGGTATAGGACATATTAAGAAGCAAGTAAAAATGGCACTGTGGAAAGATCAGGTTGGCCTCTAAAGGGTAACGACGGTAAAATAGCAAATACTAAACAATGGGTAACAACTATTGTTGATGGTGAGTAGCCGTAATCGATATGTCACTTTTCCGTAATTGTATTTCTGAAGTTTATCGTCAATCCTAGGACTGACATCGATACTCTGTTTTACGTAAAGAATACAACCTTCAAAATTTATTTAGCAGCGCAGAATATTAAATCACAGTTTACAGATCAGGAACCTAATCCAACTGCCTTTAATTTTATTCTCACGGATGACTTTGGGACAGTAAATAACAAGAGAAATAACAAAACTCTCAGAATCAATATATAGAATTCAAGTGTCCAGTGGATTCAAAAGTTTGCTATAATAGCGATTAATTGCTTTTACAGACTCCTTCATGCCTACATTTTCTATCAGACAATGTTTGAAACTAGGACTAAGAAGGTAAACAATTTTTCCACAAATTGTCAAATTGGAAGTCGGAGAGACAGTTACACAAATTACGATGACAACAAACGTTTTTCAAGTAAACTGATCACAGGAGGAATCCAACGCATTTATTGTGAGTTACATGCACAGTATGTAAACTGGCAACGCCACCAACACACAATACCACTAACAAGGGAACATCCCCATCGCGCCGCCCTCAGATTTAGTTATAAGTTGATACAGGGGATAGGCCTTGAAAAACTGAACACAGATCAATCGAGAAAACAGGAAGAAGTTGTGTGGAAGTATGAAAAAAATAAGCAAAATATACAAACTGAGTAGTCCATGCGCAAGATAGGCAACATCAAGGATAGGGTGAGCTCAGGAGCGCCGTGATCCCGTGGTTAGCGCACGCAGCTGCGGAACGAGAGGTCCTTCCGTCAAATTTTCCCAGGAGTGAAAAGTTTAATTTTTATTTTCAGACAATTATTATCTGTCCGTCCGTCTGTCCGATGCGAGGTAACCGCGCCGTAGTATGATGACGCTACACCTAAAAAACATCGAAAGACATGACGTCAGTCGACTATAGCGCACGGAAGAGAGAGTATTCCTGCTAATGAGGCTCCCTGGCTGGCAGTTAACTGTTCGCTACTTTGGACGAGAGTGCATTAAATACGTGCGATGCATTGCGTGGGCAATATGAATCCAGCAAATATAGCTCGTGACTCCAATAACAATGTCAATGAATATTTTCCGAACTGTAAGGCATCGGAAAGTTCCTTAAGGGATCGAACGATTGTCGAACATTTGTATGATTATTTCCTACATTTGTTGAATAACAGTACGTGTGGTGATGATTGTCTGAAAATAAAAAAAATCAAACAACTAACCCGAGGGAAGACTTAAACCAACGACCTCTCGTTCTGCAGCTCCTCACGCTAACCACGCGACCACTGCGCTCCCGTGCTCAAGCTATCCTTGATGTTGCTTATCATGCACACGGACTACTCAGTTTGTTTGGTTTGAATATTTTTTTCATAGGTCCACACAACTTCTTCCTGTTTTTCGAATGATCTGTGTTCAGTTTTCAAGGCCTATCCACTGTGTCAACTTATAACTAAATCTGAGGAGGGTGCGATGGGAAGGTTCCCTTGTTAGCTATGAAACAACTGTAGCAAAACGGAGCATCCTCGTTATCCATGTGATGGATAAGACGACTAATTCGCAACATAAATGTCAATGTAAGCATCAGTTTCTGTTGGAACGTGCTTCCCGGACCAAATAACATACATTTCCTACGTCTTCAATGCGAATCATGTAGCAAATGTAATTTAAAGGACATAAAAATATCGAGTGAATTTACTAAAATAATTATGAACCACTTGAATTTGCATTCAACAGGCAATGTTCAGAAGTCTGGTGTAGGAGTACTGCATGCTCTAATTCGAAACAACAAAAATCAACAGAGTAACTATTATTGAACGTCATCAGGTCACTCATCGAGCATTCCTATGCAGTACTGTTACTGGTGACGTGTTATGATGCCTTTATCGTTAACTTCCTAAGAAGAAATGAAAGGCTGAGCCCCACCAAAAGACGTAAACTCGAGGAGAGAGTTGCGTGAATATATTATTTTACATCTGATAAATCCAAAAGTGTGTTTTGGGCTACGAATTCTGCCCCCAGGGTGTGTGCAACACAGCTGGAATTTGTTGCCAACAACTGAGTCACCTTTCGGTCACAGTGTAAGAAAATCGAGCAACAAAACTACATCACCTGTGCTACTGCATGATAACGCACTATGTTGATTTGAGAAACAAAACTATCCAGGAGATTGATAGGAAAGTCGTCTCTCAGGCACATTTGTATTGATAGGGAAGTCCTCTCTCAAGCACTTGTCCCTCTCGTCATATATTTGTAAAATTTTACCTTTCCCACTCTAGATCGATCAACCGTCAAGGCAATTCATTTCTAGACGAAAATACTTTTAAAACTACTCTGGTTTATTGACATCGTTAGAACAAGTAGGTTTCTACAGGCGTAGAATTTGTAAACAACTTTAGCATTGTCATATCGTTTTAGATATCGTGAAAGAAAATTCAGCTGCTAATTAATTTCTCTTTGATAATTACTGTTGCGTTTAGTAAACTAATGGAAAATGCAATTAAAATATTCACTGTACTAATACAAACTAAAGTCAGCTTAATACAGAAACATCACGACGGCAGTCTATCTTAATAAAGCATTAAGTTTCTGTGAGACAATTGGGCTTATTTTAACACGAATTAGTAGGATATTACAGACTTTACACTTAGAAAAGATCTGTATTTATTTCATTTCCTGTACCATTCGTAAGTGTTATGAATATGGGGCTTTTCATAGATAAAATTATGTATTCACAACAACAAAAAAATGTCGGCAGAAAACAAAAGTGGCATTATGAATCTGGCAGTACCGTAAGGTTTTCACTCTGACACTAAGAGTTACTGAAAGTAGCAAGAAGAATTTTGCTCGAGCGTTGTCTTACGATTCCCTTATTAAGTTTTTATCTGCCTGCTTGTAGCTGTGCTACAAAAGAATTAAAAATCTGGCTTTCAGCAAGTCTCGAAAGGCGAACAAAAGCAGCTTGCACCTGGTTACTAAGCATGTTACCTGGGGACTGGTTTTTTCTTAAAGCGGGAAGACATCCTTTTGTGGTTCAATTGGCAAATGTCAGTCAGACGTGTGACGTTAGTCTAAGCGTTTCGGTGTGTTGAATTTGTACCAATGATTTTTCTACACGTTTTTTCTGTCCCAAATAGAGTTGAAGTCTCCCATTAGTATTTTCACGTCATCTTGGTGAATTTTGCTCATGGTATTTTCGAGTGTGTTCCAGAATTTTTCAACATTGTCGGTGTTTTTCTTATTTTCGATGTTGGTGGGTTCAAATGGTTCAAATGGCTCTGAGCACTATGGGACTTAACTGCTGTGGTCATCAGTCCCCTAGAACTTAGAACTAGTTAAACCTAACTAACCTAAGGACATCGCACACATCCATGCCCGAGGCAGGATGCGAACCTGCGACCGTAGCGGTCGCGCGGTTCCAGACTGTAGCGCCTAGAACCTCTCGAACACTCCGGCCGTCGATGTTGGTGGGGACACGTGCATTGATGAGTGTATATGTTTTACTGGGGCTCTGAATGACCATAGTCATAAGTCGCTTGTTGACGGGCCAGCCGCGGTGGCCGAGCGGTTCTTGGCTCTTCAGTCTGGAACCGCGCGACTGCTACGGTCGCAGGTTCGAATCCAGCCTTGGGCATGAATTTGTGTGATGTCCTTAGATTAGCTAGGTATAAGTAGTTCTAAGTTCTAGGAGACTGATGACCTCCACTGTTAAGTTCCATAGTGCTCAGAGCCATTGGAACCTTTTGATTGTCGATCGGTGTGAATTCTTTGGCAGAGTTGATAGATCGGTGTTCGAGAAATGCAATGCCGAAGATTGGTACGCCTTTCGTTACCTTTTGTTGTATTCTGCTCTTGAAGATGCAATGGTTTCCCTAATACACGGTTTCATTGTCAGTTAGTCGTGGTTCTTGAAGTGCAAGGATGAGAATTTTTTGTCGGTCCATTTCTTTTGTGAAATTATTTAGTTTTCGTGTTTGGATCAAGGTATCGATGTTTACTTTTAAATGCATGTTTTTTGCTTGTAGGGAAATTTACCAGAGATCTTCGATATTCTCTGTCGTGCTAACCTGGACTCCCCAGAATCCGAAAATCCAACTGCCGCCTGTCGACAGCCGGGTTGTGTACCACCTGGGATAAAGTTGACTTTGCTTGCATAGTTTACGTTTGCTTGTGTTTCATTGGTTGTGCTTGGGTGATACCAGGACCGGACAGGACCAGAGGGTGTTGAAGCCTTTGAAAGCAAATATTTTCAGCCAAGCTCATTGAGCTAACACGGTGACCAGAGTAACGGTGATTTTCACTCAGACGTGTCTGGATTTTGCGTTCAACGGATTGAGTAGCCGTTCAGGATTGTGTTAGTATTTGGTTCACCCCTAGTATTTGATTTCCTCGGTACCACCCATATGGGGGAGGGTTTCCACTATCCGCCACACGCGATTATTATAATTATTATTATTATTATTATTATTATTGTCATTATGTCTCAGCAAATCCCATATGGTGTATCTTCCCACCACTGAAATAGATGTGTATTGTTCGATTCAGTATTTCCATCAGATAAATGTGGTTTATAATTACGTTACATTGCTACTAGTAGACATATTTCTCACTTTTTCTTAGACAGTTGCTACCTGTTACTCCATTATAGGAATTTATGTGCGAAGCATTGTTGAAATACAGACGTTCAAATTATCCGATTTCTGTAATTTCATTTCGATACCAGATCGTTCTAATCGGATTCAGCCAGGTAGTCTTAATGTGGATATCCGACCACGACTGTCATCATATGATAGACTGTGTAAACCACATTCTTTATCGGACTGTTGAATATAGATCACTTATCTATGACAGGACCTGAATTCTTAAACACTGTGGAAAATAATAATCCGATGTGCTTATTACAAATACGTTATTCCAATATAAATATGTGAACTAACGAGATAACAGTTTATTTACAGGAGCAGAACTAATGTTCAAATGTTCAAATGTGTGTGAAATCGTATGGGACTTAACTGCTAAGGTCATCAGTACCTAAGCTTACACACTACTTAACCTAAATCATCCTAAGGACAAACACACACACCCATGCCCGAGGGAGGACTCGAACCTCCGCCGGGATCAGCCACGCAGCTCATGACTGCAGCGCCCCTGACCGCTCGGCTAATCCCGCGCGGCTACTAAAAGTATACTCGTCCACAAAACCCATGTGGACAATTATCTGATAATCGGTCAAGCTTTGCTTTGTCGCAGCTCTTTAGGATACAAGTCCATTTACTTTCAGGCTCTTACATACAATTCTTGCAATGCAAGGTAATTGCAAAAACTCATCCACTCGACGCCAACTGAGGAACTGACTGGTGCATGTGTTGTTCAACACACAGTAGTTGTCACCCTCACTGGAATCAATGAGTGTGTGCGTGTGTGTGTGTGTGTGTGTGTGTGTGTGTGTGTGTGTGTGTGTGTGTGTGTGTGTGAGTTTTCGTGTTAATGCACAATCTGAATCAATACTATTAACATCAGACAGACAACCGGGCATCAAATATGACTGTAAAGTGTGTTAATGCGATGGGAAGTTACAAACTGAATTTTCACCTAACCCACGTCCTGCATATTACGTTAAGTAAGATGTATTAACTCCATAGTATCGTTAGCAGAGAGTGCGCTCTTGTTGTCGAGGCCTGCGACAAGCGCAGCGATCAGCACTGCCCAATGCCGCCGCGATTTGTTTATGTTGGCTGAGCGTGGACACTGCAGCAGACGCTTCGCCATAAACAGAAAGAAATCACCTTGGCTCTGACTGCAGTGAGCGGATATCACTGCCTGCGTGTTCTTATAGTAACCAACGTGAGACTCTACTCACAGGTGCCATGGAGCAATTGCAACGGGTATCATGTCATTAGTCATGAGAATATTAACCAGTGATGAAATGTCCACTCTATTTGAATCCTAAGAAAATAGGAACCTTCTCACAAAGGAATGTGAGGTGATATCAAAATTTATCCAACATACAAAAATTAACTGCAAGGCTTTCATGTATGCAGTAGTAGCACACAAGGAAATAATATGTCTTGGAAGCGTATATTTCATTTCCTCTTCTCATATTAACGTCCTTGTTTTAGAATGAAGTGAGAAAATTAACGCGAAAAACTTAAGTTCCTGAGAAGCATATAAGTCATTTCCTCGTCTCATATCATAGCTTTTGTTTTAGTATGAGGTGAAAAAATAAACAGTTTACGGCTCTGAAACATAATATGACACCAGATTCTTATCGTAGGCGCTATCGGAAACGCAAAAAGCAGGGAGCTGTCCATTCTTTTGTCCTAAAGAGCTGCGACAAAGCAAAGCTTGACCGATTATCAGATAATAGTCCACATGGGTTTTGTGGACGAGTATACTTTTAGTAGCCGCGCGGGATTAGCCGAGCGGTCATGGGCGCTGCAGTCATGAGCTGCGTGGCTGATCCCGGCGGAGGTTCGAGTCCTCCCTCGGGCATGGGTGTGTGTGTTTGTCCTTAGGATGATTTAGGTTAAGTAGTGTGTAAGCTTAGGTACTGATGACCTTAGCAGTTAAGTCCCATACGATTTCACACACATTTGAACATTTGAACATTAGTTCTGCTCCTGTAAATAAACTGTTATCTCGTTAGTTCACATATTTATATTGGAATAACGTATTTGTAATAAGCACATCGGATTATTATTTTCCACAGTGTTTAAGAATTCAGGCCCTGTCATAGATAAGTGATCTATATTCAACAGTCCGATAAAGAATGTGGTTTACACAGTCTATCATATGATGACAGTCGTGGTCGGATATCCACATTAAGACTACCTGGCTGAATCCGATTAGAACGATCTGGTATCGAAATGAAATTACAGAAATCGGATAATTTGAACGTCTGTATTTCAACAATGCTTCGCACATAAATTCCTATGATGGAGTAACAGGTAGCAACTGTATAAGAAAAAGTGAGAAATATGTCTACTAGTAGCAATGTAACGTAATTATAAACCACATTTATGTGATGGAAATACTGAATCGAACGATACACATCTATTTCAGTGGTGGGAAGATACACCATATGGGATTTGCTGAGACATAATGACAATAATAATAATAATAATAATAATAATTATAATAATCGCGTGTGGCGGATAGTGGAAACCCTCCCCCATATGGGTGGTACCGAGGAAATCAAATACTAGGGGTGAACCAAATACTAACACAATCCTGAACGGCTACTCAATCCGTTGAACGCAAAATCCAGACACGTCTGAGTGAAAATCACCGTTACTCTGGTCACCGTGTTAGCTCAATGAGCTTGGCTGAAAATATTTGCTTTCAAAGGCTTCAACACCCTCTGGTCCTGTCCGGTCCTGGTATCACCCAAGCACAACCAATGAAACACAAGCAAACGTAAACTATGCAAGCAAAGTCAACTTTATCCCAGGTGGTACACAACCCGGCTGTCGACAGGCGGCAGTTGGATTTTCGGATTCTGGGGAGTCCAGGTTAGCACGACAGAGAATATCGAAGATCTCTGGTAAATTTCCCTACAAGCAAAAAACATGCATTTAAAAGTAAACATCGATACCTTGATCCAAACACGAAAACTAAATAATTTCACAAAAGAAATGGACCGACAAAAAATTCTCATCCTTGCACTTCAAGAACCACGACTAACTGACAATGAAACCGTGTATTAGGGAAACCATTGCATCTTCAAGAGCAGAATACAACAAAAGGTAACGAAAGGCGTACCAATCTTCGGCATTGCATTTCTCGAACACCGATCTATCAACTCTGCCAAAGAATTCACACCGATCGACAATCAAAAGGTTCCAATGGCTCTGAGCACTATGGAACTTAACAGTGGAGGTCATCAGTCTCCTAGAACTTAGAACTACTTATACCTAGCTAATCTAAGGACATCACACAAATTCATGCCCAAGGCTGGATTCGAACCTGCGACCGTAGCAGTCGCGCGGTTCCAGACTGAAGAGCCAAGAACCGCTCGGCCACCGCGGCTGGCCCGTCAACAAGCGACTTATGACTATGGTCATTCAGAGCCCCAGTAAAACATATACACTCATCAATGCACGTGTCCCCACCAACATCGACGGCCGGAGTGTTCGAGAGGTTCTAGGCGCTACAGTCTGGAACCGCGCGACCGCTACGGTCGCAGGTTCGCATCCTGCCTCGGGCATGGATGTGTGCGATGTCCTTAGGTTAGTTAGGTTTAACTAGTTCTAAGTTCTAGGGGACTGATGACCACAGCAGTTAAGTCCCATAGTGCTCAGAGCCATTTGAACCATTTGAACCCACCAACATCGAAAATAAGAAAAACACCGACAATGTTGAAAAATTCTGGAACACACTCGAAAATACCATGAGCAAAATTCACCAAGATGACGTGAAAATACTAATGGGAGACTTCAACTCTATTTGGGACAGAAAAAACGTGTAGAAAAATCATTGGTACAAATTCAACACACCGAAACGCTTAGACTAACGTCACACGTCTGACTGACATTTGCCAATTGAACCACAAAAGGATGTCTTCCCGCTTTAAGAAAAAACCAGTCCCCAGGTAACATGCTTAGTAACCAGGTGCAAGCTGCTTTTGTTCGCCTTTCGAGACTTGCTGAAAGCCAGATTTTTAATTCTTTTGTAGCACAGCTACAAGCAGGCAGATAAAAACTTAATAAGGGAATCGTAAGACAACGCTCGAGCAAAATTCTTCTTGCTACTTTCAGTAACTCTTAGTGTCAGAGTGAAAACCTTACGGTACTGCCAGATTCATAATGCCACTTTTGTTTTCTGCCGACATTTTTTTGTTGTTGTGAATACATAATTTTATCTATGAAAAGCCCCATATTCATAACACTTACGAATGGTACAGGAAATGAAATAAATACAGATCTTTTCTAAGTGTAAAGTCTGTAATATCCTACTAATTCGTGTTAAAATAAGCCCAATTGTCTCACAGAAACTTAATGCTTTATTAAGATAGACTGCCGTCGTGATGTTTCTGTATTAAGCTGACTTTAGTTTGTATTAGTACAGTGAATATTTTAATTGCATTTTCCATTAGTTTACTAAACGCAACAGTAATTATCAAAGAGAAATTAATTAGCAGCTGAATTTTCTTTCACGATATCTAAAACGATATGACAATGCTAAAGTTGTTTACAAATTCTACGCCTGTAGAAACCTACTTGTTCTAACGATGTCAATAAACAAGAGTAGTTTTAAAAGTATTTTCGTCTAGAAATGAATTGCCTTGACGGTTGATCGATCTAGAGTGGGAAAGGTAAAATTTTACAAATATATGACGAGAGGGACAAGTGCTTGAGAGAGGACTTCCCTATCAATACAAATGTGCCTGAGAGACGACTTTCCTATCAATCTCCTGGATAGTTTTGTTTCTCAAATCAACATAGTGCGTTATCATGCAGTAGCACAGGTGATGTAGTTTTGTTGCTCGATTTTCTTACACTGTGACCGAAAGGTGACTCAGTTGTTGGCAACAAATTCCAGCTGTGTTGCACACACCCTGGGGGCAGAATTCGTAGCCCAAAACACACTTTTGGATTTATCAGATGTAAAATAATATGTTCACGCAACTCTTTCCTCGAGTTTACGTCTTTTGGTGGGGCTCAGCCTTTCATTTCTTCTTAGGAAGTTAACGATAAAGGCATCATAACACGTCACCAGTAACAGTACTGCATAGGAATGCTCGATGAGTGACCTGATGACGTTCAATAATAGTTACTCTGTTGATTTTTGTTGTTTCGAATTAGAGCATGCAGTACTCCTACACCAGACTTCTGAACATTGCCTGTTGAATGCAAATTCAAGTGGTTCATAATTATTTTAGTAAATTCACTCGATATTTTTATGTCCTTTAAATTACATTTGCTACATGATTCGCATTGAAGACGTAGGAAATGTATGTTATTTGGTCCGGGAAGCACGTTCCAACAGAAACTGATGCTTACATTGACATTTATGTTGCGAATTAGTCGTCTTATCCATCACATGGATAACGAGGATGCTCCGTTTTGTTACAGTTGTTTCATAGCTAACAAGGGAACCTCCCCATCGCACCCTCCTCAGATTTAGTTATAAGTTGACACAGTGGATAGGCCTTGAAAACTGAACACAGATCATTCGAAAAACAGGAAGAAGTTGTGTGGACCTATGAAAAAAATATTCAAACCAAACAAACTGAGTAGTCCGTGTGCATGATAAGCAACATCAAGGATAGCTTGAGCACGGGAGCGCAGTGGTCGCGTGGTTAGCGTGAGGAGCTGCAGAACGAGAGGTCGTTGGTTTAAGTCTTCCCTCGGGTTAGTTGTTTGATTTTTTTTATTTTCAGACAATCATCACCACACGTACTGTTATTCAACAAATGTAGGAAATAATCATACAAATGTTCGACAATCGTTCGATCCCTTAAGGAACTTTCCGATGCCTTACAGTTCGGAAAATATTCATTGACATTGTTATTGGAGTCACGAGCTATATTTGCTGGATTCATATTGCCCACGCAATGCATCGCACGTATTTAATGCACTCTCGTTCAAAGTAGCGAACAGTTAACTGCCAGCCAGGGAGCCTCATTAGCAGGAATACTCTCTCTTCCGTGCGCTATAGTCGACTGACGTCATGTCTTTCGATGTTTTTTAGGTGTAGCGTCATCATACTACGGCGCGGTTACCTCGCATCGGACGGACGGACGGACAGATAATAATTGTCTGAAAATAAAAATTAAACTTTTCACTCCTGGGAAAATTTGACGGAAGGACCTCTCGTTCCGCAGCTGCGTGCGCTAACCACGGGATCACGGCGCTCCTGAGCTCACCCTATCCTTGATGTTGCCTATCTTGCGCATGGACTACTCAGTTTGTATATTTTGCTTATTTTTTTCATACTTCCACACAACTTCTTCCTGTTTTCTCGATTGATCTGTGTTCAGTTTTTCAAGGCCTATCCCCTGTATCAACTTATAACTAAATCTGAGGGCGGCGCGATGGGGATGTTCCCTTGTTAGTGGTATTGTGTGTTGGTGGCGTTGCCAGTTTACATACTGTGCATGTAACTCACAATAAATGCGTTGGATGCCTCCTGTGATCAGTTTACTTGAAAAACGTTTGTTGTCATCGTAATTTATGTAACTGTCTCTCCGACTTCCAATTTGACAATTTGTGGAAAAATTGTTTACCTCGTTAGTCCTAGTTTCAAACATTGTCTGTCTGACGGAAAACGTAGGCATGAAGGGGTCTGTAAAAAGCAATTAATCGCTATTATAGCAAACTTTTGAATTCACATGATACTTGAATTCTCTATATTGATTCTGAGAGTTTTCTTATTTCTCTTGTTATTTACTGTCCCAAAGTCATCCGTGAAAATAAAATTAAAGGCAGTTGGATTAGGTTCCTGATCTATAAACTGTGATTTAATATTCTGCGCTGCTAAATAAATTTTGAAGGTTGTATTATTTACGTAAAACAGAGTATCGGTGTCAGTCCTAGGATTGACGATAAACTTCAGAAATACAATTACGGAAAAGTGACATATCGATTATGGCTCCTCACCATCAACAATAGTTGTTACCCATAGTTTCATAGTTGCTATTTTATCGTCGTTACCCTTTAGAGACCAACCTGATCATTCCACAATGCCATTTTTGCCTCGCTTCTTAATATGTCCTATAACTACAGATTTGTCGAAAATATTAACTGTTAAATACGCTTTCCACAAATTAGAAACTTCCAGTTATTCTTCATATCTTGAAACTTACTACCGTTGACTTTCACTGGAGAAAAGATACATAATAATAAAATTAAATCAAAGATTAGAATGTCAAATCATAGTGTGAATGGTTAAAATGAAATGAACTAAAAATCATCTCCTTGTCTAAAAGACGTTATTCTTCCAGAGAACTTCGGCACCTCAAAATTTTTTACACCTCTGATGTTCAGCCACATGTGGACAAATAGCGGGTCCCATGATGCAGCATTGTTTAGCCGTCACAAAATGAAGCCTCAAAAATCAGTCCACATTCCATTTACTGCGTTTCCTTGAAATTATATAAAATATACGTCTGTAAGTAAAAAAAAAAAAAAAGACGAAGAAGAAAGAAACAAAGCTTGAAACAGCTGATTGGTGAAGCCTCCTTTGGCTTCCACAACAGCTCGAAGTCTGTTGGGCATTGAGCCCACAACTCGAGCCACATAACTAGGAGATTCAAGTAACTCATTCCAAGCGTCATGAATCACATCAGAAAGCTGTCGGCGAGTCGACGGTGACTGCCCTTTTCTCGTATTACTCTGACCATTTCTGCCCAGATATTCTCAATGGGATTCGTGTCAGCTCCTTTAGGTGGCCATTCCGTTACAGTAATATTACTATGGTCGTCGACCCGCCTCTTAACCACACGTGCCATATGAATAGACGAGCGATCTTGTTGGAACATGATCTGATCATCGCCAAATCTTGCTGCCACAGCAGGCAACATCACGTTCTCCAGAATTGATATGTAATTGCGCGCATCGAATCTTCCTTCCACTTCCCACAGGAGCCCACACCCTTCGGCCGATATCCACGCCCATACCGTTACCGACTACAAATGGCTCTGAGCACTGTGGGACTTAACATCTGTGGTCATCAGTCCCCTAGAACGTAGAACTACTTAAACGTATCTAACCTAAGGACATCACACACATCCATGCGCGAGGCAGGATTCGAACCTGCGACCGTAGCGGTCACGCGGTTCCAGACTGAAGCGCCTCGAACCGCACGGCCACACCGGCCTGCACCGACAACCTGCCACTCCTTCGGCAACTGTAAATATATTTTCGGTTATACCTAGCACATTTAGGCCGGTAAACTAGTACTTTTCCGGATGATGCCGTAGAGAAAACTTTTTGGTGCGTGAAAATCACTCGCCTCCAAAACTGGAGAGGTTTGTCGCCATTTTCAGTAGCAAAAGCAAGGCAAGCTTCTCTTTGGGAAACAGTCAATGTCTCTTTCACAGCAGCGCTTCTTTCTCTCAGTCCACCTTCCCTTACACGAGGAGTGACGGTCTTACTGCTAACATTGAGACCCAAAGTTTGCTGAATTTGTCGTGCGTTGACAAATGGGTGGTTCTCACTGAAACGGCGTATCTGCTGATCCTGAGCTGCTGTTGTTTTGCGGCGACGGCCATGAGGCCTCCCATTCAAGTTACCACTCTCTTCCTTTCGTCTGATCCACCTGGCTACCGTCGACTTGTGAAGACCCATAGTTCTTGCTATGTCGGCATTTGAAGATCCCTCTGCATGGAGTTCTATTATAGCGCCCTTGTCTGCCTCAGCCAGATGGGCCATTTAGCGTTGACTGAATGATTCGTCGCGGTTAATATTGGCTGCGGAAACAGCGCTGGCAGGAAACAGACTGCCTCCTCCACGATGGCAGCCACAACGCAGTGGCCAAGTATGTGTAACACGGAAATCGATGGCATAAAAGAGAGATCGCAAGCCCATACCCGTGTCATTACATAGTGGAGCAACTTAAAATCTCTAATTTTTCTCAGAAGGGACTGGTCCACTCTTGTCATGTCTTATCCTGATAAATATTACATGAAATGAAATGTTTACGTTTTGCATATGCGGCAGGCCTGACGCAAGAAACATTTCTGAAATATCTGAGGCATCCTGAAGAACACTTCATGAATTTTATCTGTAGAGGGTTGCCTTATAAGAAGGAAAACGTGTTTATCCCCGCTCGCCGTGTTTCCAGGTGGCGCAGTTTACTCGGAGGCATACATAATTCTCGCCGGGCGTAAGAAGCGACTCGACGAGCGAGGGGAACTCGCCAAGTGTCATAGGCTGATTGTCCCGAAACTTTGCTCACAAGGGGAGGCCGCCAAATGTGAAATTCAGATTCGATTCATACTGCGCATAATAAAAGCTCATGGCCAGAGGTGTAATGTGGCAAAGCACCAAGATGCACTTCTCAGCTGTTGTCGAGAAAATCGACAGTTAGAAGAAACCGTTGCGGTGAAATACTCTCTACGATTAATAACTTTCTACAGCGTCGTGGCGCAGCGGTAAGCGCTCCAGTTCGTAATCCGAAGGTCGCCGGATCGAATCTCACGCCATGCAACATTTTATTATTATTATTATTTTTTTGTAATTCAAATATATATATATATATATATATATATATATATATATATATATATATATATATATATATATATAACTATTAATGAATTGCTTATGCATGTTGGTGAAGGCGGATCGCTCTCCAATTGTACCGCCTCCATTTTACCATTTGTTTAACAGGGTGTACCAAAGCTCTCACGTCCGCACTGATTTTCGACGGTGTTATAAGTTGTGCTAGGGACCGCATCTACCTTCTTTCGAAGTTAGCAGGCAACTACGCTGTTATGCGGCGGCTCGTTTCGGCCCATTCAACATCTGTCCTTCAAGTGTAACGAGCGATTAACGGAGTTTATATTTCATACCTGCCACAGCAAATTTGTGTTCGTGGGGTTTCTATTCTAATTCGAACGTTTGACTTACGCTATACGTATTCGTTTCGGAATATCGTTTCTACGTCTTCCGCTAACTATACGTGGTTAACATTATGAAGACAATTAATAACATTTGTGAAATACAAATTTGTTTGCGGAAAACATAATGATGTTCGAAGTCGCCAGTTTTTCCACGACAAACGACTTTCAACAACTTATTATATGCATAATTGTTGCAACCTGTTGCCGGGAATTATATATATATATATATATATATATATATATATATATATATATATATATATATGTGTGTGTGTGTGTGTGTGTGTGTGTGTGTGTTTATACACACATTTGAATTACAAAAAACAAATACTAAAAAAAAAAAAGTTGCATGGAGCGAGATTCGATCCGCCGACCTTCGGATTACGAACTCGAGCGCTTACCGCTGCGCCACGACGCTGTAGAAAATTATGAATCGTAGAGAGTATTTCACCGCAGCGGTTTCTTCTAACTGTCGATTTTCTCGACAACGGCTGAGAAGTGCATCTTGGTGCTTTGCCACATTACACCTCTGGCCATGAGCTTTTATTATGCGCAGTATGAATCGAATCTGAATTTCACAATTGGCGGCCTCCCCTTGTCAGTGAAGGAGAGGACAAAATAAGCGAACTTGTGTTTCGGCTTATCTGCAGACACTCGACCGTTTCCGAGAAAACGACGGCCAAAGTTATCAACGCGCTGTTGCTCTAGTGTAGATACATTCTGCAGCCGAGAACGCAATTGAAGCGGTGGCTCAGTGGCTACCGTCGTTCCTTCTTAGCATTGATTCCCGTGTTCGAGATCATATTGGGTTTTTTAATTATTTTATTTTCCTGCCTCTCTATCAGAATTATCTTCGAATGTTTTTTTTTCTAATTTATGTTGAAATAATGTTGTCATTACTCGACAATTAACTTTATGTGTAATTAATGAATTAAAAAAATAATAAACGAATGAGACAAGCTGATATAAAATCATTTCGTCTGCCTCATGTATCGTTATATCCAAATGGTTTATCAATGTTAATCTACATTTAGATCCGATAATGGCACCTTTAGTGTGTTGAAACCGGTTATCCAGTAGACAGTATTTAAGCGATCTTGGCTTCTGAATTATTTCTACAACAGAGTGATCGCCCCACTACGCACTGTGTGTTCCCTTTTTAACTTATTTCTTTACACAGTAAATTAACTGACGAATAACGACAACAGTGTTTCATCATAAATTGGAATAAACATTCGTAGATAATTCAGAGAGTGAGGGGGGAAAAAAGGAAAAACCGGGTTTCGAACTCGCAGCGCAAAGTTCCGAAGTCGCTATGGTAGCCGCAGAGCCACCGCTTCAGTTGAATCCTTAACCGCTAAGCGGTATCTACACTATAGCAACAACGCATTGAACACTTTGACCGTCGTTTTCTCAGAAGCGGTAGAGTTTAAGCTTATTTTGTCCCCTCTTTCAATGAGCGTAGTTAAAAGCAAGATCGGGGTCTGACACTTGGCGTGCCCCCTCGTAAATTGCGTGCGTTGGGATTCAGTAGACAGAATGCGTCCACTTTCCTCGACTACTCATTGACATGTTTGGAAACTTTCTTTGTTGTAGTTGCACTTTGCATTATGAGGGCTGGTTTTCCTGATGAGGATCTACTTATGGACTTTGCTCCTAATTTACGTTACTGTGTAGTAGACCTACTGCAACTACTTAAACCGGAAACGTTTGTTTGTTTGGATACTCCGCTTCTTAGTTGCTACATTTCGCTAAAATATTTTCCTTTTTTTCAAAACGGCAAGTTAAGATGACCACTGCAACATGGTAAGATCAGTAACAATTTAATACTTTGAAACAGTTATGTGTGGTGTACGAGGAGTCTACTGTTGTTGACTGAGGAATACATTAAACACGAAGGCTGCGTCCAATAACAATAATTAACTTTCGGTTACATGACAAAACACAAGTCGAAGCACTGTCAGTTCATCTCAGTACCCAGTAAAACTTAAACTGGAAAGATCGAAAACATACTTTTGTGGGGAAGGCAAACAAATGACTGCGTTTTATTGGCCGCACACTAAGAATACGCAACAGGCCAACTGAAAACACTGCCTACACTACGTTTGTCCGTCCACTGCTATAATATCCTAGACAGACGTGATTGACTGTGCACGCAAAAACGTCCGAGGAACGGTAGCACGCTTTGTAATGTCACGAAATAGGGGAGAGAGGATCCCAGATTTGATAATCGAGTTGGGGTAACATTCATGAAAACATATGCGTTTTTCGTTGCCACGAGATCTTTTCACGAAATTTCAATCACCACCATATGTTCTGAATGCCAAAACATTATTTCCTAGGGTACTTACACAAGAAGAAACCATAGTAATAATGTAATTCAAGGCTCGCAAGAAAAGATTTAAGTAGTCCCTTTTCCCGCACACTGTTAATGAGTGGGACGGTAGAGAAATAATCCGAACCTTCTGCCAGGCACGTAAGTCCGGATTGCAAAGAAATCCTGTTGATGTAGTCATGTAGATGTAACAACGAAATTATGTTGTAATTACGACATGTGACTTTCACTTGATCTGAACATCGAAGTTGTTCACTGTTTATTTACTTTTTGTTCATTAATTTCAGCCATATACGAACACCTAGGCGCGTTAAAGTGATATTGAAATAAAGTGTCATGCATGGACCAATAACAATAAGTTCCCACCTACTTGTTATAGTACTGCAGTATCTGCCAGCGTATTCAGAAGTGGATATCGCATACGAAGTTCCTAGGGTGTTTGTAATGGATATTGCAGACGACTTCGACAAAGTTTGAATGTAGCTTCGTAAAAGTTCCGTGAGCAAACGATCTGAGTTGCTGGCGAATACAGTTTATCCTCACTAGACAGTATATATTATCATTATACATGAGGTGAGTAGGGTTTCGCCGCGTTGCGGTGGCCGAGCGGTTCCAGGCGCTTCAGTGACGAACCGCACGGCTGCTTCAGTCGCAGGTTGGAATTCTACCTCGGGCATAGATGTCTGTGATGCCCTTAGGCTAGCTAGGTTTAAGTAGTTCTAGGTCTAGGGGCTGATGACCTAAGCAGTTAGGTCGCATAGTTCTTGAAGCCATTTTTTGACCTTTCGCGTAAATTTTCTTTACATAAACCGTCGTATCTTTTGATTGCGTTGACATAGAAGCTCACTTTTTTACACCAGCAAGGGACCGGTTACAGCAAGAAGTGCGATACATTTCCGCTTATTATGTCCACCCGTTCTGGAGGTAAACGGGTTTTAAGGGTTGGGTAGACCGATAGACGGTCAAGAAAGTGAGACTAGTAGGGTTCCGTTTTTACCGGTTTAGGTGACGAAATCCTAACAACGAAAACACTGAAGATGAGGGCCGCATAAATAACACCCGCTACTCTTTATTCGAAATGTTCTAGTTGCTGTCGATACATAAGCATATTAGTCGTAGCTACGTTTTCGATCCAAATCACGTTTACAGGAATGCAAATAGAATGTATTTGCCTATACACGTGGTAATTCACATCCCAGTATTAATGCCACCGCGTTTTAGAAGTACGAACATTCTCATTGCTAGCTAGCTTAAGAAACACTTCTGCTAATGAACGTTTTCTGGCTGTGGCGAGTCTAGTGGAGAATTCGAAACAATGCAGAATACGTTTGGCAGCTATGTAGCCGTTTATTTCCTGGGGTGGTGCAGAATTATCCTACAAAATTTACTCTCTAATAACAGTAATTTGTTATTTCGATAATCATCCCGAATGATTGTCACATAAGTGGTGACATAAAGGAAGAAAATTCATGTTTTTGAGTCCAGAAAGCTCTATGCAACAGAAACTGCAGATTTTCATTTCGAAATTGCCGGCTTGTTCATGTCTGGGGTAATAATAGAGGGCTGTTTGCCTAGGTTGTCTGCTAGCATAGTGAAAGGAAGGTCTGGTTTGTTTTCGGTTCTAATCTCTATGGAGGCAGGTAGAATATCAGTAAAGCAATTTTAAGAAATTCTCGCGCACCCAATACGATTTATCGCTACCTTTATTCTGTACTGGCGCTCTGTGGATGTCAATATGACACTCTTGTAGAATTTCATACATGATACTGCCTCCTTTTTCCGCTTCTGTCAATAATGGAATTGACTTAAGTGTGGCACTGAATGATGTTTAAGTGAATTTCGTTATGAATCTTCACGCATTGCTAAATTTGCACACTTTCATGGTAGGTCAGCAATGGTAATCCAGTATGACTGGTCTGAACATTGACACAGACCGTTTCGCGGGCGAATGCGGATAATATTTTGCTAATTCGTAACGGTCTGGGGTTCTTTGTCTGTTATCTGGATAAGCTGAAATTCATTTTTATTCGTCCGTTTCATACAAATTAGCGTTTCTTCTTTCAGTTCTGTCTTATGTTTACGTGTTGTATTTAACACACTAATCAGCATTAATATAGTCTTAGAAATTATGGAATACAGTCTAAAAAAGTTCAGATAGTTTGTCAATTTCACGCCTGCGCATAGTATGTTGGTAGCACTTCGTCGCCTTGCCTGTTATGCTGTGTAGCAGACTTTAAAGCCGTGCGGATCAGCATAACGAAAAGGCGAGGGGTCTCGCTCGTTTTGTCCACGACTGTACATGCACATCTACATCTACAAAGATATTCCACATGCCACCGAACAGGGCATGGCGGAGGGCACCCTGTACCACTGCTAGACTGTCTGCTTCGGTTTGAGTCCTAATGTCTCGTATCTTACGTTCGTGTTCCTTACGCGCACTGTATGTTGGCGGCGGTAGAATCGTTTGGCAGTCAATTTCAAATGGCGTGTCTCTATATTTTCTCAATAGTGTTTCTCGAAAAGAACGTGGCCTTCCCTCCAGGAATTCCCATTTGAATTCCCGACGCTTTTCCGTAACACTTGCGTGTTGTTCGAACACACCGGTAACAAATCTAGCAACACACCTCTGAACTGCTTCGGTGTCTTCATTTAATGCGACGTGATTCAGATTCCGAACACTCGAGCAGTACTCTAGAACAGATCCGACTAGCGTCCTGTTGTGGTCTCCTTTACAGATGAACCATGCTTTCCTACATGTTTCTTAGTGTGCCGCATATCTCAACAAGTCTGCCTTACACAAGGGCGTATGCGTGTTTTCAATATGCGATACCATTTAGATACCTATCTATTAAGCGGACTTTATAAATTGTTCTCGTTGTAGCGGAAATTATATTCAGGGTCAGCAGCTTCCGACCCACTGAGCGACACTACGCATCAAAAGGACCGACCGCGGCCTCGCCAAATCGGTCACCGTTCTGGACGGATGGTCGTCAAAACAGCAGCCGGCCATGGTGCACTTTCTCTGAAGGAAAGGTCTTTTCCCGCCGGGAGTTCGCCAGGAAATGATATCTAGAAGTAAACAACAGCGTCCCTAAAATTTCCCTGCACATATCTACGTGTGCGTCCATAAATACATGACTGAAAACAGTTTGACGACGTTTGTGACACTATTTTTATTTTTATTACAATTTGATGGTATACTAGTGGACTGGTTCTTTCAGTACAGTGACAGATCTGTTAGGTCTTCTGTCGATGGCATGTTCTTGAATTGCAGACTTTCTGAATACTATAAACTCATAAAAAAAAACCTTGAAAAAACGACACTTAAATAAGACAACTTCGTAAAAACTGAATGCAATGAAAACAATCCCATAACCTTTCCGAATGAAATGATACCAAACACTACACACATCATTGGCTACAAAAAGAGCAAACACGATCCGAACAGGCTTTGAAGGCCCAATGTACCGACCGACCGTCGTGTCATTCTCAGCCCTTAGGCGTCACCGGATGCGGATACGGAGGGGCATGTGGTCAGCACTCCGTCCTCCTGGTCCTTGCCAGTTTTCGTGACTGGACATCATTTCCTACAAAGTCAAAATTTTTTATCATCTTGTAATCCCTCCCTTATCTACTTCTTTGAATAACTGAAGTTTTCCCTCATATTTTACGGCTATCGGACGCATAATTGTTAGTTCTGGAAAGAAACGAATCAATCTTGTAACATGTTTTGCACATTACCGCTCAGTAATGGTTTATGGAATAATTTTCTGGTGTAACTCATCATTTTGAAATAAAGTACTGACTGCACAAAATCGAGCAGTAAGAAAAATATGTGATGTTCGCCAGTAGTCTTCCTGCAGATACCTCTCCTACGATTTAGGAATTTTAAATGCACTTTCACAATATATGAGGTCAGAAACAGTCTGAAAAGTTTGTATTTGTAAGAGTGTTGCTGAGAAATAATTAACAATTCGATACGTTGCAGCATTTACGAGTTAATTAGCATTGAGGTTAGCCAATCAGACTCTTGCGTGTGCAAATTCAAGCGGTTTGTCCGATACAATTAGTGTCAGCTGTTCTCACAGAGTAGATGATAGTACACAAGACTGCTCTACCTTTGACTGTGGTTCGTTCCTTACTACCGCTACGGCTTGACTCGATAACTTCAGTGCTAAGGAAGTCGGAAATGGCGCAATGCAAGAAAAACAAAATAACATAAACATTGTTATTAAAAGCGGCGGGAAATCTATAAATGATGCTTTACATATTGCCACTATATTGATTAGCCACTGTACAAGTATAGTACAAAATCTTATAGAAAACCAAAGTCATATAAACGGTAATTATAACATCTCTGTAAATCCCAAAACTATGGTTTCGTATCCTGTAGCAGTTCATGCGGTAGACAGTGCAGTCAGGAAGCTAAAAAAATAAATTGTCCTCTGGTATAAATGGCATTACAGAATAAGTAATTAAACACAGAAAATATATTGTTCCTCTGCTTCTTGCTATAATTAATTCTTCTTTCAGCACTGGTACTTTCCATAGCGAACTTATGCTATCAATAATAAAACCGTTATATAAAAAAAACAGTGATCCTTATGAAGCAAAAAACTAGAGATCTTTATCAGAGTTGTCTTGTTTCTCAAAAGTTTTGAAAGAATAAAGTACGAAAGACTGTTTTTTTAACTAACGTGGAACATTTGCCAATAAACAAAAAGGTTTTAGAAAAAAATAGATCGACTGAAACAGCTATACATAATTTCCTAAAACTTGTTCCAAATTTCATTGATGATAATGAATTAAACTGCACATTGTTTCTATATTTATCTTCATCATTTGATGTTACTGATCATAAAATGTTGCTTGACAAATAATACAGCTATGGCGTCCGTGCCACTGCTCATATATGGTTTAAATCGTACTTATCTCATAGATACTAGAGAGCAGAAATACTTCATGAAGGTAAATCCTACTTTTCTGGATACGAGGAAGTTACTCATGGAATATCCCAAGCATTGGTGTTCTTGATATTCATAAATGACTTATCAATTTATTTAACACAAGTTCATACTCCTCTGTTTGCTAACGATACTAGTCTCTTTGTTAAAGCTCAGAATGCAAATGAATTACACAAAAAATAGAAATAACATATGAAGAAGCAGTTGAATGGTTTAGAGGTAACTGTCTATTTGTCAATGACAAAAAAACGGTATGGATCAATTTCAGTCACACATAAAATGAAATAAACCCTAATATGACAGTGAAGTTAGGCGAACAGATAATACTATGAACTTCAAATACTGAATGTTTTGAAATGTTGTTAGATAAGCATCTTGAATGGGATAAACATATAGAATAGCTCAATAAAAATTAAGTAAATGCTGTTACGTATTTAGAATGCTCAAAACTCCATGCAGTGAACAAGCGGTGACGAGTGCCTATTATGCAGTTACGAGTAGTCTACTACTATATGGTCTCTTATTTTGGGGTATTTCAAGTCTAGGAAAACATTTCTTTACTGATCTTTGGAGACCTGTTGGGAAATATTCAGAGAACTGAAAGTTATGACTCTTCCATCTATATAGGCCTATGTCTGAAAGTTATGACTCTTCCGTTTATGTATGTATATGAAAGTACATGCCTTTGTAAATCCCATCCCCAGTCCTTTTCTCTGAACAGTGATTACCGTGACTATGAAATTAAACACAGGACTGACTTTTATGGAGAAATACATAAAAGAAGTCCAGTACCATAAAAGTGTAATACATCATCCGAAAATTCTTTTTAGTGCCCTTCCCTTAAGAATTAAAAAGATATCAAAGCTACAGAGGGGTCGAGTGGAGAAACCTCTGCATGAAGTCGGAATAGTAGTTGGATACCTGTGAAGCGTCTCTGACGCTAGTATAACATTGTCTAAGTTCAGTTATTTATTAACCATGTTTACAGTGGTATTGTTCCGCACCGGCCTTGTAGAGGATGCCTCATTCAGCTGCATGTTGGATTCCCGCTGACGGTTGCCGAATCAGCTCCTAGTCTTCAGACCCAGGCGAAGAGTGAGTGATGTCGAGCAGGGGCGCGCAGCCCGCGCGGCTGTGGTCCAGCAAGAATGGTCTCGTACTAGCTCCTGGAGTGTGCTCGATCCCTCTCCGAATTCTATGTTGACCCTTGATGACCCATTCGTGACGTGGTGTTGTCGGAAGTCGTGTAGTCGGTCGATCTCCTTCCTAGCGGTCATGTAGGTTTCAGCACACAGAGGTGCCTAAATGTTGAACAGAAGCGTGGACGAGACCCTGCTGCCGGTTTCCGCGCTGAAGTTCGGCGTTTTCAGCACACTACGATGTGCTGTTGTCAGAAGACAATCACCTTCTCCGTCAGCAATGGTAGGTGGCGAAGAGTATGAGCTTCATCTCAGGTACATCTTCGGCTGGTTCATGACTGTTCTGGTGTATCTAGGACATAAATTCACTACAGTACCGTAATCATGGAATCGAGTGTATTACTGTGAACATCATCTATCCCATTGATCGACTCCTTGAGACCTGGAGAGCTCGAGCGTTTATAGGGAGCTAACGTGAGGCTATGATGTGATGCTCAGTTTGTAATGATCTCATGTGTCCTCCTTATTCTGCTATATTGGCTTAACAGGCTCTTAGCTGCTGTGTAGGTTCTTTCAAACTGGTTCTTATGAAATAGGTACAGGTGCTTTCGACATCTCTGACGAGCTAATGAATATGCGGGTCACGATTCTGTTGGGTTTCTGTCCAGAGATATTTTCTGTTGAGCCCGTCCCCCCCCTCCCCCCCTCCCCCCCTCCCCCCCTCTCTCTCTGTTTTGGCGCAGTGTTCTAACGTGCTGAGGCCTAACCCATTTGATACATACCGACACATACTGTTTATTTCCTAGTTCTGTCCTTGCCTCTGGCGTGACCGCACTTTGATTGCAGTAAGGTGAATGAGTTTTAACAAAAGTTTCTAATTTTCAACCCCTTACTATTCTGTGCCGTAATAAATCTGCACATTTTTAAAAATGAGCTTAAGAAAATGCTTGTAAGTGATGGCGTTTAAAGTGTTGATGAGTACATGAATTTTATGAATTCTGGGACATCAGTAACTTAAGTTACACGTATGATGTGTCAAAGACGGCGGAGGAGCGGATAGAGGTTCAGGGCACTCTCTTGTCCTAGGGGTGGGAAATTGCCCATAAAGGCGGAAGAATCAGCAATGATCAACGACATGAGGATGTAGAAGGCAATGGAAACCACTGCATTAAAGACACGTAACGTGTATCCACAGGACATGCGGCCTGTAATTGAAGAAGTGTCATGATGATCTCTCCATTGGCAAAAGATTCCGGAATAGTCCCCCATTCGGATCTCCGGGAGGGGAATGCCAAGGGGGAGGTTACCATCAGAAAAAGATTGAATAATCAACGAAAGGATAACGTTCTACGAGTCGGGGCGTGGAATGTCAGAAGCTTGAACGTGGTAGGGAAACTAGAAAATCTGAAAAGGGAAATGCAAAGGCTCAATCTAGATATAGTAGGGGTCAGTGAAGTGAAGTGGAAGGAAGACAAGGATTTCTGGTCAGATGAGTATCGGGTAATGTCAACAGCAGCAGAAAATGGTATAACAGGTGTAGGATTCGTTATGAATAGGAAGGTAGGGCAGAGGGTGTGTTACTGTGAACAGTTCAGTGACCAGGTTGTTCTAATCAGAATCGACAGCAGACCAACACCGATAACGATAGTTCAGGTATACACGACGACGTCGCAAGCTGAAGATGAACAGATAGAGAAAGTGTATGAGGATATTGAAAGGGTAATGCAGTATGTAAAGGGGGACGAAAATCTAATAGTCATGGGCGACTGGAATATAGTTGTAGGGGAAGGAGTAGAAGAAAAGGTTACAGGAGAATATGGGCTTGGGACGAGGAATGAAAGAGGAGAAAGACTAATTGGGTTCTGTAACAAGTTTCAGCTAGTAATAGCGAATACTCTGTTGAAGAATCACAAGAGGAGGAGGTATACTTGGAAAAGGCCGGGAGATACGGGAAGATTTCAATTAGATTACATCATGGTCAGACAGAGATTCCGAAATCAGATACTGGATTGTAAGGCGTACCCAGGAGCAGATATCGACTCAGATCACAATATAGTAGTGAAGAGTAGGCTGAAGTTCAAGACATTAGTCAGGAAGAATCAATACGCAAAGAAGTGGGATACGGAAGTACTAAGGAATGACGAGATACGTTTGAAGTTCTCTAACGCTATAGATACAGCAATAAGGAATAGCGCAGTAGGCAGTACAGTTGAAGAGGAATAGACATCTCTAAAAAGGGCCATCACAGAAGTTGGGAAGGAAAACGTACGTACAAAGAAGGTAGCTGCGAAGAAACCATGGGTAACAGAAGAAATACTTCAGTTGATTGATGAAAGGAGGAAGTACAAACATGTTCCGGGATAATCAGGAATACAGAAATACAAGTCGCTGAGGAATGAAATAAATAGGAAGTGCAGGGAAGCTAAGACGAAATGGCTGCAGGAAAAATGTGAAGACATCGAAAAAGATATGATTGTCGGAAGGACAGACTCAGCATACAGTAAAGTCAAAACAACCTTTGGTGACATTAAAAGCAATGGTGGTAACATTAAGAGTGCAACGGGAATTCCACTGTTAAATGCAGAGGAGAGAGCAGATAGGTGGAAAGAATACATTGAAAGCCCCTATGAGGGTGAAGATTTGTCTGATGTGATAGAAGAAGAAACATGTGTCGATTTAGAAGAGATAGGGGATCCAGTATTAGAATCGGAATTTAAAAGAGCTTTGGGGGACTTACGGTCAAATAAGGCAGAAGGGATAGATAACATTCCATCAGAATTTCTAAAATCATTGGGGGAAGTGGCAACAAAACGACTATTCACGTTGGTATGTAGAATATATGAGTCTGGCGACATACCATCTGACTTTCGGAAAAGCATCATCCACACAATTCCGAAGACGGCAAGAGCTGACAAGTGCGAGGCGAGAATTATCGCACCATCAGCTTAACAGCTCATGCCTCGAAGCTGCTTACGAGAATAATATACAGAAGAATGGAAAAGAAAATTGAGAATGCGCTAGGTGACGATCAGTTTGGGTTTAGGAAAAGTAAAGGGACGAGAGAGGCAATTTTGACGTTACGGCTAATAATGGAAGCAAGGCTAAAGAAAAATCAAGACACTTTCATAGGATTTGTCGACCTGGAAAAAGCGTTCGACAATATAAAATGGTGCAAGCTGTTCGAGATTCTGAAAAAAGTAGGGGTAAGCTATAGGGAGAGAAGGGTCATATACAATATGTACAACAACCAAGAGGGAATAATAAGAGTGGACGATCAAGAACGAAGTGCTCGTATTAAGAAGGGTGTAAGACAAGGCTGTAGCCTTTCGCCCCTACTCTTCAATCTGTACATCGAGGAAGCAATGATGGAAATAAAAGAAAGGTTCAGGAGTGGAATTAAAATACAAGGTGAAAGGATATCAATGATACGATTCGCTGATGACATTGCTATCCTGAGTGAAAGTGAAGAAGAATTAAATGATCTGCTGAACGGAATGAACAGTCTAATGAGTACACAGTATGGTTCGAGAGTAAATCGGAGAAAGACGAAGGTAATGAGAAGTAGTAGAAATGAGAACAGCGGGAAACTTAACATCAGGATTGATGGTCACGAAGTCAATGAAGTTAAGGAATTCTGCTGCCTAGGCAGTAAAATAACCAATAACGGACGGAGCAACGAGGACATCAAAAGCAGACTCGCTATCGCAAAAAAGGTATTTCTGGCCAAGAGAAGTCTACTAATATCAAATACCGGCCTTAATTTGAGGAAGAAATTTCTGAGGATGTACGTCTGGAGTACAGCATTGTATGGTAGTGAAACATGGACTGTGGGAAAATCGGAACAGAAGAGAATCGAAGCATTTGAGATGTGGTGCTATAGACGAATGTTGAAAATTAGGTGGACTGATAAGGTAAGGAATGAGGTGGTTCTACGCAGAATCGGAGAGGAAAGGAATATGTGGAAAACACTGATAAGGAGAAGGGACAGGATGATAGGACATCTGCTAAGACTTGAGGGAATGTCTTCCATGGTACTAGAGGGAGCTGTAGAGGGAAAAAATGTAGAGGAAGACAGAGATTGGAATACGTCAAGCAAATAATTGAGGTCGTAGGTTGCAAGTGCTACTCTGAGATGAAGAGGTTAGCACAGGAAAGGAATTCGTGGCGGGCCGCATCAAACCAGTCAGTAGACTGATGACAAAAAAAAAAAAAAATGATGTGTCACTGGATATGATGGATATAATGCAAACTTAGAATTTGTTTGGTTTGTGTATTTGGTTATTTGCGTGATTTGTTTCAGTTTATGTATTTAATTATCTGTATGATTTGTATACAGACATTATTACTTAAATATTTTTTGTATCGACATATGACAAGTCCTATATCACTGTATATGATAAAATAGATGATCAATAAATATCAACATACCGAATTTCTTTCTCAGCACAGCGTACGCTGTAACACCCTTATAACTACAATACTACAAGAA
Source organism: Schistocerca nitens (assembly GCF_023898315.1). Lineage (NCBI taxonomy): Eukaryota > Metazoa > Arthropoda > Insecta > Orthoptera > Acrididae > Schistocerca > Schistocerca nitens. The sequence goes on along the minus strand of NC_064615.1, from coordinate 200,786,489 downwards.
AATATGTCTGACGCTGTCAGTACCTCAAAAAAGAGTTGAAAATGCATCAAATGTTTTTTGATTATTTGCCCAACAACATAACATGTCTGACAAGTAGTAAAGTAAGTCTTTAATCGAATCTAAAATAATTTCTTCTAGAGAGTTCCTTCCGTTCAATAGATTAATTCTTATTTGAATACTGGTAGCCAGTAAAGAAAAGCGAAATTGTAGTGTAGTTGCATCAGGAGGACTTAAAAATAATATTTCCATTAATGTTAAATGTAGGCCAATGTGCCATTTAGGAACTTGTAAATGGCCAGCGTGTAGAAATCCTCTGCAACTAATGGTGTATACATAACCTGTGAAGTGAGTCGTTCCACATAATTTCGATAAAAGGAGTCATTCAAATGATGTATGGAACATGTACGCAAATAATTAACTAACTCGCGATTCAGGTAAGTCCCTTCTCGATGCACATTACTTGTTCATACTCCGTCCGTTGACTACGCGATCATAGACGGTTAACTGTGTTTCTCCTTTCGTGTGTTACGACAATTGGAGCAATGAAAAGTTGATCGCTGGTTTCACATCACTTTTATTGGACTAAATGTGGCAATTGTGACGTACAAAAAGTTGCAACAAATCTTTGGGAAAACAGTTTTTGATGTTTCTGAGCAACAGTCACGGAATAATTTTTAAATGAAAACACCACGATTTGACTGTATTGTCATTTCTCACATTTTAACTGTGAATATGATGCAATTAAATGTCGCGAATGAAATTACAAATACGTGAACGGTGTATTAATTATCATCTTGCTTTGGACTCATAGATCCGAATAGATTATGGCTCAGTTTTAACCGCATCTGTTCTGGCAACCCTTGAGACGGAAGACACTGATCAAATTTGTGTTCTTTATTATGCGTCATTGTTACAGCTTGTGTTAGACTTCATTAGGATCATTGCTGAAAACGAAGTGAGGTCAGCAGTTTCCACATCACCAAAACTATTCTCATCAGTCCTACATAAATATTCCGGATTCTTAAACAAGCGAAAATAATAGTAGTTGCTTAACTCAAAATATGTCTGAACTAATTTCTTTTTGCTGGAAACATGATAAGCTTTTCCCCTGTAGCAGATAAACTTCAGCAATTTTAGGACAAGTTAGAAAGTAGACCTTAAAAACAATTACACAAAGAATAAAAGAAATTTACAATTGAGCAGGAACTTGCAAATGAGGTTCAAAATGACTAGTTATTTTTTAATTTTCGTACGATAAAATTCAGTAATGAGGGGAAAAATTCATGTAATTAATATGTTAAGTTTACATCTATCTATAGCTCAAAAGTTGACACTGGCTGTTCCATGTACAATGCAAGGGCTGTGTCTGGAGTTAATAGTGGGCAGTTGCTCGGACTCTGGCAGGTGGAATATTAGCCTTAGCACAACACAATACATTGTGGAATACCCATCTGTCGGTCTCCATCTGAGATCAGTCAATCACTCAAGGCACGGACTGTGTCCGTGTGCGTAGCTGAAATGATTGTAAGGTGGCTATAATTTCGCACTTTATAAGGACTCATCTACATACTTTGCCGTGATTTACAATCGGAATTAGGTATCATTTGTTAAGTTGCACATCATATGAAGGTCTTATTTCAATAGTGGTACAAGTCCATTTTTGTTCATTTTGAGACACAGAGTCCTAAAGTTAAATGAGCACTGAAAAATCTGCAGTTGAGATACCAGAAATATTCAAGCATGTGGCTTCTTGCTAGAGACGAACCTTTTTTTCTGTCTGTTTGGATCATTAATTTCAGAAATATTATAGGCAGAAAAGTGGAGGTAATGGACTTGTACCACTATTGAAATAAGCCCTTCATATATATGAATATTTAAAGAAGACTGACATTGTCACGTACACCTTGTAAATAGTTGTTAAGGCTTATTGCATGAAAGGTGATGTATTGTCTTGTAAGCATAGACCTGTATCGTTGACTATCGATAGTGGCCTCTTTGCCGAGAGCAGAGCAACAATGGGGAGTCGTGGCGTAGTTTTCACGGAGCGTGGGTGGAGTGTTTTGTTGATGCCATGGCTGCAGCACGTATCTTATAAGTTATGGTGAAGTAATTGAAAATGTTTGCCACATAAATTTTGTTTTTAATTTCCAAAAGGTGATGTTTCTAGGTTTCGTGTGTCGTGTCGGCAGAACAATAATCAACCGCGTCGCGACGGTTTCGGAAAAATAATGTGGACTGGTATGATCCTTATTGCAAGGTCTAAATGAAAGAAACACATATCGTTTTGACTGGCTATTACGAGCGCAGGTACTTTCTCGTTCGTACATCGTACCCGAAATTTTATGGAGCATCCGCGTCGCGATTCGGTCACACACATGCTCGTCCTATAAGCTACTGAATTGTTTAGTACTGTTGGAAGAACTGTGCCAATCGTCGACTGGTAAAACATCCGTTGAACAGTGATTATTTTGTGTTCTATACACCATGTTTTTGCATTGGATGCCATCATTTAGACAGCAGCTTTACACGTCACAACGGTCACGTACTTGAAGTACAAATACTGATCGCGTCCATTCTGGAATAATGTTAATTGTGAACAGTGCAGCCCTACCCTGTGCGAATGTTTAACAGAATACAGCGAATTCCACCAGATCAACTTGGTATTGTTGGTGTGAGTGGCTCCAGTCCCGGCTAGACAGTAGTTATTGCAGGATACATCATACAGGGTGTTTCAAAAATGACCGGTATATTTGAAACGGCAATAAAAACTAAACGAGCAGCGATAGAAATACACCGTTTGTTGCAATATGCTTGGGACAACAGTACATTTTCAGGCAGACAAACTTTCGAAATTACAGTAGTTACAATTTTCAACAGCAGATGGCGCTGCGGTCTGGGAAACTCTATAGTACGATATTTTCCACATATCCACCTTGCGTAGCAATAATATAGCGTAGTCTCTGAACGAAATTACCCGAAACCTTTGACAACGTGTCTGGCGGAATGGCTTCACATGCAGATCAGATGTACTGCTTCAGCTGTTCAATTGTTTCTGGATTCTGGCGGTACACCTGGTCTTTCAAGTGTCCCCACAGAAAGAAGTCACAGGGGTTCATGTCTGGCGAATAGGGAGGCCAATCCACGCCGCCTCCTGTATGTTTCGAATAGCCCAAAGCAATCACACGATCATCGAAATATTCATTCAGGAAATTAAAGACGTCGGCCGTGCGATGTGGCCGGGCACCATCTTGCATAAACCACGAGGTGTTCGCAGTGTCGTCTAAGGCAGTTTGTACCGCCACAAATTCACGAAGAATCTCCAGATAGCGTGATGCAGTAATCGTTTCGGATCTGAAAAATGGGCCAATGATTCCTTTGGAAGAAATGGCGGCCCAGAGCAGTACTTTTTGAGGATGCAGGGACGATGGGACTGCAACATGAGGCTTTTCGGTTCTCCATATGCGCCAGTTCTGTTTATTGACGGAGCCGTCCAGGTAAAAATAAGCTTCGTCAGTAAACCAAATGCTGCCCACATGCATATCGCCGTCATCAATCCTGTGCACTATATCGTTAGCGAATGTCTCCCGTGCAGCAATGGTAGCGGCGCTGAGGGGTTGCCGCGTTTGAATTTTGTATGCATAGAGGTGTAAACTCTGGCGCATGAGACGATACGTGGACGTTGGCGTCATTTGGACCGCAGCTGCAACATGGCGAACGGAAACCCGAGGCCGCTGTTGGATCACCTGCTGCACTAGCTGCGCGTTGCCCTCTGTGGTTGCCGTACGCGGTCGCCCTACCTTTCCAGCACGTTCATCCATCACGTTTTTCAAACAGATCCTTTATTGTATCGCTTTTCGGTCCTTTGGTTACTGAAAACTTCGTCTTGTTGCAACAACACTGTGTTCTAGGCGGTGGAATTCCAACACCAGAAAAATCCTCTGTTCTAAGGAATAAACCATGTTGTCTACAGCACACTTGCACGTTGTGAACAGCACACGCTTACAGCAGAAAGACGACGTACAGAATGGCGCACCCACAGACGGCGTTGTCTTCTATATCTTTCACATCACTTGCAGCGCCATCTGTTGTTGAAAATTGTAACTACTGTAATTTCGAAAGTTTGTCTGCCTGAAAATGTACTGTTGTCCCAAGCATATTGCAACAAACGGTGTATTTCTATCGCTGCTCGTTTAGTTTTTATTGCCGTTTCAAATATACTGGTCATTTTTGAAACACCCTGTAGCAGGCAGTGTAGAGAGCAGCAGATCAACCGCTGCAGGAAAGACCAGGTACGTGGGCTTAGGCACACGGTCGTTAAATATCCAGCCTCGTTTCTGTGTCTAGGGAGTGTTGTACAGTCTCGAGTGCTAAAGCGTAGCTTTTATTAGCACTGCATATCCAACCCCCTCTCCTCCCGGGCGTGTTACAGTCTTTATTATCAAAACGGAGTAATGAATGATTGTTTATACCAGCAGAAGTTGGAACGCTAGTGGAAACGATACGGCAGGCGTGACTCAGGCCCTGGGTGGAAAAGCCCGCTCGAGGTGTTGGTCAGCTTAACACAGGTTGAGTGGCAGGAAATGGCTGGTGTGAGATCCTGGCTGCCTAACACAGCAAGTAGTCTAAGACAAATGGTTCGGGGCAGCTGAGCCCTGAAGCACAAAAGAGCAGTGGCCGGCCAGTATCGTAGCGAGGTTGGTCGGCGTTCCGAAGAATCTGTAGAGCGAAGAGAAAATTCTGTCGTTTCGAGAATATGATTCGCCTTCTGCAATTACAAGGGAGAGGAGCCGAGCGTTGCTGCGAAGCCCGCGGTGGAGAGAAAGAGGTCTTTCGTTTTGAGCGACTGTGCTTGACAATCGCTCAGTATCAGCTTTTGTTGGTACAGACGGACTTGCTGTCTTTGCTCCCAGGAGATTTTATAGTTAGTCAGCGGTTAGATATTGTACTGTTGCGAACTTATACGATTCTGGACTTCGCCTCCAGGTAGGGAGTCGTCGTTAAGTACTCAGCGTTCAGTGATTGAGAGCACTTCTTCTGTCTATACTCACGATGAAACATTATCTGAATTCCGTCCTTGTGGCTGGGAGTTCGCGTTTCTCGTCTGTAGAGCACAGAGAGGAGAAGACAATATTATATTATACTAGTCAGAGGACCGCCTGCCGTCCTAGTGTTTGAATGAGGTTTTTTTTATATTATGTGGCTGGAGGTCTTCCGTCGTCACAAACGTGTACAAGAACCATCACTCCGATTCACTGGACGCAGTACGTATGGTGGGCGATATGGCTAACTGCTTTGGCTTATTAGGGATATAGAACTAAATAGCTGTGATCAAGTAATTTTATTTCCACTGTGGTTGCACTCCACTGTAGATCATCTTTGAAAGTAGTATTTGGTACCTAGATGATGTCAGCCATCTCGCATTACTTAAACTAGATCACGTATGGATAAAAAGGACAGATTTGGGCAATTGATAAGTAATATTAGTTAGGAAATTCATTTGTATCTTTATGTCTATTTTACATTGCTATATTAACATATGTGATACATGAAGGGGTTTTAATCTACAGTAAATGTATAAGCAGAAACAACATTTATCATTTTGTAGCTACTAGCTCCCTTAATCATTCATTTGTTTTATATTGTAATTTATATGTTAAAGAGTAAGAAGGAGGAAATAATATCACCATTAAGAGATCCTGCTTCAGGGGGTAGTCAGACAGGGCCAAATCTTCATTTTTGCTTTCAGTATTTACCATTGCGCACATCCATTTTGACACCTTCCTGGAGTAGCATCTTGGATATGGCGACCCTGAACTCTCTAAGTTTCTGCTCATCATGATTTCCTGTTTGATCCTGTCCTGTGTCTCCTCGGACCAGTATCTGTTTAAAAGCAGGCCGCGGTGGCCATGCGGTTCTAGGCGCTGTAGTCCGGAACCGCGCGACTGCTACGGTCGCAGGTTCGAATCCTGCCTCGGGCATGGATGTGTCTGATGTCCTTAGGTTAGTTAGGTTTAAGTAGTTCTAAGTTCTAGGGGACTCATCAGATGTTAAGTCCCATAGTGCTCAGAACCAACCATCTGTTTAAAAATGTGTCATGAAAATATTAACATGAAGTACACGTTTTTGAAATGCATTCAGCTGATGTTACCTTGATATGTGAACAAACGAAGTTCAGTTTGTACATCAGAGACCAATGATGAGGTAATGATAAATCAAATTGTCCAAAATAAGTTTTTGTGTGTAAAACATTACCCTCGTCTTTGTAATGCTGGAATTTTCGAACAGAGATAAAATGCTTAAAATCGAAAATTTCATCAGAATTTCTTCCCCCTTGGCCTACCATATTCTCACTTGGCGCTAACGTTTCCTCTTGGGCGTCCTCTCTTCTGCTCACTGTCACGTTTTGATCACTGGAAAAAATGTCATGTGGAGCGCATTATCGGGTAACAATTATGCTTATCAAATGTCTCATTGCTGTTGTCTGTATTCGCAGTTTGCGACCCAGCCGTGCCCTGTGTTGACGCGGGGGTCACGTCTCTAGCGATATTTCGTTGCTCTGCAGATACGTTTTCAGTCTTTAGTTGACGAGCAACTCTTACATTCGAGCACATTCTAGTATCGTCTGGGCTTGGACATGATCGTGCTGAATTTGAAATGGTTCTTTCGGTTTCTGCTATTTCCCAATCGCTTACTATTTCTTTTCTGAGATGTGATTTTTGACTATGTTGCGACTTGACTTCCTGAGATAATAGCTTAATTTCGCTTTCTACGTTTTGTTTAAATTGTGAGAGCTCCGCGGTCAAAGCCTTATTTGGAACAATTACTGTCTTTTGCAGCTGCGTTATTTCTACTTGTTTCATACGCCCCTGCAACTTCGTTAATGCACCCCTACCTATCTTTGTCGTATTTACTGTCTTCTCTAATGTTTCAAGAGGAATTCGCTTTGCGTCCCTTGCTAGTAATCGCGCATCGTTCGCGGTTCTTCTGACCTCCGCAATCTTCCGTTCTAGTTTTGTTCGGAGCGTCACTACCTCATTTTTCACTTCCCTCGTTTCATGTTTTATCGACTGAATCTCGGTATTAACGTTTTGAATTTTATTTCCCATTTCAGAGCGTGCTTCATCATTCCCCTTTTTTATTTGGCTTCCCACTTCAGAGCTGACCTTTTGAATTTTGTTTCCCATTTCTGAGATGACCTTCTGTATATTACTTCCCCTTTTCTGAGCTGACCTGTTGAATTTTACTTCCCATTTCATTTCCCATTGCTTTTAGGCACGCAAGGATGTCTAACATACCTGTGTTATCTAAATATCTCGTATTGTGACTTTCTGCACTTCTATTCTCAAGTGATCTTCTTCTCTTTTCCCTTTAGATTTCTTGGTATTCAAGAAAGTCATCACCGCACGCCCCTGATATGCTGCCTCGTCACGATGTCACTGGCGGCGATCTACCACGATTCTTAATTGTTCCCCATTCACATGGACTTCCTACATTAAAGTCCCGTATCTTTACGATTGCCTCAGTGTGTCTCTGTTCCTCATCTTGGCTATCAGATTGCCCACTTGACTGTGACTATCACCCTCAGAAAGTTCCCTTGGATCGGTATTCCCCTCACCTGTGCCTTGTGCTGCTAACAAAGCTAACTCTTTCTCATCCCATAGGCTTTCTTGACAACCTCGTGTATCTGTCATTTCTATATTGTTATAACTAGTGATCTGTTGTGCTACTAAGCGTGCTATCGTCCTAATTATCATGGAGTGATCCCTGATAACAGTTCTCTCTTGAAAGTACACACAATTTACATTACCCACATTTATTATGTAACGGGGACGTAACATAAAATATCTTCAACAAACACGCTAACACTAATGGCAAAGTTGTGAATGACCAATGTCGTTGCAATACAAACAAAATACAACGACAAAGGACATAACATAAATATCAGCCAGCGGGCTGAAGCGCAACGCCTCTTAAAAAATACAATAAAATACACAAATATTGTTTTTAATGTTATCTCGTGAGATTACCACTGCGAACTGTACACGCAAGCTGGTGATCACCATCAATAATACCTAAACATTTAAAAATGTGGAATTTTTTTTTTAAATTTCCGAGGCTTCAAACCACTTTATGACTACTATCAGAGCATAAATACTGTCACCAGATGAACGTAATTCTACTATTCCTCTGACAGAATGATCGCATACATTAATGAAACGAAAATACTCTGGAACAAAGAGGATCGGTTCGATTCAACTTGCAAGGTTGGACAGCAATAATTTCGCTGTGAATTGATTACAGCCACAAACAAGCTAGTATCTTGACTGGGTATGCAAACAAATTTATAAACACAACACTCACGATTAAAATGCATATACTTAAGGCACTGCAGTGCTCGAGGTGTAATAATAAAAACGCAAAGAAATCAGATAATCGTGGGAGAAACAATAAGAGAGATTGCGCCATGATTCTGCTATGCACGGAGAGTTTTCGATTATGCTGCAATGTGGGTTACTGCGTCGACAGTGACATTAAAACCGAACGGATCCGGCGTCAGAAACAGGGGCTCATCCATCATGGAGGCGACCGCAAAACATGTCTATTCTCTGAAGCCACTCAATCACAGGCCGACCAGTCAACCAACATCCCTCCTCCTCCCCCCCCCCCCCACCCACACCCCCCTGCCGAGCTGGTCTGCTCCCAACAAGTATGCCTTTGTGTTGTACTATTTTACAAAAGTCGGGACAACTGGCGCACTGTTACCTGGTAGACCTGACCTCTGCCTCCCATCCCAGACTCCGTCCATTCCCTTCTGGGCGCACCTAGGGACCACCTCACAGTCGTTATGCTCACACACATTCAGATGTGTGGCAACCCCCTCTGCAGGGGAGGTTCACCGAATCATTGGTCTGTGAATGGGTTGCTTAACACTGTTTTTGAGGCAACCCGAAATTCGTTGACCTGTCTTCTGGGACTGGCTTCAGAGAATCTGCTGCTCTGGTTCCTCCCCTGTTGGCAGCACAATTGGTGTCGTGGGCAGGATCTTCTCATAGGGGTGGCAGAAGAATCTGAGTCTGTTAAGTTTCCTGGCATGGTTGATTTTACACTAGGCCTGAAACTGAAAATGTATGTATTAAACCGGGGACCTAGAAACGACGGAGAGGTTTCAGTGGTACACAACCCCACAACAGGCCACAGCAGTCGACCCACTCCACCGCCGCCCCACACCGAACTCAGGGTTATATGTCCGATTCGGCCCCGAGTGCCCCCACCCTCCCCCCAGGAACGTCTCATACCAGATGAGTGTAGCCTCAAATGTTTGCGTGGTAGAATAATTATGGTGTAAGCATACGTGGAAAAGATGTCTGCACAGCAATCGCTGACACAGTTTAACTGAGGTGGAATAGGGGGAACCAGCCCGCACTCGTCGTGGTAGAAGGAAAACCGCCTTAAAACCACCCACAGGCTGGCTGGCACACTGGACCTCGACACTAATCCACCAGTCGGATTCGTGCCATGGACCGGCATGCCTTCCCACTCGGGAAGCAGCACGTTAGACCGTGTGGCTAACTGGGCGGGCTCAAACTGAAAATACTTCTGTCGAGTTTAAACTTAACAGCCTTGTGCTCACTCCCAGTCCCAAGAAGTGGCCATTGTACAATATTCCACCCGAAACGCTACAGTGAGCCGTGTTTCACTAACAAACACAATTCTGCTACACTCCCATCTCCATCGCTCACTTCATTGACAGTTTACATATACACTGTCTGATGAAAAGTATCCAGATTCCTACAGTCGACATTAACCTTTCACCTTTATGTGGCTTGAACTCTGCTGAGGACACTTTCACTAAGGTATCAGAATGCCTTTGGTAGAATGGCAGCCTATTTTTCCTCAAAAGCCAAAACTGGAGAAGATGGTGATACTGGACACGGGGGTCTAAAGCGAGGTAAATATATTGACTAATGCCAAAGGTATTCCATGCCGTACAATTTGGGACTTTGGGCAGTCTAGTCCATATGAGGAATGTTATTGTCCACAAACAATTGCGACATGGATGTAGGATTATGATAGGTTGCATTATTACACTGATATTTTTATTGACTCCTTACTGGTCCCCAACTATACACAGTACACAAAGCCGTTTAATGCGTTCATATCCTTCCACATTTAGCGTTTTCTTAAGGGAACCACACACTAACCACGAAAGACATTCCATAACACCAAGTCCTCCATATTTTGTGTGATGGCAGGTAACATTCTCAAGGTATTTGCTGAACCCAAACCCTTCCATTGGACTGCTGCAGGGTATATCTTGATTCATTATTCCCAACCCTCGTACTCAAAATGGTTCAAATGGCTCTGAGCACTATGGGACTTATCAACTATGGTCATCACTCCCCTAGAACTTAGAACTACTTAAACCTAACTAGCCTAAGGACATCACACAACACCCAGTCCTCGTACTCAGTTATGCACTATCCAGTGTCGTCGCTCTTGATACCACCTAGCTTGTCACTTAATATTGACCACAGAAATATCTGACTGATGGGAAACTGCATGACCATTGTACTCTATTCTTTTTAAATCCCTACACACAGTCACTGTTATAGCTGCACTGATTGCAGCACTTTGGAACTCACGAATGATTTCACCTACTGATTCATATGATTTTTACAACCACCTTCTGCAATGCTTGCGGATCCCCACCCGTCAGTACATGAGGTTTGCCTGGTATTTGTTTACCTATGGTATTTTCTTCGCATTCCACTTCACAACCACATCACTAACTGCCGATATGCGCAGCTTTGGGAGGACTGCAATATCCGTGATGGATTTGTTACTTAGGTGATACTCAACGACTAGCCTATGTTGGAAGTTACCGAGCTCTCCTGACTGACACATTCTCCTGTTGCTGCTTCTGTCAATGCGATACTCCTCGGTTTCTTTAAGACTGGCAGGTCCACCTTTCGTGAGATCTAGTGGTCAATTCTATTTTGCTGGCTGAATAATACGGTTTGTTGTGATCAGTCGAAACTACTGCCGTCTGGCAGTAGCTGCAGGTTCTTTAATTGCTCTGGGAGAAGGCTCCTCAAACTAGAACACATGAAATATTAATTCACTTTATTACAGCTTCACTGAATTTTGACACATTCTTTGCCACAGGGGTACTGGATAATTTACATCTATCATTGACTATGAAAACATCATTTGATGGAGTAAATAACAAACTTTTCTCATCAAGTATAATGTTTGAGAATTACATGAGAGAGTCCGTGCAGGATACAGTGGCCGATGCACAATGACTGCTTTCCGTCCACAGCTCTGAGCGAGTCCATTCGTTTGTTCAGAAGGGGAGGCCGCCAGTGTGTGACACCTTTCGACCGGTCGGCGATGACAGAATCGAGCCGCACGTCCTGCAGTCTTTCTCAAACGATTTTACGGAAACTATTAAATGAAAAACTTACATTTCTGCCATGCGTATAGCTTTTATGTCAGATTCGTAATGATGTGATCACATTTCTTTAATGGTCATAGTTACTGTGATATTTACAGCGAAGTAAGATAGTGCTAGAAATTCGCAAAAGTTTGCAATGAAAAATAGGGGTCGCTTTGATTTTGCGTCTGGTGCACAGTACATAATATGTTGCTGCACATGAAATTGGGGGTCTAAATCTGTCACCATTCTCGAGAAAACTGATCTGATATAGCACACTCAATTGCGACCGCGCCGCGCCAGCGATAAAACCACAGTGAAATATTTACAACATTCCTCATATTTCATACACGATTTGAGATATCGAAAAGAGATTTTCGCAAATGATAGCAAAAAAAAGGGAAGTATTATGCCATACGTTTACTATGCAAAACTTCATTATCCGCCATGCTATTCCATTACCTGCAGACGTTTTTAATGAAAGAATTTCATTTCTAAGGGCCGTCGATAGCTGGTGAAATGAGAAATGCTATGAGTTTGAGAACAATTTAATAGAAGACATTACACATTTACTTTCTACCGAGGACATGCTTTTACATAAGCTATTAACCGTACATTTCCTCAGTAAGTAAACTTAACAAACTTCAGAATTCTCTTGCAGTTGTCTGCACAACATGTTAGTGAGGTGACATTTTGTAAACTGCGCTGTGTTTTGGCAAAAGAAGCAAATTTTAACATGTCAACAACAATGTTGGAAATGTGTAGCTTTTACTCAGAATTCTTCACTCATGATGCTTCTCTGAAAGTCACAAATGGTTAACAAGCCAAGTGAAAATAAATCGCTGCATTTTCAGCGGAATTCTTTCTAGAGACTGACCAAAGCAGAGGTGACAGACTTTTTTTGAATGGTCACAATGCAAGTGTGATCGTGGAGGGACTCCACTTAATACAATTACGCAAAAAATGGTAGCTTCGCTTTAGAACGTCACTTCCCCTCCAGAGCTCGACGTTTCCCCTGCAGCGCCTGGGCGGCCGGGGTGGCCGTGCGGTTCTAGGCGCTACAGTCTGGAGCCGAGCGACCGCTACGGTCGCAGGTTCGAATCCTGCCTCGGGCATGGATGTGTGTGATCTACATCTACATGACTACTCTGCAATTCACATTTAAGTGCTTGGAAGAGGGTTCATCGAACCACAATCATACTATCTCTCTACCATTCCACTCCCGAACAACGCGCGGGAAAAACGAACACCTAAACCTTTCTGTTCGAGCTCTGATTTCTCTTATTTTATTTTGATGACCATTCCTACCTATGTAGGTTGGGCTCAACAAAATATTTTCGCATTCGGAAGAGAAAGTTGGTGACTGAAATTTCATAAGTAGATCTCGCCGCGACGAAAAACGTCTTTGCTGTAATGACTTCCATCCCAACTCGCGTATCATATCTGCCATACTCTCTCCCCTACTACGTGATAATACAAAACGAGCTGCCATTTTTTGCACCCTTTCGATGTCCTCCGTCAATCCCACCTGGTAAGGATCCCACACCGCGCAGCAATATTCTAACAGAGGACGAACGAGTGTAGTGTAAGCTGTCTCTTTAGTGGACTTGTTGGCATCTTCTAAGTGTCCTGCCAATGAAACGCAACCTTTGGCTCGCCTTCCCCACAATATTATCTATGTGGTCTTACCAACTGAAGCTGTTCGTAATTTTACCACCCAGGTACTTAGTTGAATTGACAGCCTTGAGAATTGTACTATTTATCGAGTAATCGAATTCCAACGGATTACTTTTGGAACTCATGTGGATCACCTCACACTTTTCGTTATTTAGCGTCAACTGCCACCTACCACACCATACAGCAATCTTTTCTAAATCGCTTTGCAACTGATACTGGTCTTCGGATGACCTTACTAGACGGTAAATTACAGCATCATCTGCGAACAACCTAAGAGAACTGCTCAGATTGTCACCCAGGTCATTTATATAGATCAGAAACAGCAGAGGTCCCAGGACGCTTCCCTGCGGAACACCTGATTTCACTTCAGTTTTACTCGATGATTTGCCGTCTATTAGTACGAACTGCGACCTTCCTGACAGGAAATCACGAATCCAGTCGCACAACTGAGACGATACCCCATAGGCCCGCAGCTTGATTAGAAGTCGCTTGTGAGGAACGGTGTCAAAAGCTTTCCAGAAATCTAGAAATACGGAATCAACTTGAGATCCCCTGTCGATAGCGGCCATTACTTCGTGCGAATAAAGAGCTAGCTGCGTTGCACAAGAACGATGTTTTCTGAAACCATACTGATTACGTATCAATAGATCGTTCCCTTCGAGGTGATGTCCTTTGGTTAATTAGGTTTAATTAGTTCTAAGTTGTAGGCGACTGATGACCTTAGAATTTAAGTCGCATAGTGCTCAGAGCCATTTGAACCATTTGCAGCGCCTGCCTGTAACCCTCACCACTACCATTCTCCCCAGGCATGCTCTGCCGACTGCGCATCTACTGGCCATGGTATTTTTCGAGGATTCAGATTCATCTAAACTTTAATAACTCTCACTTTCCTGCACCATGGTTCTGACTGCTGTAGCTGAGGTCACGAATTGAGGCAAAGCTCTTGCATGCTCGACACTATGTTGATCTCAGCAGCAATGCTGGGGGGAGAGGTGTGCTCTTCAGGAGCGCCTCCCATGCAGGGGTACAGGGGAACAGTAGCACAGCCATGGACAATATTTTTATTGATTCTCCATTACTAGATGGGCATTCTGTTAGTAAAAGGGTGAATGGCCTTTCAGATCATGATGCACAAATTTTAGCACTAAAAGACTTTTGTACTCGAGCAGTTGTTATATATAATTACAAACTATGTAGGAAGGCTAATCCAATGGCAATAGAGAGTTTTTTAAACCTCGTTGAGGAACAAGAGTGGCACGATGTTTATAGTCCTGATAGCATAGATGAAAAATACAGTATAATGCTTACCATAATACATTTCTCATGCTCTTTGAGAGCTGCTTTCCATTAGAATGCTCTAAACAGGGTACTAGCAGTAAAAGGCAGCCTGGGTGGCTGAGTAGTGGGATAAGGATATCATGTAGAACAAAGTGGGAATTATATCAAAATGTTAGAAGTAGTCACAATCAAGCTACAGTAGTCCACTACAAATAGTATTGTTGTGTGGTGTATAAATAGAATAGGTAATTCGTAGGATAAAATTAAAACAATATGGTCAGTTGTGTAGGAAGTGTCAACAGCACAAGGCCGACAGTATAAAGTCAGTTCATACTAAAAATATTTCTGTTACTGATAAGTCAAATATATGTACAGCATTTAACAATCATTTTCTGGGCATTGCTGGTGAATTGAATAAAAACTTAGTTTCTACAGGGAATCATAAAACTCTCTTGGAAAATACCTTTCCGAGATTTATGTCTGAAATACTCCTCTCTGATACTGACAAGAGAAGGAGTCAATAACTAGGTCACTGGAGACTAACAACTCTCATCGATATGACAGAGTGCGTAGCAGAATATTAAAGTACTGTGCTGAACATGTAACCCTTTACTTAGCCATATTTGTAATTTTTCTTTTGAGATGGTCAGTTTCCTGAACGATTAAAGTACTCAGTAGTAAAGCTGCTTTATAAAAAGGGAGAAAGGGATAATGTAGACAATTTTAGACCTATTTCTACGCCGTCAGTGTTTGCTGAAGTTACGGAAAAAGCTGTCTATATAAGGATAATTGATCATTTTAGCCGGCCGGTGTGGCCGAGCGGTTCTAGGCGCTTCAGTCTGGAACCCCGCGACCGCTACGGTCGCAGGTTCGAATCCTGCCTCGGGCATGGATGTGTGTGATGTCCTTAGGTTAGTTAGGTTTAAGTAGTTCTAAGTTCTAGGGGACTGATGACCTCAGCTGTTAAGTCCCATAGTGCTCAGAGCCATTTGAACCATTTTTTGATCATTTTATTTCACATAGTTTGCTATCAATGTACAGTTCGGCTTTAGAAGTGGTTTAACGGCTGAAAATGCTGTATTCTCTTTGCTCTGTGATGTAATGGATGGATTAGATAAAAGGTTTTGAATGCTAGGCATATTTTTTGATTTAACTAAGGCATTTGATTGTGTTGACCACAAAATATTGCTCCAGAAGTTGGACTATTACGGAATACGGGGATTAGCTCACAACTGTTTCACCTCTTACATTAACAACAGACAGCAAAAGTTCATTACTCACAGTGCTGAGAATGGCTGTGATGTGGGGTCTGAGTGGGGCACAGTCAAATGGGGGATGCCCCAGGGATCAGTGTTGGGGCCACTCCTGTTCCTTATTTACATAAATGATATGGCCTCTAGTATTACAGGTAATTCTAAAATATTTCTGTTTGCTGATGACACTAGCTTGCTGGTAAAGGATGTTGTGTGCAACATTGGCTCGGTTTCAAATAGTGCAGTTAATGACATAAGTTCATGGCTTGTAGAAAATAAACTAACGTTAAATCACAGTAAGAGCCGATTTTTAAACTTTTTAACACACAATTCAACAAAACCCGACGTTTTAATCTCATAGAATGGGCTTACTATTAGTGAAACTGAACAGTTCAAATTTCTAGGTGTTCAGTTAGATAGTTAACTGTCGTGGAAAGCCCACGTTTAGGATCTCGTACAAGGACTTAATGCTGCCATTTTTACTGTTCGAACGGTATCTGAAGTAAGTGATCGTTCGACACGAAAATTAGTCGACTTTGCTTATTTTCATTCTCTTATGTCATATGGTGTTATATTTTGGGGCAACTCTTCCCATTCTCAAAGGAAGTTCGGTCAGTAAGTGGTGTAAGTTCACAAACCTCTTGTCGGTCCTATTCACTAGTCTGGGTATTTTGACAGATACACTACATTCTTTACTGTCGTTTCTTGTTAACAGTATCAGCTTATTCCCAAGAATCGGCAGCTTTCACTCAGTTAATCCTCGCAGAAATCCCATCTGCATTTGGATCGCGCTTCCTTGACTCTTGTACGGGAAGGTGTGCAGTATACTGCTGTATCCAATTTCAATAAGTTACCACAAGAATTCAAAAAAGCAGTAATCCACGCGCTTTCAAATCCAAACTGAAGAGTTTCTATTCTGTCGAGGAGTTCCTTGCAAAATTAATCTGATTGCTATGTTATATTGTTGATTACGTTTACCTAAACTAATGGCTTCTGTTTTTTTGGTTTCATAAATATATTATTTTTAATTGTTATTACTTTTATGTTGTAATTTCATGTACTGAACGTTTCGTGACCTTGGAGATTTGCTCCTCAAAGTGGTCCTACGGAACTAGTCGTGTAAAATAAAATAAAAATAAAATACAACCTTGTGGATGGCAGAAAACCCTCGCTAATATCTATGGCATCCATTGCGTTGACGACTTTGGTGTGGCACAACGATCTCTGTACCATACTATATAGTTTCTGTCCAGAGACTCTTGGTGTAACAGATACATGCTGCTGACGAGCTTCGACGCCGTGTGGTCAGATCACAAATCTGTCTTCAGACCTGACGCTGGACAAAAATTATGCAAGTACGGTGTCGTGAAAAACCTGCTTTCCCATGTACGAGCAAGTTATTAATTTTGCGGGTTGTGTTAAGTAATATTTGCTTATGAAATATGAGTGTATTCTCCCGGATGAGATTCTTTGGCATCTGGTTGTCAGGAGGAGGCGTAATGAACGAGGCGAGCACGCAGAAACGGCTGCTGTCACTCAGAGGAGACAAATGAAGTGCGTGCCAAGTCCGGGGGGGGGGGGGAGGGGGCTGTTTCTCAACGCCCACTGCTGAAGGCCGCAACCGAGCCGGGGGTATTAATAATGGATGAGCTCCCTCACTGACCTTTCCCACGGCGCACGGCAGTCGGCGCCAACTCGCCAGCTAAACTTAACAGCTGTGCGCTCGTGTTCATTCAGCAAGGCAGAACTGTTGCACGAGTCGTTTAAAATATAGGTGCCAGGTCGTTGCTGTGTAAGACGACCACTTTTTTACACTCTACTCTGACGAGACATAAGTCGTGGGACAGCGATATACAGATGGCGGTAGTATCGTATCGACAGAGGATTCATTTGTACTTACAAGGGAACCTCCCCATCGCACCCCCCTCAGATTTAGTTATAAGTTGGTACAGGGATAGGCCATGAAGAACTGAACACAGATCAATCGAGAAAACAGGAAGAAGTTGTGTGGAACTATGAAAAAATTAGCAAAATATACAAACTGAGTAGTCCATGCGCAACGTAGGCAACATCAAGGAAACTGGCAGCTTACCAGCGCCGTGGTCCCGTGGTTAGCGTGAGCAGCTGCGGAACGAGAGGTCCTCGGTTCAAATCTTCTCTCGAGAGAAAAGTTTAATTTTTTATTTTCAGACAATTATCAAAGTTCAGGCTCTCACACATAATCAACTTCGCTCTCCAAAATTCCAGGGCATGTTCAGATTTGCTTGGACATATGCACAATTTTACGGTCTACACACGGAAACATTTGAAAACGTAAAAAACATGTTTTGACAGAGCACAGGGAAAACTGTGCGACTGTGAAACTGTTGCATTCATTTGTTGCAGTTTATGTGACAAGTGTGATTATCACATCCACAAGAAAACCTAAATCGGGCAAGGTAGAAGAATCTTTTTACCCATTCGCCTAGTGTGCAAGTTAGGTGGGTCGACAATATATTCCTGTCATGTGACGCACATGCCGTCACCAGTGTCGTATAGAATATATCAGACGTGTTTTCCTGTGGAGGAATCGGTTGACCTATGAACTTGCGATCAAATGTTTTCGGTTCCCATTGGAGAGGCACGTCTTTTCGTCTACTAATCGCACGGTTTTGCGGTGCGGTCGCAAAACACAGACACTAAACTTATTACAGTGAACAGAGACGTCAATGAATGAACGGTCAGATCGTAACTTTGCGAAAATAAAGAAAGTAAAATTTTCGCTGGAGGGATGACTCGAACCAAAGACCTCTCGTTCCGCAGTTGCTCACTCTAACCACTGGACCAGGCGCTCCTCAGCTTCCATTGTCCCTAATGTTGCATATCTTGCACATGGACTACTCAGTTTGTATATTTTCCTTATTTTTCATAGTTCCACACAACTTCTTCCTGTTTTCTCGATTGATCTGTGTTCAGTTTTTCAAGGCCTATCCACTATGTCAATTTATGACTAAATCTGAGGGGGGTGCGATGGGGAGGTTCCCTTGTTAGATGGTTCATGTGAAAAGGTTTCCGACGTGATTATGGCCGTGCGGCGGGAATTAACAGACTTTGGACGAGGAGCAAGACACAGCGGACATTCCATTTCGGGAATCATTAGTGAATTAAGTATTCTGAGGTTGAAGAGAATGCCGAGAATACTAAAATTGAGGCATTACTTCTCACAACGGATAACGCAGTGGCCGACGGCCTTCGCTTAACGGCCAAGAGCAGTGGCGTTTGCGTAGCATTGTCAGTGCTAACGGACAAGCAACACTACGTGAAATAACGACAGAAATCAATATGGAACGCATGACGAAGGTATTCGTTAGAACAGTGCGGCGAAATACGGCGTTACTGGGCTGTGGCAGCAGACGAGTTCCTTTGCTAACAGCACGACATCGCCTGTAGCGCCTTTCCTGGGCTCATGAACATATCGCTTGGACCCTAGACGACTGGAAAACCCTGGCGTGATCAGATGAATTCTGATTTCAGCTGGCAGGGTTCGAGTGTGGCGCGGATCCAACGAAGCCATCGACCCAAGTCGTCAACAAGGTACCTTGCAAACTGGCGGTGGCTCCCTAATGGTGGGGGATGTTTACATGGAATGGACTGGGTTCTCTGGTGGGGCTTCTTGGAGACTATCTACAGCCTTTCATGGACTTCATATTCCCAAACAACAATGGCATTTTTATGGGTGACAAGCGCCATGTCGCCGGACCATAGTTGCTCGCGATTGGTTTGAAGAATGTTCTGGACAATTCAAACGAATGATTTGGCTACTCAGATCACCCGACCTCAGTCCTATCGAAAATTTTTTGGAAATAATAGACAGTTCAGCACGTGCACGAAATCCTTCACCGGCAACACTTAAGCAATTATCGACGGCTATTGAGAAAGCATGGCCCATTGTTTCTGCAGAGGACGTCCAGCGACATGTCGAGTTCTTGCCACGTCGAATTGTTGCACTACGCCGGGTAAAAAGAGATCCGACACGATATTAGGAGATATCCCATGACTTTTGTCACCTCGGGGAATAATATCATTCAGCAACTGTAAACAATGAATCTACTGAACAGTTATTACAATCTAAATGGTAATTTAAATATGAGGTCGTACTGAAAGAAAAGCCCCGTGTAGGTCACGTTTCATTCTATTGGATTACCGATTTCGTCCCTTTTTCTACGTCATCCTCAAAAATCTGTAATCACTAATGGGGAAGCAAAGGGGGTAAGAGAGAACAAAAATAAATACCGTGACAGTATGCAAAATATGAAACACCATGACTCAATCATACAGAATTACTGCGAAGTGCAAGTCATCATTTGAGAAAGATTTATTTAATACTACTGAATGTATGCAAATTAAACAAAAAGAGAGGCATTAATTGCTCTCCTGTGCCAAGCTCTTCATCGCTGAGTAGCACTTGCAACCTGTGTTCTCAGTTATTTGCTGGATGTATTCCACTGTCTGTGTTCCTCTACAGTTTTCACTCTCTACACCTCCTTCTAGAGCCATGGAAATTTTTCTTGATGTCCTACCATCCTGTCCACGTTGTCATATATTCTTATCCTCTCCGATTCCGTGCAGAACCTCCTCTTTCCTGACCTTACCAATCCACCTAATTTTTAACAATCTTCTGTAGCGCCACATCTCAGACTCTTCGATTCTCTTCTTTTCTAGTTTTCCCGCAGTCCATTTTTCACTATCAAACAATGCCGTACTCCAAACCTACATTTCCAAAAATTTCTTCCTCTGATTAACGCCTATGTACGAGGGCTATTCGGAAAGCAAGGTCCGATCGGTCGCGAAATGGAAACCATTGTGAAGTACAAAAATGCTTTACGTCAAACAGTTAGCTAAATCTTTCACCTACTTCTCTGCATAGTCGCCGCTCAGACTTAGAAATTTCTCATAGCTTCGTACCAACTTTTCAGTGCCCTCGTCATAGAAGGTAGCTGCCTGTGCTTTCCGCCAAATCTCTACGCTGGTCTAC
Organism: Schistocerca nitens; assembly: GCF_023898315.1. Lineage (NCBI taxonomy): Eukaryota > Metazoa > Arthropoda > Insecta > Orthoptera > Acrididae > Schistocerca > Schistocerca nitens. Next base: position 200,765,830 of record NC_064615.1, on the reverse strand, counting down.
AGCTCGTTGTCTGTGCCAAAATACACCGTCCTCAGAGCCAGCGGTTTATGTGAGCTGAAACTAAACTCACAAGTGGACCCTCCATTCTGTAAGTCACGGATTTTGATGCGCTTCAAATATGTTGTAGAGGCACTTACTCTGAGTACCTGGCTATCTGCCTTTTTAGCCGGCCGCGGTGGTCTCGCGGTTCTAGGCGCGCAGTCAGGAACTGTGCGACTGCTACGGTCGCAGGTTCGAATCCTGCCTAGGGCATGGATGTGTGTGATGTCCTTAGGTTAGTTAGGTTTAAGTAGTTCTAAGTTCTAGGGGACTAATGACCACAGCAGTTGAGTCCCATAGTGCTCAGAGCCATTTTTTTGCCTTTTTAGCAACGGGCCTTGGTTTGTGACAAAATCGATTTTGAAGTTCATTGCGCGGTTTTTACACCCGTAACAATACACATATTTCGACCAAGTCAGCGTAGCCATTAAATACGCCGAAAATCTACTACGCGAGTTGAATCTGGTAACGAATACACCGCCTAGCGTGATCTCTGCTAAATCCGTTACAATTGTCGATGAAATATGTATCACAATACAGGATCTCTTGGCCGAAAGACAGATCATTATTGATGATGAATTGATAGATTTCAACGAAGAAGATGAATTGGGAGAATATGATGCGAACCACAAACGGAATGAATATTTGCAAAAACTAATAACTGAATATATCATTATAATTTCGCGCACCTTACTGTGTTTGTCGATATTCTTTGAAATAAAATTGAAAAATTCGGCCGATTTTGAAAAAAAAGGTATGCGAGCAGGACTCGAACACAGTACCTCCAGCGTAGTAGCCGTGAGCCTTTACCGCTGCGCTACGCTGACTTGGTCGAAATATGTGTAATTTTACATGTATATAAAGGGCGCAATGGACTTCAAAATCAATTTTCTCAAAAACCAAGGCCCATCGCTAAAAAACCGGATAGCTAGGTACTCAGGGTAAGTGCCTCTACAACATACTTGAAGCGCATCAGAATCCGTAATTTTCATTATGGAGGGCCCCCTTGTCAGTGGGAGCCAATTGCGGGCTGTATTGTTGATAAACACTTCTCATCGAAAACGTTGCACGAGCATCTTCATTGGCACTGCAGAGTGCGGCCGAGAATTGTCATGAAGAATGAAACGTATGACAGTCGTGTAATGTGGTCTGAATAGCTTCATGCGAAATCCCTCACCAGGCCCTCACACATGGCGGGAGACACTTCTTTCAAGGCTTATTTGCGTGCTCACTGTGCGCTCAACACTGAAAAGAGGACGTGATGCGATCCACGGGCACACTAGAGACACTGCCCAACACGTCCGTGCAAAGTGTCATCGGATTTTCGCTGTCGTTTTCATTACGCGATCGATCGGACCTTACTTTCCGAATGGCCCTCGTATGATACTAGTAGCCTTCTCGTGGCCAGGAAAGCCATTTTTGCCAGTGCTAGTCTACTTTAGATGCCCTCCTTGCTCCGTCCGTCATTGGCTACTTTGCTGCCTACGTAGTAGAATTCTTTACCTGCGCCTACTTCGTGACCATCAATCCTGATCTTAAGTGTCTTGCTGTGCTCATTTCTGCTACTGATCAATACTTTCATCTTTCTTCGATTTACTCTCAGTCCATATTCTGTACTCATTGGATTGTTCATTCCTTTCAACAGGTCTTGTAATTTTTCTTCAATTTCACTCAGGACAGAAATGTGATCAGCGAGTCTTACCATTGATATCCTTTCATCCTGAGTTTTAACCCTGCACTTAACTCTTACTTTTATTTCCGTCATTCCTTCTCCGATGTATAACTTGAACAGTAGGGGCGTGGGACTACTTCCCTGTCTTACATCCTTTTTAATCCGAGCTCTTAATTCTTGGTCTCCCATTCTTATTGTCCTTACATATTACTCGTTTTTCCCGATAGCTTACTCCTATTTTTCCTACAATTTCAAACAACTGCCACCATTTTACGTTGTCGAACGCTTTTTCCAGGTCGACAAATCCTAAGAACGTATCTTGATTTCTATTTAGTCCACCAAACTGATGGTCATCTAACAGAACCGTAATTTTATTTCCATTCTTTTGTACGTAATTCTTGTCAGCAACTTGGACGTATGAGCTTTTAAGCTGATTCTGCGATAATACTCGCACTTGTAGTGTTTTGTGATTTTGGGAATTGTGCGGATGATGTTTTCCGAAAGTCTGATGAAATATCACCAGACTCGTACATTCTACACGCCAATGTGAATAGACGTTTTTCTGCCTCTTCCTCCAATGATTTGAGAAATTCTGATGGAGTGTTATCTATCCCTTTTGCCTTATTTGATCTTAAATCTTTCATAGTTCTTTAAAAATCTGTTTCGAATATTGGATCCTCTATCACTTCTATATCGATTCCTCTTTGCTCTTCTATCACTTCATCAGAAAAGTCTTCCCCTTTGTAGAGGCCTTAGTGTACTCTTTCCAACTACTTGCTGTCTCCTCTGCATTTAACGGTGGAATACCCATTGCACTATTAATGTTACCACCCTTGCTTTTAATTTCACTGAAGGTCGTTTTGACTTTCCTATACGCTGAGTCAGTCTTTCCGACAATCTTTCTTTTTTTTCGATTTCTTCTATTTTCTACGCAGTCATTCCGCCTTGGATTCCCTGTACTTTCTATTTATTTCATTTCTAAGTGACTTGTATTTCTGTATTCCTGAATTTCCCTGAACGTTCCTGTACTTCGTCCTTTCATCGATCAACTGAAGTATTTTTTGTTACCCTTGGTTTCTTCCCGTTTACGTTCTTTATACCTATGTTTTCCTTCCCAACTTCTGTGATTGTCTTTTTTACAGGTCAGCATTCCTTTTCAGCTGAACTTTCTACTGACAAGGGGAAGGCCTCAGACACGGCCAACCGATTCGGCTCAAATTAGGCAGGTCGCTTGTGTACAACCTAAAACGAAGCAATCTAAGACCCCGCGTTTTTGAGAAAATCACCCCTAAAAGTTATGATGAGCAATCGACTCAAAATTAGCGGGATCGATAGGTAATTGTAAATAGAGCATTTTTCATCATCAGGTATGGGGTCCAAAAACGCATACTTTTCTAGAAACTGAGGTAAGAAACTTTTACAACTGCCGCTTCTGTACCCACATGGTAAACACTTTTCGCCGACAGCACCGTTAGCGCAGCGGCTACGGTAACTGGCTGGGACTCGGAAAACCCAGGTTCGAAGACAGCTGGCGGATGTTATTCTTTTCGTTTGTATTTTTCCATACCTCAATTGATAGGGATAGGAGGGTTAATAAGGTAAGTAAATCAATATGGAATGATAATAATAAGGTAGGCAAACTAATTTCCCAAACGCCGTGATTTAGTAAAGGATTTAACTTTTAAGCCTTGTCACATGAAAACAACTCCGAGTAAGAGTGCTGCGATTTCCTCACGAGGGATCACAGATAGCCAACCGCTCGACGCTTGTTTACAGCGAGGCACGGGACAGAATGCACGTGGGGAGAGTTATGTTGTCCCGGGTGCCTCTTCGTCATATAATAGTTGTGAACCTGGAAGAGTGAAGGTGTCCAGCACGAGTCTTATAGAAGGCAGTCGGAAAGAGTTGTTTTCCGTCATCAGGCTGCCGCGAACTTCGCGGATACATGTAGTGATTTTTCCATCGTTAATGCGCCGAATGAAGTACGTTTTGTGAATGAATACAGTGTTCTTCCGTAAGTAACACATGACGAGTACTGTATGTAGTTTGTAGTAATTAGCTTTTCTGTTTATGCCGTAGTAACTAGTTCTTGTTTGTTGTGTCATATCTTTCAGGTGCATAATCTGAATAATGGAGGATGTACACCCTTCGACTAGCGCTGTAATATATAGTTGGGAGCCTGTCACAGACGTTGGCAAGCGGGAAGTTACCGACGCTGTGTTTTGGTTTGTAAAAGTGTTGTAAGACAGATGCATTATCAATGCACTACCGGAAACAGGCAGTTCTATTTCTCGGCGTTCCAGATTGATAGGAGCGGCTATCGTCGAGCGATTTTTGTAGCTGACGAACGAAATGACTTTTGTTGATACTGAAGTACTATACCATGAAGACGAAGCAGAAGGTGATGCAGTGGAAGATATCCCGACTAGTAAATCGCAAAATGGTCATAACACTTTGGAAATATCCACGTCACTGGGAATATGTGCTTCATCTGTTCCCAACGAATATTACGAACCGGTTACTAAACGATTGAACTACGGCGCTATACCCCTTGAAGTAAAAGTAAAGGTGGTAGCGCTAGCCAGGAATCATCCAAATTGAAACTTACAAACACTGCAAAAGAATGGAGCAACAACAGCCCTGAAAAGGGAGAAGGACTTGAAATTGTGGGAAAGTGATATCGTTAAAGAAGGAACAAGATACGAAAAATACCCGGCGATAAGTAAGTGGACATACGACCGATTTGTCGAATCTAGTTGTCGTAACGAGAATGTAACAACGAGGTTAAAAACTTTATTTCCAGGCTTCAGAATTGCAGTGTGCTTCTGGAAACCCAGCGGGAATTGCACAACCGCACGGATGCAATAACTATTCACAGCATAATTCCTAACCAACTTTCAGCACCGATTTTTCAGGCAATGATATCGTATGCGTGGTACGCATCAAAATTAATTCCCGAAAAAGACATATTTTTAAAGGTAAACCAAGTTTGTTTTCCACCGAGTCTTCGAAAGGAACAGTGTAGCTGTCGAAAGATTGCATTCATTAGATGTTCTTGGTGCCGTGAGTATATTTGTTTCGAATGTTTATATGACAAGTACCATCCATCTAGTTGTTCGAAGAAAAGTGAGGACATGTAACAGTGACTGGAAGAGCCATTGTAAGGTGACCTGGAGTTACATTTTAGTTGTTTACTATCCATAGAGGTTTTAGAAATTTATTTGCCTACCTTATTATTATCATTCCTTATTAACCCTACTATCCCTATCAATTGGGATATGGATAAATACAAACGGGAAGAATAACATCCGCCTGATTTCTTCGAGATTCGAACCCGGATTTTCCGATTCCCAGCCAATTACCTTGGCTGTTCCGCTAACGGCGCTGTCTGGGAAAAGCGTTTACAATTTGGGTACAGAAGCGGCAATTGTAAAAGTTTCTTTCCTCGATTTCTGGAAAAGTCTGCGTTTGCGGACCCCATACCTGATGATGAAAAATGCTCTATTTACAATTACCTATCGATCCCTTCAATTTTGAGTCTATTTCTCGTCATAACTTTTAGGGGTGATTTTCTCAAAAACGCGGGGGCGTTGATCCAAAATATCTTAGATTCCTTCGTTTTAGGTTGTACACAAGCGACCTGCCAAATTTGAGCCGAATCGGTTGGCCTTGTCTGAGGCCTTCCCCTTGTGAGTATACCTCCTCCTCTTGTAATTCTTGAACAGAATATTCGCTATTACTAGCTGAAATTTACTGTAGAGCTCATTCCTAGTAACCATTTCTTCTACTCCTTCCCCTACAATCGCATTCTAGTCCCCATGACTGTTACCTTTTCATCTCCCTTTACATGTTGAATTACTTGTTCAGTATCATATCATCACATACTTTACTTCTTCATCGACGGCTTGCGACATCTGTAATATACCTGAACTATAGTTGCCGGTGTTGGTTTGGTGTCGATTCTGATGAGAAAAACCCTATCAGTGAACTGCTCACAGTAGCTCACACTCTGCCCTACTTCCCTATTCATAATGAATCTTGCTAACGTTTCACCATTTTCTGCTGATATTGATATTATCCTATTCTCATCTGACCAGAAATCCTTTTCTTCTGTCCACTTCACTTCAGTGACCTCCAGTATATCTAGATCGAGCCTAAGCATTTGAACTTTCAGATTTTCTAGCTTACCTACTACTTCTAAACTCCCGACACTCCACGCCCCGACTTTCGTTGGTTATTCAACTTTTTCTCATGGTCAACTCCCCCTTGGCAGTCTGCTTCCGGAGATGCAAATGGGGAACTCGTCAGGAATCTTGTACCAATAGCGAGATCATCATGATGCTTTTTCAGTTATAGGCCACATTGCCTATGGATACACATTATGTGTCTTTACGCAGTGGTTTGCATATCCTTTTGCATTCTCATGCTGTTGATCACTGCTGATTTTCTACCTTTAAAGGCAGTTTCCCACCCCATGGACGAGAATGCCCAAACTTTTGGCCGCTCCTCCACCCTGTTTGACACGGCCATTGGCTGAGTTAGGGTGACTTCTTACGCAGGATGTATTCGACTGCCGTTGCTAATGATTTTTATTTATAATTTTAACTGTGGCAGTGTTCGAAACTGGGATCGAGGACGGCAGCGAAACTTGGTATTCTAGTGCTTTAATGCGAAACCGATTTAAGCTGGAAAAAGTTTGTTCCAGTTTTGGCCACCAGGTGCAAATTTGGCGCTCTACAGAATCTCGTCGACGTCTCTGGTGCTCATACTGAACAAACTGTGCAAGTGGCAATTAGTAATAATATCAACATTACGCCTTTCTCACTTTTTGACCTTTTCTGCTCACACGCAGTTCCTGATCCATTACATATTGAAACATCTCCATCAGTTTTTCCTGCCAGATTTGCAGCGGGTGGCCAAAATTTGAACATTTTCTCCCAGTATAAATCAGTTCCGGATTAATGCAGTAGCACGTCTACCTAGTTTCGTTACCATGCGACAATTACAGCCCACATTGAACCTCTGTGAATAGACGCACTTTATAACCACCATGTATCTCAAACTTGTTTTTAACACGGGTACAGAGTCTCCAGGTGCGTCATTTCAGTCTCTGAAGTCTATTACGTTTTATCATATGTTTGACTTCATTTACTAAGTGCAAACAAAGAGTTGCCCTACAAATGGCAGCTCTCTTCCTGTTCAGTTTGGAAACTCTGCACGAGCGCCAGTGCGAAATCTAGTTGTTTTCATTAAGTCTATGGTAGCTTGAATCTGTCGGCTCGCTCTGAAGATGGGCGAAAGGTATATGGCCTAAATATTAGAAAAAACACAGTTTATACGACTGCACTCTCCGAATTTAATGGATCAGTACTGTGATGCAAAAATGTGAAAATGCACAGCCTTCCGTTCCAGTCACGGACATAGGGTGGGAGAAATGCTTGTACCCTTCTGTGCTAGCTACCGTTTGCCTAATTTTATCGGCAGGATATCTACGCTTTAGACACGTGGGGGCTGCAGGGAGTTCATAGCTTTTGTCGTCAAAGACGCTTTTTGGAGTTTTCTACGCGTATTCTCACGAGATATCCACCAACTGAGACTTTCCAACGCTGCTGTGTCGGGCCGCGGCCTTGCAGTAAGAAGAGTGCCTAGAAACCGTGAGGTCGTGGTACCGGTTCTCGGTCGGAGCACAGATACTTTCAGTCTAACTTTAATCTAACCTTCACCTTTCAGCGATGCGGGGAGTCAGCCTGAACGACACGTGGTTCGGATTCCACGTTAAACTGCATTTCTCCTTTCTCCGATTAGATTTAGGGAGACCCAAGTCCCCGAAATGGCGTCGAACTGAATGACTTGCATTCGGCCATTGAGCCACACGATTATTATTATTATTATTATCACAACATTTCTGTAGCACTATATGCCAGTCAAACAAGACTGTGACCATTCGTGGTCCCCTCCTTTGTCTTCTCTCACAAATGATGAGTATTTAGTTATGGGCCGTATCAATGTTTTGTAAGCAACGCCATTTCTAAACAAAATGGAGCAGTCCAGTAGCTCACGAAATGAATGGCAACCTACCAGTTACTTTATCTGCTATCGCTATCGTTTTCGTTGATGTACAAGAAATCGTATTTGTCCCAAATACAACATACGAGGGCCTTCCAATGAGTAATGTGCCAGTTTTTTTCTCGGCCAGTTTCGGTTAAAAAAAGCAGAATTAGTTGTGAGACATCGTGGAACAGTGAGTCTGATATCGCATGCAGCCAAAGTCTTGCTGAGGACGCTCAACATAAGGCTAATGGAAAGCTGAATTGCGTAATAGGAAATGAATAATTTGGTTTCAGGCGAGGAGTTGGAACTAAGAGATGCCATTGGGCTACTGAGAGTGATAGGGGAGACGTACATGGAGAAGAAAAGGAAGGTGTATGTTGTGTTCATTGATCTTGAGAATGCTTTTGACTGTGTCATATAGGACAACCTGATGGAATTCCTAAGGAAACATGGAGTTGACTGGAGGGATAGATGATAATTAGAAATTTATATTTGAACCAGAGAGCAAGAGTGAAGAAATTGAACTGGGAAGAGGTGTAATACAAGGTTGTTGTTTATCACCAGCACTGTTCAATATATATCTGGAGAAAATTATAAGTGAAAGTTTTGATGGCATGAGAGGGGTTTGTATAGGGGGGTCGGCGAGTGGAGTGTATAAGATTTGCAGACGACATGGTTGTGATGGCAGAAAGTGCAAGAGAGATGGAACAAATTTTAGATGATCTAAACACAAAGTCAGGAGAATATGGAATGAAGACTAACAAGAAGAAAACGAAAAGCATGGTAACTGGAGAAAAGGGGAAAAATGCTGTATGAAAATAGGGGGAGATGAAATAGAGCAACTGAATAACTTCAATTACTTGGGAATTGTAGTAATATGTGTTGCTCAACAGAAATTAGGAAAAGAAGTGCAATGACGAAAGAAGGATTCAAGAGGAAACAGAAATTACTCTGCGGACCACTAAACAAAGATCTGAGGAAAAGACTTGCCAAACGTTGCGTCTGGAGCGTTGCACTATATGGTGCGGAGACCTGGACGTTGAGGAAGGAAGATGAAAGAAGATTGGAGGCACTAGAGATGTGGACATGGAGAAGAAAGGAAAAAGTGAAATGGGAAGACCGAGTAAGGAATGAAGAAGTACTAAGGAGTGATGGAGAAGAAAGAAACATGCTGAAACTCATCAGAAAGAGAAAACAGAACTGGATTGGACATTGCTTGTGGAGGGACTGTTTATTGAAGGAAGGAATAGAAGGAATGGTGGAGGGAAAAAGGGGAAGAGGAAAAAGAAGATATCAAATGCTGGACAATATCAATGGAGGGAAATATTCAAAAATGAAAAGCCTGGCTATGGACAGACAAAAGTGGAAGAGGCTTAACCCATGACAAGACTTGTAAGGCAGAATACCATACATACATATCCTGCTTTAGACCCTACAGTTTCATGAAGTTCCAGTAGGTGGCGGCTCTATACGTTGCCTTCAAAATAACGTTTGTAAAGGAAGTGCGTTCCAAACAGTGAACTGTCATTGAGTTTCTTTTGGCAGGAAACTAGAGCATCGCAGATGATCACAGGCGTTTGCACAATGTCTAAGGAGACCAGGCAGTGAAAAAAAGAACAGTGACAAACTCATACAATCTCCGGCGCGCCGGCCGGTCCCACACAGCTGTGACTCCTGCAACTTAGTGACTCTCTCATTTGAGGTGATCGACGGATAACAATCAAACAAGTAGCTGCACAACTGGACGTCTCTATTCGTAATGCTGACACATTCCTCCACCAGTTGGGGTACTGAAAATCGTGTGCCCGTTGGATTCCTGGACGCCTAACAGGTGACCACGAAGAGCGACGAAGGACCATCTGTGCGAAATTGCCTGCGCGTTACGAGGCTGATCGAGACATTTTTTTGTCAAACACCGTCACAGGTTATGAAATTTGGATTCATCACACAAAACGGAAATCTATGGAGTGGTACCAGACCACCTCTCCTCTGAAGAGAAAGTTCAAAACGCCACCCTCAGCCGGCAAAGTCATGACGACACTCTTCTGAGATTCTGAAAGGGTTATTCTGTTTTATATCATCCCTCATGGTCCAACGATCAAGTCTGAAGTATATTGTGCTACATTCGGCAAATTGAAGAAATAACTTCAGCGTGTTCGTCGCCACAAAGACGCAAACGAACTTTTCCTTCTCCATGACGACCCAAGGCTCACAAAATTTCATTGACCTGTTTTTCCTCATCCACACTACAGCCCTGATCTCGCACCTTCCGACTTCCATCTGTCTGGTCCAATGAAGGATGTACTCCACGGATGAGGAAGAAGTTACTGATGCAGCAGGAGTTGCCTCCCATGTCGACCAGCAGAGTGGTAGCATGCTCGCATACAGACCCACCCAGTAAGGTGGCTTAAGGCCGTCGTATTGAACAGAGATTGTAAACCATGCAATCCACAACACCTTTATTTTACGTAGAGCGAGGTGGCGCAGTGATAAGCACACAGACCTCGCATTCTGGAGGACGACGGTTCAAATCCGCGTCCGGTCATGCAGATTTAGGCTTTCCATGATTCCCCGAAGTCGCTGCAATAAATACCTTCCTTGAAGCAATCCAGCTTGTGCTCCATCTCCAGTGACCTCGATGTCAACGGCACGTTACACCTTAATCTTCTTTCTGCCGTTTGTCTTTATTTTACGATTATTTATTTCATAGGAATTGTTACAGAAAGGAAAGAAAGTAGAGATGATAATCAAGGGATCTGAGGATATCAAGTAAGTGAGATTTGGGAGTCGCTCGGTTAATTTTTTTAATTTTTAATTATTACACATTAGCCTGGTACCTAGAAAACTTAAAGTAGGTTCTAAATATTACAAAATGCCAACAACAGAGAGGAGAAGAGATTTTTGCTTTATAACTATTAATTAGTTCTAGTATCTCGATCTTTTTAGTCTTGGGTGTTAGTATTGAGTTGTACGTCTCTAGGGTCGTGGGCAGATTGCTATTAGTTCTCTGCCAAGAAACATTCAATCTAATTTCTTCATTTGTATGTATAACTACAGGAGAATTTTAAACCATAAACCAAAAAAGAAATAATTGTGACAATACATACGAGGGTTAAAACTTAAATAGTGGCAACTATTTATTCACAACCGATACAAAAGAGTGACATGTTTGCACCTGTTTCCGTCCTTCAGAGTAGACACCAGCGTTGTGTAGAACCCGTTGCCAGCGATGAAGGCGTAATATACCGTTAGCAGAGCCTGTTCTGTTGATGGTGCGAATGGAACGGTCTACTGCCTGTCGAATCTCTGGAACAGTTCTGAAGCGAATGCCACGAAGAGGTTCCTTTATCTTCGGAATCAAATCAAAGTCACAAGGACTTAAGTCTGGGGAGTATGGTGGATGGTACAGTACTTCCCAGTCCCCTCGACCGAACAGAGGAGCCACAGCTTGCGCTGTATGAGCCCGCGCAAAATGATGAGTGGGTTGCGCAGAAATTGTGGCCGCTTCTTTCGCATCGGAGCATCACTTGTTGCCTCTATTTAAGTTCCAATCTACGTATACGTACATGTGGCACATGATCGGCTCGGAACTACCACGAAACTCGCCTATACCATAAACGCAACTTGATGGAGTCATCTGTAATGATGATACAATACGACCCTTCCTTGTGCCCGGATAACTGAGCGCGTTAGTGCGCCGCTTCTGGTATTGGGGGAGGTGCACCGGCCTCTGATCCAGAGGATTAACGACGAGGGCCGGTACGCCGACCGGCACATGTCCGGTTCTTAGGCGGATTTCCACATCCTACTATGTGAATATCGCAATGGTATCCATTTCTCTCCTCATTTACACGATTCGCAAGAATATGGAAAACGTTCAAACATTTTCACGTGGGATAACAGTACACGCAGCATACCCTGTGGTCTAGGGGTAAAGCCATTCATTAGTAATCAAAATGTCCTCGATCCCGGGTTCGAAAACCCTCTATCCCTCACATTCTGATTAATAATCAGCTTTGGCGGCCAAAGACTTCCGGCATAAGAAGTCACCCTCATTCTGCCAACGGCCTTGTCACAGAGGGCGGAAGGGCGGATATAGGTTCAGGACACTCTTGTCCTTGGGGTGGGTAACAATCCCTAAAGGCGAAAGAATCAGCAATAAGGATGCAGAAAGCAATGGAAGCCACTGCATCAAAGAAGCATAAGGTGTATCCACATAACACGTGGTCTGTAATTGAAGAAAGTGCTATGATCATCTCTCCATTGGCAAAAGATACCGGAGTAGTCCGCCTTACGGATCTCTGGGAGGAGACGGCCAAGAGGGAGGTGACCAGGAGAAAAGGATTCAATAACCAACAAAAAGATAACGTTCTACGAGTCGGGGCGTGAGATGTCAGAAGTTTGAATGAGGTAGAGAACTATAAAATCTGCAAAGGCAAACGCAAAGGCTCAATCCACATATAGTAGGAGTCAGTGAAGTGAAATTTAGAGGATATCTGGTCGGTTGAGTATAGGGTAGCTGTAGAGAACAAAATCTGTAGAGCAAGACAGAGATTGGAATACATCCAGCAAGTAATTGAGGACATAGGTTGCACGTGGTACTCTGAGATGAAGAATTTGGCACAGAAAAGGAATTCGTGGCGGGCCGCATCAAACCAGTCAGAATACTAGTGAAAAAAAAACCACACACACACACACACACACACACACACACACACACACACACACAAGCACACACACACACTACACAGACTTGTACACAAATCCCGTCCCGGTGTGGTGTGTGTGTGTGTGTGTGTGTGTGTGTGTGTGTGTGTGTGAGGGGGAATGCCGTATGAAAGGGGATCTCTCCTACACCAACATTTCTAAATGCAGATTAACACATCGACACTTTGAAGAATTCGAGTAAGGCCAGGAAAAGAAGTGAGTAACATATGGACATGTCTATCAGAATCTTGGCAATATTATTTTAGATGTTACATTTGGAATGCGTATGGGAGTGTTTCGTAGTTGATATGTGTCGCTCATTACAGCATTCGCGTTCTAGCAAGTATGAAACTTGCCGAAAGACCGTTACGCATATGTCAGTTTATTGTGCTGCTATCCCAAGAGGGTTGCATCACGGAGGCTACATTCGAACTTAAGGTAATATAGCTTTTTTCGTTTACATTTAGAACAAAATTTGTCGTTTATGACCGTGTGACTTATGTTGGAATTATGACTATTTTTTTCGAATTTTCGTAAATATTGGTGTTAAAAATTGGAACTGTATTAAGATATAAAATTTTGAGTGGATGGGCAAATATCTATTAGGTACATTACATATGTAGTACTGTGGACAATTGGGAATGTGGGTCTCACGGGAAGGGTGCAAGGGATAAGTCCCTGCAGTCGTGCTATTCATCATTATCCTCGGTGGCTCAGATGGACAGAGCGTCTGCCATGTAAGAAAGAGATCTCGGGTTCGAGTCCCGATCGGGACACACATTTTTAGCTGTCCCCATCGAGGTATATCAACAACACCTTTCGGCTGAGAAATCTAGAGAAATCTGCACGGTCATAAATAGTATCTGTTCTTTCGAGAACAGTTACTGTCCTCATATATATATTAAAGGCTACCCAGCCATTCATTGACCTTCGTCTGTGCGAATGTGCACAGGTTGCCCGAACTCTTACGGGAATCGCCAAAGTGTACGTGAGTAATGAGTGGATGGGCAAATATCTGTTAGGTACATTACATATGTAGTACTGTGGACGGTTGGGAATGTGGGTCTCACGGGAAGCGTGCAAGGGATAAGTCCCTGCAGTCCCACTATTCATCTGTGTCCTCGGTGGCTCAGATGGATAGAGCGTCTGCCATGTAAGCAGGAGATCCCGGGTTCGAGTTCCGGTTGGGGCACACATTTTCAGCTGTCCCCATCGAGGTATGTCAACAACGCCTGTCGGCAGCTGACAGTTTCAATTAATTATCATTTAGATATGAAATTATTACTCTGGAACGGAATTCGAAGTAGCTGAACGCGCAAAGATGAATTGTTATGAGTTTGATGTTAGCAGATTTGGTCTGCGTTTCATCTTCGACATCCCTCTACCAGTTTGGTAAGAGATACTCCTAGTTTGGACGCATCATCGTTCGCGTTCTGCTGCTAAGAACTGTAACCAAATCTGTTACTGCTACCCACATCGTCTGCCAGCTTGAAGCACATCAAGATGAGTCCGAGTCGGATGTGAAGCTTGAAAAGGTCCAGTTTTCCTTTGTACACCGAGGGACGAAAAGAGAGCTTTGATACGGTACACTTTTCTGAGGAATAGGGAAAGACCATTCAGCCTCAGAAAGAACTTTTAAAGGTCTTGTATGATGTGGCTTAGAATGATGCCTAGAGAACCACCGTTATCACAAAACATGACATGGCCTTCATAAGGACAAAAGAACTCTAGAGTATATCACATCTCTGCCATTGAGAACTGAAAAAAAAAACATTTTTAACTAATGAATATTACTTTATTAATAGATTTTGGAGATCTTATTGTTACGTCATGGCGTATGCATTTGCTTTTCAATTCTTGTTGCATTGCTAAATACGCTACTGGCCAGTAAACTGCTACACCAAGAAGAAATGCAGATGATAAACGGGTATTCATTGGACAAATATATTATACTAGAACTGACATGTGATTACATTTTCACGCAGTTTTGGTGCATAGATCCTGAGAAATCAGTACCCAGAACAACCACCTCTGGCCGTAATTACGGCCTTGATACGCCTGGGCATTGAGTTAATCAGAGCTTGGATGGCGTGTACCGGTACACCTGCCCATGCAGCTTCAACATGATACCACAGTTCATCAGGAGTAGTGACTGGCGTATTTGAGGAGCCAGTTGCTCGGCCACCATTGACCAGACGTTTTCAGTTGGTGAGAGATCTGGAGAATGTGCTGGCCAAGGCAGCGGTCGAATATTTTCTGTGTCCAGAAAGGCCCGAACAGGACCTGCAACATTATCGTGCATTATCCTGCTGAAAAGTAAGGTTTCGCAGGGATCGAATGAAGGGTAGAGCCACAGGTCATAACACATCTGAAATGTAACGTCCACTGTTCAAAGTGCCATCAATGCGAACAAGAGGTGACCGAGTCGTGTAACCAATGGCACCCCATACCATCACGCCGGGTGATACGCCAGTATGGCGACGACGAATACACGCTTCCAATGTGCGTTCACCGCGATGTCGCCAAACACGGATTCGACCATCATGATGCTGTAAACAGAACCTGGATTCATCCGAATAAATGACGTTTTGCCATTCGTGCACCCAGGTTCGTCGTTGAGTACACCATCGCAGGCGCTCCTGTCAGTGATGCAGCGTCAAGGGTAACCGCAGCCATGGTCTCCGAGCTGATAGTCCATGCTGCTGGAAACGTCGTCGAACTGTTCGTGCAGATGGTTGTTGTCTTGGAAACGTCCCCATCTGTTGACTCAGGGATCGAGACGTGGCTGCAGGATCCGTTACAGCCATGCGGATAAGATGCCTGTCATCTCGACTGCTAGTGATACGAAGCCGTTGGGATCGAGCACGGCGTTCCGTATTACCCTGCTGAACCCAAAGATTCCATATTCTGTCATTGGATCTCGACCAACGCGAGCAGCAATGTCTGCGATACGATAAACCGCAATCGCGATAGGCTACAATCCGACCTTTATCAAAGTCGGAAACGTGATGGTACGCTTTTCTCCTCCTTACACGAGGCATCACAACAACGTTTCACCAGGCAACGCCGGTCAACTGCTGTTTGTGTATGAGAAATGGGTTGGAAACTTTCCTCATGTGAGCACGTTGTAGGTGTCGCCACCGGCGCCAACCTTGTGTGAATGCTCTGAAAATCTAATCATTTGCGTATCAGAGCATATTCTTCCTGTCGGTTAAATTTCGCGTGTGTAGCACGTCATCTTCGTGGTATAGCAGTTTTAATGGCCAGTAGTGTATTTAACAGCGATATATGTAAAAATTTAAAATCGCGCTACAAGTTTTGTTGACTTACTATATTTTAAGGTGACAGAGCGGCTGTTGAGTTGATTGCTCTTTATCTCTGCATAAACTCTTTTGAACTTTGGGACACTTGAGATGTTTAGAAAAAAGTTTCTATATCTGCTAGCAAACATTCAAAGAACAAGGAATGCAGTGCCTCTACAAAACCACTCTAAGAATTGACATGTTTGTAATGTGATCATAAATTTAGCAACGGTTTCCTCAGTTCTTTTAAAAAATGTTGTTGTCAGTTAGTGAAGTTTTAGTACTTCATTTTAACATCTGCGTAAAATTTGTTCAACTGTAAAGAATACGACTGTACGCGTGATATAGCCTGAAGCCATTTCACTAAAATAAAAAAGCGGGCTCTCTTAGTAATTACATTTTATGGAACACTTACAGAGGAAATTGTTCAGAAAAAGTATTGCTAACTTGACAAAAGAGAACAATTTTGAATAAAGAATGGTATGAATAGAGGAGAAAGATGGAATGTCTATTCTGACCATGGCTCGCTCTGGGATTGGAGTAGACCGCACACCCGGCCACTCGAAGCCGAGAGTAAAGAAGTGTGGAGGTAAATAGGCCCGCAAGGAATTCAACACGTGTGAGAGGATGTGTTCCGTTAAGAAGGTAAGGGTCCTTCAGCGGAGGAAATACCGCTAGAAATGTAGAAGGCAGCGTCTGTTCTCCATGTTAGGTGTTACTGCCGATAGAGACAGAAGCGGCTGAACATAGGATGCGAGTGTCAAGCTGATGTGACGCATATATGGACCAAGAGATCACTGGACTGAAGGACTAAAGTACAAAGCCAGCACCGATTTTTTCAACCCGTGAGAGGTGGACAGGGGACACCAGTATCGACGTCGAGACGGCTGAAGGAGCCAACTCAACTGAAGCTGCCAGCGTTACAGGCCACTATCCTCAGTAGTGGGGCAGTAGGCCGGCCCGGCACAGCAGTGGAGAAGCGTTCCAAGATTCGTAGAGGCGGTCGTTAATGAAATGGGAGGATACTGGGATGAAGAAAAGGAACAAGAAGAAATGTGGTACCACTCAGCAAGGATGCAAAAGAAATAAAGATTGGATATGAAATGTGACAAAGAATACAACCATTAAAGTGCCGTCTGAAAGGACATTGTCGATAACTAGAGGCTAGGCATAAAAAAATATGAGGTTAAAATCCAACAGCAGATGAGGAACGACAAAGAAAACCCTTTAAATAGTAATCACGAAAAGAGTAAGTCTGATAACAACAAGGATTTACGCGAGAAAGTCGTACGACAGAATGGGTACTGATGCTGGCCGTAGAAGATGCGTACAAGATGCGCTATACTCAATACGTCAGGTTATCGCGTACCAGCTCCCTGAAGAGGCAGTGTGACAATGCTAAATGAAACAACGAAAAGACGTGAAACAATAGCAGAGTGACGACTATTTGCACACGTCAACAAGCAGTAAATCAACACCTTAGAGGCAGATTTATGGCGGATTTGTGAAGAGCGCGTCAGAGTAAAACAACACAAGAAGCTTTCGTGAAGCAGATACGACTTCTATTTTCTGAGCATGGTACAGGATAACATCATGTTTGCGGGAGCAAACATGTTATCGCAGCACCAACCGCCTCATAGGAACTCAGGTTTGACGAAGAAAAGAAAAAAGGAATCGGGGACGAGTAGTAGGAATCTCCGAGGTGATCCATTGCCTGCGACCTTGTGTTCACAAGGCTTGGGAGCAAATTCCCCGCCTAGGGAAGAGGATCAGAATGATTAAACCGTTGCTGTAGGATGCAGGCATCCTGTTAGCTCAGCACGTCGTGTTGCTCTGGCCCTGACAGGATTATCTGTATTGTTCCAGAATGGTAATGGAGGCAAGACTCGACCTGTTCCTAAGAGCGAAACTATGAAATAACTTTGCGACTGCCCACAAATTAACATTTTATCCGCTACGTCTAAACACCTGGAATATACACTCCTCAAAAGAAATAGGGGAACATGGGTGTCTGCCATACTTCAATAAGAAATAATTGAGGACTGGGTATGCTATCAAACTATACATTTATCTTTCACAAATGAAGCACAGAATGAAACTGAGCCCCTGTGGCGAAGTCGACACCTGGTACCTGGTGAACTCGAGCCCGAGCTTTGGACATGTGGGGAGCTAGTGCTCTCTGGCGGGGGAGCGGGGTAGGTGACAGTCGGGCCGAGTGGAGTTTGGCTGGAGTCTTGGAGAGGACGGCACACGAGGCGGAGTGTATTTGATTTGCGTTGGCGTGGCGCGTTCCAGCCGAGGGCCCCGTTTGTTGGCGCTGAAATCTGCAGCAGTTATTTCCGACATGCGGCGTGCTTGTGCATTCCAGCCAAAACGTTTGAGGAGTAGTTTGACCGGACATTTGCCCGGTTTACTTGCCATTCTTGGTCGAAGACTGAGCTTGGGATTTGCCGCTATCTTAGTGGTGAGCGCTCTTTGAAATTTCTGTGACACTCGTTCCGGCTGGTCGCTCTTGTTTGTGTTGCACCGGTTTAGTGATTATTGACTGCTTGGTGCTCAGTTCTCCGCCTTCCACTTTGCAGTCCCGTTTTGTTAATGTCTGTTTCTGAACTTTTGTCACGTTTAATCAACCCTCTCCGATCGATCGCTTGCGCCTTGGTCCTGCATTGTGCGCGGGGTTGGAGTGGTTAAATCGGATTTGGCGTGTTAATGTGAACAGGTGGCCGGATGCCCTTCCTGCCGCCACGCCATACCCCCTGGGATGGAAGCAGAGTACCCCAACTGTCTGCGTCTAGTGTAAATCATCGAAAAGTGCGGATGTGTGGCAAATGTCTGTGAGTCGTGTAACTGAGGTGGGACGTGGGGACCAGCCCAGTATTCACCTGGAGGGATGTGGAAAACCGCCTAAAAACCACATCCAGGCTGGCCGACACACCGGCCCTCGTCGTTAATCTGGCGCGCGGATTCGATCCGGGGCCGGCGCGCCTACCCGTGTCCAGGATGCAGCGCGTTAGTGCTCTCGGCTAACCTGGCGGTTTACTCAACATTGGCAACTAACACAAATTTCCACTTTAGAAGCAGGGAAAAATGTTAAGACATTAAACAAAGCTAATTCGTTTAAAAATGTAGTATAAAAACCTTTTTAAAGATACAAGATGGTAGACGACGAACGAAGTCCACACTTCATGTAACTACTTTTAAAAATATACAGAATTCTACTCACTGCAATACTCTGTAACTGAATAATTAACTTTACTCTCCCACGCAAGCAAACTATTGGATCTAGTAACGCTAATTCCTCTTAAACTAAAAAGACAAATGCCTCGGGGAGATCAATTTAGGTTAAGTCTTTTTAGTGTTCTTGGCATACAATTTCTTTAAAAGGGTACTGAGACCTGTATAAGTTGTTTCATACTTTAAATGTTCATCTTTTGTTTTTATTAATAAAGGAGCTCTGCTAGGTAGTAGTAATAACTGTTGAGTAGAAAAATTAGTAATTTGTAAATCTTGTCAAATTTTAGTTAATATTTGTCTGATTAATGCTTCGGACATACTGCAGTGCTTGTTACTTGTTGGCGTGAATAACTTAAATTTTCTAGCAAAAAATTAATTTGTGGCTAAGGTAACAGGTAGTCGGGGTGTTACACCCTGAATAGATACTTTTCATTGTTTGGCTCGCTTGATTAACTTTGATATGAAATTTTTTTGAGGTTAATGTTTGTGCTTTTGATGCTGTTAATTTTCTCACGTCTTCTTCTGCTTCAGCTTTGAATACAGAATCTTTTGAAATGGGCCAATGAATTGTTGTTTTAGCTATGCTTTCCTTAAGACACGTTTTTATGTATGTTGTAGTTGAGCCAGTGTTAACTTCACACCTTGTCGGCACAGGTCGGGTGCGCGAGTTCTGTCCCAGAGTGTAATGTGCTCCCTGCCCGGCTAGCTCCCTGATCTCAGCCGCGCGGGGTAGTCACGCGGTCTAGGCGTCTTGTCACGGTCCGTGCGGCTCCCCATGTCGGAGGTTCGAGTCCTCCCTTGGGCATTGGTGTATGTTAGTTAGATTAAGTAGCATGTAGGCTTAGGGACCGATGACCTCGGCAGTTTGGTCCCATAATACACTGCTGGCCACCGTAAATGCAACACCCTGAAGGAAGCACCCAAATCAAGTGAAATTTACACCATGGGTTTGCAGCGATGAGATATGCAACTGATTAGAATTTCAGCGCAGACGCACATCACGCGCGCCTGTGGCGCCACCTCATAGCGCCATTTAAGGCTTGGCGATTTAGACGAGTGTACGTTCGGCACGTGTGTTTACCTTGTGGTTGTTTCACAAGACGATCAGTTATGCCTCGTAGACAACAGCGAACATCTTTTGATCAAGTATCCGAGTTCGACAGAGGAAAGATAGTGGCTTACCGAGATTGTGGATTATCATACAGAGAAATCGCTAGTCGTGTTGGACGAAACCAAACAACTGTAATACGGATATGTGACCGTTGGATGCATCCACCTCGGTGCACCACTGCACGTGCTGATAGGCAAATTGTGCGCATGGCAGTGACGGATCGCTCAGTGACATCCCGAACCATAGCACAGCACATTGCGTCTGTAACGCATCATCCAGTGTCTGCGCGTACAATTCGACGCCGTTTACAGCAGAGTGGTCTGTCCGCAAGACTTCCATTGCTTCGTCTACCATTGACGCAGAACCACAGACGTCTCCGTCGCCAATGGTGTGATGACAGACGGATGTGGACGGCAGAATGGAATGACGTTGTCTTTACTGACGAGGCACGCTTCTGTCTGCAGCACCACGATGGTCGGATTCGAGTGTGGAGACACCGTGGAGAGAGGATGCTGGACAGCTGCATTATGCACCGCCACACTGGTCTTGCACCGGGTATTATGGTATTGCGCGGTATTGGATATTACTCTCGCACGCCTCTAGTACGCATTGCCGGTACTTTAAATAGCCGGCGCTACATATCCGAGGTACTGGAGCCAGTTGTCCTTCCTTACCTTCAGGGCTCGGCCACAGCCATATTTCAACAGGATAATGCGCGACCACACGTGGCACGCATTGTCCAAAGCGTCTTCGTCAATAACCAGATTGAATTGCTTCCTGGCCGGCTCGCTCTCCGGATCTTTCGCCGATAGAAAACACGTGGTCCATGGTTGCTCAACGAGTGACCCAGATTACATCCCCAGCTGCCACACCAGATGATCTTTGGCAACGTGTGGAAGCTACTTGGGCTGCTGTACCCCAGGAACACATCCAACGTCTCTTTGACTCAATGCCGAGACGTGTGGCAGCGGTGATCTCCAACAATGGCGGCTACTCGGGCTACTGATTCTGGCAGGAACCACATGTCACAGACGTCTGTAAACGTAATCATTTGATACTTGGTCAACATGTTATCCACAAAATAAATCTTGTTGTGCTACCTCTTGTCTTTCTTGGTGTTGCATTTACGGTGGCCAGCATTGTACATTACCACAAATTTCCAATTTCCTGATCTCACACCGGGTTGGTTCCTCATAATTTATTGATTGTGTGGACTAAGGAACCTCTTGGAGTAAATTGTTTCGTCTGAAATTTTTGAAGCTTAAAGAGTGTATATATTGCAATGGTCTAATAAGAAAAGATTTAATACTTGAAGCTAGTAACTGCTTTTGTAATCCTTAAACGTTCAGTTTTGATGCGAAATAATACGTTCTTCGGTGCGACCTTGATTGCGGTATATCGTTGTCAGCAGTGTTTCACTAAGGGCGGCGCCACCTCCCTGTCTTGGAAGGCAGCAACCGTGATGGTCGGCGCATGCGCCGTGCACTGAACGGTGGCCAATATAGGACGTCGATTTGCAGTCTGGCGTCGGTTCTCAGCGGGACTCATCAGCAGAAGCAGCATTCTCCTGAAGATGGCGACCAGCTGGATCGCCGAAATATCGAGTCAAGTTGATTTTAGGATCCGGCAGCATGACTTATTTCGCCGGGAAAGCCTACGTAATCACAGTGTGCTGAAGTGATTTGAAAAAATTGACAAACAGCTGCGTGCTGTGCGTGGTAACGAAAAGTTACCTTGGAAGCACTTTCTCTCAGGAATGCTGTACGTTACGAACCTGAGTCCACTATTATTCTCCTTCTATCTCAAAGAAGTTTCGTCGATTGTGTCCACCTGTAAATATCATTTCTGTTCCAACAACTAACAAATTTACTTAAGAGCCAGACCTAAGGATACCAATACTGCCGTCGTCTAGCTGCGGAAATGAAAAGTGGGCAACAAACTCTAAGGACACGTGATGAATACAAGATTTTTCAAAAGTGATGCAACAGAAGCGATAGATCGGGTAACTAGTGAGGAGTTAGGGGAGAGTGTTGGACGTAAGAACACTTTTCGACCTTTCGTTTCTAGCTGGCTTTGTAACAGAAGTTTAATATATTTTCTTATTCTGTTTTGAAATGGTAGAATTCACTTTTTGTGTGCCGCATTCTTTCTCTGAAATTACAGAAATTATTCCGGAAAAGTGTTATTTTCTCCAAATGTGAAAAGTGTTCCGAGGCACAACATGATCACGTACGTAAGAACATTCCATTCGAATTTAATTTTTTCAATAGAGAAAACCTTGTCAGTACTGTATTTAATAGTCTATGAGTCACATTATTACTCTACTGCGTATGAATAATCAGTAAGTGAAATCAAATTATGAATCCGTCTTATCAAAAACAACTTACAAGCTAAAACCATTTTTAAATAGAAAACATTGGCAACTAACACAAATTTCCACTTTAGAAGCAGGGAAAAATGTTAAGACATTAAACAAAGTTAATTCGTTTAAAAAAGTAGTATAAAACCTTTTTAAAGATACAAGATGGTAGACGACGAACGAAGTCCGCACTTTATGTAACTACTTTTAAAAATATACAGAATTCTACTCACTGTAATACTCTGTAACTGAATAATTAACTTTATCCTTCAAATAGCTTTAAAATATTTTACGGCACATAAACCTGTTACGGTGTCGTAATAGGACAGGTGTACTCCTACGTGGCGCGTCCCAGGTGGCGGATAGGGGGGTCCTCACCAGCTTGCTGGCGGACTTGAGAGAAATAAAATAGCTCTCGCGGACCAAACACACATCCCATCAATCTCATTTTTCACCACCCATAATTCACCCATCACCTTTCCAGATCACATCTGGAATTGTAAACCCTGACCTTGGTCATTGATCAGATAATGAAACAAATATGAGGAGTCTTCTATTGAAAGAATCCACCGGTTTGGACAGTCACGACGAGATTATCCAGGCGAAGACACGATTCGGATACCGTGGGGTGTCACATAAAGGACAAAGGTGAGTCGCAGCGCCTAGTGAAGCACTGAATGAATAAACAAACATGCAACATATACCACATAAGAAGGTGCTAAAATTTAACATACCAGGAAGATTTTCGTATTTTGCAACAGTAAATATTAATTCTTTAAGGAAAGTTGGTAAATTGAAACATTTAACAGATGTCTTAGATCAACAAAACATAGTTATCACAGCCAATCAAAAGTTACTCAATACTGACCAGGACACGATCGAATCAGGAGGATATCGACTGTATAAGGGACCACCAGGAGAAAGGGTAATAGAAAATCTTCCCCAGTTCGGTGTGGGGTTCTTGGTACACAATAGAATATTGGATTCCATTGAGGATTTTTCATCCAATTCCTCAAGAATGGCATTGTTAACAGTTAAGGAGGATATCGACTTTATAAGGGACCACCAGGAGAAAGGGTAATAGAAAATCTTCCCCGATTCGGTGTGGGTTTCTTGGTACACAATAGAATATTGGATTCCATTGAGGATTTTTCATCCAATTCCTCAAGAATGGCATTGTTAACAGTTAAGGTGGATAACAAAAAATACACACTGATAAATATTCATACTCCAACTAATGTTAAAAATAGAACTGACTAGGATAGAACGGAAAAATCCTGGGATGAACTTGATCAAATAGTAAGGACCATACCGGTAACTAACATTAAAGTTCTGCTTGAAGACTGTAACGCGAAGGTAGGACGAGAGAAGAAATTTCTAGGTGTGGTGGGGCGATGGTCAGCGCATAAACTTACAAACAAGAACGGGGAACGGTTAATTGAATTTTGTATTACAAATGGATTGGTTTCGAAGATAACCAGGTATAAGAGACGACCAAATAAGTTAATGACATGGAAATGTCATAACGTCAAGCTATGAGAGTTCCATATAGGTCATGTGGCCATGGATCAGAAATTCCATAAGGAAATCTATAATGTTAAAGTGCTGCGTCGCGTCGATGTTGATTCAGACCACTACATTTCAAAAATTAAAATCAAACTGACACCTAAAAGAAAAAACAAACCTCAAAAGTTAGATACAAAGAGAACATATGATCGTAGTTATAATATTAATAATGAGATATATAACGAGAGATCAAGAATACCTTTAAGTGACAATCTAGAAGCCACTGTCAATCGATTAAAAGCCTTGGCTGAAGAAGTAGCTCCTGTACGGAAACGCAACAAACATGCTTGGTGGAATGAGGAATGCGATGTAGCGATTCAATTTAGACATAAGGCCTGGTCAAATGACCAACAAAAGAGAACTGAAAGCTCCAGGTAGGAATTAATAAATGCTAGACGATCAACCACCAAAGAAATTAGAAGGGTCAAAAGGTAATTTCATAAGGCCTCGCTAAAATCTATCGAGGATGTTTTCAATCGCCACAAGACAAGAGATTACTATCAGACATTCAAACAGTACCAGTCGAAATACACTCCACCTATTCTTATGATGAAGGATACAAAAGGAAAGGTAGCACATAACAATTATGACAATTGAATGATATTGGCTAAATATTTCAAACAGTTACTAAATAGCACGGAACATGAATATCATTTGGAATTTGACCCCTATCCAAAAAACAAAACGCATTTAGAAAAAGTTATACCACCACAGCCAGATGAAGTACAACTCACTTCGGAATTATATAGCAACAGGTGAGAACCAACTAGTGGCAGAACTTTGGAAATATGCAAATGTACAAATTATTCTGAACTTACGCAAACATCTTACTGACATTTGGAAAACTGAGAAGTTATCACAGGAATGGAATGTTGCAGTAATCCATCCAATACACAATAAAGGAGATAGATTGTATCCAAATAATTATGGGGCACATCCCTGCTGGATATTACTTCTAAAATTTTTTCCAAGGTTCTGTATTTCAGAATTCATGAACAGCTTGATGGTGAACTAGGCGAATATAAAGGAGGCTTTCGTTCAGGACGAAGCCAGATCACAGCGAATGAAGAAGTTTTGGGAAACGAAGAAATTGCTGACTGCTAAGACCTAAACTTAATCATGGATAATGAAACATCAAAGGGTCAGGGACAAGAAACTAGTGATCACGTTTGTCGATTTTTAAAAAAAACTTTAAGTTAGTATCCATCGTGAATCTCTACTGTCAATTCTTAAAGAATTTGGTTTACATCAGAAACTTGTCAACCTCGTTGCAGTCACCCTTCGAAATACTAAAGCTAGAGTAAGGTTCAGAAATGAATCCTCTGAACCTTTTGAGATTCATACTGGGCTTCGACAAGGCGATGGATTACCTCCATTATTGTTCAGTTGTGTGCTGGAGAAAATCAAGCGTGAATGGAACAAGGTATGCCCACCATCTGTTAAGATTGGAAGAAAGATTCATCTTAACTGCCTTGCATTTGCAGATGACTTGGCGCTGTTGGCAAACAATATTGATGAAGCAAAGGTTCAGATAGAACAACTAGAACGATTAGCGGCAAAGGTCGGATTGCAAATTTCGTTTGAGGAAGCAGACATGATGCCCAGCTTCCCAGTTGACATATCCCATATCATACTCCATAATGATCAAAAATTAAAGTAGTAAAAAAGTTTAAATATGTTGGTGAGTTTATTACCTGGAATGTTAATGAAAGAGCATCAATAGATAGTAGAACATTAAAACTTCAGCGAGCGCAGAGAACCACGTGGCCAACCTACAAAAAACGATCTCTCTCAATAAATGCTAAATTTCGGCATTAGTCCTCCGTCGTTCAACCGGAAGCAACATACGCAAGTGAAATACTATTCAGACTAAATACTCAAACAACAACTGACGATTTGCAGAAAGTTGATAGAAGAATACTCCGAACAATTATCAGTACGAAACGCCAAGTTAACGGGCAGTGGAGACTTTTGCCCAATACAGGAGTATATAAAGAAAGTGAATCCATTATTGATACAATGCGGAAAAGAAGGATTGCATTTTTCAGCCACATATCTCGCCTACCAAATACTAGAATCCTGAAGCAACTTTTTGACTACTTCTGGAGCAGTAAAACCAAAAACACCTGGTTTAAAGAAGTACAAAGTGATCTGAACATCACCACACACCAAATTCAACACAGAGAAGAGAAACTGCTTCTAAAGAACAAATATATACGGCTGACATTCAAACCATCAGAACGGAAGAAGTATGTCATATCTGCAGAAGAACGAGCAGCCAGATCACAGCGAATGAAGAAGTTTTGGGAAACGAAGAAATTGCTGACTGCTAACACCTAAACTTAATCATTGTATGTTGTATTATGTTTGATTTTAGTGCTCCAATGTGGGGGTAAACTATGTAAATAAATAACATAAACATGTAGAACTCGTAATACACTCCAATTCAAAGAAACGGTGCACCAAGAAGAAAAAATCCGAATGAGACAGAAATCGGTAGGTGTGATGTACATATGATTGCAATTGCAGATATTCAGAGAAAGAGCTTCACAAATTGAGCAAGTCCATAACGCGTTGGCCCACCTCTGACCTTTATGCAAAGAGATATTGAGCTTGTCATTGATTGATAGAGTTGTTGGATGTCCTTCTGTGGGAAATCGTGCCAAATTTTGTTAAATTGGCCCAAGGCGAATGACAGAAGTTTGTTCTTGTAGTAATTTATTTATTTATTTTATTTTGTGCTCTCATGTTATCGCCAGTCTGATTAAAATATTTGCCCTTATATCGACTTTAATACGCGTAAAGAAGAACAAATTACATCTCTGTGCGAAGTAGACCTATGCCATATCTTTCTGTCATGATCTTTGTTACAAGCAACAGTTGTGAAGTCATGCTGGATGCTGGAAAAGTCTTGTTGTCAGAGTGTAAATTAATATAGTTTGTATTGAAGTGTATGTAGTGATATAACAACTGGACATCAAAATGGAGGCAGACAGATGGACACTAACCGAAAAAATCCGCCTATACTATCGCAGGAAGTAAAAAACTAAATTCACATCCATATCGACAGATAGGCTGTAGTCATGGCGATACGTTAAAGCGTGTTTCATCCGTTTGTCATAGAGCCAGTAACCAGCATTATGCTAGCAATAATGATGTAACTTCCTGAAACCATCTGAAGATGAACCTGAAAAGGTTCGAAAATCGGTTCATCGAATAAAACATAATTATTCAAAAAAGTGATTGGTTGCAGTTTTGCATAACTTATTTACAACCAAACACTCTTCCTGAACCGAGTCGGAAAGAAAACGAATTTATTTCGCAACGTGACTGGAAGAAATTGTAGGTTGGCAGGCATTCTAAGTCATTAAATGGTAGGTAATTCCATACTGAAGGGAATTCTGTGGGGAATACTGTAGAGGGAGAGCCAGGCTCCACTAAAAACGCACGTTCAAGTGCATGTAGGTTGTAGCTGTTACGCGGGGTTGAGGAGACTGGCAGAGGATAGTCTTTCCGCAGGGAGAAGCAGCAAACCAGTCTTCGTCTGAAGACTGCAAGAACAACAGAAATTAAATGGGCTGGTAAAGTACGAACCAATGTCCTGGGAATAACAGGCGAGAAAATGAGGTAACAACCAACTTTTACAAGAAGAAGGGACAGGCAGTATAGATAGTTAAACTGGTCTCGAAAGATATGTATAGCGGATAAAGTGTGAAAGCAGAGTAAGATTTGTTCATTGTGGACCATAGGAGTAATACATGTGAAGATCTAATGCTGTTAGCGTGATACAAAGAGATATAAAAGACAGTGCCAGTTCATTCGAAAGAATTAGGCAGAAAATGTGAACTTATTTGTGAGCTTAATGGGACGTGATTTTCAATTTTTCTATACATTAGACAACATCCGCTAGTTTTCTACGAATCGAGTTCCTTTGTAGCTAGCGGGAGAGCGGTAAACTTTGCCTAACGCTGCGAAGGAACGGTTTTGTGCGGCTGACCTCCAGCAGTTTGCTGCCGCCTGTTTTCTTTTCTTCCTGTCTTTGTCCTCTCACTGTTCATTGAAGTCCAACGGGCTCCTAGAAAAATGACTGGAAGCTGCAGTTCCAACTCAAAGGCACCTCCGTCCTCAATTGTATTTGGCAAAGCAGGTGGTAAATATGTGGTCAACAGTTCTCAGTACGGCAACGCTGTTTGACTTTCTTTGTAGGTTTGTCAGCATTTCTCTTGCAGCGTATGCTTTACTACGAAAATAACTACGCACCTACAAGTCAGAATGGAGACAGGGTGACGGCTAACTTTTTGTTCACCTTGTCCTGCACTGAACTACATATTGTTGTCGTACTGGGCACGTAGCACTCCTCTCGACTTAGTAAACGGAATAGTTCCACGTCGCCTATTCGCGAAACCATCACATCACGTTGTGAACCGCTGAACAACGGTTGCAACCAGAATGGAGGAGGCAGGAGATCTGAGCATTTTCAGAGACTTCTGAGAGCTTCTTCGATTTAAGTTCTTTGAAAAGTTAATCGTTTCAGAAAACAGCGCGTGTCTCACAACTATGTGATTAGAGTGTCTAGTTAAACATAGAGAGACTGAGGTAACTGGGAACCAAATACTTTCATAATCTATTTAATAACTTACGTACTTATTCAAGTACGGACTGTGGTCATGTAATGGTATTAGGGCCATGTGTTGCATCACACCAGAAACGTCATAGTTAATGGCATAGGGGGCGCTTACTTGCATGTGAATACGTTACAGTTACTGACAGTACAGGAGAGTGTGTTACTGATTTACACAAAAATACTTATAAGTTAAGAGAGATGCGAGATGGAGTAATTGCCAGGGGCACTGATATTGCTTAATGTGCGGAGCGCCGTAAATAAAAAGAATTGTACACCTAATGAAATCTTTGTTTTCTTACATTTTCATGGCGGGAATCATTAACTGGAGACGCTACTATGATGTAGGCAGTAGGAAACATAAGGCTTCTAGATTATTTCAAGATTTATGCATGTACATCATCTACTCCGGGCACCACAGTAATTACTCCAATTTCCTGTTCATCCACGATTTCTGAGCCGGAACATACACAGTCGGCGAGCCTCCGTGCTACCTCGAATTGTCTGATTTTACCGTCAGACATTTGACAAGGTGCACGTGGGAGGAAGTAGTATGTTGCTCTACTAAAAATTCTCAGAATTTTAATAGTAACCTTCCGGGTGCTGCACAACGACTATCTTCTAACGCATATGGTTCTAAACGCACCTGTGACAAAACACGACGCCATCTTTTCGATATTTTATACTTCGATTAATCCTGTCTTAGAGGGGTGCAGATAAATGTTCTGTACTCAAGAATCAATCGAACGAAGGTGTGGCCTCCCTCTATCGCGTGCCCATATGTTTCCTTAGGATTCTGCCTCTGACCCTATCTAGAATTTGGCTTTGCCAACAATTATTTTAGGTGGTCGTTCCACTTTAAATCGCTCTTGACACACATTCCTGCAAATTAAACAGTTACCTCTGATTACACTGACAGAGCCAATCGTACAGTAAAATGCAAATGGGGATATCCACCTATTTGTACCCAATACTTTGGGCAGAAGGGATAGGTAGCATTTCATCAGAATTTCTAACATCATTGGGGAAAGTGGCAAGAAGCTGGTTATTCAGGTTGGAGTCTGGAATGTATGAGTCTGGCGACATATCATCTGACTTACGAAAAAATATCATCCACACAACTCCAGACACTGCAAGAACTGACAAGTGCGAGAATTACCGCACAGTCAGCTAAACAGTTCATGCATACAAGTTGCCGACAAGAACAATATACAAAATAATGGAAAACAAAATTGAGAATACGTTAGATGACGATCAGTTTTATTTTAGGAAAGCTAAAGGCACCAGAGGCAGTTCTGACGTTGTGGTCACTAATGGAAGCAAGACTAAAGAATAATTGGATCTGTCGAACTGGAAAAAGCATTCGACAATGTAAAATGGTACAAGATGTTCGAAGTTCTGAGAAAAATAGGGGTAAACTATAGGTAGAGACGGGTAATATACAATATGTAGAAGAGCCAAGAGGGAATCATAAGAGTGGACGACCAAGAACGAAGCGTTCAGATTAAAAAGGGTATAAGACAGGGATGTAGTCTTTTGTCCCTGCTCTTCAATCTGTACATCGAAGAAGGAATGATGGAAATAAAAGAAAGGTTCAGGAGTGGAATAAAAATCAAGGTGAAAGGATATCAATGATACGATTCGCTGATGACATTGCAATCCTGAGTGAAAGTGAAGAATTACATGATGTGCTGAATGAATTGCGAGTAAATCGAAAAAAGGCAAAGTAATGAAACTCAACATCTGGATTTATGGTCAGGAAGTAGATGAAGTTAAGGAATCCTGCTACCTAGGCAGCAAAATAATCAATGACGGACGGAGGGGGAGGACATCGAAAGCCAACTAGCACTGGCAAAAATGGCATTCCTGACCAAGAGGAGGCTACTAGTATCCAACCTGGGCCTTAATTTGAGAGAGAAGTTTCTGAGAAAGTACGTTTGTAGCGCAGCATTATATGGTAGTGAAACTTGGACTGTGGGGAAACCGAAACAGAAGAGAATCGAAGCATTTGATACGTGGTGCTACAGACGAATCAGACGTATGTTGAAAATTAGGTGGACTTATAAAGTATAGAAAGAGGAGGTTCTGCGGAGAATCGGTGAGGAAAGGAATTTGTGGAAAACATTGACAAGGAAGGGGGGAGAGGATGATTGGACATCTGTTAATGCAACGGGAATTACTTCCATGATACTAGAGGGAGCTGTAGAGGGCAATAAAACTAGCAGATAACTGAGGACGCAGGTTGCAAGTGCTACCCTGAAATGAAGAGGCTGGCACAGGAGAGGAATTCGAAAAAAAAAACTGTCTTTTCAAGTATTTTATCTTCGTGGTCCTTATGCGCAATGTATCCTGGCGGCAGTAAAATCGTTCGACAATCACCTTCAGATGCCGGTTCTCTAAATTTTCTCAATAGCGTTTCTCGAAAAGAGCGTCGCCTTCCATCCAGGGATTCCCATTTGAGTTCTCGAAGCCTCGAAGCATCTCCGTTACACTTCCGTGTTGTTCGAACCTATCGTTAACAAATCTAGCAGCCCACTTCGATGTCTTCCTTCAGTCCGACCTGACACGGATTCCAAAAACTCGAGCAGTACTCAAGAACAGGTCGCACCAGTGTCGTATATGCGGTCTTCTTTAGAGGTGAATTCTTCTTTCCTAAAATTCTCACACTAAACCATTCGCTTTCCACACCACAGTTCCCACGTGCTCGTTCCACGTCATATCGCTTTGCAAAGTTACTCCCTCATATTTAAAGGACTTGACTGTGTCTACAAGACACTAGTAATACTGTATCCCAACACTACAGGTTTGACCTTCCTACTCATCCTGATAACTTACATTTTTCCACATTTAGGGCTAGCTGCCATTCATCACACCAACTGGAAATTTTGTCTAACTCATCTTGTATCTTCCTGCAGTCACTCAACTTCGACACCTTACCTTTTAACATGATATTTGTGCCTACCAACTGCTGAAAGAGTAGCATCTTCTGGAACAGATGCTTTGATCTCAGCTGTCTACAGCAGACCCATGCTATAAACTGCACAACAGCCCCTGTAACGCCACACTTCTCACTGAAGCGACTTTCTCCTCGACAAGGCGAGGCAGCTTCACCTGCAGCTCTCCTCCTCTATAATTCTCCGAAAGAGCCTTACTACAAGTCATGTTCACAGCACTCCCAGCTTCCAAACTTCTCTCATGAAAGCAAACTGATACAGCCAGAACCATGTTAGATTATAAAATGTTAGAGGAAATGAAATAAGCTCATACAGTCGTTGTAATCTCATTAAACCTCTTAAACTATCTCAACACCCCTCCAGTCGCATTATTAAAAATACAGGGTGACAATTATTGAGCTGTATGAAAAAAACATAAATTATTTACAAATTACGCTGTGCACACACTTTATTCAACATGTAAAAGTCACTACTGATATTCGGATTTAGATTATGACATATTCGATATGCCTGCCATCATTGGCGATGATGTGGCGCAGACGAATAGCGGAATTCTGATGAGCCGCTGAAGTGTCGGAACATCGGTGCTCTTGACACCTCTTGAATGGCTGTTTTCAGCTGAGCAATGGTTTTGGGGTTATTACTGTACACCTTGTTTTTAATACAGCCCCACAAAAAGGAGTCATATGTGTTCAGATCCGGAGAATATGGCGGCCAATCGCGGCCCATGCCAGTGGCCTCTGGGTACGCCAGAGCCAGAATGCGGTTCCAAAAGTGCTCCTCCACGACATCAAACACTCTCCTTCTTCATGCAGTCAAGCTCCGTCTCGTATGAACCACATCTTTTCGAAATAAGGATCACTTTGGATAATGGGGATGAAATCATCGTCCAAAACCTTCATGTACCATTCGGTAGTCACTGTACCATTAAGGAATATCGCACCGGTTATTCCGTGACTAGACACTGCACACCACACAGTCAGCCATTGAGGGTGAAGAGACTTCTCGATTGCGAAACGCGGATTCTCAGTCCCCCAAATGCGCCAATTTTGCTTATCGACGAACCCACCGAAATGAAAGTGGGCTTCGTCGCTAGACCAAACTATACAACGCATCCTAATTCCCATCATGCTCCGCTTCCAACCATGCAGTTTGAACGTCCTAACGCAAATTTTTCAGAAGTTTTGACGATTTTATTTCATATAGTTCAATAATCGTCACCCAGCACATAAATGGAAAGATACGAGCCACTTTCCACCCTAGTTAGTACAAATGTATTTGGAATCTAAACTGTGCGATACTCGTCATCTAATTGGGCACATCCTTGGTTTGGAGATGTGGTACATGTATAATGGGGCACCGTCGCTGATGTAAGACGCCATCTAATGCGCCAGTATGCTCGAAGATGGGACGGTCGAGATGATTTAGAGATTGTAACACTTTTATCCAGTATCTACTCCATCTATTGTATGCTTAATGTGGCATTTGTGTTACCACTTTCTTTGTTTAAGCATCTGTGTAAAGGTTTATTCATATTTCCTATCAATTCATACCAATGCAATAAATCTGTGCATGTAATTTTCAAATCATGTTCTATTTAAATGCTATTATGTTAAAATAATATTTGCATGAATTTCCTATTTATGAGATTACCGAAGGAGCGATATGTTTTACTTGCTAAAAACACTCAACAGCCAAGATTGCATAAATATTTCTTTATTTAAGAAAGCCTGTTTCGACAGACTTTGCTGATATCCTCAGGTCTTACATTTTTTTTCGTGAAAAGTTTTCATTTTACGTATTTGTAGAACTGTTTCATGTTTGTAATTACGTAAAAACTCCACTCCACTAAGAAACCCGCATGGAGGTAACAGAAAAGGTGGATTTGGCGTTAGAACCGCAAGGAGTCTGTGTGGCACAGTCAGTCGGTGGCTAGCATGCAAACGCTTCACATCTCTTATGTTGAAAGAGACAAAGAAAGCAGCAAGATTGAGTAATAGTGTCTGAGATATGGAGGAGAAATGGCTGTTTTTCGGGGTATTTATTGGTTGGCTCTGAATTGCAAAACATGTGCCAATTAGACAATGTTCAGTCTTTATAAAGCAAGAGCCATGAGTGCATTTGCCACCTTTACTTTGCCACAGAAGAACGCCACCGCTATCACCTGGTTCTGAAGTAATTATTTATTCACATGGATCAGTTGCTTTTAGTTCAGTTTTCTGTTATTAACCTTGAATCACTCCTTGGTCATTTACCTAAACATGAGTCTTTTCCTAGTGATGCAATATATCTGAATATCCTATTTAATTGAATTACAAGGTATTTATTGCTTCAATAACGCTTATTAACTTTTGTGCTGCAGTAATCTCCTTAAGTGTTGAATCAGTTTTGTTTCTGAGTACACTGTGCCACTTTTTCATGTCCTATTTGTAGAACATAATTTTAGTA
This sequence comes from Schistocerca nitens, assembly GCF_023898315.1. NCBI lineage: Eukaryota > Metazoa > Arthropoda > Insecta > Orthoptera > Acrididae > Schistocerca > Schistocerca nitens. The sequence continues at coordinate 200,731,766 of NC_064615.1, read as the reverse complement.
GCGAGTAAAGTCATATGTTCGAGGGCTATCTGAAAAGTAAGGTGCGATCGGCCGCGAAGTGGAACCCACTGTGAAAATCAAACGTGTTTTATTTGCAACGGTTAGCTACACCTTCCAGCTACTTCTCTACATAGTCGTCGCTCCGACTTAGACATCTGTCATCGCGTTGTACCAACTTTCCAATACCCTTCTCATAAAAGGTATCCGCCTCTGATTTCTGCCAATTTTCTATGCTGGTCTACAGCTCGTTGTCTGTGCCAAAATGTTGTTTCCATAGCCAACAGCTTATGTGAGTAGAGACGAAACGCAGGGGGAGCCTGAGTGTATTCTGATCATACAGATAGTAGGAGTATCTTCATTGCCCCTGCAGAGTACGGTCGAGAATTGGCAGTAAAACGGAAATGCATAACAGCTGTGTTATGTGGGCTGCATGACATCAGGCGAAATCTCTCACCAGGCCCTCATACTTGGTGGGGGGCACTATTTTATAGGCATCTTTATGTGCCAGAACTGAAAATGGCGACGTGACGCGGTCGACGGGCATGCCAGAGACACTTCCCAACAAATCTGTGTAAAGCTTCATCGGATTTTCACTGTGGTTTCCATTTCGCGCCCAGTCGCACCTTCCTTTCCGAATGGGCCTAGTAGTAGTTAATTTTCTCAATAAACAGTATTACCACTTGGTATCACTTTGTCTAATTAGGCTGGCGACCATTTGATTTTACGTAAATGCTGCTAACTATATAACTAATAGAAAGCTGGTTCCGTTCCCGCTAGTTCAGCTACTGCACCCTGTCAAAACATCTTTTGGATAATGAAATATAGTCCTATACCTTTTCCATAATCACACAGTAATGGTCATTTTAAATTCCTTTGGTAGGCGTAAATTAATCGGCATGTTGCTCTTGTAGTGTTAAAGGTGTTGAAGGGAAGTGTAATATTTCTCTTCGTGCATAACAGGAGTATTATTAACAGACAGAGTTATAATGTGTTTGAAAAAATTCAAGTACAGTGTTGTATGCAAACGAAGGATGGTACGTGGAATATCCCCTTAAACAGGTACGAGTATACAGTAAATTGTAAAACGTAACGTGCTGAAGCAGTGTTGTGGCTCCGTTAACGTAGGCCATGTGTGAAGAGTGAGCACAGTTATATGGAGAATTCAATGACAAGTTTACATTTCAAATACATTTGTACTAGCTAGAGCCCTATTTGGTGCCGGAACCAAGGATTACTCGTAGCCATATTTTCGCAAACATGTCGCGAACAGCTCGTTTGCAGACCCACATTTACTGGAACGTTTTTGCATCTGTTAGAGTATACTTTCAACCGTGTCAGATTCGCCATTAATTACGATACACATTGTATTCAGTGGAACTCCGACACAACATGGCGAATGTAGAGTGCAACAGTATGTCAGTGTCTATAAAAGCGTCTGCGCAATGTATATAAATCCGAAACCGGGATATACAGAAAACAAGTATCTGTCTCGTTCAAAATACAGGCGACTTAAGCATAATAAAGATGAAGATATAATTTAACGCTGAAGAAGAAACCAATTTCGTTTTGTATCTACAAAAATTTGTTTATTATAATACCAGTTTCTGGTTATTTGGCCATCGTCAGGAAACATTTGTTTGGTGTCCACAAGAGACCCTAGGCTATAGGAACGTAACCACTAGAAACGAAGATACTATTTACTCACACCGTATCTTTGGCTATGGAATTAGGTTAGAAATGTCAAATCAAGTGCTCATTACTCGTGATGTGTACCACACGTGATAAATAATAATTTACGAAGTGTATAGTGTTACAGTACGTAACACAGAATATTAAAATATACAATTGTATGGTTGTAACATACTAAATGTTGTAAGGCAAAACAAAATAGGGCGTAATGACAATTATATTGTTGTATATTTTTGTGGGGATGAATATGATAACTTGGATTAAGGTTATAGCTGACTTTGTGTCTATGATCGTCCTTCAGGTATAGAGATACGAAGTCAACACACAAGTACTATGTGTAGCTAAGAAAGCGGACAAGTAGCCGATTATAAGCACCTGAGGTAGACAAGCATTAACACAAAAAGCTCAGTTGGTTCTAAATTATCAGAGCTGAGCACATTCGCAGTCTTAATCCCAATTATGAAATTCATCTCCCTAATAATTTACCGCAAGATAGTTGCCATTTTTGTTTTTCCTTACAGCCCATAGTATCACATCCACACGACTTGTATTTCGAGTAGAGTGTTTTTTTCGTTGCATCCTGTGTTTGATACAATCCATCTTGTAAATTGAAATTTCACGCTGTAATTTAAAGCGTTGGTGAATAGCTGAATGATGAGCGCTCGATTTTACATTTCTCGCCTGATGTCATGGTTTTCTGGTCTATAACTTGGCTGATTTTGTGAGAGGTTGCTACTCGTATTCTGTCACCCTGCTTGTCCAGGGCGACGGCTGGAATCTGTGTGAGACTGGCTACGAAGCTCTCTTAGTTCTTTTGGTTGAGTGGGGTTTGAATGTTGTGTTTTAACGCTATGATAAGTATCTCCTCTATTTCTGCAGTAAATATGTTATCGGCATTGAAAAGGTAATGTCATGAACAAACATTCTTTATGTGGTGATATTATCTTTGTTTCTAATGTCTGATACCCTACACACTTGTGTGTCTGCTGGTGGCTCATCATTTACGTATTTCCTGACGATGATCCAGTTTGACGAAAACCGGTTCGAAGTAAACAAATTTTAGTAGAACAAAAATAATGTTTGTTTGCTCTTTCTTCAACGTTACGCGTTTAGTATCGTGACGTGACGAAAGAAAACATAAATATGAACGTATAACTGTATTAAGCTACATCTAAAGCTGTGGAAACCCCGAAATGTGTCTTGTAATAAATTAAGTTGTGTAGAAAGTGAATGGTTGTATTTCTCCAAGTAATTTAATTCACAGCAACGGAGCTCAACCACTAATGTGATGGGTGAATAAAGTTGTTTTAAACACGTAATGGTGTCTTTAAGGGGACCTGGAAGTCATGAGGTCCAAAAACTGGGAATTTTTTTATTTAATAAAATTCTGTGAGTCTTCCTTATCATTTTGGAGTTTAAATGCTTTTCTAAAGCAGATGCGCTGCATGAGTGCCTAGCTGCCCACAACTACCAAAAACACAAAACCATGACTACTATGTCTCGTTAGTTAATTTAATATGGTAGAACAAAGGTCAATACACTCGAATAGAGATCTTTCAGATTCTAAACTCTTAGAAAAATGTTTACTTAGCAAAACACAGGTTCTGAAGTAAAGCTTCAGTAGTTGCATGTGGGAACACTTGCTTAAACCTGTTTATGTTGGCACGTCAGCTTTTCAGATTGGTCTGATTGACGTCATAATGTTTTAATGATGGAGTAACAAGCAGATTAGAAACCATGAGCGGAATAGGCATTAAAACTGGGGACAGCATGAAAAGTAGGCCGCTACAAGTGAACAGGGAACGTCTCGGTGAAGCTGAAAAAGCTGCTGAAAGCCTGACGAGGAACACCGGTATAGCAAAGAAAACAAAGAAGACTCAAGAAAATGAACTGGATGCTCAGATTCACCAAGGTCATGAGTGTGCACGTGTAATTATTGAGAAGAAAATGACATGTAAGTCAACATTTTGGTATTCTTATGTGTCATTATCTAATGCAATACTAAAGCTACATACTCGTAAACGAAATTTTACATGAATAATAGTATATGCTTATCTGCACAACGAATCACATTATTCAACAATGTATTAAATATCTTAATCAGAGCATATGGTATGTTCTTACATTAATAGGAGAAAAAAGTCACTTCTAAAACATTTTTTTAAAAAAATACAGTATACCCAAAACAAAGATTATGTAAGATAAATGTCAATTTTCAGTCCACTATGTATTCCACTGTTTTTAAATTTTTTCACCTTTGAGTCATCATTCTCTTGACTGGTTTGATGCGGCCTACCACGAATTCCTCTCCTGCATCCACCTCTTAATCTCAGAGTAGCAACATAAGTTTTCAGTTATTTGCTGGATATTTTCCAGTCTCTGTCTTCCTTTATACACTCCTGGAAATTGAAATAAGAACACCGTGAATTCATTGTCCCAGGAAGGGGAAACTTTATTGACACATTCCTGGGGTCAGATACATCACATGATCACACTGACAGAACCACAGGCACATAGACACAGGCAACAGAGCATGCACAATGTCGGCACTAGTACAGTGTATATCCACCTTTCGCAGCAATGCAGGCTGCTATTCTCCCATGGAGACGATCGTAGAGATGCTGGATGTAGTCCTGTGGAACGGCTTGCCATGCCATTTCCACCTGGCGCCTCAGTTGGACCAGCGTTCGTGCTGGACGTGCAGACCGCGTGAGACGACGCTTCATCCAGTCCCAAACATGCTCAATGGGGGACAGATCCGGAGATCTTGCTGGCCAGGGTAGTTGACTTACACCTTCTAGAGCACGTTGGGTGGCACGGGATACATGCGGACGTGCATTGTCCTCCTGGAACAGCAAGTTCCCTTGCCGGTCTAGGAATGGTAGAACGATGGGTTCGATGACGGTTTGGATGTACCGTGCACTATTCAGTGTCCCCTCGACGATCACCAGTGGTGTACGGCCAGTGTAGGAGATCGCTCCCCACACCATGATGCCGGGTGTTGGCCCTGTGTGCCTCGGTCGTATGCAGTCCTGATTGTGGCGCTCACCTGCACGGCGCCAAACACGCATACGACCATCATTGGCACCAAGGCAGAAGCGACTCTCATCGCTGAAGACGACACGTCTCCATTCGTTCCTCCATTCACGCCTGTCGCGACACCACTGGAGGCGGGCTGCACGATGTTGGGGCGTGAGCGGAAGACGGCCTAACGGTGTGCGGGACCGTAGCCCAGCTTCATGGAGACGGTTGCGAATGGTCCTCGCCGATACCCCAGGAGCAACAGTGTCCCTAATTTGCTGGGAAGTGGCGGTGCGGTCCCCTACGGCACTGCGTAGGATCCTACGGTCTTGGCGTGCATCCGTGCGTCGCTGCGGTCCGGTCCCAGGTCGACGGGCACGTGCACCTTCCGCCGACCACTGGCGACAACATCGATGTACTGTGGAGACCTCACGCCCCACGTGTTGAGCAATTCGGCGGTACGTCCACCCGGCCTCCCGCATGCCCACTATACGCCCTCGCTCAAAGTCCGTCAACTGCACATACGGTTCACGTCCACGCTGTCGCGGCATGCTACCAGTGTTAAAGACTGCGATGGAGCTCCGTATGCCACGGCAAACTGGCTGACACTGACGGCGGCGGTGCACAAATGCTGCGCAGCTAGCGCCATTCGACGGCCAACACCGCGGTTCCTGGTGTGTCCGCTGTGCCGTGCGTGTGATCATTGCTTGTACAGCCCTCTCGCAGTGTCCGGAGCAAGTATGGTGGGTCTGACACACCGGTGTCAATGTGTTCTTTTTTCCATTTCCAGGAGTGTAGTTTTCACCTTCTACAGCTCCCTCTAGTACCACGTAAATTATGACCTTATGTCTTAACCTATTTCTTCTTCTTGTCAGGGTTTTCCATACACTCCTTTCCTTTCCGATTCTGCGGAGAACGTCCACGTTCCTTAACTTACCAGTCCACCTAATTTTCAACATTCGTCTGTAGCGCCACATCTCAAATGCTTCGATTTCCTTTTGTTCCGTTTTTCCCACAGTCCATGTTTCACTGTCATAGAATGCTGCGCTCCAAACGTACACAGTCAGAAATATCTTACTCACATTACGGTTTATGTTTGATACCAGTAGAGTTCTCTTGGCCAGGAATGCCCTTTTTGCCAGTGCTAGTCTGCTTCTGATGCCCTCCTTGCTCCGTCCGTCATCGGTTATTTGCTGCCTAGGTAGCAGAATTCCTTAACGTCATCTACTTCGTAACCAGCAATACCGATGTTAAGTTTATCGCTGTTCTCATTTCTGCTACTTCTCGTTACATTCGTCTTTCTTCAATCCATATTCTGTACTAATTCAACTGTTAATTCCATGCAGTAGATCCTGTAATTATTTATCACTTTCACTAGCAATGTCAACAGCGAATTGATATCTTTTCACCTTCAATTTCAATTCCACTCTCGAATCTTCCTATTATTTCCATCATTGCTTCTTCGATGTATAGATTGAGCAGAAGAGCTGAAGACTACACCTTTCTAACCATAACACTTCGTTCTCGGTCTTTCACTCTTTTATTCCCTCTTGGGTCTTGTACATTACCCGTATTTTCCTATAGCCTACCACTATTTTCCTCAGAATTTCGAACATCTTGATTTAAGTTGTTTCTTTTTCTTTAGTCTTGCTTTCATTAGCAACCGCAACGTCAGTACTGCCTTTCTTGTGCCTTTAGCTTTCCTAAAACCAAACTGATCGTTATCTAACACATCCTCAATTTTCTTTTCCATTCCTCTGTATATTATTCTTGTCTGCAACTTGGATGCATGTGCTGTTGAGCTAATTGTGTGATAATTCTCGCACTTTTCGGTTCTTGCAGTCTTCGGAACTGTGTGGACCGTATTTTCTTTCCGGAAGTCTCAACGTGTATCGCCAGTCTCATACCTTCTACTCACCAACGTGACTAATCGTTTTGTTGCCACTTCCTCCAACGGTTTTAGAAGTTCTGATGGGATATTGTCTATCCATTCTGCCTGATTTGATCTTAATTCTCCAAAGCTCTCTTAAATTCTGATCCTAATACTGGAGCTCCTATCTCTTCTATATCGATTCCTGTTTCTTCTTCGATCATATCGGACAAGTCTTTGCCTTCATAGAGGCCTTCAATGTACTCTTTCCAACTATCCGCTTTCTCCTCTGCGTTTATGAGTGAAAATACAATTGCGCTCTTTATGTTATCACCCCTTTTCATTTGACTGAAGGTTGATTTGACTTTTACATACGCTTGTTCAATGCTCCCGACAATCATTTCTTTTTCGATTTCTTCAATTTTTCTTGTAGCCATTTCGCCTTAGCTTCCAGGCTTTTCCTGTTTACTTCAGCCCAAATGGATTTGTGTTTCTGTATTCTTGAATTTTCCTGAACATTTTTGTACTTTATTTTCATCCATCAGTTGAAGTATTTGCTCTGTTGCCCCTGATTTCTTCGCAGTCGCCGTATTTGTACCTATGTTTTTCTTTCCAACCTCAGCGGTTGTCCTTCTTAGATATGGCCATTCCTCTCCAACTGAACTGCCTGCTGAGCTATTCCTTATCACAGCGTCTATAGCCTTAGTGAACTTCAGGCGAATCGTTCCTTATTATTTCCGTGTTCCACTTCTTTGCGCATTGATTCCTCCTGACCAGTCTCTTAAACTTTAGTCTGCTCATCACTACTGCACTGTGATCTGGTTCTATATCTAGCCTACTCCTCGGTACACCATAGAATCCAGTACCTGATTTTGGAAGCTCTGCCTGAGCATGATGTAATGTAACTGGAATCTTCCTTGGTCTAGCGTCTTTTCCAACTTTACCTCTTCCTCTTGTGGTTCTTGAACTGAATATTCACTATTACTAGCTGAAGTTTATTGCAGTATTCGATTAGTCTCTCCCCCCTCTCCAACCTCAGCGCATTGATTCCTCCTGACCAGTCTCTTAAACTTTAGTCTGCTCATCACTACTGCACTGTGATCTGGTTCTATTTCTAGCCTACTCCTTGGTACACCATAGAATCCAGTACCTGATTTTGGAAGCTCTGCCTGAGCATGATGTAATGTAACTGGAATCCGAAGCTGAAATCGTTATAGGTACAGAGAGCTGGCTTAAGCCAGAGATAAATTCTGCCGAAATTTTTACAAAGGTACAGACGGTGTTTAGGAAGGATGGATTGCATGCAACCGGTGGTGGAGTGTTTGTCGCTGTTAGTAGTAGTTTATCCTGTAGTGAAGTAGAAGTGGATAGTTCCTGTGAATTATTATGGGTGGAGGTTACACTCAACAACCGAGCTGGGTTAATAATTGGCTCCTTTTACCGACCTCCCGACTCAGCAGCGTTAGTGGCAGAACAACTGAGAGAAAATTTGGAATACATTTCGCATAAATTTCCTCAGCATGTTATAGTCTTAGGTGGAGATTTCAATTTACCAGATATAGACTGGGACACTCAGATGTTTAGGACAGGTGGTAGGGACAGAGCATCGAGTGACATTATACTGAGTGCACTATCCGAAAATTACCTCGAGCAATTAAACAGAGAACCGACTCGTGGAGATAACATCTTGGAGCTACTGATAACAAACAGACCCGAACTTCTCGACTCTGTAAGTGCAGAACAGGGAATCAGTGATCATAAGGCCGTTGTAGCATCCCTGAATATGGAAGTTAATAGGAATATAAAAAAAGGGAGGAAGGTTTATCTGTTTAGCAAGAGTAATACAAGGCAGATTTCAGACCACCTAACAGATCAAAACGAAAATTTCTGTTCCGACACTGATAATGTTGAGTGTTTATGGAAAAAGTTCAAGGCAATCGTAAAATGCGTTTTAGACAGGTACGTGCCGAGTAAAACTGTGAGGGACGGGAAAAACCCACCGTGGTACAACAACAAAGTTAGGAAACTACTGCGAAAGCAAAGAGAGCTTCACTCCAAGTTTAAACTCAGCCAAAACCTCTCAGACAAACAGAAGCTAAGCGATGTCAAAGTTAGCGTAAGGAGGGCTATGCGAGAAGCGTTCAGTGAATTCGAAAGTAAAATTCTATGTACAGACTTGACAGAAAATCCTAGGAAGTTCTGGTCTTACGTTAAATCAGTAAGTGGCTCGAAACAGCATATCCAGACACTCCGGGATGATGATGGCATTGAAACAGAGGATGACACGCGTAAAGCTGAAATACTAAACACCTTTTTCCAAAGCTGTTTCACAGAGGAAGACCGCACTGCAGTTCCTTCTCTAAATCCTCGCACAAACGAAAAAATGGCTGACATCGAAATAAGTGTCCAAGGAATAGAAAAGCAACTGGAATCACTCAACAGAGGAAAGTCCACTGGACCTGACGGGATACCAATTCGATTCTACACAGAGTACGCGAAAGAACTTGCCCCCCTTCTAACAGCCGTGTACCGCAAGTCTCTAGAGGAACGGAGGGTTCCAAATGATTGGAAAAGAGCACAGGTAGTTCCAGTCTTCAAGAAGGGTCGTCGAGCAGATGCGCGAAACTATAGACCTATATCTCTGACGTCGATCTGTTGTAGAATTTTAGAACATGTTTTTTGCTCGAGTATCATGTCGTTTTTGGAAACCCAGAATCTACTATGTAGGAATCAACATGTATTCCGGAAACAGCGATCGTGTGAGACCCAACTCGCGTTATTTGTTCATGAGACCCAGAAAATATTAGATACAGGCTCCCAGGTAGATGCTATTTTTCTTGACTTCCGGAAGGCGTTCGATACAGTTCCGCACTGTCGCCTGATAAACAAAGTAAGAGCCTACGGAATATCAGACCAGCTGTGTGGCTGGATTGAAGATTTTTTAGCAAACAGAGCACAGCATGTTGTTATCAATGGAGAGACGTCTACAGATGTTAAGGTAACCTCTGGCGTGCCACAGGGAAGTGTTATGGGACCATTGCTTTTCACAATATATATAAATGACCTAGTAGATAGTGTCGGAAGTTCCATGCGGCTTTTCGCGGATGATGCTGTAGTATACAGAGAAGTTGCAGCATTAGAAAATTGTAGCGAAATGCAGGAAGATCTGCAGCGGATAGGCACTTGGTGCAGGGAGTGGCAACTGTCCCTTAACATAGACAAATGTAATGTATTGCGAATACATAGAAAGAAGGATCCTTTATTGTATGATCATATGATAGCGGAACAAACACTGGTAGCAGTTACTTCTGTAAAATATCTGGGAGTATGCGTGCGGAACGATTTGAAGTGGAATGATCATATAAAATTAATTGTTGGTATGGCGGGTACCAGGTTGAGATTCATTGGGAGAGTGCTTAGAAAATGTAGTCCAGCAACAAAGGAGGTGGCTTACAAAACACTCGTTCGACCTATACTTGAGTATTGCTCATCAGTGTGGGATCCGTACCAGATCGGGTTGACGGAGGAGATCCAAAGAAGAGCGGCGCGTTTCGTCACAGGGTTATTTGGTAACCGTGATAGCGTTACGGAGATGTTTAATAAACTCAAGTGGCAGACTCTGCAAGAGAGGCGCTCTGCATCGCGGTGTAGCTTGCTCGCCAGGTTTCGAGAGGGTGCGTTTCTGGATGAGGTATCGAGTATATTGCTTCCCCCTACTTATACCTCCCGAGGAGATCACGAATGTAAAATTAGAGAGATTAGAGCGCGCACGGAGGCTTTCAGACAGTCGTTCTTCCCGCGAACCATACGCGACTGGAACAGGAAAGGGAGGTAATGACAGTGGCACGTAAAGTGCCCTCCGCCACACACCGTTGGGTGGCTTGCGGAGTATGAATGTAGATGTAGATGTAGATGTAGATTCCTACTGCCAAGCTCATATTCTCCAGTAACTCTTTCTTCTACTCCTTCCCCTACAACCGCGTTCCAGTCCCCCATGACTATTACATTTTCATCTCCTTTAACGTACTGAATTTTTTTCATATAGAGGCCACAGTATACGAGTACTGATTATTTGCTTAAAGTTTCATCCCAGTATCTATTAGAGATTTTGAATTATTGAATTTGAAAATGCTAATAAAAACTACTTCCAGGTCCTCTTATAAAACTACTTCCAAGTGCTCTTAACGCAGACCATCCGTGTGCGAAAAGGAACGCACGTATTCCAGTGTCGGCACTGGCTGCGTCATTGCTGCGTAGCCGTGAATGCCTCGCTTCGAGCGCTCTGCTGCGGCCGTGAGCAGGTTGTGCACCTCTGCCCCCGCGTTCGTTGCCTCCTCCAGTAGCCTTGAGGCTCTGCCGGCTAGGGGAGTCCCGTGGGGGTCCTGGGATTCGGGAATTTCCTAGCTGTTACGATGGCCACTAAACCCACGCTCACAGGGGACACATTTCTCATCGTGGAGCACGCGGAACGTGCTATGGCTCTGAGCACTATGGGACTTAACATCTTACGTCATCAGTCCCCTAGAACTTAGAACTACTTAAACCTAACTAACCTAAGGACATCACATACATGCATGCCCGAGGCAGGATTCGAACCTGCGACCGTAGCGGTTGCGCGGTTCCAGACTGAAGCGCCTAGAACCGCTCGGCCACACCGGTCGGCAAAGGGCGGAACGTGCTTTCCGCCATGGTTGGTGCACGCTCGGAAACGGGCTGGTACATCTCACGGAAAATGTGTAGCATGTCACTAACTGGACGGGTCTGCGTGCTTTTCCTGTCTTAATTAGCTGCGACATACTCTGTTTCTGGGTGGAAGAAGCTTGCTTCAGCGTAGAGTGGATAGGTTAGTCATTCCCTAATCCTCCTAACAAGGGAACATTTCCAACTGTCAAACGATCTTGATGACATTTGGTGGGCGTGCACAAGGGTCAAAGGAATGCAAGATTTTTAAGGGCTAAAAGTGTTAGGTGCGGAGAGAATATCTTCGAAATGATATATGAAAAACGTTGCTCATATAAAAGTTGACACGTAATTAAAGTTCTTCAAAACTGTATAATCGAATTTTGAAATAAACTGAAATTTCGTAAAATGGCCCACCACCATTAATTAATTTTGAAAAATAAATACTTTTGTTGGAACATAAATTAAAGAAACTTGCAATTGTAATAAAGCTGATTTCTGAAATACCATTGTTGGAAAATTTGCTGTACATAATGTGTTGCCGGAGTATTTTCAATATACCTAATTAAAATATCTAAATGTTCATTATTAGTCTAGTTATTTTATTTACGTCTGTTTTATTTTTCAATTTGTTATTTTACATTTTACATTCATTTTTGTTTTTGATTGTTTCTGTTTTTCAATTTACCGTTTCACATACGTGTATTTAGATAATTGAAAATAATACGTAACTCATTATCATTATAATAACGATAACCCGCAAAACATAACTTTTTTTTACACCATGCACTTAAAATGAGCGAAATTTCTGCACATAATATACACGATAGAGAACAAAATTTACAAAATTCATCAGGATTTCAGAGTGTAGAGGGTGACCTAAATGTCCTGCTTTTGTATCGGACACATTTCAGTACATTCGTCAGCTTTGGCGAAGAGAATTGATTACGTATTAATGACTGCAGCCTGATTATACCATTTCTGAAGTGGAGACTGACAATCATTCAACAGAACTAGATCTGAAAACCTTGTATAAATGTTCTTTCAACATCGAAAGCCGTATACATCTGACGACTCAACCTGCGCCTTCGAGCCCTTTGGGACCACCTGATGAACACGTTTCTTGTCCGCAGGTATGATGGCCACTTTTAGACTAACCACCACACCCCTTTTCATAGTTTTGAAAGAATCTAATGATGAGTTTCTACCGAGAGTTCGGGAATCGCTTTTTGAAGCTCAAAATCTCTTTGTGACGTCATCAAAGTGCGGTATACAAATGTCTGAGCAGGTCAAAAGATATTCGAAAAACATTGTCTTTCCCACTGAGGGAGAAAAATTTCTATTATTGTTAGATTTTTGGGGTTGTCAGTGTGAAAGAACCGTATCGAGCATCATATCCCATGACAAGCAAGTTGTCAATGCTGATACCAAAGTGCTCGACGGCACAGGTACGCTCGTGAAATGTATACGGCTTTCAATGTTGGAATAACTTCATGAAACAATTTTCAGATCTAGCTCTGTTGAATGATTATGTTGTCAATCATCACTTGAGAAACAATATCATCAATCTGCAGTCACTAGTACATAATCAATTTTCTTCTCCAAGGCCTACCAATGCACTGAAATATTCCTGATACATATGAATACGTTTAGAGGGTGACCAAACGATGTAAATGTGACTTTTATCAGCGATTTAACTTATACCTTGATTAAAAAAAAACTTTATTTTGGTGTGGCAACATGCTTTGTTTACTTATTTATTATTACTGATCCTCCCCCTTTCTCAGACGAATGGAAAAACTAGTAGAAGCCAACCTTGGGGATAATCAGTTTGGATTCCGTAGAAATATTGGAACATGTGAGGCAATACTGACCTTACGACTTATCTTAGAAGAAAGATTAAGGAAAGGCAAACCTACGTTTCTAGCATTTGTAGACTTAGAGAAAGCTTTTAACAATGTTGACTGGAATACTCTCTTTCAAATTCTAAGGGTGGCAGGGGTAAAATACATGGAGCGAAAGGCTATTTACAATTTGTACAGAAACCAGATGGCAGTTATAAGAGTCGAGGGATATGAAAGGGAAGCAGCGGTTGGGAAGGGAGTGAGACAGGGTTGTAGCCTCTCCCCGATGTTATTCAATCTGTATATTGAGCAAGCAGTAAAGGAAACAAAAGAAAAATTCGGAGTAGATATTAAAATCCATGGAGAAGAAATAAAAACTTTGAGGTTCGCCGATGACATTGTAATTCTGTCAGAGACAGCAAAGGACTTGGAAGAACAGTTGAATGGAATGGACAGTGTCTTGAAAGGAGGATATAAGATGAACATCAACAAAAGTAAAACGAGGATAATGGAATGTAGTCGAATTAAGTCGGGTGATGCTGAGGGAATTAGATTAGGAAATGAGACACCTAAAGCAGTAAAGGAGTTTTGCCATTTGGGGAGCAAAATAACTGATGATGGTCGAAGTAGAGAGGATATAAAATGTAGACTGGCAATGGCAAGAAAAGCGTTTCTGAAGAAGAGGAATTTGTTAACATCGAGTATAGATTTAAGTGTCAGGAAGTCGTTTCTGAAAGTATTTGTATGGAGTGTAGCCATGTATGGAAGTGAAACATGGATGATAAATAGTTTGGACAAGAAGAGAATAGAAGCTTTCGAAATGTGGTGCTACAGAAGAATGCTGAAGATTAGATGGGTAGATCACATAACTCATGAGGAGGTATTGAACAGAATTGGGGAGAAGAGGAGTTTTTGGCACAACTTGACAAGAAGAAGGGACCGGTTGGTAGGACATGTTCTGAGGCATCAAGGGATCACAAATTTAGCATTGGAGGGCACTGCGGAGGGTAAAAATCATAGAGTGAGACCAAGAGATAAATACACTAAGCAGATTCAGAAGGACGTAGGTTGCAGTAAGTACTGGGAGATGAAGAAGCTTGCACAGGATAGAGTAGCATGGAGAGCTGCATCAAACCAGTCTCAGGACTGAAGACCACAACAACAACAACAACATCCCCCTTTCTTGTTCCGAGCGCACTGCACACACACACACACACACACACACACACACACACACACACACACATTAAATGTCCTTTTCGTATTTTCGGTCTTGCAATCGTCTTTTCACTTCACAGATGACAAGCTTTCGGCGCAGGGCACCATACAGATGATTCAGAAAAACCATATAATGTAATATCAAGTTAAGAATAAAAACGAACAAAAACTGTCATTAGGTCTCATTTTGTTAGATCCGTTACAACCTAAAATATGTTCACTTTTACAATTGGCCAATAAAGAGAACCCACTGATGATGGCACATAGGTTCTGAAACATGTTTGGGTAACAAAAAAACAGTGTTTTGCGTAAAAGACGGAATCTATATCAAATAATTTTAACTGCAAACACGGAAGAAATACAAGAGCTGCAAACCCAAAAGATTAATATCCTGCGTTTTAAGTTATTGTTGTAATGTTTTACAGTTATAAACAATTAGTTTTCTTAGTAAACTGCCATGGAATATTGGACAGATTTCTGCTTGAACTATAGGGATAATTGTGTTCTCTTTAGTATCAAGTTCGTTGGTGTAATTGACTGAAAATTTTGGGGAAGCCATGCTATTGGGAAGTTACTAACTGTTTCCAAATTGATGAGTACTGATTATAAATTGGTTCAAAAGGCTCTGAGCGCTATGGGACTGAACATCTGAGATCATCAGTCCCCTAGCACTTAGAACTACTTAAACCCAACTAACCTAAGGACATCACACACATCCATGCCCGAAGCAGGATTCGAACCTGCGACGGTAGCGGTCGCGCGGTTCCAAACTAAAGCGCCTAGAACCGCTCGGCCACTCCGGCTGGCGACTAGTGATTATAATCTTGAGCATAAGATTCTCATATAACCGTATCTGTTTCAGGAAATTAGTTACACCTGTGTGATGCTGCATTACGAACGTAATCAGAAATGTGTCACTGGTGTTTGTACGCCGACGTCGAGTCAAACTGCCTCAAAAAAGCATTCCTCGTTTAGATATCTGCGTGCGATATTGTATTTAAGCACATTTATTTATTTCTGGTTTAGCCAGACGCTCTTGCGTATTAATGATTTATTGTGCATCTTCTTAATCAAGTTAAATTTATTTTCTCTTAAAATAAATGAGACCTAAGAATTTCTTTTAAACTGGAAGTCACGTTTTTGCTTGGACATGCCCGCATTGGTCACGCTGGTCCCTTCCATCCTCCCGCCCTTGTGTTGCTGAGAGGCCAAGAATGTGTGTCGGGTAGAACGGAGAAGAATCGGTGTTAGACTCGTGTTGGCCTCCAAAGGGTGAGTTGGCGAGCGTGCAGTGCGACTACAGTTGTTACGGCAACAGTGGGTACGCCACACGAACGAGTGGCTACGAGTTCTGCCTGATGTGACGGAAGCTGAAGAGACGTCGTCTACGCTACTCATGGTACAGAGCTCAGAGTAACTTCTTGTAGTGAGTTTACGGGTGAGAGAAAGGAACTCTTTTCGTTAATGGGCTGGAAAACGCTTAGTTTTCTATTGCTGAACTAGTTTCCATGGGAAACCTACGAGTTACTAAAGATGTTACTGACAAAGTTTTACCAATTAACTGAGTTAAGATACGAAGCCAGTAATTACTGGGCACTAGCCTAATAACGTAGCTTTAAATTTAATAAAAGAGCTTCACTCTTAATTTATACTAACATGCCGCTATTAGTAGATAGTCTTTCCTTTCTGTAAAGTGTGTTCAGATATTTTACGTTGTCGCTGCATTACAGCGTCTTCTCTAATATCTGTGTGTAGCACACGTAAGTGAATGACAGAGTTTATCATTTTGCGTTTTCTGGCGTTGATATCCCTATAGTTTGCCGATCCTTTGAACAGGAGCTGGATGACTTCGGCAAATCGTCAGTCCGAAGGGCCTGATGAGTCACATTTAGTCTCTTACGCATGGCTTCCCCAAAACGTTTCATGTGTAAAACTCAAAGCTGGTACCGCAGAAATTTGTAAAGCTTATTTTGATATTGAAATGTGTAAACTTCGGTGGAGGGCGATGGAGGGCAACAGAACTACGTGAAAATTTAATTTTGAATAACTCGTCTTTGTGTCAAGATGGTATCCGAAAAAATTGGAAAACTTGTTTTGATATTGAAATGTGTAAATTTCGGTGCAGGCCAGCAGAACTACGTGAAAATTTAATTTTGAATGGAAATATGTTGGGTACACACTACAAGATGCGAAATCCAGCTAGGCGGTACGTCAAACAATTCAACTGCGAGAAAACAATCCGTTTGCAATGAAATTTACATATGCCATGTGACTAAAAACATTCAGATTAAAATGTTAGCCCTGAATATTGCTGATCTTTACCTTTAGTCTCACAAACAATTATTGTTAACAGAACTGTCATTTTAATTACACAGCAAATGAACACAAAAATTAACGCTTCTGACTAGCTGATAAAACTGCTTGAAAATTCACAAAATAGCAGATTACTAAAATCGTTTACTGCTATTGAGACTCAGAATTGATACTGATGTTTTCCCAAAAACATGACAATAACTGTGCCTTACAGTGAACGTGAACTTTGATGGTAACTAAATTCATTGACATACCTGTGTGCACGGAGCGCTTCTTCGGCTCTGCAACCTGTTGCTATTAGGAATATTGATGTGGCCGGCCGGTGTGGCCGAGCGGTTCTAGGCGCTTCAGTCGGGAACCGCGCGGCCGCTACGGTCGCAGGTTCGAATCCAGCCTCGGGCATGGATGTATGTGATGTTCTTAGGTTAGTTAGGTTTAAGTAGTTCTAAGTTCTAGGGGACTGATGACCTCAGATGTTAAGTCCCATAGTGCTCATAGCCATTTTTGAATATTGATGTGACTGTCCGAAACCAAATCTGAATTTCTATACTTGCGTTGTGCAATGCAAGACGGTATCTCATCAATGTTCACAAAATGCTTCTCAGTGCAAACTTTCGATATGCAATGCGAATGTACAAACAATCATTTAAGTAAAAATGAAAATAGGGAGCTAATATTAACGTCTTGAAGAGAACAAAGATTCCAAGTTTAACTATGCTTCATTGAGCCATGACAACAATACATGTTTTTCATAAAGTTCTCAGACCCAGATACATTAGCAAATTTTTTCTTAATAACGTACTTGTGTACAATTGCTTTCCTTGACACTTTTCTCAACTGTAAGACAAAACCACAGGTTGCATTATAAAATTTTTGCTGCAAACTTCAGGCATACGTAATGTTCTAACAATAAGAATCTACGCAGTTACAACTATAAAAAAATTGTATCACCTTAAAAGTTTGCTTTTGTCATTTTCCCATTAATATAATCACAGTATCTTTTCTCGTAACATATTTGATGAGCTGCGCACAATAAAACAAATAACTTCAGTAAATGGCTGTGATGAAGTATTAATTCGTAACATAACGCAAAAAAGGAAAAACAACAATAAACCACCTTCCACGCATGAAATGAAAAAGAAACCCACAGCTTGCATACCTTTCACAGGCAAACTCTCCTACAAAATAGCAAAGATTCTCAGACCACACGACATTAACATTGCCTTTACAACACACAACAAACTGCAACACACACTGACATACAATATATACACACAGACGGATATACTTGTATACTCACAATCAGTCATCTACAAAATAGTATGTAACACCTACAGATCCCTCTATATAGTCCAAACTGGGAGAGACTTCCAAACAAGATATAATGAACACATAAATGCTTACCACACTAACAACAGCCACCCACATAAAAGGCACAGGCCACCCATTAGAGGATATTGCGAATGACCTTCATATATTACATAAAAAGAATAAGGGACGCCAAATGGACTTATATGCAGAACTGTAAATCTTCATTAATGGCACAGCACATGGAGATGTATTATTAAATGATGAGCTTGAAAGTAATAATGTTAACTTCTGCAAAAACTTCTCCAACATTAAATATTTATTTCATTGACATAATAGTTTTCATTAAGTATCCATGTAACATTCTCCATACTGTCAATACATCTAGATAAAAGTCCTCATCTTCACTATAGGTATATATTACTGTGTTTCAAATTGGAAGTAGTTTAGCGTAGATTTTATAACTCTCTGGAAAGATGTTAACAGTCTTTGAAATTGTAAGCAGTTTTCTCTTCGATTTTAAAACTCTGTGGAAAGATGTAAACAGATATTTCTGAAAATGCTGAGCTGTGATTTACCTGTTACTGCGCTCTGTGTGCCAGAAAATGAAATCGCCAACAGAAATGTAAGTACATATGTTAATATATTACCTAATCATGCTATTCACATAATGAACACACTATAACAGATTAAACCTTCCACACAGGTTTATTTTTCGATTCTTAACCACACACAGCTAATGTACATAACCTATCAGCTGATGTATAAGCAGCTGTATAATGCACCTGATGATGGCAGCACGCTGCCGAAATGAATGGTGCTAATAAAATATTAGTAAAAAGTGACTGCAGAAGTATAAATTATTCCATAATCTTGTAATACAGTCGCAGACCTCAAACAACATTCATATAACACGGATAAATTTAAATATTACAAAATCCCTTTTAAATATTGCTTATACCACTGTACGACAGGCCAGCTTCCATCCTTTTCAAACCGAGTACACTGCCAAACTGTCCAACACACACTGCTACCGCTCTTCAAAAGAAGTAGCCTCTCTGGTCTCTTACAAAGAATATAATACTACAGAGGTTGAGTACTTTTATCAAATTCGCAAGTTCATTCACATTTGTGGCCAAAACTACCCGAAAATTGTCGTGGCAAATGGGACAGCCCCTTTTCAACGTGCTCATTTTATAACGAGGCTAGTGACATTTGCAGTTATTGGTTTTTAGAGGGAAAGTCGTAAAGGCTGGCGAAAGCGATCAGCCGACCGGTGTGGCCGAGCGGTTCTAGGCACTTCAGTCTGGAACCGCGCGACCGCTACGGTCGCAGGTTCGAATCCTGCCTCGGGCATGGATGTGTGTGATGTCCTTAGGTTAGTTAGGTTAAAGTAGTTCTAAGTTCTAGGGGACTGACGACCTCAGAGGTTAAGTCCCATAGTCTCAGAGCCATTTGAACCATTTTTAACGAAAGCGATCAACTTTATTTAGGTAGGTAAACTGGTTCATCACAGATGTAGCACCTCAGAGAAGCGCTACAATCGGTAACAGCAAATGTTCAGTGAAAGTACTTACTTCCTCCTTCCTAAACTGACGCGCTGGAGTTCCCGGGTTCGATTCCCGGCGGGGTCAGAGATTTTCTCTGCCTCGTGATGACTGGGTGTTGTGTGATGTCCTTAGGTTAGTTAGGTTTAAGTAGTTCTAAGTTATAGGGGACTGATGACCATAGCTGTTAAGTCCCATGGTTCTCAGAGCCATTTGAACCATTTTGACGCGCTGGAAGGCCTAAGTGTTAAATAATCTCGTGGAGCGATTTGTAGCTATCGGAGTCGAGGATTCGGCCGACAGCCTTCGTCGGGTTCAGGACTCTTGTGCGCTCTGAAGCGAAAGTGTTGTATTCCTCTGTGTTCTACAAAAGTATGGAGAATGACGGTCCGTGTTCAATTCAGTTCTTTCCAGTTGTACGGAAAACCGAGAGACTGCAGAAGTGCATTCCCGTGCGCTGGGGTGATTTCAGGTTGAACCACTACGACATTCTAGGTGAGTATTGCCGTTTCGAGAGTGTGAAGGCGCTCTAACAGGCAGAGACCTCATTTGATGATGTGGAGCCAAGCAGGTGGCTGGACGGTGGTGTTAAGAGAACGAGACGGTCTTGGCGAGCCCATAAATTATATTCGCTTACGTAGAAATTTGGGAGTGGTGCCTATTGACTCTGAACTATATCCCTGTTTCGTTATGGAGATTATCTGAACTTTCCAGCAGCAAACCGTAAGCGGTGCCTGAATGTTGGCAGTTTGCATATTACACTCCAGTGGTCGTCGGAACTGAATTTTTCCTGAAACTGGCTAGACAGCTGTGGAGGTTTTAAGTATTGACTTTGGCGTTATGAGAAGCTTAGCCCTGTCTCGCGTGTCAAGGCGAGGCTAGCGACTCTCATTCAGACTGACTTTACATGGGTAGCAGTGTTGAGAATCAGTTTTGGTCGGCTAATATACGTTTCCGATAAAATCAGTCGAACAGCAAGTTGTGTGATTTGTTCCGCGAGCGTCGCATCGACAGCAGCGCATGGGTTCCAGCCGTGTGCGATTTCGCGTGATGTCACGGAAGCTCCGGGGCAAGGATAAAACGATCGTTTCACATGTTCCTTATCGTGACCACAGCTTTCTGCAACGCCAGTTGTCAGCTGTAGCTGGCGTATAAGCCACACAGTTTGTTCACGCAAATGGGCGCGCTTAAAATTACAACGTTGGCTCTATTAAAATGAAGCTTTGCTATCCTGCCCATATGCTAGCCATGTTTCCCTGCCTGTATTAAACATAAAACCTTCAATGTGGTTGAACACGATACAATGCGAAATGAAAAGTTCCATTATAAACAGTGTGATACATATTTTCTAACTCTTTACTAAACATTAGGGGGTTTCCTGTTACGTCACTGATTCTACACAACAGCAGAATTTTTAGAAAAATATGGAATATTAGAGGCATAAATATAAAAGTCCCAAATTGCCTATTGCAAGTAGTTCAACCCGTCTTGTAGGTAAATCCAAAAAATATTTTACTTACTGCAATATTACTCAAATGGCGCCCAGACGCTCAGGGTAAATTACGTGGAAGGACCGAACCGGGGTTCGGGTAATCATCATTCAGTATTTGTGAAACAAACTACAGAGAGCAAACATCCAATTTTACAATAGGCTAACTTTCTGAATACACCCAACGGCTGCTGCTGCTGCTTAATAAATTTAAAATAGACTGAATACAAAAAAATTCTTTGAGAGGGCAAGCCCGTAGCACAAAATTTGAACAAGAAATAAAGGAATTTACTCTAATTTCGAGTTTACACATTCAGGAAAAAAGGAGAAACACTATCAATGTCAACATGCGGCCTAATTGTTCTTTTAAAGGGGTCCAGCTGGCCTTCTAGAATCTCATTTTACAACTCTATCCACATACGGGATTCCGATTAATATGAAACCAAGAGCATGACTGGTAATAAAGACAATTACTTATAAACGCTTCCCATTAACACACGTCTAACAGCCCCATTAATTAAGGAAACTTGATCAATGAGAGAAAATGAAACCTTAAAAAATTTAACAAATTAAAAAAACGGACAATCACGCCTCTTCAAAAATTTAAACCTCTCAGAAAGGTCACAGTTCGTAGTAATAGACGGAAAGTCATCGAGTAAAACAGAAGTAATATCCGACATTCCCCGAGGAAGTGTCATAGGCCCTCTATTGTTCCTGATCTACATTAACGGCATAGGAGACAATTTGAGTAGGCGTCTTAGATTGTTTGCAGATGAATCTGTCATTTACCGTCTTGTAAAGTCATCAGATGATCAAAACGATTTATATAAGATATCTGTATGGTGAGAAAAATGGCAATTGACACTGAATAAGAAAAAGTGAGAAGTTATTCACATGAGTACTAAATGAAATCAGCTAAATTTCGGTTACACGATAAGTCACACAAATCTGAAGGCTGTAAATTCAACTAAATAATTAGGGATTACAATTACAAATAACCTAAATTGGGACGATCACATAGATAATATTGTGGGTAGAGCAAACTAAAGACTGCGATTCATTGGCAGAACACTTAGAAGGTGCAAGAGGTCTACTAAAGAGACTGCTTACACCACACATGTCCGCCCTTTTCTGGAGTATTGCTGTGCGGTGTGGGATCCGCATCAGGTGGGACTGACGGATGACACCGAAAAAGTACAAAGAATGGCGGCTCGTTTTGTATTATCGCGAAATAGGGGAGATAGTGTCACAGACATGATACGTGAATTGGAGTGGCAATCATTAAAACAAAGGCGCTTTTCGTTACGACGGGATCTTCTCATGAAATTTCAATCAGCAGTTAACCCCTCCGATTGCGAAAACATTGTGTTGGCACCCACCTACATAGGGAAAAATGATCATCACGATAAAATAAGAGAAATCAGGGCTCGCACAGAAAAATTTAAGTGATCGTTTTTCCCGCGTACCGTTCGAGAGTGGAACGGTAGAGAGACAGCATGAAGGTGGTTCACTGAACCCTCTGACAGGCACTTTATTGTGAATAGCAGAGTAATCACGTAGTTGTAGATGCAGGTGTAGACAACCTGAGCAACTGCCGTCTAGTGCGCTGCAAAACATTAATACACCAGAGTGGAAACTCTTTAACTCAAATTAAAACACGAAATAGGATAACATCGCTTTTAAAAAAGAAAATAAAACAAAAGAAATGGGGTTATCTAACTTAATTCTCAGCGGCGTGAGGTGATGCAGGAGACGGCAGCTGCGGCGAAGACGATCCACGCAGACGGCCGGTCCACAAGAGAACTACGAGGCCAACAGGTTCGGTGTCCCCTTTGTGTGTCAACAACAGCCGTAAGACTGGAACAGAGTAAGGGAGTGGATAATTTCCAGAACCAGTAGCCCCTTTCACAGTCTCCCGTAACTGGATGTTCGATCATGGGAAGATTCCCTTAGCAGGAACCATCTCCACAAAAGTGGACAGTTTTCCACAAAAGGACTCACCCGTCATTTATACATTTAAAACATTTTTACCCTGTCAGATTTAGTGCTGAGCGCAAGAACCAATGATTCAATTACTAGAAAAGCATCTGAGGCATTGCAGCTCCTTGATTCTTCTCAGCACTGGGAGGCAACATACCGGGACAGGAAACAAACCTAGATACTACCAATACCGCCTTCTCCTGACTTAGCCGATCTAACGTGCTTAACCAGCTCCAAGCTCACTGGGGCGATGGACAGCACAGTAATCCCACAATCCAAACACCACGGCACGTAATGAATCAGAGTATCCAAAACACCAGACTCTCCGTACATTGACGACCGGAGTGGCCGAGCGGTTCTAGGCGCTACAGCCTGGAACCGCGCTACCGATACGGTCGCAGGTTCGAATCCTGCCTCGGGCATGGGTGTATGTGATGTCCTTAGGTTAGATAGGTTTAAGTAGTTCTAAGTTCTAGAGGACTGATGACCTCAGATGTTAAGTCCCATAGTGCTCAGAGCCATTTGAACCATTTTGGGCGCTCTAGGATCACAGAGGGCCAAGATCACCTGCAATAATGCGCACTCGGGAATAATGTCGGAGAACTGCTGTGTCAGCAGGCCTCGAACCAAGCACTAACGGCCAACGTGACCAAACCAGGGCCCCACCCAGCGAATCACTCCAAGCCTGGCTGAGTCCGACTTGTTGACGCGAACCACACTGAGGCTAGCGGCGGCATGGCCACGCCCCCTAGTCGGAGAGTGCTCTCTGTGGCGAGGAATCTCTACTTGTCTGGTGCGCACGGCGGGACATTTGAAAGAAGGAAGCCGCCGCGGCTCCATGACTGTTAAATTTTTTGTGCCTTATGTAAGGGTAACTGTGTAGTGCACATATCCGTACACAGTAATCATGAATTAATGATTTATCCCCAAATGTGAAAAGAGCTTTGAGTAAGTAAATAAATAAAAAAATATTGAAATGCGAGCGTATCAGGCAATGACAAAGAGCACCGAGCAACGTGGCGCAATTGTTACCCCACAGGACTCTCGTTCGGAAGGACGGTGGTTCAAATCCTTGTCTGACTATCCAGATTTAGGTTTTCCGTGATTTCTCTAAATCGTGATTTCTCAAATCCCTGAATGGCTCCTCTGAAATGGGCGCGGCCGATTTCCTTCCCCATCCTTTCCCAATTCGAGTTTATACTCTGTCTCTAATGACCTCATTGTCCATGGGTAGCTAAAATCTACCCCCCTCCCCCCCACCTTTTCGTTTTTGACATAGAAAACAATCTTGCAGTCCATTTGCCCATGTTCTCTGGCACAGTCGCAAAATCGAACAAACTCAGTTATGAATAGAGAGTGATTACTATTAACGTTCAAAAAACCCGCGAAGCGCTGCAGATGACTTTGAGACAAGGAGTTTAATATAAGACACATGGGGCCGCAAATGAGAAATAGCCGTAGAATGGAGGACAAATGTTGAGCACGACGTTGTAAGGTGTCAGGCAAATCCAATACCTTCCATGAAAACCCTGACATGATAAGCAAATCCAGTAGCATGTCACATAGCTCCGAATAAATCGTGACATTAAATTAACCAAAGTAATACGAGTAACGAGTGAGCAAATGGAATACCACAGACTAACACAAGAATGCCTAAATGCATGTTATACCTTCCCACCGTGGGACAGACGCAGATCCGAGGGGAGAAACGAGAACAGAAGCCGAGAGCAGAACCGTGTTAAGCTGGAAGGCCCTACGATAAGGCATGGACGGACACCCACGTCGCCAGCTAACCGCTAGGACCACACCACCCGCAAGTTTTAGCGTGAGACTTTTTCGCGTCTCTGTTACGTCAAGACCACCCCCCAGCCAATGTTAAAAGCTAGAGCCCTCCAGAAGAACAGTATAGATCTTACAATAACACAAAAAGGGCTACACCACCCGCAAGTTTTAGCGTGAGACTTTTTCGCGTCTCTGTTATGTTAGGACCACCCCCCAGCCCATGTTAAAAGATAGAGGCCTCCAAAAGAACAGTATAGATGCTACGATAACACTAAAGGACCACACCAGCTGCAAGTTTTAGCGTGAGACTTTTTCGCGTCTCTGTTACGTTGCAAACTTTAAAAACATTGCCCCACCACGAAAAGTATAACGTTTCTCATTGGTTAGACAGAATTTTTGTAGGCAGAGCTTAAGGTTAACATTGAGACCCTGACTGGTCAGATGAAAACACAGCCAGATAGTTTTTTTTAAAACCAACTTCGGTAAATTGTAGTAAAGAGAAGTTAGGTGAAAGTTCCTTCCGAGACAGCGAGGTGAGCGGAGCTGTGCTGCCCGCCGCCCCCTGACGAACACCGACAAGGTAATGAACGCACGCGATGCCGCATTTTTGAGCGCATAAGGCTTCACTCAGAACTGCAGAAGTCTCATCTGTTACATCCCCTTTTTGCTTAATACTAGTGTCGATCGTCAATTAAAGCTCACGGTATTCACATTTGCCACTTGAAGTAAAAATCTGAAACGCAATAATTTTTCTGTTGTATAGTTATTGAGAAGCCACATCAGCCACTGTAATTTACGACAAGTTAGATAAGTAATTAAAGATAATTGAGGGTCACTGTAGACCATTTTGATAGTTTTCTCTCTTGTGAAACTTAATTTAAACCTAGATTATAGATGTGATATGGCATAGGTCATCCTTCGATCCATTGTAGAACTTGTAAACCCATTCAGGGAATATTCGTTCACATTTTTGTTGAACGCAGTCGGTTTTTACCATCCTGTATTAAAACATTTCCTTTTATCATTAGTGCAATTTATAAACGAGGTTTTGTGAGTAGAATAAAATTTCCAATGGTAAACTTAACTGCTTTTTCGACGTTATTTTACCAGCTAACTAATAATAGGAAAGCCTTGAGCCCCTTCCACTAAATTTAGTTAGTATTAAGATTCTTTTACAGGGAGTGCAGTGGAGCTGACGCTGAAATCATTAAGCATTTGATTATATCATCGCTAGTCTCACTGAACTCTTCTGAATTCTACATGCCATGTGTGGTCTGGCGTCTCCTTACCAGCAACAGGTCCCAGGTTCAAACTAGTAAATTCCCTAAAAAACACGCTCAGAGCGTCGTCGCGCGAAAGTGGTAGGGAGACACGATATAGAACAAACAGACACCACGCAGAATGTTTAGAACGTTACCAGACGACGGGCTTGTCGACAATACAATCGCCGGTAGGGGCAGTGCTACACGTCTCTTCGCTAGGCTACTCTGTTTTCGAACATCTTTAACAACACTTACGGAACTATTGTCCTCACTGTGACCAAACAAAAGCTGTTCTTATTTTGCGCTTCTTAAATCAAGAATACGTAGGTCATTTACTGGTGGCGATGCAGTTATGATGTTTCTACTTTTTTACTTATGATACAATATGGCAGGTTTTTCTTGCACTGTACTTCGCAATTAACCACCAGAGACCGCGAGACCAGTAAATAAGAAGTTGAATGTTACCTCAGTGTAAGCACAAGACTCTCTAATAAATTGCAAAAAAAAAAAAAAAAAAAAAATACTGCCTGCCAGACGCAAAACTCCATCCCTGCGCCCTCGAGGTAAAGTCACGAACGTAGGCTAGGAGCCATACGACGTGAATACTTGACTTGCGTTGGGATGATAAGGTGCGGCAAACCGATAGGCTTCACTGTTGAACACGTGGAGAGGCGCATCATCTGCTGGCGTCACATGATCAACATTTCTCATCCACTTTTGGGATATATCCCGACATTTGCGACCCAATGCGACTTGTACAAAGGTCGTTCTATTAGTATTACCCCACATTTTTTTCTCCAGAAGATATTTATTGTTAAGTATCAGAATTTGGTGGCAATATACAACATGTCTTGTCCATGTCCTAGTTTCCTACGTAGTCTCCATCAGATTCTATGGCCGTACGCCAACGTTGTGGAAGAGCATGTATTCCCTGCTGGTAAAAGCTCTTGTCCTGTAGGCGCAGCCATGTTTTCACTGTACGACTGACACTCTCATCATCTTCAAAGTCTGTACCCTGTAAGGAATCTTTAGGCAGCCCAAAAAGATGGAAGTCCCGGGGGGACGAGGTCTAGGCTGCAGGGTGGATGAGGCAGTTATGTCCAATTTGGCGATGTGTTTCCCGGTTCTCAGACTTGTGTGTGTGCGTGCATTATCGTGTGGAAGCAAGATTTCTGCTGGATTCTTGTCCGATGGATAACGTCGGAAACGGTTCTTGTGTTTATTCAGAGTCTTCACGCATGACTCTGAATTGATGGTTGACCCTCTAGGCATCACATCCATGAGAATGACGCCATGACAATCCCAGAAGTCTGTCACCATGACTTTTCCGGAGAGGGGGTTGTCTTGAATTTCTTCTTATGTGGGGAATGAGGATGATGCCACTCCTTGGGTTGCCTTTTTGTTTCCGGCGCAAAGGGGAGCACCAAGCTTTCGTCCCCCGCAACGATCCGTGTCAAAAAGGCCTCTCCGTCGGTCTCAAAACGCTCCAACAATTCAGATGAAATGGGTTTTCTTTGAATCTTGTTTTTCGCTGTGAGCGTTCTTGGAACCCATCGTGAACACGTCTTTGAATATCCGAGGGTCTCGATCATTACAGACGCACTTCCCATGCTGACCGACAACTGTAGAGCCAGTTGTCGAGTTGGGATGCGCTGGTCGGCACGAATAACGGCACCCGCACCATTCAGCATGTCTGGAGCAGTGGCTGTGACAGGACGTCCCAAGCGTGGCTGATCGTGGAGCTCTGTCTCTGCATTTCCTGAGGCTGTATCTTTCTTTACCCATCGCCCAACTGTACTCCTATCAACTGCAGCATCGCCATACATTGCACACAAACATTTATGGATGTTCACCACAGTTTCTTTTTCTGCATACAAGAATTCAATAAGAGCACGCTGCTTATTACGTGAGTCGTATGTAGCTGCCATTTTGACGTTGTATTACGGCTCTGCCATCTGCCAGAACGGCTCAGAACTTCACCGGGACACAGAACAAACATAAAATGTGAAGCACCAACAAGGACGTTTGTCCATGTATATTAATGGCTTTTTTTAAAAATTTGTTGCATTACTTATTGAACGACCCTCGCCTTAAATTACTTATGTCAGCGTCATCTATATCGCATCGGGTTTTTTAAAACGTTGATAACAATCACCCCAACATGGACTATTAAAAATCTGCTTCTATTAAATTAATGAGAAAGTTTTTTTAGAAAACGTGAAAATAAATTTTAAAAAAGAACATATGCAGATAGCAGTACGCGAACTCACAGCGTTTCGGGTCACAATTCGCATCTGTGTCCACTACACTATAATTAGCAGGTGTCATTTAGAATCTATGTCGGTGATCTTACGGTGTCCTAAACTAGCAGATGTCACTTACAATCTGTGTCAATGATCTTTCGATGTCGTAAAGTCCTTAACCAACACTATATCGTGAACTGAGAATTAACTATAATAATAAACCGTACAAAAAACGATGAATTTATGGTAAATCTTTAATGCCACGGTGCCCTGAGATGGCATACTTTCGTAGCACGCAAATTATTTTACGAAAAGCACCAAACACTAAAAGTCCGGCCGGAGTGGCCGAGCGGTTCTAGGCGCTACAGTCTGGAACCGCGCTGCTGCTACGGTCGCAGGTTCGAATCCTGTCTTGGGCATGAATGAGTGTGATGTCCTTAGGTTAGTTAGGTTTAAGTAGTTCTATGTTCTAGGGGACTGATGACCTCCCATAGTGCTCAGAGCCATTTGAACCAAATACGAAAAGCTTTTAACCTCCAACGTGTCGCTTCTCGTCATTTTATTGTACCAACAAACGACACGTTTTCGAGAGTTCATCAGAGTTCCAGTGCTTTGAAACAGCTTCTACGCATAACACGAAATTTATAATATAAAAAACCACCACAATCCTGGCTTCGAATACAAGAGATTTAATCAAATATGGGGTCTCTTAGGTTCTGCTTGTGACGGAAAAGCGGTCTTGCATCTAGTTCGCCGGTTACCTCTCAACGGAGCAAAAATCTGACGTATCTGATTCTGCCTTTCACGCTTAGGATTACTCTACGACGTAAAACTCTACATTGTGATTCAAAATTCGATCAGCGCTGCGTTCTCTTTCACGTTTCGTGTGAGGGGGGCATAAGCAGTCCAAACACTGATGCTGTCAGTGTTTAGACCCGTATACAAGCACTGCGTTGCAAATCATCCGGAACCCTTCTCAGCAGTCCTAGAAGGCGTTTACCGATCTTTAATCTGGGAAAACGAAACACCGTCTCGCTAAAGACATTGTACCGTTTGCTTTTAAGTCATAAAACTCTTCAACAACAAATCGAAGAACGTAACAGATCAACATAGACAAGGCATCTGTCTAAGGGGACCGCAGTGACAAAAATGGTATTAGTGGTTTCGACTTCTTAGCAAGTCATCATCAGAGGATCTACCTAGAAATAAACAAAAGGGGATAGTAAATTAAACTTAAAATTCAAACTCACTTTTGTATGCAACCACGTGCACTTGTATACGATAACTGGAAACTCGCCACAACAGAAATGAACAGACCTAGAGAACTGCTTACAATCTATATCACCGAACGGCTAAAACGGTCAACCGGTCCCAATTGCAGGTTGTGTGATTAATGGCTTCCAGCACCAATAAAAACTTGATTTTTAGTATTTCGTTTAGCTACCGACCGAATTCAAAAATTTAAAATCGTGTCATAACCTACTCGTTAAAGGTACAGTTTTACATTGAAGGTTTCACACAAAGACATAAATGTTAAAGTTAGGAAATGTTTATACGTTTTGAGGCAGCGTAACCCAGAGCGCGAAAATTTCCCAAGCTACATTCATCCAGTATTTGAGAAAGAGAGCAGTTAGTGACTTCCAAGAAACTTTGCACATAATTTCAAACTTTAGTAAACTTTTTGTCGTTGGCACCCCTACAAAATAATGAAAGGAAAGAAGTTTTTCTCTGTTCATGTGCTGAAACTTCAGCATTAAGAATTATTTCTTTACTATCAGTCTATTCGCAACACATTTTGCACACAGTATCCAGACATCGCTCCGAATGTATCTGCAAAATTAATTCACTGTTTGACACGTGGTTCTGGGAGTATGAAGTACAAATATTCAGATGGGAGAGATTCTTTAAAAAAATCGGTGGTAGTCGAGGTGGGGGATTACTTGTGTAAATGTACCTGCGGTTGAAGTGTTGAAACAGAAAGCTACAGCTAACTACAAAAAAGGGTAAAGCTGGCTAGTTTTAAATCACAAACATAAGATTAAATTATTCACACTGTAAAACCGACTGTAAGGTGCACACAACTCAGGGCGAAAACTAGTAAACAATTATTGAACTGTAAGTCTGGGCAAGCTAGATATACATTAGTAAGTGGTTGTTGGTGCCCACCTTCAGACGCGGTGCATTTATGGGAAACTGGTCACCGGTGGTCTTGAACTGGTACTAAAAAGATATTTAGTTGTTACCTATTACTAAAAGTCTGTAGATTTTTTGTGTGTCTTAAATGATATGATCTAAAATATAAGAAAATTTCTGAGATGAATATTATTCATTTATAAGAATGAATTTAGTTTCTTTGCAAATACAGAGTACCAGGAACAGTACCGCATCTTAAATTTTGTTATGATTTTGTTAACTAATTTTTTTTCTCTACTGTATTGTTTAAATTTAGAAGATGCTGAGACTTTTAACGTGGTAGTCTTTCATAAGGCACAGCAGTGCAACAGCAACTGCTAGAGTGTTTTGTAAGCTCAAACATCTGACATTCTGGCTAGAACTGCTCTGTGTTTATGTTTTGCGGGAGTGTGGCGCCGTGGCATCCTTTATCAGCAGGAAGGCTGGCTGGCTGCTACGTGCCGCGGAGGAGTGACTGCTGCCGAGGTCGTAAATGTCACTGACTCAGGCCACCTGGGTTATCAGCTGCGTCGCTCGATGATAATGAGCTCAGGGCACAACAAACGTACCTCCAAACCTAAGGGACAATCGACGGAGGCTGTGCACAGAAGAATGAGTGTCGATTTGTCTAACCCGAAAGACAGCAAGTGATTATAGTCTCTGTGAACTATCCACAGAGACGCAGAGTACCATAGAGGTTCAGCTTATCATACATGGTAGCGCTCGAATGATTAACTGTTGCATGCTGAGATATCTGATACTCTTTCACGATCCTCAAACCCATCTGCACCAAAGGGCGATGATAATATTGGCAGAATTACAGATAGATAGGCCACGAAATATTTATTTTTTTCTTCATATGAACTGACTGGGACCACTTAACAACATCACTTCCTGTATTTTATCTAGTCATTCCTTGTTTTCGGTACTCCTTTATTTTATCCACCTGTTGTCTTTTACTTTTTCTGTCAATCTTGTTTCTTAATTTTTCTACATTGTAGATCTCCAAATTATTGATCTTAATTATAAAAGAATTTCTGTACGTTGTCCTGATTGATGTTCTTCCACTCAACTTCTTTTTTTTTCTGTGAAGCATGCTAGCGATCAGTTCTCCAGAAATACAGTAACATTTTTTTCCTTACCCTGTCTTCCTTCATTCGTTAGATATGTCCAAATGAGAGTAATATTGGATTTTCTATTACTTTCGATATTTTATGTACACTTTAGTAATATCTTCATTCCTTCTTAAGTTCCAACCCTCTTTTGTTTGTATTAGCCTATTGAGTTGGCAGTTCAGTGTTAGGCATTTGGGAGCACATAAACCTTATCACTGTAATATACTGTTTTAGTGGCTTAAAAATGGTTCAAATGGCTCTGAGCACTATGGGACTTAACTGATGAGGTCATCAGTCCCCTAGAACTTAGATCTACTTAAACCTAACTAACCTAAGGACATCACACACATCGATGCCCGAGGCAGGATTCGAAACTGCGACCGTAGTGGTCGCGCGGTTCCAGACTGAAGCGCCTAGAGCCGCTCGGCCACAGCGGCCGCCATCTGTTCTCTGTGACTCTGGGAGAAACTATCTGGAATGCTTTATTATGGAGAAGAAAAAATATTTACAATACCTTCTTGTACTTTATATTGGGAGGAAATTTTAAAGATACGTTTATAGTTTCTTTGTAATGAGAGAATTTCGTAATTCTAAAGAGTTTTCTTATATTGTGCAGTCTTTTTGCCAGCAATCACAGTTTTATTTCTCAAAAAAATTTTGTTTAAAGTAAAACCTACCTCCATGATTCATTGCAAAGTTTTGAATTTTCACCACCTGCGCATGGTATCTTACGCCACACGAAGCAGCAGACTGTTTCTGACAAAAAAGATTGGAATAGGTTATTTATCTGCAGCTGCTGCATCTGCTGGTATGTATTTGCTTTCGAGAAAGTCAGTACTCCAGATACACACGTACACACACACACACACACACACACACACACACACACACACTAAAAGAAACAGCTTGCTGAGAAAGAGGTAAGTCACTTTTATTTCGGGGGAGACCAACCTTGTATTCTTGAACAAACTGTGTGTAGTCGGAATTGTCATGCCAGAAAGCAAATGAATTTTCTGTGAACAGTGTCAGTAATTTCAAACAGCTATTTTCTTCCGAGTAGAGCAGTAATTTATTTTTGTGGGTGTACAAGTCAAACACTGCACTTCATATCACACATCGTTCATAATGTGCTCCGGTACTGAGTTTTAGTTATCTAGTTTTCACTGAGCACACAATTAGTTTCTTTTGGCAGTAAATTAGATTAATTTTCTTAATTTAAATTTTGTATTTCATGAAGTCTGAAGTTTTATTTCTCGACACTGTTCTCATGCGCAACACACTGCCAACCAACAGTCGGTACTGCTGAGCAATTTAATATGTTATCTAAAGCACATTTTACATGGGGAGAAAGTTTTCGAAATCAATGTATTCTGTTCTCTCGTATACATACAATGTATTTTTATAGAAAGCTTACAAGTTAAACAACAAAGGTGATAATCCATCTATCAGATGTATCTGAAATAGTTGAGATATTTCAGGCACAAATTTTACTTCATAATACACTGAAGAACGAAGGAAACTGGTACACCTGCCTAATATCGTGTAGGGCCCCCTCGATCACGCAGAAGTGCTGCAACACGACGTGGCATGGACTCGACTAATGTCTCAAGTAGTGCTTGAGTGACCTGATGCCATTAATCCTGCAGGGCTGTCCATAAATCCGTAAGTATACGAGGGGGTGGAGATCTCTTCTGAACAGCACCTTGCAAGGCATCCCACATAATCTCAATAATGTTCATGTCTAGGGAGTTTGGTGGCCAGTGGAAGTGCTTAAATTCAGAAGAGTGTTCCTGGAGTCACTCTGTAGCAATTCTGGACGTGTGGGGTGTCGCATTGTCCTCCTGGAATTGCCCAAGAACTTCGGAATGCACAGTGGACCTGTATGGATGCAGGTGGTCAGACAGGATGTTTACGTACGTGTCACCTGTCAGAGCCGTATCTAGACGTATCGGGGGTCCCATATCACTCCAACTGCACACGCCCCACACCATTACAGAGCCTCCACCAGCTTGAACAGTCCCCTGCTGACATGCAGGTTCCACAGAATCATGAGGTTGTCTCCGAACCCGTACACGACCATCCGCTCGATACAATTTGGAACGAGACTCAAACGATCAGGCAACATGTTTCCAGCCATCAACAGTCCAATGTCGTTGCTGACGGACACAGAGGAGGCGTAAAGCTTTGTGTCGTGCCTTCGGCTCCAAAAGTCCATATCGATGATGTATCGTTGAATGGTTCGCACGCTGACACATGTTGAGGTTCAGCATTGAAATCTACAGCAATCTGCACAAGGGTTGCACTTGTGTCACGCTGAACGATTCTCTTCGTCGTCGTTCGTCCCATTCTTGCAGGATCTTTCCCGGCCGCAGCGATGTCTGAGATCTGATGTTTTACCGTGTTCCTGATATTCATGGTACACTCATGAAATGGTCGTACAGGAAAATCCCCACTTCATCGCTACCTCGGAGATGCTGTGTCCCATCGTTCAAACTCACTTAAATCTTGATAACCTGCCATTGTAGCAACAGTAACCGACCTAAAAACTGCGTAAGACACTTGTTGTCTTATTTAGACGCTGCAGACCGCAGCTCCGTATTCTGCCTGTTTTCATATCTTTGTATTTGAATATGCATGCATATACCTGCTTCTTTGGCGCTTCGGTTTAAATAGGCTTATTTACTGTCTGTTGATTGCTGATTTTTTATTATCTTAAGACCGGTTTCGGGCAGTGTTGCTCATCTTCACATAATTACTCGTAGTTACAAAGTAACCAGTCTACGTTAGTTGGTCATGAAATAATAAAAAATGTGATCGACAGACAGAAAATAAGCCTATTACAAGAAAGGATTGCGGATTACACTTGTGAAAAGTATGTCCAGTTTTGATAAATTTTATTTCAGATATTGTGTTTGTTAAAATGTTACGAATTAGGTTAGGAGTGCTGGAGCTTACCTCACTGGCTGCCTAAATCATCAATAGGAATTAAGCATGAAACGTCCCCTTAGAACAATTATACCAGACTGTGCTTAAACCTGACACACAATATTTTTTTAGCGCAACAAAATCTGACTTTCAAAAATCCCTACAAAAGAATGGCCCTGACTAACATTAACCTATACCTTTCACAAATCACTTACCTCACCAAAAATCTTCGTTACTCGAACTACTGCAAAACAGCGAGCGCCACTACTGCCAGTCCGCAGCTCGTGGTCGTGCGGTAGCATTCTCGCTTCCCACGCCCGGGTTCCCAGGTTCGATTCCCGGCGGGGTCAGGGATTTTCTCTGCCTCGTGATGACTGGGTGTTGTGTGCTGTCCTTAGGTTAGTTAGGTTTAAGTAGTTCTAAGTTCTAGGGGACTGATGACCATAGATGTTAAGTCCCATAGTGCTCAGAGCCATTTGAACCATTTGAACCACTAGCCGGCCGAAGTGGCCGCGCGGTTCTGGCGCTGCAGTCTGGAGCCGCGAGACCACTACGGTCGCAGGTTCGAATCCTGCCTCGGGCATGGATGTGTGTGATGTCCTTAGGTTAGTTAGGTTTAACTAGTTCTAAGTTCTAGGGGACTAATGACCTCAGCAGTTGAGTCCCATAGTGCTCAGAGCCATTTGAACCACTACTGCCAGCTAAATAAAAGATTCAAACTACGGAAGGGACTAACTACTGATAGGCATAGTTAGCAAATGAAAGATTTTGATAGAGAACAAACAATGTATTTACCTTAATAGTCATCAAAAGTCATAATATATATATGAGTTCATAACATCCATTCTTACAAATAACAAAACTCCGCCATTTCTCTCCCCACATCCACCACTGCTGGCGGCTCACCAACTGCGCAACGCTACGCGCTGTTCACATCCAGCTGCCCAACACTACAATGGCAGACAACAATGCAAACTGGCCACAGACTGCACACAGCACAGCCAGTGATTTTCATACAGAGCGCTACGTAACGTTGCCAATAAGAAAACATAAACAGCCTACTTACATAGCCCCCATGCTCCCCACAAAAAATTTTACAAATTGTTTTGGGCAGTGGCCAATAATGATTTGATAAAGTTTTTTCATAATTACAATAACAAAGATATCAAATGCACACACTTGGTGGACGTGACCTGTAATTGTTGTGTTGCTGTTTTCGCGTTCCGCGATTGTCAGTGTCAATTTCTAATTCTTGTAAGAGTCCCTGAAAAGCTTCAATGTCGTCTTTGCAACGTCCTGCTAAAATAATATGTCGTAAATGTTCAGGCAATTTGATTAAGCAAATGCGGATGAGTTCTGAGGGGCTGTATCGGTTTGAAAGATACTGATTCTTATGCAACATGTCTTCAAAATATTTGACAAGACTGGAAAATTCAGATTGTTCAAAGTGTTTCATCATCATGATGCTATGTTTTACTCGGTCTTGTGTAGCTTGAGACCAATATGCTGAGAGGAAGGCATGGTAAAATTCTCCTTCACTGTGACAATCGTGAATGACCGATCGCATTCTTACAGCTGGTTCATTCTCCAAGTAGCCACACATAAATTCTAATCTGTGCTCTAATGACCAGTTGGGAGGAAAAAAATGAGAGAATTGATGGAGCCACGCTTGTGGATGAATGTCGTTGGCTGAATTCTTAAACGTTTTGAATTTACGTGTAGTAATGAACAGCTTATAGTCAAAATCATCGTGTCGGCGAGTAGCATATCGGTCATTGTTACGTCGTGTCGGCGGTTCCATCTCAAAATTCGGTGCACCTTGCCAATTTCTTTCATAATTCCCTAAATGCCCTGTGTTATTATTTTGTGGCTTTTCCGTATTTCTAAGTCCCTCTTCCCGTGTTGGAGCGCGAGTGTCCTCTGAAATATGAAATTTTTGTATTGCTTGTGCCAACTGATCTTGTACTTCCCGGATTTCTCTTTGGTGTTGCGTATTAATTTGATTCTGATTTTGTTTGAATTTCCTAATTTGTTCGCACTCTTCTGTGTCATTAAAGACTACCGGTTTTGTGTCATTCAGATTATCATCTACCTTCGTAGATAAGTTAGTGAACTGATCTGAAAGTTCGGCTACTTCATCCGATAGTGAAATAAATTCCTCTGTGTGTTTTTCTGAACCAAGTTTCAGAGTGTCCATTTGTGTTGAAATCGTATCTACTGTGTCCTTTAAGTTTTCCTGAGTTTTTGCAAGTTGCGTAACCGAATCGGTAGATGCAACTGAGTCAATTTTAGCTTGCAAGGTGTCGTGATTTTCATGAACAATAGTTTGCAGTTCTTTTATGGCTGCTTCGTGATTCTGTAATGCATTTTCATGACGCGAAAAAATATGTTGGAAATGCTCACAAATTTGTGTTTTTACGTCATTACAGACTTTTTGACATTTCGATTGAATGTTATGTAACTCAGTAGTTAAATCTTCACGTGTTTGTTCAAGTGTGGTATCTAACTTTCTAAGATTTTCTTCCATCGTGTCTAACTTTTGAAGATTATGTTCCATTGTGTCTAACTTTTTTAGCTTTAGGTGTGTTTGACTCTGATTTCGTTGCATTGTGTCTAACTGTTGCTGTGTTTGTCTCTGATTTTGTTTCATTTGTTGCATTAATTGCAATAATAATGTATTAGTGTCTGGAATCTGTTCCTCTATGCTTTTCGGCAGTGCCTTTGCACCGGCAACATTCACATTTTGACAAGCAGAAAATGTGTCTTGACTTATTTGAGAAAACGGTGAGGACCCAAAACCTGAATCTACAGTATTTGCGAGATTGTTTCCTGTCATTTCGGATTCCTGAGGCGAGCTGTTGCCGACCGATCGATCGATAATGCTTCCCTGTTCACTACCTGTTTCACTGTCTACACCATTATTTGACGCCCACTCCATTTCCCTATGCACAGTTACCAAATTACTACTTCGTATATTAGTTAATTCATTACATGGTGGCGCTAACACACTGCTTTCGTCTTCACTGTCATTTCTCAGTTTACTTTCGAGCCTAGTATTACGTTTTTCACACGCCATTATTCTCACAATATTTCACACGACTACACAGAAAAACACAATTTGAAGAGCAAAAATTTGAGAACACATTAACATAGCACTGAAAATAATATCTAGTTAATTGCAAGCGCAGCTGCGAAATACTTGCTGCAAATCTACATGCATGCCACAACTGTTTTACTGTACAACAATGAAAAACTACAACTACAATGGAAATTCTCTCTATAATTACGCGCTGGCAATAAACAAAAGCTACACTAATTACACAAACTTCAAGAAAAAAATCAGAAGATTCCAGTGAGGTATCCTCGGCTAAGGGTCGACATATGAAACGACCCTTAGAACAATTATACCAGACTGTGCTTAAACCTGACACACAATATTTTTTTAGCGCAACGCAAGCTGACTTTCAAAAATCCCTACAAAAGAATGGCCCTGACTAACATTAACCTATACCTTTCACAAATCACTTACCTCACCAAAAATCTTCGTTACTCGAACTACTGCAAAACAGCGAGCGCCACTACTGCCAGCTAAATAAAAGATTCAAACTACGGAAGGGTGTAACTACTGATAGGCATAGTTAGCAAATGAAAGATTTTGATAGAGAACAAACAATGTATTTACCTTAATAGTCATCAAAAGTCATAATATATATATGAGTTCATAACATCCATTCTTACAAATATCAAAACTCCGCCATTTCTCACCCCACATCCACCACTGCTGGCGGCTCACCTCCAACTGCACAACGCTACGCGCTGTTCACATCCAGCCGCCCAACACTACAATGCCAGACAACAATGCAAACTGGCCACAGACTGCACACAGCACAGCCAGTGATTTTCATACAGAGCGCTACGTAACTTTGCCAATAAGAAAACATAAACAGCCTACTTACAAGCATTTCCTGCGCTTTATGGAGTCGGCAGTGTGGCACCGTGTCAAATGCTTTTCGGAACTCTAGGAATATGGAATCCGCCTGTTTCCCTTCATCCACGATTCGTAGGATTTCATGTGAGAAAAGGGTAAACTGAGGTTCGCACGAGCGATGCTTTCTAGAACCGTGTTGATTTGTGGACAGCAGCTTCTCCGTGTGAAGGAAATTTATTATATTCGAACTGAGAACATGTTCAACGATTCTACAGAAAAGGTATTGGTCTGTAATTATGCGGGTCCGTTCTTTTACCGTCTTATATTCAGGGGGCACCTGAGCTTTCTTCCACTTGCTTGGCACGTGGCGTTGGTCGTGAGATTCGTGATAAATGCAAGCTAAGAAGAGATCAGTGCTGCAGAATACTCTTCGTAAAACCGAATAAGGATTCCATTAGGACCTGTGAAACCCTGGAGGGTAACTTCCGAGACCCGGTATTCTAGGAAGACCGTTCCACAATTATACTGACACCTTCGTGCACCTCGTGTAGGAATAAGGAAAGCGACACTAACAAGTGTACACATGCATGTATATAATAATTGTTACGTTGCTGAATACTTAAATCGAATATTACAGGGAATCACTACTGTTGGTAGTCAGTCCAGTGAAGTCCTCAGTAACCTGCAGACTTAGGAGGAGTAATACTGGCAGTAAATGGGACTGTGAGTGTTAATGAATTGAAGGAAATGACACTTCACTATAACAAATTTAACTGTTCGTCCAGAAGCCTTACACGAAAAGTAATCGCTTTCATAGCAGGCAAAGTAGGTCGCAGAACGTATTTCTTATTAGGAAAGATCTCTGGTAATGGACGTTTTGAGCCCGGAATTGTTCGGTAGTCAGTCATGAAATGTGGGAAAATCGGAAGAGATACGAGGCGTTTAGGCTGTGATGCTATGGAAATATGTTAAAAATTAGCTGGACTGATAACATGAGAAATGGGGACTGTCTCCTCAGAATCGATGACGTGAGAAACATGAGAGGAAAACATAGACAAAAAGAGGGGACAGAGTGATGTGGCAAGTATTAAGGTTAGGGAAGAGAGATATTGAAATGTATCCAACAAATAAATGAATGAAATGAGTACAAGTGCAACTCTAAGAGGATGGCACAGGAAAGGAATTCATATCGGACTGCAATAAACCGGTCAGAAGACCGATAACCCCTCAAAAGATGATTAAGTTTTTTTCTTTGTAACGAACAGTTATAGTTATGGGGAGCACAAGATGATTAAGTTTTTTTCTTTGTAACGAACAGTTATAGCTATTGGGAGTACAAGATGATTAAGTTTTTTTCTTTGTAACGAACAGTTATAGTTATGGGGAGCACAAGATGATTAAGTTTTTTTCTTTGTATCGAGCAGTTATAGTTATGGGGAGCAGAAGATGATTAAGTTTTTTTTTTCTTTGTAACGAACAGTTATAGTTATGGGGAGCACAAGATGATTGAGTTTTTTTCTTTGTAACGAACAGTTATAGTTATGGGGAGCACAAGATGTTTAAGTTTTTTTCTTTGTAACGAACAGTTATAGTTATGGGGCGCACAAGATGATTAAGTTTTTTTCTTTGTAACGAACAGTTATAGTTATGGGGAGCACAAGATGATTAAGTTTTTTTGTTTGTAACGAACAGTTATAGCTATGGGGAGCACAAGATGTTTAAGTTTTATTTCTTTGTAACGAACAGTTATAGTTATGGGGAGCACAAGATGTTTAAGTTTTATTTCTTTGTAACGAACAGTTATAGTTATGGGGAGCACAAGATGTTTAAGTTTTTTTCTTTGTAACGAACAGTTATAGTTATGGGGAGCATTAGTCTGTGGTATAAGCTTGTGCATAACTTCTATTTAGCATCAAATATGACTTCTGCCAAACAGAGCGCTGTTTCTTTGATTATCTTCTAATTTTTAGGATGTTATTCATTCGCAGCCATCTCCAGGCTTTGCTATGAAGCGCCTTGATATTTTGACTGTGAGAGTAGAAGTACAGTCGCACACAGTCAACAGTGGATTTTTGCAAGGTTCAAACCGTAGCTGTTTATTTCTCAAAGCAGAAGTAGTGCCCCTTGTTGTAACGGAAACCATATCACGCTCAACAGCAGGAAGTGCAAAATAATAGGTTTGTATATAAATGACTCATCTGCTACCAGCCACGATTTTCTTTATTTTATTTTTCGCACGACGCATTTCGGGAAATGATTCCTATTTTCAAGTGCGTTTTTTTGTGTTTGTTATGTCATTGCTATGTGATGTTGTCGATGTGTGAGATTCTGCTTTATTTTGTTGATTTTACTGCCTGGCTCGTACATCTACGGCAGCTCTATGGATTAATTTTCAAATGGTGAGCTATTTGTCTGGTGGATCGTTTTCAAACCATGATTGCTCCGTGTGGCCACTCTGTTGAGGGGTGTTCTTTTAAATGGCTCGAGAGATGGGTTTGCATCACGGTTACTAGCATCACGGTTAACTGACTTGTGCTCTGGTTGATTTTGCTATCAGTTCTTGATTGCTGTCAGTTGTGGCCGATATTCGGCGAATTTGTATCTTATCTGAGTGAATTGCTACTTTCACGTCTTGTCAATGAATTTCTCGCCTGCGTGCTAGAGGTTAACATTCAGCTTAAGCTGGATTTTGCTGTGCCACTTCCTGCCTGTGAGTGGTTGTAGCTTGTTGAAAACCTTGTGCCGTCAAAGGATGGTATTCTCAATAGTTAAAACTGCGTGCAGGTTTCCGTTCTTTTTCGCGGTCAAAGCCCTAAGTGGCTCTGCAGACTACATTTATGAACGTTAATTTGATTCAAGCTGTCTTAGCGACAGAACTAACATCAACTGTAGCTGCAGTTTATTACGTAATATCGAATTTAAGGAGCTTTGAGCCGAATCTTATCTCCATTTGTTTTCTACCTTGATAGTCCTGTATTTTAGCGTTGTGACGATTTGTTTAAGTGAATTGTATATTAATGTTGGTTTTTTGTGTGTTACAAAAGCTGTTCTCAGTGAACAGTACCTGCTGGTTATTGTTTCCGCTCAGGTCTCGAGCACGAAATTCAGACACGCCGCTGATGTTGAACGCCAACCGTCAGTAATGTACTAATCTGTGTTTACTCTTTTCAGGTTACTGCATTATGTAACGATCACCAGGTTTTTGCCGGCCGCTGGTGGCCGAGCGGTTCTGGCGCTACAGTCTGGAACCGCGCGACCGCTACGGTCGCAGGTTCGAATCCTGCCTCGGGCATGGATGTGTGTGTTGTCCTTAGGTTGGTTAGGTTTAAGTAGTTCTAAGTTCTAGGGGACTTATGACCTCAGCAGTTGAGTCCCATAGTGCTCAGAGCCACCAGGTTTTTGTTGTTACGATTGTCTCTGTAAGCTACAGATTCTTTGGTTATTAATCAGGTTGCACAATTGTGATAGACTTTCGCTGTTAAGACAATTTACATCTGAATAGTTTGAAATCTTAGCTTGCTATAAACTGTGTTAACGTATTGACATTCGTAGGGAAGAATCAATTTTCCTCGGTCAAAATTAGTTCATTCAACTTACATCGTCAGTTAATTTGATCTTGTTCCAACTGATGTTGGTGAGGTATTTTGTCTTTTCTAGTGGTAATTGGAGTCCTACCTTGGCAACCTGATGTTTGAGCGTATTGAGCTGCTTTACTGCTACTTCCACTGAGCTTGCTATAACTGCCAGATCATCTGAAAAAACTAAACAGTCTACTACTCGTCCCCTCCGTTTGTGTCCCAGGTAAATACTGTTCAGTATGTTTTGTATTGCCATTTCGTTTCGCCACTCTCTGATCACCTTGTCCAGTACACAGTTAAAGAGAAGAGGTGAAAGTCCATTTCCCTGCTTAACTCCAGTCTATCCTTATTTATAGAACGGCAGACACTGAGACACTCTCGTATTTCAGTGACTTGTGAAGATCCAACGGCCTTTCGTCTACTACCCGTTCGTCCATTTCCTGCGGTAATGACAGACGATTTTGATCCCCATCCGATAAGTCCTGCCTTTTAGGGCCGATACTTAAATCTGCAGTCTCCGACTCCGTCTGTAAACGGCATCGATCCATTTCCCACTCTTATTAAGTATCAATACTATGAGACCACATGCCAGTCAAGTGACAGTAAAATTTATTGACACGGTAAAGCATGTGACATAACGTTTTGTCCCAGCAGAGGAGATTACAGAAACACGATCAATTCTCCTGATGCACAAGGGGGAAAAACCTGTTTAAGTGGTCGAACGTTGAGATTGAAATCCAAGTCTATAGAGAATCTTTGACAGTAATTAGCGAACTTTCAGCAGCGGCTCCATATGGCTAGAAGAGTATTACTCTGCACAAAGTATAAAAAGATTATAGCAGATGCAAGAATATTTGGTAGATCTAGTTGTACTACGGATGATTTCAGATTAATGTGACTGTCTTTTTCACTACAGCTACGTAGTACCTGTTGTGGAAGGATAAGGATATCTTTAAATACCCAGAAAGCTAATGTTGGTCCA
This sequence comes from Schistocerca nitens, assembly GCF_023898315.1. Classification (NCBI taxonomy): domain Eukaryota; kingdom Metazoa; phylum Arthropoda; class Insecta; order Orthoptera; family Acrididae; genus Schistocerca; species Schistocerca nitens. The sequence continues at coordinate 200,688,820 of NC_064615.1, read as the reverse complement.
TTTGCACATTTCACATTTCGGAAAGTGATATGCGTGATTTGTCAGGGAATGTAAATTTGCTGCTTGATGACACCACAGTAGCGTTCTCACAGATTGTGGGATGCACTGTGAAAAGTGGATAAATGCGAGATAATGTCAGTAACGAGGAGAAAGAACGCCATCTTATCCGACAATAATAACACTTTCGTGTTGCACAACGACATGGTGCAAGTCTTTAAACTGGATACCACTTCTGCGGCTTGCGTGTCCGTGACCACCCCTGTAATATGACTAGACCAGTTGTCGTTCCTGGCGAATCCCCACATAACTCAGAGGTAAAACCTAGGTTGAAGGACTGAAAAATTTCCTTCGCTCGACAGGAATTCGAACCTACGACCTCTCGCTTCCAGGTAAGCACTTTACCACCAGACCACCAGCCCTTACGCAGTACTATCCGCTTACAAGATTAGTGGCGAACACCTGGCGCACATCACATTGTTTGAATATCTAGGGGAAATACCAAGAACACGAAAAATCAGTATCAAAAAGGCGGTTGGAAAGCTTAGATTTGTTGGGACGTTGCAGGGGAAGTGTAGCGTGTCTGCAAAGGAAACTGCCTACAAGACGTAACCGAGACAAACTCTACAGCAATTCTTCGCTCTTTTGAGTGATTATCTAGTTGTCATTATGCGAATTCAGAGACGTGTTGCTCGGATCGTAAAGGAACTGTACAGCCCATAAGACTATCCATCATAAATGTTCGGGGAACTTTAAGGGTCATTTTTGAGAAAAAAAGGGTGAACTGACAGAGTGTTAGGTTACTGAATACGAATTTGAGATGACGACGTTTCAACTTCGCGTCCGTCCCCTCAAATCTGGATTTTCCTTGATTTCGTTCATTCGATTAAGGTGACTGTCGCGAAGGATAATTTGGAAGGGCACGGTGAACTTTGTTCTCAACGTTCCCGCAATTCGAGTATGTGCTCCGTCTCTAATGATCTCGAAGTCGACTGGACAAACTCTAACCTTCCTTCCTTTCTTTGGAAGAAAGCCGACGTTGTTATTGCGAAACCCTTTTGCGTAAACTTAGAAATGCGACAACTGAGGACGATCGTACGACTCGTGCATCTTGCGCAGAGACCATGAGAATAAGATGAGAGAGATTAGGATGTGTACAGAGGCACATGGGCAGTAAATCTGCCTTCGCACAAAAGGAATAGGACAGAAAATCGGTCACAAAAAGAATAGGACAGAAAATCTGTGGCATTGCTACGAAGTACCCTCCGCCACTCACCATAGGCCTGATTGTGTAATGTATAAGTAGACGTAGGTATTGTGTATCGTAAAAGAAGTGAAACATGCATGTATGTGGAACGTATAACCATTGTTATATCGATTACATAATATACGGCGAAACAACAATAGCGCACTCGGTTTCCGTGGAAATGGCTGCTCAACAAAGCTGCAGAGGCTATATAAAGACACCAGCGGGAGCACTTTCAGTCTAGTCCAGTAGCGGGGGAGGTCAGCGTGGGACGACGTTGGGAGGTATATACAGGAAAACACGAGCAAGTAAGTCAACCACTCCACGGGTTTGCCAAGGACTTCGACTCAAGGCATCAGCGGCTCTACCCATTTGCAACTCTGTACATCGCTGACTCTACACATCGGCATCTACGCATCTATGCTTCTTTGACTCGACGTTCGTCTCGCCACTACTTTGACTCGCCACTACTTCGACTCTTCGCGGGTCGCTGTTTGGGCTCCGTTCTTCGATTCGTCGCTTCTTCGTCTCGTCGCTTCTTCGTCTCGTCGCTTCTTCGTCTCGTCGCTTCTTCGTCTCGTTGCTTCAACTCGTCGCTTCATCGCGCCTACAGTGCTCCGAGCTACAGGATCCTCAGCTCCGACCAGGGTTTTCGGGAGGTTTTCCTTGGTTGTAAGGCGAATGCCGGAGCTGTTTACCTCCTCCCATCGCTACAGAGATATTTCATGTAAAGAAGAAAATGAGAAATAAAAGCTGTAAGCTCACTTTACCTTGTCTTTAATATCTTTTAATGTGAACAAATTTAGTAATAAAGGATATAGTGTCATCTGTTTTGCCTGTCAAGTGCAGTATATACTGACTATTGCTCCGAGACGGGAGGCAGAAAGTCTCACCTGCTCTCATTGGTGTGCAACTAGATAAATAATGGTACAGAGATGATGAAATATAGCACAGAAACGAATGAAAGACTGAAATATTTGATCAAAGAAGCCAGAAACGAAATATCTGATCACAGAGCCCCGAAAAACGCAGCCCTACTTCATTTCTTGTGTGTGTAAATCAAATGAGCTGCGCAAGCCTTCGGAATGATTATGTGAGACACAAAAAGCTGAGACATAAAAATCTGCTTACTTTTAAGTTTATATGATATATTTGGCATACATGTTCTCAATTATTCAGCTATTCAGCATTCGTCGATCGTACGTAATATCTCTGGATTAAGCAATCTCTGGCAGGCTAACTGATTACGTTAACGAGTTGCTGCATTACTTAAACAACGTGTCCTTGCATTGATGCTACAAAAAGTGTTAACTTAGAACAAGAATTGATACTGCAACGGTAAGTAGAGGCCATCAACAAGAATTAACAAGCGAGGTTGCGTTTTAGTCGGTGTAGTGTAATGGAATGTGTTGGTCAAGAAAGTCTGGCACGTTGTATTCAGATGTTATACATTTTTCAGCGCTGATGTCGTGGTGAATCGAAAAGTATTCTTACACATTTACCCGTCTTACTTTCACTGACAATCACGGAATACGGCGACGTACTAGAGGATAGTAGCTGACCAGATGATGTGATGTCTGCAGAATGAAGATAGCAAACGTAGGTTACAGTCGTAAAATGTTTTAGGTTGAGGAAGGTATCATATTCTAGTCTAGAAGTCGCAACACTCAGGATGTTGCCTCGCGAGAATAGGGTAACCCAGCATCTAATTCAAGCATCATTGACGTATTTTGTGTTCATACTCCTGTAGTTTCTAGCGATTCCACCCTTCAGCAGGTCGAAGTGATGTTGTGACGAAGTTGAACCATATACGTATAGAACCGCAAATTTGAAGGTCACCCAGCAAAATCCGTCCAAGCAGCATTCGTTTGAAACGTAGGTCTTGTTCTGAAATGGACACATCGATTCTGTGATAAGACTGGTATAACGTAATAAGGTAATTTCCAAGAAGGGCGGAAATATAAACATTGCTTTCTGCTTTGACAACGGAGTAAATATTTCAGTTTTTATATTGTCACAATTTACGACTATCTGGTAAATCTCTCTCCTGTGAGACTCTCCCAGTCCGAAAGTGTATTCTGGGTACGGGGGAAAAGGAATGGTTCCCGTTGCCTACATGAGAACACGGTATTGTGCATGACGACAATGATGTACCATATGAGTAATGTACTGTAATGTAATGCATTCCCGTGAGTCAAAAAAGTGCTGTTACTCTCTCAAAAATGACTTTCTGTTTTGCATATGTTCGTCTTTTGTCGTCTCTCTTGTCAACATATCGAGGAGTCGAGCGTTCGATATATATCGCTCGTAGGGAGGCCGTGATTTCGATGTGCACCGTTTGGTGGAAGTTACCTGTATCTTTTCATTAAAATGTCATTATGATGAATTCTGTACAGATTAGTTGTTCATAGTTAGGACTTGTTTGGACAAATTTTTGAATGTCTGGAATTATTAAATTAGGTGGTTAATGATAGTCTAAACGAAGAGTTTAATGTTTGTTTTGAAACTATTCTCTTACAGGAAAAATTACTAACATACCGATAACTGCAGTTGCCTGCATGTCAGTTTTTATTATATATAACAGTACTATTTTTTTATAGTGCAACCAGTGAAACGGAGGGATGCGAAACAATCTGATCTGTCATAAGTTTCGTGATTGCTTACAACCGACACAGTGTATAACAAGTACCAAGGTATCTGAGACGAACTCGTTACACTTTGCAGAATGTGTAAGTAAATTAAATTCTTTTATTTTGGGGCATATATTTTTAAGATTCTGATAATGCTTGAACCAGGGTGACAAACGTTATGTGTATAACGTAATTTGCACTGATATTAGTAGTTCAACACTTTTTGATGTGGGTATGTGTTTTATTCCAACACCTTTACCAGGTGAGGAAACTAAAATATTGTGAGTTTGTGTAAAAAACGTGAAGCTATGTATAGAAATTACTTACAAAATCAGTCAACTCTCTTTAAAATAGCGTACTTTATTATGGAATTTACACTTCGAAACACAGTTTCATGGCTGACTGCTTAAATACCATCATTTCAGTATCAACTTTGAGTATTATAGTGGTTAATACGTTCCATCGAATAATGCAAATGAATACCGTGTCTACTACATTTTAAGTTTCCACATCGAGAGGTTCAATTATGATAACGTATTCCGAAAGCCATACTACTGTGCCTGGCCGAGGTTACCTCAAAGCTATGTTAGCCATTCCCTGTCAGGTTACATTAACGTATCGAGCGAAGGAAAGAATACTGTAAACCTACGAAGGAACTCTCTTCTCTCTTATCACGTCTACATGACCCCTATGAGATATATACGCAGCGGTCATCAGAATTTCTTCCTAGCAATTCTCTAAAATTATCCAAAGGAGGCCTTACGGGAACGTTTCCTTGACCCCAGCAATTCCGATTCAAATTGCCTAAGTAGGCCTTACTTCCGTTACAATTCGCATGCCCTATATCGGCCTATTATCACTGCGCTTCCTTTGACGTTTTCAGTTAGGTGCATATTATGAGGACTCCACACACACACAGGGCAGCACTCACAGAATAGCCTGCTTTAACGTCGTGTAGCCTACAGCATTTCCTTAGCCTGTGAACTGCACTTTCCATTAACCTGACAACAAATGAAAGTCTACCACTTTCTTTTATACCACTGATTTCTCTCACCTCTTTCCAATATCTCTTCTCTCAGGTTTTCCTTTCCCAGCCTTTCCTAACCTCTTGGATTCAGGTGGCTATCAGTTGTTATTCTTAACGTATTGGAAAAAATATTTGCTTGGTGAGACTATTCTTATCCATTACGTAAATTTGTCCAAAAATAGTAGTCCCCTCTTCCTTATTGATCCTGATATGTTTTCTGTGTCCTGATAAATTTCGTCGTTACTTTATTTCCAAGAGGCTGCATTGTTAAGGATCTGTTACTTTTCGTATAATTCTTCTTTCTAATATTCCTAATTTATTAGGCTTATAATTTAATACTAGACGTTCGCCAGCATAGAGGCAAACTGGTTTAACTACTATGTTGTAGTAGTTTAAGTTTTTTAGATAAACACTTTTTGTTGAAGGTGTTCTTAGTACAGCCATATGCTTTTCCCATCTTGTGGATCCATTTCTCCAATGTAAATTTTTTTTAAACCTTTTTCTTAAATAGTCTCTCCCAAATATTGGAATTTTTTTTTGCCTTTTCTCTTTGCTCGATATTTGTTATTAAATATTTTGGAGCACTTTCTTAATTTATATCTGCACAGATTCTTAAGGCTGTCATGTTGTTTGTCTCTTTCAGAAGATTGACTTGTACGGCTGCATATGTCAAGCCTACAGAAAGTGTGGCAAAATCATCTGCAAATGCTGGGCAGTTTGTTGCAACACCTTTGTTCTTTCTCCCTACCTCGAGTGTCGATATTTTGGTTTATTTCAGTTTTTCATTCGAAATCCTTACAATTTTCTGCATGACACAGTTGAAAAGGAATAGGGATAAACCGTCATCTTGCCTGACACCTGTTTTCATTTTGGGAGGTCGAGGTATCTCACATGGGATGATCAAACGAAACTATAATTGTCTGGGCATAACTGTAGGTTCTATTATTGCTCTGGGAAAGGGCTCATTGAAACTGCAACATATGAGATATGTATTCACTTTATTACGTGGACGATAAAAAGATTTACTTAACCTGATACAATCTTTTGCCACAAGAGTTATTGATAATTTACAGCTGTCATTGACTGTTAAAGCACTAATTAACAAACTCTCCTCTCGAAGCACAATGTTCAACATTTACGAAAGTATAGTTCCGTCTGAGACTTGAATAATTCTGTAGTTCTACCCGATTATGTTGACTGCTTCAGCTGAGGTCACGAACTGGAATACAGTGCTTCCATGCTCGGCTCTATATTGGCCCCTGTGCAAGAGTGCTGCTGAAATGAGACAGAGAGAGAGCATGTCTTCTTCAGCCTCTCCCATTCATCTTCGTGGCGTGCAGCCAGACATCGCTAATTTCTGTGGTATAAATGCGCATTGCCTTCCTTAATGTGGCGCCATGATACCACATCATCTAAAAATTTTAATTTTAGGCTTGTGTCTGTCAGAGTTTTTGGGATTAGGTTTCCAAATTACTTTTACTGCAAAATCACTGATTACATTGTCTAGATTTTTCCTATCAACACAGTCAGAAGCAAAACAAAGTCTATAAATGTTAGAACTATGTGTTTGGAGTTAATTAATCTTCTGTTTCTCATAAACTGAAAAATTTATTTTTATTAAACTTGGTGAATGGATGCCCTCCCAGCGACAGTCATCATTACTCTAAAGTCCTACGTATATTTTTTCGTATTTCAACAGTTTATGTATAGCATTTTTTGAGGCAGAAATCTGGGCATCAATCCAACATTTACCTAAACGAAAACAGAAAACCGCCTAAAGTCAAACTCAGGCTGGGCAGTGAGTCACACCAAGGCCATTAATCAGCTGTGTGGATTCGATCAGGGTCGAGCTCATCTCATCGTCTCGCATATATACTAGTGTGCTGCGCGTTACGTTACGTGAGCAGCTTACTTCGCTGGGTTATCTACAGAAATCTGAAATATGTTTCATTCTAGATGATTACTTCTAATGCCGTAATCTTATACTACGCTTTGACTGTCTATCCTCTTATATATTGCCGCAGAAAGAAATAGCGACGTCTTCTTTTACTTTAATGCCATTACGATTATTTAATATTGGTGCAGCTGCCAGTATTAATGAAGTTATAACTTCTCATCCCTAACAATTACCTCGTTAAGCTTCTTGATGTCAGTCCGCTTCATTCTGTGTTGGTAGATGCTGGTTCAGCCGATAAAATCAGTGTTGAAGAAAATTCGACTATTTTTTATACCTATCAAGCAAAGGCTGCATAACTCAAGCTTGGAGGCAGAGTCTGTAAGATCGTACAACTTTCGGGCGTTGAGGATTCTAAATAACTTGGTGGGAAATATTTTAAAGTTCAACTAATTAGGCTTTTTTTTTGGGTCATCAGTCTTCTGCCTGGTTTGATGCGGCCCGCCACAAATTCCTTTCCTGTGTCAACCTCTTCATCTCAGAGTAGCATTTGCAAATTACGTCCTCAATTTTTAGCTGTTTGATTTAGGACCTCCGTCTACCTCTACAGTTTTTGCCCTCTACAGCTCCCTCTAGTGCCAAAGAAGTAATTCCCTCATTTCTTAACAGATATTCTATCATCCTGTTCCTTCTCCTCGTCAGTGTTTTCCACATATGCCTTTCCTCTCCGATTCTCCGCAGAACCTCCTCATGCCTTCCCTTATCATTCCACCTAATTTTCAACATTCGTCTGTGGCATCACATCTCAAATGCTTCGATTCTCTTATATTCCGATTTTCCCACAGTCCACGACTCACTACCATACAATGCTGTATTCCAGACGTACATTCTCGGAAATTTCTACCTCAAATTAAGGCCTGTGTTTGATACTAATAGAATTCTCTTGGCCTGGAACGCCCTTTTTGCCAGCACTAGTCTCCTTTTGATGACCACCTTGCTTCGTCCGTCGTTGGGTATTTTGCTGCCTAGATAGTAGAACTCTTTAACTTCATCTTCTTCGTGACCATCAATCGTGGTGTTAAGTTTCTCGCTGTTTTCATTTCTGCTACTTCTCATTACTTTCGCCTTTCTGCGATTCACTCTCAATCCTTATTCTGTACTCATTATACTGTTCATTCCATTCAGCAAATCATGTAATTCTTCACTTTCACTCGGGATAGCAACGTCATCAGCGAATCCTATCATTGATATCCTTTCACATTGAAACTTAATTCCACTCTTTAATCTTTCTTTTATTTCCACTGTTGCTTCTTCGATGTACAGATTGACCAGTAGGGCGGAAGACTACATCCCTGTCTTACACCCTTTTTAATCCTAGCACTTCATTCTTGGTCGTCCACTCTTATTATTCTCTCTTGGCTGTTGTATATATTGTATATTATCCGTCTCTCCCTAGAGCTTACCCCTGTGTTTCTCAGAATTTTGTACATCTTGCTCGATTTTACATTGTCGAACGTTTTTTCCAGCTCATCAAATCCTATGAACGTGTCTTTATTTTTCTTTAGTCTCGCTTCCAGTATGAACCACAACGTCAGAATTTCCTCACTGGCGCCTCTACCTTTTCTAAGGCCAAACTGATCGCAATCTAGTTCATCCTCAATTTTCTTATCAGTTCTACTGTATATTATTCGTGTCAGCAACTTGGATGCATGAGCTTTTAAGCTGATTGTACGATTATACTCGTACTTGTCACTCGCAGTTTTCGGAATTGTGTAGATGATATTTTTCCGAAAGTCATATGGTATGTCACCAGACTCATAAATTCTACACACCAACGTGAATAGTCGTTTTTATTTTAGGAATTCTGATGGAATGTTATCTATCCCATCTGCCTTATTTTTAAATCCTCATTGTAATACTGACTCCCCTATCCCTTCTAAATGGACTCCTATTTCTTCTTCTATCCCATCAGACAAATATTCCCTCTCATAGAGGCTTTCAATGCACTCTTTCCACCTATCCACTCTCTCCTCTGCGTTTAACAGAGGCTTTATTGCGTCTAGAACATATTGTAAATGCCTATCAACTTCGCATTTACTATTGAGCTAATATTGGGGCAAATGAATGATTGCTATTGCTACAAATTATCCCCACGAAAGCAGCCTGAAATTCATCAATCTGATCCGAATGATTTTAACGTTCTGTACAGTCACTGAACCACAGCCATTACCGAAATATTACATCAAGTCGTTCAGTGTGCTTCATCAAAAGAAATTCTCTCATAAATGTTCCAAGATATTCTGGAAACACAGCACGCGGAGTTGAAGTACGATCAGAAAGTTCACACTCCAATAACTCCCAAACAAATCAACTTGAAGCGTCCAAACGTCGCTAAGATGTTTAAACTGTAGTCGCTTTACAATTATGGTACGAGAACCGGCAAAATGCAGATTTACTTTATCTTAACACAATTTTGTATATCGCGGTTTAACTTTTGATCCGTACTATACGAAGGTTTTCGAGCGACTCACTTGAGACACCGAACTGTGTCACCAATCCCTCTACAAAGCGAGGGAGATGTTTAATTCCTATTGGCTGGTGATTTAGGTAGCCAATCAGGTATGCTGGAGCACTCCTATTCTCGCTGTAATTCCTGAGTCATCCGACAGAACTAAAGAGCGCAATTTCCAAAAGAAATTCTATATTTAAGGAACCAAATTTAAATACAATAAAGTATGAATTATCCACAGCAATGAAATACTAGTTAGTTTGACACCTAACTTTTCTTCTGGCTGCTTTTATACAAAAGCATACTCACTAGGACATACAACACATGATTTGATTCCACAAAAACTTTTCCACGTGTACATTTCACATAGTTTTAATAAAATAAAACATCCACACGTTACATATGTCATCCATACACTCTCGGACTCTCCCTACAACATTCACTCAATAAAGCATTAAATAATAATTTTTCAAGTAGTTACTATTGTGTTAATCAGTTATTGTAATGAAAGAAAATAAGACTGTAGAAAATCACTTTATATGAACTGTTTTGTAATACCAGAAACGTTATTATGGCTTTTAGCTAGACTTTTATGTATCTGAAAGTAGTTAAGATAATTATCTGAGATTTTTACAGTACGGTTGTGTCATCAATACAAATCTGTACGGGTAGTATGAAAAATATCTAATGGAGTTTAATACCGTTTCTTTAGACTCATACTGAGTGCACGTAAAGCATATTACGTAAGCAGTAGGCCAGCTCTCGGCCAAAGAGCCCAGCGCGATAGTTGCGCATGTATGGGACGGAAAAAAACCTGCTGTCTCTCCGGCTACACGCGAGAGGAAATCTAAGATTGTCTACTTCCTCTAAAGTGGACAAACTCGGATCAATTTATTGAGTTACAAGTGGATCACGATAGAGGTGCATAGCTAGCGTTGCCAGATGTCTCAGTTTTCCGGCACAGTTCTGGTTTCAGATTAAAGAAATCGATGTCCCGAAAATTGTGTTCTGGGCGGCAGTTTGTCCCGGATTTCGGATTTCAGAGAAATCTGCTCATACTATTTATATTTCTCCATATTATTACGAGGATCTATATTTAAACTCCCGCTGTTAAGCTAAATAACAAAAGTTTTTTATTATCTCACCTGACTGAGTCCCTCAAGGAGTATTATAGCGTGGCAACACTGTTGAGTTTCCATTACTGTCCCTTATCGCAAAGCAGTAAAAGCTTTGCAGCAACGTAGTTCTCTATTGCTTTGTGTGAGTCCTAATGCGATTAATTTGTTATTAAAGTGTTTTTGATTGTTGCAAACGAACTCAAAATGCCACATAAGAAGCGTTCATTCAAGACAAATATTTCGAAGAATGTTTCTTCATAAAGCGAGGGAGAAATGAGTATGAAGTAGAATGTGTCATTTGCTGTTTGTTTACATTTCACCTGGGGGAATAGCAGATTTTAAGGACCATTTTGCTAGCCTAAAGCATAAATCAAAGGAGCACTCGGCAGCATTTAAAATATGGACAGTTATTTTGTTTCAAATTAATTTAAATAGAGCAAACTGGTAACAGCAGCGAAATTAGCATTCTATTAAACATCATATGACTTTGAAATCAGTGGAATATACTTCTATGCTGAACTCCAAACTCTTAAATCATTCTGAAAAAAAAGGGTGACGTTGCGCAGAACAGGAATTATGAAACTAACGTTTACGCGCGACACTGTCCGGCAAATACACTTCCATCTTTCGAAGGTCCGTTGTTTTGGCATAGCTACAGACAGTCTTCATCACAAAGCCGAGAAAATATTCCCATTAATTCAGTCTTTTAAGATTAAAAGAAGTGTCTCCGTTTTTCCCTGTTTCTGATCCCCCAAATTACGTCTATTTTTAGTCAGTTTAAGGGAAATGTCCAGATTTGTCACACAGAAATTATGGCAATATTACACAAAGAACATTCCGCCGTGTGTTACACGGTGGCGCTGTGCTAAGACACTGGGTTCGTGTTCGAGAGGGTAGTGGTTCTGGGCGCCCAGATTCAGAATGTGTGTGATTTCCCTAAATGCCTGAAGAGAAATGCGCAGATGATGTCATTGAAACAGCACAGCCGATTTGCTTTCCCACGCTTTCCCTGTCCAAGTTTGTCCTCCCTTTCTAATGACTTTGGTCGTCGACAGGACATTAAACCCTGGTAATCTTTCATTATCTTTTGACACGTTGGAGTACCATAATACCATATGTGGAAGTGAGGGTGCAGACGTTTTGAATACTCTGAGCGAGCGAGCGCAGACAGGGAAGCAGACAGCTGCAACTGCAGCTGGTGCCACAGACACTTGCTGCCTCTGTCAGGGTCAAGAGCAGGCCATCCGCTGTCTTTGCTACACTCCCGACAGTGTCTTGCTTATCACGACAAGGCAATCGCTCCGTAGTCGAGAACACTCCAGCAGCTGACTGCCTGCATCGAACGCCAACGTTATGTAGCTGTTATGCTCCATAAGTACTGTGTGAAAGGCCCTGAACTTCAGGCCTCTGACTATTTCGGATTTTTATAAGATGTAAATACATCCTACTGTCTACAGCCGTATGATTTGTTTTTATCAGTGTTATGCAATAGCTTCTGCTTCTTTACAAGTTCTTCACCATGAGGATATGCCGTGGAGAGGCCCTCCTATCATGAACAGTTCTGTTAGGCACATATTCACTGCCGGAAAAAAATAGTAAAAGTGAAAAAACTACGTCAATTTTGATCCGATGACAGCACATGATACATAGAAAGAAAGATCCTTTATCATTTAGCTACAATATAGCAGGTCAGCAACTAGAAGCAGTTAATTCCATAAATTATCTGGGAGTAGGCATTAGGAGTGATTTAAAATGGTTTGGTTCAAATAGCTCTAAGCACTGCGGGACTAAACATCTCAGGTCAGCAGTCCCCTAGAACTTAGAACTACTTGAACCTAACTAACCTAAAGGCATCACACACATCCGTGCCGGAGGCAGGATTCGAACCTGCAACCGTAGCAGCCGCGTGGTTCCAGACTGAAGCGCCTAGAACCGCTCAGCCACCGCGGCCGGTAAAATGGAATGACCATATAAAATTAATCGTCGGTAAAGCAGATGCCAGACTGAGATTCATTGGAAGAGTCCTAAGGAAATGTAGTCCGAAAACAGAGGAAGAAGGTTACAGTACACTTGTTCGCCCACTGCTTGAATACTGCTCACTGGTGTGGGATCTGTACCAGATAGGGTTGATAGAGGAGACAGAGAAGATCCCTGCGAAACTCTACATTTCAGCAGGATAATGCACGACCGCATGTTGCAGGTCCTGTCCGGGCCTTTCTGGATACAGAAAATGTTCGACTGCTGCCCTGGCCAGCACATTCTCCAGATCTCTCGCCAATTGAAAACGTCTGGGCAATGGTGGCCGAGCAACTGGCTCGTTACACTACGCCAGTCACTACTCTTGATGAACTGTGGAATCGTGTTGAAGCTGCATGGGCAGCAGTACCTGTACACGCCATCCAAGCTCTGTTTGACTCAATGCCCAGGCGTATCAAGGCCAATTATTACGGCCAGAGGTGGTTGTTCTGGGTACTGATTTCTCAGGATCTATGCACCCAAATTGCGTGAAAATGTAATCACATGTCAGTTCTAGTATAATATATTTGTCCAATGAATACCCGTTTATCATCTGCATTTCTTGTTGGTGTAGCAATTTTAATGGCCAGTAGTGTATTAATATGGGTGCTATTGATCTGTAAATGTAATCATTGTAAGAATAAATCTTGAGTGAACTACAAAACTCCAAAGGATTGAGTTAATTTTTCCGGCAGTGTATAACGGGCAATGAAAAACTTTCCGTTCCAAGGCCGAATAGTCCAGAATCAGTATGTCAGCCAGGCAAAATTGCCGTAAGCATTGAGGCAGTCATTCAAAATGACGTACCAAGTTGAAGATACCCGGTTGGTAAAACCAGGTCTTTCTTAAGGGACCGAAGGCGTGATAGCCGCATAGGGAGGGACAGGACCATAGGGCGGCTTGGACGACCTCTTCACGCCCTTCTCGGCGGGAGGAGGTCGTTTTAGCCCGGTTACGAATTGGACACTGCCGGTTCAGCCATCGCCATCTGCTGACGGCTGCACCGGCGCCGTTCTGCCCATGTGGGCAATTGCTGACGGTAAGTCACATTTTAACGTCCTGCCCGAATTTTAATACACTGCGCTTTGATCTTGGCCTGCCATGTACTCTGGATGCCATTTTATCGGATGACTCAGGAGCAGCTGCTCGCGTTCTTCGTTTTATCCACATGACAAGCCTGTCTAGGGACATTTGATTATGCTGTTTTCTTTTAATCCCTTGCCTGTTAATGTGCCTTTTATAGTGTTGTCCCTTTTAGTTGCTGTTTTAACCTTGTGCTTCGCAGTGCATTCATAACTTAGTCTGGGCGCTAATGACCACTGTTGTTGTGCGCCCTAAAACAAAAAAAAAAAAAGGTGGGTGCCTGAGTGTTTCCCACTTGAGTTGCCCTTAACTTCAGCGTCAATCATTTGCGATATGGGGACATGCCTTATCATGAAAGCAGCAATACCCCTTGTCGCAATTTCGACAGACGTACTGCCCCATATACGCTCTTCATTCCCCAATGGATGTCTACCCTTGCTTGTCTTTTGGCAGCCAAGAAAGGAATAGCAGTAAGTTGGACCTGTTTAGACGCGTTCAGTAAAAATGTCACCATAGTTCACGTTTCTACTGTTACCGAACGGACGTCGGAAAGACACGAATGCCACACAGGCTGTTTCAGAAGCGATGGTCAATATTGAGGGATATAACAGGGACGGACATTCGAAACAAAAAATTCAAGTAAACGTTTACTGTAAAACGCATATCTTATGAGGTATGACAATAAATTAATAAGACTAATTTTCTTTGCAAGATGAGGCAACCCTGCAGGCTTGCGTAGGTACAATATCTTTGACCTTTGTCCATAAGCTGCTTCTAGTCCAAGTGGCACATCGATGCAACTGCTCAGTCGTGAGTTGTGCTGTAATAAGTTAACATGTGTTTGTGTCTCTCGTCACAGAAATGGAACAGCATAATATTGCGCAACGGTATGCCATTTCTTTTTGTGTTAAATTGGGTGAAAACGCGACGACACCTTACGATAAGGTTCAGAAGGCTTTTGGAGAGGAGGTTATGTCAAGAGCTCAAGTGTTTCGTTGGCATAAAATGTTTAGTGAAGGCAGAACGAATGTTGAAGATGAAGACCACAGTGGACGACCATCAACCTCACGGACGGATGTCAACTTGGCCAAGGTGAATGAACTCGTACGATCTGATCGAAGATTATCCGTGAAAATGATTGCAGAAGGACTGAACATCAATCGAGAAACAGTTAGTCTAATAATAACTGAAGGTCTTGGTATGAGAAAGATTTGTGCAAAATTGGTTCCCAAAAATCTCACACCACAACAGCGAGAAACAAGGGAAAATGTGGCAGCCGCTCTGTTCGAGAAAGCGGAAATCAATCCAGAATGGTTGAGCCGTGTTATCACTGATGATAAAAGTTGTTTTTTTTTTCAGTACGATCCAGAGACAAAACGCCAAAGTTCGCAATGGTGCTCAAAGGGATTACCCAGACCAAAAAAAGCTCGCATGTCAAAGTCAAAAGTTAAATGCATGCTTGTGTGCTTCTTTGATCCCAAGGGAATTGTTCATAAAGAGTGGGTGCCTCCTGGACAAACAGTTAACCAATATTACTACAAAGAAATTCTAGAAAGACTTCGTAAAAGAGTTCTTCGTGTCCGTGCCAACATTGCTGGTAATTGGATTCTGCATCACGATAATGCGCCATCCCATACTGCTCTGTCAGCACAGTAATTTTTAACCTCAAAACAAATTTCAGTACTACCACAGCCACCTTATTCACCAGATGTCGCTCCGTACGACTTTTTTCTATTTCCAAGAGTCAAAACGGTGGTCAAGGGACACCATTTTCAAGCAACACAAGTTATCCAAAACTTTGTGATGAGGGTCTTGGAGGATATTACAGAAGATGAGTTCCAGAAATGTTACCATCAATGGCAGAAGCTCTGGGAAAAGTATGTGCAATCAGAAGGGAACTACTTTGAAGGAGACAACACTAAAACTGACTAAAACAGTGAGCAACATTTGTTTTTTCACATCAGTTTCATTACTTTATTACCGGCCGGTGTGGCCGAGCGGTTCTAGGCGCTTTAGTCCGGAACCGCGACACTGCTACGGTCGCAGGTTCGAATCCTGCCTCTGGCATGGATGTGTGTGATGTCCTTAGGTTGCTTAGGTTCAAGTAGTTCTAAGTTCTAGGGGACTGATGACCTCAGATGTTAAGTCCCATAGTGCTCAGAGCCATTTGAACCATTACTTTATTGTCGCACCTCGTAAGAGCTAAGAGCAATTCTTGATCTTCGATACTGTGAAACAAATCTCTTCTACTGCAAGCTCTTTGGTTTTCATATTTTGGGAAGTGGTAGTATGGACCAAAATAAAAAAAAAAAATGTCCAGCAAACATGTGCTCAAAAATTCATACCTTAAAAGTTACGAGCACCTGTTCATTAGAAGAGTTGTGTTTCAAAGTGGCGAAGATGAACAATTGCTCATAGCTCTTAAGGTATGCGGTTTAGGGCCCATGTTTACTTGAATTTCTTGTTTCGAATGATCATTCCTCTCGTATCCCCGAATATTGACCATCGCTTCTGAAGCACCCTCTATACCCGCATCGGAGTCGCACTGCGTTGCATATACGCTGCAGCAGCGCCCCTAATCGGAAACTTTTTGATCGCCCCTTGCATAAATCTCTCTGCATGTTGTAGTTGCCCTTTACACTTAGGCAAACATTGTCGTTAAAACTTACTTGGGGTCACTGACGCCTGTTTAAGCATGAACATCCGCTTGTTATGCAGGATCTTGTAATGGCCTTTCAGTCGGATATTACTTTATGGGCAAAGGATTTAACTGAGAACAATTAATGAAGAATACAAAATGTGGCACATATTTTGCAATTGTTCTTCTCCATAAAACAATTCAATTTACAGCTTGATGTAGAATAGTTCCGTATACCGCAACACAAAATGAACTTCTTCATATTGAAATTTCAAGTGGCACAATAATTAAACTGAAGATAATGTCGAGAAGGGTACAATTTGATTCCGATTATACACTGTCCAGCCAGAGTCCTGAATAATCACCTTTTGCAGCGCGGACCGGTGCGTGACACGCAGGAAGAGCGTCAGTCAGGTTCTGGAAGGTACCAGCCACGACGAGTCCTGTGCTGTGGCCAGTTGCACTAGGTTTGTCGCTTGAGGATCCATGGCACGAACAGCCTGAGCGAGGTGGTCCCGCAAGATATGCAACCGAGTTTAAATCCGGGAAGTTTGGTGGTTGGCCGAGTACGGTAAGCTCATCCTGGTGCTCTTGGAACCACGCACGTACACTGCGAGCTGTGTGACACGTTGCACAGTCCTACTGTAGCGTCGCGAGTTAATGCGCTATAACATTCGTTGCTATACAGCCCCAAGTATCGAAGCCGGAGGCTGTGAAAGAAACCGCCACTTGTATCTTAGCCAATGAGTCAAGTACACCTGCTACTACGGCAGCGTGAGAACGGCTCCTGTGTCACTTCTTGCCGACTGTACATTCACCACCTACAAGAACCTAACTAAATGATATTGAATATTATTCAATCATTTTCAAAATCGGTAAACTACCTTTTGACATTCAGTGTAGTGTCGGCAGACTTGCCAACACTACGTACACTAATTGAAAGAGGCGGCCAAGATGCACGCGCTAACTCACGAAGGATGGAGTGAGGTCTGAAACAGGAGACTTAATGAATGCTATAAAGAAAAGTACGTATCTTCTGGACTACTTAACTTTTAATCCTTCCTTTGTATACATCGTTCTTGATGAGACATCTGGAGATTGTGGCGATACAAGTGCGACTCTTTAGATACAAGCTATCTAAGGCTAATGGCGCCTTGCTAGGTCGTAGACATGAACTTAGCTGAAGGCTATTCTGTCTCTCGGCAAATGAGAGCAAAGGCTTCGTCCGTATAGTCGCTAGCAACGTCGTCGTACAACTGGGGCGAGTTCTCGTACGTCTCTCGAGACCTGCCGTGTGGTGGCGCTCGGTCTGCGATCACACAGTGGCGGCACGCGGGTCCGACATGTACTAATGGACCGCGGCCGATTTAAGCTACCACCTAGCAAGTGTGGTGTCTGGCGGTGACACCACATTCAGGAGAAGATTGTATCCAAATTTCAAATTTATAACTATCGTAGTTTCAGAGATAGAAAAAATTGCTAAAAATAGTCAGAAACCGACACTTAGGGAACTAAATTCAGTTAGGAAATATAATAGTTTAAAATATAGTAGATTATCCTTTGGTATTTGTAGTGTTGGCAGAAGAGCCAACACCGTGTTGCTAGAGGAGGCCGAAATGCACGCGTTTAATTACACGCAGACTGGCGTGAGGTCTGGAACAATTAAAGGAGTTGAGTCTAATAAGAAAAGAACGTAGTTCTTGGAATACTTAACTTTAATCCAAATTTGGTGTACAGCGCTCTTGACGGTACATGTTTTATAATTTCAATATTAATTGAATACGGCGCCTTGCTAGGTCGTAGCAAATGACGTAGCTGAAGGCTATGCTAACTATCGTCTCGGCTAATGAGAGCGTGATTGTCAGTGAACCATTCCTATGAACGTCGGCTGTACAACTGGGGCGAGTGCTAGTAAGTCTCTCTAGACCTGCCGTGTGGTGGCGCTCGGTCTGCAATCACTGACAGTGGCGACACGCGGGTCCGACGTATACTACCGGACCGCGGCCGATTTAAAGGCTACCACCTAGCAAGTGTGGTGTCTGGCGGTGACACCACAGTATTATCTAAACACATTAATAGAACTCGCAGGGTTCAGAATTAATTTATTGAGATTTCCGTATTAAAACTTTAATTATTCTTCGTTTTCGTGATATAAAAATCAGAAAAAATTATTATTGGTGTCTAAGATTTTTGTGGGAGTATATGTGAGTGAATTACAGTGTGTACGTGGGACATTCGTCAAATTTTAATGTTGCATTATATACCGTCTTAAGTAACCTGCAAGAGTTACGCAAGCCTGTCGTGGGAAAATGTTCTTAGGGAATTTACCCACTTTGCTGATGACGTATGTCTAGGTGTGATTGCTATTGTAACAGAGCAGCCAGAAAGTCAGGTGGAGTATTATCTGTATGTAAAGGATATTACCAGATTTATTGCCTTTTCGTTGTCGCTTATTAAACAATACTTTAATATTTGTATATCAGAATGTAAATGCGTCTGTATGTAAGTATTGGTGCAGGCCAGTTTTGGCGCGATTATGATCATGAGCGAGCATTCTGATTGGCAGCGAGTATGGTTAGCCAATCAGAACTGAGACGGTTCCCGCTCGTTACCTGATAGTTATACTGCGAGTGAGGCCACGAGGAGGGGGTCGCTCGCCAGCTTCGGTCGTGGAAGGACATGTTGAATGTGATGTTTCTCATTATGTGTAAAATGAAGGAATATCGAGCTCTTCGCGTTTGTTACGTGTCATGACTAACGCTGATGTAGTCATAGACAGTTTTATGAGGTTTGGAAGTTCCAGAACTGTTCAATTTGACAAATATTCGCGTCTGAAATTTGGCCTTCATAGTATCCGTGTGGCATGTTTCAGTATTCAACCACTGAGCATTTATAGCGAGCAGTTTTCTTTTTTCAGAAATCCATAAGAAGGACCGACTGTATTAACTCAGATTAGTGGTGAAATTAATCACTGTGAAAACGTTGTTTAGCTCGGGTCGGGTTTGGACAGATTTCTGGCTGCTGTGCGTGCGAAATGAGTGTACGAAATGTGAACTTGACGAAAATAACCAATAGTTTAAATGTGGACTGAATAGTACCGTTTCTTTGGCTATAAGAACAAATAAACATTTTTTTCGTGGAAATTTCGGACATTGTTTTCCAGAAGCCAATCCATCATCTTACCGCCCGATAAATTTTTGAATAACAGTTTTTCTACAGAACTTTATTTCATTACTAGAGTTGTGCACCCCCAGTAATTGTAGATATTAAATGGTGTTTTTTTATGAACGCTGCTTTTACATCATCTTGTAAGTATCTACGTTGCCGAGTGAAGGGACATCGAGCAGTCGCCGTTCTGACGTAGGTGAATTCCAATTTGAAGCCTGCGCAAGAAAAAACCCACACCGCCGCACTACCAATAGATGCTACAGGGCCGAGGTGAAACAAACTACATGCAGGGGTGGACGTGGTCCCAAAGCATAGATCCATACTTGTGTTGGTCCATTGTGAAATGACTAGGTCACCAAGGGAATGCCCTCCGGCCTGGGTCCTTCCGACGATTGTTGCAGTGTGTTTGCTTTCACACGTTTCATGCCGTACACGCCAACGGCCGTCTGTCCTACTGAGCATAAAGTGTAGTTCATCTGAAAGGACCACCAGTCGACACTTAGTGGACGTCCAGTTGCCATACTGGCCTGGAAATTCCAGCCTGCGTCGCCGATGAACGGCAGTCAGCATGGGTGCATGAACCAGGCCCCTACTGCAGAGGCATACGCAGCAAGGTTCGCAGAACGGTTGTTGAGGAGACACTGTTAGTAGCCTCTTGGTTCATCTGGGTGGTCAGTTGCAAGTCTGTTCGTCCATACACAACTCGGCAGTCATCGTTCACTCTTGTCATCTATGGCCCGCGCTGCACTACACTTGCCACGGCTCCGGTTTTGTATAGCGCAGTTTTTCCATGCTTTGACGACGGCGACACGCGTACGGTTTATAAACTTAGGCGTTTTGGAAATGCTTCCGTCCTTGGCTCCCAAGTCATTAGCCTATCCTTTTCTTCCCATAAATCACACTGCAATCAGCATTTCGTACTAACTACTTTCTGAGCTTTACTTCTTTTTAGGAGCGCTTCAAACCCAGGCACTTTGTTGTCAGTGTTTAGGTAGTTGATCGCCAGAATTTTAATACTCACACCTGTCGAGGGGCCCTTTCATTGCATCTTGCGCTGATATGACGGGGTCTTCTACACCTATCGTTGTCTGGACTGAATGAAGTAACCTAATGAATATTAAAAAAGCCCTTGTATATACCTCACACACATCGACCTTTGTAGCAGCCTCGGGTGTGCGGCACACACCTGACCCATTTAGTGGGACCTTGCGTTTATCAACCATGTGGTTTGGCCGTTAATAAACTCTGCCATGGATAGTTTCTTAATTGTGCTAGTATAATTTGATTTTGGAAGAACGGTCCCTCATGACCTCATTTTCACAGTTTCAGCGCCTAACTGCACAGCAAACAGCAGTCACAATAAACACAGTTTTTGAGTCGGTGAAAATAATAACGGCAAGCAAGGGTCAGTGTTGGAACAGAACGTTAGGAACGCTGCAGTAGATTCACTTGCCATGAGTAGTCGATTGAGACAAGAAACTCAATCGTGTAAAATGGGCTTTCTGTTAATGGATATGTTTGCCGGCAGTAAATGAATATAAATAAATAATTTCCATTTTACCACAGGACTACCCTAGAGACGAAAGTAAGAAATGAGAGAAGAATACGATTAATATTCGTGACAACAGGTGCTATCATAGATCATAGGAAAAAGACAATCTGAGCAACTAGGGTACGTTGTTCAGCCTCGAGAAGGGAAGAAGGTAACTCAAAACACCAGAACGCTTGATGAGGTTCCTGCCGATAGCGTTAGAGGCAGCCTCGACGTTTGAGCTCTTTACTGCTCCCCCTTTCCCATACAACAAGAAGCGTAGATAGTGAAGTGTGCAGTGTAAGTTGTGAATAAAAGTGATTAATGTTAGGGTTAATGGTCTAAGGCTAGGTTTTAGTTTATCACCTGAACGCAGCGTCGCGCGCGCCTAACAGCGTTTGCTCAGACTTGTTTGTGTCTTCGTGCGTGTCGCATCGTTATTTGGTCCGTAGCGTTAGGTGCTGTATGCGTCCGCTACTAATGTCCGCCATGATTTCCAAGCGTGTTCCAAGACAAGGTACAGTTAGCTTTAGTTTCGACCAGTCCAAGCGTTTCGTTCAGCGCGGATCTTTCGAAATTTAAGATTTTCTCGTTGTTACAGTTCATGTAATATCTGATCAGGTTCATACTGCATACTTTGATTCTGATTAGTATGTCTTTTTCGTAAGTTTTTGGATCCACTATAAGTCTATACGTCGCTTTTACATCATGGTTCTCAAGATACCATTAAGCATCGTGATGGTTTTATTAGCATGGTGTTTTTTTCTAACGCGGAATTGGATTATATCAGTGTTCGAGTGTTCACTCTCCTCCCAGAATTTGACGATAGTTTACTTTAGGAGCCGTTGCTCCTTTGAGGTGATGAGGGATATGCGGGGTGAACGCTTGTCGACTCAACACCGGTTGCAATGTCATAGCGGATTCGTTTCAGTGGAGATGGTAGTCAAACGTAACATTCCTTCCCATCTACAGGTCCGTGGTTATCGCATTCATCTACGTACAGTGGCGAAGAGCGGACATGCTTTCTCGGCAATGAAAATGGCCACCTCAGATCTAATTGCCTACGGCGGGTATTTGTGCTGAAGTTCTCATTTGAACAGCATCGAAAACCGACGTCAGCTGATCTCGATTCTACTGCTCACGAGGTTGGTTCAAATGGCTCTGAGCACTATGGGACTCAACTGCTGTGGTCATAAGTCCCTAGATCTTAGAACTACTTAAACCTAACTAACCTAAGGACATCACACACATCCATGCCCGAGGCAGGATTCGAACCTGCGACCGTAGCAGTCGCACGGTTCCGGACTGCGCGTCTAGAACCGCGAGACCACCGCGGCCGGCTCACGAGGTTGGTGCCACACCTTTTCTGGAGGCAATGGAACCACAAAGGGTTACGTCGCTTACTGCTCCCGACTTTGCGCCTTTACCCTCACAGCACGGTCATGAAACTGTTGTTGCCTAGCTGGCAATATCCGCAGTGCAGCAAACAGATGTCGTACGCAGGATGGTGAGGAGTTGGATATGTCTGTTCGTCGCCCGCCCGTCCCTGATATAACTTAGTCGGCTGATGTTTCCTGTAGTGCTGAGTCCTGCAATCCTGATGGGGTCGACTGTGCGAAAACAACTGCTAAGATCTCTAGTGTTTCTCCTAGTACTACTCCTCCCGCGGCTGAAGTAACTCTTCCGGAACCACACAATGGCGGGAAAGTCGTTGGCCTTCTGATGCAACAGCAGCAAATTGAGACGCCCCTGAAGCCTCCTGCTCCATTGATGTAAGCTATTCAGTTGTCCTCGGAACGACCAACTGTTTTTACTCCAGTGGAGATGACTGGTGGCCATGAAATCTTACCAGTCGACCCAGATGTTGTGATGGCTGAACACTCTCCTGTATGTCGATCTGAACTGCAAGCATCGCAACCGACGAAGTCTGCATCTTCGGTTCCTAGTTTGCCACCTTCTTTGCTTAACGTTCAAGAACCGCCTACGTCCCCGACTGCCGATGCCCTGTTGCCTCGTGGTCGTAATCTTCGCATCCAACCTGAGCGGGCGGTGACCACCATCTGACTCTTTGCGGGACTCAGTCATGGTTCTTGACACACATTGATTTAGTAAATCAGTTGGCCACCAGATCGGATTTCTTTTCTCTTTGCTAAAGTCAACAGGCTTATACGTTTCTTTCTTTTAATGTTAATAGGGTGGGATCGGACCTGCGGCTCGTTTCGTTGCGTCAGTTTGTCTATGATTCCAGTGCGGATGTCGTATTCCTACAACAAGGTCAATTTACTCGTTTTTCTCTCCCTGGGTTTTCTATTGTGATTGATGTGACTCCCGAATGTTCCACGGGAAATGCCTTGTGTTTTAGAGATGGCATTCCCATTGAAGGGGTTGAAGTTCTTGATAATGGTAGAGTCTCCTTTATGCACCATCCGAAACCGGACGCCCGGACGCTCCCGGTTCATTTGCTGCGGAAAAGTCCGCAGAATATTTTGATAGGTGGTGATTTCAACTGTGTGTTGTAAATCAGTCTCCCAATTTTAATTTCTGTCGGGAATTGCAAGACTTAGTTCGTTCTTGAAACTGCAAGATGTCTGGGTCTGTAAATATCCGACTCTTGTCAACTATACCTATTTTGCTGACACTTCAAGCAGTAGGCTAGACAGATTTTATTTATCTGCTAGGATGCATGGTAGGATTTTGGCTGTCGATGTCATCTCCGCCAGCTTCACTGGCCATTGTGTAGTGACTATTACCTTAAATCAGTCGGTAGAACTGTTTCAGTCATCTTGGTTGCTGACTATGATACACTTGGAGAATCCCTCTCTCGATGAGGTGACCCGGGAAGTGTGGGACTATAGTGTCGGTTCAGCTGAGTGATACGCCTCTATTTTGGAATGGTGTTTTCAGCTGGTAAAGCTGAAGCTCAGACAAACGGTGATAAGATTCTGTGTTGATACAGCGCTGGAATTTCAGAGAAAGCAAGAATTTTATCACTCTGTCTTACGCGACCTATATGAAAGAGCTCATCAGGCTACGATACGAATTACAGACGTCAGTCGCATAAAGGCGCAATTGCAACGGTTGAAGAAGCGTCAGATGGAAAGGTTACGGATGCGATCCAAATCACGTTCTATGGTAGCGGATGAAGTCACTTCTTAATATCATCTCGTCATCTCATTCGATATTAGATTCGTTGTCCACGTGCATGTTTCATGTCTCTCAAGATGTGGATGGTGATGTTGTGACGTCACAAGAGTACATACTGCATGCTCTACAACAGTTCTGAACTGCATGAGGTACCCGCTGCTGTCGATACGCCACCCGATTTATTTGTTCAGACTCTGGACCGTAGACTTATACCTGCTCATGATGCTGCGTTTTTAGAAGCTTTTCAGTGTGACATGGATAGAACGTTATTGTCAAATCGCATTCTCGTAAGTAACCGGGGTTGGATGGTCTGCCTAAGGGGTTTTATGTGCGTTTTCGGCATTTGTTGGGTATTTCTTCTACATCACTTTTGAACGAAGCCCTTAGATCAGGGTTTGTGCCCGACTCGTTTGAAGTTGGCAAAACTGGATTATTTCCTAAAAGTTCTGGTCAGGCAGCAACTGATAAATTTGGTCCGATTACCTTATTAAATTTTGATTATATGACTGTGGCGAGGGCGGTGAATTGCCGGCTGTCTGTGTTGCAGGGGAAAATTGTTGCCGATCATCAAAGTTTTATTCCTGGTCGCACAATTCTGACCCCCGTAGCTGAATGTAGTGATGTCATATCTGTGGCCGCTGTTACGTTTGTTCCTGCTGTTCTGACATTTTTTGATTTTAACAAGGCATTCGACGGGTCAATCATGACTTCCTGTTGCAGGTACAGGAAGCCGTTGGTTTCACAACTAACGCACGCAGAGTCTTGTATAATTTGTTTACGGGAATCCAAGCCTCGGTGGCTGTCAATAGCCAGTCCCCAAGTACCGTCCGTAGGGGCTTTCCCCAGCGAAGTCTGCTTTCAGGGTCTTTGTTCTGTTTTACTTGAGTCCCTTGTTCAAAGAATCGTCGCTCAGTTACACGGGTGGATTCACTTGGACGAGACGACCTCGGTGCGCGCTTATGCGGGTGATGTGAAGGTGTTCCTCCTTTCTCCTACTGAGATTGCATTTGCTCAGGGCTATGTTGGATGTCTTTTGCATTGTATCTAGTGCCTGCATCAACGAAGGCAAAAGTCGGTTGACGAAGTTACGGAGTTCTGGTAATGCACTCTCTTTGTCAGCTACGGTATTCGATAAACAGAAATCCCTGGAAGTCATACTTACCGTTCTCCATTCCAAATGGCTACACATAATTGAAAGTCGATTACAGAGAAGATACACGGTGTAATCCTGGAACATAAACGGCGTTCCCTTAATCTGCTTCAGTAAGTTCGGATTCTGGATACCTACTTTTTGTGCAAAGCATATTACATCTCTCCGATCTTTCCCCTTCGCGCGATGATGGCTAGGAAACTAAAACAGCCGTCTAGTAATTTTTTATGGAAGTATCACATTTTTCGTTTACGTTTGAAGTGGTTGGGTGTGCACGTTCCCTCAGGGATTTGGGGCTTTCCGATATTCAAAGGAAAACGTCTATATTATTTGTTCGGCACACAGTGCTATCTTTCACACAATCCACACATTCACGTCTCGGTTATTTTACTGTCTGCGACCGGGCAGTCCTGTTCCCCCTGTCGATGTTGGTCTTGTGTATTTCCCGTTAAAATGTGTCCATGAATCATGAATTTTATATTGCTGTCAGTTATTTCGGAGCTCTCACTACCACATTTTTGTGAACGTGGGGGAGAGAGAATGACTGTACGGCGCCGGTCCAACGGTCGTCACAGCAAACTTCTTGCAAGACGGTGTCGTTTCAACCAATGGCGGTTGCGTCCTCGTGGTATCGCCGGCCGGAGTGGCCGAGCGGTTCTAGGCGCTACAGTCAGGAACCGCGCGACCGCTACGGTCGCAGGTTCGAATCCTGCCTCGGGCATGGATGTGTGTGACGTCCTTAGGTTAGTTAGGTTTAAATAGTTCTAAGTTCTAGGGGACTGATGACCTCAGATGTTAAGTCCCATAGTGCTCAGAGCCATTTGAACCATTTTGAACCTCGTGGTATCAAGTAGTACACAATCTATTATCCACCAATGAGCGCCTGCTTCATATTGAACCTAGTGTCACGGATCAGTACAGTCACCGTTCCGCTATAGAGACGCTACAACGTAGATTTACCTGTTATGGTGTCGAACTCAATCCGCTGAGACTGCCTTTTCAGCTGATATCCTATTGCGTCCAGACTCCTCTGACTTTCCGAAGGCACAGTCAAATACCATTGCATTCATTTCATTGCAGATGAACAGGGCGATAGGAAATCACTCGCCTTACAGTAATACGTATATGGCCACTGCTTAGCGGAAGTGTTTGCACCTGCACGGTATCGCGATTTACTCGTCAACATGATGTAGCTTATATTTCGTCGTCAAGGGATCGGTTGAGTCAACTGGTGCTCGTACCTGTTCTCGTTATGGCCCATTTTCAGGTATACTGTTACACAGTTTCATTTTTGCAGCACTCTTTGTTTTTTATTTCCGTCGTTAGTAAAAAGGAATAAAAAGATTGTTGCAGGTAACTGCTGGAAATGAAACTTCCTTTTGTAAGTGGAGGAATCCATGTAGGTTTAACTTTTTTTTGTCTTTCTTTTATGGTAGCAGGCAGTAAGGTTTAAAAGAAATTATTAAAAACGTAAAAATAAAAATGTTAAAACATAAAAAACAGGATAGTACCATGTGACAGACCAGCACAATGACAGGCGAAGGGGATGAGGGGGTGGGGAGACATCGGCACCAGGCCTCGCGATTCGACCTGCCCCCATTTTGTTTCCACCCGGCCTGAAGCTGTGTCCCATTTGCATGGAAAAAAGGCGTGAGGGGATGGGGGTGGGGGTAGGGTAAAGCGCTTGTCTGCAGACTGAGAGATCGCAGGACCAAATCTCTGTCGGACCACGGAAATTTTCAGTCTGTCTTTAATCCGGATTTCATCTCCCAACAACGTGAGGAGTCGGCAACAACGACACGCGGTTCGTGTTTTACGTTAAACTGCAGATCCCTTTTCCCTGGTTAAATGACCGGGGTAGATTTAAAAACTTGCACTCGGCTGTTGCTCCACGCGAAATTACTGTTAACGTGTTAAGACGTTTCAATCGTCCGCCCGCGGTAGCTGAGTGGACGCCGGCACGGTAGCTCAGCGTGTTCGGTCAGAAGGTTAGCTGCCCTCTGTAATAAAAAAACACTGAGTTCACCGATGAACAACGAAGTTAAACGGATGTCTTACGATGTCCGCCCCGAGCAGATGCAACGAACAAAAACGAACAAAATGAGATTTAAAAAAAAATGGTCAGCGCGACAGAATGTCAATCCTAATGGGTCGGGTTCGAGTCCCGGCTGGGTTGGAGATTTTTTCCGCTCAGGGACTGGGTGTTGTGTTGTCCTAATCATCATCATTTAATCCCCATCGATATGCAAGTCGCCGAAGTGGCGTCAAATCGAAAGACTTGCACCCGGCGAACGGTCTACCAGACGGGAGACCCTAGTCATACGGTTATGATACGTTTTAATAGCATGCACAGTTGAGAGCTTTTCTTTCGGTACTTAAATGTGGCCTGCTTAATTCCATATGCCGTGTGGTAAGCTAATATGCAGATTACAATAAGTCACACAAACCCCAGTTCTGAAACCAAAGACGGTTGGCAAATTTACTTATATTAATAACTCGGTATTATTGATCTTACATAGTATTCTCGATTGGGATTCCCACTGCTTTAGCACCGGCTTGGCAGGTTTTGGCCAAAAAATCCCTAACTCTACTGAGGCCCAACTACCAAAAGAGAGAAAATTTTTTTAAAAAATTATAAAAAGTTGCCGGATGCGAGTAGGACTCGTGCACTGAGGATACCGTACAAACTTAAGTTTATCCGTTCAGGAAACCGAAAATCTCGACCATTTTTGCCTGTTATCGACATTGATACTGGCAAGATATCGGTCCCAGCGATTCCAAGATTTTAGAGAATGTTTTAAGTTAAGTAATATAAATGTGGAAGTCATGCAGGGGGCAGGCGACCATTAACGTAATAATCAACAGTTCCCCATTCAAGATGACCGAGGTACAATGGTGAAAATCAAACATCAGGCAAGGAATGACTTTATTGCTCATATGACGCATTTGGGAATTTATCCATCATCAGATACTCAGGAGCGATTACTGCACGTAGATATGGCGTTCCAATTGCTATATATGAAAGAAATATTCCAAGACCAGCCATATCTACGTGCTACTTGCAGTAAACGCTATCGGATAGCTAACGATGGGTAAATTCCGAATCTCGTCACATGAGCAATATAGTCCTACCTTGCCTGGTGTTTGACTTTTACCATTGCAGCCCGTCAGCCTGAATTCAGAAATGCTGGTTGTTTTAATTTCAAATATGACTTCGGATAACAAATGACAAATCTTTTTCTTGTGATATAATTACAAATTAAGAATTTTCAGACTTATTTCTTTTATTTGTGCTGTGAAACACTGTTTCTTGCCAAATTTCATGATTCTAGGTCAACGGGATGTACACTACGCGTTTTGAAGAGTAAGTTTACGAGTATCAAAATCTGAGACATAAATGGCCGTACCTTTCGTCTGATTTGACTTAAAAGCTAACGTTTATTTTCCCGGCAAGGGACCGTAGACCTTCGTGTGCAATATAAATGTCAGCTTGATACGTGTCACCTTTCCTGAAAAAAAGGATATTTAACAGTCGGACAGACAGTCAGGCAGACAGATTACAAAGTGATCCGTGTTCTGTTTTTATCGACTGAGGTACGGAACCCTAAAAGAAGAACTGGAATGGACATTTCAGTTTGGACATCAAATTCGGCATACTTCTGACGTTAAGATGGACACGTGTTCCGTGTGTGAGCTATCAGCACCATGAAAATTGTCGTAGCTGAGTGACAGTCTGGACTCTCTTTTGGGGACGTAGTCACTTTATCGCGTGGATCTAGCACGGACTTTTAATATTTCAGTAGTGATTGCCGCTAACCAAGACTGGGAAAGTCTTCATCTGTTACCCACAATGGGAATTTTAATTCATTCATAGCTTCTTTATCATTGATATTTTCTGAACGTCACTCTCACAACTTACAAATTTCACACCATTTAGCTAAACTATATGGAAACTTACCAGTCAATCCTGCGAACTTTATTTCAGCCAGATTTATTGCAAGACTTTGCGATTGTTTATGTGTTTGCGCCAGAAACATACAGTTCGCAACGGATAACAGTCTGTGTGTAAACTGAATAACCATTCAGTCCAGTTAGCGACAGCTCGTCCTGTCTACTACGATTCACCACTATTTTAACATTAACAGTGTACTTCTGCAATTGACTTTGGATTGGAACTGACCATCGTGAATACGAGTGTGACCAGTTTATAGACAACTCTGAGTCATGAACAGTTTATTCAGTCATATTTCTAGTTCAACATTATCTTGCTCAGCTCCATTCATCAAAAATGGAGCACGCAGCACATATGTACTTTATACTATCGCACTATTAAGGTGGACTCTAACGCCCTTGATTAAACTCAACTTTTAGACACTGGCTAATGCATTCCATTATTACGTTGCAGTATGTCAGAATTATTCTCATTTTAGCAAATCCTGTATGTTTTTAACATGGCTCGAAATATCCGAAACTTATCATTAACATTAATACTCAGTATTGTTGTGCTCTAAGTATACACTATTTTTATGTACTTCACTTAGTGTTTTCTTTTTCAGTCTTGCGCTAGCAGTCGACAAACGTGGTGACCCAGTGACTCATGAATGACTCAGCACAACAATGAAGAACGATGCCTTTCGCATTCGGCAGGTGCGCTGTCGGCGCGGCGGATTGCTAACCAACGGGGCCCTAGATTCGATCCCTGGCCTTGTTGGGTGTTGTGTTGTTCATACGTTCGTATCGTCATAATTGCCATTCCAGTGTTGAGATGGCTGTATGGGCACGTCCCGAAAGCCAATAAATAAATAAAGAAAATAAAACGATGCCGAGACAGTCATTATAAAGGAACCACCGGTATAACCGTTGTAAATTGTCGTAGCTGTGTTGGGAAAATACCAGAGCTCCAAGCGCTAATAGAAAGCACTGATGCTCAAATCGTTATAGGCACTGAAAGCTGGCTAAAGCCGGATATAAGCTCAGCCAAAATTTTTGCGAAAAATCTAACTGTGTTCCGAAAGGAAAGGCTAAACACGGTTGGCGGTGGCGTGATTTTTGCTGTTAGAAGTAGTTTATCTTGTCGCAAAATTGAAGTAGATACTTCCTGTGAGTATGGGCAGAGTTCATTGTTGGCAACCGGAATAAAGTAATAGTTGGATCCTTTTACCGACCTCCCAATTCAGATGACACAGTTGCTGGAAGGTTCAAAGAAAACTTGAGTTTGATTTCAAACACGTACCCGACTCATTCGATTATAGTTGGTGGCGACTTTAATTTACCCTCGATATGTTGGCGAAAATACACGTTTAATTCCGAAGGTACGCACAAGACATCATCCGAAATTGTGATAAACGCTTTGTCTATTATTTCGAGCAGTTAGTTCATGCCCACTCGAAAAGTAAACGGTTGTGAAAACACACTTAATCTCTTAGCAACGAATTACCCTGAGTTAGTAACGAGCATCAAAACTGATACAGGGATTGGTGAGCACAGGGTTGTCGTAGCGAGATTGAATATTGTAACCCCCAAATCCTCCAAAAATAAACGAAAAGTATATCTATCCAAAAAAGCAGATAAAAATTCACTTGACGCTCTCCTGAGACACAATCTCCACTCCTTCCAAATTAATAATATTAGTTATACTAGAGCTTTAACTACGCTCTTTCATAAATATGGGAGGATATGATTATGAAATTATGGAAATTTGTGCTTCGGTTAGCGTAAATTGTGATGGATGTAAAATAAGCTTAAGTATATTCATGTATTTGTGATAATTCATCAATTGAAAAAATATTTCAAACTAATTATGTCTCGAAATAGCAGACTGACGAAATATCAAGTTCTTATCGTAATTCGCATAAATTAGCATTTTGTGATTACTAAGCAGAATTTCTTCAACTGAATGTATCCCAATTATTCTCGATTTTTTATTTTTAAATTTGAGCATGAGACTGGTTATTTTTGTTACTTAAATATCACACACAACTATTACTACGTCGATCAATTAAAGGTACCACTTCTTATCATTAACTAAAAATAAATGAATTAAGTATTTCACACACGCCACTTTTTAGTTTTTAGAACAAAAATTATTTTTATCAGAAAATGCACACAATACTATCGAATGCATAAGGTGATCATTTCACTTCTTAGTTCATTATACTCTTTTTTACCTTTTATTGCTTGAAGTGAAGGTCAGTATACTTGCAGCGTACTGAAAAGCGTTTAATTTGTGTTTTTGTAATATCAAGGAAATTTATAACTAGCTTCTCCCCTCGCGAGAGATTCAGAATGATTTAATTTAATCTCGTGAGTATTGCATTGGCATCGTAAGAAAAATGTAGTAAAAAAATCTGTAACATTTATAAACGGGGAAGAAATGAAAATAGAAATGTTAAATTAAACAATTATTATTTAACAAAATAAGTTTTTTGTATTGAAATCTAACATTTTGTGAATAATTCTCACAGTTTGAACATAACAAACAAAGAATAGTACCGTATTTCGGAGAAATATCTGGAAATTACAATAGTCTTAGCTCAACTCTGGAGCGAAAGAATAAAGTATTCATAATAAGATCCCATCAGTAGTCGCAATTGGCGACAATAATGGAATGATTAAATAAATTCCTAACAGGAATACAAGTTTAGTTCATTTGAACAAAATGGAAGAAAATAGGAGACTGTTAGCGTAACATGCTGTCGGAAAGGCGCGCGATTAAAGAAGAAGAAGGAGAGCAAGAAAAGACAGGCGCTCATTCTTATATAGAACAAAACACAGATAATAATGATACGCCGCTCACATTATTCTGGACGTACATATTCGCTGACTTTCACAGCAGTTCATTGACTTTGTGCTTAAATTACATCGCTAAATCTTAATACTTCGATAGAAAAAGAAAATAGTTTGTTATTACGCTGCGGGCAGTGCACAATATTATAAAGTGTAGACCAGATCTGGCTTGAATTGAAAGAAATAGTATCGGCAGCAATTGAGAGATTCATACCTAATAAATTAACAAACGACGGAGCTGATCCTCCTTGGAACACAAAACGGGTCAGAACACTGTTGCAAAAACAACGAAACAAACATGCCAAATTTAAACAGACGCAAAATCCCCAAGATTGGCGATCTTTTACAGAAGTCTGAAATTTAGCGCGGAATTCAGTGCAAGATGCTTATAACAGTTTCCACAACGAAACTTTGTCTCGAAACCTGGCAGAAAATCCAGAGAGATTCTGGTCATATGTGAAGTATGTTAGTGGGAAGAAACAATCAAAGCCTTTTCTGGGCGATAGCAATGCAGATACTATCGAAGACAGTGCTGCCAAAGCAGAGTTACCAAACACAGCCTTCCGAAATGCCTTCACAAAAGAAGACGAAGTAAATATTCCAGAATTCGAATCAAGAACAGCTGCCTACATGAGTACCGTAGAAGTAAATATCCTCGGAGTAGTGAAGCAACTTAAATCACTTAATAAAAGTAAGTCTTCTGGTCCAGATTGTATACCAATTATGCTCCTTTCAGAGTAAGCTGATGCATTAGCTCCATACTTAACAGTAATATACAACCGTTCGCTCGACGAAAGATCCGTGCCCAAAGACTGGAAAGTTGCACAGGTCACACCAATATTGAAGAAAGGTAGTAGGAGTAATCCACTTAATTACGGGGCCATATCGTTAACGTCGATATGCAGCAGGATTTTGGAACATATGTTGTGTTCGAACATTATGAATTACCTCGAAGAAAACGGTCTGTTGACACACAGTCAACATGGGATTAGAAAACATTGTTCTTGTGAAACACAACTAGCTCTTTATTCGCATGAAGTGTTGGGTGATATTGACTCATCGATTCCGTATTTCTGGATTTCCGAAAGGCTTTGACACTGTACTACGCAAGCGGCAAGTAGTGAAATTGCTGCTTATGGAATATCGTCTCAGTTATGTGACTGTATTTGTGATTTCCTGTCAGAGAGGTCACAGTTCGTAGTAATTGATGGAAAGTCCTCGAGTAAACCAGAAGTGATTTTTGGTGTTCCCCAAGGTAGTGTTATAGGCCCTTTGCTGTTCCTTATCTATATAAACGATTTGGGAGACAATCTGAGCAGCCGTCTTAGGTAGTTTGCAGATGACGCTGTCGTTTCTGGAATAATAAAGTCATCAGAATATCAAAACAAATTGCAAAACGATTTAGAAAAGATATCTGAATAGTGCGAAAATTGGCAGTTGACTAAATAACGAAGTGTGAAGTCATCCACATGAGTGCTAAAAGGAATTCGTCAAACTTCGGTTACACAATAAGTCAGTCTAATCAAAAGGCCTTAAATTCAACTAAATACCTGGGAATTACAATTACGAACAACTTAAATTGGAAGGAACACATAGAAAATGTTGTGGGGAAGGATAACCAACGATTGCGTTTTACTGGGAGGACACTTAGGAAATGTAACAGACCTACTAAGGAGACTGCCTACACTACGCTTGTCCGCCCTCTTTTAGAATACTGCTGCGCGGTGTGGGATACTTACCAGACAGGACTGACGGAGTACATCGAAAAAGTTCAAAGAAAGGCAGCATGTTTTGTATTATCGCGAAATATGGGAGAGAGTGTAACAGAAATGATACAGGATTTGCGCTGGATATCATTAAAAGAAAGGCGTTTTTCGTTGCGACGGAATCTTCTGATGAAATTCCAACCACCAACTTTGTCCTCCGAATGCGAAAATACACTCCTGGAAATGGAAAAAGGAACACATTGACACCGGTGTGTCAGACGCACCATACTTGGTCCGGACACTGCGAGAGGGCTGTACAAGCAATGATCACACGCACGGCACAGCGGACACACCAGGAACCGCGGTGTTGGCCGTCGAATGGCGCTAGCTGCGCAGCATTTGTGCACCGCCGCCGTCAGTGTCAACCAGTTTGCCGTGGCATACGGAGCTCCATCGCAGTCTTTAACACTGGTAGCATGCCGCGACAGCGTGGACGTGAACCGTATGTGCAGTTGACGGACTTTGAGCGAGGGCGTATAGTGGGCATGCGGGAGGCCGGGTGGACGTACCGCCGAATTGCTCAACACGTGGGGCGTGAGGTCTCCACAGTACATCGATGTTGTCGCCAGTGGTCGGCGGAAGGTGCACGTGCCCGTCGACCTGGGACCGGACCGCAGCGACGCACGGATGCACGCCAAGACCGTAGGATCCTACGCAGTGCCGTAGGGGACCGCACCGCCACTTCCCAGCAAATTAGGGACACTGTTGCTCCTGGGGTATCGGCGAGGACCATTCGCAACCGTCTCCATGAAGCTGGGCTACGGTCCCGCACACCGTTAGGCCGTCTTCCGCTCACGCCCCAACATCGTGCAGCCCGCCTCCAGTGGTGTCGCGACAGGCGTGAATGGAGGGACGAATGGAGACGTGTCGTCTTCAGCGATGAGAGTCGCTTCTGCCTTGGTGCCAATGATGGTCGTATGCGTGTTTGGCGCCGTGCAGGTGAGCGCCACAATCAGGACTGCATACGACCGAGGCACACAGGGCCAACACCCGGCATCATGGTGTGGGGAGCGATCTCCTACACTGGCCGTACACCACTGGTGATCGTCGAGGGGACACTGAATAGTGCACGGTACATCCAAACCGTCATCGAACCCATCGTTCTACCATTCCTAGACCGGCAAGGGAACTTGCTGTTCCAACAGGACAATGCACGTCCGCATGTATCCCGTGCCACCCAACGTCTCTAGAAGGTGTAAGTCAACTACCCTGGCCAGCAAGATCTCCGGATCTGTCCCCCACTGAGCATGTTTGGGACTGGATGAAGCGTCGTCTCACGCGGTCTGCACGTCCAGCACGAACGCTGGTCCAACTGAGGCGCCAGGTGGAAATGGCATGGCAAGCCGTTCCACAGGACTACATCCAGCATCTCTACGACCGTCTCCATGGGAGAAGAGCAGCCTGCATTGCTGCGAAAGGTGGATATACACTGTACTAGTGCCGACATTGTGCATGCTCTGTTGCCTGTGTCTATGTGCCTGTGGTTCTGTCAGTGTGATCATGTGATGTATCTGACCCCAGGAATGTGTCAATAAAGTTTCCCCTTCCTGGGACAATGAATTCACGGTGTTCTTATTTCAATTTCCAGGAGTGTATTTTGTTGACAACGACCTACATAGGGAGAAATGATCACCACGATAAAATCAGAGCTCGCACGGAAAGATATAGGCGTTCGTTCTTTTCGCGCGCTACACGAGATTGGTTAATAGAGAATTGTGAAGGTGGTTCGACGAACCCTCCACAAGGCACTTAAATGTGATTTGCAGAGTATCCACGTAGATGTAGACTTTAAATTACACATGATTATCATGAGGAATAGGTCTAAAAATCGGGTGCAGGCTTGTAAGATAATATGCACGTCAAAAATAGGATACTGCGGTGCTATTTACGCAGAAGAGTTAAACAATTCCGTAGTAGTGGAACAACGGATACTACGGGACACTTAGACAAAACTGGTATAAAATTTTCGTTGTTGCTGTGAAATACGGTGTAACTGCACAAAACCTTTACTTGAACTTTTGTTTCGGACTAAAAAAGAAAGATTAGTGGCCAAAACGACACACAACAAGAAAAGATTTTCTAAAACTCAACATTCGAGGTGTAAAGAAAATTGTCGGGTAATACAGGTCATGCGTAACACATAATTCAGAATTTATTCACTGATTGCAAATTCTTTTGTGGTCAGCTGTATTACGGGCAGACGTACTAACTATTAGTGAAATATGAAAATTTGAAGGGGACAGGGAATCGAGCCCGGATCTCCTGCTTATCGCGAGCGGCCGCCTCAATCACTTGGGCTATCCGCGCATGCTCGCCACTAAGTGAGAAATCCGGGTTCGAGTCCTACATTTTCAAATGTCACTAATAGCTAGTGCACCTGTAACTAACCCCGCTAATGTGAAAAGAATTTTCAACCAGTGATTAAATTACTAATTACTTCGTACAATTGTGGACCGTCAACAGAGCCTGTTCTTTCCAAACATACAGGTCAAAAAGATGCTTTCGTGGTTCACAAAAAACTAGTCTGTTTTTATATTAAAAGTACAAGATAAGACAAAAATATTTGGTTGAAATCCTTTCAACTTGAGGACAAAGGTTATCCGTAAGACAGTTCTGGGTGCTTCTTCATGAAGTTTTGACAGAAATTTTTACATGCCAGTTTCTTTTCCCTGTTAAATCTGTAACGCACTTTTAAATATTCTGCCAAATCGTATGGGCGAGTTTGAAACTCTGTCTTAGCTTGTGGCGTCAACGTGGAATCTAAATCTCTCATGTGTGCTTCAAGCAATTGTTAGTGTAATCAAAACCGGTTATAAAGAAATCGAAGGGACCACCGGTTTACGGTCGTTATTGCCGATAGTCGAACAAACAGACTTTTCGCTTTGATTTTTGATAAAAATTCCGTATCTTTAAATTTTAGGTTGCCATAGAGTTAACGCTTCAAAAATAGCAAAAATACAGAACGCGTAGAGTATTCACAATATAGTGTTTGTGGAAAGGGACTGAAGAGGAATTTTTTTATGTTTATGGAACATGTGCAGTAATAAAATGCCGGAAAAATGTATAAAATCTGTAATAAGTGAAGAAAGAAGTAGCGTCAATGTAAATTGTGCATCAAACGCGTTCTTGGATAATGAATGAGATAAAATGTTGAGTATGTTTAAAACGTATTATAAGTGGTGTGTAGTATAACAGTCATGAATGACACAACTTCGTACCAGTTACTGTATTACAAAAATTGATCAGCAGTAGCAAATGAACAGTATTCTACACACAAATTACATGAGGACCTACACTTTCTCCTATGTTTACTGTAAATAGTTGTACACATGTGGTGTATTCTACGTAATTCATTGAAAATATGTAACGCATATAACCATAAAGCATCAATAAAGGATACACTACTATTCAAATGGTTCAAATGCCTCTGAGCACTATGGGACTTAACATCTGAGGTCATCAGTCCCCTAGACTTAGAAGTACGTAAACCTGACTAAACTAAGGACATCACACATATGCATGCCCGAGGCAGGATTCGAACCTGCGACCGTAGCAGCAGCGTGGTTCCGGACTGAAGCGCCTAGAACTGCATGGCCACACACTACTATTCAACTTCTGTACTTTGACAAAATAACACATATCATAACGTAATTTTCTAGTCTTCTACAATCACAGCAAAGACAGCGTTGTTCAATTTTTCAGACAATGCATTCGTTTCAACACCTGATTTGAAAACAATACTGTGCAGAGAAGAAGAGTTTTAAAATAAACGTTACATTGTTGTTAGTAAACCCCAAATACGTAACAACAAAAATCAACATTGAACGTTATAGCCGATGTGTTTCTCCGAAAATGTAATACAATTACATCGTTTTTTGAGGTAATTCATAATAAGCAAGTCGTACTAAGGGATTTTTAAAATACAGCGTTTACATAAGATTTAGAAGGGACCGCCAGATTTCGCTGTTATAGCCAATACGTTCTTCAGAGTGCCGTCGCTGTAAATGGTATAACCTGTAATTTTCTTCACATGTTGGTTCGAAAAACCCCAAATGACCTGTCATAGATGCCTGCTGATTCCCTACAATGATTTTAGTTTCCTTTATAGTGTAGTTCTAAAGTGCGCGTCATATATCTTGGCGGCCGAGTTTAGGTTCGTTCTGCGCATCTGACGTCACAAAACACAGTCAGCCAATGAACAGAGAACGACGTTGCCAGATCTCGACTGCAGTGCAGAGCACGGACGAGTGTCTTCAGTTTGGAAACGTTCAGTCATAAATAAAGTAATAGAACAAAAGCAATGTCTTGATAGCAGACTTTCTTTCATAGAAAGTTTGGAAAAAGCATTCTTTATACCAATTGCTTCATATTCTATTAATTAATTAAACCAAACAAGCAATAAGACTCCTAATTCAGGCGATAGCAAGGAAAGGTGTTTGTTTCAATCTCACGAACTGCTTTTTCGCAATAAAGAACAGCGGTAATTGTTTATTTCCTATTGTACTTCGACGAAGCGTGAGTAATTCATAGTCATACCAATAGTGTTTATAAGTAGTTGCGTCAGGTGTTAGAGTCCTTATGGAGTGACACTGTCCGATGAGTTGAGGTAGCGGAACGGTTAAGTTGTTGGGCTGCCAAGTGAGAGGTTATGAGTTCAAACCATGTGCGGTGCTTAGTGTTTTCTTTATTTAAAAACAATATTGGAGTGCCTTACTTCACGAATTTTATTCGTTTGAATGAAATTTCTAGTGCTTTGCCTCTTCATTAACCTTTTCGCTGCTGCAGACACGTGCTCCCCGCATTCCGCACTGTGCGCGATTTTGTCATCACTGCACTTATCGCCTGTGCATACACATGGTGTTCCCACTGCTTTGACACACTTATCATTCGATTTCACAAAAACTATTTGGCCAAAAAATTTGATTTTTACACGTCTTCTTGACTGATACCTTCCCCCCATAAATGACTTACTTTTGTTTTGATGTGCAGCATTAAATGTAGTGAACCATTGCACGAAATTTTGAAGAGTTTGCAGAGGTAAAAGTCCATAGCGTATACTTTCCGTATGGTCGATTTTAGTTGCCACAATGTTGAGAATGAAATGTGGACAAGGTACCTAAATTTCATATAGTATTTACTGTATAACAATATCTCATTTAATTTAAGTACCACATAGGTGTCGTATGTAATATTGAGAAATATTCCGTCTTTCGCGACTGTAATAAAAGTTTTATTTACACAGGGCGCGTTTGGCTTTATTTTAAAGCACTTCCATCGATGAAAGGTATGGCACATACACAATGGTATTTATGTTCTATTTCTTGTTTTTGTTCCACAGTCGCAGTTTTACCAATGGTATTGAAATATATCCCTCTTCTGCAACTGTAATAAGCGACTTATTTAGACCAGACGCGTTTCTCTCTTTTGAAGCATCATAAGAGGACTGTATTTTGTGTCCTCCATTTCCAAGTCACCTTTCGTAGTTTCGTGCTGCGGTAGCACAATATTCAACGTTCGTGTTGGCTCATCAGTGTTTTAGCAAATAAATGCTGTTTCTGTGTGCCACACACAAAATTATATTTGACATATCTCTGAGCACTTCACTGACAGACGGTATATTCAAGTCCTAATGTTTTTGTAAGTCCACAGGTTTGTTTAACATATTTTGTCTACTTCCTTTTGATTGATTGGAGTGCTCTAAAATAAAGCCAAACGTGCCCAGTGTAAGTAAAACTTTTGTTACAGTCGCGAAATGTGGAATATTTCTCAATATTACATACGACACTTATGTGGTACTTAAATTAAATGAAATATATAGGTATCTTGTCCACATTTCATTCTCAACATTGTGGCAACTAAAATCGACCATCTGGAAAGTATACTCTATGGACTTTACCTCTGCAAACTCTTCAAAATTTCGTGCAATGGTTTACTATATTTAATGCTGCATAATAACTGCGTTGAACATCGAAACAAAATTAAGTCATTTATGGGGGGAAGGTATCAGTCAAGAAGATAGGTAAAAATCTAATTTTTGAGCCAAATAGTTTTTGTGGAATCGAATGATAAAGAGTGTCAAAGCAGTCGGAACACAATGTGTCTGCACAAGCGAGCAGTGCAGTGACAAAATCGCCCACAGTGCGGAATGCAGGGAGCACGTCTTTGTAGCAGCGAAAGGGTTAATGCGGCCGTGGTGGCTTTACTTCATGAACTGCGCGCTCCCCCCTAAACGTAAGCTTGCGAACTATGCCATTATGGCGCTGCTTCTCTTGGCGCGTGCGTCGTGTGCAACTGGCAACGCAGCAATCTCTCGCGTCTAGGCGGGCATGCGCGAGCCGCCAAGATAAAAGAATTGAACTGTAGGAACCTTAAAACGATCGGCAGCACCTGTTACGGTGACTTCGCTCTAGAAACTAAAAGCTATTATCTTTATGCCATATACAACCAGACTTTGGCATTGCCCATACTACGTGACTGACATTGCACATTAAAACATGGTGGAAACAGAAACCGCTTGGGAGAGCAGAATCATTATTACGACATAATATTCATTAGACTTGTTAAATATTTATACTCTTATGATATTTGAGAGTATAAACGGATTGCTTCGGCAATCAAAAACAAATAAAATATACTTGTGACACAAAATCAAGTGTCAGGCCACTTAGGTTCTTGCAAATAGCGGTGTGGTGTCTGCGCTTTATTCCAGGCCCGAGAAACGCCAAGTGGTCTACACATCCGTTGCTTCACACAAACCGTCGTTTCCTTATACGACATTATGGAGCTGTGCTCAACACTGATCACTGCCTGACTAATGTTGTAGTCTTTGCATCCAGGAATTTTAGTTAAACTGACGTAAACACCAAGCACTGTACCATTTTATGGAATAATTTCATTATTTTCTGCATTTTGGGATTCTTACTTCTTTCTCGTCACTGTTATGACATTGATCGTTAACTACCTTTACACGCGGAGTTGGCAGTGCTCGGTGCATCATTCATCAATACACTTACAGTTATTTGTAAATCTCAAGTTATGTAATGCCCGACTCTTTATCCACGAAACGTTGCTCATAATGGTGTTGGAGAACGTGATAAGACAGAAAAAGTTTCACTCAACGACATAATTTACTTTAAAACTGTAAATCTCAGTGAATCAAAATGGTGAGCTGGTGCACAGAACTATTTTCTCTACTACTTGGCTTTCGCCTTTGATGCCTTTTCTGCCTTCCGTCTCCAGGCTGCGTGCTACTTCCATAATGGGCTACACCACTCGCGTAACGCCGGGCTTCCCAATAATCAGCAAACGCTTTTCCGGACCCTACACGACATTCGGCCCCAACCCCAACAGACGAGGCCTCCCGTGATGGCTCAGTTGTACACTCATGCTCATAAATTAAGGATAATGCTGATACATGGAGAAACAACGCTCTGGTGGGCGGTTTGCGGGTGTAAATCACCTCGGGGTATGACCATGCGTTGCATTTGACCTGCGGTCGTCGCACGGTGGCGCTGGCAGCAGTCCACGTACATAGAGGTTGTAACCTCCCCACAGGAATTAATAATGTGTTTGTACCATATGTAACCTCCTAACAGGATTATTATAATTAAATGAAAATGAACCAAGCGGAAACCCCCCACAAAAATAATAATTAAATGAATTTTTTTAAATATTCTAACCTCTGAACAAAATTGGCTCCCATTTATAATCTGTGTGCAGAAATGCATTCACATTTAATGTTCCCACAAAATTCTTTTCTCATTTAATGTTAAGTTCGAAACAGAAAAATTCCTAAACACCAAAATAATAAAAAAAAATTTAGTAACCTGGTAAATTTTATGACGACAGCCACGCTGCGCCTCGGCCCTGTATTCTGAATAAAAAAAAAGAGGCAAAAATTCTTACCTCAATAAAAACTGCATATATATCTGCTCTTAGATAAAAATTTTCGGCGCAGCTCTGTGCAATGCTGGCCTTTCGCTTTGTGACGCGTGAAAGGAATTAATTATTCATTGGATAAAATCTTTAAATTGAAATAAATGCTTTTTTTAAAAAAAAAATACTTTATATTATGAAAATTATTATTGAGGCATTTTTTTAAAGAAATTAAATGACAATTAATATACATTACTAGATATGCGCAAGGCTGCTTCTTTACCTTCTACAACAATACTCATCCTCCAGAGTCCTGACCAGAGTCCCGAGCAGAGCGCCGACTACTGCCGACTCACGCAGACTACACA
Source organism: Schistocerca nitens (assembly GCF_023898315.1). Lineage (NCBI taxonomy): Eukaryota > Metazoa > Arthropoda > Insecta > Orthoptera > Acrididae > Schistocerca > Schistocerca nitens. The sequence goes on along the minus strand of NC_064615.1, from coordinate 200,646,874 downwards.
AGACTACTGTCGACACGCGCAGACAAGCGCAGACTAGCGACAAGCAACAACTAACGACATACAGCTCTCTGGTCAGAGACTCTCCTATGCCTTGCCTATTGTAGGCAGCGCAAATAGCGCATACCTCACCTCTTACAAGGTGTGTTGGCGCATGTAAGAGTACGGTGCAGCGAGTAAGTGTGCAGATGTTTTCAGACGTGCTAATGGTGACTGTGTGTTGAAAATGGCTCAAAGAACACGTATTGATGACGTTATGAGGGTAGAATACTAGGGTGACTGGAGGATGGTCAAACACAGCAGGTCGTAGCACAGGCCCTCCGTGTGCCACAAAGTGTGACCTCACGATTACGGCAACAATTCCAGCAGACAGGAAATGTGTCCAGGCGCTACAGTACGGGACGTTCATAGTGTACAACACCACAAAAAGACCGATATCTCACCATCAGTGCCCGCAGACGGCCACGGAGTACAGCAAGTAGCCTTGCTCGGCACCTTACCGCAGTCTCCAGACACATAGTCTGCACACGACTGAACAGACATGGTTTATTCGCCCGCAGACCTGCAAGGTGCATTACACTGACCCCTGGTCACAGGAGAGCCCGTAAGGTCTGATGTCAAGAACACAGTAGTACGTGGTCACTGGAATAGTGGTCCCAGGTTATGTTCACGGACGAGTCCAGATATAGTATGAACAGTGATTCTCGTCGGGTTTTTATCTGGCGTGAATCAGAAACCAGATACCAATCCCTTAATGTCCTTCAAAGGGACCTGCATGGAGGTCGAGGTTTGATGGTGTGGGGTGGGATTATGATTGGTGCACGTACACCCCTGCATGTCTCTGACTAAGGAACTGTAACAGGGCAGGTGTATCGGGACGTCATTTTGCTCCAGTATGTCCGGCTTTTCAGGGGTGCAGTGGGTCCCACCTTCATTCTGATGGATGATAACGCACGGCCCCACCGAGCTGCCATCGTGGACGAGTACCCTGAAACAGAAGATATCAGGCGAATGGAGTGGCCTGCCTGTTCTCCAGACTTAAACCCCATCGAGCACGTCTGAGATGCTCTCGGTCGACGTATCGCTGCACGTCTTCAGTCTCTTAGGACACTTTAGGATCTCCGACAGGCACTGGTGCAAGAATGGGAGGCTATTCCCCAGCAGCTGCTCGACCACCTGATCCAGAATATGCCAACCCGTTGTGCAGCCTGTGTAAGTGTGCATGGTGATCATATCCCATATTGATGTCGGGGTACATGCGCAGGAAACAGTAGCGTTTTGTAGTACATGTGTTTCGGGACGGTTTTCTCAACTTATCACAAATACCGTGGACTTACAGATCTGTGTCGTGTGTGTTCCCTATGTGCCTATGCTATTAGCGCCAGTTTTGTGTAGTGCCACGTTGTGTGGCACCACATTCTGCAATTATCCTTAATTTATGAGCATGGGTGTACTATCAATAGTGGGCAAGTCCTCAAATCCGATTTTAAGACATAACAGAATGGCCGTACGACCTGTACCTACTTTTGTCTTCAGCCCAGAGAATCGCGACCCCGCCACTGTTCACCTTTCACACTCAGATGAATGTTGACCGGCTACGACACCAGGTATCCCAGGTGATATTACAGGCACCAGACGAACCGCAACCTTCGCACCAAGTGCCTCAACGCTGCAAAGGGCATCAGCCTGAAACGTGTCAATCGTGTCAAACTTAGCTTCCAACTGTTTTTATCCAGTGGGCCGATTCTTCCTGCATCCGTGCACAAGAGACGCATCACGTCTCCATCTTTGATCTCCTTTGTCTATACAACATGAAATATAACACTAAACCAAGCAGTCGCTAGATGCAGCGAAAATATTGCTGCTACGTTGAATCTGTCTAAGTTACAGATTCAGGTCATGTTATGCAAATGCTCTAAAAATACGCACACATTTAGAAACAGTTATTCACTTCTTCACAAAAGCACGTGAGAAGACAGTAAACTAATTGGCGTGTAGAAACAGTTGGTGCAGTTGCTATCGGCGCATACGCACGATTCCGCAGCTGGAACTCTTTCATGCAATACTTCGCTTAACGGCAGATTTTAGCCTTTCAAGACCGAGCTCCCTTTAACAAACTGCACGTCCGCTAGCTATCTCTAAAATGAGTCTGCCTCCTATCCTAGGATTAGCGCTTTATCACCTATCCTTTTGAGATAACAATGCGATCAAAGTGGGCGCCCCAACTGTTTACCGCATGGGTAACTAGAAATGACAGAACATCTGAAGAATCGTTTATGGACTTTGCGACAAATCAACTTTGTAACACTGGATGTGTAAATGTCGATTTTAAGATATTTTGGGCTTCCCAAGCAGATTATTATTTGAAAAAAGTTTGAAACAGGAAACTACTGTTATTTAAATTTGTTCTGTGAATGGACGTTCATTGTTGATTTACACACAAAATACTCCAAAAACTTTGTATTGCGCTTCTAAAAGGCTAACATTTTCATTTCTTTCAAATTACAGAAAATTTATGGGTATAGTTAATTACTCCAACACTGCATCTATAAAGATACAACTAAGAAAAGGATTTTTCCAAACTCTAAATGACATTTCGAAATCAGTAATATCAAAACTTTTTAATGATGTTATTAGTACCTTAGTTCGAAGTTGGCTCGAAAGAAAACGATATTTAAATAAAGTGTCAGTTGAACTCTGTAAAGGTCCTCTGACGTTTTTGGTTTATTAGTTTTCTGGCTACAAGACTCGAGTATAGGAGCTTTACAAAGAGAAGACGCTTCATTACTAAACAAACCTGACCATGTTTCCCAGATAGAAAGAATATCACTTTCGTATAATAACAGACAGACAATATTACTTCGTTTTATTACCCTTTCGGCAAGTAACACACTCCCCAACAATGCCTAAACTCTTCGCTCTGGTATTTATAGTTAAGCTCATTTCACACACACACTGAAGTAATCATTGCGGTATTGTCTTTCTGTATTAATTTAACAGGTTATCACAGCTCATGGAAGCCGTTCCGTATCGGTTCAAATATCAATATGTTCTACCAACGGAAATTACTGACTAAGATGCTTTGACTTCCACAAAAATAATAAAGAATCCCGCACACCCCTCCACCTCTCCATGAATAAACTTGTACACTACAAACCGATATAATACCTTCGACTCACAATAATTGTAGTGGACTGACAAGGCAGCCAGTCCACAGTGACGGGTAGCCGAAAGGGCACACGTACACACACGCCGACTGGCGCGAAGTCTGGAACAGGATACGTGATGAATGTGATAAAGAAAAGAACGTAGCTACTAGAACACTTAACTTTTATATCGTCCTTTGGTATACAGCATTCTTGATGATACAAGTGAGACTTTTCAGATTCATGAAGTAACTAATGGCGCCTTGCTAGGTCGTAGCCATTAACTTAGCTGAAGGCTATTCTAACTGTCTCTCGGCAAATGAGAGAAAGGCTTCGATCAGTGTAGTCGCTAGCAATGTCGTCGTACAACTGGGGCGAGTGCTAGTACGTCTCTCGAGACCTGCCTTGTGGTGGCGCTCGGTCTGCGATCACACAGTGGCGACACGCGGGTCCGACATGTACTAATGGACCGCGGCCGATTTAAAGCTACCACCTAGCAAGTGTGGTGTCTAGCGGTGACACCACAATAATTTCTTTGGGAAATCCTGAGGGGGCTGCACGCCATGACTTCTTGCAGAACCCAAACGATAACTCCCCACTGACGTACCACATAAAAGAAAACCGCGTGCTAAGCTTCGAAAACTCCAGAAACCAGGGATGAGTAAGGAGCACCATTTACTACGTCCTAACATCAAACACAGTAACACACCTTACCAATTATATGTCACCTAACAGAGCCTCAGTTCTCTTTTCCATTCGTCTGTTTATTATTTTTGTCAGCAACTTGACTGCATCCGCGGTTACGCTGATTGTGCTATAGCTTTCTCAATTATCTGTTCACGCTATCTTCAAGACTACGTGGATGATATTTTTTCAAAGTCTGATGGTCTGTTTTTAACTCAGATTCCACACACTCACTTGTATGGTCGCTTGGTTGCCATTTCTCCTAGTGATATAAAAAACTCCGGTGGAATGTAATATATGCTTTCCGCATTATTTGATTGCAAGTCTTCCAAAGCTGTTTTAAAATCTGACTCTAATACAGGATACCCCGTGACTTCCATATCGACTTTATTATTCTAGCACGTACTAAGGCGCTGCGGTCATGGACTGTGCGGCTGGTCCCGGCGGAGGTTCAAGTCTTCCCTCGGGCATGTGTGTGTGTGTTTGTCCTTAGGATAATTTAGGTTAAGTAGTGTGTAAGCTTAGGGACTGATGACCTTAGCAGTTAACTCCCATAAGATTTCACACACATTTCAACATTTTGTAGCACGTAAACAGAGGAGCCCTCCCCCCTGGTAGTGGTCTTATGTGTACTACTTCCGCCGGCCGCTGTGGTCTAGCGGTTCTAGGCGCTCAGTCCGGAACCGCGCGACTGCTACGGTCGCAGGTTCGAATCCTGCCTCGGGCATGGATGTCTGTGATGTCCTTAGGTTAGTTAGGTTTAAGTAGTTCTAAGTTCTAGGGGACTGATGACCGCAGATGTTAAGTCCCATAGTGCTCAGAGCCATTTGAATTTGTACTACTTCCACTTACCCGCTCCCTCCCTGCACTTAACAGTGCAATTACCATTGTACTCTTAATGTTGACGCCATTGTTTTTAATTTCGTCGAAGGTTGTTTTGACTTTTCTATATACTGCATCAGCGGCAACGGCCTTGCCGCAGTGGATACACCGGTTCCCGTCAGATCACCGCAGTTACGAGCTGTTGGGCGTGGCCGGCACTTGGATGGGTGACCATCCAGCCGCCATGCGCTGTAGCCATTTTTAGGAGTGCACTCAGCCTCGTGATGCCAATTGAGGAGCTACTCGACCGAATAGTAGCGGTTTCGGTCAAGAATACCATCATAACGACCGGGAGAGCGGTGTGCTGACCCCACGCCCCTCCTATCCGCATGCTCACCTGAGGATGACACGGCGGTCGGATGGTCCCGATAGGCCACTCGTGGCCTGAAGACGGAGTGCTATATACTGGATGAGTCCTTCCGATGATCATTTCTTTTCGATTTCTTCATGTTTTTCCTGTAGCTGCTTCCCTTTGGCTTTTCTGGGTTTCCTTAAGTGGTTTATATTTACTGAATTTTCATGAACATTTTTCTACTTCCTTCTGTTGTCGATTAACTGAAAAATTTCTTCTGTTACCCAAGGTTTCTTCGCAACTATCGTCCTTATACCTCTGTTAATGTATCCAAATTCTGTGACTGGACTTTTAGGGGATGTTTATTCCTCTGCAACTGAACTGCCTATTGTGATCTTCATAATCACCTCAGAGAACTTCAAACGAATCTCATTACTCCTCAGTACTTCAGTATTCCACTTCTTTGCTCACTGATTCTTCCCGACGATTCTGTTAGACCCTTAGTTCAAAAAATGATTCAAATGGCTCTGAGCACTATGGGACTCAACTGCTGAGGTCATTAGTCCCCTAGAACTTAGAACTAGTTAAACCTAACTAACCTAAGGACATCACAAGCATCCACGCCCGAGGCAGGATTCGAACCTGCGACCGTAGCGGTCTTGCGGTTCCAGACTGCAGCGCCTTTAACCGCACGGCCACTTCGGCCGGCAGACCCTTAGTCTACGCTTTATTTCTAAATTGTGACCTGAGCCCGTATTTGCTTCTGCTTATGCCTTACAGCCCATTATCTTTATTCGGAATCTCTGTCTGATCTGTATGTAATCCACCTGGAATATTTCCATATCTCTGGGCCATTTCGAAGTATACTTCCTCCTCTTGTGATGTCTGAACAGTGTATTCGCTATTACTAGCTGAAATTATTGAAAAACTCTGTATTTCATCTCTCTTCGCTAACATGTTCCAGTCCTCCACGATTATTGGAGTATCGTCTCCTTTTATATACTGAGTTACCTTTTAAATACCCTCATAGGCTTTCTCTATCTCTTCATATTCTGCTTGTGACGTCGGCATGTATACTTGAACTATTGTTGTTGGCGTTGATTTGCTGTCGATTCTTATGTGAACAACGCTATCACTAAACTGATCGGAATAACGTACTCTCTGCCCTACTTTCCTATTCATAACAAATGCTACTCCTATTATTCCATTTTCTGCTGCTGTTGATTTTACGCTATATTCCTCTGACGAGAAATCCTTAACTTGTTTCCATTTCATTCAAACGTCTGACATTCAAACGTCTGACGTTTCACGCTCTGACTCACAGACTTTTGCCATTGATTACTGCATCTTTTTCTCGTGGTACCTCTCCCTATGCAATCCTCTCCTGGAGATCCGAATGTGGGACTAATCTGATGTTTTTTTTTTGCCAACGGAGACATTTTTTCAACTAAAAGAGTGTATCCACATCCATGAGAGAGACTCCTACTTATGTTGATGTAGGATATAAGTTCCGAATAGATTGAACGTGATGTGATGAAAATCTCCACAAAGCACGGTAGATTCCGGACTGGTGTAACAGTTTCAATTTTCGCCAGTCTAGATGTCAAACACTCCAGCTGTCAGTTACGTTGAACTTGCCTTCGCACAATCGGTTTCGACGGAATAAGTGTATTACCTGTTGCTCCTGACTTCATTCGTTGTCAGCTAGAATAAAAAGCTACCACTTCAGTTAAATAACGATGGTGTCTTCATATAGTCTAAAAGTGACCATAATGGTTCTGAAGCTAACAGCTAAATGATTGTTTCTTGAACCAGAGAGTGTCTCAATGTTAACCGAGATCAATGAGCGTTACATCAGTTGTTTTAAACACAACATATTTACGTGGGTAATGTAAACTGACATTTTGAAATTTTCCTACAAGACACGAATACTTTTTAGAGTGTAACTGCTTGCTAACAGGTAATGTAGTTTCAATGCATGCTATAAATTTATGTGATCTTTACTGCACATCCTATCACTTGCTCGTACAGTGTTCTACTATGTAATCCTATTGCTATTTTACGTAAGTGCTGATCAGTTCAAGGTTAAGACCGTGATATTACGCTACCGCCAGTTGGTGGGCATTATCAATGATATATTTTCTTGTGTTCATTCTGAGCTATTTGGTAATTCAATAAACTGATCCTGTTACTACAATCGTTATTCATGTTGTTACTGGCTAGTCTATCTATAAATAATCTGTCGTGGTGGATGTGACTACGAATCAGTTAAACAAGCTTTAGTAATAGTAAATTACTGTAGTACAGTTTGATTATCACTTCGTCACCGATTCCATAGTGGGAGTTTTTAATAAAATTACCACGGTACAGCTACACTATCCACTATTCAGGCAGCTCTAACGTGAATTTCTCAATGAAAACGTTTGTAGACTATTCACACGTTTTTCAGTGGCCATAACAATTTTCGCAATTTACAGCTCAGTTCCAGTTACGACCCTTTTCTCGCTGATACCTGAATCACTTCCAGAGAACTTAATAAAGGTAGAACACCCGCTATCAAGCGCCTCTCAGGGATTCTGACACGTATAGGTTTATTGTTTGTGACCATTATTGCCTAGCAACACCGCTTCTGGTTCGGCGTAGCGTGTCTGCCGCCTGTTGAATAGCGACTCATTCTCGTTCTCGTGTACAGAGGCTGTAACGACACGTGAAACTACAGGTGTGGCGCAGAAATAGTTGCATTGTGCAACATAGTATTCGTATTACACAAGCCTCGATCTCTGTGCCTACCAGTACGGGAAATACAGTGGAACGTCGATTATGCGAACGTCGATTATGCGAACGTCGGTCAACCGAACGACCGCTTAACCGAACTGTGTACTCGCTCGCACCTGTTACTCTCTGTTAATATGTCAGCCTTGCCTGTTGTGTACACCTCACAAAAGAGTGCCTGGATGGATAGTACGATTTTTATGAAGTGGTTTCTGGACGTTTTCGTACCCTCTGTAAGACCTCATCAGCTAAAGAATGGGAAGAGGGAGAAAACACTACTTCTCCTTGACAATGCACCAACTCATCCGTCATGTGATATCTTAAACGAAAAAGACGAGTTCATAAAGGTAATATTTCTTCCACCTAACGTAACCTCCTTATTACAGCCCATGGATCAAGGCGTTATTGAGACTTTCAAACGATATTACAGGAAAGAATTGTTGAGTAAGTTATTGTTAGAAAGAGAAGAGGATGGAGAAGAAAGTCTCTTAAGAAATCATAAGAATATTGACTTGAAAGACGCGTCCTACATGATCAGCACAGCCTGGAATAGTGTAAAGGAAGAGAATTTGAAGAAACCCTGGAATAAAATATTGGACACAAAAGAAAATTCACAAGGTATGATTGAAAATGACGAACAGAATGATATGTCCGAAATTCTCGGTATGCTAAAAGAAATAGATTGCCACGAATGTGATGAAGAAGACGTTCATGAATGGATGAATATCGATGATGCAGATCCAGGACACCAAATCATGCAGGACAGCGAGATTGTAAACGTCGCCACTGATAAAGATGACGCCGCCAGCATCTCATCAATCAGTGCTCCAGAAAGTGAAGATGAAAGTATACCAACAGCTTCTGAGGCGTTCACTTGTTTAGATACTGCCTTGAAGCCCAAGATGAAAGTGACCAGTTTCAGATATCTGTAATGAAAAAAATACGTGACTTAGCTGCTCGTAAGCGTGTAGGCTTGCTTAGACAGACCAAAATAAAGGATTTTGTAAAAGTTAATTTTGTAAACTGTGTGTATTGTTCATGCAAAATGCGTATGTAATGTGTATATATTTTTGTTTAATAAACTGTGCCACATACTATATATTCCTACTGAAGTTGCCTTTGTATGTTACTTTGTAATAATAAAATAGATGCCTGTTTTTATGAATAAATTTACTGTACATTACTTCTTTTTGGCAAATAAACTGGTACAGTTCGATTATCCGAACAAACCAGTTTTCCGAATACCCATGTCCCCCAATTACTTCGGATAATCGACGCTCTACTGTATTTCCCTTCCAGCTGTGTACCTGTGCAGAAAATGGGAAGAAGTACCATATTTTGATGTTTCCAGTAATAAAACTATACATCTCTACATCTCTCTATCGCTTGCATTCGTCCGTCGACGGAACAGAACAGTCACACACGCCTTTATGCTCTTTTCTTTTATTTATTATATGTTCCTATTGTATGTGCAGTATCGGTGCGTTTTCTCGGCAGAGAGACAAACAGCTTGTAGAGCGAATAAATAAACATGAGTACAAAGCCATTACGACATGCAAGTGCATAAGTCAACCGTGACAAATGCCCTTGTAGTAGCAGTAAAAGAAATACCTCTTGATTTTTGAAGAGGCTACTTCAGTACTAGGTTTCTATTAACACTAGAATGGCGGACACACTCAAATTCCTGAAATGGAGGAAATGGGTAACTTTGACCCCACATAAAATATTTTCATACTTATTTTACAAAGGCACTTTATTTTAGTGTATGTTAATCCCTACCTTTCTGCGAGTTACAGCAATAATTATTTAACACGACAGTCATTACATAACTTATTTCAATAAAAAATATTTTACCAATGTATCGTTGCTGATGCTAACAAGTTTCCCAAACCGTAGACTTTCATACATTAAGTATTTGAAGAACCTTTCAGACACGTTTAGTACAATGGTCCATATCATATTTGTATGCGTTCTACACACAGCTTTGTTGAACTGAAATTTATTAGATGCACTTAGCATGAATAACTTTTGTTTTATGTGTACATTTTCTGCTCACGACTTGGGATATTTCTCACAGTTCTTTCAGGTCTTGTTGGATTTGCAGAGACTCATTCTTTCCACTTTCTAGATGATTTTGGCACCGTCCCTTCTTCTTTTGTCAGTTCATTCGTCAGCTGAAATATGAACTTCTTGCTTTCCATTTCCTTGCTCATTATTAATTTAAGAGATGCCAATGCACGTCTTCTATAACATCTTGCATATGGCAGCATGGGTCTTCTAGACAACCTTTATATCTGGAGGTTATTTGATCAATTACGTCCACCCCATGTTTTATTGTGTTGTAGAATGTTATCGTTTCAGGGTGCTTCTTTCCTTATTTGCTTACTACTGCTTTAACATGCAGTGTACTCAGAAGAATGACATACATTTTTATTCTTCTTTCGTTGGTATACAGTGGTGGTGCAGTTGGTACAGTTTGTGCAGCCACTCTGATAACGGATTGTGGTGCAGTGTACGTATTTAAACGGTTGGCTTCTATTCGTGATTAGAGATTTCACGACCGGTCTTGTTCACTGTACCAACTGATAAAATTTTCTTTTCTTTGAGCTTCTTAGCAAGTTGAAGAGACATGAAGAAGTTGTCTGTCGCTATGCTTTATCGTTGAAATCTCTCCCTTGGGAGAGAGAGGGACGCCCCAAAAATGCGACCAAAGAACATCAGCAGACATACTTTTTGTGCAAATGACGCAACGAAACTGTCTTATAATTTTTCTAGTTGCTCAAGAGACAACGTCCAAGCGTTCGTTGGCACTTCTCGATCATCTGAGTCTGTGAATTTCTTCACGAGGTATAGTAATGCTTCGCGAAAAATAAGCCTAAGCAGTGGAACCTTCTCTTTCCTTTAGGACGCTCACAGCTGACCTTCTTCCAGAAGATGAAAAACTAGCAGACTCCCACTCAGTTCCACTCTAATGACCCTTTCTGTAGAGGTCCTGGGACTGCTATGATGGATGCGGTGAGGACTGTCGTAGTTTCATTTTCACTTGTTTCTGGTCCAAAATGCTAATTCTGATAAATGAAGCCAATTTCCAATTTAGTGTCGGAATTCTCTAATAGGGGTAACATTTTTTCATCAGAAAGTCCACTCTGACCAGACATACGCTGTATTCGAAAATTTCTGTCATCGACAAAGAATATTAACTGAAAGACGCAACACAAACTGCAGCAGATTGGAATTTGCCCGCCAAGACACGGCAATGAGCATCTACGACACTGCTGATTGTTGCCTCTTCACTGTTGAATTATTTACATATATTCAGCTGAGAAATTACAGCAGTGTCAAATTGACCCCTTCCGCCGTTCTAAGTACATCAAAAAATGTGACAAGAAAATATAAATATTTTGTAAACACTAATGCATCCTCCTTAAAATGAGAAAAATTTTAAAAAATGTCACACGATTTCATGAACGACGTAAAAAAAAGGCTGGATTTGATATTGAAGAAAAAGGTGCGACAGGAGACGTTTTGACCCCTTGAGCAGTCCCACTGTGAAAGTGTAGCAAAGATCAACGAACGTGTGACTTATGTCCACAGGTTCCGGATGAACCAGTTATTTCGTCTTGCTGCTGCAGATTAGCTCTACTGCCTCCCACAATCTGTGGTGCTTCGATACATCTTTTCTAAATACCATAGCTGAACTAAATACCCTTCAGATAGAGGGAAATCAATGAAGAGATGATGGTCGAAAACCTATCCCAAAGATGTCATGCTGGATCGTACATACCGATGTTCTAAGAATTCCAACGTGGTGTGGACTTCGATAGCGAGACGCGAGAGGGAGGTTTGTTTAAACTTCCAACTGCAGCATCCAGCCTTATAGCTGAATTCACAGCCATCTTCGAGGCACTCAGTTCCATAAAAGGAATCTCGAAGGACACGATTAGTATACGATTAGTATACGCGACGAGGCTTGACACCATCTAGTAACACATACGAAACAGTTAAGTTGTGAAGAGCATCTTAGGTCAATGGAGCAATGGAGGTACGTGGCAATTGGCAAATAGTGCAAGTCATCTCCGTTTCCGAGGAGGGTCGTCGGATGGATATAGAAGCACTTAATCATAGATCTATATCGCTGAAGTCAGTCCGTTGTAGAATTTTGGAACGTATTCTATGCTCCCGCATAATGACGTTTTGAAGAACGAAAATCTCCTCTATAAAACAACGTCGACTGTGCAAATAGTGGTCCTGCGGAACTTAACTCACTGTTATTAACACTAATAAGAAACCGACAAAGCTGTATTGATACACATTTATTATGTCACTACCTGTTTCGGACGGAAGAACATCATCAGCTTACAGTCGCAACAGACTACGTAAGGAATTCCCACCGGGTTAAGAAGACTAGCTACCTTACATAACGCTAGTTTGTCTTTAACATTACGTAAGAGAACGCTGAAGACGAATTAACTTTACGTAAGAAATCTAGTCTTCTTAAGTCACGACAGTTGCACAACTCTGTGGGCAGTGCAACATGATGTTCTTTCGACCGAGAGCGCTCTTGACATAGTAAATGAGTACCAGTACAGCTGTAGTGGTTTATTATAAACATTAACAAGAATAAGGCGTGGAGGTCAAGATGATCACGACTATATCAGATCGGTCTGCTGGTCCATGAGATTCTGAGCGCCGAAGACGAAGGCGTTGGTGCTGTATTCCTTGACTTGCGAAGGCATTCAATACCGCAGCGTTTTGTCATTTAGTGAACGAAGTATCACTATCGCCTAAGGGTTTGTGACTGAATACAGGGTTTCCTTTGCAGATTGAACTCAATACTTCGTTCATAACAAGAAAATCGACAAATGTAGTGCTAAATTTGGAAGTACGCGAAATGACTGTGATATGACCATTGCTGTTTATAACAAAGGAACTGCAGCATCCATAAGACCTGGGCAGATGTTCATTATATACTGAAGCACCAAAGAAACCTGGTACAAGCCTGCGTATTCAAATACAGAGATATGTAAACAGGCAGAATATGCCCTGCGGTCGGGGACGCTTATACACTCCTGGAAATGGAAAAAAGAACACATTGACACCGGTGTGTCAGACCCACCATACTTGCTCCGGACACTGCGAGAGGGCTGTACAAGCAATGATCACACGCACGGCACAGCGGACACACCAGGAACCGCGGTGTTGGCCGTCGAATGGCGCTAGCTGCGCAGCATTTGTGCACCGCCGCCGTCAGTGTCAAAAAAAAAAAAAATGGCTCTGAGCACTATGAGACTTAACATCTGTGGTCATCAGTCCCCTACAACTTAGAACTACTTAAACCTAACTAACCTAAGGACATCACACACACCCATGCCCGAGGCAGGATTCGAACCTGCGACCGTAGCAGTCCCGCGGTTCCAGAATGCAGCGCCAGAACCGCTAGACCACCGCGGCCGGCCGTCAGCGTCAGCCAGTTTGCCGTGGCATACGGAGCTCCATCGCAGTCTTTAACACTGGTAGCATGCCGCGACAGCGTGGACGTGAACCGTATGTGCAGTTGACGGACTTTGAGCGAGGGCGTATAGTGGGCATGCGGGAGGCCGGGTGGACGTACCGCCGAATTGCTCAACACGTGGGGCGTGAGGTCTCCACAGTACATCGATGTTGTCGCCAGTGGTCTGCGGAAGGTGCACGTGCCCGTCGACCTGGGACCGGACCGCAGCGACGCACGGATGCACGCCAAGACCGTAGGATCCTATGCAGTGCCGTAGGGGACCGCACCGCCACTTCCCAGCAAATTAGGGACACTGTTGCTCCTGGGGTATCGGCGAGGACCATTCGCAACCGTCTCCATGAAGCTGGGCTACGGTCCCGCACACCGTTAGGCCGTCTTCCGCTCACGCCCCAACATCGTGCAGCCCGCCTCCAATGGTGTCGCGACAGGCGTGAATGGAGGGACGAATGGAGACGTGTCGTCTTCAGCGATGAGAGTCGCTTCTGCCTTGGTGCCAATGATGGTCGTATGCGTGTTTGGCGCTGTGCAGGTGAGCGCCACAATCAGGACTGCATACGACCGAGGCACACAGGGCCAACACCCAGCATCATGGTGTGGGGAGCGATCTCCTACACTGGCCGTACACCACTGGTGATCGTCGAGGGGACACTGATAGTGCACGGTACATCCAAACCGTCATCGAACCCATCGTTCTACCATTCCTAGACCGGCAAGGGAACTTGCTGTTCCAACAGGACAATGCACGTCCGCATGTATCCCGTGCCACCCAACGTGCTCTAGAAGGTGTAAGTCAACTACCCTGGCCAGCAAGATCTCCGGATCTGTCCCCCATTGAGCATGTTCGGGACTGGATGAAGCGTCGTCTCACGCGGTCTGCACGTCCAGCACGAACGCTGGTCCAACTGAGGCACCAGGTGGAAATGGCATGGCAAGCCGTTCCACAGGACTACATCCAGCATCTCTACGATCGTCTCCATGGGAGAATAGCAGCCTGCTATGCTACGAAATGTGGATATACACTGTACTAGTGCCGACATTGTGCATGCTCTGTTGCCTGTGTCTATGTGCCTGTGGTTCTGTCAGTGTGATCATGTGATGTATCTGACCCCAGGAATGTGTCAATGAAGTTTCCCCTTCCTGGGACAATGAATTCACGGTGTTCTTATTTCAATTTCCAGGAGTGTATAAAACAAGTGTCTGGCGCAGTTGTTAGATCGGTTACTGCTGCTACAATGGAAGGGTATCAAGATTTAAGTGAGTTTGAACGTAGCGTTTTAGTCGGCGCACAAGCGATGGGACACATCATCTCCGAGATAGCGATGAGGTGGAGGTTTTCCCAAACAACCATTTCACGACTGTACCGTGAATATCAGGAATCCGGTAAAACATAAGAAATGGTTCAAACGGCTCTAAGCACTATGGGACTTAACATATGAGGTCATCAGTCCCCTCGACTTAAAACTACTTAAACCTAACTAACCTAAGGACATCACACACATCCATGCCCGAGGCAGGATTCGAACCTGCAACCGTAGCAGCAGCGCGGTTCCGCATTGAAGCGCCTAAAACCGCTCGGCCACAGCGGCCGGCAAAACATAACATCAAGTCTCCAACATCGCTGCGGCGGGAAAGGATCTTGCTAGGTAGAGACAAACGACAACTGAATAGAATCATTCAAGGTGACGGAAGTGCATCCCTTCCACAAATTGCTACTCATTTCAGATCTGGGGCAGCAAAAAATGCCAGAGTGCAAACCATTCAACGAAACATCATCGATATGGGCTTTCGGAGCCGAAGGTCCACTCATGTACCCTCGATGACACCGAAGCTTTACGCCTCGCCTGGGCCCTTCAACACCGACATTGGACTGTTGATGACTGAAACATGTGGCCTGGTCCGACGAGTCTCGTTTCTAATTGTATCGAGCGGATAGTCGTGTACGGGTATGGAGACAACCTCATGACTCCATGGACCCTGCATGTCAACAGGGGACTGTTCAAGTTGGTGGAGGCTCTGTAATGGTGTGGGGCGTGTACAGTTGTAGTGACATGGGGCCCTGATACGTCTAGACACTACTCTGACAGGTGACACGTACGTAAGCATCCTGTCTCATCACCTGCATCCATTCATGTCCATTGTACATTCCGACGGACTTTGGCATTTCCAGTAGGGAAATGCGACAACACACACGTGCAGAATTGCTACAGAGTGGCCTATAGAACACTCTTCTGAGTTTAAAAATTTTCTCTGGCCGCCAAACTCCACAGACATTAATATTATTGAGATATTTCTGGGATGCCTTCCAACGTGCTGTTCAGAAGAGATCTCCATCCCCTCGTACTCTTACGGATTTATGGACAGCCATGTAGGATTCTTCGCATCAGTTCCCTCCAGCACTACTTCAGACATTAGTCGAGTGCGTGCCACGTCGTGTTGCGCCACTTCTGCATGTTCGGGGGGCTCTACACTTAGTTAGGCAGCTGTATCAGTTTCTTTCGCTCTTCAGTGTAACTTCGTACATATACACACCATCTAAGTTATGTAAATGATGAGAAATGCAATTCTCTGTGACTGATAGGAAGCACACCAGAGTGTATTTATGCTGTTCAGGTTTAGTGTTGTTTCTAGGCCCGGTACGGTATGTAAAGGAGGTGAACAGCGTCAGATGTTGTTTGATCACTTTTAAGGACACGGAGATGCCGCATACTCGTGTGAGTCAGAGTTATCAGCACCTGAGTTTGAAAGGGGCCCCATTTCCATCTCCATTTGGCCGGCTTGTCGAATCGTGCAAGATCCAAATTTGTGGGGCCTTCGGAACTCGCCGTAGCCCGGTTTTGCACCGCAGGGGAAAGTGAGGATAGGCATACCTGCACTCGTCGACAAGGTTCTGTTCCACCACTTCTGACCACAACAAGGGAGAATCGCCCTATTTTGCACCAAGCACATCGTAACCTCTTCACATCTGCCCAGTTTGCCACCCGAGAACAATTAATGGACTCCCAGCCACATTCTGTGTCATCCCGCACCATTGTTCAGATATTTACAGAAGCCAGACTAGGAGAAAAATGGAAATGACAGAATTGCATTTTTGGCCGGGAGGCCGCATTCGGGGGAGTTCGGCCGCCGTATTGCAAGTCCTTTTCAGGTGACACCACATCGGCAACTTGCCAGTCAATGATGACGAACGACACACCGCACCCAGTCCCCTGCCGGGAATCGAACCCCAGCCCCCTGCGTGGTAGCGGTAACGCTACCTCTACGCTACGGAGGCGGACCAGCCAGACTAGGAAATTACCATAACACGCTTCGGCTGCCGTTAACAGCACAACATAAACGTTTTTGGAGTGGTGCCGTAAGCGGGAAGCATGGAAAACTGATGAATGGCATGGGATTGTGGTCAGCGATGAATCGCTCTTCTACGCTTCCCCGGATGGCCGTTGTTGGAAGAAGAAAGGAAGATTATTTCGACACCGAGGTCATTATAGACGGAACACAAGCTCGGGTTAGGAAAGGATGAGGAAGGTAATTGGCCGCGCTCTTACAAAGAACCATCCCAGTATTCGGCTTGTGCCATTTAGGGAATGCATGGAAAACGTGTATCTGGAATGCCAGTATAATGGTCAGCGAGAGTGCCGGTGACCTGAGGAGAGGTCCCATTCTTCCAGTGTTTTGGGGAGGCACAGTGCTGTTACTCCTGGCGTGGTGATGTGAGGAGCCTTTGAGTAT
This sequence comes from Schistocerca nitens, assembly GCF_023898315.1. Lineage (NCBI taxonomy): Eukaryota > Metazoa > Arthropoda > Insecta > Orthoptera > Acrididae > Schistocerca > Schistocerca nitens. The sequence continues at coordinate 200,629,863 of NC_064615.1, read as the reverse complement.
GACTTCAGGTCAGGGATGGTAGTGATTGACGGGCTCTAAAGGAACTATGGTACGACACTGACATCGGCGTTCTCATGTGTTATCCCTCTTGCGAACAGTTTTGTGGTGCCATTTTTCAACAGAACAATGCTCGGCCACAAATTTCACGAGTCTCTTTGAACTGCTGAAGTACTCCTGTGGTCAGCAAGATCCCCATAATTGTCCTTCCAGACGTCAACTACGTCCCAATGCCAGTATTCGGGATGTCAACAAACTGTTGCGGTAGTAATGGGTCAGCTTGACTCAGGAGAAGACAAAGCGGCTTTATGACATCCTTCACAACCGAAAGAGTGCACGCATCCAGGCAAGGTTACCTCATACTGCCAACTATTTTGTCAGTTTGATTCGCCCACTGAGGTAATGTCACATACCATCCCAACTCGTAAAATTTCGTTTCAGTTTTCTGTCTCTTCTGGGTGCTTCTCTTTTTTTGTCAGGCAGCGGTAGTCAAACTGCTCCCTGCCCCCCACTAATGGGCGTACCATCTTTCATGGTGGTCGGTAGGTAGTAGGGGCTTTAGAATATTTCCTTAGATTTTCCTAAAATTTTGGCAAAATGTTTCATATGTAATTATTATTACTCTTTTCGGTTGTTATTATTACTAGCACTACTACAGGCTTTAACTTTCTGAATCTATGATTTATAAATTTTATAAAGAAAAACTACTTCCCTTCTTTACAAATAGCCATTACTGTGGAACAGGCGGGCAGTTAGAAAATTTCATTGCTAACAGAGATACAAAAGCGGGCGATAGGTAAATAAGGTTGACTACCTGTGATCTAGCGGATAACCTCGGAAGCTGCATGAATGTTTTTAAGGTCTTGGTTGTCTACAACAAGGTAGCAACGTCAGGAGACGATAGCGCAATGCAGGTAGACCAGCAGAGGGCTGATGACTGGTGCACAAACTGGTAGTTGATAATGAACGTAAATAACATATTACGCTCGAATAGGCAAAGAGATTCATTACCGCTCCCTTACGCGGTAGGTGCAAAATTTACTGGTAAGAGTGGCTGCTGTAAAATATCTAGGAGTAACCATCTGGAGCTAAATTAAGTGTAATGACCACTAAAACAAACAGTAGGAAAAGCAAATGACAGGTTGTTACCTAGACGAATGTATTCCAGAAACTTCGTTACTCTACCTTAATTATTTTAATTTTTTGTCAGTGTGTATGCAGTACTTGCATTAATGGTTTTAACTCCAAAGGCATCACTTTAGTCTCTATGTATTCCCTAAATCCGTTTATGCATTTCCTCTTGTTTATTAACTGAGAAACACCACACAGGTTTCTTACAGTTCTGTCACCTTTAGTAATGTACGTATGTTTCTTCAGGCCAATGAGCTGTGGTCATAGTTTTCAAGACGTCAAGTAGTGCTTCCCATTGTTCAACAGGTTTGGCTTCTAAAGAAGTAAGGTGTGAAGCCTGGATTACATTTTTCACTAGCTGCTCCACGAGATTTTCTGCCAGGTTCCTCAAAAGTTGTCCATTGTGAGTTTTTGCTTTAATTTTACATTCTAGGGTTGTGTCTTTGAAAAGTTAGATTTCACTGTACTGTGGGCTTGCTCTAAATATGCACCTGGACGATTTGTCAATGTTTCTACAACACGGATTGCGCACTTAAGTGCCCTGTCTGCTTCTGGGAGAGTGATCTTTCCCGTAGGCCCAAGGATATGTTAGAAATCTCTGTTAGAGCATGATACAGAGGACCTAAATTTTTACTAAGTTAATTACCAGTCAGAATTTTGCATGCACCATTGTACTTGCTTCTTTCCTTGCCCTCTCTTTTAGAATCATTTGAAAATTACGTAAAGTGCTTTCATAAGGGCCTATGGCTCTCCCACGCTCGTTTGACACTTCTTAAGTTCGAAGCTTCCCATCTTATGGTGAATATTTTTCCTATCTTGGATAATGTCTAACCTAAGGCAGGTGCACATTCATTAAGTTGTATCTGATTTTTAGGAGATATGCAATAAGTAGTATACAATTTATCAACAAAATAATGAAACTTAGGGCCCCTCTCCACTTCTCTTAGCCCATCATGAACAGCTATTTCCAATCTGTGATTTGAGCAATCAGCAAATGAGGAAATAGGGTTTTTCATTTATGCTGCAACACCTTTTTTTACCAAGCAGTACGGAGGCGCAGCCAAATCCAATTAGGTTGCATTTTGATTATGTGAATCCAAATTCCTTATCAGAACTTTTATTCAAAATGCTGTTATGTCAGTCAGCTCTACAAAAACTAAAAAACGGTGTTTGTACGTGTCAGAGCTGCTCATGGCACATCTCAGGCAAATAACTACGACAAATTTATTACTTACAGTAGCAGACTCATCAATTAATATACTAAGTTTATTATTACAGCCCAGAAGATGTTTAGCTACTGTAAGAGGGTTGCCCGGAAAGGAATGCACCGTATTTTTTCCTCAGCCGACAACAATGCTACGAATTCGAAACGTTACGTTCGTATTATGTAAAGTCTCGTAAGAGAATACGCCAAGTTTCAGTCACTACCGACAGATAGCGTAGCTGCAGCACAGTTTCAAAATGGAGTCTGTAATTGATGTACGTTGCAAGCAACATGCCGACATTGAATTTCTCACTGCAGAGAAAAGAACTATGGGGAATACTTGTGCAATGCCTTTAGAACATCTGCTGTCGACAGAAGTACAGTTAGTCGCTGGACATGGAGGGTGAGGTCATCAGAAGGCGGTTCGCCGGAGCTCCACGCTTTGAAACGGTTGGGGAGACCATCCTCGGCTGTCGTGTTGCAGCAAGCTGATATTGTCATTCTTGAGGACGATGAGGAGGTGAGACACGCAGTGAAGCACTGGCTACGCCACCAGGACAAGGATTGCTACTGACATGGCATACACGCCCTTATTTCGCGCTGGAGAAAGGCCACAGTACAGGGTGGAGATTACGTGGAAAAATAGGGTGAGTAGATAAAACATTCTTTCCTGTGTGTAATTCTCATTATGTTCAATAAAGTACTGTTCAAGTGAAGAATACGGTGCATTACGTTCAGGGCAAACCTCGTATTTCTCATTTCTTCTGATGTGTGAACTATAATGTTCACAAAAATAAAATCAGATGCAGAACTCTTCCCATATTGAACCCACAATTTCTTGAAGTTGGATGTCACAGAAATTCTATTTAAGGTTTATTCAATCTGGCCTCTTTGTAGGCAGTTGCCGGCCGGGGTGGCCGAGCGGTTCTAGGCGCTACAGTCTGGAACCGCGCGACCGCTACGGTCGCAGGTTCGAATCCTGCCTCGGACATGGATGTGTGTGATGTCCTTAGGTTAGTTAGGTTTAAGTAGTTCTAAGTTCTAGGGGACTGATGACCACAGCAGTTAAGTCCCATAGTGCTCAGAGCCATTTGAACCATTTTTGTAGGCAGTTCCCAAAACTCTGTTAGTTGTTTCCAGCTTGTGTAGGTGAGTGAGTGAGTCTCTCTCTCTCTCTCTCTCTCTCTCTCTCTCTCTGTGTGTGTGTGTGTGTGTGTGTTCATTTCTTCAGTACCTACTACCATTTCTTTTTTTCTTTGAGCTGTCTAATACTGACTTACATTTCAAATGTTTTAAGGTTTTCTTTTGTTCTGTAATTTTTTCTCAGACTTAACTGTTGCGCCCCTTAGCGCCACACACACAAAAAAAAAACTAACGTCACATTGTACCCTCTCTTTTGCTGGCTTTACTTCGATTCCAGATTGCGGCCCTATTGCAAGTTTGACTGTTACAGGTACTGAACAGCCCAACTCACTATTTTTCATCTCCAGCCAGCTATTTTCTTTAGTAAAACGTAAGGGACGAATAAAAAGTTTGCGTCTGAGAGCTCTGCTGCAGCAAATAAGAAACCTAGCAGAGTCATGGGATTAGTGTGGCCTTCGAACGGAAATTTTGCGATCGCCCATTATAATCGTACTGCTCTGAATTCCAGGATGCCGGCAACAAACAACTAGCCTCACGGGCTACGTGTTTATCAACTGTTTCGCAGTCACTACTACCGCTTGTATATGAACACATGTGACACATTCTCATACCTCCCCCAGACTCCCTGACATCGTCAGACGCTCCTTCTGATGTATTTTTCAAACACTTCAAAATTTTTAACATTGGTGTTGCTCTACAAATATTACCCATGATTTCTAACTGCTAGCAAGATAGCAACTACTAGCTAGATAGCTGTAAAGACATGCAGAATACCACAATGTATGAACGGAAGAGTTTAGCAGCAAGTAACAGGAATAATACTTGCCTCCGAATACGCCCTAAGTTCCTGGAAAGGCAAAAACGAAAACCAAAGCACATAGTCATAGCGGGAGACAACGCCAGGTCAACCAACATGTAGTCAAAATTTTAAAAACAGTCGCTGAAGATTATGACGTGTAGTCTTTATTAACAAATGTATTGTCACCTTGAATCGGAACTTCAATATTTTTTGACAATATACAGGGTTATTACAAATGATTGAAGCGATTTCACAGCTCTACAATAGCTTTATTATTTGAGATATTTTCGCAATGCTTTGCACACACATACAAAAACTCAAAAAGTTTTTTTAGGCATTCACAAATGTTCGGTATGTGCCCCTTTAGTGATTCGGCAGACATCAAGCCGATAATCAAGTTCCTCCCACACTCGGCGCAGCATGTCCCCATCAATGAGTTCGAAAGCATCGTTGATTCGAGCTCGCAGTTCTGGCACGTTTCTTGGTAGAGTAGGTTTAAACACGGAATCTTTCACATAACCCCACAGAAAGAAATCGCATGGGGTTAAGTCGGGAGAGCGTGGAGGCCATGACATGAATTGCTGATCGTGATCTCCACCACGACCGATCCATCGGTTTTCCAATCTCCTGTTTAAGAAATGCCGAACATCATGATGGAAGTGCGGTGGACCACCATCCTGTTGAAAGATGAAGTCGGCGCTGTCGGTCTCCAGTTGTGGCATGAGCCAATTTTCCAGCATGTCCAGATACACGTGCCCTGTAACGTTTTTTTCGCAGAAGAAAAAGGGGCCGTAAACTTTAAACCGAGAGATTGCACAAAACACGTTAACTTTTGGTGAATTGCGAATTTGCTGCACGAATGCGTGAGGATTCTCTACCGCCCAGATTCGCACATTGTGTCTGTTCACTTCACCATTAAGAAAAAATGTTGCTTCATCACTGAAAACAAGTTTCGCACTGAACGCATCCTCTTCCATGAGCTGCTGCAACCGCGCCGAAGATTCAAAGCGTTTGACTTTGTCATCGGGTGTCAGGGCTTGTAGCAATTGTAAACGGTAAGGCTTCTGCTTTAGCCTTTTCCGTAAGATTTTCCAAACTGTCGGCTGTGGTACGTTTAGCTCCCTGCTCGACTTCCGCGGGCTACGCGTGAAACTTGCCCGGACGCGTTCAACCGTTTCTTCACTCACTGCAGGCCGACCCGTTGATTTCCCTTACAGAGGCATCCAGAAGCTTTAAATTGCGCATACCATCGCCGAATGGAGTTAGCAGTTGGTGGATCTTTGTTGAACTTCGTCCTGAAGTGTCGTTGCACTGTTATGACTGACTGATGTGAGTGCATTTCAAGCACGACATACGCTTTCTCGGCTCCTGTCGCCATTTTGTCTCACTGCGCTCTCGAGCGCTCTGGCGGCAGAAACCTGGAGTATGGCTTCAGCCGAACAAAACTTTATGAGTTTTTCTACGTATCTGTAGTGTGTCGTGACCATATGTCAATGAATGGAGCTACAGTGAATTTATGAAATCGCTTCAATCATTTGTAATAGCCCTGTAGTTTCCCACAATGCCACTACAAGTATTTTTCCCAGTGCTGAAAGAGGAAAGCCCTTGTACACTGGTACGCAACACCTGTGCACACTGGGCCAACTAAAGGACTGAGTAAACCATAACCACTCAATTTGAACTTCTATTAGTCCAAGCTTATTATGAGGATGTAGATGAACGTGAAGGACTCTAACACAAACATAGCAATGGCAGGAGCCCAAATTTGATTAATTAACTGAAAAGTCTTCTACATTCCAGTTTTACTGGCAAACACCCAAACGATATTTAGAACTGAAATAGTGGGAAAAAGGGAGCACCAGCATTCAGTACCAGGTTTCACAGGTGATCAAGCATCAATTGAAAATAAAAGTTACAGAATGGTATCAAGGAGGCCACAGTAGTGTTGAGATGAGTGAGAAATGGAGATAGCGAGAGAGAGAAGTACTAGCAACGGCGAGCAACAGTGGAGCGTCATGGAGTGTTACTCAGCCTGGCGGCTGTCTTATAATTGCGTGAATTACGTAGATCATTCACGTCTCACGAATAGTAAACATCACACTCAATATTCAAATCATCTGGTTACTCCTATCAATGCTTGACCCATCAGAGCTAGATTTTCAGCAACATGGTGCCTACCACTAGGTCTTCAGTGATGGACACAGAGGTTTGGGATAAAGCCGATCCTGGGGAATTTTGTTTATGTGGGTTGCATACATTCAGGAGAAAGCATAAAATTCATGTGCAAATTATACCCCTCACCTTAATCTGTTCTTATGCAAATTGATTTTTGACCACCAGGCAGTTGATTTATGACCTCTGATGATAATCCATCTTTCTGAGAAACCCACCACCTCTTCCCACCCACTTCTGTTAAGTCCCCAACACCCCTTTTCACTAGCTGATATGACCACACTTTTGATATCAAATCAGTGACTACTTAATTAAATCTGTAAGGTGCAATATTGTTTGGTTTAGTTATTCCAGGATTGAAGACATCTGTGTAAGTTGAAATGACATGTTTAATGTCGCAATATTAGTACAAAAATACACGCTTTTTCACCGTTATCAATGTGACAACAAAAAACAGTTGTCAGGATAACGCATCTCGTCAACATGCAAAAGTGAAATAATCCTAAACAGAACAATATTAAATCTCACCCCTCAGAAAATTAATTCTAAACACAACAATACTAAAGTTTAACTAGAAGTTTCTTTACAAAACTATTCCTACACTTACGTTACGATGTTGGTCAGTACTATAAAAATCGTCCGATCCCGGTTGAAAGTTCGGTACTATTTTTAGGATGGCAATCAAGTCCATGGTGGATGGTTAGTAATGTGACAAATTGAGCAAAAGATTACCCAAGGTCGCTCGAGTTTACAGTTGACACAGTTTTACGCCTCTGCACGCGGTATTTACCTTAAGCTGCGTGGCCGCTTTCTTCCACTGAAATTTCTATAAAACTAATTAAACCTTTGCTGAATAACCCAGCAGGAACATTCCCTATGTTTCTCGTTACGTGAGAAAACATGTACCTATCCCCAGTCTTAGAAAGTGCTGATGTATACGTGCATGGATGGAGCACCTGGCGTATTATAATGCCCTCTCAGTTCTCACAAGAACAATTAACTAATTGGGTGGTTCGTTTCTCCACAGTTGGAGCGTAACGATGCTACAGCTGATTTGTAGCTGTATGTCAGCCGCTGTGAACGCAGTGTTCACCCAAATTTCTTATCTGCGTCGTACAGAGCGTTATGCGCTCTGTCCTGCACTTGATGTCAGTTCAGAGAAGAGTTCACCAAAATTTCCGTCTTGTCTTACCCATAACTGAACTGTCTCCCCACCTGGGTTCTTTCGTTTTTCACATCACATCACATCACGGCTTTTTTAGACCAATAGGAGCGTTCCTCTTATTTTGTGCAAACTCTCTCTACCAGTCACAAGGTCCCTACCATTAAATTTCATCGAACCTTTGGCTCTTTTCTCCTTCCTAGCGCTGGCCAATCGGACGTTTCGTGCCCGTTCCAGGTGCCTAAATGCATAGATTGAATCTCTCATGTGTGTAGTACTTGCTGGACACGTGATCGAAAATGCGTCACTGGTCTTGTTCCGTATCTATTTGGAATTCCGAATGCAGTTTTCTAAAAGCTTTCTTTCCTGTCCTCCCTCAGATGGGCAGTTATACTCGCTCCCCCCATCTGAGTCACCTGGTCGGTCATTGAGTTTCTGCCTGGGACTCCCCTTTAAGTGGTTTCTGTGGTACCCCCTGTGGTGTGGCCTTGCCTCTGCTCACCCCTCTGAAATTCCAAACTAAAACGCCTCTTGCTGCTTATTGCACCTTCTGCCCATAGACATGCATTATATAGGAACGGTGTGTTACTTACTGTCGATTGAGTGTCATCGCTGTTTTGCATTACATACTGATAGGCAAATTTGCTCATAACTGCCGAATTAAGTTAGGTGTCATATTCACCTTCCTGTTGCGATGTATAAAGCTCTTATGTGAGGTGCGAATCTGACCTTCATTTATTCTGCCACCTTACAAATTCATCAATTAATTACCCCACCCCCTCCTGAGTAATACCCCATTGTGCCCAACCCTGCCACACTTCCTCCTCACCTCAGCCATCTGGAAACTGGCGGCAAAAAGACTCAGTCTTTGTGGAGAGGAAGAATCTCACAGAGCGAAATTCAAATCAATGTCAAAAATGTATTGTTCAATTCAGTTTGCATATTCTTTATTTAATCAAATTGTGGGAAACAGGAGTCATCCCACTTGGGCAGAGCTCACGCCTGGACACCCCGCCCTCACTTCCCATGAAATAATAACTGTAATCAGCGAAGGACGGAAGAAACTGCAGTATATTAGCTGCTGTTTTGGGTTGCCCCCTCGAGTGTCTGCCGTCCGGACGATTCTGGGCACTAGCCAGAGCACCGAGCACCCATACCCACCCGCCAGGGACGTCGAAAATTGCCCAATATTCTAAACAGAGATCGCGATACTGAATACCACCCACCATGGATCGGAAGGAAGCGTCATTTGATATTCGATACCAGAGAAACCAAGAAACCACCTCCGCTCTCTCTCAAGTGGCTACGTCCTGTTACAACACCTGCTCCTCAAACCGTAGAACAAGATGACGTGCATCACCTGAACAAAGCATCAGGTGATGGCATTCGTCTGGTCAGGAAATTCCAGTCTCTGGCTATCTCAAGCGGTCACTTCGTGTTTGTGTGAACACATGCATAAACCAAAGAGTTCAAACATGCAGGCGGAGATTTTCATCCCTCCTCAGAATATTGTGTTCCTATTGGCTAATGCTGGGGACAGAGGAGGAGTTGGCGCAATTTCAATATCAGAAATGGTGGAAAATTGTCAATTTGCACTACCCTATCAAATTAATTGCTTAACGATTTATATGAGTCAAATAGATCGCTTAAAAAACTCACCTCCGCATTATGATGATTCTTATTCGTAATAAAACAGTTTTCAATGCTTGAGAATCACACGCAAACATTTTGCAAATCAAGTAATCGAATTTCCGCCACAAATATATAATAGCTGTAAATACACTCCTGGAAACTGAAATAAGAACACCGTGAATTTATTGTCCCAGGAAGGGGAAACTTTATTGACACATTCCTGGGGTCAGATACATCACATGATCACACTGACAGAATCACAGGCACATAGACACAGGCAACAGAGCATGCACAATGTCGGCACTAGTACAGTGTATATCCACCTTTCGCAGCAATGCAGGCTGCTATTCTCCCATGGAGACGATCGTAGAGATGCTGGATGTAGTCCTGTGGAACGGCTTGCCATGCCATTTCCACCTGGCGCCTCAGTTGGACCAGCGTTCGTGCTGGACGTGCAGACCGCGTGAGACGACGCTTCATCCAGTCCCAAACATGCTCAATGGGGGACAGATCCGGAGATCTTGCTGGCCAGGGTAGTTGACTTACACCTTCTAGAGCACGTTGGGTGGCACGGGATACATGCGGACGTGCATTGTCCTGTTGGAACAGCAAGTTCCCTTGCCGGTCTAGGAATGGTAGAACGATGGGTTCGATGACGGTTTGGATGTACCGTGCACTATTCAGTGTCCCCTCGACGATCACCAGTGGTGCACGGCCAGTGTAGGAGATCGCTCCCCACACCATGATGCCGGGTGTTGGCCCTGTGTGCCTCGGTCGTATGCAGTCCTGATTGTGGCGCTCACCTGCACGGCGCCAAACACGCATACGACCATCATTGGCACCAAGGCAGAAGCGACTCTCATCGCTGAAGACGACACGTCTCCATTCGTCCCTCCATTCACGCCTGTCGCGACACCACTGGAGGCGGGCTGCACGATGTTGGGGCGTGAGCGGAAGACGGCCTAACGGTGTGCGGGACCGTAGCCCAGCTTCATGGAGACGGTTGCGAATGGTCCTCGCCGATACCCCAGGAGCAACAGTGTCCCTAATTTGCTGGGAAGTGGCGGTGCGGTCCCCTACGGCACTGCGTAGGATCCTACGGTCTTGGCGTGCATCCGTGCGTCGCTGCGGTCCGGTCCCAGGTCGACGGGCATGTGCACCTTCCGCCGACCACTGGCGACAACATCGATTTACTGTGGAGACCTCACGCCCCACGTGTTGAGCAATTCGGCGGTACGTCCACCCGGCCTCCCGCATGCCCACTATACGCCCTCGCTCAAAGTCTGTCAACTGCACATACGGTTCACGTCCACGCTGTCGCGGCATGCTACCAGTTTTAAAGACTCCGATGGAGCTCCGTATGCCACGGCAAACTGGCTGACACTGACGGCGGCGGTGCACAAATGCTGCGCAGCTAGCGCCATTCGACGGCCAACACCGCGGTTCGTGGTGTGTCCGCTTTGCCGTGCGTGTGATCATTGCTTGTACAGCCCTCTCGCAGTGTCCGGAGCAAGTATGGTGGGTCTGACACACCGGTGTCAATGTGTTCTTTTTTCCATTTCCAGGAGTGTATATCCGAGGTCTTGTGTGCACTGACATTTGAAAACACAAGCACCTCCTCCACTGCAACGTTTCCACCCAACACTAAACACATCTGGCGATAAAAACCTTACTATCGCACACACTTGCAATCGCAAAGTGCTCGCTGTACCCCGACTGCCAGGGTGCCACGTCCGCGCTGGCCGGGAGAGGACCAGAGGCCTACACCCGCGCCGACCACGTCGACGGTTGCTCGCACACCCCCAGCTGCAGCAGACGCTCAGAGGCCGGAGACACTGTCACCTTGACCAATAAGCAGTCAACCGATCAGTTTATGTGGAAGGAATAATCGTCCAGCGCAAACACTCGCCATATTGAAGCCTCTCGTACAACAAACACACCCGTTTCTGCCGCCACTCAATCAGCTTACTGTCTAGTTCGCTGTTCAGCCAACCAGAGGGCGCTAGCAGTGGCCTCCATGGCTGTGGGCAATATCTAACCAACCGGAATTTTTCGTTGTACCTGATGGCCACATGAGGCTAAGCCGCGGTTTCCAGTCAGCCGAAACCTCGTGTCCTCTCCTCCCGCTGATTGAGGCCCTACGCGAAACAAGCAGGAAAGGCTCAGACGTGCAATTCTAACAGCAATTCTACCCCGGTACGGAACCTCCAGTTTGAAAAGTCACTTTACCCAACCCGAAACAGGGATATTGTTGTCAATACACTTCGAGATTCTCACGCGAAATGTAGATTCCTACCTGTCATACGAGTTATTTTCGAAGACGGAAGAAATCGGAGCCATAGACGCGTTTTCACGTCGCTAAAGTATCATTACTTCTTGTCAAAATCCTATACAACAGTATGGCATAGACTATATTTCCTCTAAGTTTTCTTTCATCAGGTTAAAAAAGAGTAATGTGGAGCACATTGTAAATACCCTTTGTTAGAGTTTAGCGTCGAACACACGATTCATTCTGTAGCTGTACTTCGAAGCCTCCAATCTGGTAATACTACGCCTTGTAGTGACGAAATTGGAGAATATACTACGTAGATAAGAGGTAAATGAGCCACAGACTCCTTCTTTACAATTGGAGATCGTCCCTTCTCTAACTGCATCTGACGGTCCAATTGATCACAGATTTCAACTACCATAATGTTTTCGCAAAACGGTTCTGTAATACGAGTCAGCCCATTTAAATTCTTCTTGCTAAGGACCGTACCATTTTTGCTGTAATTTATTTTGGTAATGTCAGAAAAAAGGTGGTCCAAGTTCTCCAGTAGTAACCATAAACTAAAGCGTTAGTCGGTTGGTCTCGACCTCCTCCATAATAGCTGAGCCATGTTAAGCACTTTGGAGAAATCCATGTTGACACTTTCAACTGTCACAAAATACTGATCAGTTGCGGGTGTCACGCCTCCTTTTATACTCTAAAGATCTAAGATGGTGGCAGTCCTGCTCACGTGATACTCTGGCCATACATTCTAAATTTGGTTGTACTTGCAATCCATTTGTAAACTTCTAACCCAACTGTGCTTTCTTACGTGCACAGTGTTCGCGGGAGGGCAGCCTCTCTCCCTTCCACAAACACACTGCACACAAATTAACTGACCCCCAGAACCTTAACAATGGAACACGGACTGATAGAGCGGGTGTGAACTTGCCAAGCCCAACGTCACCGTGGGTTCGCCCGGCGTAGTTTTTAACAAAGATCTTATCCCTCATCTTGCCCTAAAACGGACGTCTACTCCACTTATAGCACATTGCCTGTCGATAATGGGCCAATTCGATATTGTTCCTAGCCCCTAATTTTCCTTAAGGGTTTCATGAGTGGTAGATGCGGGCAGGAGACCATTAACATTGCGCAAGTTACATTGTGGAGAATTGAGGGGATACAACAGGAGCAGCTTTCGATGCGTCGTGTTGAGACGAGGGAGGGTAGTATCCCATTTAAAGAACTTATCATAGCATATAATCAAGGCCAACTTAAGATTACGGTTCAATTTTTTGGCAAGGGACGCCTGAGGATAATATGGCGTTGTAGTGACGTGCATAATGGCTTTGCGAAAGCAGAGCTGTTTAAAACGCTTAGAAAGAAACGCCGTAGCGTTATCGCTCACCAGAGCCTCAGGAGGGTCAAACCAGGAGAAGATGTTGGTCAGGTATCCAGCAGTAATAGTGGCAGTAACCCTTGGCTAGGAACGCGCTACACAAGTCGCGGAAACGCGTCAACCACCGCAAGGATATTACGGTTTCCTTTCTTAGAACGGGGAAGGGGTTCCAACAAATCAGACATAAAGACCTTTCTATACTCTAAGAAGCTCATATGCAGATACCAGCACGGTTTTAGGAAACAGCGGTCATGCGAGACACAGCTGGCCCTCTTTGTTCATGATATACAACAGGTTGATGCCATATTTCTCGACTTTTGAAAGGCGTTCGACTCAGTTACGCACTGTCGCTTGCTCCAAAAAGTGCGCGCTTACGGTCTATCCGATGACATATGCGCTCGGATAGAAAGTTTTCTAACAGACAGGAAGCAGTATGTCCTCCTGAACGGGGTGACTTCAACAGAAACTAGCGTAACTTCAGATGTGCCCCAGGGCAGCTTAATAGGTCCTCTACCTTTGACGATTTACATCAACGATCTGGTTGATGGTATTGACAGCGGCCTTTGATTGTTTGCCGATGATGCTGTAGTCTACAGGAAAGTAGTATCACACGAAAGTTGTGAACAAATCAATGACGATTTGCAGAAAATAAATGCATAGTCTAATGACTGGCAATTATCTCTCAATATTAGTAAGTGTAACCTACTGCGTATAACAAGGCGAAAATCCCCATTAATGTACGAGTACAAAATAAATGACCAGTCTTTGGAAGCGGTAACGTCTGTCAAGTATCTGGGTGTGACTATTCGAAATGATCTCAAATGGAATGATCACATTACACAAGTAACGGGTAAGGCGAACTCTAGATTGCGGTTTATTGGTAGAATCCTGAAGCGATGCAGTCATTCAGCAAAGGAAATAGCTTACAATACGTTCGTTCGTCCAGTCTTAGAGTATTGTTCGTCTGTATGGGATCCTAACCAGTTGGGTCTGATTCAGAAGATTGAGAAGGTCCAAAGAAGAGCGGCAAGATTCGTGACTGGTACATTTAGCCATCGCGAGAGCGCTACAGATCTCATAGCAAGTTTGAAGAAGTGGGACACTCTTGCAGATAGACGGCGCACTAAACGGCTGCTCACTAAATTCCGAAATCCGATTTTCACCGAAGATGTAGAGCATACGTTATTACCACCAACTTTCAGGTCGCGCAAAGATCACCATTCAAAGATAAGTGAAATAAGAGCTCGTACTGAGGCGTCCAGACAGTCGTTTTTCCCTCGCGCGATCCGCGAGTGGAACAGAGCGGGGGGGGGGGGGGAATATGACTTTGGCGTGAATTTTTCCCTACGCCACACACCGCTTGGTGGCTAGCGGAGTGTAAATGTAGATGTAGATGTAGATTTTATCCATACGGTACTGTTTGCGCTCGGATTGTCATAACCCCCTCGATGGGTTTTATTGGGTCTTCCCCTTCTACAAGAGTCTCACTCACCAACCAAATGCCGGATGTCCCTGTACAGTGACGGCCAGGTGAGGTGAGCTCGTATCTTCTCCAAGATCTTGTACGGGCCTAAATTGCCACCCACCAACGAACTGTGGAATTAATAAAAGATGGAGGGGACTAACTCAAGAGGCAAGGAAATCCTGAATTCCCTGGGTTCGCCCACTCGTTTACACAATATTGCCCTCTCCAGTGAAAGCCCCGGCTCCTCCTTCCCAGTCAACGACTGCCTCCTAATCGTTCCCCACAACGGATCCTGCTCCTGCTTAATTTTAAGATCGGCAAATAATTGGGGCACTTCGCTGAGAACGGTACAAGCAAGACCATCGGAGCGATGGGCTCGGCTTCCCTCAATGGTATCTTTCTGCTCAGGCATGCGGCTGAGCCCTTCGGCTACTTGATTGTCGGGGCCTTTAATGTGGAGCACCTTAAAATGCAACGCCAAAATCCAGACCTGCCACCTCGCGATTCTATCGGTTTCCATGGATCTGGCCAGGAGTTAACACCTGATTATTGAGCTCTAAATAAAACTCCCTATATTCCAGATAGAATTGGAATTTTTCTAGGGCGAACACAGCAGCCAATGCCTCACATTCATACATGGAATATTTCAACTCGGGGCTGGACAGCCTCCTTGAAGCAAAAGCTTAATGCGTCTGTGACCTTGATTCTCCTAGAGGAGAACCGCAGCAATCTCTGCACTGGACGCGTCGGTCTGTACAATAAATCTCTTGCTGAAGTCGGGCACAGCCAACACCAGCGGGTTCGTGATGGCGGTCTTAATAGCTTCAAAGGCACACTGTTGGCTTTTGCTCCACACAAAATTTTCTACCTTCCTGCGCCAGTTATTAAGGGGGACAGCAAGCTGAGCAAACTTGGGAATGAATATGCGGAAATAGTTGGCCATTCCAAGAAATCTAGCTACGTCCTTTCTAGTTCTAGGTTCGGAAAACCACTTCAAGTGCTTCGTTCGCTCTTGGTCGATACTAATGCCACCCCCAGAAACCAGATGATCCAGACGTCTGGCGAGGAAAATCTTAGATGGCTTGACGGTTAACCCACCATCACGTAGCTTCAACAACACCTGTCTAAGATGGTAAAGGTGTTCCTCAAACTAAGCACTATAAATGACCACATCATCCAGCTAGTTAAATACGAAGAAAAATTTCAAATCTCCCAAGATATGATCCAGCAAACGAGAGAGGATAGCGATTCTGGTGGCCAACCCAACGGCACCCTACTGAACTCGTAGAGATTCCAGTTGGTGCAAAAGGCCGTGACATGCTTAGATTATTTGGTGACAGGGATTTGATAATAGGCTTGTGTTAGCAGTTAGCTAGAGCGCACGTGGCTGGCAAGATGTGGCTTCTGGGTGACTCCGGCTGTCCGGTAAGCGCCTCGAGAAGCCGTGTATAGTTAAATTGGTCGGAGGCAAGCCTTGCCGGCTCGCTTAAGCATTGGTAGCGACGAGTTGCAGGAAGAGCAGCAGACGCCGTGTGCAACCTGGTCAACGAGTTCTCGGCCTACTCTGCATGCTTAAATTTTACGGCACCTAGAAGACAGTTTTTACGGGCTGGGGGCAATAACAACCCAGCTTGGAATCCTGCAAGTCATGGCTCCTTCACATCTGTGTGGAGTAAGGTGTTGTTTTTTTACTTTTTTGGGTGCTTCGTACTGTATTAATACATTAGTGTTAATGTATCGAAACAGCATATTCAGACACTCTGGGATGATGATGGCATTGAAACAGAGGATGACATGCGTAAAGCTGAAATACTAAACACCTTTTTCCAAAGCTGTTTCACAGAGGAAGACCGCACTGCAGTTCCTTCTCTAAATCCTCGCACGAACAAAAAAAATGCCTGACATCGAAATAAGTGTCCAAGGAATAGAAAATCAACTGAAGTCACTCAACAGAGGAAAGTCCACTGCACCTGACGGGATACCAATTCGATTAGGTTCCAAATGATTGGAAAAGAGCACAGGTAGTCCCAGTTTTCAAGAAGGGTCGTCGAGCAGATGCGCAAAACTATAGGCCTATATCTCTGACATCGATCTGTTGTAGAATTTTAGAACATGTTTTTTGCTCGCGTATCATGTCATTTCTGGAAACCCAGAATGTACTCTGTAGGAATCAAAATGGATTCCGGAAACAGCGATCGTGTGAGACCCAACTCGCTTTATTAGTTCATGAGACCCAGAAAATAGTAGATACAGGCTCCCATGTAGATGCCATTTTCCTTGACTTCCGGAAGGCGTTCGATACAGTTCCGCACTGTTGCCTGATAAACAAAGTAAGAGCCTACGGAATATCAGACCAGCTGTGTGGCTGGATTGAAGAGTTTTTAGCAAACAGAACACAGCATGTTGTTCTCAATGGAGAGACGTATACAGACGTTAAAGTAGCCTCTGGCGTACCACAGGGGAGTGTTATGGGACCACTGCTTTTGACAAACATATATATGACCTAGTAGATAGTGTCGAAAGTTCCATGCGGCTTTTCGCGGATGATGCTGTAGTATACAGAGAAGTCACAGCATTAGAAAATTGCAGCGAAATGCAGGAAAATCTGCATCGGATGGGCACTTGGTGCAGGGAGCGGCAACTGACCGTTAATATAGACAAATGTAATGTATTGCGAATACATAGAAAGAAGGATCCTTTATTGTATGATTATATGATAGCGGAACAGACACTGGTAGCAGTCACTTCTGTAAAATATCTGGGAATATACGTACGGAACAATTTTAAGTGGAATGATCATATAAAATTAATTGTTGGTAAGGCGGGTGGCAGGTTGAGATTCATTGGGAGAGTCCTAAGAAAATGTAGTCCATCAACAAAGGAGGTGGCGTACAAAACACTAGTTCGACCTATACTTGAGTATTGCTCATCAGTGGGGGATCCGTACCAGGTCGGGTTGACAGAGGAAATAGAGAAGATCCAAAGAAGAGCGGTGCGTTTCGTCACAGGGTTATTTGGTAAGCGTGATAGCGTTACGGAAATGTTTAGCAAACTCAAGTGGCAGACTCTGCAAGAGAGGCGCTCTGCATAGCGGTGTAGCTTGCTGTCCAGGTTTCGAGAGGGTGGGTTTCTGGATGAGGTATCGAATATATTGTTTCCCCCTACTTATACCTCCCGAGGAGATCACGAATGTAAAATTAGAGAGATTCGAGCGCGCACGGAGGCTTTCCGGCAGTCGTTCTTCCCGCGAACCATACGCGACTGGAACAGGAAAGAGAGGTAATGACAATGGCACGTAAAGTGCCCTCCGCCACACACCGTTGGATGGGTTGCGGAGTATAAATTTAGATGTAGATTTGGAACTGGACATGTTATATTAACAAGCCTTCGAGTGATTGTGTGTAATTTGTTTTACTGGCCATATTCCATGCAAGTGTACGAGTATTCTCTATCATTAATTGACTTGGCGAAATTTAATTTGTAAATAATCTGAGTCGGGGGCAAAGCAGCCGTTGTAGATGAGTATACATTAGTCATTGCAACAGCAGGCGCCAATATTTCGTCTTTTAATTTACAAGTAATTTTAAGGCGTGTTAAGCTCGTAACTTGTATATGTAGTTGCTTCCATGATAAGTTAAAATTTCCTACATCTTAGGCTTTCTCGTCTGTAGCCTTAGCTGCGCCTATTACTGCTCCCTTGTAATGTGTGTTGGCAGGGTAACTTTGGCGGTGGACGACGTATTCCTGTTCCCTGGGCCCGGAGCTGGGACTTATTTTCTTTCTGCTGAGGCGGCACATCTGTCGTCGCACACGTCTTGGTTGGTCAACAGTTTGGTGCCCCTACCAGCTGCATCGTGGTGGCTCATGTTAAATAAAGTTGATCGTTTGATACCTGTCACGGCGGAGTGTCGCCAGTTAATTGGGCACTATTAATCTTCCTTATTTGGTGAATTCAGTAAGCTCATTAGGATTAAAAAGTGTTCTTCAAGACCGAAGTTCCCCCTCTCTGTAACTGCTCTTCAAATACTCGTTTACACCTTGAACCCTTTATGCTACTTCTGGAGGATGTTAAGTTTCAAGGCCTTTTGCTCATCAGTATGAACTGTTCAACCTTTCCTTTGATCCACAGTCATTAGCTAACTGCACTCATTGTGACACTTGCCTGCTTGTCCCTTGTTTGCTGTGATAGCCGCCTCCTGTAGCTCTCAGCTTATCTCGTATTTTGGGTAGTTGATGTTTATTTAAGGGGCGTTGCCAATGTTTCTGCTGGGGTATACGGGTTGGAAAAAAATGGTTCTGAGCACTATGGGACTTAACATCTGTGGTCATCAGTCCCCTAGAACTTAGAACTACTTAAACCTAACTAACCTAAGGACATCACACACATCCATGCGCGAGGCAGGATTCGAACCTGCGACCGTAGCAGTCTCGCGGTTCCGGACTGCGCGCCTAGAGCCGCTAGACCACCGCGGCCGGCTGTACGGGTTGGAAGTCACGTTTAAATTGCATGTCCTCCCAACTTATCTTGCATTTTGGGTAACTGCATATTTAGTTACGGATCACTGCCAATGTTATTGCTGGTGTGTACCAGTTGGGAGTCACATTTAAATTGTATTCCTTCCCAGCTTTGCTTATATTTTGGGGGATTGTGTGTTTTATTCCTTAAGGGATTTTTTATTAATGCTTATACATTGTTCACAATTTTCCGACAGCCACAATCGGTGGCGTGGCTTGTTATCTTCTCGGTATTTTGGGTAGGCGTTACCCAATACTGTAACGTGTCATCCATGCTTGGAATTGTTAGTACATTTATTGCCAGTCATTGTAATTCATTTTATTGATAAAGTTCAGTTTGTTGAAGCGCTTGTAGCCACGCCTAGTTGGTGTGACTCCTTACTTGTGTTCCGTGTTTCAAGCCCTGCTCTTAATAGTATAAACTGTTGAAGTTTGGTATTAATTAACTGAGCCTGTTCAAGTTCTTTAAAATGATTGTGAGCATTGTTATTCTTCCTACAAGGTTTTTTAAATTATAATTATAATATCATTGTTAAGCAATAACGAGTATTCTATGAAACAACAAATGAAGAAATATGTGGATCCACCTACAATGTGTTTTTCCTTAAAATTACCCCAGCCCTTATTGTGAGGTATCACTGTTGTATACTGTTCTTTTCGATGACGATCAGTTTCGCTTTATATAAGGTAAAAGTACCAAGCACAAGGTTCTGTCGTTGCGGTTGGTAATGGAAGTAAGACTGACAAGAACCAAGAGGGAATAATAAGACCGGAAGACCAAGAACGAAGTGCTCGGATTAAAAAGGGTGTAAGGAAGAGATGTAGCCTTTCGCCCTTGCTGTTCAATCTATACATCAAAGAAGCAATGATGGAAATAAAAGAAAGGTTCAAGAGTGTATTTAAAATTTAAGCTGAAAGAATATCAATGATACGACTCGCTGACGACATTGCTAACCCAGGTGGAAGTGAAGAAGAATTATAGGATCTGCTGAGTGGAATGAACTGTCTAATCAGAACAGAACATGGATTGAGAGTAAATAGAAAAAAGACGAAGTAATGAGAAGTAGCAGAAATGAGAACAGCGAGTAACTTTACATCAGAACAGATGATCACGAAGTAGATGAAGTTAAGAAATTCTGCTACCTAGTCGGCAAAATAGCCCATGACGGATCGAGCAAGGAAGACACAAAAAACATACTAGTTCTGGAAAAGAAGACATTCCTGGCCAACAGAAATTTGCTAGTGTCATACACAGACCTTAATTTGAGGATGGGATTTTGGCGAATATAAGCTTGGAGGACAGCATTGTATGGTAGTGAGGCGTGGACTGTGGGAAAAGCGGAAACAACTGAAAAGGCAATATTCTCTTTTCTCTGAGAGGTTTCGTACGCTATGCATATTTTTTGATTCAACTAAGGCGTTTGATAGTGTTGTACACAAAATATTGCTCCAGAATTTGGACAAATATGGAATACGGGGAGTAACTCACACCTGGTTCACCTCTTACTTTAAGAACAGACGGCAGAAGGTCATTATTCACCGTGCTGAGAATGGCTGTGATGTGGGGTCTGAGTGGGGTATGGACAAATGGGGGGCGCCTCAGGCATCAGTGTTGGGGTCACTCCTGTTCTTCATTTATATAAATGATATGCCCTCTACTATTATGGGTAACTCTAAAATATTGTTTGCTTTTGACACTAGCTTGGTAGTAAAGGATGTTGTGTACAACATTGGCTCTTTTTCAGATAGTGCAGTTCATGACATATGTTCATAGCTAGTAGAAAATAAACTAACGCTTAATCACAGTAAGACTCAGTTTTTTGCAGTTTCTAACACACAATTCATCAAAACCCGACGTTTTAACTTTACAGAATGAACATATGATTAGTGAAACTGAACAGTTCAAATTTCTAGGCGTTCAAATAGATAGTAAACTGTTGTGGAAAGCCCACTTTCAGGATCTCGTTCAAAGACTTAATGCTGCCATTTTTGCTATTCGAACGGTATCTGAAGTAAGTGATCATTCGACACGAAAATTAGTCTACTTTGCTTATTTTCATTCGGTTATGTCGTATGTTATTATATTTTGGGGTAACTCGTCCCATTCTGAAAGGATATTTGTGGCTCAGAAACGGGCGGTTCGGACAATAAGTGGTGTAAGTTCGCAAACCTCTTGTCCACTCCTGTTCACTGGTCTGGGTATTCTGAAATTGGCCTCTCAATATATACATTCTTTATTGTCGTTTCCTGTTAAAAATATCAGCTCCTTCCCGAAAGTTAGCAGCTTTCACTCAGTTAATACTAGGCAGAAATCCAATCTACATTTGGATCGCACTTCCTTAATTCTTGAGCAGAAATGTGTGCAGTATGCTGCTGCATCCATTTTCAATAAGCTACCACAAGACTTCAAAAACCGTAGCAGTAATCCACGTTCTTTCAAATGGAAACTGAAGAGTCTTCTCATGGGTCACTCCATCTAATCTGTTGAGGAGTTCATTAAAAAAATAAGTTGATTCCTATGTTATATTGATGACTGCATTTTCTTAAACGTATGACTTGACTTTATTGCATTCATAAACATTTTATTTTATGTGTTATTTTTATGTTGTAATTTCATGTACTGACACGTTTCATGATCTTGGAGATTTGCTCCTCAATTTGGTCCTAGGAACTAGACGTGTACATAGGTAAATACGAGTAAAAACAAAAGAAGAGAATCGAAGCATTCGAGATGTGGTGCTATAGAAGAAGTTTGAATATTAGGTGGACTGCTAACATAAGGAATGTGGAGGTTCTCTATAGATCGGAGAGTAAAGGTTTATGGCAAACATTGACAAGATGACAGCACAATATGGTAGGACTTCTGTTACGATATTGGGCAATGACTTCCTTGGTACTGGAGGGAGCTTTAGAGGGTAAAAACTGCAGAGGAAGACAGATATTGGAATACATACAGTAAATAATTGAGGATCTTGGCTGCAGTAGCTTCTCTGAGAGGAAGTCGTGGCGAGCCGCATGAAACCGACTGAAGGGAAAAAAATAACTTATCCCCAATATGTGTAAGAAACTATGTTGACATCTGATCATTTCTTTTAGTTGCAGGAGTGAAACAATAAATGCTCGGTTCTGAAACTGTTAGATTAGATTAAATGTACTTTTCGTTCCAATTGATCCAGAGTGAGGAGTTCAACCAGGATGTAAAAAATATCAAAAGATCAAGAATGCACAATAAACATTTAAAATGAAAAGTAAATACGAATATGTTAATGTACCCTCCACAGATCCGAAGCGGAATGATCGTAATGATTGTGGAATGACGCAAAAATTTTTTAAACGTGTTCTCGGTTATGAGGTAAGAAACAGTAAATGGAAGAGTCAGTTCACTTATTTACAACGATCACATTACTGCATTGAATTTGTACAGAAGTCAGATTGTACTAATATTGGCTTTGTTTCTACTTGGAAATTCGTCAATGCAATAGTAGGAACTGGCCACCTATAAAACCTTTAGGCTCCTCTAACTGAACTTTACTGGGAGTTAAATTTTTTATGGCTGCTAAGTTATTGAAAATATGTGTTCCTGAATGATGAACATCTTTTTTTACCACAGTAAATGACTTCAAATCTTTGTGAATGTTATTCTTATTTCTAGTATTGATCCCACGAACTGAACTGTTGGTTTGGAAAAAGAGATATTTTTAATGACAAATATCATTAAGGAATAAAGATACCTGGAAGTAGTAGTTAACATCCCATTTTCCCTAAACAGGCCTCTGCAGGATGTTCTTGAGTTTACACCACATATAATTCTTATTAGATGTTTTGTACCAGAAAACATTAGTATTGCGTAATGAGTTACCCCAAAAAATAATCCCATATGAAATTATGGAATGAAACTAAACATAGTATGTCACTTTCGTTTTAGTATCACCTATGTCTAACAATATTTGCATTGCAAAAACGGATTTGTGTACGCGATTTATCAGTTCTGTGGTATGCTCCTATCAGTCTATTTTATTTTCAAGCTCCAGTTCCAAAAATTTAACACTGCGCATTTCTTCCATGTGTTTGTCAGCATATTTTAGGCATATGCTGGTGGGAAACCTCTTACCAGTTCTTACCAGCATGTAGCGTGTTCTTTTAAAGTTTTGTAACGATTATTAATATCCATGAAAATTTCATTAACTGATCTTTCTAAGACTACACTTGATTTGCTGTTTGTTGCTTATTTTGTATCATGTGCAGACAAACTTGTCATCTGATAATGTAACTGATGAAAGACACTGATATACACAAGAAAAAGCAAGGGCCCTAAGATGGAACCTTATGGAATGCATATATAATTAGTTCCCAGTTGGATGATGCTTCAGCCATAGCTTTTTCCTAATGACACCCTTTGTTTCCTGTCAGTGATATAGCAACTGGACCAGATTGCAGCATTTCCTATTACACCATAAAGTTCTAATTTCCTTGTAAGGATATTTTCAAAAACCTTTGAGAGATTACAAAATATGCCAGTAATCTGTGATTTATTGACTAGTGAATTAAATACGTTTTCGCTGTATGTGTAGATAGTCGTCACAGCAGAACTCTTTAGAAATCCTAAGTAACACTTAGACAATATATTACTTGTTGTTATTGGTTAAGAAGCAGATTTTATATTATCTTTTCTAAAATTATTGAGAACGCTGGCAAAAGTGAAACTACATGGAAATTTGACGGTATTTCTTTATCTCATTTTTTTAAACAAAGGCTTAACTTCAGTATATTGCAACCATTCACGAAATGTTCCACTGATAATACTGTTTACATAGATAACTTAAGATTTTACTAAACTAAGAAGCACACTAATTAACTTTGTTGGTATTTTGCCATAACCTCCTGAAAATATCTTATTCTAAAGAGTATGTGAGGGACATTACTTCTTCTCGGGCATTGAAGGTCAGGTATTAATTTTAGTGAACTTATGTGTACTGTCTGGTCTGAAATACTCCATGACAGCATCCACTGAACCTGAAAACCCTATCTTTTCAGTAATAGTTATGAAACATTTGTTTAAAAAGTTTTGCAGCACCTCACACATCTACTACCAATGTATCGTTTACTCTTTACTTTATCTGCCCCTCTTCATGTCTGGTTCTACCAATCTCCTCCTTCACCGTATCCCGTATTGTCTTCATTTTGTTACTTTGTGTGATTATCTTGTTCTTATAATGTATTTGCTTTGACGTCCGAATTATTACCTTTAACGTTTTGCAGTATGTATTTTAATGTGCTGTAGCTTCAACATAAGAGCTGCTTCTGATTGACAGGCATGGTTTCCTTTTCGTTTTGCAAGATACCTTTATTCCTTCTGTAATCCCTCCCAATCATCACTCAACATCTGACGCGGTACACGCCCCTTATAAGCCCTAGCAGGTCTGGTAACGACACTAAACACTAGCAACACTAATGCATTCTGGTGTTCGTTCTACCTGTTACAGGCAATTGCAACTCCATAATCATTTACATACTCGCTAGTACATATACGAAGTTACACCACACCCAACAATTTCTTCTGAGTGTTTCACATTTTTGTAAGGCAATGTGTAAGTTAATTCTTCAACAAAATAACTGTGGTATCACAGCACGAATGCGAGGAGCGACCATACAGTGCAAGTGTATATATTCAAATTCGCAGTTCTGGAACTGTTGGGCATGCGGTACGCAGTGCGGACGAGGTTCGTCATACCGTCACTGGAACGACACTTATAGTTTACTTCCGTCCAGATCGCAGCTGTGGGGATGTGGACCACTAGCGGGGGTGTGTTGTATAACCGAGCGGCACACGTCACGAGGCGTGCAGACGGATGCCGGGGGCATCGCCCTTGGCCGTGCCTCACGCGACGAGAGCTCGTCTGCTGGCGCCACTGCTGTGCTAGTACCTCAGACAGTAGTGGAAAAGTACGGACGCCGTGCCGCACTGCCTGGCGCCAGTCGCCCTACTTTACGTGGCGCCACAGCTGTGCCGCAACTAAGACTGGCGGCTCTAAGCTGAGAGGTGCCGTGACGTATCTGGCTCAGCTGTCTGCTCCCTGCTGTGTCTCATTACCCACGATGTTGAGCCAGACCGTGTCTGAATGAGCGAGCAGGTGGTCCCAAAAGGGCGACGAAATAAGAACTTGAAGCGAGCTATTTACGAAAAACTCACACTATTTAAACGATGCACCAAATAAACAATTTTGAAGCTATGGCAATGAAATTTTGTATCATGCGTTACATGAAATTTATACATTTACTGTCAAGTTCTTTGGATTATATATATATATATATATATATATATATATATATATATATATATATATATATATATATATGGAATTTAAAAATTTTATTTTCAAAAAATTATCTATGAGTCCTTTTCTCAGAAACTGTTTAAGAGATTCTGCAAAATTTTCTGTGTTCAATCTCTTTGCATATAGTAAGCTTCTCTCATAAGGCTTTTTTAATATATCGAATAGGAGAATTTTAATAACTTTTTCATTATAATTACGATAGTATAATACAAAACTCATATAAAATTCCAAGCACATTTCGCCTATCTCAGCTTACACTCAGGATTTCAAAATCTGCTCTTGAGACAATAGTTATTGGGTTTATAGAGATAAATATACAAAATTGTATAATTCTACT
Source organism: Schistocerca nitens (assembly GCF_023898315.1). Taxonomy (NCBI): domain Eukaryota; kingdom Metazoa; phylum Arthropoda; class Insecta; order Orthoptera; family Acrididae; genus Schistocerca; species Schistocerca nitens. Next base: position 200,604,324 of record NC_064615.1, on the reverse strand, counting down.
CTAGATTCTGAGAAAAAGGGTGCATAAAGTATAAAAAATAATAATTTTCAGGAGATGCAATTTAAGGTTCAACATATCATTTCGTCTTACGTCACCTCTTCATATTGTCCCAGATCTGTACTCAGAGCCGTCTTTCCCTTCAAGGTTTCTCTTCTGGTTTCTTGTTTTCTGCCTTCACCAGGTCTTCAAATGACTTTTCAGCTGCAGGAAGGAGCTGCAATACCTTCATCTTCCCTAAGTTCCAGTCATTAAATACAAGCACTGCATCATAAATTGGAATTCTGACAACAATAGCAAATGAAACTCTGATTTTAAGGCATTGTTTCCATTTGACTGAATTTAGAGACTCTTCTGGATTCTGCGTTTTGCCATGAAGACACTTTTTCAGACGTTCAGAATCGACGAGAAGCCTGTATATGGACTTGACAACATCCAGGATACAATTTGGAAGCCTCTCCTTGTGAATGTAGAGGTTGTTATCCCTCTGAGGCTGTAGATATTTACACCAGCTAATGTGGCACGGATGATGAATGGGATGTACATCTGTTGATACCACATGGAAATATGTACCCCATACTGCACTTTTCATTGCCTTACACTGGACTGGTTCTGTCTGAGAGCCTTGCCATAATACACTTGAAGAGTGTCTGTCATCTCCTTTGTGAGTCTGTTGTGTCCACCAATGTCTCTTCCATCATCTAACTTTTTGTTTTTCAAATCACTGACAAGAATCGCAGATGGCCTATAAAACCAAAGAGTCTATATCACAGCTTTATAGATGTATCCCATGCAAGTTTGCCTGAAAGTAATCCACAAAATCGTTGTTTGCAGAGCTAGTATTGAAGTGTTGCTTCAAAACATGGACGTGAGAGGAAGGTCGTATAACACATTTAACTATTTTTCAGGCAGTTCGGATGCGATTTCATCATTGAAACTATGGGAACTAATCGTCCATCAGTTCTAGTAATGAATCAAAAATAAATTGAAAATTCATATTTTCGGTCAGTTTCATGATCGACCCCCTTAACGTTCGCTAATTACATATTAAATCTGTCACAAATAGCAACCCACTTCAAAATGATTTAGATAAGATACTTGTATATTGCTAAAAGTGGCAACTGAATCTAAAAACGTAGAAGTGTGAAGTCTTCCACATGAGTACTACAAAAAAAAAATTTAAATTTTGATTAATCGAAAAACAACCGCAAGTTTAAAGGTTGTCAGTTCTACTAAGTACGTAGGAATTACAGTTTCGAACAATTTAACTTTTTCAGATAGGGACTATTTTTTAATTCCCAGAACATTTAGAAGATTCAACTAACCAACTAAAAAGGCTCCCTACAAAACACTTGACCGTCCTCCTCTGGAGTATTGCTGCACTGTATGGGATACTCACCAAACACAATTGACTGATGACATCGAAAAAGTTCAAAGATGGGCAGCTCGTTTTGTTTTTTCGCGAAATAGAAGAGATATGATAAACCAATTGGGGCGACAAAAATTAAGACAACGGCGTTTTCTGTTGCGGTGAGATCTTTTCATGAAATTTCAATTATCAATTTTCTTCGAATGCGAAAATATTTTGTTGACTCCCAACAACATAGGGAAAAATGACCACTGTAATAAAACGAGAGATATCAGAGCCCGCACTGTGTTCGTTTCTCCCACGTGCTACTCAAGAATGGAACGGTCAAGAAATAGTCTGGAAGTGGGTCTATGTGCCCTCTGCCAAACACTCAACTGTAAATTGCAGGATAATCAAATGTTGACAACATGCTGAAAGGAGGTTGTCAGATGAACATCTGCAAAAGTAGAACAAGGGTAATGAATCTCTGTGGTGGATTAAAACTGTCAGGCAGGGTCGTGCGTCGCGCATGGATAGGTCAGTCGTAAGTGCACTTGCCCCAGTTTCACACCCGGTGTGGGATAGAGTTTTAATCTTTCAGGAAGTTTGAAATCGGCGCACACTCCGTTGCGGAGTGAAATTTGATTCTGTAAACCTGATGAAGTGTATTAAAATTATGTCGTGTGTGTTGAGGGAATTAAATTAAGAAATGAGGCTTAAAAGTAGGAGATGTGGTTTGCTGTTTGGGCAGTAAAATGAGTGATGATGGCAGAAGACGCGAGTATATAAAATGAAGACTGGCAATAGCAAGAAAAGCATTTCTGAAAAAGAAGAATTTGTAACATCGAATTGCAATTTAAGCGTTGGAGGTTATTTTCTGGTTGGCTTTGTCTGTAGTGTTACCTTGAACGGAAGTGAAACATAAACGACGGAAATGTTCAGACAAGAAGATACTATAGAAGCTCTTCAAACGCGGTGGTACCGAAGAATGTTTAGATTAGATGTGTAGATTGAGTAACTAATAAGTAAGGATTGAATCAAGCGGGAGAAAAAGGAAATCCATTACCTAATGTGACTAAAATAAGGTACAGTGGGTGGGTGGGAGAGTGTCACAGAGATAATGAAGAAACTGAACTGGAAGACTCTTGAAGATAGACGTAAACTATCCCGAGAAAGCGTGTTAACAAAGTTTCAAGAACCAGCTTTAAATGATGATTCTAGGAATATACTACAATACCTTACGTATTGCTCGCATAGGGATCGTGAGGATAAGACTTGAATAATTACTACACGCATAGAGGCATTCAAACAATCATTCTTCCTGCGCTCGATACGTGAATGGAACGGGAAGAAATCCTAATAACTGGTACATTGAGAGGTACCCTCTGCCATGCACCTCACCGTGGTGTGCAGAGTATAGATGCAGATATGGATGTAAATGTAGGTTGATGGGACACATTTTGAAGTATCAAAGAATAATTGGTTGGTAACTGAGGGAATTATGTAGGTTGAAAGTTGTAGAGGTAGACCGAAATTTTACTACTATGAGCAGAGCTCAGACGGATGTAGATGGCAGTTACGCTGATGAAGAGGTTACGACACGACTTACTATGAAGGAAAGCAATATCAAAATCGGGCTGAGAACCACAACAACAACAGCAAAATTTTCTCTCCTGACTCGATGTGTTCAACTCAGAGAAACATCTACTCCCAGCACCTTGAATTATTTGTCGGATGTATCCTAAACTATGCCTTCCCTGCGCAATGTTTGTCCTCCAGTGCTCGCTATATTACAATGAAAGTTATTCCCAGGCGGTCTATCATCCTGGTCCATCTTATTCTGATTTCCGCACCATCTAAATCGATAACCACTACATTATTTACCAGTCCATTTAATTTCCAGTAGCCTCCGGTAGCACGACACTTCAAACGCTCCGACTCCATTCTTTTACAGTTTTCCCACATTGATGATACACTGTCTGAATAAAACAGTCTAGATCACAATTTTTCTGATATCTTCGGTGACCCGTTGCTGCCATGCAGTGTCCGGCATTGCACCTGAAGTAATATCTAGGGCGTAGGCTCCGATCACTCTCTCTCTCACTCTCTCTCTCTCTCTCTCTCTCTCTCTCTCTGTGTGTGTGTGTAGTGAGTGAAGTGTTATGAAACAATGTGTGTATAGTGTGTGCAGTGAATGATAGTGAGATATGAATGAACAGTGTGACATTACATTATTTAATAAATTACTTGTAAAAAAGTATTGTATACCAGGAGTAAATCCAATGATTGTCTCTAATTAGAAGCCTGTAAATATATGTGTATACGAATTAGCTTATTTTAAATTGGTCTAAACTTGTAAATGGCATGTCCTATATCCTTGTAAATAGAGATGTACGGATGAATAAAGCTACTACTACTACTCGCACGCTCCCGACCGTTTCAAGGATTCTGAAAGGTGGCGTATTGGTTTATTATGAAGTGTGGAATCCAAATAAAAAATGGTTCAGATGGTTCAAATGGCGCTGAGCACTATGGGACTTAACGACTGAGGACATCAGTCCCATAGATTAGAACTACTTAAACTTAACTAACCTAAGGACATCAGACACATCCATGCCCGAGGCAGGATTCGAGCCTGTGACCGTAGAGGTCGCGCGGTTCAAGACTGAAGCGCCTAGAACCGCTCGGCCACATCGGCCGGCTAGTGTGGAGTTATCACCAAGTGTACACTACCGTAATTGTGCCAAGGCACATAGCGTTTATACGGATTGTCTTAAAACAGTTTATAATAACGATATATAGGTTCTACATTTGGTTGGCTCATATGTTCAAATGTAAGTTCAATCCACTGATGTACACTGTCTGAAAAAATAAAAACCGGTTGAGAATAAACATACAATTTTACAGCTGATGGTACAAATATGCTTCCTCAATATTTTTGATTTCCCTGATTGACACGGTTGATAAAGTACGGAAAATACATTCAGTACAAGGCGTCGCACTGTCGCTATGCCAAACATACGTTCGAGATTTCCTCAGTAGCTGCTTTCCAGGTAAATAGATTGCTCGTAGTGCGCCAACTGCATCGCCCCACGTTCACCAAACCGACACCTCTTGATTTTTGGTTGTTGGGATTCACCAAGGGAACAGTGGTTGTCCTACAATTACAGCGGCTTCTCTAGCAGAAATCAAAGCAACAATCTGCACGCAACTGAACAACTTGTACCTTCGCACATGCATGCCTGCAATACTTCAATTAAAATGTCTCCGCTGTACGAGACTATAATAATGGATGTACAAAGCGTGTTCGGTCAGAGGGATAGCCGCTCTGTCGCTCTGTGTTTAAAAAAAAAAAAAAGAGAAGCCTGAGTGAATGGATCAACGATGAAACTTGAACAAGCGTCATGGGAAGTCCGCCCCGAACAAATATTTGCAACTGCATACATTTCATAAACAATTTACACTTGATATCCTGCGGCGAGTTCGACAAGCAATCTATATCAAGTGTGATATGGGCCACATAAACAACGGAAGTCACGTGCAACCTGTTTAGCTATAAGGTAAAAATTCTTGGTGCAACTTAATAAAACGTATCTCCAAAACAATGTCTGTACATCATATGAATAAATCTATATAAATTTTCAAACTTTTTTAAGTCCTGTTAGAAACACACAATTTTTAGCCATTTCATTTGACTCTTCATTTGACTTTGAATAAATTCAGACTGAACAAAGATCGCTGTCAAGTGTAATGCAGAATGTACTGAAGCGATAGCCTAAGTTAGAGCACCGAGCGTTCCTTCCACCGCGTCACAGTTACGTAATTACATTCTCCAGAATAATACACGAGTGACAACGTAGTAATCGTTACGTCTGTCCCAGAGTATTCTGACAATCGAGAATTACGAAAAGACTTTTACACGAGATAACAAGTTGTTACAAGGAGACGGATGTGTAGTAGTCCAAGGTCCTCAATCCAGGTCAATGGAGGAATTTATAGCGCGCTGATAATAGCTCGTATTACTCGTAATAGCTCGCACATTGTCACTTTGGTAATAAAGATAATACTGTTGACAGCGAATCCTTGAATGACACACAGCTCAAACATCTCGGCGCTACAGAAGCAGTAATCTCAGAGAATTACCTTGATGTCTAGCGGAGATTGCATTCATCTCTTCTTTAAAATTACCGACCTTATTGTTCAAATTAAACAGCATGTAATTTTGCCAGTAAAAAGGCAGCTGATAGGATTCCGCTTTAAGATCCTCAAATGCTTAATTTGAATTATTGTATACGGAGCAGCTTAGTAACACCTATATACCTTTTGTTGTATCTGTGTGTATATTATTTTGATAATTACCACTTTACATACGTCTAAATACAAGTGAATAAACCGAAGTGACCCGAAATATATACATATTCGCGTTTAAAATATATTGTTTGACGTATTGGAACTTTCTACATTGAGATTATAAACAGTTCTGGCACTTTGTGATTTTCTGAGGCTTAGTAACATTGAATTTTCTCATGTTGAGAAATCAGAAGGAGCATTCTGGTTTTTCTTGGTAAAAACTTTCTAAAGCCAAGACCGTATACATATTTCTTTATTAACAGATAACAGGTTTCGGCAGACTTTGCTGTCATCTTCAAGTCTCTAACATAGCGCCTGTACATGGAATATGTCTCATATCATGAGTTATGACGTAATATTTGACATTACGAGAAACAGAAATGGAACTGTGCATTCACATATCTTCAAATATTTTACTATAAAATGTGTTCATTTTGAGTTGGACCTCACACCACATGTCTACATGACAACTTGGCGTGTGCTCCAACTCGAAATTTTTGAAGCTATGTAGAAAATGTGCAGTTTCATTTTTGTTCAAAAATGGTTCAAATGGCTCTGAGCACTATGGGACTCAACTGCTGAGGTTATTAGTCCCCTAGAACTTAGAACTAGTTAAACCTAACTAACCTAACGACATCACAAACATCCACGCCCGAGGCAGGATTCGAACCTGCGACCGTAGCGGTCTTGCGGTTCCAGACTGCAGCGCCTTTAACCGCACGGCCACTTCGGCCGGCTCATTTTTGTTCTTTCTAATCTCAAATTGAAACTTCTGTCTGAAATATTGCCTCATAACTCATGGTAAGAGATATTTTCCATGTATATGCACTATGTTACAGAGCTGAAGATGAAACCGGTTGACTGTAAATAAAGAAATTGTTATGCGAACTTGGCCTTCGACAGTTTTTACCAGGTATAATAACAGTCAAAATTTCTAATTATAAATATCGTAGGTGCTGTTCTACATCTATTCTTGTAGAGCTGTTTCTACGAAATTTGTAAGTAGAAATTTAAACTATAATTATGACACAGAAAAGGAAAAAAATACAAGAAATGTTTACAGCTTCAATGTACAAAGTCCAATATGTAAACAAAATAATCTAAACATAAGTACCTATATATTTCAGATCACTGATGACGCCTTTCAGCTAATAAAGGCGAAAAGCGTATGGCGCGAAAAATTAGTTTTAGTCGATTGAAATTGGATCCAAAGTGATATAATAGGAAGTGCAGTGGATTATTTTTTTAAAAAAAATAGTGGCTTCTCTGGATTATTTCACTATAGACGAAATAAACCCCATAATTAGGTATCTCGATCAGAATGACCTTCTCGACACCAACCACCAACCGAAAACATTGATCATGCGACACTGAGTTTACGCTTTTCTGACATGACATCCTGAAAGCCATGGATCAAGGAACTCAGGTAGACGACATATTCCTTGACTTTCGAAAAGCACTCGAAACGATGCCACACCAACGTTTATTAACCAAAGTACAATTTAACGGGCTATCATATTAACTTTGGGACTTAAGGATTTTTGGATACTAAGGACGCAGCATGTTTCCATGGATGAGACGTCATCGATAGAAGTAGAAATAACTGTGATAGAAATTTAAGAATTCAGGATCATTGTGAATATTTTTTCATGGAGCTGAGGTGTCTAAGTGTTTGGGAGGACTTCTTAATACCTGCTGTTATCCATCTGTGTTTGTGAGATGTTGATACAGACATGCATACTTTTGGAAATGCCTTTTCGAAGTTCAATTTAAACAATGTGGAGAATTTAGAGAATTTCATATTCATATTATTTTCCTTATACACTTCATCCCAGCTTTGTTTCTCTAGTTCTTTTGAAAAATCTTTTATTTTGATTTCTGATAGGTGTTGTTTGTAGGCTTGTAGTTTAGGGAACAATTCAATGCCTGATTTTATTGTTGTTTTTTGACAGAGATGGTCTGATACTCAGAGATCGTTTACAGCTACGTCACATTTTTCCCTGTCCATATTAGTGACCACATGGTCAATTACTGATGCAGTCATTGTAGTAACCCTTGTTGCAGTATTGACCAATGGGGACATGCCAAAACTTTGAAGGATGTTTATGAAGGTGCTGCTGGATTCATTTATGATCGTAGTATCGATGTTAATGTCCCCACACAGAATTATGTTGACCTATGTACTTGAGACTTTACCTAGAACTTCTGTTAATTTATTGAAAAAAGTGTCCACACTGGGAGATCTGCACACACACAAAATGATTAATTTCTTAGTGATATCAAGCCCTGTTAATTCAATAGCTGATATTTCACAGGGTTTGTCTTCACTTATTGTACTGAGGTCATGTTTTGATTTGAACTGTGTTCCTTTTCTGATATAAATGCATGACCCTTCACCCTTTGAAGTAGTTCTGCAGCAAGAGTTTGCCCTTTCATACAATGATAATACATTCATTGTGTACTTCTAGGACAACATGACGAAACCGCAGCGGGCAAATCTAAACCTGGAAAGACAGTAGAACAACAAGGGTGCAACTGCCCGGATTTTCAGCATTCTATTCATATTTTTCCTGCTACTAAAGCAGATAATATACAACAGGAACTTTCTATACTTACATATACATCTATACTCAGCAAGCCACCTGGTGGTGTGTGGCGGAGCGTACTTTGAGTACCACTGCCTCTTCTCCTTTTTCCTATGCTAGTCACGAATGGTTCGAGGGTAGAACTGTTGTTGGTAAACCTTTGTGTGAGCTCTCAGCTAACTGATTTTATGCTCAAGACCTTTTTGCGAGATATATGTAGGAGAAATCAATACATTGGTTGATTCTTCTAGTAATGTACGCTCTCGGACTCTTAACAGTAAACGACGCCGTGTCGCAGAATGCCCCCGTTGTAGCGCTGAGCACATCTGTGAAGATTTCGCGTTTACTGAATGGACCTGTAACGAAACTTGCTGCTCTTCTTTGGAACCTCTCTATTTCCTCTATCAATCATGTCTGGTGCGTATACTAAACAGACGAGCAACATTCAAGTATTAGTCCAACGAGGATATGGGTGGCTTACACTTGCTGAGGATTCTTCCAGTGAACCTCAGTCCGGCAACTGTCGTACTTGCTATTAGTTTTACGTGGTCGTTCCACTTTAAATCGCTCCGTACGCATATTTCAAGACGTTTAATGTATGAGACCGCCTGCAATCATGTAATAACACAACAACGGATCTTTCTGCATATCTATGTGGAATACGTCACATTAATTTATGTTGATGATCAGCTACCAGTGATCCTCTGTAGGTCTTCCCGCATTTCGCTACAATTTTGTAGCGTTGCAACTTCTCAGTATATAACAGTATCACCAGCGAAAACCCTTATGCAACTTCTGATGTTTCCCTCTATTTGATTTACACATATCGTAGAATGTAATTGTGCAATAAGGTTTGGAGAGAAATATGGAAACACCACGACAAATACACTACTGGCCATTACAATTGCTATACCAAGAAGAAATACAGTTGATAAACGGGTATTCATTGGACAAATATATTATACTAGAACTGACACGTGATTACATTTTCACGCAACTTGGGTGCATAGATCCTGAGAAATCAGTACCCAGAACAACCACCTCTGGCCGTAAAAATTGGCCTTGATACACCTGGGCATTGAGTCAAACAGAGCTTGGATGGCGTGTACAGGTACTGCTGCGCATGCAGCTTCAACACGATACCACAGTTCATCAAGGGCAGTGCCTGGCATATTGTGACGAGCCAGTTGCTCGGCCACCATTGACCAGACGTTTTCAGTTGGTGAGAGATCTGGAGAATATGCTGGCCAGGGTAGCAGTCGAAGATTTTCTGATTCCAGAAAGGCCCGTACAGGACCTGCAACATGCGATCGTGCATTATCCTGCTGAAATGTAGGGTTTCGCAGGGATCGAATGAAGGGTAGAGCCATGGGCCGTAACGCATCTGAAATGTAACGTCCACTGTTCAAAGTGCCGTCAGTGCGAACAAGAAGTGACCGAGACGTGTAACTAATGGCACCCCATACCATCACGCCGGGTGATACGCCAGTATGGCGATGACGAATACACGGTTCCAATGTGCGTTCACCACGATGTCGCCAAACACGGGTGAAACCATCATGATGCTGTAAAGAGAACCTGGATTCATCCGAAAAAATGACGTTTTGCCATTCGTGCACCCAGGTTCGTCGTTGAATACACCATCGCAGACGCTCCTGTCTGTGATGGAGCGTCAAGGGTAACCGGAGCCACGGTCTCCGAGCTGATAGCCCATGCTGCTGCAAATGTCGTCGAACTGTTCGTGCAGATGGTTGTTGTCTTGCTAACGTCCCCATCTGTTGACTCAGCGATCGAGACGTGGCTGCACGATCCGTTACAGCCATGCGGGTAAGATGCCTGTCATCTCGACTGCTAGTGATACGAGGCCGTTGGGATCCAGCACGGCGTTCCGTATTACCCTCCTGAACCCACTGATTGCATATTCTGCTAACAGTCATTGGCTCCCGACCAACGCGAGCAGCAATGTCGCGATACGATAAACCGCAATCGCGATAGGCTACAATCCGACCTTTATCAAAGTCGGAAACGTGATGGTACGCATTTCTCCTCCTTACACGAGGCGTCACAACAACATTTCACCAGGCAACGCCGGTCAACTGCCGTTTGTGTATGAGAAATCGGTTACCTCATGTCAGCACGTTGTATGTGTCGCTACCGGCGCCAACCTTGTGTGAATGCTCTGAAAAGCTAATCATTTGCATATCACAGCATCTTCTTCCTGTCGGTTAAATTACGCGTGTGTAGTACGTTATCTTCGTGGTGTAGCAATTTTAATGGCTAGTAGTGTAACAGTATCACCAGTGAAAACCCTTATGCAACTTCTGACGTTTTCCTCTAGTTCATTTACACATATAGTAGAATGTCATTATGCAACAAGGTTTGGAGAGAAATGTGGAAACACCGCGAGAGATACGTGATTCAACATAAATGCAGGTGCCGGCCAAGACTGCAGATTGCGCTGTCGTATTTGACCATGAACGGAACCTGTGCAATGTCATCAATACTTTGAAAATGTGAGTCGTGGTGAGAACGGTTTTCCGTGTAATTGTGAGAGGATAATGTCAGTGCTAAGTGAGTTCGAACATGGGAAAATAGTTGGTGCTCGTATGGTGGGCACTTGGGTACAGCCGTAACCAAGATAGCCAGAATGTTTGGTGTTTCAAGAGGCACCGTTTGGAAGATTTATATCGCATACGGGGAAAGCGGAAAACGAGCCCAGTAGCCTGTGAACATTTAGGTTGTATGGTGAAAGCAATGATTTGCAGTTACGTAGTCTCAGCACCACGAAATGTCGTAGTAACTGCATCAGTGCCAATTTACCATGTTTTCTGAAAGAAAAAGAATAAGAAATTCTAGTAAGCGACGCATGTGCGATGTAGCCCAGAATCATGTGCAACATCACTGCAAGAAGCCCACCACCCTATGAGAATTTTGACATGGAGGCAAATTCATGTGGCTGAAATCGGCAATACGAGAAAAAGAAATGGGTTAATGAATTCGCGAAATTCTGAGTGCAGTAGATAACCAGTATACTTTATCAGCAGAATAGTTACACAAGTGCATTATGGCGGCGGTGACTAAACATCGAATCAGAGTATCTCACATTCCTTCTAAATAAGACCTTACAATCACAAAAAAGAAAAAAAAAATACAGATCCTTTGGAAACTTCGTCATGAATGCGAAAAGCTGCTTGTAGGACATTTGAATTTACAGATGACTAACACAGAGAGAAGGGTTCAGATCACCATGTATCCAGTAAATAGAAACGCATATTAAAGAACTGATATTCTGAATGTGAAGAAAGACACCAGAAAACCGTACGACTTTACCCAACCTGACTTTTATCATATTTGCGAGTCATATGAAAGCTATTGCAGTGCTTTCTGCCGTCCAGTGTTCTCGTTAGCAACGCATGACTGAATGTCTGTGATCAAAAGAGTGACTTACACTCGGGCTACGGGCTGCTAGATTTGTTACCAGCAGGTTCAATCAACATGCAAGTATTACGGAGATGTTTCAGGGACTCAAATGGGATTCTCTGGAGGGAATGCGATGTTGTTTCCGGAAGGCACTATTGCTCAGATTTAGAGAACCCGTATTTGAACCCGACTGCAGAACGATTCTACTGCCGCCAACGTACATTTCGTTTAAGGACCATGATGATAAGATGCGAGAAATTATGGCTCGCGTGGAGGCTTTCAGGCAATCCTTTTTCCCTCGCTTTATTTGCGCGTGCAGCAGGAGAGAAAGTGACTAGCAGTAGTACGAGGTACCCTTCACCATGCACCGTACCGTGGTTTGCAGAGTGTGTATGCATGTGTAGATGCAGACAGTGAAATTTTTAACACTCAAGAAGTATAAGACAATTTTAAGAAGGGCAGATGTTCCAGATACAAAACTACAAGTTTTTCTGTTTGTTTCTGTAATTTGTGCAGATAATGCATGTGGACTAGAGGTGCCCAAACTCGTTCATCCTTGGAAAATAGTTCACTGGTGATCGCTCTTTTTTGGGAATCGTTCATTTTTACTAGTTCACCATTCATATGTGATCGGTATACTGTTCTCATGAAAAACTGAAAATTAGTAGCATAGGTGACTGAAGATTTTTTTATTCTTAACAGAATTTTCACACACTTGTATTTTTCGTGATTCTGCAAAATTTCTCGTTTAGCCAACTGTAGCGTTTTGTAGCTGATCGCAGTGAAACAATATGAGGTGGCGCACGAAAAACCGGCCCCGAGTACAGACTGCTCGCCAGTTACGCACTACTTGTTGACTGCTACGAGCGGAATAGATAAGCATGTAATAATTAGGCAGTGAAGAAATAACAAATAAGGTAATGCAAACAACAACTTCGAAACAATAGATGACGATTGGTAGGCGACAATGATCAGTCTAGCACTCGGGTCCGATTTTTCGTTCGCCACCCTATACCACTGAAATAATTTTGTAGAATTTATCATATTCTCTTTACAAAATGTGACGCCAGACACTCGATTATGGAACGCGGACTTCATTCGGTTGTAAGTCGGTTTGCCTTCCATAACAATGAACATGCTCTTTTGCCTTGGATCAAAGAAAGACGGAAAATGGCCACTCGTGTGTGCCTTGTCGACTTCCTTTGCATGTGTAATAACAAAAAAATTCTTGCCTTTTTACAAGTATTTCTTCTGCTGTTTATCGAAATAGTGAAGTAAGCTGATATGCCGTTTTGTTACCTGAAAAGATGTATGTATAACATACCACGTAATTTTATGTAATTTACGTAATTATAAAATACATTTTAATTACCTGTCATGGACGCTGAATAGAACAGGAAAAGAACCAGAAGTTCAGAGATCAAAAAAGTTTGAAACAGATTTAGAATGGGCATGCGCAGCGAACGAAACTAACTACTCTATACTGAACTAAGTCGGCATGGAACTGCGACGAGTGGCCACACGAAGAAGGACGAGTCCGGCCGAGCGAGACCGAGACAGATGGGAGCGGGACTGAGGCTGGAACGAGACCGGCCGACGTGCCGTTGGGGGAACGAGACCGACTGTGTCCCGTTCCCGGGAACCATAAGCAGAAAGCCGCGACCGAAGTGAACAATGAAAGCCCGTTCCTTAGAATTCGTTCATCGCTCGTTCCGTTCATCTTGATGAACATTTCCTTTGGACCCGTTAGTTCGCGAACGACCCATCTCTAATGTGAACATTGTTCATTGGCAGTATCCAGATTGTTTTTCTTACCTCGGTAACTTTAATTCACCGCTGAAGATGATTTACAACGATTTGTGATGTTTTCTTGTCAAGGTTCATTTGTAAGGCCTTAAATGCTGTTTCAGTCCTTCTACAGTGTCTTTGTTACATTGCAGATTTGATAATCTATCGATAAACTGGACAAGGAGTACATCATATGTAATTCTGGGTGGTATATAATTAAACCGCTGGTATTCTGAGTGCTGCAGTGTGGGTTGTATACATTGCAGGACGCTCGAACACCATAGGTATGTTCACTAATCGGTGCGCTAGTGCATAATACTGCAAAAAAATATAGTTCCACTTTCTGCCACCAGGTGAAAATATGGCGCTGTAAACAGACTGTGATGTAGTTCCAGAAAAAGGGGAGAAACGATCAAACATCTGATGACAGTGGTTCTGGCACATTTATTAGGATACGGCCACAAGTTACAACACGTGTTCAGTATGGTCTCTCGACTCGGCAACATGCTGCATCCACAATATGGCATGGTGGACAGTTGCTCTCAGCATATTCAGTGTAATCGGAGTGATAAGGCGTCGTGCGCTGTCCTTCTGTTGAGGAAGAGCCCAGATCTATCTCTGATAGACATTATCTTTCAGATATCCCTACAACCAGAAGTTTCAGGGATTTCGGTCGGAGATCTGGAAGGCTACACTTCTTGAAATTGCCTAGAAATGATGTAGTCGTTAGAGAAGATTTTCTCAAAGCAAATCTTTCACCTGGCAGGCGATACATGGTGTCGCTCAGTCTTAACATGAAAGTAGCGTGTGGACACAGTTGCGTCTTTGCAAAGTTGGAACCACATGTTGCACAAAGAGGTGCTTATAACGTGCAGATATCACTGTACACCTAAAAGGCCTAAGATGTGTCATCTCCTTTAAGAAAAACGGACATAGAATGAAGGAGATTATGGAACTACACAACACAGTCACAGATGTTCCTTTATGTGGTGGAGTAGAATCAGATATGCGACAGTTCTGCGCATTCAGTGCACCTTGCAGAGTAAGATGTATATCGTCCATCCAAAGAATATTCCCCAAACACATTCGTCCAGTTCCATGTTGTCAAAAAGCGAAGGGCAAAGTCACGGCGTTGTACCCTATCTTGAGGCTTCATTTGCTGCACGTTTTGAAATTATAGGGATACTAGTGTAAATTGCGCCACGAAAGCTTTTGAACTATTGACTGTGGTGTCACCGCCAGACACCACACTTGCTAGGTGGTAGTCTTTAAATCGGCCGCGGTCCGTTAGTATACGTCGGACCCGCGTGTCGCCACTATCAGTGATTGCAGACCGAGCGCCGCCACACGGCAGGTCTAGAGAGACTTCCTAGCACTTGCCCCAGTTGGACAACCGACTTTGCTAGCGATGATTCACTGATAAAATACGCTCTCATTTGCCGAGACGATAGTTAGCATAGCCTTCAGCTACGTCATTTGCTACGACCTAGCAAGGCGCCATTACCAGTTACTATTGATACTGTGAATCATGTACCGTCAAGAGCGACGTTCACCATTAATGGATTAAAGTTAAGTATTCCACCAGCTACGTCCGTTTTTTCTAAAGTCTAATTTCCTTGTCCTGTTCCAGACCTCACGCCAGCCTGCGTGAGCTAAAACACGTGCCTTTCGGCTTCCTCTAGTAACACGGTGTTGGCTCTCCTGCCAACCACAACATTGACCACAGGAGAGACAGTTACCATGACACACCTCGAACACTGGGAACAGAATATGAGGCGTGTGCTGCACGGTCGACTATAACTACAGCAACTTCATCAATAGCTGACCCGGGAATGACCCATCTCCCTCTCCATCTCCCTGGTGATACACATATACACATAATTCACCTGTTTATTCAAATTGCATTAACACATTCCTCAGCCACCTTATCAGCATGGGACCTCTTCACAGCTGTTTCAATAAGCGATATTTCTACAATGCAGATATGCTACCGCTGATGTTCTGAAAAATCAAGTTTACTAGCAGTGCTACTGAAATGTAGCCATTGAATTTCATATGGAAATTTCATTCTTCTTAACACTTTACATCAACAGTCACTTCACAAAATAAATCGACACACATTGCCAAGCAGAAAACAGTATACCAAGGTCAAATGAGGAGGCACTTCACATTCTGACTGCTTACAGCGCCATATTTTCATCTGGTGGCAGAAAGTGGAACTATTATTTTATTCAGCATACTCCGTGAGACCACCGATTAACGAACATACCTACAATGTTTCATCACTCTGGTGTATACAGCCTGCACTGCACAACTTGGACCACCATCAGTTTATATGTAACCATCTGGTATCTCTTTTCCTGATTCCCCTTGTTTGGTAGTCCATTCAATATTGTACTCACAGAGGACAGGGAGATCTTATTCGGTCTGATTTGGGGCTGACTTTCCCTAATCCTCCTAAATGGGTTCTGACTAGAGGCTAAATGGAAGGCTTACAGAGGAAATATCTTTTCCCATTACAGCCACTGTTTCCAAGAGCCATAGCAAAGAAGCTTCTTGAAGTCCTGCCAAAAGCGCTATAAGCAGTAGCAGGAATTGTGGAAGGATTTTTGGAACTTGTGAAATCGCGTAGCCTCTCAGTAGTCCTCATGGGGTGGGCTGCAGAAGTCGTGTGCAATCCAGGGCGGAGATAGTGCTTTAGTTGCGTATTTCTAAAGTTGGGGTAGGTGGTCCTCTGTGACCAACAAAGTTACTCAGAGCAATATGGCTCTTTGCTGCCTTTCGAGTCAGGTGTTGTAGATTGGTGAGGGTGGACTAGCTCAGAGCCGAGCTTGGTGACAGTGTTGATTAAAAGTGACAATACATTTCATTTGTTTCCATGCAAATGTGATAGTTGTCGCTGTATTAACTCGCTGCTTGCTCAGTCCGTTCGGTATGGGTGGTGGAAGCGAAAAACTTTAGTAACGCCTGGTAACGAACGCCCTGCACGACTGACGTGTTGTGCAGGTAGTATCAGAATGCGTTCAAGGCGGTTTGGGAGCCTATGGGCACTGCTGAGTGGAGTCTGGGGAAAGAGGAGATGGCAAGACAAGCAGAGGAGCAGATGTGTGCATTATACAGGGTGTTACAAAAAGGTACGGCCAAACTTTCAGGAAACATTCCTCACACACAAAGAAAGAAAATATGTTATGTGGACATGTGTCCGGAAACGCTTACTTTTCATGTTAGAGCTCATTTTATTACTTCTCTTCAAATCACATTAATCATGGAATGGAAACACACAGCAACACAACGTACCAGCGTGACTTCAAACACTGTTACAGGAAATATTCAAAATGTCCTCCGTTAGCGAGGATACATGCGTCCGCCCTCCGTCGCACGGAATCCCTGATGCGCTGATGCAGCCCTGGAGAATGGCGTATTGTATCACAGCCGTCCACAATACGAGCACGAAGAGTCTCTACATTTGGTACCGGGGTTGCGTAGACAAGAGCTTTCAAATGCCCCCATAAATGAAAGTCAAGAGGGTTGAGGTCAGGAGAGCGTGGAGGCCATGGAATTGGTCCGCCTCTACCAATCCATCGGTCACCGAATCTGTTACTGAGAAGCGTACGAACACTTTGACTGAAATGTGCAGGAGCTCCATCGTGCATGAAGGACATGTTGTGTCGTACTTGCAAAGGCACATGTTCTAGCAGCACAGGTAGAGTATCCCGTATGAAATCGTGATAACGTGCTCCATTGAGCGTAGGTGGAAGAACGAAACTAAAATGAGCTCTAACATGGGAATTAAGCGTTTCCGGACATATGACCACATGACATCTTTTCTTTATTTGTGTGTGAGCAATGTTTCCTGAAAGTTTGGCCGTACCTTTTTGTAACACCCTGCATAAGACAAATTCACGCATGGGCGAAGCCGCAGGTAAAACGCTAATATACACATATAAAAATTATTTAAATAAAGTGTATAATATCTTCAAAATGTTTAAAATCTATTAAGAAATTTCACACACACAAAGCGGAAAATAATTATTTTAATTTAAAATTTTGAATGTAATTCGTTTTTAAATCGGACTACGAACTATAAAATAATTTTTCCTAGTCCCATTATAGATTCCTAACCGATTGCAGATAGTCTTGAAAGTTTGTTGTTATCAATTTTTAATAGCTGTGGCAACACTTATATGATTTATTACGAAAATTGTGGGGCGAATGTAGTAGATAATCGTTAGGAGGTGAACTACTCACGCATCAATTGTGCACTGCATTCGAAATGCATATACCATGATCATATAAAATTGTTAAATTCTTTTTCAAGCTGCATTTTCCTAGCTTTTAGAATTCATTTCACAATTATCAGACGCCTGGCGATAACAGTTTAACTGGTTTTGAGAAAACATTTTATGTAAAGAAATATTCACGAATTAAGGGTCATGTGAACTATGAGCACTGCTGACTTCGATCCCACGAATAGTCGCATTTTTTAGAACTGACTTACCATGTTTGAGAGCCCATTTTCCGGTCTTTCTAATGAATATCTTGTCATTTGGGAAAAGTCTGCTTCAAAAATTTTTCCTATTCATATTCTGGAACGTTAGAATCTAAAAATGTATTTTTTTTTTCAAAACTCCAATTCGTGTGACTATTTCTCTGTTGGCGTTGAACTATCTGTTTCACTATTGTGGAGTTTATTGGCGAGATTTGCTGGTAGGCAGTGTACAGAACTGTTAACGGAGAAAATTTTCCTGTTCAGAGGTCGAATCTCCAAATCCTTCCTGAAAGTACACTATGTGATCAAAAGTATCCGGACACCTGGCTGAAAATAACTTACAAGTTCGTGGCGTCCTCCCTCGGTAATAATGGAATTCAATGCGTTGTTGGCCCAGCCTTAGCCTTGATGACAGCTTCCACTCACACAGGCATACGTTCAATCAGGTACTGGAAGGTTTCTTGGAGAATGGCAACCCATTCTTCACGGAGTGCTGCACTGGGGCGAGGTATCGATGTCGACCGGTGAGGCCTGTCACGAAGTCGGAGTTCCAAAACATCCCAAAGGTGTTCTATAGGATTCAGGTCAGGACTCTGTTCAGGCCAGTCCATTACAGGGATATTGTTGTTTGCGGAACTACTCCGATACAGGCCGTGCATTGTGAACAGATGCTCGATAGTGTTGAAAGATGCAATCGCCATCCCGGAATTTCACTGCAACAGTGGGAAGCAAGAAGGTGCTTAAAACATTAGTGTAGGCCTGTGCGGTGATAGTGCCACGCAAAACAAGGGGTGCAAGTCCCTCCATGAAAAACACGACGAAACTTTAACACCACCGCCTCCGAATTTTGCACTACACACGCTGGCAGATGACGTTCACCGGGCATTCACCATACCCACACGCTGCCATTGGATCGCCACATAGTGTGTGATTCATCACTCCACAGAACGTTTTTCCACTGTGTAATCGTCCAATGTTTACGCTCCTTACACAAAGCGAGGTGTCGATTGGCATTTACCGGCGTGATGTGTGACTTATGAGTAGCCGATTGGCCATGAAATCCAAGTTTCTCACCTACCGCCTAACTGTCATAGTACTTGCAGTGGATCCTGATGCAATTTGGAATTCCTGTGTGATGGTCTGGATACATGTCTGCCTATTACACATTACGACCCACTTCACCGGTCGGAGGTCTATCAGTCAACAGACGAGGTCTGCCTCTACGCTTTTGCGCTGTACGTGTCCCTTCACGTTGCCACTTCACCATCACATCGATAACGGTGGACCTAGGGATGTTTAGGAACGTGGAAATCTCGGGTACAGACGTGTGACACAAGTGACACCCAATCACCTGACCACGTTCGAAGTCCGTGAGTTCAGTGGTACGCCCCATTCTGCTCTCGCACAATGTCCAATGACTACTGAGGTCGCTGATATGGAGTATCTGGCAGTAGGTGGCAGCACAATGCACCTAACAAGAAAAACGTATGTTTTTTGGGTGTCCGGATACTTTTGATCACATAGTGTAGCTACATAGCTGCAGAGCTTTAAATTATTGACTTCGGAGTTCATGCCTCTCTCGCGAGTCAAAATGAGGCTGGCAATCGTTATTTAGGCTGACAGTGTATTAGAGAAAAGAATTAATCTGAGTTCGCCAATAGTAGGTGAATTCGTGCGGCGACCACGAGTTTAATTTCGCGCAACGCCACAGATGATCCGATGTGCAGACGAAACGGACTTTTCACAAGTTAGCCAACCCACAGTGAAGTTATAATTAGAATAGATTTGACTAGGTTTTGAAGTGTAGGCAACCTCAGTCTTCGGAGGTACGACAGACCATGGAATCGGCTTAACGCTAGGGACACTTCCCATAAATGACTTTCTGGTCGCCGACGGTAGAACCGACCCGTGGCTGTACAACAATCCAAACGGTGTTTCGTAAGCTAGTCTGTCACAGACGTCTCCGGCCTGTCGCAATAGTGCAGGAGTAGGTGAGGCTATCAGCGGCATCGTGATGGTGCTCTGCACATTCTTTATCTAAACGAAGAGGTGGCAGCAGCAGGAGAAACACGAAAGCAGCTAGAACTATCGCCAGAGACCGTTGAAAAATGCTAATGAGGCAAAAATGAGGCATACGATCTGACAAAAATAACATACCGACAGATGGAGTAAAACAAGTGGATCAATAATGTTAGCCATGAGACAAAATCAGACAAGGAACGTAAATTACAGACGCCGTTACTCTGCAGGTGAAATACAAATAAAAGCAAATCTATGCCCATGACTATATATGAAACTGTTTAAGCAACAAAAATCTCAAAACCAGTCGGTAAATTTTATTAGTCACTACGAGATATAGGTGCATCTTCAGACGACTCTCTTTGAGTTATCATAGCACTGCTTGAAACATGAAAAAGTGTTCTGTTTGCTATAATACCATTCCTTATGGAAATATAATTTCCTTCTCTGTCTGCCTATTAGATACAAATTTTGCAACTGATTTCAAACCAATTTTCCGATAAGCAAGAGATTTGAAATTTGTCATATAGTTCAGTATCGGCTGAAAATACAATATTAACTCTCTGTCTCGTTTGTCTGTTCAGTAGGGGTTGGGGGAACGCCCTGCAGGACTGGTGTGTCGTGTTGGCAGTATCGTAATGTGTTCGAGACGGTATGAGAGTGCACGGGCAGAGACAGGGGGAAGAAGGAGATGTGTGGAATGTACTTGATATACACGTACACGGGCGAGGCCGTACATAATAGCTAATATATGAGCAAATAATTATTTAAATAAAACTATAATCTCATCAAAATGTCTAAGGGTCAATGAGGTATTTCACAGACACAAGACTAAAAACCAGAAAATAATAATTTAAATAAAAACGAATTTTCATTTTAAAGCGTTTTTAAATGGGAATAAAAAATATAAAATATTTTCTCCTAGCCCCATACAGATACCTAATTTTGTATCCCGCCTGGATAGGCGGCGCGTGGGTCTGATCCTGTGAACTGCTTCTGTAATATAGGCCGAGAGTGAAGGAAGTGAGTAGGAGCAGGAGAGGTGAAGCACTTCGGTACTGCATGTAACTTTAACACTTTTAATAGAGTCAAAAACACAAGTAAATATCAATTGCATACATATCTTTGGCTAGGATGAGCACAAAGGTGTGAAGCCGTAGTCCATGTCTAATCCTGTGAAGCTAGGATGACTGTTCTGTATAATCTCAAAGCTAACAAATACTCGTTGCTGTCCAAGCTTTAACTGAACGTAACTAATACAAAGTCTCTGTAGCGAGCTAGCCCAATCGGTAGCAGAAGCGATATTTCCAGACCGTCTGCTCCTGATGAAAATGGGGGCAGAAATCAAGACGGCACTCCCTGAGCTCCACAGCGTCGGACAGATGGTTGGTTGGTTGGTTTTTGGGGGAAGAGACCAAACAGCGAGGTCATCTGTCTCATCGGATTAGGGAAGGAAGTCGGCCGTGCCCTTTCAGAGGAACCATCCCGGCATTTGCCTGGAGCGATTTAGGGAAATCACGGAAAACCTAAATCAGGATGGCCGGACGCGGGACGTCGGACAGAGCTCGGCGTAGTCTGTCTTCTCTCGTAGTGCCAACTTACGAGAGCGTGCACCTACGTTGTGGCATCGTAACTATCGACGTCACATCTAACATCATACAGGTTGTCCTGAAAATTTGTGCTTGTGAATTTTCAATACCTGTCACAATATTTGCATGATTTGTAACTAAAAACGTGGGCACATGCGGTATGTAATAGGTAGGAGGTGAGTTATCCATTTACCAATTACGTACAGCGTGTGTACCAACTTTTACCTCACAAATCTTGCAAGTATTGTCATAGGTATTAAAATTTCGCAAGCACAAGTATTCAGGACTGC
Organism: Schistocerca nitens; assembly: GCF_023898315.1. Taxonomy (NCBI): domain Eukaryota; kingdom Metazoa; phylum Arthropoda; class Insecta; order Orthoptera; family Acrididae; genus Schistocerca; species Schistocerca nitens. The sequence goes on along the minus strand of NC_064615.1, from coordinate 200,582,449 downwards.
CAGTGCAGGATTAGGAATCTATATAAGGCTAGGAAAGAGCACTGCGTACCAGTCCAATAGAAAAAAAAAACATGTTATGTTAAAAATTTATGCTATTTCAATAATTGTTCTTATTTCCTTCATTCATCACCACGATTAAATAGAACTACTAAATTCTTATAGACGCTTTGTTTTGTTAAATTTTATTATTTAGTCTATAATTTTCAGACTACTGGTGATAATAGTATAATTAGGAAACATTTTATCTAAGGAAATATACACGAATGCTATGTGAACCATGAACTCTTCAAACTTCGATCCGACGAATAACTGTTTGTTTCAACATTGACGTGCCTTGTTTAAAAGCCCTCACTCCCTTATTTCCAGAGAATATCTCATCACTTTGGAAAATTGTGTGATTCAAAAGATATTGGTATTCATATTCAAGAATATATGAATCTTAAGAGGTAATATTTTCACAATTCCGGTGCTATAGTTTTGCAGTTCCAATTTTTGGGTTTCTTAAAGTTAATACTCTTAGTAACAAAGTTGTTTGGAAAATTTCAGTTTATAAAATAACTCTCGCTGAGATTTTATAGCTCCAAGTGTGCGCCAAAAATTTCCTTATCATAAAATTGAATTATCATTTATATTAATTTAAGCACATTCAGCCATTTGTTAACCACAATAACGTCTGAACCTGTTGTGAATCTATATTCTGCACTTTTTCTGTCTTTTGAGTTAGTATCGAAAAGGCAGAGTCAGTGAAGATGGATCATTCAGTCAATACACGCACTGTATTAGTCGGATTGTTTATTTAGTTAGACGTCTCAGCGTCATTCAGTACGAGAACCTCTGTCAGCAATACATGGCAGCTAACGTTGAAAGAGCAAAGTTCCTCTGTTAATCTTTGCCACTTCTGAATTATTATTAGTCCACTCGTAGCTTAAGTAACCTACCTATCTGTACTGCTAAGTCCGTATAACATATTACAAGGCTCCTGAACAAGGATGAGACGCCAAAAAAGTATGTTAATCATCTTGTGGTAAATAGCAATAACATGATTGAACTGAAAAGTGAACTTGACAGTGTTGTGTCGAATCATTATTAACTGTTTGAAGTTTCTAATAACCATCATGAAGAAGATTGGCGAAGATGAAGATCTAATAGACTTAAGAGGCATCCAAAACAGGTCGATAATGTTACTAGCTCCCATGTTTACAACACCGTTAGACGGTTTGGAGCTTTGTAGAATTTACCTTATTTGGTGTTACGATGAATACGATCTTCATATATTCTCGATTAACAATTACGTTGTTCATTGGAGCTCTGTTATATTTATATGAAGGGGGATCTAAATCTCCTAAGGTTGTCGTGGCTATTAGCAGTAAATTTTTGAAACTTGTTACTGTTCGCTCTAGATGATTTAGCAGAAAGTCTTAACCGCCAAGTTAGTTTTAACGTCACAGACTTTACTAAGCACGGTCCAGTCGGACGTAATATGTACTCGCCATACCCAGACATCGCCTTTCTTTTCATAAGTCATCAATCTTTCGACTGATATGAAGCCACCCACCACTACTACGTGTTAATCTGTATATCTCTACAAATTTACTACAAACAATATTACGGACCCTTCCGTTATATGGGAATAGTTTTTTCTAATTTCTGCCTAGTATTAATTACTGCTTTTACTTCTTTTCGCACATTCTCTAGCTACTTTTTTCAACATTGTAAAGTACTGCTTCAGTTAATAACACCTTCTCTGGTTGTTCGACAGTTCACGATTCATCTTCAAATATTGCCTCGCTCCAGACGTTTCAGTAACTTTTTACTTACTTTCAGCCAGTTACGGGCAAAAATTGAGCTGTCTTGTTAAGTTTTTTGCTTGCTACTAACACAGTAAAATTCTTTCACCTTGTCTGAGGTCTGTTCTCTCACGACGGTATTTAGCGAGTCACTACTCTCCATTCTACAATTACTGATTAGTTTCAGTTTCGCTTTTCTTATATTCTCAACAGGCATTCGGCGCTAAGTGTGATATGTATTTTAATAGACAGATCTTGTACTGGTATCTGTTTCTCCTGCGATTTCATTCCTGTTAGATTACGTTATTCCACAAATTTTAGAATTCAAAGGTTGTAACATTTTCATAAACCACCACAATAGGCTTCGAAACCATTTTTCTTTCGCTATTTCAGGTTTAGATCTAGTCCATCCGATAGTGGAATATTGTGTGCCGGTTAGGCTCAACAATATTCACACCAGTCACATCGATGTCCAACTGAATCAAACTATGTGCCTTTTAACAGGCACAATATAGACCACCTCAACCTACTGACTACCAGTACTGAGCAATACAGCTCGTCCCCACCTGCGACGAGAGAAATCACTCATTACATAACTTCAAAAGATTAGGAACTACCCGCTTCTATAAATCCATCAAGACATACCGACAGTGAGGCTACCAAACTGCTCCCTTGACACACAAACTTAAAGAGTGCAACTATTTTGGATGAAAGTGGATTTGGCCTACGTGACCGATGGAAAGAAGAGTGGACCCGACAGGTCCCTGCGGCCTTCCGTAATATGCATTGTCTCATCAACACACCACCCGGATTCGACAAGCCTTTCAAACTCTGGTCTACCCTCAACAGAATGCGAAGAGGCTCTGGCAGATGTGCTGACTCGAATCGATGGGGAAATACGGCTTCTCTCAAGTCCGTCGTACACAAGTAGTTGAAGCTGCCCATTGACAGACAGCCTTCACTGGTGACCGATCCGAGTTCTTGCTTGCTACCGCAAAGGCGGTAGACTACAACAACCATATGGACGTTCAGCTGTAGCTGTGTTTGCTTGTATCTTGTGTCTGTAATTAAAGTTCCAGTTTTAAAACACTGTTGAAAGAGAATTACGTAAAATTTGAACAGCATGTTACTGACGCTTACCAACAGATTGCGCTGTAAACCTCTTAACGTAAATGGGGGTCAACTACAAATGACAGAGAAATCGCAATAGGACGGCTATGGTTTGTCTTGCACAGTACCTTTCGTGCTGTTCAATGTGCATGACTGCACAATTTCGGCAGTCAACAGCTGTGGCACTGTTAGTTAGGTACGTTCATCCACCAACACGAGATCGTACCACATCGTGTGGGAGAAATCGGATTTTAATTGTTCTGAGGCCTAAAACCGCATAAAAAGCAAAATGACATCGGTTTCTAACTGTCTTGAGAGTGGCGCGAGGAGTGTTCGACATGCTGTCCACCGTTTTCTGCCACAAGTTCAAGTAGAGAAGCAGCATGTTCCACAACAGATCGGAGTGTCTCGGGGATCACGTTCAGAATTAGATGCACAATGCGAGCCTTCAATCAGCTTCGTTCGTAGCTGGAACACTGAAACAACATCGTTCAGATAAACCCACAGCCAGAAGTCACACGGATTGAGATCAGGTAGTTTGGGCGGCCAGACCGTAGGGAAATGACGGCTGATAATTCTACCATTTCCGGAATCCTCTGCAGCAGCTACTTTACTGACTGTGAAATTTGCGAAGAAGCGCCAACTTGCACAAAAGTGGTCCTACCTACGCATCCACGCTGTTGAAGCGTTGGAATGACATTGGTACCCAAAAGTCTCTCGTAGCGTTTACCAGTGACGGTACAGGTAACAGGACCGGCAGGACTCATCTGCTTGAAAAGTCATCTTACAGAATGAAGTGGTAGCTTATATGGATTCAAAATGGTTCAAATGGCTCTGAGCACTATGGGACTTAACATCTGAGGTCATCAGTCCCCTAGAACTTAGAACTAATTAAACCTAACTAACCTAAGGACATCACACACATCCATGCCCGAGGCAGGATTCGAACCTGCGACCGTAGCGGTCGCGCGGTTCCAGACTGTAGCGCCTAGAACCGCATGGCCACTGTGGCCGGCGCTTATATGGATATGGTGTCTGTTCTTTCAGACATATCCATATACTCGTAAGAATATAGTTCTGGCAACACCGGCCATGACCTTCCTCTTCTGTGCGGATGCACACATATTACCCTAACTCTTACGGGACTTAGTAAGAATGTCTTCCACGAGTAATGAGTGTGTTGGGTAGGGACACCACGAATGTAGTGTGCGGACGTATAAGGTGAGAATGTGGGTCTCACGGGCGGCGTGCGCGAGATAGTCCCTGCAGTCGCACTATCATCTGTGCCCTCGGCGGCTAAGATGGATAGAGCGTCTGACATGTATGTAGGAGATCCCGGGTTCGAGTCCCGGTCGGGGCACACATTTTCTCCTGTCTCCGTTGATATTTATCAACGCCCGTCAGCATCTGAAGGTATCGATATATAATTCTAATTTCTTTGAAGTGGTAGCGGTTGACGTGCATACCAACCTTCCGTTGCCTAAATTCTGCGATTCTTAGAGATGAAAATGAGTTTCATTTGCCCACAGAATATTCCATGGCCACCCGTTGACCACTTCTATCGGAGGAAGAAATTACAGAGCGAACGTTTGTCCTGCAGGCAGCTCAGCAGCTAGCAACTGATGAGCATGGGTGATTTAGCACGCACAGCAGTGCAGGATGTTTGGCAGGATTTTACGCTCCGTGCTCACAGGTATGTCAAATTTTCGGGCAATTGCACACCACCGCCCGACCCTTCCTGCAATGCTGTGGCCGTACCCTTGACGGACATCGGATCAAAAAGAACCTGTCTTTTCGAATTTTCAGACTCGTTACAGACATCGGACCAATGCCTTTTTTTCATTACACTTGAGCGTACGGAACTTCTACAGGGCTGGCATACAGTCGTTGTTCTTGTAAAAGAGCTTTACCAGCAGTACGCGATCCTTGATGAAGACTGTAAGACTGTCATATTGGGCATCTCGGACGCAAACTGAGGAAGAACCGTGTTATGCGCGTCTGTTGGTATGCATGTTCCGACACTTAGAGCACCATCTATTGGTCAATTTTTTTTTTTGCTCAGTGACGTTTCCCGCTGCGTCACTAATATACTGTTGAAATATGACGTCATTCTGAGCAGTACTGTCTTTCTACAACGTTTTGAAGATGGAACTTTAATTATTGACAAACTTTATTTTCTTTAATTTTAACTTTTTTTCTTCTCTTTCTCTTTACATGATCTGTATGTTTCGTACACGTACTTAATGTTTGTATTGCAGACTATTTATATGTAATTAATTCATGTGATGTACTACGTCAGAAATACAAATAAATAAATAAAATATATACCCACGGAATGATTGCGTTATTACGAATGACACGTTTATCTCCCAGAGGGTTTGTCAAGCTTCCGCTGACCTTCCAACACCTAACAACGTGTCACTTCTCTTATCGGCAGTATACGACCTTAGCGAAGGGAAAGTTGCGAAAATAGTTCGATATTTTTATTTTCTGTTTACAAATACGGCAAAATCTGTTCTTAAGGCTACGGAAAGTATTCTCGTATCTGAGGAATTTTTAGGTTATCGGATCGGTTGTTTACAATTATTACGTAAGCCGCCTGCTGCTAGCGGGTGCGATTACAGGCGGACGGTAGTGGGTTATCTGTGCAGAGGACTGATATCTGGGACTCCTCTCTGATACGCCGATGTAGGTGTATCAACTAGGTCAGTAGTTCGAGTGTTACAGATCGAAGGTCCAGGCAGGGTGATCGATCAGCATCGCGTCATGTGCTATACAGTTGATTGATAGGTCTACAGTACCAACATTTTTCTTGGAAACTAGTTGAGATGAACGTACATTCACTGACAGCAGTAACTCGTGACTGTGTCTGAAACCGATTATCTACATCTACATCTATATTCACACTCCGCAAGCCACCTGACGGTGTGTGGCGGAGGGTACCCTGAGTACCTCTATCGGTTCTCCCTTCTATTCCAGTCTCGTCTTGTTCGTGGAAAGAAAGATTGTCGGTATGCCTCTGTGTAGGCTCTAATCTCTCTGATTTTATCCTCGTGGTATCTTCGCGAGATATACGTAGGAGAGAGTAACATACTGCTTGACTCCTCGGTGAAGGTATGTTCTCGAAGCTTCAACAAAAGCCCGTACCGAGCTACTGAGCGTCTCTCCTGCAGAGTCTTCCACTGGAGTTTATCTATCATCTCCGTAACGCTTTCGCGGTTACTAAATGGTCCTGTAACGAAACGCGCTGCTCTCCGTTGGATCTTCTCTATCTCTTCTATCAACCCTATCTGGTACGGATCCCACACTGGTAAGCAATATTCAAGCAGTGGGCGCACAAGTGTACTGTAACCTACTTCCTTTGTTATCGGATTCCATTTCCTTAGGTTTCTTCCAATGAATCTCAGTCTGGCATCTGCTTTACCGACGATCAACTTTACATGATCATTCCATTTTAAATCACTCCTAATGCGTACTCCCAGATAATTTATAGAATTAACTGTTTCCAGTTGTTGACCTGCTATATTGTAGCTACATGATAAAGGATCTTTCTTTCTATGTATTCGCAACACATTACACTTGTCTACATTGAGATTCAATTGCCATTCGCTGCACCATGCGTCAATTCGTTGCAGATCCTCCTGCATTTCAGTACAATTTTCCATTGTTACAACCTCTCGATATACCACAGTATCATCCGCAAAAAGCCTCAGTGAACTTCCGATGTCATCCACAAGGTCATTTATGTATATTGTGAATAGCAACGGTCCTACGACACTCCCCTGCGGCACACCTGAAATCACTCTTACTTCGGAAGACTTCTCTCCATTGAGAATGACATGCTGCGTTCTGTTATCTAGGAGCTCTTCAATCCAATCACACAATTGGTCTGATAGTCCATATGCTCTTACTTTGTTCATTAAACGACTGTGGGGAACTGTTTGGAACACCTTGCGGAAGTCAAGATACACGGCATCTACCTGTGAACCCGTGTCTATGGCCCTCTGAGTCTCGTGGACGAATAACGCGATCTGGGTTTCCCACGATCGTCTTTTTCGAAACCCGTGTTGATTCCTACAGAGTAGATTTCTAGTCTCCAGAAAAGTTATTATACTCGAACATAATACGTGTTCCAAAATTCTACAACTGATCGACGTTAGAGATATCGGTCTATAGTTCTGCACATCTGTTCGACGTCACTTCTCGAAAACGGGGATGACCTGTGACCTTTTCCAATCCTTTGGAATGCTACGCTCTTCTAGAGACCTACGGTACACCGCTGCAGGAAGGGGGGCAAGTTCCTTCCCGTACTCTGTGTAAAACCGAACTGGTATCATTGACAGACCTTGATACTTCTCTCCTGTCAGTTAAGATATTTTTTACGACCACTGTTCTTACGCCGTGTGACAAAGCTACGAGTGGTACACCATATCTTGTACAGACGTTGGTTAGTCAGCTTTGACACACCAAAAAATTGGGTAAATCATTTACGTTGGGGTCAACTCCTTTCTGCTACTACGTTACGTCTCAAGGTCACCCATGTTACACCGCTGTTTCTCTTCGCCCGACTAGCACATACGCTGATCACCCAAAACATTATCACCACTGCACGAAGCGACGTTGGCTGCCGCCTGATGGCGTTGCAGCTACGTGACGCGGTAACAAAAGTATGTAAGTGGAGCAGACACGGACGGGGGATCACCCTAGCGGAAATATGAGCTGCAAATGGAGAAATCCATTTGAGATAAGTTACTTTCACGAAAGTCATATAATTATTACTCACAGCCTGTAAACGAGTATCTCGAAGACGGCGAAGCAGCTTGAAAGTTCACGTGCTACTGTCGTGAGCATCTACAGGAAGAGGTACAAGAACAGTGAAACTACTACTTTTTTGCGTAATGTTTTTTTTTTTCAATGTGCCTGAGAGAAGGGTCAGGGGCAAAGAGGGCAGGGGTCGTCTTCCGAGGCCTAGCCTCAATGTCCCGTTCCCGCCCTCCCAGAGCCACGGAAAGGAAACGGGTTCGATAGGATCTGGATCTAATTCACTTATTTATAAGTATACATCTATATATATTTCCCACGTATTTATTTGGTTTTATATATACATACACACATACACACACACACACACACACACACACACACACACACACACACACACACACACAACGGGATCCTACTACCGCCACCAGAAGATTCCGAGTCGTCTTCGCGTAATGAATGTAAGGGGGATTCCCTCTAAAACGTTTGCTTCTGAAGATCAATCGTGTGTCGCGAATCATTTTTAAGTGTGCCTTCTAGTACTCGGAACGCCCCAATGGGCAGGAGGATCCTCGAATAATGCGCCTAAATAGTTTGATAGTCGTGTGCGGTACAATGCATGATGGCGGAACGCCTCATGAGTCGTTGTCAGGTGGACCCACAAATACAGAGCGTTTTCGGGAGCGGCTTGCAAAATGTAATATAGCACCATGCCTTTCGGCCAGTTGACGGCGTTCGTTCTTGCAGTGGGAATGTAAGTGGTATCTGGGTGTAGGAGTTCGTCTGGCGTGACAGACTTTGGCTGTCGTCGCAACAGGAGCGCCAGCATACGCTGTACACGATCCCAGCATCTGCCTGTCACAGCACATGTCAGGCAGTGCGCGTCCGAATCGACGACTGCACAGTGCGGACACAAAGGGTCATCGGTGAGATGGAAGGAATGGAGGCGCTGGCGTGTGACTAATTTGCCGTTCACCACCATATACCACAAGGAACGAGCGTGCTTGCGCAGGTATGAGGTGTGGACGGCTCGCCACACCCTGGTCCAGTGGGTGGGTGGATGTTGTTGTTCGACGTTGTTACGGGGTTGTCGTGCCTGACAGATGCGGTAGTAATCTCTCGTGCTCGGCGCCCTCGTCGCCGGAAGATCCTCGGTCATGTAATTCAGTTCGACCAGGAAATCGCGGATGTGGGCAAGAATCGGAGCTATGTGGTCCACGGCGACCGGTGGACGAAGATCTCGCGGTGCGACTATCTGTACCAGCGTCCCCGTCAAACTGCTGTTGGTCGCGGTCCATGCGAGCCGCATCGTCCGTAGGTTCAATGCCCGCGCGCGGTTGTGGACGTGATTCAACGCCAGGCCCCCTCCCAGTGGAAGCCTCGTTAAAGTAGTGTAGCGAACTTTGAATATATGGCCTGCACTCACAAATTGTCCGTACGCCGCCTGGAAACTGCGGGCCGTGGCGGCTGTTAACGGTAAAATGTGCACAAAATAATTAAATTTGGACGCTAGGCTCTGAATGGTTGGACGTCCACGACTCTTCACACAACGTGGGGCTCGGAGGTTGTCTGCTCTGTTTGCGATCCTTGGCATCTCTGCAGAAAGAGCACAATGCTGGTGCACCCACAAATGTTTCGGAGCATCCTGTTCATCGTACGTTGTCGAACATGAAGCTCCACAACAGACCACCCCTAGGTGTTCACATGATGACCCAACGACATCATTAGTTACGATTGCAGTGGGGACGAGACCATCGAGAATCGACAGTCGATCACTGGAAACGTGTCGGCTCTTCGGGAAAATCACATTTCTGCTACACTAGGTCGCTTGTCTTCTCTACAGACGCCGTCATTGAAGTGCACGGCGGCTCGAAACGTGCAGTGCGCCACGGGTGCATGCTGGTGTGAGCAGTATTGTGCTACGGGAGACATTCTCCTGCACTTGCATGCGATCTGTGGTAGTAATCGAAAACACGCTGACAGCTGCGAACCATCTACATCCCTTCATGCTTGATGTCTACACCGACGGCGATGTCATCTTTCATCAGTATAATTTTCAGTGTCTCGGAACCAGAACCTTGCCACGATCATTGGAGAAGCATTGTAGTGAACTCCCGTTGCTGCCTCGGTGACCAAATTCGCCTGATGTAAATCCTATGGAATCCCTCTGGGTCGCTATCGGGCGCCATCACTGCTTATGCAAATCGCAGGCCCGTTATTTACGCGAATAACATGACCTGCCCGTAGACGTGCAATGGCACATACCTTGACAAACTACTAGTAAACTGTCGGATCACTGATACGCAGAATTAGTGACGTATCTCGTCCCAATGACGGACAAACAAGCTATTAACCAGGTGGTGATTAATATATTATCCAGTGAGCTAATACTCAGTAATACTGAACCCTAAATTTTCACATATTGCAAAGAGGGCAGTGTTAAGGTTTTTCACGTAATTAGAAGCCCGATGAGGAAACTGACAGGGGTCAGGGTGACGAACATTTCTCGCCAATATATGAAGATGGTATCCTTTCAGACATGTCCGAAAGAACAGATACCATCTTCATATACAGTTAAGGCTAACCGGCCATTGACCTTCTTCTCCTGTTCTGGATGCACACGCATTGCCTGAACTCTTGAGGGACTCGGTAAGATTGTCTGCCGTGAGTAATGAGTGTAATGGGCAGAGGCACTACGAATGTAGTTTGTGGACATTAAGCGCGGACTGCCGTGCTAAGGGGCCCGGGTTCGATTCCCGGCTGGGTCGGGGTTTTTCTCCTCTCAGGGACTGGGTGTTGTGTTGTCTTCGTCATCATTTCACGCCCACGCCGGCACGGTAGCTCAGCGTGTTCTGTCACAGGGTTAGCTATCCTCTGTAATAAAAAAACTGAGTGAACGGATCAACGAAGAACCTGAACGAGTGTCATCGGACATCCTCCCCGAACAAATTCAATGAACACTATCGAACAAAAATGAGATCAAGTAAAAAAAAAGATGGATAGAACGTCTGCCATGTAAGCAGGAGAACCCGGGTTCGAGTCCCGGTCGGGCCACATATTTTCAACTGTCTCCGTAGATATATATTAACGCCTGTCGACAGCTTAGGGTCTTGATTTAATTATCATTTCATTTCTCCCCAAGGTGCTTCACATCAACCAGCGTCTAAAAATATAGATTACAAATGTGATGAGTGGTCAAACAGCTTAAAATTTAACTGAAAACCGTCTGGATCATTATAGCATCGCCACTGCACGTTTTGCACTTCGTGCAATGTTCTGACTCATTACATTCACTTGGAGAGCGACAAAAAATGACTATATGCCTCTGTGAGCTCTCGTATGTTTTAGCTTCTGGTCATGAACACTACGCTAGATTCATTGGTGGCAAAGGACCATCGCGCACCCTTCTTTGAATACAGATTCCCAACAAGGGTTTGCGTGAACAACATTGCTACTCTTTCACAGATTTTCGTTTAGGTTGCCCAAGAAACTCTACTACATTTTGATAAGGCCGGCACCGACCCTTATAATCCTAGCAGCGTGTTCGATGTTTGTTAGCTGTCTTTCCAAACACTGGAGCAATACTCTAGAATTCAGATATCAAAGTGTTCATCACCTTTTATATTAAAGACTTTACATGTTCGTCTAACTGCATATTGTTTATTAATATTTTCCCTAAAAATACAGGGTTTTTATAAATTAGTTATAGCCTTAGTACTGTGAAAAGGGTAAATAAATTACAGAAATGTTTCATACAGCAATGAATGCATCATTGAATTTCATTCCAGTCTAACGCTGTTAATTTCCAACGTGCCCGCTAGGGAGCGAGTTATTCCAGCAGTCACCAGGAGTCGTATAACGGTACGCAGCGTGCGCAGTGTTGTTTACGTTTCATGAATCCAAACCCGCTAGTACAGTCCAGAGACAATTCAGGACTAAATGTCGCAAGTCAGCATCTGAAAAACAGACTGTTATTAAATATATTAATTGGTACGATCGTTCCACCGAAAGTGCATGTGTATCACCTAGGACGCCGTGCCAGGGTCGGTCAGCAGTCTCTGACGCAGCGATTGAAGAAGTTCGGCTGCCTTACATCACTAGTTCGTATAAATGAATGAGACGTGTCAGCATAGAATTGAATATATCTAGTGTTATAGTGTGGAATGTGTTACGAAAAGCCTCTCATTCAAACCCTACAAATGGGACTGTTGCAAGCTTTAAGAGAAAGTGACAAAGAAAAACGAGCTGAATTTGTATAGAAGTGTTTCACAAAATGCAGAGTGAAGCTGTGTTAGTAAAATTTTGTTCAGTGACGGAGCCACCGTCCATACCTGCGGTAATGCTAACCAGCATAATGTCCAGATATGGAGTGAGCAATAACCACGTCACGTAGTAGAACATGCATGGGACTCGTCTAAGGTAAATGTTTTTTGTTCTGTAAGCTGTAACAAAATTTACGTTCCTTCCTTTTTTGCCGTGTCAACTATAACTGGACATGCTTGAACATTATCTAGTGCCTCACTTACAACAGGCTATGACCACAGAATTTATTTTCCAGCAAGATGGCACGCTGCTACATTATTATCGTGACATTCTCGCGTGTCTCTCTAGGAATGTGCCAACTTTGATTGGACGTGCTCGAACAATAGCCTGCCCACCACGTAGTAATAGACGGAAAGTCATCTTGTAAAACAGAAGTAATATCCGGCGTTCCCCAAGGAAGTGTTATAGGCCCTCTATTGTTCCTGATCTACTGTATATTAACGAGATAGGAGACAATCTGAGTAGACGTCTTAGATTGTTTACAGATGATGCTGTCATTTACCGTCTTGTAAAGTCATCAGATGATCAAAACGACTTGCAAAATGATATTTTTATGGTGCGAAAAGTGGCAATTGACCCTGACTAAAGAAAAGTGCGAAGTTATTCACATAAGTACTAAAAGAAATCAACTAAATTTCGATTACGCTATAAGTCACACAAATCTGAGGGCTGTAAATTCAACTAAATACTTACGGATTACAATTACAAATAACCTAAATTGGAAAGATCACATAGATAATATTGTGGGTAGAGCAAACCAAACACTGCGATTCATTGGTAGAACACTTAGAAGGTGCAACAGGTCTACCAAAGACACTGCTTACACTACGCTTGTCCGCCCAATTCTGGGCGGTGTGGGATTCGCATCAGGTGGGACTGACGGATGACATCGAAAAAGTACAAAGAAGGGCAGCTCGTTTTGTATTATTGCGAAATAGGGGAGATAGTGTCACAGACATGATACGTGAATTGGAGTGGCAATCATTAAAACAAAGGCGTTTTTCGTTGCGACGAGATCTTCTCATGAAATTTCAATCACCAGTTTTCTCCCTGATTGCGCAAACATTTTGTTGGCACCCACCTACATAGGGAGAATTGATCATCACGAGAAGATAAGAGAAATCAAGGTTCGCACGGAAAAATTTAAGTGCTCGTTTTTCCTGCGTGCCGTTCCAGAGTGGAACGGTAGAGAGACAGCATGAAGGTGGTTCATTGAACCGTCTGCCAGGCACATTATTGTCAATGGCAGAGTAATCACGTAGATGTAAATCACCTAATTTAATCCCAGTGGGTTTCTTTGTCCCTCTGCTACCGGCCAGTGTGGCCGAGCAGTTCTAGGCGCTTCAGTCTGGAACCGCGCGACCGCTACGGTCGCAGGTTCGAATCCTGCCTCGGGCATGGATGTGTGTGATGTCCTTAGGTTAGTTAGGTTTAAGTAGTTCTAAGTTCTAGGGGACTGATGACCTCAGATGTTAAGTCCCATAGTGCTCAGAGCCATTTGAACCATTTGTCCCTCTGCTAGCGGGAAATGTCGACAAGCTGCGACATCGGATAACACAAGCAGTTGCCACCATACATGAAGACTTCTGCATAGGATTTGGCAGGAAACTAATAACAGATGGGATATTTGTCGTGTTACAAAAGTCAGCCACACCGAACATTTGTAAATAAAACTTGAATACACTCCTGGAAATTGAAATAAGAACACCGTGAATTCATTGTCCCAGGAAGGGGAAACTTTATTGACACATTCCTGGGGTCAGATACATCACATGATCACACTGACAGAACCACAGGCACATAGACACAGGCAACAGAGCATGCACAATGTCGGCACTAGTACAGTGTATATCCACCTTTCGCAGCAATGCAGGCTGCTATTCTCCCATGGAGACGATCGTAGAGATGCTGGATGTAGTCCTGTGGAACGGCTTGCCATGTCATTTCCACCTGGCGCCTCAGTTGGACCAGCGTTCGTGCTGGACGTGCAGACCGCGTGAGACGACGCTTCATCCAGTCCCAAACATGCTCAATGGGGGACAGATCCGGAGATCTTGCTGGCCAGGGTAGTTGACTTACACCTTCTAGAGCACGTTGGGTGGCACGGGATACATGCGGACGTGCATTGTCCTGTTGGAACAGCAAGTTCCCTTGCCGGTCTAGGAATGGTAGAACGATGGGTTCGATGACGGTTTGGATGTACCGCGCACTATTCAGTGTCCCCTCGACGATCACCAGTGGTGTACGGCCAGTGTAGGAGATCGCTCCCCACACCATGATGCCGGGTGTTGGCCCTGTGTGCCTCGGTCGTATGCAGTCCTGATTGTGGCGCTCACCTGCACGGCGCCAAACACGCATACGACCATCATTGGCACCAAGGCAGAAGCGACTCTCATCGCTGAAGACGACACGTCTCCATTCGTCCCTCCATTCACGCCTGTCGCGACACCACTGGAGGCGGGCTGCACGATGTTGGGGCGTGAGCGGAAGACGGCCTAACGGTGTGCGGGACCGTAGCCCAGCTTCATGGAGACGGTTGCGAATGGTCCTCGCCGATACCCCAGGAGCAACAGTGTCCCTAATTTGCTGGGAAGTGGCGGTGCGGTCCCCTACGGCACTGCGTAGGATCCTACGGCCTTGGCGTCCATCCGTGCGTCGCTGCGGTCCGGTCCCAGGTCGACGGGCACGTGCACCTTCCGCCGACCACTGGCGACAACATCGATGTACTGTGGAGACCTCACGCCCCACGTGTTGAGCAATTCGGCGGTACGTCCACCCGGCCTCCCGCATGCCCACTATACGCCCTCGCTCAAAGTCCGTCAACTGCACATACGGTTCACGTCCACGCTGTCGCGGCATGCTACCAGTGTTAAAGACTGCGATGGAGCTCCGTATGCCACGGCAAACTGGCTGACACTGACGGCGGCGGTGCACAAATGCTGCGCAGCTAGCGCCATTCGACGGCCAACACCGCGGTTCCTGGTGTGTCCGCTGAGCCGTGCGTGTGATCATTGCTTGTACAGCCCTCTCGCAGTGTCCGGAGCAAGTATGGTGGGTCTGACACACCGGTGTCAATGTGTTCTTTTTTCCATTTCCAGGAGTGTATATACTGCAGTCAGTGATGTATCAAACATTTCTGTGAGTTATTTACCTTTTTCACAATTAAACGTTACTTTTGTGTAATTAATTTCTAAACACCTTGTACTGTTGTTGTTGTTGTTGTTTTAGTTGTGGTCTTCAGTCCTGAGACTGGTTTGATGCAGCTCTCCATGCTACTCTATCCTGTGCAAGCTTCTTCATCTCCCAGTACCTACTGCAACCTACATCCTTCTGAATCTGCTTAGTGTATTGATCTCTTGGTCTCCCTCTACGATTTTTACCCTCCACGCTGCCCTCCAATGCTAAATTTGTGATCCCTTGATGCCTCAAAACATGTCCTACCAACCGATCCCTTCTTCTAGTCAAGTTGTGCCACAAACTTCTCTTCTCCCCAATCCTATTCAATACCTCCTCACTAGTTACGTGATCTACCCACCTTATCTTCAGCATTCTTCTGTAGCAGCACATTTCGAAAGCCTCTATTCTCTTCTTGTCCAAACTGGTTATCGTCCATGTTTCACTTCCATACCTGGCTACACTCCATACAAATACTTTCAGAAACGACTTCCTGACACTTAAATCTATACTCGATGTTAACAAATTTCTCTTCTTCAGAAACGATTTCTTTGCCATTGCCAGTCTACATTTTATATCCTCTCTACTTCGACCATCATCAGTTATTTTGCTCCCTAAATAGCAAAACTCCTTTACTACTTTAAGTGTCTCATTTCCTAATCTAATCCCCTCAGCATCACCCGATTTAATTTGACTACATTCCATTATCCTCGTTTTGCTTTTGTTGATGTTCATCTTATATCCTCCTTTCAAGACACTGTCCATTCCGTTCAACTGCTCTTCCAAGTCCTTTGCTGTCTCTGACAGAATTACAATGTCATCGGCGAACCTCAAAGTTTTTACTTCTTCTCCATGAATTTTAATACCTACTCCGAATTTTTCTTTTGTTTCCTTTACTGCGTGACGTGTGTGTAAACATATGGTGAAACATACCTCAGGAAACCAACGGAGGACTTCTCGGATCTATTAGGCAGAATTACTACCACCGTTCCAAACGTGGACCAACGCCCTCTTAAGTATGTGGTGTCGCGCGGGGTTAGCCGAGCGGTCTTAGGCGCTGCAGTCATGGACTGTGCGGCTGGTCCCGGCGGAGGTTCAAGTCCTCCCTCGGGCATGGGTGTGTGTTTGTCCTTGGGATAATTTAGGTTAAGTAGTGCGTAAGCTTAGGGTCTGATGACATTAGCAGTTAAGTCCCATAAGATTTCACACACATCTGAACATTTTTTTAAAGTATGTGGTCATAATTCTTTGGCTCATTAGTGTGTTTAAAGGATGCAGCGTGATGCTACTAATCTTTTAATTCGATATCATGGGATCCATTCCCTTTCTTGGAAGTACCGTCTTGCATTTATCCGTGTTCAAAAACACTTTCCCGTAGCCAACAGCAACTCGGACGACTACTCTGCTGCTGCTAATGACCGCAAGTAAAAATCGTTTGTGTATATTGACAACATTATAACTCCAGTTACGCTTTCTTGGCCCTACATCGCATTTTATACCAACTAGCTCCGCAGATGATGAAGACATTGAAGAATATATGATGAGAAATTTTTCAGACAGTTAAGGGAGACTAAAATTTGAAAGTAGGTGAATATGAACTGGGGGAAAGGAATGGAACAGGAAGCCGCCTGGTAGAATTTTGCACAGAGCATAATTTAATCATCGTTCACACTTGGTTTAAGAATCATGAAAGAAGGTTCTGTAACGTGGAAGGCACATGGAGACTTCGGAAGGTTTCAGATTGATTATATAATGGCAAGACAGAGATTTCGGAACCAGATTTTAAATTGTGATACGTTTCCAGGGGGAAATACGCACTCTGAACAAAATTTATTGGTTATCAACTGTATATTAAAACTGAAGAAATTGCAAAAAGGCAGTAACTTAAGATGGATAAACTGAAAAAACCGAGGTTGTTGAGGGTTTAAGAGGAAGCATTACGGAACGATTGACAAGAAAGGGTGAAAGAAATACAGCAGCAGAAGAATGGGTTGCTTTGAGAGATGAAATAGTTAAGGTAGCAGAGCACCAAATGGATAAAAACATCAGGCCTATTAGAAACCCTTGGGTAACAGAAGAGATATAATATAAAAACGCAGTAAATGAAGCAGGCAAAAAGGAATACAAACGTCTCAAAAATGAGATCGACAGGAAGTGCAAAATGGCTAGGCAGAGATGGCCACATGAAAAATTTAAGGATGTAGAGGCACATGTCACTCGGGGTAAGATAGATACTGCCTACAGGAAAATTAAAGAGACTGCATATAAGCCTTCACAGCAGGTGCCTGGTTCATACAACCATTCTCCCTTGAAGGCTGGCGTTCGCACGGCACTACCTCAACGGCACGTCCACTGAGGGGCGACAGGTGGCCTCTGCAGATGAATCACGTTTTGTGTTCCATCGGACAGATGGCCGTTGGCGTGTATGGCGAGATACGTCTGAGAGCAAAGCTTTCAGGCTGGAGGAGGGATCTTTTTGCTCTGGGGAATGTTTTCGTGGCATACCTTGGGTGATCTCGCCATTCTGGAAGGCGAAATGGATCAACAAAAGTACACATCTATCCTTGGGGGACCATGTCCTCTCCTACAGGCAGTTTGGTTTTCCTAGGCATGATGGCGCCTACCAACAGGACAATGTAACGTGTCACACAGCTCGCAGAGTACGTGAGTGGTTTGAAGAGCATCAGGATTTGTTTAGCGTACTCCCATGGGCACCAAATTCACCAATTTTAAACCTATTTGAGAATCTATGGAACCACCTCCATCAGCGTGTTCGCGCCATAGATTCTGAACCGAGAAATCTAGCGCAGCTGACCACAGCACTGGAGTCGGCATGACTCCACATCCTTGTCGGCTCATTCCAAAACTTAGTTCACTCTCTTGCTGCATATATTCTAGCAATGGTCCGCACAGCAAAAGGTGGTTATTGAGGCTTTTGACAGGAGGTTTCATTAATGTGACTGGAAAGTACATTGTTATGGTCTTCAGAATGAAGACTGGTTTGGCGCTCATGTTCACGCTAGTATATCCTGTGCGAACCTCTTCCTCTCTGTAACTACACACCTTGCACCCAGTTGAACATGCTTAATGTAGGCAAGTCTTGGTTTCCCTCTTAAATTTTTACTCCTGAAACTCACCATAATTACCAAACTGACAGTTCTGTGATGCCTCAGGATGGGATTACCAGCTGATTTCTTCTTCCACCGAAACTGTGTCGTACTTTTCTTCTCTCAACTATACAAGTTAAAAAATCTTCATTGGTTTTCGAATGTACCTGTGTAATCTATAGCAATCTTCTATAAAACTGACAACGCATGAACCTGTGTTCAGTGTATGCCGCCTTTAGCATCTGAAGATGGTCACTGTATGGCCCAAACCAGTTATGACTGTGTCATAAACATGTGTCTGTAAACAAAGAAAAAATTTTTACTATAAAACTGTTGTTGTGGTCTTCAGTCCAAAGACTGGTTTGATGCAGCTCTCCATGGTACTCTATCCTGTGCAAGCCTCTTCATCTCCCAGTAACTACTGCAACCTACATCCTTCTGAATCTGCTTAGTGTATTCATCTCTTGGTCTCCCTCTACGATTTTTACTCCCCACGCTTCTCTCCAGTACTAAATTGGTGATACCTTGATGCTTTCGAATGCGTCCTACCAACCGATCCCTTCTTTTGGTCACAAACGTTTTTCTTGCCATTGCCAGTCTACATTTTATATCCTCCATACTTCGACCATCATCAGTTAGTTACCTTCCTTCCCGTAGAGCAAAACTCGTCTGCTTCTGTAAGTGTTTCATTTCCTAATCTAATTCCCTCAGCATCACCTGACTTAATTCGACTACATTTTGTTATCCTCGTTTTGCTTTTGTTGATGTTCATCCTATATCCTCCTTTCAAGACACTGTCCGTCCCGTTCAACTGCCATTTCAAGGACCTTGCCGTCTCTACGAAAATTGAAATGTCACTGGGAAACCTCAAAGTTTTTGTTTCTTCTCCCTAAACTTTAATTCCTACTCCAAATTTTTCTTTTGTTTCGTTTACAGCTTGCTTATTACACATACTGAATAACATCGAGGATAGGCCCCAACCCTGTCTTATTCCCTTCTCAACCACTGCTTCCCTTTCTTGTCCGTCGACTCTTATAACCGCCTTCTGGTTTCTGTACAAATTGTAAGTGCCCTTTTGGTTCCTGTACTTTAACCTTGCCACCTTTAGAATTTGAAAGAGAGTATTCCAGTCAACATTGTCAAAAGCTTTCTCTAAGTCTACAAACGCTATAAACGTAGGTTTTATTTTCTTTAACCTATCTTTTATGAGAATTCGTAGGGTCAGTAGTGTCTCGCATGTTCCTGCATTTTTTCGGAATCCAAACTGATCTTCCCGAGGTCGGCTTCTACCAGTTTTTCCATTCTTCTGTAAAGGATTCGTGTTAGTATTTTGCAGCCGTGATTTATTAGATTGATAGTTAGGTAATATTCAGACCTGTCAACACCTGCTTGCTTTGGCATTGTAATTATTATATTCTTCTTGAAGTCTGAAGGTATTTTGTCTGTCTCATACGTCTTGCCCACCAGATGGAAGAGTTTTGTCATGGCTGGCTCTCCCAAGGCTATCAATAGTTATAATGGAATCTTGTCTAATCCCGGGGCCTTGTTTCGAGTTAGGTCTTTGTGCTCTGTCAAATTCTTTATTCAGTATCGTATCTCCCATTTCATCTTCATCTACGTCCTCTTCCATTTTCACAATATTGCCTTCAAGTACATCGCCCTTGTATAAACTCACTATATACTCCTTCCACCTTTCTGCTTTCCCTTCTTTGATTAGGACTGGTTTTCTATCTGAGCTCTTGATATTCATACAAGTGGTTCTCTTTCTTCCGTAGGTCACTTTAATTTTCCTTTATGCAGAATCTATCTTACCACTAGTAATATACGCTTCTACATCCTTATATTTGTCCTCTAGCCATTCCTGCTTAGTCATTTTGCATTTCCTGTCGATCTCATTTAGATGTTTATATTGCCTTTCGCCTGCCTCATTTATTGCATTTTTATATTTTCTACTTGTATCGATTAAATTCAATATCTCTTGGGTTTCCCAAGGATTTCTACTAGCCCTCATCTTTTACCTACTTGATCGTATTCATTTCCCCTGTTCTTGTCAGTCGTTCCCTAATGCTCCCTCTGAAACTGTCTACAACCTCTGGTTCTTTTAGTTTATCCAGGCCTCACATCCTTATATTCCAGCTTTTGCAGTTACTTCGCTTTTAATCTGCAGTTCACAACCAATAAAATGTGGTCAGAGTCCGTATCTGGCCCTGGAAATGCCTTACAATTTAAAACCTGGTTCCGAAATCTCTGTCTTACCATTATATAATCAATCGGAATCCTTCCAGTGTCTCCAGGTCTCTTCCACGTATATAACCTTCTTTCTATAACACTATTGTTCAAATATTCTCTCCTTGTCTGAACTGTGAAATTAGTTCATAGCATTTTAATTCATATTCGATGTACGCAAATTTTGTGTTTTGAGAAATGCTAAACTTTCTAACTCGAAAGTTTTTATTTCTTCTGCTTGAAGTTCAATTCCCTTTTCAATTGTCTCCTTTTTTCTTTACTATTTGCTCAATGTACAGATACAGTATCATAGAAGATAGATTTGTTGGTATATCAACGCGGACTGTCCAACGTGCCTACGAAGCTCCAAAATTGACAGGAATTTCTGTTGTCGGTGTATGCAGATCCGACTCAACGAGTTTTCAAGCGAACATCGCGAAGATATAGTCGTTTTATAAACAAAAACCGTCTTTTCTTGCTGCAGTGTATTTTATTTCCTTTAGACGCGTCTTGCATTTTACTTTGATGCATCTCAGTGGGATACTTCTTGGGATCGGCGTTTCTTCTCATCTGGTCACATGCTGGAGGTGGCACTTTAACTTGACTTACGAAACATAAGCACGTTTTCATGTTCCGAATTTTTCTCTTGACAACTTTAATATTGTTTGCCCTTATTGCTGTGGAGCACTAGTCATCTTCTCTCACTAGTTGTAGATATTTCATTTAAAATTGTAATTTAAAGTCATAACTTCTGTGCGTTCTGAACTCACAGCATTAATTTCGTTCCGCAAATTCTCTTTATTAAATGCGACTGACTTTTCGTTACTGCCAGTAGTTATGTTACGGATTTTGACTACTTCATTGTTCAATTCGTTGCACTGGATCCGTACGCAGTTAACCATGATACTCATCGATTTTTTGTCATTCTTGCATGTATTCTTGATTTTAATAATCTCATAATTTTGCACCTGTATTTTCTCAAGAGCTTTACTAACCAGTTCAATTATTTTCTTACATTTTTTGTCAACGTGGGTCCGAAATTCTTGGCTTTTCGTTTCGATTTCTTCGCGTTTTACTTTACGTCACTCTCTGAGCTGATCATGTTTTTCATTCAACGTCTCAGTAAGCTCGGATCGCGAATTACTGACATTATCTGTTAACATGTTCAGTTCTCCTGAATTTGTTTGTTTTCCTCCCACATTTCTTTGTTTTCCTTCCGACCAGATAGTAATAGCCTTTGCGATTCTTTGATTTTGTCGTCCATCATTAATTCATTTCCCCTAATAACTGAGTAGAGAAGTTATGACTAACTGTAGTGGTTCCCTTTTGTTGAGTAGTCAACGGCGTTGAACTAGGCTTGGGCAGATGTTTTCAATAAGCATCTAGTTAAAGAGAGATGCAAGCTGAGATTGCTGATGAGCTTCGTTGTCCTGCTCGCGGTCAGTTATCACAAAAGGATTTGACGACCTCCATCAAGCAGATTTAGTTGACATGATTGCTTATTCGAAATGGAATTCTGGATGTAAGTATTTATTAACAGTGGTTGATGTTTATTCCTAATACACATGGATTCCTGCTCTGAAGACTAGAAGTGGAGTTGCAGGCGGGTTCCAGTACACTTAAAAACTGATCTTGGGAAAGCATTATGCAATACTAGCTTTTAAAAGTTAATGCAACATCTCAGAATTAATCATTACTCCACTTTTTCAAATATGAAAGCTTCCGTAGTTGAACGTTTCAACAGAACTCTGAAGAGTGGTATGTTCAGAAAATTTACTGCTCAGGGCTCCTACAAATGGATTAATACTGTACAAGGATTAGTAAAGCGATATAATCACACAAAACACAGGACAATTAAAATGCAAAAAGAAAGGGTTCAAATGGCTCTGAGCACTATGGGACTTAACATCTGAGGTCATCAGTCCCCTAGAACTTAGAACTACTTAAACCTAACTAACCTAAGGACATCACACACATCCATGCCCGAGGCAGGATTCGAACCTGCGACCGTAGCGGTCGCGCGGTTCTAGACTGAAGCGGCTAGAACCGCTCGGCCACACAGGCCGGCATTAAAATGCAGCCAGTGGAGGTAAACGATAATAGCCTTCTATCTACTGTGAAAAATAAAATCAAAATGCTCTTCGAAACTTAAGATTGGCGATTATGTCAGAATTAGCAAACAGAAGACGGTCCTTTAAATAATGTTCAAATGTGTGTGAAATCTTATGGGACTTACCTGCTAAGGTCATCAGTCCCTAAGCTTACACACTAATTAACCTAAATTATCCTAAGGACAAACACACACACTCATGCCCGAGGGAGGACTCGAACCTCCGCCGGGACCAGCCGCACAGTCCTTGACTCGGCTAATTCCGCGCGGCAAGACGGTCCTTAACAAAGGATACACTGCAAACTGGTCAACCGAAATTTTCAGAATACGTAAAGTGCAAGGGACGAATCCCAGATCGTATCTTCTCGAAGGTTACAATTCTCATCCCACGACTGGAGCATTCTATGCTGCAGAGCTACAGAAAACTAAATATCGGTCAACATATCTTGCTGAGAAAATCGTACACAAGAAAGGGAACAAAGCTTTGGTAAAATGGTTTGGATTGAGCAATGCACGCAACAGCTGGATTATTTGGAGCATTTGCAAAGTTACAACATCTGGAATACTAGATTTACATGTAAGTGTGTGTGTGTGTGTGTGTGTGTGTGTGCCTTAAACAGATGTTCTGGATGGATAGCTGCCAAGCTTTGACACCTGTTGCAGTAAAGCGAGGTAAAAATATCGAAGAGTCGTGAGGTCACTTGGGTTCGGTGCGGTGCGATGGACTGTGGTGCGGTGCTAAGACGTCTGCCTAGGTATATACGTCCCCAAAGTGCGCCAGAATTTACATAGAATACCTACTGATTGGATTGTAGCCTATTCCTTATGATATTCAATCCCTACATTGAGCAAGCAATAAAGCAAACGAAAGAAAATTTTGTGTGTGAATTGAAGTCCAGGGAGAAGAAATAAAAACTTCGAGGACTGCCGATGACATTGTAATTCTGTCCGAGACAGCAAAGGACGTCTAATAGTAGTTGAACGGAATGGACAGTGTCTTGAAAGGAGGACAGAGGATAGAATTTGAACATCAACAAAAGCAAAACAAGGAGAATGGAATGTAGTCGATTTAAATCAGCTGATGCTGAGGTAATTAGATTAGAAAATGAGGCACTTAAAGTAGTAGATGAGTTTTGCTATTTGGTCAGCAAAATACCTGATGGTTGCCAAAGTAGAGAGGATATAAAATATTGACTAGCAAAGACAAGAAAAGCGTTTCTGAATAAGAGAAATTTTGTTAACATCAAATATAGATATAATTGTCAGAAAGTCTTCTGTGAAAGTATGTGTATCAGATGTAGCCATGTATGGAAGTAAAAGATTCCCGACAAACAGTTCAGGAAAGATGAGAAGCTTTTGAAATGTTGCGCTACAGAAGAATGCTGAAGATTAGACGGGTAGATCAAGTAACTAATGAGGAAGTACTGAACAGAAGTGTGAAGCAAAGAAATATGTTGTTCTAGAGAAAAATGTAACAGCGTCCTCTCGTAATAGCTTGTTACCGTTTTCTGAATGAAAAGTAATCGATGTTAACTTCAAATATTTCTTTCTTGGCCTGGTCCAAATAATATCGACGTCAGCCAGTAACGAATTCAAAATAAAGATTTGCGTGTACAAAGTATGAACTAGGTCTTCTTCTGGCACGGCAACAGCGACTGTAGACTGCGTGATATCCGACCATTCTTCGCTCACCTCCAACGCTCACCCGTCCACCATCCAGAAGCTCCGCCCTCAACCCCGCTCCCGGGTTGTGATGCTGCGTGGGGACTCATCACCTCAGCGTGTAACATATTCCCCAGAAACAATTAATGAAATGATTTTCCGTCCACTTGCAGCCCTTATTTCTTCACGCAGCAAACATTTTCAATGCATCATTCCAGGACGACGTGTTGAGGAATAATAAAGCGAATGTAAGGCGAATATAACCAGACTGTTACCAACTTTTCTTTAATTTTTATTTAAATGAAACATTCAACTTCCCAATTACGTTGTAGTGTTATTCACACAAACTGTTTCGACTTAGAGTCATTTTCAAGTGTACTGAGTGTTGACAATGTGAGGGCACAGTTACAAAATAAAACGTAATTTCGTTCGGTAATTGTTGTTGTCAACTAGAGTACAAATTTTGTTTATTCCACATCATATAGTACATTGTGAACACGGTCTATGAGTCACTAACTTACTTCAATATCTGAACACCTGAAGTTGAAGGTTTGACCCATCTCCTTGCTTTGTAGCGCTTCTTTGTAACAATCGATATGAATTTACTTTCACCTCATGTTACATCATACGTCACTGCATACTAAATGTAGCTAACATCTTGAATTTTTCAAACCTGAGAGGAGATCTGTATATTCAGTCTCTAGATATAGATAGAAAGAACTTTTAGCACATGATAAGATGCAAAGGGGGGAGTATAAGACCACATTGTTAATATGGGCAACTTTCTTATCCATCGTGCTATAGACGTAACCACAGTTTTCGAAGGAATAATGTGTTTTTAAGTGCCATCGATAGCTGGTAAAAGGAAATTTTGAATAAACTCAACGATGAATATTTTCATTAACTATTGACTTGTTTTGTCCTCTTGTTATTTGTTGAACAATACACTCTAGTTCAAAATTATGTTTGCAATTACAACTGGATTAACATGTTAATAAGGTCAAATTGTCCATCTTCAACTGTGTTTTAGCGAAAGAAGAAAATTTTACTCGATAGCAAGAGAAATGAACAGAGTGCGTTCCATAAGTAGTGCGACCAATTTTTTCTGACGCAACGGTACACCACAGCGTGTTGTAACCGGCTGGGCTAAGTGGAGGGGGGTGTTAGCTTCAAAACAGTCTTTGTCTCATTCGGCTGCGAGCTGCCGGAGAGTCAGGACGTACACTCTTTGACATAAAACTCGACCGGCGGCCGGCCGCTTCAGAGGCTAAGTCCGCGCCGATCGCGACATGGGACAAAAAAACTGGCCAACTCGCTAATTCTCTAAGTCCGGTTATCTGCACAATCTGGCAACACTGTAGACTGCGGCACTTCCTGGAGGAAAACTTGTCCCAAGATAGAGAAACTCTAGGCTGATTACGCCTGTGGTCTAGCGGTAGCGTGCGTTGTTTCTGTTCATAATGTCAGTGGATCGAGAGCAGCTGGCATAAAATATTTTTATAGCCTCTTCTGTCTGAATGCTGAAGACGTGAATGTAATGGTAGCGCAGATTCAATCTATTTCGCTTTGTGACACACCGATATCAAAATTTTATCCAGTAACGATTTTGCGGCAGATTTCCTGCAGACTGTCCTCCTCTGGACGCCGTATGCGGCAAAGCTCCGGGATCCATTTGCTGGCTACTGGCAGCGGCCGTGGCGACAGCAGCGGCGCTGCACTCCACCGTTCTTTATCGAAAGCGCCTACTACCGCTCATCGCTTTTGATGATTTAAAACGCTTTATTATTAAATGTTGCTCCACAGAAAATTTCTACAATTTCCATTCACGCTCAAAAGCAACGGAGACAGACGCCCTGATTAGTAGGCGGGTAATCGGCAAGAGCTGAGTATGGCCCGAAATTAATTTTATAGACTGGGACGAAATTAAACCACCTCACTACATTCGATGAATTTATAAATGCTTCATACCTCGTTTCTTTTCCTTTCAAACTTAATTATTTGTGCAACTTTTGGTCAATGTTTGGATGTTTTCGTCAAGCCAGAGTGAGCGTCTGTGGTGTAAAGTGTATCTCAGTTCTTGTTTCATTCCTTATGGTAAGTCTATGCGATAAACTGTGTGAATACCTTACAATGCATGCTCTGTAGCAGTGCAGGCACACTGCACATTTGGAGTTCCATGTGTGGGTTCATGAGTATTTATTGTTGATCGGATGTGATAGTTAAGGTCATCAGATTTAAACGAGAAAAATTTGTCGTTTTGAAGGTTTCAGAGAACGGAAAGGAATTGCTAACGCCGGTGTTAGAAAACGTCTACAGTTAAATGCTATTGCAAAAATTTAGAAGAAGGGAACTATATTAATGAACATGTGCACTTCATAAACAACCTTCTGACATGTTAGACCTATATGACGAACAAAGCTCAAATTTATATCGTTGACAGTCGGTTTGAATCTTTTCAGGACCTATTTTACAGTGAAGCACCTTGGAATTTGCAAAGCAGAAATCCATGATATTAACTTAATTTACTAAGTCGAAATCGGACGAAGATTGATGTTTAAAGGCATTCTTCAGATTTCGCATAAGAAATTTTTACTAGCAGTTTGCAACTCCATTAATTAAAATGGAAAATAAAAGGTTGTCGTCAGCGGCTTCTACCGTGATTCGAACTTATAGTACAAGCACTGCAACGCACAAGGGAACCTCTGAGCTAACGACACACTGGCGGCCAGAGGCGGACTATAGCCACTGCGATGTTGCCTGAGCCTCAAAACGCAACCTTAAACACACAAACAGAGGAGGTGGAGATTACTGTTTTAACGTCCCGTCGACAACGATGTCATTAGAGACGGAGCACAAGCTCGGATTAGGGAAGGATGGGGAAGGAAATCGGCCGTGCCCTTCCTAAGGAACCATCCCGACATTTGCCTGAAGCGATGTAGGGAAATCATTGAAAACCTAAATCAGGATGGCCGGGCGCGGGATTGCACCGTCGTCCTCCCGAATGCACACACAAACAGGTGTTACTTATGCGAAGAACGCCGTTCTTGGAGTCCAGAAATTAAATATACTTTCTAATTGTGTCATCTTGCAGTGGATTATATCGTACGAGTCTTCGATGTGGTAAACGAATGTCAAGTGAATTTAGCGAGGTAACGCCGACCTGCAACCGGAAGTAAATGCACTATCAGAGTGTTGACAAATACTTGCTACGACGCTGCCATTTCTCGGCTCTCTGACGAGGCAGCTCTTCAGCGAAATGCTTGCCGTGATTCTCCGATACGGTTCTTCAGAGTGGAGACGCGCGCGCACGTTTGGTTTTTATGCGGCGTTCTCCCCTGATGGTTTCTGACGTCGCCTTGTGGGCTATGTATACATATGAGACATTTAATTATCATTAATCCAGAATGATACAAGTTTCAGCTTCCGGCGTGGAAGAAGGCTGTTGACGCCGACATTATATCATTTCAACGTAGGGAAAGCAAAACGGATCATTCAATGTTTCTCATTCAACATAAAGCATGTGAGATAAATTTCCGTAACGTTCATAATCGTCTAAAAATACAAACGAAGTAAAAATACACCGGAAGCTTATTCGAATTGAATATAACGCTTTGCACCTCGATGTCGAATTTGTCCACTTGCAATCTTTTGCAGCATACACATAGAATGTCATGATTACCACGAGAATGAAGAAATATGTTGGTAAGGATGGAAGCAAGAAGAGACGCAGTCATCAAATATTCTATTCCTCATGGCATTCATTTCATTTGACACGTAAGAAGAGGTAAAGCGGGAATTTACTTTCGTTAACACGAAAGATATGCCGCACATATTGATAACGAGGAAGTCTGCGTCTTCATACGTTTCCTCCTTGAAATCTGTATGCTCTATTATATACTAAGTAGCCCGATCATTGTTTCAGTAATGTTACCCTCTTGTGTGACCCCGTAACGATGAACAGATTCCAAATGCATGTCTCTGCGTGAAAGTAGCTGTTCGAACCCTTCCTGGGTTGTTTTTTGTGTTTTATTGCTTGGAATTCCTGAAGCAGACCACTGTGCCTTCCCCCCTCGTGGGTTAGGTCTCAAAACTAAACCGCTTTGTATCCAATGGCATAATTTATTCATACAGCATCAGCATAAGACTCTTGCGAGTGAGAGAATGACAATAACAATCGTAACAAGAACAAGCAAATAATGAATGATGTTTATTCCAACGCAGAACGAGAATGGCTTTAAATATAAAAATCTACATCTATATCCATATCTATTGATCTTTGAGTTGGCACAATACAAATATATTCTTAGCATTTAGTTACGGAATTTAGTTCTGGATGTTTGCAGAGAAATGAAAAGTCGGTACTTCTCGCTAGTGTAATATAATGTGAACCAGCAACTACCCTTTCCTTAGAACACGACTCAAGCAGGTCCTCAAGTAGGCACTGCTGCATTCTGTTCCCTGACATTGCTCTGATGTCGGTTAATGCAGATAGTTCCGATTATGAAATACAAAACGTATTGCAGGTTAGTTCCTAGGATAGTAACATTAAATTTGCGTTGTAGACGGCACATGAACGTGACGACTATCCATATTACTCATCAATATAAAAAGACAATATTTTGGGAATTTAGCAGGATTACTGAAAATGAATTCTGAAATTGGGTGACTGACCGCACAGGTGCTAAACGTCGTCAAGAGTATACGATGTCCTAATCGCATTAGGAATATGAAGATCGTCTTCGACAGCTCGCAACTTTCACATTGCTATCTCCACGCTACTCCAGACAGCTCTCGGTGGAGTTGCACTACGTTGCCGATGTTATGGAAGGCCTTCAAACCGACAACAGACCACATATTGAAAAATACAAGCGAATTCTCTTGCAGCGTAAGTTTATTGTAACTAATCTAAAAATTATTGGAGAGGAACATTGTCCTATTCAAAAAAAGTAAAATGTTACACACTGTTGACGTCAAACGGACATTATCTATGTCCTGACTTGTGTCCTACTCATCTATAATATCAAGTGTACTATGAAAATGATTATATATAATGGATTATAAGGTAATGCATTGATACCAGATGGTGGGGGCCGGCCGATGTGGCCGTGCGGTTCTAGGCGCTTCAGTCTGGAACCGCGTGGCCGCTACGGTCGCAGGTTCGAATCCTGCCTCGGGCATGGATGTGTGTAATGTCCTTAGGTTAGTTAGGTTTAAGTAGTTCTAAGTTATAGGGGACTGATGACCTTAGAAGTTAAGTCCCATAGTGCTCAGAACCATTTGAACTATTTAACACAAAATGACATTAAAATTTTAAGTTATTCACGAGCAGCTAGTTGAGAATATGTATGAACATTAAATGACACGACGAACCGTCTTGTTCTGCATATGGATTCAAACCCAGCTCATGCAGACTAAGCAAAGATTTCGTGACTGACGGAAACTAACAGTCATTCCTGATTAGGCATACAGAGAGTGATATACCTCGATTTTAGACAGTATCAGTTAGCAAATATCAACTTTAAATTGCATAACGCAAACATTTTTAACAGACGCGAATTCCTACCCAGCATCTATTGTCCCTGTTAACGAACTACGAGAGATGTTAAATATTGCTTCTTCACAAGTAACTTACTTGAAATGCCGTGAGGTAAAGCTGTGTGTTGGACACGGATTCGAACCCGGAACCTAATCGGATTGCTATCGAAGCACAGTCAAATGTGACATATCGGAATTTCGCGGCAGTAACTAGATGTTTTAACTGAAATGACGAGACGAAACATTAATTTTTTCCTTCCCTGGACTCCAACCCGGCACCTATCGCTGTTATATTCTAGAGAAACCGAACGTTAAATATGGGTTTGTTGCACCAGCAGTGACATGTGAGCATGTTTGAACTGAAATAATATGACGAAGAGTTCAGCGCTCACTGGGAATAGAGCCCCACACATATCGTTGTTGACTACACACAAAGAGACGTCAGCTACCGAATTTTTCTCCACCAGCTGCTCAGAATAGCATCTTGAACTTACAGTCATCTCGCAAATAGTTCTGTGTCTCACTGGGAGTTAAAAACGTCAGATATCGTTAGTGTTGACAGCGAATGAAAATACATTAAAAATCAAAATTATTATCCACCAGCAGATAGGTGTTCTCATGCTAGAGCTTGATAATACATAATTAAATCTTTAGTGCTGGGCCAGGATTCGATCCCATTCACGCATAATATGTGAAGGTGTTGAGGAATCTGCAGTTTTGAACAAACAACAAATTGTAGCCGAGCTGTATTGCCACGAAGGGATCAAATTCCGCGTTAAGGGCGGTCTGAGTTGCATTCCCAGTTCAGAACCAATTTTATCGACATACAGAAGCTCAAATAAAAGATGGAATAAGTGTCCTGTGACCATACATAGCGTTTGTGTCGTCACTTGAAATAAATAACTAGTATAAGAAAGGTTACTACTGATAGTTTCTACATGTCGCCACTCCAGACTTTATTGTGGTTCAACCTACCGTCTACTTGGTAAAGAAGGAATATCATCTTTAATGTGAATTTTCAGACCACGCAGCCATTATATCTCCTTCACTTGGTGTAGCCAGGAGAGAATGGAATCTGTCTCTCCCTATCTAAAATCATTGACAGAAGTGGGAATCGAACCCAGACCATAGGTATAACAACCTGCCATCCGTCCAACAGACCACGGAATCCTCTTCTCTGCGAGTCATTTTTCTATCGTAACGCAGTTGCGCCACACTGGGTGAGAATTCTGACACACAGGCTCCCTGTAGTAATTTGCAGCATGTTCAGTAAATTCATTTACTTGGTTGACCGAATCACAATGAACTAGCTGCCTCGGCTACCCAGTGCATACATTCGACTATTTTGTAATCACAGAAATCAAATCACGTAACTGCCACCTACACACAACTGCCAACATTGTAGGATGCAGAAGTTTAAATAGGAAGTGTTCCTTTCCACTTGAGCTATTCTATTGCGCTATCTGTTACTAGAAAACGTCGTTCAGTCCAAAAGAAAAGCTGTAACTGTTTGTCTCTCAGAAGTCAAGACCTGGCCATATGCATAATCTCACAGTGCTGTGGAATCCAAAAGTTCTGGAGGAATAGTTGCCGAGCTCTGGAGCTGTTGTAGCTACGTGTCAGCTTGTAGCATAGATAAGATGTCGCGAGTTCGAATACATTCAGTGCTACATTTTTTAAAACGCAATTCTGCTCTCTGCTGAAGTTATCAACCTAATGGAACTTTGAACATAATTCCCTTCACTTCTCAACCCAAAGTAGTCGCATGTGGAAAAAGGACTAACTACTGTGACATTTTGTTCTATTCAGGTTTAATAGACAGCAGGCAGCAGACGCATCTCGAAGATGTGCAGGGAGAGCGCATCGTGCCATAATATGTCAGAAAAGTATTTTCTACATTAGCCGTCGTGTGGTAGTGATATTTTATTCTTCTTCAAACTTTGATTGACAGCTTTAACTCAGAACACGTTTTCTACATGCATGTAATCAATAAACTGCATGTGCATTGTCAGACTGTCATAGGTAACATCAGGGAATTCGCATATATCGTTGATGATTAATTTCTCTCTCATGTTTACTATTGTTTTAACAACACTAAAGGAAACCTTACGAAAATTGTGCACTGTATTATTAGAAATGAATTAAAACTAACCATGATAACCTTACGACGAAAGTATCTGTACACAAGCATGCCTCTATCGACACGAATTAGTAAAATACTACTCACTTAGATTTTGATTGGGTCAGTGTTTAATTGGTATGCTGTGTCATACTCAAGAGGTATGCAAATGTGGCATTTCATAAATATAGTTACGTATTCCTAGAAACCCAAAATTCGCTTGTCAGCAGCGGAAAGAGGCGTTACCTGTTGTGCAGCATTGTAAGTTTTTCAACATTGCACTATGAGCTGAAAGCATTTTCTTGCGATTTCCTTATTGATGTTTGATCTGACTGCTTGTAGCTCTTTCACAGAAGGGACAAAAACGTTACAGTCAGTGAGACTGGAACTGCGAACCGTAACAGACGCTGTTTCACAGGTCAGCACGTTACCACAGAGCTGGCGAGGAGGTATGGGTCTCAGCTTCCTATTACGACGGCAATAGTAACTAGAACTCGTAAACCGCTATTTAAAGGTCGAGATTAGTTGCGATTTCCACCTGCAACGACTTTCCTGGGCTGAAAACCGTAAATTTTCAATCTTTTGTTACCCTTCAAGCTATAATAACTCAGATTATTCAATGGAAATGACAGGTAAAATCAAGTGAACTTTGAGGCTTAATTCCGTGCACACCAGGAAGTAACTCGTCGATCACAGAGTTGCCAAACATACGTTGCCTTGTTGCCAAATCTCAGTTACAGTACCAGCAGGAAGAAGACGAACCGATGTGATCCTACAGCGGTCTGGGAAGTGACCATAGCTGGTGTCTCCAAGTCGCGGCTGCTACGGCCTGGAATACGTAATGCGTCTGATTCGCTTCTGTAACTAGGTTTAGGGACTGGAGCGTAGTTACTAATAATACTCAGAACTGACTGCAAACTGAGCATCATAAATCAGTAACTCTCATTGTTGTTTTTATATTTCTTTCGTAAGTGCACTCAAAACCAAGAAAGTCATTCACAGGCGTTTTCGTGCCTCGCCGATAGTCGAGCACAACATACAAATAAAAATAAAAAAGAATGTGTGTGTGTGTGTGTGTGTGTGTTTCTGTGTGTGTGTGTGTGTGTGAGAGAGAGAGAGAGAGAGAGAGAAATAAAAACCAATGAGAGAGAGTGTAAAAAGTTGTTGTAAAGAAATAGAATCATGGTATTTAAAGAAATCTTTCATTGAAATGACACGTTCCACATCATTACGAAATGTCGTATTCATGATCTATGGAACAAGAGTTAATCTAATGTAATCTAATCTAATCACATCATATTGATGATTAGCCATGAAGAGTCATGAATTACCGAAATTTTTGCCAATACCAGTAACCAAATCTAAACCTGAAAATAAAAGACGACAATTTTTGTAATAAACCGTGACTCCTATCAAGACCCTTTCATCCCTGTTATCTAACCACGAAAGATGTCTGATATACCTCCATTCTGAAGTTACAAAGTGTGCATGCATTTAAAGATGAAGTGCATGATGTGAAGTTCTGTGACGGAGATACGAACCCAACACGTAATCCGATTGTTAACTAAGAAAAATCAAATGTTACGTATCGGTTTTTCTTACGAGCCGCTAGGTGTCTGAATCTAAAATAAGGATACAAACTTTTGTGCCTAAGCGACAATCGAACTGCACACCTACCGTGCATCCACGAATATAGCTTAAGTATCAGTTGCTTACTCATGAACAGTAAGATGTGTGCGTGTTTGACCAGAAATAATGACACCTGTTGCGATTGTTGGCAACACATGAACAGACATTGAAATTGCGCGTTAATTTTCACTAGCAGGTGGGTGTGCACTTGATAAAGCTAGAAATGAAATTATGAATATTTTTGTACTGGATCAGGTTTCAGACCCACATACTTACCTTTGGAGGAGACCTATAGAAGATTGCAGTCTTGGGAAAAGGAACGAAATGACTGAACTATACTGTTCCGAGAGATTCAGATCCTCGAAAGAGGAGATACGAATTCGAATCACAGTCCAGCACCAAATTTTTAAACGTCTCTAGTTCAATCAAGTACAAGTAAAATAAGAGCCCTGTCCCTTTAAATGGCTATCGGTTCATCAAATAAAATAAAATTTTCTAATGTAAGTAAGCTTACTGGCGACTGTATTTCTGTTTACCATGACTTCCGCTGTGTCATTTCCCAACGTAAACCGGCTCTGCCCAGTTGGTAATGAAGGAACATGATGTTTAATGCGGATTCTGGATTATAACGTCTTTCTCTTGAGGTTACCAGAGGTAAAATAAATCTGTTTGTGCCTCTTAAAAGTAAATGCCTGAACCCACGCATTGCACCTGTGATAGTTCGTTCCACCAGACCACATTTCCCAGCCCCAGGAGTGTGCTGTAACGGATGATGTGCTTAGCTTACAAAATTAGTCACGGTGGAGAAAATGCGAGTCTATTAAATGGTCAAGTAGAAGCAAGCTTCTGACGCAGAGATTATGCTATTCTCATGTCAGCAGGATGTAAAGACTCTTCTAGGCATCATAGGCTGGATGTGAAGCCATTTTGATTTTTCACAAATTCAGCAAATTTCTTAGTTCGAGAAAATCCACTGTGAAGTGTGAAGTTGCCGGATAATTCGATTATTACTGTTATTATTACTATCATTTTATTCATACCGCTGATGGAACACGACCGTAGTCTTGAGGTAAAACGCGAGACCAGCTAATATGACGTCTGGCGACCGAAAGCGCATATCGACAAAATTTTTATCGCCCCTTTCCTCTCGGTGCTGAAGCTATGAGTGTAATTCAAGCCAATCTACAATATCATATTAGCTGGTCTCGCGTTTTACCTCAAGACTACGGTCGTAGTCAAGAGTAATGTACTAAGACTGGAGTCAAGACTTCCTCTGGGAAATGCCGCAGTCTACATGTTGCTAGATCGAGCATATTGCCAGACATAGAATTCTGAGAGGAGCATGACTGTATTGTCCACCTTACGTGAACGACTCGGCGGTCAATTTTTTGGTCTGAGACTGTATCTACAACACATATTGCACGCTTAAGACCCAGAAGAATTTAAAAAAAAGTAGTTTATGAGAGCAACGTTAACCATAGCGTTCGAAGTATACATAGTATTGTATACGTGTGTGTAAACGCCTTCCAATGACCACTCAAGAAAGACAAGCATACACAGTCTAGCTTCAGTATCATAAATACGCCTCAGTTTGTGGATGAACTCAGACTTAGGTTGATAATAATTTTGAAAATTTAGCAGCACTGTACCCATTGGTGTTGTTTTCAAAAAAATGGTTCAAATGGCTCTGAGCACTATGGGACTCAACTGCTGAGGTCATAAGTCCCCTAGAACTTAGAACTACTTAAACCTAACTAACCTAAGGACAACACACACGTCCATGCCCGAGGCAGGATTCGAACCTGCGACCGTAGCGGTCGCGCGGTTCCAGACTGTAGCGCCAGAACCGCTCGGCCACCAGCGGCCGGCGGTGTTGTTTTCAACCAATGATTCCCACAGCTACAGAGATACTACTTGTGATACCTCTTAGACAAAATACTTAAGCAGTGTTATCAGACGAAAAGATCAACCTGACACAAACTGTGGGAAGTTTGTTTTACAACCTTCGTACCTGGATATTCAGCTTTTTCCTAATTGAGATATCTGTGAACGTTGCTGCTTAAGACGATTTAAGCAGAAACTAAATTCCCTCAGCTTCGACAATGTTTAAAGAAATCGTCTTATCGGCACTAAATCGTGGTTTGTGAATTGTTTACCGGCCGTACTCTTCCGTATTTTGCCGGTTGGAAGGCGAAAGCTTACTGACAAATTTCACACAGAAATTACTGTTACAGTGTACTTATGGAGCCAAATGAGTCAATTGCGTATTTTCCGGTGAGAAAGAGCACTGGCAAACAGTCTTCGCTACATTAGGTTATTTAAACTGGTGTCACTCTGAGCTAGAATTTATGGTCAGCGACAAAGTGTAAGGTCAACGTTTCGGATGCGAGTTTTGCGAATGTGAAATACTTTCCTACATTATAGAAGCGAATATTAAATTTGAACTAATATTGCGAAAATTTTGTACTTGGACAGCTTAGAATGAAAATACTTCTGTTTATTGCAAAGGGAAACAATAGATTTTCTAAAACACTGTCTGTCATACAATACTTGAAACAGGTCATGTCGACCAAATCATGTGGAAGAACTAACAGCAACGTATATCAGAAGGCAGTAAGATCTCTTGCCTTTTGGTTTGTCAGTACTCGATAGCCATTTCTAGGCGAAAGTAAATGAAGAAAGGCAGTGCGTTTTTGTTAGCAAGTAACGTCTTCGTCAATTACTTTAGTTTTAATGTAATCTACGAGTAATTGCTGGTGTTTGATATTAACATGAAAAGGATTCCGTAGACAGGGAAAGAACCTGTTCTTGGGAAACTCCTTCTATAGTGACCAAAAGGCACTAAAAGATGTTCAAGCACTTGTGTTACAGCAGCGGTATGAATAAAATGATATTAATAATAACAGTAATAATCGAATTATCCGGCAACTTCACACTTCACAGTGGATTTTCTCGAACTAAGAAATTTGCTGAATTTGTGAAAAATCAAAATGGCTTCACATCCAGCCTATGATGCCTAGAAGAGTCTTTACATCCTGCTGACATGAGAATAGCATAATCTCTGCGTCAGAAGCTTGCTTCTACTTGACCATTTAATAGACTCGCATTTTCTCCACCGTGACTAATTTTGTAAGCTAAGCACATCATCCGTTACAGCACACTCCTGGGGCTGGGAAATGTGGTCTGGTGGAACGAACTATCACAGGTGCAATGCGTGGGTTCAGGCATTTACTTTTAAGAGGCACAAACAGATTTATTTTACCTCTGGTAACCTCAAGAGAAAGACGTTATAATCCAGAATCCGCATTAAACATCATGTTCCTTCATTACCAACTGGGCAGAGCCGGTTTACGTTGGGAAATGACACAGCGGAAGTCATGGTAAACAGAAATACAGTCGCCAGTAAGCTTACTTACATTAGAAAATTTTATTTTATTTGATGAACCGATAGCCATTTAAAGGGACAGGGCTCTTATTTTACTTGTACTTGATTGAACTAGAGACGTTTAAAAATTTGGTGCTGGACTGTGATTCGAATTCGTATCTCCTCTTTCGAGGATCTGAATCTCTCGGAACAGTATAGTTCAGTCATTTCGTTCCTTTTCCCAAGACTGCAATCTTCTATAGGTCTCCTCCAAAGGTAAGTATGTGGGTCTGAAACCTGATCCAGTACAAAAATATTCATAATTTCATTTCTAGCTTTATCAAGTGCACACCCACCTGCTAGTGAAAATTAACGCGCAATTTCAATGTCTGTTCATGTGTTGCCAACAATCGCAACAGGTGTCATTATTTCTGGTCAAACACGCACACATCTTACTGTTCATGAGTAAGCAACTGATACTTAAGCTATATTCGTGGATGCACGGTAGGTGTGCAGTTCGATTGTCGCTTAGGCACAAAAGTTTGTATCCTTATTTTAGATTCAGACACCTAGCGGCTCGTAAGAAAAACCGATACGTAACATTTGATTTTTCTTAGTTAACAATCGGATTACGTGTTGGGTTCGTATCTCCGTCACAGAACTTCACATCATGCACTTCATCTTTAAATGCATGCACACTTTGTAACTTCAGAATGGAGGTATATCAGACATCTTTCGTGGTTAGATAACAGGGATGAAAGGGTCTTGATAGGAGTCACGGTTTATTACAAAAATTGTCGTCTTTTATTTTCAGGTTTAGATTTGGTTACTGGTATTGGCAAAAATTTCGGTAATTCGTGACTCTTCATGGCTAATCATCAATATGATGTGATTAGATTAGATTACATTAGATTAACTCTTGTTCCATAGATCATGAATACGACATTTCGTAATGATGTGGAACGTGTCATTTTAATGAAAGAGCCGACCGCGGTGGTCTCGCGGTTCAGGCGCTCAGTCCAGAACCGCTTGACTGCTACGGTCGCAGGTTCGAATCCTGCCTCGGGCATGGATGTGTGTGATGTCCTTAGGTTAGTTAGGTTTAAGTAGTTCTAAGTTCTAGGGGACTGATGACCACAGATGTTAAGTCCCATAGTGCTCAGAGCCATTTTTTAATGAAAGATTTCTTTAA
Source organism: Schistocerca nitens (assembly GCF_023898315.1). Taxonomy (NCBI): domain Eukaryota; kingdom Metazoa; phylum Arthropoda; class Insecta; order Orthoptera; family Acrididae; genus Schistocerca; species Schistocerca nitens. The sequence goes on along the minus strand of NC_064615.1, from coordinate 200,544,350 downwards.
ATACCATGATTCTATTTCTTTACAACAACTTTTTACACTCTCTCTCATTGGTTTTTATTTCTCTCTCTCTCTCTCTCTCTCTCTCACACACACACACACACAGAAACACACACACACACACACACACACATTCTTTTTTATTTTTATTTGTATGTTGTGCTCGACTATCGGCGAGGCACGAAAACGCCTGTGAATGACTTTCTTAGTTTTGAGTGCACTTACGAAAGAAATATAAAAACAACAATGAGAGTTACTGATTTATGATGCTCAGTTTGCAGTCAGTTCTGAGTATTATTAGTAACTACGCTCCAGTCCCTAAACCTAGTTACAGAAGCGAATCAGACGCATTACGTATTCCAGGCCGTAGCAGCCGCGACTTGGAGACACCAGCTATGGTCACTTCCCAGACCGCTGTAGGATCACATCGGTTCGTCTTCTTCCTGCTGGTACTGTAACTGAGATTTGGCAACAAGGCAACGTATGTTTGGCAACTCTGTGATCGACGAGTTACTTCCTGGTGTGCACGGAATTAAGCCTCAAAGTTCACTTGATTTTACCTGTCATTTCCATTGAATAATCTGAGTTATTATAGCTTGAAGGGTAACAAAAGATTGAAAATTTACGGTTTTCAGCCCAGGAAAGTCGTTGCAGGTGGAAATCGCAACTAATCTCGACCTTTAAATAGCGGTTTACGAGTTCTAGTTACTATTGCCGTCGTAATAGGAAGCTGAGACCCATACCTCCTCGCCAGCTCTGTGGTAACGTGCTGACCTGTGAAACAGCGTCTGTTACGGTTCGCAGTTCCAGTCTCACTGACTGTAACGTTTTTGTCCCTTCTGTGAAAGAGCTACAAGCAGTCAGATCAAACATCAATAAGGAAATCGCAAGAAAATGCTTTCAGCTCATAGTGCAATGTTGAAAAACTTACAATGCTGCACAACAGGTAACGCCTCTTTCCGCTGCTGACAAGCGAATTTTGGGTTTCTAGGAATACGTAACTATATTTATGAAATGCCACATTTGCATACCTCTTGAGTATGACACAGCATACCAATTAAACACTGACCCAATCAAAATCTAAGTGAGTAGTATTTTACTAATTCGTGTCGATAGAGGCATGCTTGTGTACAGATACTTTCGTCGTAAGGTTATCATGGTTAGTTTTAATTCATTTCTTATAATACAGTGCACAATTTTCGTAAGGTTTCCTTTAGTGTTGTTAAAACAATAGTAAACATGAGAGAGAAATTAATCATCAACGATATATGCGAATTCCCTGATGTTACCTATGACAGTCTGACAATGCACATGCAGTTTATTGATTACATGCATGTAGAAAACGTGTTCTGAGTTAAAGCTGTCAATCAAAGTTTGAAGAAGAATAAAATATCACTACCACACGACGGCTAATGTAGAAAATACTTTTCTGACATATTATGGCACGATGCGCTCTCCCTGCACATCTTCGAGATGCGTCTGCTGCCTGCTGTCTATTAAACCTGAATAGAACAAAATGTCACAGTAGTTAGTCCTTTTTCCACATGCGACTACTTTGGGTTGAGAAGTGAAGGGAATTATGTTCAAAGTTCCATTAGGTTGATAACTTCAGCAGAGAGCAGAATTGCGTTTTAAAAAATGTAGCACTGAATGTATTCGAACTCGCGACATCTTATCTATGCTACAAGCTGACACGTAGCTACAACAGCTCCAGAGCTCGGCAACTATTCCTCCAGAACTTTTGGATTCCACAGCACTGTGAGATTATGCATATGGCCAGGTCTTGACTTCTGAGAGACAAACAGTTACAGCTTTTCTTTTGGACTGAACGACGTTTTCTAGTAACAGATAGCGCAATAGAATAGCTCAAGTGGAAAGGAACACTTCCTATTTAAACTTCTGCATCCTACAATGTTGGCAGTTGTGTGTAGGTGGCAGTTACGTGATTTGATTTCTGTGATTACAAAATAGTCGAATGTATGCACTGGGTAGCCGAGGCAGCTAGTTCATTGTGATTCGGTCAACCAAGTAAATGAATTTACTGAACATGCTGCAAATTACTACAGGGAGCCTGTGTGTCAGAATTCTCACCCAGTGTGGCGCAACTGCGTTACGATAGAAAAATGACTCGCAGAGAAGAGGATTCCGTGGTCTGTTGGACGGATGGCAGGTTGTTATACCTATGGTCTGGGTTCGATTCCCACTTCTGTCAATGATTTTAGATAGGGAGAGACAGATTCCATTCTCTCCTGGCTACACCAAGTGAAGGAGATATAATGGCTGCGTGGTCTGAAAATTCACATTAAAGATGATATTCCTTCTTTACCAAGTAGACGGTAGGTTGAACCACAATAAAGTCTGGAGTGGCGACATGTAGAAACTATCAGTAGTAACCTTTCTTATACTAGTTATTTATTTCAAGTGACGACACAAACGCTATGTATGGTCACAGGACACTTATTCCATCTTTTATTTGAGCTTCTGTATGTCGATAAAATTGGTTCTGAACTGGGAATGCAACTCAGACCGCCCTTAACGCGGAATTTGATCCCTTCGTGGCAATACAGCTCGGCTACAATTTGTTGTTTGTTCAAAACTGCAGATTCCTCAACACCTTCACATATTATGCGTGAATGGGATCGAATCCTGGCCCAGCACTAAAGATTTAATTATGTATTATCAAGCTCTAGCATGAGAACACCTATCTGCTGGTGGATAATAATTTTGATTTTTAATGTATTTTCATTCGCTGTCAACACTAACGATATCTGACGTTTTTAACTCCCAGTGAGACACAGAACTATTTGCGAGATGACTGTAAGTTCAAGATGCTATTCTGAGCAGCTGGTGGAGAAAAATTCGGTAGCTGACGTCTCTTTGTGTGTAGTCAACAACGATATGTGTGGGGCTCTATTCCCAGTGAGCGCTGAACTCTTCGTCATATTATTTCAGTTCAAACATGCTCACATGTCACTGCTGGTGCAACAAACCCATATTTAACGTTCGGTTTCTCTAGAATATAACAGCGATAGGTGCCGGGTTGGAGTCCAGGGAAGGAAAAAATTAATGTTTCGTCTCGTCATTTCAGTTAAAACATCTAGTTACTGCCGCGAAATTCCGATATGTCACATTTGACTGTGCTTCGATAGCAATCCGATTAGGTTCCGGGTTCGAATCCGTGTCCAACACACAGCTTTACCTCACGGCATTTCAAGTAAGTTACTTGTGAAGAAGCAATATTTAACATCTCTCGTAGTTCGTTAACAGGGACAATAGATGCTGGGTAGGAATTCGCGTCTGTTAAAAATGTTTGCGTTATGCAATTTAAAGTTGATATTTGCTAACTGATACTGTCTAAAATCGAGGTATATCACTCTCTGTATGCCTAATCAGGAATGACTGTTAGTTTCCGTCAGTCACGAAATCTTTGCTTAGTCTGCATGAGCTGGGTTTGAATCCATATGCAGAACAAGACGGTTCGTCGTGTCATTTAATGTTCATACATATTCTCAACTAGCTGCTCGTGAATAACTTAAAATTTTAATGTCATTTTGTGTTAAATAGTTCAAATGGTTCTGAGCACTATGGGACTTAACTTCTAAGGTCATCAGTCCCCTATAACTTAGAACTACTTAAACCTAACTAACCTAAGGACATTACACACATCCATGCCCGAGGCAGGATTCGAACCTGCGACCGTAGCGGCCACGCGGTTCCAGACTGAAGCGCCTAGAACCGCACGGCCACATCGGCCGGCCCCCACCATCTGGTATCAATGCATTACCTTATAATCCATTATATATAATCATTTTCATAGTACACTTGATATTATAGATGAGTAGGACACAAGTCAGGACATAGATAATGTCCGTTTGACGTCAACAGTGTGTAACATTTTACTTTTTTTGAATAGGACAATGTTCCTCTCCAATAATTTTTAGATTAGTTACAATAAACTTACGCTGCAAGAGAATTCGCTTGTATTTTTCAATATGTGGTCTGTTGTCGGTTTGAAGGCCTTCCATAACATCGGCAACGTAGTGCAACTCCACCGAGAGCTGTCTGGAGTAGCGTGGAGATAGCAATGTGAAAGTTGCGAGCTGTCGAAGACGATCTTCATATTCCTAATGCGATTAGGACATCGTATACTCTTGACGACGTTTAGCACCTGTGCGGTCAGTCACCCAATTTCAGAATTCATTTTCAGTAATCCTGCTAAATTCCCAAAATATTGTCTTTTTATATTGATGAGTAATATGGATAGTCGTCACGTTCATGTGCCGTCTACAACGCAAATTTAATGTTACTATCCTAGGAACTAACCTGCAATACGTTTTGTATTTCATAATCGGAACTATCTGCATTAACCGACATCAGAGCAATGTCAGGGAACAGAATGCAGCAGTGCCTACTTGAGGACCTGCTTGAGTCGTGTTCTAAGGAAAGGGTAGTTGCTGGTTCACATTATATTACACTAGCGAGAAGTACCGACTTTTCATTTCTCTGCAAACATCCAGAACTAAATTCCGTAACTAAATGCTAAGAATATATTTGTATTGTGCCAACTCAAAGATCAATAGATATGGATATAGATGTAGATTTTTATATTTAAAGCCATTCTCGTTCTGCGTTGGAATAAACATCATTCATTATTTGCTTGTTCTTGTTACGATTGTTATTGTCATTCTCTCACTCGCAAGAGTCTTATGCTGATGCTGTATGAATAAATTATGCCATTGGATACAAAGCGGTTTAGTTTTGAGACCTAACCCACGAGGGGGGAAGGCACAGTGGTCTGCTTCAGGAATTCCAAGCAATAAAACACAAAAAACAACCCAGGAAGGGTTCGAACAGCTACTTTCACGCAGAGACATGCATTTGGAATCTGTTCATCGTTACGGGGTCACACAAGAGGGTAACATTACTGAAACAATGATCGGGCTACTTAGTATATAATAGAGCATACAGATTTCAAGGAGGAAACGTATGAAGACGCAGACTTCCTCGTTATCAATATGTGCGGCATATCTTTCGTGTTAACGAAAGTAAATTCCCGCTTTACCTCTTCTTACGTGTCAAATGAAATGAATGCCATGAGGAATAGAATATTTGATGACTGCGTCTCTTCTTGCTTCCATCCTTACCAACATATTTCTTCATTCTCGTGGTAATCATGACATTCTATGTGTATGCTGCAAAAGATTGCAAGTGGACAAATTCGACATCGAGGTGCAAAGCGTTATATTCAATTCGAATAAGCTTCCGGTGTATTTTTACTTCGTTTGTATTTTTAGACGATTATGAACGTTACGGAAATTTATCTCACATGCTTTATGTTGAATGAGAAACATTGAATGATCCGTTTTGCTTTCCCTACGTTGAAATGATATAATGTCGGCGTCAACAGCCTTCTTCCACGCCGGAAGCTGAAACTTGTATCATTCTGGATTAATGATAATTAAATGTCTCATATGTATACATAGCCCACAAGGCGACGTCAGAAACCATCAGGGGAGAACGCCGCATAAAAACCAAACGTGCGCGCGCGTCTCCACTCTGAAGAACCGTATCGGAGAATCACGGCAAGCATTTCGCTGAAGAGCTGCCTCGTCAGAGAGCCGAGAAATGGCAGCGTCGTAGCAAGTATTTGTCAACACTCTGATAGTGCATTTACTTCCGGTTGCAGGTCGGCGTTACCTCGCTAAATTCACTTGACATTCGTTTACCACATCGAAGACTCGTACGATATAATCCACTGCAAGATGACACAATTAGAAAGTATATTTAATTTCTGGACTCCAAGAACGGCGTTCTTCACATAAGTAACACCTGTTTGTGTGTGCATTCGGGAGGACGACGGTGCAATCCCGCGCCCGGCCATCCTGATTTAGGTTTTCAATGATTTCCCTACATCGCTTCAGGCAAATGTCGGGATGGTTCCTTAGGAAGGGCACGGCCGATTTCCTTCCCCATCCTTCCCTAATCCGAGCTTGTGCTCCGTCTCTAATGACATCGTTGTCGACGGGACGTTAAAACAGTAATCTCCACCTCCTCTGTTTGTGTGTTTAAGGTTGCGTTTTGAGGCTCAGGCAACATCGCAGTGGCTATAGTCCGCCTCTGGCCGCCAGTGTGTCGTTAGCTCAGAGGTTCCCTTGTGCGTTGCAGTGCTTGTACTATAAGTTCGAATCACGGTAGAAGCCGCTGACGACAACCTTTTATTTTCCATTTTAATTAATGGAGTTGCAAACTGCTAGTAAAAATTTCTTATGCGAAATCTGAAGAATGCCTTTAAACATCAATCTTCGTCCGATTTCGACTTAGTAAATTAAGTTAATATCATGGATTTCTGCTTTGCAAATTCCAAGGTGCTTCACTGTAAAATAGGTCCTGAAAAGATTCAAACCGACTGTCAACGATATAAATTTGAGCTTTGTTCGTCATATAGGTCTAACATGTCAGAAGGTTGTTTATGAAGTGCACATGTTCATTAATATAGTTCCCTTCTTCTAAATTTTTGCAATAGCATTTAACTGTAGACGTTTTCTAACACCGGCGTTAGCAGTTCCTTTCCGTTCTCTGAAACCTTCAAAACGACAAATTTTTCTCGTTTAAATCTGATGACCTTAACTATCACTTCCGATCAACAATAAATACTTCATGAACCCACACATGGAACTCCAAATGTGCAGTGTGCCTGCACTGCTACAGAGCATGCATTGTAAGGTATTCACACAGTTTATCGCATAGACTTACCGTAAGGAATGAAACAAGAACTGAGATACACTTTACACCACAGACGCTCACTCTGGCTTGACGAAAACATCCAAACATTGACCAAAAGTTGCACAAATAATTAAGTTTGAAAGGAAAGAAACGAGGTATGAAGAATTTATAAATTCATCGAATGTAGTGAGGTGGTTTAATTTCGTCCCAGTCTATAAAATTAATTTCGGGCCATACTCAGCTCTTGCCGATTACCCGCCTACTAATCAGGGCGTCTGTCTCCGTTGGTTTTGAGCGTGAATGGAAATTGTAGAAATTTTCTGTGGAGCAACATTTAATAATAAAGCGTTTTAAATCATCAAAAGCGATGAGCGGTAGTAGGCGCTTTCGATAAAGAACGGTGGAGTGCAGCGCCGCTGCTGTCGCCACGGCCGCTGCCAGTAGCCAGCAAATGGATCCCGGAGCTTTGCCGCATACGGCGTCCAGAGGAGGACAGTCTGCAGGAAATCTGCCGCAAAATCGTTACTGGATAAAATTTTGATATCGGTGTGTCACAAAGCGAAATAGATTGAATCTGCGCTACCATTACATTCACGTCTTCAGCATTCAGACAGAAGAGGCTATAAAAATATTTTATGCCAGCTGCTCTCGATCCACTGACATTATGAACAAAAACAACGCACGCTACCGCTAGACCACAGGCGTAATCAGCCTAGAGTTTCTCTATCCTGGGACAAGTTTTCCTCCAGGAAGTGCCGCAGTCTACAGTGTTGCCAGATTGTGCAGATAACCGGACTTAGAGAATTAGCGAGTTGGCCAGTTTTTTTGTCCCATGTCGCGATCGGCGCGGACTTAGCCTCTGAAGCGGCCGGCCGCCGATCGAGTTTTATGTCAAAGAGTGTACGTTTCCGTAAACCCCGTTTTGAGTTTATGTAACACGGTACAATGGATCATTCTGTAGAGCGACGGTACACTATCAGATTTTGAGTTAAACTTGTGAAGTTGAAACTTTTCCATTACTTCAGCATGCCTTTAGGACTGATTGCTTGTCCAAATCACAAGTTTTCCGATGGCACAAGTCGTTCATGGAGGACCGAGAGGAGATCACCGACGAACCTCGCAGTGGACGGCCATCAACCGCACGAGTCGACGTAAATGTGACGCGTTTGCGCGATTGTTTGAACTCTGACGGCTGAGCCTTCAAAAATGGTTCAAATGGCTCTGAGCACTATGGGACTTAACTTCTGAGGTCATCAGTCCCCTATAACTTAGAACTACTTAAATCTAACTAACCTAAGGACATCACACACACTCATGCCCCAGGCAGGATTCGAACCTGCGACCGTAGCGGTCGCGCGGTTCCAGACTGCAGCGCCTAGAACCGCACGGCCACCCAGGCCGGCGCTGAGCCTTCAATTGATAGCACAAACTCTAAACATTTCCAAACCAACCGTTTTCCGCATTGTGAGCGAAGATTTGAACATGAGGAATGTGTGTGCCAAACTCGTCCCAAAAGTGTTGGCCGACAAACACAAGCACATGCGAGTGCTTCCGTGCCGAGAAATGTTGGAAATGTGTGAAAATGAGCCTCATTTTTAAACTCAGTTATCAGTGGTGATGAGTCGTGGATTTTTTAGTACGACCCTGAGACAAAAAGGCAGAGTTCAGAGTGGCACACCCCATCGTCACCCCGTCCCAAGAAGGCACGCATGAGCAAGTCCAGGATCAAAACCATGGTCATTATCTTCTTTGATGTCAGAGGCATTGTCCAACACGAATTCGTACCTACCGGGACTACAGTGAACTCAGCTTTCTACTTGGAAGTGCTCAAAAGACTGAAAAGGAGGGTCTCGCGCTACCGAAGCGACATCAAGGACACGTGGAAAGTTCACCACGACAACGCGCCAAGTCACAGCGCCTTCATTGTCAACGACTTCCTGGCCAGGACCAAGACCACATTGGTCTCCCCTCCCTACAGTCCTCACCTGGCTCCCACTGACTGTTTTTTGTTTCCTCGGTTAAAAGGGGTCATGAAAGGAAAACATTGGGACATGACTGAAAGCATCCAGGCGCATGTTACATCAGCTCTAAACGACATTCCGGAGCAGGCATTCCAGGATGCCTTCCAGGCTTGTACCGCCTCCAGAAGGGTATCGATGCAAGAGGGTCCTATTTCGAAAATTTTTGATTATTTGTACGAATGTATTCAATAAATGATTTTTTATGAATTTGGTCGCATTACTTATGGAACGCACCTTGTAGATATTACTCAGAACTCACTACGTCTGACATACTGTATGTTTGAGGAAGAAAATGTTAATAACTGAGGCGAAAATAAATCATCACTACGGCTCCAATTTATATGAAACCTGTAACCCAGTGCAATTTTGACAGCCAACATCTGGGACCGAAGCTTTTCAAAGGCATTCTTTCCAATACTTGAACTCTCTGAAAAATATGAAAACAATCGGCTGCAAATTATTGACCATCATACACTTATGGAGAGCGAAGGACTGAACATTTTCACTTCAAATATCGTACAGTTCGTCCAAGATATAGTCCGGTCAAATGTTGTTCAGGAAGGCCAAATAGCATAAATTTTAGAATTTTTTTTTGACAGGTGTTCTATATGTTTCTGAGGGTGCTGTCCAAGATATAGTCCAGTCAGATGTTGTTCAGGAAGGCCAAATAGCATAAATTTTAGAATCTTTTTTGATAGGCGTTCTATATGTTTCTGAAGGTGCTGAATCAGATTTTTCAAAGGCCCCCAAAAGTTCGACGCGAAAATTGTCAAACTGGAATAAACGACGAAGAAATGGGTCTTTTTTGGATATTTCGCTTGTAACTCGTAAACGAAGTAATTTACGGCGAAGAAGACTTTTTATGAAAATAAAGACGATAAAATGTCCCACGAAATAGGTCTCAGTGACTTTTTTGCCAGACCAACCGTGTGGCATGTAGCTCGTGTTGAAGTTAGCGCAATTTCAGAGCTGAGGAGATGGGTCATCTCCATAGGAAGAGTTTCGACCTGTTAAACAGCAGCCGACATACTTCTTGGATGTATTCCTTCGCAGGTTTACAACACAAAGGAAGAAGCCCCTTCAGAACAGTTTCTTACAGAACGAGGTCCTCATCTCTGATACTGTACACAATTCGTTGAACGACTGCTGATGAAGAAGAAGCAAGGAAACTCGAATAAATGGAAGACGAAAAGTATGATCGTAGCACACAGCATGGTGGTATGTGTCAGAGCCAAATCTTTCTTGTCAACATTGCATACAGACGAAGATAAGTCATACTTCACATTCTTGCTACTATAACTTCAGCTTGTGAAACCTTATTACTGCATTATTGTAACAAACTTTTTAATTTGGTTTTAGTACTAGCTTTCTTTTTTAATCACCGTCTTCTGACTGGTTTGATGCAGCCCTCCACTAATTCCTCATCTGTGCCAACCTCTTCATCTCATAGTAGCACTTGCTGGATGTATACAAATCACTGTCTTCCTCTACAGTTTTTGTCCTCTACAGCTCCCTCTAGTACCTTGGAAGTCTGCCCTGATGTCTTAACAGACGTCCTATCCTATTCCTTCTCCTTGTCAGTGTTTGGTTCAAATGGCTCTGAGCACTATGGGACTCAACTTCTGAGGTCATTAGTCCCCTAGAACTTAGAACTAGTTAAACCTAACTAACCTACGGACATCACAAACATCCATGCCCGAGGCAGGATTCGAACCTGCGACCGTAGTGGTCTTGCGGTTCCAGACTGCAGCGCCTTTAACCGCACGGCCACTTCGGCCGGCTTTGTCAGTGTTTCCCACATATTCTTTTCCCCTCCGATTCTGCGTCGAACCTCCTCATTCCTTACCTTACCAGTCAACCTAATTTTCAATATTCGTCTGTAGCACCAAATCTCAAATGCTTCATTCTCTTCTGTTCCGGCTTTCCCACAGTCCTGTTTCACTACCATACAATGCTGTGTTCCAAACGTACATTCTCACAAGTGTCTTCCTCAAATTAAGTCCTATGGTTGATAACAGTAGACTTCTCTTGGCCAGGAATGCCCTTTCTGTCGGTGCTAGCCTGCTTTTGATGTGCTCCTTGCTCTGTCCGTCGGTGGTTATTTTGCTGCCTAGGTAGCAGAATTCTTTAACTTCATCTACTTCGGAACCATCAACCCTGATGTTAAGTTTCTCATTGTTCTCATCATTTCTGCTACTTCTCATTACTTTCGTCTTTCTTCGATTTACTCACAGTCCATAATCTGTACTCAGACTATTCATTCCATTCAGCAGATCATGTAATATTTCTCACCTTCACTCAGGATAGGAAAGTCATCAGCGAATCATATCATTGATATGCTTTCACCTTGAATTTTAATCTCATTCCTGAACCTTTCTTTTATTTCCATCATTGCTTCTTCGATGAGCAGATCGAATAATAGGGGCGAAAGACTACATCCCTGTCTTACAAACCTCTTACTCCGAGCACTTCGTTCTTGGTCGACCACTCTCATTATTCCCTCTCGGCTCTGGTGCCTTTATCTTTCCTAAAGCCAAACTGACCGTCATCTAACGCATCCTCAATTTTCTTTCCTCTAATTATTTACCTATTATCTGCTGTAAAGTGAAAATAGTCATCTGTTACCTTACTTACTGTAACATACCCCTACATATTCTCATTTTGCAGACGAATCAAGAAAAGACGAGGGCAGTGGTGCACGAAGGGCGAAAAGGATGAAATTTTTTTGAAATTTCTTTAAAATCATTTTATTACTAATATAATATGACAATTATTATACTAAACGCCAAGTAAAGCATAATTATTACGTAATTGACATAAACTATTTGAGAACTTTTAATTGTAAAAGTGATGAAAACTCATTTTACCGTCTGAATGAACATCGTAGCATATTGAGGGATGAGAGTTAGGTTTTGGTGGTGGCCCATGAAATTTAAGCGAAATTCAACAAGCAATACACACAATACTGTTGATATGATGAAAAAATCACCCAGACCATTTCTTGAGAAGTTTTGTCTTCTTTATTTTCGTAAATAGTGAAGTTTGCTGAAAATTGCGTCGTTTTCTAGTTTTAAGCGAAAAATCTAAAAAAACGTCAATTTTTCGTGTTTTGTTTTCAATATATATTTTGATGAGACTTCGAAAATTCTGATTCAGCGCGCTCGAAAACATATAAAAAGCTTGTTAAAAAAACTTTTACAAAACTTTCCATTAAGAATCACCAATTTGATTGGACTCAGAATGTACTTCCACGTCGACGGGTAGTGAGAGGTTTACACCAGTCACGGTTCAAATGGTTCAAATGGCTCTAAGCACTATGAACTTAGAAATACTTAAACCTAACTAACCTAAGGACATCACACAACACCCAGCCATCACGAGGCAGAGAAAATACCTGACCCCGCCGGGAATCCTACCCGGGAACCCGGGCGTGGGAAGCGAGGACGCTACCGCACGACCACGAGATGCGGGCACACCAGTCACGCTTTTGTGCTTTCCATGAAATTATTCTAATTTTCAAGTGCTTTGGGAAATCACCTTCCGGATTATAAAAGGTCTTTATTACGATATTTCGCAGTTTAGTGTAGTCACCTTATTTGCAATGCGATTGGAAAATTAGCAGCAATGTTAATACCACGAGTAGTTTAGTTAGCACGTAAATGTTATCTGGTTTAAATGTACATCTACATCTACATCCATACTCCGCAAGCCACCTGACGGCATATGGCGGAGGGTACCTTGAGTACCTCCATCGGTTCTCCTATTCCAGTCTCATATTGTTCGTAAGAAGAAGAATTGTCGGTATGTCTCTGTGTTGGCTCTAATCTCTCTTATTTTATCCTCACGGTCTCTTCGCGAGATATGCGTAGGAGGGAGCAATATACTACTTGACTCCTCGGTGAAGGTATGTTCCCGAAACTTCAACAAAAGCCCGTACCGAGCTACTGAGCGTCTCTCCTGCAGAGTCTTCCACTGGAGTTTATCTATCATCTCCGTAACGATTTCGCGATTACTAAATTATCCTGTAACGAAGCGTGCTGCTCTCCGTTGGATCTTCTCTATCTATTCTATCAACCGTATCTGGTACGGATCCCACACTGCTGAGCAGTGTTCAAGCAGTGGGCGAACAAGCGTACTGTAACCTACTTCCTTTGTTTTCGGATTGCGTTTCCTTAGGATTCTTCCAATGAATCTCAGTCTGGCATCTGCTTTACCGACGATCAACTTTATATGATCATTCCATTTTAAATCACTCCTAATGCGTACTCCCAGATAACTTATGGAATTAACTGCTTCCAGTTGCTGACCTGCTATATTGTAGCTAAATGATAAGGGATCTTTCTTTCTATGTATTCTCAGGACATTACACTTGTCTACATTGAGATTCAATTGCCATTCCCTGCACTATGCGTCAATTCGCTGCAGATCCTCCTGCATTTCAGTACAGTTTTCCATTGTTACAACCTCTCGATACACCACAGCATCATCCGCAAAAAGCCTTAGTGAACTTCCGATGTCATCCACAAGGTCATTTATGAATATTGTGAATAGCAACGTCCTACGACACTCCCCTGCGGCACACCTGAAATCATTCTTACTTCGGAAGACTTCTCCCCATTGAGAATGACATGCTGCGTTCTGTTATCTAGGAACTCTTCAATCCAATCACACAATTGGTCTGATAGTCCATACGCTCTTACTTTGTTCATTAAACGACTGTGGGGAACTGTATCGAGCGCCTTGCGGAAGTCAAGAAGCACGGCATCAACCTGTGAACCCGTGTCTATGGCCCTCTGAGTCTCGTGGACGAATAACGCAAGCTGGGTTTCACACGACCGTCTTTTTCGAAACCCATGCTCATTCCTACAGAGTAGATTTCTAGTCCGCAGAAAAGTCATTATACTCGAACCTAATACGTGTTCCAAAATTCTACAACTGATCGACGTTAGAGATATAGGTCTATGTATAGGTCTATCTAATTCCATGTATTGTGCCCCCTCCTTGTACCACCGTAGACTGACTAGTACGAGGAGAGGCTTGGCGTCTGCGACAACAGACAGCGGCAAGGGTGCGTCACGGACGCTAGGGCACACGCGCGTCTGAGGTTTCTCTTCTGCAGCAGCCGCCACAAGGCAGACTCGTATCTGGTTGTCGCTGACACGTGCTGGCCACGCAGCCACGGGCGCAGACACGTGGGGACGGCCCGGATCAGCTGCAGCACAACGTGCGCCAGACACCTGCTGCTGACCTGGATACAACGCTCCTCTCTCCCTCTCTCTCTCTCTCTCTCTCTCGCTCTCTCTCTCTCCGCTTCTACTGTTTCCGCGGGTGCTACGTACTCTTGCTACAGCGCACAGACAGCCAGTTTTCACCACCGTCCTTGCGATGTACAGCACAGCACTGTATCTGCGTGCTTAACCACGTGAGCGACGTCCGTTCCCCATCAATCACTTTGCACGCGGTGCGGAAGCTCGAGACGGGCACTTTCCTCACTCGCCATCACAGGGGCGAACACTCGCTGAATGCAAGTTAACAGGCGAGTAGCCCTGCCGTGTTACTAAGGAAGCATGGACTTACTTCAGCTTCGTCAAAACATAGCGGATTAATGCGCCCTGTGAGCTCTGGAATGTCTTTCAAATTATCCTTTTTTTTTGTTGCTCTTACGTATTTTTAATGGAGAACGTGTATTCTGTATACCTGAGATTGACCGAGTACTACCACAGCGACTATGACCATGTATAACGGAAATTAAAGTGATAATCGAGTACTGAGTGTTGCTGAAGACCATCGGTGTAGCTATGGAAATGTACATTAGCGTGAATGCGTAGCTGGTGAAACAGTGCTCATATTCAATCTGCAGCTAAAATCGCACTGGCAGTGGCACGTATTTTGGGCAGAACAAATGAAAAAGTTCACGAACATGGTAGCTGATAATAACTTTCAATATTCTTCCTAATTACCAGAAACAATTCATGCGATAGCACCAGTGTACCGGCGGACGCAGTTGTTTGATATACAGTAGTTTCTGTTTGTTTTTCTTTTTTTTAAGCTCTTCTGCAAAGAAGTGAACTCTACCTGTGTGTTTTACACTGTGGACTAGAGGTCAGAAATTACTCTAAGTTTTTGCGCAAATCTTGGTGCACATTCATGGATAATTTTCCTGCCGCCAGAAGCTCCACATCACGCCACTAAGTTTAAATCTCGTGCTGGTGCACAGCATACAGTTTAGATCAGTGCATTCTAGTATGCACACTTATCTCGTGCAGTAGCTCGTGGGTAAGCAGAATTTCTAACAACAGATAATTGTAGATACATCCACTTCAGAAGATAAATTCATTTCTGTTTAAGAGGGTATAGTGATAAATCTGCAGAGCAGCTTTCAGTGTTTCTTTATTCTCCTCGTTATATTTTGCGTACGTTCCAAAGTCATCACCGCCATTTGAGGTCTTACATCTATTATTTACCCAGTACAGTACGTCTAGGGCCTGTTGTTTTTGTGAGCGGACAAAAGGAGAATTGGCTGCTGTCCGTAAACGGATGGAAGCTGCGTTGGCTGCCGTCGACATGCTTCTGGATAATGCTTGAAGCTGTGACGATATCGGGGTGCTGATGACGAGACAATTGACACCTTCGGTGCCTTTGGAATCCCCTGGGTGTGCGTGTCACTGGGCGGAAGACGAAAGAGGGAGCAGGTCTCGCGGCTGGCTCCCTACGCCTTAGCAACAGGTACGAAGTGCTACCCAGTGTTGGTAACTCTGAGCCAGCACGGGATGCCTCTCCCGTTGGGCCAGCGGCTGATTTTCCTGCCCAGTCAAGTGCAGAGGTTGGGTATGCTTGTCATTGGGAGCTCCAATGTTAGGCGGGTGATGGAGCCTCTCAGGGAAATAGTAGGCAAGGCGGGATAGAACGCCGTTGTGTACTCTGCATGGTAGCCGGCAGGTCTCGTCCGTGATGTGGAAGACGCCCTGCCGGCTGCATATAGTGGCACATGTCGGCACGAATGACGCCTGTCGCTTGGGTTCCTTTTCGGCGGATGGCTGATTTGGTGAAGGCAACCAGCCTCGCACGCGGGGTGCAGGCTAAGATGTCTATTTGTAGCATCGTTCTCAGGGCTGATCGCGGTCCTCTGGTTTGGAGCAGAGTGGAAGATCTAAAGCAGAGGCCCAGACAACTCTGAGGCGATTTTGAATGCGAATTTCTCGACCTCCGCTCACAGGTCTAGAGTTGTAGGGTTCCCCATAATAGGTCAGGCGTGCACCACAAGCAGGGAGTGACTATTAGGGTAGCGGAGTACATGTGGCGTGCACATGGGTTTTATTTAGGTCAGAGAAATCCTCCCGTGGTATCAAAGACGATTTGGCTGATAAATTAGCTAGAGTGCCCTCAGAGAATGTTCGCCGTCGCAGATCAGAGATAAACAAGGTTAATATGATATTAATAAACTGCAGGAGCACCTAAGGAAAGGTCCCAGAATTAGAATAGCATCAGGAATAGAAATTTGCAAAATTTTAAACATGGCTGAAGCAGCAAATGTTAAAAATCTTCACGGCAAATGATAACAGCCAAACAGTTGCAGGATAAAGATTTGGTTGAAATGGCTCTAAGCACTATGGGACTTAACATCTGAGGTCATAAGTCCTCTAGACTTAAAACTACTTAAACCTAACTAACCTAAGGACATCACACACATCCATGCCCGAGGCAGGATTCGAACCTGCGACCGTAGCAGCCGTGTGGTTCCGGACTAAAGCGCCCAGAACCGCTCGGCGACAGCGGCCGGCATGAGATCCACAGCGCAGCAGACAGCGGTGCTCAGACTGATGCCGCGTTCCTTAACTTCAGGAAGGCATTTGACTCAGTCCCGCACTGCCGTTTAGTGAAAAAAAAAAGGTCTTTTCGAGTATCTCAGCAGATTTGCGACTGAACTCAAGACTTCCATGCAGACTGAACTCAACATGCCGCTCTTAATGAAACAACAATGATAGATGTACCATAAGGAAGTGAAATAGGACCGTTCTGTTTACAATATATATAAATGATTTAGTAGAAAGCATCGGATGCTGTTCGCAGATGATGCGGTTGTCTATAGAAAAGTAGCAACGCCAGAAGGCTACGACTTGCATGCAGGTTGACCTCCAGGGAATTGATGAATGGTCCAGACTCTGCCAGTTGAGGCTGGACGTAAATAAATGTAACATCTTGCGCGTGCAAAGGAATGAAATTCACTACTGTATAGCAACACTATTAATGACAAACCGCTGGAAACACTATCTACCGTAGAATATCTAGGAGTAACTATCCAGAGGAGCCGTAAGTAGAATGAACACATAGAACAAATAGTGGGAAAAATCTGATGCAGACTCAGATTCATGGGAAGAATCTTAAGGAAATGGAATTCATCCGCGAAGGAAGTGGTTTATAAGGCGCTTGTTCGACCGATTCTTGAATACTGTTCATGTATGGGGGATCCGTACAAGGTAGGACTAATTGAAGAAAGAGAAGTTCCAACGAAGAGCGGTGCGTTTCGTCACATGATCGTTTAGGTGGAGCGAGAGCGGTACGGAGATGCTAAACAAACTCCCGCCTCATACGTCTCGCGTAATGACCACGAGGAGAACATTCGAGAAATCAGAGCCAATACAGAGACTTACCAACAATCATCCTACCCACGCGCTATTCGCGAGTGCAACACGGTTGGAGGGCTCAGTTAGTGGTACAAAAAGTACCCTTCGCCACACACCTAACAGCCCCAATTAGCGGACTGTCTGTCGCAGCCACAACACACATTTGCAGAGAAGCGGTGTTTAAAATATGTCTCCACAAAAGCATCTGGCTTTTCGTCGGGCTACGCGTGTAGCTGAGACCGTCAGGAATGAAAGTGGCTTCATCAGGGAAAAGCATTAATGAGATTACTTGTCGATTTTCAATTTGCCAACGATTAAAATTTAATAGTCTATCTTCATGTTTACGTAGGTGTTGAATTCGCTATGAATGATAAGGACAGAGCCCGCGCGTATGTAACGTCCACCATATCTATGCTTATCGAAAATTGAAACGCTTTGAAATTCTGCCTGTTCTTGCTGGAGGATTACATTCTAGCAACTCAACAGTGCTTTCTACTTCATCCACACACAGTTCATTTGCATGTTCTGATGAGATGTAACTGCTGGCTACCGCATATGTGTCGGGCAGTTTAGTGAAAACACTAGTAAACAATCTTGAATCTGTTACTCTTCTATTAGAAAAACGTCTCGCAAATTCTTCACAAACAGCAGCAGTGTTTCCATTAGAGAACCTGTACACATATATTAATCATATACGATTGATGTTCCTGAGACATATCGGGTCCTGCCTTTATCTATGAGAATGACCTAGGCCAAAGCAATGAGTTAAAATTGGTAGAAGCGCTGGGATTTGAACCCACGTCTTTTCAGTAGCAAATAGATGTGTTAGCCGTTACCACGCTGGCACTGCAGCTACAATAACTGCACGGAATAGTCTAGTACGTCTCTGTACCCGATACAAATTCCAATTCATGCTTCAGCGCATTGCCATTCTACTCATCTATGCCTGAGGTACAGGCAGGAACATTTCACTCACTTCTAAGAAGCTATTTCAATATTGGCGAGCCTCAGTATCACTGATGCGAGCTTAGAAAGGGAATACAAATCGATTGACGCATGAATTTGAATTTGTATTGGGAAGGAGATGTTGTTGTTGTGTTCTTCAGTCCTGAGACTGGTTTGATGCAGCTCTCCATGCTACTCTATCCTGTGCAAGTTCTTCATCTCCCAGTACTTACTGTAACCTATATCCTTCTGAATCTGCTTAGTGTATTCATCTCTTGGTCTCCCTCTACGATTTTTACCCTCCACGCTGCCCTCCAATACTAAATTGGTGATCCCTTGATGCCTCAGAACATGTCCTACCAACCGATCCCTTCTTCTAGTCAAGTTGTGCCACAAACTTATCTTCTCCCAAATCCTATTCAGTATCTCCTCATTAGTTATGTGATCTACCCATCTAACCTTCAGCAGTCTTCTGTAGCACTACATTTCGAAGATATACAGCGGTATTCCGTGGAGTTCTGGTAACTGAATTACCAGTGTGGTGTAGAGGTTAGAGTATTTGCATGATAAACTTCAGACCTGGTTTCAAATCCTAGTACTGGTACAAATTTTAATTCACTGCTTTGGCCCACATCATTACCCTACACAAATACTTCATCGGCATACCGCGAATTTGTAAATACGTGTGACATGTAGGAAAATCGGGGAGTGCTGGTCCAGTGTGGATTTCACACACTTCTTTCACTGGTAGAACACAAATTTATTTTACACAGTTTCAGTTACATGACATCCAATTACGCTTTTATTTATTTTTGAATTAATTAAAAACCCAAGTTATGAGAAACTCATTTAAATTTAAATGGCAATTTAAATAATTCACAGAAAATTTAAAATTAACTTAAGATGACTCAATATTCTTTAAGCCAAGGCACGTCCAGTATGAGGCACAGAACGTAATAAGGCTAAAGCCTTAATTACGGCAGACGTAAATCTAGACAACAGTACCAGAACAGTTTGGAACGACCTTAATTACCATGTGGTGAGAATAAAACTTGATTTGAACTTGAAAGATAAAAAAACCTAAAACCATACTTAAAACAATGAAAAACAATTTAACACCAACATCTAGGGAAAATAATTTTAAACCCAGGGAAACACATCAACCGAAGATTTGACATTTTCCAATAACAAGAATAAGTTACTACAACAGATTAAGGTGTAGCTTGGGATCCCAACGCACATCAAAATTCGCTTAAGGTGAAGACCACAAGCTAAGAGGCACAAATTCAAAATTATTGCAGATATAAACTTAAATTGAAGGAACATTAGGTAGTGCGGCTGCGGTTGGAAGAAACAGCACGAAACACAGACAGCGACGAGAGACGGGGAGCGTATGCTCTCCAAATGACGGATGGCCGCATGAGCAAGCTGACTAGGCGTGAGTAAGTGGGGCCTGTTCATGGGTAACACATACCAGCAATGGAGTACAAAAGATTACTAACGACAGTTTCCTGCAGCAGAAATAATTTTAATTAGACAGAATTCCAACACACAGCCGTGCACCAGATAAATAACTCTAAGGGTAGAATTAATAAACCTGAGATCGTACCAAAAACCATGACCTTTTAATAAGTTCACCAAAATATTTGAGAAACCAGCTACAAAAATAATTTCAGCAATGAAATAGTACAATCATAAAATTTTTCCTTTTTAGTAAACTATTAAAGCAGCCACAAGGACACTCACATGACAATCAATGCTCATTCGTACACACATTAGTCCATAGCGGTTCAGAGAGAACAAGTACGTCCTGCAACATACCAATATTTATCTGAGCCTTTTAAATAGAACAGACGCACTACATAATTTCTTAGATAGCATAGACCTTTAGCATTAGCTTCAAGGAAACCAGAACAAGAAAAGCAAATTATAAATAGGCCAATAAAATAGCAAAACCTACCCACATTCTGACACGAACAACTAAACATCCGTGGTAACTGGTAATACTAAACATTGCTCTGCGCCTCCAATTGAAAATATGTGATCAATCATATACTTTAAAAATCAGAAGAATTAACAGGAGGCAGACAAGAACAGGTAACGCATATACTAATGCATAGCGCCAACCTTAAAAATAGGCTTTCTTCTGGCACACGACACTGTATACTCGCTACAGGTTCACAAGCACAACGAATACATAAGGTTAACACATGAAACAAACTATAATGATGTCAGCCAATGAATCAGTTTAAAATGTCAACCAGATCTTGGAATGTCATTGCCCTTCGAATACCATGGAGACACTCGTGTCCGTTCCCAATAAACTGAAGGAAGACAGAACAAAAAGACAGTGAACACTGTCTTGACACGCCCTTCTGATAAATCACAGCACAAACTACGTTGGTACTCGACCCAATATTGGTCGCCCACCAACAGCTAACACCGCGGCGAAGAGGCCCCATGAAAAGGTCGTTACAGCTTTGTTCCTCAGCTCATACTGTTCACCGAACCGGCTCTCATGCCCGGAGCTGTCACACCAGAGGGCGTTGGGCTCCAACGGCAAAAAGTTAGTCAAAGATCATATGAACAGTGAAGTGATATCGATACATTGTGAGAAAGCCACCTCGGCGTAGGTATTGGCCAACAAATCATAATCAAAATCACAGCTAAAAAACTCACTTAATTAAACTCAAGGACAACTTCAAAGCACGAACTGTAAAGCAAAAATTAAATTCGGTAAATAAGCCCTTGTTGTTGTTGTGGTCTTCAGTCCTGAGACTGGTTTGATACAGCTCTCCATGCTACTCTATCCTACGCAATCTTCTTCATCTCCCAGTACTTACTGCAACCTACATCCTTCTGAATCTGCTTAGTGTATTCATCTCTTGGTCTCCCTCTACGATTTTTATCCTCCACGCTGCCCTCCAATGCTAAATTTGTGATCCATTGATGCATCGGAACATGTCCTACCAACCGGTCCCTTCTTCTTGTCAAGTTGTGCCACAAACTGCTCTTCTCCCCAATTCTATTCAATACCTCCTCATTAGTTATGTGATCTACCCTTCCAATCTTCAGCATTCTTCTGTAGCACCACATTCGAAAGCTTCTATTCTCTTCTTGTCCAAACTATTTATCGTCCATGTTTCACTTCCATACATGGCTACACTCCATACTAATTCTTTCAGAAACGACTTCCTGACACTTAAATCTATAATCTATGTTAACAAATTTCTCTTCTTCAGAAAAGCTTTCCTTGCCATTGCCAGTCTACATTTTATATCCTCTCTACTTCGACCATCATCAATTATTTTGCTCCACAAATAGCAAAACTCCTTTACTACTTTAAGTGTCTCATTTCCTAATCTAATTCCCTCAGCATCACCCGACTTAATTCGACTACATTCCATTATCCTCTTTTTGCTTTTGTTGATGTTCATCTTATATCCTCCTTTCAAGACTGTTCATTCCGTTCAACTGCTCTTCCAAGTCCTTTGCTGCCTCTGACAGAATTACAATGTCATCGGCGAACCTCAAAGTTTTTATTTCTTCTCCATGGATTTTAATACATACTCCAAATTTTTCTTTTGTTTCCTTTACTGCTAACCCAGTATACAGATTGAATAACATCGGGGAGAGGCTACAACCCTGTCTCACTCCATTCCCAACCACTGCTTCCCTTTCATGCCCCTCGACTCTCATAACTGCCATCTGGTTTCTGTACAAATTGTAAATAGCCTTTCGCTCCCTGTATTTTACCCCTGCCACCTTCAGAATTTGAAAGAGAGTATTCCAGGCAACATTGTCAAAAGCTTTCTCTAAGTCTTCAAATGCTAGAAACATAGGTTTGCATTTCCTTAATCTTTCTTCTAAGATAAGTCGTAAGGTCAGTATTGCCTCACGTGTTCCAACATTTCTATGGAATCCAAACTGATGTTTCCGGAGGTCGGCTTCTACCAGTTTTTCCATTCGTCTGTAAAGAATTCACGTTACCAATTTGCAGCTGTGACTTATTAAACTGATAGTACAGTAATTTTCACATCTCTCAACAGCTGCTTTCTTTGGGATTGGAATTATTACATTCTTCTTGAAGTCTGAGGGTATTTCGGCTGTCTCATACATCTTGCTCACCAGATGGTAGAGTTTTGTCATGACTGGCTCTCCCAAGGCCATCAGTAGTTCTAATGCAATGTTGTATACTCTTGTATACTCCCGGGGCCTTGTTTCGACTCAGGTCTTTCAGTGCTCTGTCAAACTCTACACGCAGTATCGTATCTCCAATTTCATTTTCATCTACGTCCTCTTCCAATTCCATAATATTATCCTCAAACACATCGCCCTTGTATAGACCCTCTATATACTGCTTCCACCTTTCTGATTTACCCTTTTTTGTTTAGAACTGGGTGGAGCTCTTGATATTCATACAAATGGCTCTCTTTTCTCCAAAGGTCTCTTTAATTTTCTTTTAGGCAGTACCCCTAGTGAGATAGGCCTCTACATCCTTACATTTGTCCTCTAGCCATCCCTGATTAGCCGTTTTGCACTTCCTGTCGATCTCATTTTTGAGACGTTTGTATTCCTTTTTGCCTGCTTCATTTACTGCATTTTTATATTTTCTCCTTTCATCAATTAAATTCAATGTTTCTTTTGTTACCCAAAGATTTCTGCTAGCCCTCGTCTTTTTACCTACTTGATCCCCTGCTATCTTCACTACTTCATCCCTCAGAGCTACCCATTCTTCTTCTACTGTATTTCTTTCCCCCATTCCTGTCAATTGTTCCCTTATGCTCTCCCTGAAACTCTGTACAACCTCTGGTTTAGTCAGTTTATCCAGGTCCCATCTCCTTAAATTCCCACCTTTTTGCAGTTTCTTCAGTTTTAATCTACAGTTCACAACCAATAGATTGTGGTCAGAGTCCACATCTGCCCCGGGAAATGTCTTACAATTTAAAACCTGTTCCTAAATTCTGTCTTGCCATTATATAATCTATCTGGTACCTTCTAGTATCTCCAGGATTCTTCCATGTGTACAACCTTCTTTCATGATTCTTGAACCAAGTGTTAGCTATGATTAAGTTAAGCTCTGTGCAAAATTCTACCCGTCGGCTTCCTCTTTCATTTCTCACCCCCAATCCATATTCACCTACTACGTTTCCTTCTCTCCCTTTTCGTACTCTCGAATTCCAGTCACCCAAGACTATTAAATTTTCGCCTCCCTTCACTACCTGAATAATTTCTTTTATCTCATCATACATTTCATCAATTTCTTCATCATCTGCAGAGCTAGTTGGCATATAAACTTTTACTACTGTAGCAGGCACAGGCTTCGTGTCTATCTTGGCCACAATAATGCGTTCACTATGCTGTTTGTAGTAGCTTACCCGCACTCCTATTTTTTTATTCATTATTAAACCTACTCCTGCATTACCCCTATTTGATTTTGTATTTATAGCCCTGTATTCACCTGACCAAAAGTCTTGTTCCTCCTGCCACCGAACTTCACTAATTCCCACTATATCTAACTTTAACCTATCCATTTCCCTTTTTAAATTTTCTGACCCACCTGCCCGATTAAGGGATCTGAAATTCCACGCTCCGATCCGTAGAACGCCAGTTTCCGTTCTCCTGATAACGACGTCCTCTTGTTTAGTCCCCCCCGGAGATCCGAATGGGGGACTATTTTACCTCCGGAATACTTTACCCAAGAGGACGCCATCATCATTTAATCATACAGTAAAGCTGCATGCCCTCGGGAAAAATTACGGCTGTAGTTTCCCCTTGCTTTCAGCCGTTCGCAGTACCAGCACAGCAAGGCCGTTTTGGTTAGTGTTACAAGGCCAGATCAGTCAATCATCCAGACTGTTGACCCTGCAACTACTGAAAACGCTGCTGCCCCTCTTCAGGAACCACACGTATTTCTGGCCTCTCAACAGATACCCCTCCGTTGTGGTTGCACCTACGGTACGGCCATCTGTATCGCTGAGGCACGCAAGCCTCCCCACTAACGGCAAGGGGGGGGGGGGGGGCTTAACAACTTGATTACCTTATCAACGAGCGAAATGAATACTTATCTTTGTAACCAGCTGTATCTCTGTAAGCAACACAAACTGAACACATGTTGATGTACTCATCAGGTTTTGAGAGTAATATTTCCTTTAGCAGATTTTCATGAGTAAATATCTCATTTTAAGCCATTGACTGGAAGAGTGTCTTGTTTTTTTCTTCTTCCTTAAACACAGTGCCAGAGTCAATGTCAGGACTTCTGTGTCTGCATTTGTGGCCGTTCTCACTAATGTCAAAATGCTCTCTAAGCTGGTCGTAGGTTGTGTTCCAAAAATAAACAGCATAGAGACAGAAGCGATGACACTTTCTGCAGGACCTGACCATCATTTTGCAGGACAATGCTCAAGAACGTACAGTGCAAGCTGTTACTGATTTGGTTGACTGATAGGGCTGCTACGTGCTATACCACCAACTGCACTCACCTGACTTAAGTCCTCGTAATTTCTACTCGATTTATAAACTGAAGGAAACACTTCACGGCATTCGCTTCAGAACTGCTACAAATTCGTTTGGCAATAGACCGCGCCACTCGAACTGTCAACACAACTGGCACTGCTAAGAGCATCCTACGACTTGCACATCGCTGGCAACGGGTTATACACAATGTTGATGATTACTTTAAAGGTAAGTAAAACTTTGAAACACGTGTCTATTTTGTACGAGCTGTAAATAAATAGTTGCCACTATTAGAGTTCCAATCCTCGTATGTACCGAAGGATAATGAATGAAGCTTATTGGCTGGGAACGTGGTGAGCTTAAATCATTTACCACGTAGATGGATTAATAGAGAATAGATTCTGCACCGTTCATCGAAGACCAGTCTCTTCACAAAGCCAGAAAAGTAACATCGCAACATGGAAAACGGTCCCGTGATCTCCACTTAAGTATCAAGAAAACACTGAAGTATTAACTGCACAACATCTGCGAATGATCAGCAGGCTCTGATTGCAACTGTTCTCAGCTTCTACCATACCGCAGCGACCCATTCACGTCCTTCGACCGACACCAGCAGACCGACGAAGTTGGAGTTGAAATTGGTTTGTATGCCTTTCAAAAACGCTGCCTTTGAAACACGCTGTCCACTGCTTGCCACGAGAACCACTCACATCTGACTAGCCCGCGGAACCGAAAAGTCAAAGGGTACTTTCAGAGCCCCTTACCGAAGGTGCCAAAGAAGTAATCCCTGCACAAATCCTTAGATCGGTACTTGCGAGTTAATAACACGCGAAATAATTTCAGCAGCGAAAATTGCAAATGTAACAGATAACTTTCAAATCTCACTACTCGCACAGAATATTGTTGTAACCCAGTTGACTCAACACTGGTACACAAGTAATTGTAGATTCCAGCAGAAGTGATAACCCTGACGCATCAACCTGCATCACAGGATTTCCGCTGTCAAGACCTGTTTCAGGTGGATATTTACACTATGTACTCTTTTGTAATAATAGCTCCATATAAGATGAACAAACATTACTACGTATGAGATACATTGAAAACGCGTATGCATTTAATGAAAGGTTTTCTGCGTTATCTGTCTGAAGATCGTTCAGTGGGAGCGCAGCTTTAACGTACAGAAAGGCGAAAAGAGTCCCATTCGCTGCGTGAAAGTGACGGTGTTAACACCGAACAAGAGAAAGCACCACTTGTCGAGATGGTGGAGCGGAGAAAGTATCTATCTTTCCCTGAACTGCCTTAGTTCCCTTCACCGCCAGCGAGATAGTCCGGAGACAGAGATGTTGAGCTGGTTTCTTGTGCTCACTTTGTACGCTGGAAATCGTCTGTTCTACCTTCTAGACGTGTGTAAAACAAAGTATTCCAAGTAAGAGGAACAACTGCCAACAGAGGAAAGAGTAGGAAAAAAGCTGTTCGCTGGACCAAAGCGGCTCAATAAATGCGCGTATTAGGAATAAAGACGCCATTTTTCAACAACAAATAATTTTATTTTTCCACATAATCCAGTTTTGGGAATACAAGCTTGCTAAAATCTTCCGGCCACTTTTTTAACCTGCCCAAAACTCAAATTTGCTAAAACACGCCTTGCCTTGACGAAGACCTCATTTGAGCTGAATTTTTTTTCCTACCACACTGACTCACGATTCAGGATCGTCCAGCCTTGTGCGATACGATACTTCTTGTAGATAGTATCTTTCAATATGCCCCACAGTAAATAGCCACAATGAATCATATGCTATATGATAATTACTGTCCACGCTTTACCTCCGTGAGTAGTTGGACTTTAATCATAACCGTCCAGTATGTGGCGGTTACGGCCATTAGGGGACGGAAAGTCACATGTAGTGGCACAGCACTGCAGGCACCGCGGTGGAAAGCCGCGTGGGTGGACACGTGCTGGTCCAGACACGTGGAAGACACGTGCCAACCGCAGTGACCGCCTCCTGTGTTACTTCTACGCATGGCTACAATTACTGCTGAGATCCACTGTCCGTCACGCGATATGCCCAATTCCCAATTGCTACCCGTTTACCTACGAACGCCACGGTCTATTTCCATTGTCAGTCACCATGTCTGTAATGTACTTAGTGAAACCTGCCACTATCTTATAACTTTAACGTTTGACTACATAGCGTGTTCTGTCTGCGATTTTAATGCCCTGAAAATATTCCCTTTTGTACGGCATTTGACCCGTGAAAGACCAGCAACGTGATCTGACTACTTGTAGAGAAATATGAGTTAGTGAAGCAAATTGCATGCCGCATTGGAACAATAAATGGCCCTGTGACATAAATTACATCAATATAAATTGCAATTATATCTTCAACAGCCCTAGTACCACCTATTGTTAGTGTATCATCCTTATAGGAACAGACATGTGCAAAGCAGATGTAACTGCACACGGTATGTTCTAACACGTAACGAACGGAAAACAACTCATTCTAAAGCAAAGATTCGAAGTATTCTTCGCTTCAGCACATATTTTAAAGATAACCGCGACTCGCACTGACAATATTTAGCTGAAAATTGCAAACAAATCGGGAAATAATATTGCTCCTGAAGGTGTTTCCAGAATTCCTGTATCCGCTGAGGTTAGATCAATAAACATATCAAATAGATTGCACCTGAACGTCTTTCAATCATAAGCAAATCTTAAATGAGCACATGCTCAAACGAACATTAAAAATCGGAGTACTGAAAAATGATTTCTCGAGGAATATAATTCATGAGAGAATTGAACCTGAATTAACTTATTTTTCGGAAACAAGACACAAAAGCTCATCAATAACATGTACAAGTACCCGCTTAAAGACCACTTATCTGTACACATCCACACATTTATGAAGACTGAAAAATAACTGAATATTCTTGATAATCCCCTTAGTACACCATCATTTGCCATTAGGAATGTGGAACGCACTAAACGACTGTGATGTGACTTTCAAAATGATGGAGACCGGCAATCAGTCGTCCTTTCCTTTCAGGTTCTATTAAAGCAACTCTAGATTTCGGCTAGCGCCTAACCACTATCAGTGCTAAAAATACAAGAAGTACATAGGCGATAGTATAAAGAGTTACAACTCGTAGCATAACATATATCGCTTATACATTAGATTACGTACCACTATTTCACAACGACCGTAGCGGTCGCGCGGTTACAGACTGAAGCGCCTAGAACCGCTCGGCCACCACGGCCGGCTGTCACAGTTCATTCAAGACTACTGTATAATGAAGCTAGGCTTTACGGAGAGCACATCGATTTGCTGTATCGCGCCCTTTGTTTGAACTAAGTAATACGTAACATTCATAGAAAAGCAGTTACGGTCTCTACTAGAAAACTTAAAATTTGCATAGAAATAACACAAAATAAAATATGAGTAAAATTATTTACGTTGCTGTCTGACTTACTTTATTTAACAGTAAACATAGAAGATGTAAAAGATGACATGTCCACTCCTTGTGAGCCGATTGTTTTATTATTCCTTAAAACACCCAGATAACGTCAGATTGGTAAAAAAAAACTTTAAAAAATATTTACAAAACACTAGGAGGCGCCTGCTGTATGGTCCGTCTATTAGAACTTATTTGATTTAAATATTCTATCTTTTGTACTGTTTTTCTCTTTATTTGATCCTCGTTACGAGGTATGGGGTTCCTCTTATTTGCTGTACGGTTCGTAGATGGCGCCAATTGTCAGCAATGTGGATGGCTGGTCTGACTTGGCGTTCCGTTAGGATGTAGAGAGTACTAATTTCTGTGCCACTTCAAACAGATTTTAGTTAAAAGTACAATAAAACCAATATGTTGAATTGCTAATATTAACAATGTACATGCATCTGAACCAATGTAACATGGGAAAAGTTCTGTAGGATCAGTGTTGCAACCATCGTACTTGTACACTATTATGTTAATGGCTGTTACATATTGACAAGACGGCAGAATCTAATCACCCCCTGGTTGCTCCTCTCCTCTCCAACCCCCGCCCCCTACCACGTCTTCACTGTTGTGCCCCCCCCCTACCCTCCATCTCTACACCCTTCATCTCCTTTCCCAAGGTGGCCTCCGTCAAATCCCCCTCCTGGATGATGCCCTCTCTCCCTCCATTTATCCCTCCTATCAACTCTGATCCTCACTCCCCCTCCTTTCCTTTGTCCTTTTCCCGGGCTCCCTCTCCCCCCCTTCCATCCTCTTTTTTCCCCACCTCCCCTCTCTCTGCCCCCTTGCCCAATTATCTCCCCCGATTCCTTTTGCATTTCCCTCCTCTGCCTCTTCTCATTCCCTCTCGCGTCTGCCCTGCCCCTCTCCCCCTCTCCCCCCTTCTGAGTCCTCTTCCTCCTTGGTTCCCCCCCTTTCGTTTTTTTCCCTCTCCTCCCTCCTCGTTTTTCCCCCTCCTTCAGGTCCCCCCCCCCCCCATCTGTCTTTGGCTCGGGAGTGTCATCTTTGTGCTGCCATTTTCGTGCAGTGTTTTACAGTGAGTGTTTTACAGTGAGTGTTCCATGTTGTGTCTTTTGGGAAGTGTTGCGAACGGCCATCATACTGTCGCTGGGTGTGATTTTTCTTTTTATGTCTTGCGAACAGAAACCAGACTGTCGCCATGTTACTTGTCTGATTCCCGTGTATTTTATTAACATTGCCAACCCCTTTGCTTTCTGTTTTAACTTTCCGCATTTTTCCGCCATTTTACACTTTAAGTCACCGTTTTATCGCCTGTTTTTTCTTGTTTCTTTTCTTCTTCCGTTTTTAAAAAGGTCTGTAGGCTGTAGAGCAGCGTACTAAGCTGCTGCCAGCCCGCCCCCTTCGGGGGGAATTGAAAGTCAATAAAGAAAAAAAAAATCTAATCATATTCCTCACTGCTTACTAGCAGGCTGTTCTCACAATGACCTGATTATTAATATGATTTTAGCTAACATCTTTGTGATGGCAAAAGATCTGTGGCTCTTCTAGGAGGCTGAGGAATCTACACTTCTGCAGCAACCTCACATTAGTACTATTTAAAGTGTGTGAAAGTAATGTACAAAGTGGCCGACACTCTCGGATGATCAGATGTAAAATACATATCGATCCTCACGTATTCTGAAGAAGAAGCCAATGGAACAAAGTGGTATCACTGCTCAAGCGAATATACAAAAGCACTTCACAAACCTGTAAAATCTTGTTCAAAACACAGCCTACAGAGATGCTTTGCAGTACTCAACCAAATGTAAGACTACTCTAGCAGACTGAAACATTGATTATAGACTTTTTGAGTCATACGAGTGCGTCACAACTTGCTTACTGATTCATAACGCGAAAGTTGTTTGTAACAGACGGATTTCAGTAGGATACATTAATTCGGGTAAAAGAGAAGAAAGATTGGGCCTTAACGTCACGTCGATGACATTATTACAGACAGAATACAAGTTCGGACTTGGGAAGGAGGAAGACAGAAATCAGCCTATCCATTTCAAAGGAACCATCCCAGCACTCGCCTGAAGTAGCCAAAGTGAATCACGTTAAACCTGTGTCTGGATGGCGAAGTAGGGATTAGAACTGCCGCCCATCCTTTACGTGTGCTGTGCCATACCACTCCGCCATGTCGCTCGGTTCATTAGTGCGGCCACTACCTGCGATCATGCTGATCGTCGTGGATTCTGTCTGAGTTGATCGTACACTCCTGGAAATGGAAAAAAGAACACATTGACACCGGTGTGTCAGACCCACCATACTTGCTCCGGACACTGCGAGAGGGCTGTACAAGCAATGATCACACGCACGGCACAGCGGACACACCAGGAACCGCGGTGTTGGCCGGCGAATGGCGCTAGCTGCGCAGCATTTGTGCACCGCCGCCGTCAGTGTCAGCCAGTTTGCCGTGGCATACGGAGCTCCATCGCAGTCTTTAACACTGGTAGCATGCCGCGACAGCGTGGACGTGAACCGTATGTGCAGTTGACGGACTTCGAGCGAGGGCGTATAGTGGGCATGCGGGAGGCCGGGTGGACGTACCGCCGAATTGCTCAACACGTGGGGCGTGAGGTCTCCACAGTACATCGATGTTGTCGCCAGTGGTCGGCGGAAGGTGCACGTGCCCGTCGACCTGGGACCGGACCGCAGCGACGCACGGATGCACGCCAAGACCGTAGGATCCTACGCAGTGCCGTAGGGGACCGCACCGCCACTTCCCAGCAAATTAGGGACACTGTTGCTCCTGGGGTATCGGCGAGGACCATTCGCAACCGTCTCCATGAAGCTGGGCTACGGTCCCGCACACCGTTAGGCCGTATTCCGCTCACGCCCCAACATCGTGCAGCCCGCCTCCAGTGGTGTCGCTACAGGCGTGAATGGAGGGACGAATGGAGACGTGTCGTCTTCAGCGATGAGAGTCGCTTCTGCCTTGGTGCCAATGATGGTCGTATGCGTGTTTGGCGCCGTGCAGGTGAGCGCCACAATCAGGACTGCATACGACCGAGGCACACAGGGCCAACACCCGGCATCATGGTGTGGGGAGCGATCTCCTACACTGGCCGTACACCACTGGTGATCGTCGAGGGGACACTGAATAGTGCATGGTACATCCAAACCGTCATCGAACCCATCGTTCTACCATTCCTAGACCGGCAAGGGAACTTGCTGTTCCAACAGGACAATGCACGTCCGCATGTATCCCGTGCCACCCAACGTGCTCTAGAAGGTGTAAGTCAACTACCCTGGCCAGCAAGATCTCCAGATCTGTCCCCCA
Source organism: Schistocerca nitens (assembly GCF_023898315.1). Lineage (NCBI taxonomy): Eukaryota > Metazoa > Arthropoda > Insecta > Orthoptera > Acrididae > Schistocerca > Schistocerca nitens. Next base: position 200,512,806 of record NC_064615.1, on the reverse strand, counting down.
TTGAGCATGTTTGGGACTGGATGAAGCGTCGTCTCACGCGGTCTGCACGTCCAGCACGAACGCTGGTCCAACTGAGGCGCCAGGTGGAAATGGCATGGCAAGCCGTTCCACAGGACTACATCCAGCATCTGTACGATCGTCTCCATGGGAGAATAGCAGCCTGCATTGCTGCGAAAGGTGGATATACACTGTACTAGTGCCGACATTGTGCATGCTCTGTTGCCTGTGTCTATGTGCCTGTGGTTCTGTCAGTGTGATCATGTGATGTATCTGACCCCAGAAATGTGTCAATAAAGTTTCCCCTTCCTGGGACAATGAATTCACGGTGTTCTTATTTCAATTTCCAGGAGTGTATTTCGAAAACAGGGGGAACGATGTCACGCAGAGTTAAGACACAGTACACTCATCTGGATGGACGACAATTCAAGTATCCGTCCGGCCTACAAGATTTTGCTTTGGCGTGGTTTCTCTAAATCGTGTAACACAGTCATTCCTCTGGAAAGGACAGTCCCGGTTTCCTTCACTACCTTCACCCAATACGAGCTTCAGCTGCCTGTAAAGCGATCTCGTTGTGTCGATGGACACCAAACTAATCTTCGTCCCTTGAACCTTTCTTCTGTATAGCTTACTGTAATTTTGCCACTTTGAACGTCAATGAATCTTCCCTAAATTGATGGTCTCAAAGTTACGGTATATTTTTACTGTCCCTTTACTCTGGATGTAGCGTTGACGCCAATGTACCTGAGAACCAGTAAAACGTGTATAAATTCGTTCTGCGTCAAGTACAATAATAACTGACACCAGGCTCCCGTATTTAGTCCTTAAGTTTTATATCTGCCTTAGTTTATTCCTCTGTTACCTTCATTTCTCCGATATATTATTATACAGCTATACACGAAACGGACAACATTTGACCAAAACGAAAGGAACGTGGCACATGACTGCGGAAGTCTCTCTGAAAGTTTTGAACACATTCTAAATTGTTGCTTTCGACAATGTGAAACGGGGCAAAATGCTAGAATTCTGAGAAAAATAGGGGTAAGCTATAGGGGAAAGTGGGTAATATACAGTAAGTACAAGAACCGAAAAATAAGAGTAGGAGACGGAGAACGAACCGCTCGGATTAAAAAGTGTGTAAGACAGGAATTTAGTTCTTCTCCCCTGCCGTCCAATCTGTACATTAAAGAAGCAGGTACAGAAATAAAAGAAAGGTTCAAGAGTGAAATTAAAATTCAAGATGAAAGGATATCAGTTATAAGATTCTCTTATGACATTGCTATCATCAGTGAAAGGAAGAAGAATTACAGGATCCCCTGAATGGAATGAACAGATGATTAGTTAATTAATTACTTTCACGTTCCAGGGATCATTTTTTACGACCGGCATTTTAAATTCGCGTATTTTACTTTGATGTTTGTCAGACAATTTATATCACTGGGCAAGTGTTCAAAAATTTTTGTTGCAGGGTTGTACACCCCGCTTTGTGCCTAAAGACAACGTTAAAGTGTAATAGTGAATATTATTTTTCCTTTTGATATTGTAATTACATACTTCATTGTTCCTATGTCATAGTCTGAATGCCCTACTCCTTAAACAGACATCCACACGTTGCGTTGAGAGTAACGTAAAAAGCAGAGTAGCACTGGGAAAAAGAGCATTCCTGGCTAAGAGAAGTCAACTGATATCAAACATAGGCCTTAATTTGACGAAGAAATTTCTGAGATTGTACGTTTCGAGCACAGCATTGAATGGTAGTGAAACATGGACTGTGGAAAACCGAAACAGAAGAGAATCGTGGCATTTGAGATGTGGTACTACAGACGAATGTTGAAAATTAGGTGGACTGATAAGGTGAGGCCAACGACCTTGGCGCAGTGGTAACACCGGTTCCCGTCAGATCACCGAAGTTAAGCGCTGTTGGGCTGGGCTAGTACTTGGATGGGTGACCATCCGGTCTGACGGGCGCTGTTGGCAAGCGGGGTGCACTCAGCCCTTGTGAGGCAACCTGAGGAGCTACTTGACTGAGAAGTAGCGGCTCCGGTCTTGTAAACAGAAATACGGTCGGGAGGGTGGTGTGCTGACCATATGCGCCTCCATATCCGCATCCAGTGACGCCTGTGGGTTGAGGATGACACGGCGGCCGGTCGGTACCATTGGGCCTTCATGGCCTGTTCGGACGGCGAGAGAGAGAGAGAGATAAGGTAAGGAATGAGAAGGTTCTCCTGAGAACCGGCGAGGAAAGCAATATTTGGAAAATACTGACGAGAAGATGGAACAGAATGGTAGCACATTTGTTAAGACATCACGGAATAACTTCCGTGGTACTTGAGGGATCTGTAGCGGACAAAAACGGACACCAGAACACGTCCTTCAAATAATTTAGGAAGTAGGTTGCAAGTGCTGCTCTAAAATGAAAAGGTTGGCATAGGATAGGAATTCGTGACGGGTCGCATGAAACGAATCAGAAAACCAGAGGACTAATGACACACAAAAATGTTGCCAATTATTCAGGAGATTTTAAAATTTAATATTTTTGAGAGGGCCCACATCCTCAGCGTGTTTTGAGAATTAAAACAGTGAATGTAAAATGAAGCTGGAAGCTTAAGATACGAGCTTGAAAATGACCAAAGGTTTCGCCAATCGCATAGACTGGTTTGATGCAGCTCTCCATGCTACTCTATCCTGTGCAAGCTTCTTCATCTCCCAGTACCTACTGCAACCTACATCCTTCTGAATCTGCTTTATTCATCTCTTGGTCTCCCTCTACGATTTTTACCCTCCACGCTGCCCTCCAATGCTAAATTTGTGATCCCTTGATGCCTCAAACATGTCCTACCAACCGATCCCTTCTTCTAGTCAAGTTGTGCCACAAGCTTCTCTTCTCCCCAATCCTATTCAATACCTCCTCATTAGTTACGTGATCTACCCACCTTATCTTCAGCATTCTTCTGTAGCACCACATTTCGAAAGCTTCTATTCTCTTCTTGTCCAAACTGCTTATCGTCCATGTTTCACTTCCATACATGGCTACACTCCATACAAATACTTTCAGAAACGATTTCCTGACACTTAAATCTATACTCGATGTTAACAAATTTCTCTTCTTCAGAAACGATTTCCTTGCCATTGCCAGTCTACATTTTACATCCTCTCTACTTCGACCATCATCAGTTATTTTACTCCCTAAATAGCAAAACTCCTTTACTACTTTAAGTGTCTCATTTCCTAATCTAATTCCCTCAGCATCCCCCGATTTAATTTGACTACATTCCATTATCCTCGTTTTGCTTTTGTTGATGTCCATCTTATATCCTCCTTTCAAGACACTGTCCATTCCGTTCAACTGCTCTTCCAAGTCCTTTGCTGTCTCTGACAGAATTACAATGTCATCGGCGAACCTCAAAGTTTTTACTTCTTCTCCATGAATTTTAATACCTACTCCAAATTTTTCTTTTGTTTCCTTTACTGCTTGCTCAATATACAGATTGAATAACATCGGGGAGAGGCTACAACCCTGTCTCACTCCTTTCCCAACCACTGCTTCCCTTTCATGCCCCTCGACTCTTATAACTGCCATCTGGTTTCTGTACAAATTGTAAATAGCCTTTCGCTCCCTGTATTTTACCCCTGCCACCTTCAGAATTTGAAAGAGAGTATTCCAGTTAACGTTGTCAAAAGCTTTCTCTAAGTCTACAAATGCTAGAAACGTAGGTTTGCCTTTTCTTAATCTTTCATTAAAATCTGTAGAGAAAGATTAATGAGAACAGTGTTAATGGCTGCCCCCTGCCTGAAAATCACAAATGAGCTCGCTCTCAACACACGAGTTTTTAAAACCGTTCTATTTGCCACTAACGGAAGCCTTTATAAGCCATATCGCTACTGCACGGAATTCTAAGAACTTATGTACACATATAGCTACTCAAATTTAAACTTGTGTAAATGTTACTACCCACAGACAAATCAAAACGACTGGTTTGCGAAACAAGTCCGTTGTGCTAGCCGAAGAACAGTATTTCTACACGAAGGTAATCAAGAATAACAACCCTAGCTGTTACATTGGTGTATTTATCAAACACAAACATCTTTGCCCAAAATAAGTTTGTCACTACGCTTAAGGTTTAAATTATGCAATCAGTAGAGGGCACTAAATTGAATTTAGAAAAAAGGGCCTAATGGTGGGAAAAACATATTTCATGTGCAACAAGATGCTGAATGAACAAATCGTGTCGGACATTTTTTTGCCAACAAAGAACCGCTGCTTCGATGGCGCTATCCGGAAAACAATGCAGATACTTGTGTCCATGGTGGAGTTTAACACTATCAACTATTCGTGAGTAGTTATCTAAGATGGAGCGTTTCTTGTTACAGGGACTTACAGACAGACAGTTAATGGTGCAGCACCATGTAGCTCTCCGAAAGCCGAAAAAACAGAAGTTCGCAGTATACGTGCGAAGGTATTTATCGCCATGAATAGAAATTTACGGAAAAGGTTAGACAGCTGAGCAAGGCTTTCAACGAGAGAATTTCGGACGGTGGAAATTGAAGGGTTGGTGTATCCATCATACATACCCTGCGAAAACACTTGAGCCAAAAAAGTTTGAAAGATTTCTGCAACGAGACGCGCCGAATTTCGTACCGTATGTGTTGTTCACGGGAGGGGGGGGGGGCTTCATCAGTGACTATGTGTTTTTTCTCCTTTTTTTTCAAAGTCATGTTCACATTCAGGAGTGGGATTAAAATTCAGGGGAAATGTTATCAATGATGAGATTCGCAAATGACACTGCTCTCCTCAGCGAAAGTGCGGAAGAATTGTAGGGCCTGTTAAATGGAATGAATAGAAAAGACGAAAGATATGAGAAGTTGGAGAAATAAGATTAGCTCCAAGCTTAACATCTAAATTAGAGACCACGAAGTGAAGGAATTTTGATACTTTGCGAGCAAAATGACGTGTGGGTTGAAGCAAAGCAGATGAAAAAAAGAAAAACAGACGAGCACAAGGGAAATTGGCATTACAGGCCATAAGAAGTCTACTAGTATCAAACATTGGCCCCAATTTCAGGATTATATCTGTGAGAATGCGTCTAGAGCACAGCATTGTATAGAAGTGAATCGTGGATTGTGGGAAAACCGAAACAGAAGTGAATCGAAACATCTGAGATGTGGTGCTACGGACGAAAGTTGAAAATTAGGTGGGCTGATGGTAAGGAATGAGGAGGCACTCCACAGGATCGATGAGGAGGAGTATACAGAGAAAACATTGGAATAAGGAGGGGCAGGGTGAAAAGACATTTTTACCACATCAAGAAATAACTTCCACGCTATTACAGAATACTACAGAGGATAAAAACTAAAGGGAGTTGCATTATACCCCTCAAACAGTAGAGGTCGTTCGGTGCAAGTTCTACACCGAGAGGAAGAGGTTGGCACAGGACAGGAATTCTTGGTGGACGATATCAAACCGGTCAGAAAACTGACGACACTGCAAAAAAGAGAGACATGTTTAGAGTGAAGAAAATGTAATCTCCACGCGCGTTTTGCATTACCAGCTATGATTATCTATCAACTTGTTTACTGGAACTGTCGAAGATTAATTAAGAAGACTTGATTTGCTGCCGTCCATTGTGGAGTGCTGCTCATTCGCGATATGCTGCTACAGTTGTCGGAGATACTCCGATCTGTTGTCCGCGAGTCCATGTGGTTCCAACACGACAATGCACCAACCATCTTTGGTTTGATGTTTGTAGCCACAACAGCAATATATACCCTTTTCCTTGAACTGGAACTGGTGCTCTTGTTACGCGGCTAATGCGTTCATCACATCACATTCCTATGGATTTCTTTTCTGGAGAGTTGCAAGAAGTAGTTTATATACCATAATCCTGTAGAACTGAAGAGGAATAGCTGCCTGCCTCATTGTACACGTCACACCAATACCCAAGAAAGGAAATAGGAGTAATCCGCTGAATTACAGACTCATATCGCTAAAGTCGATCGGCAATAAGACTTTGGCAGACAACCAACATTGATTCAGAAAATATCATTCTTGTGAAACACAACAAGCTCTTAATTCTCACGAAGTAACGACTACTATCGACAGAGGATGTCGAACTGATTCCATAGTTTTAGATTTCCAGAAGGCTTTTGACACAGCCACTTATAATCATATTGCGTGTCCATGGAGTATCGCCTCAGTTGTGCGACTGGATTCAGGGTTCCTGTCAGAAAGATCACAGTTCGCAGCAGCTGCCGAAAAGCCGTCGAGGAATACGAGAGTAACATCTGGCGTTCCATATAGAAGTATTAAAGGCTCTCTGCTGTTCCTGATCTACATAAACGATGTAGGAGAGAGCCTGAGTAGCTAGCTTAGATTGTTTGCAGCCGGCCGCGGTGGCCGTGCGGTTCTGGCGTTGCAGTCCGGAACCGCGGGACTGCTACGGTCGCAGGTTCGAATCCTGCCTCGGGCATGGGTGTGTGTGATGTCCTTAGGTTAGTTAGGTTTAAGTAGTTCTACGTTCTAGGGGACTTATGACCTAAGATGTTGAGTCCCATAGTGCTCAGAGCCATTTGAACCATTTGATTGTTTGCAGATGATGCTGTCATTAACCGTCTTATAAAGTCGTCACACGGGCAATAAAAATTGGAAAACAATTTAGACAAGACATCTACACTCCTGGAAATGGAAAAAAGAACACATTGACACCGGTGTGTCAGACCCACCATACTTGCTCCGGACACTGCGAGAGGGCTGTACAAGCAATGATCACACGCACGGCACAGCAGACACACCAGGAACCGCGGTGTTGGCCGTCGAATGGCGCTAGCTGCGCAGCATTTGTGCACCGCCGCCGTCAGTGTCAGCCAGTTTGCCGTGGCATACGGAGCTCCATCGCAGTCTTTAACACTGGTAGCATGCCGCGACAGCGTGGACGTGAACCGTATGTGCAGTTGACGGACTTTGAGCGAGGGCGTATAGTGGGCATGCGGGAGGCCGGGTGGACGTACCGCCGAATTGCTCAACACGTAGGGCGTGAGGTCTCCACAGTACATCGATGTTGTCGCCAGTGGTCGGCGGAAGGTGCACGTGCCCGTCGACCTGGGACCGGACCGCAGCGACGCACGGATGCACGCCAAGACCGTAGGATCCTACGCAGTGCCGTAGGGGACCGCACCGCCACTTCCCAGCAAATTAGGGACACTGTTGCTCCTGGGGTATCGGCGAGGACCATTCGCAACCGTCTCCATGAAGCTGGGCTACGGTCCCGCACACCGTTAGGCCGTATTCCGCTCACGCCCCAACATCGTGCAGCCCGCCTCCAGTGGTGTCGCGACAGGCGTGAATGGAGGGACGAATGGAGACGTGTCGTCTTCAGCGATGAGAGTCGCTTCTGCCTTGGTGCCAATGATGGTCGTATGCGTGTTTGGCGCCGTGCAGGTGAGCGCCACAATCAGGACTGCATACGACCGAGGCACACAGGGCCAACACCCGGCATCATGGTGTGGGGAGCGATCTCCTACACTGGCCGTACACCACTGGTGATCGTCGAGGGGACACTGAATAGTGCACGGTACATCCAAACCGTCATCGAACCCATCGTTCTACCATTCCTAGACCGGCAAGGGAACTTGCTGTTCCAACAGGACAATGCACGTCCGCATGTATCCCGTGCCACCCAACGTGCTCTAGAAGGTGTAAGTCAACTACCCTGGCCAGCAAGATCTCCGGATCTGTCCCCCATTGAGCATGTTTGGGACTGGATGAAGCGTCGTCTCACGCGGTCTGCACGTCCAGCACGAACGCTGGTCCAACTGAGGCGCCAGGTGGAAATGGCATGGCAAGCCGTTCCACAGGACTACATCCAGCATCTCTACGATCGTCTCCATGGGAGAATAGCAGCCTGCATTGCTGCGAAAGGTGCCTGTGTCTATGTGCCTGTGGTTCTGTCAGTGTGATCATGTGATGTATCTGAACCCCGGAATGTGTCAATAAATTTTCCCCTTCCTGGGACAATGAATTCACGGTGTTCTTATTTCAATTTCCAGGAGTGTATATGATGCGAAAAGTGGCACCTGACCATAAACAATGAAAAGTGTGATGTCATTCATATTAGTACGAATGGAATCCGATAAATTTCGGCGACGGGATAAAACGAACAAATTTAAAGGCCATAAATTCAACTAAATACTTTAGGGTTACAATTACGGATAAATTAAACTGTAACGATCGTATAGATAATTTTATGGGGAAAGGAAACCAAAGACTGGCATAACACTTAGAAAACACAAGTCTACGAACGTGGCTGCTTACACTACGCTTGTCCTCCCTCTTCTGGAATATTGCTGTGCTGTGTGGAATCTGCGTCAGATAGGATTCATGGAGGACATCGAAAAAATTCAATGAAGGGTAGCTTGTTTTGCATTGTCGCGAAAGAAAGATATAGCTTGAAGGTGGTTCCACGAACCCTCTGCCAGGCACTTGTTGTTAATTGCAGAGTAATTATGTAGCTGTAGATGAAGACGTACGATAGATAACAGGGATATCTGAGAGTGTGCAGAAAATTTATATACGCCTTTGTAATACGTACAAGTGAGACTGGTGGTATTATTTTTGGACAGATATATTGTGCTTAAGTTGTTGCTCTAACGTAATTTTTCTGTGAAAGTAAACCCATTCATTCCAGACTACTGGTTCCTTGCCTCAGTGTGGTCGATTGAGGACCCCCTATCCTAAATATCTGTGTCTCCAAATAGATTTAGATTCATAAAATGTCTTGGTTTTCATGGAGGGCAAGGGTTATACCAATGTCGTCGTCATTATTTATTGCGTTAACGGGCCTTGATGCCTACAGCAGAAAACGAAAGAAAAAAACACACATTACAGAGGGAAACCCAGAAAGCTGTATGCTATAAAAAATTTTAAGGGACCGCATCAAAAAATGAACAATAGAAAAGGTACGTCAGTCAGTCACAACGGAGGGGATGGCTGCTGTAGATGGTAGCCCATCGCTGCCTGTCTCGAGCTGCAGCTTCCAGCGCTCCACTTGTTTAACGACTGTTAGTACTCGCTCCTTCCATCGTGTCCTTGTACGTCACCTTGGAAATTTTCCAACTGGTTGAGAATGGAAGACTGTTACGGAAGATTCCATCAGCTGGAAACACGTGACCAAACCTCTGTAGTGTCTTCTACCGTAATATTCGGCCAATGTTTGGCTATACAAACCGCAGGTACAGATCTTTCGCTTCTCCCTTCCCATTTATCTTTCGTGGTATTTTAGACGGGTCCACTTATCTTTCGAAGTACCTTCCTCTCCAAAGCACAAATTGGTTCTTCAATTGTTGCGATGTCGCTCATGTTTCACAACCATATAAAGGTACTGGCTATACTAGTGTCACGTACAGCTGAATCTTATTCTTCTGTGTTATTAGACGAGACCTCAATAAACAGTTCAGACTAAACAACATGATTTAGCGTTTATTATTGGTTGATGCATTTTTTTCATAACTTCATTTTTATTAATCTGCAGGTATTCCAGGTACTTCAATTTGTTCAAAGGTATGCCCGTCAGCAACAATGCAGGGAAGGGGAGCTTGACGGTGTGAAACAACGAGATATTTTGTTTTATCATCATTCACTATAGGTCCAGTTTTCTTCGCATTGTGGAGAAATCGGGAAGTATCAGCTCATACTTGTGCCAGGGGGTCGCCAAGAATCACGACATTGGCGGCAAATGCCAGGATTGTGTCTTCTTGCACCATTTGCATTTCTTTGTTTCGACAGTTGTCACGGTATACTTTTTCCAACGCCAAGTTGAACAGTATTGCCACCAGTGGATCACCTTGTCTCAATCCGTTTCGAATACTGAATAGCGGCAATAGTTGGCTGCCGAATAGTACATCACAAATTAATTGAGTGTGGCAAGCTGCATTTAGTCGGGTGAACTTCACTGGAGTGTCAAACTCCTCTGAAGTTTTCCATAACACGGATCGGCCTATGCTGTCATAAACTTGCCGAAAATCAATGAAGATGAGGTGTTATTCCCGATCTAACTCCTAAAATTTTTCTGTCGTCTGCCTCAAGGAAAATATGTGATCATGAATCGACGTCCCGAGACGAAGCCACGCTGATAGGGCCCTACAATTCACTCAGCCAGTGGCTTCATGTGATTATACAGCACTGTAAAGACTTAATAACCAGTTTCAAGTAATGAAGTCCCTCTGGAGTAAGATACTTGTGTAGCGTCATCCTTCTTGAAGATGGGACAAACAGTTGCTCCTTCCGTTCTTTAGGGACGCGCGGGATTAGCCGACCGGTCTCAGGCGCTGCAGACTGTGCGGCTGGTCTCGGCGGAGGTTCGAGTCCTCCCTCGGGCATGGGTGTGTGTGTGTGTGTGTCCTTAGGGTAATTTAGGTTAAGTAGTGTGTAAGCTTAGGGACTGATGACCTTAGCAGTTAAGTCCCATAAGATTTCACACACATTTGAACATTTTTCACCGTTCTTTAGGAATTATTTCTCATGTCGAGATCGTAGATAGTAACAGCCTCAACGTATTCATTAATGTTTCGACTCAGATTTAAATTTCTGATTCGGAGCCAAGTTTCTACAAAGTCTGGGAGTTTTATAAAGATGACAAACCTCGATGTTGGCGCTGTTTTGCAACATAATAAATTTGTCCCATAAGGAAAACTCCTACCAGTAAGATGTAAACGATGCGATCTTCTAGATCCTCTAGCCATAAGATACTTCGTTTTCTGCAAACTTTGTCCCGGCTGATAGGACTGTTGTGAACGTGTTTCTGGGGAACTTCTGAAATTAAATCATGACTTATAATGTGCTTAACAGGAGACCGACGCAAAAGTACCAACAGCTTCTATTAGCGTCTTACTCCGGCCCGTTCGCAGCAGCGAGTATTCGTTCTATGAGGGCAGGCGCGGCACTTGCCCCTGAAAGCTGTCGGCTTGCCTCGTGACCAGGATCAACAAGTGTCTGTCACATGACACCCGCCTGTGTGTGGAGGTGTGGCCCGCGTCACAGAGTTGCGTCAACGCCGCTGACGTCTGGTCAGCTTCCCTTCTTGACCGACGCGTCTGTTTGTGCGAGTGCGTGCACGTGCTTGCTTGCGTGCGTGTTGCTGTATGTGTGTGTGTGTGTGTGTGTGTGTGTGTGTGGTTGGGTGTGTCGGCCACTAACTTTAGATGCTATGCTGGACACTACTTCGCTTCATTACTAACGTCAATTTCCAGAAGAGAGACTCATTATTGCGAGGGAACACTGCTTCTTCCAAGCGGGGCTTAAATGTGTTGTTGTATCTAGGAAGTGGACTAGAATAAATAAATAAAAGAGTATTAGGTCTACAACATTGCTTCCGTTTTAACAGCAAGTGATGGTACAGGTGGTAGTTCGTGTCATACAGTAAAGTTGAGCATTTGTAAACGTAATGCCATCAGAATATTTGTCGATTTGTGATTGCGTCATAAACTCATTCTCGACTGAATACGTCAACTTACGACCACAGCTCTCGTCACTTGTGGAAGTTTTCTTATTTTTAATCATGGTTGTAACTTTCAGCAACTGTAGTATTATTTCATGAGATTTCGGGATTGCAGCCGAGTCATATTGACTTCTTGCCACTATTTCCCGCTGCAATCCCGAAACATCACACAAAATTCAGTACGCTGGGAAAATTTCCAGAATCTAACTGAAGTATTATTTTTTCAGGATAAATTTCAGTGATCAGTTGCAAATAATTTTCATTACCTTCACCAGTTTTGACAAATTAATTTGTCATCTTCAGAAGGCAACAAAATTACGAATTTTAGACTTATTTAGATCTTGGCTTTACATTTATATGAAGTATAAAAAGTATATTACAGAAAATTACTTAGTTTAGCAGACAGTCAAAATTTTCTCCATGGATGGTTAATAGCATCATATGTTCAGAAATTTACGTACTGTATGTGATTATTTTAAACATTGTTTGACTGTTTACAAATACTGAACCACGTCTATGTATCGGTTGTGCTAGCAGCAATGAACATATACAAAAGAACACATAAAAAATACACATCTGAGGCGACTTGTCACGGTTCGCGCATCTCCCCCCGTCGGAGGTTCGAGTCCTCCCTCGGGCATGAGTGTGTGTGTGTGTTGTCCTTAGCGTATGTTAGTTTAAGTTAGATTAAGTAGTGTGTAAGCCTAGGGACCGATGACTCAGCAGTTTGGTCCCATAGGAATTACCACAAATTTAATTCCAAAAAAAAATTTGCGTTACCCCAGTTCCCAGAAATCCTGAAGATAGACGTTGGCTGTGGATATTGTATCCCAGACACAGTCCATTTCACTGTTCAGAGATGTCACTAAACCCGCTCAAAGATGTAAACAACCAGGCATGAGCAGCGCCTATTAGACGGAAGGGATCCGACAGCCAATCATTTCCAGTCATCCCACAAAGAAGGAATGACTGTAGTTAAGCAATGCCTAGACGGAAATACCGCTGTCCGATCGCGTCCGCATTGTTACTTTGTGCCAGGAAGGGCTCTCAACAAGAAAAGTGTCTAGGCGCCTCGGAGTGAACCAAGGCGATCTTGTTCGGACATGCAGGAGATACAGAGACAGGAACTGTAGATGCCATGTCTCGCTTTGGTCGCCCAAGGGCTACTACTACAGTGGATGACAGCTACCTACGGATTATGGCTCGGAGCAACCCTGACAGCAACGCCACCATGTTGAATAATGCTATTCGTGCAGCCACAGGACGTCGTGTTACGACTCAAACTGTGCGCAATAGGCTGCATAATGCGCTTCACTCCCATCGTCCATGGCGTGATCCGTCTTTGCAACCACGACACCACGCAGCGCGGTACAGATGGACCCAACAACATGCCGAATGGACTGCTCAGGATTGGCATCACATTCTCTTCACCGATGAGTGTCGCATATGCCTTCAACCAGACAAGCGTCGGAGACGTGTCTGAAGGCAACCTGGTCAGGCTGAACGCCTTAAACACACTGTCCAGCGAGTGCAGCAAGGTGGTGGATCCCTCCTGTTTTGGGGTGGCATTATGTGGGCCGACGTACGCCGCTGGTGGTCACGGAAGGCGCCGTAACGGCTGTACGATACGTGAATGCCATCCTCCGACCGATAGTCCAACCATATCGGCAGCATATTGGCGAGGCATTCGTTTTCATGGATGACAATTAGCGCCGCCATCGTGCTCATCTCATGAATGATTTCCTTCAGGATAACGACATCGCTCGATTAGAGTGGCCAGCATGTTCTCCAGAAATGAACTCTATCGAACATGCCTGGGATAGAATGAAAAGGGCTGTTTACGGTCGACGTGACCCACCAAACACTCTGAGGGATCTACGCCGAATCGCCGTTGCGGAGTGGGACAGTCTTGATCGACAGTGCATTGATGAACTTGTGGGTAGTATGCCACGACGAATACAGGTATGCATCAATGCAATTTATTTATTTAATCGTGTCCAAGCCATAGACAACCCACATATTACATATACACACAAATACAAATACAATACACATATGTATAAGTAAAACAAACCCAAAATGGGGAGTCACATTACAATATAAAGACAAACATAGTATATATATCATATCACGTCCCGCCAAAATTCAGCGCATTTAACTGCCACTGCCGTAGCGTTTTCGAGATCTTCTATCCTGCACACTTTCCCCATGTTGCTGCATTCCAGGAGGTGGTCCATTGTTTGGGTCTGTCCGCACTGGCACGTGTCCGTCCCGTCTCGGTATCCCCATTTATACATGTTTATGTTGCATCTGCCCACCCCAGTTCGTAGGCGGTTGAGGGTTCTCCATAATGGCCATTTTAGTTCGTTTCCAGAGGCCAATTGTTCGTTGGGTGAGATTAGAGGTGCCTGGTCTCCCGTAGGCAGTGTTGCTGGTCTTTTGTTTTGAGGTTTCGAGCGGTTGAACTGAGGTGAGGAAACTCCGTCTTGATTGTAGACGTGTGTTTGGAGGGTTTTGTCCGAAGAGAGGATGGCGCTGGTCGCGCAGCTGCTTGAGGCGCTCTGCTTCGCTTGCTATAGCTCGTCTGATGTTGGGTGGAGCTATGCCACTAACCAAATAAAGTTGGCTAACCGGGGTGGGTCTTAGGCATCCCGTGATTGCGCGACAGGCATCGTTCAGCAGAGGATCCACTCGTTTCGCATGCGCTGATCTTTCCCAAACTGCGGCAGCGTATTCAGCAACCGAGTAGCAGAGTGCAAGTGCCGACGTACGTAAAGTATGTGGGTCGGCACCCCATTTTGTGGAGGTGAGCTTACTCAGGAGGTTGTTTCTCGTTGATAGTTTGCCCCTGACCTTGTCTACATGATATCTGTAAGTAAGTGTGCGATCAAGGGTGACGCTTAAATAGCAAGGAGTGCTGCTGAACGCGAGCCGTTGGTTGTTCCACGTGATGTTTAGGGAATGTTTGGCGTCTCGGTTTCGAAGATGGAATAGGCAGGATAATGGTTTTGCTGCGTTCGGGCGTAGGCAGTTGGCTTCGTAGTATGGCATTAGACCGTTGTGGGCATTCGTAAGGCTAATTTCTATGTCGTTAAAGTTCCGACCCTGCACGGCTATTGCAAGATCATCCGCGTAAGCAAAGCTCCTAGTCCCTGGTGCAACTGGTTGATGATTCACATATATGTTGAAAAGAGTGGGTGCGAGGACACTGCCTTGGGGTAGTCCATTTTTCTGGATACGCCATCGGCTTCGCTTCCCTCCTAGGTTTACGATGAACCGTCTGTTGCTGAGAAGAGTTGATATAATTTGTATCAGCCCGAAATCATTAGTCATAGCGTATATTTTAGTGAGCAGCAGTTTGTGATTCACAGTGTCGAATGCGGATGAGAGGTCGACAAGTACGGCTCCAGTAATTAGACGGTTCTCGTACACATGCTCTATGAACTAGGTAAGATTCAAGACCTGTCCAGTGCAAGTTTTCCCAGGGCGAAACCCCGCCTGTTCCGGAATTATCTGATGATCAATATTAGGCAGAAGTCGATTCAGCAGCATGCGCTCGAACACCTTGTACAAGCAGCAAAGTAATGTTACCGGTCTGAAACTGTAGAGCCTAGAACCGCTCGGCCACTTCGGCCGGCAAACTGTTACACCTAGCTCATTTAAGGTACGTGTTGTTCAGAGGCATATGTTGGTGTTTGCTGTCTCATTGGCCAATTGTTTGTTAGTAGCACATTTATGTGCATGATTAGGTTACTGTGTTGTAGTATGAACAGATATAAGGAAAGAATTTAGTGTGTGTGTCAAGGCAGAAGAGGGTAACCTTAGCATTACCTTCTGCTTTATCATTTCGCTTGACGCAAGAATGCGTGATTAGGCTGGCGACTGGTTTTAATATGTAATGTTAGAACTTATTTTTGTGCTGGGAGAACGTCTATTCCAGACCCACAGTTTACTATCGTTTATACTCTGCTGGAGTGTTTCGGAAACGATTCCCAGTTAGATTCTTCTGTTTCCACTAGGTTATCTCACGGTCATAAATTCTCAAGAATTCCTGGCAGAGGTATACCGCTAGCACTGATTGAGGTTTAAGGCGACCGGTGTTACCCTTACAGGTCGATTCATGGATTTCCTCAAAAGTCGCCCAGTTCTTCCGCCGTGGGATTCGTGTGCTACCCGAAAGATGAGAGAAAGTAGTGGCCAGCGATGGCCAATACTTTCAGTCGTAAATTTTTTAGTATTTTTCACAATAATGTCCCGAACTTCGAGAAAAAAAAACTGCGGACGCAAAGTTGTAGGCGTAATAAAAAATACTGATTGTACATTATTTTTGTCTTGCTTAATTTATTGATATTCAGACATCAACTCCTCCATCCTTTACTCATGCATTCTGGACATGAAACAAAAAAAATCAATGTCGTCTGTAAATCGAAAGCGGTTCAGAACAGATTCAGTCTTCCTTCTCCATCCAAGTTTAATGAAGACTCGGAAGGCTGTAGACAACATTTACGGTGAAATAGAGTCCTATCACCTAACTTCTGTCACTCCGTTTATGTAATCGAATGGAAGGCGTAGTCTTGTACATATTACACTGTTTGGCAATTGCTAAGGAACAACAGACACTTGCTAAGGCACAGCTGCCAATTGCTACGGAGCAACAGAAAATTGCTACGGAACATGCGACCAATGACAATAAAAGTAAATGTAGGTGGAGGACGTATTAACTGCAGCGAAGCCTTTGCACAAACCGTCTGTATGCATTCGACAGTTCACTCAGTACGGTGTTTAACGAACGTTCTTGTGGAACCGATTACTGCAACATTCCGCGTGGCGCGGCGACATATCTACAAGACATCATTTGAATGCGTATGATTGTGGAGGAGCAGGTGGACGACTCGAAACCGATGAAAGTGTCACTCCCATCACAGTAACGGGTGTGTCCAAAAGTGTTACCTCGCGATGAAAGAAAGGCTCCTGTAGGTGCAAATGCTAAGCAGAAACATCCCGCTGGTCGTAGAAGGACCACCATATTGCAAGAGAATCGATACGTAGCCCCAGTAGCGAAAAGGAACGGACATCTCACTCCTAGGTAGATCGCGCAGACACTGCTACCACTACCCGTGTACTCGTCCCTGTCAGAACAATTTTTTCAGGCTGGTTTGTATGGCTGGAGGCCTGTTGAATGCATCCAGCTTCACCCACACCATCGTCAAGAAAGTATTCGCTGAAATACGGAGCATATTAGTTGGGGTCAGCAAGTGATAGTCTCAGACGAATCGCCCTTCATGTGGAAGTGATTCTGGCCACATGTTTGTGTGGGGGGAAACATGTTGCACACCAAAGAATATTCAAGAACTTCGGTATGACCTAGGAGTTATGGGATGGGCAGACGTTATGCTCAATGGCAGAACACCGCTGCTTAGTCTTGCGCGAAGTACCGTTACAGCACAGTGATATTGAAGGGAGACTATTCTGGATGATGTCCTTCTATTTAGGGGTGCGGTAGGTCCCGAATATCTGCTTACAGACGACTACGCCCACCCACATAGGACTGCTGAGGTATCTGGCGCACTGGAAAGTGGAGATACTGAACCTATGGAATGATTTGCGTACTGTCCGCGCCTAATCTCTATAGAGCATGCCTGGGTACTCCTGTCAGACGTGTTTCGCAACAAACACCCCGCTTCCTGAACCAGGCAAGAAAATAATAGGTGCAAAATGTGCATTAGTGTCCCAGGAGGGCATATGCCTTACTAAGAGTCCGATATTGAGCTTTACGTTGGGAATCTGAGCTGTGTCAGACATGAGCGTTATTTACGTCTGTTATCCTGCTTTCTCAAGTGGAGAGATCTGTACCATTTTTTGCTATAAATACACCGCCCCGTCTCTATTACGTATGCACTGTGTTTCCTATCCTCCATCATAGCCTGTGTTTCTTTCTCCTCAACGATGTCTTTGTTCCTTAGCAACTGTCAAGCAGTGTACTACATTTCATGTCAGTTTCACCAACGTTTTAAGTTGAACTGGCAGCAATATATTTTAATTGTTATATTCAAAGGCTAAAGAGTGGTAACAGTACATGGCATAGTATGCCAATGAGAAGCAGCGTCATATAACTAGAATGACAAATCACGATGTAACAAGTAATAGGTATAAACTTACCTATACCTTCTCCATTCTGTCGTAACTTGAGTTCCTTATCTTTTAATTCCATCGGCACGTGCATCAAGTCGTCACTGATAATTATTTTCCCCTACCTGTAGTGAAAGGTCTCAGTGACCCTCTGTTGAAGAATTCCATCAGAGGCGGCAAGAAGTACTTGTTACCGAGGATCAAGGAAACTTACGGCAGCATCTGTATGATCATACAACAGAATGACCCCTTACTGGTTTTATGGAAAGTTTGTGGAAATATTTTTTTTTTTTTACTTACTGATTTAGTTAACTTGGCAATTAGGATCGACAGGTCCTGTCTTACTCCTAAATAACCATTTTACATATTTTGTGTTACATTCGTTGTGGTAAGCATGTTATACATCACATTTAACATAAAGCATTACAAAAATTTAGTAAGTACTATAGTACAAAACGAGAATAAAATACTGCTTACATTCGTCCATGCAAAGTACAACAATGGAGAAAATTTGTGGGAAGGTAATGTTGCACTGTAGAAAAATGTATTAAGCATATGTAAAATTTTTTGAAAAGTTTTCCCCAGACAGCTCCGAACCATACAAAAGCAGGCTCAAGTGTAGTATTGCAACTCGAATGACAACCAGTCAGGAAAGTTGATACTGCTATGTTGTGGCACACAACAGAGGCCATTGCCACACAGTGCTGGAGTGCGAGGTATGAATCGTCAATTCAGGAAGATGCTCTCACTATGGAAGAAATATAACGTCATTTTGACAGCACTTCAAGGTGCCATAACAATATACAGGGTGTGGTAGATAAGTAATGAGACTGGCCGCCGCGCGGCGCCCCAGTCGCTCGCAGGGCGGTCTCCACCTGTACGTCACGTGGTGGGGGATCTGAGCTAACAATAGAACCCCTTCGCAGTCGCGTCGGAGCTCTGGTGCAGTGAGGGTCGAGCTTCGCGTATTACGTTGTTTGTGTGCCCGTGACACTTGTGAAAACGCTGAAGATGGATCGCTCGATAGAACAGCGGTATGCAATCAAATTTTGCTTTCGCTTGGGCAAAACTGCTTCGGAAACTTTTGCTATGATTACGGAGGCCTACAATGAAGACTCCCTATCAATAGCTCAAGTGTTCTGGTGGTTTAATGAATTTAAAAACGGGAGGGAATCCGTTGAAGACATGGAACGATCTGGACGCCCTTCAACGAGTCGTGTGGATGAAACGGTGGTCAAAGTGAAAGAACTCCTGGACTCCGACCGTCGTTTAAGTCTCAAAATGATCGCCGATGAGGTCTCCGTGAATAAATTTACGGTTCACCAAATTGTTACGCAAGATTTGATGATGAGGAAAGTTTGCGCAAAATTGGTTCCCCGAGTGCTCACCGCTGAACAAAAGCAACAACGAGTGGACGTTTGCTGTGAGATGTTGAATGATTTGGAAAATAATCCACACTTTTTAGACAACGTAGTAACAGGCGACGAATCGTGGACATTCCAGTACGACCCGGAGACGAAAGCCCAGAGCTCGGAGTGGCACACACCGGCATCCCCGCGGCCGAAGAAAGCAAGAATGTCAAAGTCCCGCATCAAGACAATGCTGATTGTGTTTTTCGACAAGCGGGGGTTAATTCACAAAGAGTTTGTCCCTCAGGGGAAGACTGTCAATGCCGAATTCTACAAAGAAGTCTTTCAGCGATTGCACAGAGCCGTCAAATGGAAGCGACAGGACCTTGCTCAACGCTGGCGTCTCCACCACGACAACGCTCCGGCGCACACAGCGTTTCTCGTGACCTCCTACTTGACCCGAATTGGAGTTGAAGTTTTGCCACAGCCACCATACAGCCCTGACTTGAGTCCTCCTGATTTCTTCCTATTTCCGAAGGTCAAAAGATGCCTGAAGGGTCATCGTTTCGACGATATTCCGAACATCCAATGTGCTGTCATGAAGGCACTAACTGGGATAACTCAAACGGACTACAGTGGGGCCTATGAAGCTTGGAAAATGCGCTGGCAACGTTGTGTCGACGCCCAAGGCGAGTACTTTGAAGAATATTAACGTTTTGTACAAATTGGATCAATAAATTTTTTTTTCTAGACTGAGTCTCATTACTTATCTACCACACCTTGTATACATCTTACGCAAGAACCACATTCTGCTTGCTCATATTGTAGAAAAGCAGCAAGCTGAAGAGCTGATAGCTACATTTGGGACACTGAGATATGGCGTAGAAAACGTGCCCAGATTCGTCCATCTTTGCCGAGACAAAACATCATTGCCTCCGTCAGTTAACCATAAATACTTGGGCTCCTGAGCCCCCCACCCCCCACCCCCCTTTCCCCCTCCTTACCAGTTGCAGCGAGACATCATCGAGGCAGGACCTGTGATATTCTGTCTACCATCCCACAGATGATTGCTTCCTTCGAGACTGCAGCCAGCCTCGTCTGCTGGATTTAGCCCCTGTGAACTGTCAACCTTTCATCCACCAACATGAAGACTAGGCATCTTCTATGACAGGCTCACTGAGACTGAAATGATTATGTTTGATGCACTATCATACTGTTGCTAAAGTCGGGAGGCGCTCCATCTGCCGCTGGTTCCAATTCACAACTGTGAGCTGAAACTGGCGTCTACGCCTTCCTCAAGCGGAGTTGTCATGCTATAACCTCGCACTATCATCGCCGTCCCGTGCAGAACTGTAGGCAGCTGACTGGGGCTTTCCAAATGTGTGCCCTAGCGAAAAGCGTTGTCGAGCTGTTGGCCATTAAAACCTCACGAGCAACGCCTGCAGCCAGCTGGGTGGGCTGTCCTGCAAGGCTCTGCTCTGCTGCATCAACTGCTGTGAGCTCACCGACAGCCTTGAGAAACCTCTGAGCTGCGCGTGTTAACGCGTTCCACTCTGCATCCAGTGTTCACTGCCCTCCTTGCTTCCGCCAAGAAGGCAATTCAGTCGTAAACGAAAGCTAATAAATGTCTAATTCTCTACTGCTGCCTGATGGGCCTTCACAACCATGCTCCACGCTTCATCATCCTTCATCTGCGAGGATCACAGTCCACTGGCCCTTAAAAGTAGATTTAAGCCATGAGGGCAAGCAACATTGGACATAAGAGAAAGGGTGGAAAAGCGGGAGAAGAACATGATGTAACACTGTTAATGAATGTAGGGAAAAAGGCAGTAATCTGATAGATTGAGAAATGAAAGGAGCATGAAGAAATAATGGGAGAAGCTGGGAGCAGTTCCTTTTCTGTCCGATAGAGTACGAAAGCTGTCCATACACGTTAATTTACGGATAAACGTTACTCATATATGATGATGGTATCTGTTCTTACGGACACGTCCGAATAAACCGATACCATCGGTGACCACGCAACTCGTTAGAATGAAATTACAAGGAAATGAATACCCCTACCTGCATACAGGCGTTGACATACGTCAATGGGGACAGTTCAAAGTGTGTGCCCCGACCGGGACTCGAACACGGGATCTCCTGCTTAGATGGCAGATGCTCTATCCATCTGAGCCACTGAACACACAGAGGATAGTACGACTGCAGGGACTTTATCTCTGACATGCCTCCCGTGAGACCCAAATTCCCAACTTATTGTCCCGCACTATATTCATAGTGCCCCTGCCCATTATACTCATTATTTGCAGCTTTTTGCCGGTTCCCACAAGAGTTCGGGCACTGCTTGTGCATCCGCACAGAAGAATATGGTCAAATGGCCGGTGAGCCTTAACTATATATATGTATACGAAGATGGTATGTGTTCTTTCGGATATGTCCGAAAGAACAGATACCACCGAGACGCGTGCCAGAGATAAAGTCCCTGCAGTCGCACTATCCTCTGTGTCTTCAGTGGCTCAGACGGATAGAGCGTCTGCCATGTAAGTAGAAGATCCCGGGTTCGAGTCCCAGTCGGGGCACACACTTTCAACTGTCCCCATTGAAGTGTATCAACGCCTGTATGCAGCTAGGGTTATTCATTTCCTTGTAATTTCAAACGTTATTAAGGTGATGGAGTGCTTCAGCTTTCTTGAAAGCAACAAAGCACTTAATTGTGTACATGGTGCAAGGCAGCTTGTTCCACATACAGACAGCAACAATAAAAATGGAACTGCAGACGTTTTTGTTTTATGAAGAGCTGACAGTTGTGAGTTGCTGGAGGACAAGTGCTCAGAGCAGCCGAGGAAGTAGACAGCGTGTATGATACACGTAGTTTTTTCCAGTCACGATCAATATAATTGTGCATATGAAGTAATGTTATGTTCAAACAGATGGATCCACATCCACATCTACATGAATAATTTAGAATTCACAATTAGGTGCCTGGCAGAGGATTTACCGAACGAGCTCCAAGCTATTTTTGTACAGTTCCACTAATGAACAGTGCATGAGAAGAACGAACACTTAAATCTTTCGGTGCATGGTCTGATTTCTCTTATTTTATTACAGTCATCATTGTTCCTTATGTAGGTGGGAGCCCACAAGCCATTTTCACATTTGGAGGAGGAAGTTTCTCTATGAAATTTCGAGAAAAGGCGCCTACGTTTAAATGATAACCCCCTAACTCCCTTATCATCTCTCCTATTTCCCTATAACACAAAATAATAAGCGGCCCTTCTTCGAACTTTTTCAATATACACTCCTGGAAATGGAAAAAAGAACACATTGACACCGGTGTGTCAGACCCACCATACTTGCTCCGGACACTGCGAGAGGGCTGTACAAGCAATGATCACACGCACGGCACAGCGGACACACCAGGAACCGCGGTGTTGGCCGTCGAATGGCGCTAGCTGCGCAGCATTTGTGCACCCCCGCCGTCAGTGTCAGCCAGTTTGCCGTGGCATACGGAGCTCCATCGCAGTCTTTAACACTGGTAGCATGCCGCGACAGCGTGGACGTGAACCGTATGTGCAGTTGACGGACTTTGAGCGAGGGCGTATAGTGGGCATGCGGGAGGCCGGGTGGACGTACCGCCGAATTGCTCAACACGTGGGGCGTGAGGTCTCCACAGTACATCGATGTTGTCGCCAGTGGTCGGCGGAAGGTGCACGTGCCCGTCGACCTGGGACCGGACCGCAGCGACGCACGGATGCACGCCAAGACCGTAGGATCCTACGCAGTGCCGTAGGGGACCGCACCGCCACTTCCCAGCAAATTAGGGACACTGTTGCTCCTGGGGTATCGGCGAGGACCATTCGCAACCGTCTCCATGAAGCTGGGCTACGGTCCCGCACATCGTTAGGCCGTCTTCCGCTCACGCCCCAACATCGTGCAGCCCGCCTCCAGTGGTGTCGCGACAGGCGTGAATGGAGGGACGAATGGAGACGTGTCGTCTTCAGCGATGAGAGTCGCTTCTGCCTTGGTGCCAATGATGGTCGTATGCGTGTTTGGCGCCGTGCAGGTGAGCGCCACAATCAGGACTGCATACGACCGAGGCACACAGGGCCAACACCCGGCATCATGGTGTGGGGAGCGATCTCCTACACTGGCCGTACACCACTGGTGATCGTCGAGGGGACACTGAATAGTGCACGGCACATCCAAACCGTCATCGAACCCATCGTTATACCATTCCTAGACCGGCAAGGGAACTTGCTGTTCCAACAGGACAATGCACGTCCGCATGTATCCCGTGCCACCCAACGTGCTCTAGAAGGTGTAAGTCAACTACCCTGGCCAGCAAGATCTCCGGATCTGTCCCCCATTGAGCATGTTTGGGACTGGATGAAGCGTCGTCTCACGCGGTCTGCACGTCCAGCACGAACGCTGGTCCAACTGAGGCGCCAGGTGGAAATGGCATGGCAAGCCGTTCCACAGGACTACACCCAGCATCTCTACGATCGTCTCCATGGGAGAATAGCAGCCTGCATTGCTGCGAAAGGTGGATATACACTGTACTAGTGCCGACATTGTGCATGCTCTGTTGCCTCTGTCTATGTGCCTGTGGTTCTGTCAGTGTGATCATGTGATGTATCTGACCCCAGGAATGTGTCAATAAAGTTTCCCCTTCCTGGGACAATGAATTCACGATGTTCTTATTTCAATTTCCAGGAGTGTATTATCTGATACGGATCCAATACCGCGCAGCAATAGTGCAGAAGTGCACGGACAAACATAGTGTGAACAGCCTTGTCTGTAGACCTATTGCATCTTCTAAGTATTCTGCCATAAATCGCAGTTTTTGCTTAGGTTTCCAGACAACACTATCTATTCGATCGTTCCGGCTTAAGTTACTCGTAAGTATTTAGCTGAATTCGCAACCTTTACATTTGTATAATTTATCGTGTAAGCGAAATTTATCAGATTCCTTTTACTACTTATGTAGACGTATTCACACTTTTCGTCATTTACAGTCAATTGCCACTTTTCGCACCGTACAGATAATTCGTCTAAATCTCTTTGAATTGATCTTTTAATGGCTTTACGAGACGGCAAATGACAGCATTCTCTGCACTATAAGAGGACTGCTCACTGTCTTCTAAATCCTTTACATAGATTACGAATAGCAGAGGGCCTATAACAGTTCCTTTTACTTTTGTTTTATTCGGTGACCTTCATTGACTACAAACTGTGAACTTTCTGACAGTATCACAACAGACGATACTCCGTACGCACACAATTTGATTAGAAGTTTCTTGTGAGGAACGGTGTGAGAAGCCTTGTGGAAATCTAGAAATATGGAAACAATTTGAGATCACCTGTCGATAGTACTCATTACTTCGTGACAATAACGAGCTAGTTGTGTTTCACAAGAACAACATGTTCTGAATCCGCGTTGGGTACTTGGTAATACATCGTTTTCTTCAATGTAATTCTTGATGTTCTAACACAGTATATGTTCCAAAATCCTAATGCAAATCGACGTTAGTGATATGGGTTTGTAATTCAGCGCATTACTCGTACTTCTTTTCTCGAGTGTTGCTGTGACCTGCGCAGCTTTCTTCCGTAGAGCAGTTATATATTGTTGCTAAGTTTGGAGCTGTTGTATTAGCGTGTGGGAACGTAATTGGTATAAATCCGCATCGGAGGATTCTGCAGATGTGACGTTGCAGATGTAACGCACACAAATATTCATGGTCAGTTCTAACCGTCTAGTGTTCCAAAACTCATGCCTAGACGGAATACGTCGAAGCAGAGGAGGTTCGGTAGACCGAGTGACTGCACGACGTTACGTTTCAAATCTTTTGGAAATATGTTTCGAAACTTTTTAAGGGCGTAGAGGCAAGCTGTAGTCTTGCTGCATGTCATGACTAATTTTTGTCCAATTGATATGCTCATCCAATGGGACCAGACAGCAAACTTTTCAGACGCACTTCGTTCTGTATCAGTCCCGATGAATGAGTTACGTAATTAGATAAGCAGTTTAATGGGAACAGCAGCTGCATGTGTGACGTACGGAGGAGGTGTGGCGTACACAGGGCCTAATTAGCACGTGAGCGATCCGACCGAAATGGCGGCAGGTCAAGCGCCATACGCCGGTCTAATTGAAATAATACCTGCTGCTGTAAGCGTGGGCCTAAAGGAAACCTAATTACGACGGGACGATCCCGCAACAGCCGACAATGGCGGAGGCCAACTGCACGACCACAGACACGTGACGAAAGCCATGTGCCGACGTCATTAGGGATACGCAGTGATTCTGCCACAAATTCGTGCTGAACGACTCGTTTTAAAACTTCGCTTTCATCGTCATGAATCTTTCTTCTTCTTTCGTTACGGATCACATTTAATCCACTACATTAACTTCACATTTTCTCCAACACTTCTTCGAATATTCAGTTTTTCTTTCCTCTTTCCTGTTATCCGTTTCCTTTCCCACGTAACTGAAACTAAATGCTGAAGCAAGTGCTCTGTCTTTAATGTCTTCTTTACAGGAGCAAATTTCTTCTATATCCTTGTACAAATTGAAAAACCAATTCCACATGTCTTTTAATTTTACAAAATGTTTTACAGTTTTTCTTCTCACTCTACTCAGACTCATTCTTTGGATGTCCCAGTAGAATATTAGTCCTATTTTCCTAAATTCATTTGCAATTTTCTGTGCGTGTTTTTATACTTCTGTGTTACTTCTTTGTAAATGGTTGAAATGGCTCTGAGCACTATGGGACTTATCATCGGAGGTCATCAGTCCCCTAGAACTTAGAACTACTTAAACCTAACTAACCTAAGGCCATCAAACACATCCATGCCCGAGGCAGAATTTGAACCTACGACCGTAGCGGTCGCGCGGTTCCAAACTGAAGCGCCTAGAACCGCTCGGCCACTCCGGCCGGCTGTTACTTCTTTATTTAAATGCTTCTACTGTGACTGCATCTACTATCTTTCCCGTAACTTTTATTCTGTACTGATCCCAAAACTGCTGTTTCTGATAGATACATCTAACATGGCGGTATTGGATATGTGTAACATGGCGATGTTATTGACTAGTAAATGATGAATTTTTGCATTTCCAGAGAGTACTTTTTTTAAAAATTATGAAAATATTTTGTTGATTGGAATACTACGTCAGTCTGTCGTATCTTAGTTGTAACTTCTTTTTCCCTTCCATTAACGTTGATGATCTGTGCTGCAGTGTTTATATACACACATCAAAAAACGTCTTGCATCACCTCGGTTCCGAGAGTTCCAAAACCTGTATAGAAAATTGGAATAGAGATCAACATAAACATCATTTCTGCCCTTTTTAGTGCTCATGATATCAACACATTGCTTGTTGTACCACCACACAGCAAGACCTTCAGAGGAAGTGGTTCAGATTGCTGTACAAACCTCTCCTCTTGCACGATGGGGGCGCGAATTGTCGTCCAGGAAGACGAATGCCTCGCCAGTGTGGTGCCGATATGGTCGGACTGTCGGTCGGAGGATTTCATTCATTTATCGTACAGCCGTTACGGCGACTTCCATGAGCGGCGTACGTCGGCCCCACATAATGCCACCCTAAAACATCAGGGAACGTCCACCTTGCTGCACTCGCTGGCAGTGTGTGTAAGGCGTTCAGCCTGACCGGGTTGCCTCCAAACGCGTCTCCGAAGATTGTCTGGTTGAAGGAATACGCGAGTCTCATCTGTGAAGAGAACGTGATGCCAATTCGGCATGTTGTTGGGCCCGTCTCTACCACGCTGCGTGGTGTCGTGGTAGCAAAGGTGGACCTCGCCATGGACGTCGGGAGTGAAGTTGCGCATTATGCAGCCTATTGCGCGCAGTTTGAATCGTAACACGACGTCCCGTGGCTGTACGAAAAGCATTATTGAGCATGGTGGAGTTGCTGTCCAAGTTCATCCGAGTCATAATCCGTAGGTAACGGTCATCCATTGCAATAGTAGTCCTTGGGTGGCCTGAGCGATGCATGTGATCGACAGTTCCTGTCTCTCTGTATCTCCTCCATGTCCGAACAACAGCGCTTTAGTTCACTTCGAGACGCCTGGACACTACCCTTGCTGAGAGCCCTTCCTGGCACAAAGTGACAATGCGGACGCGATCGAACATCGGTATTGACCGTCTAATCATGTCTGAACTACAGACAACACGAGCCGTGTGCCGGCCGATGTGGCCGAGCGGTTCTAGGCGCTTCAGTCTGGAACCGCGTGACCGCTACGGCCGCAGGTTCGAATGCTGCCTCGGGCATGGATGTGTGTGATGTCCTTAGGTTAGTTAGGTTTAAGTAGTTCTGAGTTCTAGGGGACTGGTGACCTCAGATGTTAAGTCCGACAGTGCTCAGAGCCATTTTGAACGAGCAGTGTACCTCCTTCCTGGTGGAATGACTGGAACTGATCGCCTGTCGGACCCCCTCCGTCTAATAGGCGCTGCTGATGCATGGTTATTTACATCTTTGGGCGGGTTTAGTTACATCTCTGAACAGTCAAAGGGACTGTGTTTATGATACAATATCCACAGTCAACGCCTATCTTCAGGTGTTCTGGGTACCGGGGTGATGCAAAACTTTTATTACGCGTGTAGTTTTAAATTGGTGTAATTTTTGTTACACACTCCTCTTTGTAGTATTATGCTGCCCTTGCCTGATGTATGCAGTTATCTGAAATGTGGGGTGAATATCAGCAAAATACCGACGGCCCAGGGTAGTGCACTGCAATGAACATACGCATGTGTGTGTGTGTGTGTGTGTGTGTGTGTGTGTGTGTGTGAGGGGGGGGGGGGGACGTGCTACAATTGTCTGGTACCTCCGTCATGTCACACGAAACAATGTTAGCCCTGCATCAACTGCTGTGATCATGCCCGTTGAATCAAGTCTTTGAGTAAATGCCGCCATCTTGTGATGTGGCTACACAAAAATTATCGAAAATGGCGATAAATTCTTTGTTACTGATGTGATGTTTTTTACTGTATTGTTACAACATTTGGCCCTTCAAAGAGCTTGTAGAACCATTAAATTATCTTTAATCTTCTTCTTTCCAAAATTTCTTCATCCTCTTAGTATGTGTCCGTCATCTTTCTACTGTTTATTTAAAATTCTGTTCTGTTACTTGTTTCACCGTGAACTTACGACAGTCGATATACCGTCTGTATGTCGTCCTTATAATTTTCAGTTGTCAGAGGATCAATTGCGACTCCTGTAGTGTTCTTTATAGTGCGGTCTAGCAAACGAACGCAGGTTTTCCTGGACGCCGGCCGGAGTTGCCGAGCGGTTCTAGGCGCTACAGTCTGCAACTTTCAGTTCTAGGGGACTGTGTGTGTGTGTGTGTGTGTGTGTGTGTGTGTGTGTGTGTGTGTGTGTGTGTGTGTGTGACCTCAGAAGTTAAGTCCCATAGTGCTCAGAGAGATTTGAACCATTTTTCCTGGACCCTACCATAACGGGGAAGATATCCTAGGTTTATCGCAAGTTGTCTATTTGGGCTATATCTCCTTCTTTTCCGAGCAGCTAAACTAATCCTTCCGTCACAGAATACAGTTATTCTGAACTCTGGTGGCGTCTTTGATCTTAGATCCGGATATTTTCCTCACTAGCTATCGGTCCATCTTCTCTATGTCATTAACGTGAGTGGTTAATGACGATCACTCATATATGTGCAGAACAACTGTCAAGTACTGGCGAAGCTTTGACTTGCTGGCGAGGTGTTTCTCACTATAAATAATCCCGATGATTCTGTAGGCTTTATGCAGTATTTCTGCAAAAGTTATATTTCTTATTGCATCATTCCAAATTTTAACAAAGTTCTTAAAATGTTGAACATGAATCGTGATGGGTTACAGACGTAGGTGTTAGGAGTCTGGGTACCGTGTGTTTTCATAAGAGATTTGAAGGCCAGTTACGTCAGTGATGTTAGGTAACTTCTCTAGGGCATGTCTCGCTTCAGTAAGAATCTGTTGATAGGTCGTCGGAAAAGGCAAGATATTTGATACTGATTTGTTTATTTAATCCAGGTGTTGCTTTCTGTCGTTTTGATGACTGAAAAAAAGTGCAGATAACTCATCACTTTTCCATACCTCTGTTTAATTCAAGGCTTCGGAGATTTCGACTACGATTTTTACCTTAGGATTTGTATGTGTTAAAGCCTGTTAAAATAGGTTATTTGCTTTGTTATCAACACAGTAGCCATGTCGTACATTGAACTGCGTGGTGTGGTTAGTTGAGTCAAGGACATTTTCTTCTGGAACTATACTCAAGTCCATGGGCGCAGCTCTAGTGTGATATTTCATTTCTATAGCATGGTCTATCTAAGATATGAACTGTTATTCGTTTCACGCAAAATTAGCAGATAATATTAAATATCTGTGTCAATTAAGAATGTGCGATGTTCTCGGTGAATATCAGAATACCATTTTGTTGGCTGATACAGAATCAGAAATAGCTCCTCCTTGTTCCTGTCAGCTTATCGATGCAAAATTCTTTGATCGCAAGAAACTGTAAGTAGGCTGTTTAGGTTTTCTTATTGGTAACGCCACGTAGCGCTCTGTATGAAAATCACTGGCTTTGCTGTGTGCAGTCTGTGGCTAGTTTGCATTGTTGGCTGCCATTGTAGTGTTGGGCAGCTGGATGTTAACAGCGCATAGCGCTGCGCAGTTGGAGGTGAGCCGCCAGCAGTGGTGGATGTGGGGAGAGAAATGGAGGAATTTTGAGAGCGGATAATCTGGACGTGTCTCATTAAGAAAGAGTAAATTTGTAACACTGGATGTCATGAACTGATATATATAATATGACTTTTGAACAATATTAAGGTAAATACATTGTTTGTTCTCTATAAAAATCTTTCTTTTGCTAACTGTGCCTGTCAGTTGTTAGTGCCTTCAGTAGTTTGAATCTTTTATTTAGCTGGCAGTAGTGGCGCTCGCTGTATTGCAGTAGTTCGAGTAACGAAGATTTTTGTGAGGTAAGTGATTTGTGAAACGTGTAGGTTAATGTTAGTCAGGGCCATTCTTTTGTAGGGATTTTTGAAAGTCAGATTGCGTTGCGCTAAAAATATTGTGTGTCAGTTTTAGCGCACTCATGTATAGTTGTTCAAAGGGGACGTTTCATATGTCGACCCTTAGCCGAGGATACCTCGCTGGAATCTTCAGATTTTTTCTTTTAGTTTGTGTAATTAGTGTAGCTTTTGTTTATTGCTAGCGCGTAATTGTAGAGAGAATCTCCTTTGTAGTTGCAGTCTTTCATTGTTGTACAGTAAGACAGTTCTGGCATGCATGTAAATTTGCACCAAGTATTTCGCAGCTGCGCTTGCGATTAGCTAGATATTATTTTCAGTGCTATATTAATGTGTTTTCTTATTTTTGCTCTTCAAATTGTGTTTTTCTGTGTTATCGTGTAAAATATTGTGACAATTATGGCGTGTGAAAAACGTAATACTAGGCTCCAAAGTAAACTGAGAAATGACAGTGAAGACGAAAGCAGTGTGTTAGCGCCACCGTGTAATGGTTGGTTGGTTTGTGGGTTTAAGGGACCAGACAGAGACGGTCATCGGTCCCACCGTGTAATGAATTAACTAATGTTCAACATAGTAATTTGGTAATTGTGCATAGGGAAATGGAGAGGGCGGCAAACAATGGTGTGGACAGTGAAAAAATTAGTGAACAGGGAAACATTATCGATCGATCGGTCGGCAACAGCCCGCTTCAGGAATCGGGAATGACAGGACACAATCTTGCAAATACTGCAGATTCAGGTTTTGGGTCCTCACCGTTTTCTCAAATAAGTCAAGACACATTTTCTGCTTGTCAAAATGTGAATGTTGTCGGTGCAACTTCACTGCCGAAAAGCACTGAGGAACATGTTTCAGACACCAGTGTATTGTTATTACAGTTAATGCAACAAATGGGACAAAGGCTACAAAAGTTAGACACAATGGAACAAAATCTTCAAAGCTAGACACAATGGAACAACACCAGAGACAAACACAGCAACAGTTAGACGCAATGGAACAAAAGCTTCAAAAGTTAGACTCAGTGGAACATACGCTTGAACAAACACGTGAAGATTTAACTACTGAGTTACATAAAATCAAATCGAAATGTCAAAAAGTCTGTAATGACGTAAAACACACATTTGTGAGCATTTCCAACCTATTTTTTCGCGGCATGAAAATACATTACAGAATCACGAGGCAGCCATAAAAGAACTGCAAACTATTTTTCATGAAAATCATGAGACCTTGCAAGCTAAAATTGACTCAGTTGCATCTACCGATTCGGTTACGCAACTTGCAAAAGCTCAGGAAAACTTAAAGGACACAGTAGATACGATTTCAACACAAATGGACACTCTGAAACTTGGTTCAGAAAAACACACTGAGGAAATAAGTACACTATTGGAGAAAGTAGCCGAACTTTCAGATCAGTTCACTAACTTATCTGCAAAGGTAGATGATGATCTGAATGACACAAGACCTGTAGCCATCACTGACACAGAAGAGTATGAACAAATTAAGAAATTCAAACTAAATCAGAATCAAATTAATACGCAACACAAAAGAGAAATCCGGGAAGTACAAGATCAGTTAGCACAAGTAATACAAAAATTACATATTTCAGAGGACACTCGAGCTCCAACACGGGAAGAGGGACTTAGAAATACGGAAAAGCCACAAAATAATAACACAGGGCATTTCGGAAATTATGAAAGAAATTGGCAAGGTGCACCGAATTTTGAGATGGAACCGCCGAAACGACGCAACAGTGACCGATATGCTACTCGCCGACACGATGATTTTGACTATAAGCTGTTCATTACTACACGTAAATTCAAAACGTTTAAGAATTCTGGCAACGACATTCATCCACAAGCGTGGCTCCATCAATTCTCTCATTGTTTTCCTCCCAACTGGTCATTAGAGCATAGATTAGAATTTATGTGTGGCTACTTAGAGAATGAACCAGCTGTGAGAATGCGATCGGTCATTCACGATTGCCACAGTGAAGGAGAATTTTATCATGCCTTCCTCTCAACATATTGGTCTCAAGCCACACAAGACCGAGTAAAACATAGCATCATAATGATGAAACATTTCGAACAATCTGAATTTTCCAGTCTTGTGAAATATTTTGAAGACATGTTGCACAAGGATCAGTACCTGTCAAACCATTACAGCCCCTCAGAACTCATCCGCATTTGCTTAATCAAATTGCCTGAATATTTACGACTTATTATTTTGGCAGGACGTTGAAAAGACGACATTGAAGCTTTTCAGGGACTGTTACAAGAATTAGAAATTGACACTGACAATCGCGGAACGCGAAAACAGGAACACAACAATTACAGGTCACATCCGTCGCAATTCTGCGATGAAAGAAATAATAACTGGACACGACAAGGCTATTCTCACAACACAAATTGTGACCAAAACAGACACCACCCGTATGACAACCGTTGACAGAGTAGTAATAATTACAGGGAAAGATCACCTTTCCGTGGTAGTGACTATCACAGAGACAATCAGAGAAACAGACAATATGGGAACCAAAATAATTATTATCAAGGGAGACAGAATAGACGCAACGGTCCAGCGCGCTGTTACGATTCAGGGAGAAGTTTTCCACCACGTGACCGACAAGAATCTACCGAAACTATGGAATCTACCGACATGACGACAGACGATATGATCGTAACGACAGACCTGAATTGCATCAGAACTGGCGGGATTCAAACAGGGCAGGACCCTCTCGACAAGGTGAATTTGTAGAAGTTAGGTCTCCAAATCCCAATAACGACGAGCGCCATCAAAGAGACAATAGGCAATGACTCATACCGCTGGCAGCCACAAAACGTACTTATGAAACTGACGAAGCAGCTGCCGTAGCTAGTGATTACGTAAAAATGGAAGACATTAGGGACATCTTACTCCAGGAACACGACGCAAAACATAACAACATTGCATATCCTGTGATTCACATTACAGTAAATGACGTAAAATTTACAGCAGTACTTGACTCTGGCAGTCCCATTTCAGTAATTAGTGAAACAGCCTTTAGCAAATGCAACAAATCGAACGATTGCCCCACACTTCCGTTACGTAAGATTAAATTACAAGGTGCAATCTTTGGAAAAAGTGTAGATGTACGCCAACAAACCAACTTAGAATTCTTTTGTCAAAGCCACAGCTTCTCTATGAACTTTCTTATTGTTCCATTATTGTCGACGGAAATTATTTTGGGAGTAGACTTTTTGAATGAATACAAAGCAATCTTAAACTTTCACGATGCTGAAATAAGTTTAGAGAAAGAAGGTAAGTCAATAGCTTTGAAATTTGAAGATTGGCTCTCAAACCATGACAAAGAAATTAATCGGCTTTACCTCCTGTTAGACAACAGTTCGGAATTTTCGACGGAACTTGACACTAACAATCACTCTGCAAGTACTGACAGGGATGATATCGACAGCGCATTTGATACTAATGAGTTAATTCAGAATAAAATTCAAACAATTGAGAATTGTAATGACACTGATAGGCAAGACCTTTTTGAGATTTTACAAGCACATTCCACAGTTTTTACTTACAAAACAGGAACAATCAAGGGATTTCAATACCAATTTCGTGTTCGTGAGCATACTAAATTTTGTGTTAGACCATATGTAATTCCAGCACATTATAGGGACCGTGTTAGAACAGAAATACAATCTATGCTTGACGAGGGCATTATTGAGCCTGCAGTAAGATCATACAACAATCCATTACATGTTGTTGAGAAGAAAAATGGATCGATCAGGCTTGTCTTAGATTCGAGACAAATCAATACTATCACCATTCCTGAAACAGACAGGCCGCAAACGTTAGAAGAACTTCTTCAAAATTTTAATGGTGTAAAAGTGTTGTCTTCTATTGATCTGAGATCCAGCTTTTATCAGATCGAACTTCATCCAGAATGGAGAAAATACACAGCTTTCCTTTGTTTCGGCGTTTGTTATCAGTTTCGGAAACTTCCTTTTGCTTTGAACATTTCTTCGGCAGCATTCATTCGCGGGCTAAATTCCATATTACCTGAGTTCTTAAAATGTCACATCACCTTATATGTAGACATTATTCTGATAGCAGAAGCCTCATGGGAACAACACAGTCGCATCCTCAACAGCGTGTTACATATTTTTGCAGAATCTGGATATTACAGTTAACTTGGAAAAGTCTGAATTCAGTAGGTCAAAGGTGAGGTTTTTGGGACATATTATTTCTTCTGAAGGCATTCAGCCGGATCCTGAAAAGTTAGAAGCAATCAGAGCCATTCCAGTTCCATCCACAAAAAGACAAGTCCGCAGTTTTCTAGGTCTCGTAAATTTTTACCGTCGTTTTCTGAATATGCAAATTCTTGTTACACCAAAACTTTGTTCTCTCACTGGAAAAAATACTATTTGGAACTGGGACGAAGAAGCACAGTTGGAATTCAATTCTTTGAAAGAATCTCTACTTAACGCGCCAATACTAGCTCATCCAGATCTGTCACAAGATTTCTGCCTTAGCACGGATTCTTCTAAAGTCGGACTTGGTGCCCATTTATTTCAAGAAGCCATAGAAAATGACACTACTGTTCAGAAAACCATTGCTTTTGCTAGCCGAGTGCTAACGAAATCTGAAAAAAATTATTCCGTTACTGAATTAGAAGCTTTAGCTATCGTTTGGGCATTTAACAAATTCCGTTTCTTTCTTTCTGGTAAGCACGTAAAAGTATACAGTGATCATCGTGCATTACAATTTCTTATGTCTTCAAAATTAAATCAAGACAGGTTAAAACATTGGGCATTGTTTCTGCAAGAATTCCGCTTCACAATAGTCTACATTCCCGGCAAGGAGAACATTGTTGCGGACGCGCTGTCACGCGCTCCGGCTGGGCTTGAGAAAAGTAACACAGAAGGCAACATTGAGAAAAATTTCAGTATTCTTTACATTCAGAAAGTCGCCTTTGTAAACTTCATCACCACATCTTTAAAGGACATTGCTCATGAACAAGATAAAGATCCGATTTGGAAAGACATCAAAAGCAAATGGCATGAAAAGACACACACACAGATTCGGCATTATTATCTGGTTAGAAACAACATACTGTTCAAACGCTGCACTGTTGATGACAAGCTATGGGTACTTTGCATTCCTGACGATTTTGTTAATAAGCTCATTTGGTACATTCATTTCAGCTACTCACATTTTGGCCCACGAAAATGTTATCATATTCTTCGAACGACTTGTTATTTTAACAATATGGAAAAGAGAATTCGAAGAGTCTTGTCTATTTGTAAACTTTGTCAAAAGGCGAAACCATCTACTATCTCCCATCGTGCTCCGTTATTTCCTATCATTCCTTCTAAATTAAAAGAATTTGCTGCTGTTGATCTCTTGGGACCGCTTGTCAGAATATCTAATGGATTTTCGTACGTTCTAGTCACTGTTGAACTTACTTCAAAATTTGTTTCTTTCACACCGTTACGTAAAGCCACTGGACGGTCTGTATCCAACGCCTTCGTTAAAAATTTCTTACGTGCAGTTGGACACGTTAGTAAAGTCATTTCAGATAACGGACCGCAATTCAGATCTGCTGTTTGGTCACGCATGCTTCGCAACCATAAAATCAAACCTGTTTTTATTTCATTGTACTCACCACATTGTAACCCCTCCGAACGGATTATGAAAGAAATCAATAAGCTTTGCAGACTTTATTGTCACAGAAAGCATCAGCATTGGGACAGATATTTACACTTATTTCAAAACGCGCTGAATGAAATGCCTCATGATTCCACCGCTTTACCACCTACTCTTGTACTGAAGAATGAAAAACCACCGAACAGAATCAGAGAGCTTGTACCTTTCCCGAATACACGTAAACTTCGACACAAAGACATAATTCATTTGGCTCTTAAAAATATAAAATCTGCAGCAGACAAAAGGAGAAAACTACACCGTAAAGCAAATGCAAAGATATTGTATATTGGTCAGAAAGTTCTCATTAAAGCTCATTCATTGTCACATAAGAAGAAAAACTTGAGTCACAAATTCTTTCTAGTTTACAATGGACCTTACAGAATCCGACGTATACCACATGATAATTGCGTTGAAGTTGAAACTCTGCGTACTAGGAAGAGTAAAGGTTTACACCACATTTCACATGTAAAACCGTTTATTGAAAGATAATCTGCTTCTTAACTTTGTCTTTGCCATATAACTTTTCACTTTACATTGCTAGTAAGCTTTGTCAGACTTAAGAAACTGTTAACATGCAACAATGTTTTGAAGTTAAATATCCAGTCAAGAATCAAGAGAACTTATTTAAACAGAAATTAAGAATGCATTGTTATAGTGAACAGACGACACAGTGTTGTATTTGTACATTCTTGCTTGTTAGCTGCACGATTACGTAACGACTATCAGGCTTACATAGGACATACTGGTAAATGAGATTTTAATGCAACATTTTGGTTTATTTGAAAATACATTCTGAATTTAAAGTGCTTTCTGAGAGATACCAGATGACACAGAGGTTAGTTTATGTGACAGCTACACGATTTTTATCATGACGCTACTAATGAGTGACAATTTACAATGTTGCTTTTGCGGTGTATCTGTTTTATATCTGCACAGTTTTCTGAATTCTTCTGTAAAGTAAAACATGTTTTAGTAGTAACTTTTGTGGTATAGCTACAATGAGACAGCCTTTTCTGTAGCACAACAATACGTTACAGCACAGTACTTTCTTCATCACGGCAATAAGCGTAATAACTAAGATATCTATTCGCAAAGCATTTCATTTTTGTGTATCGTGAGATAAGTACATTGACTTCTGCAGAACTTAGCTTTCGGAGGACGATAACTACGACACTTCCACAGAGATTATCTTACAACAAGACGCACAGTTTAGCGCTACAGTACACGCATTTGAGTGATTAATTTTGTACTTAAAACATTTATTTTTAAAGATATTTGAAGTACAATGATACAAAGGTATTTCGTGATACATTTCATTCCATTGCTCTAATCTGTAACACCTGAGGGTATTATTCATTTATCCTCAGGGGGGTACACACTTATGGCAAGCACAAGGAGCCCTAGCTAATATGGTATTTGCTTAAACAACTTTACACATCGGTACCATATTTCTCCAACACAAAATACACAGCTATCTGATCATTTAACTGAGAGAGACAAACTTTTTTACTACATCAGTGACACATGTTTACGTAATTACACTGTTTGATAACTTCACACTTATGAAATTGTATTTTGTCTGTACTTTGTGAAATGCTCATATTTTTTCGGAACCATTGTGATACTATGAGAGCTTTGAATGATATATTTGGTATGGGATCATGATTTTTAAAGTGCGTTTGAGGTGGATGACACTTTTGACATGAGCAGAGAATTTTTTTTAGGTTTTGAAATTATTGGAGGAAGCTACGACGATTTTGAGAGTTGACTGAGGTGTTATGATGTTATTTTTACGACGACGATGTGTATTATGCTGTTGCGGTATGTTTATGATCAATAAGCTGATGCTATATGAGTTATTTGATTATGCTACGTATGTTATGTGGAAATATTGAAGAAGTGTCGACGAATATTTATATGTATATGAATAATGAATAGAAGGTAGGGACTCTGACTGGTGAAAAAGGATGTTGTAAACCGAGAATCGTACTTTAAGAGTTATGAAATGTGTGTAAATGCGTGAATGTATCACAATGCCGGCGAAAATTTTTTGGACACTGTTATATTCATACGATTTTGTTTCTACAGATTTGTAACGCAAATTCTTGACCTATGAAATTTTTATATGAGACTGTCACTGTAGCGAAAACTGCTGTCGTAAATATTTCGTTAAGAAAGGTAAGTGACCGTGAAGTAATTCGTTGTGAGCGTCCAGGTGTGTCAGACGCCTGGAGAAAAAGCCATTATTGCGAGCCCTTTTCAGCGGCTTAGGTAGAAAAAAAAAGGGAGGCCATTATCCTCGCTATTGACGTTCCTTTGTAGAGAGCATCGCAAAAACGACACGGTCGAACTTGAAAACATATGTTGACACTGTGGAGCTCTTAATTTATGATATTTACAGAAATGCCTAATGAAATGACGAGAAATATTTTTACATCTGCACACCTGATTATGACAAGCGTCTTTCTACGAGAGTTGAGAGAATGTCTACTAACTTATGAAATGTCACATGACTATTGAATGATATTTTTATGCTTTGGTTTGCGTAATTGCTTATTTCATTTGATATCTAGTTTCTAGCTGCACTGCAGCATTGGTTAAAATAAAATTTTATAGATGTACTAATATAAATATTTTCTGTCTACAGATCGAGTAAATAATAATTTTTTCAAAAAAAATGAGGGAGCACAAAAAGACATTTACCTTCACAGGAACTGCAATCATAGTTTTCTTTTCAACTACTTGGTAATTTTTTTGGTAGAGTAAGTTATCGTGATGCATCACTCTAGTGTTAAGATGTGACATAGGTATTAGACATGGCCATTTTTAGTGTAATATTTTTTCTGCTTGAGCTATGTCATGTTTAGAGATAAGTTTTTTTTTTGCTGCTGCTGTTTGCCAGGCATAGTGCTACTGAATTTTAATTTGTGTTACTCTGATAAGCCAGATTTATTTTTCTTGTTTGCTGCTCATTGCCTTATGTTAGTTGTAATTTATGTTGCTTGCTTCACCATTTGTATTTTTGATCATTGCTGTTTGTGTTAATTGTTTTGTGCTACTGCATTGCCTCGTCCCTTAGTTTAGCATCTGAGCTCAGTAGATTTAAGCTAGCTTAAGAGGGGGTAGACTATATAAGAAACTAACTATGATGAATTGGAAGCAATGCATTGACAAGGTATATAAAAAAAGATTTGGGCTAAAATGAGTATTGTACAATGAGCCATAATTATTTTGAAAGAAATATGGTTAGAATACAGAAAACAGGTATAGATAGGACTTTTTGGAAATAGTGAGGAATGAAGGGAGATCTCCGAGAAGTAAAGAAAGTTTTGTTTGCAAAATACTGCAGTAAAAGAAACCCTGTCCTTTCCTTGTGTTATCCCACTATGTGTTTGTGTTCCCTTGTGTATTTATGTTTTTCCTGTATTTATATGTTTATCTGATAAGACTTATGTTGTAGAATTTTTCTAATACTAAGCTACATTCACTATGATGAGGAATACTGTTATCCTCAAATATAATTGGCATTAATAATATGTTATTTACCTTGTAAATATGCTTAGACATTATTTATTCTGTTTTGTTTTAATGCTCATGTGTGAAGTTGATATTCCAAAAGTTATTCTGATCTTTCATGTATGTACTTATGTCATAATTCCTGTGACACTGATGTATATGTTATTTCGATTCTTTTGTAAAGCCTGTACTACAAATGTTATCTGTATTGCTATGTTTTTAATGATGTTTTCTGTATCTTTGTAATTGTATTCTCATGTTATAAAATTGTAATTGACACCAGTTCATCATATTATTAACTTGTAAGTTACATTTCACTGCACACGTTTCTGTTGGTCATAGTATATGGACAATATGTGAGAAGTAGGGACTGTTAGTGTTTGCACGTGTGTTAATAATTCAGCAAGGGACTGGTTAACAGCATTGCTGGTTCTCAGGACAATTCAAAAACTTTGTGAGTGCACAAGTGGTGGTTATGGACTTGCTCTATTATCCGCAAGACTCCTCAATGGTGATTGTGCACCTGCATAGTCACAACAGATGGCTGCTGGCCATCTCTACAAGGACTACAGTGGGTCTGCATCTTTGATGACCCACCAGTACCATTATCTCTACAAGGACTACAGTGAGTCTGCATCTTTGATGATCATCAATACCATTATTTCTACAAGGACTGCAGTGGGTCTGCACCTCTGGTGGCCCACCAATACCGTAATCTCTACCAGGACTACAGTGGTTCTACTCTGTGATGACCTGCCTACCAACATTCTTCAAAACTTCGACTGACTCTGCGGTGGGTTTGCTCTGTTGTGGCCCATTACCTGTCTGCATGTCAAGAGTCAGCACTGTCTTTCTGTTGGAAGGACAACACTACTTCTTCAAGACTGCATTGAAATCCACTACTTCCGTGTGCATTGTATATTACTGCTCAGACTTTGAGAAAAAAAACTGTAATTTTACTGTGATGAATGATCAGGACTGTCTTTATGGACTGTGAGAAAATTTTAGCTTTTGACCAACATTGTATCAATAAGTGTGTGCATATGATTTCTTTGTTATTGTAATTGTGAAAAATTTTTTAACAAATATGTATTGGCCAGTGCCCAAAACAATTTGTAACATTTTTTGTGGGGGAGCATGGGGGCTATGTAAGTAGGCTGTTTAGATTTTCTTATTGGTAAAGCCACGTAGCGCTCTGTATGAAAATCACTGGCTGTGCTGTGTGCAGTCTGTGGCTAGTTTGCATTGTTGTCTGCCATTGTAGTGTTGGGCAGCTGGATGTTAACAGCGCGTAGCATTGCGCAGTTGGAGATGAGCTGCCAGCAGTGGTGGATGTGGGGAGAGAGATGGCGGAATTTTGAGAGCGGACAATCTGGACGTGTCTCATTAAGAATGAGTAAATTTGCAAGACTGGATGTCATGAACTGATATATATATAATATGACTTTTGAACAATATTAAGGTAAATACATTGTTTGTTCTCTATCAAAATCTTTCTTTTGCTAACTGTGCCTATCAGTAGTTAGTGCCTTCAGTAGTTTGAATCTTTTATTTAGCTGGCAGTAGTGGCGCTCGCTGTATTGCAGTAATTCGAGTAACGAAGATTTTTGTGAGGTAAGTGATTTGTGAAACGTGTAGGTTAATGTTAGTCAGGGCCATTCTTTTGTAGGGAGTTTTGATAGATTGCGTTGCGCTAAAAATATTGTGTGTCAGTTTAAGCACAGTCATGTATAATTGTTCAAAACGAAAGATTTAACGTACTCTCTTCCATTATATCACTTAAGATAACTAAACAGCATATCACAACAGAAACTCTTTCAGAGAGCAAAAACCATCTTACTACTCCATAATCATTCACAGCTGTAAATTATATGGAGAGTAATACTAATTATTTTAGTAGATGGTATTAACAAAACATTCCATTTAAAACGTATGTCAAATGTTTATTGTTACAAACACAGCTGTTCGTATATGTAAGTTTTCATTTCGCGTGTTGGTGCACTACTTACTATGAGTTTGTATACCGATTGTCACTTTTGTTTCAAATTTAGGTTGTGATGTTGTGCTGCGTTAACAAAAATGAATTTTTCAACTGTCATCCTGATTGTTATTTGATGGTCAGTTCTGTTTTACATTTAAGAATCTCGTATATATTCACAAACGCTTGGTATGCCGATACAGTATTTCATTACGGGGTTTTTTAATGGAAATTCTGCTGCTGATAGTTCAAAATACGGTAACCTCGGGCTACCATATTGAAGAGTGTTTACTCGCGTTTCCACAGGACTGCGTTGTACAGTGGTCCGAAAACATTACTCAGTTAGTAGATTTTCTAAACTGATGTTACACATGCAATACTATGGCTGAAATTACGTACACACGATCTCTATTCTTATCGGTTACAGATGATTCAGCACATTCGAGAAGGAATGTAGACGACTGGGATTTTGCCATTGGAGAACTGCAAATCGATGATTAATTCCATTGATATAGTTTACTGACGAAGCCACTTTCACTGCTGACAATATCGATAACACTCGTAGCTCACATCGGTGGGTCGTTGGAAAGCCACATGTCTTTGTCGAGACTCATTTTCCAGGACACTTCTATGTAAACATATGGTGTGCTATAATCAATTGAGTAGTCTTGTTTTGTTGCCACTTTATCTAGACGTTCTTGGAAACGAGCTTTCAGCGTTATTGTAAGAGGATCCTTTGCCTAAAGGATGGATGTGTTCTACCAAAGAGCCCCCGCACATTCCAGTCGTCAAGAGGCACCTCAGTCTAAACCTAACATTCCTTGGAAAACGCATCGGTAGAAATAGTCATGTTGCATGTAGATCAAGGTCACCGAACTTTACACCTTTAGATATTTGCCTATGAGGATGGTTCAAAAGCGAAGTGTACAAGTAAGAAATGTGGCCAAACTTTCAAAAAATGGTTCAAATGGCTCTGAGCACTATGGGACTTAACATCTGTGGTCATCAGTCCCCTGGAACCTAGAACTACTTCAACCTAACTAACCTGCGACCGTAGCAGCAGCGCGGTTCCGGACTGAGCGCCTAGAACCGCTCGGCCACCACGGCCGGCCCAAACCTTCAGGAAACATTCCTCACAAGAACAGGAAAAAAATATGTTACATGCACACGGGTCAAAAAATGTTTTATTTCCGTGTTCGTGCTCAATTTTTACAACTATTCAACACGTCAATCAAGGAAAAAACTAAAGAAAACAACGTATCAGAGCAGTATAGAACACTTTCCTTGGCTTGAGGGTGGACACATTGTTGAATCAACCGTTCGCAGAAGTGAAGCTGTGCAAGAAAATCCGTAACTTGTAGTGCCGTCACAGGCTATACGTGGTACGGATACAAAAGGTTCTCATGTAACACCCTCGAGACAGTCATGCGGTTAAAATTACTTGTTGCAGGTTTGTTTACGCTGACAAAAGGATTATCGTCAACTGCACGAAGCAGTTTCTTCTCCATCTGATGTGTCTTGGTACTTCTAGGCCTCACCCAGTCGCGAGTAATTAGGATTAAACGTCCCATGCTCCATAAGACGGCGCTCATTTGTTTTTAAACGCTCTCCGGCAGAGGCACCGCCGTTTTGACAATCCCTTCCGATATAGAAGATGAGCGGCACGACCATTACTGTGTGCTAATCCGTACGACTAATTGGAAGAGAATTAGAAAATGACCTCTAGCATGGAGCTAAAACATCCTGGACGAATGTCCACACAGCATATTTCCTTCATTTCCGTGTGAGACTATTTACA
The DNA here is from genome assembly GCF_023898315.1 of Schistocerca nitens. Taxonomy (NCBI): domain Eukaryota; kingdom Metazoa; phylum Arthropoda; class Insecta; order Orthoptera; family Acrididae; genus Schistocerca; species Schistocerca nitens. Next base: position 200,469,817 of record NC_064615.1, on the reverse strand, counting down.
ATTAGTACAGAAACCAGATGGCAGTTATAAGAGTCGAGGGGCATGAAAAGGAAGCAGTGGTTGGGAAGGGAGTGAGACGGGGTTGTAGCTTATCCCCGATGTTATCCAATCTGAATTCTGAACAACCGGTAAAGGAAACAAAAGAAAAATCGGAGTAGGAATTAAAATCCATGGAGAAGAAATAAAAACTTTGAGGTTCGCCTATGACATTGTAATTCCGTCAGAGACAGCATAGGACCTGGAAGAGTAGTTGAAAGGAATGCATAGTGTCTTGAAAGGAGGATACAAGATGAACCTCAACAAAAGCAAATCGAGGATAATGGAATGCAGCCGAATTAAATCGGGTGATGCTGACAGAATCAGATTAGGAAATGAGACACTTAAAGTAGTAAATGAGTTTTGCTATTTGGGGAGCAAAATAACTGATGATGGTCGAAGTAGAGAGAATATAAAATGTAGACTGGCAATGGCAAGGAAAGCGTTTCTGAAGAGGAGAAAATTGGTAACATCGAGTATAGATTTAAGTGTCAGAAAGTCGTTTCTGAAAGTATTTTTTTTGGAGTGTAGCCATGAATGGAATTGAAACATGGACAATAAACTGTTTAGACAAGAAGAGAATAGAAGCTTTCCAAATGTGGTGCTACAGAAGAATGCTGAAGATTAAATGGGTAGAGCACGTAACTAATGAGGAGGTACTGAATAGGATTGGGGAGAAATTTGGCCAGAAACTTGACTAGAAGAAGGGATCGGTTGGTAAGACATGTTCTGAGGCATAGAGGGCTCACCAATTTAGTACTGGAGGGCAGCGCGGAGGGTAAAAATCGTAGAGGGAGACCAAGAGATGAATACACTAAGCAAATTCAGAAGGATGCAGTTTGCAGCAGTTACTGGAAGATGAAGAAGCTTGCGCAGGATAGAGTAGCATGGAGAGCTGCATCAAACCAGTCTCAGGACTGAAGACCACAACAACAACGACAAGAACAACAACAACGCATGAGTAACGTCTCCTGAAAGTTTAGCCACATCTCTTTGTTACAGCCGGCTGGTGTGGCCGAGCGGTTCTAGGCGCTTCAGTCTGGAACCGCGCGACCGCTACGGTCGCAGGTTCGAATCCTGCCTCGGGCATGGCTGTGTGCGATGTCCTTAGGTTTGTTAGGTTTAAGTAGTTCTAAGTTCTACGGGTTGATGACCTCAGATGTTAAGTCCCATGGTGCTCAGAGCCATTAGAACTCTTTGTTACACCCTGCATTTATATTCCTCGCGGAACATCCTTATCATCGTTATCAACAATAGTCATCTGACAGCCATCGAAAACGCATGCATTAGCGACCTCTGCTCCCAGGTGGGTTAAACTGTTGGAGATTTTGTGTGATTGCGGTCCATATCCTCCGCAAACTCTCACTGCGAATGTGAAACCTGGTGCTGCAGCACCGACATAGTAAGATAGGCAACCGTTACACTAGTAGTGAACAGTAGGTTGCATAACAGTTCAGGAGACATTCGCAGACTGACGCCAGCAATAATCTTCCGCTGAAACTTCCCAACAACTCTATGAAGTTTGCCAAATAAGTATTACGAGTAGAGCGCAAAAATTATTTTCGAAGCTCATGTACCTATTTTCCTCTTACGTGTTATTTTATGATACAGTCACGGAAGGATTAGACTGAGTTAGGGGTAATTTTGTGATTGAAACTTCTTTTTTAGACAATACATATGGTAGAATTTTATTTTGATAGCAACCAAAAGCAAGAATACATATAAAGATAGCACGTGTGTACAAACGTAAGAAAAGCGTACAATTCGTGTGTTCCATTGCGTGTAAAAGATTTCAGTGCGCCTACCAACGTTTGAGCAAGCTTCTACATCTACACATACGTGCATCCTCTGAAAACCACTGAGCATTGAGTGGATGATGGACCTTCCCACTGAACCAGTATTACAGCTTCTTCGCGTATAAATCACATATGGAGCGTGGGAAGAATGATGGTTTAACGCCTCTGTGTACGCTCTTATTAGTCCAATCTTTGCGATGCCTAGGAGATTGTAGGTTCCTTGCTGGTTCTCGAAACTTACAAAGTAGGCTTTTAGGAGATACTTTGCATCTATCTTCAAGCGTTAGCCAGTTCTCTCTCTAAGCATGTCAGTGGCGCTCTGTCGTGGGTCAAACAAACCTGTGACTCATCGTGCTGCTCTTTATACCTGTATACGTTCAGTATCACCTATTGGTCCTATTTGGTATGGCCCCCGCCGACTTGGGCAGTATTCTAGGATGGGTCGCTCGAGTGTTTTTTAAGCAATCTCCTTTATAAACTGTGTTTCCGTAGTGTTATACAAATGAACCGAAATCTGCTACCTAATTTACCTACGGCTGAGCTTTTGTAATCATTTCATTTCATTTTATACCCTAACAATCTACGACACTTCCTTAAACAATATACTCCCTCTATGCCGGAAACAATTTGTTAGAAAATAAATTGGTTTTAGGAAATATTGTCCTGCACTGATGGTATTTTTAGTCTCAGACATCTAGTAGACTAATGGAAAGAATTTAGCTTGGAGACGCACATACCGTTTTGACATTATGATAAAGCTTCTGAAATAGTAAGTAGGCACCTATTGTGACAGATTTTGGAAAAAGAGAGGCTCTCTGACACGTCTAGTTAACTTTTTAAAAGCTGCTTACAAAAAGACGACATTTTTAATAGAGAATTATACCAGGGTGATGAAAAAGGAGAAATGTTTTTATACTATACTATACAAATTTGATCAATAATTATTGAAGGAAATGTATATAATCTTGAAAGAGTCGTTTATGGCCTTAGTTTCTTGACTTCTAAATATAACATGAACATCTCCAGTAAGAGAGCAAAGGGAAAATCCATACTAAGATCCAAAATAAAAATAAGTAGTTTAATGCTGGAACAGGTAATCCACTTTTAGCACTCGGCTTTTGACATAGGACGAAATTTCTACAGTGAAATTGATACAAACCCCTAAAATTAAACACAGTATGTGGAACAATTACAAGCACTATGAGCTGGCTCCAGGCTGCGGAAGTAAAATTTCTCCGTAGTGTCAGAGGGTGCACCAGAGAAGACCTCTTCAGAAATGAAGATATTAGAAATGAATTACAAGTTGATTTAGTACGCAATAAAATACATCTAAAGAGAGGCAGATGGTGGGAAAATGCAGAAGAATACATGGAAACAGACTTCCAAAACAAATTCTTGACTTCAAGTCTAGAGGGACAGGACAGAGGATAAGACCACGTAAGAGATGGCTGTGCCTTGTTGACCTGAACAGGTGAAATCACCCTACCCATGCAAGGAGAAGGAGAAGAAGAAGAAGAAGAAGAAGAAGAAGAAGAAAGAGAAGAATCCCTAAGAACCGTTACACCCATGTAATTGTATCACTTGACTGATTCCAAATGTGACTCACTGATAGGGTACTACATTTTTGGTTTTGTAAAGTGCACAATTTTACATTTCTGGACATTTAATCCAAGCTGCCAATCTGTTCGCCACCTATTGTACTGACAACGTTTGTGCAGCTTTTTCAGACATTATTTTATTACACCGCATCTGTGGGAACACTGAAGTTACTTTTAATATTGTCTACCAGGTCACTGGCATACATCATGAATAGCAAGGACCCCAACAAACTTCCGTGGCGCACACCTGAAGTTATTTCTACATCTGTCGATGACTCTCAAAATAACATGCTTCGTCCTCTCTTCCAAGAAATCCTCAATCCAGTCACAAATTTCTCTTGATACTACATATGGTGGTACTTTCCATATTTAGCGTAGATATGGTACTGAGTCAAATGCTTTTCGGAAGTCAAGTGATACTGCCTTAGTCCGTGGTTTTCAAATTATGTGAGAAAGTTGCCAATTGAGTTTCACATGATCAATGTTTTAGGTATTCGTGCTGGTAGGCATTTGTTCAAGACAATAATCACATTTGAGATCAGAATACGTTCTAAGGTCCTACAATAAACAGATGCGAAGGTAGTTCTGTGCATCACTTCTGTGCCGTTCTTTCAGCGGATGTTACCTGTGCAGTGACTGTACACTGGCCACTGTCTTTTGATTGAGGAAACTGCTGTATATTTAGCTGAAAGAGGAGGTAACTCAGCTACTAATTCCTTATAGCATCTGATAGGGATTCCATTGGACCTTGGAACATTGTTCAGTTTTAACGACTGCAACTGTTTCTCATCATCACTGAGACCAATAGCAGTTTCACTCATATTTTAGTGTGGTACTAAAATTAAATTGGCGCAGTACTCCCGAATTTCCCCTTGTATAGGGTTTGGAAACAGAGTTCAGCATTTCTGGTTTGCTTCCATACACTTAATTGCAGTTCCTGTCTCGTCCACTAGTAAGTTGACACTAACTATGGTGACACTAATATCCTTTACACATATCCGAATTTCTTCGCGTTTTTGAGAAAGAGGCAGGCTTTACCAATCAAATTATGACAATATAGACGCAGAAATATAGCTGAGCTTTCGATTACGTATGTATCAATGGTTGATCTGTGATACTGTTCATATGCGATAGTTTCTGGAACGGCGCATGAAGACAGCTCCAGCAGCAGATTATTTTTTTGCCTTCTAATGATTGTAGGTCATTGCTTGATGTTTCTTTTTAGTTTAAATTTTTCCGAACAATTGTAACTTACAGCAAATAGTCTGCAAATAGGTTATTAATTTACGGTTGGAAAGCTGTATATCGATAAACGTCGTACAAGGTCGAAAAATTAGCTTCGCGTTCGGAGAAAGCGGCAGGCTGGCGGGTTGGTCGCTTGCTTGCGGGTTATCCAGATCTTGTGTTTCGTTTGAAACACGCATGCCGAACCACACATGTCTAGTTACACAAGTCAATCCATTAACAGTTCCACTCAATAGGATTTTTCTGGTTTCCATTATATCAAAGCAGTTCCATTATTTTCGTATTCAGTTAAAATTGAATGCAATGTGCACATTCGTTGAGAAGTATCATAGTTTGTAAACCTGCGATTGGAGCCTCCTTGCAGCACTGAAGAACCAGTAAATGTGGATAATAAAACAACGCACCCGGAAGTGGCCTATCATTGACAAATTTTATACAGTATGATTGCTACTCAAATCGAGTTAGTTGGGTTGCAGGTATGTGTAATAGATAGCCGTTGTAATCGAGAATAAGTCGAGTTTGAGTACGAACGACAGTTCGCGTTGTCCTGTTGCTCGTATTTGTTACAAAACAGTAGCTTCATTTGAACAGAAAAGGGAGAAAGTATCGTGGGGAAATAATTCGAACTTTAGCGAAAGACGCTGTTGCCAGAATAAATTTTGGTTTACAGGCGTCACTGGCTTCTTTGAAGAGCTCACGGACTTGGTCCACTTGGCATTAAACGTCATGTTTTCATTAAAGTGTTTGCGTCACCACAGTGAAAGTCTGCTCCGAAGGGAAACCACTTCTACATTTATGGGTAAGTATGTTTCCTGGAAGCTATTCGCAGCTCAGTCAAATGGACTATTGCTGTATCTATGTACTTCAAGGTCAGAGCGCAAGTGACTATCAAATGCCTGTCTTGAGTATGAACTCTTTTCACGAATCGTAAAACACGCGGTCACGTTCATAGTCGTATTAATAATACTACCGTTACAACTATCATCGTCATCAATGTCAACATAAAAAAGAATTTTTTTGACTGTGATGAGAAGGAGATTAACAAAGACGAAGAAAGCTTTCTCAGGAGAATACAGTATCAAATAATTAAACAGAACTTCAAAGACGGCCGTTTGGAACAGGCGCCTTTCGTGTATTGCAGTATTGCTTCACGGTCGGCAGTTTTCTTGACGTCAGAAACTTGAAGCCTACGTCCGCCATATTACGTGCCCCAGACATTAGTTTCTGATGGAAGATTTTTGATAAAAAAAGTGTAAGCTTTTCTCAGTTAAGGTTATACTAGTCATTCTGATTATAGTTCATTCTGATTGTATTCCGAAGTGTAAACGAATCATAGCTCATTCGTATGTGGACTCGTAGAAGCCAGACGTACTTTTATATAGACAATTTTGGTTGCGCTCTTTACTTTAACTGCAGTGGTATCGTTTCTGTCATTTGACTCTAGATTTTCCATCAGTCTGTCACGAAAATCTCTTGGCAGACGCTGTGAGAAACCGTCAAACCACAGCATAGTATGTTCTCAGCATTTTCGGGAAGAGGATGAAGACCAAACATCAGTTTCGCCAATCCGTATTATATTCAGCAAAATGCTGAATTACTAAAGCAGCCTTCTCGAATCACATGCTACACTTCTTGGTTATTGGAAATGTATAAAAAAAGGAAGTTACACAACGAGCAAAATGTCTAATATTACTGGATTAAGTAGTTTACATTTAACGCCAGACAGACGTCTTCCTCACTCCGTGTTATTAACAAAAGACTGTAACATTTTCAGGGTGTAGAAAAATTTCCGCTACCAGTCATAATAAAAGGTTATTTATTTGTCACACGACCGGTTTGGGAGTCTGCTCCCATCCTCAGGTGTTTATACATTCATGTGTACATGAATGTATAAACACCTGAGGATGGGCACAAGCCCGAAACCGGTCGTGTGACAAATAAATAACCTTTTTATCGGGACTGGTAGCGGAAATTTTTCTACACCCTGTAAAGGAATTGTCACGGAGTTCAACAGCATCCACTATGGATAAAATTCATTCATGTAACATTTTCTATTTAAAACACACTGTTGCGCGCGCACGAAATAAATTAACAAAGTATTTTATACTCTTGGCAACCACAGTTGTTGAATGGCATGGTGTTAGGAAGAACTCCGCTTACAGCTGTAAAACTATTGTTTATTAAAACACGAGCGGTTCGAGGCTTTAAGCCGCATCATCAGGTGAACCTACACGGGGAACACCAAACTACAGTGTCACAACATATTGTGGATATTAAAATTAATAGAGGAATGTCTAAAATATACTCACAAAGTTAAAAGAGCGTAGGCATCCCCATCGCTCCTAGTAAAAATTTGCTATTCAGATAATATCGTGAACACTATGGCGAGTGAAAGGTAAAGAAGACGTACTCCATTCTTTAAAATTTCGCTGCATCTAAAAAGAATTTTTTTTTAAAGAGGTGGCCGGATTGGCAATCAAGAATCATGCAGATTAATTTATGGAAAGTGTCAGGTGGCAGTGTCTTAACAGTGTGACAGCAGGGCAGCTCAGTGTAGGGCAAAAGAGTCATAGGATAAAATATTGCATAAGTTAAGTGTACATCGTGCCAGACAAAAATACTGTGACCCCTGTTATAAGTTTATGTTGACAAGAGCCTCTATCAGTGGGCGTTTGGCAATGGGAATTCATTCTGAACCACGTTAAATGTAATCTGGCTGCTATCTATAGCCATGGCATGTGACAATTTGCGTTTTTACATCAATTTTAAATATGTACCACCATGTGATGTATTTTTAGAAATATCGAAACCTAGGTTAAGGGCTAATAAACATTTGTTTCGCAACTTGTTGGCAGATTTTTTCAGCTTCTTCAGATTTATACAGTTGCCATGTTTCAGATTTTTATAAAATGTGTTCATCATCATGTATGATCACTTGTAATTTGTCAGAACAGGAGGGCGGCTTACAAACCGAATGAGTTCTTGAAATGTACCTCTGTAGCGTACCATTGTAGTGTAAGTGAAAGGTGGACTATAGGAAATTCACACAAGATTTGGCATGTGATGTTGCAGAAAATGTTAAAAATTAAGTAATACATAAAAAACGAAATGAAGAGGTGCTAAAGGGAATATGTGAAGAAATAAGTCTGAGGAAGACTCTTGTCAAGAAAAGGGACAAGACAAAGCGACATCTGCTACAGCCTCCAGGAAGGCTCTGGAAGGAGAAGCACAGGAGAGAAACAGTAGAGCCAGAGCAAGTCTAGGACATGGAAAACCAATGAAAAGAACCTGAGAGGAGGAGAACTTCTTAGCCAAGATTGCTTCTGGACAACCGGTTTCGGTAAGCACAGTTACCATCTTCTGATCTCGATAAAAAAGTTATTTCATGTCTGTTATACCAGCTATAAAAGTAGTCCTTCTAAAACATTGCGAGGTGTACGAGGGATGAGACGAACGATACATTGGCAAGTCAAGGTAAAACCACAAGTAGTCTCGTGGTGCCCTGGCTGCAATGAAGTACACAGTATTGTGTGGTATGGAACATGGGCATTTAGCGAATTACTCTGCATATTGTGGTTTTATACAGGGTGATTCAAAAAGAATACCACAACTTTAGGAATTTAAAACTCTGCAACGACAAAAGGCAGAGCTAAGCACTATCTGTCGGCGAATTAAGGGAGCTATAAAGTTTCATTTAGTTGTACATTTGTTCGCTTGATGCGCTGTTGACTAGGCTCAAATGGAAACAGATGAATCTTTCGTTTCAAAGATTGTGTTTAGTGATGAAGCAACTTTCCACACTAACGGGAAAGTCAACCGTCACAATGTCTGTATATGGGGCACTGAGAATCCGCGGGAAACAACTCAGTATGAACGTGACTCGCCTAAGGTGAACGTTTTCTGTGCCATTTCAGCCAATAAAGTTTTTGGTCCCTTTTTCTTCGAAGGTGCTACTGTAACTGGACTACAGTATCTGGAGATGTTAGAGAATTGGCTGTTCCCTCAGCTCGAACAAGAAGGACAACAATTCATATTTCAGCAGGATGGAGCGCCACCACATTGGCACTTATCTGTCCGTAACTACCTGAACGTCAACTACCCGAGGCGATGGATCGGCCGCCAGGCAGCCCGTGACAGAGCACTTCATCACTGGCCTCCAAGAAGCCCTGATCTTACCCCCTGCGATTTTTTCTTATGGGGGTATGTTAAGGATATGGTGTTTCGGCCACCTCTCCCAGCCACCATTGATGATTTGAAACGAGAAATAACAGCAGCTATCCAAACTGTTACGCCTGATATGCTACAGAGAGTGTGGAACGAGTTGGAGTATCGGGTTGATATTGCTCGAGTGTCTGGAGGGGGCCATATTGAACATCTCTGAACTTGTTTTTGAGTGAAAAAAAACCTTTTTAAATACTCTTTGTAATGATGTATAACAGAAGGTTATATTATGTTTCTTTCATTAAATACACATTTTTAAAGTTGTGGTATTCTTTTTGAATCACCCTGTATTGACTTGCCGACGGATCGTTCATCTCGTCTCTCGTACACCTGGCAATATTTTAGAAACAGTGCCTGTACAACAGGTTTAGGAGACATTAACTAATCATTTATCGAGATATAAAGATGGTTACCATAAAACCGAAACCGGTAATCGCCAATAAAAATTGTTTACAAGCGATCTTGGCTGAGAAGTTCGTCTTCTCTCAAGTAATTATTACGGGTTGCCCTTACTACTCAACATGAGTAAACTAATAAATACAGAGAATGTTTGGTGTAACAGTCCCAAAGAGATGCATAGAATAGCAAAAGACAGGAAAATTTGAAGGACAAAAGCAAACTAGTCGTAAGTCATGGAACGATTGGGAGTAGAATAAATGGAGGCAATTTAAAACATAAACATCATCTGCGGGAGCTACCAAGACCGCTGTTTTATAATAATATTTTATTCTGAAACAAGTTTCAGTCATTAATCGATCGTCTGACAGAACGGCTAACTCTTGTCGATACAGCATCTTTGTCATAATATGATCTTACGACTGAAACTAATTGCGGAATAAAATATTGTTGTAAATATCATAATGGAATAACGAATTATAAAGGCCCCAGCTTCTTGAAAGAACACAATTTTTTTGAGTTTAATCCCGAAACGTGTTTCACCACAGTTGCGCATCTTCAATGTGTGACTTCCTTTTACTGCTTTTGAAATATATATACACTCATATTTTGTGTAGATTAGACATATGTTGACATCGGATTTTGTTGCTGTTTGGATTACATTTTTATCTTTTTTTGTCGTTATGTGTGCCGTATGGTTGCCACCAGAAATTAGCCACGAAAAATGGATTCAGAAGTTGTCCTAACATCGCTGTGTCACAGATGACTTACTGTATTGAATTACGCTTGTGACTGATTTCTGTTGGCAGCTACAGGGCATACAAAATATTGAAAAAACGTAAAGTAGATATTATTTAATTTAAACAAGAACAAAATATGATGTCAACATACGCCTAATCTACAAAACAAGTGTGTGTATACGTTTCAGAAACAACAAAATAAAAAAGACCCACTGAGGGTGCCACAACTGTGATGAAACATTTTTGGGAATTCAACAAAATAAAAACTTTTTTCTTGCGAGATGGCGGTCCTTTCTAATTAATTTTTATTGTTGTAAAAATGGTACCTCTGGTAGCTGAAAAAGATTGAAAACTGTTTCGACAATTTAGGAGGTATTTGTAGTAAATATTGTGTGTTAGTAAACACGATTTATTGAGACGCACTCAGCACTTTCTTCCATGTGGAGTGGCTAGACATCCCAACAATGGGCCTTGGCCGTTGCAACGCGTTAAGTGCCGGAGTGTGTGCTTCTGGCGACCACTTCGCGTCACTGCCGAAGCTCTGACGCACAAGGGACACGCCCCCAGATGACCCGAGGCCAGCAGTCGCGTGATGGATCAGGCGCTGTGACTGGCTACGTACATACGATACGCAATCCTCTGGAGGCGCGTCCAGTCAACACGCATTACTGTCACCAAGTGGTGTCTGCTTCACAGTTCAGAGCTTACTGCATACACAAACCCACCAGCAGACAACCTACGTAACAAACGCGAAACGCTAACATTACAAATAAACTACTGGCCATTAAAATTGCTACACCACGAAGATGATGTGCAACAGACACGAAATGTAACCGACAGAAAGAAGATGCTGTGATATGCAAATGAATAGCTTTTCAGAGCATTCACACAATGTTGGCGCCGGTGGCGACACCTACTACGTGCTGACATGAGGAAAGCTTCCAACCGAATTCTCATACACAAACAGCAGTTGACCGGCGTTGCCTGATGAAACGTTGTTGTGATGCCTCGTGTAAGGAGGAGAAATGCGTACCATCACGTTTCCAACTTTGATAAAGGTCGGATTGTAGCCTATCGCGATTGTGGTTTATCGTATCGTCTCGCGTTGGTCGAGATCCAATGACTGTTAGCAGAATATGGCATCGGTGTGTTCAGGAGTGTAATACGGAACGCCGTGCTGGATCCCAACGGCGTCGTATCACTAGCAGTCGAGATGATAGGCATCTTCTCCGTATGGCTGTAACGGATCGTGCAGCCACGTCTCGATCCCCGAGTCAACAGATGGGGACGTTGCCAAGACAACAACCATCTGCACGAACAGTTCGACGACGTTTGCAGCAGCATAGACTATCAGGTCGGAGACCATGGCTGCGGTTACCCTTGACGCTGCATCACAGACAGAAGCGCCTGCGATGGTGTACTCAGCGACGAACCTGGGTGCACGAATGGCAAAATGCCATTTTTTCGAATGAATCCAGGGTCTGTTTACAGCATCATGATGGTCGCATCCGTGTTTGATGGCATCGCGATGAACGCACATTGGAAGCGTGTATTCGTCATCGCCATACAGGCGTATCACCCGGCGTGATGGTATGGGGTGCCATTGGTTACACGTCTCGGTCACCTCTTGTTCGCATAGACTGCACTTTGAACAGTGGACGTTACATTTCAGATGTGTTACGATCCGTAGCTCTACCCTTCATTCGATCCCTGCGAAACCCTACATTTCAGCAGGATAATGCACGACCGCATGTTGCAGGTCCTGTACGGGCCTTTCTGGATACAGAAAAAGTTTGACTGCTGCCCAGGCCAGCACATTCTCCACATCTCTCACCAGTTGAAAACGTCTGGTCAAAAGTGGCCGAGCAACTGGCTCGTCACAATACGCCAGTCACTACTCTTGATGAACTGTGGTATCGTGTTGAAGCTCCATGGACTGCTGTACCTGTACACGCCATCCAAGCTCTGTTTGACTCAATGCCCAGGCGTATCAAGGCCGTTATTACGGCCAGAGGTGGTTGTTCTGGGTACTGATTTGTCGGGATCTATGCACCCAAATTGCGTGAAAATGTAATCTCGTTTCAGTTCTAGTATAATATATTTGTCCAATGAATACCCGTTTATCATCAGCATTTCTTCTTGGTGTAGCAATTTTAATGGCCAGTAGTGTATATACTGAGACTGACGTCTACCTACTCTTTGTTGTTTTGTTTACGTGAATTCATTTACAATCATTTTGTGGTCGTTTATTTGTCCATGGTGTCAGGTCCAAGCCTCATGTAATATTTTAGTTGATTTTAAACAGTCGATAAAAATGTTCCCCTAATATTTGTTAGTGTTGAGCACAAAACTAAGACGTATCACTTCCAAATGATATAGTCAATACTCTCACCTAACTATTTAATAAAACTGAATCATCGTATCACTCTTCTGGTAACTGGTTGAACTATACACTCTGCAGAACTTATGTGTGACAACAAAAACACCGCCGGCCCTTGTGGTCGAGCGGTTCTAGGCGCTTCAGTATGGAAACGCGGGACCGCTACGGTCGCAGGGTCGAATCCTGCCTCGAGCATAGATGTGTGTGATGTTCTTAGGTAAGTTAGGTTTAAGTAGTTTTAAGTTCTAGGTGAATCATTTGAACCATTTGAATAACAACACCATCAGTTGTATTTGTTAGCTTTATTTAACTGCAGCCAGTTTCAGTGATGGAATCTACCATCTTCAGGGTGCTCCGTGACTAAGAACAATCAGGTTCTCAACGAGAACCGTCACCAAATCTCTAGTAAAACGACTAGAAGCCATCTGCGTACACGGAACTTACTGGCTGCGTTTCGTGTCGTTGCAACACATCAGCTAAGTTGATAAGACAAGCAGCTGAGTTGATGCGCTGCGATCAGACGCACGACAGCCAGTAAGTTTCGTGTACGCCGATGGTTTCTGGTCCTCTTACTAGAGGTTTGGTGATGATTTCCGTTGAAAACATGATGGCTCTGTGTCTCAGAGGCGCCTGAAGATTGTACACCGAAACCCGTTGCGGTAATACGAGGTGATTTATTCCTCCGTGTACAAACGCTAGGGATTGATCGATGAGAGGGTACGGAACAAAAAAGGTATAATGAAACTATGTCCAGAAATGTATAGTTCCCACGCTAGAGACCATTTATTCAATTACACTTTGTTACAGAGACTGTGGTCTAACAAGCGCTGTACAATGTACAATGCAGCCAAGTTACAGTATGCATGGTTTCCTGCGGGGGGGGGGGGGGGGGGGTGATACTGTTCCTCACACGTCATGCCCTAGCGCCCTCTTATGCCGCAGTAATTGGTAATGTTGTGTCCGATTCATTTCTGTTGCAGACTCATCTTGTAGTGGATGTGATACAAGCGTTGTACACAGTGGTTCTGTATTCGAATCGAGAGCTTGACGATTTGGTGTTCACGGAAAGACAAATGGCAACGGGCGGTGGGCAGCAGGATTGTACCAGGAGACCTATCCCCGCCGACAACAGCCTCAGCATTCAATGTTTGAAACAGTTTGTCTGAGGTAGGGTCATTTCAAGAAGCACGTGAAGGACGTACCCGAAATGTTCGGACACCAGACTAGAGGAAAATGTGATTAACACTGTGGAAGGCGACCTCTGAGTCAGTACCAGGCAATTGGCCAGACGACCGTGTGGAAAATTCTCCATGACAACTGTTACTGTCCTTATCCCTTACAGGGTGTGCAGGACTTACTAGCGACAGACTTTCCGCATCAGGAGAAGTTTTCTCAAAAGTTTCTTCACCAATCAACCACGATTCCGAAATGTTAGACATCCATTCTATTCACAGATGGGGCCACCTTTACGCGGAATGATATTTTCAACTTTCATAACAGTCACCTGTAGGATAGTATGCAGAACTTCCGTGGTATGGTGACAGCAAGTCATCAGCATCGGTGCAGCCGGAATGTATGGGTTGAGATAATTGGCGGCCGTATTTTGGGACCAGTCATCCTTCAAAGTGGTTGAAATGGCTCTGAGCACTATGGAACAACATCTGAGGTCATCAGTCCCCTAGACTTAGAACTACTTAACTAACCTAAGGACATCACACACATCCATGCTCGAGGCAGGATTCGAACCTGCGACTGTAGCAGCAGCGCGGTTCCGGACTGAAGCGCCTAGAACCCCTCGGTCACAGCGGCCGGCAGTCACCCTTCAACATCGCTTAACAGGCAGGAACTATCGGCGTTTCTTTCAGGCGACTTTGCCTCCCCTGCTGGAAGAAGTGTCATTGAAGATACGAAGGGTTATGAGCCTGTTGCGTGATGATGCTCCAGGCCACTTCGCCGTTAACGCCCGGCGCATCTCAATCGTGTCTTTCCTGATCGATGGATCGGACGAGGGCGTCCAGCTGCACGGTCTGCTCATTCAACGGTTCTCAACCCATGCGATTTCTGGTTATGGGGCCATCTCAAAAGTATCGTATATGCAGAACCCATTCCAGATGTGGTGTCACTAGAGCAGCAAATTCATGCTGCAACAGTGTCAAACTGTTCGGATGCAGTCCCGCCGACGTGCACGCGCGAGAAAGAACATTCTACCGCGAGTACGCGCATGCTTTGAGGCACATGGAAACCAATTTCACCACATACTGTAACGGCTACATGGTAAATGCGTATTAGACAGCAGTCTCCGTAACAAAATATGACTGAATAAATGGGATCCTCTCATCGATCAATCGCTAGAATTTGTACACGGTGGAGAAAATCACACTGTATAAATGTAATACATACAACTGATGGCGTTATTGTTGCTACACATAAATATAACAGCAGCAATACCTTTATCCATTAAAAGCTGGATGTACGGAAACTCTGCAGAGCTTCTGCCGAGGCACCTCTTTTTATTATAGTGACGTGTGACATCGTTCGTATGGCGTCAAACAAGCTCTACATCAACATTGTGAAGTGTACATCCAGTGAATATTCTACAATTTACAATGGGACTGAAGGCCGATTCTCTTTATGATACAGTGGATCAGAACAGTAGTCAGGGACCCTCAGTCTGCCAATGCCGTTTGCTTGCAAATCATATTTACTGAACCGGGTTGACATCGTGATAGTACGTGTAAAAACACACAAAAATGAAAATCACTGCAAGAATATGAAAATCAGAACCAAACAAAATGTGGTTTCGTATATAGATCGAAATATTAGTTTTCCAGGGCAAATTATCTCTTAAGTTACTGAAGTATTTGTGTCTACGTTTTAATTAAATAATATTAGCTACAACGTTGTCATTTGAGTGGGTAAAATTACCTATAACGAGGTTCGTCGAACTTTTACATCGATTGTGATACTTCAGTTACTTCAGAATCCTCTTCAAAGAACCTTTTGAAAAGTAAGTTTAGCAGTAGCCTCATGTCCGGCTTTGCGATACAAATTCATACAGAGTATCCGCCGCAACACCTATGTCACAATTGGTGGCCGTATTTTGGGACCAGTCTTCCTCCAACGTCGCTTAACAGGCAAGAACTATCGGCCTTTCTTGCCGCAGGAAAGCAGTGGATAATTTCTCAAAGTGAAACAGACTAAGAAGATTTGAACCATACGAAGAACTCTTAGAGAGTAGATAGATATAAAAACATCAATACGGACAGTGGCGGATAACGTCAAGCAATTATTTGCAGTAACCAAAAGTGACTTAGAATTACACCGGCCAGTCACATTAATGTGAACACTGTCAAAAGCCTGAGAGCACGGACTTCTGCAAGACGTGCACGAAGAGAGTCAGAGAGGTTCTTGAAGGTACCAACAAGGATGGGGAGCCATGTCGACTGCAATGCCGTGTCCATCTGCGCTACGTTTCTCGGTTGACCATCCACGGAGCAAACAGCCCGATCAATGATGATGATTTTTGGTTTGTGGGGCGCTTAACTGCGCGGTCAACAGCGGCCGTATAAATTCCTAATCTGTACGCAGTCCAATCAAGTCACGTTCACGAATGATGATTGAACGATGAGGACACCACAAACACGCAGTCCCCGGGCAGAGAAAATCTCCAACCCGGCCGGGAATCGATCCCCATACCCCGCGATCAAGAGGTGGCAACGCCAGTCACTAGCCCACAAGCTCCGGACCAGCCCGATCGAGATAGTCCAACAGATTCTCGATTGGGTTTAAATCTGGCGAGTTTGGTGGCCAAAGGCACACAGGATACTTACTCGGGTGCTCTTCGACGCAGGCACGTACACTGAAAAGCTCTGTGGCACGTTGCATAGACCTGCGTGTTGATACCATCGGCCGACGAAAAACAAAATGCATGTAGCGGTGGATGTGGTCCCCAATGATGCTGATCTTTCAGAATGACGAGATCACCCAGGGAATGTCGCTTGTCTGATTGTTAGAGTGTTTGCTTTCAAACATTTCATGCCATCTGCCATTTGAAAAGGCCTCTATTGCTACTCAGTGGACGACTAGTGCGGTACTGCCGTGCAATTTCCAGCTTCGTCGCCGATGCACAGCAGTCAGCATGGATGTATGAACCGTATGGATGTTGTCGGGGCCCGTACGCAGCTACGTTCGCTGTTGGTAGCTCTTTTGTTCACCTGGGCTTTCAGATGCGCAACAGTTGAACGTATTATCGCCCGTACACATCACCGCAGCCGTGGTTCATTCCTGTCAACGATTGCCCATGGTAAACCACAGGTGCCTCGGCGCCGGTTTTGGAGAGCGGCACTTTGCTATTCAAGGCATACTTTAACCACGGCGGCATGCGAACAGTTTACGAGCTCAGCCGTTTCGGAAATGCTTCCGCCCTTGACCCAAAAGCCAATGATCATGCCCTTTAGGACGTCAGATAAATCGTTCTTTTTCCGCGTTACGGCAACGACTGCACTGTTTTCCGTGTCCCCCGACATTATTTATGCACACTCCACTGCTTTTGCTGCCACCTGCCTTCTCAGAGTGGTTACTACACGTTGACGTGAGTATCACAAGACGTTATCGAGATGTGCAACTTCACCTACGATACATTACCCTACCTGGCGACCGTCTTAAGGTTATGCAACGTATGTTTCCCCGCTCCTTGTTTACGATTGCAGAGGTTATGTAAGAGGGAAGCGAGAAGATTTCTACGACGATGCAGTAAGAGACGGAGTAGGCTCACAATGTCATATCAGAAAGACCAAGAAGGAAGTTCAAAGGAACCATCCCGCTGGTCGCCTCTTCTGATCCAACGGAGAGCAGCGCACTTCGTTACACGATCATTTAGTAATCGCGAAAGCGTTACGGAGATGATAGATAAACTCCAGTGGAAGACTGTGCTGGAGAGACGCTTAGTAGCTCGGTACGGGCATTTGTTGAAGTTTCGGGAACATACCTTCACCGAGGAGTCAAGCAGTATACTGCTCCCTCATGCGTATATCTCGCGAAGAGACCATGATGATAAAGTCAGAGAGATTAGAGCCCACACAGAGGCATATCGACAATGTTTCTTTCACCGAACAATACGAGACTGGAATAGAAGGGAGAACCGGTAGAGGTACTCAAAGTACCCTCCGCCACACACCGTCAGGTGGCTTGCGGAGTATGGATGTAGATGTAGAAAACATAAATCTCAGCACATCTCGAAAGCAAAACCAGTGGGTTAACTGATGCCAATCCCGTTTGGAGCCGTGTTCGTTGAAGAGATTGGCTCACTGCTTTTTATTTTCCATAGAATACTACCTACTGATGGGTGTAGACTTAAATCTATCACCTGGCATTAAATTCAAATCTGTAGATGTTGTCTGTATAGGCAAGATAAATATGAAACTCCTACGTAAATTTTAAATGGTCTACTAGGTTTTGAAAAATGGTTATCGGTGAAACTAAATCTAATGTAAGGAAAATGCCATCTCATATAAAAGCTTTCGATCCATTAGTCAAATTTAGCAACGTGATCTGACTGCAATGAGTTTGTAGAAAATTACCTAGTTGGTGAACAGTTACTTCTCTGTTGCAACGATTTACAGTGAACACAGAAAAAAGAGAACGTAAGTAAAGTTAACACTAGCAGTCGTTCCAAATATCTCACCAAGCATTAAAGTGTTTAAGCAACATGGCTTATAGCCATTTGCTTTGCAAATGTTAGTGTGGACCCCATTCTGTAGTAATGATAAACAAATATAAAGTATCGAATAAACGAAACTTCTGCCTCAGCACTAAAACATACCCTTTCTGCTGAAAGCATGCGAAGGAATATGATTACGTTTGTAGTGATTACTACTGTTGTTGACGGAAACTGTAATAATAAAATCACAAAGTTCTGCAAACTGCAGATTAATTTATCGTATTCCACTTACTAAGTGCCAGAGGGTCTAATTAGTTTAAATTGGAAAATTCGTGGCAAGGAAAGTGATTGGAAAGAATATCTGAACGTAAATTCATATATTTAGTGAAGCAAGTAAATCACAATGACACGTATATTACTGGTACCCAGAAAACAACATGTACCCACGCTGTGCAAATGCAAGAGAGTCAACAAACTATGATCCATACATAATGCAAATAGGAAGTGTGACTAGACTGGCTATATTACAATTGGAATCAATTCCTAGCAAATAGATTTTGCGCTGCACCACAAGACACTCACCTCACAAACACACAAATACCTGATACCCACAAGTGAGACGCACTCCAGTGTACCAAAGGGGTCCGAGTGAGTAACGTGGAGAATGACAATTTCACACACTTATTAATTAATTAAAACAGACATCTGGTAAAGTGAAATAATTTTTTAAAATTCATCTACCAAATGCCCAGCCCAATTACGATTAGAAAAGCAACTGGTTAATGACAACTTTCAAGAATGAAATGAAAATTGTTTTTAAAAGTGATAAAATGATTTCAAAAGTCAACCAAAATTCGCTAATTAAAAAAAATACAGTTTGTTAGTAAAAGGCCGGCCGCTGTGGCCGAACGTTACTGGGCGCTTCAGTCCGGAACCGCGCTGCTGCTACGGTCGCAGGTTCGAATCCTGCCTCGGGCATGGATATGTGTGATGTCCGTAGGTTAGTTAGGTTTAAGTAGGTATAAGTCTAGGGGACTGATGACCTCAGATGTTAAGTCCCGTTGTGCTTAGAGCCATTTGAACAATTTTTTCATTAAAATAATCGTAAGCGACAAGGTTCAGCATCCAAGAGACAGCAATATGGACAATTGTACTATGTCATATTGTAACAAACGGCGTTGGAAACTGCTTGGAGTGCGTACACAGCAAAACAAGACTCAATGCGTAATTTCCGCGCATGACAGATTACACAAGATAATAACCTTGGTCATCTGAAAAATTATAAATATTAGCACTGATCAAGGAGAGGATCTCGGTACCCGATAAAACGAATTCACAATACTCAGACAGTAGCAATTGCGAAACACCTTCTAAAATACAATCCTCAATGAGTCACTAAACATCAAAGTTCAACTTACGTAGGTTAATGACTCAGTAGATTCGATGACTTGTAGCTTAATGCCAACTATACACGATGACAATTTGCCCGTAAATATAAGGTCCAATGTCTCATTACTTAAATAACTACGAATATCAAAACGGAGGTGCCGCCTGTGATCACTGTACCCATAATACGAGGGCTATTCGGAAAGTAAGGTCCGATCGGTCGCGAAATGGAAACGACTATGAAAATCCGATAAAGCTTTGCACAGATGTGTTGGGTAGTGTCTCTAGTATAACCCCAGTTAGCATCACGTCGCTCTTCTCATTTCTGAGCTCGCAGTGAGTGCGTAAAGATGTCTAGAACATAGTGTCTGCCGCCAAGTACGAGGGCCTGGTGAGAAATTTCGCCTGAAGCTATGCAGCTAACATTACATAACTGTCGTGCTGTTTCTTCTTCAAGACAATTCTCAGCCTCATTCTGCAGGGGCAATGAAGATGCTCCTGCATCGTTTCAATTGGAAATGTTTGGTTACCCACAATACAGCCCGTAATTGTCTCCCTCTGAGTTTCATCTCTGCTCACACGAACCGCTGGCTATGAAGACAAGATTTTGGCACAAGACAACGAGCCGTAGGCCAGCGTAGAGAATTGGCGGAAAGCACTGGCGGCTGCCTTCTATAGCGAGGGTATTGGAAAGTTGGTACAACGCTACGATACACGTCTAAGTCGGATCGGCGACTATGGAGATAAGTAGCTGCAAGGTGTATCTAACTGTTGCAAATAAAACATTTTTGATTTTTACCGTGGTTTCCATTTCGCAACCTATCGGACCTTACTTTCCGAATAGCCCTCGTATATTTAATCGAACTGTACAATTCCTCAAGAAAGTTCAAATGCAGTTACTGAAGTCAGGAAGTAGGGAAGACAGCACTCAAGTACAACTTAGGTAAGCCAAGTTTCAGAGGAAACGTGCCGGAATATTTAATGTTCCTTGTACTGCCATGGGTCAATAAGGGACCAACTCCCCTTCTGGAAGATTAGCTGTGCCGATGTAATCCATCGGGTATCGTAGTTAATTCCTCGTCTGTCAATACTCGTCGGTAACGCCGACTCTGATACCAGTCTTGCTCAGCTATCACGTTCTGCACTACATGCAGTTCAGGGTTGATTCTAGGTAAGTGAATGGAGAGAATGGTTTTAAACTGATATTTTCTTAATATATTTTATTCGCTAATAGCATTCAAGAACATAACTACATAAAATCTTTCTATCAAAGCATTCAAATGTGCTTTGAATAAGGGTCGGGGTACCTGATAAGCAGTCTGACTTTAAATTAGAATTAATGGCTCCTGGTATACAATCTAACATTCAAAAGTTAAAGATGCTCGAAGTGCAATATTACTTCAAAGTAAATCAAACACTCAAAAACGCTATCTGACCAGAAAGGTAAGTGGGCAACTAATATTGACTGTGAAAACATGTGGAATCAACTAACTGAATATAACGAGCAACTCAGAGATGAATCTGATGAAAATACATTGAGCGAACTGTAGTTGAAATCAAGTCATTAGCAAATACGGGTCTGAATCTGAATTCTACACAAGAATAAGTGAAGCGGAGCGCTGTAAGACCAAAAGCTACCACAACAGGGTTAATCAATTCAATGTCTATCATTCCACACCACACCACACATTTTAAGAGAAGCATTTTTGAAAATATATCTTCACCAAAGCATGTTGGTTTTCGTCGGGCCACTTATGTGAGCTACGACAGGAACCGACAACGTCGCAAATGAAAATGGCTTCATCAGTAAACAATATTAATAGAATAGGCAGAAATGGTGGCGTAACCAGACATTATTAATTCCCACAGCTGAAAATCGAAGTCTACAAACGAAAAGTAAACACAAGAGATGAATTCGTTGTTGGACTCATGAATGATGTTGCCATTATAAAAGAACGACGACTTCAGAACACAACGCGTGGTGTTGCAAGAGAATTCGAAAAAGCACTGAACTCTGAGGTGGAATTTCTTTGAATCAGCTTTGAACTTAATCATATGCCTTTGCTTAACATCTTATGTGAGTATTTGTTTGAGTCACGTTCTAACAGCTGTAACCGTAACCAACAAAAATATTCATATGTTGTATGGAATGTTTTATTCGAATTAGTCTACACTACCACCACCTAAAATATTAGTTATTCCTCCTGGAATATTCATATGTTGTATGGAATGTTTTATTCGAATTAGTCTACACTACCACCACCTAAAATATTAGTTATTCCTCCTGGAATACTCTGTATAGTTTTCCAAAACAGCTCCTCGCGGTTTTTACTGTTACGTTAATTAAAATTTGTTGTTCAGCCATTCCTTTATAGTTATGCCCTTTCGATGTATTGGTTATTCAGTAGTTTATTCTTATTTTAATTAATTTGTAAGGTCTTCTTCTGGACTTCTTAGACTTTATTCATTTCGTTGCTCAAGCTAGACTGTACGAAAACCAAGCAGTACGATGCCATCGGCTAAATTAAAGTGGTCGCAGATTAAAATAGTGGATCAGGAAGTGTAGAAGTGAAGAAACTTTTGGCCCTGACACTACCGGTTTCGGTCAGCAATGACCATCTTCAGGTCTGTTTTACAGCATGTCGTAGTCCCAATTAAATGACCTTAAAAATTTGCTGTTTCCTGCCGAGAATAGCTTTGGTGTTACAGAATCTCGTTGCCTGACGCCCATCTTTCAATACTGGAGTTCCCACTGTCTTGATAATCGGATTTGCAGCATTGAAGTTTATACTCTTCCGTATTGTAAGAGGCATTAAAGCGAAGGTTTGCTTGCCAAGAGCTTGTAGTTCGAATTTTCTTAAACTCTCTCAGTTCCACACAAAGTGCTACTTCATACTCGCAGCTACGTTATATAATTTCCTTGAAGACTTGCAATTGGTGCACTGTGTTATAACTTGTAGATCCATACTGTTCCTTTGCCTGTTTTAGATGCAATTTGTTTGTTTGAAGTTGGTAATGATTTTATATGAGATCTTTTTTGAGTTATAGCTTTATCGATTATCAGTGCAATTAGCGCAATGAAGTCTGGTTAGAAATTTGCAAATAGCGAGCAGAAGTGAATACCAGAATTCGAATCAAGAACAGCTGCCAACATGAGTAACTTAGAAGTAGATATCATCGGAATAGTGAAGCAACTTAAATCATTTAACAAAAGCAAGTCTTCCGGTCCAAACTGTGTACCAATTATTTTCGTTTCAGAGTATGCTGATGGAATATCTCCATACCTAACAATCACATACAACCGCTCGCTCGACGAAAGATCCGTACCGAAGGATGGGAAAGTTGCACACGTCACACCAATATTAAAGAAAAATAGTAGAACTAATCCTCTTAACTACAGGCCCATATCATTAACGTCTATATGCACCTGGATTCTTGAATATATATTGTGTTCGAACATTATGAATTACCTCGAAGAAAACTGTCTATTGACACACAGTCATCATGGGTTTAGAAAAAAATAGTTCCTGTGAAACACAACTAGCTCTTTATTCGCATGAAGTGTTGAGTGCTTTTGACAAGGGATTTCAGATCGATTCCACATTTATGGATTTCCGGAAGGCTTTTGACACTGTACCACACAACGGCTTGTAGTGAAATTGCGTGCTTATAGAACATAGTCTCACTTATGTGACTGGATTTGTGGTTTTCGTAGTAATTGACAGAAAGCCATCGAGTAAAACACAAGTGAGTTCTGACGTTCCCCAAGGTAGTGTCATAGGCCCTTTGCTGTTCCTTAGCCATATAAACGATTTGGGAGACCGTCTGAGCAACTGTCTTAGGTTGTTTGCAGATGACGCTGTCGTTTATCGACTAATAAAGTCATCAAAAGATCAAAACAAATTACAAAACGATTTAGAAAAGGTATCTGAGTGGTGCGAAAATTGGCAGTTGACCCTAAATAACGAAAAGTGTGAGGTCATCCACATGAGTGCTAAAAGGAATTCGTTAAACTTCGGTTACACGATAAATCAATGAAATCTAACGGCCGTAAATTCACCTAAATACCTAGGTATTACAATTATGAACAACTTAAATTGGAAAGAACACATGGAAAATGTTGAGGCGAGCCAAAGACTGCGATTTATTGGCAGAACACTTAGTAAATGTAAGAGAGCTGCTATAGAGACTGCCTACACTAGGCTTGTCCGTCCGCTTTTCGAGTACTGCTGCGCTGTGTAGGATCCTTAAAAGATAGGATCAACGGAGTACATCGAAAAAGCTCAAAGGTGGGTAGTACTTTTTGTATTATCGCGAAATATGGGAAAGAGTGTCACTGACAGGATTTGGGGCGGACATCACTAAAACAACGGCGTTTTTCGTTGCGACGGAATCTTCCACGAAATTTCAATCACCAACTTTCTCCTCCGAATGTGAAAATATTTTGTTGACGCCTACCTACATGGGGAGAAACGATCATCATAATAAAATAAGGAAAATCGGAGCTCGCGCGGAGAGATACAGGTGTTCGTTTTTTCCGGGCACTGTTCTAGATTGGAGTAACAGAGAATTATCGTGAAGTTGGTTTGACGAACACAGTGACACGCACTTAAGTGTGATTCTCAGAGCATCCATGTAGATGTACAACGAGAATGCTATTTACTAACGAGAATGCGGTTACAATAACAAACAGCGGACCACCATTGATAATTATTTCATTTGATGCAACGCGGAAAGAAGAGCTCCAAGACGTCACGTAGAGAGCTTGGCGTAAACAAGTTTCATAAGGCGACAGAAATCGGGCCTCTCACGATTACGATAAGTGTTGCGTCAGACAAGCAATTCTGTTTCTTGTTACGAGGGCCCGACATGCTTTGGCAACGAGGTACTTACTAAAAATTAACGCTCACGTTCTATCAGGCTAAGAGACGAAACGCAGACTGCCCGGTATAATTTAGAGATCGCTTCGAAAACATAAATCGGAGTGACGACAGTGGACGTAGAATCCGTGTCCGCCGGTCCAAAGACATTGTCCCTGTGATGAGCTTGTCAGATGCAGCACTGGTGCAAGGGCAACAAGCTGTTCATAAAACCAAACACATACTTGTGAAGGGAAGACTTTCTCTTGCTAGAAACCCCTCCCTGAGGCCTGACGCAGTACTGTTTATAGATATTTTGGAATTATTCTAAACGACAAAAGAAACTTTCTACAATATGTAAAATCTGTTGCTCAAAAAGCGGATAAAATTATGCGCCAGACTGCCCGTGCTGACACTACTGACTATAAATTACCATTATATGTGGTATGGTCGTATTACGAAGCTATCTTTAACGCTATCGTGGGCTTTACTGTCAGGTTCCGGACCCATCGTCTTGGAATTGGCAACTGAAAGTAATACTGCTAAGAATTCAGCGGAGCCTACTTCTGAGGCTTACCAGTGCCTTTCTCATTATACTTGTAGAAGGTGTACTGGTCATTCTCATGATACGTCCAATGGCTATTGTGGTACGTTGCAGGGCAGCGCTGTACTGGTTGTGACGTGGGCAACATGATCGTTTGATAAAAGACATTTACGAGCCTGGAAGTTAGATGAATGGCAGTCTGGCTAGGATACTAGAAGCACTGCAAAGCGAGTTTGCAGCATATTACCAAGCATCAGGAACAGACTCACACTGCGCGACATTGGACCTACTCGACGTATGTTGCTATTAACAGGTCACGGTTCACATCCTAAACATTTGCATCGAGTGGGATGTAGTACCACCACAATCTGAGAGTGCGGAGGGGGAGTTCCCAATGATCATATCATTTTCAGATGCCTTCTTTTTCAAGCATAGGGAGACTGCAGACAATAAGACTGCGATCTGCAAGCAACAAATAGGTCACAAGAAACATATCCTCCATTATAGATAACGATAGGCGCATTTACACTCCTGGAAATGGAAAAAAGAACACATTGACACCGGTGTGTCAGACCCACCATACTTGCTCCGGACACTGCGAGAGGGCTGTACAAGCAATGATCACACGCACGGCACAGCGGACACACCAGGAACCGCGGTGTTGGCCGTCGAATGGCGCTAGCTGCGCAGCATTTGTGCACCGCCGCCGTCAGTGTCAGCCAGTTTGCCGTGGCATACGGAGCTCCATCGCAGTCTTTAACACTGGTAGCATGCCGCGACAGCGTGGACGTGAACCGTATGTGCAGCTGACGGACTTTGAGCGAGGGCGTATAGTGGGCATGCGGGAGGCCGGGTGGACGTACCGCCGAATTGCTCAACACGTGGGGCGTGAGGTCTCCACAGTACATCGATGTTGTCGCCAGTGGTCGGCGGAAGGTGCACGTGCCCGTCGACCTGGGACCGGACCGCAGTGACGCACGGATGCACGCCAAGACCGTAGGATCCTATGCAGTGCCGTAGGGGACCGCACCGCCACTTCCCAGCAAATTAGGGACACTGTTGCTCCTGGGGTATCGGCGAGGACCATTCGCAACCGTCTCCATGAAGCTGGGCTACGGTCCCGCACACCGTTAGGCCGTCTTCCGCTCACGCCCCAACATCGTGCAGCCCGCCTCCAGTGGTGTCGCGACAGGCGTGAATGGAGGGACGAATGGAGACGTGCCGTCTTCAGCGATGAGAGTCGCTTCTGCCTTGGTGCCAATGATGGGCGTATGCGTGTTTGGCGCCGTGCAGGTGAGCGCCACAATCAGGACTGCATACGACCGAGGCACACAGGGCCAACACCCGGCATCATGGTGTGGGGAGCGATCTCCTACACTGGCCGTACACCACTGGTGATCGTCGAGGGGACACTGAATAGTGCACGGTACATCCAAACCGTCATCGAACCCATCGTTCTACCATTCCTAGACCGGCAAGGGAACTTGCTGTTCCAACAGGACAATGCACGTCCGCATGTATCCCGTGCCACCCAACGTGCTCTAGAAGGTGTAAGTCAACTACCCTGGCCAGCAAGATCTCCGGATCTGTCCCCCATTGAGCATGTTTGGGACTGGATGAAGCGTCGTCTCAGGCGGTCTGCACGTCCAGCACGAACGCTGGTCCAACTGAGGCGCCAGGTGGAAATGGCATGGCAAGCCGTTCCACAGGACTACATCCAGCATCTCTACGATCGTCTCCATGGGAGAATAGCAGCCTACGTTGCTGCGAAAGGTGGATATACACTGTACTAGTGCCGACATTGTGCATGCTCTGTTGCCTGTGTCTATGTGCCTGTGGTTCTGTCAGTGTGATCATGTGATGTATCTGACCCCAGGAATGTGTCAATAAACTTTCCCCTTCCCGGGATAATGAATTCACGGTGTTCTTATTTCAGTTTCCAGGAGTGTACATTTAACTAAGAGAAACTCTAGGATTGCCGCGGCACGCTCATACCAATGAGGACGATGTAGAATAGTGAAGCAACAATAGGTTTAGAATTAGGTATAGTTGTAGTTAGTTAACAAACTTCCAGTTATTCCGATGCTGCCAGTGACGTACGTAGTAACGTAAGCTGGAAGTTATTCACTTCGAACTTTAATAATTTCCTTTTGTTTTATATTAATTTTTAAAACTGATTCTTATTTTCAAATTTCTGTTCTATTTCTACATTAATATTGCCATTGCTTGCTGTTAATATAATTTATTACTGTATACGTAATATAAATCTTTGTATATCACCATGATTATTGAATATATAGGAGGTGCTTAGAGTTTACACATAAAACGTCTAAAATCAAGTGATTCAAATGGCTCTGAGCACTATGGGACTTAATATCTGAGATCATCAGCCCCCTAGAACTTAGATCTACTTAAACCTAACTAACCTAAGGACATCACACACATCCATGCCCGAAGCAGGATTCGAACCTGCGGCTGTAGCAGTCGCGCGGTTACTGACTGAAACGCCTAGAACCGCTCGGCCGCCGCGGCCGGGTAAAACGTCTAAAATTCGGGCAGTAAGCTGAAATGAAATTGAAAATTGTCTCTTCCCTCATACGCAACGAAGTATACACGAATGAAACAAATGATTGTGAGCACTGCTCAGCCGGTAATGAATGTTGCCTGGGGGCGTTGGGGCCACGTGATACATTAAGGAGGATCGTTGAAGGACGGCGAAAATGTCTTCAGCATCTATGAAAAGCCGTGGAAGGAGTGTGAAACCACTGGTAAGCGACAAGGTGTTCGTCGTCGATGTCTCATCACAGAACGTGGTGGTGTGACCATTTCCCGCTATGTAAAGTAGGACAGACGTCGATCTGTGGCAGATACAACGAACGAGTACAATGCTAGCGTACGCACAACTGTCTCTGAGTACTCTGGCCAGCCCACACTGTTGAACATGGGACCCAGCAGCAGAGGACCATGTTGACTCAACGTAATCGTCAGTTACGATTGCAGTGGGCACGGGATCATGGAAACTGGACCGTCGATCAATGGAAACGCTTCGCCTCGTTTGATAAATTACGTTTCACGTTATGCCATCAACCGGGCCAGTGGCTGCTCGAAACATACGTCGCACCAAGGGCGCGGGCCAGTTGGTGCAGTATTTTGCTATGAGGGACATTCGCCTGGGCTCTGATTGGCTCTACGGCAGTAATGTCACAGTGGCGTCTGTGAGCTACGTAAAGGTTATTGCGGACCACCTGCATCCCTTCATACTTGGTGTTTTCCTTGAAGGCAGTGCGTCTTCCAGCAGGATAAATACACGCATCAAAAGAACAGACCCGTGCTACGGTGATTTGAGGAGCGGTATTCGGTATTCACGTTGATGTCTTGGCCACCAAATCTGCCTAATCTGTACCCAATGGAACACATCTGTGACGCCATAGCGTGTCGCCTCCGCTACCAACCCGTTATTTAGAATATTAGCCTACGTGACCTGATCTCTGGCGCCACTTACCTCCGGAAACATATCGAGGACATGAATCCATGCCACGGAGAATCGCTGCTATATTGAGATGCAAAAGTGGGCCAACAAGGCATTCACCAGGTGGTTCATCAGTGAAGGCAAGCTGTATCGTTCTCTAGCATTCAGTTTAGTGACAGAAGTGAGGGTAAAATAGAAGGGAATTTTTGAAGTTATTGGATGACTACGTTAGTAAGAATACTAACTGAAACTCGTTAGTGACGTAGCTCAGTGGCTAACATACCGCATTCGTATTCTAGCTAAACGACTCTGAATTATTTCTCCATCATGTCTACCTGATAAAGATCCAAACTCTGCAGAATACTTGGCAATAGTATCCTGTGCGTGATTTCTTTCAGAGATACACTGCACTTTCCGACAACAGTTCCAAGAAATAAGAAAGCAAGGCAATCCTCCACATGACTGTCATATATCAATCATTATTGTTTGTTTCCGTCTTAAACTTCCTGGAATTTACGCATGTTTTTAACCAGACGGTTTTCCCTTTTATTTACAAATCATCTTCAGTTGTCATAACGGTAACATGGTATACGTAATATGATTCCACATTTCGCAAATTATAGGTTATAAACAATTTTCTTTTTTATAAATTTGGCCTGAAATTTACTTACGGTTTTGCTTTCTTTTGTTTACATGTCCCGGACTGCAATGATATTTCCCTCGTTGTTAGCGGGGGCTCAGATCGAAAATTGCGTTAGACATTCATGTTTCGTGATTTTTCACCTTTTACGAGCCCGTCTATCCCTATATTGCATTTGCGTTTTTCGGGCTTCCATTCCCTTCTGCAAACTTCAAGAAATTGTTTCCTTGGAAACAGTCTGGCGGTTTCATTTATTCCGCACTCAGCAAAGTGTATGTGTTTGTTCACCGGTTTTTTCATGTAGGTAGTGAGCATAGAGAACCTTGTGAACTTTTTCGTATCCGTGTGTGTGTGTGTGTTTGTATGAGAGAGAGAGAGAGAGTGTGTGTGTAAATTAGTATAAAGTTGCTGAATTTACGTAATATTTACGAAATTCTGAGCCTCTGTCCTGAAACTTATCTTGCGTTCTTTTTTTTTTTTTTGTCATCAGTAGACTTCTCTTGGCCAGGAATGGCTTTTTTGCCATAGCTTGTATGCTTTTGATGTCCTCCTTGTTCCGTTCGTCATTGGTTATTTTACTGCCTAGGTAGCAGAATTTCTTAACTTCATCTACTTCGTGACCATCAATCCTGATATTAAGTTTCTCGTTTTTCTCATTTCTACTACTTCTCATTACCTTCGTCTTTCTTCGATTTACTCTCAATCCGTAATGTGTACTCATTAGACCGTTCAGCAGATAATGTAATTCTTCTTCACTTTCACTCAGGATAGCATTTTCATCAGCAAGTCGTATCATTGATATCTTTTCATCTTGAATTTTAATTCCACTCCGGAACCTTTCTTTTATTTTCGTAATTTCTTCCTCGATGTACAGATTTAACAGTAGGGGCGAAAGACTACATCCTTCTCTTATACCCTTTTTAATACGAGCACTTCGTTCTTGGTCGTCCACGCTTATTATTCCCTCTTGGCTGTTACACACATTGTGTATGACCCGTCTCTCCCTATAGCTTACCCCTACTTTTTCCAGATTTTCGAACATCATGCACCATTTTACACTGTTGAACGCTATTTCCAGGTCGACAAGTCCTATGAACGTGTCTTGACTTTTCTTTAGTCTTGCTTCCATTATTAACTTCAACGTCAGAATTGCCTCTCTGGTGCCTTTACTTTTCCTAAAGCCAAACTGATTATCATCTAGCGCATCCTCAATTTTCTTTTCCATTCTTCTGTATACTATTCTTGTAAGCAACTTGGATGCATGAGCTGTTAATCTGATTGTGCGATAGTTCTCGCGCTTGTCCGCTCTTACCGTCTTCGGAATTGTGTGGATGATGCTCTTCCGAAAGTCAGATGGTATGTCGCCAGACTCATACAGTCTACACACCAACGTGAATAGTCGTTTTGTTGCCACTTCCCCCAATGATTTTAGAAATTCTGATGGAATGTTATCTATCCCTTCTGCCTTATTTGACCGTAAGTCCTCCAAAGCTCTTTTAAATTCTGATTCTAATACTCGATCCCCTATCTCTTCTAAATCGACTCCTGCTTCTTCTTCTATCACATTAGACAAATCTTCCCCCTCACAGAGGCCTTCAACGTATTCTTTCCACCTATCTGCTCTCTCCTCTGCATTTGACAGTGGAATTCCCATTGCACTCTTAATGTTACCACCCTTGTCTTTAATGTCACCGAAGGTTGTTTTGACTTTCCTGTATGCTGAGTCTGTCCTTCCGACAATCATTTCTTTTTCGATGTCTTCACGTTTTTCCTGCAGCCATTTCGCCTTAGTCTCCCTGCACTTCCTATTCATTTCATAGCTCAGCGACTTGTATTTCTGTATTCCTGAGTTTTCCGGGATATTTTTATACTTCCTCCTTCCATCAATCAATTGAAGTATTTCTTCTGCTACCCATGGTTTCTTCGCAGTTACCTTCTTTGTACCAATATTTTCCTTCCCAACTTCTATGATGGCCCTTTTTAGAGATGTCCATTCTTCTTCAGTTGTACTGCCTACTGAGCCATTCCTTACTGCTGTATCTATAGCCTTAGAGAACTTCAAGCCTATCTCGTCATTCTTTAGTATTTCCGTACCCACTTCTTTGTGTATTGATTCTTCGGGTGACTAATGTCTTAAACTTCAGCCTACTCTTCATCACTACTATATTGTGATCTGAGTCTATATCTGCTCCTGGGTACGCCTTACAATCCAGTATCTGATTTCGGAATCTCTGTCTGACCGTGATGTAATCTAACTGAAATCTTGCCAATATCACCCGGCCTTCTTCAAGTATGCCTCCTCCTCTTGTGATTATTGAACAGGGTATTCGCTATTACTGGCTGAAACTTGTTACGGAACTGAATTAGTCTTTCACCTCTCTCATTCCTTGTGCCAAGCCCACATTCTCCTGTAACCTTTTCTTCTACTCCTTCCCCTATAACTGCATTCCATTTTCCTATGACTATTAGACTTTGTTCCCCCTTTACATAATGTATTACCCTTGCAACATACTCATACAATTTCTCTATCTCTTCATCTTCAGCTTGTGACGTCGACATCTATACCTGAACTATCATTGTCAGTGTTGGTTTGCTGTCGATTCTGATAAGAACAACCCTGTCGCTGAGCTAGTCACAGTAGCACACTCTGTGCCCTACCTCGCTATTCATAACGAATCCTACTCGTGCTATACCATTTTCTGCTGCTGTTGACATTACGCTATACTCAACTGGCTGGAAATCCTTGTCTTCTTTCTACTTCACTGACCCCTACTACATCTAGATTGAGCCTTTGCATTTCCCGTTTCAGATTTTCTAGTTTCCCTACTACGTTGAAGCTTCTGATATTCCACGTCCCGACTCGTAGAATATTATCCTTCCGTTGATTATTCAGTATTTTTCTCATGGTAACCTCCCCATCCCGGAGATCCGAATGGTGGACTATTCCGGAATCTTTTGCCAATGCAGAGATCACCATGACACTTTTTCAATTACAGGCCATATGTCTTGTGAATACACGTTACGTGTCTTTACTGTTGTGGTTTCCATTGTCTTCTGCATCCTCTAGGACAAGAGAGTGCCCCGAGTCTCTGTTCGCTCCTCCGCCCTCTATGACAAGGCCATTGGCAGAATGAGGCTGACTTCTTATGCCGCCAGTGCTGATTATTAATCAAAATTTAAGCAGCGGTGAAATTCGAACCTGGGTCCGAAGACGTTTTGACTATGTTTCAAAAACGCTACCCCTAGACAACGTTTCTCTACATTTGAAGAAAGTTGCCATTCATACACGCAGTCCAAATCCGTACCAGTCATTTTGCATTTCCAAAGAATTGCTAAGCAACGGTTCTTTCTTGTGGATAGCAGCATTATCACCACAGAATCTCATAGTGCTGCTCAGCTGAAATGATTAACTGATTATGAAACCTGAGTGTACTCGAAGTCCTACTACGTTTCCATTTGACACTATTGAAGGAAGATTGTAGAATTGTCTAATATGCTTTACGTTCAAGGATTATGACATATCTGGAGAATGAAAACTTACTCTATAAAAACTAACATGGATTCCTCAACCAGTGATCAGCTCGCTGTGTTCCTCCATGAGAACCAAAGCGCTGTTGACAACGTCGCTTAGGTTGATGCACTGTTCCTCGACTTCAGGAACGGATTCGGTACAATTCCTCACTGTCATTTAGTGGAAAAGTACTAGCTTACCGAGTATCGGACAAGATTTGTGACTAGATTCAGACTTCCTTGCAGACAGAACTCAAGAAGTCACAATTAACGCATCAAAAGGGATAGACGTATTTGCAGTTTCATGAGTACCCCAAGAAAGTGAGATAGGACGGTCACTGTTTACAATACGTATAAATGTCCTAGTGGATAACTATGAAGTTCCATAAGGCTCTTCGCAGAAAATGGGGTTATCGATAAGAAAGTAGCAGCACCAGAATACTGTAGAGAACAGCAGGAAAGCCTGCACAGAATCGATTATTTGCGCATAAACTAGCATTCGATTCTGCACGTAGACAAATGTAGTGTATTTCATACACGAACGAAGAAGTTCACTACAGTACGGTTACACTATTGGTAACAAATTACTAGAAATCGTAACTAGCGTAAAATACTTAGAATTAACCAGCAAGAGTTGCCTAATGTGGAATGATAGCACAGGAAAAGCAAATGCCAAGTGGAGACTCACAGGAAGAACCTTAAAAGAATTTAATTCACTCACAAAATATGTTCCTTTCGAAACCCTTTTTCGACAGGTTATTGGGCACTGCTTATCAATTTGGCTTTCTTACCGCATTGAATCAATAGAAGAGATAAGTAAGATCCAGCTAAGAGTTGCACATTTCGTCACGGGGTACTTTGGACAGCGCGAGAGTGTTATGGAGATGTTGAACTAATCCCAGTGGCAGGTGCTACAAGAGTGGCACTGTGCATCACTGAGAGGTTTACTACTGAAATTCTGAGAGAGAACTTTCTGAGAAGGGTCAGGCAACGTATTATTTCTATCGACATAGGCCTATATCTCGCGAAATGAATACAACGAGAAAAGTCCGAGAAGTCAAATGGTTCAAATGGCTCTGTGCACTATGGGACTCAACTTCTGAGGTCATTAGTCCCCTAGAACTTAGAACTAGTTAAACCTAACTAACCTAAGGACATCACAAACATCCATACCCGAGGCAGGATTCGAACCTGCGACCGTAGTGGTCTTGCGGATCCAGACCGCAGCGCCTTTAACCGCACGGCCCGAGAAGTCAGAATTAATACTAAAGTTAACCGACAGTCATTCTTTCCACACGTCATTTACAAGTAGAACAGGGAAGGGGATAACAAATAGAGGTATTGAAAGTACCCTTCGCTACACACCGTAAGGTGGCTTGCGGAGTGTAGCTATAGACGCACTTAAGCACCCACTATAATGAAGTGCTTACAAAGAAACATGTTGTGTTAGAATAGAGAATTTCAAGTGTGCAAGATTTATATTGGTCAGAATATCCACAATGACAGCAGCTGGTTTCACATAAAAAGAAGGCGCTCAAATACACCTGCCTAACATCGTGTACTGCCCCCGCGAGCACGCAGGAGTGCCGCAACACGACGTGGCATGGAACAGTAGTGCTGGAGGGAATTGACATTATGAATCCTACAGGGCTATTCATAAATTCTTCAGAGTTAGAGGTGGTGGAGATCTCTTCTGAACAGCACGTTGGAAGGCATTCCAGATATGCTCAATAATGTTCATGTCTGGGGTATTTGGTGGACAGTGGAAGTGTTTAAACTCCTAAGAGTGCCACTCTGTAGCAGTTCTGGACGTGTAGGGTGCCGCATTGTCCTGCTGGAATTGCCCAAGTCCGTCGGAGTGCACAATGGGCACTAATGGATGCAGGTGATCAGACAGGATTCTTACGTACGGGTCTCCCGTCAGAGTCATATCTAGACGTATCAGGGGTGCCATATCACTCCAACTGCACACACCCCACTCCATTACAGAGCCTACATCAGCTTGAACAGTCCCCTATTGACACGCAGGGTCCATGAAATCATGAAGTTGTCTGCAGGACCCCCCCAAATTCTATAAGTCCCTCCAGATCCTTGAGCGTCATGCTCTCCGCCTCGCCTTCCGTATACGCCTCCCGTCCCCCACGCGGATCCTCTATGATATCCTTCCCTTCCCCCGTCTGCTCCTATTCCTCGAACATATCCGCATCCTCTACACCTCCCGCCGTTTTGAACCCCCTCACCCCCTGGTTGCTCCTCTCCTCTCCGATCCCCGCCCCCTGCCACGTCTTCACCGTTGTGTCCCCCCTACCCTCCATCTCTACACCCTACATCTCCTTTCCCAAGGTGGCTTCCATCAACTCCCCCTCCCGGATGATGCCTCTCTCTCCCTCCATTTACCCCTCCTATCAACTCTGATCCTCACTCCCCCTCCTTTCCTCTGTCCTTTCCCTAGGCTCCCTCTTCCCCCCTTCCGTCCTGTTTTCTCCCCACTAAACCTCTCCCTACCTCCCTTGTCCCCCCCCCCCCGAGTCCTTTTGTATTCCCCTCCTCTGCCTACCCCACTCCCTGTCGCGTCTGCCCAGCGCCCCCCACCCCTCTTATGGGTCCTCATCCTCCATCAGCTCCTTTCCCGGCTCCCCCCCTTTTTTATTTTCCCATCATCTGTCCAGCTTCCCCCCACCTGCTCTCGGCTGTGGTCTGTCACATTTGACAACTTTTTAGTGCAGTGTTCCAGTGACTGTTCAGTGTTGTTCGTCTTTCTCGTGTTGCGAACAGAAACCATGCTGTCGCTGGGTGTGAATTTTATGTCTTTTGCGAACAGACACCAGACTGTCGTCGTATTTTTTTAATTGTCTGTCTATTGTTTTACCTGTCTGCTTTGTATGTATTTTCTTAGCGTCATCATCCCTCTGTTCTTTGTTTTAAGTTCCACGATTTCTTTTCGCCATGTTACTCTTTAAGTCTCCGATTTTATCGCCAGTTTTTATTATTTATTCTCTTCATCTTTCTAACAAAGTCTGTAGGCTGAAGAGCGGCATACTAAGCTGCTGCCAGCCCGCCCCCTTCGGGGGGAATTGAAATTCAATAAAGGAAAAAAAAAATTGTCTGCATACCCATACACGTCCAGCCACTCGATACAACTGGAAACGAGACTCGTACGACAAGGCAGCGTGTTGATGGGCCCAGGCGAGCTGTAAAGCTGTCGGCACACGGACCGTGCTGCCGAACGTTAACGTTGAGCGTGCCAAGTTCTACGTGCTGCTGAACGCTCAGGAAAGATGCGACTTGTGCATACGGTACGTGGGCCCCAACGTGGTATACGCGATCGCAACGCACTCCAGCGGAAGTTCCGGGATGTTTTTAGTTCGTAAATCACACCGTTTACTCAACGGGCGCGCTTAAAATTCCCACGTTATCTCTATTAAAATGCACATTTCCTCCATCGTCCACGAAAAGGAAAGTACCGTGTCCAATCAATAAGGACACAGACTTATAAAAGTTCCTTTACAAACAGTGCGGTACAAATTTGGAATACTTTTCCGCATAAGATACACATTATTTCATCATTCCCACATTTTAGTAAAACCCCAAGGTCAGTCTTACTTGATCACTGTTCTTACCCAGTAGCAGAATCTTTGTAACATGTGAATTACGAAGCGTAAAAGAAAAAGGAGCAAAATATCTTTATGCAAGTAGCGCAAGCTGTCCTGTAGATTAAGCCAATCGAACATAGTCACCCCTAAAAAAAAAGGTGAACTTATATTTACATAACATCAAATATTATAGCATATACTTATATTAAACTAATAATAAATATCAGAACCCAATAAAAACGAGAATGTTAGGAAAAAAATTGGAAGTGTTAATACACGAATCACCACCCCAACGAAACCTCATTATTGGACAGGGACGCTACTCATTACGCTAAACCAACAACACGCTCTTTGCAAAAATCATATTGTGTTACCCCTTGCTAAAAACGTTAATCGTAGATAATTATGTTACTAATTGAAATTTAATTATAACAAATTGTACCAAGAACAATGCGTTTTGGGTGGATCTTCAGTGTGTCGCTGTCTTCAAATAGCCTACTCTCATAATACGCAAGTCACAATAATTCTTTTGCCACTAATATGATATTTCTCATTATTTCATTAGAACGAATCACACAACTAACAAAGGGTTTTCCAGTGATTCTCAACTTGCTGGTGCTCAGAAACGGCATGTATACATATAGGCTTGAAATGAATGCCAATATGGCGTCTCACAACTCTGTACTGAAGGGAGACGGCGTGCGTGTGACGTAGGTGGCGTTGTGCCATCTCATTGGTCAACGATCAGACTCAAAATATCTGACATGCCAGACATTGCTCTGCAAGTTCGGAAAGACTCCCGAACGTGCTGTTCCCCGCTATGACGTCAGAAACTCGGCACGCTCAACGCTCAACGTTCGGATGCACGGTCCGTGTGCCGACGGCTTAAGGCTTTGTGTCGTGCAGTCGTCAAGAGTATACAAGTGGGCCTACGGCTCCTAAATCCCATATCGATGACGTTCCGTTGAATGGTTCGCACGCTGACACTCGTAGATGACCCAGCGTTGAAATTTGCAGCAATTTGCGGAAGGGTTACACTTTTGTCACACTGAACGATTTTCTTCAGTTGTCGTTGGTCCCGTTCTTGCCGGATCTTTCTCTGGCCGCAGCGATGTCGGAGATTTGATGTTTTAAAGGAATACACTCGTGAAATGGTCGTACGGGAAAATACCCACTTCATCGCTACCTCGGAGATGCTGTGTCCCAACGCTCATGCACCGGCTATAACACCACGTTCAAACTCACTTAAATCTTGATAACTTGCCGTTGTAACAACAGTAATCGATATAACAACTGCGCCGTACACTTGTTGTCTTATATAGGCTTTGCCGACCGCAACGCCGTATTCTACTTATTTACATATCTCTGTATTTGAATAGTCATGCCTATACCAGTTTCTTTGGCGCTTCAGTGTATTAACGTAATGTTATTACAAGATGGCACAATCTATAACGTTAATGGCTGATGAATTTCATTAAGAAACTGAGATTTAATGAGAAGCAGGTTATTATTTCCCAGATGTTTTGTGTGGAACCAGGGACAGTGGAAGGAGCGCGAACTTGCGATACGGCGGGTGACTGAGGAGAGTGTGGGACATGTGGCCACTCGAACTGACGGCGTGGAAAATCCCAGCTGGTCTCCTGTGGCGGCTGATAAGCTGGATGGGCACAGACGAGGCCGGCTCACACGTCACAGCCACGTCCCCTGGTCACAGGTCAGCGCAGCGGCAGTTAGCAACAGCGGCAGCCAACAGGTGGGCGTGGTTCTCCGCCTTGTCACCGGGCAACAGCTGGCGGCAACACAGGTGTGGTCACACACGCGAGCGGCTCATACACGCCCGTCTCCGTTACCTTACGCAACTGCAGCGCCACTTCTAACTCGGTTCTTACACATTCATTTACCGTTAGATTCATTATATACACTACTGGCCATTGAAACTGCAACAGCACGAAGGAGAAGCGGGTAGAACTCGAGAGGTGGGTGTTTCTGTGCAAAACCACTACCTGACTGTGAATATTGTTCAGAAATGCTCTTACCTTGCGTCTTCATTGACGCTGTGCTGACGGCGCATTTCTGTAATAGTAAAAATGCTCAGGTGGAATCGATTTCGCTGATACACACGAAAGTAATCGATCAGTCTGCAGTGTGAGGAGGATTTAAAAGAGGCATGGCAGAGATCTGGCATTTGTAGATGATTATATATACTGAAGAGCCAAAGAAACTGGTACACCTGCCTAATATCGTGTACGGCCCCCCGAGCACGCAAAGGTGCCGCAACACGACGTGGCATGGACTCGACTAATATCTGAAATAGTGCTGGAGGGAATTGACACCATGAATCCTGCAGGGATGTCTATTAATCCATAAGAGTACCGGGGGGGGGGGGGGTTAAGATCTCTTCTGAACAGCACGTTGCAAGGCATCCCAGATATGATCATTAATCTTCATGTCTGGGGAGATTGGTGGCCAGCAGAAGTGTTTAAACTCAGAAGAGTCTTCCCGGAACCACTCTGTAACAATTCTGGACGTGTGGGGTGCCGCATTGTCCTGCTGGAATTGCCCAAATCCCTCCGAATGCTCAATGGACATGAGTGGATGCAGTTGACCATACAGGATGTTTACGCACGTGTCATCTGTCAGAGTCGTATCTAGACGTATCAGGGGTCACATATCACTCCGACAGTGCACGCCCCACACCATTAATAGAACCTGCACCAGCTTGAGCAGTCCGCTGCTGACATGCAGAGTCCATGGATTCGTGATGTTATCTCCATACACGTACACGTCCATCCACTCGATACAATTTGAAACGAGACTCGTCCGACTAGATAATATCTTTCCAGTCAGGGCTGCACTGATGTCACGTTGAACGATTCACTTCAGTCATCGTTGGTCCCGCTCTTGGAGGATCTTTTACCGGCTGCAGCGATGTCGGAGATTTGATGTTTTACCGAATTCCTGATATTCACGGTACACTCGCGAAATGGTCGTACGGAAAAATACCCACTTCATCGCTACCTCGGAGATGCTGTGTCCCATCGCTCGTGAGCCGACATTAACACCACGTTCAAACTCAAATCTTGAAAGCTGCCATTGTAGCAGCAGTAACCGATCTAACAACTGCGCCAGACACTCGTTACCGATCGCAGCGCCGTATCCTACCTGTTTACCTATATATGTACACTCCTGGAAATGGAAAAAAGAACACATTGACACCGGTGTGTCAGACCCACCATACTTACTCCGGACACTGCGAGAGGGCTGTACAAGCAATGATCACATGCACGGCACAGCGGACACACCAGGAACCGCGGTGTTGGCCGTCGAATGGCGCTAGCTGCGCAGCATTTGTGCACCGCCGCCGTCAGTGTCAGCCAGTTTGCCGTGGCATACGCAGCTCCATCGCAGTCTTTAACACTGGTAGCATGCCGCGACAGCGTGGACGTGAACCGTATGTGCAGTTGACGGACTTTGAGCGAGGGCGTATAGTGGGCATGCGGGAGGCCGGGTGGACGTACCGCCGAATTGCTCAACACGTGGGGCGTGAGGTCTCCACAGTACATCGATGTTGTCGCCAGTGGTTGGCGGAAGGTGCACGTGCCCGTCGACCTGGGACCGGACCGCAGCGACGCACGGATGCACGCCAAGACCGTAGGATCCTACGCAGTGCCGTAGGGGACCGCACCGCCACTTCCCAGCAAATTAGGGACACTGTTGCTCCTGGGGTATCGGCGAGGACCATTCGCAACCGTCTCCATGAAGCTGGGCTACGGTCCCGCACACCGTTAGGCCGTCTTCCGCTCACGCCCCAACATCGTGCAGCCCGCCTCCAGTGGTGTCGCGACAGGCGTGAATGGAGGGACGAATGGAGACGTGTCGTCTTCAGCGATGAGAGTCGCTTCTGCCTTGGTGCCAATGATGGTCGTATGCGTGTTTGGCGCCGTGCAGGTGAGCGCCACAATCAGGACTGCATACGACCGAGGCACACAGGGCCAACACCCGGCATCATGGTGTGGGGAGCGATCTCCTACACTGGCCGTACACCACTGGTGATCGTCGAGGGGACACTGAATAGTGCACGGTACATCAAAACCGTCATCGAACCCATCGTTCTACCATTCCTAGACCGGCAAGGGAACTTGCTGTTCCAACAGGACAATGCACGTCCGCATGTATCCCGTGCCACCCAACGTGCTCTAGAAGGTGTAAGTCAACTACCCTGGCCAGCAAGATCTCCGGATCTGTCCCCCATTGAGCATGTTTGGGACTGGA
This sequence comes from Schistocerca nitens, assembly GCF_023898315.1. NCBI lineage: Eukaryota > Metazoa > Arthropoda > Insecta > Orthoptera > Acrididae > Schistocerca > Schistocerca nitens. Next base: position 200,429,473 of record NC_064615.1, on the reverse strand, counting down.
TGAAGCGTCGTCTCACGCGGTCTGCACGTCCACCACAAACGCTGGTCCAACTGAGGCGCCAGGTGGAAATGGCATGGCAAGCCGTTCCACAGGACTACATCCAGCATCTCTACGATCGTCTCCATGGGAGAATAGCAGCCTACGTTGCTGCGAAAGGTGGATATACACTGTACTAGTGCCGACATTGTGCATGCTCTGTTGCCTGTGTCTATGTGCCTGTGGTTCTGTCAGTGTGATCATGTAATGTATCTGACCCCAGGAATGTGTCAATAAAGTTTCCCCTTCCTGGGACAATGAATTCACGGTGTTCTTATTTCAATTTCCAGGAGTGTATTTGAATACGCATGCCTGTTCCAGTTTCTTTGGCGCTTCAGTGCATATAAGACATAGGAACTGTGGTAAATCGTGCGAACATGTGGTACTGCTATAACTGCAGTAAATAAATTCAAAAGCCAGCGGCAAACAATACCGAAATCAGCCGACAGATTGCGACCACGCCATTTTCGCACAAGCGCTTTTTCAAACGTATTATTGGCAACATGTGTGAGAAAGGCATTGATAGCGCCCTCCCAGTTTACATATAGACTTACACATGCTTCCTCTCTTGCTGAACAACGTGTTTTTGATAAGCTTTTTACCATTTTGCTTCCTGGTTTTATGAAAGAAAGAAGTGTATCTAAGCGCTGTGTAGAAGCAGAGAAAAATTATAAAAGCTTTGCACTACATTGAAAAATGAACATGCAGCACTAGTGCCGACTAAACTCAAAGAATGTGCTGCACAAGGCACATAGTGCACTGTCGGATTTCGTTCTTTAATGCGTGCTGCAAACCAGTGCAAGTTCCTGACGTATTGGTTGGGTTGTCATATGACTAGCCACTACGGTGAGTAATATCAATGGAATTTGTACACAGGACTTTTAGTACGGCCTCAGCTAAGTTTTCGGACTTGTGTCCCGGGTTTGGTAAGAACAGAAGCAAACGTTCAACAGGTTCACCATTCTTGTTCACATAGCTGAATATTAAAGATAATTGAGCAATATGTGAAATGTCTGCAGTAGAATCTACTATTATAGAGAAATATTTGGCCTATTTTATTTCACTTATGATAATTCTTTTTATTTGTTCATAAAGAAGCTCTATTATTTCATCAGAGATTCTTGAAGAAAGATAAGTTGTATGTCCCTGCCCTGGATTTCCATGTCGTTCAATGTGCTCTGCGAGAAAAGGATCTAACTCGGCTATAAGTTCAAGAGACATGACAAATTGCCCATTATTTAATGAATGGACTATTTCAACGTGTCCACATAGGGGAAGTTCTTCACTGCTGCAAACACCATTTTAAACACATTGCGCCAGTACATTTTTTCTGCCTCAACATATGACTCGAAATGGTTATCTATTGTTCCAAGTGAACTTTTTCTTGTTAAGAGGGATAACTCAGAATTTTTGTGTTCAAGTGAATTCTCATGATGAGATAAAATATTAGAAATAGTTTCCAATCAACAATACCATTAGTAGCAATCGTTGTCTTACCTCCGAATAATTTACATGGCGTACAAAAAAGCACTAGTGCTGCAGGACTATATTAGGAAATCTCACAGAGTTGATTCACCATTTAAAATTTTACGGTAAAATACATTTTTGTTCAAAGATCTGGTTTTATCGTCTATTGACCTTCTTGAATGTTGTAAGAAAATGTAGATTGTTGATTCATTGACACACCATTATGTGGGATCATCACTAACAAGGTTATTTCTTTTTGTAATGTCTGACTCGACACTTAGTTTTTCGTGAAACTCGAAATTAGGAACAATTTGCATTTCTTCATTTTTAACTTTTGTTTCGTCTGTATTCACTTCTTTGACAACAGCTGCAGTGCCAGAAAATCATCCGTACTACTTGAACTCAAAGTCTAACCAGCAGCATTTTTTGCGAAAAATTGATCTACTCTTCCAAGCGTTTTTAGAACATTGGCTTTTCGTTCTCACCCTTCTTTCGATAATTTGTGAAATTGCCAGCCCACTTAATTTTGCACGTTTGCTTTTCTCCTTGTTATTCATGTTAAGGCACTTACAAAATTGTCGACCAACAGTCAAAACAAAAGAAAAAAATTGTAAAAGGAAAGAAAGAATCACTATATCCAGTTCCAATCGTACTACACCGCACATGACCACAAAGCTTTTTACTTTAAACACGGCAGACGAGCACAAAGATTTTTCCTTTAAACACGGAGCGATGAATTGACCAACACGCATTACTCTACGTAACTGTGCTATGAAAGAACGGCAATGCAGAGTCGTTAATTTCATTTTCGCCTGTTTCTCTGTTGTCAGTGAACAGTAGAAGCACACCTGCTGGCTGGAATTCGTCTCCTGGAGAAAATGGGGCAGCCCTTATTTGGCTTCTGTTTCCCGCGTCGCCAGAATTTTAGCTGGGGCGAAAATATGTTCTGATTATTCTTGACACTGTCTTTCTAATTTAAAAAGCAAATAATTTTTGCAGTTTCCTTCAGTGAGGTGTGCTGGATAGACTCTTATCCCACTTATTCTCATAACACTGGTCTGAAGAATGTAGTGGACTGACAAGGCAGCCAGTCCACAGTGACGGGTAACCGAAAGGCACGCGTACACACACGCCGACTGGCGTTAAGTCTGAAACAGGATACGTGATGAAAGCTATAAAGAAAAGAACGGAGCTTCTCGTATACTTAACTTTAATTCATTGTGGTACATTTCTCTTGATAATACAAGTGAGACTCTCTCCAGATATGGTTAATGCGCCTTGCTAGGTCGTAGCCATGGACTTAACTGAAGGCTATTCTAACTGTCTCTCGGCAATTGAGAGAAAGGCTTCGTACGTGTAGTCGCTAGCAATGTCGTCCGTACAACTGGGGCGAGTGCTAGTCCGTCTCTCGAGACCTGCCGTGTGGTGGCGCTCGGTCTGCGATCACTCACAGTGGCGACACGCGGGTCCGACATGTACTAATGGACCGCGGCCGATTTAAGCTACCACCTAGCAAGTGTGGTGTCTGGCGGTGACACCACATTCCTCCCCCGCAAATCGGCGAACGGACGTGTGATAAGGCTTTCGCCCGCCGTGGGGAGGACCCCATGTTGGCGAATGCGATGAGGTGGGGAGCCTAACAACAGGCGAGGCTGTGCCACCCGCACCCCGCCATTCGGTCCGAGGGGAGCTAGGAAACGCCTGAAAACCTAGTCCAGGGTGCACGTCAACATGCGGTGTATGCGCCCGTAATGAGACAGGAGGGGCCGAAGGGTCGACCTCCATTGCGTCGGGGGGTCCGACGCACGATGACGCCATGTGATCCGGAGCGGGCAATAGTTGCATGGCGGATGACGGCTGGTCACGGGAAGTGATCGGCGGCGCGTGACCCAGGGAGGCGCCCAGCGGCAGCAGCGACGCGTCCGCTGCGGGCGGCGCCGGCGGGAGAACGGGCGGCGGCGGCGGCGGCAGCGGCGCGTCGCCATGGGGTAAAATGGAAGGCATCGTCGGTAACACCTGGGGATGAGGCGAGCCAGTAGATGGGTCCCCAGGGCGCTGACCGGACGGCACCGTCGCTGAAAGCAGACGGGGAGCGGCAGAACCCAGGCGACGACAGAGGCGCAGCTGATTGAGATGCCGACGCACCTCACCAGAGGCCCCCAAAACCAAATACATCGCGCGGCCGAGGCAGCGAAGAATGCGCCCTGCGAGCCAACGCCGTGAACCTCGATAGTTGCGATAAAATACAACGGCGCCAGGAGCAAAAACAGGAGTCTGCCGCGGCACAGGAACCTGATGCGGCGGATGCAGCAAAGACGTCAAGGTTCGATGAGGACGACGGTGGAGCAACTCAGCTGGCGAGCGACCATCGCGGGGCTGAGAGCGATACGAGGACAAAAAGAGCAATAACGCGTCCTCCCGAGAATGCGACTCTTTCAACTTCAACATCTGTGACTTGAAAGTCCGGACCAACCGTTCAGCGGCACCGTTTGACGGAGGCGAAAACGGCGCGGATGTTAGATATTGAATACCATTGGCCTTGCAGAATGACTGAAATTCTGCGGACATGAATTGTGGGCCATTGTCGGAAACAATAGTCTGCGGAAGACCTTCAATGCAAAAAATAGCGGATAACGCTTGGATGGTGGCAGATGACGTCGTGGAAGACATCCGGACAACAAAAGGAAAATTACTGAAAGAATCGACCACAACCAACCATCGAGCATTCCGGAATGGATCGGCAAAATCTATGTGCAAGCGTTGCCAAGGGGAAGTGGCTTTCGGCCATGCAAAGAATTTTCGCGGCGGCGCGGATGGTTGTTCGGCACACGCCATGCAAGAAGAGCACATATTCGTAATCGCAGCATCGATTCCGAACCAAGTACAGTGCTGACGAGCAAGTTGTTTCGTTCGCACTATACCCCAATGTCCTTGGTGAAGAAGCCGTAAGACAGAGGACTGTAACGAACGTGGGACCACTACTCTGGACTGCTCATTATCAGAACGCAACAACAAAACACCACGTCGTACAAAAAGTCTCTCCTTGTGAGCAAAAAATCGGCGAACCAACGGATCCTCGATCCGCGACTTTGACAAGGGCCATTGCGTAGCAACAAAACGCAAAACAGTAGCAAGGACAGGGTCAGCAGCTGTGGCTGCAGCTACACGACGAAAATCAATCGGAAACGATTCGACCACGTCATCGGTTTCCGAATCAATGAACATGCAAGCAAGTTCGGAAGAATCGAATGCCCGATCCTCAGCAACAGGCAAACGGGACAACGCATCGGCGTTGCCGCGCTGAGCAGGGGACCGATACAAGATATCGTAGCGGGTGGCGACCTCATCACGCAATGCGTGGGGAACATTGCGCGCTCTGAAAAATTTCGGTTGCGCGTTCACTTTCAGTTCCAAATGTGCTTCATAGTTCTTAGCGCAACCAAGGCCCGGTGCAAAAATGTCTGCAAATTCTTCACATAGACTAGAAACACTGGCTGAAGGCACAGTCTGATTCACTGATAGGACCTGATTGACGATAGACAAGTTAAACAACTGAAATAAATCTAAACCAAACAAGTTCAGTGCAGAAGAAGAACGAAGGACGTAAAAAGACACAAGTTTTGTTTGTTCCTTGTATGTAGCAAGAAGAGTGCACTGTCCTAACACAGGGATAGCTTGTCCGGAATAACTATTTAACTGAACACGTGCAGCACGCAACGGAGGTTTGCCCAGTTGTTTGTACGTGTCGTGATTGAGCAATGAAACTGCAGCTCCGGTATCGAGCTGGAATGGTATCACTTTGCCTTCAAAGTTCAAGTCAACAAAAAAGTTTACCGTCCTGCTGACGACAAGAGCGACTTTCACGTGCAATTTGAACCGATACAGGTACGGAAGCACTCGGGACTTTACGGGATTTCCGGCGACGTCGACGCACACTTTTTGTGGGACGAACACAGTCACTGTTTGAGATAGTGGCACTGGACGGGGTGGAAGGAACTACATGAATGTCCATGGGCGAAGGTTCACGAGCCTGATTGTCCTTGGTTCGATTCCGGCGCGAAGCAAAGGGCCTGGAATGGTTGTGATTGTCTGATCTGAGCTTTTTCTGGCAAACACTTTGAACATGTCCTTTCTTATGACAGTAAAAGCAAATAGCTTGGCGTGACGGGCAATTGTCACGCGAATGTCTAGTGGCACACCGCGGGCATGATTTCACTGCATTTGCTTGCCTACGCGGCACACGTGTGTGAGAGCTAGGCCGCAGCTTCGCGGACGTGCGCGAGGGCTGATTAGCGGTCCGTGCAGCGCGCCCGGCGGGCCGGTTAATGTGACACACGGCTGGCGAAGTTTCAAATGAGTCCTGAGCAAAGTCAAGTGTGTCTTGCCTATCCAATATGTCTATCACTTGTTGAAGGGAGGGGTTAACTAGTTTCAAAATCTGTTCCCTTATGCGAACATCTGAAACGTTCTGTGCAATTGCGTCACGCACCATAGTATCTGAATAAGGGAGTCCACATTCACATTCAAAAGCACAATCCCGTGTAAGGCCTTGCAAAGTTGCAACCCACTCCCGATTAGTCTGACCGGCCGTACGTTTTGTACGAAAGAACGTATACCTTTTTGCAACGACATTTACTGTTTCTTTGAAATAGGCATCTAAAGCAGACAAAATTTCTTCGTATGACAGAGTTGCTACGTCGCGCCGGGGAAACAATTTCACTATCACATGGTAGGTGGACACACCTACACACGAAAGCAAAAACGGCTGCCGCTCATTACCTTGAATTCTGTAGGCGAGGAACAGATATCATCTTCGTATACACTCATTTTCATAAACTAAGGATAATTGCAGAATGTGGTGCCACACAACGTCGCATAGCATAGGGAACACACACAACACAGATCTGTAAGTCCACGGTATTGGTAATAAGTTGAGAAAACCGTCCAGAAACACAAGTGCTACAAAACGCCACTGTTTCCTGCGCTTGTACCCCGACATCAATATGGGATATGATCACCATGCACACGTACATAGGCCGCACAACGAGTTGGAATACTCTAGGTCAGGTGGTCGAGCAGCTGCTGGGGTATAGCCTCCCATTCTTGCACCAGTGCCTGTCGGAGCTCCTGAAGTGTCCTAGTGGTTTGAAGACGTGCAGCGATACGTCGACCGAGAGCATCCCAGACGTGCTTGATGGGGTCTAGGTCTGGAGAACAGACAGGCCACTCCATTCGCCTGACATCTTCTGTTTCAAGGTACTCCTCCACGATGGCAGCTCGGTAGGGCCGTGAGTTATCGTCCATCTGGAGGAAGGTGGGACCCACTGCATCCCTGAAAAGGAGGACATACTGGTGCAAAATGACGTCCCGATACACCTGTCCTGTTACAGTTCCTCTGTCAAAGACATGCAGGATTGTACCTGCACCAATCATAATCCCACTCCACACCATCGAACCACGACCTCCATACAGGTCCCTTTCAAGGACATTAAGGGGTTGGTATCTGGTTCCAGGTTCATGCTAGATGAAAACCTGGCGAGAATCACTGTTCAGACTATACCTGGACTCGTCTGTGAACGTAACCTGGGACCACTGTTCCAATGACCATTTACTGTGTTACTGACACCAGGCTTTAGGGGCTCTCCTGTGACCAGGGGTCAGTGGAATGCACCTTGGAGGTCTCCTTGCGAATAAACGATGTCTGTTCAGTCGTCTGTAGACTGTATGTCTGGAGACAACTGTTCCAGTGGCTGCGGTAAGGTCCCGAGCAAGACTACCTGCAGTACTGGTTCAAATGGCTCTGAGCACTATGGGACTCAACTGCTGTGGTTATCAGTCCCCTAGAACTTAGAACTACTTAAACCTAACTAACCTAAGGACATCACACACATCCAGGCCCGAGGCAGGATTCGAACCTGCGACCGTAGCAGTCGCACGGTTCCGGACTGCGCGCCTAGAACCGCGAGACCACCGCGGCCGGCACCTGCAGTACTCCGTGGCCTCCTGCGGGCACTGATGGTGAGATATCGGTGTTGTACACTGTGGTGTTGTACACTGTGGACGTCCCGTACTTTAGCATCTGGACATGTTTCCTGCCTGCTGGAATCGTTGCCATAATCTTGAGATCACACTTTGTGGCACACGGAGAGACCGTCCTACGAGCTGCTGTGTTTGACCAGCCTCCGGTCGCCCTCGTGTTCTACCCATCACAATGTCATCAATATGTGTTCTTTGAGCCATTTTCAACACACAGTCACCATTAGCACGTCTGAAAATGTCTGCACACTTTTCTATACACCGTACTCTGACATGCACCAACACACCTCTGCTTATGTGGACTGCTGCCAGCGCCACCGTGCGACGACCGCAGGTCAGATGCACCGCAAGATCATACCCCGAGGTGATTTAAACCCGCATACCGCCCACCAGAGCATTGTCTCACCATGTATGAGCATTATCCTTAATTTATGAGCATGAGTGTAGTCAAGGCTAACCTGCCATTGACCTTTTGTTCTGTGCTGGATGCACACGTATTGCCCAAACTGTTACGGGACTCGGTAAAATTGTCTGCCGCGAGTAATGAGTGAAATGGGCAGGGGCACTACGAATGCGGTGTGTGGACATTAAGTTGGGAATGTGGGCCTCACGGGGAGCGTGCAAAGGGATAAATCACTGCAGTCGCGGTATCCATTGTGACCTCGGTGGCTCAGACGAATAGAGTGTTTTCCCTGTAAGCAGGAGATCCTGGGTTCGAGTCCCGGCAAGAGCACGCATTTTCAACTGGCCCCGCTGATGTATATCGAAGTCTCTCGACAGCTTAGGGTCTTAATTTAATTATCATTTCATTGCTTCTTCCTTTCTTTATACGCTGAATGACTCAAGATTACGAATAAAATCAATTGCTTTGCGAAGTTTACTGCGAAGAGGGTTAATTTTTAACACATAATTAGCGATTCGATGAAATTAAGGAGTTCCAATGTTACATGTCTCTTGTGACCTGCTCTGCGTAATCTTGGTGACAAACTTCAGTTGTTTTTTAATCGTAAAGCAATATCAGCTCTCGAAGTTGACGATATCACTTGCAATAAAACACTCGGCACCTTCCTAGTGATACCACATCTCAGCTAAATCACATTCACGTACCTGATGCCAAACAAAGGAGGACATCTCTCGATCAAAATGAATGGCACTATCACGTGTGGCTAACGTTATGGCATTCCGTGTTCAAATTTACGGGTCCGTTTATTTCTCTGAAGCACGGCATTGTGTTGGTCTGGGTCGATCGATCTTGGGTAGTCAGGACAGAAACGTTGAAAAACACATGGCGGCGTGGTGGATATGTGATAACGCGATATACTTACTTGTAAAAAAAATCAGAATTAATATGCAACACAGACCGACAAAAGATATTTATTTTTATTTTCAAGACAAAGAAATTAAAGACATTAGCTGCAACGGAGAATTGATTTAGATCAGTGGGACAAGTCGAAAATTTGTGCCTGAGGTGTCAGATCAGAGGGGTATTCTGAGAACAATTTCGACACAAAGCAGCTCAATAGGCTGTGGAGTGGAAGGGGTAGGCTAGCAATAGAACAGTGCACCACCATTGACTAGACACTCATTTATTGAACACATAAGTCAGGTATTACCCAAAAGGAACAATCAGTACAAATTACAAAATAACATTATTTTCCTTTAAGTCACTCAAACATTTAAACAGGCAAATAGCTATCATTTAACTGAAAGCCTTTTAAGAAAGCAAGACTAGAAAATTTGAATGATGAGTTAAAATCATATTTAAATAGGCTCTGACCGAGCACATATTTTAAAACGAAATACTTCTTTTAAGGAACCAGCGATCAAAATTACATAATCCTCAACAACCATATAACATTCAAGAAATTTAAGATTAAACAGTAATATATAACATCAGAGAGCTGCAGTCCCAAGTTTTAAGCGGCACGTTTCAGATGGACTGCACTGCAACAGTACAATACAAGTCTCTCAGAGGATCTCCCCACACAGGAAGTTATTCCCGCAATCGACAAAATATCAACATCATTCCATGTACAGACCTAAAACAAACTAAAAGCTCTCTTAAGTTTGGTACAGTTAATTCCCTTTCAACATAACATACATCACAAGGCTAGCCCTAGGACGGCACCGACTCTCCGCAATTTAGCACGCGAAAAACTACAGCGATGCACTCATCACGCATCCTTACAAAATCCAAGAACAGAGAGCCGGCTCCCCAATAGCGGAACATTTAACCACGCGCAGCGTGCGGGTTTGCGGGATACTGATCTCGCCCTTAAGCTCAACACCAGTTCAAATACTAGTCAGCCTACAATCTTGAACCACCATACACATTCCTTCAGTTACTGCATAGAAAGCCAATGTGATAGGCAAACAGACCAGCATATGATAAAAGCTTAAGCAATTTCCTTACTAGACAACCCTTATGAATAGTAGCCGTAATTATTATTTTTTAAACGTGAGCACACCCACAATCAAAAGACAAACAACGCCAATCTTAAGGACAGTAGCACATAAGCAAGTAGCAATGGTAACTTCTGCTTAGATTGGCTACAAATCAGCGCGTGATTTAACACACCACAGAACAGTCTTTACAACAACCATCAATACAATAGCAGATTACTCACACGTGTACTCCCCCACGATTTCGATTCGCAAAGCCGTAGACAAAACGTGAAGAACGTATCACTTAGACCAACATAATGGTGCTCCCTCAGTTACCCCAAATAACTGACTACCTTAGTTGCACAGCAAAGAACCAGACCTAATGAAACCACCACAGTTTTCGCCTCTAAATTGTCACAGTAGAAGTGAGACTCAGTCACAAATGTAATTTTACATCAGTTCCCGTATAGTCAATACAAGCGCCTGATTTTCACCCGTTTATAACGGCAGGCATCAACATCGTACGGAAAAGAGCGTAGACACAAGCTCTTACCAATTCTCTTCTCCGAAAGCAGCCACCGCAACTCTCGGGAACCACTAGGACATCCAATGCAAAAATCGTTACTCCTTCACACAAATTACAGGACGCCCGCTTCCCGCTGCTTGCTATGGCGCCTTCCGTTCAGAGCCAACTTGTATCTCCATGCGATAGGTCCGGTCCCACACTCGCTGCGTCAACCCGACAACCGTCTTCCACCACCTCCCGAAGCACACACCCACAGGACCTCGCCTCGTTACTCCTCGCGTAGGCCCCAGAGGGTGTTGCTTACCGCCCTGTCCGTGGCAATAAAGATAAACCACCAGAGTGGCACTATCGATATGAGCCGCCACGGTTCAGTGCCATTCCGTAATTCGAACCCGGGTCTTCCCCTTACAAGACAAATACACTGCCACTACGCCATACAGATACAATGGTCATCACATCTGCACGGTTTACTCAACCACACCTCCCGTCAGACCCAAATTCTCAACCTACACTCCTGGAAATTGAAATAAGAACACCGTGAATTCATCGTCCCAGGAAGGGGAAACTTTATTGACACATTCCTGGGGTCATATACATCACATGATCACACTGACAGAACCACAGGCACATAGACACAGGCAACAGAGCATGCACAATGTCGGCACTAGTACAGTGTATATCCACCTTTCGCAGCAATGCACGCTGCTATTCTCCCATGGAGACGATCGTAGAGATGCTGGATGTAGTCCTGTGGAACGGCTTGCCATGCCATTTCCACCTGGCGCCTCAGTTGGACCAGCGTTCGTGCAGGACGTGCAGACCGCGTGAGACGACGCTTCATCCAGTCCCAAACATGCTCAATGGGGGAAAGATCCGGAGATCTTGCTGGCCAGGGTAGCTGACTTACACCTTCTAGAGCACGTTGGGTGGCACGGGATACATGCGGACGTGCATTGTCCTGTTGGAACAGCAAGTTCCCTTGCCGGTCTAGGAATGGTAGAACGATGGGTTCGATGACGGTTTGGATGTACCGTGCACTATTCAGTGTCCCCTCGACGATCACCAGTGGTGTACGGCCAGTGTAGGAGATCGCTCCCCACACCATGATGCCGGGTGTTGGCCCTGTGTGCCTCGGTCGTATGCAGTCCTGATTGTGGCGCTCACCTGCACGGCGCCAAACACGCATACGACCATCATTGGCACCAAGGCAGAAGCGACTCTCATCGCTGAAGACGACACGTCTCCATTCGTCCCTCCATTCACGCCTGTCGCGACACCACTGGAGGCGGGCTGCACGATGTTGGGGCGTGAGCGGAAGACGGCCTAACGGTGTGCGGGACCGTAGCCCAGCTTCATGGAGACGGTTGCGAATGGTCCTCGCCGATACCCCAGGAGCAACAGTGTCCCTAATTTGCTGGGAAGTGGCGGTGCGGTCCCCTACGGCACTGCGTAGGATCCTACGGTCTTGGCGTGCATCCGTGCATCGCTGCGGTCCGGTCCCAGGTCGACGGGCAAGTGCACCTTCCGCCGACCACTGGCGACAACATCGATGTACTGTGGAGACCTCACGCCCCACGTGTTGAGCAATTCGGCGGTACGTCCACCCGGCCTCCCGCATGCCCACTATACGCCCTCGCTCAAAGTCCGTCAACTGCACATACGGTTCACGTCCACGCTGTCGCGGCATGCTACCAGTGTTAAAGACTGCGATGGAGCTCCGTATGTCACGGCAGACTGGCTGACACTGACGGCGGCGGTGCACAAATGCTGCGCAGCTAGCGCCATTCGACGGCCCACACCGCGGTTCCTGGTGTGTCCGCTGTGCCGTGCGTGTGATCATTGCTTGTACAAACCTCTCGCAGTGTCCGGAGTAAGTATGGTGGGTCTGACACACCGGTGTCAATGTGTTCTTTTTTCCATTTCCAGGAGTGTATTCACACACTATTGATGTAGTGCTCCTGCTCATTAGCCTCATTACTCTTGACGTTTCCTGTAAGAGTTCGAGCTTGGTATGTATCTCCAATGAAGGGATCATCGGCCTTCATCGCCTTGAAAGAACAAATATCACATTATTATTCTTTTAAGTAATTGCTTAATCTTACAGTTTTTGAGAACTGAATTTATACACCACGTCGATTTTATCTATCGCCTACAATTCCGTCACAATATGTCTTCGTTAGAATGTAGAAAAACCCGTCTAATTGGAACAGAGGTGTTATTGAAGTAGAAAGTGAAAAATTATTCATAAATTAGGAATTAACAGTTCACTGGCTCTTATTTCCTTCCTTTATTCTCTGTAATCATTTCACTGCCATTTTTCGGAATGAAGGGCAGTAATATATGCTTATTTTAATTAATGTCATAGTCAAAACTAACATTCTGAAGAAAATATTTCCCACCGTTTCGTTTTCCTATGCGGTGAGGGGTTGGACGTATATTGTTTTTCATAACAATCTCCAGTGCTTCGGAAGACGACTGGACTAAAAAATCACAAGATATACGGAAAACAAATACAAATTAGTGGATAGAGCTTTTGGCCAAGCATTTAACTCATACTACAGGTGCTTAGTATAGACACCATGCGTGACACGGCACATGTTATTACTCCGTTCAATTCATTAAGACCAGGATCTCTTTCAAACGAGAAAAAATGGGATCTGTTTGGGGGTTACCACTGCCACTGATCACACTTTGAACATTATTTTAGATTTTCAGTACAAAAAAAAAAATTCCGCCCGTAATAATGGTTTGTTCGAGGGCCTGCGAGTTTGAAGTATGCAGACTGCGTGCAGTATAGGCCCTCAGGAGTCATCTGAAATCAAAAATGGACAACATCAGTCGATAGTACATTAAATTTATGGGAGCTTATACCTAATCACAATGAAATAGCCTTAAATTTAACGATATAGTGGTAACTCGAACTTTGTGGTCGATTTGTGTTCTTTATTTCACTGTTAATGGGTTTACAAAAAAATACTTAGTATTAACAAATTTCATATATGATATGTATAAGACCCCAAGAAAAGTGTTTACTTTTCGGTGGTCAAAGGTAGAAGTTAATAGGTTGAACCGTTTCTATTTTATGCTGCGCGCAGCTTTGAAAAATAGTTTCTCGAGAAAAATCTGTTTTAAGTTTACGGAAAACTTTCAATTTGCATAAAAACTACATTTATTATATATTTTTATATTGACGAACACATATCTGAAGTTAGATTTTCAGTATTCAAAATGTCTAATCCAATGTGGCGGACCAGAAAGTAGGTTTTGACCCAAACTTGATCGAAAAAGGTGTTTTCGTTACTTCCGTTTAGTACGCAATTCCAGGACCGTGGTGGCGAGAATGCCGATCTGGCTGAGCTGGATATGTTGCGTTCGGCAGCTTGCACAAATTGTTCGTTAGCTTTTTCGGTAAATATGTTTCCGTGCATACTGCAGTATAAATCATTTTGTGAACGAGCGTCACGGCACAAGTTTTCTACCTGAGCCGGGCGTCTCCGGCTGAGTACGTCCCACGGCGGCCCCGTGACACTGCTTCGAGCAATCGGCTGTAGAAAGTTTTGTAGCGCACACATTAAAAAACCTATACGTCCCAACAGTCCAGACACATATAACTTTCAAAAAATGCAATTAAAAATCGAATTTTCGACCATTTTAATGAGACCCTGGCCTTAACACGAACTGCCCGGAAAGATGCGACAGTGGCCCGCTTTGCAAGTCTGTTCGTTGGGTTGCGATGCGACAGTACGGGTCACAGGATTGACAATCTTGAAGAAAACACACCCTACGGGTACAATCTGTAATTACAAGAATTCTGCAGACCTTCAGGAGGTTTCCCACTGCCAGTTGGATAGTAATGCGCAGCAATGACATGCAGCAAATTCCCACTGGCTTTTTTGATAGCATATCGTGGGACACATGTCTGAATGGCAGTGAAAAAAAAGTTTGCATCACCTCGGGTCCGAGAGTTCCGGAACTGGTACAGAAAATTGAAATAGAGATCAACATAAACATCATTTCCGCCCTTTTCATTGCTCATGAAAACCACACATTGCAAATGGGCCACCAACAGTGAGACCTTCAGAGGTGGTGATCCAGATTGCTGTGCACACCAGTAACTCTAATACACAGTAGCACGTCCTCTTGCATTGATGCATGCCTGTATTCGTCGTGGCAAGGCACTGTTGGTCCAGATTGTCCCACTCCTCAACGGTGATTCGGCGTAGACCCCTTAGAGTGGTTAGTGAGCCACGTAGTCCATAAACAGCCATTTCCAACCTATCCCAGGCATGTTGGATAGGGTTCATGTCTGGAGAACATGCTGGCCACTCTACTCGAGCGATGTCGTCATCCTGAAAGAAGCCATTCATAAGATGTGCACAATGGGGGCGCCATATGCTGCAGATATAGATGCACTATCTGTCAGAGACTGGCATTCACGTATCGTACAGACGTTACGGTGCATTTCATGACCACTAGCGGCGTACGTCGGCCCGACATAATGCCACCCCAAAACAGCAGGGAACCTGCACCTAGCTGCACTCGCTGGATTGTGTGTCTAAGGCGTTCAGCCGGACCGGGTTGCCTCCAAACACGTCTCTGACGATTGTATAGTTGAAGGCATATGCGACACACATCGGTGAAGAGAACGTGATGCCAATCCTGAGCGGTCCATTCGGCATTTTGTTAGACCCATCTGTACCGTACTGCATGGCGTCGACGCCTGGCCACTTCCCTTGTTGAGAGCCCTTCCTGGCACAAAGTGACAATGCGGACGCGATCGGACCGCGGTACTGACCGTCTAGGCATGGTTGAACTACAGACAACACGAGCCGTGTACCTGCTTCCTGGTGGAATGACTGGAACTGATCGTCTGTCGGAGCCCCTCCGTCTAATAGGCACTGCTCATGAATGGTTGTTTACATCTTTGGGCGGGTTTTGTGACACCTCTGGACAGTCAAAGGGGCTGTGTATGTGGTACAATATACACAGTCAAGGTCTATCATCAGGAGTTCTGGGAACTTGGGTGATGCAAAACATTTTTTAAAATGTGTAGAATAGTTTTCTTCCGATTAGGCGACTAGCAGTAGTCTCCCGTCATAACGGAATTCCAGCTGACCTGATACCGACTTTCCATTATGCTGATGTCTTGATTAAAGCGCTCACCCTACCCCTTATGTACACCACATAAATATTCAAGGAATAATTCAAAGCGACTTTTCAAAACTGAGAATCATTCAGCAGCGTCATTTCTTGAATTCTTTCAGCATATTGGACACAATATAAACATAATATGGGTCCGTTTTTGTCACCTAATAACTTAGTAACAGTCTCCTTGAATGATACAAGCCGGCCACGGTGCCCGAGCGGTTCTAGGCGCTTCAGTCCGGAACCGCGCGACTGCTACGGTCACAGGTTCGAATCCTGCCTCAGGCATGGATGTGTGTGATGTCCTTAGATTAGTTAGGTTTAAGTAGTTCTAAGTCCTAGGGGACTGATGACCTCAGATGTTAAGTCCCATAGTGCTCAGAGACATTTGAACCATTTTTGAGATAGCCCAATTGACCTATCTTCCTGCCAAAATCCACCATCTTGGATGACGTCACAGCCGCGCAGTTCCGGACTGAAGCGCCTAGAACCGCTTGGCCACACCAGCCAGCTGGGCTCCCTCAACTAACCTAACCCCCTCCCTCAGAAAATGGTGGGAAGCTCAAATTCCATCAGGACAATGCAACACACCTAAGAAAATGGTGGGAAAATAGCTCACTTGGGCTACCATCACTAACCTAAGTCATCCAACTGCCACATCATCCTAGGGATTGGCGAGAAGTTTGAATTTCTGAAGGAAGCTAGGTCAATTGGGCTATCTCTACTAACCTAAGAAAATGGTGGGAATAAAAGGGCAATTCCACTAACGTAAGTCACCCGACCTCTTCCTATGGATTGGCAGGAAGTTCAAATTCCATCAGGACAATGCAACACACCACAGATATGCCTACTAACCTAAGAAAATGGCGGGCTACCTCCACTAACCGAAGTCACCTGACCGCCACCTTGTCCTAGGAAATGGCGGCAAGAGTACTTGACCTGTGCTGGACATAAGTCTTTATTTTGCATGCACTATTTATTTAAACAATTTGATGCAGTACAGCCATCCAGTGTGTTCATTACGAGGTCCAGAGCCCAACTGACCTAGTACACAGTACTGCCACCAGAGGGTGCTCACATCCATAATGTAATAAAAGATGGCCGCCATGATGTCAGCTGATTACGCTAGTACTGTTATAAAAGATGGCGAGAAACTGTGTGTTTACCATGAGGTCTGGGCCTAGTACATAGTTCAATCAACATAGAGCACTGTCATCCATTCCGTGGCGTAATCCAAGTGGTGGCGATGACATCAGCTGATGACACAAGTACTGTCATCCAAGATGGCGATTTTTAGTGGGAAATGGTATGTTAACCACGAGGTCTGGATCTAATACACAGTACTGCTACCAGAGAGCGCTGTCGTCCATTCCATGATGTAAACCAAGATGACGGAAAATGGCGGGAAACAGTGTGGTCACCAGGAGGTCTGGATGTAGTAGACAGTACTGTCACCAGAAGGCACTGTCGTCTGTTCTATAGGTGGCCACTATGAAAGTTTTGTTCTGCTTAAGACCTCATTTCATTATTCCATTTGTGTGCTGGAGTTGTAGTTATTTGTGGTGTGTTTACCAGCACATCTGTTTTTCGGCATTGACGACAACATTTCACTTGAACACTTCAGTACCACTGCATGTTGGTTGTGTGTGTTCACTATGTGTTGTATTGATAGCTGTTGCTGGATGTTTTCCATTTGTCTTTTGTTCGTATTGTGATGTCTGTATTTAGTTTGATATACTTTTCCTTGTTATATAAATGCATGTGTTATCATGTGTGGTGTGGCCTGCTGTGGGATAAGGAGGGAATTTTGAAACAAGAATTTTTTTATTGTCTGTGGTGAGATATTAAATTTTTATTTAGTCTACAGTAGTTGCGTTCTGCGTCTCTTTTTGTTATTGTTTTTGCGGCTAACATGATCAGTGAGTTGTTACTGACATTGTTTTAGTCATTTATTGCTTTCTTGGTCATTGAAAAGTCTCTTTGTAAGCGAAAGTTTCAATGTAATGTTAGAAGTTTCTGCAGTTATTGTTCATTATAGTAATAATTTTTATGTCCTATTTCACATTAGATGGTTCATGCCCATGCTTTCTTAGCTGTCCACAAAAATAGAACTGCTAATATACAGTGAAGATTTCCGACAAAGAACCCTTCAATGAACAAGAAACTAATATATGACCAAATAAATATAAATAAGAAGTCACTGACCATGTTAGACACTAAAACAATAGCAAACAAAGATACAGTATGTCATCTGACTCAATAATAACTTAACCTTCCACTGAAGACACTTAAAATATTTCTTTTGCGATTGTATCTACTCAAAATCCTGTCCTCATGCCAAAAAAGCCCCCTCCACACAAAGTAACATGCAGACACAAAGAAATTAATATCAAACTAATTACAGACAACATGATACCAATAAAAGATGAATGGCGAATACATAGTGACAGCGACAGTATTGTATACAATAAACACACACAACCAGCAAACAGTGGAAGTGAAGAGTTCAAGTGAAATGTTGCCGAATTTGGGTATCCTGGCCATTAAAATTGCTTCACCACAAAGATGACGTGCTACAGACGTGAAATTTAACCGACAGGAAGAAGATGCTGTGATATGCAAATGATTAGCTTTTCAGAGCATTCACACAAGGCTGGCGCCGGTGGCGACACCTACAACGTGCTGACATGAGGAAAGCTTCCAACCGATTTCCCATACGCAAACAGCAGTTGACCAGCGTTGCCTGGTGAAACGTTGTTGCCTCGTGTAAGGAGGAGAAATGCGTACCATCACGTTTCCGACTTTGATAAAGGTCGGATTGTAGCCTATCGCGATTTCGGTTTATCGTATCGCGACATTGCTGCTCGCGTTGGTCGAGATGCAATGACTGTTAGCAGAATATGGAATCAGTGGGTTCAGGAGGGTAATACGGAACGCCGTGCTAGATCCCAACGGCCTCGTATCACTAGCAGTCGAGATGACAGGCATCTTATCCGCATGGCTGTAAAGGTTCGTGCAGCCACGTCTCGATTCCTGAGTCAACAGATGGGGACGTTTGCGAGACATCAACCATCTGCACGAACAGTTCGACCACGTTTGCAGCAGCATAGACTATCAGCTCGGACACCCTGGCTGCGGTTACCCTTGACGCTGCATCACAGACAGGAGCGCCTGCGATTCTGTACTCAACAACGAACCTGGGTGCACGAATGGCAAAACGTCATTTTTTCGGATGAATCTAGGTTCTGTTTACAACATCATGATGGTCGCATCCGTGTTTGGCGACATGGCGGTGAACGCATGTTGGAAGCGTGTATTCGTCATCGCCATACTGGCGTATCACCCGGCGTGATGGTATGGGGTGCCATTGGTTACACGTCTCGGTCACCTCTTGTTCGCATTGACGGCACTTTGAACAGTGGACGTTACATTTCAGATGTGTTACGACCCGTGGCTCTACCCTTCATTCGATCCCTGCGAATCCCTGCATTTCAGCAGGATAATGCACGACCGCATGTTGCAGGTCCTGTACGGGCCTTTCTGGATACAGAAAATGTTCGACTGCTGCCCTGGCCTGCACATTCTCCAGATCTCTCACCATCTGAAAACGTCTGGTCAATGGTGGCCGAGCAACTGGGTCGTCACAATACGCCAGTCAGTACTCTTGATGAACTGTGGTATCGTGTTGAAGCTGCATGGGCAGCTGTACCTGTACACGCCATCCAAGCTCCGTTTGACTCAATGCCCAGGCGTATCAAGGCCGTTGTTACGGCCAGAGGTGGTTGTTCTGGGTACTGATTTCTCCGGTTGTATGCACCCAAATTGCGTGAAAATGTAACCACATGTCAGTTCTAGTGTAATATATTTGTCCGATGAATACCCGTTTATCATCTGCATTTCTTCTTGGTGTAGCTATTTTAATGTCCAGTAGTGTAAAATTACAAAATCGTTAGTAGAACCAAATAGTAACTTAATCTTAAGACACTTACGCTCCTGAAGTGTTTTCTCGTCTAGTAGTAAGAGATAACAAAAAACTGTAATGTAATAACTTATCTGGAATTATTATATGATGCAACTGTTATACACTGACGCGACGAAACTCAGGGGATACTTCCTAATATCGTGTAGGACCTCCTTTTGCCGGATGTAGTCCAGCAGCTCGACTTGGCATGGACTCAAAAAGCCGTTGAAAGTCCTCTGCAGAAGTATCTTTCCATGCTGCCTCTATAGCCCTCCATAATTGCTAGTACAGGATATGGTACACGAACTGACCTCCCCATTACGCCGTAAATGTTGGGTGGGATTCATGTCGGGCGATTTGGGAAGCCAAATCATTCTTGGTCCGGTGACATGGCGCATTTTCATCCATAAAAAGTCCATCGGTGTCAAGGAACATGAAGTTCACGAGTGACTGAAAATGGTCTACGAGTAGCCGAACACAACTATTTGCAGTCAATGATCGATTCAGTTGGACCAGGCGATCCAGTCCACTCTATGTAAACATAACCCACACCATTATGGAGTCACCTCCAGCTTAAGCAGTGCCTTGTTGACAACTTGGGTCCATAGCTTCGTGGGGTTTGCACCACACTCGAACCCTACCAACTGAAATCTGGCCTAATCCGACGAGGCCACGGTGTTCCAGTCGTCTAGGGTCCAACAGATACGGTCACGAGCCGAGTAGAGGCCCTGCAGGCGAAGTCGTGCTCTCAGCTAAGGCGCTCGCATCGGTCGTCTGCTGCCATAGCCCATTAAGCCAAATTTCGCCGGTCTTTCCTAACAGGTACGTTCATCGTACATCCCACATTGATTCCTGCCGTTATTTCACTGTTGCTTGTTTTTCAAACTGACAACTCTACGCAAACGCCGTTGCTCTCGATCGTTAACTGAAGGACGACGGCCACTGCGTTGTCCGTGGTGAGAGATAATGCCTGAAATTTGGTATTTTCGTCACACTCCTTACACTATGGATCTCGGAATTTTGAATTCTCTAACAATTTCCGAAATGGAACTGCCATTTCGCGTTCAAAGTCTATTAGTTCCCATCATGCGGCCACAACCACGTCGGAAACATTTTGACATGAATCGACTGAATATAAATACAGTTCCGTAAATCCACTGTCCTTTTATACCTAGTGTACGCGATACTACCGCCTTCTGTAATGAGAAATCACGTCGGAAACATTTTAACGTCAATCGACTGAATGTAAATAACAGTTCCGCTAATCCACTGTCTTTTTGTACCTTGTGTACGCGATACTATCGCCTTCTGTAATTGTGCTTATCGCTGTCCCACTACTTTTGTCACTTCTGTATATACATAAAACGTGTATTATAGCTCGCTGAAGATGATTCACAAATAGAAGGAATCGAAACGCATGTGACAGAAAACAAACAGTCTTTTATTTACTTGCATAGATTGACGACATCTCCAACAAATGCAAGTTATTTCTGGTCCTTCAGGATTAAGGGTGAAAAATATTCTCTGAATGCAGGGGTAATAAGTGTGTTGTGAGACTGTAAGTTTGCTTGCGTTGCAAATAGGTTAAGTTTCAGTACTGTGTTACAGTATTCTTGTATAGCGTTCCTAATGACTTCGTCGGCGACGAGATAGTACTCGCCAATCTTTATTTATGCCGAGGTGTAGCCACAAGCCTCCTTGCCATGTGTCAGCGTCGAATGGTACAGGAATGGTGTGAAGAGATTCTCGTACAGTAGGCGCTCTCCGCCACATACAGTAGTTAGCGTGCGGAACTCAGACATACATACAGAGAGCTATCTCTGCCGGCTTTTGTGGCCAGGTCAGTACCCAGCCGCCACAGTCAAGGACCCACGGCGCGGCGCGGCGCTTACGTAAGCAAGACGAGATGAAACGAGACGAGACAGAGAATGGGCTGCCTTTCTTTGTGTCGACCAAGGACAGCACAGGGCGGCGCCTTTCAGGGACGGCTGGCTGTAAGCTGCAGCAATGTAGCGGTCGCAGCTTTCTCCTGCTCCGCCAGTCTGCCGTGGACCACGCAACACCGCCTCTTCATTCTCGCCAACTGTACGCGGGGAATAAGCAAATTATTACGCCTTGATGATCTGGGGAGCATCTTTTCTGACTTCTACCATTTACGTTCCCTCCCCCCTCTTCCACGAGTTTATCCAAAGAATCCAAATCCCGGGCATAAAACAGCTTCAACTGACTCCTTTACAAATGAGTTAACGTATTAAATATTTCATGTTATGCACGTGAAACCCTTACAGTTGTTGTTGTTGTTGTGGTCTTCAGTCCTGAGACTGGTTTGATGCAGCTCTCCATGCTACTCTATCCTGTGCAAGCTTCTTCATCTCCCGGTACTTACTGCAACGTACACCCCTCTGAATCTGCTTAGTGTACTCATCTCTTGGTCTCCCTCTACGATTTTTACCCTCCACGCTGCCCTCCAGTACTAAATTGGTGATTCCTTGATGCCTCAGAACATGTCCTACCAACCGGTCCCTTCTTCTAGTCAAGTTGTGCCACAAAATTCTCTTCTCCCCAATCCTATTCAGTAACTCCTCATTAATTATTTGATTTACCCATCTAATCTTCAGCATCACGTTTCGAAAGCTTCTATTCTCTTCTTGTCTAAACTATTTTATCGTCCATGTTTCACTTCCATACATGGCTACACTCCATACAAATACTTTCAGAAATGACTTCCTGACACTTAAATCTATACTCGAAGTTAACAAATTTCTCTTCTTCAGAAACGCTTTCCTTGCCATTGCCAGTCTACATTTTATATCCTCTCTACTTCGACCATCATCACTTATTTTGCTCCCCAAACAGCAAAATTTCTTTACTACTCTAAGTGTCTCATTTCCTAATCTAATCCCCTCAGCATCACCCGATTTAATTAGACTATATTCCATTATCCTCGTTTTGCTTTTGTTGATGTTCATCTTATACCCTCCTTTCAAGACACTGTCCATTCCGTTCAACTGCTCTTCCAAGTCCTTTGCTGTCTCTGACGGAATTACAATGTCATCGGCGAACCTCAAAGTTTTTATTTCTTCTCCATGGATTTTAATACCTACTCCGAACTTTTCTTTTGTTTCCTTCACTGCTTGCTCAATATACAGATTGAATAACATCGGGGAGAGGCTACAACCCTAGTAACTCCCTTCCCAACCACTGCTTCCCATTCATGCCCCTCGACTCTTATAACTGCCATCTGGTTTCTGTACAAATTGTAAATAGCCTTTCGCTCCCTGTAGTTTACCCCTGCTACCATCAGAATTTGAAAGAGAGTATTCCAGTCAACATTGTCAAAAGCTTTCTCTAAGTCTACAAATGCTAGAAACGTAGGTTTGCCTTGCCTTAATCTTTCTTCTTAGATAAGTCGTAGGGTCAGTATTGCCTCACGTGTTCCAACATTTCTACGGAATACAAACTGATCTTCCCCGAGGTCGGCTTCTACCAGTTTTTCCATTCGTCTGTAAAGAATTCGCGTTAGTATTTTGCAGCTGTGACTCATTAAACTGATAGTTCGGTAATTTTCACATCTGTCAACACCTGCTTTCTTTGGGATTGGAATTATTATATTATTCTTGAAGTCTGAGGGAATTTCGCCAGTGTCATACATCTTGCTCACCAGATGGTAGAGTTTTGTCAGGACTGGCTCTCCCAAGGCTTAGTTCTAATGGAATGTTGTCTACTCCCGGGGCCTTGTTTCGACTTAGTTCTTCCAATGCTACCTTTACAGTAGAAGACGCAAAACCCTAATTAACTCGGTTTATCAAATTGCCATATAGTTCACCAAACAACGGTAGAGCGGCGCCGGTAAAATCGCGGAGATTCTTCTTTGGAAACCGGCGCTGTCGATTTTCGTAAACGCGAGAAACCGACGCGTGTCTTACTATTCAATTACTCGCTATCGATGTTCAGGAGGATGAAATAATCAGAAATAGTAACAAAAACTCGGGAACAAACGATTAAATTTTCTGGAGACTAAATTATTCGGAAATGCTTACAACATCACCGTTGCAAACGATAATTTATGTAAAGTCTTTTCTAAATGCTTCATCTCTATTTTTTGGACGAAGCACAACGTTGGTTATACAGACATCCAAGTTAATTTTTGTTAAATCGCTAAGTGTATGTCTATAATATAGAGACATACGAGAACTACCTTCCAGTACAGCTTTTCTAAAATTTCTGTAAATATTTATACACCCCATATTGAGAATTATTTACATTTTTCTGAGAAGCTAGTTTTTCTCCTAAGCCTTGTGTCGTCCAGTGATTCTACAGATACCTTGAGCGAGTAGTAAATGTATCTAAAGCAGCCAGCCAGTTGTAACCAAACGTGGTTTTATACTACCTTTCACCATGGTTTCGACGGATGTAAACCTGCCTTTTTCAAAAATACATACACTTATTTTTCAATACACTAATGACCTTCAACGTAGCTTGCACCGCATAACATGACCTGACATTTTAATTGTTTAATTTTATTTCTGTATTGTAACTATTCCTCCCTGACGAATCCTGATCATAGGAGCCAGCATACTCAAACTCAGTCCGTCCGCCGCAGCCGGTTCTGTGAACACACGTGATTGCTTGAATTATAAACCCTCAATGGTATGCAGGTGTTAGATCGCATTGCCAAGTAAAACGCCATATCTTCTTTCTTCTTATGTTTTGAAATGCGGAAAGAATAACGTTGTCTTCCGTTTTAAGCACGTGATTAATCAAACCTTTGAATTTCGTGCTCTCGTCTTGCCTGCTCTCTCCCTCTCTCTCTCTCTGTCTCTCTCTAAAAGCACGTAAACCTATCGCCATGGCGCCGCGTAGGAGTTCATTCCAGAAGGAAAAATCTTTTAACGGTGTTTTGGACCAAGACAGCGAATATCTATACGGGTTGAGTGACTTCAAGGCGAGAAGAGACCTAAGTGTCTGAAAACGGTTAAGAAGTTAAATTCATTTCATGCAACTGGTTGCTGATTATTTCTCCATAAATTGTTCAACCAACTGACAAGCTGTCCACAACGACAGCGAAAAACGTCCTTTGTTGCTGTGTCATCGCTATTCGATACACGCTGAGTAATGAACGAGTGAACAAGGCATCTGCATCGGGAAGACAACTACAGGCAACCTCATGAACTTGCAACTTACAACTGCCACAAAGCTAGACCTTTAGTTTCGATAAGTAAACTAAAATTCATCCTAAGTTCCTTTCTTCATTCGCGTAAAACAAATAGTCTTGTGAAATCTGAGGAGTCTTTTTTGAAACACCCTATTTCAAACAACCAACCAAATGTATCAGTTATTAAAATATCATTACTATTATACATGGAGCCAGTGGATTTCCTTCCGCATATGCAGTGGACATATTCAGGCCGTGACACCCCACCCCTCACTTCGGTGTACAATTTCCGCTGCAACGTTTCTGTGATGGTTCACTCTACTTGTAATAGTTCTTGAATGTATCGTATGATTGAATACTTTTCTTCGTATTTTTTACATGTAATTACGATGTCTTGTATACTATATAAGTGAACTGGATTAGCCTGACACGGCTTCAGTATCGCCGCTGCTGCCCAAACCAAGTCATGGCACGATACTACTCGTTATTATGTTTTGGCTCTTGTAACGGTGAAATACGGCACTGTGGCACTTAGATTTCGGTTTGTGCAGGGACTGCCGATAAGTTCCTCTAAATAATCCAAAGAGTAACTACACAGTATATCGCCTTCTCTAGTAAAACACATAACAGAAAGAAATCTGAAAGTGACAGATGTCGAGGGAGGCTTAAGGCGTCACTCAGACAGACAGAGGGGAGAACAAAGTTGAGGGCCAACGAGAGTTGTCACCGCAGTAATAACTCCGTATAGCACCTCCACTATCTGCTGTCCCGGGCTTTCCATCTCCTGGGGGAGAGCACGCAAAACAGGTGGAGACTGTCGCACCTACGAACATCACTAATATTGGGTTGGTACATAAACTCGTAGCGTTTCTCCGTTGTTGTTGTTGTTGTGGTCTTCAGTCCTGAGACTGGTTTGATGCAGCTCTCCATGCTACTCTATCCTGTGCAAGCTTCTTCATCTCCCAGTACCTACTGCAACCTACATCCTTCTGAATCTGCTTAGTGTATTCATCTCTTGGTCTCCCCCTACGATTTTTACCCTCCACGCTGCCCTCCAATACTAAATTGGTGATCCCTTGATGCCTCAGAACATGTCCTACCAACCGATCCCTTCTTCTGGTCAAGTTGTGCCACAAACTCCTCTCCTCCCCAATCCTATTCAGTACCTCCTCATTAGTTATGTGATCTACCCGTCTAATCTTCAGCATTCTTCTGTAGCACCACATTTCGAAAGCTTCTATTCTCTTCTTGTCCAAACTATTTACCGTCTATGTTTCACTCCCATACATGGCTACACTCCATACAAATACTTTCAGAAATGACTTCCTGACACTTAAATCTATACTCGATGTTAACAAATTTCTCATCTTCAGAAACGCTTTCCTTGCCATTGCCAGTCTACATTTTATATCCTCTCTACTTCGACCATCATCAGTTATTTTGCTCCCCAAATAGCAAAACTCCTTTACTACTTTAAGTGTCTCATTTCCTAATCTAATACCCTCAGCATCACCCGACTTAATTCGACTACATTCCATTATCCTCGCTTTGCTTTTGTTGATGTTCATCTTATATCCTCCCTTCAAGACACCATCCATTCCGTTCAACTGCTCTTCCAAGTCCTTTGCTGTCTCTGACAGAATTACAATGTCATCGGCGAACCTCAAAGTTTTTATTTCTTCTCCATGGATTTTAATACCTACTCCGAATTTTTCTTTTGTTTCCTTTACTGCTTGCTCAATATACAGATTGAATAACATCGGGGAGAGGCTACAACCCTGTCTTACTCCCTTCCCAACCACTGCTTCCCTTTCATGTCCCTCGACTCTTATAACTGCCATCTGGTTTCTGTAAGTTTAATAAACACAACATGTAAACATAAGAGAGACTTTCAAATGGGTCTGAGGACTATGGGACTTAACTGCTGAGGTCATCACTCCCCTAGAACTTAGAACTACTTAAACCTGACTAACCTAAGGACATCACACACATTCATGCCCGAGGCAGGATTCGAACCTGCGACCGTAGCGGTCGCGCGGTTCCAGACTGTAGGGCCTAAAGAGACTTTAGTCATCAGTAATATATTCTCCTTCACTATCTACAGCAGTCTTCCGACGCTGGGGTAACATTTCGATTCCGTGTGCGGCTGATCCCGGCGGAGGTTCGAGTCCTCCCTCGGGCATGGGTGTGTGTGTGTGTGTGTTTGTCCTTAGGATAATTTAGGTTAAGTAGTGTGTAAGCTTATGGATTGATGACCTTAGCAGTTAAGTCTCATAAGATTTAACACACACACAATTCCGTGACTGCAAAACTCACGTGGGTTTGAGACGAAGAAATCACTGAGTCATGTTCGGACTGAATTTTCATCCGGAAAGGAAGTTCATTCAAGGTTATTCGATCGACAGAGAGCGGAAAAGATGAAAATCTGAGAGTGCAAGGTCAGTTAATAACGAGGGCTGCGGAATGACTCCCCATTCCAAATCCTATATAGTGTTTTTTGTTAGTCTAGTAGAATGCGAGTGGACGTTATTGTGGAAGAGCATCACTTCACGCAGCCTTCCTGACCGTTATTCTTGCATTGCAAGACGTCTCAGTTGTTGACAGTGAATGTCAGCAGCGATGGTTGCACCTCAGGGAAACAATTCGTAGCACACCACACAGACGCTGTTGCACCAGATGCATAACATTATCTTTTGTGGATGCGCGCATTTCTTCTCTGTAGGAGGAGTTGCTGCTTTGTTTGAGCTCAACCATTCCTTTCTTTTCCTATGTTAACATAAAGACACCCATTCCTGTCACCAGTAAAGATACAGGATAGGAAAGATGACGAGCAAGCAGAGATGCTCATATGGCCAAACACTGCTTTTTGTGATTTTGGCTTAGGGCATGCGGTACCCATACACCCGATTTTTGAAACTTCCTCTTGGATGCAAATGTCGCACGGTGGTGGAATGATCACCGTTCATCACATTTGCCAGTTCTCGAGTACCCGACGTGCATCATTGTGGATTAATCTTCTTCAAACCCCGAAGGTTTTCTTCTAGTGGAGAGTCACTAATATAAAAACGATCCTTGCTAAAACGAGAAAACCATTTTCTTGCTGTGCTCTGGCATTATCCCTATCCATGACGCAATGTTTCTCGCTGCATCCGCTGCTGTCACCCTTCTACTGAACTCAAGCAGAAGAATATGTCGGAAATGCTACGTTTTCTCCGTTTGTCACTCCATTTTCTAGCATCCGCAACTCCACTCACTATCTTCAAATGGCAAAAGACAATATGTAAACTCAAACAGCAACAGTGAACAACAGGTGAAAAATGGTAATCTATAAGTAAACCCATATCAGCCAGAATACCAGCACATAAAACAAAAACGCTACAAACTTATACATCATGCTAATAAACTGTAAGAGGATGTCCCGCACTGATAAGATTATAAGCCAGTTTTTCGCACCAGTCAAGCTTTTCTACATTCTTAATCATCGTGTAGCTCGGGCTAAGGTCCCCAAATTGAGAGTGTAACTAGATGGGTCTCAGCCAAGGTTGTACTTCCCATGTTTTCAGTTTCCCAATGGGATTTTCAGCCAAATTTGAGTGAGACCAACTAAACGAGGAATTCTCTCGTTTCGTTAACCCTTGTACCAGTACTTCACTGCTCACAATACAGTGTGATGGCCTCCACCTGGATACGGTACTCAAGGCCCGCCTACGTAGACGAGACCGCTAAACGCCTCTTCAGACAGGATGTAAAAACTTTCGTGGACGAGGAGCTGGTGACGTCATAACGTGGAATTCCACGCTCCACTACTTTGCAAAGAGTGGAAGGACGAATCGGGGAAGTCAGATTTTTTGGCTGGTGAAAAGAAACGTGGCTAATGAGATGCAACAACGCTGTTACGTCACAGGCAGGTCTTAGGAGCCGCCATATTGTATTACGTCATACGGATCTGAAAGATGTATTTGGTGGTTTTTATATTATAGCGCCTAAGACAGGGATGTAGTCTTTCCCCCCTACTGTTCAATCTGTACATCGAAGAAGCAATGATGGAAACAAAAGAAAGGTCCAGGAGTGGAATTAAAATCTGAGGTAAAAGGATGTCAATGATACGACTCGCTGAAGACAAGAATTACATGATCTGCTGAATGAAATGGACAATCTAATGAGTACAGAGTATGGACTGAGAGTAAATCGAAGAAAGACGAAAGTAATAAGAAGTAGCAGCAATGAGAATAGCGAGAAACTTAACATCGGAATTGATGGTCAGGAAGCAGATAAAGAATTCATCTACCTGTGCATTAAAATAACTAATGACGGACTGTGCAAGGAGGACATCAAAAGCAGGCTAGTACTGGCAGAAAGGGCAATCCTGGCCAAGAGAAGTCTACCAGTATCAAACATAGGCCTTAAACTGAGGAAGAAATTTCTGAGAACGTACAGCATTGTATGGTAGTGAAACATGGACTGTAGGAACACCGGAACAGAAGAGAATCGAAGCATTTGACATGTGGTGCTACAGACGAATGTTGAAAATTAGGTGTACTGATACGATGAGGAATGAGGAGGTTCTGCGCAGGATCGTAGAGGAAAGGCATATGTGGAAAACGCTGATAAGGAGAAGGGACGGTGGACATGAGGGAAGATATGAGGGAATGACGTCCATGGTCCTAGAGGGAACCGTAGAGGGCAAAGACTGTAGAGCAAGACAGAGACTGGAATACATCCAGCAAATAATGAGTACACAGGTTGTAAGTGCTACTCTGAGATGAAGAGGTTGGCACAGGAGAGAAATTCGTGGTGGGTCACATCAAACCAATCAGAAGAATGACGACCCAAAAAATAAATGCTACAGTATATGTGGCAGGAATCGAAGCTGTTTCAAAAAACCAACACATTGAGAATCTCTAAAAACACATAGTTTGTGGTGTTACAATGAAATGACAGAAAACACATATCGGTAGTTAAAGAATTTTCGTATTTGACATTATTCGTGCTATAACTTGCATGCTACGAAAATATACTGTTTCAGTGCTACGGTAAAGTGATGATTTATCAATAGAAAGTTGCTTTTGGTACAGTTCGTCATAATTAAATATAAAAAAATGACTTTTATAGTTACATAAGTTAGATATTGTACATCATGTAAGTTAAGCACTGCTATCATGTCTGAGATGTGGCACAGTTGATAGTGTCGTAAACCATAACGAGAGAGGCAGCAGGTTTGTGTCTAGCTGCTTCCAGTCTTTTTTCACCTTTTGTTTTCTAAAAGATTCTGAAACTCTCTTATTAATTTAATGGAAGTATTATCTGAATCAGTCAATGATTTCATTATAAATAATGTATTTGCTGCACTTCTTTTTCCATTGGCCAAGGACTGGAATGTTTCCCCTGTGGCCAGATATCTTAACGTGATTGTCAGTCTATGTCAGAAAATATACACAAATTACACACTGGAAGTTTTTACTGTGGTGGAACTTTGTGTAAAAGGTATATAACTACCTCTTGGGTTTATGTACTACTTCAATTTTGTATCTTGCGGGTAAATATCTTTTTCGATGATAGTGCGTAGCTTCGAAAAAAATCTTCTATTCCATTCTAATGAAATTGCGAAAAGAATCTCGATCTTGAAACCCATGTGATGAAGTACTCTAATTCAGAGTGATGGTTGTGAGTACACTATCGAGACCATGCATATTATACATGCGAAAACTGACATTATACGCTAAACTTTAGCTACATTCTCTTTGAAACCGAAAATGTGACACAGATTCGATTGAATTAACGAACAGCTTCTACTAGTACATGTGTTGCATATGAAGTGTTACTATACCAGAAATTTTGCTGTTCAAATCTTTGACGAATCCAGAATCTTCTACTCGATTTTAACGACTCTTTCTCGACGCTCAGCTAACGATCGAATGTAACTACACTCCTGGAAATTGAAATAAGAACACCGTGAATTCATTGTCCCAGGAAGGGGAAACTTTATTGACACATTCCTGGGGTCAGATACATCACATGATCACACTGACAGAACCACAGGCACATAGACACAGGCAACAGAGCATGCACAATGTCGGCACTAGTACAGTGTATATCCACCTTTCGCAGCAATGCAGGCTGCTATTCTCCCATGGAGACGATCGTAGAGATGCTGGATGTAGTCCTGTGGAACGGCTTGCCATGCCATTTCCACCTGGCGCCTCAGTTGGACCGGCGTTCGTGCTGGACGTGCAGACCGCGTGAGACGACGCTTCATCCAGCCCCAAACATGCCCAATGGGGGACAGATCCGGAGATCTTGCTGGCCAGGGTAGTTGACTTACACCTTCTAGAGCACGTTGGGTGGCACGGGATACATGCGGACGTGCATTGTCCTGTTGGAACAGCAAGTTCCCTTGCCGGTCAAGGAATGGTAGAACGATGGGTTCGATGACGGTTTGGATGCACCGTGCACTATTCAGTGTCCCCTCGACGATCACCAGTGGTGTACAGCCAGTGTAGGAGATCGCTCCCCACACCATGATGCCGGGTGTTGGCCCTGTGTGCCTCGGTCGTATGCAGTCCTGATTGTGGCGCTCACCTGCACGGCGCCAAACACGCATACGACCATCATTGGCACCAAGGCAGAAGCGACTCTCATCGCTGAAGACGACACGTCTCCATTCGTCCCTCCATTCACGCCTGTCGCGACACCACTGGAGGCGGGCTACACGATGTTGGGGCGTGAGCGGAAGACGGCCTAACGGTGTGCGAGACCGTAGCCCAGCTTCATGGAGACGGTTGCGAATGGTCCTCGCCGATACCCCAGGAGCAACAGTGTCCCTAATTTGCTGGGAAGTGGCGGTGCGGTCCCCTACGGCACTGCGTAGGATCCTACGGTCTTGGCGTGCATCCGTGCGTCGCTGCGGTCCGGTCCCAGGTCGACGGGCCCGTGCACCTTCCACCGACCACTGGCGACAACATCGATGTACTGTGGAGACCTCACGCCCCACGTGTTGAGCAATTCGGCGGTACGTCCACCCGGCCTCCCGCATGCCCACTATACGCCCTCGCTCAAAGTCCGTCAACTGCACATACGGTTCACGTCCACGCTGTCGCGGCATTCTACCAGTGTTAAAGACTGCGATGGAGCTCCGTATGCCACGGCAAACTGGCTGACACTGACGGCGGCGGTGCACAAATGCTGCATAGCTAGCGCCATTCGACGGCCAACACCGCGGTTCCTGGTGTGTCCGCTGTGCCGTGCGTGTGATCATTGCTTGTACAGCCCTCTCGCAGTGTCCGGAGCAAGTATGGTGGGTCTGACACACCGGTGTCAATGTGTTCTTTATTCCATTTCCAGGAGTGTATTTTATGTGCACTGCGGTTGCAAGTCGCAATGGGGAGCACCTTGCATGAGATGTAGCAGGTCGTTTCAGAGCGTATAGCAACCACGACGGGTACCATATCTGGCGTGCTTCGCGATGACAAACACGTCGCGTGTGAGGATGGCTAGTGAGATGCAAGTTCGCTTTCTATGTCAGAAACAGATCGTAGATGCCATATTGGATTTATTTTGTAGTTGAAGCTTGTATTTGATGGCCGTTATAGCAACTTACGCGCTATAAATATATGCTTTTCCAAAACACGACCCCACTTGAGGATCTCCTGGTGCAATTGTTGCAATTACGGGGGCGTGTTGAAAAGTAAAGTCTCCGAATTTTTTGTAAAAATTCTTAATTATTTTTACATCAAACAAACGTTATTAACATTCTACAACTTTGTTCTTCATTTCTACACACTTGTAGCCCTCTGCCGCTAGAGGGCTCCGAGTTGTAGCACGTAACATGACGGTGTGTAACGTAACTATGTCGGTGCGTGAGAAACAGCTTGTTGTGATTGGGTTTCGAACTCGAACACTTCGTTCAGACATGGAGCACCACCCTCTCCTTCAGCATGACAACGCAAGAGCACACGCGACTGTTGCGACACCTTCAACAGTTCCACGCCTGTCATCGATCATCTTCGACACAGTCCTCACTTGGCCCTATCAGATTTCATCTTTTTCCAAAACTTAAAGAACATCGGAGGCATTCGGAGGCACTACTTTTCATCTCGCTCTCGTATAAGTTTATTTCAATAAGTGATACATCGATGGTTAAATCAATACGTTGTAAGATATAGGCTTCAGTTGGCACCTTGCTGTTGTATTGTAGCGGATACAGGCGCGGAATGTGAACTCAATGGTTGCCACTTAGCATCTTGTTTTCCGCGCATATTTTTTATTCGTGTTCCCTAAATAATTCTAAGATATTCTTCTTAATTTTTATAGACGTATAGTCTGTAATAATCAGTGTTATGTATATATAAGAGCCTTAGCTGTGAGTTGTTTTTATACGAGCGTTATTCGGAAAGTAAGGAACGATCGGTCGTGAGATGGAAACCACAGTGAAAATCCGGTGAAGTTTTGCACAGGTGTGTTGGGCAGTGTTTCTAGTATGCCCGTCGATCGCGTTACGTCGTTCTTTTTAGTTCTGAGCACACAGGGAGCACATAAAGATACCTAGAACAATAGTGTCTCCCGCCAAGTGCGAGGGCGTGGTGAGAAATTTCGCCTGAAGCTATGCAGCCAACATTACATAACGGTCGTGCGTTTTCTTCTTCAAGACAATTCTCAGCCGCATTCTGCAGGGGCAATGGAGATGCTCTTGCATCGTTTTCAGTTGGAAATGTTTGATTACCCACAATACTGCCAGAAATTGTCTCCCTCTGAGTTTCATCTCTGCTCACATGAACCGCTGGCTATAAAGACAACATTTTGGCACAGACAACGAGCTGTAGGCCAGCGTAGAGAATTGGCGGATAGCGCTGGCGGCTGCGTTCCATAACGAGAGTGTTGGAAAGTTTGTACAACGCTACGACAAACGTTTAAGTCGGATCGGCGACTATGGAGATAAGTAGCTAACTGTTGCAAATAAAACAGTTTTGAATTTCACTGTGGTTTCCATTACGTGACCTATCGTTCCTTACTTTCCTAATAGCCCCCGTATATTATGAACATGCCACGGACCTTGGAGCAGTGGATTTCAAGATAGTTATCTACATCACAGCATGATACGAACGCAATTCAATATTTATTGGTTTATTCATATAAAAGTCTTTCCAGATTATGGAATGCATCATTTTTTCCAAATATTATGTATGAATGCACAATTACTGATGCGTGTACACACATACAAACACGCCCACACACACACACACACATACACACATACACACACACACACACACACACACACACACACACACACACACACACACACACACACACACACACACTGACTCTTACATGAAATACAGAAAATTTAACAGTAATATTGCTGTAAATAAATGAATTGTTCTTACTTTATATACGAGAGATCTTGCACTACTTTCTGTACGAGATTTTTGTCTCAGGTCTCTTGCATTTTACATTTTCTAAAAATTCTGCTACTGAGTAGATGCAGTACCCTTAGAATTTTAGTAAAAATTGAGGATGATGAAATAATTTTCATTGCTGTGTGGAAGACTTAATGACGGAACTGGAATTTTGATTTTTGCCTCTTATCAGGTTAATGAATATTTATGTTTCTGTTTGTGTACGTTACATACAGAACAACGTGGCTAACTTATGGACAAGAAAGGAGATCTGTGTTTTAATGGAGCCTGCGTAGTGATATTACACGCGTTCAATTTTCGTGAACTGTATGGTTCCCGCGCCTGATACTGTCAGCAACTGTCAGTGGACAGCGCTACGGTCGCAAACCACGATGATGAGCACGTTATGTTCTGTGTGATGTATCAGCTCATTTCCGAGCGTGGCACCAATCACGACGGAAATGACGTTTGGGCTGCTGCTCAATGAGAGAAGGTCACGTGTGAGGGTAGCTCGGTGTACGCCCGTGAGGTGGCCGGCTAGAATCCTGGCGGCGGAAGAAATCTCCAGCACTACTGTTAAGCCGTTGCGGTTAATTAGATTACAAACATCTACGCAGTGTATCACGAAGAGAGGGCATGTGATGAGTTGTCGGGCGGGGACGTTAAGTCTGGCGGCTCCCCTGTGCTCTTCGACAGGAGCAGACTGTGTTCCGGCTCCGGTCTCTACCCTCTCCCTTCTGACATCATCGTACAACGCAAATGTAACACCATACTACAGTCACTTATACTCAATAGATGCACTTCAGGACACAGCTCTCAGACATCACGTGGAAAGGGGTCACTGTGCTCAAAGGAAAAGAAAATCCTTTCCTAACAAGTAAAATTAACCAGTGGAAGTAATAAAAAGGGGTGGGAAATGTTGGAGAATATATTGTACTACGTGAATATTCATTTATTTGATACTAGTAAACTAGATATTAGATAAAAGACAAGTTATTACAAAGTAATTTCTCCTTTGAACTAAGGTTAACTGATTACCGTATTGTAGGGCGGCGGCGGCGTCTGCTTTACGAGAGCATGAAAACTATTTTTGTGGTCAGCCAGAAAGCGATGGAGAACATACTGACCATAGGTTCCAATCTGCAAAGCCACTGCCTTCTTTTGTCCACTGAAAGAAATGTTTCTACTCTGTTTTCTTAGCGGGATCAGGAACTATTATTGAGCTCTAACTGATTAAATTATATTTAAGAAAATTCCAAGCGCACAACATAGTAATATTCCTGATGATAATAATAATAATAATAATGTTTGTGTCATAAACAGCACTATGAGCAGTTCGGAGACGACCTCTACCGTATGTTCGCATTAAATGGCCGTTCGCCCTGATTTTTGATAATCAAAGTTAACTGCTCGCCACCAAAGTGGAAAAATAGTATCACCACCTGCCATGCGGTTTTGTTAACATTACGGTCGGCACACAAACAGTTACTTCCGTGAAATCTAAGCGATCCAGGACGGTGTTCAGTCCTCGCGAGTTCACTTCCTATTTGTGCCAAAAACATGTGTTTAGCAACAGTATTGCTGTGAAGTCATCCGAGGCAGTGCGTAAGCCGGCGTTTGACCGAAGCGGACCGTATAGTAGCTGGGTGAAGTCACTGCCTCTCAGGCTGAATATGTATATACGTCTCATTAAGTCTCATTTTGTGCATTGCACTAATCCAACATGCTGAGTGCTGAGCTGCCATGACGGCGTATCTGGGCGCAGCGGGCGTGCGGCCGAAGGAAACACCTGCTGTTATCCGCTCTGTCCCCAAGTTGCAGCATCTTAATTTTTGTATGAATGGAATCAAGTTTGCTATACTCACAGAAAAAAGATTTAGACGTCTAGAATTTCTAGAATGGAACTGAGAGTAGAATATGACCTCTGAACTGCATCTTTAAAAGACATATTGACTGGTATTTGCATCAAAGTCTTGAGACTTGTTATAGCTCTATTATTTAATGGATGTAATCAATTGCTGTAGTTAGAACTGTCTATCATTAATATAACTGATACTAAATCTACTACAAATAACGACGTTTCTGTTCCAAATTTAGTTTTCAGTAAATTACTCGAAAACTATTAGAGGTAGCCTAACGGGGTTCCCATAATTAATGTTTTTACATCAAACTGACGCTTAATACGAATTTTCATCTTTTTAAGTGTAATATTTAGCGCCATAAATTTTTCTTAAAAACGTGGATTGTGACCAAAATATTGCTACAATCAAGTTGACACCTGTAACGTTTGATTTTGACATACATTTGCACATTCTGAGCAATTTTTGACTTTCTAGCTTTATTATTTAGCGTCACTTTCGGATTATGTTCAAATCAGTTATATCATTGCAGCAGAGTGACGTCATCGACAACCACCAATTTTTCGACAGGAGCACACCCTACCATTTTCAAGCCATAAATGCAGCGAATAAGCGCCGTGTAAGGAAATTTAAAACATCAGTTTTCAGAGAAACTCTAGAAAGATACCACTGACACACGCCGTAAACATTAGCGTCATCACAAACCAAAGATGACCGATGTCAGAAATTATCGCTAGTGAAATTAACAGTCGATGGGTGAGGTAGCATTAACTCTGTCAGTCTGTTTTTGACGAGGGAGAGAGCAGGATTCCATGCAGAATTTAAACAAAAATCACCACCTCTGTTTGTGTCCGCCCCGTTAGCTGAGTGGTCAGCGCTACAGAATGTCAATCCTCAGGACCCGGGTTCGGTTCCCGGCTGTGTCGGATATTTTCACCGCTCAGGGACTGGGTGTTGTGTTGTTCTAATCATCATCATTTCATCCCCACCGACACGCAAGTTGTCGAAGTGGCGTCAAATTGAAAGACTTGCACCAAGCGAACGATCTACCCAACGGGAGGCTGCCTACTCTTGACATTTCATTTCATCTCTATTAGTAAGGTTACTTACTAATTTGATTTCAACAGTTTTCTCAATTACACTATCACAGTAGCTGGCAGTGAATGCCAGAATTTCTGTGTTGTTATACTACATACAATGACCAGTACCAAGAAAATGTTCTGCAATGGCGGATCTTCTGAGCTGTTGCACACTTGTGTGACGCTTGTGCTCAGTACACCAGTCCTCCACATCCCTAATAATCTGACCAATAGATTACTGCAAAAAATACGGTAGACACTAGCGTTACGTAAACCGAGATCATCCCATATGGAACCTAAAATGACCCTGATGTTAGACGGTGGTCGAAAAACAGCACATTATTTTAAAGCGAAATACGACCAGTCTTTTTCTAAATGCTTCCTGCGTGACGCAAAAAGGCCGTAAACGTTGGTGCTAGCTCGGTATTATCATCACTCATCCAATGCACAGTCGGTCGACAGCGCAAGACACGTATGATCTGTCTCTCACTACAGCCATTCTGACGAAAGGTGGGTTCGAGATAGGCTAGCTCAGCTGACAAGGCCGGCCGCTGTGACCGAGCGGTTCTAGGCGCTTCCGTCCGGAACCGCTCTGCTGCTACGGTCGCAGTTTCGAATCCTGCCTCGGGCATGGATGTGTGTGATGTCCTTAGGTTAGTTAGGGTTAAGTAGTTTTAAGTCTAGGGGACAGATGTTAAGTCCCATAGTGCTTAGAGCCATTTTAACCATCAACTGAAAAACACTCAGGGACCGAAATGACATGGTCTACGTGAGTCGAGGTACGAAGTACCCCTTCACGTTGATCCGCATGGTGAAAACTGTCAGGCTGCAGATAAAAGTTAGTGTGAGAAGGCTTCCTATAAACGGCATGTCCCAACGTGCCATCAACCTTCCTCCTGACCAACACATCGTGAAACAAATATTCGAGTGGATTGAATTCAGATGTTTTAAAAAGTCATTCAAATTCTCACCGGCATGAGGACAATCAGCAAAAGTATCGTCTACAAATCTGGAAAAAGAAGCAGGTTTCAAAGCCGCAGACCCCAAGGCACATTCCTCGAAGTCTTCCTGAACCCATTCGCTCATCGTGTTGTCAATCGACACCGTCATCTTTCACCGACTACTGAGTGGAAACACAGAATCTCTGCGTTTCGTCATGCTTGTGGTGCATGACAATCTAGTACAGGCGTGAACGACATGGAGCGCTTTAGTCTCCTTTGTCGTGCTGTGTTACGTGTGCTGTAGTGTGTGGAAACATGCTTCACATTTTTTACTTTCTGTTTCGAGCCTGTCGAAGATTTATAGAAGACAAAGGTGTTACAAGTTTCTTAAAAGTAATGTTATTGTATGATACTTTGGTGAATGTTGTTTTGTTACATTGTAGCTACATTTTTTCAAGTCTGGTTGTTGTCATTTGACACCATTGTGATGACGTGCGTTCATGTTGCATGGACATTCTCGTTTTTGTAGATAATATTTTTGATGTTCAGTCGAAATAATTTTGAAAGCTTATCATTCTTAATATTTTCAATGGATATTCCGATTATTTTCACATATCACATACCTCATCTCAGTAAAAATTTTAATTTTTGAGACTCTGATATGGCGAAACTTTCCGACAAGGAAATTGAGTAGATTCTACTGGAGCTCAATGACAATGAGCTTCCAGAGTTCTCAGAAAGTGAAGAGTCTGGACCTGAAACTGTTGGAGTTACAGCAGATACGAGAAATGAAGGAGCACAACGGGAGTGCCGGGCCTCACAACATGAAAGAGATACTCTAGAACCTGAAAAAGTAGTTTCACAAGCAGAAAATGAACATCCGCAAGGTAACTTCACATGGAAAAAAATATCTTTCACATGCCTTGACACTACTTTCAGTGGTCCAGATATTATAGCTCATGAAGTGAGCAGTCCTGCTGAATATTTTTCAAAATACTTCACCGATGATTTTTCTGGAATTGATTTCGGAACAAACAAGTCTGTATTCAATGCAGAAAAAGGGAAGTGCCAGTGAATTGTACCAGCTCTGAAATACAAAAACTGGTTGGAGTGTATAAATTAGGATTTTACAGATTGAGTACGTATTGGGAGCCTCAGACAAGAATGTCTTTTGATTGCAGACACATTTTCCGTAAACAGAATATTCAAACTGAGAAATCATCTTTATTTAGTCGACTATGCGGAAGGTGGCTCTCTGGAAGACAAACTTTGGAAGGTGAGGCCACTGCTAAATAGAATCAGGGAAACTTGTCTCAGTATGAGAAAAGAAGAAAGGCAAAGTATTGATGAGGAAATGGTACCTGTCCCTTTCAAAGGAAAGACTGTAATGAAGCAATATGTCCGTGGTAAGCCGAACCCTGTTTGTCTAAAAAATTTTGTTCGTTGTGGAGTTTCCGGAATTGTATATGGTTTTGAAATATATCAGGGCAAAAGTACGGGAAATCGAGGCGAGCACAAGCACCGGGGCCTTGGTGGTTCCATTGTGATGCGACTGAGTGAACACATTCCACAAGACTCTGGGTACAAACAATACTTCGATAATTATTTTACATTTATGTAACTGGTGCGTGAATTGTTGGAAAAGAAGATCTTTTCCATTGGGACGATCGGAGCTGACAGGTTACAAAAGTTCCCACTGAAATCCGAGTCTGAACTAAAGACGGACGGAAGAGGATCTGTCGATGTTTGTGTGACCACTGATAAAGGTCTCTTAGTCGTTCGCTGGCTCCATAATAGTGCTGTCAGTCTCACTTCCTCCAACGTGGGGGCGGACATTATCGATTAAGTAAACAGGTGGAGTGCAGCACAGAAGCAACATCTGGCGATGATAAGACCACCCATGGTAACGGATTACTGTGCATTTATGGGGGGCGTTGACAAAATTAATGTTTTGATCTCTCTGTACAGAATACACATGAAAACTAAGAAGCGGCCTGTAAAAGTAATTTTTTACGTGGTCGATCTCTCAATATGCAACTCACGGCTACAATACCTGAGACATCTGGATCCAAAGGAAAAGGACGTAAAGAGAAAATGAATGTGCTGAAGTTCAGAAGCCAGGTTGCTGAAGCTTTAATTCTAATGGAAAAGAAAAACAGTTCTAGGAAAGGAGGACGTTCGCGATTGACTGAGGATGAATTTGAAGGTGAAGAACCCACATCGGATGCAGTAAAAACATCGCAGAGAGAGGTGAGGCCAGTTTCAGATGCCAGATATGACGAGTTTTCTCATTGGCCACATTACACTGAAGGGAGGGAGCAAAGAAGCAAATTAGAAAAAAATGGTTCAAATGGCTCTGAGCACTATGGGACTCAACTGCTGTGGTCATCAGTCCCCTAGAACTTAGAACTACTTAAACCTAACTAACCTAAGGACATCACACACATCCATGCCCGAGGCAGGATTCGAACCTGCGACCGTAGCAGTCGCACGGTTCCGGACTGCGCGCCTAGAACCGCGAGACCACCGCGGCCGGCAGCAAATTAGAAAACTGCACTGGCAGAAGCCGAGTTCAATGTTTCAAATGTCATGTAACACTGTATTTGAATAAAAATAACAACTGTTTTGTTAAATTTCATATTAAATAATTTGTTGCAATAAATTGTCTCACTTGCATGGTGTACTAATTATTTATGTGCCCAGAAGCTGTTGACCGCCTTCTTTAATTATATGTATCCGTAGCGACACAGTGGTGCCAAATGACATTATTTTTTCAAAAACCATATTCTAAATTTCTTTTTTTTTCAGAAAACATGTTGAGATAAATCATTTGATCAAGAATAACGCAAAAATAAATTTTTTCGTTGGCGAAGAAAAAATAGTGACTGAAAGGAATAAACAAACGGCCTATATTAGGTGACACAGGGCTTCCCATCGCAACTCCGTCTGTCTACTTGTAGTCTAGTCATTGATTAAAAAGTAAGTAGAAGTCAACAACTGCCGAAATGGGTTCGTTAATTCAGCACCCAACCTAATCTTAATCAGCCATAACAAATCAGACGGAGGAACACGACTGAAGAAAAAGATCACTTTACTTGAACATTGTATCCGCCGGGCTGTGTGGCGCTGCAATCTACCTTCGAATGTATAACTGTGCGGGAGGTATCACTTAACTGCATAAGTTTTGCATTGCGTGTCTTGCGTTTTGGTGGTTTTATGCAGTTTCTTCCCTGTCTGCTGTAGATAATCTCTGTAAAGGTTTTTATTTTATTTTCTTACAGCGATTACTAGAAATCTAGAGATGTGTTCACAACACAAATTCATTGGTTCAACAGTGTCATATTCATTTAATGGCTTTGCCTTTCTGTCAGTGTGTGTAGAGGGGTTCTATTGGCGCCCTTTGTTCATACCTGAGTCTAAATTTTTACAGATATACAGGGTGAGTCACCTAACATTACCGCTGGTTATATTTCGTAAACCACATCAAATACTGACGAATCGATTCCACAGACCGAACGTGAGGAGAGGGGCTAGTGTAATTGGTTAATACAAACCATACAAAAATGCACGGAACTATGTTTTTTAACATAAACCTACGTTTTTTTAAATGGAACCATGTTAGTTTTGTTAGCACATCTGAACATATAAACAAATACGTAATCAATGCCGTTTGTTCCATTGTAAAATGTTAATTACATCCGGAGATATTGTAACCTAAAGTTGACGCTTGAGCACCACTCCTCCGTTGTTCGATCGTGTGTATCGGAGAGCACCGAATTACGTAGGGATCCAAAGGGAATGGTGATGGACCTTAGGTACAGAAGAGACTGGAACAGCACATTACGTCCACATGCTAACGCCTTTTTATTGGTCTTTTTCACTGACGCACATGTACATTACCATGAGGGGTGAGGTACACGTACACACGTGGTTTCCGTTTTCAATTACGGAGTGGAATAGAGTGTATCCCGACAAGTCAGGCCAATAGATGTTCAATGTGGTGGCCATCATTTGCTGCACACAATTGCAATCTCTGGCGTAATGAATGTCGTACACGCCGCAGTACATCTGGTCTAATGTCGCCGCAGGCTGCCACAATACGTTATTTCATATGCTCTGGGGTTGTAGGCACATCACGGTACAGATTCTCCTTTAACGTACCCCACAGAAAGAAGTCCAGAGGTGTAAGATCAGGAGAACGGGCTGGCCAATTTATGCGTCCTCCACATCCTATGAAACGCCCGTGGCCCGTGTTTGTTACAACACGCAACTGAACGTCGGAGGTTTCAAGCGTCAACTTTAGGTTACAATATCTCCGGATGTAATTAACATTTTACAATGCCACAAACGGCACTGATTACGTATTTGCTTATATGTTCAGATGTGCTAACAAAACTAACGTGGTTCCATTTAAAAAACCTAGGTTTGTGTTAAAAAACATACTTCCGTGCATTTTTGTATGGTTTGTATTAACCAATTACACCAGCCCCTCTCCTCACGTTCGGTCTGTGGAATCGGTTCGTCAGTATTTGATGTGGTTTACGAAATATATCCAGCGGTAACGTTAGGTGACTAACCCTGTATATTTTATTCGGAGCTGTAATCTTATGTTACTTCCCTCGATTTGATAAGAAACGGAAAAGTTCACTAACTACTGGTTTGTTTTTTGTGCTGAATGCATGCCTTCCTCCTGTGTTCATATTTCTCCCAGTTGAAAGCTGCCTCAAAAGCGCAAGGTGAAAAGAAAGCTGGTCACATTTTCCCCCATAATTACAGTTCCACGTGAAGAAACTGTTTGCTATTGCAACGTCCAAAAGAAATAATAAAAGAGTTGTCTTCTTCCAAAAGCATGTCTTTTTCTCCGCTGGTCGAACCGGTCCACAGCTGCCATTACAGTTTTCGTACTCTGCCATGGATACAGGACGGGATATAGTGGAGATTGCACCATCCCTAAATTTTTTCTTGTGACGAATCTTGTACCTTTCGGGTGATGAGAAGTTGACAAAACTGTAACTGGCTTATTAACTTACCATTTTATTGCAGATACACGCCCTTTATGATGTGCGCTTAAGGCAGTTGGGAAACGTTTCCAGCAAGGAGCACGAGGAGGCGATGCAGACTGCGCAACACACGGAAGCAAGAGATAAGAACTGATTTCATAGGTGGCTACTGCAAAGCACCACTATGTATTCAGCCATGCTTTGAAAGATATCATAAAAATGTTAAACCTTGAATAAATTAATTTGTTTGATGTAATACGGTATTTACAGCTCCTAATCCTTAGTAACAAAGTTATTTTAAGTGGAACGGGTATGTCTCGCTGAGGTCAAATAGGAATAAATTTAGAGAACCTCCTATTCCTCCTCGAGTCTAAAGAGACTGATTACAAAACTACCAGCATTGCTCTCGAAGACTGTATGGTTGTTGTTGTTGTGGTCTTCAGTCCTGAGACTGGTTTGATTCAGCTCCCCATGCTGCTCTATCCTGTGCAAGCTTCTTCATCTCCCAGTACCTACTGCAACTTACATCCTTCTGAATCTGCTTAGTGTATTCATCTCTTGGTCTCCCTCTACGATTTTTACCCTCCACGCTGCCCTCCAGTACTAAATTGGTGATTCCTTGATGCTTCAGAACATGTCCTACCAACCGATCCCTTCTTCTGGTCAAGTAGTGGCACAAACTCCTCTTCTCCCCAATTCTTTTCAATACCTCCTGATTAGTTATGTGATCTACCCATCTAATCTTCAGCATTCTTCTGTAACACCACATTTCGAAAGCTTCTATTCTCTTCTTGTCTAAACTATTTATCGTCCATGTTTCACTTCGATTCATGACTACACTCCATACAAATA
The DNA here is from genome assembly GCF_023898315.1 of Schistocerca nitens. Lineage (NCBI taxonomy): Eukaryota > Metazoa > Arthropoda > Insecta > Orthoptera > Acrididae > Schistocerca > Schistocerca nitens. The sequence goes on along the minus strand of NC_064615.1, from coordinate 200,385,636 downwards.
CTTTCAGAAACGACTTCCTGACACTTAAATCTATACTCGATGTTAACAAATTTCTCTTCTTCCGAAACGCTTTCCTTGCCATTGCCAGTCTACATTTTATATCCTCTCTACTTCGACCATCATCAGTTATTTTGCTCCCCAAATAGCAAAACTCCTTTACTACTTTAAGTGTCTGTATGGTCTGCACAGACTATTTTTTCTTTAATCAAATTTTTATGTTGTTCCAAATGGCAACAACTTCCAAAAATTTCACTCTAATTAAGACCGGAGAAGCCTGGTCTTTTCCGAATATACTTCTGATCAAAAAGTGAGTCTGGTAGGTGGAGTCCAAGGTTTATGTTAATCATGCCTTTTGTGTTCTTGTGGGTATATTTCCATAGAACCTTTCATCCCCTAACACATATTTGTTTATGTCTAACCGAGAAGTGAAGTAGCAGTTTTCATAGATTAAGTTTTAAATTTTTTTTAGTACAGTGAAATACTTTCTTAAAAATTTTACTCGCCCATTTCACCCCATTAGAGGTTGAGTTTCCAAATACAGTGAAACATGAAACTTCCTGGCAGATTAAAACCGTGTGCTGGACCGAGACTCGAACTCGGGACCTTTGCCATTCGCGGCCAATTTCTCTACCATCTGAGCTACCCAAGCACGACTCACGCCCCGTCGTCACAGCTTTACTTCAGCTAGTACCTCGTCTCCTAACTTCCAAACTTTACAGAAGCTCTCCTGCGAATCTTGCAGAACTAGCACTCCTGAAAGAAAGGATATTGCGGAGACATGGTTTAGTCACAGCCTGGGGGATGTTTCCAGAATGAGATTTTCACTCTGCAGCGGAGTGTGCTCTGATATGAAACTTCCTGGCAGATTTCTACAGTGAAACATGTTTTTTTTTTTTTATTTCTAGTAGAGAAGCCAAATGCAAATTTGCACAAAGAGTTGACATCACAGCAGCTGAGAAGAGTGCTCTGCCTACCATCTTCGAAGGATGCCATGGGTCTGATGATGGTCATGTGATATGACTGAAACCGGTCACCTATGTGACCTGCCCGTCCTCACAGCTTTACTTCAGCTAGTACCTCGTCTCCTAACTTCCAAACTTTACAGAAGCTCTCCTGCGAATCTTGCAGAACTAGCACTCCTGAAAGAAAGGACATTGCGGAGACATGGTTTAGTCACAGCCTGGGGGATGTTTCCAGAATGAGATTTTCACTCTGCAGCGGAGTGTGCTCTGATATGAAACTTCCTGGCAGATTTCTACAGTGAAACATGTTTTTTTTTTTTATTTCTAGTAGAGAAGCCAAATGCAAATTTGCACAAAGAGTTGACATCACAGCAGCTGAGAAGAGTGCTCTGCCTACCATCTTCGAAGGATGCCATGGGTCTGATGATGGTCATGTGATATGACTGAAACCGGTCACCTATGTTCTTGTAACATACGTGGTGTGATCAAGACTGAATTTTGAAAACAAAAAATCTAAAAAATATTGATCACTGTTCCAAAAATGTTTATTGAAATTGTTCAAATTTGCACAGCATTATCTTTGAAAATGCTTTGCTAATGAAATTATTTCAAAAATCTTTTCATCCCCTATTCCACTACCTTAGGGGGCTGAATTTCCAAAAACACTGAAACTCGTCTTTTTTATTTCTAACCAAGAAGTCAAATACCAATTTTCATAGATACACGCTTTAATGATTCTTTAATAATGACTTATTTTAAAAATCTTTCACCCACCGTTTTACCCCCTTAGTGGCTGAATTGCAAAAATGCTGAAATATGTATTTTTGTTATTTCTGTCTGAGAAACCGTATACCACTTTTCGTAGTTAGAGCTTCAAAATTGTCTACACAGTGACATATTTTCAAAAAGTCCTTCATCTCCTATTTCACCACCTTAGGAGAGGAATTTCGAATAACCCATTCTTAATGGATGTCTACAGTGTAAGATCAATACCCTCTCCAAATATCAAGATTCTGTCCTTGGCGGTTTGGGCTGGGCGACGATGGGTCAGCCAGTCAGGAAATTGTCTTTTATATATATATATATATAAACAGCAGTCGAAATTTAGGTACATGGACCGACTCAGCAGCCGTTCTAAAAGCGAGAAATTAATTTTTACAGTAATATGCCAAATTTTGATTAATTCGATTACACAAAGGTTAATCCGCATCTCTCTTCTCCAGCACGACTTCTGGAAAAGCACCAGAGAAAAGAAAAAAAAATATAGTAACATTACTTCGAGTTTCATGGGCTGGCGGAAGAGGCGCATGTGGGAGTAGCTACAGGAAAAAGGAATGTAGAATGATGGTGGCGGGGGGGGGGGGGGAATAGAAGGGGGAATAGATTATCGGGCGGGCAGCTGTGCAGCACTGGCCGACCACGCCGCCAACGCAGACGTGCGCACGTATGCGTGAGTTCGCTGCGCTAATGGTGAGCGACAGGGGCGTTGTGCAACGTGATTACGCGTTCTCTGTGTTCCCGCCTCCCACACGCGTCCGCCTGTCACGTCGCGTTTTACTGCACCGGACGCAAATGTCAGTGTCCACTACCTGTGATACTCGTCAGCGGACAAAGGGTCGATCCACGATATTCCGCTGACAAATAAAAAAATTGCTTCCCTCTGAGCTGGAGTGACTTACCAGCATATTTCCAATAAAAAACCAACTACCGACGGCAGGTTACAGGAATACCTTACAGACAGTAAATACTAAAGTCTTATTATAAACAATCCTGTCGGAGAAAGATCCGCAACTGAGCATTATACCAGAGGTTGAAAATACCGCTTCAGTTGTAAGGTTCTTTTATTTAGAACACGACCGGTTTCTGGTTCTCATACGCCCACCTTGAGGTGTCGTACTGAGAATAGCAAGAGACAGCAGATCATTTCGATACAGAGCAGTACACATGAAAAACAAAGCTCAAAACACTCCATAAAAAAATTAAAACATTTAAAAACCACATTCGGGCCAGGTACTGTAAAACCTAAGTCGAAGCCAAAGTGACACCAGGCAGTACTAAAGACGACTGTCTGGATAAAGAAATATGCCAAGAATACCAGGACACTTACACCTGGTGGTGGGACTCTGAGCGCCGCGGTGGACGAGTATAAGACGCGGTGTGCTACCAGTAAGCTCAGAGTATGGCGTAGCGGACGCGAAGGAGGAAGCAAACTGGTAAATCAGAGTGGCAAAAATACTGCCATCCGTTGACGGGAAGAAGAAAGCGGGGCCACTAGCCGTTCACTAGCCGTGTACATATTGGTCACCACAGGTGACAGGAGTAGGAGCACCCATAGGCATGCCAGCTGCCAGTTCAGAGTAATGTCTTTATATCTGTTCAGAGTAATGTCCGTGTATATATACAGGGTGTTACAAAAAGGTACGGCCAAACTTTCAGGAAACATTCCTCACACACAAATATAGAAAACATGTTATGTGGACATGTGTCCGGAAACGCTTAATTTCCATGCTAGAGCTCATTTTAGTTTCGTTAGTATGTACTGTACTTCCTCGATTCACCGCCAGTTGGCCCAATTGAAGGAAGGTAATGTTGACTTCGGTGCTTGTGTTGACATGCGACTCATTGCTCTACAGTACTAGCATCAAGCACATCAGTACGTAGCATCAGCAGGTTAGTGTTCATCACGAACGTGGTTTTGCAGTCAGTGCAATGTTTACAAATGCGGAGTTGGCAGATGCCCATTTGATGTATGGATTAGCACGGGGCAATAGCCGTGGCGCGGTACGTTTGTATAGAGACATATTTCCAGAACGAAGGTGTCCCGACAGGAAGACGTTCGAAGCAATTGATCGGCGTCTTAGGGAGCACGGAACATTCCAGCCTATGACTCGCGACTGGGGAAGACCTAGAACGACGAGGACACCTGAAATGGACGAGGCAATTCTTCGTGCAGTTAACGATAACCCTAATGTCAGCGTCAGAGAAGTTGCTGCTGTACAAGGTAACGTTGACCACGTCGCTGTATGGAGAGTGCTACGGGAGAACCAGCTGTTTCCGTACCATGTACAGCATGTGCAGGCACTATCAGCAGCTGATTGGCCTCCACGGGTACACTTCTGCGAATGGTTCATCCAACAATGTGTCAATCCTCATTTCAGTGCAAATGTTCTCTCTACGGATGAGGCTTCATTCCAACGTGATCAAATTGTAAATTTTCACAATCAACATGTGTGGGCTGACGAGAATCCGCACGCAGTTGTGCAATCACGTCATCAACACAGATTTTCTGTGAATGTTTGGGCAGGCATTGTTGGTGATGTCTTGATTGAGCCCCATGTTCTTCCACCTACGCTCGATGGAACACGTTATCATGATTTCATACGGAATACTCTACCTGTGCTGCTAGAACATGTGCCTTTACAAGTACGACGCAACATGTGGTTCATGCACGATGGAGCTCCTGCACATTTCAGTCGAAGTGTTCGTACGCTTCTCAACAACAGATTCGGTGACCGATGGATTGGTAGACGCGGACCAATTCCATGGCCTCCACGCTCTCCTGACCTCAACCCTCTTGACTTTTATTTATGGGGGCATTTGAAAGCTCTTGTCTACGCAACCCCGGTACCAAATGTAGAGACTCTTCGTGCTCGTATTGTGGACAGCTGTGATACAATACGCCATTCTCCAGGGCTGCATCAGCGCATCAGGGATTCCACGCGACGGAGGGTGGATGCATGTATCCTCACTAACGGAGGACATTTTGAACATTTCCTGTAACAAAGTGTTTGAAGTCACGCTGGTACGTTCTGTTGCTGTGTGTTTCCATTCCATTATTAATGTGATTTGAAGAGAAGTAATAAAAAAAATGGTTCAAATGGCTCTGAGCACTATGGGACTTAACATCTGTGGCCATCAGTCCCCTAGAACTTAGAACTACTTAAACCTAACTAACCTAAGGACATCACACACATCCATGCCTGAGGCAGGATTCGAACCTGCGACCGTAGCAGTCGCGCGGTTCCGGACTGAGCGCCTAGAACCGCTAGACCACCGCGGCCGGCGAAGAAAAGTAATAAAATGACCTCTAACATGGAAAATAACCGTTTCCGGACACATGTCCGCATAACATACACTCCTGGAAATGGAAAAAAGAACACATTGACACCGGTGTGTCAGACCCACCATACTTGCTCCGGACACTGCGAGAGGACTGTACAAGCAATGATCACACGCACGGCACAGCGGACACACCAGGAACCGCGGTGTTGGCCGTCGAATGGCGCTAGCTGCGCAGCATTTGTGCACCGCCGCCGTCAGTGTCAGCCAGTTTGCCGTGGCATACGGAGCTCCATCGCAGTCTTTAACACTGGTAGCATGTCGCGACAGCGTGGACGTGAACCGTATGTGCAGTTGACGGACTTTGAGCGGGGGCGTATAGTGGGCATGCGGGAGGCCGGGTGGACGTACCGCCGAATTGCTCAACACGTGGGGCGTGAGGTCTCCACAGTACATCGATGTTGTCGCCAGTGGTCGGCGGAAGGTGCACGTGCCCGTCGACCTGGGACCGGACCGCAGCGACGCACGGATGCACGCCAAGACCGTAGGATCCTACGCAGTGCCGTAGGGGACCGCACCGCCACTTCCCAGCAAATTAGGGACGCTGTTGCTCCTGGGGTATCGGCGAGGACCATTCGCAACCGTCTCCATGAAGCTGGCCTACGGTCCCGCACACCGTTAGGCCGTCTTCCGCTCACGCCCCAACATCGTGCAGCCCGCCTCCAGTGGTGTCGCGACAGGCGTGAATGGAGGGACGAATGGAGACGTGTCGTCTTCAGCGATGAGAGTCGCTTCTGCCTTGGTGCCAATGATGGTCATATGCGTGTTTGGCGCCGTGCAGGTGAGCGCCACAATCAGGACTGCATACGACCGAGGCACACAGGGCCAACACCCGGCATCATGGTGTGGGGAGCGATCTCCTACACTGGCCGTACACCACTGGTGATCGTCGAGGGGACACTGAATAGTGCACGGTACATCCAAACCGTCATCGAACCCATCGTTGTACCATTCCTAGACCGGCAAGGGAACTTGCCGTTCCAACAGGACAATGCACGTCCGCATGTATCCCGTGCCACCCAACGTGCTCTAGAAGGTGTAAGTCAACTACCCTGGCCAGCAAGATCTCCGGATCTGTCCCCCATTGAGCATGTTTGGGACTGGATGAAGCGTCGTCTCACGCGGTCTGCACGTCCAGCACGAACGCTGGTCCAACTGAGGCGCCAGGTGGAAATGGCATGGCAAGCCGTTCCACAGGACTACATCCAGCATCTCTACGATCGTCTCCATGGGAGAATAGCAGCCTGCATTGCTGCGAAAGGTGTATATACACTGTACTAGTGCCGACATTGTGCATGCTCTGTTGCCTGTGTCTATGTGCCTGTGGTTCTGTCAGTGTGATCATGTGATGTATCTGACCCCAGGAATGTGTCAATAAAGTTTCCCCTTCCTGGGACAATGAATTCACGGTGTTCTTATTTCAATTTCCAGGAGTGTATTTTCTTTCTTTGTGTGTGAGGAATGTTTCCTGAAAGTTTGGCTGTACCTTTTTGTAACACTCTGTTTACAGATATCTGTTCAGAATGATGTCCGTATATATACGGACATTATTTATTTATTTATTTATTTATTTATGGACGTTACTCTGAAAAGACAGATGCATGCCTACGGGCACTCCTCTGTCACCTGTCGTGACCAATATGCAACATGTACATGGAAGACTTTCAAGATGCAGTTCTAGACTCAGCACCATTAAACCGACAGTTTTTTACTGATACGCTGACGATGTGTTCGTCATTTGGCCTCACTGGAAAGATGAGCTTTAAGTTTTCTTGCAACATCTGGATCTCCACAATTAAATTCAGTTCACCATGGAGTTGGAGCAAAACGGTGAGCTGACATTTTTTGGATGCACTGGTGCGGAGAAAGCCGGGCGGGCCGGCCGAAGTGGCCGTGCGGTTAAAGGCGCTGCAGTCTGGAACCGCGAGACCGCTACGGTCGCAGGTTCGAATCCTGCCTCGGGCATGGATGTTTGTGATGTCCTTAGGTTAGTTAGGTTTAACTAGTTCTAAGTTCTAGGGGACTAATGACCTCAGCAGTTGAGTCCCATAGTGCTCAGAGCCATTTTTGAACCCAAAGCCGGGCGGAACAGTGGGATATAGCGTCTATTGGAAATAACAACGGACCAGTACCTTCACACCTCCTGCTGTCAACTTCCGTCACAAAGGAAAGGAGTGCTAAACACGCTGGTCCAACGAGCTCGTGCGGTCTCTGACGCAGAAAGCAAAAAACTGGAGCCAGGCCACCTCACGGACGTGTTCCAGATAAACGGCTACAACTACCGCCAAATACGACGCGCCTCATGCGAAACACCATACCACAGTCAACACCCGATGAAAAAACGGGAAAAGGTGGCCTACATTCCATAAGCGGTCAACGGATCTGGAAAAATCGGTAGAATTTTACGACGACGAAATATGAAATGCGTGTACCGCCCGCAGGCGAAGACCAAATACGTTTTAAAGACAGTGAAATACGGACTGGGGCTCAGGAAATCTGGAGTGTATTACATAGCATGCAAGTGCTGAGATGCGTGTGTCGCAGAAACTATTCACACAATTGAAGAAAAGTGCACGGAACACAAACGGCACAACGACCTCCAGCAGCCCACAAAGTCATCATTGCTGAACATGCCTTAAAACCACAAAATGAAACACGAAGATTCTGCACGACACGTACCACTTTTGGGACTGTGTATACAAGGAGACTATCGAAATCCATCTACATGAAAGTCTCATGAACAGGGACAGTGGATAGTTAAGCGTGGGCTCCGGCACTGAAAATTCTCCAGACGCAGCAGAAACGTACCGCCGAGAACGGCGAGGGCCGAGCGCGGACTCAGGACACGAGCGCGATCTACCCCCATCACCATGGTCGGCTTATTGTGCGGTCCATAAACGGAGTCAGTGGAGGGGGAGACGACTGGTATACATACCGCGCCCAATGATCCAGGACGTCAGTGAGGAGGATGATGATGATGGGACGTTACGCCTTCGAAAATTCGTTCCACAATATTCAGTCAACCCTGCTGCAAGCCCGACATACTTTCAAGCAACTGGATCAGTATTATCCCAAGCACGAAGACATCGGTACACCAGAGTGTCACACGACACTCTGTTGTAAAATCTGTTGTCACCGACAGAGCGATATGGACGTCTCAGGTGGCTCGCGAGTAAGCTGGTGCCTCTCACCATCACACGCGCAATAGAAACGAAGCACGCTGAGGTGACAAAAGTCATGGGGTATCTCCTGATGTCGTGTCGCACTCCTTTTGCCCGGCGTATCTCACCAATTCGATGTGGCAAACCGTTGGAAATCCCCTGCAGAAATATTGGGCCATGTTGCCTCCATAGCCGTCCGTAACTGCGAATGCGTTCCCAGTGCATGATCTTGTGCACGAACTGACCTCTCGCTTATGTCCAATAAATGTACGATGAGATTCATGTCGGGAAATCTGGGTGGCCAAATCATTAGCTCGAACTGTCCAGAATGTTCTTCAAACCACTCGCCAACTACTGTGGTCCAGTGACACAGTGCATTGTCATCCATAAAAATTCCATCATTGTTTGGGAACATGAAGTCAATGAATGGCTGCAAATGGTCTCCAAGTAGCCGAACGTAACCATTTCCAGTTAATGATCGGTTAACTTGGACCAGATGATCCAGTCCATGTCATGTAAGCACAGCGCAAACCGGTATGGAGTCACCACCAAATTGCACATTGCCCTATTGACAAATTCGGTGTATGGCTCTGGGAAGTCTGGACCACACTCGGACCCTAGCATCTGCTCTCACCAACTGAGATCGGGACTCATCGGACCAGGCCACGGTTTCCCAGTCGGCTAGAGTCCAACAGACATGGTCAAGAGTGCAAGAGAGGCTCTATGGGCGATGTCTTGGTGTTAGCAAAGGCATTCACGTCGGTCGTCTGCTTCCATAGCCCATTAACACCAAACTCCGCCTCACTGTCCTAACGGACACGTTCGACGTACGTCCAACTTTGATTTCTACGGTTGTTCCTTGCAGTGTTGCTTGTATGTTGGTGCTGACAACTCTGTGCAAACTCCGCTGCTGCTGGTCGTTAAGTGAAGGTCGTCGGGCACTGTGCTGTCCGCGGTCAGAGGTAATGCCTGAAATTTGGTATTCTCGGCGCACTCTTCTCACCGCGGACCTCGAATTATTGAATTCTCTAACGATTTCCGAAAATGAAATGTCTCATGCGTCTGGATCCAGCCACCATTCCGCATTCAGAGTCAGTTAATTCCCGTCTGGAAGCCATAATCATTCCGAAACCTTTTCAGAAGAATCACCAGAATACAAACGATAGCTCCGCCAATGCATTGCCCTTCTATATCCTGTGTACGTGACAGTATCGCCATCTGTATGTGTGTATATCGCTATCTTATGGCTTTGGTCGCCTCAGTGTTTGTTTTTAAGACTTGATAAATTTAATTTGTGAAATAGTTATTACATTATTTTATCTGGATTATTAGTAATCTATCGAGAAGAATGAATGTAATATAAATTAAACAGACTCAAACTGCAAGGGATGAAATGACAAACTGCAATATTCGTGAAGAAATATTTTCAAACTTACCTTCATCTATCCATCCTGGCACACAGTTTTTTCCCATCGACGTCCTAATCTAGATTAACAATAAATCAAGAACGTCCCTTTTCTATGATGCTTAAGATACACTGATGTGCCAAAACATTTTGAGCTCCTGCTTAATTGTTTGTTAGTCCGTCTTCGGAACTAAATACATCGCTGATTCTACGTATCAGATTTCCAACAGTCTTGTTGGTAGTTTTGTGGCGTTAGATGTTTACGCATAGGTCATTTAATTCGCATAAATAATGGGCCACTGATTTTCGTATGCGGTGATGGGGCCAGATATCGACCCAGATGAGTTCCATAGGATTTATGTCATGCGAATATGGTCATCGAGACATCAACGTGAGTTCACTAGAATGCTCCTCAAACCACGGTAGCACGGTTCTGGCTCCGAGGCACGGACAACTTTACAGCTGATAGACGGAATGCCGTCGAGAAAGACATCAAGGATGCAGGGACGCAGGTGGTTCGAAGCTATCAGCGTGCCTTCTATTACTACCACAGGTCTCATGCTCCCACAGCATAATACTGCTCCCACCAGCCTGCATCCGTCACGCACTGCAACTTTCGAGCCGCCGTTCTCCTCGATGGCAGCGATTGTGGAGAAGGCCAACGACCTAGTGTAGTAAAAATGTGATTCACCCGAGGAGCTGGCATGTTTCCATTGATTGACGGTCGAATCATGATGGTCCCATGCCCGCTGCAATCGTAACTGACGATGTCGTTGGGTCAACATGTGAATTTTTTTTTCTTTATTGATTTTCAATTCCCCTGAAGGGGGCGGGCTGGCAGCAGCTTACTACGCTGCTCTACAGCCTACAGACTTTTTTTAAATAAAGGAAGAAGAAAGAAACAAGGTAAAACAGGCGATAAAATGGTGATTTAAAGTGTAAAATGGCGTAAAAATGCGGAAAGTTAAAACAGAAAGCAAAAGGGGTTGGCAATGTAGATAAAATACACAGGAATCAGACAAGTAACATAGTAGGCACACAATGAAAAAACACGGCGACAGTCTGGTTTCTGTTCGCAAGAGATAAAAGGCACACCCAGCGACAGTATGATGGCCGTTCGCAACAAGTCCCAAAAAACACAACACGGAACACTCACTGTAAAACACGCACTGTAGAACACTCACTGGAGAACACTGCACGAAAGTGGCAGCACGAAGATGACACTCCCGAGCCAAAGGCAGATGGGGGGGGGGGACCTGCAGGAGGGGGAAAAACAAGGAGGGAGGAGAGGAAAAAAAACGAAAAGGGGGGAACCAAGGAGGGAGAGGACTAATAAAGGGGGAGAAGGGCAGACGCGAGAGGGAATGAGAGGAGGGAAATGTAAAAGGACGCGGGGGAGAGAAGGGGGCAAAGAAAGGGGAGGTGGCGAAGAAAGAGGATGGAAGGGGGGGAGAGGGAGCCCGGGAAAAGGACAGAGGAAAAGAGGGGAAGTGAAGATCAGAGTTGATAGGAGGGATAAATGGAGGGAGAGAGGGCTTCATCCGGGAGGGGGAGTTGATGGAAGCCACCTTGGGAAAGGAGATGTAGGGTGTAGAGATGGAGGGTACGAGGGACACAACGGTGAAGACGTGGCAGGGGTGGGGATTGGAGAGGAGAGGAGCAACCAGGGGGTGAGGGGGTTCAAGACGGCAGGAGGTGTAGAGGATGCAGGTATGTTCGAGGAATAGGAGCAGATGGGGGAAAGCAATGAGATCATAGAGGATCCGCGTGGGGGACGGGAGGCGTATACGGAAGGCAAGGCGGAGTGCATGACGCTCAAGGATCTGGAGGGACTTATAGAATTTGGGGGGGGGGGGCAGATATCCAGGCAGGACTGGCATAACAGAGGATGGGACGGATTAAGGATTTGTAGGTGTGGAGGATGGTAGAGGGGTGCAACCCCCATGTTCGGCCGGAGAGGAGTTTGAGGAGTCGGAGGCGGTTGTGGGCTTTGGATTGGATGGAGCGGAGATGAGGGATCCAGGTGAGGTGACGGTCAATGGTGAGGCCAAGGTAGGTGAGGGTGGGGGTGAGGCGGACAGGACGGGCGCAGACAGTAAGGGAGAAATCCAGGAGCCGGAAGGAGCGAGTGGTACGACCTACGATGATTGCCTGGGTCTTCGAAGGGTTGAGTTTCAGGAGCCACTGGTTACACCATAACATGTGAACACATGGGGGTGGTCTAATACGGAGCTCGATGTTCAACAACGTACGAGAACGGTGTGCTGCGAAGCACCTGTGCATGCACCAACATACCAGCAGCGTACTCTTTCGGCAGAGATGCCACAGACCATCACGTGTCACACTTTAGCGAGCAGACAAGCCTCCGAACCCCAAGTTCTGTGAAGAGTCGTGGACGTCCAACGATTTAGCGCCTAGTGGTAGATTCACAGTTCTACCTCTTCTTGTAGATGCCCACGACAGTAGCATGTGAAAATTCGACCAACTTCTCCGTTTTCGAGACACTCGTTCACAAGCTCTGCTTAATAATAATCTGCGCTTTATCAGAGACGCCTATCTCAGTAGATTTCCCCATTTGCAGCCCATATCTACGCTAGGATGAACCCACGGTGGGCAGCGGCCATAAAGGTTTGGATTATCAGTGTTTGCTTCCTTTTTTAACACTCAGCACTTAGTAACCATTGTGAAAATATAACCACTATAAACCTGGAGATGCGTCTATACTGACGTGAAACCAGTAGCTGCGAATAAAGCACATTCACATAGCTACGCGTCTTTTAGAAACACATCATTCTTTATATATACTAAGATGGTATCTGTTCTTTCGCATATGCCCGAAAGAACAGATACCATCGGTGACCATGCAGCTCTTGCCGGCCGCGGTGGTCTAGCGGTTCTAGGCGCGCAGTCCGGAACCGCGCGACTGCTACGGTCGCAGGTTCGAATCCTGCCTCGGGCATGGACGTGTGTGATGTCCTTAGGTTAGTTAGGTTTAAGTAGTTCTAAGTTCTAGGTGACTGATGACCTCAGAAGTTAAGTACCATAGTGCTCAGAGCCATTTGAACCATGCAGCTCGTTAGAATGAAATTACAATGAAATGAACACCGTTAGCTGCTTACAGGCGTTGACATACGTCAACGAGGACAGATGAAAGTGTGTGCCCGGACCGGGACTCGAACCCGGGATGTCCTGCTTACATGGCAGACGCTCTATCCATCTGAGCCACCGAGGACACAGAGGATAGCGCGACTGCAGGGATTTATCTCAGGCACGCCTCCCGCGAAACCCACATTCTCAACGTATTGTCCCGCACTACATTCGTAGTGCCCCCGCCCATGATACTCATTACTCGCGGTGCGTTGCCGATTCCCGTAAGAGTTCGGGCCCTGTTTGTGCATTCGCACAGAAGATGAAGATGGTCAAGCGGCCGGTGAGCCTTAACTATATATATATACTAAGATGGTATCAGTTCTTTCATTCTAACGAGCTGCTGGGTCACCGATGGTATCTGTTCTTTCGGACATGTCCGAAAGAACAGATACCATCTTAATATATATATATATATAGTTACGGCTCACCGGCCACTTGACCATCTTCATCTTCTGTGCGAATGCACAAACAGTCCCCGAACTCTTACGGGAATCGGCAACGCGCCGCGAGTAATGAGTATAATGGGCGGGGGCACTACGAATGTACTGCGGGACAATACGTTGAGAATGTGGGTTTCGCGGGAGGCGTGACAGAGATGAATGCCTGCAGTCGCGCTATGCTCTGTGTCCTCGGTGGCTCAGATGGATGCCGGCACGGTAGCTCAGCGTGTTCGGTCAGAGCCCTCCGTAATAAAAAAACTGAGTTAATCGATCAACAACGAACCTAAACGGCTGTCTTACGACGTCCGCCCCGAGCAGATGCAACGAACAAAAGCGAACAAAATGAGATTAAAAAAAAAAAGTGGTCAGCGCGACAGAATGTCAATCCTAATGGGTCGGATAGATGGATAGAGCGTCTGCCATGTAAGCTGGAAATCCCGGGTTCGAGTCCCGGTCGAGGCACATGTTTTCATCTGTCCCCGTTGACGTATGTCAACGACTGTAAGCAGCTAACGGTGTTCATTTCATTGTAAACACATCATTCTTGACTTTTTAACTGTCATAAATTTATGATAATTTGAATGATTATTGAATGTTGAGAGTTGTTACTGTTATTCACAATGTCTCTGAGTTGTGGTTGCCCCCCCCCCCCCCCCCGAAAGTTGTTTGTTGCCTTTTTCAGTTGGTTTCTATGACATTTCTGGAGCACCCTATTCTTATAATGATAATTTTGCGTACAGTATTACGATCTGCACATTCTGACACTTAACTCGATTTTCCAACAAATGAATAATTTTATCTAATATAATCAGGTCCTCTTCAAAAAACCTCTTTATTTAAGAGTTTGGTGTTTGTGATTCTGCTCGTTCTGGCTCTGAAGCAGATGGAATTAGTTTCTCCTGCGTGTTGAATTTTATTTGTTTGGACGTCCTATTATCACCGACGTGTTATCTCTTCAGAGACAGCTGTGATGGCGTTGATGAACTGGTTTTACTCCAAGTGCCGCGACAAAATTTCTGGTCGTACTCTATCCGAAGTGTTTCTGAAAAACGTCTGACTGTTATTTACTAGCCATTTCACGCTACTAAAGAAAATGTGTATCTTCACTAGGTTGAAAGATAACCGTAACTAAACACACTCTTAATGCGATGTTCCACATCTCGCAGGGTCTTTATGAAACCTAGACAATGACAAACGCCCTGTGTTCTTTTTGTGTTGCTGCAATTTCTTGCGTTACATACGTTCCCTTTAATTTTATTTACAAATCCGTGTAAACGATACTAAACACTTATCGCATTCAACAGGCTAGCTTACTATACGTTTGGTTTTCTGCTGTCGCAGTGTGTAACAAAAATGAACACAAGTGTTGCAACTGGATGTGTTAGACTGTGATTACGCTATTAGAACATCTGAAAATGTGCGGATTTCCATGTAACAATATCTCCCGTCCTTTGATAATTGATATGTCTCGTGAAAGTCTCAAGCGAATAAAAATTTTGAACATAGCTCCTAAGGTTCAGTGACCGTGTCAGAATTATTATAGAACAAATAAGCCCTCGGTCACAAATATTAAGTCAAAAATTGACCAGGTTTCGACGCTACTATGAGCGTCGTCTTCAGAATTAAACTAACTGTTATACGAGCACTAACGTCTTGTTTGGATTTTTGTAGCACTGACACAATATTTAAAACCTGAAAAGGCATTGTATTTACGAGTATCAGCAACAACCAAAGAGATCGTCTTCTTTCAGCTGTTGAAAAAAGGAACGCTAAGTTACATTTACACGGGAAATGATCTTTAAAATTACTAACCTCTGTTTAATAGTTGACCTAAATTTGAACAAAAAAAATGGCTCTGAGCACTATGGGACTCAACTGTTGTGGTCATAAGTCCCCTAGAACTTAGAACTACTTAAACCTAACTAACCTATGGACATCACACACATCCATGCCCGAGGCAGGATTCGAACCTGCGACCGTAGCAGTCGCACGGTTCCGGACTGCGCGCCTAGAACCGCGAGACCACTAAATTTGAACAATTAACAGTATCCTGCATAAAGAAGTTAATATGTGAAACTGTGTTGACTCTGGGAAATTGCGACATGTTTGACATGGGATGAACGTAGAGGCAGAGTCAGCCGGCTAGCATATTCATGGTCAGAGGTACTTTATGGTAGCTACGTATTTTTAAGTGTAGCACAATGTTGACCTCCATGCTGCAGCTCTGCACGGACTGATACGTAAGTAGTGTCAAAAGCACCAACGTATCATGAAGATTACTGAAACTAATGGCCGTTCTTTTATTTATGACACTTAAATCGATTATGTAAATTGCTCCGAAACTACTGCTATGAACGTGGAAATACTGACTACACACTTTCCACTTCTGCGCGATCATTAAAACGAAGCTATGCGTATTGTTCTCCCTCATTTTCTTCGACAAAAAAGGAGAATGTAGCGCCAGCACTCAATTCGGCACTCACTTACGAATTCCAAACGAAAATTCTAGGTGAGGCTTTCCATTGATCGGCAGCGAGTAAGAAAAAGGAATGACGTTATTGTAGCAAGCAACCCGACTCTGGACAATGGGTTTATCCTTGTTTGGAACTGAATCGTACGAAGGATGAATTATTGAGACGTTGCGGCGGCGCGGTTCTTTCCGTCCCTTTACGACGAACCTGCACCTACCTGTGAACACTGTCTCAGCAGATCACTAATCTACGTTTCGGGAGAAACACGAAATGAAAGGTAGGAAATTTTGTCTTCAATTAATATATTCTGAAACTTATGTGAACAAGTATCAGTGCCAAGCCCGTGCTAGTCTTAACACAGTCACTCACAATCCCTTTCACTCACGTTAGCAAGTTTATGGTGTTGCATTTCCCGAAAACGTAATAGCTACAAAAATACTGATTGATTTAGATCGATAAAGCTCGTCAAATATTAAGTCTGTCGGTACCAAATGCAGTCACAGTTTTTAACCACCGACATACTCAATACGCCACGCGGAATATATGTCTTTTCTCGTCACAAAATTCACTTAAAAATTCCGAAATTTGTACACACACATCTGAATAATTGTGCCGTCACTTTCGAACACTTTTGATGTTTGAAACACTGCTAGATCCGGCAACTTATCATTTTCATCGGAACTACTACTGCACACGTCCGATCTCTTTCATGGCTAGGTTCCCACTCTCATCTAGAATACTCTAAGTCTTCTCTACCAGCAGAGAAAAGCGCGCGAAGAATATTGCTTTACCATTGGTCAGTTTACTCAACAGCCAATAGCAAAACAACATTCTGCCGCGTCAGTCCGCGCTTTTCATCCATAACCAATCGGAAAATAGTAAACCTCACGACTGCACTTTTTACCGACGTAATTATCTAATATGCTGAAGTTTTGCTTATGCATAAAGTTATTTACTATTGTTATTTGTACCTGAATTAACTTTCCCTTTACCATAAACTTACTTTACAAATCTAGCCTACAAAAATCCCCTTTGTCCATATCCATACTTCTTCGAAATGTTCCCACATTAAATCCTACTACAGAACTCATTAAACAGTTACCTTCATATTAACCTTAAACCACACTCACGCATCATTCATACTGCTAAAACACATTTATAACATTTTACATATACAAAAAGACATAATAACACTTTATGAAAATACTAGAATAGTTTATGAAAAACATTCTATTACTTTAGTGCACTCTAGTGGGCACAATCGAAACTAAATCACAGTCCCCTATCCAATACTGTCCTCTATCGGCTGATACATAAACTACGTGCGCGTCCAGTCTCGCGTCACCATCTGTCACTATCCAGCTCTGAGACACATCTCCCACTTAACCCCGTCCAAGGCAGGATCGTTATACGGCGCTACGTCTCAAAGTGTAACATTTTATTTAAATCCATGTTGATCTCAATAAACGAATAAAAAGGCTAAGCAGCGGTGTGAATCAGCTAGAAAATGGATAGCTAATGATAAGGAAGGGAAGGGGAGGGTGAGCGGGAGGGGGGGGGGGGGGCGCGAAGTGAAAAAGTGTCCTGGGCATCTGCTACCCTGGCTACACCACTGTATGCAGAATTTATGCATGAATTTATCACCCGAGAGCTTAGAAGTTGGAATATCAAAATACTAAACACTTTGTTACAAGACGACATCACTGCACATGTGGCTGATCATTTCTGCAGAAGAAATGTTCAACATTGCTTATTAGATTGAAGTTTCTAAAATTCGTTTAGTTTTGTTAAGTGAGAACTCGTGTTAACTGGTCCAGACTGTACAGCACAGTCTCCTAATACCTATTAGTTGTTTCAGCTGTCAAGATAAATGTTTCCACTGCCTAATACCAATACACCACTATTTTTCAAAATTGAATGAATAGGACCAAAACGTAGTTGATCCGCGGTTGAATTACAATGACTGGAAGAAAGGTTAATTTAATAAAGCAGAATAATATTAAGTAGTGCCAGATGTAGCTGTCACAAGCCACGACAGCATTTCTGGTTATGGCGACGTCGATCAGACAGGGATTCCAGATAGCTGGTGTCCGAGATCAAAGTTCATCTACATTGGTTACAGACCAGCGTCATGGACGATGCCAATGATCGTAGTGCATCTGTACTATTGCAACAATTTTTGAGCAGCGTAGGAGGTAATTACGGCCTGAACTGATCAATCAGAACACTGGTAAAATAAGAAAATTAGCAACTTTGTTGTTGTGGCCATCAAGCGCAGCAAATTTATATATATATATATTCGTTTTATAAACTGAAACACCTTTTTTCTGCAGCAGTGTATATTTATTTATGTTGCAGACTCGTTTCGGCTTTTACATTAAAGTGGATTTAATGACCGTAGAACGCAGAGATCAGTACAACGCCTGCGAGAAGGACTGCCTACTGAGCTGGTGGTATCTACATACAAAAGACCTCAGAGATATTCAGGGCTGTAGATGAAATATCCTCTCTACAGAACAGTAACAACAAGACCATTGTGCAACATGATATCAAAGGTAGGAGCATTAGACACCAGATGTCATCTTCCACTCTTTTGTTGTTGTTATTGTTCTGGGTAGGCAACGTTTTGTGTGCTACTCTTCTTGTACCTGATTACTTCCGTCATTAAATCCACTCAACATGCCTTAGTGAAACGCGTCTGGAACATAAATTTAATTTAGACTGCTCGAGGAAAAAGGCATTTTAGTCCTAAGGAAAATACTAGTACCCAAAATCAGCAACGAATAACAATACAGGTTAAGAACCAATACAAAACTATTCCCGACTGTTGAAGAGGTAACAGATGCAATGAGAAGAAGGAGATTAAAATTCTATGAACAAATATTCAGGGCGAATAATGACAGCTGAACAATTCTTTATCTTACTAAACAATTAGAACTGCAAGCTCTCGTCACAGAGTGTAGTATGAAGAGATATCGGAAATCTCGGAGTCTACAAGGACACAATCATGAAACACTCTTAAAAGAAGGAATGGAAATGGTAGCCTTTCAGGATAGGAAAAAATTATTAACTTCAAAAAAGTGGACACCAGAAGTGAAGGAACAACACTCTCGAAGAGTGAAAGAAGTGTGCGCACAAAGAAAACTGCAGTTTAAAACAAAGAAGCTGAAACAATGTTGATTTATCGTACCCACTATAATGGTTATTCGAAATAAGGAAATGGAAAAAATAAGGAGATTAACCATTTTCTTACTTTGTACTATCGATTATGTGAAGTAAAGAAGGAAGATTAGAGTTTAACGTACCGTCGAGGTCGATGTCATTAGAACGTAGTACAAACTCGAATTGTTGCAAGCATGGAGAAGGAAATCGACCTTATTCTGGCATTTGCCTGAAGCGATTTAAGGAAATCATGGATGGCCGGATTGGGATCTGAACCGAATGCGAGTCCAGTGTGCTAACTACTGCTCCCCCTAACTCGAACGAAGATCTGCTGGCATTGGTTTATTTGCCAGACCTTAGTCAAAACACTTTAAAGTACAATTTCAAGGTATTTAAATTGTCCAATTTTACATGATTTTTAAAATTATTGAAAAATGTAATTGTTATTGACGATGTTAGTAGTTCTCAAGTGCCCCTATATTAGTTACAAAGCATTTGTTGTCTTTTAAAAGAAACGTTGACAGAAGCCTTTGTAATGAGAATGAAGCACTTCACTAATTTTGATGCGACATGCGAGAGAATAGTTTGGAGAAATAGAGTTAAGTCTTGCTGCGAACAGTTGGTTGGTGTTGGAATTGGTGAGTTGATAGACAAATGATTTTAATACGTGTAACTAGAATGAATATGCCAGAAAACGATTGGGTGGGAAAAGAGAACGAAACCTTGAGGTGAGAAGTCATACGGGGAACTACTAGGTCTAATGGGAAGGACGTATTTCACTGTCTAGAAGGGAAACGCTGATTTACACGGGGTGCCTGGAAGGGAACGCTGGTGAAATTACACGGGAAGGCGGTGTGAAGGATTTAGGATCGGTGAGATATATTGATACTGACTGAACAACAAGTCATAATGGTACCTAGGGGAAAAAATCTGCAGGGTTGTTGCAGACGAGGATGTGTACGATGTGCGGAGACGGGGAGACCGCGGGAGGGATTTGATTTGCTAAAGTGGAGATGAAACATAATATTCTTTTACTAACGCAACAAAATAAATTATTCAATCCGAGACTCCCGGTAGCTTACTTTAGGAGAATTGCAGCCAGGCCTTCTGGTGCGTATGCCACCCGAAGCCATGAATACAACCACGATACGAAAAAATTATCGGAGATTCTAGGAAAACAGGGTTTAGAGTGTCGACAGTGGGATCGGTATAGAACAAAACACTTATAGAGCAAGTCAGTAATACCCACTAACGATTCTTTAGAGAATCGAACTCCCATGTATAATACAGATCCGTTTTAACAAAATCTAATTTTTCACGTAGTCAGCGTCTATGAAGTTTGTCTTGAGCTGTATGTTGCACAATGATTTTATTTTGCATGTACATTCAGCGTATATGTGGATACTGTCTGCAGAATGTGTTGCGAAAAGAGTTAGTGGTAAAAATGTAATGTTTTAAAATATCGAGGCTGGCGCTGAAGCTTTACTGCATCAACAGCGGAAATGTAGCAAGTGATAGATGCACTTGCTCCTGTCAATCTGAAATATGGTATGAATGTAGTCTAGGTAGTTTTAGGGACTCAAGATATATAGCCAGTGTCTAACTTTAAGATTGAACCTCTTAATGAACAGACTACACTGAGGAGACAAAAGTCTCATTTTGTGCGGCGTAGTACAGAAACTCCACGTGACATGGACTTAAAAAGTCGGGGAACTTCCGTGCAGGAATATTGAGCCATGCTGCCTCTGTTGCCGTCCATAAATGCGTAAGTGTTTCCGATGCAGGATTTTTTGCACGAACTTACCACTCAACCATGTCCCTCAAATGTCGGACGATCTGGCTGGCCAAATCATTCGCTCGAATTGTCCAGAATGTTCTTTACACCAATGGCGAACAGTTGTAGTCCAGTGACTCGACGCATTGTCATCTATAAAAATTCCATCGTTGTTTGGGAACATGAAGCCCATGGTGAATGAGTTTCAGATTTGTGTGACTTATCGCGTAATTGAAATTTAGCTGATTTCTCTTAGTACTCATGTCATTCACCGAAACTCCTTCACCAAAGAAGACGAAGTAAATATTCCTGAATTCCAATGAAGAACAACTGCCAAGATGAGAAACATAGAAATAGATATCCTCGGTGTAACAAAGCAGCTTAAATCACTTAATAAAGGAAAGGCTCACAGAAAGATCCGTACCTAAAGGCTGGAAAATTGCTCAAGTCACACCAATACCCAAAAAGGGAAGTAGGAGTAATCCGCTGAATTGCAGGCCTATATCACTAACGTCGATTTGCAGTAGGGTTTTGGAACATTTACTGTATTCGAACATTATGAAGTACCTCGAAGAAAACGATTTATTGACGCATAGCCAGCACGGATTCAGAAAATATCGTTCTTGTGAAAGACAACTAGCTCTTTATACTCATGAAGTAATGAGTGCTATCGACAGGGGATGTCAAATTGATTCCATATTTTTAGTTTTCCAGAAGGCTTTCAAGACCGTTCCTCACAAGCGTCTTATAACCAAACTGCGTGCCTACGGAGTATCGCCTCATTTGTGCGATTGGTTTCGTGATTTCCTGTCAGAAAGGTCACAGTTGGTAGTAATAGTCATAGAGCAAAACAGAAGTAATATCCGGCGTTCAACAAGGAAGTGTTATAGGCCCGCTATTGTTCCTGATCTATATTAACGACATAGGAGACAATCTGAGTAGACGTCTTAGATCGTTTGCAGATGATGCTGTCATTTAAAGTCTTGCAAATTCATCAGATGATCAAAATGACTTGCAAAATGATTTAGGTAAGATATCTGAATGGTGCGAAAAGTGGCAATTGACCCTAAATAAAGAAAGTTGTGAAGTTATTCACATGAATACTAAAAGAAATCAGCTAAATTTCGATTACGCGATAAGTCACACAAATCTGAAGGCTGTAAATTCAGCTAAGTACTTAGGGATTACAATTACAAATAACTTAAATTGGAATGATTACATAGATAATATTGTGGGTAGAGCAAACCAACGACTGCGATTCATTGGCAGAACACTTAGAAGGAGCAACAGGTTGTAACGTGCGCGGGGGGCAGACAATACTCGTTAAAGCCTGTACTATGGTAAGTGAGCGGGGCTCACCTTATGAGAAAGGATTTTCGTATAGATATCGACCGCGTGTACCTGAATGGTGGCAAATCAGACTTACACCCACTCTGTAATAACAATGATACGTCAAGCAAGTTCGAAATGCAACTACACGTCAGGACGGACAAAAAGCAACACAGAAGATGCTACCAATTTGTTAATAATACGGTCGCCAGCCTAATTAAGCATTAACTGAGTTTCTTCCCTGTACAAGTTGGTGTATATTCATGCAAAACAACACGTAGTAACACTGCATAATATAGTAGAATTTTAGAACCAGAAAATCTATTGAACTGATAGTTTCACGTACTGTACTGATATGGAAAAACCATGAATACATAACACTACACTATAATGTATACTACAAAACTTTATAGTGTCTATTAATCTGATTAAAATCGGACATAGGTTACCCTAGAAATAGCACTTTCGAGCCACACACAAAATGTCAATTTTGATAAAGATAAAACACTGATAAATTTTGGTTTTTATATTGATTTTAACTTTTGCTGGTCAAACTAATTTAGAACACTTCAGAATTCAAATGAATATAAAGGGGGGGGGGGGCCTGAAACTGTTACGATCACTGTATTAAAAAAATTGATTACTGAATTTATCATGCGTTCAAGATTTCCAGTATATAAGTTGCTACTCTTTTGATCTTATTTACTGCTCATTTAAATACCTTTATATCTGTCTCGAAATAATTAAACTTCATTACTATATCAATATTAAAGTTATCTTTCAACTTCGTTAGACCTTCGTTATTCATTTACTGGTTCATTAGCAAAACAGTTCTTTAAACACCATTCTAACATAGTTAGGTCTGCAAGTAATTATTATTAACACAAAATTTAATTTTTCATTTCTGGACACTCGGATTGCACAACATTTGGAAAAGGCCTTGTCCAGGTTAGTTGTGAGGATAATTAAATGATGGGAAAGTTCTGGCAAAATTTAGGTTATTATTGAATAGTTCACTCTCTGGTCCATACGAATACAGTACTAAAAGTTTCAACCTGCTTGTATCGATGCGGCGGTTGGCGGGCGGCGAGATGGCGAGGCACAGAGCACACATACAATCACAGCTATGGCTCTTGACGTATCGGCACTTTAATTCTTCTTTGCGTCGCAATATTTTTCCATTTAGTGCCTATGGACTTTTGCCAGGCTGTGTGGGCGTTGGAACGGCATACCCGAGGCTCAGTGAAGCTACGTCTTCCAGGAGAGCCTCCTCGCTCCAGAAGGTATTGCTCAAACCAGTGCCAAACTCCAACTACTACTGAGCCCGTTGTGCCGTGCAGCGCCCGCGTGCATTTTCCCGCGCTCGCCTGCCATCCACCCTTTACCTCTTCCTTACAGACGGGGTATTCACCCGAGGTTTTGCATTGTACATATTCTAACACATTGCCTACGTATGGACCAGACGCACAGTTACAATTTTAAACATCTTACAACAGTTTCAACATTTGTTACATTTCAATTCTATTACAATATTGCTTGACATTTGACATAAACATTAATATTCACATTGAAACTTGTTTACAGTTTTCTTAACACAATGACATGAAACAAAAAAGAAATGAAATCAGAACATCAATTACACTAGTTTATCGAAAAATCTGATGGAAAAAAAATTACTTATATGTACAATAGTACAGCGTCGTTGTTGTTACAAGGTCTACCAGAGAGATTGCTTACACCACGCTTCTCCGCCCTATTGTGAAGTTCTGCTGTATGGTGTGGGATCCGCATCGGGTGGAAGTGACGGATGGCATCGAAAAAATACAAAGAAGGACAGCTCGTTTTGTATTATCGCGAAATAGGGGCGATAGAGTAGAGTCACAACATGATACGTGAATTGAAGTGGCAATCATTCAAACAAAGACTTTCTCGTTGCGACGGAATCTTCTCATGAAATTTTAATCACCAGTTTTCTCCCGCGATCGCGAAAACATTCTGTTGTCACCCACCTACATTGGGAGGAATGATCATGACGATAAAATAAGAGAAATCAGGGCTCACACAGAAAAATTTAAGAGCTCGTTTTTCCCGCGTGCTGTTCGAGAGTGGAACGGTGGAGAGACAGCTTGAAGGTGGTTCATTGAACCCACTGCCAGGCACTTTATTGTGAATAGCAGAGTAATCACGTAGATGTAGATGTAGAATGGCTGTAAATGGTCTCAAAGTATCCGAATGTAACCATTTCCACTCATTGGTCTGTTCAGTTGGAGCAGAGGACCCAGCCCGTTCCATGGTAACAGCACATACCATTAGGGATCTACCACCAGGCCTCACAGTGCCTTGTTGACGACTTGGGTTCATGGCTTCGTGGGGTTTGCGCCACACTCAAACCATACCATCAACTGCTGTCAGCTGAATTCGGGACTCTTCTGACCAGACCACGGTTTTCCAGTCATCTATGGTCAAACCCATATGTCGACGAACCCAGGTAAGGCGCTGCAGGTGATGTAGTGCTGTTAGCAAAGGCACTCGCGTCGGTCGTCTGCTACCATAGCACATTAACATAAAATTTCGCCGTACGTTCATAGTGCGTCTCACATTCATTTCTGCGGTTATTTCACGCAGTGTTGCTGGCCTGTTAGCACTGACAACTCTACGCAAAGGCCGCTGCTCTCGGTCGCTAAGTGGATGCCGTCGGCCAGTGCCTTATCCGTGGTGAGAGGTAATGCATGATATCTGATATTCTCGGCACACTCACTCTTGACACTGTTGATCTCGGAATATTGAGTTCCCAATTGATTTCCGAAATGGAATATCCCATGCGTCTAGCACCAAGTACCATTCCGTGTTCAAAGTCTGTTAACTCCTGTCGTGCGGCCACAACCACATTGGAAATATTTTGAAATGAATCACCAGAGTACAGATGACTTTGTGTACGCGATACTACAGCCCATCTCTATATGTCCATAACGCTGTCCCATGACTTCTGTGACCGCTGCGTATGACAGCATTTTAAATTTTTTACCTCGCTCGTTTATTTTATGAACTACAGAAAATCAAATTTTTGTTGCTCCTAGACGGCATTGGACAGGCAACCTGCTACTGGTGATCGATGACAGTTTCAGCAGTATAACATCTACATCTACACAGATGACAAAACGGTGGATATCGAAATAGACGACAGATGATAGAGAAAGAGTTAAAATCGCTCAAAAGAGGAAAGGCCGCTGGACCTGATGGGATACCAGTTCGATTTTACACAGAGTACGCGAAGGAACTTGCCCCCCTTCTTGCAGCGGCGTACCGTAGGGCTCTAGAGGAGCGTAGCGTTCCAGAGGATTGGAAAAGGGCACAGGTCATCCCCGTTTTCAAGAAGAGACGTAGAACAGATGTGCAGAACTATAGACCTATATCTCTAACGTCGATCAGTTGTAGAATTTTGGAACACGTATTATGTTCGAGTATAATGACTTTTCTGGAGACTAGAAATCTACGCGGCAGGAATCAGCATGGGTTTCGAAAACGACGATCGTGTGAAACCCAGCTCGCGTTATTCATCCACGAGACTCAGAGGGCCATAGACACGGGTTCACAGGTAGATGCTGTGTTTCTTGACTTCCGCAAGGCGTTCGATACAGTTCCCCACAGTCGTTTAATCAACAAAGTAAGAGCATATGGACTATCAGACCAATTGTGTGATTGGATTGAAGAGCTCCTAGATAACAGAACGCAGCATGTCATTCTCAATGGAGAGAAGTCTTCCGAAGTAAGAGTGATTTCAGGTGTGCCGCAGGGGAGTGTCGTAGGACCGTTGCTATTCACAATATACATAAATGACCTTGTGGATGACATCGGAAGTTCACTGAGGCTTTTTGCAGATGATGCTGTGGTGTATGAAGAGGTTGTAACAATGGAAAATTGTACTGAAATGCAGGAGCATCTGCAGCGAATTGACGCATGGTGCAGGGAATGGCAATTGGATCTCAATGTAGACAAGTGTAATGTGCTGCGAATACATAGAAACATAGATCCCTTATCATTTATCTACAAAACAGCAGGTCAGCAACTGGAAGCAGTTAATTCCATAAATTATCTGGGAGTAGGCATTAGGAGTGATTTAAAATGGAATGATCATATAAAGTTGATCGTCGGTAAAGCAGATGCCAGACTGAGATTCATTGGAAGAATCCTAAGGAAATGCAGTACGAAAACAAAGGAAGTAGGTTACAGTACGCTTGTTCGCCCACTGCTTGAATACTGCTCAGCAGTGTGGGATCCGTACCAGATAGGGTTGATAGAAGAGATAGAGAAGATCCAACGGAGAGCAGCTCGCTTCGTTACAGGATCATTTAGTAATCGCGAAAGCGTTACGGAGATGATAGATAAACTCCAATGGAAGACTTTGCAGGAGAGACGCTCAGTAGCTCGGTACAGGCTTTTGTTAAAGTTCCGAGAACATACCTTCACCGAAGACTCAAGCAGTATATTGCTCCCTCCTACGTATATCTCGCTGAGAGACCATGAGGATAAAATCAGAGAGATTAGAGCCCACACAGAAGCATACCGACAATCCTTCTTCCCACGAACAATACGAGACTGGAATAGAAGGGAAAGCCGATAGAGGTAATCAAGGTACCCTCCGCCACACAGCATCAGGTGGCTTGCGGAGTATGGATGTAGATGTAGGTGTACATCTACATCGATACTCTGCAAATCACACTTAAGTGGCTGGCAGAGTACAGGTGGGAGAGAAAAGCGGCCACGTCCTTTTCAAAAGCACCTTTCGGGCATTTATGTTAAATGAGTTAGGAAAACTACGGAAAAGTGTGTGGCTGAGTAGGGACTTGAACTTCGCTTCTACCTTATGCGAGGTAAGGTCAAAACCTTAACCTAGGTGCCACACTGCCGTGACCTTCTGTTTTTGCAGAACTTTACACACACGTCAAATCTCGGCCAAACCGCCCAGCACGGATTACTGCCACCGATAAAAATCCGCGTGATCAATATACATATGTAAGCCCATGTAAATCGCTGCGGATTGCGAAAGACGGGAATGCCTTTGTGTGATTAATTAACAGATAATTTAGAGCTTTATGCTGTCAAGCAGGGATTAGAGAGCAGAAGTTGAAATACGGTCTTTCCCTGTCACTGAATTTTGAGACGTGTTTATGTTGTGGTCAAGCTGCGGATCAGAACGGCGTGCGTTGCAACAAGGTCACACGTGTTCACATACAGAGTGACATTCCCGTTTCACTTAGCGTAGTTGATCAAAAACTGCGCATTATTTTCCTCGTTCTCTACGTGTAGGGCACTGCAGTCATGTTTCTCAATTACCTGTTATTCATTCTTCGAAAGGGTAGCACATTTTCCTTTCGTAATGAACTAGCTTATCACGATTCTATATATTACTAATTTTCTTCTAAGTGTACCCAACGATCATGATAATTTTAAAGAACGAGATCGTTTCCGTCAGACTTCAAAAAGAAAATTACGCTTGCTATCGCACGCTAGGACCATCGTGCAACAAGAGTGGCACTTTGTCACAAGAAAGTAGATTTTTGTGAGACCAGCAGACTTCTGCAGTGGTATGGGCAACAGGTACAGGTGGCAATGAAATGGCTGCTGTAAGTGGAAACTTACTCCAACGTTGGTGGTGGTGGTGGTGGCGGTGGAGATGTTTGCATGGGCGCACGACGGGAAGGTCTTTAGCACCCGCGCAAAAACAGATTGAGACGAGTGTCAGTAAAATACCCAGAACAGAAAGATAAAACAGAACGTATAACATAGGCAACATAAGCTGGAAAACTATGTGCGTACCCACACCGGAGCATGGGACGAAGCATTGCATCAGTGATAAAACGTGAAAGCACAGTGGTAGAAGAAGCTAAAACAATATAGTAGATGGATGTGGCTGTCTGACCGCAGGGAAAAGAGGGAGGAGCTAGCCACTCTGCAACACACTAAAACCTCCAGCGCAAAAGCTGAGGCCAGAGTCCAGTCACATCGCAAAACTTTAATATCCTAGACACACTTGTCTTACGAGGTGCATTCAAGTTCTAAGGCCTCCATTTTTTTCCCTAATTAACTACTCACCCGAAATCGATGAAACTGGCGTTACTTCTCGACGTAATCGCCCTGCAGACGTACACATTTTTCACAACGCTGACGCCATGATTCCATGGCAGCGGCGAAGGCTTCTTTAGGAGCCTGTTTTGACCACTGGAAAATCGCTGAGGCAATAGCAGCACGGCTGGTGAATGTGCGGCCACGGAGAGTGTCTTTCATTGTTGGAAAAAGCCAAAAGTCACTAGGAGCCAGGTCAGGTGAGTAGGGAGCATGATGAATCACTTCAAAGTTGTTATCACGAAGAAACTGTTGCGTAACGTTAGCTCGATGTGCGGGTGCGATGTCTTGGTGAAACAGCACACGCGCAGCCCTTCCCGGACGTTTTTGTTGCACTGCAGGAAGGAATTTGTTCTTCAAACATTTTCGTAGGATGCACCTGTTACCGTAGTGCCCTTTGGAACGCAATGGGTAAGGATTACGCCCTCGCTGTCCCAGAACATGGACACCATCATTTTTTCAGCACTGGCGGTTACCCGAAATTTTTTTCGTGTTGGTGAATCTGTGTGCTTCCATTGAGCTGACTGGCGCTTTGTTTCTGGATTGAAAAATGGCATCCACGTCTCATCCATTGTCACAACCGACAAGAAGAAAGTCCCATTCATGCTGTCGTTGCGCATCAACATTGCTTGGCAACATGCCACACGGGCAGCCATGTGGTCGTCCGGCAGCATTCGTGGCAGCCACCTGGATGACACTTTTCGCATTTTAAGGTCGCCATGCAGGATTGTGTGCACAGAACCCACAGAAATGCCAACTCTGGAGGCGATCTGTTCAACAGTCATTCAGCGATCCCCCAAAACAATTCTCACCACTTTCTCGATCATGTCGTCGGACCGGCTTGTTCGAGCCCGAGGTTGTTTCGGCTTGTTGTCACACGATGTTCTGCCTTCATTAAACTGTCGCACCCACGAACGCACTTTCGACACATCCTTAACTCCATCACCACATGTCTCCTTCAACTGTCGATGAATTTCAATTGGTTTCACACCACGCAAATTCAGAAAACGAATGATTGCACGCTGTTCAAGTAAGGAAAACGTTGCCATTTTAAGTATTTAAAACAGTTCTCATTCTCGCCGCTGGCGGTAAAATTCCATCTGCCTTACGGTGCTGCCGTCTCTGGGACGTATTGACAATGAACGCGGCCTCATTTTAAAACAATGCGCATGTTTCTATCTCTTTCCAGTCCAGAGAAAAAAATCGGAAGCCTTAGAACTTGAATGCACCTCGTACTATCAGCTAAAATAGAGGGCACATCTCCACCAGTTTTTGCTTCTGCACTTGCATCACGGTATGAAATTCAATCCGTTAAAATGTGACAGATAGAGATGGGCACAGCGCAGTCATCACAAAATGGGGGATCCTCCCGCCATAATAGAAAGCTATGTGTGAGAGGACAGTGCCCAATCCGAAGACGTGTGAGGGTCACTTCATCCCGCCTGAGCAACTGGCAGGAGCAACACCTTAGCCGAGTTGTTGACTTCACCAACCGCAGCATATTGGCCGTCACCGCCAGCCATTCTTCCTCCCACAACTGCATGCACTTCCTGTGGAGTGCAGAAACGACAGACTGCAAGGCAGTAGGACTTTGTGCCACATCCCGCTCTCTGCAGGCCTCCTTGGCAGCCCGATCGGCCTGTTCATTTCCCCATATTCCGACATGACCAGGCACCCAGCAGAATGACTCCTGCTTACCCCGCCGTTGGAGCAAGTACAGTTGGTAATACATTAGCTATACCAACTCTTCAGCTGGGCACAGATTCTGCAATGATTGTAAGGCACTAAGGGAATCGGAGCAGATGATAAACCGATTGCGCCGAATGCGATGCGTTTGCTCCAGTGCCTTCAGGATCGCGTGGAGCTCCGCTGAGAAAACGGTATATTCGTCAGGCAGTGCTGGTTACATGATCAGGGAACACTACAGAACAGCCATCAATGTAAACGACCGTAAAACCGTGATGCACATCTAAAATGTTAAAAACAGAGATTGGAAAGTAGAATCTGGCGTACTATCTTTGTTATAATTAGTCAAATCTAAAATAAGTCTGGGTCTCTGGAGGAGCCAAGGTGGAAATCTGCTCCAACCACGACGTAAAACATCAAGATCAGCCATATCCATCTCGAAAAGGAGGGAGAAGATGGTAGGACAGGCCTTAAGAGATTAGGAAATAACTTCCATGATAGTAGTGGGAGCTGTAGAGGGTAGAAACCACAGAGGACGACAGAGATTGGAGTAAATCCAACAAAAAAAGTTTCTTGGCGCATTATTGGAGATCAAGCCTCAACAGGGAGAAGGATGATGCGTCTGATTCAACTGCTTATGAGTGAAAACGCCAGTTATAAAGAGTGCCATTGTATGTATAGGTGATTCACAAGTAGAATTTTTATTCTTCGTAGACCTTCAACCATCAGGTTGATTAGCAGCAACTGGCCATGCATTTCTGTCCTCCTCTTGATAGTGATATAGGTGGTTCAGATGGTATCCTCCATGTTGTGGTTGATGAAATCTAGTCGCGGTCTGCCTCTTGTCTTCTTCCCTTCTACTGTCCTTTCAATGATACTTTGTGTGCCGTCCTACACCATCGGCTGCATACCGATCAGCGCAGCGCCGCACAACAGCATCATAAAGGTGGAAAGGCGCTGACCTGCGAGCCAAAGGAATGAACGGCAGCGCCACACTACCTCAAGGAAGATTCAGCTCCCCTTGTCAACGCTGACGTAACCAACAGCCCATCGCTGGTCTGGCCTATTTCGGTTGCAGGCATCGAGAGCATCGGTAGTGAGTGATAGGAAGACGATACTTATCCTACATTCTGCGAGTAGTAACAGAGCGTAAATGTAACTGCATGCAAGAGGTACAGGAAGCATATTAAGCCATGTCATGACAAGAAGTTAAGGTATGTTTTATTCAGTTTTAGAAATAAAGTAGTATATTAATCTCCAAGTGTTATGTACAGATCATTTTGGTTTCCTGCCACTGGCCATTGCAACTTCTCTCCTTCTTGTTTGTGTCGGTGCTGACTCCCACACTAGCTGACACAACACTTTGAAAGATACAATCATGTCTCAGCATATGGCTGATCGATGTGTGCCTTCTGTGATGGATAAGCTTCAAGAGACATGGCTTCGTTTCCTTCACTCTGTGGAGCATCTCTTTGTTTGATATCTTGTCTGTCCAGGAAATCTTTAGCACTGTGCAATAGAATCACACCTCGAAGGCTGTCTTAGTAAGGTATTTACTGTAGATGTTCGTCAGTGTAGCTGGATGTGAAAAGAAATGAATATGTTATTAAGTTATGTTTTTGGGGGACTGTTCCGTCTCGTATTATGAATTTTTCACGTATGTAATTACCCCCCTGTAAATGAAATGATAATCTAAAAACAAATCGAAATTCCTCTATGTAGGCTAGTCGTAGGGAACATTAGAAATTTATTATGTATTGCAAAACATATGTTTTGTAATCGTTGTAAGTCAGTTCAAAGTTCAGAAGAATAGGAAGTTATACCACCAGAAGATCACCTACGCTACATACATACTCCACAAGCCTCTGTTCATTGCAAGGGGAGCGATATTTTGTACTATTGTTTTAGATTTTTGGGCCTAATCCATTTGTATATTCAGGGAGGCAGAAATGACATTCACGCATCTGTAGGCATCGTAATCTCTCTTTTTCTCTTGACCCCTACGAAAGATATACTTTGCTAGCAGTGAGGGGGCTGGCTGACTGCATCCGAGCACAGCCTGCTTGGTCGCCATAACTCCCCAATGGCAACTATGAATGTCAACCCACACTTCCTCTTACTTCCCCCTCCACCCACCCTTCTAGGCCATTTGGATGAAGCATAAATGATGAGAAATTCAGAAATTGAGGATAGGGAGCTGTCCTATTGGCTGGGAGAGCTGGCCTAGCCTACATGGTTGCCAGATTTCCCATGTATATTTAGCACCTAAATTATGACCCAATTATGTTAATGGTTATAATTTGTGATCCAGTATGTACGCCAGTGTCGCAACATAGCAACCTCTGTATTTACACCAGCCTTATCTTTAAGGCTTTAATTTACAATGCAAGTTGGCAACCATGTGTATTTAGCTTAATCTTGGTTGTTATGTTATGTTAACTGGGGACCTAGAAACGACGGAGAGGCTCCGTCCCCGCCGCAGTCGCAGTGGTCCACAGCCTCACGACTACCGCAGTCCACTTCAGCTCTCAGCCGCCCCACACCGAACCCAGGGTTATTGTGCGGTTCGGCCCCCGGTGGACCCCCGAGAGAACGTCTCACACCAGACGAGTGTAACCCCAATGTTTGCGTGGTAGAGTATTGATGGTGTACGCGTACGTGGAGAACTTGTTTGCACAGCAATCGCCGACGTAATGTAGCTCAGGCGGAATAAGGGGAACCAGCCCGCATTCGCCGAGGCAGATGGAAAACCGCCTAAAAACCATCCACAGACTGGCCGGCTCACCGGACCTCGACACAAACCCGGCGGGCGGATTCGTGCCGGGGACCAGGCGCTCCTTCCCGCCCGGAAAGCCGTGCGTTAGACTGCACAGCCAACCGGGCGGGCTTTAATCTTCGTTAGTATAATATGTGATCAAAAAACGCATGACACAATCAAAACATAGCTGTATCTTTATCCCTATAATTTATGACCCAGTGCGGCCACCAGACATTTTTCTGAGGTATCCTTATCTTAAATATTATAATTTATGACACAATACGGCCAACACACTATGCCATAAATATAGCGCTGCTTAAGGTATGTCCGACATTATGGTATTGCTGGACATTTGTAAAAACGGCGAGCAATTTAAAAAAAGCCAATTTATGCAATAACGTTTATCCAGACATTTACATGTCAAAAATGACACTGGTGGTCACAGACACACTGTAAAAGTACATCAACAAACTAATTTGATAGTCCCTGTTCTAACTACTACCGCAGGTATTTTTTATGCAGTGATACTGTTATCACAAACACTTAGATAGTAAAGAAGCAATTACATCTTTATTTAAAACCAACAAGACGCATAATGGCCTCTGCCACATTGTTCACTCTGTCAGTGTGTGTGGGGGTGCGTGTCCAGTAGTGCCGCCGCCTGGCGTGTAGGCAACAAGCATTGTGTAGATGACTGCCGCTATCAATACCCTTCCCCCCACCACCCATTCCCCTATTAAAAGCAAAGCTATGCAACTGCCAGAGTGAGTGCACACCAAGAGCTACAGCTGGACCCCAGAACAAACAGACATTAAGCACCACCCCACCCAACTGCAGCAGGAGTAGATAAGCCTTTCTTCGTGATGATCGTCATAAGCAGTGTATGTAGGAAGTAGCTGTCAGTTTGAAACACAGCCATGTATATACATACTCTTAGCACAAACAAGAAAACAAGGAAACTAAGCAGCACAAAGAAATTATCGAATGGGAAAGAAATCAGTAGATGTGACATCCATGTATAGACAAAAACATGATTATAATACACTACTGGCCATTACAATTGCTACACCAAGAAGAAATGCACATGATAAACGGGTATTAATTGGACAAATATATTATATTAGAACTGACTTGTTGTTGTTGTTATTGTTGTGGTCATCAGTCCTGAGACAGGTTTGATGCAGCTCTCCATGCTACTCTATCCTGTGGAAGCTTCTTCATCTCCCAGTACCTACTGCAACCTACATCCTTCTGAATCTGCTTATTGTATTCGTCTCTTGGTATCCCTCTACGATTTTTACCCTCCACACTGCCCTACAATACTAAATTGGTGATCCCTTGATGCCTTAGAATATGCCCTACCAACCCATCCCTTCTTCTAGTCAAGTTGTGCCACAAATTTCTCTTCTCTACAATTCTATTCAATACCTCCTCATTAGTTATGTGATCTACCCATCTAATCTTCAGCATTCTTCTGTAACACCACATTTCGAAAGCTTCTATTCTCTTCTTGTCTAAACTATTTAACGTCCACGTTTCACTTCCATACAAGGCTACATTCCATACAAATGCTTTCAGAAACGACTTCCTGACACTTAAATCTATACTCGATGTTAACAAATTTCTCTTCTTCAGAAACGCTTTCCTTGCCATTGCCAGTCTACATTTTATATCCTCTCTACTGCGACCATCATCAGTTACTTTGCTCCCCAAATAGCAAAACTCCTTTGCTACTTTAAGTGTCTCATTTTCTAATCTAATTCCCTCAGCATCATCCGACTTACTTCGACTACATTTCATTATCCTCGTTTTGCTTTTGTTGATGTTCATCTTATATCCTCCTTTCAAAACACTGTCCATTCCGTTCAACTGCTCTTCCAAGTCCTTTGCTGTCTCTGATGGAATTACAATGTCATCGGCGAACCTCAAAGTTTTTACTTCTTCTCCATGGATTGTAATACCTACTCCGAATTTTTCTTTTGTTTCCTTCACTGCTTGCTCAATATACAGATTGAATAACATCAGGGAGAGGCTACAACCCTGTCTCACTCCGTTCCTAACCACTGCTTCCCTTTCATGTCCCTCGACTCTTATAACTGCCATCTGGTTTCTGTACAAATTGTAAATAGCTTTTCGCTCCCTGTATTTTACCCCTACCACCTCAGAATGTGAAAGAGAGTATTCCAGTCAACATTGTCAAAAGCTTAATCTAAGTCTACAAATGCTAGAAACGTACGTTTGCCTTTCCTTAATCTGTTATCTAAGATAAGTCGTAGGGTCAGTATTGCCTCACGTGTTCCGATATTTCTACGGAATCCAAAATGATCTTCCCCGAGGTCGGCTTCTACTAGTTTTTCCATTCGTCGGTAAAGAATTCGCGTTAGTATTTTGCAGCTGTGACTTATTAAACTGATAGTTCGGTATTTTTCACATCTGTCAACACCTGCTTTCTTAGGGGATTGGAATTATTATATTCTTCTTGAAGTCTGAAGGTATTTCGCCAGTCTCATACATGTTGCTCACCAGATGGTAGAGTTGTGTCAGGACTGGCTCTTCCAAGGCTGTCAGTAGTTCTAATGGAATGTTGTCTACTCCCGGGGCTTTGTTTCGACTCGGGTCTTTCAGTGCTCTGTCGAACTCTTCACGCAGTATCATATCTCCCATTTCATCTTCATCTACTTCCTCTTCCATTTCCAAAATATTGTCCTCATGTACATCACCTTTGTATAGACCCTCTATATACTCCTTCCATCTTTCTGCTTTCCCTTCTTTACTTAGAACTGGGTTTCCATCTGAGCTCTTGATATTCAAAGATCTCTTCAATTTTCCTGTAGGCAGTATCTAACTGACCCCTAGTGAGATTAGCCTCTACATCCTTACTTTTGTCTTCTAGCCATCCCTGCTTAGCCATTTTGCACTTCCTGTCGATCTCATTTTTGAGACGTTTGTATTCCTTTTTGCCTGCTTCATTTACTGCATTTTTATATTTTCTCCTTTCATAAATTAAATTCAATATTTCTTCTGTTACCCAAGGATTTCTACTAGCCCTCGTCTTTTTTCCTACTTGATCCTCTGCTGCCTTCACTACTTCATCCCTCAAAGCTACCCATTCTTCTTCTACTGTATTTCTTTCCCCCATTAATGTCAATTGTTCTGTTATGCTCTCCCTGAAACTTTGTACAACCTCTGGTTCTTTCAGTTTATCAGGGTCCCATCTCCTTAAATTCCCAACTTTTTGCAGTTTCTACAGTTTTAATCTACAATTCATAACCAATAGATTGTGGTCAGAGTCCACATCTGCCCCTGGAAATGTCTTACAATTTAAAACCTGGTTCCTAAATCTCTGTCTTACCATTATATAATCTATCTGAAACCTGTCAGTATCTCCAAGCTTCTTCCATGTATACAGTCTTCTTTTATGATTCTTGAACCAAGTGTTAGCTATGATTAAGTTGTGCTCTGTGCAAAATTCTACCAGGCGGCTTCCTCTTTCGTTTCTTACCCCCAATCCATATTCACCTACTACGTTTCCTACTCTCCCTTTTCCTACTGACGAATTCCAGTCACCCATGACTATTAAATTTTCGTCTCCCTTCACTATCTGAATAATTTCTTTTATTTCATCATACATTTCTTCAATTCTTTCGTCATCTAAAGAGCTCGTTGGAATATAAACTTGTACTACTGTGTTAGGCGTGGGCTTCGTATCTATCTTGGCCACAATAATGCTTTCAGTATGCTGTTTGTAGTAGCTTACCCGCATTCCTATTTTCCTATTCATTATTAAACCTACTCCTGCTTTACCCCTATTTGATTTTGTGTTTATAACCCTGTAGTCACCTGACCAAAAGTCTTGTTCCTCCTGCCACCGAACTTCACTAATTCCCACTATATCTAACTTTAACCTATCCATTTACCTTTTTAAATTTTCTAACCTACCTGCCCGATTAAGGGATCTGACATTCCACGCTCCGATCTGTAGAACGCCAGTTTTCCTTCTCCTGATAACGACATCCTCTTGAGTAGTCCCCCCACGGAGATCGAATGGGGGACTATTTTACCTCCGGAATATTTTACCCAAAGGACGCCATCACCATTTAACCATACAGTAAAGCCGCATGCCCTCGGGAAAAATTACGGCTGTAGTTTCCCCTTGCTTTCAGCCGTTCGCAGTACCAGCACAGCAAGGCCGTTTTGGTTAGTGTTACAAGGCCAGATCACTCAGTCATCCAGACTGTTGCCCCTGCAACTACTGAAAAGGCTGCTGCCCCTCTTCAGGAACCACACGATTGTATGGCCTCTCAACAGATACCCCTCCGTTGTGGTTGCACCTACGGTACGGCTATCTGTATCGCTGAGGCACCCAAGCCTCCCCACCAACGGCAAGGTCCATGGTTCATGGGGGGAGAACTGACATGTGATTACATTTTCACGCAATTTGGGTGCATACATCCTGAGAAATCAGTACCCAGAACAACCACCTCTGGCCGTAATAACGGCCTTGATACGCCTGGGCATTGAGTCAAACAGAGTTCGGATGGAGTGTACAGCTACAGATGCCCATGCAGCTTCAACACGATACCACAATTCATCGAGAGTAGTGACTGGTGTATTGTGACGAGCCAGTTGCTCGGCCACCATTGACCAGACGTTTTCAGTTGGTGAGAGATCTGGAGAATGTGCTGACCAGGGCAGCAGTCGAACACTTTCTGTATCCAGAAAGGCCTGTATAGGACCTGCAACATGCTGTCGTGCATTATCCTGCTGAATTGTAGGGTTTCGCAGGGATCGAATGAAGGGTAGAGCCACTGGTCGTAACACATCTGAAATGTAACGTCCACTATTCATAGTGCCGTCAATGCGAACAAGAGGTGACCGAGACGTGTAACCAATGGCACCCCTTACCATCACGCCGGGTGATACGCCAGTATGGCGATGACGAATACACACTTCTAATGTGCGTTCACCGCGATGTCGCCAAACACGGATGCGACCATCATGCTGCTGTAAACAGAACCTGGATTCATCCGAAAAAATGATGTGTTGCCATTCGTGCACCCCGGTTCGTCGTTGAGTACACCATCGCAGGCGCTCCTGTCTGTGATGCAGCGTCAAGGGTAACCGCAGCCATGGTCTCCGAGCTGATAGTCCATGCTACTGCAAACGTCGTCGAACTGTTCGTGCAGATGGTTGTTGTCTTCCGAACGTCCCCATCTGTTGACTCAGGGATCGAGACGTGGCTGCACGATCCGTTACAGCCATGCGGATAAGATGCCTGTCATCTCGACTGCTAGTGATACGAGGCCGTTGGGATCCAGCACACGTTCCGTATTACCCTCCTGAACCCACCGATTCCATATTCTACTAACAGTCATTGGATCTCGACCAACGCAATGTCGCGATACAATAAACCGCATTCGCGGTAGGCTACAATCCGACCTTTATCAAAGTCGGAAACGTGATGGTACGCATTTCTACTCCTTACACGATGCATCACAACAACGTTTCACCAGGCAACGCCGGTCAACTGCTGTTTGTGTATGAGAAATCGGTTGGTAACTTTCCTCATGTCATCACGTTGTAGGTGTCGCCACCGGCGCCACCCTTGTGTGATTGCTGTGAAAAGCTAATCATTTACGTATCACAGCATCGTCTTCCTGTCGGTCAAATTTCGCGTCTGTCACGTCATCTTCGTGGCGTAGCGATTTTAATGGCTAGTAGTGTACAGAATGAGATTTTCACTCTGCAGCGGAGTGTGCGCTGATATGAAACTTCCTGGCAGATTGTGTGCCGTCCGAGACTCGAACTCGGGACCTATGCCTTTCGCGGGCAAGTGCTCTACCAACTGAACTACTCAAGCACGACTCACGCCCCGTCCTCACAGCTTTACGTCTGCCAGTACCTCGTCTCCTACCTTCCACACTTTACAGAATCTCCCCTGCGAGCCTTGCAGGACTAGCATTCCTGAAAGAAAGGATACTGCGGAGACATGGCTTAGCCACAGCCAGGGAGATGTTTCCAGAATGAGATATTCACTCTGCAGCGGAGTGTGCGCTGATATGAAACTTCCTGGCAGATTAAAACTTGTAAGGTGTCAGGCAAATCCAACACCTTCCATGAAAACCGTGACATGATAAGCAAATCCAGTAGTATGTCACATAGCTCCGAATAAATCGTGACATTAAATTAACCAAAGTAATACGAGTAACGAGTGAGCAAATGGAATACCACAGACCAACACAAGAATGCCTAAATGCATGTCATACCTTCCCACCGTGAGACAGACGCAGTTCCGAGGGGAGGAACGAGAAGCCGAGAGCAAAACCGTGTTAAGCTGGAAGGCCCTACGATAAGGGACGGACACCCACGTCGCCAGCCAACCACTAGTACCACCCCAGCTGCAAGTTTTAGCGTGAGACTTTTTCGCGTCTCTGTTACGTCGGGACCAACCACCTCCCCCATGTTAAAAGCTAGAGCCCTCCAGAAGAACAGTATAGATCTTATAACACAAAAAGCGCCACCCCCCAGCCGCAAGTTTTAGCATGAGACTTTTTCGCGTCTCTGTTACGTTAGGACCACCTCCCCCCCCCCCAAGCCCATGTTAAAAGATAGAGCCCTCCAGAAGAACAGTATAGATCTTACGATAACACAAAAAGGACCACACCAGCTGCAAGTTTTAGCGTGAGACTTTTTCGCGTCTCTGTTACGTTGCAAACTTTAAAAACATTGCCCCACCACGAAAAGTATAACGTTTCTCATTGGCTAGACAGAATTTTTGGTAGGCGGGGCTTAAGGTTAACATTGAGACCCTGATTGGTCAGATGAAGACACAGCCAGATAGTTTTTTTAAACCAACTTCGGTAAATTGTAGTAAGGAAAGGTTAGGAGAGAGTTGGGTCCGAGATGGCGAGGTGAGCGGAGCTGTGCTGCCCGCCGCCCCCTGACGAACACCGACAAGGTAATGAATGCACGTGATGCCGCATAACAGCGCATAAAGCTTCACTCAGAACTGCAGAAGTCTCATCTGTTACATCCCCTTTTTTGCATAATATTAGTGTCGATCGTCAATTAAAGCTCGTGGTGTTCACATTTGCCACTTGAAGTAAAAATCTGAAACGCGATGATTTTTCTGTTATATAGGTATTGAGAAGCCACATTAGCCACTGTAATTTACGACAAGTTAGATAAGTAATTAAAGATAATTCAGGGTCACTGAAGACCATTTTGATAGTTTTCTCTTTTGTGAAACTTAATTTAAACCTAGATTATAGATGTGATATAGCATAGGTCATCCTTCGATCCATTGTAGAACTTGGAAACCCATTCAGGGAATATTCGTTCACATTT
The DNA here is from genome assembly GCF_023898315.1 of Schistocerca nitens. Classification (NCBI taxonomy): domain Eukaryota; kingdom Metazoa; phylum Arthropoda; class Insecta; order Orthoptera; family Acrididae; genus Schistocerca; species Schistocerca nitens. Next base: position 200,345,749 of record NC_064615.1, on the reverse strand, counting down.
TTGTTGAACGCAGTTGGTTTTTACCATCCTGTATTAAAACATTTCCTTTTATCAATAGTGAAATTTATAAACAATGTTTTGTGAGTAGAATAAAATTTCCAATGGTAAACTTAACTGCTTTTTCGACGTTATTTTACCCGCTAACTAAAAATAGGAAAGCCTTGAACTCCTTCCACTAAATTTAGTTAGTATTAAGATTCTTTTACAGGGAGTGCAGTGGAGCTGACGCTGAAATCATTAAGTATTTGGTTATATCATCGCTAGTCTCACTGAACTCTTCTGAACTCTACATGTCATGTGTGGTCTGGCGTCTCCTTACCAGCAACAGGTCCCAGGTTGAAACTAGTCAATTCCCTAAAAAACACGCTCAGAGCGTCGTTGCGCGAAAGCGGTAGGGAGACACGACGTAGAACAAACAGAGACCACGCAGAATGTTAGAAACTGTGTACCGGACCGAGACTCGAACTCGGGACCTATGCCTTTCGCGGGAAAGTGCTCTACCAACTGAGCTACCCAAGCACGACTCACGCCCCGAGTTCGAGTCCCGGGGCGTGAGTCGTGCTTGGGTAGCTCAGTTGGTAAAGCACTGGCCCGTGAAAGACAAATGTCCCGAGTTCGAGTCTCGGTCCGGCACACAGTTTTAATCTGCCAGGAAGTTTCATGCTAGTAATGCAGTTTCAGAAAAAATGGCTGATTTATTCAAGATAAAAAGAGCTTCACGAATTGAGCAAGTTAATAAGCTACAGGTCCACACCTGGCCCTTATGCGAGCTGATATTCAACTTGGCATTGGTCGATTTATTGGGGCTCCTGAGGGATATCATGCCAAATTCTGTGGAATTGTGGGGCTAGTTTGTGAAAAATCCTGAACTGGTTGGCGGTGCCTGCCCATAATGCTCCAAACGTTCTCAACTGCACAGGGATCCAGCGACCTTTCTGCCGAAGGAAAGGTTTGTCAAGCACGAAGGCTAGCAGTAGAAACTCTCGCAGAGTGTGGGCGGGCATTATTTTGCTGAAATGTAAGCCCAGGATGTCGTGCCGTGGAGGATAACAAAACGGGCATGCAGTAACGTCGACGAAACGCATTGCTGTAAGGGTGCCACGGATGGCAACTAAATGACCTCTGCTATGAAATGAAAAAGGACCACAGACCATCACTCCCTGTTGTCGTGCCGTATGACAGGCGACAGTCAGGTTGGTACGCTACTGCTGTCCGGCCCATCTTCAGATACGTCTTCACTGGTTATCGGGACTCTGTTCGAAGCGAGACTCATCACTGAAGACAATTGTACCCTAGTCAGTGAGATTCCAGGCTGAATGTACAAATGGGCTTGTTGGTGTATAGAGGTCTACGGTAGACGGCGCAGGGGGCTCTGTGAGCTCAGCTCCCTCTCTGTGAGCCTCCTCTTGATGGCCCTTGTGGTCGCTGAAGCACCACTCGCTCGTCGGCTCGATGGTATGATGAGTCCGGGGCTCTGAGTGCCTCTCTGACGATTGCTCGGTCCCCAAGTTATGTCGTCTCTCTAAGCGACCACTTCGTTCTTCACGCTGTGTTCGGCCATGGTTCACTCACTCCTACCAACATCGTCGAACAATGGAATCTCTCCTATCCAAATGTCAAACCGATTCGGCCATTACTCCAACCGGCTACTTTGAACCCATCTATACGTCCTCTCTCAAATGTTGGCATCTGCGTATGTTGTTCACGCGTCTGCCTGGGAGGCGTAATTACTGTTCAGCTCAGTACAGAAAAATGAAATTCGCATAGACTTTATGCCCTGATATCAACATGACTCCTGTTTACTATCCCTGCCAGCCGCGAAGAGAAATTGTGCTGCAGCATCACACATTCATCCATCGGTCGACAAAGTTTACAGTTTTGCATTTTCCGTCGCTACCTGTTTGACTAGTGATTTGTGACCAGTTCGCGTAACTCCTTCATGGTTTGTCGTTTTTTTGTCTTACAGCAGACACATAGTAGAGCGTAGATTATGTGAACGACGGTCAACCAAACGACCTCTTGACCGAACTATTACTAACTCGCTCATGGCATCCTCCTCCCGATAAGGTTAGCCCCTTTCCGTAACCTCCCCCCTCGCTACCCCGCCCACCCACCCATTACACACCAATTCCAGGCTGCCGACAATAGTGACAGTTTGCACTTTGTTACGATCACTTCTGTCAATTTCTTTGCATAAAGTAAACTTGCGATATAAAATACCTAAGCAGAGATGTGTTATCTTTTTTGTGAGAGATACATCCACTAATAAAAGGCTTGAGAAAAGTGAATCTGCAAATAAGTTATCTAATGAGTAGAAGGTTGGTATGTCGTCAGTTAGGGATATAAAAAAACAAAAGATGATTATCATACCTGAGCTTCATTCCACTGATGGATCGACTAGCCGTAAAACTAGTAGCTCGCCACGAACTCGAATTTAGATGACGCTGTTTACCAGTGGTTTGCACAAAAAAATTACAACTTATCTTTGATCCCAGTCCATGTGAAAAGGCGAATATAAAGAAAATTAGAAGGACCGTAGGATTTTAAAGCCAGCACGGGCTGGTTAAAACGTTTGTCAAGACATGGCATTCGTGAACTCCAAACACAATGAGAAAAACTGACTGCTGATTCTTCAGAAGCTTATTCTTTCAAAATCAAATTAAGCAGCATACTGAGGGAAAGAAGATTACGCCCTCGAAAACGTTTACAACGCCGACAAAATTGGGCTCAATTGGAAAGCTTTGAAAAAACGTCGTGAATTAGCAGCAGCTGGCCCTAAAGTAAGCAAGAGCCGTATTGACCGTATTATTGCGTTAGCTTGTGCTAATGCTAGATGTAGCCACCCACTGTCTGTTCTCTGCATTGGTAAAAGTAAGGAACAGCGTTCTTTCTAATAAGTTAATGTGACTGCAATGCCTATTTTACACGCCTCGTATAAGATCGCCTGCACTGATAATACGATTATCACAGGATGGATGCTTTTGTAACGTGCGTGAAAGCTGATCAGTTAAAGAATGGCAAAAGGGGGAAATCATTACTGCTCTTTGGCAACGCACCAACTCATCCTTCATGTGATATCTTAAATGAAAAGGACGAGTTCCTAATAGCGATGTTTCTTCCACCGAACGTAATCTCCTTATTATACTGCCCATGGCTCAAGGTGTTACTGAAACTTTCAAATAGTTTCATGTAATATTATTGTTACGTCAGTTATTGTCAGAAATAAAAGAAGAGGGAGATGATAGTCTAAGAAATCATAAAAATATTTATATGAAAGATGAACTAATGGTAACACCATAGGCCCACAGTAGACCACACAAAATGCTAAATGAACCAACCGATTTGCTCCATTTGCCTAAGCAGGGGATGTGTGCCATACTCATAACTTGACCCTTTACTGTAGGATAGTGACGCTAAGACTATCCTAGTTTTTGGTATATCAATGGTCCCCCGACCAAAGGCTGGCCAAAACACTTCGCTCTACCTTTCTATCACCAACAGAACCCGAGGTATGAGTCCTGGAACAATCCTGTTTTTATGAGCGACTTTTGGAACATATTACGTAGAACATGCTGCCGCATGCGTATCGCTAACAGATCCTTCTCTACAGATACACTGCTGGCCATTAAAACTGCTACACCAAGAAGAAATGCAGATGATAAACGGGTATTCATTGGACAAATATATTATACTAAAACTGACATGTGATTACATTTTCACGCAATTTGGGTGCATAGATCCTGAGAAATCAGTACCCAGAACAACCACCTCTGGCCGTAATAACGGCCTTGATACGCCTGGGCATTGAGTCAAACAGAGCTTGGAAGGCGTGTACAGGTATAGCTGCCCATGCAGCTTCAACACGATACCACCGTTCATCAAGAGTAGTGACTGGCGTGTTGTGACGAGCCAGTTGCTCGGCCACCATTGACCAGACGTTTTCAACTAGTGAGAGATTTGCAGACTGTGCTTGATAAGGCAGCAATCGACATTTTATGTATCCAGAAAGGCCCGTACAGGACCTGCAACTTGCGGTCGTGCATTATCCTGCTGAAATGTAGGGTTTCGCAGGGATCGAATAAAGGGTAGAAAAATGGTTCAAATGGCTCTGAGCACTATGGGACTTAACATCTGCGGTCATCAGTCCCCTAGAACTTAGAACTACTTAAACATAACTAACCTAAGGACATCACACACATCCATGCCCGAGGCAGGATTCGAACCTGCGACCGTAGCAGTCCCGCGGCTGGTTGATTCGCCCGTATGGCGATGACGAATACATGCTTCCAATGTGCGTTCACCACCATGTAGCCAAACACGGATGCGACCATCATGATGTTGTACACTGAACCTGGATTCATCCGAAAAGACCGCTACGGTCACAGGTTCGAATCCTGCTTCGGGCATGGATGTTTGTGATGTCCGTAGGTTAGTTAGGTTTAACTAGTTCTAAGTTCTAGGGGACTAATGACCTCAGAAGTTGAGTCCTATAGTGCTCAGAGCCATTTGAACCATTTTCATCCGAAAAAATGACGTTTTGCCATTCGTGCACCCAGGTTCGTCGTTGAGTACATAATCGCAGGCGCTCCTGTCTGTGATGCAGCGTCAAGGGTAACCGCAGCCATGGTCTCCGAGCTGATAGTCCATGCTGCTGCAAACGTCGTCGAGCTTTTCGTGCAGATGGTTGTTGTCTTGCAAACGTCCCCATCTGTTGACTCAGGGATCGAGACTTGGCTGCACGATCCGTTACAGCAATGCGGATAAAATGCCAGTCATCTCGACTGCTAGTGATACGACGCCGTTGGAAACCAGGACGGCGTTCCGTATTACCCTCCTGACCCCACTGATTCCATATTCCATATACTTTCCTCACGTCAGCACGTTGTTGGTGTCACCACCGGCGCCAACCTTGTGTGAATGCTCTGAAAAGTTAATCATTTGCATATCACAGCATCTTCTTCCTGTCGGTTAAATTTCGCATTGTAGCACGTCATCTTCATGGTGCAGCAATTTCAATGGCCAATAGTGTACTTACCAGAAATAAAACTGATAATGGATCAATTTACGCCTCGCGGGGTTGCCGAGCGGCTTTAGGCGCTACAGTCTGGAAACGCGCGATCGCTACGGTCGCGGGTTCGAATCCTGCTTCGGGTATGGATGGGCGTGTTGTCCTTAGGTTACAAGGGTTTAGGTAGTTCTAAGTTCTAGGGGACTGATGACCTCAGAAGTTAAATCCCATAGTGCCCAGAGCCATTTGAACCATTTGATTAATTTACTATTGTTCAACTGAGATACCAAGTCAGGCTGCAGCAGCCGGCAGAGACACAAGCAGCAACAGGAAAGTAGCCGATTTTGTAACATTTTATGCGTTCCTAACCAGGAGCGAAATATATGGTTTCATCAGACTGCTTTGGTAGCTTCGATTCTTCGATTTCTGCGTGTTTATTCCTTTTGCTTACGTTTGTATCGGAAAGAAAGTCGCTTTTGTGACATGTTACAAGTTTCTAATCAGGAACGAATTGTTTACTCCCACCTGAGTGCTTTGGCAGTTTAGTTTTTGAATGTCTACGGGTTAATCTAATTTATTAGACACAGTGCTTGCGTTTTCTTTAGTGTCTACAGTGGAGTTCCGTAGCGCGTGTCAATAGGCCTTTGTCTGTCTGTGTAGTACAGTCCCCCATTCGGATCTCCGGGAGGAGACTGCCGAAGAAGAGGTTACCATGAGAAGAAGGTTGAATAATCAACGGAAGGATAACATTCTACGAGTCGGGGAGTGGAGTGTCAGAAGCTTGAATGTGGTAGGGAAACTAGAAAATCTGAAAAGGGAAATGCATAGGCCCAATCTAGATATACACTCCTGGAAATGGAAAAAAGAACACATTGACATCGGTGTGTCAGACCCACCATACTTGCTCCGGACACTGCGAGAGGGCTGTACAAGCAATGATCACACGCACGGCACAGCGGACACACCAGGAACCGCGGTGTTGGCCGTCGAATGGCGCTAGCTGCGCAGCATTTGTGCACCGCCGCCGTCAGTGTCAGCCAGTTTGCCGTGGCATACGGAGCTCCATCGCAGTCTTTAACACTGGTAGCATGCCGCGACAGCGTGGACGTGAACCGTATGTGCAGTTGACGGACTTTGAGCGAGGGCGTATAGTGGGCATGCGGGAGGCCGGGTGGACGTACCGCCGAATTGCTCAACACGTGGGGCGTGAGGTCTCCACAGAACATCGATGTTGTCGCCAGTGGTCGGCGGAAGGTGCACGTGCCCGTCGACCTGGGACCGGACCGCAGCGACGCACGGATGCACGCCAAGACCGTGGGATCCTACGCAGTGCCGTAGGGGACCGCACCGCCACTTCCCAGCAAATTAGGGACACTGTTACTCCTGGGGTATCGGCGAGGACCATTCGCAACCGTCTCCATGAAGCTGGGCTACGGTCCCGCACACCGTTAGGCCGTCTTCCGCTCACGCCCCAACATCGTGCAGCCCGCCTCCAGTGGTGTCGCGACAGGCGTGAATGGAGGGACGAATGGAGACGTGTCGTCTTCAGCGATGAGAGTCGCTTCTGCCTTGGTGCCAATGATGGTCGTATGCGTGTTTGGCGCCGTGCAGGTGAGCGCCACAATCAGGACTGCATACGACCGAGGCACACAGGGCCAACACCCGGCATCATGGTGTGGGGAGCGATCTCCTACACTGGCCGTACACCACTGGTGATCGTCAAGGGGACACTGAATAGTGCACGGTACATCCAAACCGTCATCGAACCCATCGTTCTACCATTCCTAGACCGGCAAGGGAACTTGCTGTTCCAACAGGACAATGCACGTCCGCATGTATCCCGTGCCACCCAACGTGCTCTAGAAGGTGTAAGTCAACTACCCTGGCCAGCAAGATCTCCGGATCTGTCCCCCATTGAGCATGTTTGGGACTGGATGAAGCGTCGTCTCACGCGGTCTGCACGTCCAGCACGAACGCTGGTCCAACTGAGGCGGCAGGTGGAAATGGCATGGCAAACCGTTCCTCAGGACTACATCCAGCATCTCTACGATCGTCTCCATGGGAGAATAGCAGCCTGCATTGCTGCGAAAGGTGGATATACACTGTACTAGTGCCGACATTGTGCATGCTCTGTTGTCTGTGTCTATGTGCCTGTGGTTCTGTCAGTGTGATCATGTGATGTATCTGACCCCAGGAATGTGTCAATAAAGTTTCCCCTTCCTGGGACAATGAATTCACAGTGTTCTTATTTCAGTTTCCAGGAGTGTAGTAGGGGTCAATGAAGTGAAGTGGAAAGAAGGATTTTTGGTCAGATGAGTAAAGGGTAATACTAACAGCAGCAGAAAATGGTATAACGAGAGTAGGACTCGTCATGAATAGGATGGTAAGGCAGAGAGTATGCTACTGTGAATAGTTCAAAGATAGGGTTGTTCTTATCAGAATCGACAGCAAACTAACACCGACAACGATAGTTCAGGTATACATGCCGACGACGCAAGCAGAAGATGAGAGATAGAGAAAGTGTATTTAGGGATATGAAAACCTAACAGTCATGGGAGACTGGAATGCAGTTGTAGGGGAAGGAATAGATAAAAGGTTACAGGAGAATGTGGGCTTGGGACAAGGAATGAGAGAGGAGAAAGACTAATTGAGTTCTGTAACAAGTCTCAGCTAGTAATAGTGAATAATCTGTTCAAGAATCACAAGAGGAGGAAGTGTACTTGGAAAAGGCCGGCTGATACAGGAAGATTTCAGTTAGATTACGTCATGGTCAGACAGAGATTCTGAAATCAGATACTGGATTATAAGGCATACCCAGGAGCAGATAAAAACTCAGATCACAATACAGTAGTGATGAAGCTTAAGGCATTATCCAGGAAGAATCAATACCCAAAGAACTGGGATACGTGTAACGCCGGATATGCATATCCTCCTATTTCAATCTATTGTACTATAAATTTTTTTACTTATTTTGTTACCTGAAGATAAGACATTTCTGTGTCTTTATATATTGTAATTGTTCTACTATATATATATATATATATATATATATATATATATATATATATATATATATATATAGCAGAACAATTACAATATATAAAGACACAGAAATGTCTTATCTTCAGGTAACAAAATAAGTATATATATATATATATATATATATATATATATATATATATATATATATACATTGATGTCGATGTATAATTGGTTTGTTTTGTAAATATAATTTGTATTTCTATGCTGGATCTGGCCTAGGGAAAACTATACTATCGAACGATTACATCGATAGGTCGTCTGGAGAACCAATGTGTTTGGGATCTTTGGTAGTGTGAACTCTGCGCGTGGAGCGCGGGCAGAGGAGAGTCTGGATGGAGTAGGGCGGTGGAGCAGGTGTGTTGCGTGACGCTCCCGCGAGTTGCCCCTCTTTCGGGGTTTCGCAGCATGTAATTGCGCTCGACTTGCTATGATAGTTTCTGGCACGGTGTCGCGGACGGGAAACATTAGCTGGCGCACATCAAGAGCCCGTTTCGCCTGGTGACCGTGTCGAGAACAAGGCGCGCCAACATCCAGCTTCTGCAACAGCGACGGCCGACAATGAGTGATTGTCGCCACCTCCTCAATCGACGACTTCAATCCTTCAATCAACCAACAAGGAAGACTGGAAGCACGTAAAGTTTTAGAACTGTATGGCAAACCTCAGCTTTTTAAAATTGTTCCATTTGCCTCATAAAATTACAGCAACTTAGCATGAACCTTTGTTGCTCATTGTCCCAATTGCATTACCAAGCAGGGTCCCTTCCTTTTCCGAAATGAACACGAGTGTCCTTGAAATTCAAACGCCAGCATTAAAGTAATATCATTCGATTTCACTGCTTTAATTTCAAAGTTCAGTTAAAGTATGCATAAAAAATGGTTCAAATGGCTCTGAGCACTATGGGACTCAACTGCTGAGGTCATTAGTCCCCTAGAACTTAGAACTAGTTAAACCTAACTAACCTAAGGACATCACAAACATCCACGCCCGAGGCAGGATTCGAACCTGCGACCGTAGCGGTCTTGCGGTTCCAGACTGCAGCGCCTTTAACCGCACGGCCACTTCGGCCGGCTAAAGTATTCATAGCTGGATACAATATTTAGATTACGCAAGCACAAATTAAGAGTGCGAGTTTTGTTGCCATATTTTAGCTTACCTGTGACTGCAGCTCAGCTTGGTACGTACTAAATTTTACTATTGTTAATTGTTCAGAATCATTTAATTCAAGTTCAAAGTTAAATCTCTTGTTTCAAAATTGCGTAGTTTCAAGTAGCTTTTGAAATGATTGTTGAGGTAGCCCAAGACTAACCTTATTTTACTGAATTTCGTAGTGCTTCAGAAACAAAGCTCACTCACTAAATTAACTTTCAATTTTCCGGTTTTATTAATTCTTTTGCTAAATTAAGTCAGAGTGTAGTGAAATTTATTACTTCTGACAAACATTCATTTTTCACACAACACGTGTCAACCTTCAGTTGCCACGCTTTTAGTGCTAATTGTATGTGCAATAACCTTTCTTTTTCAGTTATTATAGTAGTTGTCCATAGGACTGGCGACCGTAATCTCAAATATCTAATTAATGCCAGTTAATTGTTAACGTAACGACCGTACCTTAACTTTCTTTATTAACTTTACCCCTTTTCAAAATTAATTTCCACCAGTTTCACTTGCATTTTTCCTTTCATTTAGATATGACCCTTTCCTCCCTCTTTACTGACTGATTAACTTCGGTGACGATTGCTTTTCCCAAATTTCCATTAGGTACACACGGTTTAATTTTTACTGTCATTAAGGTCGATAAGTGAGGGGGAGGTTACATATGGAAGTACTAAGAATGATGAGATACGGTTGAAGTTCTCTAAGGCTATAGATACAGTAATAAGTAATAGCTCAGTAAGCAGTACAGTTGAAGAGGAATGGACATCTCTAAAAAGGGCTATCACAGAAGTTGGCATGGAAAACATAGGTACAAAGAAGGTAACTGCGAAGAAATCATGGGTAACAGAAGTAATACTTCAATTGATCGATGAAAGGAGAAAGTACAAAAATGTTCCTGGAAACTCAGGAATAGAGAAATACAAATCGCTGAAGAATGAAATAAATAGGAAGTGCAGGGAAGCTAAGACGAAATGGCTGCAGGAAAAATATGAAGTCGTCGAAAAATAAATGTCTGTCGGAAGGACAGACTCAGCATACAGGAAAGTCAAAACCACCTTCGGTGACATTAAAAGCAAGAGTGATAACATTAAGAGTGCAACGGGAATTCTACTTTTAAATGAATAGGAGAGAGCGGATAGATGGAAAGAATACATTAAAAGCCTCTATGAGGGGGAAGATTAGTCTGATGTGATAGAAGAAGAAACAGGAATCGATTTAGGAGAGATAGGGGATCCAGTATTAGAATTATAATTTCAAAGAGCTTTGGAGGACTTAAGATCAAATAAGGCATAAGGGATAGATAACATTCCATCAGAATTTCTAAAATCATTAGGGGAAGTGGTAACAGAACGACTATTCACTTTGGTGTGTAGAATGTATGAGTCTGGCGACATACTATCTGACTTTCGGAAAAGCATCTTCCACACAATTCCGAAGACGGTAAGAGCTGACAATCAGCTTAACAGCTCATGCATTCAAGTTTCTTACTAGAATAATATACAGAAGAATGGAAAAGAAAATTGAGGATGCGCTAGATAACGATCAGTTTGGCTTTAGGAAAACAAAGAAAAGTAGGGGTAAGCTATTGGGAGAGCCGGGTCATATGCAATATGTACAACAGCCAAGAGGGAATAATAAGAGTGGACGACCAAGAACGAAGGGCTCGTATTAAGAATGGTGAAAGACAAGGATGTAACCTTTCGCCCCTACTGTTCAATCTGTACCTAGAGGAAGCAATGATGGAAATAAAAGAAAGGTTGAGGAGTGGAAGCAAAATTTTAAGGTGAAAGGATATCAATGATACCATTTGCTGATGACATTGCTATCCTGAGTGGAAGTGAAGAAGAATTACATGATCTGCTGAACGGAATGAACGGTCTAACGAGTACAGAGTATGGATTGAAAGTAAATCGAAGATAGACGAAGTAATGTGAAGCAGTAGAAATAAGAACAGCGAGAAACTTAACATCAGGATTGATAGTCATGGAGTAGATGAAGTTAAGGAATTCTGCTACCTAGGCAGTAAAATAACCATTGACGGATGGAGCAAGGAGGACATCAAAAGCAATGACAAAAAGGGTATTCTTGGCCAAGAGAAGTCTACTAATACCAAATATCGGCCTTAATTTGAGGAAGAAATTTCTGAGAATATACGTCTGGAGTACAGCATTGTATGGTAGTGGAACATGGAGTGTGGGAAAACCGGAACAGAAGAGAATCGAAGCATCTGAGATGTGGTGCTACAGACGAATGTTGAAAATTAAGTGGACTGATAAGGTACAGAATGAGGAAGCCCTGCACAGAATCGGAGAGGAAAGGAATGTGAAAAACTCTGGTAAGAAGAACGGACAGGATGATAGGACATCTGTTAAGACATGAGGGAATGATTTCCATGGTACTAAAGGGAGCTGTAGAGGGCAAAAAGTGTCGAGGAAGACAGAGATTCGAACATATCCAGCAAATAACTGAGGATGTAGGTTGCAAGTGCTACTCTGAGATGAAGAGGTTAGTATGGGTGAGGAATTCGTGATGGACTGCATCAAACCATTCAGAAGACTGAAGACCAAAAAAAAAAGTAGTATAGGGACTGTGATTGATGCGTGCGAATGCGAGCTTAGTTAGTGACACTTCCTTCTTAACTCCAGGCTGTGATGGCTTCGTGTACAGAGATTGAGGCTGCAGTGGATGGGCATCACTGTTTGGAGCCAGCTGTGGGGATCCAACATACATCTAGCATGACTTTCGAGACTGCCAATTGGTCAGCGCTGGTGACCATCCCAGTTACTTCTCCCAGTGAGATTGATCCTTCCCCAGTGGTCGTGTGGAAGATCGCTTCAGAGCGTGACAGATGGCGAAAGACTTCCCAGGGGTCGAACATAAGGCATCCCCAGTTAGTCTGATGAACATGTTCCAGATGCTTTCTGCAGGTGACACTGTCGCTCAGCCAGATGTAGTCACCTATCCTGTTTCAGAGGAAACCTCTCAGCCTGTAAGATCTGGGCAGTCAGAGAGAGTGGGATTATTGGTAAATGGGAGCCCCAATGTTAGGCGCATTATGGGGCACCTTAGAAACATGGCTGCCAAAGAGGCAAAGAAATCCAACGTGCATTCCATGTGGGTGGAGTCATTCCAGATGTGGTACGGGTTCTTCCAGATGTCATCAAGAGCACAGGATGCAGCCAACTGAAGTTGGTGACTCACGATGGTACCAATGAAGTGTGTCGCTTTGGATTGGGAGAGATTCTTCTGGTCTCGGGTGGTTATCAGAAGTGGTGAAGACTGCCAGTCTTGTTTGCGAGATGCAAACAGCTCACGATTGGCAGCTTAGTCAACAGAACCGATTGCGGACCTCTGGTACAGAGGCGAGTGGAGAGTCAGACGGTTCTGCGACTGTGTAGGCTGCAGGTTACTTGACTTGCTCCATAGGGTGGTGGGATTTCGGGTTCCGCTAAATATGTCAGGAGTCCATTACACACAGGAGATAGCTACACGTCTATCAGGGGCTGTGTGGCGTGGACTGGACGTTTTTATAGGTTAGAGGGTCTTGGAGAAACACGAAAAGGGCTTCAGTGTCAAAGGGTACGGGTCGAATACGGGAAGAATATCGATCTAGGAACCATCCGTATAACAGTTGTAAACTGTAGATGTGTTGGGAAAATGCCAGAGCTCCAAACGCATATAGAAAGCACTGACGCTGAAATAGTTATAGGCACTGAAAGCTAAAGCCGGAGATAAGTTCAGCCGAAATTTTTGCAAAGGACTTTTCAATTAGGATAGGTTAAACACAGTCGGTGGTGGCGTGGATGTCGCTGTTAGAATTAGTTTCTCTTTTAGTGAAAGTGAAGCGTGTAGTTCTTGAGAGTCAGTATGGGTAGAGGTTATTCTTGGCAACCTGAATAAAACAATAATTCGAACATTTTACCGACCCCCAACTAAGGTGAAAAAATTTCTAAAAGATTCAAAGAAAACTCAACTCTAATTTCAAACTCGTACCCGATTCGTACAATTATAGTTGATGGTCATTTTAATCTATCCTCGATATGTTGGCAAAAATATATCTTTAAATCCGGAGGTAAGCATCAAAACATTATCCTAAATTGTTCTAACCGCGTTCTCTAAAAATTATTTCGAGTAGTTAGTTCATGAGCCCATTCGAATAGTAAACGGTTGTGAAAACGCACTTGGCAATAAAATCCTGAGTTAATAACGAGCATCAACACAGATGTAGGGATCACTGAACACAGGGTTGTCGTAGCGAGACTTAATACCGTAACTTCCAAATCACCCAAAAATAAACGAAAAATACACCTTCCCAAAAAGCGGATCAAAGTTCGCTTGGCGCCTTCCTCAGAGGCAACTCCACTCCTTCTGTATTAACAATGTAAGTGTAGACCAGATGTGACTTGAATTCAGAGAAATGGTATCGTTAGCAATTGAAGATATGTAGCAAATAAATTAACAATAGACTGAGCGGTTCCGGACTGAGGCGTCTAGAACCGCTAGGCCACAGCGGCCGGCTTCAAAGAAGAGCAGCACGTTTTGTATTATCGAGAAGCAGGGGAGAGAGGGCCACGTACATGATACAGGATTAGGGGTGAACATCATTAACACAAAGGTGTTTCTCGTTGCGGCGGGATCTTCTCATGAAATTTTAGTCACCAACTTCCTCCTCCGAGTGTGAAAATATTTTGTTGACGCCGACCTACATAAGGGCAATCAGGTGTGCGTTTTTTCCGCGCGCTGCTCAGGACTGGAACAACAGAGAATTATTGTGAAGGTGATTCGATGAACCCTCTGGCATACACTTGTAATTTGCAGAGCATCTTCTTCAGTGAGGGTGCACTCACATTGCTAGAACTTTTACGAGAATCGGTAGATTGACTGTCGCGAGTAATGAGTATAGTGGGAAGGGGCACTACACACGTAGTGTATGGACAGTAAGTTGGAAATGTGGATCTCCCGGGGAGCGTGTCAGAGATAAGTCCCTGCAATCGCACTATTCTATGTGTCCACGATGTCTCAGTCGGATAGAGCGTCTGCCATGAAACCAGGAGATCCCGGGTTCGGGTCCGGGCGGGGCACACATTTTCAACTATCCCCGTTGATATTTAAAACGCCTGTAAGCAACTAATGGTCTGGATTTCATTGTAATTTCATTCTTCGAGAGCTGCAAGATCACCGATGGTATCGTTTCTTTCTGACATGTCCGAAAAAACAGATACCATCTTCATATTTAAAGCCTGCTGTTCCATGCGACGGAATTAAATCTTCCGACGGCTTAAAGTCAATGGAAATGGAACATTATCTACTGTATATAAGTGTGTTGGAGGGAATCTGGTTTGCTGTTGTCAACGGGCTATTCAGTTTCAGTGATTTTCTCAAATTTAATTTGTATTGGGTTTGCAGGGGGGGGGGGAGTATGGTGGAGGGTGGGACGAGAGAGGATATAAATCATATTCTTCATGAAAGGTAAAAATAAACTATCATATAAATGCCTACGTCATCGCATTTAGATAGCTACTTTCTTCTTTTCTTTACTATTGTGAGAGAAGCCACGAAAAACAGAAGTATTTGATTGGTTATGACGTCGTTTCCCGACCTTTTACGACTCGTGAACCCCTTCTACAACGATCTGAATTAGGTGAATCGCTGATTTTTAAATACATATAAAACAGACATGTATAAAATTAATTCCAAGAAAAAGGTTTAATTACCTTAAAACAACTTTACTCTTAGCAGTAACCTAAAGTTACTCTAGTTACAGCTTAAAAGTTACACATCGTGTAGTCCTAGTTGCAGTAATAAATACAAGTTTTCATTGTAATTACTCACCTCTTTCTTGGGATGCAGTGATAAGGTTGCGCCTGCTTTCCATGCCACAGAACTCTGAAATGAGAACCACAGAAGTTGAATAAAGTCTGAAATCATTTTCAGCACAAAGTCTATCTCTGTATTTATTTTTGAAATAGGCATACGCGGAAAACGACTTTTCGCATAAATATGCGGATGAAAAGGGTAATGAAGCAGTTATGGCTTTATTCGCTAACACTGGGATCTCCGTTAAAGTTAACCAAAATCCAGTAAGTCAATATCAGTGGAAATTTCAAGAAGCTGTTCTTTTTTCATTTGCGCTTAGTTTGGATACTAAAATTGTTGACTCTTCGAAGGGATTGCGAATCTAATTATTATTATTGTACATAGCAGGGAAATATTTTCTAAACGATTTTCCAAGTCTCTTCGAATGTTCTTTATCCATGTTTCCGACGTTTTCATCCAGAGAAATACAGGAAGTCGTGAAGGGTATCGAAACACTCGATTTGATTCCTGTTGAATGATTCCTACTGAAATACATTTCCCAAAAGTTAAGTTTCTTACCAAATGATTCGATATGGTCTTACAAAATATAAACATTTATGTCTGACCCCTGCAGAGATATAATTTAAACTGTTAGTTTTTGAGAAAATGTCTCACAAATAGGCTAAAATCTGAAGCCGGATTTTATCTTCCACACACTTTGCTTTAAGCTTATATAGTCTGAGATCTATCTCGAGATAGCCACCTAACTTCAGCATGAGACAATAAACACTTTTAAATGCTTCCCACTTACTCACAAAACACTGCAAAGATGGGAGAATTTGTAGGACGAGTCTTAATAAAATTAATTATTTTCACTACATTGTCCAGCACAGATTTCCATCCATCGGGAATGCGTTTAGAAACAAGAGCCTATCTATGAATGCAACAGTGTATGCAAGTGTTGGGTGCTACCGATTCCACTTTGGCAACAAACCCAGCATAACACTGTATCATAGATTTCGCACCATCTGAACAAACGCCTACACAGCGAGTCCAGCCCATCGAATTTACACGAAAGTATTCGTCGGTTAACTTAAAGATATCTTCTTTCGTAGTTCTCTCTTTTAATGGTCTTCAGTATAGTAGCTCCTCTTCTACAGACGGAAAGTAACAAAATGGCTGAATTGGCAACATCAGTCGATTCGTCGAGTTGAATCGCAAAAGAAGGACTGGCACGAACTATCTTCCAAAATTTCATTTCCTACTTAAATTGACGGTTAATCGTATTGTCGGACAGTGGTACCATATTGACTTTTTTGTGAAAGGGTCTCCAAGAATGCAGTGTACTACATCATTTAGACATGGCTGCACTAAATATGGAGCTATTGAATGATGTCTTGCAGTTTTAGCAATTCTGTAACCGACGCGCAAGGCGCTTAAGTCATTCTGGTTGTCACCGTTTGTAGCGGATACAAAAGTAATTAAATCATTTTTCCACTCGTTAGCTTTTTGAGTAAAAAAAGTCAAATGATTTGTTTACGTGTTTAATTTCTAAATGGCGTTTAAGTAGAGAAGGTTTCAGATTACTGTTAGAAAGAGTGTCGTCGGAAACAACGCACTGTGGTCACGGACAGTCCTTGTCATCTACACTCCTGGAAATGGAAAAAAGAACACATTGACACCGGTGTGTCAGACCCACCATACTTGCTCCGGACACTGCGAGAGGGCTGTACAAGCAATGATCACACGCACGGCACAGCGGACACACCAGGAACCGCGGTGTTGGCCGTCGAATGGCGCTAGCTGCGCAGCATTTGTGCACCGCCGCCGTCAGTGTCAGCCAGTTTGCCGTAGCATACGGAGCTCCATCGCAGTCTTTAACACTGGTAGCATGCCGCGACAGCGTGGACGTGAACCGTATGTGCAGTTGACGGACTTTGAGCGAGGGCGTATAGTGGGCATGCGGGAGGCCGGGTGGACGTACCGCCGAATTGCTCAACACGTGGGGCGTGAGGTCTCCACAGTACATCGATGTTGTCGCCAGTGGTCGGCGGAAGGTGCACGTGCCCGTCGACCTGGGACCGGACTGCAGCGACGCACGGATGCACGCCAAGACCGTAGGATCCTACGCAGTGCCGTAGGGGACCGCACCGCCACTTCCCAACAAATTAGTGACACTGTTGCTCCTGGGGTATCGGCGAGGACCATTCGCAACCGTCTCCATGAAGCTGGGCTACGGTCCCGCACACCGTTAGGCCGTCTTCCGCTCACGCCCCAACATCGTGCAGCCCGCCTCCAGTGGTGTCGCGACAGGCGTGAATGGAGGGACGAATGGAGACGTGTCGTCTTCAGCGATGAGAGTCGCTTCTGCCTTGGTGCCAATGATGGTCGTATGCGTGTTTGGCGCCGTGCAGGTGAGCGCCACAATCAGGACTGCATACGACCGAGGCACACAGGGCCAACACCCGGCATCATGGTGTGGGGAGCGATCTCCTACACTGGCCGTACACCACTGGTGATCGTCGAGGGGACACTGAATAGTGCATGGTACATCCAAACCGTCATCGAACCCATCGTTCTACCATTCCTAGACCGGCAAGGGAACTTGCACGTCCGCATGTATCCCGTGCCACCCAACGTGCTCTAGAAGATGTAAGTCAACTACCCTGGCCAGCAAGATCTCCGGATCTGTCCCCCATTGAGCATGTTTGGGACTGGATGAAGCGTCGTCTCACGCGGTCTGCACGTCCAGCACGAACGCTGGTCCAACTGAGGCGCCAGGTGGAAATGGCATGGCAAGCCGTTCCACAGGACTACATCCAGCATCTCTACGATCGTCTCCATGGGAGAATAGCAGCCTGCATTGCTGCGAAAGGTGGATATACACTGTACTAGTGCCGACATTGTGCATGCTCTGTTACCTGTGTCTATGTGCCTGTGGTTCTGTCAGTGTGATCATGTGATGTATCTGACCCCAGGAATGTGTCAATAAAGTTTCCCCTTCCTGGGACAATGAATTCACGGTGTTCTTATTTCAATTTCCAGGAGTGTATACATGAAAATCCAAACCTAATGTAATTATCATCGTACTCTCTTTTCTTTAAACTCGGTTCATTTTTTCCGATTGACACATATCACTAAAAGCTGAATGACTTGTTGACACAACACTAATTTCTGATTTTGTTAAACCCTGTTTCCTCTTCAAAATTCATTTGTCAACCACTTGTCCATTTTAATGTGAACGGAAACGCTTCTGATATACAACTGACAACTTACTGCATTTGCCACAAGAAAAAAAGAAGAAGTAGGCTATTGTTGACAATCAAAGGTCTGACCGCCATGTAACCTTTCCTTAGTGGGGTCGCGATACTGTTGTTATCATTGTTAGAACACAAACAAGCTGGCACAATAAATTTCTGCTGGAGCGAAATTAAATGTATTCCAAACGTTGTTACATAACTGCAAATCAGAAACTCTCGTAAATATTAATTTGTTGTGGAAATAATTTGATAGGTTCCCGATGTTACACAAATATAACACGGACAATTATAGGGTTAATCAAATCTTAAAATAATAATAATTTTTTTATTCCGATTTTGGCCGTCTAGGGACCGCGTTAAACAACTATTTTTCAATGTACATTTCTCCTATTGCGCTCCTCCTCTTTTCTCTTCTGCCAATATGTCTTCATCCTCTCTCTGTGCTGCTCCCTTCGGTCTTCTGTCCACACTGTTCCTCCAGTTCTTCTTCACTTCAAATCCTTCAAAATGTTGAATTTTGTCTCTCATTAAGTCTCTGTTGGTTATATCATCTTCTCCTATACCCATCTCCTCTAAGTCTGCTTTGACTTCTTTGAACCAGGTAATTTGGGTTCTGGGGTTCTTGTCAAAAAACATGAATATTTTCTTTGTCATCCTTTCATCATTCATTCTTTTCAAATGGGCGTAAAAGCTTACTCTTCTCTTCCTCATAGTATCTCCCACTTTCTCAATTTTGTCATACACTTCTCTATTACTTCTAAGCTTCCAAGTCCCATTCTCAAACCTCGGCCCAAGTACTCTTCTAATGATTTTTCGCTCCTTTTTTGCTATAGCTTCCATTTCCTTGTTAGTGTTCATTGCTAAACATTCAGATGCATACAGACACTCTGGCTTAATCACAGTGTTGTAGTGCCTTATTTTTGCGTTAATTGATACTGACTTCTTGTTGTACACATTCTTTGTTAGCTGGAATGCCATTTCCATTTTTCTTGTTCTTGTTTTATTTCCTTCTTTATCTGAAGCATTGGGCTGGATGATTTCCCCTAAATATTTGAAATTAGAAACCTTCTTTATCTGGCCATACTTTGTAATCATATTGTTCGGTGCCTCTTTTACATTGGTTAGGTACTCTGTCTTTTCAAAGGAGATTTTCAGTCCTGCTTTTTCTGCTGTTTCATTCAGAATATTGATCTGTTTGACTGCTTCTTCCAAACTTCCTGCCAGAATCGCTAAGTCATCAGCAAAAGCGAGGCAATCTACTTCTAATCCATCCTTTATTCTTCCTAATCTGATTTTTTGTATTCCTTCTTCAGTCGTTTTCTTCCTCCACTCTCTAATAACTTTTTCTAACACACAGTTGAATAGGGTAGATGACAACCCATCTCCTTGTCTTAATCCTGTTCTGATTTTGAATGGTCTGGATACCTCACCATGGAACTTTACTTTTGCATAGGTATCCGTAAGTGTTTCTTTGACGATTGCGACTGTTTTCTTGTCTGCTCCAAACTCCCTAAGGATGTTAACCAAGGTTGTTCTGTCAACGGAGTCGTACGCCTTCTTGAAGTCAACAAACGTGATAAAGATGTCTTTTCCTCTTAATCGTCTATATTTAATAATTAACTTCAAGTTTAAAATTTGCTCCACACAAGATCTTCCCTTCCTAAAGCCTGCTTGGTATTCATCAATTTCTTGATCAAGTTGTTTCTCCAATCTGTTTTGTAGGGCCTTAGATAGAATTTTATACGTTACCGGAAGTAAAGATATCCCTCTGTAGTTATTTGCATCGGTTTTATCCCCTTTCTTGAAGATGGGGTGGATTAATGCAGTTTTCCATTCTTCCGGTATACGTTCCGTTCTCCAAATCTCATTGATTATTCCCAGTAGTTTTTCTTGAGTTGTATTATCCACACTTTTCCACATTTCTGCAATTATCATGTCTTCCCCTGGTGCTTTATTGTTCTTAAGGTTTTTAATGATTTCTCTGATTTATATGAGGCATGGGGGTTCAGAATTATTGTTTACTGTGTTTGAGGTGTTGGCTGGTAATTTTTCAACAGGTTCCTGACTGTTGAGGAGTTGTTCAAAATATTTTGCTAATATTTCACAATTTTCTTCATTATTCATTGCCAGTTTTCCACTGGTATCTTTAAAACACAGATTTGGTGCTACATATTTTTGTAGTTTCTGTCTGAATGTGCTGTAAAAGGATCTGTTATTGTTTCTCTTAAAATCTTTATCCATTTGTGTAAGTTGGTTCTTTTCAAATAGTCTTTTAACTGATCTAATGAGTTTTGCTGTAGAAGATCTCTGCTGTTTGAACTCCAGGTAGTCCTTATCACTTTTGGTTGAGTGCCATTTCTTCCATGCCTTCATCCTTTGTTCTATTGCTTCCTCACATATCTCATCCCACCATTCGTGTTTCTTTCTCTTTTTCATTTTTGCGACTTCTTGAGCAAATCTTATCATTCCTTCTTTTATATCTTCCCATTTATCCGAACATATAACTATGTTTTGACAGAATTCTTCTCTTTTCTCTTTCAAGATGTTTGCGTCTATCTTTTGAGTTTTCCTGTTGTGTATTTGTTTCTTTCTTTGTGGTATGAAATTTAATTTGATTGTCGATAAGTAGAGGTCATTTACAATGTTTGTCCCTTTCCGAACTCTCACATTCATTATTTCTTTTTGATTATTGTGTGTGATGGCTATGTGATCTATCTGGAACTCTCCAATACTTGTGTTTGGTGATTTCCATGTTTTCTGTTTCTTAGGAGGTTTTTTGAAATTTGTAGACATTAATTTTAAGTTATGACCCTTGCATAGTTCTATTAATCTTTCTCCATTTCTGTTTGTCCTTTTGTGAGCCGGGTAGTTTCCTACTGAGCAGGTCACACCAAATAATAATAATAATAATAATTATTATTATTATAAGAATTATAATTATTATTATTTTGACAATGCCGCAGAAACTAAGGAAACAATAATAAGCCTAACATCGGAACGCGTCCTTATCGATCACCATAAGGGAAATCAGAGCTCGCACGGAAAGATAAAGGTTTTCGTTTCTCTGCGTGCTGTTCGAGAGTGGAAAATAGAGAATTATTATGAAGGTGGTTCGATGAGCCGTCTGCTAGGCACTTCTAAACTACAGAATATCCATGTATATG
This sequence comes from Schistocerca nitens, assembly GCF_023898315.1. Lineage (NCBI taxonomy): Eukaryota > Metazoa > Arthropoda > Insecta > Orthoptera > Acrididae > Schistocerca > Schistocerca nitens. Next base: position 200,324,323 of record NC_064615.1, on the reverse strand, counting down.
TAGATGGGTAAGAAGGGAATTGCCTCAGACTGCAGACGCCTCGAAATCGATCATGGTGTAATAAAATGAAGAGCGTTTAATTTTAGTCTGAGGGTATTTCCTTTTTCTAATTAATCATACAGCGACGGTCCCCATAGCGATAGTTTAAACCAAGTGGTTGACTTGGGGGTTGGGAGACTGTCGGGAATTTTAATTAAAAATGAAAAGCTGTGGTATGAAGTTCCGAGAGCATCGAGGATTTATTGAGCATCACATTCTAGAACGCACGCAGACAGCATTGAGGCGGCATTTGCGTTCTGTGCCGCTATTTGTCAACGTTACAGTCACATGATAGTACATTTTACTGCGAATTCATCGACTTCATTATCAGCTCTTGGGTGTGCTGTGGGAGGTTTGTAGTTGACTGTTGTCGAGTCGGCACGAAGAGCGTAGTTTGAAATGACTGTCAAAAATTTTCGTTTCAACTGCTCGATAAATTAAACCGTGTCTGCACCACATATGTTCAGTAATATTAATCGAATCATCGACGTCCATAGTCGTGGATGAAGAAGATGTTACGAAGAATGTAGGTGTTGTTTGAGGATGTTTGTTGCAATACACTAAAAAGCTTCGGAATGCTAGGGAGAACACAATAGATATGCTTCACCGACTATAATCACACAGCGCAGTACTGAAACACTATCTCATTTGCACATTGCAATTGTAATCATCATTACCATTATCAGGCTGGATGACATTATAGAAACCGACACATATGGCTGAGCGCACATGATGAGCGGTGCCTGCTTTGGTCCTACCGATTCTCCTCCAAAGATCGTACCCTTCCGGCTCGTGATGCGACCTCGAGGTGAACCAGACAGAATCGGCCGAGCGAACGTGCGGAGTGAGGCGGAGTCAGTAACAGCGTTGGTGGACACCCAAAGACTGGAAAGCTGAGCAGGTCACACCAATATCTAAGAAAGGTAGTAGCAGTACTCCATTAAATTACAGTCGATATGTAGCAAGATTTTGGGACATACATTGTGTTAAAACATTATGAATTACCTCGAAGAAAACTCTCTACTGACACACAGTCAACAAGGATTTAGAAAATATCGTTCTTGTGAAACACAACTAGCTTTTAACTCGCTCGAGGTGTTGAGTGCTATTGACAAGGGATTTCAAGTTGATTGCAAAGTTCTGGATTTCCGGAAGGCTTTTGACACTGTGTCACACAAGCGGCTTGAAGTGAAATTGCGTGCCTATGGAATATCGTCTCAGTTATGCGACTGGATTCGTGATTTCCTGTCAGAGAGGTAACAGTTGGTAGTGACTGACGGAAAGTCATCGAGTAAAACAGAAGTGATTTCTGGCGTTCCCCAAGTTAGTGTTACAGGTCCTTTGCTGTTCCTCATCTACATAAACGATTTGGGAACAAACTGAGCAGCCGTCTTAGGTTGTTTACAGATGACGCTGTCGTTTATCGACTAGTAAAGTCAAAAGCAATTGAAAAACGATTTAGAGAAAGACATCTGTATGGTGCGGAAATCGGTAATCGATCCCAAATAACGAAAAGTGGGAGGTGCTAAAAGGAATCCGTTAAATCTCGGTTACACGGTAAATCAGTCAAATCTACAGGCTGTGAATTCTACTAAACAGCTACGAATTACAATTACGAACAACTTAAATTGGAAGGAACACATAGAAAATGTTGTGGGGTAGGCTAACCAAAGACTGCGTTTTATTGTCAGGAAAATGTAACAGACCTACTAAGGAGACTGCCTACGCTACGCTTGTCCGCCCCCTTTTAGAATACTTGTGCGCTGTGTGGGATCTTTAACAGATAAGATTGACGAAGTACATCGATAAAGTTCACAAAAGGACAGCCCGTTTTGTATTATCGCGAAATAGGCGAGTGAGTGTCACTGAAATGATACAGGATTTGGGATGGACATCATTGAAACAAGGGCGTTTTTCGTGGTGGAAGAATCATCTCACGAAATTCCAATCACCATCTTTCTCCTCCGAATGCGAAAATATTTTGTTGACACCGACGTACATAGGGTGAAACGATCACCATGTTGAAATAAGAGAAATCAGAGCTCGTACTAAACAGTATAGGTGTTCTTGACTTCTAAATTTTCCCGGCGTATTTCTTCTTCCAGTAATTTTCGGGTTTGCAGCCGGTCCCATCAACATTCTGCACGATTTTTCGGCCCAGAGACGTACGGCGATCCTCAAGCGAGTAGAGGAAGTACTGAAGAGACGTGATGCAGTCATGGTATTTATAGCGAATTCCGCACATGCTAATCATACTCGTGGCTTACGGCGCATGAATTGGGAGGTGACATGCGTGAGGCAGCCAAGTAGTGTGTGTGCCCTCAGTGGTGAAGTAAGAACAGTCTAATCGCTGAGTACCGGCTGAGCATGTCGATTCCGTTGCGACCGCATAATTTTAATAATTGGATTCCAATTTTTATCCAGGTGAAGGCCGTCATCACGATTCATTAAATTATGAGAAAGACGTATTTTCACGGATTCTTTAATTACAGGGTCCCAGAATCTGGAAACCGGTGCTAAAATTTTGGTATAATTGTATTCCATTGCATGTTCCATGGAAATGCAGTGTTCTGCCAGTGCTGATTTTAAAGGTTTCCGCAGACGGGTGTGTCTTTTGTGTTCCACACAGCGTTCCTGGACCGTTCCTGTCCTCTGACCTATATATGCAGAACCACACTCACAGGGAATTTTATAAACACCCCTTCTTCAATTGTAAACACTTTAACGGATCCGACTAAGGCCCAGCTCTTTGCTGGTGGACGGAAGGTGACATTAATATTATTCTTCCTAAGCAATCTGCCTGTTTTAGAAGACACGTTCCCGGCATATGGAAGGAACGCAGTTGATTTATACTCGTCAGCTGTCTCCTCAGAGCGCTGTTTCTTGTAATTATAATTGTGCATGGTCTTCCGTATTTGACGCGAAGTGTAGTCATTCTCTTTAGAAGCTTTCTTCAGATGCACTAATTCTTCGTGAAGGCTATCAGCATCCGATATTACATGCACCCGACGAATTAAAGTACGGAGAAAACTGGCGGTTTCTGAAGGTTGATGGCAGCTGGATGCCTGAAGATATACACTCCCGGAAATTGAAATAAGAACACCGTGAATTCATTGTCCCAGGAAGGGGAAACTTTATTGACACATTCCTGGGGTCAGATACATCACATGATCACACTGACAGAACCACAGGCACATAGACACAGGCAACAGAGCATGCACAATGTCGGCACTAGTACAGTGGATATACACCTTTCGCAGCAATGCAGGCTGCTATTCTCCCATGGAGACGATCGTAGAGATGCTGGATGTAGTCCTGTGGAACGGCTTGCCATGCCATTTCCACCTGGCGCCTCAGTTGGACCAGCGTTCGTGCTGGACGTGCAGACCGCGTGAGACGACGCTTCATCCAGTCCCAAACATGCTCAATGGGGGACAGATCCGGAGATCTTGCTGGCCAGGGTAGTTGACTTACACCTTCTAGAGCATGTTGGGTGGCACGGGATACATGCGGACGTGCATTGTCCTGTTGGAACAGCAAGTTCCCTTGCCGGTCTAGGAATGGTAGAACGATGGGTTCGATGACGGTTTGGATGTACCGTGCACTATTCAGTGTCCCCTCGACGATCACCAGTGGTGTACGGCCAGTGTAGGAGATCGCTCCCCACACCATGATGCCGGGTGTTGGCCCTGTGTGCCTCGGTCGTATGCAGTCCTGATTGTGGCGCTCACCTGCACGGCGCCAAACACGCATGCGACCATCATTGGCACCAAGGCAGAAGCGACTCTCATCGCTGAAGACGACACGTCTCCATTCGTCCCTCCATTCACGCCTGTCGCGACACCACTGGAGGCGGGCTGCACGATGTTGGGGCGTGAGCGGAAGACGGCCTAACGGTGTGCGGGACCGTAGCCCAGCTTCATGGAGACGGTTGCGAATGGTCCTCGCCGATACCCCAGGAGCAACAGTGTCCCTAATTTGCTGGGAAGTGGCGGTGCGGTCCCCTACGGCACTGCGTAGGATCCTACGGTCTTGGCGTGCATCCGTGCGTCGCTGCGGTCCGGTCCCAGGTCGACGGGCACGTGCACCTTCCGCCGACCACTGGCGACAACATCGATGTACTGTGGAGACCTCACGCCCCACGTGTTGAGCATTCGGCGGTACGTCCACCCGGCCTCCCGCATGCCCACTATACGCCCTCGCTCAAAGTCCGTCAACTGCACATACGGTTCACGTCCACGCTGTCGCGGCATGCTACCAGTGGTAAAGACTGCGATGGAGCTCCGTATGCCACGGCAAACTGGCTGACACTGACGGCGGCGGTGCACAAATGCTGCGCAGCTAGCGCCATTCGACGGCCAACACCGCGGTTCCTGGTGTGTCCGCTGTGCCGTGCGTGTGATCATTGCTTGTACAGCCCTCTCGCAGTGTCCGGAGCAAGTATGGTGGGTCTGACACACCGGTGTCAATGTGTTCTTTTTTCCATTTCCAGGAGTGTAGATCTGAATGTATGGGTTTTCTGTTCATAGACCCACCATTCGTACGGCGTACTAACACATCTAGAAAGGGTAAAGTCCATCTTTTTCAATCTCCATGGAAAACTTGATGTTCTCATGTAAAGAGTTTAAATGACAAAGGAATTTTTCCAGTTCCTGTCTGCCACGAGGCCATACAACGAAAATATCGTCTACGTACCGCCAGAAAACCGTAGGCTTTAAGACGGCAAAGTCAAGAGCTTTCTCCTCAAAGCCTTCCATACAAAATTTGGCCACCACAGGGGTCAAGGGACTCCCCATGGCGACACCATCAGTTTGTTAAAAAAATTCGTTATTAAATAAAAAAATCAGTTGAGGGGAGAGTACTTTCAAACAAAGTCGTCAAATCATCACTGAACAAGTTACTAATATGATGTAGTGAGTCAAATAAAGGCACTTTGGTAAAAAGTGAGACCAAATCGAAGCTAACTAGTAAATCCGAGCTGATCAGCTTAACAGTCTTCAAACGATTGATAAAATCCTTGGAATTATTTATATGGTGGCAGCACTTACCCACATACTGAGTAAGAGGCCAGATGTTTTTCAGTCGCATAAGTAGAAGCACCAATATTACTCACTATCAACCTTGGGCAGCCCATACAGTCTTGGTGGAACAGCATTGTGTGGTCTCAGCCTCTTGAGAACTTGTCCAGATAAAGAACTAGCATTCAAAAGAATAGCAGTTTGTCTGGATACACGATTCGCTGGGTCCTTATCGATTTTGCGGTACATAATATCACTTAGTTGACTATATGTCTTCTCGTTGTACGCTTCCCTTGTCAAAAGGACCGTAACAATACCCTTATCAGCAGGGAGTACGAACATACCAATATCTTCACGGAGGTTGTGCAGAGCAGCTCTTTCCGCTGGAGAGATGTTACTCCGTTGCGGCGCACATTTCAGCAAGGTACGACACGATTCCCGGCGAACTTCGTCTGCAGACTCCACGCCAAGAGGTCTAATAGCCTCCTCAATAGAACTGATGAAATCCATTAAAGGAGTTGAAGAAGGTGTAGGAGCAAAGTTTAAACCTTTCGCAAGCACTGACATCGTCGCATCGTAACACAATTTCTCCGTGAGATTCACAACGGATCGCCCAGAAGGGGCTTTTTGCGGTTTACGTGTTGCGAGACGATTAAACTTAGTACTTTGTCTATTTGTACTATCCCTGTGGGCCCAATCCGCTTTGGCCCAAGTTACACCATCAATCCAATCCCAACTAAGGGAGGAGTATCTTGTCGCAATCTTCAGATGTAAATAAAATAAGTCCTTGGAACCCGCTTCTAACTCTCTAAGTAAGCACAGTAACCTGCCTCTTTTCTCACATAATTTATCCAGTCTGCTGATATCCTGAACCATCTCCTCCCCGTAGAGGTATTTGATGTGGCTTCTAAAATTTTCCCAGCGTATCTCTTCTTCCAGTAATTTTCGGGTTCGCAGCCGAATCCCATCAACATTCTGCCACGATATTTCGGCCCAGAGACGTGCGGCTATCCTCAGGTGAGCAGACTAAGTACTGAAGAGACATGATGCAGTCATGGTATTTATAGCGAATTCCGCACATGCGAATTGTACTGGTGGTTTACGGGGCATGCGTTAGGAGGTGACATGCGCGAGGCAGGTGTTCCTTCTTTCCGCGCGCTATACGAGATTAAAGTAATAGAGAACTGTGAAGGTGGTTCGATGAACCCTGTGTCAGGCACTTAAATGTGATTTGCCGAGTATCCATGTAGATGTAGATGTAGAGAGGCTACCTAGGCGGCGAAGCCTGTTGCTACGATAAGATCCTTTCTGGTCGGCGCCGGGTGTTTTGGGTTCGTTTGGGATGCATTGCGTAGCGAAGAAGTTTGGTGGTCGTTAGCTCATTATGTGTTGTTGGGGGTCCTGAATCATGAATTAACTTCCCAGTGCTGTTGGACTTCAACTGACGCAGTAAGGTGACATCGTTGTATGTAAGTGATTCGTTGGAGACACATTTTCTGCCCTCCGTGTTGCAAGTGTGATGAACCTGAGACGGATTCCTGGTTGATTCTCAGCCACGAAACTCTGTGCAAAATTTATCTTACGGTTTGCCCCTACGAAACGAGTGGTGCCATTCTGACTGTAGTAATTCGCGTTGGCATCTGATTGCGTCGATATTCTGGTTTACCATTTAAAACTTGGGGCTTACTGTGTGTTATTTCTTAATCTTAGTGGTTTTTTTTTTCAGAAAACACTGTGTATCATTGAACAGGCCGATGCCCAATGTATGGTCATTCCTCCGGATCTTTCCCCGGAGTCTTAAATCTGTAGGTCCATCAAGGAACTGAAATTATTGTAAGGCTAAATTATCATTTTGTGCCTTTCCTTGAGCTAATTCAAATCAACTAATTGTTAGTTTGATTTGAATTGCTCGTTTAAAGTACCTGTGGTTTGAGTACGATTTGGTTACTGTTCGGAGGCAGTGACAATTTGGTTAACGTGTTTTGGTACTAATTTGATGTTGTTTCATTTAATATTGTTCTAAGCGCACTGCCTTGGCTTTATTAGGAAAGGGTTGTGATGAACCTAAAGTTTTAGGCTCTTTGTTATTGTCCTGAGACTCGCGATTTATTGGATCATAATTTCTTACGATTTGCTGTGTCTCTGAGCCTGGGTTGTGGGTTTGAGCTACGCCTTCGGCTCTTGCGTGTCGTTCTTAGTACATTACAATGTTCCGTTTATGCTCCAGATACACCCTGTATCATTTGGCTGTTTTGGAGTTAATACTGTTTGAGGGAGTTTTTGTGAGACAAAGTCGGCCTGAGACTTGTACACTTCGCACTATTGGTCGGGCTGACAATTGGTGGTCGACCAACGTTACGCAAGCTGCCTGTTGTGTACAGCGTTCGTGTCTGTACGTGGCTGGTGCCTGGAGCTCAGATATTTTTATAAGATAAGTGGCGTTGACTGATCCAAGGGTCACAAACGTAAAAAGAATTTCTGTACATGCAATTACTGCCTGTCCTTTTCAGGCGGTAGCTAAGTCATGCTTGAGATGAAAAACTTGTATGTTTAAAGTTGCTTATTCTAATTATTCAGTTACAAATGCATTTCGAGGGGTGTCATTTATTGTCTGTAAGTCAATTTTGTCGCTGTTCAATTTGTCTTCAGTTCTAGCCATTACTATAATCTCATGAAATTTGCATTAAAGCAAGCTGGCTTCTGCCGTTTGAACTGTAACGATTGATCCCTATCATTCTACTGTTAACCATGATGCAATAATCCCCAGAAAGCTGCATTAGCGTAAATCGTCTGCTGTCGCCTGATGTCTTAACTAGTAATCACTATAACGACAAGCTGATCAGTGAACTGTTATTTAAGCCTAGTTTGTTGCTTTTAATGATTGTATCTATATCAGTATTATTGTCTCAAGGACAAACTTGTGCCTGTTTAGATATCTGGTAACCACTCATTTGACAAAATTTTTCATTGCGATTGTTATTTGAATTAATTGTTTACATGAATAAAAGTTTGTGTAAAATTAAAGGTGAATGAAGTTCTCCCTCGCCAAAGGTCCATGTAGTCCTTTATGGGCGTTTTATGAGGCGGCGATGTATCACCTTACAAATCGTAGCCAAAGATCCGACAGTGGGCCTGTAACAGTGGAAGTAATTCTGGCTTCTAGATCGTGTATGAGGAGCATAAGGAAGGACTGAAAGAGTTTCGGAGGAAGACGAGAAGGACGCCACAGAATGCATGACGTATGGAGGAGCACCAGAAGAGGAAAGACCGGTAGGAGATCCTAAAGGGACAGGAAGGACATCACGGGAGGTAAGGCATGATCAGGAGCACGAGAATAGGAATGACTAGGTGTGGACAGGAGCATGAGAAGATGGCATAGAGGTGGACGTTGAATGGCACATGTTGGAGGACCTCAGGAGCTACGTTGGCAGAACGAAAGGAAGAGGAAACCATCACTTTGCCTCAAGCACCGAGAAGACAGGAGGGATGAAAACCTGCACCACCCTCCTGAAAAAAAGCCTTGCATGGCTACAATGTACTGACGATGGTGCGAATTGGCGGGGACAGCATCGGACTTGACTAGGCGAGGGCAGCCCCTGATGGGCTAACGATGGAAGGAGAGCCTCCTGTTGAGTGCTGAAGAGGCCAGTGGATACGTGAAAGAGAGAAGAAGTCGAAGCACCACAGAAAGCTGTGGCCGAGCGCTTCTAGGCGCTTCAGTGTGGAACCGCGCGATCGCTACAGTTGCAGGTTCGAATCCAGCCTCGGGCATTGTTGCTTGTGATGTCCTTAGGTTAGTTAGGTTTAACTAGCTCTAATTTCTAGGGGACTGATGACCTAAGATGTTAAGTACCATAATGCTCAGAGCCATTTGAACCTGTTTTTTTTATGAAGCCAGCGCACAGAAAGCACGAATGTGTGACCATCTGATCGAATGGTCTAATATCCAGATTTGTGGCGGATTTGTTTGTGACAGTGGCCTGATGCACTGAATGGGAGAGTGAGGGTAGGCATACTCGTCCTCAGGATTCTCGTCGACCACAAGTCTGACCACCACAAGGAAGGATATCCATATTGTGCATGTTTTAGCTCTTTCACATCTGTGTCTACCATCCCAGAACAAGTAATGGAGTCTTTGCAACACTGTATGTGATCCCACATCATTGGTCGGAGACTGGAAGCAGCCGGACTATGGAATTATCGTCCCATGTATAGGCTGATGTCAAAAGCACAACACAAATGGCTGCGTTTGTGGCGGTGCCATGACCAGGAAGCATGGTCGGGTGATGAGTGGCGTCGCGCTGTGTTCAGCGATGAGTCGCAGTTTTGTATACCCTGGACGACCATTGTTGGAGAGTATGGCTGCAACATGGGGAGAGGTCCCATTCTTTCCACGCTCCCGAAAGACACGGCGGTGTTATTCCTAGCATCAAGATGTGGGGAGCCATTGGGTATGAATTTTGGTCACAGCTGGCGGTGACTGATGGAACTCTCATGGCACAACCGTTCGTCACTGACATCCTGCGTCCTCATGTGTTACCTCTTGTACGACAGGACAGGACTCGCTCTCATACGGCACATGTCTCTATGAACTTTCTGCATGATAAGCTATTCCTATGGCCAGCAAAATCGTCAGATCTCTCTCCAATAGAACACACTTGGGTTCAGCTCGGACGTCAACAGAAATTTTACTTCGTTTCCTCTTCCGATTCTGGAAGCTCGTCAGGCAGTGTAGGTAAATCCCATTATCACGGAGTTCGTTTTTGGCACTGTGAATGAACTAAACGATCGCCTTGAGGAAGTGACTTCCGGTGTAAATGAAAGGTTTGTGACTCTACAACTCGTACGACTCAAGTTTTCTAATAACTAGCAAGCTACTACACCCACTGAACATGCCCCGACTCTGAAATTCAAAGTGAGGTATTCTGCCTACGTGATGATCTTGAATCAAACAACCGAAGGATAAAGAGTTGCTGTTGGAGGCTTTCATTGCGTAAGTTGGTAAGGTCTAAATATTATGGTTCGATGTTATAAACAAAGGAGACAGAGGTAACAAGTTTGGTAACAAATATCCACAAACTCTTTTGTAGGATGTATTTTTTCTGGAAACATCCCAGTTCTCAGATTAAAGCACTAGAACTCGAATAGCAATGTAATCGGACATATCAGTAATAGGAGTGAAGTAGTCACAGCCGAAGTCCTGATAAATATCGATAGCCGCTGATCATGTATTGATGACATCGTTAATGGCCGTCCGTATTCACTCGCAGCGATGGGAACGGAAGAAAACCGTAGAAAAATTTTATGTAGGTTCCCTTGACGCAAGGAAACGTCAATCACTCAGTGAAAAAGATCCAAAGAAACATCCACAATTGTGTTTAGCAATGCCGATCCATGTTCAGATTTGCTGCGTCCTTAGCTGGTGGACAACCAAGATGGTGAACTAAATGAGAACGAATAATATACTAAAAATTAGATAATTAAAAAAAAATTACACCCCCACGTAAAATAAAAGCGTCACGCAAGGAACTCTGCGGACGCTTAAACAAGGATGAACTTTACAAAAGTCCTATTTAAACAACAGGGTCCCAATTTATGATGTTATTTTTTTTAAGAGACGTCCAAAACGTGATACCATAGCTAATCAACAATGAAGAAGTTGGATTTGATAATCTACCTACTGAATATGTCGAACAGCAAGAGCCACTTTTTAGCATCTACACACATTTAATTCTGAAATACTTAAACGACCCCGGTAGATTGCAGAGAGGCTGTAACAGTCGTTTACGTTTAAAAAAGTGACACAGGTGGGTAATACTCTCTAAATGCCATTACTCTATGGCAACAGTACATTTTCCAACAGTTGTTGACATTGTACCAGGAACATAGCGTATTTGGAACTAGCTGAACTACATGAGACGACAGGGGTTCCGATCTTTCATATATCCAATCATTCAGTACTTTCTGTGCGTTCCCCTGAGGCATTTAAACACCGTGAACTAGTGTCAACAATGTTGTTTTGGACTGCGCGAGTCGAAATTCGGCTTCCAACGCTTGATGTAAATGGCCGAATTTTTTCAGCTTGTTTGTTGCAGCCCGCAACGAATTTCTCTCCTTTACCAATATTTTGTACCACTAGCAAGCTTCAACCTCAATTACTTGTTGGGTGTTTTCCAAACTCTGTCTTCCTCTACAGTTTTCCCCCTCTACAGCTCCCTCTAGCACCGTGGAAGTCATTCCCTGATGTCTTAACAGAAGTTCTACCAATTCGTCTCACCTCCTTGTCCCACTTATTCCTCTCCTTCCGTATTCCCCAGAGTACCTCCTCATTCCTTCCCTTGTCAGACCACATAATTTTCAAAATTCTTCTGCAGCACCATATCTCAAATGCTTCGATTCTTTTATTTTCTGATTTTCACACAGTCTATGTTTCACTACCATACAATGCAATGCTCCAAACATACATTCTCAGAAATTTCTTCCTCAAATTAAGGCGTATGTTTGGCACTAGTCGACTTCTCTTGCGCAGCAACACCCTTTCTGCTTTTTATGTCCTCCTTGCTCCGTTCGTCACGAGCTATTTTGCTGCTTAGGTAGCAGACTTCCTTAACTTCATCTACTTTGTGATCACCAGTCCTAATGTTAAGTTTCTAGCTGTTCTGCTACTTCTTATTACCTCCGTCTTTCTTCAATTTCCTCTCTATCTGTATTCTGTAGTCATTAGATTGTTCATTCCATTCGTCATATACTGTAATTCTTTTCCATTTTCATTGAAGTTAGCAATGTCATCATCAAAACTTATCACTGATATCCTTTCACCTTCAATTTCAATTTCGCTACTAACCTTTCTTTTTTTCAGTCATTGCTTCTGCGATGTGTAGATCGAATAGTAGGGTCGAAAGACTACATTCTTGCTTACACCCTTTTTAATTTGAACACTTCGTTCTTGGTTTTCCATGCTGATTGTTCCCTCTAGGCTCTTGCATATATCGTACATTACATATCTTTACCTATAGCTTACCCCCAGTTTTATCAGAAGTTTGAAGATCTTGCACCATTTTATATTTCCAGGTGCCAAATCCTACGAACGTCCTTGATATTTATCCAGTCTTGCTTCCATTATCAAGCACTACGTCAGAACTGTCTCCCTGGTGCATTTACCGTTCCTAAAGAAAAACTGATCGTCCTGTAACACATCCTCAATTCTCTTTCCCATTCTTCTGTATATTATTCTTATCAGCAACTTGGATGCTGTTAAGTTGATTGTGCGATAATTCTCGCACTTTTCGGTTCTTACAGTCTTCGGAATTGTGTGGATGATGCTTATTCGAAAGTCCGATGGTATATCGCCAGTCTCATACATTCTGCACACCAGCGTGAATATTCGTTTTGTTGGCACTTCTCCAATGATTTTGGAAGTACTGATGGAATGTTATCCATCGCTTATTCGATCTTAGGTCTTCCAAAGCTCTTTCAACTTCTGACACTGGATCTCCTATCTCTTCTATATCGACTCCTCTTTCTTCTGCTATCACAGACAAATCTTGCCCTTCATAGAAGCCTTCAGGCTACTTTTTCCATCTATCCGCTCTCTCCTCTTCATTTAAGAGTGAAATTACCATTGCTCCCTTAATGTTACTCCTCATGCCTTTAATTTCACGGAAGGCTGTTTGGACCTTTCTGTGTGCTGAGTCAGTCCTTCCGACAGCCATTTCTTTTCAATTTCTTCACGTTTTTCATGGAGGCATTTCGCCTTAGGTTCCCCGTACTTCCGATCTGTTTCATCCCTAAGTGATTTGTACTTCTGTAATCCTGAATTCTCCTGATCATTTTTCTACTTCCTACTTTCATCAGACCCGTGGTTTCTTCGCAGTTACCTCCTTTTTACCTATCTTTTTCTGTCCAACTTCGGTGATTGTTTTTTCTGGAGATGTCCATTTTCCTTCAAGTGAATTCCCTACTGAGCTATTCACTATCGCAATATCTATAGCGTCAGAGAACTTCAAGTGTAGCTCTTCATTCCTCAGCATTCCGTATCCCACTTCTTTGCGCGATGATTCTTCCTGATTAGTCTCTTAAACTTCGGAGTACTCTTTGTAACACCTATTTTCGGCTTTTTCTGTATCTTTTATCGATATTTATGTGTCATTCTGTAGTGTTGCTTATGTATAATGTTGTATTTGTCATATAAATTCTTTGACTACGTATACATGTTTCAGTTATACGAAGTCTTGAACGGTGTTGTTTAAATTGTGCTTGTGAATTTAATTAACTATTGAAATGATTGTTATGTAATGTACTGAACATGACTTGGTCCATGGTTAAGAAACATAGGGCTGAGTGTAAAAGATGTGGCGAAGCACCGCAGCTGCGGAAGTAGCCTAGCGGAGTGGAAAAGGTGTGGTTGGCGCTTAAGTGGCAACTCGTCCTTCATGAGCGGTAAGGAGTCTGGGCTGAGCAGTGCTGTGGTTAACACCTCGCTAGAAGTAACGGGTCATTGTGGCTCATATTCATGGAGTTATGAGGCCAGAGGGGCTTCAGAGAAGTATTTTTTATAGGCCTCGGATGCTGCATTTGGTGATGCAATTATCGTGGCATGGTTTATGGCCCTATAATTCCGACGCCAGAAGATAAGTAACAGGGCGAGGCCAATAGTACTCCCATGACTGCATCACCGCCACTGCAAACTGCTCCACCAGTGCTACTATTCTCCCACTAAATTGTTTATATTTGGCACTCAGTAAATGGACCAGGTATTTGTGAAATTTGGTTGATTTTATAATAATAATTGTGATGTTGGTAATAACTATATCGCCGGCCGTGGTGGCCAAGCGGTTAAAGGCGCTACAGTCTGGAACCGCGCTGCCGCTACGGTCGCAGGTTCGAATCCTGCCTCGGGCATGGATGTGTGTGATGTCCTTAGGTTAGTTAGGTTTAAGTAGTTCTAAGTTCTAGGGGACTGATGACCTTAGAAGTTAAGTCCCATAGTGCTCCGAGCCATTTGAACCATTTTTGAATAACTATATCTTACGCCCGTGATTACCCCAAATCACAAACCTGGACAGGATTCCTATCCTAGTGAATTTAATTCCGAGTGTCCTAATTTCTTATGAGAAACTGGCTGAACTTGAATATAATGTTGTTATTTGCACAGCCAATTATAATTTTGAGTAGGTCAAAAGACTACTTATGAAAGCACATTTGTTATTTGAAGAGTTATAGTTTGGCGAATTACTTAACTAATAATTATTGATAAGAATTCTTACCATTTCTTATGGTAATGTGCATGGTTCTTCAAATTATGAAGGTTAAGAGTCCTCTTGAACTAAGCTAGTCAGTTGATGAAGTTATGCAAAGGCTCCTTCAGAGCCAGTGTAGCTTGATTTGCATTCTGTTTAGTTGCTTCAAACCAAGTTTAAAGAAAGATCTGTTTACTGTGTTATCTATTCTAATGCAAGTTGGTTAATGCACAGACATAGAGACCATGTACTAAGCAATGAAGTTATAGATTATGATCATTAGTAGACCCCTGATTAAATTCTGAATCATTTCAAGCTTTTCCCTGTTCAGTATTCCTACTAGTTTCTTGTGTCTGGGTAATTGGTTTATAAACTGTTACATATAGTTCATTTAGGTACCAGTTGTTGGGAGGCATATGTTACTGTTTACTATCTCCGTGGCCATTTGTTTGTTAGTGGCACATTTATCCGCAAGATTAGGTTACTGTGTTGTATTATGAACAGATATGAGGAAAGAGTTTAGTATGTGAGTCAAGGAAGGTTGGGTTAGCTTTAGCACTGCCTTCCGCTTTATCATTTCACTTGACACAAGTATGTCTAATTAGGCTGGCGACCAGTTTTAATATGTTATATTACAACTTACTCTTGTGCTGGGAGAAGCCTGTTCCAGACCCACCGTTTACTATTGTTCAAACTCTACTGGAGTATTTCGGAAACGAATCCCAGTTTGATTGTTCTGTCTCCATTAGGTTATCTAACGGTCACAACTACTTAAAAATTCCTCGCAGAGGTATAACGTTAGCATCGATTGCCGTTTATGGTGACAGGTGTTTGCGTTACATCTTCATCACTACTTAATTGCGATCTGAGTCAGTATCTGCTGCTGGGTACGTCTTACAAACCAGTATCTGATTCCGGAATCTCTGTCTGACTATGATGGAATCTAACTGAAATCTTCCCGTATCTCCCGGCATTTTCCAAATATGCCTCGTCCTCTTGTGATTCGCTATTATTAGCTGAAATTTATTACAAAACTCAATGAACCGAGAATTTACTTTAAAAATCGTTTCTTAAGGAATTTACTTTATTTACTAGCGATTCATCAAGAACATTAACTCATTTAATCACACTAGGTGAGCGTGGAAGTAGTTGCCAGGGAGTAACTGATGAAAATGAAATTTAACAAATGGGAATTTTATTCGTAAAAGCCTTTTCAAAACAGATTAAAAATTTATGAGCGGAAAAGCACCCTCGAAATATCAAGTTACAATTTTATTTAGGGGCAGAAAGAACAATAATGACTGTATGAGCCTTCGGGCTGAGAAGCTTGCCGTTCCCTTTCAACACGGCCGTAGACACGACCGCTCACAACAACCTCTGAAAGACTACACTGGTGCAATCTGCAACACACCAGATCACTTTAAACTAAAAATTTTAGCAACTCACACGAACACATAAACTATGCACCCCGTAGGAAGGATGGAAATGGTACAAAACACTCACATTAAAAATTATTTGCCACCGAAGGTGCAACTTGTTTTTAAAAGAACTCTTACGGTGGAAGGGTGGCAACTTTATATACTAAAATGACCATTTAAAGAAAAACCCATGAAATGCAGTCTTACATAAAATGTACAAACATGCTCTACATTACACATATACCACCTCTCAAGATGATAGGCAAAATAAAAAAACATATTCCAGTAATTCGGCCTTTACACCTTATGCAATAAATTCGTTAACACCGAATCCGACAAATATGACAGAGGCAGCTATTAACGTACGGCAGATCGACAGACAGACAGACAAACACTAACTGCCTAACAAATGCGGACGGGAGACAGACGAGCAAGCTGGGGACGAGAGACTGACCAAGAAAACAAGCAGAATTTAACAAGTAACTGAAACAACATATCACGAATCACTTAACTTCTAATAACTGCGATTTCTGGCGAAGACATGGCGCAGCACCCCCAAAACGCTCTCCCGAACCGTCCGCTGCCAGCCGCTTCAACGGACGCAGGAAGGCGCATTACTAAGTCTGCAACTACGCAGAAACCTATGTGAAAACGCATGGTCTTGCCTATTGATGTAATGAATGTTGTGTCTAACCTATCTTAATTTCAGATGAAATCACAAAAAACATCGATAAAATCCCAGCAAACCCGTTAAAGAGAAAGTAAATATCTGCAATTCATGTAATCAAATGGGACATAATGAAATAATTTATAGCTTGCATGGGGGCTTAGTTATAATGTAATGAAAATAATTTTAATTTTTGGTAGCTGTTTGTCCGATTACGAAGTCTCGTACCGGTTGGCCCTGACTAGTATTATTACGCAATCTGACTGCTTAGAACAACAACAAGGAATGAAATGGAAATTTTCATTAACACAATTAATTAATTAAGTCCCCAGCAACTATAAAACCTACGAAACCAAAGCACAAGTGTAACTGTTCTGCGTGTGGAAGTATGACTCAACGTACGCATCTGGCACGGTTCTTCTTCAATAACACAAGAAATTTTAAATAACATTTATACTGAATTAATTAAAGGAAATAAAAATACCATAATTACTCAAGAGAACCACAATTACACTCTAATCCAAGAACACAAGCCAGATGCTTTGTTGACTGAACCTGTTATGACACATTATTTAAAACATGGAAATAATGAAAAATAAATCAAGTTTCGTTACCTTCATATATTGACCAAAATCACTCTCATAATTACAATATATCTCCACACCGATTCGCTATTACAACATCTCAACAAGAATTTTTCAGTATCACATCACAGCAAGCACATCTCAACACGAACTGACTACTACGAGCTCTCCCCAAGCAGTGACCTCTAGCACATCTCAATAATGACAGCCCGTGGAGGCGGCGGAACAATGCTCTCTAGCGATCTCTGGCGCTGTGGCTCAGTGTAGCCACCTTTCATATGCCCTTCCTCCACGGCTAGAATTTGATGGTATTTTTGCCAGCATTGGTGGTGAAAATACCACCAAATTCGTCAAAAAAAATACAGACAAAAATAAAAGATAATATTAATACGTAAATATCATATAACTAGATAAAATTTTGGCTTTGCACTGACCTTTCAATAACCTATTATATAGAATACAGTAAGCAATACAAATTCTTTCATACATGTGACTTTACATAACAGTTTATACAAGTATTATGTGGTTAAACAGTTCAATCAATAGCGTCAGCAATGACGAATATGTGCAGGTAAGAGTCTCATAACTTTCCACAAACAGTAATACACAATAAATCAGTTTATACAAATATTCACATAAACGCTTTCCATAGCCCAAGAATAAGCAGTTGACAGTTCCAGCAGTAGCACCCAGCAATGGTCAACAGGTGCAAATACCACAAGTAACATTTTTTCAATAGAAACAGTCCATCAGTGGCACCCAGTACTGTTGAATAGGTGCAGACACCAACAAGTAACACCATTTCAGTAGAAGCAGTCCATTAGTGGCACCAGCAATGTTGATCAGGTGCACACAGCGACAGGTGACTTCATTTCAGTAGAAGCAGTCCATCAGTGGCACCCAGCAATGTTGAGCAGGTGCACACAGCAACAGGTGACTTCATTTCAGTAGAAGCAATCCATCAGTGGCACCCAGCAATGTTGAGCAGGTGCAGACATCAACAGGTGACATCTTTTCAGTAGAAGCAGTCCATCAGTGGCACCCAGCAATGTTGAGCAGGTGCAGACACCAACAAGTAACACCATTTCAGTAGAAGCAGTCCATTAGTGGCACCCAGCAATGTTGATCAGGTGCACACAGCAACAGGTGACTTCATTTCAGTAGAAGCAGTCCATCAGTGGTACCCCGCAATGTTGAGCAGGTGCAGACATCAACAGGTGACATCTTTTCAGTAGAAGCAGTCCATCAGTGGCACCCAGCAATGTTGAGCAGGTGCAGACACCAACAAGTAACACCATTTCAGTAGAAGCAGTCCATTAGTGGCACCCAGCAATGTTGATCAGGTGCACACAGCAACAGGTGACTTCATTTCAGTAGAAGCAGTCCATCAGTGGTACCCCGCAATGTTGAGCAGGTGCAGACATCAACAAGTAACACCATTTCAGTAGAAGCAGTCCATCAGTGGTACCCAGCAATGTTGAGCAGGTACACACAGCAACAGGTGACATCTTTTCAGTAGAAACAGTCCATCAGTGGTACCCAGCAATGTTGAGCAGGTACACACAGCAACAAGTCACATTTCTCAGCAGAAGCAGTTCAATAAAATACACTGTCACTGATCACACTGTTCATCAGAGTTTATAAGCAGAAATTAAACATGTCCTAGTGGCACCAATATTGTAGAAAAGGTACAAGTAACAGTCCATAATTTTTTTTTACAATCACTGATCACACAGTTCATCAGCAGAAATTAAACATGTCCTTGTGGCACCAATCATGTAGAAAAAGTGCAAGTAACAGTCCATACTATTCACCATAACTACTGAGACAGTTCAGTCATGAACAATAGTTTGAATGCACATACAATTTCTTTAACAAAATATAATCAATGCTCTTACACTAAACATACAAATCATAATAAACACACAAATGATATCAGTTAATTGTCACATTAACTATTACAGTACACAATAACAGTTAACCTATAATATTTATGGGTGTCAGTGCAAGCCACTACCAACAAATAAAATAATATTTAGGAGATAGGTGGGTAGGATTAGGAAAGGAAAACACACAAAACACATCCACTCATCTTTCATCCTCATTAAGTGCTACTGTGTAATTGAATAGTGTTAACTGTGTAAATGTAACTCTGTCCAAGATTTGATGTTCATCATGTGTACCAAGTAGTAGTGGCAGCAATGTATAACAGTCAATAATAGTTAGTCAACGTCATAGTCATCATGTCAAGACCAATGTTTGCCAAGCCAGATCAAATTGTACTGTTGCTGAACAACTGTCAGTGAGCCAAGATATGCAAATACTTCCTCTCTTCAAAAAAAAATGTATACTGCTTATTGATTTAACAAAGTGTGTGTGTAGGCAATCTTCTTTCTACTTGAGTGTTCTAGTCTGCCATCTTCATCCTCCTTGTTCCATATGGACCAACAAAAAAAAAAAAAATATGCTCCTCACTTACTTTACCTCTTATCCACCAAACTCCAATAATCATCACTTAATCTTAATACTTCAATAATACGTCGATACATATAAACCTCAGCACCAATATCATTTCACTTCCATAACAACTCTTTCCTCTAGTCAGTCTCCTCGAACAAGTACAGATAAAATCCTAGTGCAACTTCAATTCAGCATCCCATACAATCCGAAGACACATTGTCCACACACAACCTCTGTGTATTCCATCTGACCCAAATTTTCTACTCATTATAAATTATAAGATACATTTTGGTTCCTTGTCCATCATTAAATAAAAGAAATGCATACATGACCTCTAACAGACTTAGTTCGAATAACACTCAGTAATTAAGTACGATTACGGAGTGTGAATAACCATAATATTTCACAGTGTGTACACCACTTCAAGAATCATGGCAGAAGCAATCATGTGGAGTATTCCTTGTGTCAAGTGTCACTTCCTATTTCAATTGCTCACGAAAAATGCAGTGTAATACTGTCAATGGTCTAAACTTAGTTTTGGTCTGTCATGTCGTTAGCTTCCTTCCTATTAGCATAAATTTATACAGCTTCCATAAAACCTCAGCTCATGTGACTTCTATGACTTTCTTTTACTAATGTCGTTCGTCGAATTATAGCAGTTCATTTTATCTTAAAAATATAAGGCACTGAGCGTAAGCAAAACATGCAATAGCGAGTAAATATACCAGTAGAGAACAGAATGTCAACAAGTGGATGCAGCACAATCCCTACAACGAGGCTCTGCCAAGTGAACAATCTATAATTAATACCACAGTGTAACCTAAACTCTATATTTGTACACAGTATATCAGCATTTCTATATACTAGATTGAAGAGTAGTTATGACAACAAAACAGAAATGTGTAAATATGCAATCCATACGCACAGCAGCAAACATGCCTTACACAATAAACAGGTCATTAGAATCACATCGCCATAAGCAAATAAATCTTCATATGTAATCTTAATAAGTAAACATGAAGGCGCAAGCAGATAAATCACAAAGTATAACTTACATATCTAACCACATCAGCACAATTAATCAGGTGACAATTATAATTTAAATAACTAAGCACAGCAGGCACATAATAAAAAAAATATGACGTCAGTGAAAAAGCATAGCAGCCAAGCGATGCATAATATACGCAAGTAATAACACTGTTCATTAATCAATAATTGTCAAAATCAGTAAATGTACACAAGCACGTCGCTTCACAAGTAATTTCATAGAACATAAAATTTAGCACAAAGTATGAGTCACGTAATCGCGAGCAGCAAATTACGTCTAAAGTACGTACCTAAGTGAAATTATGTTACCTGAAAAATAAACTCAATTAATAGTTACCCTTTTTAGTTTATTAGTTTCATCTTCGAAATGACCTTCTTCCTGAAAATTTTCTCCAAAGCAAGTCGTCTTAACGTCGGACACGCACAGAATTTACCTGAAGGTCTTAAATACTTTATACAACCGTATCCTGAAAAATACTGAACGTTAATAACATAATTTATGAAGTCCTTATAGCTTTATACAGAATTTAGTCGGAGAAATTAGACTGTGTATTTGTTTACGTCTGTCAGTGCATTCGCACTGAGCGCTCGATCAGCTGTAGGCGCGTGACGTAGGAAGGTAATTGTTTGCGGTCAACGACTGCCTTGTGCGGCGCGCAGACTGACTGTTGCTTTGAGTATGTGCCGCCGCCAAACACAGCGCGGTATCCTTGTACTCTCTCCATGTTTACGTAAACTGTTGGTTTCTCACAAGTATGTCATTCCACAAAAATTTTTACGTTAGATATGTGATGTATTCCCTTAGAGCGTCGAGATTTAAGAGTTTCTACTTCAACAGTGTTATCATGTATAATTTTGCGAACTCTATATGGACCGTTATAAAGCAGAAAAAATTTGCGACACAAGCCTTTTCCTTTATGAGACAAACGGTGGGACTTAATTAACACCTTCTGGCCAACTGACAAGATTTTTAAACGACCAGGACGTTTCGCTGATTTCTCTCTTCTAGCAGCCGCCGATGCAATATTTTGTAGAGCCAGGTTGACAACTTCAGAATGCCGCAGTTTCCGTGAAGGCGGAAAAGGAACGATTTCAGAAATGCGATTTGTCGGTGCTTTATTCTTTAATATCAGTGTAGGCGGTAAAGAAGTTGAATCATTAGGAAGTTCATTCAGAATGTTTTGAAAAAGATGAAGATACTGATCCCACGTTCTGTGATTCTGATGACAATAAAGACGACACAATTTATTGATTTCCTTCATCCATCTCTCTGAAGCATTAGATTGAGGGTGAAAAAGTGAAATGAAGATTGGTTTAATTTTACGACGCCGTAGAGTACGAAGCCAAATTTTAGAGCGAAACTGTGATCCATTATCTGATATAACCTTATCAACATGACCAACTTCTTTAAGAAAATGTTTGATGAAAGCGTTAGATACTGAACGAGCTGTTGCTTTGCGTAACGGTGTAAAACACACATATTTTGATGTCAGTTCCACTGCTACGAAAATATACGCAAAACCATTAGTAGAACGAACCACTGGACCGAACAAATCGACTGCAGCCATCTCCTTTAATTTCGCTGGAATGATAGGAAACAACGGTGCTCTGTGAGAAACTGTTGGCGGCTTAGCCTTTTGACATAATTTGCATTTGGCAAGAACAGATCGAATACGTTTTTCCATATTACTGAAGTAGCAATTTTCTCGTAATTTATGAAAGCATTTTCTGGGACCAAAGTGCGCATAACTGAAATGTGTGTACCAAATCAATTTATTGACCCACTCATCAGGAATACAAACTAACCAAACAGAGTTGTCGACCGATTTTCGTTTGAAAAGAATATCATTGCGAACTAAATAATACTGTCTGATCGCTACGCTTTCCTTTCTCCTCCACTTCTCCTTAATGTCCTTCCAGATTGGATCCTTATTTTGCTCCTTAGCGATGTCCTGGAGCGAAGACGAAATAAAGTTCTCAAACGCAACACCTTGAATGTACATCAAACAATAATGGTTTTCTTTGCCGTCCTCTTCGGCACTTTGTTTCAAACCCATAGGTGCACGTGATAAAGCATCAGCAACAATATTTGAAGATCACTGTATGTAAACAATACTAAAATCAAATTCCTGTAGGTACAACGCCCATCGTGACAATCTGCCATGAGTTAATTTTGTCGACATAAGAAATTCCAGAGCTCGATGATCGGTGTAAACCTTAGTATGTCTGCCAAACAAAAATGTGCGAAATTTTGTGAAGGCCCATACAACAGCCAAAGCTTCAAGTTCCGTAATCGAATAATTCTTCTCTGATTTAGAGAGAACACGGCTTCCAAAGGCAACAGTTTTCTGTACTACAACGCCGTTTTCTTCTATCTCTTGAAATAAATGTGCACCTAGGCCTTTGTATGATGAGTCCGTCGCCAAACAAAAATCTTTAGATAAATCCGGATGTGAAAGAAGTGGGGCAGCAACTAAAGCATCACGAAGTTGTTCAAATTCTGACTGAGCTTCCTCATCCCAACACCAATTAGAATTTTTTCCAGATAATTCACATAAACGAGGTGTGGCCAAATTGTCCAATCTAACAAAGCGTCTAAGAAAATTACAGACACCAAGGAAACTACGAACATCACGTTTTGTGGTAGGAACAGCATAATTATGAATAGCGTCTAGTTTCTCTGGATCAGGGAGAATACCTTCTGTAGAAATAATGTGACCGAGAAATTTCACCTGAGAACGACCAAATTCAGATTTTTCCAAGTTCACTGTCATGCCAACTCGTGCAAAAATACGTAATAATGAATCCAAAATTTTGTTATGCTCACTCCAAGAACGTTTAGCAATAAGAATGTCGTCAACATAAGAAGTAATATTGTCACGAAGATAAACAGGTAAAATTTCATTTAAGCTACGAATGAATGCTGCTGAAGATACAGTAAGTCCAAACGGTAATTTCCGAAACTGGTAACAGTTACCAAAGGCTAAAAAAGCAGTATATTTTCTACAATCAGGGTGGAGTTCTATTTGCCAAAAACTTGCGCGCATATCAATCGTGGATAAAACTTTAATTCCATGGAAATGTTGAAGAAGTTCATCTAAATTTTGTGGACGGTCAGTTTCAGGAATAATAATATTATTTATCTGTCTGGAATCCAGAACCAAACGAATTGACCCATCCTTTTTAAGAACAACGTGTAATGGGCTGGTATAAGGACTGACTGCTGGCTCAACAATGCCCTGATCTAACATGTATTGAAGTTCATTCTTAACCTTGTCTCTGTAAGCCAAAGGAATAGCGTACGTTTTTCCGCGAAATGGTGTGTGTTCCTTTACTTTAAATAAATATTGTAAGCCTTGTATAGTTCCTGTGTGATGACTAAACACTGTAGCATGTGAAGTCAAAATATGGTGCAGCTCTTCTCTTGCAACGTCATCTGGCACTTCAGCTTTCTTAACCTTTTCATTAATTAATTCTTCGCTATTAATTACATCATCCATCGCGTCCCTGTATCTATTGTCATTGTCATGAATAAACACACTGTCGTCATAATGCTCAACAAAAGCATCAGAAGTAAGAAACCTTAAACATTTTGTATCTGATTCAGATCTTGCTAAACACTCGAAAAATTTCAAACATTTCAGCATTCCGGCAACAGTCAAATTCACACTTCTTTCTTTAAAGTTCAAAATTGCCTTATGTGCGTTAAGAAACTCCATACCTAAAATAATCTGTGTACTGAGTAATGGAACAATAATAAAATTAGCAGAAAATTCGTATCCTTGACAAATGAAATTTAGGTTGGTCTGTTGTTTAACTTCCACACCTTTTCCAGAAATCGCTCCTCGAATTGTAGTTTTAGAAATAGGTAACACGGGACAGGCAATAGTTCTTTCACATATACGAAAAACTGATTCACTAATGACGTTCAATGGGCTCCCAGAATCTAAAACTGCAGTGAACTTATTCTTACCCACACATACTTCAAATGCGTCTACATTAGTTTCCTTTTCGTCTAACAAAATGTCTCTCGTCTTCCAGTCGTACGTAGTGTAAAGTCGAAGTGTCATTACTTTCTGAACCGTCTATATTGCTGCCAGAAGCCGAAGCTGCTAGTCATTGTCGATTGTTTGCGTCACGTCTTTGATTATTCGCGTCATTTCGCGGATCAATTTCTACTAATTGCACTTGTCTCTCTGAAGTTCTGTCACGTGGAGGATGCCAATTAGGTCCTTCCTGTCTGTTAGATGCAAATTCTTGGTTGTGTCTGTTATTAAAATTTCTGTTTTCCTGTCTGTCTGCATAACTACTTCTTGTGTAATTTCGACTGTCACTTCTGAAATTATTGTTGTATCTACTACCCTGGTTATTTCTGTAGTAAGAATTTCTGTTACTGTATGAATAATTTCTATCTTGATGATACCGATTACTGTTTCCGTATGGTTGATCATTCCGGTAGGAATTACCGTTATTATAATTGTCTGTGTAATTTCTGTTAGAACGTCTGTTATTGTCATAAGGCTGGTATCTATTGTCCTGTCTGTTACGTCTGTCATTCTCAAAGTTACCCAAATAACGTCCGTTCCGATCACTAAAGTCCCGTCGTCGTTGTCATACTCAAGTTCTTGTAGCAAAGTCTTAAAAGTCTCAATGTCGTCTTTACATCTTCCGGCTAAAGCAATTTGTCTTATGGATTGTGGCAGCTTAGTTAAACAAATGCGAATTAATTCAGTCGGACTGTAAGGGTTGGAAAGGAACTGATTCTTTCGAATCATGTCTTCAAAATATTCTGCTGGCGTGCGGAATTCAGACTGTTTGAAATTACGCTGCATAATAAGACTGTGTTTGACTCTGTCTTGCGTGTTTTCGGACCAATATGCCGATAGAAATGCATGATAAAAATCATTCGGATTATTACAATCTCTAATGAGTGCACGCATCCGCGTCGCCGGTTCGTTTTCTAAATATCCACACATAAATTCCAGTTTGTGACTTAGTGGCCAATTTGGTGGGAGTGCATACATAAATTGATCTAACCATGCACATGGATGTATGTCATTTTTAGAATTGCGGAAGATCTTAAATTTCCGAACAGTCAAAAAGTGTTTATAGTCAAAGTTTTCGCCTCGTGGCGACAAAGACCTACCGCGTCTGTCCCAGTTTGAATGTCGATTATTGTCAAGTTCGCGCGCCTGGCGCTCTCTTGTTGTGTCCCGTAAATGAAATAAATTACTTTCTTCAAACCCCTCTGCTATCTGTGATTCTAAATTTCTTCTGCTGTCTTTTCCTACGATTTCGCCTTCAATTTTTTTGACTTGCTTTCGTAATGCCTCAACTTCCCTTTTAACGCGTTCATTAAATTTTCCCTGATTTTCAACATGCTTATTTATGTTCTGGTACTCTTCGGTTTCTGCAAATGGTAATGGAGCTGTATCATCTGAATCTCTATCCCCATTTAAACTAAGACTTGTCAATTTATCTGAAATCTCCTCAACTCTTTCCGATAAATCACCTATTTGTTCTTTCTGTCTATTTACGTCTTCCGTAAGTGTCGCGACTCGGGTTTCAGTATTAACACATTTGGTAGTTAACTGTTCATATTGTTGTGTTAGTTTATTTATTCTGTCATTTGGTACGGATTCCTCGATTCTCTCAAATATTTCTTCCTTATCGTGTGCACGTTGTAAATTTAACTCTGAAAATTTCTGTACTATCACGCGATCTCTCTCCTCCTGTTCTCTATCCTGTTCCCTTTGTCTAATCTCTACTGCAATTAATCTATTATTGTGAGCATTCAAAATCGGTTGTACTTCTTCTCTGATTTCTTTCTTTAATTCATCTTTCATATTTTTGAAACATGTCCCTATTCGTGAATCTAACCGTGTTTCCATTGTTTCCATCTCTGTTTTAATTGTGCCTATTTGTGATCCCAACTGTGATCCCAGTGAGTCTAACCGTGTTTCCATTGTTCCCCTATCTGTTTTTAATTCAGATCGTAACTGTGATCCCAGTGAGTCTAACCGTGTTTCCATTGTTCCCATCTGTGTTTTAATTGTTCCTATTTGTGATCCCAAATTTAATATTGCACCCATCAACTGCTCCATATTAGCTTGTTCGCAATTCCTTTCGCCCCTAACATTTCCCGCAAAACCAGTTTCATTCGTCATAGCTGTAAAGCTATCTGTGTTTGATGCTATTCCAGAATTTTCTATCGTTAATCTCGTATTCTGTGAATTTTCTGATTGAGAAAAATTTTGAAATGGTTCCGGACTACTTTCCCGACTTATTAAATTGATTTCCACTTCATTATTCAACATACTGTTCTCCTGTGTTGGCGAGTTCGCCATGTCAACAATTTCGTCATTCTCACTATTCATCATTTTTGCCTTTTTCATTGATCGCGTAATCATTTACAAAATATACAAAACTCGTCACTATATGAAAATTACACACAATGACTCTTTATCTCCAACAATACCCTTCACACGAAATGCTTCCCTCAAACACGATTAACGAACAATTGAAATAATTGCATTAAATTGTCAAACGCGTATACAAGGCAATAAAAATTAAATTTTGAAAAATACCATTAGAAGAATGCTAATTACCAAATCTACACATGCAATATAGACTACAATTACTAACTACAAATTACTACAACAATCCTACTGTCTACTATTTCTACAATCAGAAGAATTCCAAGGGACGATCCGAAGCAGTGGACGCCACGTGCATGGGGGCTTAATAATAATATTAATGCAAATAATTTTAATAATTTTTTTTTTTGCTTTAGTAGCTGTCTGTCCGATTACGAAGTCTCGTAACGGTTGGCCCTGACTGTTATTGTTACGCAATCTGACTGCTTAGAACAACAACAAGGAATGAAATGGAAATTTTCATTAACACAATTAATTAATTAAGTCCCCAGCAACTATAAAACCTACGAAACCAAAGCACAAGTGTAACTGTTCTGCGTGTGGAAGTATGACTCAACGTACGCATCTGGCACGGTTCTTCTTCAATAACACAAGAAATTTTAAATAACATTTATACTGAATTAATTAAAGGAAATAAAAATACCATAATTACTCAAGAGAACCACAATTACACTCTAATCCAAGAACACAAGCCAGATGCTTTGTTGACTGAACCTGTTATGACACATTATTTAAAACATGGAAATAATGAAAAATAAATCAAGTTTCGTTACCTTCATATATTGACCAAAATCACTCTCATAATTACAATATATCTCCACACCGATTCGCTATTACAACATCTCAACAAGAATTTTTCAGTATCACATCACAGCAAGCACATCTCAACACGAACTGACTACTACGAGCTCTCCCCAAGCAGTGACCTCTAGCACATCTCAATAATGACAGCCCGTGGAGGCGGCGGAACAATGCTCTCTAGCGATCTCTGGCGCTGTGGCTCAGTGTAGCCACCTTTCAAGCTATGTAATGATGATGTAAACATGTTTATGTGTAACTGTATTATGTTTATGCTAAGAAAATATGTGACGTGTATATGTATGATTACTTATGTTTTTTTTTTTTAAATGATGTATAATGTAACTGTTACTATGCGAAAGTTTGAACGATAACGAGTGCCAAAATGTGAAAAACTTTAAAAAAAATTGCATAGTGAACCACTGTTCACGGACATTCAATACCTCCTCATTAGTTATGTGATCTACCCAATCTAATCCTCAGCACTCTTCTGTAGCACCACATTTCGAAATCTTCTATTCTCTTCTTGTCCAAACTATTTATCGTCCATGTTTCACTTCGATACATGGCTACACTCCATACAAATACTTTTAGGGACGACTATCTGACACTTAAATCTATACTCGATGTTAACAAATTTCTCTTCATCAAAAACGCTTTCCTTGCCATTGCCAATCTACATTTTATATCCTCTCTACTTCGACCATCAGCAGCTATTGTTCTCCACAAATAGCAAAACTCATTTACTACTTTAAGTGTCTCATTTCCTAATCTAATTCCCTCAGCATCACCCGACTTCGACTACATTTCATTATCCTCGTTTTGCTTTTGTTGATGTTCAACTGCTCTTCCAAGTCGTTTGCTGTCTCTGACAGAATTACAATGTCATCGGCGAACCTCAAAGCTTTTATTTCGTCTCCATGGATTTTAATACCTACTCCGAATTTTTCTTTTGTTTCCTTTACTGCTTGCTCAATATACAGATTGAATAACATCGGGGAGAGGCTACAACCCTGTCTCACTCCCTTCCCAACCGCTGCTTCCCTCTCATGTCCCTCGACTCTTATAACTGCCATCTGGTTTCTGTACAAATTGTAAATAGCCTTTCGCTCCCTGTATTTTACCCCTGCCACCTTTAGAATTTGAAAGAGAGTATTCCAGTCAACATTGTCAAAAGCTTTCTCTAAGTCTTCAAATGCTAGAAACGTATGTTTGCCTTTCCTTAATCTTTCTTCTAAGATAAGTCGTAAGGTCAGGTCGGCTTCTACTTGTTTTTCCATTCGTCTGTAAAGAATTCGCAGTAGTATTTTGCAGCTGTGGCTTATTAAACTGATTGTTCGGTAATTTTCACATCTGTCAACACCTGCTTTCTTTGGGACTGGAATTATTATATTCTTCTTGAAGTCAGAGGGAATTTCGCCTGTCTCATACATCTTGCTCACCAGATGGTAGAGTTTTGTCAGGACTGGCTCACCTAAGGCCGTCAGTAGTTCTAATGGAATGTTGTCTACTGCCGGGGCCTTGTTTCGACTCAGGTCTTTCAGTGCTCTGTCAAACTCATCACGCAGTACTGTATCTCCCATTTCGTCTTCATCTACATTCTGTTACATTTCCAGAATATTGTCCTCAAGTACGTCAACCTTGTATAGACCTTCTATATATTACTTCCACCTTCCTGCTTTCCCTTCTTTGCTTAGAACTGGGTTTCCATCTCAACTCTTATATTCACACAAGTGATTTTCTTTTCTCCAAAGGTCTCTTTAATTTTCCTGTAGGCAGTATCTATCTTACCCCTAGTGAGATAAGCCTCTACATCCTTACATTTGTCCTCTAGCCATCCCTCATTAGCCATTTTGCACTTCCTGCCGATCTCATTTTTGAGACGTTTGTATTCCTTTTTGCCTGCTTCATTTACTGCATTTTTATATTTTCTCCTATCATCAATTAAATTCAATATTTCTTCAGTTACCCAAGGATTTCTACTAGCCCTCGTCTTTTTACCTACTTGATCCTCTGCTGCCTTCACTACTTCATCCCTCAGAGCTACCCATTCTTCTTCTACTGTATTTCTTTCCCCCATTTGTGACAATTGCTCCCTTATGCTCTCCCTAAAACGCTGTACAACCTCTGGTTTAATCAGTTTGTCCAGGTCTCATCTCCTTAAATTCCCACCTTTTTGCAGTTTCTTCAGTTTTAATCTACAGTTCATAACCAATAGATTGTGGTCAGAGTCCACATCTGCCCCTGGAAATGTCTTACAATTTAATACCTGGTTCCTAAATCTCTGTCTTAACATTATATAATCTATCTGATACCTTCTAGTATTTCCAGGATTCTTCCATGTGTACAACGTTCTTTTATGATTCTTGAACCAAGTGTTAGCTATGATTAAGTTATGCTCTGTGCAAAATTCTAAAAGACGGCTTCCTCTTTCATTTCTTTCCCCCAATCCATATTCACCTACTAAGTTTCCTTCTCTCCCTTTTCCTACTGTTGAATTCCAGTCACCCATGACTATTAAATTTTCAGCCGGCCGCGGTGGTCTCGCGGTTCTAGGCGCGCAGTCCGGAACAGTGCGACTGCTACGGTCGCAGGTTCGAATCCTGCCTCGGGCATGGATGTGTGTGATGTCCTTAGGTTAGTTAGGTTTAAGTAGTTCTAAGTTCTAGGGGACTGATGACCACAGCAGTTGAGTCCCATAGCGCTCAGAGCCATTTGAACCATTTATTAAATTTTCGTCTCCCTTCACTACCTGAATAATTTCTTTTATCTCATCATACATTTCATCAGTTTCTTCATCATCTGCAGGGGTAGTTGGCATATAAACTTGTACTACTGTAGTAGGTGTGGGCTTCGTGTTTATCTTGGCCATAATAATGCGTTCACTATGCTGTTTGTAGTAGCTTACCCGCAGTCCTATTTTTTAGTTGCGATTTTCATATGTGCTTAATCCACAAAATGGTATCATGTGACGATATGATATACATTCATCATAAGATCATTAAACATTACAGTAAATGTATATCATATGGTTACACGATAAAATTTCATAATGATGATGAGGTGTAGTGCGAATCGTTTAGGAGATATCGTATTTCTAAAGTTTCCACACCGACACTTGTTTGCGCCATTCAACTTGCATAGTTGCAAGGTACGATGTTCTAATGTTTGCTTACAGTGTGCAGGCGTTTTCCTTGAGTGCACTGCGACTTGACGTTCAGTTAGTGTGCGACAGTTGTAGCAGTAGGTCGCGAATGGACGATGGGATTTACCACTGCAGAAAAGGCTGACGTACCCATGGTGTATGGATAGTCCTGGAAGAATACAGCTCGTTCTTGTGCGGTATATGCGCAAGATATCCCAATAGACTTCAACCATCACGGCAATTATTTATCAGTCTCTTCAACCAGTAACGAGAAAGTGGTTGTGTAACACCTATGCAACGTAATAGAAGTGGCATCAGAGGAGCGGGAAATTAATGTTCTTGCTGCTGCTGCTGCTGCAGTTGATCTGCACATTAGCTCTCGCGCAATTGCACCAGGAAATGGCATGAGTCGGACAAATTCCCCAGCATTCTCCATCGACTTAGGTTCCATCCCTATCACATCTGTCTCCGTCAGGAGCTGTATGAAAGCGATTATGAGACTCGCGTTAACTTCTGTACATCGGCATTAAGACAGGATACTCCAGCTGTATAATGTATCTTGCTTAGCAATGAAACTAAGTTTTTATGTGGGCAGGTAATGCACCGAAACATTCAATATTTGTCTGTAGATAATTCCCGTTGGCTTCGTCAGGTAGAACGTCAGCGTCCATGGTGAGTAAACGTGTGGTGTGGGGTAGTCAACGATCAGCTGATAGGCCCGTTTTTCAAAGACGGAACATTGAAAGCGCACAAGTATTGCAGCCACCTTACAGACCATTTTCCACTGGTGCTAGAAGACGTTCTTCCGTAGACTAGGAGGAACCTGTGGTACCAATATGATGGCTGTCCAGCCCCTAATGCACAAAGTACTACAGCATGTCTTCACGAATTGTTTCCAAGTGGTTGGATTGGACACAGAGGACGTGTACCATTCCCCAGATGTGACGTCTGTAGGGTTTTTGCTGTGGGGAAAGCCGAAGGACGCTGTCCACAAGAACACACCAACCACACTGGATGATGTACAACGACGTACTACTGCAGCCTAATCGGACACCTGTGCAGCAGTCGTTCCATACCAGACTGGACTATTGCCGCTGCTGGTGACCATTTTGAACACAACCTGTGACAATCATTGTCTCGTTACTGGTCAGAAACGATGTAACTGTTATAGGAATTTCTGTTGTTCCCTACTGTGTGCTAACATAGGTATCGAACACGTGTTGGTGACGGAACTTTTGAAAATAAGATAACTCGTAAAAGACTAGCACTCCCTGCAAAAACCACCGCTGACAATCTGATTTGCCCCACTTTTAGTCTGTTAGTGTCAACAGGCGTTGTTCCATTTAAAAAGCATGTATTTGCACAAAAAATATACGTTCTAAGTATTATTACAAACTGTTGACGAGCTAGCAATACGAGTCCCTGACGACCAATGCATTCTGCGAAAACCGCATATCAATAGCACTTTCCATTTCCGCAGTATTTGCGCTGCAAGTTTTAGATGATTCATCTTGTATAACAGTGAGATAACAAAACGATGAAACTGTTAGTTCATGGAAGACTTTATAGTCGAGTAATCAGAGCTGTTTTCGTATCCGGTGAGTTTATCCGTGCCATTATTAGGCCGAGTGAGTTGCACCGCTGTTGATACGGCTTAGAAGTGTGTGACCGTGGGTAATTTTCCGTTCGAAGTCTGCTGCCGCAGGTCGGCGCCCTTCTGTCCTAATCCTTATGCAACGCTACTGTTTTCTGATAGTGGAGTCGCTCGTACACAACGCCCTTCATTGTCACTGTAGCGCTGTCATCGCAGTCACCAGATCTCGTTATCATATGAAGCGCAGCAGGCAAAGACTCATTGTTCCTCACGGGTTTTAAGACGATGACGAAACACGTGCAGTCGGATGATGCTTCAGAACGACTTCTCAAAAACTGCACTCTATAGAGACTCAGAGCTAACAGCGTACGAAATCTGTTGCGTACAACTCACTCCACGTATTTGTTTCCCTGGGTTAAATCGCACCTCAGTCTTGAACAGGTACTTTCGTATAAACGATTGTTTGTAATTGTGGAATATCATGTAAATCACACAACCGGGCAGAGGTAAGCGCACTTAGGCCGAATTCTTCTCTCCCATCTACCGTCTATGTAACACATGCCGTAAATTAACGAATGATGCATGTTGATTGGCTATCTAAATTGAGTGGGTACTGATTTAGCCAAAGCAACTTCACCCGTGTTTTTCTGGCAACAATGGTTCCATCATCTAACAGTTAATTAAAAATAGAGTCTTCCTGCTTGCATAAAAAATGTAACTCTAAAGGAGACAAATATTATTTGATTACGTGCCGATATGAGAAATGGCACCCCAACGACAACGCAAGTTGGCCTTTAGACGCTAGGAGTATGGAGATATAACATCACACTTTCGGAAAAATGTCATCCAAACAACCCCAAGGTTATGCGAGAACTATCGCACAGTCATGTTACTAGCTCATGTATCCATGTTGATGACAAGACTGATGAACAGAAAAATGGAAACGAAAATTCACGATCATTTAGATACTCCCTGGATGGAAAACGACTTTCTTTTCGCCAAGCACCGCTAAGAAAATTTAGAGAAACCGCATTTACGGATACCTGCAGAGCGATTCTATGTCACCAACAAAACATTTCGGTTAAGGATAGCGAAAACAAGATAAGAGAAATTACGGCTTGTTCGGAAGGATGCGAACAATCGTTTTTCCCTCGCTCCTTTTGCGAGTGGAGCAGGAAAGGGAATGATGTAGTGGTACAAAGTACTCTCCGCCATACACCACGTGGTAGCTTGCGGAGTCTTTATACAGATATAGATGTAGAATGTTCAAGAGATGCAGTTCTGACTGAGACGCCCTGCTAAACTTGCAGGACAGGACAGGTGGTTTAAGTTGTGGAAAGGGGCCGAATAAGCGGCTGTCAGTTACACTCGAATATACAACATTTATTTGATCAAACATTACAACAGCCAAGAAAAATTTTAAAAAGCACAGCTTTAGTTTTGGAACTTAATTAGCGGCTGAATGCGCCGTACAATCTCGTGCCTTAAGGGCAAGACCACTTCAATTTAAAAACGGCTGAAAGCCAATAATTTAAAGCTTAACCAAAATCAGAAATTTAAAAGGCAAAGCCTTATCTTAAAACAGTTCCTTAATTAGGCTCAAGGCCCAAAGAATCTGACACTTTAAGAGCAAACAACTTAAATTCAAAATCGGCTGAGGGCCTAACACTTAAGACTCAATAACATTAATTTTAAAAAGGCCAAAGGCTTTACGTAAAACAGTTGTTAAATTAGGCTGAAGGGTCAAACCATCTGACAGTCTAAGAGCAGAACAACTTTAATTCAAAATCGGCTGAAGACCCAACACTTAAGACTCAATAACATTAACTTTAAAAATGTCAAAGGCTTTACGTAAAACAGTTCTTAAATTAGGCTGAAGGCCCAAACCATCTGACACCTTAAGGGCAAAAGAACCTTAATCTAAAAATCGACTAGAAGCCATACAAGTACAAAAAACAAGAACAAACAAGAAAAGGCAGTACCCCCAAGGGCGCTCAGAAGTTCCGAGTGTCGGCCTGGAATTCAAACACCAACGCTCGCTGAGGTGAGTCAGGCAGTCAGCCCAACCGTTGTCGATCCGACGACAACCCAACCGACAGACAGTCAACAGACCCATCAAGAAGATACCCTCCGCTTCACCCGACCAGCACGCAATAGGGAGTTCAATGGAACAACAGGGAAGGTATTGGCGCCCACAACCAATTATACATTGAGCTATCAAACTACACACCGTGCTGGACAGTGACAACACGATGAGGAAATTACACTGCCTGAATTTAGGTCAATGGCCAGGTAAGGTAACCGGAACGTCAACGGCCACAAGGCAGAAGATTACGCTGGTGCACTTCAGTTCAAATAACCGAGTACAGTTAAACTCCACCGGCGGGTGGCTAAAATTTACCAACATGAAAACACACGTTGTTGCTCGCGGGAATATCCCAACAGCCGACAATGTGAACAGTCGTGACTTGCTGGTAGATTAAGTCAAAACTCATCTTCCATGTCCAGGATCGGTGAGTCACGAACCTCGTAGCAATGGGAACAGCCACACACTCCGACACCGCACAATGGCCGCCAGTGCGCTCAGCCAAACCACGCGCCGCGGAGATCTCCTCGCTGCTCCACGCCAACCGACCAACTGCCCGCATACGGCCCAGCCGGAAACTATAAGCGCCAGGCCAAAGATAGTCCAAGGTGCGAATATCGATACACACTGCTGCTGCCACCTGCGGAAGGAGAGGATAACAGCATAATCGCGGTAATCGCAGGAGACCAAACACAGAATAGCAACCGAGGTTTAATCCAACGCATAGCATGAGCCAGCCACGGCTCTCTGACGTTGCTCTTGATAGTGGAAACATGAGTCAAGATCTGTAGACCGAAAAAAATGCAGTCGAAAATGTAAAATTTTCAGAAAAATAGGAAAGATACGGTTAGTCTACAATATGCACAACAACGGAGAGGGAAAAAATAAGACTGCAAGACCAATAAATTACCGCTCGGAAATCCTGATACGAAGACAATCGGTTTGAGATGCGGTGCTGTAGAAGGATATTAAAAATTAGGTGGAGTGATAAGAAACAGGGAGGTTCTCCACAGGATCTGCAAAGACAACAGCATGTGGAAAACTTTAGCGTGAAGAATACATCACCCCTGAATTTCATTGTACAGGCTAATTATAATTAAAGTTAAACTTTCAAACCGCTGCAGAAATAGCACCACTGGTCAGAATGACGTCAAATTGCGACGGAATATTATCGGAGAAGGGGGAAAACGTATGGAAGAAGGAAAACAAATAGTTACAAAATGTAGCAATAGATGGAGCTTACGTATCATAATTTGATAGTGGTAGACTATAAATGACAAATGAATCATACAACAATGCCTAAGGTGTGCGTTTGACGTTAAACAAACTGTACTACTCAGTGTGCATGGGTGTACAGGTGTGATACTGTTAGTTACGCAAGCCCATCCACCACGAAAAGGTCACATCACATCCGATCGGAAAAATCGATTTTTAATCGTCTTGAGGCCAAAAACCGCATAAAAGCATCACTCTCATCAGTTTTTAATTGTCCTGGGGCCAAAAACCGCAATAAAAATCAATCAAATCGGTTTTTAATCGTCCTGAGGCCAAAAACCGCATAAAAAGCATCAATCAAAATCAAATCGGATTATTAATTTCCGTGTGATTGGTGCAAAACATGTTCAATATGATGTCCAACGTCTTCTGAGTTGAAATCTAGAAACAGCATGTTCCGTAACTGATCGAAGTGTTCCCGGGATCACGTTCAGAACGTGTTGCGCAATGCGTGCCTTCAATGCAGCTAAGTTTGCGATCGGAATACTGCACACATCTTTCAGATAGCCCCACAGCCAGAAGTCACACGGATTAAGATCACGCGATGGGGACGGCCAGGCTGTAGGGAAATGGCGGCTGATAATTCTAGCATTCCCGAAACGGCTCTTTAGCAGCTGCTTAACTGGATTTGCAATGTGCGCCATCTTGCATAAAAATGATCTCATCCAGACTGTTGGAGAGCTGGAATGACGTGGTTGCGCAAAAGACACTCATAGCGGTTACCAGTCACAGTACAGGTAACAGGATCGGAAGAAATTGTTTCTACGAAAAGATATGGCTCTCTGATAAATGATGCCGTAAGCGCGCACCACACAGTGACGTTTTCGGGATGAAGTGGTACTGGTTGATTTGCGTGTGGATTTTCCGTTGCCCATATCCGACAATTCTGTGTACTGAATCCTGTCAGATGGTAGTGGGCTTCATTTGTCCACAACATCTTCCACGGCTAGTCATTGTCCACTTGCATGCGAGCAAGAAATTCTAAAGCAAAGGTCTCTCTTGCTCGCAGGTCAACAGGGAGCAACTCGTACACATGGATAATTCTGAATGGATAGCAAAGAAGGATGTCTCGTAGGATTTTACGCACCGTGCTCACGGGTATGTCCAATGTCCGTGCAGTTCTCCGTGCACTACACGTTTGCACACCACCACTCGTCTCCTCCTGCATTGTTGTGGCCACTGCTTCCACTGACGTCGAATCAATTCGTTTCGTCCCTCTACGAGGTTTAGAATTTCTGAATCATTTTCTCCAGACCCAAGGCAGTCATCGGACCAACGCCTTTTTTCAAAATCTTCAGTGTCAGCAATTTCTGCAGAGCGGCGTGTGCACAGTCATCATTCTGGTATTACAACTTTATAAGCAAGCGCGATCCTGCATTGATACAGTCACGGCGAACGTCGCAGACGTGAAAGGAGGAAAAACTGTGTACCCGGCGTGTTTATGCCATCTTCAATGGGTCGTGCGCATGACAGGTGTTTTCATTTACGTATTCTGACACATACAGCGCCATCTATTGATCAATTTTTACACTATTTTTTTTCTTCTGCCACACGTTTTCCCCTTTTCCGATAATATTCCGTTGCAATTTGACGTCATTTTGACCAGTGGTGTTCTTTATACAGCGTTTTGAAAGCTTAACTTTAACTATAATCACCCTGTATACCGATGCAAAGAAACCAAAGGTTTTTGAGAACTTTCGGATGTTATCACTGTCCTTTCCATAATCTACGAGTACTTTGTAGTAAATTAGTTACTGTAGGAGATATTCTAACATAATGTGTTACATCTAGTTTTCCCTTAATGAGGAATAACGCTAAATACACTCCTGGAAATGGAAAAAAGACTCACCATACCTGCTCCGGACACTGCCAGAGGGCTGTACAAGCAATGATCACACGCACGGCACAGCGGACACACCAGGAACCGCGGTGTTGGCCCTCGAATGGCGCTAGCTGCGCAGCATTTGTGCACCGCCGCCGTCAGTGTCAGCCAGTTTGCCGTGGCATACGGAGCTCCATCGCAGTCTTTAACACTGGTAGCATGCCGCGACAGCGTGGACGTGAACCGTATGTGCAGTTGACGGACTTTGAGCGAGGGCGTATAGTGGGCATGCGGGAGGCCGGGTGGACGTACCGCCGAATTGTTCAACACGTGGGGCGTGAGGTCTCCACAGTACACCGATGTTGTCGCCAGTGGTCGGCGGAAGGTGCACGTGCCCGTCGACCTGGGACCGGACCGCAGCGACGCACGGATGCACGCCAAGACCGTAGGATCCTACGCAGTGCCGTACGGGACCGCACCGCCACTTCCCAGCAAATTAGGGACACTGTTGCTCCTGGGGTATCGGCGAGGACCATTCGCAACCGTCTCCATGAAACTGGGCTACGGTCCCGCACACCGTTAGGCCGTCTTCCGCTCACGCCCCAACATCGTGCAGCCCGCCTCCAGTGGTGTCGCGACAGGCGTGAATGGAGGGACGAATGGAGACGTGTCGTCTTCAGCGATGAGAGTCGCTTCTGCCTTGGTGCCAATGATGGTCGTATGCGTGTTTGGCGCCGTGCAGGTGAGCGCCACAATCAGGACTGCATACGACCGAGGCACACAGGGCCAACACCCGGCATCATGGTGTGGGGAGCGATCTCCTACACTGGCCGTACACCACTGGTGATCGTCGAGGGGACACTGAATAGTGCACGGTACATCCAAACCGTCATCGAACCCATCGTTCTACCATTCCTAGACCGGCAAGGGAACTTGCTGTTCCAACAGGACAATGCACGTCCGCATGTATCCCGTGCCACCCAACGTGCTCTATAAGGTGTAAGTCAACTACCCTGGCCAGCAAGATCTCCGGATCTGTCACCCATTGAGCATGTTTGGGACTGGATGAAGCGTCGTCTCACGCGGTCTGCGCGTCCAGCACGAAGGCTGGTCCAACTGAGGCGCCAGGTGGAAATGGCATGGCAAGCCGTTCCACAGGACTACATCCAGCATCTCTACGATCGTCTCCATGGGAGAATAGCAGCCTGCATTGCTGCGAAAGGTGGATATACACTGTACTAGTGCCGACATTGTGCATGCTCTGTTGCCTGTGTCTATGTGCCTGTGGTTCTGTCAGTGTGATCATGTGATGTATCTGACCCCAGGAATGTGTCAATAAAGTTTCCCCTTCCTGGGACAATGAATTCACGGTGTTCTTATTTCAATTTCCAGGAGTGTAGTATCTACATTTATAGTAAATTAATCCTATTTTTGAGTTTGCTAACAACTATAACCAACCTCAAAACGTTTTAGGAAACTAGTAATTTTTGCCACAGGTTTCTGTGTTCCCTTAACAGAAATTTAGTTTTCTGTATTTGCTTGAATTCCTATAGGGAATTAGCAACTTTTTAGATCAACAGATTAAAAGATAACCAGCGGGTTTAATTTGATGTTATTTGTTCACCGCTCTCCAATACATTGCACCACCCCCACTGTGAATGCTGTTCTCGAGCGGGAAGCAGCTGGAAATCGCCGTGACTCCTGTCAAACTATGGCAGCTGCGGCGAATCCGAGGGTTGGAGGAGCTCCAGAGCGGCATGTACCTGTGATACCAGTACCAGACGTGCCACAAGTAATGTCATCTCCTGTCGATCCTCTCCTCTGCAGAAAGTCCTTTGCAGAAAATCTGTCATTACTGGTCCACTTAGCCCGAGTGGGGTGTTACAGGTACATGTAGGCGTCCTACACAGGTTGGACGGGGACCAGGGAGGACTCACGGTATTGTACCAATCTCCGTAACTAACAAGTCGGAGGTGCTGTCTTTCACTGCAACTGAAGCTGTGCTAGTGGGACTCTCTTCACCTGTTTTGGGGAAACATGTTTTGTCCAGTTTCAAGAGAATGCAAACGCAAAAGGGTAGGTGGTCTATTAATCGTCCGCAGTACAGACGTACGGCGAATAATGGTACACCGACTGCCGAGGGAAATGGCAGCAAGGGACAGGAAAGAGCAGCAGGTGCACTCATTGTGCATGCCTGGGAGCCTCATTCAACTTTTTGAAGAGGCTATTCCAGCAGCTATTGAGGGGCAGGGTGCCATCAACTGCAGGTTGTGACGAACATTGGAACAAATGATGCCTGCTTTCTGGGCTCTGAGGTCATAGTTGGATCATTCCAGCGACTGGGGAGAAGGTTGTGGAGACCAGCTTTGTGCATGCAGTTTCAACGAAACTCACAATTTCCTACATTGTTCCCAGAACTGCCCGTGGCCCTTGGTTCTGAGTCGAGAGGAAGGATTAAACCAGACACTTCAAAGGCTGCGACTTCCTGAACTTGCGCCATACGGCTGAATGCTGTAGGGTCCCCCTAAATGGATCAAGTATGCACTATACGTCACGTAGCTGACTGTGTGTGGGGTGCACACAAGAGATTTTTAGATTAGGCGACCCTCCATCCAATCCAGGTAACGATACCTGCAGGAAACCCAGAAGTATCAGTGTAAGATCGAAAGAAATGACTCCCACAAGTGAGAGTATTAAAATTCTAATGGTTAATTGCCGAAGCATTCGCAACAAAGTGCCAGAGTTTGAAGCATTCCCGAAAAGTAGTGAAGATCACATAATACTAGCTACAGAAATCTGGTTGAAACAGGAAAATTTAAGTGTATACCGAAAGGATAGGCAATGGAACAAGGAGGTGGTGTATTTGTCGCAGTAGACAAGAAACTCAAATCCACCGAGACAGAAATTGAGACTACATGTCAGATTGTTTGGGCAAGACTCCGTATTAGGGATGAGCATAAAATGATAATTATATCTTTCTATCGCCGACTACACTCATCTCCTGATGTAACCGAAAACTTTTGGGAAACCTTCAGTTCAAATGTACATTAGTTCGTCAACCATCATCGTTGGAGACTTTAAACATCCAACAATTAATTGGGAATATTACAGTTTTGTTTGTGGTGCGATCCTGTGAAGCATTGCTGATGCCTTCTCTGAAAACTGCCTAGAAGAGATAGGAACCCCACTTATGATGAAAATATTTTGGATCTAATGGCAACAAATAGCCCTGGCCTCTTTGAGGACGTCCACATCAAAACTGGCATCAGTGATCATGACGCGGTTGTGCCAACAACGATTACCGAAGGAAAAAGGACAACTAAAACATGCAGAAAGAAATATATGTTCTGTAAACTAGATAAAAACATCAGTAGCATGATATCTCGATGAGGAACTTGAAACTTTCGGCACAGAGCAAGAGAATGTAGAGGAACTGTGGCTCAAGTTTAAAAGAATAGTTGACCATGCACTGGATAAATATGTACCCAGTAAAACAGTTCATAATGGGAGGCAACCTCCGTCGTATACACTCACCGTAAAGAAATTTCTAAATAAATCGAGAGTACTGCATAATAGATGTAAAACAAAGCGTATGGCAATAGATAGCAAGATGTTGAATGAAACGCATTAGGCTGTCAAAAGAGCACTTCATGAGGCCTTCTGTGACTACCGTAGCAGAATATTGTCATATGATGTTTCATAAGACATAGGGAGGACGCAGCATGTTATCTTGGTTGGACAGTCATCGTCAGATTTAGAAGTGACGTCAGGTGCATCTCAGGGAGATTTTTGGGACCCTTCCTGTTCATTCTGTATATTATTGACCTTGCAAGTCAGCCAGATATAGATAAGACTACAAAGTGGTTCAAACATTGGCAACTTGTTTTAAACGTTCAGGAATGTAAAATTGTACACTTCACAAAACGAAAAGAACGTAGTGTCCTATGGCTATAATATCTATGAGTTACTGGTGGAATCGGCAACTAATATAAACACCTGGCTGTAATACTTCGTAGGGATATGAAGTGCAATGATTACACAGGTTTAGTTGTGTGTAAATAAGGTGGTAGACTTCAGTTTATTGGTAGAATACTGGGGAAGTGCAATCAGTTTAAAAAGGAGATAGCTTGCAAATCACTCGTGTGACCGGCTCTAGAATATTGCTCAAGTGTGTAGGACCTGTACCAAGTACCACTAACAGGGGATATTGAACGTTTACAGAGAAGGGCAGCGCGAATGGTCAAAGGTTTGTTTGATCCGTGGGAGAGTGTCACAGAGATACTAAAGGGACTCAACTGGAAGATTCTTGTAAATAAAAGTAAACTATCCTGAGAAAGTCTGTTAACAAAGTTTCAAGAACCATCTTCAAGTTATGCCTCTAGGGATAAACTACAATCACCTACGTGTCGCTCACTTAAGTACAGTGAGGATAAGATCAAAATAATTACTGCACGCACAGAGGTATTCAGACAACCATCCATTCCGCGCTCCATACGTGAATAGAACGGGAAGCAACCCTAAAAACTGGTACAATGGGACGTACCATCTACCATGCACCTCATGGTGGTTTGCAGAGTATAAATGTAGATGTAGATGTAGATGTAGATGAAGGGGCAGGATAATGGAACATGTTTTCAGATATCAAGAAATTACATCCACAGCACTTGAGGGAACTATGGAGTGTAAAAATCTTTAGGTAACGACAGAGTTTGGAAGACATCCAGCAAAACTGAGGACGTAGGATGCAAGTGCTACTGTGGGTTGAAGAGTTCAGTACAGGGGAAGAATTAGTGGCTGACTGCAGCAAAGTAATTAGAAGACTGCTTTAAATGCACACCAGGGTCGAACTCTTACGGGAAACGGTGAGATGCTGCGTGTGCTGAGGCTAAAGAGGAGGGCACTACATCAGTAGTGTGTGGGATAAGGTGAGAATTTTGGCCTGGCTGGAGGCGTGGGAGAGTAGTTCGCGCAGTTGTGGCGATCACGATGCCTGGATGGCATAGAGGTCTGCCTAATATGCAGGAGAATTGAGATCGAGTCCCAGTCCAACACAAATTTTCAACTTGTCCCATTGATATAAATCAGTGTCCACAGGCAGCTAATGTCCTTAATTTCTCTGTGTCTTAGATAAGAATGTATTCTATCTATTGCCCAACGGAAACAAGCCGGTGTCCAAATCTACAATGAGTAGTAACAATTTTAGGTCAGGTCTAAACGTGAGCGGTGGCCACACCATACATTATGTGTAATAAGTTGACAACACTGCAGAACTTAACTGAGAATTCCCTAACGTTCCCCGAGCCATTCGAAATAACCACATGGTCCTTTTGATTACCAATAACAAAGTAATTAATGTATAGGCTTATAGTATTTATTTTTGTAAGCCTATGATTATAGTCGTTCATACCTTCCACATTTGTAAGGTTTTCATGTTTTCTGCAATTACAAATATTTCACCTAAACTGTACTGGGACAAAGACGTGTGAGTGCGCTGCACGGGTGATGGATAAGATCCTTGACTCTGTGTTTAGTGTAATCTGTGGTGCGCTTAGTAAGTTTTGCAGCGCTGGGACATTTTTATTAGAAGTTTAGTAGCGAGCAGTTGAATTTTAGAGAAGGAGATCTGATATTTGTGAATGTGGGAGAAATTATCTGGAATACTTTTTTATGGAGATGAAGACTTGCTTGCAGAGTTATTTTCTTGACTGCATGGAAGGTTAAGATTTTTGGCGGAATATTTCAAGGTATCCAACGAACGGACAAGATTGACATGTCTGTCAGTATTATTAACTGAACGAAATGTTTGCCCCTTAGATAACTAATAATATTCATGATCGAGTGTTTATCCGATCTCTTTGTTTTCATTACGTCACAATTGGTTTAAAGATCTATGATTTTTTTATTGAGTGATTTTCGTGCGTGTTAATCT
Source organism: Schistocerca nitens (assembly GCF_023898315.1). NCBI lineage: Eukaryota > Metazoa > Arthropoda > Insecta > Orthoptera > Acrididae > Schistocerca > Schistocerca nitens. Next base: position 200,280,765 of record NC_064615.1, on the reverse strand, counting down.
TCTTATGTAGTACAGTCTTTTTGACAATAATTAGAATTTCATTTTTCAACAACGCTTTTCTTGAAAATAAAAGCCTCCTTCATCAAACTTAGCAAAGTTTAAAATATTGTGTAGTTTGTGCCTCGCACCTTACGCCAGAAGCAGCCACAAATTGTTTCTGACAAGCAAAGAAAACCTTAGTAATGAGTAGATTACTTTTATTTAGCTGCTGCATTTGCTGATTTCAATTTAGTTTCAAGAAAATCAGTGCACTGGACAACAAACAACATGCTGAGCACGAGGTAAGTCACTTTTATTACAGAACAAATCTCACTCTGCATTATTTTGTGGAAACATTTCGTAGTCAGAATGTTCAGGTACTGTGCTAAGCAAGCAGATTAATTGACAGCGAACAATGAAGGCAATCTCAAACAGTTATTTTCTTCCAAGTTGAGTAGTATTTTATTTTGTGGATATTTCAAGTCAGATATTGCACTTCATGTAACTCACTTTTCATGAAGTACTTCAGTGTTGAGTTCAGTTGAATGATATACAGTTAGTTTCTCTTGCGATTTAATTAGACTCATTTAGATTATTTACAATTCAGCATTTCACTAAGATTAAAGTTTTGTTTCACGACACTGTTCACAAGCGCAATGCAGGACCAACCAACAGTCAGTATTGGTCAATAGTTGTATACGATATCTTTAGGATACGTTACATGATGCAGAAAATTTTTGAAAAAGAATATTCATTATTTCATGTATACACTCCTGGAAATGGAAAAAAGAACACATTGACACCGGTGTGTCAGACCCACCATACTTGCTCCAGACACTGCGAGAGGGCTGTACAAGCAATGATCACACGCACGGCACAGCGGACACACCAGGAACCGCGGTGTTGGCCGTCGAATGGCGCTAGCTGCGCAGCATTTGTGCACCGCCGCCGTCAGTGTCAGCCAGTTTGCCGTGGCATACGGAGCTCCATCGCAGTCTTTAACACTGGTAGCATGCCGCGACAGCGTGGACGTGAACCGTATGTGCAGTTGACGGACTTTGAGCGAGGGCGTATAGTGGGCATGCGGGAGGCCGGGTGGACGTACCGCCGAATTGCTCAACACGTGGGGCGTGAGGTCTCCACAGTACATCGATGTTGTCGCCAGTGGTCGGCGGAAGGTGCACGTGCCCGTCGACCTGGGACCGGACCGCAGCGACGCACGGATGCACGCCAAGACCGTAGGATCCTACGCAGTGCCGTAGGGGACCGCACCGCCACTTCCCAGCAAATTAGGGACACTGTTGCTCCTGGGGTATCGGCGAGGACCATTCGCAACCGTCTCCATGAAGCTGGGCTACGGTCCCGCACACCGTTAGGCCGTCTTCCGCTCACGCCCCAACATCGTGCAGCCCGCCTCCAGTGGTGTCGCGACAGGCGTGAATGGAGGGACGAATGGAGACGTGTCGTCTTCAGCGATGAGAGTCGCTTCTGCCTTGGTGCCAATGATGGTCGTATGCGTGTTTGGCGCCGTGCAGGTGAGCGCCACAATTAGGACTGCACACGACCGAGGCACACAGGGCCAACACCCGGCATCATGGTGTGGGGAGCGATCTCCTACACTGGCCGTACACCACTGGTGATCGTCGAGGGGACACTGAATACTGCACGGTACATCCAAACCGTCATCGAACCCATCGTTCTACCATTCCTAGACCGGCAAGGGAACTTGCTGTTCCAACAGGACAATGCACGTCCGCATGTATCCCGTGCCACCCAACGTGCTCTAGAAGGTGTAAGTCAACTACCCTGGCCAGCAAGATCTCCGGATCTGTCCCCCATTGAGCATGTTTGGGACTGGATGAAGCGTCGTCTCACGCGGTCTGCACGTCCAGCACGAACGCTGGTCCAACTGAGGCGCCAGGTGGAAATGGCATGGCAAGCCGTTCCACAGGACTACATCCAGCATCTCTACGATCGTCTCCATGGGAGAATAGCAGCCTGCATTGCTGCGAAAGGTGGATATACACTGTACTAGTGCCGACATTGTGCATGCTCTGTTGCCTGTGTCTATGTGCCTGTGGTTCTGTCAGTGTGATCATTTGATGTATCTGACCCCAGGAATGTGTCAATAAAGTTTCCCCTTCCTGGGACAATGAGTTCACGGTGTTCTTATTTCAATTTCCAGGAGTGTAGATAAGTTACATAGAAAGCTTACACAGTGTATTTACTTTTCTTACATTACTTTCGATACGTGCCGTCTGTAGTGTAGGCTGCTTTCTGGCTCGTGGACTGTGTTGCGTAACACATAGTAGTTTCAGGTTCCAGCGTCTCCTTTGGGTTGTCGTTTTGTCGATCGGTTTGACTAATAGGGTACAATACTACTGCTTAATTACAGTAGAAGATATTAAGAGAGTGAAATATAATTATATCTAGTGTACTGTATAATACCAGAAACAAAAACAACCTGTATAAGGACTATAAAAGCTTAACATTATTACAAAAAGGAGTCAAATACATAGGTACTCAAATATTCAGTAACCTACCAGAGCATATCAAAGGTCTTGTAAGTGATAAAGATCGGTTTCAAAGTGAATTAAAGAACTTATTGTTGGCCAATCGATGAATATCTTCACAAGGATTATACCACATAACTCTGTCTGCATTAGAATTGTACAATATCCATGTATCTGAGGAAAAAAAAAAGCTTTGACTCTTTCCACACCCAGAGACTGTACTGTAACTGTACCCTTAGGGGTAAAACGAAATCTTCTGGGGGGTAAAAACAAAAGGATGTGATTGTTTCGGTGACGAAATTAAATTATTTGTAAAGGATTGTTCCTATTTCGTAATACTCTTATCCTGTTAACTTTAACCATGAATAATTATATTTTTCAAACAGCACTGAATGGTGGAGGTTATACCTCGCGAAATGAATGTATGAGCAACAACTTCCTCACGTAGTCCACCCACTACACACATATCATGTACTTTGTAGCAAACAAGCATTATATTTAAGTTGAGATTTATACGCTTTGGTATCTCATGAAAAGTCTTCTCTGATTTGTAGGCAGTTGGTCAGAAATTTTTTAATTATACACTTCGTAGCAGACAAAACAAACTGATAGCACAACAGTAACTGTGTAATTACATTACTGTAGAATCTACTCATTATTATTATTATTATTATTATTAGGCAGTGGTCAGACACAAAGCATGGGTTGCTTGAAGTCTTACAATTTTTACCGGATCAGAAGTACAGCCAATAAGTGTCAAGTACAGTTTTGGTATATTAATTTTAGGTATCTAAATCGACTGTGAGCGAGCAGCGAAGTTTTAAGCTGTTCGCAGAAGTTAAGCTAACATCTTTTTCTGCGCGAGGGCGCAGTGAGAGATGACATGTTCAGTTTTGGTGGAGACAGTGTCGAAGTTCAGCTGTGTTAGTAAAGCTGATAATGTTAAGCAGGATTAGTGACGAAGTCACGGCAATATTATGATTCACATTTAATGTTTGAATTTATCATTTTGTTCAATCGGTATGGTTATGAAACTGATCTGAAAAGGAAGAAATCTAATGGAATGTCAGGTAAATACAATAATGATGTTATTTTCTTTCACTATTGCTGCGCTATCGAACTAACTTGGTTATTCTACCGAAAGCTGTTAGGTCTGAGAGGTAGGAAAGTGTCTCGTTGGATGTTGAGAAGGTCATTAAATTTAAAATTTGCCTTGAGCACTTTTCTCAATATACAAAAAAAAAAAAAAAACAAAAAAAAGAAACAGTGTTTTAATTTTTGCGTATATTTCATTTTCTTACCGACCTTTCTTTTACAATTCTTTTTAATGGATCATCCAACCGAGTACGTTCGATAAACTGTTCGATTTGCAATTAACAGAGAACTCATTGCACCTCTCTAGTTCCTCTGTGTAGATGTTGCAGCTTTAGCATAGCGGCGCGCAAGACAGAGCATACTGCAGCGCATTATCCAGATTTGCGCAGAATAGCGGTAAGGAGAAAAGACTGATTTTTTTATTTATTCAATCAGGACCAACTTACGTTATTCAGCGACAGATTTTTTGATCAAATTTTGCAAATCCAATTACTGTAGGTTTCATATCCAAGTCTTTCAGGCAGTTCATACTGTTAAAAATTCTTGCAGTCAGATTGCTAACTTCTGCAGTATGAAATACTTCCCTTTTCATTATGACAAATAATTAATTATACAGTGTTGCTTGGGTTTCACATTACGATAGTACAAGTTTCATTACGACAGTTCATTTATTATCACAGCTCATGCTTCATCAGAAACAGAGTACTTCAGTTTATATTTTTATTTATTTATATAACTTTCACGGTGTCCCGTAATGAAATGATTTACAAACAGCAAGTATAGCGCAGTGATTTTAACTTGGTTGATTTTAAGTGGGGGTACAGGGTTTGGATGAAGAAAGTGTCGCTAGGGAGAAGAGTGATGAAGAGGAAGTATTTTTCGTAACAAGTGTCTACCTTCAACGTGGGTAGTTAGCATTCAGTTGCACTGGGAATTACTTCGTCATTCTCTATAAATATAAAAAGTAATTGGTAGAATTAAGCAATAACAACTGTAGACAACCTTGTGGTTGGGTCAACCACAGCTGTGAGTATTCATCTTGTGTATTAATAACCGCTTCAGCTGTATTTAGTCCTTTATTACTGGATCACTACCCGTTTCGTGCCACTAAAAGCCACATCTTCAGGTGTTCGTCATATGTTCACCTGAAGATGTCATATGTTCAACTGAAGATGTCTTCAGATTTTAGTCATATGTTCACCTGAAGATGTATGTTCACCTGAAGATGTCTTTAGGTTTTAGTCATATGTTCGCTAAGATGTCATATGTTCACCTGAAGATATCTTCAGGTTTTAGTCATATGTTCACCGGAAGATGTCATATGTACACCGGAAGAGGAAGATGTCATATGTACACCGGAAGATGTCTTCAGGCTTTAGTCATATGTTCGCCTGAAGAGGCCATATGTTCACTTGAAGATGTCTTCAGGTTTTAGTCATATTTTCACCTGAAGATCATATGTTCACCTGAAGATGTCTTCAGGTATTAGTCATATGTTCGCCTGAAGATGTCATATGTTAACCTGAAGGTGTCTTCAGGTTTTAGTCACATGTTAACCTGAGGATGTGACTAAATACAGCTGAAGCAGTTATTAACACCCAAGATGATGAACAACTGTCTCTCACTCATTAATTCGTGATTTAATATACTGACGGAACAAAATCGCAACGCCAAGAAGTAGATGTGAATCATAAACAAAAGTTGGTTGGTGTCTTTCTACATGTCAAAGATTATTTATAATCAAATTTCGCGCCAGTCGCATAAGAGTAGTGCTAGTAGCAATATACACAGTAATTACAGCGAGCGTTAGTTACCTTTGAGATTGGACGTAGTGAGATGATGATAGTCCATGAATGTCTTTAAGGCGAGAGTGACACCACTATCAACATCTCTCACTGCGTTTGAACGAGGTCGTGTAATAGGGCTGCACGAAGCTGAATGTTCCTTCTGCGATATTACATAAGGACCTGGCAGGAATGCAGCCGCTGTACATGACTGTTGGCAGTGGTGTCACCGGAATGTATGGTCGCATGAAGATTGGTCTCCGGACGACCACGTGGCACTACCGAGAGGGAAGCCCATCGTGTTCGGCATATCGCTCTGGCGCATCCTACTGCATCTGCAGCAGCAATTTTAAAAGCAGTTGCCACCACAGTGACACAACAAACTGTTACAGATCGGTTACTTCACGGACATTTCCGAGCCAGACATCCTGTAGCGTGCATTCCACCGATCCCAAACCACTGCCATTTGCGACTCCACTGGTGTCAAGTGAGAGCTCAATGGAGAGCAGGGTGGAGATTTGTTGTGTTTTCTGATGAAAGCTGGGTCTACCTCGGTGCCAGTGACGGCCGAGTGTTGGTTAGGAGGAGTCGAGTTGAGGGTCTGCGACCAAACTGTCTGCCAACTAGGAACACTGGGGTGCGAATTCGTATGAGAGCAGGAGCATTCTCGTGCTTATCCCACGCACGCTTACTGCAAACTTTTATGTCAGTCTGGTGATTCCATCTATTGTGTTGCCATTCATGAGCAGTACTCCAGTGGGTGTCTTAAACAGGATAACGACAGCATTAACCGTCCCTGTATTGACGGGCAAAGTGCTACAGGCATAAACCTCCATCCAACAAATTGACATCCGTCACCTGTACAACACAATGCATGCACGTTTACGCGCTTGCATTCAACATTCTGGCGGTTACACTGTGTAACTTCTTTATTTAAATGTGTGTATCTGTACTTAAATTGCTGAATGGCTGAGACCCACAATACCCTACCGCAACGCAAACTGACTGCTCAAAAAAGTTACAACCTGACTTAAAATAATTAATTCGAATGAATGGTCCTGACTAAAAAGAAATCTTAACAATAACCTACACATTTCATTAAGCACTTACCTCACAAAAATCTTCATTACGCGAACTATTGCAATACTGCGAGCTTCAGTACTACCATCTAAATAAAAGATTCTAACTACGAAGCCACTAACTACCAATAGGCGTTTTGTTAGCAAAGGAAAGATATTGTTGCAAACCAAATAATGTATTTTTTTCCCTTAATAATGTGACATCGAGTTCAGACACGAATATAAATCGTCATTGAAATCTAGGACAAAGGTATACAATCATGAGTAATATTCAATCACCAAGTCGAACATGTACAGATCGTTAGCCTACGCTAACACTTCAGACATCTACCCTCCATCAATGCTAACTTCTCACATCTAACATCCATCATTGTTGGCTGTTCACCTCCAACCGCCCAACAGTACTTCCATCACTGCTGGCGACTAACTTCCAACTGCCCAACACTACTGGCGATTAACTTCGAACAACGAGTCCGACCAGCCACAGAGTCTCTTACAAAGAAAGCGCAGTCAAAGGTCCAATGCAAAGCGCTAGACAGCGCTGCCAACACAGAAGCAGCCCATTTACAACTGGTTATTACGAGGTGCATTCAAGTTCTAAGGCTTCCGATTTTTTTTCTCCGGACTGGAAAGAGATAGAAACATGCGCATTGTTTTAAAATGAGGCTGTGTTCATTGTCAATACGTCCCAGAGATGGCAGCACCGTACGGCAGACGGAATTTTACCGCCAGCGGCGACAATGAGAACTGTTTTAAATATTTAAAATGGCGACGTTTTCCTTACTTGAACAGCGTGCAAACATTCGTTTTCTGAATTTGCGTGGTGTGAAACCAATTGAAATTCATCGACAGTAGAAGGAGACATGTGGTGATGGAGTTATGGATGTGTCGAGAGTGCGTTCGTGGGTGCGACAGTTTAATGAAGGCAGAACATTGTGTGACAACAAACAGAAACAACCTCGGGCTCGCACAAGCCGGTCTGACGACATGATCGAGAAAGCGGAGAGAATTGTTTTGGGGGATCGCCGAATGACTGTTGAACAGACCGCCTCCAGAGTTGGCATTTCTGTGGGTTCTGTGCACACAATCCGGCATGGCGACCTGAAAATGCGAAAAGTGTCATCCAGGTGGGTGCCACGAATGCTGACAGATGACCACACGGCTGCCCGTGTGGCATGTTGCGAAGCAATGTTGACGCACAACGACAGCACGAATGGGACTTTCTTTTCGTCGGTTGTGACAATGGATGAGACGTGGATGCCATTTTTCAATCCAGAAACAAGCGCCAATCAGCTCAATGGAAGCACACAGATTCACCGCCACCAAAAAAATTTCGGGTAACCGCCAGTGCTGAAAAAATGATGGTGTCCATGTTCTGGGACAGCGAGGGCGTAATCCTTACCCATTGCGTTCCAAAGGGCACTACGGTAACAGGTGCAACCTACGAAAATGTTTTGAAGAACATATTCCTTCCTGCACTGCAACAAAAACGTCTGGGAAGGGCTGCGTGTGTGCTCTTTCACCAAGACAACGCACCTGCACATCGAGCTACCGTTACACAACAGTTTCTTCGTGATAACAACTTTGAAGTGATTCCTCATTCTCCATACTCACCAGACCTGGCTCCTAGTGACTTTTGGCTTTTTCCAACAATGAAAGACACTCTCCGTGGCCGCACATTCACCAGCCGTGCTGCTATTGCCTCAGCGATTTTCCAGTGGTCAAAACAGACTCCTAATGAAGCCTTCGCCGCTATCATGGAATCATGGCGTCAGCGTTGTGAAAAATGTGTACGTCTGCAGGGCGATTACGTCGAGACGTAACGCCAGTTTCATTGTTTTCGGGTGAGTAGTTAATTAGAAAAAAAATCGGAGGCCTTTGAACTTGAATGCACCTCGTAATGCACCAGCATTTCACATTTGCAGTGGCTTATCTCTCGCTTACATTAACCTGTGATCTTGTGGCGTTAATCACTTACATATGTTACCTAGAGAAATGTATTCCCGAAATTTCATTTCTCTACGTTAATTATTTATTGGTGTCGCAATTTTCTTCCGTCAGTGTGAAAACCTAAAAAAAGTAAATATCATTTCTGCTTCGTCCTTTTAAAAAGAAAAGTGTTCTAAGGGAACTGTTAGTGATTGAGGAGCGTGGGGGGGTGAGAGGGGGGGGGGGGAATATCTGATCGCGCTCAGGGGGTTCACGGGTAAAGGTCTCGAACAGGTTGGGTTCAAATGGCTCTGAGCACTATGGGACTTAACATCTGAGGTCATCAGTCCCCTAGAACTCAGAACTACTTAAACCTAACTAACCTAAGGACATCACACACATCCATGCCCGGGGAAGGATTCGAACCTGCGACCGTAGGGGTCGCGCGGTTCCAGACTGAAGCGCCTAGAACCGCTCGGCCACACTGGCCGGCCAAACAGGTTGGGAACTACTGATCTAGTGATTTATCGAGAGGAAGGGAAATGAGAAGCACTGAAAAATAAGATAAACATATTTGCTTTGTTTATATAAGCTACCAAGTTTTAAAAAAAGTAAGTTATATGTGTATCCTATATAACAGTGTAGCCAACAGCTATCGGCGTTTCATCTGATTGCAAAATGTGTAAGTAAGCTGTTTAGGTTTTCTTATTTGTAACCATGTAGCGCTCTATATGAAAATCACTCGCTGTGCTGTGTGCAGTCTGTGGCTAGCTTGCATTGTTGTCTGCCATTGTAGTGTTGGGCTGTTGGCTGTTAACAGCGCATAGCGTCGCGCAGTTGGAGGTGAGCCGCCAGCAGTGGTGGATGTGGGAAGAGAGATGGCGGAGTTTTGAAATTTGTAAGACTGGATGTCATGAACTGCTATGTATATTATAATTTTTCAACACTATTAAGGTAAATACATTGTTTGTTTCTATGATTGTCTCTGTCATATTCATTACTACGGAAATGCGAACTTTCTCTGTAACTATTACTCTGCCAGTGGTTGTCATACGGGTGGTGTCTGTTTTGGTCACGATTTGTGTTGTGAGAATAGCCTCGTCGTGTCCAGTTATTATTTCTTTCATCGCGGAATTGCGACGGATGTGACCTGTAATTGTTGTGTTCCTGTTTTCGCGTTCCGCGATTGTCAGTGTCAATTTCTAATTCTTGTAAGAGTCCATGAAAAGCTTCAATGTCGTCTTTGCAACGTCCTGCCAAAATAATATGTCGTAAATGTTCAGGTAATTTGATTAAGCAAATGCGGATGAGTTCTGAGGGACTGTATGAGTTTGATAGGTATTGATTCTTGTACATGTCTTCAAAATATTTCACAAGACTGGAAAATTTAGATTGTTTGAAATGTTTCATCATTATGATGATATGTTTTACTCGGTCTTGTGTGGCTTGAGACCAAAATGCTGTGACGAAGGCATGGTAAAATTCTCCTTCACTGTGGCAATCGTGAATGGCCGATCGCATTCTTACAGCTGGTTCATTCTCTAAGTAGCCACACATAAATTCTAATATGTGCTCCAACGACCAGTTGGGAGGAAAACAATGAGAGAATTGATGAAGCCATGCTTGTGGATGAATGTCGTTGTCAGAATTCTTAAATGTTTTGAATTTACGTGTAGTAATGAACAGCTTATAGTCAAAATCATCGTGTCGGCGAGTTGCACATCGCTCATGGATACTTCGTTTCGGCGGTTCCATCTCAAAATCCAATGCGCCTTGCCAATTTCTTTCATAATTTCCGAAGTGTCCTGTGTTATTATTTTGTGGTTGTTCCGTATTTCTATGTCCCTCTTCCCGTACTGGAGCGCGAGTGTCCTTTGAAATATGTAATTCTTGTATTACTTGTGCCAACTGATTTTGTACTTCCCGGATTTCTCTTTTGTACTGTGTATTGATTTGATTTTCATTTCGTTTGAATTTTCTAATTTGTTCATACTCTTCAGTGTCCGTGAAGGCTACAGGTCTAGTGTCATTCAGATCATCATCTACCTTTGTAGATAAGTTAGTGAACTGATCTGAAAGTTCGGCTACTTTATCCGATAGTGAAATTATTTCCTCTGTGTTTTTCTGAACCAAGTATCAGTGTCCATTTGTGTTGAAATCGTATCTACTGTGTCCTTTAAGTTTTCCTGAGTTTTTGCAAGTTGCGTAACTGAATCGGTAGATGCAACTGAGTCAATTTTAGCTTGCAAGGTGTCGTGATTTTCATGAACAATAGTTTGCAGTTCTTTTATGGCTGCTTCGTGATTCGGTAATGCATTTTCATGACGCGAAAAAATAGGTTGGAAATGCTCACAAATTTGTGTTTTTACGTCATTACAGACTTTTTGACATTTCGATTCAATGTTATGTAACTCAGTAGTTAAATCTTCACGTGTTTGTCCAAGTGTGGTGTCTAACTTTTGAAGCTTTTGCTGTGTTTGTCTCTGATTTTGTTCCATTGTGTCTAACTGTTGCTGTGTTTGTCTCTGGTGTTGTTCCATTGTGTCTAACTTTTGAAGATTTTGTCCCATTTGTTTCTGATTTTGTTCAAGCGTTGTGTCTAACTTTTGTAGCCTTTGTCCCATTTGTTGCATTAACTGTAATAACAATGCACTGGTGTCTGAAACATGTTCCTCAGTGCTTTTCGGCAGTGAAGTTGCACCGGCAACATTCACATTTTGACAAGCAGAAAATGTGTCTTGACTTATTTGAGAAAACGGTGAGGACCCAAAACCTGAATCTACAGTACTTGCAAGATTGTGTCCTGTCATTTCGGATTCCTGAGGCGAACTGTTGCTGACCGATCGATCGATAATGCTTCCCTGTTCACTAATTGTTTCACTGTCTACACCATTATTTGCCGCCCGCTCCATTCCCCTATGCACAATTACCAAATTACTACTTTGAACATTAGTTAATTCATTACTCGGTGGCGCTAACACACTGCTTTCGCCTTCACTGTCATTTCTCAGTTTACTTTGGAGCCTAGTATAACGTTTTTCACACGCCATTATTGTCACAATAACACAGAAAAGCACAATTGGAAGAGTAAAATAAGAAAACACATTAACATAGCACTGAAAATAATATCTAGTTAATTGCAAGCGCAGCTGCGAAATACTTGGTGCAAATCTACATGCATGCCACAACTGTTTTACTGTACAAGAATGAAAGACTGCAACTATAAAGGAGATTCTCTCTACAATTACGCGCTAGCAATAAACAAAATCTACACTAATTACACAAACTACAAGAAAAAATCAGAAGATTCCAGTGAGGTATCCTCGGCTAAGGGTCGACATATGAAACGTCCCCTTAGAACAATTATATATGACTGTGCTTAAACTGACACACAATATTTTTAGCGCAACGGAATCTGACTTTCAAAAATCCCTACAAAAGAATGGCCCTGACTAACATTAACCTATACCTTTCACAAATCACTTACCTCACGAAAATCTTCGTTACTCGAACTACTGCAATACAGCGAGCGCCACTACTGCCAGCTAAATAAAAGATTCAAACTACGGAAGGCACTAACTACTGATAGGCAAAATCTTCGTTACTCAAGCTACTGCAATACAGCGAGCGCCACTACTGCCAGCTTCATAAAAAATTCAAACTACTGAAGGCACTAACTACTGATAGGCATAGTTAGCAAATGAAAGATTTTAATAGAGAACAAACAATGTATTTACCTTAATAGTGTTGAAAAATCATAATATACATAGCAGTTCATGACATACAGTCTTACAAATTTCAAAACTCCGCCATCTCTCTCCCCACATCCACCACTGCTGGCGGCTCACCTCCAACTGCGCAACGCTATGCGCTGTTAACAACCAACAGCCCAACACTACAATGGCAGACAACAATGCAAGCTAGCCACAGACTGCACACAGCACAGCGAGTGATTTTCATATAGAGCGCTACATGATTACCAATAAGAAAACCTAAACAGCTTACTTACAAATGTTATCCCGATAATTCACTTACTTCCGAAAACATACAAGATTTATTTGTCATTGAGACACCAGGAGTGGGACTGACTTTTTGAAACCACCGATGTAGTTGTGGAGGACTGGGTGCCAGGTTTCACACTGTGCAACTATCCACACTGGTGACCACTGATTTTGTAAAAGTGACGAAAATGTTCAAATAAGTTAGGGGAACGCAGCCGAGACTTACGCCTTGAAAATGGCAGGGTGTGCTGCTGTTGAAATATCGGTAGTTACCGACGATGTCACCCGGCTGCATTGCCGTACGTTATTCGAAGATTGATAGAGGTCTGTTCAAAAAATTCCAGAGCATTAGTAATTTCGCACCAAAGCTTTGCTGAAGCGAAATGTATTTGGAATCCCTACACACGCCTGTGTTTATTGTGAAACTGCTGGAAGTTTAATTGCTATATGTCTGTTACCTATTGCTCAGTGCTATATTGAGTAGAACGTCGTGTCGCACAGTTTGCGAATTTCTAGATGGCAGAGTTAGAGGAGCAACGCGGCTGTAATAAATTTTGCGTGAAAGTCAAGAAAACCGCTACAGCGAAATGGGGCGAGACAATAAATTCATGGCTCTAGTATCACGATAACGTGCCCGCGCGTTCATCCCTGTTGGTGCGAGACTATTGCACAAAAAACGAAATCACTTTGCTGCCTCACCTACCGTACTCTCCAGACCTGTCCCCTGCGGAGTTATTTTTATTTCCAAAGTCGAAAACCTTGCTGAAAGGACGAAGATTTGCGACGATAGACGAGATAAAAGAAAGCTCGCAGACGACGCTTCGCGCGATTCAGAAGAGGGCTACCAAGACTGCTTCTGGAAGTGGAAACGGCGTTGAGATCCATTTGTTGCCTTGCACACGTCGAGGCGATATTTCACTTCTCGCCACGTATGCACCTACATTTCAGGTGTAACTGTCCCAACCACCGCGACGATTCTTTCCCGTAAATGATTGATGTCTCTGATCTTTTCACTGTACACATTTTTTGTGTGACCGCAAAAGAAAAAGTCCAATGAGGTTAAGTCTGGGCTTCATAGTGGTCACTTTGTAGGCGCGCAACTTAAGTCTTTTATGCACAACATCATACACAGTACCTTTAGGCACTCCTAATTGTAGACCACGTCTGGCGAATGATTTCTTCTGGCTCCGAACACACGAAACAAGGATCTTTTCAACGACATATTCAGAAGTTCTTGGTCTACCTGGCGATTTTGCTTTTAAATCACTACCGATTTCCCTGAAGGACATTAGCCAATGACGGATAGTTTTTGAGAATCAGACGACATTGTAGTGATTTTTTTCTTCTCACACATTCGCTATAGGTACTTACATATTACCCAAGTAAATACTGTTATGTAATCCACTTTAAGTGATACATACTTCTGCTTCATTAACAATATACAGTTATTATCAGAGCCGTATCTGCAAACACATTAATAACTGAAACTTAAAGTCTTTGCATAATACATTAGGAACTGTTCTTTTTCTGGTTCTAGGCCCATGAGGAACATATCTGCGACGTTGATATGTTTCGTATTTGTTCCGACTGGACGGAGCATCTTGCCCATCAGGGGAGGGGCTTAGGAACTTTGTGAAGGGACTATTTGACGGGATCTTCGCAGGCTTTAAACTCATGTTACTTTTTCGACTGCTCACTTCCGGTAATCACCCATCCCGTCCTTACCATATCCTCTCTCTCTCTCTCTCTCTCTCTCTCTCTCTCTCTCTCCTTCCTTCCTGCGTTCTCTCTCCCCCATTTTTCCTCCTTCTCTCTTCCCCCCCCTCTCTTTCCCCCGTCCCCTTGTTTCAACAACCTATTTCATCTAAGTTCTCTCTAACCCATTCCCTTACCCCCGTCTGAACCGCCCCCCCCCCCCCCCCCACTGACCCACCTCAAAAATGGTTCAAATGGCTCTGAGCACTATGGGACTTAACTTCTGAGTTCATCAATCCCCTAGAACTTAGAACTACTTAAACCTAACTAACCTAAGCACATCACACACACCCATGCCCGAGGCAGGATTCGAACCTGCGACCGTAGCGGTCGCGCGGTTCCAGACTGTAGCGCCTAGAACCACTCGGCAACGCCGGCCGGCTCACCCACCTCCATCGACCACACATTTCTTAATTTAGAGACTCAAATCTTGTTTTTGTATTTTAAATCCGTAGTATAATATTTCAAACCTACACTGTTAACATTTTGTTATTGTAATGTACTGCTATTCGCAGATCCATGTACATGGTGTATTTGTAAAATTAATTATTATTGTAATGGTTTTCTTCTGCCTTATTTCTGGTCTTACCACAGCAAATTGTCAATGTTGGCGTGATATCGTTTGGCAGTGAAATATACCATTCTTACTATTGGTGATCAATGACATAGCTATGTCTTTCAACATAGCTCCACGTACTTAGGTAATGTGATCTGTATGTAACTTTTTTTAATATCTCCTGCATTACGTTACTAAAATAGATAATTACCCTGTATTCCCATGTGCGCTGACGTACCACTTTTCATTTTTTTCATTTTATGTAATTTATTATCGTAGTATATACGACACTGCTTCAACATGTTTACCCCGCTCCCACCTAGTAGCAATTTTGTCTTCCTATGCCCGTATTGTGGGAACTCGCTTAGTAGTCTTTCATATCGTATTACGAACACAACTGGAACGCTCTTATTCTTGTGCTACCTTTGCACTAGGGTAGATAGGAATGACTGTTTGCACTTTTGTTTAATGCTGGTTAGTTATTATTATTTAAAAAGTTATTTACTTTCGGACACGAATTTGATTGGTATATTTTTGTTTTAGGACTCTGAAGATGGAATTAATTCCGAAACGCGTCACTTTATGATCAATAAGGTCATTCTTCACCTCTGTATGACTTTTTATGCGACGTAGTCAGCTTAACGGCAGATCGAAGCAATGCGTAGGTAGATTCTTTAGTTCTTGTAAATGTCGGCAACGTATCTACGCTCTGCAGGATACTAGCTCCCTCAAACCGGTACACTGGCACTCTCCCCAATGCGTAATAATAGTGGCATTACTCAATAATACATGTCATGTAAATCGAATAACATCGTAATTTTTTCACTGACCTTCAAATTTTTTTCTCGCTTTGATTCCACATTTCTAAATTCCAGAAGGCTTCTGATACCGTTCCTCACAGGCGGAAACTAATTAAATTGCGTGACTGCGCAGTGCCGTCAAAGTAATTTCCCATAAGAGAGGGCACAGTTTGTAGTAATCGACGGAAAACCATCGATTTAAACAAAAGTGATATCTGGCGTTCCCTAATGGCGTTTACAGGCCCTTTACCGTTCATAATCTGTGTGAACGATTTAGATGGCAATGTGAGTACGCCTCTTAGATTGTTGGCAGCTATCAGAAAACCGGAACGAAGTAAATAATGATTTAGACAAGATACACTGAAGCGCCAAAAAACTTGTATAGGCATGCGTATTCAAATACATAGGTATGTAAACAGGCTGAATTTCCGCTGAGGTCGGCAACACCTATATAAGACATGTGTCTGGCGCAGTTGTTACATTGGTTACGACTGCTATAATGGCAGGTCATCAAGATGTGAGTTTGAACGTGGTGTTATAATCGGCACACAAGCGATGGAACACAGCATCGTTGCAGCCAGAACAAGATCCTGCAAGAACAAGACCAATGAGAATCGTTCAACGTGACAGAAGCAAATTGCTGCAGATTTCAGTCTTTAACAATTGTCAGCGTGCGAACCATTCAACGAAACATCATCGATATGGGCTTTCAGAGCCTAAGGCTACCTCGAGTGCCCTTGACTACACGACACAAAGATTTGCGCCTCGCCTGGGCCCGTCAACACCGACATCGGACTGTCGATGACTGGAAACATGTTGTCTGGTCGGACTAGTTTCGTTTCAAATAGTATCGAGCGGATGGACGTGTACTGGTATGGAGACAACCACATGAATCCATGGACCCTGCATGTCAGCAGGGAATGGTCAATCTGGTGGAGACGAGGTAATGGTGTGGAGCGTGTGCAGTTGGAGTGATATGGGACCCCTGATACGTCTAGATACGACTCGACAGGTGACACGTACGTAAGCGTCCTGTCTGATCAAGTGCCCCATGCATGTCCACTGTGCACTCCGACGGTCTTGGGCAATTCCAGCAGGACAATGCGACATCCTACACCTCCAGAATTGCTACACAGTGGCTCCAGAAACACTCTTCTGAGTTTAATCACTGCTGATGGCCACCAAACTCCCCAGCCATGAACGTTATTGAGCATACCGTCGTCCTCTTACGGCTTTAAGGGCAGCCCTTCATGATTCATGGTGTCAGTTCCCTCCAGCACTACTTCAGACATCAGTCGAGTCCAGGCCACGTCGTGTTGCGGCACTTCTGCGTGTTCGCGGGGGCCCTACATGATGTTAAGCAGGTTATGAGTTTCCTTGGCTGTTCAGTGTATCTGCAAGGTGTGAAAAGCGACAATTCTCTTTAAAGAATTAAAAGTGGGAGATTTTTCATTAAATTTTCGCTGAACAACATACCTAGATATTACGAATATGAACAATTTACATAGAACCATCACGTAGAAAAGTTCTGGATAAGACGAACTAGAGACTGCATTTTATTGGCTGAATACTTAAAAGATGTAACAAATGTACTAAAGCAACCTGCCTACACTACGCTTGTTGTCCGCTTCTGGACTATTGGCATGCGGTGTAGGACTGACGGAGGACATCGAGAAAGCTCAAAGAAGGGCAGCTCATTTTGTATTGTCGCCTAATAGCGGAGAGGGTGTCACGGATGTGATACGCGAGTTGGGGTGACAATCACTAAAACAAAGGCGTTTTGCGTTGCGTCGAGATCTTTTCAGAAATTTCAATCGCCAACTTTATGTTCCGCGTGCGAAAATATTTTTTGACTACCACCTACATAGGAAGAAGTGACCATTGTAATAAAATTAAAAATAATCGGAGATTGCAGGGAAATATTTAGGAGTTTCTTTTCCGACGTGCAATAAAGTGTGGATTGCAGGGAAGTCGCGTAGATGTATATAGGGTGTTAGGAAATTTTGAATTTTTGGAGAGGAGTGAGCACATAGTATTTTGAATAGGAACACCTGTCCAGAAACGTACCATGTCCGTGCTACAGCCGTTTGAAAACATGTTTTCTAGGCAGGTTTGCAACAAGATGCTCATGATGGCATGATGGGGGGGGGGTGCTTAAAAGGGAATGGCTGATGTCATTTTGAAGTCTATCATACCTCTTTCACCTGGTTCGAGCCTCATTCACGCGTCTGTAAGTGTCAGAGGTGGTATGGACAGTTGGAGGTGGTATGGATGTACAGGGTGATCAAAAAGTCAGTATAAATTTGAAAACATAATAAACCACGGAATAATGTTGATAGAGAGGTAAAAATTGACAATCATGCTTGGAATGACACGGGGTTTTATTAGAAAAAAAAGTTCACAAAATGTCCGACAGATCGCGCTGGACAGCAAAACGTCAGTAACTGCTACCGTGACGGATGAGAGGTACGCCGATATGTTACAGAATCGCATCATCCCCAGCCTGGCTGATAAACACCTGCTGGAACGTACGATGTTTATGCAGGATGGCGCTCCTCACCTCATTGCTAGACGCGTGAAAGATCTCTTGCGCACGTCGTTTGGTGATGATCGTGTGCTCAGCCGCCACTTTCGTCATGCTTGGCCTCCCAGGTCCCCAGACCTCAGTCCGTGCGATTATTGGCTTTGGGGTTACCTGAAGTCGCAAGTGTATCATGATCGACCGACATCTCTACGGATGCTGAAAGACAACATCCGACGCCAATGCCTCGCCATAACTCCGGACATGCTTTACAGTGCTGTTTACAACATCATTCCTCGACTACAGCTATTGTTGAGGAATTATGGTGGACATATTGAGCATTTCCTGTAAAGAACATCATTTTTGCTTTGTCTTACTTTGTTATGCTAATAATTGCTATTCTGATCAATTTGTACCTCTCTATCAACATTATTCCGTGATTTAGTCAGTTTTCAAATTTATACTGACTTTTTGATCACCCGGTAGTTGATGGTCATCCGAAACAAACCAGAGGGTGCTGGGAGCAACATCCATTGCTCGCGCAACTGTTTGTCTACTCGTTGACGGGTTCAGTTCAACGTGATGCAGTCCGCCTCTTCCAATTCTGGGTGTGCGGCGTGTCCTTGGAGCACCACAGACACACCTGCTGACGGTGAAGGTACGCCTTTCACGAAGCCGTTGCGTAATTGTGGCGAAAAGGGTATGCAGTGGAGTCGGGAGTTGTAGAAAACGATGTTGATAAATATCATTGAAAGAAAAACAGCCCTCGATCACTATTTTTAACGAATTAACCGGGTTTCGACACTGCTGGGAGTGTCTTCCTCAGAATTTAAATCAAAGAATGCTCTATAACATGGTCACAGAGTTATGACTAAAAACGTATGATACAGAGT
Organism: Schistocerca nitens; assembly: GCF_023898315.1. NCBI lineage: Eukaryota > Metazoa > Arthropoda > Insecta > Orthoptera > Acrididae > Schistocerca > Schistocerca nitens. Next base: position 200,261,860 of record NC_064615.1, on the reverse strand, counting down.
ATAAGTACAGAATCTCTGTATCATTTGTTTTTAGTCATAACTCCGTGACCATTGCATGGGGGCTTAATTAAAATATAATGCAATTAATTTTAATTTTTTGCTTTAGTAGCTGTCTGTCCGATTACGATGTCTCGTAACGGTTGGCCCTGACTAGTATTATTACGCTATCTGACTGCAAAGAACAACAACAAAGAATGAAATGGAAATTTTCATTAACACAATTAATTAATTAAGTCCCCAGCAACTATAAAACCTACGAAACCAAAGCACAAGTGTAACTGTTCTGTGTGTGGAAGTATGACTCAACGTACGCATCTGGCACGGTTCTTCTTCAACAACACAAGAAATTTTAAATATCATTTATACTGAATTAATTAAAGAAAATAGAAATACCATAATTACTCAAGAAAACCAGAATTACACTCTAATACAAGAACACAAGCCAGATGCTTTGTTGACTGAACCTGTAATGACGCATTATTCAGGACATTGAAATAATGAGAAAGAAAAGAAAAGTAGTTTGTTACCTTAATTTATATTGATGAAAAGCACTCTAGACATTACAATCTCTCCACACCGACTCGCTACTATCACATCTCAACAAGAACTTTTCAGTATCACATCTCAGCAAGCACTGCCTACTAGCTCATCTCAACAAACACTCCTCACTACGACATCTCAGCACTGACTACCACGAGTTCTCCCAAAGCACTGCCCACTACGAGTTCTCAATAATCACTGCCAGTGGAGGCGGCGGAACAATGCTCTCTAGCGCGATCTCTGGCGCTGTGGCTCAGTGTAGCCACCTTTCACCATGTTATAGACCATTCTTTGATTTAAATTCTGAGGAAGACACTCCTAACAGTGTCGAAACCCGGTTAATTCGTTAAAAATGGTGACCGAGGGCTGTTTTTCTTTCAATTATAACTGTTCACGGTCTCTGAACGTGCAGCCATGTACAAAATTTTGGGATGTTGATAAAGGGGACGAGTGGCTCTTCCATTACTGTGAGCTTCGCTACACAGAAGGATCATGTCGGTGCATTTTGCAAACGTGTGCTCAGTCATGTTGCTCTAACACAAACCCGTGAATGAGGCTCGAACCAGGTCAGAGAAGTAGGACAGACGTAAAATGAGATCAGCCAACCCTAGGTTAGCACCTCCCACCATGACTACGGTGCTGCATAAGCTACCTAGCAGACATATTTTGCCACCCGGTGTGGCCGAGCGGTTCTACGCGCTTCAGTAAGGAACCGCGCGACCGCTACGGTCACAGGTTCGAATCCTGCCTAGGGCATGAATGTGTGTGAGATGTCCTTAGGTTAGATAGGTTTAAGTAGTTCTAAGTTCTAGGGGACTGATGACCTCAGATGTTAAGTCCCATAGTGCTCAGAGCCATTTGAACCAAATTTTTGTTATGGGTTTCAGATCGAAAGATTTAGTGGGCAAGTCGAGACCGAATCTGTTGTCTAGGTGTTCGACAAATCAGGAACGAATGCGTGCCGGTATGGACTAATTGCCGCCGAAACGCAAAAATATTGGGTTGGTAAGTAAAAATTGTAGCCTTTTTCTATAAGTTTAATAAATAAAACAATACACCCATTAGATATGTTTTCAAACGCCTGTAACACAGAAACGGTAGGTTTCCGGACATGGGTTCCATTTCAAAATGTCATCTTCTCACTCCCTCTACAAGTCCTAGAAGATTGTTGTTGTTGTTTTTGTTGTTGTCTTCAGTCCTAAGACTGGTTTGATGCAGCTCTCCATGCTACTCTATCCTGTGCAAGCTTCTTCATCTCGCAGTACCTACTGCAACTTACATCCTTCTGAATCTGCTTAGTGTATTCATCTCTTGGTCTCCCTCTACGATTTTTACCCTCCACGCTGCCCTCCAGTACTAAATTGGTGATCCCTTGATGCTTCAGAACATGTCCTACCAACCGATCCCTTCTTCTGGTCAAGTTGTGCCACAAACTCCTCTTCTCCCCAATCCTATTCAGTACCTCCTCATTAGTTATGTGATCTACCCATCTAATCTTCAGCATTCTTATGTAGCACCACATTTCGAAAGCTTCTATTCTCTTCCTGTCTAAACTAGTTATCGTCCATGTTTCACTTCCATACATGGCTACGCTCCATACAAATACTTTCAGAAACGACTTCCTGACACTTAAATCTATGAAATGAAATGTCGTGTGGCTAGGGCCTCCCGTCGGGTAGACCGTTCGCCTGGTGCAGGTCTTTCGATTTGACGCCACTTCGGCGACCTGCGCGTCGATGGGGATGAAATGATGATGATTAGGACAACACAACACCCAGTCCCTGGGCGGAGAAAATCTCCGACCCAGCCGGGAATCGAACCCGGGCCCTGAGGATCGACAGTCTGTCACGCTGACCACTCAGCTACCGGGGGCGGACACTTAAATCTATACTCGATGTTAACAAATTTCTCTTCTTCAGAAGCGCCAGTCTACATTTTATATCCTCTCGACTTCGACCATCATCAGTTATTTTCCTCCCCAAATGGCAAAACTCCTTTACTACTTTAAGTGTCTCATTTCCTAATCTAATTCTCTCAGCATCACCCGACTTAATTCGACTACATTTCATTATCCTCGTTTTCCTTTTGTTGATGTTCATCTTACATCCTCCTTTCAAGACACTATCCATTCCGTTCAAGTGCTATTTTGTTTCCTTTACTGTTTGCTCAATAAACAGATTGAATAACATCGGGGAGAGGTTACAAACCTGTCTCATTCCCTTCCCAACCACTGCGTCGCTTTCATGTCCCTCGACTTTTATAACTGCCATCTGGTTTCTGTACAAATTGTAAATAGCCTTTCGCTCCCTGTATTTTACCCCTGCCACCTTCAGAATTTGAAAGAGGGTATTCCAGTCAACAGAAGATTGTAAAGGCAATTTCCGAACAATCTGTATATTACCCACGGCTAACCACACTCAGACCCACGATATTCTCATGAGCCCAAGGGTTTGATCCGCAAAGCACATGTTGTTATTACTGTGGATATCCACGTCTAAGCAGATCTCTACCAATGAGCATCTCACATACTGTTGTAAAATATCGTAACATGCTTTCCACTGGGAAAAGACTTGTAAAAAGAGGCCTTCCATCTTCTGATGGGGTAGCTGTCGAAATAAATTGTGGGGAATATCTAATACAGTTAGCTTGTCACTGACGCAGATGTAATATTTTCAGCAGTGGATCAGTCTTAGCCCAGAATATACTGTATACATTGAATAACACTGGTAAACTGCGCGTATCTAAAAATGTGTAGACGTTGACAGCTGATTCTATGTACCCGTTTATTTGTGTGGTTGCGACATATGGAAGAGGATGTTTGTCGACGGAATACGTTTTGGGGCTAGGTGCGTTGGTCGTGCAGCCTTTATAGTCTTGGCGGCCCACCAAGGGAACCAAATCCTGCGGCTCATTTACGGCGGAACTAATGGACTACTGTTGTTCTGTGGCGGTTTATACGCCCTGCGCTAATTCTGCGGAACAAATTGTATTGGGCAGTTTGCCAGGACCGCGACGTCAACTTGGGAGGTCTTCACAAGACGTCGCCTAGAACTACGCCGTTCTATTAGTTTAGGCCAACCTTAGTCGTGGCGTACAAGCAGAGTTTACAGCCTGATCAGGCTGAAGGAAATAAGTACCATCAGCCGTAATTTTATTAATTATTTTATTGGACTGTCAGCTTCGGTGCCCCATTGGCACCGTCTTCTGTGTAAATCGACAAAATCAAACAGACAACAAACCTGATCTGCAACTTCAGTTGTCATTATTTAAATAAAATTAACCATAGATATACATTAGCATAAAGCAAAAGAAAAGAGGTCAAAGATATCAAGATGGTAAACTGAAATGCATGACATATAAACATTGGTCACAGGATTGTCATATACCCATTAACCGCAGTAATAAAATCCGAATGAAATACAATGGTAAAGTAATATTACGGAATACGGTAACAGTTCTCAAACTGTTGTAATTAGAAAAACCTTCATTGAAAAAATATTCTAAGCCATGTTGTACAAACAGTGGTATCACATACACTGGTCGTACTGTAACGAAATGTTTTCAAGACAGAGAATCTGTCTCAGTATATAAATACTGAAGAAACCACTCCGTCTTCAGGCCGCAAGTGCCCCATCGGGACCATCAGACCGCCATATCATCCTCAGTTGAGGATGCGGATAGTAATAAAGTAGTTTCTTTGACCGGAGCCGCTACTATTCGGTCGAGTAGCTCCTCAACGGGCATCACGAGGCTGAGTGCACCCCGAAAAATGGCAACAGCGCATGGCGGCTGGATGGTCACCCATCCAAGTGCCGACCACGCCCAACAGCGCTTAAACTTCGGTGATCTCACGGGAACCGGTGTATCCACTGTGGCAAGGCCGTTGCCTAATAATGAAGAAAGGGAACCGAAATAATTATTAGTAAACATGATAAACGAATACAGCAAAATAACCGTAACAGAATTGTGAAGCAATGTCATAACAGTCAAAAAGACTAGAAAACCAGAAATGAACCACGGATTTAGGTAAAAGTAAGAGCCTTCGATCGAAAAACTATTTTTTTCCCGTATGAAGCTGTAATTCACGCGCCCTATCACATTTGCATCTTATCAACAAAGAACTAAATTTTAAAATATAACAACAGGTATAAAACGCAAGAAAATAAAACCAGAAGTCATCAACGAAGTAAACTCTCAAGCCGTGAATGCTGCTTTAGAAGCATAGAGGAAGTAAACTTTAAAACGCAGTCAACTCTTACAGTAGCTATCACTATACAATGTAATATGAGAATTATTGTAGTAAAAACCTGGTCAGTCGTCACAAGCTGTAATGGCTAGTAATAAAATAGTTTATGAAGAAGACTGATATCTTAAAATAATGACAACAGATCCTCAACAAAATATGAGTGTACGAACAGTGGAACAAGAGAGACTGAATAATATAAATAAGAGAGGATGTGAACCAATATTTGTCAACTCGTAGAACCGCTGCACAAACGTGTGCAATCAGAATAGATTTGTTGTCTGTTTTGAGCTTGATTTTCGTCGATTTATACAGTGGCCTGAAGATTGCGCCAATGAGGCACCGAAACCAATAGTCTAATAAAATAATTGATAAAATTACGGCTGTTGGTATCTATTTTCTTGAAGTCATCGACGAGCCGCAGTCCCATTCTATTTATAAGAGACGGAAATACAGAAGTTTGATGGGGATCCTTCGGTTAGGAGTCGAGTGGAAGATATCAACCAGAGGCTCCGGCAATTCTGTAACGATCTTGTTTGCAGAGTTCTGGACTTGTGTTATGAAGCGGAGAATTATAGGACTCCCCTGGACAGGTTGCGGGCGAACTACACAAAAGAAGCAGCTACTCGGATGGAAGAATACTTGTGGAGTGCATGGTGCTTGTTTATGGTAGGCGATAGTTTGAGGTCGTCAGACGAAAACCCGCCAAGCGATACGCAGAGTTCGAAATCAGATCGCGTTCAAAGCAAAAGCATTTAGAATGTCTAAATTTTAACAATAAATTGTCGAAGCAAAAGCATTTAGAATGTCTAAATTTTAACAATAAATTGTCGAAGCATTCGTAACAAAATACCTTAATTTACCGCCCTCCAAGAAATCCATCGCACTCAAATTATACTCGAAACCGAGAGCTGGATTTATTTACTTATTTACACAAGTTCCGTAGGACCAAATTGAGGAGCAAATCTCCAAGGTCATTGAACGTGTCAGTACATGAAATTACAACATAAAAGTAATAACAGATAAGAATAAAATATTTATGAACCAAAAAAGTCAAGTCATAAGTTTCAGTAAAGGCAATCAACAATATAACAAGGGAATCAGATTAATTTTTCAAGGAACTCCTCAACAGAATAGAAGGAGTGACCCATGAGGAAACTCTTCAGTTTCGATTTGAAAGAGCGTGGATTACTGATAAAATTTTTGAATTCTTGTGGCAGCTTATTGAAAATGGATGCAGCAGTATACTGCACACCTTTCTGCACAAGAGTTAACGAAGTCCAATTCAAATGCAGGTTGGATTTCTGCCGGGTATTAACTGAGTGAAAGCTGCTTATTCCTGGGAATGAGCTACTATTGTTAACAAGAAATTACACTAAAGTACATATACAGGGTGATTCAAAAAGAATACCACAACTTTAGGAATTTAAAACTCTGCAACGACAAAAGGCAGAGCTAAGCACTATCTGTCGGCGAATTAAGGGAGCTATAAAGTTTCATTTAGTTGTACATTTGTTCGCTTGAGGCGCTGTTGACTAGGCGTCAGCGTCAGTTGATGCTAAGATGGCGACCGCTCAACAGAAAGCTTTTTATGTTATTGAGTACGGCAGAAGTGAATCGACGACAGTTGTTCAGCTTGCGTTTCGAACGAAGTATGGTGTTAAACCTCCTGGTAGGTGGTGTGTTAAACGTTGGTATAAACAGTTTACAGAGAATGGGTGTTTGTGCAAAGGGAAAAGTTCTGGACGGCCGAGAACGAGTGATGAAAATGTAGCACGCATCCAGCAAGCATTTGTTCGCAGCCAAGGAAAATCGACTCGCAGAGCTAGCAGAGAGCTGCAAATTCCACAATCAACTGTATGGGGAGTCCTACGAAAAAGGTTAGTTATGAAACCTGAACGTCAACTACCCGAGGCGATGGATCGGCCGCCAGGCAGCCCGTGACAGAGCACTTCATCAATGGCCTCCAAGAAGCCCTGATCTTACCCCCTGCGATTTTTTCTTATGGGGGTATGTTAAGGATATGGTGTTTCGGCCACCTCTCCCAGCCACCATTGATGATTTGAAACGAGAAATAACAGCAGCTATCCAAACTGTTACGCCTGATATGCTACAGAGAGTGTGGAACGAGTTGGAGTATCGGGTTGATATTGCTCGTGTGTCTGGAGGGAGCCATATTGAACATCTCTGAACTTGTTTTTGAGTGAAAAAAAACCTTTTTAAATACTCTTTGTAATGACGTATAACAGAAGGTTATATTATGTTTCTTTCATTAAATACACATTTTTAAAGTTGTGGTATTCTTTTTGAATCACCCTGTATATTGAGAAGCCAATGTCAAAATACCCAGAGTAGTGAATAATGGGTCGATAAGAGGTCCGCGGACTTACACCACTTATTGCACGAACCGCCCGTTTCTGATCCAAAAATATCCTTTTAGAATGAGAAGAGTTACCCCAAAATATAATACCATACGACATTAGCGAATGAAAATAAACAAAGTAGACTAATTTTCGTGTACAGTTACCAATTTCCTTACTGTTGACCTTGGGACGGACAATTCTCGTGATACTGCACAAGCTTTAGCACAACCTGGCGTGCGTGCTGCGTTTGTTGCAACTGAAACCTTGTCAGTAACTTCTTCCGGGATAGGTTAGTCGCCTTCCTCTTCCAGGTGCCACACCAAGTTCACTCGTGTTTTCGAATTCCATTATCAGCCTCTTTAAATCATTTATGGCATCTCCTCAACTCTTTCAGTTGGCGATTCTCTCAGCGCAGCACTGTAATTCATGCTGTTCACCTAAAACAGTTTCACTAACAGCGCACGGTCTCTCTTCCCGATACCCGCACTGTTCACTCACGTTATGGCTTGTCGAATGACAGCGTGGATGTGATATCGTCATACAGTGTACAGCGCCAGATTGACGCCTGGTGGTCAAAACTGGAACTAATTTTTTCCAGCATAAATCGGTTCCGCATTATCGTGTTAGCATATATACTAAGTCTCGTTGCCATGCGACAATTACAGCCCACACTGGACCTCCGAGGGCAACTGCAGTTTAATTATAACCACGCGGTACGTTTTAGTTGTGGATGGATTACACGTGCAGTCGTTTCATTCAGCAGCTCTAGGGTTTGTTTGGTTTTCTGTCGCTTGTCTCATCATCGTCCACGCGCAAGACACCAAAGTGGCGTCAAATAGAAAGCTTTACACCAGGCAGCTGAACTCCTTCATTTCAGCTCAACTGCTGGATCTCACGTCACTGGCGAACTTCCATAGATATGTTTAGGCCTGCGTACCTGCTAGCATCCCTACTACTAGTTTTCAGCTCACGTCATAATGCATGCCAAACTAGTCTTCGTTTCTTCGCGTTCTTTATCAGACTTTTTTTCCTCACTGACTCTTTGCAGTGTATCTTCATTTCTTACTCGATCAATCCACCTGGTCTTTAACAAATTCCTCACTTCAAAGGCTTCTAATCGTTTCGTTTTGTACTCCCCATTGTCCTTGTTTCGTACTTATACAGACCTGTTCTCCAAACTGCGACACGAGAGATTGAAAAGACATCGGAGGTGGCTTGTTTTGGCTTCGGCATGTGGCCACCCTATGCACTGGCTTGACGTTTGTCATTCACCAGCATGATTCTATCACAGCTACAGAAATCTGGGTGACACCAGCAGAAAAAGCAGTTAGCTTCCTGAAAGACTGATGCCGTAAATGTTCAATGCACAGTTAATTAAGGCTAAATGTAGTTCTCATTACACCAAAATTGCTTTCATTTTAAGTAAGATTCTGGGTGAACTATCCATCCAAAGATTTACTGTGACGTATTATTTTATTGTGACGTATTGTAGCAATCAGCAGAACCGGAAGTGATAAAAAAAGAAGAGCTGTAATGGCGACTGATCATACAAGTAATTATGTCTCATCTAGGTTATTCTTTCTGATCGTATATTAATTGTACTTGTAATACAGTTTACTCATCTCAGTACGCACTTTCGATATCTCTAGTTTTAAGATAGCACATAATGGTAAAAAGTTGTAATTCAGACTGGTGAATGGTCATCATAAGAATAAACCTGATGTAAACAAACACAAACGCGATGATTGGTCAGAAGCCGTAGCACACGTACTCCCTTGTTACGTTAAATGTTTTTCATAAATTTACTCAGATACTCGTTGGTTCAAATCTCCCCACTATCATTTCTTTCCTCATTCAGTTTGAAATCCCACATCGCGTAATTATTAAACTCATCATTATTTTTATGAATAATGCACGTATTCTTGTTTCTAATTGCACATTCCTGTTTTCATTTCAAATACAAATTCTTAATTATCGATGTTTTATGAAAGACTTCATAAAAGTTGCTTAAATTAAGAAAACATAATAATTTAATTTTTTAAGGCAAAAATAATCAAATCCTCTTTATTTGCATTATGTTCATCGTTTTATACCACAGAGGTAGATAAGTGTCGTAGAAACGTGGAAAACAATCATTTTCACAGCATCAAGCACATCATACTATTGCTGCATTTTTACTTTTGGTACTGTACAATATGAACCCAACAGAACTGTTTTGGATTCTAATTGTGGGATTTGACCAGAGAAGTAGCAAGACTGTTAAGCTGCCAGACGCTCTGGAACTAACGCACACAGCTCACTTTCATCACTCTGGTTTGTAATTAGAATACTATGTCAGATGAGATCGGGTGCATTTCAGTCTTTCCGTGATAGTGCTGGAGTTTCTCCGAATATTATTTCATTCTCTATATAGTTTCTTTGCTCGTCTCTTTTTACGTCTGAACTGCAACTGCTCATATCATTGTAGGTAAGTTGCACCTCAGGCTGACCAGTGCTGTCCAAGTTTAATGCGCCGGTAAAGGTGTTGTCCCGCATTATCGTTCAGTCCACGTGCGTGCAACACAGCATAAAACGTATCCTTATGATCGTACTTCACTGTACCGGTCACAGCTTGGCTTCCGCTCCATTATTATATGGAACAATAAACCTACCGAACTAACCTATATTCTGCTTCGGCAGGTATCAAAAACTATATACATCAATTTTTTTTTTAAGATTTACATTTCGATATTTTGTATCATTCGATAAAGGACACAGGTAGGGAACTGAATTGGTGCAATAGTGGGTTTGTACCCTCTATCCAGCTTGGATAGAGGGATTGCAGAGGAGCAGTTCGGATTTAGAAGAGGAAAACGGACGAGAGATGCTATTGGCCTGCTAAGAACTGTAGGGGAAAGATATATGGAAAAGGGTAGATTATTGCGAAAAGTTTAGATAGGAAAAGAGGAATATGTATTGGTGGAAAGAGAATATAATCTATAAGATTTGCTGATGACATGGTATTAGTGGCAGAAAGTGAGCGGGCAGTGAATAACATGCTCAAAGATCTGAATGAAGCTTGTGTGGAATATGGGATGCAAATAAACACAGCAAAAACAAAGAGTATGGTCATCAGTATAAGACGCAGACTGTACAATATTAAAATAGGACAATCTACCATTAGCCAAGTAAGTGAATTTAAATATCTCGGAAGCACAATAACTGAAGACTTGAGATGTCACCAGGAGATGAAAACTCGAATTGCCTTAGCGAAGGAGGCATTCAACAGAAAGAGGAGACTCTTATGGAGTGTGGCATTATATGGGGCAGAAACATGGACACTGAGACGAGAGGATGAAAAAAGGTTAGAAGCATTTGAGATGTGGATGTGGAGGAGAATGGAGAGAATAAGCTGGATGGAAAGAGTGAGTAATGAAAGAGTATTGGAAAGGGTTCGTGAGAGAAGATGTCTGCTGAAGGTTGTAAGAGAAAGGAAAAAGAACTGGTTGGGACATTCATTGAGAAGGGAGTGCTTGTTAGTAGATGCTTTGGAAGGATTGGTTTGTGGGAGAAGACTAAGAGAAAGAAGGAGATACAAGGTGATAGACGACATAAAGGGAAGAGGAAATTATGCAGACCTGAAGAGGATGGCAGAAGACCGGACAGCCTGGAGAGCTACCATGTGAAAACCTGCCTTTAGGCAGAACACTGATGATGATGATGATGATGATGGGTTTGTACAAATTATTATTCAATTCTACACTCAAAGGCGACTAAGGTGTCATTTACAAAAGAAATTTGATTTTTTTTCGACTGAATCGATGAATTTGTTTCCAGAGGTAACACGGCTGCCCAACATACGACCTGCATTGTGGCGACCAAGGTGTTGGCTCTTAACCAACAACGCGCTCGATCACACAGCGCTGATTGCCATACAGTTTTTGCCTGAAAACAAAATGACAGCAGTTTTGCCTGGCCTTAATCGCCAGATCTTGCAGCTTGCGGCTACCTTCTTTTATTTAGAACTTAAGTTCTCTGTTCGTAGATGAAATGAAACGAAGGCAAACTTTAAATCTTTTGGGTTAACAATGGGAAAACTCATTTTTGTTAAAATTGTTTTACTGTTTCCGAAAACACTCTCCCTTAAGTTTACATGATTTTGCACGCACCATCTGTACATCTACACAAATAAAATTATAAATGTTCGTATGTTCAAAATCGTGTATCGCCAGAAATTCTTGACCGATCGCTTTGAAATTCTGGCAAAACGCTTTATATTAATACATGCGTATTTTTAGGTAACTCTTTCTTAAATAAATATTAATATACATGTAACTTTTTGAGATGTTTTATGTAACAACGTTTCCCTAATACTAAATTTACAAAAAATTATATATTCCATGTATTAAAAAAGAGGTATATGAAAACACCGGCGTATTCCAGAGCAACATTGTGTCAAAATTTCAAAGCATTCGATAGAAAACTTTTTGAGATTTTTGATTAGAAACGTTTACTGTTGTATCCACTGCGGAAAGGCCGTTGCCTTCTAAAGCAGTGGGCATAACAATATAAACAAAGGAGCATGCGTCCATTTTCGTGGAAGTGATTTGTGTATGAACCGATCACTTTTGTTGGTTTCTGTACATCCTAGGAGTACAAATTGTTGAATGCTGCTGAATTAAAATTTAGTCTCCTGTTGCGATGTTGTGTATGTATTTTGCATTTCTTTGATGGACACATCTTTAAACTAATTCACACGAGCCTGTTTCTGACTCAGGTCAAATAATGCGGAATCGATCGAGAGTAGACCTTTTGACAGCTGAATATCAGCCCAAAATCGAATGTAGAACTGCAGTCTTCGAATTGCCAATATGTCACGTTGTCACTTGCATATTCTTTTCAATCATATTACACACAGCATCGATATTTTTGAAACAGCGACCGTTTTTGATCGACCATCACAAAACGTATTGTTAAACTACGCCGGCCGAAGTGGCCGTGCGGTTAAAGGCGCTGCAGTCTGGAACCGCAAGACCGCTACGGTCGCAGGTTCGAATCCTGCCTCGGGCATGGATGTTTGTGATGTCCTTAGGTTTAACTAGTTCTAAGTTCTAGGGGACTAATAACCTCAGCAGTTGAGTCCCATAGTGCTCAGAGCCATTTGAACCATTTTTTGTTAAACTACGACGACGAAATTCTTCGAATAAATTTTTAGCCATGCACGTACTCATATCGATTCTGATTCTCTGGTATTCATTTCCTAGCGACGTCTTCCTTGGCGTCTCGTGAGGGGGCAACCTAGCGACTCTTTGAAAACATTTAGTCGCACATGTGGCTCTCTGCGCGAATTTGTGTTGCTGGCTATTCCGGACGCTAACAGGGGTCGCTCGCCTTGTTGTAGGTGGTGATTGTTTACCGTGAAGAGTTTGCCTATGCCATTTGAAGAATCACTGCGTCCCTCTGCCTTGGTGATCGCAGATTTCGTTTTATGAACACTATGGCACTTAACATCTGTGGTCATCAGTCCCCTAGAACTTAGAACTACTTAAACCTAACTAACCTAAGGACATCTCACACAGCCATGCCCGAGGCAGGATTCGAACCTGCGACCGTAGCGGTAGCGCAGTTCGAGACTGAAGCGCCTAGAACCGCTCGGCCACTGCGGCCGGCTCGATAGTGGTCATCAGTTTGGCTTGTGATTTAAATGGTAATCAGCATCCCTAATAACTGGAACACGCTCAAGTTTGTATGACTGTCGTAAAAAGGCAGTAGTTCTCGCTTCCCGCGCACGGTGTCCCGGGTTCGATTCCCGGCGGGGTCAGGGATTTTCTCTGCCTCGAGATGACTGGGTGTTGTGTGTCTTTCATCATCATTTCATCCTCATTCACTCGCAAGTCGCCGTAGTGGCGTTAGAGAACTTGTGTAGCGGCGGCCGAACCGCCCCGCGAGGGGTCTCCCGGCCACCATTGCCATACGCTCATACTTGGTGTAACTACGCTTGAGTGTGAATACTAATTCTTGTAAAACTGTATGTATTTTTCTGAATGCTCAGGCGTTAAGGGGACCTGCCCGTGAAAAATGACAAAAAAATTAAAAAAAATATTTCTACTCTATGGAGAAGAATATTTCATGCTGATTGGCAAAAGTATAGTTTACAGACATTTTCATTTTTCATTTGTTCGTGAAATTAGTTTAAACGTAAGCCTCATAGGTGCCAATTGCCATGCCGTTCTGTAATTTTAAACTCAGTCATAAAATATGATGTATTCCTCTTTTCCCTATTTTTTTCGGCTTTTAGAGATGAAACGTAAACACAGGTGTATTGTAGAAGGCTCTGACTACCAGAGCCTATAAGCACTGACGTATCTAGAACGCTGTGGTTTAGCCGCAACCAGAGACCTTATGTATAATCGTTTACTTCTTACTTTCGGAATTTTAGACACCATGTTTCATAGTTGTTGCTGTGTTGTTCTACGTCCGTGTACGTGCTTTCTGTGTTATAAATGCTGATAATAAAGAAAGTTAACACCAAATGGAGGCTTCGAGGCAACTGGTTCAAAGCAACATCGAATAATACACATCATTTAGTTCAACAGACACCTACAGAAATTGGGTGTACAGGCGTATAATACACTCAAAAGCACTCCTTGCTATTATGGAGGCTCTTATGCATAAATAAAGGGATCTGACATGTACAAATCTTCCTAGGAAATATCTCTAAGTATCCCAACGAAAGCTTCAACAGCTGCGTAGGGAACGAATACCGAAAACTGTATATGTTAAATTGACTTTGTTGAAGATAGGTGTAATAGATAGTAATAACTTTCGCCGGTGGTGTAATCTCTAAGATTAATGATCTGGAAACCTTTGCTGTCACACAGAAAGGAATATGTTTTATGTTCTAACTGTTGTTGATCGGCTGTCAGTGACTGTAGTGAAGAAAGCAGCAGAAGCTGTTACCAAGGAGACTGGAATAAACAAGGAGATGAAGAGTATGGAGGATAAAAAGACACATGGCCAACAGGAATTTGCAGCTTATATTTTCTAAAATTACATAGAGTTTAGCTAATAAGTTTGTAAATCTTCTTTTGCAGTTTACCAGAAACCTTAATTGTTATGATTTTGCTCCACCAAAATTTTCGCATTTAATTAAAATGACCTTCTGTACCTCCCTTGCCTACTATTTTCAGAAAATTCTAAAATGTGATGGTGATGTGTGTATGATTATTGATCTAAATTTCTGAACATATTTTTTGCAGGAAATGAATTTTTGCACATTTTTCACAGATTAGCATCCGAAGAGGAAAGCCTTCCCTTGTAATCGTTTTTCTTAGAAATTCCTTGGGGCATAACTTGCTCATTCCAGTAATAAAGCACAAATTTGAAACAATAGCAATGTCACACTTCGGGACGAGCGCATTTCATACAGCACAGAAGTGCACCACGCTCGGCCTGAGTCCCTTGTTGATCACTGGCAGCCAGTCATGAGCTTCCTCTGGCCACGAGAGGAACTCACCTTCGGTAGAAATAAGGAAGCGCTACTGTATCTTGCTGGAAGGCCTAACAAATCCGCGTCCAGCCGTTCAGATTTAGGTTTTCCGGCCGGCCGAAGTGGCCATGCGGTTAAAGGCGCTGCAGTCTGGAACCGCAAGACCGCTATGGTCGCAGGTTCGAATCCTGCCTCGGGCATGGATGTTTGTGAGGTCCTTAGGTTAGTTAGGTTTAACTAGTTCTAAGTTCTAGGGGACTAATGACCTCAGCAGTTGAGTCCCATAGTGCTCAGAGCCATTTGAACCATTTAGGTTTTCCTTTGAAAGGGCACGGCCGATTTCCTTCCCCAACCTTGACACATCAGAGCTTGTATTCTGTCTCCAGTGACCTGAATGTCGATGAGACGTTAAACAAAATCTTCCCTCACTCAATCGCTTTGAACTGACCCAGCGATTAAAAACGCTATGCGGCAGATTTCTTTTGGATTCCAGTACGCTTTTCTTACACCCGGCGCAGCACATGGTAGTCAACAGTATTTCAGACAGTTGACTAGCCTTAATATCCAGCAATCTTCAGTGCAATGATGAGACAGAAGCAAACTGTGAGCTTTGCAATAACTTTAATGTGATGGTAACTATGATAAAATTGAAGTAAAGTAATGTTGTGCCTTTTCCGCGTTGTCTTTCACATGAGGGTTTAGCGTTCAAAATATATGATCTCTGATCACATTTGCAGTTGATTGAGAACATTTAGTAACCTGAATCCATCTGTGTACCATACACCTGTATACTGAAGTGACTTACAAGCAGATTTTTAACTCACGATGATGTTTTCAAGTCATTTGTAATGTTATGTCTTTTGTTATTCTCAGAGGTTGTTCGGAAGAGATACGATGTACTCTGACTCGATGTTCAATCACCACGGTGAGATTGTATGCAATATCTACTTGTAAATTATACTGAATTTCTGTTGCATTTCGAATTCGCATATTCATTAACTTACACCTTTTCTTATGATTACGTTTTCCGCAACGTGTATTTGTCTCCATGTTGGAATTCTTACTTATTTTCATGGGGTGGCGTGTTTCCCAGCCGGCCATTGTGGCTGAGCGGTTCTAGGCGCTTCAGTCTGGAACCGCGCGTCCGCTACGGTCGCAGGTTCGAATCCTGCCTCGGGCATGGATGTGTGTGATGGCCTTAGTTTAGTTAGGTTTAAGTAGTTCTAAGTTCTAGGGGACTGATGACCTCAGATGTTAAGTCCCATAGTGCTCAGAGCCATTTTTTGTGTTTCCCAGACTTGTATTGCATTTGATTTAGGGCTACGATGCGCATGGGTTCCGTACTGGAATGTCTTCTTTTGGAAGTTTCAGGAAACTTGGTTAATTGGTGCTCATGCAGTTTCTCCGGGATTTCTTGCGACTGAGACTACGTAATTGCATTTCATTGTATTCACCGCACATGCCATATGTTGAAAGTTTATTAGGTAATGTATGCAGTGAACGACAAAAATATTTGTGTTTTCAAAAATCGGACCTATAAGGTAGGATTTAATGTACAATGAAGTTGTGTAGCACGCAGTTAGCAGGTCATGTATGTGTTCAACATGCAACAGCTTTACTTTTTCTTTGCACTTTGCGTGCTCTTGCCATCTTCTGTTGGTAATAAAAGGTCAAATCACCGTATCATTGGATCACATTTTCTGTCTGACAGAGTATTTCAGGGCATAAATTGTGTTCCTCGCTTTGCGCGAACTCTCGTGTATAGTTTTGAAAGGAGTGGCAGGTTACATCATCTTAACAGCGTCATTTAATGATAGTTTGTAAAGGCGACCCTCTCAACAGTGATTAGGAAAATAAAGAGCCCAGATAAGCGATGCTTCTGCACAGATGACGACAGTCGGTCAACTGATTAAAAAAATGGCTCTGGGCACTATGGGACTCAACATCTTAGGTCATAAGTCCCCTAGAACTTAGAACTACCGAAACCTAACTAACCTAAGGACATCACACACACCCATGCCCGAGGCAGGATTCGAACCTGCGACCGTAGCAGTCCCGCGGTTCCAGACTGCAGGGTCAACTGATTAAAAACGGTGTGTAGCAAAGGTAGCTAGACCGAAAAAATGTACTCACTATCGGCCCTCGGTCCATTGGCGAATTTTTGCTACTTTTGGGTCTCGCCTCCAATTTGCGTAGTTGGCGCCAGTCGGCGATAGGCTTGTAAAATTCTTTCACCACAAGTCTGAAACGACTTCTTCCCTATGGAAGAAAAGTAATAAATTGAAAGCAACGTCTTTAGAGGGAGTCAAAAGCAGAAATTTCATGAGGCAGTTATTATTCTGTTGGTGATATTCCTACAAAAATCAGATGGCTCTCATTTCTACGTATAGACATCATCTTATCATTTCGGTAACTTCTCCGACTCGCTTCTTTGCTGTCTACCGACGACAGGAACACGCTTCAGTAGAACTTCGACTTGTGTTAAAGGATATCTTGAGAATCAGAACTGGTCTAGTTATCTTGTATATGATGTTTCGATTAAACACGCGAATGACGTGAAATCCTGTCGGAGAGATCTTGTGTGTGTGTGTGTGTGTGTCGATAAAACATATCTTCACGATTTCTGGAGGTATTTAGGTATTTCTGAGTACAAGGGGCGTCCTCAGAGAATGCTATTATTTATAGTGTTCCAGGAAACTGTGAGCGAAGATGAGCTGGGACATAATTCCGACGGGTGTAACGAGTGATCGTTTGCGTTAAAAGCAGATAAGAACAGAGCAACGCGGCCAACAAGTAAGAGGATAAACAGCAAGAAGCGGATTGTAAAAGCGGTGATTCACATCTCTGCGGTACCAGGCAGTTATGCACCCGCTTCGTAATCCAGGAAGCTGACGCAGCCGCAGACAGGTGCAGTGTTTCTTCACTTTGCTACCAAACGTCCGGTTGTGCTCTGTTTATGCGTGTTTTCAGGTACTGCCAGCTGCGGACAAAGACACCTTGCCCGTGTTAGAATGTCGCGACAGCCCTCTCTCGCTACCACATGCACGTAACTTGAGTTTCACTGTGAATATACCTGCGAAACGCAGGAAATCATTTGAATGCGTCGAGGTAAGTTGTAAAAAACAGGCCGGCCGAAGTGGTCGTGCGGTTAAAGGCGCTGCAGTCTGGAACCGCAAGACCGCTACGGTCGCAGGTTCGAATCCTGCCTCGGGCATGGATGTTTGTGATGTCCTTAGGTTAGTTAGGTTTAACTAGTTCTAAGTTCTAGGGGACTAATGACCTCAGCAGTTGAGTCCCATAGTGCTCAGAGCCATTTGAACCATTTTTTTGTAAAAAACACACACACATTACAAAAATCAGTATAAATTTGAAAACTTAATAAACCAGGGAATAATGTAGATAGAGAGGTAAAAATTGACACACATGCTTGGAAAGACATGGGGTTTTATTAGAACAAAAAAAAAAGCAAAGTTCACAAAATGTCCGACAGATCTGTTGCGCGCGTCGTTTGGTGATGATCGTGTGCTCAGCCACCACTTTTGTCATGCTTGGCCTCCCAGGTCCCCAGACCTCAGTCCGTGCGATTATTGGCTTTGGGGTTACCTGAAGTCGCAAGTGTATCGTGATCGACCGACATCTCTAGGGATGCTGAAAGACAACATCCGACGCCAATGCCTCACCATAACTCCGGACATGCTTTACAGTGCTGTTCACAACATTATTCTTCGACTACAGCTATTGTTGAGGAATGATGGTGGACATATTGAGAATTTCCTGTAAAGAACATCATATTTGCTTTGTCTTCCTTTTGTTATGCTAATTATTGCTATTCTGATCAGATAAAGCGCCATCGGTAGGACATTTTTTGAACTTTTGTATTTTTTTGGTTCTAACAAAACCCCATGTCATTCCAAGCATGTGTGTCAATTCGTACATCTCTATCTACATTACTCCGTGATTTATTCAGTTTTCAAATTTATACTGACTTTTTGGATACCCGGTATATATAAAGGAGAAGTGGGCTAGATGTATCAAATGTTTCAAATGTTTTTTTAAGACAAAAACACAAGTGAAATATCACAGAGATTCTAATTTCTGCAACATATATAATAAATATACAATATATGTAATATATTCTACTATATCTATTGTAGAAATTAGAATCTCTCTGATATTCTCGTTGCAATTTTGTCTGAAAAATCATTTGATATGTCTAACCCACTTCTCCTTGTACCACATATCTCTTGCCGCCTTATCTGTCTGAACGGACATTAGAGGGTAATGCTGTTGTACAGTTCAGATCAATTACATATGATCTAAAGCTTAATTAATTTAGTTTAATCTTACTAATATTTCCTGTCCTCAGATTATTTTTGAATGTATTTTACAGAATTGTGTCACTAATGCACTGATGCTATTGTGACAGCCTTAAGCAGATATTGCATGATTCCTAAAATAGCCCACGCTTATTCCAGAATATGGTTTTCGAAGTCCGATGAATTTTTAGAAACAGTAGCGTTGAAATACTTACATTCCTCTCCACGCCCATGCATCGCTCTGTTAGTAGCGGACCAACAATCACAGATTGTAGTGCTTTGTAAATGTCATTAAGATTTTATGTATATACTTAAGGACGAAAGGAACTTATGCATAGAAAACTAGCTCTATGAAACTAAAACCAGGACTGCTACAGTATAGTTCAGAAAGCAAGTGAAATAAATACGTAAGGAGAAGAAGGAAAATGACACCGTCATTGTGAGTTTCCTCTGCGTATTCAGGTACGACTCTCATTGAAACATCACGACAAGATGACGCCACCACTCAGCTGACCGTGAGTAAATTTTATCACTGGAAACGTTACTTTTATTAAAAGACAATAATTAAACTGATGTCACAACGATCCTTGCGGATTCCCGGGACGTTACAAAAGGCGGGACGTAGTTCTTAATTGGGTGTATTATTACCACGATAGGCCCAGCAAGCCAGTAGTGGATTATGATTTCTGCTTTAAAAATAGAACGGGGCTCAGAAAGGGAGATGCGGATACCCAGGAGGATAAACGAGATGAAACTGGAAGGAGAGAGACCAAGAGGAAGACCGAGAGATTGGTGGCTGAAAGGAATAGAGGAATGCGTCCAGAAGAAAGGAGAAGACTGGAGCAAGGTGAAGACGGAGACATGGTGGCGAGACAGAAGACGATGGAGAGGCCTGTGTTCCATACAGAACCAGCCAGAGGCTGGGAATTGTCGAAGATAATGATGATAACCGCGGACGACAATCCATGCTCTGCAACGTGTTACGATGCTAGCCACAACGCTGGTAAGGAGTTCATGTGGTGAGGCAATTCATTCCTCCAGCTGGCTGGTCGTTAGTGCTCGTGGGCGCGCTGCAGTATGTTCAAATGGTACAAATGGCTCTGAGCACTATGGGACTTAACATCTGAAGTCATCAGTCCCCTAGAACTTAGAACTACTTAAACCTAACTAACCTAAGGACATCACAGACACCCATGCCCGAGGCAGGATATGAGCCTGCAACCAGACTGCGTAACGCCGGAAATGCATATCCTCCTCTTTCCATCTATTGTACTATAAATGTTTTCCTTATTTTGTAACCTGAAGATATGAAATTTCTGTCTCTTTACATATTGTAATTGTTTTACTGTTTGTATATGCATTTATGTCGATGTATAATTGGTTTGTTTTGTAAATACTTTTTGTATTTTTACGCTGGGTCTTGCCTAGGGAAAACGATGCTATCGAACGAATACATTGATAGGTCGTGTGGAGAACCAAAGTGTTTAGGATCTTTGGTAGTGTTAATTCTGACGCGTGGACCGCGGGCAGAGCAGACAGTCTGGCTGGAGTAGTGCGGTTGAGGAGGTGTGTTGTGTGGAGCTCCCGCGAGTTGCCGCGCTTTCGGGGTTTGGCAGCATGTAATTGCGCTCGACTTGCTATGATACTTTCTGACACGGTGTCGCGGACGGGAAGCATTAGTTGGCGCACATCAAGAGCCCGTTTCGCCTGGTGACCGTGTCGAGAAGAAGGCGCGCCAACATCCAGGTTCTGCAACAGCGACGGCCGACAATGAGTGACTGTCGCCACCTCCTCGATCGACGACTTCAAACCTTCAATTAACCAACAAGGAAGACTGCCAGCACGTAAAGTTTTAGAACTGTATGGCAGACCTCAGCTTTTCAAACTGTTAAATTTTTCTCACTAAATTACAGCAACGTAGCATGAACCTTTGTTGCTCATTGTCCCAATTGCATTACCAAGCAGGGTCCCTTCCTTTTCCGGAATGAACCCGAGTGTCGTTGAAATTCAAACGTCAGCATTAAAGTAATATCATTCGATTTCACTGCTTTAATTGCAAAGTTCAGTTAAGGTATTCATAGCTGGCTACAATATTTAGATTCAAAAATGGTTCAAATGGCTCTGAGTACTATGGGACTTAACATCTATGATCATCAGTCCCCTAGAACTTAGAACTACTTAAACCTAACTAACCTAAGGACAGCACACAACACCCAGTCATCACGAGGCAGAGAAAATCCCTGACCCCGCCGGGAATCGAACCCGAGAACCCGGGCGTGGGAAGCGAGAACGCTACCGCACGACAACGAGCTGCGGACCAATATTTAGATTACACAAGCACAAATTAAGAGTGCGAATTTTGTTACCGTATTTTAGCTTACCTGTGACTGTAGCTCAGCTTGGTATGTACTAAATTTTATTATTGTTAATTGTTCAGAATCATTTAATTCAAGTTCAAAGTTAAATCTCTTATTTCTAAATTGCGTAGATTCAAGGAGCTTTTGAAATGATTGTTGAGGTAGCCCAAGACTAACCGTATTTCACTGAATTTCGATGTGCTTCAGAAACAAAGCTCACAATTAATTTCAGTCACTAAATTAACTTTCAATTTTCCGGTTTTATTAATTCTTTTGCTAAATTAAGTCAGAGTGTAGCGAAATTTATTACTTCTGACAAACATTCAGTTTTCACACTATACGTGTCAACCTTCAGTTGCCACGCTTCAAGTGCTAATTATATGTGCAATAACCTTTCTTTTTCAGTTACTATAGTAATTGTCCACAGGACTGGCGACCGTAATTTTCCCCAAATCTCAAATATCTAATTACCGCTAGTTAATTGTTAACGTAACGGCCGCACAATTTCTTTCTTTATTAACTTTACCCCTTTTCAAAATTAATTTCCACCAGTTTCATTTGCATTTTTCCTTTCATTTAGATGTAACCCTTTCCTCCCTCTTTACCGACGAATTAACTTCGGTGACGATTGCTTTTCCCAAATTTCCATTAGGTACACGCGGTTTAATTTTTCACTGTCATTAAGGTCGATAAGTGAGGGGGAGGTTACAACTGTAGCGCCTAGAACCGCTCGGCCACACCGGCTGGCGCTGCAGTATGTCTCCCCAACACATCCGAAATGTGCTCGATGGGATTCATCGTCGAGGGAACGGGCCGGCTAGTCAGTTCGCCGAATACCCTCTCATTTCAAGAGCTTCTTCACCTCCACAGTTCGATGTGTCGTCCATAAAAATGAAGTCACAGCCGTATGAACTCCAGAGAAGCCACACGAGGGGAGAGAGTAGAGCGTCACAACAACGTCGGCCGATGAGTGTACCGTGTTCAGAAATTTGGAGATCGGTACACCCATTCGGAATTTTGCCTCCTCTCACCATAACACCTGGAGCACCAAAACGTTGTTCACAAGATGCTGGACGTAGCCTTGTATGGCGAGATGTGGAAACATGTAATGCACCCACGAAACCTGTTGAACGTGATGAGATGGCTCGGACTTGAGACCTGATGGCAGCGACTGGCGAGCACGCAGTTACCAGACACACACCAGAGTCCAGCGACAGAGTGCAGGTCCAGTGTTTGTTCACTTGTCGGACCACTGACGCACTGGGCCGGAAAAATGACCCACTCAGGTAGCCGCAGCAGCAGCAGAATTCCTCACAAATGGTAAACCACCTAAGGCACTTCTACACTTCTGATGTTGTTCAAGCGATCCTCAGTTCACTGGGCATTTAACTCATAATTAATTGAAATTAATCATACAATGTAGCATGTTTTTAGAGATGGGAATCATGAAATTAAATTTAATGAGACAAGCGTTCTAGCACGAACATCCCATCATCATGCGCGCATGTATAGAGAAGCAATAGAAATTCACGAACACCACAACAATTTCAATAGAAAAGAGGAAGTTTTAAAGTTGGACAAAATATGGATGTCGACGTTGCGCCAGCAGAATGACAATCGATTACTCTTAATCGAGAATGATGACGCCTTCCAAAGATAGGCGTACCGTCGGCATCACGTGACGAATGGTGGTGCCCTCTATGCGCTCTATAAATGCGAGAGTACCTGGAGCCTCAGTGGCAGTAGCCGGACGACCTCAGAAGATGTCTCCCGCAGATGGAGACGAAACGTCAGGTGGAAATTTTATACATCGACCACGGCCTCTCAGCCCGGAAGTTTTAACTGAAGAACTGTAAATTAAGTTATACAAAATAAATTTTATGTCTTTTTCTGTTTCAGTTGAAATGTTCTGCGCAGTTCCCTCCCGACACCAAGTGAAAACGTTGATCTAACGTATAAAGGTTCTGACACTTCACTCCTTTCCTCTTTCATCAGAAGTCGCCGGCCGTTTTCGCCGAGCGGTTCTAGGCGCTTCAGTCCGGAACCGCGCTGCTGCTACGGTCGCAGGTTCTAATCCTGCCACGGGCATGGATGTGTGTGATGACCTTAGGTTAGTTAGGTTTAAGTAGTTCTACGTCTAGGGGGCTGATGACCTCAGATGTTAAGTCCCAAAGTGCTTAGAGTCATTTGAACCATTTTCTTCATCAGAAGTCAGCATAAAGACTCTTTGAGTGCGCATTCGTCTATAGAATAAATGACTGGAGTAAGGAGTGGACCCTTATTCTATGACATATCACAACGGTGTTTAAACTGTAAACAAATTGGTTTTTAATGCTGAAATTTTTTTGCAGAAATACACGAATTTACACAGTTTGCAACGTGACAATGTTACGATAGTTGTCAAGATAACGCATCTCGTCCTGAGTAAGTGAAATAACACAACAATATCAAATTTTAACTAGAGGTTTCTTTACAACATTATTCTTACTAATACGTCATGAAGTTGGCCAATATTATGGCAAATCATCCGGTTCCGGTTGTAAGTTCGGTACTATTTAGGATGATAATCAAGTCTACAGAGGATGGTTAGTTTAGCGACAAGCTGAGCAAAGGGTCGCTCGAGTTCATAGTGGTCGCAAGCTGGCGAACCAGCAAGTTACACCTCTGCTCGCAGTATTTACCTCAGCTATGATGAGCTGTCATCTACACGGCTGCTCTCGTCCTCTGAAATTCCTATGAAAGCTAACCAAAACCTTTGCTGATTTTATCAGGAGAAACTCTCCTATGTTTCTCGTGAGGCGAGAAAACGTACACACCTCCCTAGTCTTGGAATACGGCGATATGCATGCGCATGGCTGGAGCAGCGTGCATATTACAATGCCCTCTCAGTTCTCACAAGAACAATTAACTAACTGGCTGGTTCGTTTCTCCACAGCTGGAGCTCAACGACGCTACAGCTAATATCTAGCTGAATGTCAGCCGCAGTGAATGCAGTGTTCACCCAAATTTCTCCTCTGTATTGTACAGAGCGTTATGTGCCACATTCTGCACTTGTTGCCAGTTCAGAGGAGAGTGTCCACGAAAATGTCGGTCTTGTCTTCCTCATAGCAAAACTGTTCCCCACCTGGGTCCTTTCATGCTCCACGTCACAGCTTTTTCCAACCAATAGAAGCGTTCCCCTTATTTTGTGGAAACTTTCTCTGCCAATCGCAATGGCCCTACCATTAAACTGCGTCGAAATCTCGGCACTTTACTCCTTCCTAGCTCGTTTCCGCCAATCGGACATTTTGTGCCCGCTCCAGACACCTAAAAGTTACATGCGTACAGCATGAGCATACCACGCGCTGTTCACATGATCAACTGCATCACTGGTTTGTTCGTATACATTTGGAAATCCTGAAATGCAGTTTTCTACAGTTTCTTTCCATCCCACTCCGGTGGCCCACTACTTGCTCTCCTGTATGATTCATCTAGTGCCCGTTCATTGACTCTCGACATGGGACGCCTTCTAAGAACTTTCCATTGTACTGCCCGTGGTGCACCCTTCGTGTCTGCTCACGCCTGCTTCCAAACAAAACATTTCCTCTGGCTGCTTGTTTCACCTCTTGCTCACTGACACACAGTATATAGGATCTGTGTGTTAATGGTTCAGATGGCTCTGAGCACTATGGGACTTAACATCTATGGTCATCAGTCCCCTAGAACTTAGAACTACTTAAGCCTAACTAACCTAAGGACATCACACAACACCCAGTCATCACGAGGCAGGTGTGTTAATACTGTCTATTGAGTGTCATCCCTTTGCATTACATACTAGGAAAATTGCACATTTTCGCCGAAGTAAGTTAGGTGTCATATTAATCTTCCTGTTACAATGTATAAGAATTCTCATGTAAGGTGTGAAATTGACGTTAATTTAATCTGCCACCTTACAAGCTCTGCCATCCATGACAGGAGCTCATACAAGACGATGGAGAGATTATGATAAGCATAGGACCTTAGATAATAGCTACCATTAGACGATACCATGAGGTGACAAAAGTCATGGGATACCTCCTAATATCTCGTCGGACCTCCTTTTGTCCAGTGCATTACAGCATCTCGATGTGGCATGGATTCAGCAAGTTCAAAATGGTTCAAATGGCTCTGAGTACTATGGGACTTAACATCTGAGGTCATCACTCCCCTAGAACTTAGAACTACTTAAACCTAACTAACCTAAGGACACCACACACATCCATGTCCGAGGCAGGATTCGAACCTGCGACCGTATCGGTCGCGCGGTTCCAGACTGAAGCGCCTAGAACCGCTCGGCCACTTCGTCCGGCATGCAGCAAGTCGTTGGAAGTCCCCTGAAGAAACATTGAGCTATGATGCCTCCATAGTAGTCCACAATTGCGAAAGTGGTACCGATGTAGGATTTTGTGCAGGAACTGACCTCTCGATTACCTCCCCTTAAATTGTTTAATGGGTCGCCAGATAATTTTCTAGAATTGTCCAGAATGTTTTGCAAACCAATCGTGAGCAATTGTGGCCTGGTGACTTGGCGTATTGTCATCCATAAAAATTCCTTCTTTGTTTGGTGACATGAAGTCCATAAATAGCTGCAAATGGATTCCAAGTAGCCAAACATAGCTATTTCCAATCAACGATCGGTTCAGCTGGACCAGAGGCCCAGTCTGCTCTATGTAAACACAGCCCACACCATTATGGAGCCATCACCAGCTTGCACAGTGTTTTGTTCGCAGTTTCATGGCTTGGTGGGGTATGGGCCACATTCAGTGCCTATCATCGGCTCTTACCAACTGAAATCTGGACTCATCTGACCAGGCCACAGGTTCCCACTTGTCTAGGGTCCAACCAATATGGTCGCGAGTCCAGGAGAGGCGCTGCAGATGATTACGTGCTGTTTCGACTGCTGCCATACCCCATTAACGCCCTATTCCGTCATAGTATTCAAACAGAGACGTTCGTCGTACGTCCCACAGCGATTTCTGCGGTTATTTCACCCAGCGTTGCGTGTCTGTTGCCACTGACAACTCTACACAAACGCCGCTGCTCTCGGTCGTTAATCGCTTGTTAGTGTTGAGAGATAATGCTTTACATTTAGTATTCTCGGCACACTGTGGATCCCGGAATACTGAATTCCTTAACGACTTCCGCAACGAAATGCCCATGCCTCTATCGCAAGCCCACTCCGCGTTCAGAGCCTGTTAGTTCCCGTCGTGCGGCCACAATCTCGTCAGAAATCTTTTCACACGAATAACCTGAATACAACTGACAGCTCCGATAATGTAGTGCCATTTTATACCTTTTGTAAGTGATATTACCGCCATGTGCATATCGCTATCCCATGACTCTTGTCACCTTAGTTAACCGTGTACACGTTTATAAAAACGTATCGGACAAACATTTATCGATCTTTAGAAGTAGTGACATTAGAGACTCACAGAGAGAAAGCCACGTAACCACAGCTCTAATACATCCCGTTTCAGTATAACTATCAATACTTTTTGTGGGTGTTTGTTTCAGCACCACTAACACGGTAATATCTCTTGCATTTTACAATGTTTTGTGATTAAAAATTACTAAATAAATAAATAAAACAGCTGTCTCTAGAGCAACAATGTTCATCTCAGTAAAAACTTATTTGGACGCACTCCTTGCCCGATCTCCCCACCACCAGCTTGTCTCTAGGTGGTGGTGATCTCCCACGTCTCGAAGCCCAGACTGCGTCGCGTTTTCTGCTACAGCCACGCAGCAACACTACTCAGTCGTTGCAGGAGTATACCACTCCTTTTTCGAGTTTTTTCTATCACTGTTAATTCATGTCGCTAAAACGAGTATCCCACTAATTTGAGACCTCTCTATCGTATGGCCACATAAAATCCCATTTAAACAAACCTTTATTTCTAACGACGAATAAACTGGCGTTCTCCGTTGTCATTAGGTATCGTGTGAAACACATATCTGACGTTATTTATTTGGCCTGACACTATCTACACACTACAGAAGTGAACTTACAAATATCAACCGAAATAGCAGAGAAAAGCGCCTGAAGGTTCTTAGGAGGGGAACACTATCGCAAAGTAGTCCAAAGTCAAATTACGTTTGTTGTTGTTGTGGTCTTCAGTCAAAAGACTGGTTTGATGCAGGTCTCCATGCTACTCTATCCTGTACAAGCCTCTTTATCTTCGAGTAACTACTGTAACCTACCACTGTCTGAATCTACTTACTGTATTCATATTTTGGTCTCCCTCTACGATTTTTACCACCCATTCTTCCCTCCAGTACAAAATGGTGATCCCTTGATGCCTCAGAATGTGTCGTACCAACCAATCCCTTCTTTTACTCAGTTTCCCCAGTTCTGTTCAGCATCTTCTCATTACTTATGTGATCTACCCATTTAGTCTTCAGAATTTTTCTGTAGCACCACATTTCAAAAAGCTTCTATTCTCTTCTTGTCTATTTACCCTCCATGTTTCACTTCATACTTGGCTGTACTGCATACAAATACTTTCTGGAAGGACTTCCTGACACTTGAATCCATACTCAACGTCAACAAGTTTCTCTTCGTCAGAAAAGGTTTCCTCGCCTTTGCCAGTCTACATTTTATGTTCTCCCTACTTCGAACATCATCAGTTGTTTTGTTTCCCAAATAGCAATATTCGTTTACTACTTTAAGTGTCAAATTTCCTAATCCAATTCCCTCAGCATCATGTTATTTAATTAGACTACATTCCATTATCCTCGTTTTGCTTTTGTTGATGTTCATCTTTTATCCTTCTTTCAAGATACTGTCCATTCCATTCAGCTGCTCTTCCAGGTCCTTTGCTGTCTCTGACAGAATTCCAATGTCATCGGTGAACCTCAAAGTTTTTATTTCTTCTCCATGGATTTTAAATCCTATTCCGAATTTTTGTTTTGTTGCCTTTACTGCTTGTTCAATATACAGATTGAATAACATCGGGGATAGGCTACAACCCTGTCTCACTCCCTTCCCAACCACTGCTTCCCTTTCGCACCCCTCAAGTTTTATAACTGCCATCTCGATTTTGTAAAAATTGCAAATAGCCTTTCACTCATTGTATTTTACCCCTGCCATCTTTAGAATTTGAAAGGGAGTATTCCAACCAACGTTGTCGAAAGCTTTCTCTAAGTCTACAAATGCTAGAAATGTAGGTTTGCCCTTACTTAAGCTATCTTCTAAGATAAGTCGTAAGGTCAGTATCGCCTCTCGTGTTCCTACATTTCTCCGGAAACCAAACTGAACTTCCCCAAGGTCGGATTCTACCAGTTATTCCAGTCTTCTGTAAAAGATTCATGCTAGTATTTTGCAACTGACAGTTATTCTACTGAGAGTTCGGGACTTTTCACATCTGTCAACACTTCCTTTTTTTGGAATTGGAGTTATTATATTCTTCTTGAAGTCTGAGGGTATTTCCCCTGTCTCATACACCTTGCTCACCAGATGGAAGAGTTTTGTCATGGCTGGCTCTCCCAAGCCTACCAGTAGCTATAACAGTATGTTGTCTACTCCCGGGGTTTTGTTTTGACTTAAGTATTTGAGTGCCGTATCAGATTCTTCACGCAGTATCATATCTCCCTTCTCACCTTCCTGTACGTGCTCTTCCATTTCCATAACCTTGCCCACAACTACATCTCCCTTGTATAGCCCCTCTATATTACTCCTATCTTTCTGCTTTCCCTTCTTTGCTTAGTACTTTTTTACCATCTGGACTCTTGATATTCATACAGGTGGTTCTCTTTGCTCCAGAGGTCTCGTTACTTTTCCTGTAGACAGTATCTATCTTAAGCCTTGTGACATACATATGCTTCTACATCCTTACCTTTGTCCTCGAGCCATTCCTGCATAGCCATTTTGCACTTCCTGTCGATCTCGTTTTTTAGACGTTTGTATTCCCTTTCGCCTGGTTTATTTATTTCATTTTTATATTTTCTACTTTCCTCGATTAAATTCAGTGTCTCTTCAGTTACTCAAGGATTTCTACTAGCCCTCGCCTTCTTACCTACTTGATCCTCTACCGCCTTTACAGTTTCATCTCTCAAAGCTACCCATTTTCTCCTATTGCGTTCATTTCCACTTGTTCTTGTCAATCGTTGCCTAATGCTTCCTCTGAAACCCTCTACAACCTGGTTCTTTCAGTTTATCCAGGTCCCATCCCCCTAAATTCCTGCCTAATAAATTGTGGTCAGAGTTCACATCTGCCACTGGAAATGTCTTAAAATTTAAAATCTGGTTTCTAAATCTCTGTCTGACCATTACCATTATATAATCACTCTGAAACCTTCCTGTGTCTCCAGGTCTCTTGCACGTGCACGACCTTCTCTCGTGTTTCGTAGACCAAATGTTAGCTGTGTTTACATCATCCTCTGTGCAAATTCTACCAGGTGGCTTCATATTTCATTCCTTTCCCCCAGTCCAAATTCCCCTACTGCTTTCCCTTCTCTTCACTTTCCTACTATCGAATTCCAGTACAGCAAGGCCGGTTTGGTTGATGTTACAAGGCCAGATCAGTCAATCATTCAGAGTGTTGCCATTCCAACTACTGAAAAGGCGGCTGCCCTTCTTAAGGAACCACACGCTTGTCTGGCCTCTCAACAGATACTACGCCGTTGTGGTTGTACCTACAGTACGGTTATTTGTATCGTTGAGTCACGCAAGCCTCCCCACCAACGGCGTGGTTCACGGTGAGCGGTGGGAGGGCGGGGGCGGAGAATTACGTTTATCTGCTAAAAATCAGAAAACTTTTTGTCCGTATCCCAAGCACAGACTCGGATCTTCCGCGCTTCAGAAGAGTAATATGGACTGCAAAACAATTATTAAAAATGACAGTAGCAATCGCATTATTTATTTTTCCGCCACCTGAAACCAATGAAACACGATTGGAATACGTCAGAATGTCGACTTCGCTTCATGTCCCAGTGTGCAACTTTTCCACCTTCTCCAGGTTAGGCTCTCGAGGAACAATTGTCTGCCATTCCCCCACAGACGTTCACTGAACTTGTCCCCGGCAGAGGTAGGTTCAAATGGCTCTGAGCACTATGGGACTTAACATCTGTGGTCATCAGTCCCCTAGAAATTAGAACTACTTAAACCTAACTAACCTAAGGACATCACACACATCCATGCCCGAGGCAGGATTCGAACCTGCGACCGTAGCAGTCGCGCGGTTCCGGACTGAGCGCGTAGAACCGCTAGACCACCGCGGCCGGCCCCGGCAGAGGTAAAGCCATCATAAAGGCGGAGGACTGACACACGATATTAATATCCACTAATAGGTCTCCGGATGTTTTTTGGTGTCATAGTATTGGCCTATGTACTGATCACCTTTTCCTACATTATGTATTCAGCAAATACAGTTAGCAACTACAGTCAACAATTACAGTCAGTATCGTACAAATAACTTTATGAAGGGCATCTTATCCGTTGTGAGTTATTTCAGAACACGTCTGGATTAGCATCTTTCGAAACAGTCGTTTCCGTAACAAGGTTCTGTCTGATAAACTGATTGATTTTTCATCCCTCATCGCCCCTGGTAATTTGTGTCATCATAATATGCATGACATGTAATACCTCAACCAGTATTCAGAACAGAATAAAAACATGTGGTGGCTTGATGGCCCTAATGAGATCAGGTTACATTAATAAATTATTTGTCAGCAGTTCCTCGCATATTTTACCTCAACTGGTAAAAATGGAACCCTTGTAGTGTCACTTTGTTGTCAGTCTGTTTGTTTGTTTGTTTGTCTGTCTGCCCTTTTCTCTGGAAAGGGTAGACGTATCAAGTTGAAATTTATGTCACAGCTAAGGTCTATGGTCCCTTGGTGGTGTAAAAAATTGAAGCTTCTAGAAACATGCAACCAAAAGATACCACTATTTTTGTCGTTTTATTCGATACTCCAAAACTCACTCCTTAAAACCTGTAGGTTACTTCCCATTGATATAAAACCATGAAATTTGGCAACTAAAGGAAAAAATACGAAAATCGTTAATTTGTAATTATACTACATGAATTTTTTTATACATTTGTTTTCCGACTGCGTGTCTCTCCGTCCGTCTTTCAAGACCCCTTTTCTTTAGGAAAGGGTAGAACTATCAAGTTGAAATTTATATCACATGCTAGGGCCTATGATCCGTTGGGAGTGTAAAAATGTTTGGCAAGAAGCAAGGTTTCGGAGTATAAATAAAGAAAATATCTGATATTTGCTAATTTCGCACTTTTCTTTATTTTCTCGTTTGTTATCCGACTTCAAGCTTAAAAATAAAGCATTCACGGAACCGAAATCTTGCCAGTATCAATGTCGATAACTATCAGAAATCGTCAAGATTCTCGACTCGCAGGATTGATGAACTGTCTGTACAGATGTTAAATTTGTACGGAACCCCCAGGCGGCGAGTCCTGTTTCGCATCCGTCCAATTTTCTTGTGTCGATCACAGGTTTGTTTGACGCACGAGGAGAGTGCTATGAAGGTGCTGAAAGAAGTGAACTGGCGGACTACCGTGGAAACCTACTTCGAAGGTATCTACATTCAACCTTAAGTCATGAATCAAGGAACATATTACAGCCCCCTAACTATCGTTCCCATAGGGATTGCCAAGGCAATATTATGGAGGATTTTGAGGAAAGAGCACTTGAATCAGGGGTTCTTAAACCGTTTTTTGGAGCTACGGGGATGATACTTTCATAATGTGGCCCCACGGAGAAGATAAGTTAATGAAATTTTTACAGCATCTTGACTCCATTCGATTCACTATGGAATTAGATAAAGACGGTTGTCTCCCAATCCTGGGTGTTTCGCTTAGACGGAAGAGTGACGCCTCTCTGGGACATTCTGTTTATCATAAGTCCAGTCACATTGATATGAACTTCCGCTCTTCAAGTTGCCATCACCTATCCCACCCAAACCATGAATGTGCTTAAAGCCCTTGCACACAGAGCCTATACAGTTTCGGAAGCAGATAGTTTGCCTAAAGAGCTTGCACATTTGAACACAGTGTTCAAAGAGGATACTCTATACGGAAAATTAACAGCGCATTCTCAGCTGAAACTAAGAACCCGGAAGCGGATAAAGAGGAAAACGCGCCATCCGCGTCCCTAGCTTTTCCCTTCTTGTTGTAAATACTTCCTTCAAAATAGCCAGAATCTTTAGCAATTTTCATGTGAAAGTGATTTTCCTCCAACCATCTAAGATTTCTGAGCTGCTGGTATCAGTGAAGAGTAATTTGTTGTTGCGGAAGGCGTGAATTTACAAAATACCTTGCCAGTATGATATGACCTATAAAGGACAAACAACACGCACAGTGCAAGTAAACATAAACGTTGTACTCGCCTTTTGCAACCCAGCAAGGCTCCAAGTTCGGAACATTTTATCTCCAATGGACATTCAATGGCGTATGACAAAACATTAATTTGTTGCCACAGCTACATCTTTTTGCGAATCCATTATAAAAGAATCCGTCAAAATACGCATCGCGGAAAATCTAGTGAACTGTGACAGCGGCTACCAGATGGATAATTTGTGGAATCCCGCCATCTCCGAGATTTACTCCAGACGGAGAGGCCAGACTACTCCGATGGTTGCGGCGAGCGGCAACGCCGAAGACAGCACCTACATCTACATCTACATCTACATCCATTCTCCGCACGTCACCTGACGGTGTGTGGCGGAGGGTACTCTGAGTACCTCTATCGGTTCTCCCTTCTATTCCAGTCTCGTATTGTTCGTGGAAAGAATGATTGTCTGTGTGCTTCTGTGTGGGCTCTAATCTCTCTGATTTTATCCTCATGGTCTCTTCGCGAGATACACGTAGGAGGGAGCAATATACTGCTTGACTCTTCGGTGAAGGTATGTTCTCGAAACTTTAACAGAAGCCCGTACCGAGCTACTGAGCGTCTCTCCTGCAGAGTCTTCCACTGGAGTTTATCTATCATCTCCGTAACGCTTTCGCGATTACTAAATGATCCTGTAACGAAGCGCGCTGCTCTCCGTTGGATCATCTCTATCTCTTCTATCAACCCTATCTGGTACGGATCCCACACCGCTGAGCAGTATTCAAGCAGTGGGCGAACAAGCGTACTGTAACCTACTTCCTTTGTTTTCGGATTGCATTTCCTTAGGATTCTTCCAATGAATCTCAGCTTTATATGATCATTCCATTTTAAATCACTCCTAATGCGTACTCCCAGATAATTCATGGAATTAACTGCTTCCAGTTGCTGACCTGCTATTTTGTAGCTAAATGATCTATCTTTCTGTGTATTCGCAGCACATTAAACTTGTCTACATTGAGATTCAATTGCCATTCCCTGCACCATGCGTCAATTCGCTGCAGATCCTCCTGCATTTCAGTACAACTTTCCATTGTTACAACGTCTCGATACACCACAGCATCATCTGCAAAAAGCAGATCGCGGATCCAACAGCGAGAGCTGCCGCCGGGCGATGTGATCAGTCTGTCACCGTGACTCAGACGCATGCGCGGCAATATTCTCAGCGCGCTGTGTAGGGCGGAACGGAGAACATCTTCCCCAGTCTTCGATGGCTCACCTGAAGATGACTGGCAGGTATCCAGTCGAAGTATCGTGGAGTTTACGACTACCGGCTGCAATCCCGAAATCTGTTCGAACAAGACTAATTACAATGCGCACAGAGGCATTCGAGCAATGAGTCTTGCCGCACTCAATGCGTGAGCAGAACGGGAAGAAGATCTGATAATTGGTGTAATGTGAAGTGCCCTCTCTTACACACTTCAGTGGTTTGCAGAGTGTAGCTGTAGATCTAATACTAGGTACGCTCTGACTTGGGAGCAATTTTAAGATGGCTTCCACTCAGCACCGCGCTATGCAACGTTCTCAGTAACATGCGATTCATCTCCGATGCGCACGGCACAATGTTTACGGAGTGAATCACACCGAGAGCGCATGCGCCGGATGCTTGCAACTTGCGGACACGTAATTAAGTACGCGGATGATATCACGATGCGCTGGGACGCAAGGCAGTGGTTTGCGAAGAAGTCAAGGTCAGACTAAACCATACAAGCAGCTTATATAACCCGCAATGAAAGCAAAACAATCGTCTTTGTGATATATCATTTGCTGGCGATCGTTCTACCCGAGGCCTTGCTTCATACGAGTTACTGATACAGCCTACGATAACTATAGGAAAGAAAGAAAAAATTACAATTCAAGGAGAACTGGTCCATCTTATAAAGCAACTAACGTAAAACAGCAGATAATCAAGTAAAAATATCGGAATGACTGTCAAGAAAGCGAAGGGTAATTCTGCATAGTGGGATTACGTGAATGTTGGCCTCGCATACGTATTTACGTGCTGAGAAGCAGTTGGTTTATTACCTTAACTCTTCTGTTTCGTTTCCTTACTGTGCCACAGACCCTTAAATTACGGTTAAATAAGACCTGCTGCTAGTCAACTGGTAACCCAGGAGAGTGAAGTAAACAAAAGAAACAGTGTATAACATAGTCACCAGGTGGCGTTATTACCTATAGAAGTAGGAAGTAGGGTCTGGTGTTCACGTTTCAGATAGAGTAGCATAGTAGATTTTGTAACAGCATACATTTACAACTTGAGGAAGTTTAGTGCACTTAATGACAAGTACCTTGAGACACTCGTTGATATTTACTTTAAAGAAATTTACAGTATAACAATGAGGAGACTATAACATGCTTCTCTCCAAATAATACAGTCAAGCAACAGACGAGTAGTCAAAATTTTCCTGCCAAGGTTTTCCTGCTAAGGTTATCTTACTACATTTACCTCAATTTACATGCTACGTCTTAAATTTACAAGTCATATAGTCAAAAATATCCTAGAAATATTACAAAGGTAAATAAATTGTGCTAATTTGTACACCTAACTCCAGGTACATACCCATGGTGATTTTTACCCACCCTCGACTGTAATCAGCTAATCTGACGGAGCACTTAGGACACGCCCTTCCTCTACCTGGTATTTATTTGTTTTTAATCACAAAACACTGTAGAACGCAAGAGATGTCATCGTGTTAGGGGTATGGAAACAAACGCCTACTTTTACTGCGAAAAAGTACACTACTGGCCATTAAAATAGCTACACCACGAAGATGACGTGCTACAGACGCGAAATTTAACCGACTGGAAGAAGATGCTGTGATATGCAAATGATTAGCTTTTCAGAGCATTCACACAAGGTTGGCGCCGGTGGCGACACCTACAACATGCTGACATGAGGAAAGTTTCCAACCGATTTCCCATACACAAACAGCAGTTGACCGGCGTTGCCTGGTGAAACGTTGTTGTGATACCTCGTGTAAGGAGGAGAAATGCGTGCCATCACATTTCCGAGTTTGATAAACGTCGGATTGTAGCCTGTCGCGATTGCGGTTTATCGTATCGCGACATTGCTGCTCGCGTTCGTCGAGATCCAATGACTGTTAGCAGAATATGGAATCGGTGTGTTCAGGAGGGTAATAAGGAACGCCGTGCTGGATCCCAACGGCCTCGTATCACTAGCAGTCGAGATGACAGGCATCTTATCCGTATGGCTGTAACGGATCGTGCAGCCACGTCTCGATCCCTGAGTCAACAGATGGGGACGTTTTCATGACAACCATCTGCACGAACAGTTCGACGACGTTTGCAGCAGCATGGACTATCAGCTCGGAGACCATAGCTGCGGTAACCCTTGACGCTGCATCACAGGCAGGAGCTCCTGCGATGGTGTACTCAACGACGAAACTGGGTGCACGAATGGGAAAATGTCATTGTTTCGGATGAATCCAGGTTCTGTTTACAGCTTCATTCATGATGGTCGCATCCGAGTTTGGCGACATCGCGGTGAACGCACATTGGAAGCGTGTATTCGTGATCGCCATACTGGCGTATCACCCGGCGTGATGGTATGTGGTGCCATTGGTTACATGCCTCGGTCACTTCTTGTTCGCATTGATGGTGTAAGTAGGCTGTTTAGGCTTTTATGTTGGTAACGCCACGTAGCGCTATATACGAAAATCACTGACTGTTCTGTGTGAAGTCTGTGGCTGGTTGGCATTGTTGGAATAGTCGCTATTGTAGTGTTGGGCACTTGGATGTGAACAGCGCGTAGCGTTGCGCAGTTGGAGGTGAGCCGCCAGCAGTGGTGGATGCGGGGAGAGAGATGGCAGAATTTTGAGAGCGGACGATCTGGACGTGTGTCCATCAGAAAGAGTAAATTTGTAATACTGGATATCATGAACTGATACATATATGATGACTTTTGAATATTATTAAGGTAAATACATTGTTTGTTCTCTATCAAAATCTTTCATTTGCTAACTGTGCCAATCAGTAGTTAGTGCCTTCAGTAGTTAGAATCTTTTATTTAGCTGGCAGTATTGGCGTTCGCTGTATTGCAGCAGTTTGTGTAACGAAGGTTTTTGTGAGGTGATTCATGAATAGGTATAGGTGTTGTCAGTCAGGGCCATTCTTTTGTAGGGATTATTGAAAGTCAGATTGCGTTGTGCTAAAAATTTAGTGTGTCAGTTTAGTGTTGATCAGAATAAGTAAAGAGAGAAATGTCTGAGTACGTTCAGTTCTGCTCAGCTGTTTGAAAATCAAATAACGTAAGACGTTTATCAGCACAGTAATTCATTAATTTTTCTAAGGGGATGTTTCAATGGCACTTTGAACAGTGGACGTTACATTTCAGATGACTCTACCCTTCATTCGATCCCTGCGAAACCATACATTTCAACAGGATAATGCACGACCACATGTTGCAGGTCCTGTATGGGCCTTTCTGGATACAGAAAATGTTCGACCGCTGACCTGGCCAGCACATTCTTCAGATCTCTCAACAATTGAAAACGTCTGGTCAATGGCGGCCGAGCAACTGGCTCGTCACAATACGCCAGTCACTCGTGATGAACTGTGGTATCGTGTTGAAGCTTCATGGGCAATTGTACATGTAGACGCCATCCAAGCTCTGTTTGACTCAATGCCCAGGCGTATCAAGGCCGTTATTACGGCCAGAGGTGGTTGTTCTAGGCACTGATTTCTTGGGATCTGTGCACCCAAATTGCGTGAAAATGCTATCACATGCCAGTTCTAGTGTAATATATTTGTCCAATGAATACCCGTTTATCATCTGCATTTCTTCTTGGAGTAGCAATTTAATATTCAGTAGTGTAGTAGGACGTTAAAAATAGAAGAGGAATCGACGGCCTTTCAAGATCGGAAATGTTGTAGAAGTTAAAATCTGTGTGATATTTTCTTTATGTTCTTGTCTGAAAATACATTTGATACGTCTACCAGATCGTGACCGAGAATTAGGTTGTTCCCAGTAGCTTTAGTGGGATAGTGTCCGTGTCACACTCAACTGCTCCGTTTTGAACTGAGCCATTAGCCATTCGTGAGGTCGGCTGCCACAAGACGTGCCTACTCTGCTTGTTGCAAAATGGTTACATGTCGTATAACATTCGAAGTTCTCTCTTTAATAGCAGATTGTTTTCAACATCTTATTACTTCAGGTCGTTCACTGAGCTAATTTCTAATTTGAGACTTTTCCTCGTTCACTGAGCTAATTTCTAATTTATGACTTTTCCCATAGTCCCTGTCTCTCAAGGATTGTGTTTGTGTGAGGCAAGGTGGGGGGGGGGTGGAGGGGAAGGGGGCTGAAAGGCTTCTTTGAGGAGAAAACATCTCATCGTAGCTGAAACGTACTGGCCAAAGGCTGCAGCTTTCTCTGACTGGAAACGTCCCTCCCTGTCCCAAGCTCCACGGCTGCCGTCATCCCCGCAGAGAAAGGGACGACACTGCAGTTTTCTTACAAACTGTTGACTACTTACAATAAGACTAATAAATCTGCAACATACGCTAATCAGCCAGAACATTGTGACCACCGACCTACTATCGATATAAACCCGTCCAGGTGGTAGCAGCGTCAACTGGCGAGAATGACTGCTAGTCAGACACACGCGCAGGAAGGCGCGCGATCTACGAGGTGTGGCTAGAAAAAAACCGGACTAGTACTGGTGAAACAATAAAACGAATGCAATAAGGCTGAAAGTCGCGTGGCCTGTCACGTGACTCTCGCTCCGCCTACTGCTCGAGTTTCATCTGCCTCCTGCACTCAGTCTGCCCATGGCGTCTGTTTTAAGTAGTTGACGTTTTGTCTGTGCGTCGGAAAATGTTGATTGTACAGAAAGAACAGCGTGTTAACATCAAATTTTGTTTCAAACTAGGAAAATCTGTAAGTGAAACGTTTGTAATGTTACAACAAGTGTACGGCGATGATTGTTTATCGCGAACAACAAGTGTTTGAGTGGTTTAAACGATTTAAAGATGGCCGCGAAGACACCAGTGATGACACTCGCACTGGCAGACCATTGTCAGCAAAAACTAATGCAAACATTGAAAAAATCGGTAAACTTGTTCGACAAGATCGCCGTTTAACAATCAGAGCAGTGTCTGAGTTAACAGGAGTTGACAAGGAAAGTGTTAGGCAGATTCTTCATGAAAGTTTCAATATGAACAAAGTGTGTTCAAAAATGGTTCCAAAGTGTCTCACAATTGAACAGAAGGAACGCCGAAGAATGATTTGTTCTGACATCCTGGAAAACATTGAAAGTGATCCCACCTTCTTACAAAATGTTATTACTTGCGATGAATCGTGGTTTTTTACTTACGATCCCGAAACTAAACGCCAATCGATGCATTGGAAAACTCCTGGTTCTCCACGACAAAAAAAAGCACGAATGTCAAAATCGAAATTCAAGGCAATGATGATTTTTTTTTTTGACATCAAAGGGATTGTGCACATTGATTGGGTACCAGAGGGACAAACAGTGAATCAGCATTACTACATTAGCGTCCTGGCTACCCTACGTGAGCGAGTACGGAGAAAACGGAACGATTTGTGGAGAAAAAAAGTCATGGATCCTTCACCAAGACAATGCCCCAGCTCACAGTGCGTTGTCAGTGAAGACGTTTTTGGCAAAACACAACATTCCCATCTTAGATCATCCACCCTACTCACCTGATTTGGCCCCCTGTGACTTTTTTCTTTTCCCTAAAGTCAAGTCAGCTTTGAAAGGAACTAGATTTGAGACTGTTGAAGCAGTAAAAGAAAAAGCGACGGAAGTAATGTATGGACTTACCGAAAATGATCTGCAGCATTGTTATGAACAGTGGAAAATTCGTATGGAGCGGTGTAGAGACCGAGGAGGAGAGTACATTGAAGGAGATAACATGAAATTGTAAATAATTGTAAATAAATGTTTTTTCCAGCATCAGTCCGGTATTTTTCTAGCCGCACCTCGTATCTGAGTTTGACGGAGAGCAGATTTTGACGGCCCGGATGCTCGGTAAGAGCGTTCAAGGAATGTACGATTTGCCGGGTGATCGAGTGCTGTGCTGAGTGTCTTCAAGAAGTAGCAAACCCAAAGTGAAACCACGTCCAAACGTCGTGTTGTTGGGTGGCCACCCCTCATTACTTGCGTCGTACGTCGTAGGCTGGGCAGACTGGTGAAACACGACAGGCGGCGAACTGAGGCGCTCTTTAATTCTGGGCAGAGTAAAAGTGTGTCTGAGCACACAGTGCACCGAACAATCCTAACAATGGGCCTCCACACCACGACATCAGCAACTACGACTGAAAGGGGCACGTGCCCATCGGCACTGGGCTTTGGAGCAGTGGCAGAGCGTTGCGTGGTCTGATGAATCCCCATACCTTTTTCATTGTACCAATGGGAGGGCGCAAATAAGTGATCTTCCAGTGGAACACGCCTGTACAGCGGGACGGAGACAAGCTCGCGGCAGCTCCATTATGCTCAGGGAACGTTCACGTGGATGACCATCGTTCCAATCGAGCTCGTGCAAGGCACCATGACGGCCAAGGAGTATCGTGCATTGGTTGCAGATCACGTACACCCCTCCATGACGATCATGTTTCCCGCCACCAGTGGCATTTTTCAACGAAGTAATACGTAATGTCACAAGGCTAGGAGTGATTCTTTTTTTTTTTTTTTGGGGGGGGGGGGGTGGAATTCGAGGAACACAGTTGCGAATTCCAGCTGACTGGCCACCCAATCTCATCAGATCTGAATCCGATCAAATACATCTTGGATGTGATTGAACGTGGCGTCAGAGCTCATCGTCCCCCTGCCCGGAATTTATGAGAATTAGGTGACTTACGCGTGCAAATGTGGTGCCAACTCCCTCGAGCTACCTGCCACGGCCTCACTACTTCTATGCCACGACGCGTCGTCGCTGTTATCAGTGCCAAAGGTGGATATACAAGTTATTAGGTAGGTAGTCATATTGTTCTGGCTGATCAGTGTAGCAACACTGGTAGCGAGAGAGGTGGACTAATTTGAAAGGAGTGTGGATCGATTCCCTGTCAAGACATTTTGACATGCGTTTTCTGTGAGTTTACGAAGCCAGGTGGTACACTTAGAAAGGTATTGGATTATTAACAGTGGGAGGGAGGGGTGTCAGTTGTATCACCGTATCGTCATCCAGACTTTTCTCTAAATTAGTTGACAAGACTAGCGGGTCGTTTCCTTTGAAAACGGTCTCGTACTCCAATCTGATTCTATCGATGAGAAGTTGCGCTGCAGCCTCTCCCCTGCCCTCTGTCCTCTCTTCAGCGCCAGAGTTTGCAGTCCGTACTACTCTTCTGACTTAAAGTGAGGCAGATCCGAGTCTGTGTTTCTAATTTTTAGCAGATAGACTTAACTTCTCGCCCCTCGCTCCCTATGGGGAGGCTTGCGTGCCTCAGTGATACAGATAGCCGTACTGTAGGTACAACCACAA
The DNA here is from genome assembly GCF_023898315.1 of Schistocerca nitens. Lineage (NCBI taxonomy): Eukaryota > Metazoa > Arthropoda > Insecta > Orthoptera > Acrididae > Schistocerca > Schistocerca nitens. The sequence continues at coordinate 200,220,758 of NC_064615.1, read as the reverse complement.
CGGAGGAGTATCTGTTGAGAGGCCAGACAAGCGTGTGGTTCCTTAAGAAGGGCAGGAACCTTTCAGTAGTTGCGGTGGCAACAGTCTGGATGATTGAATGATCTGGCCTTGTAACATCAACCAAAACGGCGTTGCTGTGCTGGTACTGACAAAGGCTGAAAGTAAGAGGAAACTACAGTCGTAATTTTTCCCGACGATATGCAGCTCTACTGTATGGATAAATGATGATGGCATCATCTTGGGTAAAATATTCCGGAGGTAAAAAAGTCCCCCATTCCCATCTCCTGGCGCCCCATTCCCATCTCCTGGCGGGGACTACTCAGGAAGACGCCGTTATCAGGAGAAACAAAACTGACGTGCCGGCCAGAGTGGCCGAGCGGTTCTAAGCGCTCCAGTCTGGAACCGCGCGACTGCTACGGTCGCAGGTTCGAATCCTGCCTCGGGTATGGATGTGTGTGATGTTCTTAGGTTAGTTAGGTTTAAGTAGTTCTAAGTTCTAGGGGACTAATGACCACAGCAGTTAAGTCCCATAGTGCTTAGAGCCAATTGAACCATTTGAACCAAAACTGGCGTTCTACGCATCCGAGCGTGGAATGTCAGATTCCTTAATAGCGCAGGTAGATTAGAAAATTTAAAAAGGAAAATTGATAGTTTAAACTTGAATAAAGTGGGAATTAGTGTAGTTCGGTAGCAAGAGGAACAGCACTTCTGGTCTGGTGAATACAGGATTATAAATAAAAAATCAAATAGGGGTAATGCAGGAGCAGGTTTAATAATGAGCAAAAAAAAAAGAAACTCGGATAACCTTCTAAGTACAGCATAGTGAATTCATTATTGTAGCAAAGATAGACTCGAAGCCAACATCCACCACAGTAGTACAATTGATTTGGTGGTAAGTGTTATGGGACCAAACTGTTGAGGTCATCGGTCCCTAAGCTAACACACTACTTAAGCTAACTTACACTAACCTGCGCTAAGTACAAGACACACACCCATGCCAGAGGGAGGACTCGAACCTCCGAAGGGAGAGCCGCGCGAACCGTGAGAAGGCACCCCAGACCACGCGGATACCCCGCGCGGCACTGTAGTACAAGTTTATATGCTAACTAGCTCTGCAGATGATGAAGAAATAGAAGAAATGTATGATGCTGCTAAAAGAAATTATTCATGTAGTGAAGAGGAACGAAAATTTAATAGTCATGGGGGACTGGAATTCAATAGTAGGAAAAGGAGGAGAAGGAAAAGTAGTAAGTGGATATGGGCTGGACGAAAGGAATGAAATAGGAAGCCACCAGGGAGAATTTGCACAGAGAATAATTTAAACATGGCTAATACTTGGTTTAAGAAACATGAGAGAAGGCTGTGCATGTGGAAGAGACCTGGAGACACCGGAAGGTGTAATGGTTAGACGGAGATTTATAAACCATATTTGAAATTTTAAGACATTTCCAGGGGCAGATGTGAACCCTGACCACAATTTATTGGTTATGAACTGCATTTTAAAACTGAAGAAACTGCAAAAACACAGGAATTTAAGGAGATGGGACCTGGATAAACTGAAAGAACCAGGTTGTAGAGGGTTTCAGGGGAAGCATTAGGGAACGATTGACAAGAACATGGGAAAGGAATACAATAGGAGAAGAATGGGTAGCATTGAGAGATGAAACAGTGAAGGCACCAGAGGATCAAGTAGGTAAAAAGACGAGGGCTAGTATAAATCCTTGGGTAACACAAGAGATACGGAATTTAATCGAGGAAAGGAGAAAATATAAAAATGCAATAAATAAAGCGGGCGAAAGGGAATACAAACGTCTAAAAAATGAGAACGACAGGAAGTGCAAAATGGCTATCCAGGAATGGCTCGAGGACAAAGGTAAGAATGTAGAAGCATATCTCACTAGGGGTAATGTAGATACTGTCTCCAGGAAAATTAATGAGACATTTGGAGAAAAGAGAACCACCTGTATGAATATCAAGAGCTCAGATGGTCCTATGCAAAGAAGGGCAGGCAGAAAGATAGAAGGAGTATATAACGGGGCTATACAAGGGAGATGTACTTGTGGGCAATGTTATGGAAATGGAAGAGGACGTAGAGGAAGGTGAGAAGGGAGATATGATACTGCGTGAAGAGTCTGATAAAGCACTGAAAGATTTAAGTCAAAACAAGACCCTAGGAGTAGGCAACATACCGTTACAGCTACTGGTAGCCTTGCGAGAGCCAGCCATGACAAAACTCTTCCATTAGGTGAGCAAGATGTATGAGACAGGCGAGATACCCTCAGACTTCAAGAATAATATATTTACCCCAATTCCAAAGAAAGCAGGTGTCGACAGATGTGAAAACTCCCGAACTATTATTTTAATAATTGACGCCTGAAAAATACTAACACGAATCCTTTAGAGAAGGCTGGAAAAGCTGGTAGAAGCCGTCCTCGGGGAAGTTCAGTTTGGTTTCCGGAGAAATGTAGGAACACGCGAGGCAATACTGACTCTGCAACTTCTTACAGAAGATAGCTTAAGGAAAGGGAAACCTACTTCTCTAGCATTTGTAGACATAGAGAAAGCTTTCCACAATGTTGACTGGAATACTCTCTTTCAGATTCTAAACGTGACAGGGGTAAAATACAAGGAGTGAAAGGCTATATACAATTTTTACAGAATCGAGATGGCGGTTATAAAATTCGAGTGGCGCGAAAGGTAAGCAGTGGTTGAGAAGGGAGTAAGACAGGGTTGTAGCCTATCCCCGATGATATTCAATCTGTATATTGAACAAGCAGTAAAGGCAACAAAACAAAAATTCGGAATAGGATTTAAAATCCAGGGAGAGGAAATAAAAACTTCGAGAGTCGCCGATGACATCGTAATTCTGTCAGAGGCAGCAAAAGACTTGGAAGAGCAGTTGAACGGACTGGACAGTATCTTGAAAGAAGGATAGAAGATGAACATCAACAAAAGCAAAATGACGATAGTTGAATGTAGTCTAATTAAATCAGGTGATTCTGAGGAAATTAGATTAGGAAATGAGAAACTTGAAGTAATAAATGAGTATTGTTATTTGGGAAGCAAAATAACTGATGATGTTCGAAGTAGGGAGGACATAAAAAATAGACTGGCAAAGGCGAGGAAACCTTTTCTGACGAAGAGAAACTTGTTAAAATTGAGTATAGATTCAAGTGTCAGGAAGTCCTTCCAGCAAGTATTTGTATGGAGTACAGCCATGTATGAAGTGGGTAAACAGTTTAGACAAGAAGAGAATAGAAGCTGTTGAAATGTGGCGCTACAGAATAATTCTGAATACTAAATGGGTAGATCGTATAACTAATGAGGAGGTACTGAACAGAACTGGGGAGAAGCGAAATTTGTGGTACTGAAACGTCCCCTTAGAAAATTTATGAATGACTGTGCTGGTAAACTTCTACGTTATTTCATACAAAGACAGCTGACTAAAACTGAACGTACTCGGACAGTTTTCTCTTTACTTATTCTGATCATCACTAAACTGACACACACAATATTTTTAGCGCTACGCAATCTGAGTTTCAAAAATCCCTACAAAAGAGTGGCCCTGACTAACAATACCTTTCATGAATCACTTACCTCACAAAAATCTTCGTTACTCCAACTACTGCAATAGAGCGAGCGCCAATACTGCCAGCAAAATAAAAGATTCTAACTACTGAAGGCACTAACTACTGATAGGCATAGTTAGCAAATGAAAGATTTTGATAGAGAACAAACAATGTATTTATCTTAAAGCGTTCAAAAGTCATTATATATAATTTTGTGACATCCAATTAAACAAATTTCCTTTTTCTGACGGACACACGTCCAGATCGTCCGCTCAAAACTCTGGCATCTCTCCCCCCACATCCACCAATGCTGGCGGCTCACCTCCAACTGCACAACGCTATGCGCTGTTCACATCCAACTGTCCAACACTACAATAGTGAATATTCCAACAATGCCAACCAGCCGCAGACTGCACGCAGCACAGTCAGTGATTTTCATACAGAGCGCAACGTGTCGTTGTTGTTGTTGTTGTGGTCTTCAGTCCTGAGACTGGTTTGATGCAGCTCTCCATGCTACTCTATCCTGTGCAAGCTTCTTCATCGCCCAGTACCTACTGCAACCTACATCCTTCTGAATCTGCTTAGTGTATTCATCTCTTGGTCTCCCTCTACGACTTTTACCCTCCACGCTGCCCTCCAATGCTAAATTTGTGATCCCTTGATGCCTCAGAACATGTCCTACCAACCGGTCCCTTCTTCTAGTCAAGTTGAGCCACAAACTCCTCTTCTCCCCAATTCTATTCAGTACCTCCTCATTAGTTATGTGATCTACCCATCTAATCTTCAGAATTCTTCTGTAGCACCACATTTCGAAAGCTTCTATTCTCCTCCTGTCCGAACTATTTATCGTCCATGTTTCACTTCCATACATGGCTACACTCCATACAAATACTTTCAGAAACGACTTCCTGACACTTAAATCTATACTCGATGTTAACAAATTTTTCTTCTTCAGAAACGATTTCCTTGCCATTGCCAGTCTACATTTTATATCCTCCCTACTTCGACCAGACAGAATTACAATGTCATCGGCGAACCTCAAAGTTTTTACTTCTTCTCCATGAATTTTAATACCTACTCCGAATTTTTCTTTTGTTTCCTTTACTGCTTGCTGAATATACAGATTGAATAACATCGGGGAGAGGCTACAACCCTGTCTAACTCCTTTCCCAACCACTGCTTCCCTTTCATGCCCCTCGGCTCTTATAACTGCCATCTGGTTTCTGTACAAATTGTAAATAGCCTTTCGCTCCCTGTATTTTACCCCTGCCACCTTTAGAATGTGAAAGAGAGTATTCCAGTCAACATTGTCAAAAGCTTTCTCTAAGTCTACAAATGCTAGAAACGTAGGTTTGCCTTTTCTTAATCTTTCTTCTAAGATAAGTCGTAAGGTTAGTATTGCCTCACGTGTTCCAACATTTCTACGGAATCCAAACTGATCTTCCCCGAGGTCCGCTTCTACCAGTTTTTCCATTCGTCTGTAAAGAATTCGCGTTAGTATTTTGCAGCTGTGACTTATTAAACTGATTGTTCGGTAATTTTCACATCTGTCAACACCTGCTTTCTTTGGGATTGGAATTATTATATTCTTCTTGAAGTCTGAGGGTATTTCGCCTGTCTCATACATCTTGCTCACCAGATGGTAGAGTTTTGTCATGACTGGCTCTCCCAAGGCCATCAGTAGTTCTAATGGAATGTTGTCCACTCCCGGGGCCTTGTTTCGACTCAGATCTGTCAGTGCTCTGTCAAACTCTTCACGCAGTATCTTATCTCCCATTTCGTTTTCATCTACATCCTTTACCATGTCCATAATATTGTCCTCAAGTACACTGCCGTTGTATAAACCCTCTATATACTCCTTCCACCTTTCTGCCTTCCCTTCTTTGTTTAGAACTGGGTTGCCATCTGAGCTCTTGATATTCATACAAGTGGTTCTCTTCTCTCCAAAGGTCTTTTTAATTTTCCTGTAGGCAGTATCTATCTTACCCCTAGTGAGACAAGCCTCTACATCCTTACATTTGTCCTCTAGCCATCCCTGCTTAGCCATTTTGCACTTCCTGTCGATCTCATTTTTGAGACGTTTGTATTCCTTTTTGCCTGCTTCATTTACTGCATTTTTATATTTTCTCCTTTCCTCAATTAAATTCAATATTTCTTCTGTTACCCAAGGATTTCTAGTAGCCCTCGTCTTTTTACCTACGTGATCGTCTGCTGCCTTCACTACTTCATCCCTCAGAGCTGCCCATTCTTCTTCTACTGTATTTCTTTCCCCCATTCCTGTCAATTGTTCCCTTATGCTCTCCCTGAAACTCTGTACAACCTCTGGTTTAGTTAGTTTATCCAGGTCCCAGCTCCTTAAATTCCCACCTTTTTGCAGTTTCTTCAGTTTCAATCTGCAGTTCATAACCAATAGATTGTGGTCAGAATCCACATCTGCCTCTGGAAATGTCTTACAATTTAAAACCTGGTTCCTAAATCTCTGTCTTACCATTATATAATCTATCTGATACCTTCTAGTATCTCCAGGATTCTTCCAGGTATACAACCTTCTTTTATGATTCTTGAACCAAGTGTTAGTTATGATTAAGTTATGCTCTGTGCAAAATTCTACAAGGCGGCTTCCTCTTTCATTTCTTCCCCCCAATCCATATTCACCTACTATGTTTCCTTCTCTCCCTTTTCCTACTGACGAATTCCAGTCACCCATGACTATCAGATTTTCGTCTCCCTTCACTACCTGAATAATTTCTTTTATCTCGTCATACATTTCATCTTTTTCTTCATCATCTGCAGAGCTAGTTGGCATATAAACTTGTACTACTGTAGTGGGCGTGGGCTTCGTGTCCAAGTTGGCCACAATAATGCGTTCACTATGCTGTTTGTAGTAGCTAACCCGGACTCCTATTTTTTTATTCATTATTAAACCTACTCCTGCATTACCCCTATTTGATTTTGTATTTATAACCCTGTAATCACCAGACCAAAAGTCTTGTTCCTCCTGCCACCGAACTTCACTAATTCCCACTATATCTAACTTTAACCTATCCATTTCCCTTTTTAAATTTTCTAACCTACCTGCCCGATTAAGGGATCTGACATTCCACGCTCCGATCCGTAGAACGCCAGTTTTCTTTCTCCTGATAACGACGTCCTCCTGAGTAGTCCCTGCCCGGAGATCCGAATGGGGGACTATTTTACCTCCGGAATATTTTACCCAAGAGGACGCCATCATCATTTAATCATACAGTAAAGCTGCATGTCCTCGGGAAAAAATACGGCTGTAGTTTCCCCTTGCTTTCAGCCGTTCGCAGTACCAGCACAGAAGGCCGTTTTGGTTAATGTTACAAGGCCAGATCTGTCAATCATCCAGACTGTTGCCCCTGCAACTACTGAAAAGGTTGCTGCCCCTCTTCAGGAACCACATGTTTGTCTGGCCGCTCAACAGATACCCCTCCGTTGTGGTTGCACCTACGGTACGGCCATCTGTATCGCTGAGGCACGCAAGCCTCCCCACCAACGGCAAGGTCCATGGTTCATGGGGGGGGGGGGGGGGGGAACGTGGCGTTACCAACATAAAAACCTATACAGCCTACTTACAAATGACACACACACGACCAACTCTGCGAAATGCAAAGCCAGACTGTGTGCTTCAAGCTGACGGAATGTACAGCAGGACCCTAATAAAAATATGTTTCTGAAATTTAGCTAAATCACACCTCGGGCATGTCTGCAAGGAGTAATAGGTTACGTTTATTTTAATTTATTGAAAAATACAAGAAAAATCGTAAAGATCTCTCTATTTTGTAGACTGACTGAGGAGAATGAACTCTTAAACTGGTCCTGCATACAAAGCTCACCATGTTGCGCTCTGTTGTCTCAAAACATTTACCTAGATTAATTTGTGCAATAGACCCCTACATCATACTATGCTGCACTCGAATCCGACCAGTAATCTTCTGTTCACGCAACTTAAATGCAAGGCATAGATGAAAAGTTTTGGGACTAAGTGCGGAATTGCTTTTTCGTACTTCCGACGCTGTGCTGCATACAAAAATGTAAAACCATTTTCGATTTGGCAGTTTGATGGACAGTCTCGTAGACAATGGTAAAACTACGAGATAGCAGCTTCTTGTTCACAGTCGGGTATCATTTTTCTAAACCTTTTCCCACACGTTTTAGGACCATGTGAGCCGAAACTATCCGTCAAGTAATAACACAATTTGTGGAATACTGATCAAAGACTTATTTTAAAAATTACCACTATCGTAACAGATTCACAACAGTATGAATAAATAAATGATTTCAAAAGGTAATTATAGTGTGAACAAACGGGGGGGAAGGCAGGGAGGGATATCAACAATTACAGCTTAGTGAGGATTATGGAAACCACTAAAGTAATTCGCAAGATGCACTCCAGAGTCCAGAGATTCATATCCTGCAGCTGTGAGTACACGTAGGGTAATAATCTGAAGGTGACCGCTGGTCTTGAAACTTGTCAGTGGTGACCACTCTGAGACAAATTAGATTAAAACAGTTACAAAAGAGTACTCTTTATTGTATTTCATTTGATAAAAATTGCTGTCATAGGTATAGAACTGAGCCTTCTGAAATTCCTGGTGTTACAGCAAGTAAAGATACCAGTTGAATTAATTTCTGACGTGTCCGCTGGTGACACATTGTACTTATCACTCTTTCCTGTTGCTTCTAGTGTGTTGTTTACGTAACGCAGTGTGGGGCAACACCTCTAGCACCTACGCCGAGAGTTTATAAGCGTCCTCGAAGATGCTGCTGGTAGACCATTTGCTACCGCGATTGCATCCTCTGAGCTTATCTTTCTTGGCGGTAATTAACTGCCCAGGTAGAATGTGGAGTTGTCTTTCTGTACATGATTATTAGCGCTGTGCCTCCGCAGTCTGTAATGTTGTGTGGCAATAAAGAAACCGCATTTCCGACTTCGTCGATGACAAAGAGAAGGTGGGGCAGAGAGAATCTTTCTTGGCGGTAATTAACTGCCCAGGTAGAATGTGGAGTTGTCTTTCTGTACATGATTATTAGCGCTGTGCCTCCGCAGTCTGTAATGTTGTGTGGCAATAAAGAAACCGCATTTCCGACTTCGTCGATGACAAAGAGAAGGTGGGGCAGAGAGAATAACCTTGGGACTATCTCTGACACGTGTATAAAATTTTACGCCTTTGTGGTGGTTAGTCTGGCTGTGGGCCTTCTTAGAAACGGGTCGTATGTCTGAGTCCCGTCGGACGTGTTAACATCAAATTCCTCACAAAACATGGAAAATCCGCCACAGAAATTTACGATTTGTTGAAACAAGTTTACAGTGGTCAGTGTGTATCTCGTACGCACGTTTTCGAGTGGATTATGAGGTTCAAGGACGCTAGGGAACACGTCGAAGACGATCCGAAATCAGGCCTTCCATCCACTTCGAAAATTGAAGAGAATGTGGGAGAAGGTCAGTACAATTGTTCGAGAAAACCGCCGCCTGAGCATCCGAGTAGTTTCAGAACTGCCCTAAATCGATAAGGAAACCATTAGACAGACTGGACATAATAAAGGTTTATGCTAAGGTGGTGCCAACAATCCTCACAAAGGAGCAAAAGCATCATCAAATGGACTGCTGTGCTGACACTCTTAAAAACATTGAAAATGACCTTGATTTCCTCAGAAAAGTAATTACGTGTGGTAAAACATGGATATTCCAATACAATCCACAGACTAAGCGACAATCGAAGCATTGGAAAAGCCTTCAATACCCTAGGAAGAAGAAAGCGCGCATGAACAAATCAAAATTCAAAGCAATGGTGATTGTTTTCTTCGATATTCGAGAGGTTATCCACATTGACTGGGTGCCTGAAGGTCAGGCTGTCAATCAAGCGTATTATGTAACTTCTGAAGACCCTCTGGTAACGTGTGCTACGATACCAGATCTGTGGAAGAAATTTTCATGGATACTTCATCAGTCCGGTCCATAACGCGATGTCTGTAGAGAGATTTTTCGCAAAAAAACAACACTCCAGTGATGGGACATCCACCATATTCGCCTGACCTACCACCATGCGACTGCTTCCTCTTCCGAAAATTGAAATCTGCGCTCAAATGGACCTGGTTCGAGTCTGTGGATGAAGTGAAGGCAAAAGCGACGAACCTCCTCAGTAGCGTAACAGAAAACCCCTTGTAGCCAACGGTGGAAAATTCGCACGGAGTGGTGCAGGGATCGGGGAGAGGACTACATTGAAGTGGACGTGTTTTCAATAAAGAGTTAGAGCATGAGTCCAGTTTCTTTATTGCCACACCTCTGTGCACCATATGTAACTTATATTCTTTGATAGCCGTATATTCATAGGAGATTATCCCATTCCAACAGCATACGGGAGGACAACCAACAAAACTACACTCCTGGAAATGGAAAAAAGAACACATTGACACCGGTGTGTCAGACCCACCATACTTGCTCCGGACACTGCGAGAGGGCTGTACAAGCAATGATCATACGCACGGCACAGCGGACACACCAGGAACCGCGGTGTTGGCCGTCGAATGGCGCTAGCTGCGCAGCATTTGTGCACCGCCGCCGTCAGTGTCAGCCAGTTTGCCGTGGCATACGGAGCTCCATCACAGTCTTTAACACTGGTAGCATGCCGCGACAGCGTGGACGTGAACCGTATGTGCAGTTGACGGACTTTGAGCGAGGGCGTATAGTGGGCATTCGGGAGGCCGGGTGGACGTACCGCCGAATTGCTCAACACGTGGGGCGTGAGGTCTCCACAGTACATCGATGTTGTCGCCAGTGGTCGGCGGAAGGTGCACGTGCCCGTCGACCTGGGACCGGACCGCAGCGACGCACGGATGCACGCCAAGACCGTAGGATCCTACGCAGTGCCGTAGGGGACCGCACCGCCACTTCCCAGCAAATTAGGGACACTGTTGCTCCTGGGGTATCGGCGAGGACCATTCGCAACCGTCTCCATGAAGCTGGGCTACGGCCCCGCACACCGTTAGGCCGTCTTCCGCTCACGCCCCAACATCGTGCAGCCCGCCTCCAGTGGTGTCGCGACAGGCGTGAATGGAGGGACGAATGGAGACGTGTCGTCTTCAGCGATGAGAGTCGCTTCTGCCTTGGTGCCAATGATGGTCGTATGCGTGTTTGGCGCCGTGCAGGTGAGCGCCACAATCAGGACTGCATACGACTGAGGCACACAGGGCCAACACCCGGCATCATGGTGTGGGGAGCGATCTCCTACACTGGCCGTACACCACTGGTGATCGTCGAGGGGACACTGAATAGTGCACGGTACATCCAAACCGTCATCGAACCCATCGTTCTACCATTCCTAGACCGGCAAGGGAACTTGCTGTTCCAACAGGACAATGCACGTCCGCATGTATCCCGTGCCACCCAACGTGCTCTAGAAGGTGTAAGTCAACTACCCTGGCCAGCAAGATCTCCGGATCTGTCCCCCATTGAGCATGTTTGGGACTGGATGAAGCGTCGTCTCACGCGGTCTGCACGTCCAGCACGAACGCTGGTCCAACTGAGGCGCCAGGTGGAAATGGCATGGCAAGCCGTTCCACAGGACTACATCCAGCATCTCTACGATCGTCTCCATGGGAGAATAGCAGCCTGCATTGCCGCGAAAGGTGGATATACACTGTACTAGTGCCGACATTGTACATGATCTGTTGCCTGTGTCTATGTGCCTGTGGTTCTGTCAGTGTGATCATGTGATGTATCTGACCCCAGGAATGTGTCAATAAAGTTTCCCCTTCCTGGGACAATGAATTCACGGTGTTCTTATTTCAATTTCCAGGAGTGTAATTCTAAGACAAAATGGTTCAAATGGCTCTGAGCACTACGGGACTTAACTGCTGAGGTCATCGGTTCCCTAGAACTTAGAACTACTTAAACCTAACTAACCTAAGGACATCACACACATCCATGCCCGAGGCAGGATTCGAACCTGCGACCGTAGCGGTCGCGCGGTTCCAGACTGTAGCACCTAGAACCGCACGGCCACTCCGGCCGGCATTCTAAGACATTTTAGGTACCGGAAGCTTACCTAGCTAGGAAATAAGATAGCTGCTTAGGTCTTAAATAACTTGCACGACGCATAATATTGGTGTGGAATCGGTCATTTTACTGACGATTAATGTATATCATTTATTTCTACACATACGTGTGCAATATCTAAAAATACAGTATGTGAGCTTGTCAACAGCAAGTACGAATCGTAGGTTAAGTTTGTGTGCAACTAAATAAATGCAAATTTACGCTTTATCATAAGCTGTAATTTAAAAAAAAATCTTCATTGGCCTTAAGTATATACGTACCTACTCTTATATGAAGCACTATTCAGTTAAAAAATCCGATATCATACTTGTAGGTCATAAACAATTCACTAGCAACTGATGATCAACAGCGTAACGATACTAAACAAGCAGGCATGTTTGTTACTCTCTTACACAGTACGTACCGTAAATATGACAGGTTTCTGAACAAAAATACGTCCACGCAATTGCGAGAACTGTGAAAAGTCTTTTTCAGTTCGTCTTTACATATAACTTTGTTGGCTGGAAGGCATTTTAAATTCTATGACGCAAGAAGTAATGCCCCACCGCACGCTTCTGAACAAAATTTAGACTACGGAATTGCGAGAATTATGGAGATATCTTTTTAAGTTTCTTCTTTTTCGGTTTCTTTTGAACATAACTTTGCTGCGTGGTAGGCATTTTAAATCACTGGGCATACGATCGAAAAAGCTTAAATAGGGTGACTCCTCAAAACCAAAAACCTATTATTATTTTTTGTTTATAGTCGAAAAAGCTGTCCCAAGACGAGGGTTTCATCATTGTACGAATATTGTTAGGAACTGCCACTGTTGTCTAGATACGTAAAGGAAATGGATTCATATCAACGGCATATGCCAGCAATATCACACACAACTAACACAGATATTATGAATTGTATAAAATTGCACGAGTGGGTGTTCCCCTTACTTTGTCTAACAACACACCATAATAAGTAGTAAAACAGAAACACATTAAGGGATTTTAGAAAAATGCTTAGTTATGAAGGCACAGATACAACCTTCACACATCTGGCATAAGAAATGTGAGATTGTGCGCAAAAATGTATGATTACTTCTTTAAATTCGGCACTGCTCCATAGCACACAACTATATGGTTTATCTGTACTGGAAACTTTATTATTTCATATAAGGAAATGTAGGGTTGTCTTTAAATTTATCGCTGGTTGTTACTTGCAACAAAAGTCAATATTTCTTGATATTTTATACAGCTCAGAGAATTTACATTTACAGTTTACAGTCTGTTGTATGAAATTGTGGCATAACCTTAGGCTAGCAAGATTTGGTTTGTATTTGATGGGCTGTTTACAAGAAAGCAGTATGGAGGGCTATTTCTACGAATAAAATTTTAGCTCTTGTGCTCATTATCGTATTTTTGACACCCCTTTTTTATGTAGTTTATTTCCAAATTAATTTCTTTACATAGTGTTTCAGAACAGCAAACTTTGATAACACTTTTTTCTCTGTTATGCACGTTTCGCCTTTGACTGAACGAAAGATTTTTAACGTGCTCAGAATTTCGTCTGTAAAGAGAACTGGTCCGAAATATGTGATTCAAATTAGTGGTTATTATTTAAATGCTTTAGGGTAGGTGGTACAATGTATGTTGCACCATTCCTTCTTGCTTAAACGCATGGTGGTACAAAAAAACATAACGCCTAATTGGGAAGTCCTGATTCATCCAGCATGACGGTATGTTTGTCGATCCACCCGTTAGCCCTTTCACAACATGTGGTTCTGTTTGAAGCCACCTAGCAGCATTTTCTCATTTCGTGGCACAGGCACAATAGCTACACATGCAACCATCTTTTACCTCTCCACTAGATACTGCCCAGTAGCGGCTACAGCTTGAACAACTTCATATGTGTCGAATCTTAGCAGTTAGATGAGCAGATGTAGCAGCCGATTTTTATATACAATTCGAGTGTTTTCGTTTCAAAATTGTGATCGTATTTATCTCTGTAACGCTTGTTTTGCGCATGTATAGATAAAGAAAACTGTCCTGTTCCAATTTATACACTGTGTATCGCGATAATAATTAAATTTATGTAGTTATTTTCATAATTATTGTGGCGGTTAGTTTTGGAACCACCGAGGCTCTAAGGGCAACGTGACTAGCTGTGACAGGTTGTATTAGTTTCACATTATGTACTGTCGCAGAATAAAGGAAGAGAAAATTCTGGTGTCCTTTTGGAAGGGATTTCTTCTGATAACGACTCAGACCGACAGTAGCAATCGAAGTGGCGATAATGTGTTGATGCCTTGCATTATTTCAGAGAGTGAGAGCGAAGAACCATTAGCAAAAAAAATTTGAAACTGTTTGTTCCGGTTGGAAAACATGCAAGAGAAGCAAAGCATCTACCAATATTTGACACCTCAAGCTACTGTGTACACTGTAGCACAAAAATGGAACATTACAGAAGCCGATGGAATTGTGGTCTCTGTCAAATTGTCCTATGATCAACTGTAGAAATGACGCGCATTTTACTTTTTCACCAAAACTAACGACATTTCATGCACGGTGGCTTCATTTAAAATCACTCAGTATGTGTTCAATTACTGGATACAACACTTGTTTTTCACATTGCTCTGCCTCAGTGTACGAATATGTCTAATAATCCACTAAAAACGTGAAAATAAAAAAAAAGTGCTTTGTAAAATTTCGAGTCTGATGCGTAATGTGGTAGTTCCCACTACGACCGAGAGAGGTCAGAAGTAGCATTTCTCCGTATAGTCCGTCTGTGGCGATTGTTATTTCCCATTGTGTGCACAGTACTGCTAGTTTCCGCCCAGTGCGACCGAGTGCGTTTCGTTTCTGACGTTATGTGATACACTGTCGATTCAGCTGTTTACTACAGCTAAGACAATGACTTTTATACCTTCAGAATCACCGTAGCATTCAAGATTTGCAGAAGACGACTATTTTATGAATGAATATGTAACACCATGCATTAACCTTATTCCAGTACGTTAGATACTGCGTGGAACATCGAATAGTGTTACACATTTCGTGCATTGTTGGTGCTGTAAAGTTGCACGAGAGGGTAAATGAACTCCATATATGTAATTCGAGATATTTTAAATTTCAGTATGTCATGAATTACTGTAGGGAAGTACTGAAAGATGAGACAGTGGCTATTCTGAAATATCTCCAGGTTTACCAGACGAAGATACAGTTTGTAGTGAAGACTTTCCAGATTGCATGCCAGCTGCATGCCAAATGTGGATGAGAAGAGTTATGAACAACTTATATCATTTTTTGTGTACGGTGGGCGACCATTTCAGATGTCTCTTATCATCTAAGTCCAAGTTTTGCGTACTAGATATATCATCGCTTAGGGGAAAAAGTTTTGCTTCTAAGACTAGCATGCTGCTTGAAATGCTTTACGCGGCAGGTTCCTCATTTCTGCGAGAATAAATCTTACATCCAACACTACCACATAACCTGAAAATTGGTGATACACAGTTTCGAAAAACGAAATTTCTGTTAATGTTCTTTCTTATTCTTATGTAACTGTAGAACGTTTCACCAGTTTTTTAATAATATTGTTCAACATTAGAAGTCTTCTGCAGTAAGCGTCTAAATTTGCCTCATATTCCTGTGCCTGAAAAGAGTTAAATGTCATTCGCATAACAAGCCACACATAGACAAAAATTCACATCTGATTTTCGAGAGTGGAAGCGACAAGAGACAAAATATTTTTGTGTGTGCTCTTTGAGTCAAATATTCGGGAGAACGTTTTATTCAAGTAACAATACATGTAAACGCTATCTGCTGCGTATTTTACTGAATACATGAAGATGACTTGTCTGTGGAAATTCTGGGATGTGTTCAATGTGTGATGAGTAATACTGATGCTGTTTGATAACGATACACAGAAAAACTGACGTATCTGGCAGTTACACAGATACTGATCTCAGCAGACTGTGACTAATGTCCTCATAAGTAAACAATGTGTACGATTTCTCGAATAC
The DNA here is from genome assembly GCF_023898315.1 of Schistocerca nitens. Classification (NCBI taxonomy): domain Eukaryota; kingdom Metazoa; phylum Arthropoda; class Insecta; order Orthoptera; family Acrididae; genus Schistocerca; species Schistocerca nitens. The sequence goes on along the minus strand of NC_064615.1, from coordinate 200,205,118 downwards.
AGGCTAAATCTGAGTTGCAATCGAAATTCTGTGATGGTCATCAGTTCTACACCCCTGTTTAAATTCCTGTTACGTCGTTGACGCATAGAATTCACGCATTTTGAGATGAGATTAACGAGCTACTCTCGGAATGCTCCAGACACAGAAGATTATGATTTGAAAATGCTGTTAGTAATGACTAACTGCATTATGACTTGTAGCAACTCGAAACACAGATACCGTGTTCCGATACTGTAGTGACGCAAGTAAGGATCGGCATAAGCATCATTTGCATTAGTTAGGGTCGTCGGATCTCACTTTTTCACACACACATACACACCCGTATGAGCACTGACAATACTAATAACAATAATTTCATGAGGAAACAGCATGTAACGGATGTACTTTTTAACGATATGGCTTCACAATGTTGAAATACTGTTTACAGTATTGTTAACGAAAGTGATGAGTTAAATGAACAAGCGTTTTTCTTCAGAACATAGCTTCAGGCTATAACATCTTTATTATTATGTAACCATTACAACGTGAAACTAATGCATTCATGATGGAAACATCAGATTGAAGTACTATGTCACCGCCGGTTCTTCGTCGAGCCTCGGTAGCGCAGTAGGCAGCGCGTAAGTCTCATAATCTTAAGGTCGTGAGTTCGATCCTCACCCGGGGCATATATTTTTACTTAACGTAAATGTATGGTACATGATTAACAGATACAAACGCAGTTAAATTTCTCTACTTGTAACATTTTCATAACAAATAAAACGGTTTTACACTTTCTCTAGCGATTTTCTCAAGTAAGTGGGATTAAGAACGACAGTTCCATTACAAGTCCGATGATAAGCCACGCAGAAAATTATTTCAGAAAAATTTTCACTCACAAAAATACGGTGCATTGAGTTCAGTGTTTTCTGAGATTTCGTGAATAATATCCAAATGCAAGCACTACTGTTGGGTATTCTCTCCTTTCATTGTAAAATAGTTCTCAATAATTTAGCTGTGGTTTTACGAGGGGATAATTAGAACACAACGAAATGACGACATTGCGATTACGATTGGCGATTAATCAACAAATCGCACTACTGTTTGGAAACAAATCAGTTGTGGGCATTAACTCATCGTCAACATACACGACTATTTAAAAATGAATATTGACTCTTGTTTTCAGAAACATCAAACGCATTGACAGTTATTCAATAGCGTCGTTATAATAACCATATTAGTGTTCCGAAAATATGTAACTCATGCATAGAAAAGTAAACAGATCAATAGTGTGACTAGAATCTGATACATGAATTTAAAGGAAACTGAAATGAAGCACCTCACAGTCACGCCAGGAAACACTACCAGTGAGGTTTCTATAATCGCTGACCACTGTGTGCGAAATATCATGGAATTGCCTGGCGTACTTCAGTGTTGTAGCAGCTGAAAACCAAAATCTTAATTATCAAGTGCGAATTTCACTTATGCTACAGAGGACATTGCCACAGGCTGCTTCAGAGACGTTTACGCAACAAATACATGTCTCATTAAACCACGTAAATGCCACTGATGATGGAGACTTAAACCTGTGATTTTCGTCATCATTGTTGAAGCATATCTGAGAATGTGCTTCTGCATATCTGTCCCCGGAGATAAGGACATATATCCAGTTTTTTATTTAATGAGTATGTGCAACATCGTATTATACAAACGCATAAAGCACTATTTCCAGTTACTGTAAATAACAGAGGTAGATCTTGGAAAATGAAGCAATGCCCGTTTTTCTTTGAGGTAAAGAACACCATGCGGACATGGCTTTGTTTGCGTCTTTAAATGCGAGAGGAACAAAATAGCATGTGCACTTAGTGTTGTATAGCTCTATGTAAGAGGGCAGTTTACAAGACTAGTGAATTGGATGGGAACTACGCAACTAGCCATTTGGTGTTATCAGAATGGTATGATAACCCTTGATGTGATAATTAAGCCTTACTTTTGACTGTGTAGATAGTTTTTGCGGAGAAATGGAGCCGAAACATAAATCTCGTGAAGGAAAAATATTACATTTGCTTATGTCAACCTCTGAGAAAAAAAGTCCATCAAATAATAAAGGAAACAGACTTTTATGCATACACAAACGAGCACTGAATGTTATTACTTGAACATTACGTCAATTTAGAGGTTTCGTGTATTTCAACAATCATTAAGTTTATTTTCTTGTTGCGTTGTATATCCTTAGCTAATGTTACTCTCGAAACACAGCTTGCTTTGTTACAATTTAGTCTTCTCGCCGTGTATCTTGTGGCCCACACGTAGATTCTTAAACTTCTTTCCATTTGACTTAGGTCTACTAACCATTAACTTACTATTTTTTGAATGTGAAAAGTGAATGTATTTCGGTTGTTTATTATTATTTGCTTGTTTCGCATTCCAGATTCACACGGGACATATGAAGCTGGAAGAACAATATAAATGGGAGGGGGCATGGAAGACAATCGGTTAAGGAACAACAAAGATGACGATTTGGACGTGGGCAAAGATCATGATTCGGACATGGACAAAGATTATGTACCGAACATGGATGCAAGCTCCTCAGATTCCGATCTTTTTAACCCATCTGCAACATGCAAGGTAAGAAAGAAAGTTACTGCCAAGAATGACTTATACCTGACAAGCGAGGACGAGTTACATGAGTTAAGCTCCCAGGAACGAAGACAACCGCAGAAAACAAACCAGAACATCTATTGTACAACAGTAACGAATGTGGGTGGGAAACTCTGACGCCTAGTTATGCGAACACCTAAAGAAAAGTTAGCTGCAATATAGGGAGTATATCAACAAAATGGTAAAACAGTAGGTGCAAGGACTATGAAACATGCTCATACCGTTTGAAATGTTACGAGAGATTATCTAACGTTGAAACATCAGATATTTTTAAAGTATATTGGGACAAAGAAAAGAGTTTCGATGTAAAAAGGCAATATATTTTAGCCATAGTGAATGTGCAAGAAAAAGACAAAATGTTCCCAAAAAATACTTTATATTACTATTTTACAACTAACGATTACAAAATAAATGTGTGTAAGGTGATGTTTTTGAACACCCTTACGATTTCATATAATGCAATGGTGAACTGCCTAAAAAAAGGTCAACAGAGGGGTAATGTTACAATCGAAGAGAGAGAGGAAAAAATATTACAATAAACAGAACGCCAGAATAGACTTCTGTAAAAGTTATTCAACATATTTCTTTCATCCCTTGCTATGAGAGGCATTATGTAAGGAAAAATCCCAACATGAGTACCTTGGCCTCAAATTAAATAAAGAAAAATGTACCACTTACACCTAAAATATTGCAGAGACAACAACACATACGAAGAACTTATTGCCAGAAACGGAAATGCTTTGAAATTTTTGGAGAAGAATTTAAATTTTCTTTAAAGTCACTTGATGTAGATATGTATGACAATTGTGATTCGTTTCATGCCAGACTTACAAGTAACTGTTTACGCCACACAGACAGGGACAAACTCATTGTCGAATATGACTCACTCTTTAAAGAATCAAAGATCAGATGCAATCTAAAAAATGAAGATAACAAAGTGTCAAAAACAAACCCCATACATAAAGTTCTCATTGGCGTCATGCAGAAATATTTGCCTACACTACTGTTAACCAATGGGATACGTTTTTACAAATGTAAACTGTGGACATTGAATTATACCCTTTTTGATTCACCTGATAACAGTGTTCACGGCATGTTGTGGGATAAAAGTAAAGCTGGTAGAGGTGGGGAGGAAATCTCATCAGCTATTTTAAAATGGGTGTAAAGTGTAATTCCTGCTTCTACTCTGAAAGAAATAACACTATGGTCAGATGATGGCTACGGTCAAAGTAAAAATATTGCTGTTATGAAGTGTTTCTTCTTTATAATACAAAAATTTCCGAAAATAAAATGTATCAATGTGAAGTATCATCTGAAAGATCACACACATATAGAGGGCGACATGATAGATGCATTAATAGAAAGGAAACTCAAGAAACTAAACACCATAACTATCCTAAAACCTTGGGACAGGCAGCAACGAGTGTGCCTAAGCTCGAGAAACTGTCACCTGCACAAAATGGACCAAGAAGATTTTGAACAGATTAATGTATTTTTAACAGGGAAAAGTGCCCCATTCATTCGCAGAAAAAAAACTGTTGAGGAAGAGAACTTTCGTCTATCGATCCCTGATCACTTCGACATACGGCAGAAAACATCGGAATGGTTTACTAAAAACATTATTTGATAGAGGGTTCAAAGCAGTTGATCTCAACAGAATGAAAAGGAGAGGTGGCGGATTGCAGCATGGTACGCGTAGGTTTCCAGCACATTTTACGCTGAAGGCAGCAGTCCCAATATCACAACAGAAGTTTCAATGATCTAATTTCTCTGTCACCTTATGCACCTACTGTTTGACATGCATTTTATAAGAATAGGTTTCACCAATAGAGGTTATCTTGACGATGGTGACAATGGTTCCTTGGTGGACTGAAATGTGTTATACTGCGTTCCGTGCCTTATCAGTTTTTTCACCACTCACTACTGTCTGTGCAAACTAATTAGACACTTGGTTGGTGGATGAGACGAGCGCCAATGAAGATATGCCCCTTTACGAGCGGAGCAATTGGAGCAATAGTACTAGTTTCAGGACTAGCAAAATGATTCCACCTATTTAATATCAGTCTATTTATCATTGCTAACAATAATCCAATGACAACGACACGTAGTTCGTGGAGGAATATATCGCTCCCATCAGCCACTGTGCCGAGTGTGAACTTAGTTTGCCTCTGTAATACTGTACCGTTAAAGTTTGTGCTTTTAGGAATTCTATCCATTAATAAAACATGTTTCCATTACTACTAGTCATGTTTTTTATAATTACCACAACTTATTAACAATGGAAATATTTCGAATTGTGTAATTGACTTAAGAAACTAATGGCGTTATGTCCAAAATGTAACGTTCATGCTCTAATGTGTACAGCAGTCAGTATGTTCTCAACAAACTGTCAAATTAGTTTTATTAAAAACAGTATTTCCATTAAGTATATAAAGCCATTCACAATGTCTTAATGTTTCGTGGAGCGATTATTATTAATTACGAAGAAACATGCATTTAAAGTTGGAAAAATCGAAAAGTGGCTCTCCTAAACAAATACATTTTTGGGCTATGATGTACTTTACCTCCAGGGTATAGACAAATACTTTACCTGTAACTGTACAGTGAATGGCGGAGGGTTCTACATACCAATGGTAGCGACTTTTACGCTGGACAGCCTTTCCCCATTTATTCATTCTGGTTTCCCGAACTCATATACAACAGCTTCGTTTGGCTCTACTGATTCACTACAGTCCTAGGAGCCAGCCTCTGAATAAGTTTGATGTCATGCCTACCTGATAAGGACACAAAAGTATTGATAAGTGCTCTAGAAATGGCTGCACCAGTGTCTGTAACGATTTCCTTAAGACTTCCCAGAACCCTCTCGGGTCTCCCATTCTCCTTCCCTAATTTTGGTTTTACGTGTTCGCATGATTTCTTAGTGCGTGTGCGGGTGCGTGTGCGTGTTTTGTGGTCTTCAGTCCGAAGATGTTGACGCATCTCTTCTTGCTAGTCTATCCTGTGTATGCCTCTTCATCTCTGCATAACCACTTTCCTCTACAATTTATCCCATCCGCTCACTCTCTTATTGCCACAGCCCCCACTCCTTCCGTTATAATACTGAAAATTCCTTAACAACCGATTCCTTATTTTAGTCAAGTTGTGCCATAAATTTCTTCTTCTTCGGCGTTTCCCCTAGGGGTTCGCCGTTTTCGACCTCCAACAGGGCTCTTTTGTTCCAGTCAACCAATCCTAGTTTCCTGTCTTCCACTGCTTCCTGTAGGTATTTTTTCCCATCTTAGCCCTGGCCTACCTCTCCTTCTTCTTCTGTGCATCTCCTAAGTTTAACATCTTCATTGGCCTCCTATGGTTCCTCATTCGCTGTGTGTGCCCGTACCACTGATGGGCTCTACCCTCCAAAGTTCTTGTTATGTAGCGCATTATACGCATTCGCCTCCATACCACCTCATTTCGTGTCCTGTCTTGCCTTGTTAACTGCAGACATCTTCCCAAATAGTGCATTTCCACTGTTGTAATTTTCTCTGTAAGTTTTCTTGTCTGATACTACATCTCAGCTCCATATAGAACTTTGTTCTCCACCACACTATCAAATATTCTTTTGCTAGTGCGCTGCCGAATATTATTATTCCTTATTATCCCATATAAAGCTTTAATAGCTCTCTTTCCCACTGCTGTTGTGGAACTAATATCCTTGTCCCTTGTGCAAGACTTACCTATTATTATTGTTACTGAATATTTGTAGCTTCTCCAGGATTTTATTTCTCCTTCATCTGTGTCAGTTTTCACCAAATCCTGTCCCATATAAGAACACTCCATCTTATCCAGATTTATTCTCAAACCGTGTTTGCTGCACTCTTTCTCAAGATTTCTCAGCATGTATTCCATACCGTCTTTATCTTAAGAGAATATTACCTGGTCATCTTAAGTCTACTTTGCTCTTCACTTAAGGTCGACACATCCTTTACCTTTTTACCCCAATTCGATTCAGTAACTCCTCATTAGTTATTCGACCACTCATCTAATTTCAAAGATTCTTCTGTAGCACCACGTTTCAAAAGCTGCTTGTCGTCCATGCGTCACTTCCGTACAAGGCTTCACTCCAGACAAATGCCTTCCGCAAAGGCATTCTATCATTTAAATTTGTATTCGGTTTTAACACATTCGTATTCATAATGAATACCTTTTTCGCTATTGTTAATCAGCATTTTACATCCTCTCTACTTCTGTCTTTAACAGCTAATTTTATGCTCAAAATTGTAACGATATATCGATTTTTTTCTATATACATCAGTAATTGCGATAAAATTCAACAAAATGTTATGTGTGATTTTTTGTAAATTGTTCATCACTTGTTTTGATACATTTTTTTTCTTCTTCTGCTTCAGTTAGCCTACTCTATCCTGCCTTGGCCACTGCTTATGTAAGCATCTGTAACTCTTAGTTAATAATAATTGCATTAATTGGAAATGGTGTATGAGTGTTTATTTTAAGAAGAATAAGCAACTTTTTCACAGCTGAGAAACGGGAGGTTCAAGTCTCTGTAAATAAGTAACACATTGGACACGTATTCGGGAGGACGACGGTTCAAGCACGCATCCGCCCATCCTGATTTAGGTTTTCCGTGATTTCTCTAAATCGCTTAAGGCAAATGCCTGGATGGTTCCTTCGAAAGGTCACGGCCCTTCCTTCTCTGTCCTTCCCTAATCCGAGCTTTTGCTCCGTCTCTAATGACCTCGTTTTCGATGGGGCTTTAATACACCATTCTCCTCTTCTCCAGTACTTTTAACACTTCCCGGAGTAACGGCTTACCGACGAACAATCATCAACCAATTTCTGCATCTCATGCAGGTCGCTACTAAAGCTAGCATACGCTTTAACAGCCTGCAGCCGTTATTTCACTACGAAATCCGATATCCAAGCGCGAATAAAATTGGCGCGCCTTTCATAATTAACATTCACGCAGTCGTGAATTAGAAATTGCGAGCCTGTTATCCCGGCAGCGGAGTATGAGCCTACATGACTCCATTCTGAAATAATTTACTTTAGCGATGTAACTTTTCTTCTCGGTCAGAGAAGGAGAGTTATAAACCCATCTTCTACTCTTACTGTCTCATTTTCTATTATGTCAGCGTCATCTAACTTAATTCGAGACCATTCTGTTAAGATTCTTTTATTTTTATCGATGTTCATCTTAAGCGTCTTTCCAAAACACTACCCATACCGCTCAACTACTCTTGCAGGTCCATTGCCGTCTCTGACAGAATAACAGTGTCATCAAGAAATCTGAAAGTCTTCATTCCTTGACCCTGTACGTTAATTCTCTTTCCATATTTCTCCTTAATTTCCTTTGTTGCTTGCTCAGTGTACAGATTGTATAACATTGGGAAGAGGCTATAAGTCTTTCTTCCCTTAAAACCCTTCGACTTTTATCCCTGCAGTCTGGCATCTGTACAAAGTTGTAGATCATTTTCCGCTTCCAGTATTTTACCTCTGCTACCTTCAGATTCAATGAGTGTTTCAGTCAACATTGTCAAGGGCTTTCTCTAAATATACAAATGGTATAGATGTAGGTTTGCGTTTCTGCATCCTACCTTCTACAACGATTCGTACAGTGGTATGAATAAAAAAGAGAACATTCTCGGAGCAAAAGAATATTCTCTGAGAAAGTTCTCAATTTCCTATGAATAAAACATTTGAAGCATATTCCATGAGAAAGGAGTTCTTCCTCACTACCTCCCCACCTTCTTGAGAAGGATTTCTATGTGTGTCAGCGGCGTCCAACAGAAAACACGCGTAATCTTACTTTTCATTCAACCTGCTCGAACAGCCAATCAAAAATGTAACTGGCATCACTATGATCTGGAAGAGTTGCACTACATTTCGATTTTACTTTCGTGTGAGGCAACGAATTATTAGGATGATACACGGGCAGCTTACAAAAAATGCATTTTCTGTCGATGTTACTGAAATTTTTCAGCGAGCGGGAGACTTTTTTGTTATTGAAGATAGGTGTACACATTATGGGAAAGAAACTTTAAGAATACATCACATCTTCGTCTACTCCAGAACTTTGTCAGAGTTTTCTGAGACGAGATAATTTTGATTAAATATCACGCATAATTGTCCGCGCGCTTCAGGTATTGTCGCAAGCGGCCGTCTGTGTGTTTTCGTTACGAGAAACAGATTGCTAGATTTGTAATACTCCAGTTACCACTACTCCTCATCTGCCTTCTTATTGCTAACATAATAAAATATGGATTAACATAATAAAATATAAGATTAATGCTGTGAGAAAACATGACGAAGAACATCGGCAACTGCTAGTGACACAGTTGTCTGATGTCTAACTGACGAGAAGAACACGGCAAGTGCCATAAATCGATTTCCCAGAAACTTCGCTCGGTGGAAGATGCATCAAAATAAGTGAACACATGACTCGGCTTATCAGTAGATACTCGACTGCCTCTGACAAAACGACGGTCAAAGTTTTCGAGGAACTATGTCTTTTAGCGAGTACATAGTTCAGCTGAAGCTGTAACACAGTGGCTAAAGTAGCGGCTTCTCGTTATTGCGCCCCGTGTTCGAAACCCGATTACTATTTTTATTTTTGTTTCTCGTTTATCTACCCATATCTGTAGAAGATTCGTAAGTGAATAGCGTTTACTTGTGTGTGTGTTATCGTAAATACAAATCTGGGAATGTGAAGAGACAACCTAGATGTGCTACTGATCTCAAAGCCACGTTACTTAGATGAAACTGAAAAGAATCCTGTGTGTGTGAAAACCGATCTCATTCATTAGCAAATAAATAAGAAAACCAATAATTTCACACTCAGTAGACTTGGTCAGTGCGAACAGTTTGAGAAAAACGTAACTATATATATATATATATATATATATATATATATATATATATATATATATATATATATATATACACTCCTGGAAATGGAAAAAAGAACACATTGACACCGGTGTGTCAGACCCACCATACTTGCTCCGGACACTGCGAGAGGGCTGTACAAGCAATGATCACACGCACGGCACAGCGGACACACCAGGAACCGCGGTGTTGGCCGTCGAATGGCGCTAGCTGCGCAGCATTTGTGCACCGCCGCCGTCAGTGTCAGCCAGTTTGCCGTGGCATACGGAGCTCCATCGCAGTCTTTAACACTGGTAGCATGCCGCGACAGCGTGGACGTGAACCGTATGTGCAGTTGACGGAGGGCGTATAGTGGGCATGCGGGAGGCCGGGTGGACGTACTGCCGAATTGCTCAACACGTGGGGCGTGAGGTCTCGACAGTACATCGATGTTGTCGCCAGTGGTCGGCGGAAGGTGCACGTGCCCGTCGACCTGGGACCGGACCGCATCGACGCACGGATGCACGCCAAGACCGTAGGATCCTACGCAGTGCCGTAGGGGACCGCACCGCCACTTCCCAGCAAATTAGGGACACTGTTGCTCCTGGGGTATCGGCGAGGACCATTCGCAACCGTCTCCATGAAGCTGGGCTACGGTCCCGCACACCGTTAGGCCGTCTTCCGCTCATGCCCCAACATCGTGCAGCCCGCCTCCAGTGGTGTCGCGACAGGCGTGAATGGAGGGACGAATGGAGACGTGTCGTCTTCAGCGATGAGAGTCGCTTCTGCCTTGGTGCCAATGATGGTCGTATGCGTGTTTGGCGCCGTGCAGGTGAGCGCCACAATCAGGACTGCATACGACCGAGGCACACAGGGCCAACACCCGGCATCATGGGGTGGGGAGCGATCTCCTACACTGGCCGTACACCACTGGTGATCGTCGAGGGGACACTGAATAGTGCACGGTACATCCAAACCGTCATCGAACCCATCGTTCTACCATTCCTAGACCGGCAAGGGAACTTGCTGTTCCAACAGGACAATGCACGTCCGCATGTATCCCGTGCCACCCAACGTGTTCTAGAAGGTGTAAGTCAACTACCCTGGCCAGCAAGATCTCCGGATCTGTCCCCCATTGAGCATGTTTGGGACTGGATGAAGCGTCGTCTCACGCGGTCTGCACGTCCAGCACGATCGCTGGTCCAACTGAGGCGCCAGGTGGAAATGGCATGGCAAGCCGTTCCACAGGACTACATCCAGCATCTCTACGATCATCTCCATGGGAGAATAGCAGCCTGCATTGCTGCGAAAGGTGGATATACACTGTACTAGTGCCGACATTGTGCATGCTCTGTTGCCTGTGTCTATGTGCCTGTGGTTCTGTCAGTGTGATCATGTGATGTATCTGCCCCCAGGAATGTGTCAATAAAGTTTCCCCTTCCTGGGACAATGAATTCACGGTGTTCTTAGAACACAGCAAAACTCTGCAAAAGCTCAAAAAATTCTGCTAAAAAAGCTAAGTACAGTTTGTCCAGGGAAACTGAGTTCATAATCTTGACACAATATGCCAGTGAAACACATGAATCAACCTTTAAGTTCCGAAATTTCGGTTACGAAACAACTTAAAAAAAGACTCTGATACGAAAATTCATTTAATTTAATAACGTCCATGGTATAGTAAATTAACTCAGAAGATCAATAGAATAATCATCAAAAACTCGGCTGTGACGAGGATGAAGTGGACCGACAATATAAGTATGCAAAAATAAAAATAAACTTTTTACCTCATCATACAATACCTTGTTCTTCATTTCGAAACCTTTGTTATGTCCGTATGCTATCCAACCATTGTTCTGAGTCGTCATTCCTCCTCGTAGTAAATCTGCAGCTCACGAAGTACCAAAAGTGCGTCCACGCATTACATTGTACAGTCAACGAAAAATCCGCCTGCCGCACACTGCAGCTATCCACTATTGGCTGTCAAAGATTCTACGAGTCCACAGTGCTGCCATAGCTGACTCCTTCACCAAAGAAGACGAAGTAAATACTCCTGAATTCCAATCAAGAACAAGTGCCAAGATGAGAAACATAGAAGTAGATATCCTCGGTGTAGCAAAGCAGTTTAAATCACTTAATAAAGGCAAGGCCTCCGGTCCAGATTGTATACCAGTCAGGTTCCTCTCAGAGTATGTTGATAAAATAGCTCCATATTTAGCAATTATATACAACCACTCGCTCACAGAAAGATTCGTACCTAAAGACTGGAAGATTGCTCAAGTTACACCAATACCTAAAAAGGGAAGTAGGAGTAATCCGCTGAATTACAGGCCTATATCACTAACGTCGATTTGCAGTAGGGTTTTAGAACATATACTGTATTCTAACGTTATGAAGTACCTCGAAAAAAACGATTTATTGACATATAGTCAGTACGGATTCAGAAAATATCGCTCTTGTGAAACACAACTAGCTCTTTATACTAATGAAGTAATAAGTGCTATCGACAGGGGATGTCAAATTGATTACAAATTTTTAGATTTCCAGAAGGCTTTCGACACCGTCCTCACAAGTGTCTTCTAATCAAACTGCGTGCCTACGGAGTATCGCCTCAGTTTGTAACGCCGGAAATGCGTATCCTCCTATTTCCATCTATTGTACTATAAATTTTTTCCTTCTTTTGTTACATGAAGGTATGACATTTCTGTGTCTTTATATATTGTAATTGTTTTACTATTTGTATATATATATATATATATATATATATATATATATATATATATATATATATATATATATTTATGCATTTAGGTCGATGTATAATTGGTTTGTTTTGTAAATACTATTTGTATTTTTACGCTGGGTCTTGCCTAGGGAAAACTATGCTATCGAACGAATACATCGATAGGTCGTGTGGAGAACGAAAGTGTTTAGGATCTTTAGTAGTGTTAACTCTGCCGCGTGGAGCGCGGGCAGAGAGAGTCTGGCTGGAGGAGGGCAGTGGAGCAGGTGTGTTGTGTGACGCTCCCGCGAGTTGCCGCGCTTTCGGGGTTTGGCAGCATGTAATTGCGCTCGACTTGCTATGATACTTCCTGACACGGTGTCGCGGACGGGAAGCATTAGCTGGCGCACATCAAGAGCCCGTTTCGCCTGGTGACCGTGTCGAGAAGAAGGCGCGCCAATCCAGCTTCTGCAACAGCGACGGCCGACAATGAGTGACCGTCGCCACCTCCTCGATCGACGACTTCAAACCTTCAATCAACCAACAACGAAGACTGGTAGCACGTAGAGGTTTTAGAACTGTATGGCAGACCTCAGCTTTTCAAACTGTCAAATTTTTCTGACTAAATTACAGCAACGTAGCATGAACCTTTGTTGGTCATTGTCCCAATTGCATTACCAAGCAGGGTCCCTTCCTTTTACGGAATGAACCCGAGTGTCGTTGAAATTCAAACGCCAGCATTAAAGTAATATCATTCGATTTCACTGCTTTAATTTCAAAGTTCAGTTAAGCTATTCATAGCTTGCTACAGTATTTAGATTACACAAGAACAAATTAAGAGTGCGAGTTTTGTTACCGAATTTTAGCTTACCTGTGACTGCAGCTCAGCTTGGTACGTACTAAATTTTACTATTGTTAATTGTTCAGAATCATTTAATTCAAGTTCAAAGTTAAATCTCTTATTTCTAAATTGTTTAGATTCAAGTAGCATTTGAAGTGATTGTTGAGGTAGCCCAAGACTAACCGTATTTTACTGAATTTCGATGTGCTTCAGAAACAAAGCTCACTATTAATTTCAGTCACTAAATTAACTTTCAATTTTCCGGTTTTATTAATTCTTTTGCTAAATTAAGTCAGAGTGTAGCGAAATTTATTACTTCTGACAAACCTTCAGTTTTCACACTACACGTGTCAACCTTCAGTTGCCACGCTTCTAGTGCTAATTATATGTGTAATAACCTTTCTTTTTCAGTTACTATAATAATTGTCCATAGGACTGGCGACAGTAATTTCCCCCAAATCTCAAATATCTAATTACCGCTAGTTAATTGTTAACGTAACGGCCGCACATTTACTTTCTTTATTAACTTTACCCCTTTTCAAAATTAATTTCCACCAGTTTCATTTGCATTTTTCCTTTCATTTAGACGTAACCCTTTCCTCCCTCTTTACCGACAGATTAACTTCGGTGACGATTGCTTTTCCCAAATTTCCATTAGGTACACGTGGTTTAATTTTTCACTGTCATTAAGGTCGATAAGTGAGGGGGAGGTTATACGTGGCGACCTGGTGACAGGACAATCTTCAAATTTGAGGTTGTTCTGGACACGAATTTTGCATTGTGCAAATCTCGTAACAAAGTACTGGTTATGAACAGGCCGTTACGTCAGCGAGAATAAGTAGTGGGAGTAATCCTAATTATATTTGAGATTTGGCATTTATATTGAAAATTATTAAAATGAGTGAAGGCAACAATTACCAAAATTTGGTAGACTTGGATACGGAACAATCGGTCGAACAGTGGAAAACGCGCACCGCGGAACCCGTTGTTCAGGGACAGGCGGCTAGCATGAAAGACGCGACCGCCGAAACGCAACAAAGAGCAGAAATGGAATTCCAAACTTTAGAAAATGTTTCGGAATCGGAAGCGAAAATCAAATCTGTACCCCTTACTGACGAATACGGGGGAACATATATAGAGGAACCAGCTACGGAAGTAAAACCGGTAGTTTCCGGGAATTTAACTGATTTATTGAATGTTTTGATTAATGAAATAAAGAGTCAATCGGCAGAAATTAAAGCTCAGTCTGAAAAAATTGACAGCAAGCTAGACAACCAGAACAAAGCTATTAATGTTGTTAACAACAATGTTGGAGTTGTTAACACAAAAGTTGATCAAATCAAAGAAGATATTGTTATGATTAATACCGAAATCGGTAATCTTAAACAGGAAATGATGGGAGTTCAGGCGGAAATTGCGAGCATAAATACTCGTTTTGATTCCGAAATTAGCAGAATCTAGAAAAGTGTAGGAGAAGCAGTTGCTCCGATCATCGAGAATAACGTGACGGAACAAATTCAATTAGTGAAAAAAGAGGATCAACAGAAGGTGGAAACTTTAAAGGCTTTAGTATCCGAAGTAGATACTAAAGTGAGGAAGCAGGCTAATATCTGCGAAGGGAAAAAAGGGAAGTAGAAACGCTTGCGACAACCACTTGCCAATTAATTACGAGAGTGTCGAAATTAGAAAAGAAACTTGACGCAAAACAGAGCTGTGTGTCAATCTGTGCACATAGTTCGGAATTGTTGACGAAAGAGGAGCGGTTCGACCCCTTGAAAAAAGGCGATATACACGCGATGGATTTCATTACAAATTGTGAAAGAGTTTTACCCAGATCATGGACTAATGAGAGAAAAATTAATGCGGTTATTGACGTGTTGGCTGGTGATGCCAAGCGTTGGGGCTTAAACCTCAACATTACGAACCTGACTTTTGACGAGTTTAAAAATTTGTTTCTGGCTGAATACTGGTCAGAGCAAAAACAACAAAGTGTCTATCGCGAATTTGTCGTATAGAGGCCTTTCGATGCGAATCCGCGTGACTCGATGAAGGAGTTTTGTGAGGGCTGGATCCGCAAGTTGGAATATTTGCGTGATCGCCGCACGGAATCCGAAATAGTCTGGGAACTCTACAAAAAGCTTCCAGATGATACAAAACGCTACGTAGGAAGCAATTACAGGACAATAAATGATTTCCTGGAAAGAGTGGAGGACGAGGAGAATTGGCGCAATAATCGCGACAGTGGTAGAGGCCGTGGTAACAAAAACGGGTACCACAAGAGCCACAACAACGATAACCATGGGAATATTGCATACCGCAAACATGGCAGCAATAACCGTAATAACAATCGGTACAAGGCAAATAATAACAGGAATGACGGAAACCATTATCATACTAACGTGATAAGGGCTTCGCAGAATAGTAATAACGCCAGAGGGTGTGATCAGCCGCCTCAGCAGCATATGGGGAGCGGATCTGCTGGGACGAGACAGGGAAACCATTAGCTGCGCCGGTGAGGGGCCGACCGGGCGTGGAGAAATTTTGGCGGCCCAATAACAGTAGAAAACCGAGGTGTCGTCGTTATGAAAATTCCGTATGGAATAATCAACGGCGGGAGAGTGTGCCAGTGTTAAGAGAAAGGAGTGCGCCCACAAGTAGTAGATCAGCTGTAGACACAGCAGTAGAAAATACATTCACTGCCAGTGACAACAATTTAAGTAGTGTTCCGGAAATCGATTATAAAGTGGCAGCTGTAACACGCACACCGGAACTGGAGATTGAGTTTAAGAATGATTCGCAATTGTTGAGAAAAGATCAGATGTCGGATAACACGTCCGTCATTGAGCGAGGGGATGCAGAGAGGGATGAGGTCTGGTTAAGGCAGTTCGGTCGCTCATACGACGAACTAAGAGATTATAGGGGCCTGTACGGGAGAAGTGTTTATGGGGAGTGCGGGCAGGATTTGCCGCGTCTCGTCCCGCAGGAAGATAGTGTTTGTGAAGTGATAGAAAGTTCTGGCCCTAACCGGCAGACTTTACCAGAAATACTTGATGTTAATGGGGAGCACGAGCAAGATTCGTCGTGTTTCGTCCCGCAGGAGTTGGATTTTGAAGTAGTAACGGAAAGTTCTGGCCCTAACCGGCAGACCTTTCCGAAAGTTATAGTGGTAGAAGTAGCCGACCCATCCGACTCAAAACTCCAGTTTAAACAATGCGAGAGTATTAAGGAGAAATATTACGAGAATTTTAGTGATAGCCGGACACGATTGGTAGAGAAGCACGTACATTACAGCGTGTATGAGGTCAGAGCTGACGTTATACGGTCGGACGATAGCAGTGTGGGTTGCGCAGATCCAGAGGAAGTAATTGCAGAGACTACTGGGCACATTCCTCCAGGTAGATTGGCAGATGAGATTAATCTGACTAAAGAGGAATCAACGAAGGTGACAATTAGTGAATTGATAGCAAAGCAACACTCACTATTTGATGAGTTACAGGAAAAGGTTTCGGTATTGGAGGCGAAGCTACAGACTAAGCCTCAGGACAAACGTGTTGAAATTAAAACTGTATGTGAATAGAGGCTGAAAAACCCGCCAGATAAGCCGGATTTAGGATCAAAGCCGGATGGTTTTTTCTGGAATGACCTGGATATAGACGAGGATTTATTGTGGGAAAATAAAGAAACAGTCGAGGACAAGTGTAAACAGATAGTAGTGTCTGTTAATATGCACGACCTACAACTAATCGTGTTGATTGACACCGGTGCAGAATTGAGTGCTGTATCTGTGAAAATATTTCAGTTACTGAAAGACAGACCTGGTGTCGTAGTTATGCCAGTAACAGGAGTGAAAATTATCGGTGCTTCTGGGAATGCCAGTAAACCGATCACAAAAAAGATTTTTGTCAACTTCGAGATATGTGGAGCACGATTTGAACAGGTGTTGTCGTCGTGCCAGACTTAACCACGGAAGTAATTATCGGGTTAGATTGGCTATTAAAGTACCGTGCAGTGATTAATTGCGAAAGCATGTACGTCACAAGATAAAACAATAGTAGTTAGTTTTGACGAGGCAGGAGACTGTGTGCATAGGCAATACCAGCCTATACACATTGTTAAATGGCCAGATGCCATTGACATAGGTATGAATTTTAACTACTGTAACGTGAGGAATCTTGGCATTGACAATAGTGTAGGAAGTGAATTGGAAAGTATTTTAGACAGTGTGTCAAACGTAACACACGAACAAAGACAAGGCCTACTTTGCCGTACCTATTGCCATCACAACCATAGAGCATGGGGCAAATATGTAGCAAAATTTGAGAGAATTGTGAACACCTTGAGACATGAATCGACGGGATTTTCCCCATAGGAAATCCTGTTAGATGACAGAAGTAAAAGTTTAGTGGAAGAGATAATCAAATTCCCTCCACGGATTGACATTAGTATTGGTGTGAAAAAAGATCGTTTGCGAAAAATAATGAAGCTAAAAGCCGATGCTCGCATACGTCGTCATGACACTAAAGCGCGTTTTGCTAAGTTTGCAATCGGAGACTTAGTACTTGTAAAAGCTCATGAGAAATCGAGCGAGATAGACAATGAAATCTCTAAATTTAAGTTTGTTTATAATGGACCATATAAAGCCATTGGTATACCTCACACAAATGCTTATTGTTTAGAGTATCCAAGCTCTGGAAAACTATTAGGTATACGGAACATTGTATACTTCAAATTGTACCAACTTAGGATTGATTAATACCACCGAATGGGTAATTTGTACAGTATGTAAATAAAGAGTGTAATATTTAACGATTTGCTAGATTGCCATGCTTTTGCCTGACCAAGAGGACATTAAAGAAGTTGTAATTAATAAGTAATTAATTTTGACTAAATGATTTAAGAGTAACTGATTATTAATCAATTGAAAAATCCAAGCTACTATTTTAAGTTTTCTGCTGAGTCACAGTAGATGAAGGAATGTAAATATGAATTTGTAACTAGCTGTAAGATTTCATAAATATGTGTTTTACCAGTCATTGCCGATGTACTTAGACGCTGTTTAAGTTTCACGCTAGTACATGCGTGTGATGATGGACAGTGTTGAGTTATCCACTGTAATAGTGTTAATGGACTCCTTGAGATTGCTCGGGAGTGATTTTTTCCGAAAGAATTCAGAGAAACGGACGTTCTCGAAATGTCGTTAGACAGACGAGTGAGATCAAGCGTGCCGCACAGGCTGGCGCAACAATACTGGCGAGGCGGAGCCGCTGTCGGCTCTTGTGCCGCTATCGGCATTCTTTGTACTTGCGGGTACGGAAGGCGGAGTTGTTTTTCTTCCCGGACAGCTGGTGTGCAAGATTCTGCTGTCAATATTTTTTCTTCTTTCGATCTGATGTATATTATTTTCTTGTTTAGCGTTAAGTGGACTCTCATGACGAGAATATTAATTATGAAAAGGTTATATAAAAATGTGTATTCTATGTAATTAATTATTAATCTGCGTATTTTGATCTACCTGTTTCTATGACCAAGTACTCTGATTAATTTTGTAAATAGTATTCCATTTCTTGATACTGTTAGGAATTTTGTGATTTTAGAATAGCTAAACAATTTTCTATGTTTTCTAGGAATTTTAATATACTGTCAACCTGTTTTCTTTCGTTTAAGATGACAGAGTGGAATAAGGTTAGGAGCGTCTCCACTCAATTATTATGGTCTAAAAATTGGTTTATGGTTAATTAGCCTAATGCTAAATTTTCTTGATGTTTTGAGCATATGCATTTCCGCAGTTTTTTTTTTTTCCTTTTTGGGACATTTTCCGAGTCTGTTTAGGTTACACGAACATCCTCAGACAATGTGGGGCACGTGTAACGCCGGAAATGCGTATCCTCCTATTTCCATCTATTGTACTATAAATTTTTTCCTTATTTTGTTACATGAAGGTATGACATTTCTGTGTCTTTATATATTGTAATTGTTTTACTGTTTGTATATATATCTATATATATTTATGCATTTAGGTCGATGTATAATTGGTTTGTTTTGTAAATACTATTTGTATTTTTACGCTGGGTCTTGCCTAGGGAAAACTATGCTATCGAACGCATACATCGATAGGTCGTGTGGAGAACGAAAGTGTTTAGGATCTTTGGTAGTGTGAACTCGGCCGCGTGGAACGCGGGCAGAGGAGAGTCTGGCTGGAGGGGGGCAGTGGAGCAGGTGTGTTGTGTGACGCTCCCGCGAGTTGCCGCGCTTTCGGGGTTTGGCAGCATGTAATTGCGCTCGACTTGCTATGATACTTTCTGACACGGTGTCGCGGGCGGGAAGCATTAGCTGGCGCACATCAAGAGCCCGTTTCGCCTGGTGACCGTGTCGAGAAGAAGGCGCGCCAACATCCAGCTTCTGCAACAGCGACGGCCGACAATGAGTGACTGTCGCCACCTCCTCGATCGACGACTTCAAACCTTCAATCAACCAACAACGAAGACTGGTAGCACGTAAAGTTTTAGAACTGTATGGCAGACCTCAGATTTTCAAACTGTTAAATTTTTCTCACTAAATTACAGCAACGTTGGTCATTGTCCCAATTGCATTACCAAGCAGGGTCCCTTCCTTTTACGGAATGAACCCGAGTGTCGTTGAAATTCAAACGCCAGCATTAAAATAATATCATTCGATTTCACTGCTTTAATTTCAAAGTTCAGTTAAGGTATTCATAGCTGGCTACAATATTTAGATTACACAAGAACAAATTAAGAGTGCGAGTTTTGTTACCATATTTTAGCTTACCTGTGACTGCAGCTCAGCTTGGTACGTACTAAATTTTACTATTGTTAATTGTTCAGAATCATTTAATTCAAGTTCAAAGTTAAATCTCTTATTTCTAAATTGCGTAGATTCAAGTAGCTTTTGAAATGATTGTTGAGGTAGCCCAAGACTAACTGTATTTTACTGAATTTCGATGTGCTTCAGAAACAAAGCTCACTATTAATTTCAGTCACTAAATTAACTTTCAATTTTCCGGTTTTATTAATTCTTTTGCTAAATTAAGTCAGAGTGTAGCGAAATTTATTACTTCTGACAAACCTTCAGTTTTCACACTACACGTGTCAACCTTCAGTTGCCACGCTTCTAGTGCTAATTATATGTGTAATAACCTTTCTTTTTCAGTTACTATAATAATTGTCCATAGGACTGGCGACAGTAATTTCCCCCAAATCTCAAATATCTAATTACCGCTAGTTAATTGTTAACGTATAGGCCGCACATTTACTTACTTTATTAACTTTACCACTTTTCAAAATTAATTTCCACCAGTTTCATTTGCATTTTTCCTTTCATTTAGATGTAACCCTTTCCTCCCTCTTTACCGACAGATTAACTTCGGTGACGATTGCTTTTCCCAAATTTCCATTAGGGACACGTGGTTTAATTTTTCACTGTCATTAAGGTCGATAAGTGAGGAGGAGGTCACAAGTTGTGCGACTGGATTCGAGATTTCCTGTCAGAAAGGTCACAGTTCGTAGTAATAGACGGAAAGTCATCGAGTAAAACAGAAGTAATAACCGGCGTTCCCCAAGGAAGTATTATAGGCCCTCTATTGTTCCTGATCTAAATTAACGACATAGGAGACAATCTGAGTAGCCGTCTTAGATTGTTTACAGATGATGCTGCCATTTACCGTCTTGTAAAGTCATCAGATGATCAAAACGACTTGCAAAATGATTTAGATAAGATATCTGTATGGTGCGAAAAGTGGCAATTGACCCAGAATAGCCGGGCGGAGTGGCCGTGCGGTTCTAGGCGCTACAGTCTGGAGCCGAGCGACCGCTACGGTCGCAGGTTCGAATTCTGCCTCGGGCATGGATGTGTGTGATGTCCTTAGGTTCGATAGGTTTAACTAGTTCTAAGTTCTAGGCGACTGATGACCTCAGAAGTTAAGTCGCATAGTGCTCAGACCCAGAATAAAGAAAAGCGCGAAGTTATTCACATGAGTACTAATAGAAATCAGATAAATTTCGATTACGCGATAAGTCACACAAATGTGAAGGCTATAGATTTAGCTAAATACTTAGGGATTACAATTACAAATAACCTAAATTGGAACGATCACATAGATAATATTGTGGGTAGAGTAAACCAAAGACTGCGATTCATTGGCAGAATACTTAGAAGGTGCAACAGGTCTACCAAAGCGGTTGCTTACACCACGCTTGTCCGCTCTATTCTGGAGTACTGCTGTGGGGTGTGGGATCCGCATCAGGTGGGACTGATGGATGACAACGAAAAAGTACAAAGAAGGGCAGCTCGTTTGGTATTATCGCGAAATAGGGGAGACAGTGTCACAGACATGATACGTGAATTGCAGTGGCAATCATTAAAACAAAGGCGTTTTTCGTTGCGACGGGATCTTCTCATGAAATTTCAATCACTAGTTTTCTCCTCCGGTTGCGAAAACATTCCGTTGGCACCCACCTACATAGAGATAAATGATCACCACGATAAAATAAGAGAAATCAGGGCTCGCACGGAAAAATTTAAGTGCTCGTTTTTCCCGCGTGCCGTTCGAGAGTGGAACGGTAGAGAGACAGCATGAAGGCACTTTATTGTGAATAGCAGAGTAATCACGTAGATGTAGATATAGATGTAGATGTAGATACTGTTGCCTAACAACAGTTCCTCTGACCAGAATTCTTCAGATAGAATATTTTCCTTTACAAAAATTAACACATCCAGTAACATCATCAAAAAATAGCCATCATACGGATTACTATACGAATGTTTTCCATTGTATTTTGAAAAAACGTAGTCCTTATTCGTCTACTAATGTGTAGCGCATGAACAAAAATAGACAAAATAAAATAAATCAATAAGAAAATTATCTGAAAGTGTTTTTGGTGAAGTTCCTGTAGTGTGTCTTGATTCGATTCATGAACAGCTGCAAGCGTCAGTTTTCGGTAAATCGATCCAGCATGTGTGGTTTGGAAATATTGCTAACGGGTGAAGTTTTCAGCACCGGTAACGACGTTTCTTTCCTGAGTGAGGTTCACACCAAGAAATGTCACTATGGCAAACCTGCCTTCGGGCTTTGCTCGCGCTGTTCGTGATCGGTATCATCAAATGGAATTACCAAATCCTCCTGAACAATAAACCTAAGAATAAAATATAAGAATTTATGTATGAATGAAATATAAGAATATGAGAATTTAAAAATATTGAAACTATCATAAAGGTGTAATATATGTATGACATTGTGAATCTCAGTTGTAGTTTTACAATCAATATACTGCCTGTGTATTCCCTAACTTGACATGAAACATTCGTGGAGTTAATTTCAACAAACACAGCTGAATAAATGAAAATAAATAAAAATGATAATAGGGTTTCGAAGTCAGGGCTCAAAAGTGAGAGGCTGCAGTGCTAGAGAGCAGATGGTATGCTAGCCCCTGTGTTATAGAGCCCAAAAAGGCGTCTAAAAATACGTCGAAAACTTTGACAGTCGAGTATCTGCAGATAAAGAGAGGCAAGTGTTAAGTTATTTTGATGCCTCTTACTCTGAGCAAAGTTTCTGTGAAACAGAGTTATGGCATTTGCCATGTTCTCCTCAGCAGTCTTCTTTGACAATAGTCAGAAGCCCAGAGGCTGCTGCATGGCACAAAAATATTTTCATTATCGCTTCGTTTGAAAGGTGCCCCCCACCCACTTATTCTTTTTTGATTTTCGGAACTTTTAGTGTTAAACTCGTATAGAATTCCACAGTTTCTCTTCAGTACTTCTTCGGGCTATTTAGGTCATTTCGTACCTTCCGAGGAACATAAATTCTGTAATTAAAATATAATTAACACCCTCGATAAAACTTAAAACACAACAGAACTTACGCTACTAGAAGTATGCTACAGAACTCACTTCAAAAATGTTCCTCGCGTTGAGCAACTTCCCCCTACTCTTGTACTCAACTTAAGAACATTGTAAGGTGAAGTATATTCTTTGACTCGTTTTATTCATGCGAACCTGAGAATGTTTCCCGAAATTCCGAGAATGAATTACATTCTCCGTTTTATTCATACTAAACGAGTGTCATTTTTGCGCCGGCCGTTGTGCCCGAGCGGTTCTAGAGCTTCAGTACGGAACCGCGCTGCTGCTACGGTCGCGGTTTCGAATCCTGCCTCGGTATGGCTGCGTGTGATGTCCTTAGGTTAGTCAGGTTTAAGCAGTTCTAAGTCTAGGGGACTGATGACCTCAGATGTTAAGTCCCATAGTGCTGAGAGCCATTTGAACCATTTTTGTCAGTTTTGCGTTTTCGTGGTTTGTTCCTCCATTTTTTCTGGAACTCAGAATATTCTTTGTCTACAACCTGCACTCGTACATTCATTATGTATATTCCCGTACAGGGGAGACATTTTAATTGGAAGTCGCCTCCCCGGTGACGGTGGATAAATACGACATTGCAATGCCTGTGTTTTTCAGAAGTACGATGCGTGGCTGAAGACATGCGGAAGTTTGAGTATGGTCGTGAATCGTGCTCGGATGCGTAAAGGTAAGGCAAACGCTCGCGATAAGTGCGAAATCTGAGTTCGAGCCGCGGTCCGGCAAAAATTTTCATTGCGTCATACGATTATACAGGGTGGTCCATTGATCGTGACCGGGCCAAATATTTCACGAAATAAGCGTCAAACGAAAAAACTACAAAGTGCGAAACTTGTCTAGCTTGAAGGGAGAAACCAGATGGCGCTATGCTTGGCCCGCTAGATGGCGCTGCCATAGGTCAAACGGATATAAACTGCATTTTTTAAAATAGGAACCCACAGTCTTATTACATATTTGTGTAGTACGTAAAGAAATATGAATGTTTTAGTTGGACCACTTTTTTTGCTTTGTGATAGATGGCGCTGTAACAGTCACAAACATATGGCTCACAGTTTTAGACGAACAGTTGGTAACAGGTAGGTTTTTTAAATTAACATACAGAACGTAGGTACGTTTGAACATTTTATTTCGGTTGTTTCAATGTGATACATGTACCTTTGTGAACTTATCATCTCTGAGCGCGCATGCTGTTGCAGCGTGATTACCTGTAAATACCACATTAACACAATAACTGCTCAAAATTATGTCCGTCAACCTCAGTGCATTTGGCAATACGTGTCACGACATTCCACTCAACAGCGAGTAGTTCGCCTTCCGTAATGTTCGCACATGCATTGACAATGCACTGACGCATGTTGTCAGGTGTTGTCGGTGGATCACGATAGCAAATATCCTTCAGCTTTCCCCACAGAAAGAAATCCAGGGACGTCAGATCCGGTGAACGTGCGCGGCACGGTATGGTGCTTCAATGACCGATCCACCTGTCACGAAATATGCTATTCAATACCGCTTCAACCGCACGCGAGCTATGTGCCGGACGTCCATCATGTTGGAAGTACATCGCCATTCTATCATGCAGTGAAACATCTTGTAGTAACATCGGTAGAACATTACGTAGGAAATCAGCATATATTGCATCATTTAGATTGCTATCGATAAAACGGGGCCAATTATCCTTCCTCCCATAATGCCGCACCATACATTAACCCGCCAAGGTCGCTGATGTTCCACTTGTCGCAGCCATCGTGGATTTTCCGTTGCCCAATAGTGCATATTATGCCGGTTTACGTTAGCGCTGTTGGTGAATGACGCTTCGTCGCTTAATAGAACGCGTGCAAAAAATCTGTCATCGTCCCGTAATTTCTCTTGTGCCCAGTGGCAGAACTGTACACGACGTTCAAAGTCGTCGCCATGCAATTCCTGGTGCATAGAAATATGGTAGGGGTGCAATCGATGTTGATGTAGCATTCTCAGCACCGACGTTTTTGAGATTCCCGATTCTCGCGCAATTTGTCTGCTACTGATGTGCGGATTAGCCTCGACAGCAGCTAAACCACCTACTTGGGCATCATCATTTGTTGCAGGTCGTGGTTGACGTTTCAGATGTGGCTGAACATTCCTGTTTCCTTAAATAACGTAACTATCCGGCGAACGGTCCGGACACTTGGATGATGTCGTCCAGGATACCGAGCAGCATACATAGCACACGCCCGTTGAGCATTTTGATCACAATAGCCATACATCAACACGATATCAACTTTTTCCGCAATTGGTAAACGCTCCATTTTAACACGGGTAATGTATCACGAAGCAAATACCGTCCGCACTGCGGAATGTTACGTGATACCACGTACTTCTACGTTTGTGACTATTACAGCGCCATCTATCACAAAGCGAAAAAAGTGGTCCAACTAAAACATTCATATTTCTTTACGTACTACACGAATATGTAATAAAAATGGGGGTTCCTATTTTAAAACACGCAGTTTATATCCGTTTGACCTATGGCAGCCCCATATAGCGGGCCAACCATAGCGCCATCTGGTTTCCTCCTTCAAGCTAGACGAGTTTCGTCCTTTGTAGTTTTTTCGTTAGACGCTTATTTCGTGAGATATTTGGCCCGGTCACTATCAATGGACCACCCTGTATAGGCGATAGTTGTCCACATTGGGAACTGCGAATTCATTTCGTGTATTAAGCTGTCAGTCAAAAATTATTCGCGGTGACGGTACAGCCGTGTAGGTACTCGGTAATGCGGTCTGGGGCTGTATCGAGCGGGTCCGCTTGTGCGGTGTGTGCTCTCTTGACCTTTGTGGGGTCAGAGCAGAGGGATCACAGAGCACCGGCCAGATCACACAGGAAAGGTCACTCGCATTGTACAGGCCTGAGCAGCAGCACGAGCAGCAGCTGTGTTGGTCCATCCCGCCGTCCGCTGCCCTCGTTGTTGCCCTTTGCATCAGGCGCTGACCCGCGCGCTATCAAAGTGTTTACCGTCTCCTCGCCTGCGCCCAGAATTTTCCAGCAGTCGCTGGTGCTTTCTATCGTCATTCAAACGTAGGCTTGCGTCAGCAACGTCGATGCTATGAAATGTTAATTTACTGAAAGTAGTTCGAGGTCACTCCATTCACCAAAATACGTTTTTTTCCTTTTTTTTTAAGTTTGCCCTCGGTGTGGTATTTTAAATGCGTGCTTTGTGTTCGATTGTCGTTCCTAACTTAGAGCTTATGGTTCTTATAATCGATTTTAACTACGCTCTGCAGAATGAATTTTCATTCTGCTGTGTGTGATCAGGTTTGAAACTTCCTGGCAGATTCAAAAAATGGTTCAAATGGCTCTGAGCACTATGGGACTCAACTGCTGAGGTCATTAGTCCCCTAGAACTTAGAACTAGTTAAACCTAACTAACCTAAGGACATCACAAACATCCATGCCCGAGGCAGGATTCGAACCTGCGACCGTAGCGGTCTTGCGGTTCCAGACTGCAGCGCCTTTAACCGCACGGCCACTTCGGCCGGCCCTGGCAGATTAATGTGGTGTGCCTAAGGAGATGGAATACCATAGAGAAGCTACGCCGCAACCAGAGTGAAGCTAAGTAAACCACCACCGCCATGTTTCCGGAAGTCGGAAGAAAGGGGCGCGGTACGTAACAGTGCATAATGAAATTGCGAAAATGCAACTGTTAGTGTTCAATATTGGAGCCAAAAATAATATTACCATCGAGTATGGGGCCCAACCACTTTATATGCATCGCCTCTTGACAGTGTTAGTAGCTTATATTTAAATACTGAAACCCCAGACGGCCAGTAGCAGACTGTTTACAAGTAAAAGTTACGGTTCGTAAAATTTAATACAGGACCCATCTTCATGTGTTTTAGTACATCCTTACCTAGAGAAAAATTACGAAGAATGATAAAGGTCTCAGAGAGATGAACCTTCTACCGAGACATTACGCTAGTTTCGATTATATGTTCCATTCATTTCACATTCAAAACAAAAACCGTGTTTCACTGAGCAGCCCACACAGCAGATGTATTAAGCTCTAAGTCACCCAGGCAGTCCAGGTTTTTGGTTGATCGTAAGTTTATTAAGATAATAGCCAATATCACAGTTTAGCCATATGACTACCTATCTGCATTTCGATTTCAATGATTCAGCATCAGATTAATTTATATATTGCACATTATACTTTATTTACGTGATTATCTAAAGCAGGATGGAGCGATTTGATATAATTTGAAAATGTAACTGTCTGTTACGATAAATAGTTTAGACAAGAAGAGAACAGAAGCTTTCGAAATGTGGTGCTACAGAAGAATGCTGAAGATTAGATGGGTAGATCACATAACTAATGAGGAGGTATTAAATAGCTTGTGGCACAACTTGACTAGAAGAAGGGTTCGGTTGGTAGGACATGTTCTGAGACATCGAGGGATCACCAATTTAGTATTGGAGGGCAGCGTGGAGAGTAAAAATCGTAGAGGAAGACCAAGAGATGAATATACTAAGCAGATTCAGAAGGATGTAGGTTGCAGTAGGTACTGGGAGATGAAGAAGCTTGCATAGGATAGAGTAGCATGGAGAGCTGCATCAAACCAGTCTCAGGACTGAAGACCACAGCAACAACAAGTGTCTGTTGAAGAGCCAAACTTTACAAAATGACTAACCATCTATAAAAGAATAGCAAGATTACTTCACAGAGTACTTTGCAATTTATACTTTGCATGTAAAAGTCTCCTATCATTATCTGAAGTTCACAGGAAATTAAAGACCTTTCCGTCTGTAATCCATACTTTCTAATGTGAAAGCACACCTAATTTCCAGAAGTCAACAAAAACAATTATTGGACTAATGCCTATTGCAACTACCAAAAACTGAAAGATACAGAAAATACGTAATTTACCATACCTTCCATCCAACAACTAAGTTCCCAGTCACAGAAAAAGACTTACAATCTTATGCTCCTGACGTTTCGGAAATGCTGCAGAGTACGATGTAAGCCTTTGTTAGGCTTCTCTATCGTTACAAATTTCTCGAAATGTCCTATGACTTAAGGTATTTGCCACGGAAAACTTGGATGAAACAAGCGTTATTTCACAAGGAAACATTTACATCATTGTACGTAAAACACTGCTGAGTTACAGAACATATGCAAAAAATGTTAACGCCAATCTTCAATCTTTTTTAGAGATATTTGCATGAATTTGTATTCCGAGCATAAGGCAGGCACGATTCCGAAACGAAATGCGGTAACTGCGTTGCTTACAAAACCATAAACGAACTCTCTCGGTTTCAAAACAACCGCAGAGCGACTTCTCGAAACTTGACAGTTAGTAGTACGGCGCGGCACCGCAGGGATCGCTGAATAACGTGCCACGGGCTCTCAATGCATTCTATCTATTTCTGGGTGTGCAGGACTGGTTCTCGAACCTGGCTGATGCGCCTGAGCCATTTCTCCGCTATATTCGTCGTTCTAGGAGTACTAGTCCTGGAAGGTACGCATGAGGACATCTGGAAAGTTTGAAAGGTAGGAGGCCCTGGCGAAGGTAAAGCTTTGAGGGAACCTCGCAAGTGGTGCTTGGATTGCTCAGTCCGCGAGCACTTCCTCACGAAAACCAAAGGTTCCAGATTCGAGTCCTGGTCTGCCGAGAAGTTTCAAAATTATACTCTTCTTTGCTTTATGGAAAGGCATAATTGGCCTGCAACTGAGCGCCCTAAAAGCGTCGTCATCGTCGCCCGTATGCAGCTCTTGCCTTCGTAGATCTCCGAAAGGTGTTCCACATCTTGTCACTCCGTCCATTAATAAGCAAGACACGATCGTTTTGACTGTCTTCACAAACATTAATAGAACCACATACGTTGACTAGACAGTGAAAGTTCAACAAAAACGATGTGCCCCAAGGGAACGTAAAAGACGTAATTCTCTCTTCTTCTTCCTTTTCCTCTTCTTCTTCTTTCTACGAGTTCATTACAGTATGCGACGTCTCTCGTATCCTAGTTCCCATCTCCTTTTATATTGCCAGTCCTCTTCTCGCTTGGCCCTGTCCTGCATCGTACGCCTGAGTCCATCGTTTCAGTGTAGCCGGGGTTAACTCCTTTTTCCGTGTCTTGGAGGTATGCAGTACAATATTTTAGAGGGCCATCATTCCTCTGGCGTTCTTCTTAGACATACACGTCTTGATAGGCGGTGGTTTTCACTTGCAGTCAACAATATGCTCGGTAACTATCATCTGGAATCATAGCACTTCATTTCTTATTTTGTCTTTTCTTGTTACTACATAACTTCCTCTCCAAAACTCCATTTCGATTGCCTTTAATGTCTTCTCATTGACCCTGGAGGCTTCCCTACAGTCCAGCACCATACAAAGCAATTTTCTCAACTTTAGTTTCATATATCCTCCATTTCAAATATTTTGACGTATTTTTATTTTAAATAATGGAGTGTAATTGTTTAATTGCTACCTTTTCCTTCCCTATTCTGTGCTTTATTTCCTCTTTGCTTCCACCCTTGCCGAAATGATTATTTCTAAATATTTATACAATCGACTACACTTTACTATAGATCCATAAGCCGTAAGAAGATCCCTTCCTTTACCTCCGACAACGAAGTATTCAGTCTTTGTGAAGGTTACTTTCATATCTCGCTGTTCATATTCTTCTTTAACCTTTCTTAACATATAGTACACATCCTCTACTCCCTCGGCGAAAATGGCCTGATCGTCAGCAAAATTCAGAGAGAACGGTTTGTCGTCACCTGTCCTAATTTAAATGTTTTGTACGTTCTTTTCAAATTATTGGTAGTTCAAAGCATTTTAAAGACAGTAGGCGCTAAGCAGCATACAGGTCACTCCTTTCCTAACCTTAATATTCTGTGACAGTTACATCCCAGCCTCAACACAAGAAGTGTAATATGAATATAGCTTTCTGGCGGCTTGTACACAACATTTATGTATGTTCTGGTTAGCCACTGCTTCCCACATCCTAAGAAGTGGTACACTGTCATCGACCTTGTGCTAGTCAATATAAACCACGTGTGTCTCCAAGTTATGTGCCATTCTCTAGGCTGTCACCTGTCTAATATTGCAGATACTATCAATATAAGACTTGTCTGATGGGAACCACTCCGTTCTTCTACTTCCTCAATTTCCCTCTCAGTTTCAGTTGTAAGAATCTCACCACATAGTCACAATATAGAAGTGAGAACTACTCGTATTATGCCTCGATAATTTGCGCAGTCATCCTTGCTTCCCTTTGTAAATATGTTTCTGACGAACCCTTCCTTAAACCAATCGGGGATTTCCTCTCTGCTGAGTAAGTGATTAAACAGCTTCGCGATGTGTCCAAATAATACGTTTGGTCCGACCTTCAAAAATTTCATATGAACAGCTCCAGGTTCTGGTGCTTTGCCATTTTTGAATCGTTTAACTGCCTCCTGTATCTTCGCTACTGTTATCTCCTGGATTTTTGTCATGTTCGTTGTCTGCAAAGAATCATATGTCTTGAAATTCAGATCGATATTCTTTTAGAAGTTCTTCACAATATGTCTATACTTTAACTAGCCTTATCAGATATAAGTTTCTGCTATGTCTGTCAGTTCTTCTTGCCTGTTTCACCACCTTCCATACTTCTTTGAAGCTTTATTAATTTCATCAAATTTAAGTTCCCGCACTGTATTTTTCCTCTAATTTCTGCTTTCTTTTGCCTCTCCTCTCATTCTTACATAGTCACTTCTATCCTCGGTCTTAGTTCTCATAAGTCATTTGTAACAGGTCTCCTTTTTCTCCTCCTTCTTTGATGCAATGTCATCCTTTCACCAATTACTTTATTACTTTTAAATTTGCCACACTGTTCTCAGCTGCTTCGAAACTTGCAATGATCTTATACACTACCTCCAATGTCATACCATCAGTCCGATGTAGCATCGCATTCACTCTAACACTGCATAAGAAGGCAAACTGAAGGATCCTGCTGTAAATTTAACTTATACAGTATTGTGGCTGATCCAGTTTCTCTCCATTCTCATTACACTTGTTTCAGCAACCTATTTCTTTTTAATGTCCTCCCCCGGTAGCTGAATGGAATGCCGGCACGGAAGCTCAGCGTGTTCGGTCAGAAGGTTAGCTGCCCTCTGTGATATGAAAACTGAGTTAATCGATCAACGACGAACTTAAACGGGTGTCTTACGACGTCCGCCCCGATCAGATGCAACGAACTAAAGAAAAACGCTGACACGGTAGCTCAGCGTGCTCGGACAGTTGAGTTAGCTGCCCTCTGTAATCAAAAAGCTGAGTGAACGGATCAACAAAGAACCTGAGCGGCTGTCATTGGACGTCCGCCCCTAACAAATTCAACGAACAATATAGAACAAAATGAAATCTAAAAAAAAAAAAAGGAAAGGTCAGCGTGACGGATTTAAATCCTCTGGCCCCGGGTTCGATTCCCGGCTGAGTCGGGGAATTTTCTCCGCCCAGGGACTGGGCGTTGTGCTGTCCTCATCATCGTCCTATCAGAGGTCGCCGACGTGACGTCAAGTTGAAAGACTGGCATTCGGCGAACGGTCTGCCCGACGGGGGCTTCTAGCCAAACGAATGAATAAATAAATTTCGGTCTGCCCGACGGGGGCTTCTAGCCAAACGAATGAATAAATAAATTTCTTTTTAATGGGAACAAAAGGGCACACCGAAGCACGAGGCGGTGACATCCATATTCTGCTCCCCGGTGACTGTATTATCCATCACCTTAGTACGATTACTATCTTTCCCTATAGCGTAATCAATTACAGAATGTAATTTGCTTGTAGGCTGTGTCCATGAATATTTATAAGTGTCTTTGTGTTGAAACAAACCATTCCCTATCTTAAAGACTGTACGTTCACACATTTCTACAATTCTCTCTCCATTATTCTTCCCAATAGTCCTTCGAAATTTGTCTGCAAGCTTGCTAACATCGTGCTTACCCACTCGTCCATTAAAATGTAAAAGGTGCAGCTCCTCCTTTGTCAAATCATCAAAGTAATTATTCTTCTCAACATCAGTAGCATTATCTCGGGGTCTATATGCAGCAATGATCTGTTTATTCTTTTAGCATCATATCCAAACGCATCAGACCTTCGTTCAACCATTCCCATTTCTTAATGCAGCGTTTCCACTTTTTATGCAACGCAACAGATAGCCCCTCCTTCATCCAGCACTTCTTGTTCTCTTACTGTAAATATGAACATAGCCATCTACTTCCTCTATGTCTTTGCCCTTTTTTCTTGCTTCTATTAGTGCAACTACGCCTACATTTTCCTGTGAATTTCTTTGAATACGTTTTCTTAGTTGCGATGCCCTGAAGAACGTTCCATGTAGCAAAATTCATATACCTTTTTTTGTTTTCTGTGTCGATTCCATTAAATTGCGATCTGGTTCCGAGGCTTTACTCTCAGATTCTTTGCGGATTGAAGTTTTCCGGGAGATGTGGAGCAGGCCCAACGAGGTAACTCCCAAACTGGAGGACCAGGTCACCATGGATTACCACCTTAACATAGTGGGTGGGTTTGTGTGTGTCAACGATCCACTGATATATCCTGGCTCCCGGTAACATCACCCATGCTGCTGGAGAGATTCCAGACGAATAGTAGACTCCCTTGAGGATACCTTCGTGGGAGTATGTGGATGGCAAGTTCTTAGCTAAACCTGACATTACTTCTACTTAATTGCGGCAGGCTTCTTTTGTTTTATTTTCTATCGGCCTCCCTTACCAACTTTTGTTTTTTTGCGACCCCAACACTGTTTGGATGCGAGGAAAAGGTGTCTTTTCATTTTCCTTTTCTATGTCCAACAGCAGCGAGTTAGGTAGAGCAGAGCTGGCGGAAGGGGTCCTTAAGGGAACCAGGGAACGGCAAAAAAAGCGGAGATACCCTTGAAGTCCAATGTTTTAAAGTGCGTTAACCCCACGTGGAATTTTGATTAAATTACAGTTTGTACCAAGTTCAAAGGTCCAAAACCACAATCCGTATAAAGGAAAAAAACACCTCGATTAAAAATACCTG
Source organism: Schistocerca nitens (assembly GCF_023898315.1). Lineage (NCBI taxonomy): Eukaryota > Metazoa > Arthropoda > Insecta > Orthoptera > Acrididae > Schistocerca > Schistocerca nitens. The sequence continues at coordinate 200,172,166 of NC_064615.1, read as the reverse complement.
ATGCCCTGAATGTAAATAACTGAACTGAAATTATCAGTTACTCTTATATATAAAGCGTTTTCAATAACTTTTGAAACCATTGTTGGCACGGAAAAAGATCTAAAATTGTCTTCATTATCCCTTTCTCCTTTTTCATAAAGAGGTTTCATAGTTAAGTAGTTTAATAGTTCAGAAAACTGACCATTTATAAAAGAAAAATTACAGATGTGTTTGAGTTCAGGGCTGACATGACAATCCTCCGCCTCCAGCGATTTGATTGTTATCGCAATCTTCCTTTGTCGGATTCCACTGGTGCATTTCAGATAAGAGTCTGAAAAGCCATTTTCTATGAGATTTATAAGATTCCCTGCAGAAACTTTAATTTTTATTTAATTCTCCTGCCAATATTCAGGAAGTGTTTGTTAAATAACGTACATATATCTCACTTATCAGTAACAAAAATATTTTTAATGCATACTGACTTCATATCCTCCACCTTGTACAGGGTGTCCACAAAGTCTGGGTTCACAGGAAATTCTAATGAATTCTAATAAATATTCTATACTCTGTAAATATTAATAAATAAATAAATAATAACAAAATAAATTCTAATAAATTTTGTTTTTCCGGAAGAATTAAATCTTCGACACCCTCATTGTCAAGCTGTTTGTTTTGCAGCCGTCGGGAAATTAATCACGAAGTTTAAAGAAACAGGCAATGTGTTGGGCAAACCCCATTCCGGACGATCAAAGGCTTCATACAAAACGAAAGAGGCTGTGTTCACCAGGTTTATGTTAGTCCAAAGAAATCGCTTCGTCGGACATTCACGGATTTGGGTGTTCCAAGATCAACCACCCACTAAATCCTGGAAGAAGTGAGGTTCCATCCGTACAAGTTACAGATATTGCATCACTTAAACGAAGATGACTCTGGTAGGCGCATGCAGATGTGGGAATAGTTTTCAGGTAAACTGGATAAAAAACAATTTTACTAAAGACTGTATGTTGTTCAGTGATGAAGCTGTATTTGGTGTCAATGGTGAAGTGAACAGACAAAATCTTCGATACTGGTCTCAAGGCAATCCGCATTGGATTGTGCAATTATCCAAACAGCAGGGCTGCCAAAAGTTGACAGTTTGGTATGGTCTGTGGAAAGCTTTCTTCTCTGATGAAAATGTAACGAGACTTATCTGAACATGCTGAGAGACAATTTGGTTCCTCAAATTGAGCGTTTGGCTGAGGGACTTCCAGACTGGTCTCAGCAGGATGGGGCAGCTGTCAGAGATTGATTGACTAACAGTTTTAGTTTTCCTCACTGGACTGAGAGAAGAGGCCATGTGGAGTGGTCCCCTCGTTCGCCAAAGCTTCCTCCCATCGATTTACGTGGTATGCTGAAAGAGAAAGTTCACTCGATGTAGATTACAAATTTCAACCACGTGACAGAATGCATTACCAGTCTGTGTGGTAAAATCAACAGCAATTCAAGCTATCGAGTTCATATTAAACTTGCAAAGTGCATCAAATTACACACTGAAAAGCATGGAGATCATGTTTAAAATATTATTTATTAACGTTAAGGTGACTAAAACGTGTTTTACTATTATTTATTCGAATTCCCTATGTACCCAGACTTTATGCACACCCTACACAATGGATTTGTGATTGTTTCGTTAGACTATTAATTACAGAAGCAACAATGACTGATGACTCTAATTAAGGACAGAGAAACACATTTCAGTTATGGATAGAATACTCAGCATAGGTAAAAATCCCGCTATAGTACATTAGAGTACTGCATTCTCATTTATAGTATGTATGAACTCACTGAGTGCTCAATCTATAAATCTGAGTGGTGCGTAACTGAGGTACAGCAGTTATTCAGTGCAGCTGTTGGACCCGTAGAAAGACGTTGCCAGCGCGCTGGCTTCGTCATTAACAACTTCACACTTACTAATCGTGATGTATTTCCACGAGTAATGATATGGGCATTTTCTACCGCACATCTAATATTCGTGTCATTGCCCATTTACAAACGCTTACCACTCTATCATGCATCATACATGATACCTCGTTCACATATCTCACTAACCACAATCCTACCCGCAGCGACCGCGAATCAACACACAGTAATTACAGAAATGCCGCAACGCCCTATTGACCATTCGCAAAATAAATATTATTTATAAATATTTCCCAATATAACAGCTCTCAAAGATAAGATAAATGATTAAATATGTATACATATTAAGCAAAATATGAATATGACAATTTGCAGACACTTAAATTTACATATTACGTATACGAGTTAAACAAATGGTCAACAGATTGCACCTCAGTTTTGTCAAACAAAATCTACACTCAGTCAAAATCGCAAACAGAGCATAAAGTATAAACATCTATGAAGTGAACATTCGTATGCGCAGAACGAGAATTCTGTCCACAACTTCTCTCGCTGCTCAGGTCACGTGATTTTCAGACTGCGCATTTTAGCCTGTATAGAGGGCTTAGCGTACTTCGAGTGTTATTACTTCCCTGCTACAGATAGATCACCTTCAGAAGTACCCTGAAATTTCGTTTTACAGACATTATAACAATGCCATATCAGGAACTAAAATTGGTTTACAAATGTGAAGAGCAGTGGTAGTTTGCTTTTTCGCCACAGTGTCACACCTCAGCTCCCACTTTATTGTGTTGTCTCGGTGTCGGGATGAGAAGTGATAGCCAATAATATTTTTTTACGTTTTCTGTTGCACTTGTACATATTGTCCAATCTGTGTTCTAGTCAAGACACGACCTCAGCACAGTAAGTGAAGACAAACACTTCGAAATATCAGCTGTTGAATTAACAGGGTTTGATATCACCAAGAAATTAATCATTTTGTGTGTGTGTAGATCTCCCAATGGTAGTGTGGACACTTTTTTCAGTAAATTAACAAGTTCTATACAAAGTCTCAAGTACAAAGGTCAGCATAATTCTGTGTGGGGACATTAACATCAACACTAATATCATAAGTGAATCCAGCAGCAGCCTTATAAACATCCTTCAAAGTTTTGGCATGTCCCTATTGGTCAATATTGCAACAAAGGTTGCTAAAATGACTTCATCAGTAATTGACCATGTGGCCACAAATGTGGACAGGGAAAAATGTGATGAATCTGTAAAAGATCTTGGACTATCAGACCATCTCTGTTAAATAACAACAGTAAAATCAGGTATCGAATCATTCCCTAAACTAAAAGCCTAAAAACAAAATCTATCAGAAATCAAAATAAAAGATTTTTCAAAAGAACTAGCAGAACAAAGCTGGGCTGAAGTGTATAAGGAAACCAATGTGAATAAGAAATTCTCTAAATTCTCCACATTATTGAAACTGAACTTTGAAACGACATTTCCAAAAGTATGCATGTCTGTATCAACATCACACCAAAAAAATGGATAACAGCAGGTATTAAGAAGTCGTCCCAAACACTCAAATACCTCAGTTCCATGAAAAAGACTCGCAATGATCCAGAATTCTTAAATTTCTATCACAGATACAAAAAGGAAGGTGCTGATTGCTGCAAAAAAGTCATTTAATGACAAAATAATGTATAATGCAGAGAATGAAAACAAACCAGTCTGGGATGTTATAAAAAGGGAAATGGGGAGAGGCAAACAAACGCAGAATATCATAGTGCTAAGGGAGGGGGATAGGGTAATAAATAATCCACAACACTTAGCAAACTATGTAAATGAGAATTTTAAGTATTGCAGAGAAGTTACAGCAAAAATTCCCCAAAACAAATATAACACCTGGAAATAATGTTGGTCTAAATACAATGATGCTCCTTCCAACCACAAAGAATTAAGTCAATAAACTGTTCAAAAACTAAAAAATAAAAGGTCAGTAGGCTTAGTTGAAGTATAAATGTGTGTACTAAAATAATGCATAGAGATTATACAAGGCCCCTTAACCAATATAATAAACGAATCCTTCACGTCAGGGACATTTCCTAAGCAGTTAAAACAGGCAAGAGTTGTACCTTTGCTTAAGAAAGGTAATGCAGAAGACATAGAAAATTACTGGCCCATTTCCCTGTTTTCACCATTCTCAAAGTAATACAAGCAATTATGAAAGACAGATCAATGAATTACCTGAATAAATACAATATTTTAAGCGAATCACGGTTTTGTTTCCAAAGTGGCAAAAATATGGAATAGTAGAATTCACGAAAGTTGTACTTGGTGCTCTTGATAAAGATGAGTGTGTCACAGGCATATTTTTGGATCTTTCTAAGGCCTTTGATACAGTCGACCACAAGTTTCTATTAAATAAGTTAGAAGCATTAGGAATAAGACTAGTAGCTAATGACTGGTTTCGATCATACCTAACAGATAGGGTACAAAGGGTAGAGATAACACATACTTCAAATAGATCTAAACATTTAGTAAAACACTTATCAGAAACAAAATACATTAATATAGGGGTTCCGCAAGGTAGAATATTAGGACCAATACTATTCCTGATATACATCAATGACTTTCCCAGTAATGTTACTCATGGTGAAAAAATTCTCTTCGCTGATGACAGCAATATTATATTCTCTGAAAAAAGAAGAGAACTTCTCGCAGAGAAAGCATAGGGAACTCTCAAGGAAGTTTATGATTAGCCATAAAGCCACAAAATAACATTGAACATAAAGAAAACTAACGCCATGAATTTCAGTTTGAAGAAGGAAAATGACAATGTTTAATTAAATATAGATGGCACCTATACAGTCTGTGTAACAAATGCAAAATGTTTAGGAATGAATATTGATTCTCAGTTGAAGTGATGTGAACAAACAAAGGTACTTGCAAACAGAATGTCATCAGCATGTTATGCCCTTAGAATTATATCATCAGTGTGTAACATGCAGTGTCTTTTAGTTACATACTATTCATATGTACACTCAATTCTTAGCTATGGCATTCTGTTTTGGGGAACAATTGCACAAAATATGAACACAGTTTTCAAACTTCAGAAAAGAGTCATAATAATAATAACCAAAAATATTAGTCGAGTTCACTGTAAAGATCTGTTCGAAACATTGGGGATTTTAACTGCACCATGTGAATACATTTATCAGTCAGTTGTACACATCAAAAATAACATTGGTAATTATGCCACAAACAGCTCTATCCATCACCATTGAACAAGAGCTAGACTCAACTTACGTTTACCAAGAAAAAATAAACATAAAACTCAAAACAGCATTTTCTACCAAGGAATAAAACTGTACAAAAAATTATCAAAAGAGATTAAAGAAATTGCAATAATACACTTATTTAAAAAGGCAGCTAAAAAGTATCTTTTATGCAGTACATTCTATACATTGAAGGATTTCTTAGGTAAAACAGAGGAGGGGTTCGGTAAAAAAAATGTTGTACAAATAAATAACAATAATGATTATAAAACATCCAACATTCCACATAACACCTTAACACTATGTTTTTCCTTCTTTTTTCCTTTTCTATAAATACTTACCCCAAGCTATGCATAGCACAACACTAACACCTCTACCTCTTTCTGAGCTCAACATCTCTCTCATTATAGAGGGATGTTGACTCAGTTTTTGAGGATAGCAGATGGGAAGTTGTGCTACAGAAAAAGGCCCAGAGATCACCGGTGTGTGTGTGTGTGTGTGTGTGTGTGTGTGTGTGTGTGTGTGTGTGTGTGCGTTTGTGTGTGTAGTGAGTGAAGCGTTACGAAACAATGTGTGTATAATGTGTGCAGTGACTGATAATGAGATAGGAGTGAACAGTGTGGCATTACATTATTTAATAAGTTACTTGTAAAAAAAGTATAGTACACCAGGAGTAAATCTGATGATTGTCTCTAAATAGAAGTCTGTTAATGTTTGTGTATACGAATTAGCTTATTTTAAATTGGTCTAAAATTGTAAATACTTTGACATGTCCTATATCCTTGTAGAAAGAGATCTATGGATGAATAAAGCTACTACTACTACTACTATTAGTTAATTACGTTACAATGATACTGTAGATGGATCCAAAGTCTCACAAAAAACAACGCACTTGGAACAAATAAATTGTTACATTAGATACGGTAAGCTATTTCCACCACGTGCTTGTCCATTATTATTTTCAAGTTTTCTTTATTTACCCTTCTGCTTTTTATAGACAAGTAAAATATCTATAACGTTTTTTCACCATCTCATCAGAAAAGTAAAACCATACCCTAGAACTAAAAAATAAAAAGTACGAGATCAGTGTTCGAATTTTGGAGAAATAAACGAAGTGACAGCGCACAATATATTGCACTGATTGATATTGTCGAATCTGTTGTAATTAATTACCTTACAATGACACCATATAGGAAACCGTCTCACGCAGAAATACATAGAGACAAGGGTTTGGGAACATGCAGAAACTGGAGGAAAGTAATCAGCCTGTAATGTATAAACTTTATATGCACATGAACTTAGTACCAACATGTTTACACTGATAGGCAGTATACTCAAACACACTTGAAAATTGCCGGCCGGTGTGGCTGTGCGGTGCTAGGCGCTTCAATCTGGAACCGCGTGACCGCTACGGTCGCAGGTTCGAATCCTGCCTCGGACATGGATGTGTGTGATGTCCTTAGGCTAGTTAGGTTTAAGTAGTTCTAAGTTCTAGGGGACTGATGGCCTCAGATGTTAAGTCCCATAGTGCTCAGAGCCATTTGAACCATTTGTCTCTTAAACACATGGGCATAAAATCGCAGAAACTATCTCTTACAATACAAAGACTTTATAACACCCTGTGTCGATATTTTTCGACGTATAAAGTGCCTCATATCACTATGACATTTACAATTAGACATTTATTGTACATACCTGTGAAAAGTAATTGGCCCTCCTTTCACATACTTTTCTTTACGTCAGTAGCAACGACAATACTGCACCATATCTGTTACTAAGCCTCAAATGTGCAGAAACGCATATAAAACAAGGCGAATACTCACAGTATTCAGGTTTCACTATTACCAAAAATTGTAGCCGAGCAGCGTTCTCCCATCCTGAGTCCGCCGGCGTTTAGAGTGTGCTACATCTGAACGTGCCGTTAACGGTAGAAAGTCGCGCGGGGTTCATCTGGTTCAAATGGCTCTGAGCACTATGCGACTTAACTTCGAAGGTCATTAGTCGCCTAGAACTTAGAACTAATTAAACCTAAACAAACTAAGGACATCACACACATCCATGCCCGAGGCAGGATTCGAACCTGCGACCGTAGCGGTCGCCCTGTTCCAGACTGTAGCGCCTAGAACCGTGCGGCCACTCCGGCCGGCTCGCGCAGGGTGTGGGCCTAAATCCCAACAACGTACTCTAAAGGTGACTGCGAAGACACTAATTCAGCTAATGTCAACGGACGACGTTTCTCATAAGACGAATTTAAAACCGTAACACGACGAGGACAATTGGATCTGAGATGGCCACTTTCATTGCAAATGAAACAGGTCCCTTCTTGGCCTGCATACGTAACACGAATCTGGTAACCACAAACATTCAGGCATGAAGGAATATTCTTTTGAACATCCGTTTGTACGTTCGGATACCAGTCTAACATTGCTCAGATGGTTCAGATGGCTCTAAGCACTATGGGACTTAACAACTGAGGTCATCATTCCCCTAGACTTAGATCTACTTAAACCTAACTAGCCTAAGGACATCACACACATCCATGTCCGAGGCAGGATTCGAACCTGCGACCGTAGCAGCAGCGCGGTTCCAGACTGAAGCGCCTAGAGCCGCTCGACTACAGCGGCCGGCTGTATCATATCATCCGATGTTGCGCAGCCCAGTGCTCCCACCGGACGTGTCGAACCACTCCAACATTCAAGCAATGCCGCCTTAAGAGATAAATCTTCCACTTCGAGACCAGAGGGACTGGACTATCGGAACCATCACGACGTGCAAACATCACCTGAGAATCAACCCGTAAAAGAAGCCGGTCTACTCGCAACGGATCTTGAAACGTTACAAGAAATGTAGACAAATCGAATCAGAATAAGCAATACTGACCTGATCAGATATAACTCGAATCACATTGACCAATCAACAATGAATTTCTGAGGAGCTTGGTTGAACATGACCCTTACTCTTGTCAAAAGTGAAACAATCGGTACCCCGACGAGGAATATTCTTCGGAAACTCTACAGATATCTTGGCGCGGGCAATATTTTGTCCTTACTACTATAGAAGTTGCTTACCCTATAATCTTAGAAACAATAGTACCGGTAAATGTATCCCACTGTCAGAGATAGGTTTTTGCATATAGGTTTCGACTCGTTCGTTTCAAGCACAGAGATTCTTACCTCAGATTGACACATTTATCCTTCTCCATCATCCTACAAAGTCTGTAACATCATCACGGAATCACCCTTTATATACTCGTACATACATTTACAGGCACCGGCGTCTATAACTTTGACGCCCTGTAGCATCGTTGAGTGACGTCTCCGGATGTGGGCTCCTATGTAAAACTTCATCTTCTACGTACCCTCTACAAACTCTAGAAATGTGTAACACCATGAAATGATAATTGATGAATTGTGATAAATACAGGGTGAGTCACCTAACATTACCGCTGGATATATTTCGTAAACCACATCAAATACTGACGAATCGATTCCACAGACCGAACGTAAGGAGAGGGGCTAGTGTAATTGGTTAATACAAGCCATAAAAAAATGCACGGAAGTATGTTTTTTAACACAAACCTACGTTTTTTAAATGGAACCAACCCCGTTAGTTTTGTTAGCACATCTGAACATATAAACAAATACGTAATCAGTGCCGTTTGTTGAATTGTAAAATGTTAATTACATCCGGAGATATTGTAACCTAAAGTTGACGCTTGAGTACCACTCCTCCGCTGTTCGATCGTGTGTATCGGAGAGCTCCGAATTACATAGGGATCCAAAGGGAACGGTGATTGACCTTAGGTACAGAAGAGACTGGAACAGCACATTACGTCCACATGCTAACATCTTTTTATTGGTCTGTTTCACTGACGCACATGTACATTACCATGAGGGGTGAGGTACACGTACACACATGGTTTCCGTTTTCAATTACGGAGTGGAATAGAGTGTGTCCCGACATGTCAGGTCAATAGATGTTCAATGTGGTGGCCATTTTGCTGCACACAATTGCAATCTCTGGCGTAATGAATGTCGTACACGCCGCAGTACATATCTGGTGTAATGTCGCCGCAGGCTGCCACAATACGTTGTTTCATATCCTCTGGGGTTGTAGGCACATCACGGTACACATTCTCCTTTGACGTACCCCACAGAAAGAAGTCCAGAGGTGTAAGATCAGGAGAAAGGGCTGGCCAATTTATGCGCCCTCCACGTCCTATGAAACGGCCGTCGAACATCCTGTCAAGGGTCAGTCTAGTTTTAATTGTGGAATGTGCAGGTGCACCATCATGCTGATACCACATACGTCGACGCGTTTCCAGTGGGACATTTTCGAGCAACGTTGGCAGATCATTCTGTAGAAACGAGATGTATGTTGCAGCTGTTTGGGCCCCCGCAATGAAGTGCGGACCAATAAGGTGGTCGCCAATGATTCCGCACCATACATTTACAGTCCACGGTCGCTGTCGCTCTACCTGTCTGAGCCAGCGAGGATTGTCCACGGACCAGTAATGCATGTTCCGTAGATTCACTGCCCCGTGGTTTGTGAAACCCGCTTCATCGGTAAACAGGTAGAACTGCAACGCATTCTCTGTTAATGCCCATTGACAGAATTGAACTCGATGATTAAAGTCATCACCATGTACTTGCTGATGTAGCGACACATGAAACGGGTGAAAGCGGTGACGATGCAGTATGCGCATGACACTACTTTGACTCAGTCCACCGGCTCTCGCAATGTCCCGTGTACTCATGTGTGGGTTCATGGCAACAGCAGCTAACACACCAACTGCACCCGCTTCTCCTGTGACGGGCCTGTTACGGACCCGTTTGCGTGCTACGACCATACCTGTTGCATACAGCTGGCGGTAGATGTTTTGCAATGTGCGGCACGTTGGATGCTCTCTGTCCGGGTACCGTTCTGCATACACCTTGCAGGCTTCAGCTGCATTTCGTCGACACTCGCCATAGATGAGTATCATCTCCACCTTTTCAGAGTTCGAATACACCATGGCCACAGTTCCTACAACACTACACTATCACAGACGTGTGGTAACACGGTGTACTACAGTTGGTCTGCGTGCGGAGGCGAATGCAGAATAACAATAGCAGCAAGCGCTACATGCGGACACTGCGACAGCTAGAGCAAACCACAACAGTGCACTACAGCCACACTCGTAAACAGGGTCGTCATCGTAAACATGTCCCTGCAGATGCTGCTCGCTGACCGTGGCCCGTGTTTGTTACAACACGCAACTGAACGTCGGAGGTTTCAAGCGTCAAATTTAGGTTACAATATCTCCGGGTGTAATTAACATTTTACAATGCAACAAACGGCATTGATTACGTATTTGTTTATATGTTCAGATGTGCTAACAAAACTAACGTGGTTCCATTTTAAAAAAAGTTGTTTTGTGTTAAAAAACATACTTCCGTGCATTTTGTATGGTTTGTATTAAACAATTACACTAGCCCCTCTCCTCACGTTCGGTCTGTGGAATCGGTTCGTCAGTATTTGATGTGGTTTACGAAATATATCCAGCGGTAACGTTAGGTGACTCACCCTGTATATATATATATATATATACATATATATATATATGTATATATATATATATATATATATATATATATATATATATATATATATGGTTTGCACACCATACCGTAGTCTAACTTCAACACCCAGATGTCATGTTCCGGAGCAATGTAATGATTAACAAGAATGTTTTCTGCGCACATAGCCCCGTCATGTTGTAAAATAACTGTCTTCGCCAGTTCACCAGACCTCTGGGTCTGCTGAGCACTACAATCGCTTCATAGTACTTAGTGTATCTCTGTGCCAGACGGATAATGCAAAGAGACACTATCGGTCTTGACGATAAAATTTTTCTGTCACACAATTGACGCTGAAGTCGACATAACATTTACTTAGGTAAATGTCATGCAACTTCGTGGTTCTGATTCGTTATGAGTCTGACGTCTTCCCAGTAACGTGGTTTTGAAGGTAGGCGAAAGGGAGAGTTAAAGTGTGCTGTTTACATTATTCGTCGAAAAGCACTGTGATATTCAGATCAACATTCTCGCCAGTAGCAGATTTGTTTTTGATATTCGGCATCAGAAGGTTTCCTACCAGTAAATGTAAAAATTGAAAGGTCACGGAAGTTACAACTGCGTGAACGAATTTTTCAGCAGTGAGGCATTTGTGCATATGAAGGGCTCAATTCCACTGCTCTGTTGCTCGTATAGAATTACCACGTTGGCAGGCGCTGCGGTACTGGGGTAGCGTTATTGAGTCTTAAAATGCAGGCCGCTGGTTCAAGCCCTGCCTCAGGCATTCAAATGTGTTGTGATTGTGTGCATCCTTCACAATGACAAAAAGCGACGAAAGTACACGCGCAGTGTGTGAGAAACTACTACAAGATGGATAACACGAAATAAAGTGGACAAAGTTATCATTCGCCAAATAGAATAATCAACCAAGAGTATTACGCGGAAATAACGGTTACTCAACCCGTGTGGATGTGGAACAGAGCACAAAGCTGCGTCAGCTTGAGAGAGGTGGCTTATCAGTTTTCAGCTGGGATTTCGCACACACACACACACACACACACACACACACACGCACGCACACACACACACACACACAGCAAATCTATTATCTTTACAAAATTAGAAATTCTCGTCCAGAACATACAAAACGAGATAGCGATACAGGTGAATGACAAACAGTGATAAAGGGCGTGATAGAAATCACTGTTTACGTACCCTGTAGAAGCATGGGATCAATAAAAAGTAAGCAAACTCAATTAACATACGCAGTTCCACCCCCCCCCCCCTCCCTGCCCATCACCAATTTACGAAGCTCCTTCATAATCAACACATCCCCACAACATTATCGAAACTATTACTTTAACAAAAAAAGGTAGTTAAGGAATGAAACAACAAATCAATGCTGACAGTAGAATACATGACAATGACTGCATGTCTACTAACACTCCTACTATCGTGACCGAACTCATTTTGCCGGCGTTGTGCAGCTGGTCGACGTGACATGGACTTTACAAGTTGTTGGAAGTTCCCTGCAGAAATATTGAACCGTGCTGCCTCTATAATTGTCAAAGTGTTGCCAGTGCAAGATTTTGTGCAGCAGCTGACCTGTCGATTATGTTCCAGGTCCAGTAGCTTGCACAGTGCCTTGTTGACAACTTGGGTCCATGGTTTCATGGGGTCTGCGCCACATTCCAACCCTACCATTAGCTCTTACTAGCAGAAATCCAGACTCATTTGACCAGGCCACCGTTTTCTAGTAGTCCAAAATCCAACCGATATGGTCACGAGCCCTAGAAAGGCGCTGCAGGCGATGTTGTGCTGCTAGCAAAGGAACTCGTGTCGGTGGTCTGCTGCCACGGCCCATTAACGCCAATTTTCGCCGCACTGTCCTAACGGAAACGTTCGTGGTACGTCCCACGTTGATTTCTGCAGTAATTTCACGCATAGTTGCTTGTCTGTTAGCACCGACAACTCCGCGCAGTCACCGCTGCGGTCGGTCGTTAAGGTAGTGGGCCATTCCGAAATGGAATGTCCCACGCTTCTAATTCCAATTACCATTCCGCATTCAAAGTCTGTAAATTCTCGTCGTGAGCCTACAATCACACCGGAAACCTTTTCACGTGGGTCACCTCAGTGCGAATGACAGCTCCGCCAGTGCACTACCATTTTAATACGCTGTGTGCACGATACTAACGTCATCTGTATATGTGCGTATTGCTGCCCCATTACTTTATCGCCCCAGAATAATCTGACGTTAGCAAAGTGGAGAAAAACAATGTCTTCAGTTTAGGTGTAACATTTTGCTACATTTATATGACATAATTCCAATCCCAAAGAAAGCAGGTGTTGACAGATGTGAAAATTACCGAACTATCAGTTTAATAAGTCACAGCTGCAAAATACTAACACGAATTCTTTACAGACGAATGGAAAAACTGGTAGAAGCCGACCTCGGGGAAGATCAGTTTGTATTCCGTAGAAATGTCGGAACACGTGAGGCAATACTGACCCTACGACTTATCTCAGAAGAAAGATTAAGGAAAGGCAAACCTACGTTTCTATCATTTGTAGACTTAGAGAAAGCTTTTGACAATATTGACTGGAATACTCTCTTTCAAATTCTGAAGGTGGCAGCGGTAAAATACAGGGAGCGAAAGGCTATTTACATTTTGTACAGAAACCAGATGGCAGTTACAAGAGTCGAGGAGCATGAAAGGGAAGCAGTGGTTGGGAAAGGAGTGAGACAGCGTTGTAGCCTCTCCCCGATGTTATTCAATCTGTATATTGAGCAAGCAGTAAAGGAAACAAAAGAAAAGTTCGGAGTAGGTATTAAAATCCGTCGAGAAGAAATAAAAACTTTGAGGTTCGTCGATGAAATTGTAATTCTGTCAGAGACAGCAAAGGACCTGGAAGAGCAGCTGAACGGAGGGTATAAGATGAACATCAACAAAAGCAAAACGCGGATAATGGAATGTAGTCGAATTAAGTCGGGTGATGCTGAGGGAATTAGACTAGGAAATGAGACACTTAAAGTAGTAAAGGAGGTTTGCTATTTGGGGAGCAAAATAACTGATGATGGTCGAAGTGGAGAGGATATAAAATGTAGACTGGCAATGGCAAGGAAAGCGTTTCTGAAGAAGAGAAATTTGCTAACTTCGGGTATAGGTTTAAGTGCCAGGAAGTCGTTTCTGAAAGTATTTGTATGGAGTGTAGCCATGTATGGAAGTGAAACATGGACGATAAATAGTTTGGACAAGAAGAGAATAGAAGCTTTCGAAATGTTGTCCTACAGAAGAATGCTGAAGATTAGATGGTAGATCACATAACTAATGAGGAGTTATTGAATAGAATTGGGGAGAAGAGGAGTTTGTGGCACAACTTGACTAGAAGGAGGGGTCTGTTGGTAGGACATGTTCTGAGGCATCAAGGGATCACCAATTTAGTACTGGAGGGCAGCGTGGAGGGTTAAAATCGTAGAGGAGGACCAAGAGATGAATACACTAAGCAGATTCAGAAGGATGTAGGCTGCAGTAGGTACTGGGAGATGAAGAAGCTTGCACATGATAGAGTAGCATGGAGAGCTGCATCAAACGAATCTCAGCACTGAAGACCACAACAACAACATATGACATAATGTTGAAAAATGATTGTTAACTGCAAATAGCAAACTGGGGCAAAGATTAGCTGTACAGCAAATGGTCACACGGCCACATAAACATCAGTATGTGACTAAGGTACATAATTTTTTATTAATAATGTTATAAATATAAATACCATGATCCCCGGAGGGTACACATTCTTGTGCACTTTTTTTTGCATGTTTTTTTGACAGAAAATGAATGAACCCACTGACGACGGTCAAACGCCATTCAAACACATTTGGGTGTTAAACGAGAATTTGTTCCCTGATTATGGACAAAAAGTTAGCTTCAGTCACAAGCTGAATGAGTGTATTGTTATTTTATTACTTTTTTTCAGCTTCCCACAAGGAAATATTTTCCTTGCCATTTAGTTATGATTAAGAAGGATTTTGACTTAGTTAATTATAAAATTAACTGTCGGTTAAAAGTAGAAGTTGTCACATCAAAAGAATACTATAGGACAGTTAATTTCTTCCACCTTGCAGGAGAACTTACGTTTCAACACTCAAGGTAGAAGAAATAAATCTTGTCAGTTAACAAGAAGCAAATATAAGGACACAGAAACCAAGCAGAGGAAGTAACTAAAGGTGGGCAGTTGAGTTATAAAGGACAGTAAGCAAATAAATAAACTGCTTGAAATTGCTGGTGTGAAATTTTCACTCTGTGACAAATGGAAATAATCTCTCGGGTGCCATAATACAATAGGTAACACACGATTCGAAAGGTGTATTCAATATGGGAAGAATAAATTAATAATTCTGTTTGAGGCTTTCCCAGATGCTTGAATGGTAGTCGTATGTGACATCGGATGGTTTCGTGGAATTTTTATGAACTGGTCACTTTCAGGTACGACTGTGGGGAACTCCAGTGGCAAGCCAGTTTATGTGCTAGCTCCATGGAAAACCACCGGCTCCCGAAGGAGGTCGAGTTGACTTCCGGAGCACTCTGCCAGACAGACGAACTATGGACCCCGTGCTGCGAGGTTACTACGCCCAACCGTAGTCCACAGACACCAGCGTATGTGCTCTGGCTAGTTCGTAGTGTTTGTAACGCCGGAAATGCATATCCTCCTATTTCCATCTATTGCACTGCAAATTTTTTTCCTTATTTTGTTACCTGAAGATATAACATTTCTGTGTCTTTGTATATTGTAATTGTTTTGCTATTTGTATATATATGCATTTATGTCGATGTATAATTGGTTTGTTTTGTGAATATTATTTGTATTTATACGCTGGGTCTGGCATAGAGAAAACTATACTATCGAACGAATACATCGATAGGTCGTGTGGAGAACCAAAGTGTTTAGGATCTTTGGTAGCGTTAACTCTGTCGCGTGGAGCGCGGGCAGAGAGAGGCTGGCTGGAGGAGGGCAGTGGAGCAGGTGTGTTGTGTGACACTCCCGCGGGTTGCCGCGCTTTCGGGGTTGGGCAGCATGTAATTGCGCTCGACTTGCTATGATACTTTCTGACACGGTGTCGCGGACGGGAAGCATTAGCTGGCGCACATCAAGAGCCCGTTTCGCCTGGTGACCGTGTCGAGAAGAAGGCGCGCCAACATCCAGCTTCCGCAACAGCGACGGCCGACAATGAGTGACTGTCGCCACCTCCTCGATCGACGACTTCAAATCTTCAATCAGCCAACAAGGAAGACTGGTAGCAAGTAAAGTTTTAGAATTGTATGGCAGACCTCAGCTTTTCAAACTGTTAAATTTTTCTCACTAAATTACAGCAACGTAGCATGAACCTTTGTTAGTCATTGTCCCAATTGCATTACCACGCAGGGTCCCTTCCTTTTCCGGAATGAACCCGAGTGTCGTTGAAATTCAAACGCCAGCATTAAAGTAATATCATTCGATTTCACTGCTTTAATTTCAAAGTTCAGTTAAAGTATTTATAGCTGGCTACAATATTTAGATTACACAAGCACAAATTAAGAGTGCGAGTTTTGTTACCATATTTTAGCTTACCTGTGACTGCAGCTCAGCTTGGTACGTACTAAATTTTACTATTGTTAATTGTTCAGAATCATTTAATTCAAGTTCAAAGTTAAATCTCTTATTTCTAAATTGCGTAGATTCAAGTAGCTTTTGAAATGATTGTTGAGGTAGCCCAAGACTAACCGTATTTTACTGAATTTCGATGTGCTTCAGAAACACAATTAATTTCAGTCACTAAATTAACTTTCAATTTTCCGATTTTATTAATTCTTTTGCTAAATTAAGTCAGAGTGCAGCGAAATTTTTTACTTCTGAAAAACTTTCAGTTTTCACACTACACGTGTCAACCTTCAGTTGCCACGCTTCTAGTGCTAATTATATGTGTAATAACCTTTCTTTTTCAGTTACTATAGTATTTGTCCATAGGACTGGCGACAGTAATTTCCCCCAAATCTCAAATATCTAATTACCGCTAGTTAATTGTTAACGTAACGACCGCACATTTACGTTCTTTATTAACATTACCCTTTTTCAAAATTAATTTCCACCAGTTTTATTTGCATTTTTCCTTTCATTTAGACGTAACCCTTTCCTCCCTCTTTACCGACAGATTAACTTCGGTGACGATTGCTTTTCCCAAATTTCCATTAGGTACACGTGGTTTAATTTTTCACTGTCATTAAGGTCGATAAGTGAAGGGGAGGTTACATGTTCATATTAACTGTCCTGATTATGACATACTGGGAATTCATCATTAAAGTATCGGCCGAAAGACATAAGAACCGATGATTTCAGAAGCCACCAAAGTCCGAAAGTTATAGCATTCATAAAGTTTCATCAACACGTGATGTGTGTAGAAATCATGCTTGGCAGTGCACCTCGACTATATGCGCCTATAGAAAGCTGATGACCAAAGGAACAGCGGTAAGTCAGCGGCTCATGTGTTTTCTGCTTCAGCCGATAGGTGGCATCACAGTCCTCGGGCGCGGTTCTACGCTGGTGTGTGGTGTAGCAGTAATGTGCTTACAATGATGTGCTCTCATTACGTCGGCCTTCAAACACTGTATGTTTTCTTGAGAATCTGCTGTATGGGAAGATATTTCGTTGTGAGTTCCTTCAGTGTTGAAACGGCACTCAAGAAGAGGAGACAAATGTTTTCCCTCAGACGCCACCCTTTTCTTCCTCATGATTTTTTGGCCGTTCACGGAACAAGCTAGCTGATTTCTATCTAACCATCTATGGCCGTCCTATCGCCCTCACCCCCACCCTTACATACCTTGTCACCGAACGTATTGGCAAAATTCTACGAAAAGCCGACATCAAACCAATTTTCCGAAGCAGAAACAAAATATCAGACATGCTCGGTTCTACCAAGGATGCAGTTGACAAACTACACACAGCTGGCGTGTATGAAATTGGTTGTGCGTGTGGATTAGTCTACATAGGTGAGACGGGACGTCCGATCAGCACAAGGCTCTCGGAACATGAAAGATATATCCGCCTGAAACAACACACTAAGTCAGCAGTGGCGGAACACCGAGACGAGTGCGGGAAACCAATATTTTTTCAAGAAGCCCGCGTCCTGGCAAAACAGCCTCTCACTTTCAAAAGAAAGATTAGAGAGGCGATAGAAATAGCCAAAAGACCCGCCAACATGAATAGAGAGGACGGATACAAGCTTCCGAGGTCTTGGCTGCCTGCAATAGCAGGGCTACGGAGCGGCGGCAGAGCCGCGGCGGCCCATGCAGACACGGGGAGAGCCGCAGTAGTGGTCGCGAGCACACAGAGCAATGGCACGCCGCAGCCGGCTCCTGGACAGCATGTAAACAGTGTGACGTCACAGCCATCACCTGTTCGCTATTCGTCCGTTTCCTCCAATGGGGTGGATTAATGTAAAGACCAATAGAAAACAGCTATTTCAACCAATGACAGATAATAAAGGAAACACCAATAAAGCATACCTTCCACCCCTCCTCCTCATCTTTCTACAGCCAATCAAGTAACGACACGGTTTTCTCGTGCAGCTATTTAAGGAACCAAGTGTGATTCATTTAGCAGTTTAACGTAAGGCCCTGATGAAGGCTAGCTGCAACGCTGGCCGAAACGTTGGCGCATTTTAAATTATGACGATGCGGTCTGATACCCTGAAGAATTTTATTGAAGATGACAACGGCCGCGGAAGCCTTCGCTTACATTTAACCTAAGGACATCACACAACACCCAGTCATCACGAGGCAGAGAAGGGAGATTTGGTTTTCCGTGTTTTCTCCAAATCGCTATAAAGGCAAATTCTGGGTTGGTTCCTTTGAAAGGGCACAGCCAATTTCCTTTCACAGCCTCCCCTAAACCGAGTTTGTGCTCCGTCTCTAACAAGTTCATTGTCGATGGGGCATTTCTCCCTTCTTTTCTTTGGCCATTCCTTTCTTCCTAATCATCAAATTATTGGTGAAATAAAGAAACATGAAGAGTATGAAACTGTAATCATATACTAAATTTGAACTGACATAATTCGAATGCCAACACGGTTTCATAACTACTTTCATAACTAGTAACAACACCATAGATGGAATCATCTACGTCTATACTCTACGAGCTACAGTGAAGCGTGTGGCACAGGGTAAGTCTCACTCTACCAGTTATTAGGGTGCAAAATGGTTCAAATGGCTCTGAGCACTATGGGACTTAACATCTATGGTCATCAGTCCCCTAGAACTTAGAACTACTTAAACCTAACTAACCTAAGGACATCACACACATCCATGCCCGAGGCAGGATTCGAACCTGCGACCGTAGCAGCCGCGCGGTTCCGGACTGAGCGCCTAGAACCGCTAGACCACCGCGGCCGGCCAGTTATTAGTGGTTTTTCCTGTTGCATTCATGTATGGAATGCGGGAGAAATGATTGTTTAATTGCCTCTGCATGTCTCGTAATTAATCTAAACTTATCCTCACGATCAATACGGGAGCGATATGTAGCGGGTTGTACTGTATACCTAGAGCCATGATTCAGCGCCGGTTCTTGAAACTCTGTCAGCAGACTTTCTCGGGCTATTTTCCCTTTATTTTCAAGAGTTTATCAATTCAATTCTTTCAACATTTCAGTGACTGTCTCCCGTGGGCCAAACAAACCTGTGACCATTTGTGCTGCCCTTCTCCGTATATGTTTACTATCCCCTGCTAATTCCGTTTGGTTCAGGATGTGTCTTACGAGTGATTTGTAAGCAATTTCCTTTGTAGACTGACTGCATTTCCCAAGCGTTCTACGAACAAACCGAAGTCTGCTAGCTGCTTGACCCACGACTGACCTAGTGTTACACCCATGTACTTGTTATGAGTTCACTGATTCCAGCTGTGACTCACTAACATTACATTCACAGGACATTACGCTTTTTTTCACTTTGTGAAGTCCACAATTTTACATATTTGAACACTTAAAGCAAGCTCTCAGTCATTGCATCACTTTGAAATCTTGTCAAGGCCTGACTGAATATTTGTGCAGCTTTGTCCAGGCTGTCCTTCATTGTAGATAACTGCACCATCTGCAAAAAGTCTGAGGTTACTATTATTATTCTTGGCAAGATTATTAATAAACAACAGGAACATCAAAGGAGCGAACACACTTTCCTGGGGCACACTAAAAGTTACTTCTACATCTGTCGGTGACTCTCCGTCCAAGATAGCATGCTATGTCCTCCCTACCAAGAAATCCTCGATGCAGACACGAATTTCTCTCGATACTCCATATGATAGTACCTTTGATAACAAGCGTAGATGTGATACTGAGTCAAATGATTTTCGGAAACCGAGAAATACTGCATGACCCGACTGGCTTGATCCACGGCTTTCAGGATGTCAAGTGAGAAAAGTCGAGTTGGGATTCACATGATCGATGTTTTCGAAATCCGTGCTGGTTGGCACGGAGCAGGTCGTTCTGTTCGAGGTAACTCATTTTCTTTGAGCTCAGAATATGTCCTCAGATTCTACCACAAATGGATGACAAGTATAATGGATGGTAGTTTTGTGGATTACTTCTGCTCCCCATCCGGTAGGCAAGTGTTTCCTGCGCTTTCTTCCAACATTTGGGTACAGTTTTTCAACCGAGGGCTGTCCGATAGACTATAGTTAACAGAGGGGCTAGATCAGCCGTGGATTGGGCATAGAATCTGACAGGGAATCCATCGGGCTCTGAGCCTTTGTTCAGTTTTAACGAATTCAGCTGTTTTTCAACACCACTGACACCAATATCTGCTTCCCTCATCTTTTCAGTGGTACGAGAACTAAGTTAGGGCAATCACTGAGAGACGCCGTTACTGTTCAACAGGAAGCAAAATTTCTTCTAGTAAGTAAGTATAATTTCATTATATTTCACGACACACTGATCTTCTAACTGTCAACAAATTCATTGATGACTTAGCTTATCACTTATTCAGGCTTAAAAATACCACAGCACTCACAAACCATCAGACTTCCAGTTTTCTACGTTATTCTTCTGGAGCTGAATTTTCTCTTAATTTATCACCCTCTCGCAATAGTTTTGTACAGTATGAGAATGTTGCCTGGCATGATGTCTTATTCGTGTCACTGATTTTGGTGTTTTATAACATTTCCATTTTTACTTTGTAGTCTAATATACGCAGACTGAACAGTATTCTTAGTTCCCTGTGCTTTCACGGTGAAACGTCTACTGCGCAAAAACACAACTGTTATTTTTCGTCCAAGTGTTATTCATTTATTGTTTTCTTTCAGAATTTTTATTTTAACAAACAGTACTGTACATAAGAGAACATTAAGAAACTGATCAGAGCTGTCTTGTTATGTGCAAGAACGCATACAAAAATAATCAGATGTTCTTTGATGTAATTTTAGAAAATATATATTTATTTCTCTTTCCTGTAAAATTTAGGAAATCGGAATTAAGTATTTCATGTATAGAACAGAGACATAGGATCTCAACTCGACAAAGCGTGGGAGCAAGCGTAGATGGTGCGAAAGATCGGCCATCACAAAGATGTAAAACTGGCCAGAACACAGAGTTGAACTGGCAAGAATACAGAGTTGAGCGACGAGACTGGGTGGGTGGGGGGGGGGGGGGGGAGGGAGGAGGAAGGGGGGGGGGGGGTTCAAGGCCGCAGACGTAGGCTAAGGGCCAACAACTTCTCTCGGGAAATTGGACCTTTAGAGTGCTTCTGAGGGATCAGTTATGAAATGATAATTACTTGGTCCCAGTCTTTTTCCACAGGTCTGTTAGGTGCAAGATATTTTTTGGTCTTACGTAGCTGTTGTTCCATATTTATTGCAGTGATTTTAATAGTTCATTTGGTGAATTCGTTACTACCTCCTGAAGAGGAAAATTTTTTCCGTGGTCTGTCTGTGATATTGTAACCTTTCCGTATAGATAAAAAAAATACATAAAATAATGATATGTAGCCTTCCCAAACAGAAAATAAAAAATAGAAATAATTAAATTTGGATAATTAAATTCCGAGGTATGAAAACTGATAAATCTTAACTCATGAGAAACTGTTAAATTTTGACGTAAGCAAAGCTACACCATGTCTCTGTG
Source organism: Schistocerca nitens (assembly GCF_023898315.1). Lineage (NCBI taxonomy): Eukaryota > Metazoa > Arthropoda > Insecta > Orthoptera > Acrididae > Schistocerca > Schistocerca nitens. The sequence continues at coordinate 200,150,325 of NC_064615.1, read as the reverse complement.
AAATCAATGTGAATCTGTCCGTGAGAAATAAACTGAAAAATTATTACCTCGTGATGGTGTCAACGGATAACGCTGTCTATATACCTGCTCGTAAATGGCACAGCTAAGTGCAATGCTGGCGTATCTGCTAATACTGCTAAACATTTGTCTGAGATCTGAACTTGTAGAAAAACTGACTTTACGTAGTCACACAGCTGCACAGCTGGTCGTCTGATTACTAAAGGGCACATGACTATGATCTGACAAAATTTCTGGACTGAGATTTTCACTCTGCAGCGGAGTGTGCGCTGATATGAAACTTCCTGGCAGATTAAAACTGTGTGCCGGACCGAGACTCGAACTCGGTACCTTTGCCTTTCGTGGGAAAGTGCTCTACCAACTGAGCTACCCAAGCACGACTCACGTCCCTTCGTCACAGCTGTACTTCCGCCAGTACCTCGCCTCCTACCTTCCAAACTTTACAGAAGTTCTCCTGCGAACCTTGCAGACAAAGGTCCCGAGTTCGAGTCTCGATCCGGCACACAGTTTTAATCTGCCAGGAAGTTTCAAAACTTCTGGAATATTTTAATTTAGGTAAATCACTGGATTGGGATTGGCAACGACTTAAGGGGAAATTATACTTTTATAGTTGACTGGTAAAAACAATTATATTCTGAAAATTTTTTACGTTATTGATAAATATCTACAATCCATTACACAGGAATATTGAATATATTAAAAATATGGGTCAGCTGGTGCTGACGAATCACAAAAGAAAAGACTGAAACAAATTCATGACACCTCAGACAAGTGACTTAACGACGCGCATGCCAATAAAAATAATAAAATTCACCTTACAATAGATGGTTGACTTATTAAACTGTTGATTTTTCATTATATTAACAGTTATTCATTTGTTCATCATCATCTTATTACATGGTATCATTTAGCTCTGCGGCTGATCACAATTATTATTTAGTTCTATATAATAAAAGTTTACAATTTGTTCTGCACAGTGACTTTAACAACTACTAATTATAAACTGCGCTTTACCAGCGACAGACTACAACTACACTGTAGCAGCGAGCGACTGCAACTGTGGCAGAGACTGCTCTGACCTACGACTCTATTGCAGCACTCTTTTGACAGGGGCAAAGATATTTTATGTATCAGGAAGCTATTGTGAATTGTCATTCTAGCAAGTGAGCAATACATCGAGGGTGGTGAACCCCTTACAATATTTCTTCAAATTCTTTGGCAGCATCAATGGCTACAAATGGTCACCAAGTAGCCAAACATAACCATTTACAGTAAATGATCGCTTCATTTGGACCAGAGGACCCAGTACATTCCATGTAAATACAGTCCACACGATTATAGAGGCGCTATCTATGTTACTGATAATGGAGTGGCTCGGCAGCGGAGAAGACCTTAAGGGGAGTCGGAACGATTTATCTCTTCCATGTTAATTTTAGCAAATAGAAGGAACATTTTTTTTGAAACCATTAAACATATTGCTCTGAAATTTGAACTACATGTTCAGCGAATATTTCTCTACAAAGTTATAATGCCATGTTAAGTAATATTTATTGGTTTTTGTTTTACAAAATTTTTTCTCTTGTATTTTGCACTTTTTCTTCTATAACTCTTGAATTATACAGTATTTTTTACAGTTTGTTATAAAAATGAAGAAACATATAAAAATGAAGAAACAGAAGTAAACCATATTGTGTATAAATTTCATTGATATGTTGTTAGCAGTTTTTGAGAAATTGTTCCTTAAAGATGAAAATTTTAAAGTTACAGGAAATGGTTTCCAAAGTTTTTTAACACATTCTTGCCCCATATGATGCATTATCAGCATCCTCTTCTTTTTCCAGTGTTAGTTTCCTTTTCACTGGCCTTTTCTTCCCTTTTGTTGCATGTTGTAGGCTTTTGTCTCTTCTTCCTGCACCTATTAGTCTTTCTTCATCAGTTAGGCACATTGTGGAAATTGTGTTGTGTCCTGGTTGGAACCTAAACGTTTCATCACATTTGATAATGTTTCCTTTACTGTATGTTGCCACTGCATCATACACTCCAAAATGTAATGTTTTTATCTGTACAAACGCTCTTTTGGGAATCCAAATCAAAATTAAATTATTTACACTTTCATTTGGATTTTGTGTTTTCCCATGTAAACACTTTTCCAATAAACTTGGCTGTGTTAAATCTCTGAGTATGGGCTTAGTTACATCAATTACAGCATTTGGAAAACTGTTTTTATGGGCATATTCCTTCCTGATTGGTACTTACACCATGAGTCATCACCTATGGGGCACAGTGCATGTTGTGGGTGCTCATTTGTTGATGAAGTATGAAAAAATAATGCCCATACTGCTCTCCTCGTATGCTCAATGCTTCTTGTATTTTGCCTAATTGCACGCCCATATTATCTCTGCAATCTATCAATTGCTTCATTTGTCAATATTCCTCTTCCTCCAAGGGTCTTACCATCACTAAGCTTCTGGACCCTAATGTCTGCTTTAGTTTGCGCAAGTGAGCCCCCATGCGTTTCTGCACATGTCGAATGCACTCCTGTTTATTAATGTGAATTTCATTGCCATAAGGTTTGAGTTCCTCTACATCTTCATATCCCTTAGAATCACTATCTCCTAGATAGTTAGTGTGTCGTCCATTATACCACTCCTGTGATCTGGAAAAAATTGCTTTCACTCCCTCTACTTCCATCGCTTCACTCGTGCCGTCATTATTTGCTTCACAACTTTCACTATGTTCGTCCTCGGTATTGCCCTTACATCTACAATGTTTTGAGAGAATAGCAACATCAATTACTTTGCAACTGTCTCCACTGGTGGCTGTCACAACTCCATTTAGAGATTTATGACGTTGCCATGATCCATCTAAAGCTACAGTTAAATCTCTACAATTCCCATGATCTGTCACAGATTCTTCAACTGCTTTCTTCATTGTTGCTTGAGCAATATCTTCAGCAGAAGATCCCACCAATTCATTATAAAATCCAAACTTGGTTGGTGCTTTTGGCAAGTTCATAATTCCACACAGCATTGTCCCTGCACCACTGCCCTTGCCAATGCAACGCAAGCCATATACTAGCCTAACATTTATTTATATCTCTTTCCACTATTACCACTACGAGGAATACTGTTAGAATTTGAAAACGAATCTTCTGCAGCACATTTGTTACACTTCAATAACATTTTACATGCTAAACCAATGTGTGAAGTTATTTTCAATTCCAGTCCTCTTTCTTTGCAAACTTGGTATAATACGTTCTGTTTCAAAATGTTAGAGAGCAAGGAAATGTTAATTATTTCATTGACATCATTACTGTCACTTTCATAGTTTTCAAATTTTCCTTTGCTGTTCCAAAGTTTCTTGCTGGAAGAAGTTCAATCACATTCATTTGGAGTAGTCGGTGAAGCAGTCTGAGCAGCATCTCCCTTCGAAACAACAAAAGATTTCTTCTTCCACTCATTGTGCCTGTTCTTAAAGACTCGGTTGCTGAAACGGGGCATACTGATATCCACAAACCAAAGACGTAAAACAGGTACGAGTAAAATTCGTCAAATACGCAAAATTGAACAGCTAAACAACACAAAGCAAATTCCACAACTCAACGCACACGGAATAGCGTTTATGTTTACCGATATGAACAGTCACTTGTCACAGAGGTAAAGCCATACAACATTGGAAAATAAAACACTGTCTAATTCCGCAAAGATACCCTGCTTGCAGCCAGCGAGCGGCGCCGTCAGAGGTGACACACCAAGTCGGTAAAACCGTTTATGCGGTGCGTCAACTTGACAACGATAAAAAGCACACTTAGAATTCACTTAGACGCGTGAAACTTGATTTGTTTTATTCAGGAAACTCCAAATAATTTTATAATGAAAAAAAAACAAAAAACTTTTATTTTGTCATTTTCATCGTTCCGGCTCCCCTTAAAGTGCCGGTGTTTGTACACATGGTTTGGTGGAGCTGAAGGTCTACCTTGTTGGTATGGCGACGTCCTTGTCAGACTGCAGCACAGTATTCTGTAGTGTTGAACACTATTGGCGTTGCTGTTACGTGTAGTGTGCATGCGTCTGCATCCCAACTTATACCAACAAATTTTAAAACAATATTATTTCGTGTCTTGGGATGGAAACTGTTTTTGTCTCCGACAAGTATCTTTATGATTTTTCTTTGTAGGTTAAGGAACCATGCAGCATAATCCTCACACACTTGGGATGGAAGCTGTGTTTCACTCTCTGTTGATTAAATAAAATTTATGGATAATTAAAGAAATAAAACAGATTATAATTTAAAAGTGCCAATTCGGAGTTTCCAGCAGTTATCGGACTTTATTGTGTAGAACATACTGTTGGGAATAAGACGGTACAAGTAAAAGAATTCACAGATACACTGAGTTTACATAAGCCATGGGATACCTCCCAGTATCTTGTCGTACCTCCTTTTGCCCGGCGTAGTGCACCAACTCGACGTGACGTGGACTCAACAAATCGCTGGAAGCCCCCTGCAGAAATATTGAACCATGCTGTCTCTGCAGCTATCCACAATTGCGAAAATGTTGCCAGTACAGGATTTTGTGGACGAACTAATCTCTCGATTACGTCCCATAAAAGTTCTATGGTATTCATGTTGGAAGATCTTGGTGGCCAAATCATTCGCTCGAACTGTCCAGAATGTTCTTCAAATCAATCGCGAACAACTGTGGCCCAGTGACATGGCGCATTGTCATCCACAAAAACTTCGTCCATCAATGGCTACAAATGATCACCAAGCAGCCGAACACAACCATTTCTAGCAAATGACCGGTTCATTTGGACCACAGGACCCAGTACATTCAATGTAAATACAGTCCACACCATTATAGAGGCACTATTATGCGGACACTATATCGTGGCAGTCGCCAGCGACCGTAAAGAAATGAGAACTTGACTGCCCAAGAGGTGAGGAGTGGTTCGGAGCAATAACCCCCGCCTACCTCTCGCAGGACTGCCATCCTACGTCCAGGTTCTGTGCTTCCACGAAAGCAGAATTGACGTAACGGTCATAGGGATCGCTGAATCATTTTGTTGTGCCGCGCCCGCATCTCGTGGTCTTGCGGTAGCGTTCTCGCTTCCCACGCCCGGGTTCCCGGGTTCGATTCCCGGCGGGGTCAGGGATTTTCTCTGCCTCGTGATGGCTGGGTGTTGTGTGCTGTCCTTAGGTTAGTTAGGTTTAAGTAGTTCTAAGTTCTAGGGGACTGATGACCATAGATGTTAAGTCCCATAGTGCTCAGAGCCATTTGAACCATTTTTTTTTCTTGTCCTCGCGGTATTAGCCGAACGGTCTCGGGCGCTGTGCGGCTGATCCCGGCGGAGGTTCGAGTCCTCCCTCGGCCATGGGTGTGTGTGTTTATCCTTAGGATAATTTAGGATACGTAGTGTGTAAGCCTAGGGACTGACGACCTTAGCAGTTAAGTCCGATAAGATTTCACACACATTTGAACATTTTGTTGTGATGGGAGTCACATTCGAATCCGTTTATGGACCAGTGTTAGCCTCTCCACTCATTTCAAAATACTGAACCAAGTTCAGAACACTCACCACCTAAAACTGCCGCAGTATAGTGTCTGTATAGTTCCAGCACTCACAATGCCTTGTTGAGAGCTTAGGTGCATGGCTTCGTAGGGTCTGCGCCACATTCGAACACTACCATCAGCTCTTACCAACTGGAATCGGCAATCGTCAGACCAGGCCGCGGTTTTCCAGCGGTCTAGGGTCCAACCGATATAGTCAGGAGCAGAGGACAGGCGTCGCAGGCGACGTCTTGCTGTTAGCAAAGGCACTCGCGTCGGTCGTCTGCTGCCGTACACCATTAACGCCAAATTTCGCCGCACTGTCCTGAAGGAAACGGCCGTCGTTCGCACTACACTGATAGCCGCGATTATTTTATGCAGTGTTACTTGTCTGTTACCACTGACAACTCTACGCAAACGTCGCTGATAAGTGAAGGGCATCGGCCACTGCGATGTCCGTGGTGATAGGTAATGCCTGAAATTTGGTATTCTCGGCACAGTATTGACAAAGTGGATCTCGGAGTACTGAATTATCTTACGATTTCCGGAACAGAATGCCCCATTTGTCTAGCTCCAGCTACCATACCGCTTTCAAAGTTACCGTCGTGCAGCCATAATCACGTCGATAGTCTTTTGACACGAATCACTCGAGTACAAATTACAGCTCCGCCAATGCACTGCCCTTTTGCACCTTGTGTACGCGATACTACCGCCCTGTGTATATGTGCATATCGTAACGATGGTACGAGCATGCGGAATGGGGCCCCAGTTATCTGAGTGGCTCGAATACTTGTTAAGTAATAGAGCCCAGTATGTTGTCCTCGACGGCTAGTGTTCATCGGAGACAGGGGTAACACCAGGGGTGCCCTAGGGAAATGTGATAGGACCGTTGCTATTTTATATATACATAAATGATCTGTTGGACAGGGTGGGCGGTAATCTGCAGTTGTTCGCTGATGATGCTGCGGTGTAGAGGAAGGTCTCGAAGACCAGTGACTGTAGAATGACACAAGATGATCTAGACAAAATTGCTAGTTGGTTTGATGAATGACAGCTGGCTCTAAACGCAGGAAAAAGTAAGTTCATGCGGATGTGTAGGATAAAGAAACCCGCAATGCTCGGATACAGCATGAGTAGTGTCATGCTTGACACAGTCACGTCCTTTAAATATCTACATCTACATCTACATCTACATCCATACTCCGCAAGCCACCTGACGGTGTGTGGCGGAGGGTACCCTGAGTACCTCTATCGGTTCTCCCTTCTATTCCAGTCTCGTATCGTTCGTGGAAAGAAGGATTGTCTTTATGCTTCTTTGTGAGCTCTAATCTCTCTGATTTTATCCTCATGGTCTCTTCGCGAGATATACGTAGGAGGGAGAAATATACTGCTTGATTCTTCGGTGAAGGTATGTTCTCGAAACTTTAACAAAAGCCCGTACCGAGCTACTGAGCGTCTCTCCTGCAGAGTCTTCCACTGGAGTTTATCTATCATCTCCGTAACGCTTTCGCGATTACTAAATGATCCTGTAACGAAGCGCGCTGCTCTCCGTTGGATCTTCTCTGTCTCTTCTATCAACCCTATCTGGTACGGATCCCACACTGCTAAGCAGTATTCAAGCAGTGGGCGAACAAGCGTACTGTAACCTACTTCCTTTGTTTTCGGATTGCATTTCCTTAGGATTCATCCAATGAATCTCAGTCTGGCATCTGCTTTACCGACGATCAACTTTATATGATCATTCCATTTTAAATCACTCCTAATGCGTATTCCCAGATAATTTATGGAATTAACTGCTTCCAGTTGCTGACCTGCTATTTTGTAGCTAAATGATAAGGGATCCATCTTTCTATGTATTCGCAGCACATTACACTTGTCTACATTGTGATTGAATTGCCAATCCCAGCACCATGCGTCAATTCGCTGCAGATCCTCCTGCATTTCAGTACAATTTTCCATTGTTACAACCTCTCGATACACCACAGCATCATCTGCAAAAAGCCTCAGTGAACTTCCGATGTCATCCACAAGGTAATTTATGTATATTGTGAATAGCAACGGTCCTATGACACTCCCCTGCGGCACACCTGAAATCACTCTTACTTCGGATGACTTCTCTCCATTGAGAATGACATGCTGCGTCCTGTTATCTGGGAACTCTTCAATCCAATCACACAATTGGTCTGATAGTCCATATGCTCTTACTTTGTTCATTAAACGCCTTGCGGAAGTCAAGAAACACGGCATCTACCTGTGAACCCGTGTCTATGGCCCTCTGAGTCTCGTGGACGAATAGCGCGAGCTGGGTTTCACACGACCGTCTTTTTCGAAACCCATGCTGATTCCTACAGAGTAGATTTCTAGTCTCCAGAAAAGTCATTATATTCGAACATAACACGTGTTCCAAAATTCTACAACTGATCGACGTTAGAGATATAGGTCTATAGTTCTGCACATCTGTTCGACGTCCCTTCTTGAAAACGGGGTTGACATGTGCCCTTTTCCAATCCTTTGGAACGCTACGCTCTTCTAGAGACCTACGGTACACCGCTGCAAGAAGGGGGGCAAGTTCCTTCGCGTACTCTGTGTAAAATCGAACTGGTATCCCATCAGGTCCAGCGGCCTTTCCTCTTTTGAGCGATTTTAATTGTATCTCTATCCCTCTGTCGTCTATTTTGATATCTACCATTTTGTTATCTGTACGACAATCTAGAGAAGGAACTACAGTGCAGTCTTCCTCTGTGAAACAGCTTTGGAAAAAGACACTTAGTATTTCGGCCTTTAGTCTGCCATCCTCTGTTTCAGTACCATTTTGGTCACAGAGTGTCTGGACATTTTGTTTTGTTCCACCTACTGCTTTGACATAAGACCAAAATTTCTTAGGATTTTCTGCCAAGTCAGTACATAGAACTTTACTTTCGAATTCATTGAACGCCTCTCGCATAGCCCTCCTCACACTACATTTCGCTTCGCGTAGTTTTTGTTTGTCTTCAAGGCTTTGGATATGTTTATGTTTGCTGTCAAGTTCCTTTTGCTTCCGCAGCAGTTTTCTAACTCGGTTGTTGTACCACGGTGGCTCTTTTCCATCTCTTACGATCTTGCTTGGCAAGTAACGTTGCGAAGCGATATTCCCTGGAGGAAAGAAGACATTAATTTCGAAGAACACTACAGATAAAGTTTAGAGAACCAGCATTTGAAGCTGACGGCAGAACAATCCCACTGCCGTCAACATATATTTCGCGCAGGGATCACGAAGGTAAAAATGGTTCAGATGGCTCTGAGTACCATGGGACTTAACAGCTGAGGTCATCAGTCCCCTAGAATTTAGAACTACTTAAACCTAACGTATGGACATCACACACATTCATGCCCGAGGCAGGATTCGAACCTGCGACCGTAGCGGTCGCGCGATTCCAGACTGAAGCTCCTAGAACCGCTCAGCCACTCTGGCCGGCTCACGAAGATAAAGATAAGAGAAAATGTCTCATACGGAGGCATATAAATAGTCATTTTTCCTCGCTCTGTCTGCTAGTGGAAAAGGAATGGGAATGACCAGTAGTGGTACAATATACCCTCCGCCACGAACCGTGCGGTGGCTTGCGGAGTATCTGTGTGGATATAGATCCCATTTGTCACCTCAGTGTACTTCTGCATCTAATAAATAACTTGATATCACTTCCGGAAAATATCTGAAAAAGTAGAAAATTGTGCTTATTAATTAACTAGCTGACCCGGCGAACTCTGTTCCACCTTAACGCCAATAAATAATCAGATTTTGGATGTTAAGTTCAATTTTTATTAGGAAATACAAATAAAAAAATTAAGTATTTTAATGATTCTTTATTCTTTACGTTTTTTGGTGCACAGCTTCCAGTCTCCAATTAAGTACCTTGTGATAAACGACAGTTTTTGTTTTCAGAATGAGATTTTCACTCTGCAGTGGAGTGTGCGCTGATATGAAACTTCCTGGCAGATTAAAACTGTGTGCCCGACCGAGACTCGAACTCGGGACCTTTGCCTTTCGCGGGCAAGTGCTCTACCATCTGAGCTACCGAAGCACGACTCACGCCCGGTCCTCACAGCTTTACTTCTGCCAGTATCCTTTCTTTCAGGAGTGCTAGTTCTGCAAGGTTCGCAGGAGAGCTTCTGTGAAGTTTGGAAGGTAGGAGACAAGATAGTGCCAGAAGTAAAGCTGTGAGGACCGGGCGTGAGTCGTGCTTTGGTAGCTCAGATGGCAGCCGGTACGGTATCTCAGCGTGTTCGGTCAGAGGGCTAGCTGCCCTCTGTAATAAAAAACTGAGTTAGTGGATCAACAACGAACTGAAACGGGTGTCTTTCGACGTCCGCCCAGAGCAGATACAACGAACAAAAAAAAAAAAAAACGAACAAAATGAGATTAAAAAAAAAGATGGTAGAGCACTTGCCCGCGAAAGGCAAAGGTCCCGAGTTCGAGTCTCGGTCGGGCACACAGTTTTAATCTGTCAGGAAGTTTCATTTTTTGTTTTATAATCAGGCGCAAGAACAAACAACGCAGATGGTGTTCCGACCCGTGAACATGCCACATATAATTGACCATGTGAAAAACATGGATATTCCAGATTTTAACCAAATGGTTCAAATGGCTCTGAGCACTATGGGACTCAACTGCTGAGGTCATTAGTCCCCTAGAACTTAGAACTAGTTAAACCTAACTAACCTAAGGACATCACAAACATCCATGCCCGAGGCAGGATTCGAACCTGCGACCGTAGCGGTCTTGCGGTTCCAGACTGCAGCGCCTTTAACCGCACGGCCACTTCGGCCGGCAGATTTTAACCCCAAACTTTCAAGGATTGGCCTTGTGATTTGTTAATGGTCATGGCGGATGTAAGACGGATCGGAAATTGAATTCTTTTAAACTCGGTTGGGATAATCGGGATCCTCGTAATGAGAACTTCCTCACATTCGAATTTTCCTTTGAGTATCGTCGCGTAAATAACGTTGTTCATCAATTTACTGCTACAATCGTATCGAAACGCTGCTCGATTCAAATCATCACGTGATAAATCTCTTCTTGTTCGTCGAAAATTATCTACATGTTGATCTCTGTTGTTCGCTCGACGTTTTCGCATTGCCAATCGAGCCGTTTCACGGGCTGCCTCACTTTGCTCTTGTGATTGAGAAGCACGAAGTCGAGCCATACTAACGCGGCGCTCTTCACGTGCAATTTGTTGTTCTTCTCCAGTCCTTCTATTCGCAATGTTTTGTATCGTTCTTGCATTACGGCTTTGTCGAGAAATATTCGATCGTCTTGGTCGCGGCATTGTTAATGATGATTCAAAGAACATACAAATTATTTCTTTAAATTTTTAATTAATGATATATACTGACACTTAACCATAGACGTTTAGCTGTCATTTGCGTTTTGTTATTCCATGCCAGATGCGTTTTTGTTATACCACGTTTTATAGCGGTCGAACGGGATAAAAAGTATCCTATGCCCTTCTCCTGGTTCGAAGCTACCTCTCCACCAATTTTCAGCCAAATCGGTCCAGCCGTTCTTGAGTTATAAATAGTGTAACTAACAAGACTTTATTTTATATATATGTCAGGTGTACCGGTAGGAAATGAAGGTTTTTTTGTGAAAATGAAACACTAATTTTGATTTGAAGAGTAAAAACATTTTATTCAAAGTACTGACCATTGCTTTCTACACATTTTGACCACCTTTCTGGCAATTTGTGGACACCACGTCAATAGAAAGATTCGTCTTTTGAAGCAAACCAATCAGATACCCAATTTTCGACTTCTTCGTAGGAACGAAGTGTTCCTCAGCCAATGCGTGTCCCATTGATGAAAACAAATAGTAGTCGGAAGGGGCCAAGTCTGGTGAATACGGCAGGTGGGGTAGTAGCTCCCAGCCAAGTGTTTTGATTGTATCCTGAACCAGTTTTGCTTTGTGTGCAGGTATACTGTCGTTTAAAAATATTACTTTGCCATGTCTTCTGGCCCAATCTGGTATTTTTTCGATCAATGCATAGTTCAAATTGATCGTTTCTTGTCTGTAGCGATTAGTATTGCACCAGGTTTTAGAAGCTCATGATACATCACATCTTTCTGATCCCACCAAACAAAGAGCATTGTGTTCTTGCCGAATCGATCTGGTTTTGCAGTCGATGTTGATGGTTGTCCCGGATTAACCCATGATTTTTTCCGTTTAGGATTCTTAAAATAAATCCATTTTTCATCGCCATAACAATTCGATGCAAAACTGATTTTCTTTCATGTCTTTGAAGCAAAATTTGAGAAATGGTTTTTCGGTTTTCCATCTGTCTTTCATTCAATTCATGTGGCACCCATTTTCCACACTTTTGGGTCTTAACCATAGCTTTCAAACGGTCAGAAATTGTTTGTCGTGCAACATTTAGCATTGCTGCCATTTGCTTCTGACTCAAAGTATCATCTTCATACAATATCGCTTGCAATTCGGGGTCTTCCAACTTTTTTGGTGGTCTTCCACGTCCTTCATTTCTTACATCAATAATCATTATTTCTGATCCGTTGAAGACATCTTTTGCATGTTGCTTCTGATAGAGCATGATCACCATATGCCTCGACAAGCATTCGATGCGACTCTGCAGCACTTTTTTTCAAATGAAAACAAAAAAATTAATGCTTTCCGCAAATCATCACTTTCTGGTACAAAATTCGACATTGTTAACACGATGAAAACATATGATGTTGTTTGTTCCAAGACTCGATGTATACTAAATATCTTTGACAGATGTCATACCAACCAAACAAAAAAAAATTAAGGCTCGTTCACAACAAATGTTCCCTATCGACACATTTGTATCTTAACGCTCATTTCATACCCGGCATAGATAACTTATTCAGTAATCTAAATATCACCCTGCAATTCAACCAAGTTTTCCTGTGTCTTAAACATACAGCTGTGTTAAAATCTTAATTCCATTCGCTGTCGCAGTGCAAAGTGAGTGTGGAAAACACTCGGTCTGTCGGCTTCTTAGACGTCTTGCGGCGTGTTTCACAACGCGACCTTGCGGCTACCGTGCTCCTGCGCATCTCTGCCTCGCAGCGCCGCTGCACGTGCCGTATCGTCGATAAACCACCCTCAGCCGCCTACCGCAACACGCCGCGCCGTGAATCACGGCGCACATTATGTACACCGGCCGCCAAGTCTGGCCTAGATCCGGTGCAGACGCCGCACTGACCCACTTTCCAGCGGCGAGCGGCGACGTCTGCTGCAAGCTGTTGCCAGCCAGAGTAGGGGAGTGTGGGTTAAGGAGGGGAAAGAGGGGAGGGGGGGAGATGCAGCTGCTAGCTTGTGGCAGCTATACTGGCGCAGTGTTTGTAAACACACGGCGCTCACGTTTGCTGTATGCGACCGGTGTCCCACTTCTGCAAGTGAGCTTTTGTTTACAAATGGCTACAGCTTTCTCTCTCTCTCTCTCTCTCTCTCACACACACACACACACACACACACACAAGCAGAAGAGAGAGGTAGAAAGCAAAAACGTAGCCTTAACGAACAAGGAATTAAGTCAGGTCCGGACTCCGGACTGTGTACTGCCAGCAGTACGTTGACTTGCAAATCCTCCTTCGTCGCCCTACTTCTTACGCAGTAACGTACTCCCGTCTGTTGTAAATGCCACCTTTAGAAAGTTGCTGCGCCCAGAAGGTTCAGGAGAATTGTCTCCTAGACTTTCAAAGCGTATTCCATTCACACGGCTTCGTGCGCTAAGCAACGCACCTCAGTTAGTAGAGAGTCGAAGAAAATTAATGGAAGTAGTCCGCTGTGCAAGACGATAGACAATCGGTTACCCGCTTGGGTGAAATCTGGAGCATCAGTGAGGGAAGACAGAATCCTAGTATAGTTAAACAAAAGTGCCATGAAGAAGGAACTGAATAAATGTGTTACACATAATGTTGCGCCGGCCGTGGTGGCCGTGAGAGTCTAGGCGCTTCAGTCCGGAACCGCGAGACTGCTACGGTCGCAGGTTCGAATCCTGCCTCGGGCATGGATGTGTGTGATGTCCTTAGGTTAGTTAGTTTTAAGTAGTTCTAGGTTCTAGGGGACTGATGACCTCAGATGTTAAGTCCCATAGTGCTCAGAGCCATTTGAACCATAATGTTGCAAGCTTAATCACATAAGGAGAAACGAGAGCAGAAGTAAGAGCGTGTCTCGTAAATTTAAGTTCATAGAAGGCAGAGAATGTTTCCTGTGAAACAGCGCAATAACGTAATTGGCAATGCGTGAAAGTCCAGGTCGAAAAACCTATAGATTTTCTTATTATCATGCATGAGCAGAGACATAGAGTTATTTCACCTGTAAGTTTTAAATTGGCTAATACTTACGCATGTATTATATTAGAATTCGTACGCATGAAGTGTAAACTCGATAGTATTATAATAGACGAGAAAAGCACTTATGGTCTCTAGAGTTAGATAACATTTAAGGGAGTAAAAACTGATTTTCTTTCACATTTTCGGATTTTTATCGCATTATAAAATTTCCAGAAACTCGAAAGGGAAGATTTTTATTTTATTTTTTAAATATAATTTTACGTGCATTACTTCAAGATCTAATAAAATCGGTAATTTCTTATATAGAAGGCTGTGGATTGCTGTGTTATAAAGATCATATTCAGAAGAGGATGCGCACCAGGTTGAGGAAGTTGAAACAAAGTTTGAGACACAAGAAACGTTCTGATGGTAAAGCCATAAGAGGCAGGCTGACAGACAAAATGATTGATGAACTACAGCAGTATTATGGGATGGCCATTAGAAATAATTCTGAGGATTTGTTGAAAATGAAGCAGGACGTATGGGCTACCTTTTTCCACAGACTGCCAACTGATGGAAAACCAGTACACCACCTTTGCCCTCCTGGACCTGATTCATGGTGCAATTACCACAATGCCCAGTACTCAAACAGTTCGTACAGCCATAAACATTCCATCCCAGCAGTAGCCATGGATATCATAAAACCTATTTACAGAGACCTGGCAAATCCTGAATTACTGAAGAAGCGTCTGCATGGTCAGACTCAAAATCCCAGTGAATCGTTCAGTAATATTATTTGGACTCGCTTACCAAAAAATGTTTTTGTTGGAATGAAGACACTAAAGTGGGGCGGGGGAAGGGGGGGGGGGAGGGAGAGGGGAGTCAGTGATGCTGTTATTGCTTTTAATGATGCCAACATTGGTAGGGTGAAAGTGCTGCAGCATATGGGAATTCATCCTGGAGCAAACTGCATCAGAGAACTTGAACGGATGGACCAGGTTCGCATTGATAAAGCAGAGTATGCCACTAAGGAGTCCAGAAAGAAGAAAAGAAGAAAAAACTTGGAAAAAGATCAAGAGGATGATATACAGTATGCCACAGGGTGCTTCTGACTGACTAAAAATAAAAACTTAAGCGTATATTAAGTGAGTTACAGTCCTTTGAAACTTTAGAAACCGTTCCTGAAAATTTAATCTCAGAAACCACTTCGGGTAGAGTATTCAAATTTTCAAAGAGTAATCACATACATATCCTGAGTCTACTGAACGAAAAGAAGAACATAATGCTACGTATAATTAAAATTATTTAGATAACGTACGGAACCGTGTAATTAAAAAGTTGTATTTCCGAAAGCAGTGGCTGCAAACCAATTGATGTAGTTCAGTAAACTCAGAATATACAGTTTAATGACTTGTAAAAATTTCATGTCAATGGCTACAGTGGTTCCTGAAATACAGGAAAGCCAAGTTACTAAATTTAACATTGTCGGGAATTGGCGTTCCTCCCCTTAAACTAGTAGTAGATACGATAAACCCTTTGTGACAGTAGAAATTGGAATATTAAAGACGGATGATGTAGGGCTGAACAGGTGCACAGGTCTGAAACGATTTGTGCAGTGCAAAAGGATGTGACAACAATGAAAATATTCTGAACTGATTACGACTGTTAGAAGGCATACATACGGTTTTTGTTTATTATCGTCTTTAATCTTTCATGTCGTAATTAATCTGCAGACTCACGTCAAAATATATCGTTCACATTCAAGTAAAATAAGTGTGAACCATATAATTCTGCAGATGAACGAGGAACAGAGATAATTACGGTAATCCCAAGCCAGAAGCAAACCTTTAACTCTCAAACCAAAAATGTTATACACGTTAAATAATGTAGCAGACATGTCTACTACAAATGGAAATGCCGTATGGCGAGGGCCTCCCGTCGGGTAGACCGTTCGCCTGTGCAAGTCTTTCGAGTTGACGCCGCTTCGGCGACTTGCGCGTCAATGTGGATGAAACTATGATGATAAGGACAACACAACACCCAGTCCCTGAACGGAGAAAATCTCCTCCCCAGCCGGGAATCGAACCTGGGCCGTTAGGTATTACATTCCGTCGCGGTGACCATTCAGCTATGTCTACTACAGCACTTGTCATAGGTGAAAATGAATTACCGAAATTTAAAAACATAGGAAACAATTAAGGTGCGCCAGTGAAACTCGAAAACTTCCGCTGACTTAGTGGTTGTAGCATGCTCGGCATGGGACGACTGCTAAATCTAATCCGTTCAAATGGCTCTGAGCACTACGGGACTTAACATCTGAGGTCATGAGTCCCCTAGAACTTAGAACTACTTAAACCTAACTAACCTAAGGACATCACAGACATCCATGCCCGAGGCAGGATTCGAACCTGCGACCGTAGCGGTCGCGCGGTTCCAGACTGTAGCGCCTATAACCGCTCGGCCTCTAATCCGTCGTTCATCCTCTACCACTGCTGTAAATAAAGGTATCTTTATCTTCATGATAAGCCATTTGACAGACACTGTTGGATAACAGGCATCCAGAATTATTCAGGCATTGTGCTTGTGGGGTTACATGAGTGTTAGGGTTGGTTATGTCCTGGCTTTCGCAGTAGCAGCACCTTTATTAGCTTAGCACCTCTGTGTCTTTTCCACACTGTCCCACAGCTACCTAAATTACGGTTTACTTAATGCCTTGTTGCAAGTAAACTGGTAGCTGTGGAATATTAAATACCGTAGAAAAGGGCCGCCACTAGACTTTACTATCTAGTGAAGAAATAAGTGAGTTTAACTTCTCTTCTAGCCTAAGTCACAACAGCGAATCATCTTAGCAGAATATACACGGTCCAGTACCATTAATATGACCGACCACCTGTCAAAAGCTTGCAAGAGGTGCATAAAGAGAGTCAATGAGGCTCTGGAAGGTATTGAGAGGGATGTGGAGCCATGCCGACTCCAGAACTGTGGCCATCTGTGCAAGGTTTCTCAGTTGAGGATCCATGATGCCAATGTCCAATTGAGGTGGTCCCACAGGTTCTCCATTAGCTTCAAATCTGGGGAGTTTGGTAGCCAGAGAGTATGGAAAAATTATGCCGGGGCTCTTCGGACCATACCTGTACACTGCGAGCTGTGTGACACACTGCACTGTCCTACTGGTAGACGCCATGTGATGAGCGCCGAGGAAAAACTAACAGCATGTGGCGATGGACAAGGTCCTCAGATGAATACTTGTGCTGACCCAGTGTGCCTTCCAGAATGACGGAGATCACACAAACATACCATGAAAATATTTCCCAGACTGTAGCCCTCCCTCTTTCAGCCTCGACCCTTCCGACGGCTGTTGCAGGGTGTTCACTGTCACATATTTCACACCGATGGAGCATTAAACGTGAGTTATCTGAAAATGCCACCTGTCGCCATTCAGTGGACGTCCAGCTGCGATATGGTGTGGAAATTCGAGCCTTCGTCGCTGATGAACAGTAGTCAGCATGGTTGCATCAATGAGGTGTCTACTGCGGAGTCCCATACATACAGACACGTTCGTTGAACGGTCGTTAAGGAGACACTATTGGCCCCTTGAGTCATCTGGGAGGTCAGCTGGTCAGCAGTTGCACGTCTGTTCTCCCGTACACATCTCCGCGGCTGTCGTCCACCCCTGCCATCTACGGGCCGCGGTACACAGCAGCTGCCTCGGCGCCGGTTTAGGACAGCGACATTTTGCCATGCACTTTAACCACGGCGGCACGCAAACAGTTTACAAACCTAGCCATTTTGGAAATGCTTCCACCCTTGGCTCGAAAGTTAATGATCATGCCCTATTGGACACCAGACAAACTGTTCCATTTCCGCATGACGACAATGATTGCACTGTTTTCTGCGTCCCCCTGGAGACGCTTTGTATACCCTCCACCGCTAGTGCTGCCACCTGCGGTCTGTGAATTTTTGATGCAACGTGACGTCCAACATAGGAAGTGGTCACATCAATGTGACTGGACCGTGTTTATCAACTGGAAGGTATTAAGCACAGTTATGCCAGTTGGATATGGAACTTTTTTTATGTTTTAAACTAACCCCCCAAGCCCATGGGAGACTCGAACCTCCTCCGACGGGGGGGGGGGGGGGGCGTGAACCGGAACCGTGACAAGGCGCTTGCGCTAAAGACCCCCGCGGCTACCCCGCGCGGCTGTGCCAGTGGAGATGAAATTTTTGGACCGTGAGTCCCAGTAAGAGAGTCGTTGATATTGAAACGGTACAGTAGTCTCCGCTCCATAAGCAGCAGGTTTCGCTGCTACAAACAGAGGCGGCTCCGCCGCCAATTTTATTGCACGACGCAGCCGGCCGCGGGTGCAACAAGAACCCATGTGGACGGGTGGAAAGAAATGTGTCGGACTTCATAATACGTATTTATATGTGTCGTGTATTATGCATTTCTTGTACGTGAATGTGAATCTGCACGTGAATTTTCCTAATCCTGCTCACACCTTTCCATAAAGCGTGGCCAAATCTTAGTTGGGAAGTAGTTCTGTAGTATAGTAGTGCCAACCTTACTCCTGGCTAGGGGATCAGAGAGACAGCACAGGCAGGTAAAAGTCAAAGACGTTCCAGTGTCACAGGATTTGGGGTGGAGAGGTTGGTCACGGCCAAGTGGTTCGACCATCCCCTCCACCGGGACCCAGGAAGCCCTCTGGGTGCCCGCGATATTCCGGGAGTGTTACAGAAGACGGGTAAGTGAGCAGACATGCCCTCAGTGCGTCTGTCTCGATGTTCAAGCGTGGAAGGGAGGTATTTGAATATTTGCACTAATTCTTTTATTTCCAGCTCCGGATTGTGTAAGGAAATGAATGTTCTCGTTTAATTTCGTAAATTTGACGCCCTGTGTTAAGTATCTGGTCCCCAGTTTGCCCCGTTATCCTCCTCACATAGTGGATGTCCTATGTAAAATATTGGGAGACTTTGGTGGTATACATTTGGCCAACGCAATTCCGTCTTGCCCATAGAAATGTGCGTGCAGATTAGTATATAACGTACCCGAGCTATAAGTTGTAAAACTGCAATATCTGTAAACTGGAACAATTGCTGCAATCGCTGTAAAGTCGAGTGATAATGTTTAAAATAAATAGGCAGTCAGTTGCCATCAATCTTCAACATACCCTAAAAATCACAAAGGAGTCAAGTTAAAGGAATTCATTTAAAATAAAAGATATAGAATGCAGGAACCCACACATCACCGTGTGAGCCCTCCAGTCCCTTGCCTAGTATCGTACAGAAAGGGCACGCTCTCTAGGTAGCGCTCTCAAGCTCCCCTCTCCAGTTATCCGTTGCGCAATTTTCATTCAGGGCTTGACGACATCAACTTTCATCTTGCGTCCTTAGTGGAGGAGGTTTGACGGTAATCTTTGAATATTTAATATAAATACATTTATTACCTTCAGCACATTCCAGCATGAAGTTCCTAAAATAAAACGCTCAGACAAGATAATAACGATCTAAAATTTCCTGTTTAGTCTGTCCTTTTAGCCGTTTGGCGACAGATGCTAGTTGTCGTGAGGATCTTTCCCCCCGTGCGTTGACACCACCTGTAAGCGGTTATGTGGGGGGACTGCTCGGATCGGCTGGCGCGGGCAGTCTGTTGTGAGCCTAGGACTAGGAACACACCGGCAGTACTTGTAAACTACCTGTTGTGGTTAGCTTGCGTAAAATAAGGAAGGAAGGAAGATTGGGTTTAACGGTCCGTTGACATCGCGTGACTAGAGTCGGAGCACAAGCTCGGATGGTGTCGAGGTGGGGAAGGAAGTTGGCCGTACCCTTTCAAAGGAACCATCCCGGCATTTACCTAAATCTGTGGGGCCGGACTCGGGTATGAACCGTCGTCCTCCCGAATTCGAGTCCTGTGTCCTAAAGTCTGCTGGCGGAGCTACAGGAAATGTGCCATGGTCGTGGTCTGACTCTAGGCCACGTTTTCTGCAGCATGTTGTTAAGTGGCATCCGTATTGTATATCCCGATTAGTTCCCACATCTGTATGAACTATTTATATCTACGACACCTTGTCGTGTTTACAGTACACCTGAACTCGCAGAATGGAAAAATCTTTTGTGAATGGATATACAGCATTCCAAGGAATATGAAATACCACCAATACGTTTATTGTTTAATCTAGACTGTGTTTGATTGTGTACCCTCTCTAAGATTTTGGATTTCATCCTGGCTGCTTTGAACTTTCGTTTTCGAACTCGAGTGCTTCGACTTAAATAAAGAAATTTGTTCAGAGCTCGCAGGTGGCGCTTCCTGTTTGGTAGCTAGGCACAGTAGGTTGTGTTTTGAAGCTGTTACCATTGCGGGTGTTGGGCGTTAATGTTGAATGGGCTGTTTGTGAGAAGTCGTGTCTTGACATAAATTTTATCGTGGTGCTTGCTGTACTAAACTGATTTAATATTCTGGACTACTGTGGTGGTCAGGGACTGTGATGTAACGGTTTTATGTAATATATATTAAGAAGAGTGTTGTAGTGGTCTTTAGTTCAGTCTTATAAGTTATTTTATATTACACCGAGTTGCCTTGTGATTGTAGAATGTACGGGGCGCCTCATGATAGTGATTTAACGAGGTGTTACTTCAAATTATTTTATTTATATGGAGGTTAAATGGTCAGCCTTGATGAGAGTAAGTTTTGTTTTAAAGCATATTCTCTTGCATACAATACTTTATGGGGTATGGTGTGGATTTATTAACGTTTTATGAAGACATATCCATATCTGGGGCGGGGCTGGAAGAAACTTGAAAGCCACATGTGCAAGTTAGTTCTATAAGTATTGTAACCTTCTGTTTTGGCCAACGCTAATGTTGTTTATTTTTCAGATGACCAGAGACATTTCCTTATGTTACCTGTAACTGAATGCTCATTATGTAACTGAAGTATTGACGTATCCTGAGTATACACGCCAGCCGGAGTGGCCGAGCGGTTCTAGGCGCTACAGTCTGGAACCGCATGACCGCTACGGTCGCAGGTTCGAATCCTGTCTCGGGCATGGATGTGTGTGATGTCCTTAGGTTAGTTAGGTTGAAGTAGTGCTAAGTTCTAAGGACTTACGACCTCAGAAGTTGAGTCCCATAGTGCTCAGAGCCGTTTGAACCATTTGAGTATACACCCTCCGTGTACGTAGCTACCACTGCAACTCATTGCAATGCTGAAAATGCCTGGCAGATTAAAACAGTGTGCCGGACCGTGACTCGAAATCGGGACCTTTGCCTTTCGCGGGCAAGTACTCTACCACGTGAGCTACCCAAACACGAGTTACGACCCGTCCTCAAAGCCGTAATTACGCCACTACCTCGCCTCTTACTTTCCAAACTTCACACAAGCTGTCCTACGAACGTTGCAGAACTAGCACTCCTAGAAGAAAGGGTATGGCGGAGACATGGCTTTGTCACAGCCTACAGGCTTGCAGTATTACATGTATGTAAACTGTTCGCTAATCTTTGACGTATAAGCTTTGTTTCTTAAAAAATCTTTATTAACAAATTGTATATGTTTAATTAATAAATATTTCCAACTGTTATTCTGTGTTTTAAAAACCCAGACTTCGATCCATTATACCCTGTGGAACACTTCCCACATTTCCATTCACCCAGGCGCTACTCCTGTTATTTGCTACACATAATGACAAAAATATCCTACAAATGTTACAGAGGTAAACAAATTTTAGTAATGTGGACACCAAACCTAAGTACTTACCTATGTGTGCCACTGCACTTGTATGGTACTTTTTACCCATTCTCGGCTGTACTCAGCCGATCTCGTGATGTACGCAGGGCGCACCCCTCCTCTGTGTGATCGCAACCAATAGTAAGGTCCTCCACAGTTGCTTTAGCGGATTGACGTCTCCATTCAATTCAACTACTCAGTTTTGATTTAAGCTAATAGCAATGCGTCATATCCCCCATCACAATTCAGGTCGCTTCCCCTTGCAGCAAAATGGTTACGTACCATTTAATATTCGTACAATGTGCATATCCTTTAATAGGAACATTTCGTTTAAACTTCTTCAGATCAGTCACTGAGCACACAATTTGTCACTTTCCCACATTTGCTCTGTTCGTTACTAATCTCATTCCTCTCGAGGATATATGGAGAGGGAAGGGTAGGAGGGAATGACGGCCATTCTCTAATGAATCCTTAGCGAAAGCTTAAAACATCTCATCGCAGCAGGATTGTGCAGGCGTATGGATGCAACTTTCTCTGGCAGCAGATATACTCCCCCACTCCCCCCCCCCCCCCCCCCCCTCAGGCGCTACTGTCGGCAGCGTACCCTCAAAGGGCAGCTTGAGATTGCAGTTTTCTTACTGCCTACAATCTCTTTTGCTCAGGTCGTCCATGTCACTCATCAGTTTTCTAATGTCATCCACCCTGCTTACTACGTTGCCGTCTTCGTCTTTTATGTCGTGGAATCCAAAAAGACTTCTTTGGTCCAGCTAACATCCATCCGTCTTATTACTTACCTCGCCCACCCCCTTTTCTCTTCCACTGGAATCATAATTACGTCTTTCACTCCAGTCGTTAACTGACCAATTTGTTTGCTCAGTTTCTGAAAGCATTTCACACTAGGAACGTAAATCTCGTTCCCGAAGTTTCTTTCAGACACATCACAAGTTTCAGGTTGAAAACACCGTTTAATTTTCCAGAAAGAACGTGTTTTGATTTTTATTTAGTTTTGCTTCCGTTATCAACTGCAACGCCAGAACTGCTTCTCTGGTGCTTTTACCATCCCTTAAGCCAAAATGATCGTCATCTAACAGACCCTCGGTTTGAAACTCTGCCTATGGTTAAATTCTTGCAATTGAGGTGCAACGCAATTTTTCAACAAGTCGAGGTATACTATTGCCGTAATGTTAGACTCAGTAAAAAAGAAGGGTTCAATATTTGTATTTTGCATTAAAATACCCACACGTTCACTTTAATGCTGTCCTAATCTGCTGTAGCACCATATGTGCGTTCTCCTACTCCTACATCGGGACATTATGCCTCTTTATTTCCTGACGGTGGCTCCATCGGAAAAGCAAACTTCATTAAGACAGCCTGCATCGATTCGTTCCAGCATGCTCCCAGCAAACTCAGTATCATCTGACTGCAAAAGTAACAGGAGCTGCACTCTGTATGCGTGGAAATACAGTCTATTGTGTAATATCTTCAAAATAAGTGCTCTGAGGTACCACTTTTCCCCTGGAAACACGACACGTTGACTTCTGCGGAAATGTTGTACGCGCGTTACGTTACTGAATCCAGATCTACAATTTATTGTCTTCTCACCAACATTGTCAGTTTCTTGAGAACTGTAACGGTTGACCGAGTTTCATGAAAGCACAAAATACACTGCGCTCTCTTCTGCATAGGCGCCATTGTGAGAACACCATTGCTAAACTACTCTACATGTAGGATGTGAGAGAAAAAGGCTGTCAGTTTCTGTCAGGACACATACAGAAGTTTCCCCGTAAAAACTTCATGAGTTAAGCCACCATTTGCACCAAACCGCGTAGGTATCTAGCATAGTTTCTCACAAGGGAAACTACCCATTGCACTCCCCTAAGATTTAGTGGTAAAATGACCGAGTGGATATCCCCTCAAAAAGTGAACACAGATCAAGCGTAAAAACAGGATGAAGTTGTACTGAACTGTGAAGAAAGAAGCAAAATAGCAACAGGGAAGTGTACAACATATGCAACAGCGAGCGACTTAGAACAGCTAGATTGAAGTCAGCTGATAGGTATTCCTGCTTAAGGGAAGTCTCTCTAACAAGGGAATCACTTTTGACAAAGCTTAGGTAGCCGAGTAATGAGGGAATTAGTATATTTCATCAAAATATACAAGGTATTAGAGATAAAGTCAGTGAACTGCTTATAGATGTTGACTCTGAAATTATTGGTATATCTGAACACTTCTTAAATAAGGAGATAATTCAGAGGCTTCCTTTACCAGGATACAGGTTGGCTGGCAGCTTTTCGAGGAGCTCTTTGCGGTGTGGGGGAGTAGCCATGTATGTGAAAAACGGCATCCCATTTGAGTCAATTGATGTTTCAAAGTACTGCACTGAAAAGGTGTTTGAATGTTGTGCAGGTGTGGTTAAATTTAACGGAGCTAAACTTCTAACTGTTGTTATTTATAGATCCCCAGACTCCGATTTCACAACATTTTTGTTAAAGCTAGAGGAGGTTCTTGGTTCACTTTATAGGAAATACAAAAAGTTAGTTACACTCCTGGAAATGGAAAAAAGAACACATTGACACCGGTGTGTCAGACCCACCATACTTGCTCCGGACACTGCGAGAGGGCTGTACAAGCAATGATCACACGCATGGCACAGCGGACACACCAGGAACCGCGGTGTTGGCCGTCGAATGGCGCTAGCTGCGCAGCATTTGTGCACCGCCGCCGTCAGTGTCAGCCAGTTTGCCGTGGCATACGGAGCTCCATCGCAGTCTTTAACACTGGTAGCATGCCGCGACAGCGTGGACGTGAACCGTATGTGCAGTTGACGGACTTTGAGCGAGGGCGTATAGTGGGCATGCGGGAGGCCGGGTGGACGTACCGCCGAGTTGCTCAACACGTGGGGCGTGAGGTCTCCACAGTACATCGATGTTGTCGCCAGTGGTCGGCGGAAGGTGCACGTGCCCGTCGACCTGGGACCGGACCGCAGCGACGCACGGATGCACGCCAAGACCGTAGGATCCTACGCAGTGCCGTAGGGGACCGCACCGCCACTTCCCAGCAAATTAGGGACACTGTTGCTCCTGGGGTATCGGCGAGGACCATTCGCAACCGTCTCCATGAAGCTGGGCTACGGTCCCGCACACCGTTAGGCCGTCTTCCGCTCACGCCCCAACATCGTGTAGCCCGCCTCCAGTGGTGTCGCGACAGGCGTGAATGGAGGGACGAATGGAGACGTGTCGTCTTCAGCGATGAGAGTCGCTTCTGCCTTGGTGCCAATGATGGTCGTATGCGTGTTTGGCGCCATGCAGGTGAGCGCCACAATCAGGACTGCATACGACCGAGGCACACAGGGCCAACACCCGGCATCATGGTGTGGGGAGCGATCTCCTACACTGGCCGTACACCGCTGGTGATCGTCGAGGGGACACTGAATAGTGCATGGTACATCCAAACCGTCATCGAACCCATCGTTCTACCATTCCTAGACCGGCAAGGGAACTTGCTGTTCCAACAGGACAATGCACGTCCGCATGTATCCCGTGCCACCCAACGTGCTCTAGAAGGTGTAAGTCAACTACCCTGGCCAGCAAGATCTCCGGATCTGTCCCCCATTGAGCATGTTTGGGACTGGATGAAGCGTCGTCTCACGCGATCTGCACGTCCAGCACGAACGCTGGTCCAACTGAGGCGCCAGGTGGAAATGGCATGGCAAGCCGTTCCACAGAACTACATCCAGCATCTCTACGATCGTCTCCATGGGAGAATAGCAGCCTGCATTGCTGCGAAAGGTGGATATACACTGTACTAGTGCCGACATTGTGCATGCTCTGTTGCCTGTGTCTATGTGCCTGTGGTTCTGTCAGTGTGATCATGTGATGTATCTGACCCCAGGAATGTGTCAATAAAGTTTCCCCTTCCTGGGACAATGAATTCACGGTGTTCTTATTTCAATTTCCAGGAGTGTATATGTGGTGACTTCAATATTAATTGTATAAGTGATTGTGCAAGGAAGAGGATGCTGGTAGACCTCCTTAATTCATATAATCTTATGCAAACCGTATTCTTTCCAACGAGGGTGCAAGGGAACAGTAGAACAACCATAGACAACATTTTTGTTCATTCCTCATTACTAGAAGGGCATTCCGTTAGCAAAAAGGTGAATGGCCTTTCAGATCATGATGCACAAATTTTAACTTTAAAAGATTTTTGTGGTGCAACACGTGTTAAATATAGTCATCAGCTGTTCGGGAAAGCTGATCCAGTTGCTGTAGAGACCTTTGTAAACCTTATAAAGGAACAAGAGTGGCAAGATGTTTATAGCGCTGATACAGTAGACGATAAATATAATGCTTTCCTCAAAACTTTTCTCATGCTCTTTGAAATTTGCTTTCCGTTAGAACGTTTAAAACAGGGTACTAGCACAAACAGGCAGCCTGGGTGGCTGACTAGAGGGATAAGAATATCTTGTAGAACAAAGTGGCAATTATATCAAAACGTTAGAAACAGTCAAAATCTAAATGCAGCAGCCCATTACAAACAGTATTGTAAGGTGCTTAAAAATGTTATTAGGAAGGTAAAAAGTATGTGGTATGCAGATAGAATAGCTAAGTCTCAGGATAAAATTAAAACCATAGCCGGCCGCGGTGGTCTCGCGGTTCTAGGCGCGCAGTCCGGAACCGTGCGACTGCTACGGTCGCAGGTTCGAATCCTGCCTCGGGCATGGATGTGTGTGTTGTCCTTAGGTTAGTTAGGTTTAAGTAGTTCTAAGTTCTAGGGGACTGATGACCACAGCAGTTGAGTCCCATAGTGCTCAGAGCCATTTGAACCATTTGAACCAAAACCATATGGTCAGTCGTAAAGGAAGTTGCTGGTCTGCAGAGACCGGTCGAGGATATAGAATCAGTGCGTACTGGGAATGTCCGTGTTACTGATAAGTCGCATATATGTACAGTATTTAATAATCACTTTCTGAATATAGCAGGTGAACTAAATAGAAACCTAGTCCCAACAGGGAATCATGTAGCGCTCTTAGATAAAAGTGTTCCGAGACTGTTACCTGAAATGCTCCTCCATGATACTGACAAGAGGGAGATTGATTTAATAATTAATTCACTAAAGACCAAGAACTCTCATGGATATGACGGGGTATCTAGCAGAATACTGAAGTATTGTTCTATGTATGTTAGCCCAGTTCTCAGCCATATCTGTAACTTTTCCTTTAGGAGTGGTCGGTTTCCTGACCGATTAAAGTACTCGGTAGTGAAGCCACTTTATAAATAGGGAGACATTGATAATGTTGACAATTTTAGACCTATTTCTATGCCATCGGTGTTTGCTAAAGTTATCGGGAAGCTTGTATATACAAGGTTACTGGAGCATTTAAATTCACATAATTTGCTGTCAAATGTTCAGTTTGGTTTTAGAAATGGTTTAACAACTGAAAATGCTATATTATCTTTTCTCTGTGAGGTTTTGGACGGATTAAATAAAAGGTTGCGAACGCTAGGAGTTTTCTTTGATTTAACGAAGGCTTTTGACTGTGTTGACCACAAAGTATTACTGCAGAAGTTGGACCATTATGGAGTAAGGGGAGTAGCTTACAATTGGTTCGCCTCTTACTTTAAGAACAGAAAGCAGAGGGTAATTCTCCGTAATATTGAGAGTGGTAGTGATGTTCAGTCCCAATGGGGCACTGTTAAGTGGGGCGTTCCCCAAGGGTCGGTGCTGGGGCCACTGCTGTTTCTTATTTATATAAATGATATGCCTTCTAGTATTACAGGTGATTCAAAAATATTTCTGTTTGCTGATGACACCAGCTTGATAGTGAAGGATCTTGTGTGTAATATTGAAACAGTAACAAATAATGTAGTTCATGAAATAAGTTCATGGCTTGTGGAAAATAATTTGATGCTAAATCACAGTAAGACTCAGTTGTTACAGTTTCTAACTCAAAATTCAACAAGAAACGATATTTTGATCAGACAGAATAGGCATATTATAAGCGAGACGGAACAGTTCAAGTTCCTAGGCGTTCGGATAGATAGTAAGCTGTTGTGGAAATCCCATGCGCAGGATCTTGTTCAGAAGCTAAATGCTGCTTTATTTACCATTAGAATAGTATCTGAAATAAGTGACACTTCAACACGAAAAGTAGTCTACTTCGCATATTTTCATACGCTTATGTCGTATGGTATTATTTTTTGGGGTAATTCTTCTGATTCAAAAAGGGTATTTTTGGCTCAAGAACGGGCTGTTCGAGCTATATGTGGTGTAAGTTCGAGAACGTCTTGTCGACCCCTATTCAAAAATCTGGGAATTCTGACATTGCCCTCACAGTATATATTTTCTTTAATGTCGTTTGTTGTTAGCAATCTTAGCCTATCCCAAGAGTTAGCAGCTTTCACTCAGTTAATACTAGGCAGAAATCAAATCTGCAAGTAGAATGCACTTCCTTGACTCTTGTGCAGAAAGGAGTGCTGTATTCTGCTGCATCCATTTTCAATAAGCTACCACAAGAACTAAAAAATCTTAGCAGTAGCCCAAACTCTTTTAAGTCTAAACTGAAGAGTTTCCTCATGGCTCACTCCTTCTGTTCTGTCGAGGAGCTCCTGGAAGAGCTAAAAAATTAAGCAAATTCCAGTGTTACATTGTTGATTTTTCTTCATTTAAACTTACGACTTGTCACCTGAATATATTTTTTTATATTTCATTTTTTCTGTTTCTAATATCGTGTTATAATTTCATGTATTGACTCGTTCCATGACCATGGAGACTTCTCCTTAATTTGTTCCCTCGGAACAATAAATAAATAAATAAAATAAAAAAAACGGCGTCGTGATTATGTAGTCACCGTATTGGACCCGGAAGGGGATCAGATGCTGACGCCCATCACACGCACGACTCCTGACAGCATCACCCTACACATGATTCTCTTGCCGGACATGGACTGTTTTCCGCTTGCAAAGCCCTACTTCAAAAATGGTTCAAATGGCTCTGAGCACTATGGGACTTAACTTCTGTCATCAGTCCCCTAGAACTTAGAACTACTTAAACCTAACTAACCTTAGGACATCACACACATCCATGCCCGAGTCAGGATTCGAACCTGCGACCGTAGCGAAAGCCCTACTTAGTCACTTGGAACAGCGGGCACGCAGTCCACTACCTGTTTGGTGGTAGTGAAAAAAGAGCTCTCGATTTCTGACACTACCTTTAAGGCCCGACATTGTCGAGAACCCATAGTACCAACAATATTTCGGAGCGCTTTCCAAAACCCCTTCGCAGCTGGATCATCCATGCAAGGAGCAGCTGGCATTTGTTCCTTCTTTCATTTTGCAAATTCGATCCCCTCAACGGTTATTCATACACACTTCCGAGAAGATATGTATCGATGACCTACTGATGTGTCACCACCGTGTGGGTTTTTTTCCCCGCTGATGTGGAAGGCGATCTCCAGTCTTTGCGAGGACATGCTGTTGCGACGGAGATGGATTCATTCATGAGAAAGAAGGCACTAAAAATTAATTAATAAATTAATAAAAAATATTACAAAAAATAAAAAGGCACCTGCTTTGTTTCGTCCTTTCCTTTTTTGCTAGAAGTTATTGGGGTCTTTCTTTATAGGGGCCAATCCCTGAAGGGGCGGAGCTTTTCTTTTGGGGCTTCTTGTTAAAAAATTTAGAGTAAAAGCGACGGTGGCATTAGCATCACTTTTTTGTAGTTTTAGATAATTTCAGGAATGTGAGGATAGAAAAAAGGGATAGGTTCGTGTTTAAATCTCTCTCTCTCCCCCCCACCCCTCCCGCCACTCCTTTTTCTTATTTCTTTTACAAAATTATGAAATGTCCGTCCGGTAATTGCGGTGTCTGTTCACTGTATTCAAATTTATTTCTGTGTATGTGTGTAGTATAACGACTGCCAAGTCTATAGAAGAACAGACAGGTCAATGACCGGACGGACAGGTCATAATTTTGCGGAAAAAAAAAACGGAAGACAAGAAGGGTTTGAACATGGATCTCTTGCTTCGCAGTCCAACACGGGATCCACACAGCCACGACGTCGTGGTCCTTCCAACCTGCTCGATGTTGTATATCTTGAGCTTGGACAGTTCACTGTTTCTATTTAGCTTCTTTTTTCACAGTTCAGTACACCTTCTTCCCGTTCTCACGCTTGTCAAGTTTTTGACGGACCATCCACTGGGTCATTTCACCACTAAATCTATGAGGGGTGCGACGGAAGTTTTCCTCGTTAGGTATATATTTTTGTGTACAGGTAAAGACCATGTGTTGATTCTGTGTTGGTCATGGGAACAGTCCAGGCCTCTCGCCGTCGTATGCCAATTAGCTTAGATCGGACTGTAGAGTGTTAGGCAATGTAAACTGGTAGCCTCGTGCTGTCAACAGGAAAAAAATGTAGTACTAAACATATTCATTACTTTAATAAAAAGTAGTGCTAGAAAGTCGATATTTCGATTGTATCGCTGAACATACTAATTCCTATTGATGGTCATAGTCTTGGGAGGATTAGATGATGAGATAAAAAGCTGGATTGTACTACTGCATTCAGGGAGGTCACAAGCATGGGCCTTACCACGAGTAGCTGCGATGACGCAATCGCTCTGCCGTAGAGGAGTCTATTTCTGGGAGGTTAGTCAGCGTTAAGACATGCCGCACTGTCTGCGAGCGAAACACGCGGACGCATCTGCAAACACAAGGCGAATTCCTGAGAGCCCAGAGGTCGGCCAGAATCAAGGGGCAGCGTGCGGAAGTCGTGACCGCGACACTGGCGTGAGTCACGGTGGGTGCAGAGGTGTACAGGCCAGCTGCCGGGTCAGCTGGCGGCCAGCAGCTGCACCCTCAGCGTAAACTAGGCTGTGGCTGCCTCTCAACTGAAACCACCGCTTCAGATTTCAGTCTGCTACATATCATTCTTGCTACGAGAACACAGACTGTTTCGCAAAGGTAGGTGTTGTACTGATGTTTTCGTCATGTAGCAGATTAAGTGAGAAACGGCAGTGTTGTGATTAATACAAAAGGCATTCAGATGAAACCTGGTCACTAGTGTCAAGTAACGGTAACAATTTTATTAGCTCAAAAATATAGTTATACACAATACACATACTCAAAAATAGTCGCAAAACTGTTGGAACATTGATCCCATCCTTGAAGAAGCAAGTAGGCTGCTGTCGGATCCAGGCCTGGACCCAGTCACACACTTCGTCTGTTGCGAATCGATGTCAGCGAATAGCTTGTTTTAGAGGTCCAAACACATGAATGTCACACGGTGAAAGGTCGGGGCTGTACGGTGGATGTTCCAGCGTTTCACACCGAAACTGCTGCAATGTCGTGTTCACCGCATTGGGCGTGCGTAGCGGGCATTATCATGCAGGAGGATAATACCATTGGACAACATGCCTCTGCGTTTCGACTCTTCTACGGTTCTGTAAAGTGTCTTCATAACGCTGGGCATTGATGGTGGTTCCCCGTTCCAGAAACTCGAGAAGCAGTGGGCCCTTGTGGTAAAAAAAGAAGGATATCATGACTTTACCGGAACTAGTGTGCACGGCCTTTGATTTCTTTGGAGGTGGTGAACTTCCATGTTTCCATTGCTTGCTCTGACGCTTGCTTTCCAGTTCAAAATGGTGGCACCATGTTTCGTCACCTGAGACAATACGCGACAGAAAGCCGTATTCCTCCTCATGATAATGTTGCAGATGACTCAAAGACAGCGCCATTCGAGTATTGCTCTGTTCGGCGGTCAGTTGGTGGGATACCCACTGCGCACAGAGTTTTCGAAAGTTCAAGTGTTGATACATTATGGTGTGGGCGGTGCCCACGCTAATACCCAATAACCGATGGATCTCGTCCACAGCGATTCTGCAGTTGTCAGAGACTAAAGCATTCACTTACGCAACCATTTCCGGTGTGATGACACGATGAGCCTGTCCAGGACCAGCATCGTCTTCCAGTGACTCGAGCCCCTCAAGGAAGCTTTGCGCCATTCCGCAACACTTGAACGACTCAAGACTGTGCTCACCGTACACAGCCTTCATCCATCGATACACTTCACGGCCTCAAACTCCTTCCGCCGTCAAAAATCGAATCACTCCTCGGTGTTCCTTCTTACTCGCCTGCATGTTCGGTAATGGACGATAACTTGTGTGACCACCGTATCTTCGGTGTGAAATCACACTGGCGCTATGCAACATCAAACGGTGCGCATGGCACCAATAGATGGCGCCACCATTGCCGCAGTTACGTGGTGCCACCTTACGTGTAAGACAAAGGTAGACGCACTGACCAAGTTTCATTTGAATGAACCTCATAATCCACAAATTGTAAGTACTTTCTAAATGTAGCAGCAAAAATAGAATTAAATGGTTCAGTTGGTGAAGCAACAGACTACATTAAAAAACGTCATTCGACAAAACTTTAACGAACTATAAGTATCACCAACATCATTTACTGAAATTAATAGAATAATAAAGCACCTTCATACAGCTTTGCAGCTTTTGGAAAAAGCTTATCATTCTTAACTTGTAATTGTTGTAATTTTAAGACAATTTGAATGGTTATTGAGTGTTGAGTGTTTTTATTTTTACTCATAACACGTTGAGTTGTGGTTCCCCTCAACAGAAACTTGTTTGCAGAAATATAAAAATTCTAAAAAACAAAAGCTCATATGGTATCGATGGAATTTCAAATAGAATTTTAAAAATTTACTATAGTTTTATAAGTAATGTCCTTAGTGATGTATGCAGTGCATCAAAGGAACAGGAAATTTTTACATACGTATTATAACATGCGATTCATAAGAAAGGTGACAAATAAGACTTAAATAATATTGTCGTCCATTTTACTTAGTGAGCTAATTTTTCCAAATATTCAAAGAAATAGTGTAATCAAGAAAAGTGTCACATTTAAGTAGAAACATTTTACTTAGCATATCTTAGTTTATATTCAAGAAGTGCTGCTCGATTCTGAATGCTATTTGTCCACTCATTCATGAAATATTACAAGCCTTAATTAACAAAATATATCTAGTTTTGATTTTTTTTCTGATCTGTCAAAGACGTTTCATTGTGTAGATCAGATTACATTCTTCGAAAACCTCAGGTTTTTGAAATATGTAGTTATCACTGCTGCTTTGAATCATACGAAACACGCAGAATGCAAAAGGTTTTACAGAGTAGTTCAAACCCTGTTGGAAGGATAGAAAGTTTTAGTGAATGGGGAGAAATCGCAGAGGCAGTCCCACAAGGTTCAATTTTGGAACTAGTGCTATTTCTCATTTATATCGATGAGCTTCCACTTAACATTCATCTAGCAAATTGGTACTTTTTGCAGTCGATACTAATCTCATAACCCCATTAGAGAGAAAGCCACAGAAGAGATCCTCTGAAAACGGACTCCTCATAATTTTGAGAAAGCTCACTATATTCAGTTATGCTCAACAAAAGGCCATACCATCGACTGATGTGCGATAAAGTAGAGACAGTAAACAGGATGCAACGTTTCAAATTTTTGTGTGTAAATATTGTTGAAAACTTGAAGCAAGAAACATATTACTTAGTTGCTTAAACGATTCAGCCACTTTTGCTCTCAGCATAATCGCTGATCGTGGAAACAAACGAATCGAATTCCTACCATATTTTGCATATTGCCATTTATTAATGTCTCATGGAATAATTTTCTGTGTTAATTCACCACTTACAAAGGAAGTATTGGTTGCACAAAAGCGGAAAGTAAGAACAAAATGTGGGTTGCATCCATGGTCGTCATGCAGGTACGTATTTTAACTGCACCGTCATAATAGATATATTCACTAATAAAATTCATCATAAATAATACACCACAATTTGAGAAGACCAGTGATGTTCACATCCATAACACTAGAGGGAAAAATTAGCTTTATAACCCATTATTCAAGCTGTCACTGGCTCAGAAAGGAGTTCGATACGCAGCAACAAAAATCTTTGATCGTTTTCCCAACAACGTAAAATGCCTGACAGATAGCAAAGTAAGTTTTGAATTTAACCTTAAAACATTTTGCTAGAAAACTTCTGTTCCGTGCACGAATTTCTATTTAAAAACGGTAGCCTGAAAAAAGGGATCATGCATACATGTCCTGTGAACTGACTCGTCCCACATCATTTCGATAAATGAATCATTCAGATGACCTATGGAACAGTAACTAAGAGAATGGAACACAATAAACACATTTTATATACCACGTCAAAGCTGTGGGACCTCATGGTGAGAAACGGAATCCCCAGAAATGCCAAAAACATTTTAAGAAAAGTTACAAATATATGTTAAGAAGCGTTCAAGAAAACTTTAACATGATTGTAAAACAAAGCTGCTCATTATCGCCCTGACGGTGCCACTTGAGAACGAAAAAGAAACTTGTGCAGTTAAGTTCTGACAATATCACGAATAACGATAACTTCGTCTTGGCGCTCTTGTTTGCTCTGTCAAAACGGGAATGGAGTAGGGTAGAAAACCGCTAAACTGTATGACATACCCTCGGGTATGCACTGTGCGGTAGCTTTTGGAGTATGCATTTAGATCTAGAACGCTTTTATAAACAATAATTCTTGTCAACTTTTGTGTGGGGCAAGAGAGTATCATGCACCTAACAAATACGGTGATTGGCGAAGAGAAGACACCGATATGGCCTATCACAGGTTAAGACACACTCCCACATCAAATTCTGACGACTGACAATGGATAACATTTTAAGTATTATAGATTTTAAATAGTGACACTGACGAATTTTAATGTCTTGTATACTGGTACTGTGACAAACGCGACATAAGGGTTACATTTTACTCCGTTAACATATGGACTTCACGTCTAGAGATAGCTGTGCCGCTACCTACTATGAAGGCGCGTAGTACTTATTAGTGACACCGTCAGATATTACCTCCTCCACACAGATGTGTGAAATATATCATGCTACAAATATTAAAATTTATTACCGCTTGATATTGCCCAAGGAAGCAAAATCACCCAATCGCTAAATTGCGAAATAATGTGGTTATTTCAAAATAAAGCAACAGTCAAAGCAGGAAAATGAGTTCCCTCAATAAATTCTGCAAATAATTCGTGTCAGTATTTTGCAACCATGAGTCATTAAGCAGATAGTTGGACCTTATTCATACCTGTTAGCACCTGCCATCTTTGTAACTGCAGCTATTACATATTGCTTGAAATCGGAGGGTATTTCACTAGTCTCGTATAGCTTGCGTACAAGATGAACAGTTTTGTTACGGCTGGCTCTCTCAGGGATCACAATAATTGTGGGCGAATGTCGTATTGCCCAAGGCGCTAGTTTCGACATGGGTCTTGCAGTGCTTTGTCTAACTCCTCTCCAGTATAATTTCCACTACTTCATTTCTATTTCCTTCCTGCTCCTTTCACACAGAATTGTCGTTCCCTTGTATAGGCTTTCCCTATGTCCCTTCCACCTTTCAGCTTTGTCTCGTTAGTTAATACTGGATTGACATCTGAGCCTTGATATTCATGTAGTTGCTTCTCTGTTCTACAAACGTCTCTAGTTTTCCTACAGGCGGCATTTATCCTGTAGCCAAATCCGCTCAGCCATTTTGCACACTCTGTCAGTTTCATTTTTGAATGTCTTCTTTCCATTTCCCCTGCTTCATTTCGCGACTTTTGTATTTTCTCCTTTCGTCAATTAATTCCTACATCTCGTGCGTTATACAAATCCTCTCTGCTGCCTTCACTGTCTCATGTCTCTAGCTTCGAAATGCGAAAGGAGTAAGATGGGTACACCAGTTTTCGGGAGTTACTTAGCGACTCACAGTGTGAGTTAATGCCGTTACGTAGCGATTTTTTGTACAGACTTTTGAGATCCACAATAGCCAAAGTTTCTTCAGAGTATCTGACAGCAACCGGTATCTTTTGTCCGCACT
Organism: Schistocerca nitens; assembly: GCF_023898315.1. Classification (NCBI taxonomy): domain Eukaryota; kingdom Metazoa; phylum Arthropoda; class Insecta; order Orthoptera; family Acrididae; genus Schistocerca; species Schistocerca nitens. The sequence goes on along the minus strand of NC_064615.1, from coordinate 200,114,820 downwards.
TTCGGGAACTTGGTTGACCATATTTATACCAGGCAGCACGGAGAAGAGAAAAGATTCCAGTTATGCTATCACGGAGTGATGAATGAGTAGAAAGTCGCGTGGTTCTTGGAGACAGCCCGCACCTGGCTCGGCTGATATACTGCTTATCTCGGCGCGTAGTGGACACTCCACTGAGAGCACGCGATCCCAGCAGGTATCCGTTTGATAGCAGCGATACCTCGCCTCGCACATCGTTCTGCGGGTTCTGCACTCGGATCGAGTATCTCTGGTTTATTCCTCGGACACGAAAGGCATGCGCATGCTGCGTGAGGGAATTCCAAATTTTGGCACATATACTATGGCTGTGTGTGTGTGTGTGTGTGTGTGTCTGTTAATGATGGAAGAAATGGAGGGGAAAATCGTGGCACATTCAGTAACAGTACGACTGACTTTTGTCTGAACTAACCCGACAGTCGTTACTAACGCCGTTCATGGTTGTTTGGTTGGTTTAAGACGGGGGGGGGGGGGGGGGGGGGGAAGGAACCGAAGTGCTTGGTCATCGGTCCCGCCGTTCATGGATCAAGGTACATGTTCTCAGTTGCAGGAAGCCTGTCTAACGGCTTCTAGGGGTTATAAAAATTGGTTTTCAGCATTTCATATACTTAATGATCAAATTAAAAAAATTAAAATGCTGCCCTAATCTCACGAAACGAAATGGTCTCAGTTGGGTAGACCGGTCGCCTGGTGCAAGCCTTTTTAGTTGACGCCACTTGCGTGTCAATGAGGACGATATGATGAAGAGGACAACACAACACCCACATCCCGAGCGGAGAAAATCTCCGACCCAGCCGTCTCGTATGGCAGTCTGCCACGCTGATGACTTTTTTTTTTTTTCAAGGTGGTTTATTTGTCACCATTGAGTTGAAAATAATGTCACGTATTACAAAACTTCCAGTAGTGCAAACCATACATATGAACTGTATCGCGGCCAGAATATAACTAATTCCAGTATTAATATTCAGTTATTCATATACTACTCATTTTGTGGTGTCACCGCCAGACACCACACTTGCTAGGTGGTAGCTTAAATTGGCCGCGGTCCATTAGTACATGTCGGACCCGCTTGTCGCCACTGTCAGGATCGCAGACCGAGCGCCACCACAAGGCAGGTCTCGAGAGACGTACTAGCACTCGCCCCAGTTGTACGACGACGTTGCTAGCGACTACACTGACGAAGCCTTTCTCTCATTTGCCGAGAGACAGTTAGAATAGTCTTCAGCTAAGTCCATGGCTACGACCTAGCAAGGCGCCATTTGTACCATTGCATGTATCTCAAGATAATCTCACTTGTATCATCAAGATTGCTGTATACCAAAGGACGATATAAAAGTTAAGTGTTCTAGTAGCTACGTTCTTTTCTTTATCACATTCATTACGAATCCTGTTCCAGACTTAACGCAAGACGGCGTGAGTTTACGCGTGCCCTTTCGGCTACTTCACTGTGGACTGGCTGCCTTATCAGTCCACTACACATTTTGTCTCTATGAATAATCACGATCGTCTCATGGCACATGAAGCCTTCTGGCCCCTTCTTGCGTCGGCCGTCGCCCAGGCGAAGATTCAATCCGGTGAAGGGGAATTCCCGCGTCGCGCGAAGAACTTGGCACCAATTATCCTTCCGAGCTACAGCTGTAATAATGGTTCTTCAGGGCCGGATTCGAACGGCGACGTATGGATTTCTGCTTACAGAACCTCTACAGTCCACCTAAATTCTCGGTTATAGAAGCAGACAGCTATAATCTAATGAAACTCTGTATATGTCTGCAGGCAGCAAAAGTCACGGCGCGCAAATTATGCAGTCTATCTTCACCTAGTATTTGAGAATGACAGTACTTAGCGATTTCTAGCACACTTTACACATAATTTCTAACCTGAACCACACTTCTTTTCCTCACACCCACCGCAAAATAATGAAAGAAAACAAGTTAATCGCTTACTCCATTTCCGCTGTTCATGCAGTAAAACTTCTGCATCAGTCACGACATTTTAAATTATTACTTCTTTATTACCAAATCTATTCTCAACTAATTTTGCAGACAGCATCCGCATATATCACTGAATGTACCTACAAAATTGTATAACTGTAAGGCTCATAGTTCGGGGAATATGACATCGTAAACATTGAGATGCTGTAAGACTAGCTTTTGCAAGAACTTATCGAGTATCGGAGTACATTTGCGACTGGATTCAAGAATTTCTTGCAGATAGAACTCAACAATACTAGGGTACCAGTACCCAAGAGACAAGAAAAAACAGTTAGGGTTTTCATGGAAGTGAAACAGAGGCCAGAAAAACGTGTGGTTCCTGAAGAGGGGCAGCAGCCTTTTCAGTAGTTGCAAGGGCAACAGTCTGGATGATTGACTGATCTGGCCTTGTAACATTAACCAAAACGGCCTTGCTGTGCTGGTACTGCGAACGGCTGAAAGCAAGGGGAAACTACAGCCGTAATTTTTCCCGAGGACATGCAGCTTTACTGTATGATTAAATGATGATGGCGTCCTCTTGGGTAAAATATTCCGGAGGTAAAATAGTTCCCCATTCGGATCTCCGGGCGGGGACTACTCAAGAGGACGTCGTTATCAGGAGAAAGAAAACTGGCATTCTACGGATCGGAGCGTGGAATGTCAGATCCCAAGATAGACACAAAGCCCATGCCTACTACAGTAGTACAAGTTTATATGCCAACTAGCTCTGCAGACGATGAAGAAATTGATGAAATGTATGACGAGATAAAAGAAATTATTCAGGTAGTGAAGGGAGACGAAAATTTAATAGTCATGGGTGACTGGAATTCGTCAGTAGGAAAAGGGAGAGAAGGAAACATAGTAGGTGAATATGGATTGGGGGGAAGAAATGAAAGAGGAAGCCGCCTTGTAGAATTTTGCACAGAGCATAACTTAATCATAGCTAACACTTGGTTCAAGAATCATAAAAGAAGGTTGTATACCTGGAAGAATCCTGGAGATACTAATAGGTATCAGATAGATTATATAATGGTAAGAGAGAGATTTAGGAACCAGGTTTTAAATTGTAAGACATTTCCAGGGGCAGATGTGGATTCTGACCACAATCTATTGGTTATGAACTGCAGATTGAAACTGAAGAAACTGCAAAAAGGTGGGAATTTAAGGAGATGGGACCTGGATAAACTGAAAGAACCAGAGGTTGTAGAGAGTTTCAGGGAGAGCATAAGGGAACAATTGACAGGAATGGGGGAAAGAAATACAGTAGAAGAAGAATGGGTAGCTCTGAGGGATGAAGTAGTGAAGGCAGCAGAGGATCAAGTAGGTAAAAAGACGAGGGCTAATAGAAATCCTTGGGTAACAGAAGAAATATTGAATTTAATTGATGAAAGGAGAAAATATAAAAATGCAGTAAATGAAGCAGGCCAAAGGGAATACAAACGTCTCAAAAATGAGATCGACAGAAAGTGCAAAATGGCTAAGCAGGGATGGCTAGAGGACAAATGTAAGGATGTAGAGGCTTGTCTCACTATGGGTAAGATAGATACTGCCTACAGGAAAATTAAAGAGACCTTTGGAGAGAAGAGAACCACTTGTATGAATATCAAGAGCTCAGATGGTAACCCAGTTCTAAGCAAAGAAGGGAAGGCAGAAAGGTGGAAGGAGTACATAGAGGGTTTATACAAGGGCGATGTACTTGAGGACAGTATTATGGAAGTGGAAGAGGATGTAGATGAAAATGAAATGGGAGATAAGATACTGCGTGAAGAGTTTGACAGAGCACTGAAAGACCTGAGTCGAAACAAGGCCCCGGGAGTAGACAACATTCCATTAGAACTACTGATGGTCTTGGGAGAGCCAGTCATGACAAAACTCTACCATCTGGTGAGCAAGATGTATGAGACAGGCGAAATACCCACAGACTTCAAGAAGAATATAATAATTCCAATACCAAAGAAAGCAGGTGTTGACAGATGTGAAAATTACCGAACTATCAGTTTAATAAGTCACAGCTGCAAAATACTAACGCGAATTCTTTACAGACGAATGGAAAAACTGGTAGAAGCGGACCTCGGGGAAGATCAGTTTGGATTCCGTAGAAATGTTGGAACACGTGAGGCAATACTAACCTTACGACTTATCTTTGAAGAAAGATTAAGAAAAGGCAAACCTACGTTTCTAGCATTTGTAGACTTAGAGAAAGCTTTTGACAACGTTAACTGGAATACTCTCTTTCAAATTCTGATGGTAGCAGGGGTAAAATACAGGGAGCGAGAGGCTATTTACAATTTGTACAGAAACCAGATGGCAGTTATAAGAGTCGAGGGGCATGAAAGGGAAGCAGTGGTTGGGAAAGGAGTGAGACAGGGTTGTAGCCTCTCCCCGATGTTATTCAATCTGTATATTGAGCAAGCAATAAAGGAAACAAAAGAAAAATTCGGAGTAGGTATTAAAATTCATGGAGAAGAAGTAAAAACTTTGAGGTTAGCCGATGACATTGTGATTCTGTCAGAGACAGCAGAGGACTTGGAAGAGCAGTTGAACGGAATGGACAGTGTCTTGAAAGGAGGATATAAGATGAACATCAACAAAAGCAAAACGAGGATAATGGAATGTAGTCAAATTAAATCGGGTGATGCTGAGGGGATTAGATTAGGAAATGAGACACTTAAAGTAGTAAAGGAGTTTTGCTATTTAGGGAGTAAAATAACTGATGATGGTCGAAGTAGAGAGGATATAAAATGTAGACTGGCAATGGCAAGGAAATCGTTTCTGAAGAAGAGAAATTTGTTAACATCGAGTATAGATTTAAGTGTCAGGAAGTCGTTTCTGAAAGTATTTGCATGGAGTGTAGCCATGTATGGAAGTGAAACATGGACGATAACCAGTTTGGACAAGAAGAGAATAGAAGCTTTCGAAATGTGGTGTTACAGAAGAATGCTGAAGATAAGGTGGGTAGATCACGTAACTAATGAGGAGGTATTGAATAGGATTGGGGAGAAGAGAAGTTTGTGGCATAACTTGACTAGAAGAAGGGATCGGTTGGTAGGACATGTTTTGAGGCATCAAGGGATCACAAATTTAGCATTGGAGGGCAGCGTGGAGGGTAAAAATCGTAGAGGGAGACCAAGAGATGAATACACTAAGCAGATTCAGAAGGATGTAGGTTGCAGTAGGTACTGGGAGATGAAGAAGCTTGCACAGGATAGAGTAGCATGGAGAGCTGCATCGAACCAGTCTCAGGACTGAAGACCACAACAACAACAACAAGACGGTATTGTCTTGTGTATGGGTATAATCAGTTTAAATAAAACTTTCTCAAACTTTGCCTGTGACTTGATTATTTTTTATTATGATAAAAGTAAAGGTAGCTCAAGATATCTTTAGCGCCCTCTCCTTGAGGTTTTCCTGTATCTGCCACTGTATGCAGACAGCTTTACTGAATAAATTGCTAATGTGAAATTTATAAGTAGTATGTGCCTATGTTGATATAAGCCATGTTGTTTGTGATATTTCTACACTTGTTGTGGAGATTAGTTTCTGTTTGACACGTAATATTGGTCCATGGAGTTTGCATTATAAGTTATCGCATTGTATGCAGGTTTTTCCTTCTGAAGAAGACGGGTGTAAATCTGTCGAAACCATGGTAAAGGTTATTTGAAAACCACCATTTATTGGAAACTGCTTGGCTGTCTATTATATCTGCAACTCTAGTAGATAAAAAGTCTCTGTCATTACTTAAGTCATATTCCTCGTACATGTAACAGCGAGTCCACCCATCGTGACAATTCCGCAGTACATAGCTGTGTGCGGATGCTTTTGCTCGGAACCACTGAGGAAAGTCGTTGTAGGGCCACGGCTTACAGTACCACAAGGGGTATATATTCCCGGCTGATTACAACTGTGTGCTGAGGTGGAGCCCGAATGTGGACCTTTCTGCATTTCACAGGCAAGTCCTCCAAAGACTGAACTGAGTGATGGGCTCACCACCCTCTCTCTCCTACTAGTACTGCGGTGAAGGAAGGCTACATTCTACATGCAGTCAGGCCAGCAGCCCACAACAGACCTTTACGCATGCTGAGTGCAAATGTCAGGTGTAACCAACTGACTGCTTACAAACCAGAACAATACCTCTGATTTGGCTACAGAATGGTGTGTACAATAACCACTGCACCTCAGTCCCTGCGTATAACCCATAAACTACGGGTTGAAAGCAACATGGTCATAAGATTCCGGGCATTCAACCGCAGAAACCTTATTTCATTAGGTAGTAAAATGGAGTTATTGCGATTGCACACAAGGGCCGTCAATGCTGTGTGAAAAATGAAGATGCGCAGCTAGATCAGATTGCGACTTATCGTCTTCAAATATTATCGTCGAGATCATGAAAAAACGTTGTGTATGGCCAGCATGAACAGAAATACTTTATATGTGATAGTGATGACCACACTCACCGTATTCGGCTCCTGCAGTATTTCCTTAAATAGGGGTCTGTGTCATTCAAAAGGTATTTATGTGTACAGTGTGTGAATTGTATGAGTACGGTATGAACGTATCACTATACCACTGTTGGAGATGAAATGCAAAAAAAATCTTTTTTGCATGAAAATTCGTTCTCAGTGGCTGTCTTTTTTCATTTTTTTTGTTTTAAAGTGTTTTGAGTGCGGAATAAGAACCAGCTCAGTGTGTATATCCTCTGCAGATCACTGATTACCACTGTTGGAATCGACGTGCAATGTTTACGAGACAAGTCAAAATGAATATTATAGGAGCGAGCAGTCCATGTTTACAATCGCGGTTGAGTCTCCAGTTCCATTCGGCGTATTTCTCGCAACAGTACTCAATTTTCTTTTCTCATGAAATAATTACTCATTACAGAAACTGAGTCACAGCAGCCATTAATAATACCTGGTTAGTTATTATAGGAATCTAATTAAGACGGACTCTAATTAGCAGTGAAAAGTGAATGTGATACAAGGCTACCATTAGGTACTCGTTAAACATCAGTTAACGAGCATAAATATACAACAGCATACTGACAATAACACAAGCCTGCATTAACTATACAAACACTGTTTTTTAGCCTTGTTTCACAATTTATTATTAATGTTATTGCACAACCTAGGTTTCGGGTTATAGGTCCATTTTAAAGAACATTACTGATTCCCAAAGATGATAATGCACAGATAAACATGATGACAAGGCAAAGATAATCTCAAATTCTACATCTACATCTATATGATTACTCTGCAATTCACATTTAAGTGCTTGGCAGAGGGTTCATCGAACCACAATCATACTATCTCCCTACCATTCCACTCCCCAACAGCGCGCGGGAGAAACGAACACCTAAACCTTTCTGTTCGAGCTCTACATCTACATCTACATGATTACTCTGCAATTCACATTTAAGTGCTTGGCAGAGGGTTCATCGAACCACAATCATACCATCTCCCTACCATTCCACTCCCGAACAGCGCGCGGGAGAAACGAACACCTAAACCTTTCTTTTCGAGCTCTGATTTCTCTTATTTTATTTTGATGATCATTCCTACCTATGTAGGTTGGGCTCAACAAAATATCTTCGCATTCGGAAGAGGCAGTTGGTGACTGTAATTTCGTAAATAGATCTCGCCGCAACGAAAAACGTCTTTGCTTCAATGACTTCCATCCCAACTCGCGTATCTTATCTGCCACACTCTCTCCCCCATTACGTGGTATTACAAAACGAGCTGCCCTTTTTTGCACCCTTTCGATGTCCTCCGTCAATCCCACCTGGTATAGATTCCACACCGCACAGCAATATTCTAACAGAGGACGAACGAGTGTAGTGTAAGCTCTCTCTTTAGTGGACTTGCTGCATCTTCTAAGTGTCTCGCCAATGAAACGAAACCTTTGGCTCGCCTTTCCCACAATATTATCTATGTGGTCTTTCCAACTGAAGTTGTTCGTAATTTTTACACCCAGGTACTTAGTTGAATTGACAGCCTTGAGAAATGTACTATCTATCGAGTAATTGAATTCAAACGGACTTCCTTTGGAACTCATGTGCTTCACCTCACACTTTTCGTTATTTAGCGTCAACTGCCACCTGCCACACCATACAGCAATCTTTTCTAAATCGCTTTGCAACTGATACTGGTCTTTGGATGACCTTACTAGACGGTAAATTACAGCATCATCTGCGAACAACCTAAGAGAACTGCTCAGATTGTCACCTAGGTCATTTATATAGATCAGGAACAGCAGAGGTCCCAGGACGCTTCCCTGGGGAACACTTGATATCACTTCAGTTTTACTCGATGATTTGCCGTCTATTACTGTGTGCTGAGGTGGAGCCCGAATGTGGACCTTTCTGCATTTCACAGGCAAGTCCTCCAAAGACTGAACTGAGTGATGGGCTCACCACCCTCTCTCTCCTACTAGTACTGCGGTGAAGGAAGGCTACATTCTACATGCAGTCAGGCCAGCAGCCCACAACAGACCTTTACGCATGCTGAGTGCAAATGTCAGGTGTAACCAACTGACTGCTTACAAACCAGAACAATACCTCTGATTTGGCTACAGAATGGTGTGTACAATAACCACTGCACCTCAGTCCCTGCGTATAACCCATAAACTACGGGTTGAAAGCAACATGGTCATAAGATTCCGGGCATTCAACCGCAGAAACCTTATTTCATTAGGTAGTAAAATGGAGTTATTGCGATTGCACACAAGGGCCGTCAATGCTGTGTGAAAAATGAAGATGCGCAGCTAGATCAGATTGCGACTTATCGTCTTCAAATATTATCGTCGAGATCATGAAAAAACGTTGTGTATGGCCAGCATGAACAGAAATACTTTATATGTGATAGTGATGACCACACTCACCGTATTCGGCTCCTGCAGTATTTCCTTAAATAGGGGTCTGTGTCATTCAAAAGGTATTTATGTGTACAGTGTGTGAATTGTATGAGTACGGTATGAACGTATCACTATACCACTGTTGGAGATGAAATGCAAAAAAAATCTTTTTTGCATGAAAATTCGTTCTCAGTGGCTGTCTTTTTTCATTTTTTTTTTGTTTTAAAGTGTTTTGAGTGCGGAATAAGAACCAGCTCAGTGTGTATATCCTCTGCAGATCACTGATTACCACTGTTGGAATCGACGTGCAATGTTTACGAGACAAGTCAAAATGAATATTATAGGAGCGAGCAGTCCATGTTTACAATCGCGGTTGAGTCTCCAGTTCCATTCGGCGTATTTCTCGCAACAGTACTCAATTTTCTTTTCTCATGAAATAATTACTCATTACAGAAACTGAGTCACAGCAGCCATTAATAATACCTGGTTAGTTATTATAGGAATCTAATTAAGACGGACTCTAATTAGCAGTGAAAAGTGAATGTGATACAAGGCTACCATTAGGTACTCGTTAAACATCAGTTAACGAGCATAAATATACAACAGCATACTGACAATAACACAAGCCTGCATTAACTATACAAACACTGTTTTTTAGCCTTGTTTCACAATTTATTATTAATGTTATTGCACAACCTAGGTTTCGGGTTATAGGTCCATTTTAAAGAACATTACTGATTCCCAAAGATGATAATGCACAGATAAACATGATGACAAGGCAAAGATAATCTCAAATTCTACATCTACATCTATATGATTACTCTGCAATTCACATTTAAGTGCTTGGCAGAGGGTTCATCGAACCACAATCATACTATCTCCCTACCATTCCACTCCCCAACAGCGCGCGGGAGAAACGAACACCTAAACCTTTCTGTTCGAGCTCTACATCTACATCTACATGATTACTCTGCAATTCACATTTAAGTGCTTGGCAGAGGGTTCATCGAACCACAATCATACCATCTCCCTACCATTCCACTCCCGAACAGCGCGCGGGAGAAACGAACACCTAAACCTTTCTTTTCGAGCTCTGATTTCTCTTATTTTATTTTGATGATCATTCCTACCTATGTAGGTTGGGCTCAACAAAATATCTTCGCATTCGGAAGAGGCAGTTGGTGACTGTAATTTCGTAAATAGATCTCGCCGCAACGAAAAACGTCTTTGCTTCAATGACTTCCATCCCAACTCGCGTATCTTATCTGCCACACTCTCTCCCCCATTACGTGGTATTACAAAACGAGCTGCCCTTTTTTGCACCCTTTCGATGTCCTCCGTCAATCCCACCTGGTATAGATTCCACACCGCACAGCAATATTCTAACAGAGGACGAACGAGTGTAGTGTAAGCTCTCTCTTTAGTGGACTTGCTGCATCTTCTAAGTGTCTCGCCAATGAAACGAAACCTTTGGCTCGCCTTTCCCACAATATTATCTATGTGGTCTTTCCAACTGAAGTTGTTCGTAATTTTTACACCCAGGTACTTAGTTGAATTGACAGCCTTGAGAAATGTACTATCTATCGAGTAATTGAATTCAAACGGACTTCCTTTGGAACTCATGTGCTTCACCTCACACTTTTCGTTATTTAGCGTCAACTGCCACCTGCCACACCATACAGCAATCTTTTCTAAATCGCTTTGCAACTGATACTGGTCTTTGGATGACCTTACTAGACGGTAAATTACAGCATCATCTGCGAACAACCTAAGAGAACTGCTCAGATTGTCACCTAGGTCATTTATATAGATCAGGAACAGCAGAGGTCCCAGGACGCTTCCCTGGGGAACACTTGATATCACTTCAGTTTTACTCGATGATTTGCCGTCTATTACTGTGTGCTGAGGTGGAGCCCGAATGTGGACCTTTCTGCATTTCACAGGCAAGTCCTCCAAAGACTGAACTGAGTGATGGGCTCACCACCCTCTCTCTCCTACTAGTACTGCGGTGAAGGAAGGCTACATTCTACATGCAGTCAGGCCAGCAGCCCACAACAGACCTTTACGCATGCTGAGTGCAAATGTCAGGTGTAACCAACTGACTGCTTACAAACCAGAACAATACCTCTGATTTGGCTACAGAATGGTGTGTACAATAACCACTGCACCTCAGTCCCTGCGTATAACCCATAAACTACGGGTTGAAAGCAACATGGTCATAAGATTCCGGGCATTCAACCGCAGAAACCTTATTTCATTAGGTAGTAAAATGGAGTTATTGCGATTGCACACAAGGGCCGTCAATGCTGTGTGAAAAATGAAGATGCGCAGCTAGATCAGATTGCGACTTATCGTCTTCAAATATTATCGTCGAGATCATGAAAAAACGTTGTGTATGGCCAGCATGAACAGAAATACTTTATATGTGATAGTGATGACCACACTCACCGTATTCGGCTCCTGCAGTATTTCCTTAAATAGGGGTCTGTGTCATTCAAAAGGTATTTATGTGTACAGTGTGTGAATTGTATGAGTACGGTATGAACGTATCACTATACCACTGTTGGAGATGAAATGCAAAAAAAATCTTTTTTGCATGAAAATTCGTTCTCAGTGGCTGTCTTTTTTCATTTTTTTTTGTTTTAAAGTGTTTTGAGTGCGGAATAAGAACCAGCTCAGTGTGTATATCCTCTGCAGATCACTGATTACCACTGTTGGAATCGACGTGCAATGTTTACGAGACAAGTCAAAATGAATATTATAGGAGCGAGCAGTCCATGTTTACAATCGCGGTTGAGTCTCCAGTTCCATTCGGCGTATTTCTCGCAACAGTACTCAATTTTCTTTTCTCATGAAATAATTACTCATTACAGAAACTGAGTCACAGCAGCCATTAATAATACCTGGTTAGTTATTATAGGAATCTAATTAAGACGGACTCTAATTAGCAGTGAAAAGTGAATGTGATACAAGGCTACCATTAGGTACTCGTTAAACATCAGTTAACGAGCATAAATATACAACAGCATACTGACAATAACACAAGCCTGCATTAACTATACAAACACTGTTTTTTAGCCTTGTTTCACAATTTATTATTAATGTTATTGCACAACCTAGGTTTCGGGTTATAGGTCCATTTTAAAGAACATTACTGATTCCCAAAGATGATAATGCACAGATAAACATGATGACAAGGCAAAGATAATCTCAAATTCTACATCTACATCTATATGATTACTCTGCAATTCACATTTAAGTGCTTGGCAGAGGGTTCATCGAACCACAATCATACTATCTCCCTACCATTCCACTCCCCAACAGCGCGCGGGAGAAACGAACACCTAAACCTTTCTGTTCGAGCTCTACATCTACATCTACATGATTACTCTGCAATTCACATTTAAGTGCTTGGCAGAGGGTTCATCGAACCACAATCATACCATCTCCCTACCATTCCACTCCCGAACAGCGCGCGGGAGAAACGAACACCTAAACCTTTCTTTTCGAGCTCTGATTTCTCTTATTTTATTTTGATGATCATTCCTACCTATGTAGGTTGGGCTCAACAAAATATCTTCGCATTCGGAAGAGGCAGTTGGTGACTGTAATTTCGTAAATAGATCTCGCCGCAACGAAAAACGTCTTTGCTTCAATGACTTCCATCCCAACTCGCGTATCTTATCTGCCACACTCTCTCCCCCATTACGTGGTATTACAAAACGAGCTGCCCTTTTTTGCACCCTTTCGATGTCCTCCGTCAATCCCACCTGGTATAGATTCCACACCGCACAGCAATATTCTAACAGAGGACGAACGAGTGTAGTGTAAGCTCTCTCTTTAGTGGACTTGCTGCATCTTCTAAGTGTCTCGCCAATGAAACGAAACCTTTGGCTCGCCTTTCCCACAATATTATCTATGTGGTCTTTCCAACTGAAGTTGTTCGTAATTTTTACACCCAGGTACTTAGTTGAATTGACAGCCTTGAGAAATGTACTATCTATCGAGTAATTGAATTCAAACGGACTTCCTTTGGAACTCATGTGCTTCACCTCACACTTTTCGTTATTTAGCGTCAACTGCCACCTGCCACACCATACAGCAATCTTTTCTAAATCGCTTTGCAACTGATACTGGTCTTTGGATGACCTTACTAGACGGTAAATTACAGCATCATCTGCGAACAACCTAAGAGAACTGCTCAGATTGTCACCTAGGTCATTTATATAGATCAGGAACAGCAGAGGTCCCAGGACGCTTCCCTGGGGAACACTTGATATCACTTCAGTTTTACTCGATGATTTGCCGTCTATTACTACGAACTGCGACCTTCCTGACAGGAAATCACGAATCCAGTCGCACAACTGAGACGATACCCCATAGGCCCGCAGCTTGATTAGAAGTCGCTTTTGAGGAACGGTGTCAAAAGCTTTCCGGAAATCTAGAAATACGGAATCAACTTGAGATCCCCTGTCGATAGCGGCCATTACGTCGTGCGAATAAAGAGCTAGTTGCGTTGCACAAGAACGATGTTTTCTGAATCCATGCTGATTACGTATCAATAGATCGTTCCCTTCGAGGTGATTCATAATGTTTGAATACAGTGAAGTGTCGGCAGAAGTGCCAACACAGTGTTGTTTGAGGAGACCGACATGCACGCTATAAGCTCACGCAGGCCGGCGTGAGGTCTGAAACAGGATACGTAATGAATGCTATAAAGAAAAGTACGTAGCTTCTGGAATACTTAACTTACTTCATAATTGTAGAACATCGCTCTTGATGATACAGAAGTATTATAGCAATTGAATACGGCGCCTTGCTAGGTCGTAGCAATTGACTTAGCTGAAGGCTATGCTAACTATCTTCTCGGCAATTGAGTCTTCGTCAGTGTCTGTTGCTAGCTACGTCGGCTGTACAACTGGGGCGAGTGCCAGGACGTCTCTCTAGACCTGCCGTGTGGTGGCGCTCGGTCTGCAATTACTGACAGTGGCGACACGCGGGTCCGACGTATATAATGGACCGCGGCCGATTAAAAGCTACCACCTAGCAAGTGTGGTGTCTGGCGGTGACACCACATACAGTATATGCTCAAAATTCCTACTGCAAACCGACGTCAATGATATAGGTCTGTAGTTCGATGGATTACTCCTACTACCCTTCTTAAACACTGGTGCGACCTGCGCAATTTTCCAATCTGTAGGTACAGATCTATCGGTGAGCGAGCGGTTGTATATGATTTCTAAGTAGGTAGCTATTGTATCAGCGTAATCTGAAAGGAACCTAATCGGTATACAATCTGGACCTGAAGACTTGCCCATATCAAGCGATTTGAGTTGCTTCGCAACCCCTAAGGTATCTACTTCTAAGGAACTCATGCTAGCAGCTGTTCGTGTTTCAAATTCTGGAATATTCCATTCGTCTCCCCTGGTGAAGGAATTTCGGAAAACTGCGTTCAGTAACTCCGCTTTAGCGGCACAGTCGTCGGTAACAGTACCATCGGCACTGCGCAGCGAAGGTATTGACTGCGTCTTGCCGCTTGTGTACTTTACATATGACCAGAATTTCTTCGGATTTTGTACCAAATTTTGCGTGGTTTCTGTTTGTTCTAAGTCGTGTCTCCCTACCACTTTCGCGCAACGACGCCCTGAGTGTGTTTTCTAGGGAATTGACTAGTTTGAACCTGGGACCTGTTGCTGGTAAGGAGACGCCAGACCACACATGACATGTAGAGTTCAGAAGAGTTCAGTGAGATTAGCGATGATATAATCAAATCCTTAATGATTTCAGCGGCAGCTCCACTCCACTCCCTGTAAAAGAATCTTAATACTAACTAAATTCAGTGGAAGAGGTTCAAGGCTTTCCTATTTTTAGTTAGCTGGTAAAATAACGTCGAAAAAGCAATTAAGTTTACCATTGGAATTTTTATTCTACTCACAAAACATTGTTTATAAATTGTACTATTGATAAAAGGAAATATTTTAATACAGGACGATAAAAACCAACCGCATTCAACAAAAATGTGAACGAATATTCCCTGAATGGGTTTCCAAGTTCTACAATGGATCTAAGGATGACCTATGCCATATCACATCTATAATCTAGATTTAAGTTAAGTTTCATAAAAGAGAAAACTATCAAAATGGTCTACAGTGACCCTCAATTATCTTTAATTACTTATTTAACTTGTCGTAAAGTACAGTGACTGATGTGGCTTCTCAATAATTATATAACAGAAAAATCATCGCGTTTCAGATTTTTACTTCAAGTGGCAAATGTGAACACCTTGAGCTTTAATTGACGATCGACACTAGTATTACGCAAAAATGGGATGTAACAGATGAGACTTCTGCAGTTCTGAGTGAAGCCTTATGCGCTCAAAAATTCGTCATCGCGTGCGTTCATTACCTTGTCGTTGGGTATGCAGTGTCAGAGGGCGGCGGGCGACGCAGCTCCATACAGCTCGCCGTCTCGGAAGCAACTCTCTCCTAACTCCTCCTTACTCCAATTTACCGAAGTTGGTTTAAAAAAAAATATCTGGCTGTGTTTTCATCTGACCAATCAAGGTCTCAATGTTAACCTTAAGCTTCGCCTACAAAAATTCTCTCTATCCAATGAGAAACTAGCTTTTAACATGGGCTGGGGGGTGGCCCCGGTGGTTAGCTGGCAACGTTGGTGTCCGTCCCTTATCGTAGGGCCTTCTAGCTTAACACGGTTCTGCTCTCGGCTTCTGTTCTCGTTTCTCCCCTCGGAACTGCGTCTGTCTCACGGTGGGAAGGTATGACATGCATTTAGGCATTCTTGTGTTAGTCTGTGGTATTCCATTTGCTCATTCGTTACTCGTATTACTTTGGTTAATTTAATGTCACGATTTATTCGGAGCTATGTGAAATACTACTGGATTTGCTTATCATGTCAGGGTTTTCATGGAAGGTGTTGGGTTTGCCTGACACCTTACAATTTCGAGACAATGTTTCGTTGTGGAACCTATTAAAGGCATCTCGCATTGAAGTCCGTGCCAAATTACTTATGCTCATTGTGTCAATCCATAGTTTAATGTACATTTACATCAATGACCATTTTTCAACAAATTACATACATTATTACACATTCACCAATTATTCTACAGTGACTAGACTAAAGTTCTGCATCAGCCAAGATATTTTTAACTACAATGAAATTTTGCTTCTATCCTTTGTGATCTCATCGAAGAGAGGTGAATAATTGAATTGGTTTTCCTCGTTTAATAAAAGGTGTGTGGATATACCCATCTCTTTTTTTAATTTCTAAAGTTTTTAATTGGTCGAGTTTGCCCCCCCCCCCCCCGCCCCCTTTTCCTCTGAGTGTAGGACTTGCACATCTATTATGTATTTGTGATTATTGTTCAGGCAGTATTCTGCAAAGGCTGAATCAGGCTTCCTCAATCTCCAGCTTCTGTTGTCTTCCTTAAGCCTGGTACATATTGACCTTCCCTTTTGTCCAACTGTAAACAACCTGTTTACATGTTTGTATGTTGGCATCGCTTTAGACTGCATTAATATCACTGACAGCGCTGTTTGCCCTCTGTAAGAGACTCTGTGGCTGGTCGGACTCGCAGTTGTAACTTAATAATTAGCAGTGATGGAGGTTAGAAGTGTTAGCGCGAGCGGACGATTTGGACGTGTGTGAGTAATGGAGATATAGTGTTGGTTGGAAATGGATTGTAAAATGATAACTGATGTATCTGCTAATGTTTGGATAATGGAATTATTGGTGATTATATAATTTTTGGAACTGGATGTCACATTATTAAAGTAAAATCTGCTAAATACATTGTTTGTTCTGCGACAAAATCTCTTTCGCTAACCGCATGCCTTTTAGTAGTTAGAGCGTATGGTAGTTAGAGTCTTTTTATTTTGCTGGCTGTAGTTGCTGCTCGCTGTTTTTACTGTACTTCGTGTCCTGAAGATTTTCTGTGAGGTAAGTGTGTTATGAGAAAGTATACGTTATTGTTAGAATTTAATTCAGGGTCATTCTGTTGTGTTAATTATTTGAGCCGTCAGATTGCGTTATCCTTGTATATTCTGTATCATAAATGAATAGAATAAGTTTGAGCTGTACCTGTCAGGGAAATTCTGTAGACAAGTATTGAAATAATTAGAACAGGCAATGAGACTGTAGGTTCAGTTGCTCTCTGCAGTTTAAGAAGGTCCAGTTGCACTCAGCAATTTCATCTCGTGATAAAGACTAAGAAGTTTCACTCAGCAGTTTAAGAAGTTTCACTATTAACGTTCACTTGCATCAAGAAGTTTCAGAATTAAATGTAGAAGTTTGACAATGAAGCAAGACTGACACTCACAGCATGTGATTTGATAAACCCCACTCTTTGTGACAGCTGATTGTTTATCTTTCGCATTGAACAAGAAACTACCTATTGTCTGCGGGACATAGAAAAGCATAAAGAAACCTTTTGCCTTCAAAATGTTACTTATGCTATTTGATATTTTCCCCATAAAAGGTAATCTGCACATCTGTATTTTCTCGTTTGTCTGTGATTTCCATTGGAGACATTAGGAACCTGGCTTGCTTCTCCTCTTTTTACCTCAATATTTTTTTATCAATGGTTGAAATGGTTGAAATGGCTCTGAGCACTATGGGACTTAACTTCTAAGGTCATCAGTCCCCTAGAACTACTTAAACCTAGCTAACCTAAGGACATCACACACATCCATGCCCGAGGCAGGATTCGAACCTGCGACCGTAGCGGTCGCGCGGTCCCAGACTGTAGCGCCTAGAACCGCTCGACCACCTCTAGCCGGCTTTATCAATGGTGTTTGGGATCAAATTCAGTATTTATGGCTACTGTTTTTACTATGTTAAGTTCCTGGTTAAATTCTTCTTGCGACATGGGGACAGAAACAAGACAGTGGATCATGTGATAGAATGCTGCATGTTTGTAGCTTGTAGGATGTTGGGAGGAAGCCGGAAAGAAATTGTCAGTGAAGGAATCTTTTCGGTAAATTTTAAATTTATGGTTACTGTCTTCTATTTTTAAGCTAATATCGTCTACATATTTCTACCAATACACAAAATGTTTTGCCAGTGGTTCACTCTTCTGAAAATCAGTCTCCCACTTGTCCGTGGACATTTCTGCTAGTAAGGGGGATAAAGGTGAGCCCATTGCCAGACCATCTGCTTGCTGATAACATGTCCCTTGAAAGCAGAAATAATTTTGATTTAAATAAGATTCCACTGTAGTAACAATGCTCAAATGCTCTTGTAGATTTATGTTGTGTGAATACAATGATTGTGACACAGTATCTATACAGTCTTTCACTGGAATACATGTGAACAAGCTATGCACATCAAAAGAGACTGATTTCGCATTTGTTGGAACCTGAAATTCTGTTAACAAGTTAACTTGTTAACTAAATCGAACCTGTTCTTAATGATATATTTTCCTTTGAAGTTCAGCTTCTGCTTCAAGATGGTGTTGTTTCTCCTGGCAATCTTGTGTACTGGAGCATGTATTGCAGATACCACCAGACGGATTGGCACTTCTGATTTGTGGAGCTTCGGTAAACCATACAGCTGTGGTGCCCTAGGGTTCATTTGCAACATGCTCTTACAGGAATATTCAGAAAAGATATTGGAGCAGTTGTTTATTACCTGGTTAGCCTGATCATTGTAACTAGCTGTAGGGTCTCCCTGTAGTTTTTGTAGCTGCACTGATTGGAAAAAATCTTCTACTTTGCTTGTATAATCTGTTTTATTTAACAGCGCTACAGTCCTTCCTTTATCTGCCCTAGTCACAATCACATTACTGTTTTCAATCCCAGTTTTGCTTGTTGTTGTTGTTGTTGTTGTTTCTGTGCCTGCTTGATTTCTTCCACACACTGCACTTTCGTTACTATATCTTTCTGTAGGGCTAATTCTAGTCAATGTTACTGTGATCTGGATGACCCCTGAATTGTTTTTAGTACCATACTTGAAGACAGTCCACACTTCCATTTTTCTAACCATCTGTGAATTGTTAAGTTCGTGATCCTTCGTCAGCTCGACCAATAAAGAAAAACATTTCTAGCATAGAATTATTCTTGATTGAAGAAGGAAAAGTTCATACAAAGATATATAAAGAAAGATTCCATCTTGTGGAAGAGTCCTTGCAAACACCTTCATCAAGCATGATTCTACATATGGTGAAGTAATCAATATTTTTTTTGGTCGACAAGTGGTACATGAATAGTGTTTTTGGTCCCAAGCACAAAATGTTTCCGCTTTGGTCAAACGGTTAATTTGCCTAGCTAACCCCTTTACATAAAGAAGAAAGCATTTTCGTGTACCCAGTTTGTTACCCTAATTAAATTTCTATACCTAAAGTTAAACTAAACTTTCTTCCTATATGAAAAAACTGTACGAAGTAGAAGAAAACTAGAACACTTTTGAAATAGACATGCAAAGTTGATTCAGGGATATTCATTTTCAGTCTGCAAATATAATGTAGACGTATAATTTTTAAAGAAAAAGAGAGAATCGGTGTCCAGTTGAGATGGTCCAAGTGGTGTCTTCATGAACTTGAGCCACAGTACCCACACACATCAGATGATGGGTTACGCAAGCTGGACACAACATAGGAGGCGCACTCGTTGAGAAATTGGACTCGCAGTTGGGCGCAGAAGCAGTTTCCATTCTAGTCTGTCCTTCCTCACGCAGTTTCTCTGCAGTTTTTCCCTACATAACTTCAGGCGAAAGGCAGACTGACCAAGTAAGACGCTTCCCGTCTTTATTTTCCTGGAATTTATACTGTATCTTCATGGAGTCGGCACATTAATCTGGATTTAGCAGTGTTAGTGGCAGAGGGCTTCGCTGCTCAGATAGCAAAACTTGTCTACTTCTTTAAGTGACTCGTTTCGTAATCAAATTCCTCAGCATCACCTGATTTAATTCGACTACATTCCACCATCCCTATTTTGCGTTTGTTGATGTTCATCTCACATTATCGTTTCAAGACAATGTCCACTCCGTTCAACTACTCTTCGAAGTTATTTGCTGTCTCCGGCAGAATTGCAATGTCATCGGTAACCCTCACGGCTTTTATCTCTTCTGCCTAAAATTTAATTCCTACTCAAAATTCTTCTTCGGTTTCCTTTACTGCTCGCTCAATATACGGACTGAGTAACATCGGGGACAGGTTGCAACCCTATCTCATTCCCTTCTCAACCACTGCTTCCCTTCCACGCCCCTCGACCCTTATAAATGCCGTCTGGTTGCTGTACAAGTCGTGAACAGAATTTCTAAGACAATATTCCATTCAACATTGTTATAAGCTTTCTCTAAGTCTACAAATACTATAAACATAGGTTTGCCTTTCCTTAACCTATTTCTAAGATAAGTCGTAGGGTCAGTATTGCCTAGCGTGTTCTTATATTTCTGCGGAATCGAAACTGATTTTCTCTGAAATCGGCTTCTATCCGTTTTTCCACTTTTGTATCAAGAATTCGTGTTAGTATTTTACAACCGTGACGTATTAAATTCGATGATATTCACATCTGTACCATCTGCTTTGTTTGGAATTGCAATTACTGTATTCTTCTTGATGTCCCAGGGTATTTCTCCTGTCTCCCACAACTATGTACCCTCAGACTCAAAGTTGAAATATTATAAGTTTTGGCTGGTTTCGTTGACTAGGGGCTGGGATACATAGTTGCCGCATTACAAGCCAAATACTGCTGAATGTACAGTATACAATATACAAATGAATCGAGTGGTCGAAGGTTCCTATCACTCGGCAATGGGTGAATTGCTCGGTTTAGTCACATATCGGATTTGTTAGGAACACTTCATGTCGACTTCCCTGGTTTTTCATTTCTGCCAACGCCAGCGACCTAGTAGTTGTAATGTCAAAACTGCATGGTTAAGATAAATTAAGATAAACGTTGCAATGTCTGCTGGTAGTACAAAGTGCCGATTACGTCAGCATTTCCCCTCTCGTCTCCGCCCACCGCAAAGACCAATCTCGTCATTTAGATTTTTGTTCATCAGCTGCAGCAACTGTTTTTGAAGAATGCTTGTGTGAAGAAATAGCATACTAGTTGCATTAAAAATTGCTTTTTAACTCACATAATGTACTATTTCATCACATCGGAAATCGTGTTATTCTATTCACACTGTCTCTCTCCAGTACAATCGGACTTCTTTTGCGTCACCTATACTTGCTTCACACTGCCAAAGAGAAAGATTGTGAAGTAATGAGTCTCCTTATTACAGTGAAAGTGAAATTATATTCTACTGCAGTTTCAAAAGGACAACTTCAAATATTTACCGGAAATTATGAGAACAATAGAATTAAAAATAAATATATCGGCACGCGATTTTGTCACTTTGATATCGGTATATACGTAGAGGAAACCATCGATATTTTATCAACAGCCCTAATACCAGCCAGGAAGAGTTAAAGTGTTTGTTTATGCGTGATTCCGTACCGCTTCTAATCTTTCCATTCTTCTTGTTCTTCGTTCCTGCTTTTTATTTTAAAGAGTGCAAGTCGGGCATTTATGGACACCATCATACAGTAGCATAGCAGTCGATGCACATTAGTACAGTAAGAAATGTGTTTCTGAATAATAGTATTTTGCTAATATCGAGTATACAAGTAAAATACGTGTTGGCAACTCTTTTGTGAATATACTTGTCTAGAGTGGCGCACTATATGGAAATGAGATGTGTACCTACACTAAACACTATAGATAAGAAAAGAAAGGAAGCTCTGGAAATGTGGTATTACAGAAGAATGATGGAGATTAGATAGGTATATCGGATAGGTAATGAAGAGATAGATCATCGAATCGTGAAGAAAAGAAATTTATGGTTTAGCTAGACCAAAAGAAGACGTCGCTTGATAGGACACTCGCTAAGCTTCCAAGGAATAGTTATGTTGATAACTGAAGGAAGTGTGGAGTGGTGAAAAATGTATAGCAGTTCGAACACTTGAATAATGAAGAATCGCAGCAAAACAGTCTTTGCACTGAAAAAAAGAGAAGAGACCCTGATAACGACTTAACTGAAGATAGGTGGACGACACTACATAATGTGCACGAGGTTTCTGTCCAGAATTGGTTGTCGAATGATCCAACGTGATTATCAACCGAAAACGTTACATTTTCAGTAAGCTTAATTCAAAACTGTAAGCCAGTTTTCGCAGTTTTCTCATGTAATGTTTGTTTGTTGAGCCTGAGTTATACTTGTGACAGGAACTGGAGCAGAGGCGCTGAAACGTTTCTGCAGTTTACAACGAAAGCGCCTGCGGTGAAACACAGGAAGCCAGAAGCTTCCAGGTCTGCGACCTGTGGCTGTACATTCTTGAGCGCCAGCACTCCGCGGAATTAGCAATCTCGCAATGCACGAGGCACAGGGGAAGCTAAACACGTTATGTTATTTAAAAGTGTAGCATTTGGAGCCAACAGCGCAGAGGTAGCCGTTTAATTAATTTGAGTAGACCGCGAATGGAGATAGTGCAGAGGTAGATGTTTAAAATTAGTTGGAGTAAGCAGCAAGTGGTGACTGGAATTTCCTAGTGCATGAGATGTTGGGATATCTGAACTACCTGACGGTTCTATACAATATATCTAAAACAATAACCTACATTTAATTTTTCGGAGTAATGGATGCATTTTGACGCGATCAAGGCACTGAAATACAATGTGACACACGTACCCCTTGTTTTTCTTCTCCTATTTCTTCGGCGTTCCTCCTAGGAGTTATTCGTTTCTGAAATCCACAGGCCTCTTTCATTTCAGTCATCTGCTTCTAGATTTCTGTCTTCCACTGTTTCCTGCGTATATTTTTCCCAGCCCAGCGCTGTCTTTCCACTCCTACTTTTTCTGGGCAGCTCCCACTTTAAAATCTTTCTTGCCCACCTACGGCTAGATCTTCTCCGTACGTGCTCATACCACTGAAGCGCTAAATTCTCTGAAGTATTTGTTACTCAGAACGTTACTTCCATTCGCCTCCGTACAAGTCCGAAAGAACAAGCACCACACATTCATACACACTAGTGGCCATTGAAATTGCTACACCAAGAAGAAATGCAGATGACAAACGGGTATTAAGTGGACAAGTATCCGCAGCTCGTGGTCTTGCGGTAGCGTTCTCGTTTCCCACGCACGGGGTCCCGGGTTCGATTCCCGGGAGGTTAAAGGATTTTCTCTGCCACGAGATGACTGGGTGTTGTGTGTCTTTCATCGTTTCATCCACATTCACTCGCAAGGCGCCGTAGTGGCGTTAAAGAACTTGTGGAGCGGCGGCCGAACCGCCCTGTGAGGGGTCTCCCGGCCACCAATGCCATACGCTCATTATTATTGGACAAATATATTATACTACAACTGACATGTGATTACATTTTCACGCAATATGGGTGCATAGAGCCTGAGAATGCAGTACCCAGAACAACCACCTCTGGCCGTAATAACGGCCTTGATACGCCTGAGCATTGAGTCAAACAGAGCCTAGATTGCGTGTGCAGGTACAGATGCCCACGCAGCTTCAACACGATACCACAGTTCATCAAGAGTAGTGACTGACGTATTGTGACGAGCCAGTTGCTCGGCCACCTTTGAGCAGGCGTTTTCAATTGGTGAGAGATCTGGAGAATGTGCTGGCCAGGACAGCAGTCTAACATTTTCTGTATCCTGCTGAAATGTAGGGTTTCGTAGGGATCGAATGAAGGGTAGAGCCACGGGTCGTAACACATCTGAAATGTAACGTCCACTGTTCAAAGTGCCGTCAATGCGAACAAGACGTGTAACCGATGGCACCCCATACCATCACGCCGGGTGATACGCCAGTATGGCGATGGCGTATACACGCTTCCAATGTGCGTTCACCGCGATGTCACCAAACACGGATGCGAACATCATGATGCTGTTAACAGAACCTGGATTCATCCGAAAAAATGACGTTTTGCCATTCGTGCACCCAGGTTCGCCGTTGAGTACACCATCGCAGGCGCTCCTGTCTGTGATGCAGCGTCAAGGGTTACCGCAGCGATGGTCTCCGAGCTGATAGTCCATGCTGCTGCAAACGTCGTCGAACTGTTCGTGCAGATTCTCGTTGTATTGCAAACGTCCCCATCTGTTGACTCAGGGATCGAGACGTGGCTGCACGACCCGTTACAGCCATGCCTGTCATTCGACTGCTAGTGATACGAGGCCGTTGGGATCCAGCACGGCGTTCCGTATTACCCTCCTGAACACACCGATTCGATATTCTGCCAACAGTCATTGGATCTCGACCAGCGCAAGCAGCAATGTCGCGATACGATAAACCGCAATCGCGACAGGCTACAATCCGCCCTTTATCAAAAGTCGGAAACGTGATGTTACGCATTTCTTCTCCTTACACGAGGCATCACAACAACGTTTCACCAGGCAACGCCGGTCAACTGCTGTTTGTGTATGAGAAATCGGTTGGAAACTTTCCTCATGTCAGCGCGCTGTAGGTGTCGCCACCGGCGCCAACCTTGTGTGAATGCTCTGAAAAGCTAATCATTTGCATATCACAGCATCTTCTTCCTGTCGGTTAAATTTCACGTCTGTAGCACGTCATCTTCGTGGTGTAGCACTTTTAATGGCCAGTAGTGTACTTTGTGCCAGGAAGGGCTCTCAACAAGGGAAGTGTCCAGGCGTCTCGGAGTGAACCAAAGCGATGTTGTTCGTGCATGGAGGAGATACAGAGAGACAGGAACTGTCGATGGCATGCCTCGCTCAGGCCGCCAAAGGGCTACTACTGCAATGGATGACCGCTACCTACGGGTTGTGGCTCGGAGGAACCCTGACACCAACGCCACCGTGCTGGATAATGCTTTTCGTGCAGCCACGGGACGTCGTGCTACGACTCAAACTGTGCGCAATACGCTGCATAATGCGCAACTTCATTCCCGACGTCCATGGCGAGGTCCATCTTTGCAACCACGACACCATGCAGAGCGGTACCGATGGGCCGTACAACATGCCGAATGGACCGCTCAGGAGTGGCATCACGTTGTCTTCAGCGATGAGTGTCGCATATGCCTTCGACCAGACAATCGTCGGAGACGTGTTTGGAGGCAACCCAGTCAGACTGAACGCCTTCGACACACTGTCCAGCGAGTGCAGCAAGGTGGTGGTTCCCTGCTGTTTTGTGGTGACATTATGTGGGGCCGACGTATGCCGCTGGTGGTCACGGAAGGCGCCGTAGCGGCTGTGCGATACGTGAGTGCCATCCTCCGACCGATAGGGCAACCATATCGGCAGCATATTGGCGAGGCATTCGTCTTC
This sequence comes from Schistocerca nitens, assembly GCF_023898315.1. Classification (NCBI taxonomy): domain Eukaryota; kingdom Metazoa; phylum Arthropoda; class Insecta; order Orthoptera; family Acrididae; genus Schistocerca; species Schistocerca nitens. The sequence continues at coordinate 200,089,682 of NC_064615.1, read as the reverse complement.
ATGGACGACAATTCGCGCCCCCATCGTTACATCTTGTGAATCACTTCCTTCAGGATAAAGACATCGCTCGACTAGAGTGGCCAGCATGTTCTCCAGACATGAACCCTATCGAATACGCACGGGATGGATTGAAAAAGGCTGTTTATGGACGACGTGACACACCAACCAAGCTGAGGGATCTACGCCAAATCGCCGTTGAGGAGTAAGACAATCTGGACCAACAGTGCCTTGATGAACTTGTGGATAGTATGCCACAACGAATACAGGTACGCATAAATGCAGGTGGAGGTGCTACTGGGTATTAGAGGTACCGATGTGTACAGCAATCTGGACCTCCACCTCTGAAGGTCTCGCTGTATGGTGGTACAAAATGCAATGTGTGGTTTTCATGAGCAATAAAAATGGCGGAAATGATGTTTACATTGATCGCTATTCCAGTTTTCTGTACAGGTTCCGGAACTCTCGGAACCGAGGTGATGCAAAACTTTTTTTGATGTGTCTATAAATGAGGTTAGTGTCAGATCTTGGTAGCTACAGTATCGGCAACTTCTAAAGCCGGCCTCTTCTGGAATGATTAATTTATCGATCGTGGGGAAAATTCTGTTACGTAATTATCTCTATAGAAGTTTATAGAACATGCTTCGTAATGCGATGAGCCGATGGATCTATGGACTATCTGCTGGCTCTCCGTTATTACCTCCTACAAGGTTATGTCGGCAACACCAACCCACTGCTCTGCTAACACTGGATGTTGCAGAGGAACATTTGAAAGTCATCTATTCTTGCATCCATCCTCTCACGGTCATTTGCAGGACAGAGTAGGAATCTAATGAGCTTTGCTTGGGTGAAATCTCTTCTCCAGAAGATGGGACTCGTACAGTATAAGTTGCCGGATGTGTTTTTGTGTTTGGAGCGATCTGATGGTAAACTAGTGATCTTAATTTGTATTTCTGGTAGAAAATAGGCAAAAATGTAGCAGTAAAACCCTTAATCACTGATTGTCATTGTTGTTTTAACACATCCACTAATGATGGCGTCGTATCACATAAGTGCAATGATCAGGCGCGGGAAAGCTAAAGCAGAAGAAATTTCTGTCCTGAAAACAAATAAAACGATGTCTTTAACCTAACGCAACGGAAATAAGCAGCACAGTATGGCCTTGTGGAGACAAACACAATGTTTAGCAGTACCTCACACATTCTTTAATCTATTGCCTGATGCAACTGAAAAGACCTGGGAGCTTGAAGCAAAATATCGAATTCAAACCTTTGGATTTATTAAGAGTTACTTTTACATGACGAAAATTTGAATTGTGTTATAAGCAATGTTCTTAAATGCTGCCGTTCCCTTGTTCGCCCATTTTAACTAACTGATTTTCTCGCAAGATCTCGATATTCTACTGCGAAATTCCAGCAACCAATGGAAACACTCGCCCACGGATTCGGCGAAAAGGTCGTTCCACCTGCACGCTCCAAGTCTTGCGCGCCAAGACAGAGAGGATAGGGGCCCTCTGCCACCATTTCTCTCCTTGTTCTTCGATTCTCTCCCCGTATTCCAACGGTTCGGCCATCCATTCATAAGCTCGGAGAGAGCAGAAATTCGCCTCAGCCTATAGCCAAACTAACAGATGGGATTTTATGCAAGGCAGGGAGTGTTCATGAGATAGTCGTCGCTGATCATGAAGGGGAAGTTCGGATTAAATAAACCATATACCCCACAGATCACTTCCTATAGTCATTCGTCCGAGAAGAATATGAAAAGATGGCATATAAACACGATAAAATACCGTACCTGTCCGCAGCTCGTGGTCGTGCGGTAGCGTTCTCGCTTCCCGCGCCCGGGTTTCCGGGTTCTATTCCCGGCGGGGTCAGGGATTTTCTCTGCCTCGTGATGACTGGGTGTTGTATGATGTCCTTAGGTTAGTTAGGTTTAAGTAGTTCTAAGTTCTAGGGGACTGATGACCATAGATGTTAAGTCCCATAGTGCTCAGAGCCATACCGTACCTTCTTGATAGGATATACTCTAATGAAAGATGTACTCAAATAAATGCACGTCTTCAACAGATGCAACTGATCTTTTTCAATTTGAACTAATGAAGTTTTGGTGTGACATCAAGGTTGCTTTCATTACAGTGAAGTTTCTCTGAAGTAGGGTTTGTTAAAAGCTGTGTTCATTAAAAGTGGAATTTAGCTTAGGTAAGATTGGTTTTGAGTAGGACTGAATTTTGAGTATTCTGAAGTGCAGGTTTCAGATGAAGTGATGCTTAAATGGAATAGAGCTAAACTGAAAAAGAGCTCAGCTGAAAAAGATCTCAGCTGAAAAAGAGCTCAGCTACGATAGAGTTCAGTTAAAGAAGATATCATCTGAAGAAGAGTTCGGCTGACGAAGAGTTCGGCTAAGAGTTGTGTATAAGTATTGGCAGGGTTAAGCTGTGTTGGGCTTAAGTAGCATTGAGCTTAAATAGTAATGGACTTAAGTAGCATTGGGCTTAAGCAGCATTGGACAGAAGTGGTGTTGGACTTAAGTATCATTAGGTTAAGTGGTATTCAGCTTAAGTTATATTCATGTAAGTAACATTTGGCTTATATAGAATTCGTCTTAAGTGGAAGTTAAAAAAAGAGGCGAAATGTAAAATAATAATGGAAAGCATATCTGTATAAAAGAAGACAAATCAGACGTACTAGATGCAAAGACATCACCTATCAAAACAAGAAAGAAAAGTAATCATATTTATAATCCACGTATTATATACACTTCTGGTTAGTGTTTTGCTTTCAAGAGAAAAAACTGGGAAAACTGCAACGAAGACCTCGAAGGAAGTATCTTGAGGATGTACAAGAAATTATGTTCGTCTCACGACATAATATGATGCAAATTACACCCAATAGAAGCAAGATAAGCCGCGACGAGACATAGTTCTTTGACGTTTACTGAATAGCACGTAGAAGCTGCACTCCGTCGCTTTGTGTTAGAAATTGCAAAACGATCTAGAAAAGATATCTGTATGATGCAAAAACTGATAACTGATCCTAAATAATGAAAATGATGGGGTCATCCACCACATTCCACATGAATGTCAAAAGGAATCCGTTAAACTTCGGTTACACACTAAATCAGTCAAATCTTTTTTTTTTTTTGGTCATCAGTCTACTGACTGGTTTGATGCGGCCCGCCACGAATTCCTTTCCTGTGCTAACCTCTTCATCTCAGAGTAGCACTTGCAACCTACGTCCGCAATTATTTGCTTGACGTATTCCAATCTCTGTCTTCCTCTACAGTTTTTGCCCTCTACAGCTCCCTCTAGTACCATGGAAGTCATTCCCTCATGTCTTAGCAGATGTCCTATCATCCTGTCCCTTCTCCTTATCAGTGTTTTCCACATATTCCTTTCCTCTCCGATTCTGCGTAGAACCTCCTCATTCCTTACCTTATCAATCCACCTAATTTTCAACATTCGTCTATAGCACCACATCTCAAATGCTTCGATTCTCTTCTGTTCCGGTTTTCCACAGTCCATGTTTCAATACCATACAATGCTGTACTCCAGACGTACATTCTCAGAAATTTCTTCCTCAAATTAAGGCCGGTATTTGCTATTAGTAGACTTCTCTTGGCCAGAAATGCCTTCTTTGCCATAGCGAGTCTGCTTTTGATGTCCTCCTTGCTCCGTCCGTCATTGGTTATTTTACTGCCTAGGTAGCAGAATACCTTAACTTCATTGACTTCGTGACCATCAGTCCTGATGTTAAGTTTCTCGCTGTTCTCATTTCTACTACTTCTCATTACCTTCGTCTTTCTCCGATTTACTCTCAAACCATACTGTGTACTCATTAGACTGTTCATTTCGTTCAGCATATCATTTAATTCTTCTTCACTTTCACTCAGGATAGCAATGTCATCAGCGAATCGCATCATTGATATCCTTTCACCTTGTATTTTAATTCCACTCCTGAACCTTTCTTTTATTTCCATCATTGCTTCCTCGATGTACAGATTGAAGAGTAGGGGCGAAAGGCCGTGAATTCAACTAAATACCTAGGAATCTACTTAATTTGGAAGAAACACATAGCAAATGTTGTGGGGAAGGCTAACTAAAGACTGCGTTTTATTGGCAGGACACTTAACAGATGTACTAGGGAGACTGCCTACACTTCGCTTGTCCGTCCTCATTTAGAATACTGCTTCGCGGTGTGGTATCCTTACTAGATAGGGTTGACAATGTACATCGAAAAAATTGAAAGAAGGGCAGCACGTTTTATAGTATTGCGAAATAGGGGAGAGAGTCTCACTGACATTGTACATGATTTGGGATGGACATGATTAAAGAAAGGCGTTTCTCGTTGCGGCGGAATATTCTCACGAAATTTCGATCACCAACTTTCTCCTCCGAATGCGAAAATTTGTTGTTGACGCCGACCTACATAGGGAGAAACGATTATTATAATAAAATAAGAGAAATTAGAGCTCAGACGGAAAGATTTAGGTGTTCGTTTATTTTTTATTTATTTATTTATTTATTTATTTTTTTGCGCTGTTCGAGATTGGAATAGTAAAGAATTATCGTGAAGGTGGTTCGATGAACCCTCTACAAGGCACTTCAGTGTGATTTGCGGAGATCCATATAGATTTAGACGTAGATATAGATGTAACCAGCACATACCCCAGGCTTAGCATTATCATTATTTCATTTGTTTTATTCACATGCTATAACTAAGCAATTGTCAGGTGTAGGCGAAGCAACTAATGTGTAAGCAGGCCCTGGTACTGCCTCACCTCTTGGGGAACACTGCAAAGTGTCCCAAGTTCCGGCTCTCCTATTCCATTTATTAAGCCACTGTGCACGAATCTCGTTTCACCAAGCGCACATGTGTCGACATCGCGTTAAAACCCGAGATAAAGAACAGAAAATGTCTTTAGAACCGGGAAAGGTCGAGAGAAGGAGGTCCGCGGTTGCCTGGCAACGTAATTGTTTTCCTCATAATGGCAGCTAAAGCTGTTGCGAAGTGCGAACGTGGAAGTGTTGGTTTTCCCCGCAACCACTAGCAGTCGTAAAGGCGTGAAGTGGTGGCAGATTTGTGAAGGGGAGCGAAGAGGTTTGAAACCAACCACAGACGAATATTTTGCAACTCTGGCAGTTTTGCGAAGTGAGGCAGATTGAAATTGCACATTACGAGATATGCAAAGTATCAAGAACAAGATGTGGTAAGAATACAGTCCCGAGAAACAATGCACGCCGCTTCTGTTTAGCATAATATGTAGACGTAAGGCAAGTTCAGAGAATATTCTGCAACTATCCACAGTACATTCACGAGCGATTGAAGATTTGCTTACGATAAGAGCCGTTATCGATGACTTACACTTTTCAGGAGAAGTATAAACCGTTGTAAATTTATGATTTTGTTCATAACTGTAGCTCAGAAGCTGCAGAATGTTACAACAAAGATGCACAAGAAAACCTTTACTTGATTCACTTTAGCGGTTTCAGCAGTTTAAACTGTCATCGTCAGAAGCGCAATAAGCTCAAATCATTGGAGAGCCAATGATCGGACGATAGTGTCCTTTGCTACAGGATCACACTACAGTCCTATTCTTATCTTCACGTCGGCTTTCTAGTGATCTGAACATATTTCTCTTTAAACCGTTGAAACCGGTAAAGAGGACCAAATAGAGATTTTCTTGTGCAGCTGACGACTAACTTTTTATCTTTGTTGACTTTGTAAATGGTTGTATATCGCATTGTCCTCTAGTTTTTATTTTGCCTCCTAAGCATACCTGAAACATTCCTATGTTATCATTCTGCTACAAGAGAATTTTTTCAAAGTGCACTGTTCGCTAACAAGCGGTTTCTGTAAGAGAATTTAGATGGCAGTTAGAAGGGAAGACACGATAACTACACAAATTATATTTTAGTAACAGCGTGGTACGCTGATGTATTACAGAACAGAAGATTGCGTACCACCAGGAACTTCAATGTCTTGATTCCATTTATTACCAGAAATTAAGCAAAAATCATGATCGTTGGGGGAAAAAAGAACAATCCTTCATGCAAAAGAACTAAGCTATTCTGCCGAACACTCTCAGGCAGCCGGCCGGTGTGGCCGTGCGGTTCTAAGCGCTTCAGTTTGGAACCGCGTGGCCGCTACGGTCGCAGGTTCGAATCCTGTCTCGGGCATGGATGTGTGTGATGTCCTTAGGTTAGTTAGGTTTAAGTAGTTCTAGGTTCTAGGGGACTGATGATCTCAGAAGTTAAGTCCCGTATTGCTCAGAACCATTTGAACCATTTTGAACTCTCAGGCAATGCACCATCGTGTACGTGTATGTGTCACGTTGAGTAAGATATTTAAGTGACTAAATGCACTAGGAATATTACTATGCATTCCTCTCATATCCATTGGAGAACTGTCGTCAGAGTTCAGACACTGCTGTACATTGTGTACGCAGGCTCGAGAGATCGCATGCAAAGCTATGCCAACCCACTCATCTAGATTTACACCAGATTTCCCATGACTTTTGCAAATCGTTTATAGCGAATTTGGGTTAGTTATTTTAAAAGAGGACAAGGACCTCTATTGCAGTAGCACCTGCAGCCACTCGGATAATAGAAAGAGACCGCGGCCAGAAGGGGAACCAGACAGCGAAATTCCACCGTCATCACCACATGTCCCCGCTCGAAGGACTATACTGAGTGGCCTTCGGTGTTTCACATCTACTCTGATGAAACCAGTCAAACAGGAGTCTTGAAAATTTTTACTCCGTGTTATAAATAGAACTGCGGGGAAAGATGTTTTCTTAGTTCAAAAAGAAATGGCTCTGAGCACTATGGGACTCAACTACTGAGGTCATAAGTCCCCTAGAACTTAGAACTACTTAAACCTAACTAACCTAAGGACAACACACACATCCATGCCCGAGGCAGGATTCGAACCTGCGACCGTAGCGGTCGCGCGGTTCCAGACTGTAGCGCCAGAACCGCTCGGCCACCAGCGGCCGGCTTTCTTCGTTCAGCAGTTGTTGAAAGCATGGCAGAACTGTATACCCACAACCAATGGGAGCAGATATCGGTTCACGCTCACAGCTCTGCAGAAGGCGTTCGTATGAGCTGTCCTCGATTCGACCACCGTCATTTTTTCTCGCGAAATTATATAGACTAGAACTAGCTTTTACGATTTTGTCTTAAAAAGCGACATGCACATCGATAGACCGATGAAATATTCCCAGTTTTTTGGTCAAAATTCCAAAAGTACATTCCACAATTCTACGACCATGACAAAGTCTGCAATGAAGAACACACTGTTTTATTTGTCAGAGTTTTTAGTGTACAGCCGCGGAATGTCTAGACAGTGCGAATACTTCATCTTGTACAAAATTAATAGGCTGAAGTTCTCCCTCCTCATCTTGACGTAAGTTTTGAGAATCTGTAATGTTAAGGCGATTAGCTTTCAGTTTTCGAGAGAAGTTAGATTTCTTGAGTGCACTAGAATCCTCACTGGCGCGCTATTAGCCCAAGTCTTTCACAGTGAAACAATTGTCGCCGTCCACTACACCCAAAAAGTATTGTGGAAAAAGAAGTTCTTGTAATTAGAATACTCTGAGCTACTGTCAGCAGGTTTCTTCAGTGTTTTCCATCCACATTACCAACACAATTTGGAAAGCAAGTTCTGTCTAAAACATGTTAGGCAATAATCATCCAGCCAGCTTGAGTTTTTTCTGCCACATGAAGAGCTTGTAGACAATTCCACAACTGCTCGCATGTATCCTTCACAATTTCTCTGATTGTATTGGTTCCTAGCAGAGATACGTAATGCAGTGTGCGAAAGCTATCTCCAGTTGCAAGGTATCTGGAAGAAATAATATTCAGTAACAGCAATAACATTCATTCATAGGAATACATACTTGCAGTAAAGAATACACAGTGTTAATTTTACTCATGACGGGTAAAGAAATTCAAAGGAAGTGGAAGAATCTGAAAGACTGTTTCGCGAGAGAACTGACTTCACAGAAGAAGCCGCCCGTCTCGCGAGGATGCAAGAAAACGGGGAACATATCTGCAGTTGGATGCAATGTTACTTCTGCCGCCTCAGCTGGAAGAGAGACTGACAACCAGCAACATCGAAATTTCGGCAAATAGCGTAGGAAACAAGGAAGGATATTCGACTCGCAAGTTGTCTTCATAAAACAAAACAAAACAAATCTACGTTGCAGCACAGAGCACAACACTAAGATATCCTACCAAACGAGAAGCCAAGAAGGTTACTTCATACAAAGAAATATGTTATAAGAGAAACAAAAGGAAATAATTAACGAGGAAAAAGTTTTACTTTAATGCTTGTCCCCAGGCCGGCAAAGTTAAACGCAGGAAAAAAAAAAAAACATTACGCGAAAGTAGAAACACGGAAAGTGACGAGGAACGTCAGATATTATCAGCTTCCATCAACTTTTCCACAGAATCCGAACATGCGTCATAACACAAACACTCAAGCAACTTTTTCTCTAGCAACTTCAGTCACTCAGCAGTATTCCTCAGATGTTCTAAATGAAACGGAACCTCCACAAACTGTGTTACTGCATCCATCTGCTGACAACCACAACACGAACTCAGATACTTCTTTTCGCAATTTAGTGCAGTTTCCACGGGAAACATATTCGCCATTTTCGAATTGTAGTAGTGATTTTCTTGATGCATCTGATCAATAACGCAAAAGATCAATAAAATGAATGAGATGACGTGTGCTTCCCTCAAGGTCACTGATGAGCGTTCCGCAGGTGATTCAGGCTTCCTCCACGTTGTGTTTTGTTTCGTTATTTTTCGTCCTGTGCGTCAAAACTGTTCTTACTCATTCGATAGTATCCAAAGAACGTATTGAGACAAGTCTGTAACTCTTCATGTAATTTGTAAAACTGGCCTTTCATCAGTCTTTGACTTACAATTGTGTGCCCCCAATAATGATATTTTCTCTTTTTTCTCGCTCTGCTTCGCAGTAACAGCTGTTTCGATGAAATTCACGACGGTTCTGAGAATAGTTGCGATTTTCCTGTCGCTGTCTGCGCGCCATTATGTAATTCCGCGATACCTTTTGTTCAATAGCGCCTGCGAGCGCCTAGCCATAAGATCGCTTTGTTGTCCGCCCATGTCTCGACTGGTATCATCAAATATTCTCAAGAATTGGTAAAGGCGTCAAGCTGAAGTTTATGATACAACCATGGTCTACGGTCCCTTGTGGTGTAAAGTATTTAAGCTTCTAAGCCAATGCGATCAAAAGATACGCCATTTATGTCACACATTTCGATACTAGCAAACTCACTCATCAGAAGCTACTGGGTACCACCCGCTGACCTAGAATCGTAAAGTTTCGCAACAAGCAAAGCATCACAGAAGAAGTAAAGGAAAAAATCGGGAGATTGTCTGTCTGTGCCCTTTGTCCTCCGTCTATATGTCTGTCCATCTGTTAAGAATCCTTTTTCTCAGGAATGGGTAGAACTATAAAGATGAAATTCATGTTAGGTACAAGGGTCATCGGTCCCTTGACGGTGTGAAAATCAAAAGGTACAGCCGTCTGTAGAGAATACTTTTTCTCAGGAATGTTAGAGGTATCACATTCAAATTTATGTCAAATACTAAGTCTACCATTCCGTGCCGATGTAAATAAATTAAGCTTTGAAGTCGATGCAATCGAAAGATATGCCCATATATGCACTATATTTTGATACGCACAAACTCATTCACCAAAACCTGTGAATGAGGTACATGTATACATGTTGGACCTGGACGTCTAGTAGTACACAGTTCCGTTTGGAGCGCCGAATAGGCCGGACGTGTTGACTCTTCTGCCCATCTCAGCGTTCCGTGTCGTAGCAGTTGCTTGTTCACGTGACGTTTTGTGAATTTTGTGAGTGATTATTAGTCTTTGAATCGTTGAAAGGTGGCTACACTGAGCTACAGCGCCAGAGATCGCTAGAGAGCATTGTTCCGCCGCCTCCACTGGCAGTGATTATTGAGAACTCGTAGTGGGCAGTGCTTGTCGAGGACTCGTAGTAGTCAGTTCGTGTTGAGATGTGCTAGTAGGGAGTGCTTGCTGAGATGTGATACTGAAAAGTTCTTGTTGAGATGTGGTAATAGCGAGTCGGTGTGGAGATATATTGTAATGATTAGAGTGATTTTGGTCAATATATGAAGGTAACGAAACTTGATTTATTTTTCATTAATTCCATGTTTTAAATAATGCGTCATTACAGGTTCAGTCAACAAAGCATCTGGCTTGTGTTCTTGTATTAGAGTGTAATTCTGGTTTTCTTGAGTAATTATGGTATTTTCATTTTCTTTAATTAATTCAGTATAAATGATATTTAAAATTTCTTGTGTTATTGAAGAAGAACCGTGCCAGATGCGTACGTTGAGTCATACTTCCACACACAGAACAGTTACACTTGTGCTTTGGTTTCGTAGGTTTTTATAGTTGCTGGGGACTTAATTAATTAATTGTGTTAATGAAAATCCGGCGACGCGGATGCGCGCACTCATTAGAGATTGTAATAATCTGAATGATTTTTATCATGCATTTCTATCGGCATATTGGTCCGAAAACACACAAGACAGAGTCAAACATAGTCTGATTATGCAGCGTAATTTTAAACAGTCTGAGTTCCGCACGCCGGCAGAATACTTTGAAGACATGATTCGAAAGAATCAGTTCCTGTCCAACCCTTATAGCCCGACTGAATTAATTCGCATTTGTTTAACTAAGCTGCCACAATCCATAAGACAAATTGCTTTAGCTGGAAGATGTAAAGACGACATTGAGACTTTTAAGACTTTGTTACAAGAACTTGAGTATGACAACGACGACGGGACTTCTTGTAACTTTTTCAGTAACAGTAATTACGATAGATTTTCAGAGAAAAGGGATAGTGATCGGAACGGGCGTTATATGGGTAATTTTGAGAATGACAGACGTAACAGACAGGACAATAGATACCAGCCCTATGACAATAACAGACGTTCTAACAGAAATTACACAGACAATTATAATAACGGTAATTCGTACCGGAATGATCATTCATACGGAAACAGTAATCGGTATCATCAAGACAGAAATTATCCATACAGTAATAGAAATTCTTACTACAGAAATAACCAGGGTAGTAGGTCTAACACTAATTTCAGAAGTGACAGTCGAAATTATACAAGAAGTAGTTATGCAGACAGACAGGAAAACAGAAATTTTAATAACAGACACAACCAAGAATTTGCATCTAACAGACAGGAAGGACCTAACTGGCATCCTCCGCGTGACAGAAATTCAGAGAGACAAGTGGAAATAGTAGAAATTGATCCGCGAAATGTCGGGAATAATCAAAGACGTGACGCAAACAATCGACAATGACTAGCAGCTTCGGCTTCTGGCAGCAATATAGACGGTTCAGAAAGTAATGACACTACAGCTTTACACTACGTACGCCTGGAAGACATGAGAGACATTTTGCTAGATGAAAAGGAAAATAATGTAGCCGCATTTTTACATCCTGTTATTGAAGTATGTGTGGGTAAGAATAAGTTCACGGCAGTTTTAGATTCTGGGAGCCCATTGAACGTCATTAGTGAATCAGTTTTTCATATATGTGAAAGAACTATTGCCTGTCCTGTGTTACCTATTTCTAAAACTACAATTCGAGGAGCGATTTCTGGAAAAGGTGTGGAAGTTAAACAACAGACCAACCTAGATTTCATTTGTCAAGGATACGAATTGTCTGCTAATTTTATTATTGTTCCATTACTCAGTACACAGATTATATTAGGTATGGAGTTTCTTAACACACGTAAGGCAATTTTGAACTTTAAAGAAGGAAGTGTGAATTTGACTGTTGCCGGAATGCCGAAATGTTTGAAATTTTTCGAGTGTTTAGCAAGATCTGAATCAGATACAAAATGTTTAAGGTTTCTTACTTCTGACGTTTTCGTTGAGCATTATGACGACAGTGTGTTTATTCATGACAATGACAATAGATACAGGGACGCGATGGAGGATATAATTAATAGCGAAGAATTAATTAATGAAAAGGTTAAAAAAGCTGAAGTGCCAGATGACGTTGCAAGAGAAGAGCTGCACCATATTTTGACTTCACATGCTACAGTGTTTAGTCATCACACAGGAACTATACAAGGCTTACAATATTTATTTAAAGTAAAAGAACACACACCATTTCGCCGGAAAACGTACGCTATTCCTTTGGCTTACAGAGACAAGGTTAAGAATGAACTTCAATACATGTTAGATCAGGGCATTATTGAGCCAGCAGTCAGCCCTTATACCAGCCCATTACACGTTGTTCTTAAAAAGGATGGGTCAATTCGTTTGGTTCTGGATTCCAGACAGATAAATAATATTATTATTCCTGAAACTGACCGTCCACAAAATTTAGATGAACTTCTTCAACATTTCCATGGAATTAAAGTTTTATCCACGATTGATATGCGCGCAAGTTTTTGGCAAATAGAACTCCACCCTGATTGTAGAAAATATACTGCTTTTTTAGGCTTTGGTAACTGTTACCAGTTTCGGAAATTACCGTTTGGACTTACTGTATCTTCAGCAGCATTCATTCGTAGCTTAAATGAAATTTTACCTGTTTATCTTCGTGACAATATTACTTCTTATGTTGACGACATTCTTATTGCTAAACGTTCTTGGAGTGAGCACAACAAAATTTTGGATTCATTATTACGTATTTTTGCACGAGTTGGCATGATAGTGAACTTGGAAAAATCAGAATTTGGTCGTTCTCAGGTGAAATTTCTCGGTCACATTATTTCTACAGAAGGTATTCTCCCTGATCCAGAGAAACTAGACGCTATTCGTAATTATGCTGTTCCTACCACAAAACGTGATGTTCGTAGTTTCCTTGGTGTCTGTAATTTTCTTAGACGCTTTGTTAGATTGGACAATTTGGCCACACCTCGTTTATGTGAACTATCTGGAAAGAATTCTAATTGGTGTTGGGATGAGGAAGCTCAATCAGAATTTGAACAACTTCGTGATGCTCTAGTTGCTGCTCCACTTCTTTCACATCCAGATTTGTCTAAAGATTTTTGTTTGGCGACGGACTCATCATACAAAGGCCTAGGTGCACATTTATTTCAAGAGATAGAAGAAGACGGCGTTGTAGTACAGAAAACTATTGCCTTTGGAAGTCGTGTTCTCTCTAAATCCGAAAAGAATTATTCGATTACGGAACTTGAAGCTTTGGCTGTTGTTTGGGCTTTCACAAAATTTCGCACAATTTTTGTTCGGTAGACATACTAAGGTTTACACTGATCATCGAGCTCTGGAATTTCTTATGTCAACAAAATTAACTCATGGCAGATTGTCACGATGGGCGCTGTACCTACAGGAATTTGATTTTAGTATTGTTTACATACAGGGATCTTCAAATATTGTTGCTGATGCTTTATCACGTGCACCTATGGGTTTGAAACAAAGTGCTGACGAGGACTGCAAAGAAAACCATTATTGTTTGATGTATATTCAAGGTGTTGCGTTTGAGAACTTTATTTCGTCTTCGCTCCAGGACATCGCTAAGGAGCAAAATAAGGATCCAATCTGGAAGGACATTAAGGACAAGTGGAGGAGAAAGGAAAGCGTAGCGATTAGACAGCATTATTTAGTTCGCAATGACATTCTTTTCAAACGAAAATCGGTCGACAACTCTGTTTGGTTAGTTTGTATTCCTGATGAGTGGGTCAATAAATTGATTTGGTACACACATTTTAGTTATGCGCACTTTGGTCCCAGAAAATGCTTTCATAAATTACGAGAAAATTGCTACTTCAGTAATATGGAAAAACGTATTCGATCTGTTCTTGCCAAATGCAAATTATGTCAAAAGGCTAAGCCGCCAACAATTTCTCACAGAGCACCGTTGTTTCCTATCATTCCAGCGAAATTAAAGGAGATGGCTGCAGTTGATTTGTTCGGTCCAGTGGTTCGATCTACAAATGGTTTTGCGTACATTTTTGTAGCAGTGGAATTGACATCAAAATATGTGTGTTTTACACCGTTACGCAAAGCAACAGCTCGTTCAGTATCTAATGCTTTCATCAAACATTTTCTTAAAGAAGTGGGTCATGTTGATAAGGTTATATCAGATAATGGATCACAGTTTCGCTCTAAAATTTGGCTTCGTACTCTACGGCGTCGTAAAATTAAACCAATCTTCATTTCACTTTTTCACCCTCAATCTAACGCTTCAGAAAGATGGATGAAGGAAATCAATAAATTGTGCCATCTTTATTGTCATCAGAATCACAGAACTTGGGATCAGTATCTTCATATTTTTCAAAACATTCTGAATGAACTTCCTAATGACTCAACTTCTTTACCGCCTCTATTGATATTAAAAAATAAAGTACCAACAAATCGCATTTCTGAAATCGTTCCTTTTCCGCCTTCACGAAAACTGCGGCATTCTGAAGTTGTCAACCTGGCTCTACAAAATATTGCGTCTGCGGCTGCTAGAAGAGAGAAATCAGCGAAACGTCCTGGTCGTTTAAAAATCTTGTCTGTTGGTCAAAAGGTATTAATTAAGTCTCACCGTTTGTCTCACAAAGGAAAAGGCTTGTGTCGCAAATTTTTTCTGCTTTATAACGGTCCATATAGAGTTCGCAAAATTATTCATGATAACACTGTTGAAGTAGAAACTCTTAAATCTCGGCGCTCTAAGGGAATACATCATATATCGAACGTAAAAATTTTTGTGGAATGACATACTTTAGAGAAACTAACAGCTACATGTAAACATGCAGAGAATACAAGGATACCGCGCCGTGTTCCGGCGGCGGCACATACTCAAAGCAACAGTCAAGTCGGCGCGCCGCACAAGGCAGTCGTTGACCGCAAACAGTCGCTTCCTACGTCACGCGCCTACAGCTGATCGAGCGCTCAGTGCGAATGCACTGACAGACGTAAACAAATACTCAGTCTAATTTCTCGGATTAAATTCAGTATAAAGCTATGGTGACTTTATAAATTATGTTATTAACGTTCAGTATTTTTCAGGATACGGTTGTATAAAATATTTAAGAACTTCAGGTAAATTCTGTGTGTGTCCGACGTTAAGAGGACTTGCTATCGAGAAATTTTCAGGAAGAATGTAATTTCAAAAAAAAAAAGAAGTAAAAAACCAAAAAGGTAACGATTAATTAAGTTTATTTTTCAGGTAACATATTTCCACTTAGGTACGTACTTTAGACGTAATTTGCTGCTCGTGATTACGTGACTCATACTTTGTGCTAAATTTCATGTTCTGTGAATTTACTTGTGAAGCGACGTGCTTGCGCACATTAACTGATTTTGACAATGAGTGATTAATGAACAGTGTTATTACTTGTGTATATTATGCATCGCTTGGCTGCACTGCTTTTTCACTGATGTCATATTTTTTAATTATGTGCCTGCTGTGCTTATTTATTTAAATTATAATTGCCACCTGATTAGTTGTGCTGTTATGTATGTAGGTTGCACTTTATGATTTATCTGCTTGCGCCTTCATGTTTACTTATTAAGATTACATATAAACATTTATTTGCTTATGCTGATATGATGCTAATGACTTGTTTATCACGTAGGATATATGTTTGCTGCTTTTTGTATGGATTGCATATTTACACATTTCTGTTTTGTTGTCATAACTACTCTTCAATTTAGAATATAGCAATGATGATGTACAGTGTACGAACATAGAGTTTAGGTTACACTGTGGTATTAATTATAGATTGTTCGCTTGGCAGAGCCTCGTTGTAAGAATTGTGCTGCATCCACTTGTTGACATTCTGTTCTCTACTGGTATATTTACTCGCTATTGCATGTTTTGCTTATGCTCAGTGCCTTATATTTTTAAGATAAGAAAATGAACTGCTATAATTCGACGAACGACATGAGTACAAGAAACTTCATAGAAGTCACATGAGCTGAGGTTTTATGGAAGCTGTATAAATTTATGCTAATAGGAAGGAAGCTAACGACATGACATACGAAAACTAGGTTTAGACGATTGACAGTTATTACACTGCATTTTTCGTGAGCAATTGAAATAGGAAGTGACACTTGACACAAAAAATACTCCACATGTTTGCTTCTGCTATGATTCTTGAAGTGGTGTACACACTGTGAAATATTATGATCATTCACACTCCGTAATCGTACTTAATTACTGAGAGCTTTTCGAACTAAGTCTGTTAGAGGTCATGTATGCATTTCTTTTATTTAATGATGGACAAGGAACCAAAATGTATCTTATAATTTATAATGAGTAGAAAATTTGGGTCAGATGGATTACACAGAGGTTGTGTGTAGACACTGTGTCTTCGGATTGTATGGGATGATGAATTGAAGTTGCACTAGGATTTTGTCTGTACTTGTTCGAGGAGACTGACTAGAGGAAAGAGTTGTTGTGGAAGTGAAATGATATTGGTGCTGAGGTTTATATATATCGACGTAGTGAAAGGGTATTATTGAAGTATTAAGATTAAGTGATGATTATTGGAGTTTTCGTGGACAAGAGGTAAGGTAAATGATATTGATGATAAAGTTTATATGTATCGATGTATTGAAGAGGTATTAGTGAAGTATTGAGATTATGCTGATGATTATTGGAGTTTTGGTGGATAAGAGGTAAAGTAAGTGAGGAGCATATTTTTTTTGTTGGTCCATATGGAACAAGGAGGATGAAGATGGCAGACTAGAACACTCAAGTAGAAGGAAGATTGTCTACACACACACTTTGTCAAATCACTAAGCAGTATATACTTTTTTTTGAGAGAGGAAGCATTTGCATATCTTGGTACACTGACAGTTGTTCAGCAACCGTACATTTTGATCTGGCTTGGCAAACATTGGTCTTGACATGATGACTATGACATTGACTTAACTATTATTGACTGTTATACATTGCTGCCACTAGTACTTGGTACACATGATGAACATCAAATCTTAGACAGAGTTACATTTACACAGTTAACACTATTCAATTACACAGTAGTACTTAATGTGGATGAAAGATGAGTGGATGTGTTTTGTGTGTTTTCCTTTCCTAATCCTACCCACCTATCTCCTAAATATTATTTTATTTGTTGTTGTGGCTTGCACTGACACCCATAAATGTTATAGGTTTACTGGTATTTGTGTATTGTAATAGTTAATAGGACAATTATCTGATATCATTTGTGTGTTTGTTATGATTTGTATGTTTAGTGTAAAAGCATTGTATGTGTATTCAAACTATTGTTCATGCCTGAACTGTCTGATTAGTGATGGTGCTGCACTTTTCAACATGATGTGTGACATTTAGTCATGTTTAATTTCTGCTGATGAACTGTGTGATCAGTGATTGTAAAAAATTATGGACTGTTACTTGTACCTTTTCTACATGATTGGTGCCGCTAGGACATGTTTAATTTCTGCTTATAAACTCTGATGAACAGTGTGATCAGTGCTAGTGAATTTTATGGAACTGCTTCTGCTGAGAAATGTGACTTGTTGATGTCTGCACCTGCTCAACATTGCTGGGTGCCACTGATGGACTGTTTCTACTGAAAAGATGTCACCTGTTGATATCTGTACCTGCTCAACATTGCTGGTGCCACTACTGGAACTGCTTCTACTGAAATGGTGTTACTTGTTGATGTCTGCACCTGCTCAACATTGCTGGGTACCACTGATGGACTGCTTCTACTGAAATGGTGTTACTTGTTGATGTCTGCACCTGCTCAACATTGCTGGGTGCCACTGATGGATTGCTTCTACTGAAAAGATGTCACCTGTTGATGTCTGCACCTGCTCAACATTGCTGGGTGCCACTGATGGACTGCTTCTACTGAAATGGTGTTACTTGTTGATGTCTGCACCTGCTCAACATTGCTGGGTACCACTGATGGACTGCTTCTACTGAAATGGTGTTACTTGTTGATGTCTGCACCTGCTCAACATTGCTGGGTGCCACTGATGGATTGCTTCTACTGAAAAGATGTCACCTGTTGATGTCTGCACCTGCTCAACATTGCTGGGTGCCACTGATGGACTGCTTCTACTGAAAAGATGTCACCTGTTGATATCTGTACCTGCTCAACATTGCTGGTGCAACTAATGGAACTGCTTCTACTGAAATGGTGTTACTTGTTGATGTCTGCACCTGCTCAACATTGCTGGGTACCACTGATGGACTGCTTCTACTGAAATGGTGTTACTTGTTGGTGTCTGCACCTGCTCAACATTGCTGGGTGCCACTGATGGACTGCTTCTACTGAAATGGTGTTACTTGTTGGTGTCTGCACCTGCTCAACATTACTGGGTGCCACTGATGGACTGCTTCTACTGAAAAGATGTCACCTGTTGCTGTGTGCACCTGCTCAACATTGCTGGGTGCCACTGATGGACTGCTTCTACTGAAAAGATGTCACCTGTTGATATCTGTACCTGCTCAACATTGCTGGTGCCACTAATGGAACTGCTTCTACTGAAATGGTGTTACTTGTTGATGTCTGCACCTGCTCAACATTGCTGGGTACCACTGATGGACTGCTTCTACTGAAATGGTGTTACTTGTTGATGTCTGCACCTGCTCAACATTGCTGGGTGCCACTGATGGATTGCTTCTACTGAAAAGATGTCACCTGTTGATGTCTGCACCTGCTCAACATTGCTGGGTGCCACTGATGGACTGCTTCTACTGAAAAGATGTCACCTGTTGATATCTGTACCTGCTCAACATTGCTGGTGCCACTAATGGAACTGCTTCTACTGAAATGGTGTTACTTGTTGATGTCTGCACCTGCTCAACATTGCTGGGTACCACTGATGGACGGCTTCTACTGAAATGGTGTTACTTGTTGATGTCTGCACCTGCTCAACATTGCTGGGTACCACTGATGGACTGCTTCTACTGAAATGGTGTTACTTGTTGGTGTCTGCACCTGCTCAACATTGCTGGGTGCCACTGATGGACTGCTTCTACTGAAATGGTGTTACTTGTTGGTGTCTGCACCTGCTCAACATTACTGGGTGCCACTGATGGACTGCTTCTACTGAAAAGATGTCACCTGTTGCTGTGTGCACCTGCTCAACATTGCTGGTGCCACTAATGGAACTGCTTATACTGAAATGGTGTTCCCTGTTGATGTATGCACCTGCTCAACATTGCTGGGTGCCACTGATGGACTGCTTCTACTGAAATGATGTCACTTGTTGGTGTCTGCACCAATTCAACATTACTGGGTGCCACTGATGGACTGTTTCTATTGAAAAAATGTTACTTGTTGGTTTTTGCACCTGTTGACCATTGCTGGGTGCTACTGCTGGAACTGTCAACTGCTTATTCTTGGGCTATGGAAAGCGTTTATGTGAATATTTGTATAAACTGATTTTTTGTGTATTACTGTTTGTGAAAAGTTATGAGACTCTTACCTGCACATATTCGTCATTGCTGACGCTATTGATTGAATTGTTTAACCACATAATACTTGTGTAAACTATTATGTAAAGTCACATGTATGAAAGAATTTGTATTGCTTACTGTATTCTATATAATAGGTTATTGAAAGGTCAGTGCAAAGCCAAAATTTTATCTAGTTATATGATATTTACGTATTAATATTATCTTTTATTTTTGTCTGTATTTTTTTTTTTTTTTGACGAATTTGGTGGTATTTTCACCACCAATGCTGGCAAAAATACCATCAAATTCTAGCCGTGGAGGAAGGGCATATGAAAGGTGGCTACACTGAGCTACAGCGCCAGAGATCGCTAGAGAGCATTGTTCCGCCGCCTCCACTGGCAGTGATTATTGAGAACTCGTAGTGGGCAGTGCTTGTCGAGGACTCGTAGTAGTCAGTTCGTGTTGAGATGTGCTAGTAGGGAGTGCTTGCTGAGATGTGATACTGAAAAGTTCTTGTTGAGATGTGGTAATAGCGAGTCGGTGTGGAGATATATTGTAATAATTAGAGTGATTTTGGTCAATATATGAAGGTAACGAAACTTGATTTATTTTTCATTAATTCCATGTTTTAAATAATGCGTCATTACAGGTTCAGTCAACAAATCATCTGGCTTGTGTTCTTGTATTAGAGTGCAATTCTGGTTTTCTTGAGTAATTATGGTATTTTCATTTTCTTTAATTAATTCAGTATAAATGATATTTAAAATTTCTTGTGTTATTGAAGAAGAACCGTGCCAGATGCGTACGTTGAGTCATACTTCCACACACAGAACAGTTACACTTGTGCTTTGGTTTCGTAGGTTTTTATAGTTGCTGGGGACTTAATTAATTAATTGTGTTAATGAAAATTTCCATTTCATTCTTGTTATTGTTCTATGCAGTCAGATAGCGTAATAATACTAGTCAGGGCCAACCGTTACGAGACTTTGTAATCGGACAGACTACTAAATCAAAAAATTAAAAATATTTGCATTTCATATAAATAAGCCCCCATGCATCGTCTCTTGTGTTAATTTAAGTGTGTTTTTGGTAGCGGTTCCGACCGCTTCGTTCTCAACATGTTGTACAAGTAGATCCCACTTAAAGGCACTATTAGAGTTTTGCTTTTGCCAAGTCTGCGCGTAATGTGGAGCCAAGTTCCCTCGAAATTCGTGGTTAGTTAGTGGAATGGTTTGGATTTATTTCAGATCGAGTTCACACCGCTTGTTCTGTCACTGAGTTTTATGTCTTCTTTATACATCCAGCATTTACGTAGCCATATTTCTCAAAATAGAAGTTGCTTTGTTGTTACCGTTTTCCTTTATTCATCATCCACGGTCATATTCAGAGTTTCAATGAAGTGATTAAAACACAGCGGAATATAACATCATACGCACTTTAAAAGCGCAATGTGTGAAGATGATACATCATTTAGAGCGTACCTGGAAAACATCAAAAGCCACAGTGGCCCAATTATCAAAGAATTTAACAGGTATACCAAAATCGCCACCAGATTTTTGTTAATCATTTCTTAACATAGCTCTGCATCTCTGTTCAGAAAATATGTTGTACATTGTTGTGTGAAAACTAATGATGAAACATCACTCATGTTACATGACCGACGGCTTACCAATTTGCAAGCGTGCGAAAAGTATGAAGGACTACCCAGTCCCAAGAAAAAAAAGTAATAAGCAATACTTGTCAGATCAAATGAAAGGAGACTGCGCCAAGAGGAACGAGTCCTGACGCTAAAGGAAGCTTTGCAGTATACGTAAAGTGGTAAAATCGAGTGTAAACCTATAAGATAAATCGAACATTAAAGTGTTTTCGTGTCGAAGGAGCCAGCTGATGGAAATATCCCGAACGGCTATTATAGAAGGTCAGCCTCGACAGGGTGGTCCATTGATAGCGAACAGGCCAAATATCTCACGAAATAAGCGTCAAACGAAAAAACTACAAAGAACGAAAATCGTCCAGCTTGAAGGGGGAAACCAGAAGACGATATGATTGGCCCGCTAGATGGCTCTGCCATAGGTCAAACGGATATCAACTGCGTTTCTTTAAATA
Source organism: Schistocerca nitens (assembly GCF_023898315.1). NCBI lineage: Eukaryota > Metazoa > Arthropoda > Insecta > Orthoptera > Acrididae > Schistocerca > Schistocerca nitens. The sequence continues at coordinate 200,068,154 of NC_064615.1, read as the reverse complement.
GGAACCCCCAATTTTTATTACATATTCGTGTAGTACGTAAGGAAATACGAATGTATTAGTTGGACCCTCTTTTTTTGCTTTGTGATAGATGGCGCTGTAATAGTTACAAACGTATAAGTACGTGGTATTACGAACATTCCGCCAGTGCGGACGGTATCTGCTTCGTGATACATTACCCGTGTTAAAATGGACCGTTTACCAATTGCGGGAAAGGTCGATATCGTGTTGATGTATGGCTATTGTGATCAAAATGACCAACGGGAGTGTGCTATGTATGCTGCTCGGTATCCTGGACTACATCATCGTAGCGTCCGGACCGTTCGCCGGATAGTTACGTTATTTAAGGAAACAGGAAGTGTTCAGCCACATGTGAAACGTCAACCACGACCTGCAACAAGTAGGTGTTTTAGCTGCTGTCGCGGCTAATCCGCACATTAGTAGCAGACAAACTGCGAGAGAATCTGGAATCTCAAAAACGCCGGTGTTGAGAATGCTGCATCAGCATCGATTGCACCCGTACCATATTTCTATGCATCAGGAACTGCATGGCGACTACTTTGAACGTCAGTTATAGTTCTGCCACTGGGCAGAAGAGAAATTACGGGACGATGACAGATTTTTTGCACGCGTTCTATTTAGCGACGAAGCGTCATTAACCAACAGCGGTAACGTAAACCGGCATAATATGCGCTATTGGGCAACGGAAAATTCACGAAGGCTGCGACAGGTGGAACATCATCGACCTTGGCGGGTTAATGTATGCGGCGGCATTGTGGGAGGAAGGATAATTTTATCGATGACAATCTAAATAGTGCAATGAATGCTGATTTCCTGTGTAATGTTCTACCGATGTTACTACAATATGTTTCATTGCATGACAGAATGGCGATGTACTTCCAACATGATGGAAGTCCGATACATAGCTCGCGTGCGGTTGAAGCGGTATTGAATAGAGTATTTCATGACAGGTGGATTGGTCGTCGAAGCACCATACCATGTCCGCACTTTCACCGGATCTGACGTCCCCGGATTTCTTTCAGTGGGGAAAGTTGAAGGTTATTTGCTATTGTGATCCACCGACAACGCCTGACAACATGCGGTAGCGCATTGTCAATGCATGTGCGAACATTACGGAAGGCGAACTACTCGCTGTTGAGAGGAATGTCGTTATACGTATTGCCAAATGCATTGAGGTTGACGGACATCATTTTGAGCATTTATTGCAGTAATGTGGTATTTACAGGTAATCACACTGTAACAGCATGCGTTCTCAGAAATGATAAGTTCACAACGGTGCATGTATCACATTGGAACAACCGAAATAAAATGTTCAAACGTACCTGCGTTCTGTATTTTAATTAAAAAAAAAAACAACGTACCTTTTACCAACTGTTCGTCTAAAATTGAGAGCCATATGTTTGTGACTATTACAGCGCCATCTATCACAAAGCGATAAAAGTGGTCCATCTAAAACATTCCTATTTCTTTACGTACTACACGAATAGGTAATAAAAAATGAAGGTTCCTATTTAAAATAAACGCAGTTGACATCCGTTTGACCTATGGCAGCGCCATCTAGCGGGCCAACCATAGCGGCATCTGGTTTCCCCCTTCAAGCTGGACAAGTTTCGTCCTTTGTAGTTTTTACGTTTGACGCTTATTTCGTGAGATATTTGGCCCAGTCACGATCAACAGACCACCCTGTATAAGCAAGAGGAGACACCGTGTAGCTACGGCAGGCAGCAGCAGCAGAAGACTGCAGAAGTAGTATTCTCAGCAAGAAGTCGGTGATCAGTTCTGGTGACACGCACATCAACTGCAAGATAAGTAATCACTATCTATTCTGAGGAATAGCTTTGAACACAGACGATCTGTCTTTGTCCCAAGGAATAGATACCATTTGTAGTTTCGCAATTAACAAGAACAATTTACGAAATAGTAGTTGTAAGCTTAGGCGAGTGGCCTGTTGATAAGAATAAATGAGTCTGATATTTATTAAGAAAGGGGTTAGGAACTGGCCCCTCTTTTATAAGTTATCAAAGAGGTAATAAAGGTATTACTTAAATAAATACTGAACTCTTCAGCATACCCATCCTACCATTAATCCTAAAAAATTACCACTGCAACCAATAACCACAGTTCTACCTCGGAGAGCTTTCTCCCTCTCATCTCCGAAAACAAAGGTGGACACCCCAACAACCCTCAGATTGTCGTCAACGTTCCGATTGTACTACAAAACTGTGCTGGAACGCGACAGTAGTCGACAATGCAGATATAGGGGTTCCCGTGCTAAGGTGTAACAGAGCTCTAGAAAACTTAAAATCGAAGGTGGCGCAAGGCATAGATTGCATTCCTTCGGAATTTCTGAAATCATAGGGAGAAGTGGAAACCAAATGACTACCGTTGGTCTGTAGGATTTCTTTCCCGAGACACACCATCAGCCTTTCGGAAAAATATCATCCACACAACTCCGAAGAAAGCAAGAGCAGGTAAGCGCGAGAACTATCGCACAATCAGCTTAACATCTCATGCATCCAAGTTGCTTATAAGAATAATTAATAAGTAGCAGAATGGAAAGGAAGACTGAGGATCTATTACATGGCATTCAGTTCGGCTTCAGGAAAGGTAAATCAGCCTGAGAGGCACTTCTGACGTTGCGCTGGTTAACGGAAGCAAGACTAAAAAAACTAAGATGCGCTAGCAGGAGGTTTCAACCTAGATAAAGCGTTCGACAATAAAAAAAATGGTGCAAGATATGAGGGAAAGAAAGGTGTGAACTATAGGGAGGTATGGGTAATATACGATAGGTACAATAACCAAAACGAGAAAAAAGAATGGAAGGTCAAGAGCGAAGTGTTCAGGTTAGAAAAGATAAAAGACAGTGATGCAGTCTGTCAAGCCTGCTGCCTTCCCCCTTCGTTGATTTTAAGTCTTCCAAAGCCCTGTTAAACATTAGAACTGGAATCCCTATGTCTGCAATACCAAATGAGCAGAGATGGAAATAGAAGAACGTATCAGGAGCGAGATTAAAATTTAGGATGAAAGGATATAAATGATAAGAATCACTTATGACAACGTCATCCTCAGTGAAAGTGAAGAAGATGATGATTTTGATTCGTGGAGCGCTCAACGGTGTACTTATCAGCGCCCGTATGGTATCCCCAATCTTTTCATTGTCCAGTCTTGTCATTTTTCTAAATGATGAGGGCAACACAAACACCCAGTCGCCAGACGGAGGAATCCCGCGGCCCGACCGGGAACTGAACCGGGGAATCCGTGATCCAGAGACAGCAACATTAACCACTAGACCACGAGCTGCGGACAGAGCGAAGAAGACTTGAAAGATCTGTTGAATGATATGAACAGTCATGAGTACAGGATGTGGATTAACGTAAACCGAAGAGAGACAAAAGTAATGAGGAGTAACAAAAAGGAGAACTGTGGTAAACTTAAAATCAAAATTGGTGACCACTAAGTAGGCGAAGTGAAGTAATTTTGATATCTTGGAATCCAAATCTAACACTTCACGTAACAAAAAGTACATAAACAGCAGGCCAGCAGACAAGAGTGAGCGTTTACGGTCAAAAGACCTCTGCTAATATGAAAAATTGATCTTTGAACAAGAAATTGCTGATAATTAACGTTTGGAGTACAGCATTGTATGAAAGTGAAGGACAGGCTGAGGGAAAACTGGAAAAAAGAGAATCGAAACGCTTGAGATGAGGTGCTATAGATGTATGCTGAAAATTAAGACGACTGACAACGTGAGGAATGAGTAGGTTCCCCGCTAAATCGGCGAGGAGAGAAACATACCGAAAACAGTAACAAGAATATGGGACGGAATGAAACGACACGTGTTAAGACGCCGAGGAATAATTTTTATTGGACTTGAGAGAGCTGTAGAGGGTGGAAACTGTAGGGGAAGAGAAAGGATGACGAATTCATGGTGGCCCACAAGAAACCACTGACAACAATACAGAACAAAAAAAAAAAAGGTGGTGATGATGTCTGGTTTGTGGTGTGCTCTGCTGCGCGGTCATCAGCGCCTGTACAAAGTCCCAATTTTTTTCACAGTCCAATTTTTACACAATCCACATTAGCCACGGCCACGAATGATGATGGTAATGAAATGATGAGGACAACACAAACCAAAAAACTTTATTGTTTCTTTAATAAACTGTGTTCCTGTTGTCTTCGGATCCGTTAATATTGAAACACGGAGTACAAATGTAGCGTTTTACACATACGGTGGTCGTTCAGTAAGTAATGCCCCACATCTTTTTTTTTAAAAAAAGCCATTAATATACATAGACAAACGTCATTGTTGGTGCTTCCCGTTTGACGTTTGTTCTGTGCGCCGGTGAAGTTTTGGACTGCTCTGGCAGATGGCAGAGCCATAATACAGCGTTAAAATAGCGTCTACATATGACTCACGTTACAAGCAGCTTGCTGTTATTGAATTCTTGTGTGCAGAAAGATAAACCGTGGTGAATATCCGTAAACGTTTGTGTGTAGTATACGGCGATGCTGCAGTTGATAGGAGTACAGTTGGGCGATGGGTAAAGAAAGATACAGCCTCAGGAAATGCAGAAACAGAGCTCCATGATCAGCCACGCTCGGGACGTCCTGTCACAGCGACTGCTCCAGACACGCTGAATCGTGCGGATGCCATTATTCGTGCCGACCGGCGCATCACAACTCGACAATTCTCTCTTATAGTTGTCGGCCAGAATTGCAAGTGCTTCTGCAATGATCGAGACTCTCGCATACTCAAAAACGTGCTCTCGATGGATTCCATGAATGCTCACAGCGGACCACAAGACTGAAACAACGGCCATTTCATCTAGATTGCTGGAGCGTTTTGAAGCCGACGGAGAGGCCTTTCTGTCACGGATGAAATGAAAACATGGCTACGCCTGCAGGACAAGAGCTTTCACCAGCAGGGAATACGTGCTCTCCCACAACGCTGGCGCACGAACTACGTAGAAAAATAGGACATGGACAAGACATGTTGATGTATGTTGTCACCAAATCCTGAGTCTTAACAATAAGTATGTTCTGAGAAAAAAAAAGTGGGACATTACTTATTGAATGATCCTCTTAAATTACCCTGATGGGTCGTAGAACAGACACGTATCCGTATTTTAAGATCATTTTTGTTCCGTTTTAACCGTAAGAAATGGGCTACTTTCCTTGTAACGAATATTTTTCAACCTTTTCTTTATCTAGAGCATTTGTACAGGGGATGGACAAAAATGTGAAATTACCGCAGACACAACACACTGTCAGTCCTAAATACTATATAGGAAAAGCATTGACACTCGAAACAGCTTCCAGTCATCTCGTAATGTACAAATATGATTTCTGTATGGTTTTCAGAGCAATGTTACAACATTCTTCCTTCGAAATACCGGCAAGGTCATGTACCGATTATGGAGGTAGATAGCGATCACCCACACTTCTCTCCAAAGTAGACAAGAAACTGTCAATAATAGCCAGCTGCGGTGGCCGTGCGGTTCTAGGCTCTGCAGTCCGGAACCGCAGGACTGCAACGGTCGCAGGTTCGAATCCTGCCTCGGGCATGGATGTTTGTGATGTCCTTAGGTTAGTTAGGTTTAAGTAGTTCTAAGTTCTAGGGGACTGATGACCTAAGATGTTAAGTCCCATAGTGCTCAGAGCCATTTGTCAATAATATTGAGATCTGGTGACTGCGGTGGTCAGGGTAGATGCGACGATTCACCCTCTTTCTCACAAAACCAGCCCTGGACGACGCGAGCTGTGTAAACAGGCGCCCTTCGTCTATGAACACAGCATCACCATTAGGTAAAAAATATTATACCAGGGGATTCACCTGACCGTCCAAAACGGTCACATAATCGTTGGCTGTAATGCGACCTTACATAGTAACCATGGCACCCGTGGAATACTACGATATGGCGTCCAGATCGTCATCGAGCTACGACATGTTTCACTCTCGTGATGTAACCTCGGACAGAAGTTGGAAACAGTGGGAAGCAAGACTCTTGCGACCAAATTGCTTCCTTCCATTGCTCCAAGGTCCAGCATTTTTGGCTTCGGCAACATATTATCCAGTTACGGGTATTTGCATCGGCGACGACTGGCTTATAAGCTCCCTTCGTGTTCTTTTGCTGCTGACAGGGTTCGCCCTTCAAACATCCAGTTCTACAGTGTCCTTTCCAGGGCCGCACGGTTTAGGGCACACTGGCACGGTAGGTCAGGGTGTTCGGTCAGATAGTTAGCTGCCCTCTGTAACAAATGACTGAGTTAATGGATCAACGATGAGCTTGAACGGATGTCATGGGACGTCCACCCAGAACAAATGCAACGAACAATAGCGATCCAAAATAGGGTTCGATTCCCGGCTTGGTCGGAGATTTTCTCTGCTCAGGGACTGGGCGTTGTGTTGTCTTCGTCATCATTTCATCCTCATCGACACTCAAGTCGCCGAAGTGGCGTCACCTCAAAAAAAGACTTGCCCCAGGCGATCGGTCTGCCCTGCGGGAGGCCCTCACCACACGACATATAGTTTTATTTCATTACAAGCTTGACTGCAGTATAGAAAAAAGCGGTTCTTATATATGAAGAATGAAGGGAACTGAGCTTGTCTAATTCTTAGCCGGCACGGTAGCTCAGCGTGTTCGGTCAGAGAGCTGGCTGGTCTCTGAAATAAAAAAAAACTGAGTGAAGGCATCAAGAACGAACGTCAACGGATGTCATGTGATGTCCGCTACGACCAAAATATAACGAACAATAACGAACAAAATGCAAAACAAAATGTCACGGACTGCGCACCTCCTCCCGCCGGAGGTTCGAGTCCTTATAGCGTCCCTTTTGAAATATTCAAGCCGATATATTTGAAGTAAATAATAAAAGGACTCTGTCTGAATAATATTATATGGACATAAACGACAAATTAATTATGAAATGTATTAAATTAGCTTCAAATAAAGACTATATCGATTGCAATGTAATAAAACGACATTATTTATGTTAGATGAGATCGTAGTGCATAACGTTCTCGAAAATAACATTACTATCTTTGTCATTAAATATAAGAGAAAAAAGATATTTAAAACCACTTCGAGTCAGATCATTTCTTCTGATGTGCGTAAGGTACGCTTGCTATTGTAAAGCGGTGGCTTTTGTTCTGTTTGTTCTCGTACGTAGCGAATAATTCAAGTGTGTATTCTGCGCTTAGTGGAAACATATTTACAAAAAGTGAGTGCGTTGTGTTACATAAAGAACCCATGCAAACAATTCTTCCTGAATTAATAATTTCAAGAAGTTATTTAGCATTTTTTCACTCTCTGCGAAGCGAGCAGCGGTGATTTTTAACTGGCAACAACTGGCCGCCATTACGCGGCGTATTTAAATTTATTTGTTTGTATAACGTATCACCACAGCCGGGGCAGAAAGAATTATTTCAAGTTATTCAGTTAACTGAAGTGCAAAGCTTCACTAATTTTATTTCGTCAAAAAACGCATACTTTCAAAGATACGATTTATTCTATGTCAGTGAACTTAGCCTGCATTGCATTTTGCCGAAAGCATTTGAAATAATTTGTAGGGAGCCTGGCGCTCATTTGAAACATAATTTAATATTTATCTTTGGCCCCCTACAAAATATAATCTCTCTTTCTTGTGTTTCACTCAATAATAATAATTAATAACCACAGAAAGGAAGGGATAACATATTCTCCCTCGGGCATTGGTGTGTGTGTTGTTCTTAGCATAAGTTAGTTTAAGTAGTGTGGAAGTCCAGCGATGGATGACCTCAGCAGTTTGGTCCCTTAAGAATTCACTCACATTTGAGCATTTTGGTCCTTTCCGGCTGTTGTCTTCTTATTTTTCGTCACAGTCCTCCTTAAGACCGTTCCTCACGATCACTCAACAAACACTTTGGTCCGCGTTGTCAGCTCGTGATGTTTTTCGACTTTCGCTGTATCCGATATAAATCAGAGATACAGTGCCTCTTGAAACACGAAATACTTCGGTTATCTTGGTTACGGAAGTACCCACCAAACGACCACAAGCACTTAGCTGCGACGTAACCCACTCACCACTACACAGAACACTGTTGTGTTCACAACTGCCGCTTGCAAAGCATTGACGACATTGCACAGGGGCCGTTCGTAGTCAGATACGGGGTGTTCAAAAAGTCTCTCCGCAGTGCCGTATGATTGTTAGCCGTGCGTGCCGTATGCCGCATTGAATATACCGAAATGAAACTCAATGAAATACAAGTTATTAATTTATTGAATTTTTTTTACTTACAAATTTTCACATTAACTGTTGAAAGTGTCCCCCTGTTGTTGAACACACAATTCTATTCGCCTAATAATGTTTCCAAACACAAACTGTAACATTTCTTCTGTAACAGAAGCAGTGAAAGTGAATCTTGCAGTTTTCAATTCATCGATGGATTTTGGACGGTTTTTATAGACAGTTGCTTTCGCTGCACCCCAGAAGAAGAAGTCAGTTGGTGCTAGGTCAGGCGATCGTGGAGGCCAAAGTCCCTGTGAAATTATGCAATCACCAAAAACATCCAGCAAGCAGTGACATTGGAACGCGAGCTGTATGCGCGGTTGCACCATCTTGTTGAAAATAACCGTTCAGTATTTCACTTAACACAAGTTCTCCTATGAATGGGTACAGAATATCACTGCAGTATAGTTGTGCGTATATCGTTTCGTTGAGAAATATGGGACCCCCAATCCGAGGTCTAGAAACTGCAATCCAAGCTTCTATTTTCACAGAATGAAGTGGTTCCTCATGAATACACAATGGATTTGCAGTAGTCCACATACGATAATTTTGCGAGTTCATGTATCCGGATAAATGAAATCACGCCTCATCAATGAAAAACGTTTCATTAAGAATATCCCTTCCATTTTGTTGACTGAAATTTTTGTTGTCAATAATGCAGTCTCTTGCCATGATCAGTATTTTTCAGATCTTGCACGACTGTCACTTTGTATGGGAAAAGGTCTAATTTTTTTCCTAAACCTGTGTGGGCCGTTCCGACACCAACATCGATTTCCTGGGCGAGTTTCTTACTGACTTGTTCGGACTCATGGCCATTTTATCGGAAATATCGAGTAGTTTATCCTCAGACAAAACGCTAGGACGACCACTTCTCGGTGCATCTGTCACTGAACCCGCACTTCGAAATTTGTTAATCAGATCCGGAACAGTATCGCGATGCGGGAGTGTTGTCTCCGGGAAAACTGAATTAAATGATTGACGAACTGAAACTGTGTATTTACCGCCAGCTTTGAACACGTGTTCGACTAAAAACACAAGTTCTTCAATGAAGGAAAGTAACCCACACAGGCGAACAATCATACGGCACGTGCGGCTAGTAACATACGGCACTGCGGAGAGACTTTATGAACACCCCGTACAAAATCGCAACCTGCAGGCTTGGGTAGCATCTGCATTTATTTTCAAGCATCCTTTTCTCATATCTTTTCCATATTTTTGTCCAACCGCAAATAAAGCTCTTAGAGCTTTCGTTGTGTCTCTTTCCTTCCTGTCAGTATGCCGTTCACTTATATATGCCATCTCTTTTACTCCCTAAGTTGAAGGTAAGACACGCCCACGTGTGCTGCACGTGACAATCTGGCTGTGGGCCCTGGCGATCACATACAAGGGTGAGGGTAAGCCAGCTGGCAACTGTACTGCTGCTCCTGTAGACACGGGCCGACGACGGATTAATAGCGGAGCTGCCTCTGGTAGTGTCTTACATATGTTTTCATAAGGAACTCTGGTGACAAAGACTGCAGCCATCACGAGAATTTCTTTTGAGGTATCCTTAATAAAATAACTTTGACAGACTGCAATGACGAGAGACAGTGTTTCTGGCGCGTAGGCTGCCACTCTTGTCGATGCTCTAGATGTACAGTGGAACCTCGTTCACCGAGATTGGGTAGGGCCGTAGGTCCTGTCGATTATAGAAAATCTGGATAATACGTAAATTCAGGAAAAAGTATAATGATCTTAGTTAAATGCCTCGGTACTTTTATTTTCACGTAAACACACGAATTAGACGTAATGTTCACTTACATTTTCAGCAATAAAGAAAGGGAAAGAAACACAGAGAGTTTTATACACTGACATAATCAGTAACTTTATTTCGAGCTATTCTCATAGGCTGTTTATGTACAGCACGGGCACGCAGTCGTTTCATATGCGGTAGGTCGAGCATAGCTCTTTCTATCTGAAGTTCCAAATAAATTATTATTTTTCTTTTCTGATGGGCCCGTAACATGCATTAAGCCAGTGAATGACGTAGAGTGTTTTTCGGTTTCTGCTGCACAGTGGTTTTATATGCTCGTTCAAAAATGGTTCAAAGGGCTCTGAGCACTATGGGACTCAACTGCTGTGGTCATTAGTCCCCTAGAACTTAGAACTACTTAAACCTAACTTACCTAAGGACATCACAAACATCCATGCCCGAGGCAGGATTCGAACCTGCGACCGTAGCAGTCGCACGGTTCCGGACTGCGCGCCTAGAACCGCGAGACCACCGCGGCCGGCTTATATGCTCGTTATTTCGTGATATTATATGCTCGTTATTAACATACGACGACTATCGTTTCAGCTATTATGTCGTTTTCAAGCGATCTTTTTAGGAAAATGTCAGTCTAACATAGGCGCACATAAAAAAGAAGCACGGTGTGTACAGCTCTGACAAAGTTCGACAGCACAAAAACTAGGAAAACCTCTGAGCAAAACACTCCAGGGCGCCATATTACGACATCCAAAACGATCACTTGAAAATGGTGTAACAGCAGGAAGGAGAATCATCGTTTGTAAATAACGAGCAAATGAGGTCAGTGCACAGAGAAACTGGAAAAATACTTAATATGTCATAAACTATTAATCTGTATAGCTATGTAAATGTCATAACGCCTCCACCTTAGCGCCAACTTCGTCTGCTAACCCTTCAACGCTGCCGTTATTGTCTGCAGTTGCCATTTTACCTCCGAAGATACCTCCCACAGTCGGCGACAAAACGGCGGAAAACTATTTTATATATTGAACGTGGCCTTTCAGCGCGCAAGTTTAAAAAGAAATAAACACCGGCTGCGAAAACCTGTATTACATGGCAATAGTTCAGTCATCAGAAATATTGCCGTAAGCGTCGTTGGCGTTTCGCAGAAAGTAATTTACGTCATCAACACCTATATTTGAGCATTCTGGAGCGTTCGCAAATACTTCGGGGAACTTCCTTGTGTTGGTGCTGTCACCAGCTTCTTTATTCAGTGTGCAAACTGTGTCGGTGGATTAAAAAATGGCTGGCCGTAAGTTATTCTTCCAGTCTGGCACCCCTGAAGTTCAAACCAAATTCATCATCAACGTTTTTCAACAATTCTTTTTTAACCAGTCCTACGCAGATGCATCTCGCAACAGACGAGGCCAGTTCACTGCTGTACAACTTTGTGTTAACTAATTAACTACCATCGTTCCAGGACCTGTGTACGGTGGTTAGCTGAATTTAAGTTTAGTGATCGTCGTCGTGGACTGTTACCGCCACTACTTCTGGAGTAACGAGTGCTGTACCGAAGAAAAGAAATCAATCAGGTTGAACCGGAGATCTGAGTTAATGAGGAGAGGATAAACGAAGCTGCACTTCCACAGCAGCGAGCTCGTGTTGCTCGAGGCACAATTACGGCTGCAGGCAGCTGGCCCACATTGTGATGTCAACAGCGGCGGTTCGTCAAACATTTTACCAATATTGCACAATTTGGTGGGCTATAGCCTTTTGACATAAAAGGGTAGCGATAGTAACTAAACTGGATAAATTAATTTTACGATAAACAAAGTAAGTATATTAAAATTTTGAAATTACTAATTTAACGTTCCACAGAATAAAATTAAATGAAAGAAAAGGCGATAGTACCCACGGAATTAGCACCCGCACCAATGAACTGCCAGGCTTCGTGAATGACCACTTTATTTTTATTTTCTGTTGTCGCCGGATATTGGCGCAAATAGTTAAAAAACAATCGCCGGCAGCGAGATCTGATCAAGCGATCTAGCATTTATGACACTAACAAGGGGAGGCCGCCAATTGTGCAATTCAGATTCGATTCGTACTGCGCACAATAAAAGCTCATGGCCAGAGGTGTAATGTGGCAAAGCACCAAGATGCACTTCTCAGCCGTTGTCGAGAAAATCGACAGTTAAAAGAAACCGTTGGCATAAAATACTCTCTACGCTTAATAATTCCTACAGCGTCGTGGCGCAGCGGTAAGCGCTCGGGTTCGTAATCCGAAGGTGGCCGGATCGAATCTCTCGCCATGCAACTTTTTTTTATTATTAGTTTATTGTAATTCAAATCCGCCTTCATATATATATATATATATATATATATATATATATATATATATATATATATATATACTATTAATGAATTGCTTATGCATGTTGGTGAAGGCGGATCGCTCTCCAATTGTACCGCCTCCATTTTTCTGTTTGTTTAACAGTGTGTACCAAAGCTCTCACGTCCGCACTGATTTTCGACGATGTTATAAGTTGCGCTAGGGACCGTATCTACCTTCTTTCGAAGTTAGTAAGCAACTACGCTGTTATGCGGCGGCTCGTTTCGACCCATTCAACATCTGTCCTTTAAGTTTAACGGAGTTTATATTTCATACCTGCCACAGAAAATTCTATTCTAATTCGAACGTTTGACTTACGCTGTACGTATTCGTTTCGGAATATCGTTTCTACGTCTTCCGTTAACTATACGTGGTTAACATTATGAAGACAATTAATAACATTTGTGAAATACAACTTTGTTTGCGGAAAACATAATGAAGTTGGAAGTCGCCAGTTTTTCCACGACAAACGACTTTCAACAACTTATTATATGCATAATTGTTGCAACTGATTGCCGATATATATATATATATATATATATATATATATATATATATATATATATATATATATATGTGTGTGTGTGTGTGTGTGTGTGTGTGTGTGTGTGTCTGTGTGTCTGTGTGTGTGTGTGTGTGTGTGTGTGTATACACACATTTGAATTACATAAAACAAATACTAAAAAAAAAAAATTGCATGGCGCGAGATTCGATCCGGCGACCTTCGGATTACGAACCCGAGCCCTTACCGCTGCGCCACGACGCTGTCGAAAATTATTAATCGTAGAGAGTATGTCACAGCAACGGTTTATTTTAATTGTCGATTTTCTCGACAACGGCTGAGAAGTGCATCTTGGTGCTTTGCCACATTACACCTCTGGCCATGAGCTTTTATTATGCGGAGTATGAATCGAATCTGAATTTCACAATTGGCGGCCTCCCCTTGTAAGAGGTTATTCGCTTCTTTTTTTTTTCCCTTGTTCCCTTGTACGGCAGGAAAGAACGGACGGAGTCAGCTTCGGGCTGAATGGAGACGAGGTCGGCAAGAGGTCGAATCCCGAGGCCTGGCCACAATGCCTAACCCCCCCCCGCTCTGCTGTCCCTGTCCCTGGTCCCTCTGCTGGTCCCTTTTATCTTTTCCTTGAAATCTTACAACATGCTTCTCAGAAACGAATGAAACAAAATGGGAGTCAATCCTACATGGCTCCGCCAATGACAAAAGTAAAAAGTAAAAGAATTCCAGTCTTTACCTACAATAATTATTTGTTTATTTTTCATTAATTGTTGTTGTTGTGGTCTTCAGTCCAAAGACTGGTTTGATGCAGCTCTCTATGCTACTGTATCCTGTGCAAGCTTTTTCATCACCCAGTACCTACTGCAACCTACGTCCTTCTGTATCTGCTTAGTGTATTCATCTCTTGCCCGCATCTCGTGGTCGTGCGGTAGCGTTCTCGCTTCCCACGCCCGGGTTCCCAGGTTCGATTCCCGGCGGGGTCAGGGATTTTCTCTGCCTCGTGATGGCTGGGTGTTGTGTGATGTCCATAGGTTAGTTAGGTTTAAGTAGTTCTAAGTTCTAGGGGACTGATGACCATAGATGTTAAGTCCCATAGTGCTCAGAGCCATTTTAAATGCATTTTTATTCATCTCTTGGTCTCCCTCTCCGATTTTTACCCTCCACGCTGCCCTCCAGTACTAAATAGGTCATCCCTTGATGCCTCTGAATATGTCCTACCAAACGATGCCTTCGTCTAGTCCAGTTGTGCCACAAATTTCTCTTCTCCCCAATTCTGTTTAATACCCCCTCATTATGTGATCTACCCATCTAATTCATTAACTAATTTAATTAAATTCATTAATTCATTCATTAATTTAAAAAAGACAAACAGGGCCACACTAATTAAATACGCTGTGTAGCAATACACCTGAAAAGGGACCATGAGACCGCGCGGGATTAGCCGAGACGGTCTCAGGCGCTGCAGTCATGGACTGTGCCGCTGGTCCCGGCGGAGGTTCGAGTCCTCCCTCGGGCATTGGTGTGTGCGTTTCTCCTTAGGATAATTTAGGTTAAGTTGTGTGTAAGCTTAGGGACTGATGACCTTAGCAGTTAACTCCCATAAGACTTCACACACATTTGAACATTTTTGAGGGTCCATGAGGAAAATACGAGGACCCGTTGACGATTTTCGAAAAATCGCACGATAGCATGCCATCAATTGTCACGTCCAGTGGGCCTTAACAACTGATAAAAGGCACAAGGTGCGACAATGTTAGCAAGCAAAATCGACAAACGGTTATCTATCGCCCGCGCTACGATTTTGGAATCAAAGTTGTGTAGCGTTATCGATGGCACCTGATTCACGGACAGACGCTGCGTCTTTTTGGGAATTAAAACAATTTTTCCTGCCATAAAGAAGGATGGGATGTGCGCTCCCTGCACCACTTCATTCACCATAGATGTTATCGTACTTCTGTCGGAGGTCAAAACCGAACATAAAATTCTTTGGGAACCATCCAAACCCGGCGATATGCGGGAAGGGAAGCGAACTACAGTATCAGATAATCACAGTAGAAAGCTGCCAAAAACTCCTCTAGGATAGTCGGCGTAACAACACTATCAAGGACTGAAGTAAAATCGGCAGACGGTACACCATCTGATTCCGCTCCACTGTAAAGATAGGAAAAATACCGGAAAAGTTCATGCATTATGTCAGGTTGGGATGACCACTCACGTCCATCGATAGAACGAATTGAAGTGAGTCACGTCTTTTGAGATCTCGTTCGATGCTAAATTAGATGATACAGAGACGTCAACTCATTCTGAAGAATCTAATGTGGTTGAGAATGCAGAGGAAGACCATCTAATTGCAATATTTTCAGTTGTAGCTGTCTCGCCTTCACGCGGTGAACATCCATAAATCGCAAAGGGACGTCGGACGTCCCGGGCTCTATCATAAAGATCCATAAAAGACAACATAATAACATTCCCGAGTCCTACTCATTTCAGCTGCTTTACCAACTCTAAAACGCATGAGTGCAGGGCGAATCCGAATTTTGGCAGTGGCAACCCACCATTCAATAATTGAGTGATAATGCACTTGGGAACGGCGTGCCGGCCTCCGCAGGGCGGCAAAATCATCCAGAGACGGTCGTACCAGATGTAAAACATTTAGTTTCCAAATAGGGAGAGGACGGTGGAATAGCTGCGGAACGTGGTTAAAAGTAATCGAAACGGTCAGTGAAGATGGCAGGAATAACATCAGCTGACAAAATCTGACTGCGTAGACAAGCAGTCAAATAAAACGGTCCAGTCTATTACTCAAACTAGCTGTAAAGTACGTAATCCGCACTAATGTGGGAAATCTGCAGATCCAAGCACCCTGCAGACTCAATGCTGCCACCGTGTCATTAAGTTCACAACAACAATTACAACTGGGAGACTGCTACAGAGGACGTAAGACGCAGTTAAAATCTGTCGCCATCAAAATTTTCAGCGGATTTTGACGAAGTAAATAAATGCCGTCTTCCTTATGAAAACACGAGCGGTCATTTGTACGACCAGATCCAGATGGAGTATAAAGAAATATCTAGACAAGATCATAAAAACGACAACCTATATCCCGACCATCGTCCAGTGCTTCAAAATCCGTCAACGGAATACCGTCCCTATAAAGCTCTGCCGTGCCAGTAGAACATTCCGGCGCGACATTAGAAAACGTAGAATACCAAGGGAACACAGGACATCAGCTTGCGAATCACAAATAAACCATCGTAACGTAGTAAGCCATAATACTATTGGCCTCCCACACCAGTACGTGAACTGGTTCTCAGTAATCCCTCATACTCTACGTGTAAATCTTTAGCGAGCGTCTTACCTTTTTTCTATGCCCCGCTCAGGCGAAATATTCTACGAATTGAAGGGACATCTACCCGCATCTACTCACATAGTTTGAGCAAAATTGGTGAGCACCGTAACACGCCCTATTGCTGTTAGATTCGTATTTGGAGTAGAGCTATCTAATGTCTTAAATCTCGCTTTCTTCTCCATAGATCTACTGGAAAAGGGCCTCGTTAGCAGATCATCTACAAAAAACAATTTTCTTCGTGAATTTCGTCGTATACTCGATTTTTTTACCACCACCTATAACCTTTTTTACTAACTAAGGTAGTAATAGTAATTAAATTGAATATATTGATTTTATATGTACAAAGTAGACTGTTTCATCATATTTAAATTTTATGATTAAAAATTTAACATCACGATGAATAAAAATAAAATCTGAAAGGAAAGAAAAATGATGACAGTAGCAGGAACAGACTCAAGGCGACTAATATTCAGAGTGCACTTGACCACTTGGCCACAGCACCATTACGTCAACTACTCCACCATATTCTAAGCTTGAACAATACATTACACTCACTTTCAAAGAGACATACGGACCTTGTGCTGTGAGCAATGTAACCCTCTTATTGCCAGAAGGGATGACATCACAACAGAGCATGCACAGTAGGAAACAGACAGCTGCCTTCCTTCCCTGTGTTGATTGTAGCGCAGTTGACCATCGTTTCACCTCATGACACTGGTTCCTAGTTACCGCAGAGAGAGCGCTACAGAACATGTCTTCATTTTATTTCCATATCAACACGCATTCGAAAAGAAATGGCGTAAGTTTAATGAGATATTTACAATGTGCTGTAGCACAGTAGCACACGATAACCAGCTGCCTCAAAGTTATTTTAATCGAATTACACGAACTGGTCGAATGTGCATAGGTTTGATAAAGAAACGTTGCCGAGTATTATTACCCTTGAAACTACCCAGATGATTCAAACTTTGCACAGGACCAGGCCACGAACCCAGAAACTTACCTTGTGCGATCAACGCTCTTATCGACCGAACTATCCAGGAACGATCTATGACGTGTCCTGACGGGTTTGCTTCCGTCACTACCTCTGTCCTACCTTCCAACTTCACTCCTTCACACCTCTCGCGACTATAGCCCGTTTGGTCAGGGGAAAAAGCCATGTAGTCGTAAATTGTTGTATAGTGCCGGAAGGCAGTGTCTTGAACAAGATACTAAAAAACCTCATCGGTGGGGTGTGAGTGTTTGGGTATGGGTGGGTTCAAAGGTCACTTTTTAAAATTTTTTGCTCTCATAACTCGCAACCACGTCTTCTAACAAAAATGTTCCGCACTAAAAAATTAAGCGACGTTCAACAGAAAAGATCCTATTTATTTTTCTCTAGGATGGAGGTGGTGGTGGTGGTGGTTAGTGTTTAACGTCCCGTCGACAACGAGGTCATTAGAGATGGAGCGCAAGCTCGGGTTAGGGAAGGATTTGGAAAGAAATCGGCCGTGCCCTTTCAAAGGAACCATCCCGGCATTTGCCTGAAACGATTTAGGGAAATCACGGAAAACCTAAATCAGGATGGCTGGAGACGGGATTGAACCGTCGTCCTCCTGAATGCGAGTCCAGTGTGCTAACCACTGCGCCACCTCGCTCGGTTTTCTCTAGGACTTACACTTTTCGAACACATGGGACGAAAAACTCGAAAATTATTCAAAATAATGTTCTGATGGTATAAAATTAATGTTTATCTTAAAAAGAGGTAGGTTAACGTTTCTAGCACATCTATTGAGTTCCAGGGTTGTAACAGGTTGCAGGGGGCAGACGTGTTTGGTAGAAGCACGAGGGAAGGTAGAACGGCGGATTGTGTTCATGCACTTTCGTTCCTTCACAGATCTGCAAACTGACGGTCGAGGCGGGTGATTCCCGAATCTACCTACTCCAGTGTATCAGAAGAAGCAACCAGAGGGTGTTCCACAGAGTTATACAGGGTGGTCCATTGATAGTGACCGGGCCAAATAACTCACGAAATAAGCGTCAAACGAAAAAACTACAAAGAACGAAACTCGTTTACCTTGAAGGGGAAAACCAGATGGCGCTGTGGTTGGCCCGCTAGATGGCGCTGCCATAGGTCAAACGGATATCAACTGCGTTTTTCTTAAATAGAGACCTCAATCTTTTATTACCTATTCGTGTAGTACGTAAAGAAATAGGAATGTTTTAGTTGGACCACTTTTTACGCTTTGTGATAGATGGCGCTGTAATAGCCACAAACGTATAAGTACGCGGTATCACGTAACATTCCGCCAGTGCGAACGGTATTTGTTTCTTGATACATTACCCGTGTTAAAATGGACCGTTTACCAATTGCGAATAAGGTCGATATCGTGTTGATGTATGGCTATTGTGATCAAAATGCCCAACGGGCGTGTGTTATGCATGCTGCTCGGTATCCTAGACGACATCATCCTAGTGTCCGGGCCGGCCGCGGTGGTCTAGCGGTTCTAGGCGCGCAGTCCGGAATCGCGCGACTGCTACGGTCGCAGGTTCGAATCCTGCCTCGGGCATGGATGTGTGTGATGTCCTTAGGTTAGTTAGGTTTAAGTAGTTCTAAGTTCTAGGGGACTGATGACCACAGATGTTAAGTCCCATAGTGCTCAGAACCATTTGAACCTAGTGTCCGGACCGTTCGCCGGATAGTTACGTTATTTAAGGAAACAGGAAGTGTTCAGCCACATGTGAAACGTCAACCACGACCTGCAACAAGTGATGATGCCCAAGTAGGTGTTTTAGCTGTTGTCGCGGCTAATCCGCACATTAGCAGCAGACAAACTGCGAGAGAATCTGGAATCTCAAAAACGCCGGTGTTGAGAATGCTACATCAACATCGATTGCACCCGTACCATATTTCTATGCACCAGGAATAGTATGGCGACGACTTTCAACGTCATGTACAGTTCTGCCCCTGGGCACAAGAGAAATTACGGGACGATGACAGATTTTTTGCACGCGTTCTATTTAGCGACGAAGCGTCATTCACCAGCAGCGGTAACGTAAACCGGCATAATATCCACTATTGGGCAACGGAAAGTCCACGACGGCTGCGACAAGTGGAACATCAGCGACCTTGGCGGGTTAATGTATGCTGCGGCATTATGGGAGGAAGGATAATTGGCCCACATTTTATCGATGGCAATCTAAATGGTGCAATGTTTGCTGATTTCCTACGTAATGTTCTACCGATGTTACTACAAGATGTTTCACTGCATGACAGAATGGCGATGTACTTCCAACATGATGGATGTCCGGCACATAGCTCGCGTGCGGTTGAAGCGGTATTGAATAGCATATTTCATGACAGGTGGATTGGTCGTCGAAGCACCATACCGTGGTCGGCACGTTCACCGGATCTGATGTCCCTGGATTTCTTTCTGTGGGGAAAGCTTAAGGATATTTGCTATCGTGGTCCACCGACAACGCCTGACAAAATGCGTCAGCGCATTGTCAATGCATGTGCGAACATTACGGAAGGCGAACTACTCGCTGTTGAGAGGAATGTCGTTACACGTATTGCCAAATGCATTGAGGTTGACGGACACCATTTTGAGCCTTTATTGCATTAATGTTGTATTTACATGTAATCACGTTGTATCAGCACGGTTTCTCAGAAATGATAAGTTCACAAAGGTATCACATTGGAACAACCGAAATAAAATGTTCAAACGTACCTACGTTCTGTATTTTGATTTAAAAAACCTACCTGTTACCAACTATTAGTCTAAAATTGTGAGCCATATGTTTGTGACTATTACAGCGCCATCTACCACAAAGCGAAAAAAGTGGTCCAACTAAAACATTCATATTTCTTTACGTACTGCACGAATATGTAATAAAGAATGGGGGTTCCTATTTTTAAAAAAACGCAGGTGATATCCGTTTGACCTATGGCAGCGCCATCTAGCGGGCCAACGATAGCGTCATCTGATTTCCCCCTTCAAGCTAGACAAGTTTCGTTGTTTGTAGATTTTTCGTATGACACTTATTCGTGAGATATTCGGCCCGGTCACGATCAATGGACCACCCTGTATAAGCCCAATCCCCCTTCTCCGCCCGTCCCCCCCCCCTCCCTTCCAACAGTCTGAATCACAGGAGATGCACTACGCACACGTGCCAGAGATGTGTTATTTTGTACAAAATGCATTAGTACTACGTGGAACGCAGATGTGAGTTACGAATTACACTAGTTCTAGGAAGGTATATGGACAGAATCTACACAAACCTCTTCTCACTGTTCTACACCGCTAGAGGTGAAACAATCTCCGTCATCCAGTACGGCAACTGCAGTGTTCTTCCAGGAAAGGCAACTTCCCCCACCACAAGCACTGCCCGGTTTTCAGTTTACAGACTGCTGTGGGCGGCTCATATGACTTTGTGAATCACCCTGCAGTTGCTTCATGTGATCCAGTGGAGCAGATATAGTGAAGTATCAGATTACATTAGATTAGATTACTAATTGTTCCATAGATCATGAATACGACACTTTGTAATGATGTGGTATGTGTCAGGTTAATAAAAGGTGTCTATACAAGATATTACATTACACAAAATATTACATGACACTTAGTATTCTTTTTTCTAATTTTTTTATTTTTTTGTTTTTATTTTTTGGTGGGTGCGGGATGGGGAATTACCCACTTACTATATCCAAAACTTCATCTAATGAGTAGAAGCAGTTGTCATTCAGAAATTCTTTTAATTTCCTTTTAAATGCCATATGGCTATATGTCAAAATTCCATAGCGGTACCGAGATTCGAACCCGGGTCTCCTGGGTGAAAGCCAGGTATGCTAGCCACATTTTTTATCTCCTTTTGTTCGTTTTCGTTCGTTGAATCTGCTCGTGGCGGACGTCGCAAGACCCCCGTTTCAGTTCGTCTTTGACCCATAACTTTTTTTTTTTTTTTTTTTTTTTTTACAAGGGTCAGCTAACCCTCTGACCGAACACGCTGAGTTAGCCGTGCCGGCGCCACTAGACCACACCGCTCGACCTTCAGTTTGCAAACCTATGAAGTAGGAAAGTTTATGAAAACAATCCGGGATGTTACCTTCCCTCACACTACACACATTTCCGCCCTGCAACCTGTTACACCCCTGGAACACAATTTATTCCTTAATACGGCTGCACTGCACTTAGATGTGGTACCCGCATTTAATATCTGTTTTTAAACCGCTTCATTTTAAGATAAACCTTAATTTTATACCGCTAGAACAGCATTTTTAACGATCCGTGAATGTGTCACGGAATGAACGTGGAAACTAATAGTCCTAGAGAAAATGTGGTGGGGAACACTTTCTCTAGAAACCTCTGTTTTGCAGTGCTTCGAGTAAACTTAAAAACCTAAACGCTCACACGCCTCCGGTGAGAATACTATGTTGTTCATGACTCTCCCTCTCAGCACTGGGCAAAAATTTGCGACTACGCCATATTCCCCCTGATATTCCTACATTGACTGGAGTACTAGCAATCCAGGAGTGATGCCGACCGCTGTCAGTCGAGCAGCGGTCATGTACCATATAGTTGTATCTTCTGACGACGGGTTTACATATGGAAAAGAATGACCAGGAGAGCAGTTGTTTCTTAAGTTTTGTGGGAATGATTTTATATCAGCTGGTCTGCCTCATGTATCGTTATATCCAAGTGGTTAATAAATGTTAATCTACATTCAGAACCAATGATGGTACCTTTAGTGTGTTGAAACCGTTTACACAGTAAACAGTATTTAAGGGGAGGTTTGCTATCTTTTGGTTCAAAAAATAGATTTTTTAAAAATTGCATTTTTGGATCCATAAAAGTGTTTAAAATCCATCGCTGAAACGGTGTTTCCGAATACGAAACGGAAATGTTTGTTATTCGCGGTTGAACAAAAAAATGCACCTCTTACATCAAGAGTGGGGCCTTTTTCACGCACCAGTTTTTTTGGGGAATTTCGACTTTGTAGCCGCGAAAAATTATTCTATGTGCTTTCCCTGACTAAAACTGGTAAAGTGATCCAAGGAGCTTACGACGTACTACTGCTTGGAAATCCGACGGCATTCCAATTCGATGGAACAGATGAAGAAGGCAATTTGGGCAACGTATTTCCACAAGTGTTCGACGGATGACCAACCACAACACCAAAATTGTCCGGCTGTGGAAACTAGTTGGTGCAAGTGGCGCATTGCAGAGGCTACCGGATATCTGGACGAATATCAATCATGGACGTCACCCTGGGACTCTATTCCACGCAGTTCGCTAAGCATTCGGACGACCACCGAATTCGAGTGCCCGAAAACCGCTTGTCACCGGCCGTACAAGCGGCTCTGGAGCAGCGCAGGATGGCCCAGATCGAGCAGAACGCCCTCTATGAGGAAGAGGAAGGACTAGTTTATGGCTCCGGAATAGCAGATTGAAAGTAAGTTTCATAATATTGCATTTATATGTAGTCAAAACTTAAAACGCGTTTTTCTCGAAACGACTTTTTTTTATCGCGCGGTAGGGTAACTTCAAGTCTACTGAACCGATTGGCATGATTCTCTGTTTCCGATGAAGCTAAGTAAATTGTCTAGGAGTTGTACCACTTTTATTCCGATCCGTCAACTATAAATATTTTTACTTGGCCGACGAATTCGAAAAATCGATGAAAAAAACCCAATTTTTTCAAATGGTCGCCATTTTGTTTCCTATGGTCCAAATAACTTAAGCGAGGTACAACTCCTAAAGAATCTTACATACTTCACTAATGTCAACTCAATTTTGATTTCAGACGAGCCGGCTGACCTGTGATTTACCGCGCGTGGAGGTCTACATCGAAATTTTGTTTCGTTCCGACGGCACTTCCGCCTTTGTTCTTCGACATTTCCAGTCGAAAAAATATCAGCTTGTAGAGGAAATATCAATAAACATTTTTACTAAATTTTACATTGAAATCTATAATACATACTGAGAAAAAAATTCTCAAAGAACATGCTTTTTTCGGGCCAAAGATAGTAAACCTCCCCTTAAGCGATCTTGGCTTTTGAATTATTTCTACAACAGAGTGATCGTCCCAGTACGCACTATGTGTTCACTGCAAAAAAGTTACATTATCCTTGGCAAAAATCCGACTGCTTCTACTGCTTATCATTTAAGGAGAATATACCGTAATCTCTGTGAACAGAGGCTGTTGGAGTTGGAAGACAGATTAAATAAGATCCGATGGGATACCGCAGGTTTATAAGGACTGCAGCGAAAAAACAAAGACCACATACAATTAAAATCAGGACATATGTAGTACTACAGAGAAATAGAGCAAACAGGAAATTCTGGTGGAACATAAAAACTAAAAACTATACCGAAGATTAGTAGGAATCAAAGACTGACTACCAAGTTTTGTTTTATATATAAAAAAGACACAAAATAACGGATGACTGAGAACAGAGTGTATAAAAATTCTAAAGAATATGACGATTCTAAACCATTTTAGGAATTCCAAGCGATCATCGACTAAAAGTATCTACAAACGAATAAAGAAATGGACACCTAGACAGAAGGTGCGTAGTATCGCAGTTTATGACTGTACATATATATTCTTACAGTGTATGTTGTTGCTGCACTGTATGCGAGTTTTCTTTTCTGCTGATGGAGCTGTTCTACTTCCAGCGTTACAAACAAATGTCAGCACTGCGTACAGACTGTATGTGCTCAATTCCACGATGTTGTTATCTTCGACAAGTTTGTTTGGGTGGCCATGATCCGCAGCAAGCACATAAATATTCGCTTTGTAAACGAATTATTGGCTTTTGCTTGCTGTAGTGTTGCCAACTGCTGAATGTATTTTGTAATTCCTAACGTCGGTGATTTTGCGGGTGTTAGTTTATTTGGGAGCTGTCTTGCAATGGGATGAAGTGAGATATCACTTGTGACGCAAATACACATCTAATTTTTTTAGGTGATAATCTTACTCTGCTAACCTTTTAATAGGACTCAGCGGGAATATATTATAATAGGTTCAATACAAAGCGGTGTTACTTTAGTCTCTCTTTTCCCTATCATTTGTCTCGTCTAGTGTGGTGTCTGTTTCTTGAGGAATTATATAATTTTTATTTTATTACTTAATTCTGGGACCGAACGCCTGACGCCACAGTCATAAAAAAAATCGTAAAGGGCGGGAAGTTGTGTGTGCCGTCTGCAAATCGTTAACCTTGTTCTGTGTGTTATCGTATTTTAACTGTTGTTGTAAAAAAATGTTCAAATGTGTGTGAAATCTTATGGGACTTAACTGCTAAGGTCATCAGTCCCTAAGCTTACACACTACTTAACCTAAATTATCCTAAGCACAAACACACACACCCATGCCCGAGGGAGGGCTCGAACCTCCGCCGGGACCAGCCGCACAGTCCATGACTGCAGCGCCTGAGACCGCTTGGCTAATTCCGCGCGGCACTGTTGTTGTATCATATTCTCTGATGCAGAATTTGGGAGCCAGTCCACCGTTTGCCTAAACGAGTATGGGAAACGGCTTAAAAACCGCATGCAGGCTAGCCAGCGCTAGGGATGGCGATAATATCTGAAACAACTGGTTTTCGTTTCTACCGGTTTTTTTTTTCCGCGGGACTGCTACGGTCGCAGGTTCGAATCCTGCCTCGGGCATGGGTGTATGTGATGTCCTTAGGTTAGTTAGGTTTAAGTAGTTCTAAGTTCTAGGGGACTTATGACCTAAGATGTTGAGTCCCATAGTGCTCAGAGCCATTTTCTACAGGTTTTTGTCGTCACCAGTGTAACGTGATAAAACCACTCACAATAACCGGTTTCTGAAATAACCGATTTTCGGTTTTTTATTGAGGTTGTATTCAGCAATAAATGGTGACTTTGAACGAAGATTGAAAAACTCTAATGAAGGTGAAAGTGTTGTAGAACTTGATCGATATAAGGTTGAGGATGTGTCAGAAATCGGTCTCACTGTCCACAATATACATGACGAAGATGAAGGAGACAGGCCCGGTGACTGTGAGAGCGAAAGATTACAAGTTGACTTCCTTGAATCGTTAGTTTTGGATAATATAAATTTTTCACCCTGAAGCGACCACAGAATTAAGGGTGCAGTTATTATGCAGCGTTTTTTAGCACGCTACTAAAATTGCAGGTATAGCGATCAAATTCGCCTTCCCTTCCAAGGACATTCTGGATAAATTGTTATATGACGTCGCACAGTCCGGAACCGTGCGACTGCTACGGTCGCAGGTTCGAATCCTGCCTCGGGCATGGATGTGTGTGATGTCATTAGGTTAGTTAGGTTTAAGTAGTTCTAAGTTCTAGGGGACTGATAACCACAGCAGTTGAGTCCCATAGTGCTCAGAGCAATTTATTTATTTATTTATTTTTTTTTGACGTCGCACGTTTGTTGTCCCTCGTCCCATTTT
This sequence comes from Schistocerca nitens, assembly GCF_023898315.1. Lineage (NCBI taxonomy): Eukaryota > Metazoa > Arthropoda > Insecta > Orthoptera > Acrididae > Schistocerca > Schistocerca nitens. The sequence continues at coordinate 200,042,466 of NC_064615.1, read as the reverse complement.
TAATCATTTAGAGGAAATGGAGCATTGAACTTCGTTGCTACCACACTTCGGAAAATACTTGCAAACTTTGCTGTTGTGCAATACAACGGATGTTGCGAGAGCGTCAGCGAGAAATTACCATGTAGACCGGGCCGAGGCAGGGCTTGCACACTGCACGTACACACGTGCCATCTAATAAGACGTGCCAGATGTCAACAGGTGCATTACTGTCTCTGCAGTGCCGTACCACACCTTATGTCACGTGCTTGTTACTGGTTTGTACGTGTGTCACTGTCAAAACTGGCACTGTTACTAAAATAGCTCTGATCGATTTCTGCATTTTCTATCATAACCCAATATTTCAAAGCAATGGAAATGTTGCAAATAAACTAAAATTGAAACAAATGAGCCCTCGGGCACAATTTTTTAGTCTTATTAAACAGGTTTCAACCCTTCTAAGAGTGCCTTCATCAGAATTTAGACATTTAAAGTGATCTATAACATAATTACGAATTTGTGGGAAGAAAAAACTTTTTTATATAAACCCGTGGCAGTAGAGGTGTGAGCAGCCCTTAGAGGCTCGCCTTCATACATTCATTTTAAATATTTTGTGACTAAGCCTTTCTGGCCTGTTATTTATTTTACACGTGACATGTAAGTACTGTCACTGTATTGTATCGTTAGTCAGTACTTACACTATTTTACATAAAAATTTTCTTTCTTCCCACAAATTTGTAATTATTTTATTGACCACTTTAAATTTCTAAATTATAATGAAGGCTCTCTTAGAAATGTTGAAACCTGGTTAATAAGACTAAAAAATTGTGACCGAGGGCTCATTTGTTTCAATTTTAATTCATAAACGGTCACTGAATCAAGCTACCATGTTCGAAACTTTGCAAAGAAACATTAATCATTTGTAAAAAGAAGTTTCATTAAAAACGAAAAAAAATATATTTTTGCTCTGATGCTGTGGCAAATTCATATGAGGGTTTTTACCCAGTTGTTAGAAAAATTTTTTTAAAAACCTGTTATAACCGAGACCAAACAAATATGCAAGGTGGCAACCTATATGGGCCATGCACTGGGACTGCAAGATCCACAACAAATGCAACTTTGCTTTTATGAATAATTACTTAGGGTAGCAATGACAAGTAGCAGCAATGCTGTGAACAAATTGGCTGTTCATCGTGCTACGCTAACAGAGTGGCTAAGTGATGAGCAATTGGATTGTGTTAAGTGCAAATAATTTTTGCAGACAGAGTTTAGTGCGGGCCTTTACTCGTGGAGCCCGAGGCGTGAAGCCAGCAGCGCGTTAGCCGGAGGGTCGAATTTTACAACCTGCAGCAACCTGGAGGTGCTGGCCGCGTCAGGCCGGCCTCCAGAGGCAGGATTTTTATGCAGCCCAACGGCAGGCGGACCTTCCGCCAGAGCACTGCGAGGCTAGCAGAATGTCTCCCCCAAGTGAATAACACACGAGGACGCTGCTTCCCCCTCGGCCCTGTCCCCCTGGGCTCACAAAATCGTCGCGGGCGACATTGCCAGCAAGGAATGTACGTCTACCAATCCCCCGCTGCATATTTCTTGAGCGTGGGACAGCGGAGCGGAATGTGTCATTTCAGACACTCGCGCCAAGGAAGCGTCTGGGAAGTTCTTAAGACGAACGGCGACTCCAACAGACTACCACGATTGGCCAGATCGATGTGACGTAAGCAGTGTTTCCCGTGCACTCATAATCGAGCGGGAGCAGCGCTCATTGGTGAAAAATTTGTTAAAACGTTGCGAGTGGACAGCCACATGGCGAGAGTGGCAATCCGGACTAGATTTTAGTAGAAATCAGACCCTCGTGTTTCAGCGCCTGTCCGCTAAGGACGCAGTATTCTATACCGGGCGGTATGGAGGAATTGCGGAGAAGTTGCATACCTTACCAGGAACAGAATTGTGTGGTATACGCGCGGCACTGTGGTTGCGGCGACATCTTACCTGATCGGCGAAACAGCACGATGAGAAAAGCCGATGGGGACCGTGTCCTGGAGTAGAAGAATAGAATAGGTAATATACGCAGCTCCGGCCACAGCAAAATCAGCCTTGCAGTTCATAGAAGTTACACTACTGGCCATTAGAATTGCTACACCACGAAGATGACGTGCTACAGACGCGAAATTTAACCGACAGGAAGAAGATGCTGTGATATGCAAATGATTAGCTTTTCAGAGCACTCACACAAGGTTGGCGCCGTTGGCGACACCTACAACGTGCTGACATGAGGAAAGTTTCCAACCGATTTCTCATACACAAACAGCAGTTGACCGGCGTTGCCTGGTGAAACGTTGTTGTGATGCCTCGTGTAAGGAGGAGAAATGCGTACCATCACGTTTCCGACTTTGATAAAGGTCGGATAGTAGCCTATCGCGATTGCGGTTTATCGTATCGCGACATTACTGCTCGCGTTGGTCGAGATCCAATGACTGTTAGCAGAATATAGAATCGGTGGGTTCAGGAGGGTAATACGGAACGCCGTGCTGGATCGCAAGGGCCTCGTATCACTAGCAATCGATATGACAGGCATCATATCTGCTTAGCTGTAACGGATCGTGCAGCCACGTCTCGATCCCCGAGTCAACAGATGGGGACGTTTGTAAGACAACAACCATCTGCACGAACAGTTCGACGACGTTTGCAGCACCATGGACTATCAGCTCGGAGACCATGGCTGCGGTTACCCTTGACGCTGCATCACAGACAGGAGCGTCTGCGATGGTGTACTCAACGACGAACCTGGGTGCACGAATGGCAAAACGTCATTTTTTCGGATGATTCCAGGTTCTGTTTACAGCATCATGATGGTCGCATCCGTGTTTGGCGACATCGCGGTGAACGCACATTGGAAGTGTATATTCGTCATCGCCATACTGGCGTATCATCCGGCGTGATGGTATGGGGTGCCATTAGTTACACGTCTCGGTCACCTCTTGTTCACATTGACGGCAATTTGAACAGTGGACGTTACATTTCAGATGTGTTACGACGCGTGGCTCTATCCTTCATTCAATCCCTGCGAAACCCTACGTTTCAGCAGGATAATGCACGACCGCATGTTGTAGGTCCTGTACGGGCCTTTCTGGATACAGAAAATGTTCGACTGTTGCCCTGGCCAGCACATTCTCCAGATCTCTCAGCAATTGCAAACGTCTGGTCAATGGTGGCCGAGCAACTGGCTCGTCACAAAACGCCAGTCACTATTCTTGATGAACTGTGGTATCGTGTTGAAGCTGCATGGGCAGCTGTACCTGTACACGCCATTCAAGCTCTGTTTGACTCAATGCCCAGTCGTATCAAGGCCGTTATTGCGGCCAGAGGTGGTTGTTCTGGGTACTGATTTCTCAGGATATATGCACCCAAATTGCGTGAAAATGTAATCACATTTCAGTTCTAGTAGAATATATTTGTTCAATGAATACCCGTTACTCATCTGTATTTCTTCTTGGTGTAGCAATTTTAATGGCCAGTAGTGTAAATGCGTGAGCTTTGATCCATTGAGTATCGCAGCACATTCGCGCATTATTTCAGTGACTAGATACTGATGGAAAGCACGCGACCTAGAATCTTGTGCTCTCGTTCAGTTAGTGATAAGGGCCAATCCGCATTGCTAGGTTTTATAGTTGTAGATATGTGTTCTACTCCTTTCTCTTTCTTAAGACACTAATCTATCCACATTCAAGAGGTATCACCTCATTAATGTGATTTGTGAGTATAAATAGTCAAATGCAATAAATCTGATTATGTTTCCCGATATTTCAGATAACACACTTTGACACACTAACCCTGTCCTACAACCTAGTCAAAAATTTCGGTGGATTTCACCAGATGTTAATAATTTACAGTATCACTACTTTCTTCGGAGCAAGCGACATCAACCAGTCCGATTCCTTAACAGAGACCTGTGCTGCATAGTCATATGTCATTAAACGCCTAAGAATCGCGTTGGGGGAATTTATAATAGAACTCCGAGTTCAGTGAATACTTCATTTGCATATGGTCTCACGGTAGCAAAGGAAACTCGTAGGTCGCTTCCCAAATGCATGGTATCCACAAAAAAAAAAATATCGGTGTCGGTTTTAGTCGGTCCATTTCTTCCCGTCCCTTGTCGACGCACTGCTCACTGTTGGTAATCCGCAGCGCAGAACTCATTCGTGTGTGGTTCCTCTTAGAGTACCATAAGATAGCACACTGCGCTACGAGCAGGTAACTTTACTACACTGCGCGAAACAATTTCGAAAGCTGATAATTGTCTTCCATTTAGACGCGGTCGTTTGAAATTTCGCTCAAAGGTTCCTACAACGTTCCTATGCAATGGTGCAAAAGCGTGGCATAAGTTCACGTGAGGTGTACCGTGGGCGAATGCTGTCACATTCTCACCAAATTTCACCATAGTTGTGCTCAACGCCACAGTGGAAGCGGCCGGCCGCTGTGGCCGAGCGGTTCTAGGCTCTTCAGTTCGGAACCGCGCTGCTGCTACGGTCGCAGGTTCGAATCCCGCCTCGGGCATGGATGTGTGTGATGTCCTTAGATTAGTTAGGTTTAAGTAGTTCTAAGTCTAGGGGACTGATGACCTCAGATGTTAAGTCCCATAGTGCTTAGAGCCGTTTGAACTGTGGAAGCGTCACCGATGGGAAGTTAATAAGACCTCCTGTAACCCACATTTTGGCCTTTTTTTACGCCTCTCGGATGGAAGTCAGAACTGCGACGTCCAACTTTTAAATTAAGCGGTTTTCGTATGAGAGGCCTAGGAAAACATTTCAGACCCACCGCCGCTCAGAATAGACATGGAAAGCCCCCAGAGGGTGGCGTAAAGGGAGTCAATGAAGCCATCCTTCCGTCTGGTGCGTTGACTCTCTCGCATTTCGCGGTCGCCAACGACAGTGCGAAGTGCAAAGAGTTACAGCACGACGTTCTTAACAGTTTTTAAGGGACATCATAATTGCCGTTTACTGTAGAAATTATTTATTTCACTATTGCAATTACGGCCTTTCGGCCATTTTCAAGTGGTACTGCATAAGATTTTGCTTCAGCACATGTCAGACTTTATCATCCTGCTGCGTGTGCTGAAACAAAATCTTTGGGAGTAGCCGGCCGCGGTGGTCTAGAGGTTCTAGGCGCTCAGTCCGGAACCGCGCGACTGCTGCGGTCGCAGGTTCGAATCCCGCCTCGGGCATGGATGTGTGTGATGTCCTTAGGTTAGTTAGGTTTAAGCAGTTCTAAGCTCTAGGGGACTGATGACCTCAGATGCTAAGTTCCATAGTGGTCAGAGCCATTTGAATCATTTGAACTGATTGCTACCTAAGATACTACAGACAACCCTTCTGACAAGGCAAGTGATATGATGTCGCATGATTACCACGGAACCGATAGATACACTCGTTTAAAAAAATAGCTACAAGCTTCTCTGTAGGATCCCTCTCAGTGGAGCGATTTTTTTGGCTTGCAAATAAGTAGCACTAAATATTTAAATCGCCGACACGTTCATAACTGCTTCCAGAGCTGTGCGACTGGAAATGATATTTCCAGTGAGTCGTTGTCAACCATAGCAACTCTCTCAGAACAATACAGCGCTCTCGAGTGGCCGGAAATTATAGAGTGACGCAAAAAAAAAAAAAGATAGCATGAACATCGCACAGCTTCTCTAATCCGTCATCCCTCCGGCTCGACACATCCTTTAATCCGACAATCCGCACGGTAGCAGAACGATTTTACTGAACGTGCTTTTCCACATTGATGAGTAATCTAATTAATACCATAATCCAACGTTTGTACAAGATGGATTTGTTGTTGTAAAACAGTGTTAGTTTTGTGTTGGCCTGAATCACTTAAAAACTGGAACAGGTAAATATAGAGTGTCATGTACTTCGCACGTTTGTTGAATTACGATAGTCTATGTAATACTTTTCACCCTGATATTACCACGTAAGTAACAAGAGGTCTAACCCTCTCCACGAGGGAGAGAAAAAACTAATTCCTAATCCGAAAATCTTTCTGTAGTCAGAAATGCATCTCCAGCAAAAACGATTCCCGCTCCATGTTTGACTGTTTTTGCCCCTCCGTTCCGCACGTTGTAGACACATAAACGCCCTTGTGTAAGGCCTTGTCACGTAGTACGAGGATAGCCCAGAAAGTATTACACCGCATTTCGTTTCTCAGCTGAAAACAAATGCGAAACGTTACGTATGTAATGGCGGTCATGGCGACATGGTAGAAAAAACAAAATAGAACCCAAGTAGTATAACCCAATACCTCCCCTGAAATAATTAAGACAACCGCGCTTAACGTGGAATCGTAATATAGTCGGAAATACTTAGGTTCCCGCGCTTAACGCGGATATTAGCAATAAGTCGAATTATATAAGCTTCGCGCCTAACGCGAAATTGAGTGAACAACTAGGTAACTCGTGAAATAATTAAGGAGCGGGCCTAACTCTCTCTACCAATAAAATAGTGAAATACTTAAGTCTCGGGTAGACCCGAATTTGTGTATAGATGTAAGCTTCAACTTAAAATTGTAAAGTTTGATTTGTATAACTTGAAATATTTTTATTAAATTTATACTTCAACTTAAAATTGTAAAGTTTGATTTGTATAACTTGAAATATTTTTATTAAATTTATACTATGTAATTATGTAACTAAGAATTATCTCAATAAATATTTAAAGTCTCCCGAGTGAGCGCGCCAAGTTTCCGTCACTTCCGACAGATAGCGTAGCTGTAGGACAGTTTCAAAATCGCGTCTGTAGAGGATGTACGTTACAAGCAACGTGTCATCATTGAATTTCTCATTCCAGAGAAAGAAACTGTGGGGAATATTGACAAACGCTTTTGCAAAGTCTATGGAGCATTTGCTGTCGACAGGAGCACAGTTAGTCGCTGGGCACGGAGAAGGCGTTTCAGCGGAGCTCCACGATTTGCAGCGCAGGGGAGACCATCCACGGCTGTCACACCTGATACACGTGATCTAGGCCCCTCGGACTTCCACTTGTTTGGGCCATTAAAGGATGCCAATCACGGAAGACATTTTGAGGACGACGAGGAGGTGATTCACACCGTGAAGCACTGCCTCCGCCAACAGGACAAGGATTGGTACCGACAGGGCATGCACGCCCTTGTTTCGCCCAGGAAGAAGGCCATACAACGGGATGGAGATTACGTGGAAAAATAGGGCGTTTCGGTAAAACACCATTCTTTCGTGTCTGTAATTCTCATTATGTTCTATAAAGAACTGTTGAAGAAAAAAATGCGGTGCATTACTTTTTTGGAAACCCTCGTATAAACAATGTAAACAATTTAAGAGGAAAAGACCTCGCAAAAGGGACGTTAACTTACTGCGGCGCTCAACTGGAAATGCGAATTCTTCACTAATGACAGGCACGAATTTAGAATTTTCTTTGTGTTGAGTTTCTTGATGTTATTTTTTATGCAAACATATACCAAACACTTCCCAAACTCTCTTCAGCCTTTTGACAAAATAATATATCTGCCAAGCATCTACTGTCCATACACGTCACCAAGAGCCACATCCAAACACAGACTCTGCAACCCTCTTTGGCTCAAGATACAACTATCAAGACGGATATTCATCGAATCTTTAAATCACGTCCTCATACTATCAAAATGTCCATTCCTCTTCGACTCGTCTGCCTACTTTGGTATTCATTAGCGCAGGATGTACAGCTTTTGAGAACTTCAAACACACCTCATCATTCCTCAGTACTTAAGTAGGGATGACATGGTCACCTTCAAGATAATGGCGATTCAGTGTTTCACAGTACGTAAAAACCAAACGCTATGATAGCTGCTTCATTCGGTGACCGATTTCGATTGTCATGCTCATCATCATGCTGATCTGGCCCCTAGAAGTTAATAAAAGAGGCTAATAAAATTTGTAGCCGTGACTGGCACCGTCACATATTACGAAAGCACGATAAAATTGTAATAAACACTCACGGCCTATGACGCAGGTGCAACCGCGCGGTTTCTATGTGCTCATCCTACTGAAATAATGTTTACTTAGCTTGGCATGATTTCTTCTGCTGCATTCTGGTCCATATGTCTCCCCAATTAGTAGAAGTAGTAGCATTATACGAACCCAACAGGTGCAACAAATGTTTTCAGCATCAGGTTAATTGAGCGATTGATTGAAAGATTGTTTGTGAGTGAAAACTTTGATATGTTTGCACTTGTTTGATACAAAAACGCTGCCAAGCCTGCGCAAAACCTAAGTTCTAGTTTCAACATTCACACGCAATCACAGTTACTCGTAATAACTTGCTTATGGTATTTAGCCGAATCAGTTACCAAAAGGATTACCAAACGGATTATCTGTGACAGAATGTGTGCTCAGACATTCCACAATTTGATCACTACGAACGTTCAGTTTGCGGTCACCGCTTGTATAACCTGCCATCCTAATTTTGATAGTTCAAAAGTCACAGTTTACATATTAAAATCTGAAATTCACGTGTTCGTTTTCTCTCACTCGTTCGTTCTGCAAAATTATCACACCTATTCACAGCTCCTTGTATCCGCATCTGAACATGATGATGGCTCAGCTCCGAACTGTACTGCGGGCTTCACAAAGCAGTTATTTAGCCGTCAAAATACGCTTAACATACTGTCCTCTGATTGCCTGATACACGTCATAGCCCATCCAGTATTAGTATTAAACCACGCTATCCCCCGTCTTTTACATTTGACCAATCACAACTTAACAGCTATTATAAACAATTTACTAAAGGAACAAATTTAGAAGCTCCACAAATATCAAAATAACTCCCTTTTTAAATAATAGAATTACTGTAAAATATTTCTTGTTTTCCCAGGCACTTAAATGGGCTAGTTCTACGTTACAAAATACCCCTGAGAATATGATTCACTTTCTCTGAACAGTCGCAGTTTTCACGCTGACGTGCACTCACTTTATAGACATGACAATATTCATTTAATATCTTGTTTTCCATTCACATCATCACTTACATTAGGAAACAAATTAGCAGTAATTAATGAGTCATAATAATCACGATAACTACAGTTTAGTTTCCAAAAGATGTTTTAAGTACTAGACATATAGCGGAAATGCTGAGTCGCAGATAGGCACAACAATAACACTGTCAGATAAAACTTTCGGCCAAACAGATCTTCATCAGAATTAGACAACACTCACACGCACTCACGCAAACAGAACACACACACAAAAGACCACAGCATCTGGCCGCCTAGGCAGTCTTGGCAGTCAGAAGCTGCCGTCATGTGTAGTGAGTTGTATGCGGAGTGTGTGTGTGTGTGTGTGCGTGTGTGTGTTTGTGTGTGTATCTTGTCTAGTTCCGATGAAGGCCTGTTTGGCCGAAAGCTTTGTTTGACACTGTTCTTGTTGTGCCTATCTGCATAAGGAGTACGTTCACAGATATGTGAGTGGATCGAAGACGTCGTAAGTAACAAAACCCGGTATGTTGTCCTCAACGGCGAGTGTTTATTAGAGAGGAGGGTTTCGTCAAGAGTGCCCCAGGGAAGTGTGACAGGACCGTTGTTGTTGTCTGTATACATAAACGATTTGGTAGACAGGATCGGCAGTTATCTGCGGTTGTTTGCTGATGATGCTGTGGTACATGGGAAGGTGTCGATGTTGAGTGACTGTAGGAAGAAACAAGACGACTTACACAAAATTTCTAATCCGTTTGATGAATGTCAACTAGCTCTAATGTGTAAAAATGTAAGTTAATGCGGATGGGTAGGAAGAACAAACCTGTAATGGTTGAATACAACATTAGTAGTGTCCTGCTAGACACAGTCAAGTCGTTTAAATATCTGGGCGTAACGTTGCAAACCGAAATGAAATGGAACCGGCATGTGAGAACTATGGTCGTCTTCATTTTAGGATAGAGTGGTTCACACATAAAAGAGACCGCATATAGGACGCTGGTGCGACCTGCTCTTGAGTACTACTCGAGTGTTTGGGATCCTTACCAGGTCGGGTTGAAGAAAGACATCGAAGCAGTTCAGAGGCGGGCTGCTAGATTTGTTACTGGTAGATTCGAACAACACGCAAGTGTTACGGAGACGCGTCGGGAACTCAAATGGGAATCCCTGGAGGGAAGGCGACGTTCTTTTCGAGGAACACTATTGAGAAAACTTAGAGAACCGGCATCTGAAGCCGACTGCCGAACGATTCTGCTGCCACCAACAAACATTGCATGTAAGGACCGAGATAATAATGTATGAGAAATCAGGGCTCATACAAGGCATACGAGGTGCTTTCCAAAATTTTCGGGGCTGGTGCTGCCATCTGTAGAAAACCTTACCTCTGGACTAGTGGTCACCATGACCCTCGAAGTAGTTCCCATCTGCACCTAGACACCGGTCCCAGCGCTTCTGCCACTGGTCAAACGTTTGCTGGAAGTCCTGTTCTTTGAGGGTGTTTATCACCGCCAGTGATGCTTCTTGAATCCTCTCTAGAGTGTCGAACCGACGGCCTTTCAACTTGAGTTTCAGTTTTGGGAATAGCGCGAAGTTGCAAGGAGCAAAATCTGGCGAGTACGGTGGGTGGGGTACAACTGACATGTTGTTTTTTGCCAAAAAGGTCCTGATGAGCAAAGACGTGTGACAGGGCGCGTTGTCGTGATTCAGCAGCCCCTGCACGTTTTCACGGAGCCGTCGAAAAGGTCACAGTAGTACGCGGGATTCACTGTTTGGTTTGGTGGGACGAATTCTTTGTCCACAATTCCCTTGGTCTCAAAGAAAACGATGATCATGCTCTTCACTTTGCTATTCAGCTGTCTCGCTTTTTTGGGTCTTTAAGAGCCCAGGCTCTTCCGCTGGGACGACTGATGCTTTGTCTCTGAGTGATAACCGTAAATCCAGCTCTTGTCGCCGGTGATAACCTATGACAAGAAGGTTTAGTCGTCAAATGCGGTGTGACGAAGGTCCGTGCACACTTCAACACGCTGTGCCTTCTGATCAGCAGGCAAGACCCTTGGCACAAATTTTGCTGTGACACGATGCATGCCCAGTTCAACAGTCAACATTCGTTGACATGTCGCATAACCAATACACACTTCATCCGCAAGGTCTTGAATGGTTCGACGTCGATCCGCACGAACCAATTGTTGAAGTTTGGCAACAATGTCTGGCGTTTTGCAGCTAACGGGCCTTCCAATGTGAACATCATCTTCGACGTCTGTACGGCCGGCCCTGAACCGAGCATGCCACTCAAACACATGCGTACGGCTCATGCTCTGTCCCCCAAACATTTGTTGTATCATTGCAAGGATCTCCGTAGCACTTTTCCCGAGATTCGCACAGAATTTGATACACACGCGCTGTTCTGTTCGCGGATCCATCGTAAAATCGTCACAGACCAAACACAGCGCATTACGGAAATCATTGTGAACACGCAACACGTCCTCCCAGTTGAATGCCACTCCACACACTGACTCATCAGATATGCAGCTTTCGCCACCTAGCAGTGGAAAGATCTACTACTTCTATTTTCGCCGGCCGGAGTGGCCGAGCGGTTCTGCGCGCTACAGTCTGGAACGACGCAACCGCTACGGCCGCCGGTTCGAATCCTGCCTCGGGCATGGATGTGTGTGATGTCCTTAGGTTGGTTAGGTTTAAGTAGTTCTAAGTTCTAGGGGACTGATGACCTCAGAAGTTAAGTCCCATAGTGCTCAGAGCCATTTGAACCATTTTTGAACTCCTACTTTCCAGATGTCAGCATCAGTCCCGAAAATTTTGGATTCCACCTCGTATAGACAATAGTTTTTCCCTCTCTCTGTTTGCGAGTGGAACAGGAGAGGGAATGACTAGTAGTGGTACACGGTACCCTCCACCATGGCTTGCGGAGTATCTATGTAGATGTAGACGTATGGTGAGTAGCAACAATCCTTTTCATAATGTTGTCATTATTCCATGCCGGATTTTCTATTTTTTAATTTTAACTACTAGATAATTTCATGGTCCGTAAGGAGCTGATACCTGTAGGCCACTGTTTTAACTACTTGCATCTACCTACTGGACCAGAGCGCATCTGTCATGCAATAACCAATGACTCTTTGTCTGAAACTGTATGCCCGCTACCATCTGTCACTATATGAAGCGCTACGCCTCACAGGGCCGTAGTTTGCGCACAGTGTGGGATCCGACTGAGCCAGGGTACTATTGGCATACTGCTACCGGTTGCAGCCCTATCAGCAGTTGAGTCCCATAGTGCTCAGAGCCAGCCCTATCCTCCCGCTGTCAAATGCCAAGTCATGGAAGTCCAGCTGCAGGTCGTCTGATAAGAAATGGAGGTTCTCCGCTCAAGCGGCGAGAAGAGGAACAAGTGGCAAACATTGGAAAAAGGAAGGGACAGGATGTCAGGGCTTATGTTAAGACTCCAAAGAATAACGTGGATGGTACCTGAGGGATCTGAACGGAAACACAGAGATTGAACTGCATCCAATAACAATAACTGAGGAAAGATTATCAGTACTTGAAGACATTGGTTGCATGTGCTACTCTGACATGAAGAGGTTGACACAGGAGAGGATTTCGTGGCGGGCCGCATCAAGCCATTCAGAAGACTGATGAACCTCCCAAAAAGAAAAAAAAGAGTGGAACACAGCAGACGATTTGTTGCTAATGAACATATCCTTGTCAATCTGTCGTTTGGAAGTTGAATGGACTACACACCTTCAGTTCAATGAACTTTCAAATGACAATATTTTGTCTGGTTCAGTAATTTGCATGAATATCACTACGAACGAGTTTCAGATGACTGTTATAATACCCTTGTCATGTGCTTCAACTTTTACCAATAATCAAAAACTAATTTATGTCGTTAAATGTTTGACTAGTGCTGGTTTTTAATATTGCTATACCGTTTCTTTCAAGGGTATGAGTGGACACTTGAATGAATACGTGAGGTTTTTGGCAGCTTGTTGTTGAATTTGTCACTAGCTGGTTACTGCCTTGGTGTCATTTGATGCACCATCTGATGATAAAAAAATTTCGTGTACTAATGTTGTGTACCAATAGTTGTCAAACGTGCATGGTTCTTCATAAGTACCTTCGTGGTCTCAGAAGACGACTGTGCGAAACATACAATATGTGGTTCTGAGTAGAGAAGACGGGTTCCTAGCCCAACTGCTTGGATCTGAAGATGATCCAGAGTGATTGAAACACGTAATCTAATTAAAAATGTGCAACTGAGACGGACCAATAAATAAGAACTATCTTAATTATCTAAGTAAAAGCCGAATCTCTCAAGATGATCACGTCTACTGTAGCAGACTAAAGTAGTAACATTTAATTTCACTGGAAGTGCTTCCAGTAAGACGTATTATCGGTTACTGAAATTAGAGGCGACTAATGTTAATGTCTTGTATATTTGAGCTGGAGGTAGATTTTGTAAATGGGTCTGTGACTTTGGTAACTGAAACTTCTTATCAAAGGCGGATAACTATGAGGTAACACTCATGACGATCGCCACGCGGGATTAGCCGAGCGGTCTAGGGCGCTGCAGTCATGGACTGTGCGGCTGGCCCCGGCGGAGGTTCGAGTCCTCCCTCGGGCATGGGTGTGTGTGTTTGTCCTTAGGATAATTTAGGTTATGTAGTGTGTAAGTTTAGGGACTGATGACCTTAGCAGTTAAGTCCCATAAGATTTGACACACATTAGAGCATTTTTGAACTCATGACGATCAACAGCGTTGTTCACAAGTATCACCGGGTTCAAATGGTTCAAATAGCTCTGAGCACTATGGGACTCAACTGCTGAGGTCATTAGTCCCCTAGAACTTAGAACTAGTTAAACCTAACTAACCTAAGGACATCACAAACATCCATGCCCGAGGCAGGATTCGAATCTGCGACCGTAGCGGTCTTGCGGTTCCAGACTGCAGCGCCTTTAACCGCACGGCCACTTCGGCCGGCTCACCGGGTTCCAGATGGCGACTGCGCAAACTACAAAACATACAAATAAATGACACCTACCAGTGGATAAAGCATCTTTCCACACTTTTAACTCACACTGCAAGTACTTAATATGCATATCGTTTGTTATACGACAAACATCAATAAGTGTGTGCAATTCATTGGAATCGCTGACACGAATTGTCTGTGAAGGCACAACAGGTGCGGACTCTCGAAAGCTGTGCATTCGTTTGCCTAGCCACAGATGGGAACTGATTTGATACGACAATACGGATCGGATGATTTGTCTAAGAGTTCTGACGTACCTGGAGAGGTGGTCTACCCATCATGCATGATATATGAACGAAGAAGCGCAGATAGAAGAGGTTGAGAGTGCCAGATTGTTCAGATTACAACTTGATAACAAGGTCGGCTGGGAGGAGCATACCACGCAACTGCTGATACACATAAAAAATCCATAATTGCAGTGCGAATGTTATCAGACATAAGAGACATTAAAATAAGAAAGCTGATGTATTTTGCTTACTTTCTTTCCGTAATGTCATGTGGTACCATATTTGGTTAACTCTTCAAGCAAGAAGTTTTCCAAGCCAAAAAGTGTGTAACAAGCCTTATTTGTGTGTGCATTCACGAACATCGTATAAAAGTGTGTTCAAGGAACTCGGTATACTGACTCTTGCTTGTCAGTATATTTATACCTCAGCGAAATTTGTTGTAACCAATATATGCCTTTTGAATGAGATTTTCACTCTGCAGCGGAGTGTGAACTGCTGTGAAATTTCCTGGCAGATTAAAACTGTGTGCCAGACTGAGACTCGAACTCGGGGCCTTTGCCTTTTGCGGGTAAATACTGTACAATGCTATCCAAGCACGACTCACGACCCCTCCTCACAGCTTTATTTCTGCCAGTACCTAGTCTCCTGCCTTCCAAACTTTATAGAAGCTCTCCTGCGAACCTGCAGAACTAGCACTCCTGGAAGAAAGGATATTGCGGAGACATGGCTTAGCCACAGCCTGTGGGATGTTTCCAGAATGAGATTTTCACTCTGCAGCGGAGTGTGCGCTGATATGAAACTTCCTGGCGCATTAAAACTGTGTGTCGGACCGCGACTCGACATCGGGACCTTTGCCTTTCGCAGGCAAGTGCTCTACCATCTGAGCTACTCAAGCACGACTCATGCCCCGTTCTGACAGCGCCACTTCTTGGCAGGAGAGCTTCTGTGAAGTTTGGAAGGTACTAGATGAGGAACTGGCAGAAGTAAATCTGTGAGGACGCGGGGTGAGTCGTGCTTGGGGGCTCAGATGGCAGAGCACTGGTCCGCGAAAAGCAAAGGTCCCGAGTTCGAATCGCGGTCTGGCACACAGTTTTAATCTGCCAGGAAGTTTCAGTATATGCCTTCTTCAAATAAATATCTTGGTTCATCTGGCGTGAGGTCGAATGAGTTGAGCGAGGGTGCAAGCTCGTAGTTCCTCGGTCGCTTGGTGCGGGCCAGCCCCTCAGCGGCGCGCCGTAAGGCACGGAGTCTCGCATTAAGGCGTATCGCTTCTGGTCGGGCGTGCCCACGGAAGACATAGGATGGGGAAGTGATGCGCCATACACAGTCTCTCTTTCCCAAGTATTTCTTTCCACCTTCCTATGGTGCCAGACGTCAGGCTCGGTATTTCTCAGGGCCACCCGGACGTTGCCTTGCGTCAAAAGGGAGAGCTGTGACCCAACCCGATGCGAAAGCGAAGGGTGCATGGCACAGGGGGAGCTATGTCCAGGGACCGAAGATCTGTCCCTTGGGGGCGAGGTTTGAGTGGGGCTGCTAGGCTGCGGGAGGTGTTGCTCACTCTGTGTGCGACTCCGCTGCGCTGGGCGCCTGCTGCTCCTCTCTCTCTCTCTGTGCAGAGCAGGTACTCTGCATGCTGCCGACCTCGTTTGTCGGCTTGGGATCTCGGCGCTAGTCGGCAAGGATGCTTCGCTGCGCCCGTGGGTAATCGGGGCGTGTTCTGCCAAACCGAGGAGGTGATGACATCGTCTGGGCCAGGTTAACTGGGTCCAGTTCACTGAACGACTGGGTGACTGGCCCACCACCTGTGTAGGAGTGGGTCACTGGCCGAGAGGTGGAAGCTTGGGCTAGTAGGCAGTGAAGGGCGAGGAGAGCATCCACTTCTCCAGAATGCGAGGTGCACTTGCCGAGGAGTGCTGAGTGAAATCATCGACGACGGGGCCACCGAGGGGACCAGTGCATTGGCGATGGCGTGCTGAACCTGGCAGCTCGGGAGTGTCCTTGGTCTAGGGGCGGGGTCGGTGGGCGAGTTGCATCGGTCCCTCCCCCCCCCCCCCCCTCCCCCCCCATCAGCCAGAGAAGCCAGTCCAGAGTAAGAGACGGGCTACCACCATTTATCACTCGTTAATTAATCATGTCTGAAATAGAAATGAGTGATGTGTGATGTGAGTGCACCTTCATGGGCATCTATCATGTCTGATCCTTCTCTACAGGACGAGTTGGGACAGGCGACAGATGAAAATGTTACGCAGAGGCATGCTAGGATTACGCTGCTCTTGGAGCAGAATATAAAAAATGGAAAAATTATGAAACTTCCTGGCAGATTAAAACTGTGTGTCGGACTGAGGCTCGAACTCGGGACCTTTGCCTTTTGCAGGCAAGTGTTCTACCAACTGAGCTACCCAAGCACGACTCACGCCCCGTCCTCACAGCTTTAATTCCGACAGTACCTTGTCTCCTACCTTCCAAACTTCACAGAAACTCTTCTTCGAAAGGCAAAGGTCCCGAGTTCGAGTCTCGGTCCGGCACACAGTTTTAATCTGCCAGGAAGTTTCATATCAGTGCACACTCCGCTGCAGAGTGAAAATCTCATTCTGAAATGGGAAAATTAGTCAAGCGGCATTGCTAACGATTAAAAACAAGTTGGCTGCATGGGCTATTGCCATTGCCAAACTCGAAGGCCACGATGAAGAGTTAGAGAAGAAAACGAGAGACTGAGAAAACATCTGACTAAGACCGGGGCAGGAGTGGTCACGCAAGCGCCATCCAAGCCACAGACCACTAAAGATACAACAGCAAAAGTAACCAAGCGGCCAGACAAGGCAGTCTTTCTCAAGCCCCTGGCTTATCAAGACATCACAAAAGTCCAAGAACTTCTTACAACTATTGTCAACCCTATTAAAGACAAAAACAGATTAATAAAGTGAAACCTGGCAAAAATGTTTTAATTGTATACGTAGCCACTGAGGAAGACGAAGATAAATTTCTAAATAATCAAACACTAAGCAAGGTAGTCAAATGTGAGCCACCTAAGAAAAGAAATCCCTTAGTTATACTGTACGGTGTAGCTACTGTAATGAAAGATGAGGAGCTGTATGAGACAAAAAAAATGGCTCTGAGCACTATGGGACTTAACATCTGTGGTCATCAGTCCCCTAGAACTTAGAACTACTTAAACCTAACCTAACCTAAGGACATCACACACATCCATGCCCGAGGCAGGATTCGAACCTGCGACCGTAGCAGTCGCGCGGCTCCGGACTGAGCGCCTAGAACCGCTAGACCACCGCGGCCGGCTGTATGAGACAAAGAAACGACAAAATTTTGAAGGGATGGAAGATGAAGAGTTCAAAAAGTGTTTTAAGTTGAGATTCAAAACGAGGCCTCGGGAGCGTGATGTTGTCCATCACGTTGCTGAGGTCACCGGGGCAATATGGAAGAAAGTCATGACAATGGGCAAACTTTATATAGGATTCCACACGGTCAATATTAGGGATTATCTCGTGGTACCTCTTTGCCACAACTGTGGTTGCTTTGAACACATTCTCAAGCACTGTACCAGGGTGTTGGCGTGCCCCAGATGCTGTGAGGAAGGTCATATCCAGAAGGATTGTAAGGCTGAAGGGGTATGTATCCCATGTAAGAAAAGAGGCAAACAATCATGGGGAGCCACTGGTCGGAAATGGCCGACGTACAGGATGCTTGAGGAAAGGGTTATTTCAAGAATAGATTATGGTTGATAACGGTAATGGGAACAGGATGCCAAAGCAAAAATCCCCTAGCGAAAGGAGGAGGGACGCTATGAGGGCAAGTAAATGTAGAGAATTTTTGAGGTCGCTCTCGAGCACCCATGAAATCGAAATGATTGACATTGGGATAAAACGGAGCTCCCCCTGATGATTGCAGCTCCTTCCTCCCGAAGTCGGAGAATTAGGCCGACAGAAGTCCTGAAGTGGCAAGGACATCCTGTGGTAGTGGCCCCACCAGTGGCAGAGCGCACAGTAGAACAACATCCAGTCCAAGAAAACACAGTAACAAGCACATATGTGCTTCCATCTACACAGGACACAACTCTGGTCAGAATGCTGCCTGCTGACCCTGTTAGGGTGTATCCAAATATAGAACACACCATGCAATTGGCAAGGTTGCAGCAGCTGGCTACCCTGACCACTGTTATGCGACATGTGGTCTGGGTGGGGCATAAATATGGTAAAAAGGTCACCTTCTCGGTAATGGAGGCTATAGACAGAATACAGCTCAAGTCGATGAATCTCCCCACTGACTTCGGTGCCATGCGGGATCTCCTTAAGAAAGTCTTTGAAAGCCGAGGTAAAAAATTCGATCTCGATGACATCTATACACAGTCAGTTTTGGCAAATGGTCGCATTGCCTTCGACTGGAGGAAGAACTGGCCAGAGCATCAAATACACACACATTTCCCATAACGCTTGAAATAACTCACAGCAGCAGACTGGTGATGCAGGAGCTACGTAAGTTGGTGGAGGAGAAGAGAGACGTGCTCTGCCTGCAGGAGCTGTACTCTCAAGCTGTGAGAATAGCCTTCATAGCCGCAACATGGCAAATTATCAGCAGTGGGGATGACCCGAAAGCGGCAATAATAATGATGAATAAATCATTACAGGTAACGACTCTCTTGCAGTACACTGACAGTCACTGCAACATTGTGGAAATGCAAACTCCAGCAGGAGTAATAACTCTCATAAACATGTACTTTCAGTATGGAGACAATATCGAGCTACACTTTGACCATCTCACAAGAACAATCACGGCGTAGCGAGGACGAAAAGTAATTGTAACCACAGATATAAATGAGAAGTCCCCCCCTATGGTACAGTGGCACAAGAGACACAAATGGAGGAAAAGCAGAAGAATCGATCATGGCCTTGAAAATTGTGGTGGCGAACAAGCCTGGTAACCCTCCCACCTACACAGCAGGAGGGGGACAAGGCACAAATATTGACGTAACGTTAAGTACACCAAACGCCGTCAACATCATAAAAAATTGGAAGGTGGAAGATAACGCCAGCACAAGCGATCATAATCTCATCACTTTCACTTTAGGCGACAGAGAGTGCCACTGGACCACGTGGTGAGAGGTTCAGTTTAACTATAACAAAGCAGATTGTCAGCGCTTAGCGAGAGAGTGCAACATTCCTGCATTACCAGAAGGTGACCTACACCATGACATAGACGTGAACAATTATGCCAAAGAGCTGGTGAGTGCGATAACTCGAGCGGTGAAGGCAGCCATACCAACTAGGAGGAAGGCAATGGCGGCCTCTCCGCCACCATGGCCAGCTGAATTAGAGCATATATGCCATTCTGTCAGAAGGTTGAGGCGGAACTACCAGTGTTGTCTGGTAAGAAAGGCAAAGATGGTCGTAGCAATATGGGGAGGCAAAGGGAAGTTTCCAAAATGAACTTCGTGCAGTAAGGGTATGGAGCTGGGAAAGCTATGTACTAAATCAATTAGCTATAGACCCATGGGGAGTAGCCTACAAGTTAGTTACGGAGAAGATCGGCTCTTTAATGGTGATATCAACAGTCAGGCATGGGGACAGGATGACGGAAACCTGGCAGGAAACTGCTGAGGTCCTCCTCCGGTCCCTACTGCCTGACGACAATGTGTATGGGGATACCGAAAGCGAGCACCAATTAAGAAATGATGACCTTGAGAGACATATTAATGATAGGGCAGTTTAACCCTTGTTCTGAAGAGGAGGTGGCTGCCAACGTTAAATCGCTAAAGAAAGGAAAAGCCCCAGAGCCAGACAGCATTGTGGCGGAGGTGGTGCAATTCTTAGCCCCTCAGCTGGTAACACCACTCACGCAATTATGCAATGAATGTCTTGTTGTTGTTGTCGTCTTCAGTCCTGAGACTGGTTTGAGGCAGCTCTCCATGCTACTCTATCCTGTGCACGCTTCTTCATCTCCCAGTACCTTCTGCAGCCTACACCCTTCTGAATCTGCTTAGTGTATTCATCTCTTGGTCTCCCTCTACGATTTTTACCCTCCAGGCTGCCCTCCAGTACTAAATTGGTGATCCCTTGATGCCTTAGAACATGTTCTACCAACCGATCCCTTCTTCTGGTCAAGTTGTGCCACAAACTCCTCCCCAATTCTGTTCAATACCTCCTCATTAGTTACGTGATCTACCCATCTAATCTTCAGCATTCTTCTGTACCACCACATTTCAAAAGCTTCTATTCTCTTCTTGTCCAAGCTATTTATTGTCCATGTTTCACTTCCATATATGGCTACACTCCATACAAATACTTTCAGAAACGACTTCCTGACACTTAAATCTATACTCGATGTTAACAAATTTCTCTTCTTCAGAAATGCTTTTCTTGCCATGCCAGTCTACATTTTATATCCTCTCTACTTCGACCATCATCAGTTATTTTGCTCCCCAAATAGCAAAACTCCTTTCCTATTTAAGTGTCTCATTTCCTAATCTAATTCCCTCAGCATCACCCGACTTAATTCGACTACATACCATTATCCTCGTTTTGCTTTTGTTGATGTTCATCTCATATCCTCCTTTCAAGACACTGTCCATTCCATTCAACTGCTCTTCCAAGTCCTTTGCTGTCTCTGACAGAATTACAATGTCATCGGCGAACCTCAAAGTTTTTATTTCTTCTCCATGGATTTTAATACCTACTCCGAATTTTTCTTTTATTTCCTTTACTGCTTGCTCAATATACAGATTGAATAACATCGGGGAGAGGCTACAACCCTGTCTCACTCCCTTCCCGACCGCTGCTTCCCTTTCATGCCCCTCGACTCTTATAACGGCCATCTGCTTTCTGTACAAATGGTAAATAGCCTTTCGCTCCCTGTATTTTACCCCTGCCACCTTCATAATTTGAAAGAGAGTATTCCAGTCAACATTGTCAAAAGCTTTCTCTAAGTCTAGAAATGCTAGAAACGTAGGTTTGCCTTTCCTTAATCTATTTTCTAAGATAAGTCGTAAGCTCAGTATTGCCTCACGTGTTCCAATATTTCTACGGAATGTCTTAGACAGCAAAAATTCCCTAAGATCTGAAAAGTTGCAAATGTTGTAATCATTAAAAAAGGTACTGATAAAGACCCGGTTGAAACTAAATAATACAGACTGATCTGCTTGTTCGACTTGTTTGCAAAATTACTAGAGAAACTGTTGGCTGACAGAATGACTGCGCATCGAGTGCTGTGCAGGATGAGTGGCTGGCGGTTCGGCTTTAGGCCTGGGCGGTCGGCATCTGATGCGATCGCGCAGGCGGCCGGGGTCTGTGACTCAGACCCGTGAAGTGGGGATTTTTGATTTGAGAGGTTTGTAACGCAGTTCGAGAAGCGTATGTTTCGCCCCAAGTCCCGTCTTCAGGAGCGTGGCCGACAGACTGAGCCCGCTCCGGGCCTGCGCCACGGCGGGACGCTTTGCTTCGCCAACCGGCGGAGCGCCCGCAGCCGGCGCCCCCGCCGTTCCGCTATTCTGGGCTGGCTGGCTGCGCAGCCTTGTATACAGGTGATCATTGCCAGGCCCAGATGGGTGGTGTCAGTGGCGCTTATAGCGAAGCCTCAGTCAGATGGCGACCACGAAGGGTAGCTTTACTGGGGACCTGAAAAAAAAGTATCTACCAGCGACGATAGTAAAAATCATAGCACCAACATCAGTAAAAGTGATTGGAGTGAACTTTATGACCGAAGCTAGCTTCTTGGTTGTACGTAAATAAAGAAATGTTATGTGCACCAACGATTGTGAAAAATTCATTTGGAGAAAGGTATAGGTGAAGTCAAAAACTTTGTACTATACAGGGTGAGTCACGAAGATATGCGCCGGCCGCAGTGGTCGAGCGGTTCTAGGCGCCACAGTCTGGAACCGCGCGACCGCTACGGTCGCAGATTCGAATCCTGTCTCGGGCATGGATGTGTGTGATGTCCTTAGGTTAGTTAGGGGACTGATGACCTCAGCAGGTAAGTCCCATAGTGCTCAGAGCCATTTCAACCATTTTGAACAAAGATATGCAAATATTTTAATATGTTATTCTACAAGTAAAACTAAAGAAAAAAGTTCAGATAAACATCGGTCCGCAAATGTTTAGTTACGGAGTTACGGCTAATAAAAGATTTTGGTTGAAATTTAGCAACTTCGCTAATATGAAGCCATCGCAAAACTGTACGAGGTTAAGCTAAAGCACGATTTCCATTTATTTTGTTATTATTGATCTGGTGAATCCAACAAAACATGTCCCAGACGTGTATCTGCAGTAGTTTTCCAGAACATCCAAGTTTTCCAGAAAATGTAGTCCATCAACAAAGGAGGTGGCTTACAAAACACTCGTTCGACCTATACTTGGGTATTGCTCATCAGCGTGGGATTCGTACCAGGTCGGGTTGACAGATGGGATAGAGAAGATCCAAAGAAGAGCGGCGCGTTTCGTCACAGGGTTATTTGGCAAACGTGATAGCGTTACGGAGAGCCCGCATCTCGTGGTCGTGCGGTAGCGTTCTCGCTTCCCACGCCCGGGTTCCCGGGTTCGATTCCCGGCGGGGTCAGGGATTTTCTCTGCCCCGTGATGGCTGGGTGTTGTGTGCTGTCCTTAGGTTAGTTAGGTTTAAGTAGTTCTAAGTTCTAGGGGACTTATAACCACAGCAGTTGAGTCCCATAGTGCTCAGAGCCATTTGAACCATTTCGTTACGAAGATGTTTAGCAAACTCAAGTGGCAGACTCTGCAAGAGAGGCGCTCTGCATCGCGGTGTAGCTTGCTCGCCAGGTTTCGAGAGGGTGCGTTTCTGGATGAGGTATCGAATATATTGCTACCCCATACTTATACCTCCCGAGGAGATCAAGAATGTAAAACTAGAGAGATTCGAGCGCGCACGGAGGCTTTCCCGCAGTCGTTCTTCCCGCGAACCATACGCGACTGGAATAGGAAATAGAGGTAATGACAGTGGCACGTAAAGTGCCCTACGCCACACACCGTTGGGTGACTTGCGGAGTATAAATGTAGATGTAGATGTAGAAGCAAAGAAAGATTTCGTAAAAATTTTAATCTATTAACCACATTGCCCAATTCGTTTTTTAAATTCCAGAGAATTGCACTAAGTTTTCAACAGGAGTTATAGAAAATTTAATTTCGAAAAAGTTATTGTAATAACGTTAACGGAAATGCATGAATGTGTCAGATAACCCGCTTTTATTAATACCATAGCACACGTGAATTTATGTTAAACCGGAAAAAACAAAGCTCACTGTTAAGGAAGTTGTACAGTGTACATACAATACAGAAAACTAAGTCGTTTCAAGGTTAGGAGACGACTGAAAGAACTCACTAACGGTTGCCAACGATATAAACGTTTCTACATTCTTAATGGAAAGTAAACAAATTGACTTTTACAATAATCTTCGCTTCTCTCCATGTTCTGGAAAACTACTGCAGATACACGTCTTGGACATATTTTATTAAATTTACCAGAACAATAACAACAAAATAAATGGAAATCGTGCTTTAATTTAACCTCGTACAGTTTTGCGATGGCTTCATATTAGTGGAGTTGCTAAAATTCAGGCATAATCTTTTATTAGCCGTTAACTCCGTAACCAAACATTTGCGTCCCTATGTTTATATGAACTTTTTTCTTTAGTTTTTACTTGTAGAATAACATATTAAAATATTTGCATATCTTCGTGACTCACCCTGGATATTATCTTCATGACTGTATACAGATAAATGAATGTCAAGTCGTGTGAAGACCTTGCTGTTTGATACAACTTCGGCGCCTTGTGTCTGAGTCTCAAAACTTACTCAGTCACCGGGATTCACAATTGGCCTCAGCAAATTTACAGAAGGAATCTAAATTGGTTATCGAGAACTGGACCTGGAGTTTCTGTTAAATTACAAGAATACACGTTGAGTATGAGTATGGAACTGCCATTATCTCTAATTTCAAGAATCCAGTATGGTACGAAATCCAGTCCGTTTAAATGTGGAGTCGACCAGAATGCTGCCTGGTAAAAAAAGGTGAAGCACGCAGAACACATGATCGGATGTGAGTGAAATTTGGTACTCATTCTCACCGTCAGTGGGCATGTAGAGCTGCAGTTCTCTGTGACAGGTAGAATGTCCAGCAGCATTAAGGTTGTTCGTGTTTAAGATTGTTACCAGGCGTAGTATGGTGCTTAATGATCACTGTAGAAAACACAGCACTCATATGATGTATCATTATCAGCACCTACCTGTTTGAAACGGGGCTGATTGTCGGTTTCCACTTGGCCAGCAAGTCGAATTGTCCAGTATACTGGTTTATGTATAATCAGATATGAGAGTGCCCCGATGGTGGACTGCGTGTGAACTTGAGGCCAGTCATACTAGTCGACAAAGTTCTGGTAGCTCAGGACCGACCACTACAAGAGTGGACCGCCGTGTAGCGCACCAAGCACAACGCAACCCCTTCACATCTGCGTCTTGCATCCAAGAGGAAGACGTAATGTACTCCTTGCAACATTCTGTGTCATTCCGCATCTCTGATCGGAGACAGGCAGCAGCCGGACTAGGGAATTACCTGCCACACGTAGGCTGCCGTTAACAACACAGCACAAACGGCTGTGTTTGCAGTGATCATGTGACTGGGAAGCAGAGACTGCTGATCAACAGTTTCGCACTGTGTTCAGCGAACAATCGTGATTCTGCCCTGCCCAGAATGACTATCGTCAGCGAATATGGTAGCATCCTGGGAAAAATTCTGTTATTCGATGTTTTTGTGAGGCAACAGCAGCGTTACTCCTGTTGTCAAACTGTGGGGAACCATCAAGTGTGACTGCAGGTCATGGCTGGTAATGATTGATGGAACTGCTGCCACAACAGTAAGTCACGGACATCCGGCGTCCTTTTGTGTTACGTCTTATGTCATATTACAGCAGGGACATTTTTCAATTTGAGAATGAGCATCTACACATGGCATGTGTGTTTATGAACTGTCTGAATGACACTCAGCCAACAGCCTGTGACGATGACACCGATCGCCTTCAAACGGCAATCGATGCTAACGTTATACCACTGCGAGGAAGTTTTGAAAAGTTGACAATGGGATAACCTTATCATACGTGCTCGCGGAGCAAGCTGTGAGCAGCAAGGCGCGAGCACGGAGCAGCGCGAGCACGCTACCCCCACTACCGGACCAGAGCGGAGAGTGGGGAGAGTCACGTGGGGCACACAACAGCTGCCGCCAGTCAATGTAAATCCGCGGCCACCTGCAGGGATATCACTCACGAATTATTACTGTGACAAATGAAACAAATAAAGGAGGATGTACACATGCCACATAATTTTATTAGCTTAGTGTATGCCTCTACATTCGCATTAATTTGTGAACTGTTTCACAATAAGAGGTGTCACTGAAGTGTGGGATGGTCGGTTAACTTGTACTTTTTGCCCTTTACAATTGCGTCTATGTTCGGAGTAATTGTTCTTGTGCATTTTAGGCGCAGCGTGCAGTTTAAATTTCGATCCGACAACGCGTTTCTCAAGCGCGTCTTGTTACAATTCATTGCAGAGAACAGTTGTTGACAAACATACGTGGAACCGAACATTGATATTATTGTAGTAGCCAGTTTGTGCAAACGAGGAAATCTATCCTGAGGGAAGTGTCTGTAGAATTCCAAAATGTTTTTCTCGTTCTGAAATTTGTCTCTGTATTCTCTGTCACACTGCAGGTCAATAATTTCTTGCTGCAGCTCAGGACGAATCTCTTAAATATTCGCTGAATATGGAGAGAACAGATCAAAATCACTGTCTAGTGCTGTCAGATCTTGAAAGCGCTGATCAATTAAACTATGTGAATAACGTTCACAGTCTTTGTGAACATCTTGCATGGATGATAATTTAGGAAAATGAGCTAGGTTTCCTGTTTCCAGCTGACTCACACAAAGTGTCAATTTCATTTTAAAATCTCGTATTCGATCTATAAAATGAGTAATTAGCAGATCTTTACCTTGTAGTAAAATGTTCAAAGCATTCAGATAGCTAGTTAAATCTGCTAAGAACGCGAGATCACATTCAAACGTGCGCGCGCATTTCCCCTCCCTCTCTACTCCGCGACCTTGCACCTGCTCGCGAGCACGTGCGTGAGCAGACGCGAGTACTCGCGCTCAAAACCGGCCAGTTGTTAACCCTAATGGAAACAGAACAATCAAACAGGGAATTTTTGAAAAGTTGACAATGAGATAACCTAATGGAAACAGAACAATCAAACAGGGATTGCCGGCCGCTGTGGCCGAGCGGTTCTAGGCGCTTCAGTCCGGAACCACGCGGCTGCTACGGTCGCAGGTTCGAATCCTGCCTCGGGCTTGGGTGTGTGTGATGTCGTTAGGTTAGTTAGCTTTACGTAGTTCTCAGTCTAGGGGACTGATGACCTCAGATGTTAAGTCATAACGCTTAGAGCCATTTCAACCATTTTTGAAGCCGAGATTCATTTCCGAAACTCTCCAGCAGAGCATAACCAACAGTAAACAGGTGAGTCAGGAACAGTCGTCCTCCCAGCACTAAAGCAAGTTGCAAAATTACACATTAAAACCTGTCGCCAGCCTAATTATCCATTTTTGTGCCAAGCCAAATGATAAAGCAGAAGGCAGTGCAACGGCTAACCTAACCTTCCTTAACACAGACACAGTAAATTGTTTTCTTATATCTTAACTTAATATTGCAGATAAATGTGTGATTAACAAACAAAAGACCAGTGAGATAGTAAAAGTAACACATTCCTCTCATCAACACGTACTTTAAATGAACTAGGCGTCAAAATTAAAATTATAAAACCAGTTACCGATACATATGAAACTAGTAGCAATACTGAACAGCGAAAAGCTTGAAATCATTCTGAATTTAAATCGGGGGATCTGCTAATGATCATAATCTATAACTTCACTGTTTAGTACAGAATCTCTATCCTGTGCATTAACCAACTTGCGTTAGGATAGATAACACAGTAATTAGTTCTTTCTTTACGCCGTGTCAAGCAACTAAACCGAATGCAAATCTCACTACACTGGCTCTGACGGAGCCTTTGCACTGCTTCGTTATCTAACTAGCCTAGCACATGAGGCCCCTTAAACTTTCATGGTTTGAAGAACCATGCTCATTAACAAAACTACACCAGTATGTATCAGAAATGGTAGCTATTCTTATCATTTTCACCTAAGTAAAGCACAACAAACTATCATTCTTCAAATAACTAATGTGCTTTCATAAGCAGTCTTTTGACCTACGCCGGCTGGGGTGGCCGAGCGGTTCTCGGCGCTACAGTCTCGAACCGCGCGACCGCTACGGTCGCAGGTTCGAATCCTGCTTCGGGCATGGATGTGTGTGATGTCCTTAGGTTAGTTAGGTTAAATAGTTCTAAGTTCTAGGGGACTGATGACCTCAGATGTTAAGTCCCATAGTGCTCAGAGCCATTTGAATCTTTTTTTTTTTTTTTTTTTGACCTACGCAAAAGTTATAATTGGCTGTTCAAATGACAACACAACGTTAAATTCAAGTTCAGCCACTTTCTTATAGTATTTAGGACGCTAGGGATTAAATTCACTGAGATGGGGTTCACGTCCGAGTTTGTGATTTGGGATAATCACGGGTATAAGATAGAGTTTTTAGTAACATCATGATTATTATTAGAATCAAGCGGATTCCTCAAATACCTGGTCCATTTACAGAGTGCCAAATACAAAACAATTTAGTGGAAGGCTGGTGGCGCAGTTTGCAATGGCTATTAACCTGGCGGCGATGCAGTCGTGGCAGCACTGTTGGCTTCACCCTGTTACATATCTTCTTCGCGTCGGAATTATATATACGGGGCCAAAAACCATGTCGTGATAATGGTACTGCCCTTAAGCTCTTCTAGTCTCAAAACCATGAATATGAGCTAAAATGATCATCTATTGCTAGCGAGGTGTTAACCACAGCACTGCTCAGCCTGGACTCCTTACCCGTCACAAAGGACGAGTCGCCACTTGCGCGCCAACCACACCTTTTCCACTCTGCCAGGCGACTTCCGTAGCTCCGGGGCTTCCCCACATCTTTTACATTCAACCCTATGTTCCCCAACTAAGGACTTAATCATTTACAGTACATTATGTAACAATCATTTCAATAGTTATTTAAATTCACAAGCCCATTTTAAACAACATCGTTCAAACGTTTCACGTAACTGTTTTGTATCCCGCCTGGAAGGCAGGGCGTGGGTCTGCTCCTGTAAACTGAAGGGTAGGGCGAATGTAGGAAGTGGGTAGGAGCTGGAAACGGTAAAAATGCTTCGGTACTGCAGTTAGGCTATAACTCTTTTACTTAACTTTGCGTACAGATGAGCACGTAGGTGCGAAACCGTTCATCCATCAAATCTAACAGCTACTAGTAGTTGCACAAGCTATCACTGAAGTAACACAGTCTGTAATTGCTAACCGCCTATGAAGTAGAAACAAATGGGCTGAGTCTGGAGCGGAGCTCGTAGATCTGCACAGCGCCGGCTAGAGGGCACTGTCGTCGGTGTCGGTGTCGGTGTCGTAGTGCCAACCTAAGAACTTGCACCTACGCCAAAGACCTTGTAAAAAATAACTAGACTCACTGATGGCGCTGCAGTCGCGGGATAATTTGAACCTTCGGCTGGACGCCATTATAGTGGTTGTAGTCTGATGTGTTGTGTAGTATTGTTGTTTATGAAGACCCTGATTCAACGTTGTATATTTGTTGGGGCGTAGATACAGTATTTGTTACTCGTAATTGTACTGTCTGTACGTTCCAATCAAAACAAGTACAATGGTGAAGAGTTGTGCAGCGATTAATTGTACAAATAAATTCGAGAAACGAACGAATATTACATTTCACAGGTATGTGGATATTTTAAGTTGTTTTGTATGCCAGTGCACTTGCTTAATAAATGTTTTTGTAACACGGTATTAAATTTGCAGGTTTCCTTTCTCAAAACCACAGCTGTTACAAAAATGGTTACACGCTGTCAGGAGGCTAGATTTCCGACCGACAGAATACCATTTTATATGTTCTGATCATTTTGAAGAAAGTTGGCTGATCGGTAGTGTTTTCATGGTCTAGGTTAGGTTGAAACTTGATAATTTGGTAGTGAGTTGCCAAAGCACTATGCCATATATAACGCACTTCTCGTCATAAAATCTAAAGCACAATATCTATTAATATAGTGGGCAAATCTTCGAGTATTTTGATGCATTTTGCGTACATCTATCGTAAATGAACTACGAAAAATGCTAGGGGACCAGTACATAACTTTAAGCTACGGCAGATTCCATGTAGTACGTAAGATAAATTCATAAACAGTGACTAGTTGTTATTTGTTCATAAATTAAAAAGTATATTGTAGTAACGTGTTTAAAAGAGGCATTATGTTTGTGACCTAACTCAAGGGAAGTCATTTTATAACCAAAAGCGATGTATAAACATTCGAACTCCGCGCGTCAGTTTACCACTCTAATGGCCGCCGGCCAGCTATTCAATTTGTCCGCTCTTCACAGTCGACCACTCGTGCGGTTGTGGGGGCCTGACCTACGCCGTGGCATCGTAGCTATCTATACCACAACTGAAACATGTAAACGTAGTCAAAGAATTTCCATGACAGATACAACATTATAAATAAGCAATGCTACAAATTGACATAGAAATAGCGATACAGATACAAAATAGGTCAAAAATAGGTGTCACAAGCCTTGCCACAGTGGCTAGTACTTGGATGGGCCGCCGTGAGGGTCTTCCGAGTGATGTTGGAAAGCGAGGTGCGTTCATCCCTTGTGAGTGGGCAATTAAGGAGCTATTTGATTGAGAAGTAGAGGCACCGGTCACGAAAACTGACACCATTAGGGAGAATGGTCTGCTGACGACATGCCCCTATATATCCGCAACCGGTGACGCCTAAGGGCTCAGGATGACACGGTGGCCGGTACTCTTTGGCTTTGAAGGCCTGTTCGGACGGTGTTTGTTTTTGATACTCCAGTGGCCAGCAAGAATTTCAAATCAGGCCCCGACAGAACGTATATGTGACCATATCAACTCCTACCAGTACCAGTATCCGGGATAACAAGTTCCAGATAGAAGAACCATGTTTCGGCGAAATTGTAATGTACATAGTAATTTTAATTTTGACGTGCCAGCGCATCGCTCATTTCATGTTTTATGTATGTGGAAATTTAATGGAAAGATTTTGTTTGCAGCGGGCACAAGATTTTTGTAATAACCTTTATGAAAATTTGAAGTGGTAACTTAGTTTTACCGAAACTGGTTATCCCCAGTAAAAAGTTTTTATCTAGATCTTGGCTAAGAAGTTCTTCTTCTTCTAGGTAATAACTACAGATCACCCCTTCGAGCTCAACATGAGTAAGGTAGTAAGTTAAAATGCTACTTCGATTAACTGACCCTTGGCTACTGTCAACTGGAATCACTGCTGACTGTAATTAAATCGAAGGAGGAGGGGGGGGGGGAGGAGAAAGGAAAGGGAAAATATTGTGATGTCAGCTGCATTGGGGCATTACGCAGAATCAGCGGCGACGAGTGAAAACGTGTGCGGACCAAAACCAAAATATCTCAGAAAATGTCACAAGAGTATGAAGAGGAAAATCATCTTTCCATTGCTTTGTTATGTAAGAAAACCAGTGTGGAACTAAGCTAAATAACGAATGTGGACGAAACTCCTCTGACATTTGATGTGCCGAGTAACAGAACTATAGAAAGAAGTGGACATTAGAAAATGCACTTACTGTTGTTCTTTCATGTTGTGCTGACGGTAATTAACTTAATCCAGTGATCAAGCGCAAAACAATGCCAAAACCTTCTGAAATACCCCCAGGTACTGTTGTTCACGTACATGCCAAGGTTCAAATGGCTCTGAGCGCTATGCGACTTAACTTCTGAGGTCATCAGTCGCCTTAGAACTAATTAAACCTAACTAACCTATGGACATCACACACATCCATGCCCGAGGCAGGATTCGAACCTGCGACCGTAGCGGTCGCTCGGCTCCACACGTGCATGACAAGGGTTGGATGGACGAGTCTGGTATGAAAGTATAGTTTAACAGAGTGTAGGAGAGAAGGAAAGAAGTTTTATTGAAGAAGAGTTCTCTTCTTGTGCTTGATCAGTGTAGTAATTACTTGAAAAATTCTGTGAAAGAGAAATCGAGACAGGAAAATAGAGAGAGCTTGCTGTTATTCCGGGAGGACTTATTCCACAATTGAAATCTCTTGATGTCTCGATAAATAGACCATTTAAACTACATATGAGAGTGCAATGGAATAGATGAATGACGGATGAAACCTAATATGAACTCACGCCGGAGGCAACTTTAAAATGGCCTACAATCAAACAAGCCAGTCAGTGGATAAAACAGTCGTGGCCTACAGTGAGAGAAGACATTATTGTTAAATGTTTCAAGAAATGCGGTATAAGTAACGCTCTCGATGGCAATGAAGACCATCTTTTATACGAAGAGGAGAACGATAACGACGAGTTGGAAGAAGAAGAAGAAAGTTCAGATGACGATTTTCAGGGATTTTAAAGATCAGTTAGGTTTTATAATCTAAAAACTTTTTTATCTGGCTTTATAGTCGAGTAATGAAAATGTTAAAAAAAAATTTTAAAAGAATGCTTAAAAATTAATTTGCTTCTTATATTCCGTTGCATCTTATAGACCGTAGAATACGGTCTATAAGACCGTCTATAAGACGGTCTATAAGACCAGGTACACACAATGTAGCACTGCGAAGAGTAGTTGTAAAATATCGCATGAAATCAGCGCAAGGAATGACTCGTGAGTTTCAGGTTGCTACCGCCAGTCCAGTTAGTACAAGCACTGTGCGTAGGGTGTTAAAAAGAATAGGGTACAATGATCGGACAAGCCCTCGCAAGTCACACAGTTGTGTAGTCAGTGGCATGTGATACTTGTTTTGATGTCAAGATGTACTCCACTGGACAAATGGCTCTGAGCACTAGGGACTTAACTGCTGAGGTCATCAGTCCCATAGAACTTAGAACTACTTAAACCCAACTAACCAACGGACATCACATACATCCCTGCCCGAGGCAGGATTCGAACCTGCAACCGTAGCGGTCGCGCGGTTCCAGACTGTAGCGCCTAGAACCGCTCGGCCACACCGGCCGGCACTTCACTGGACAGTGCATGACTGGAAATGAGTGACTGGGAGTGATGAATCACGCTGTACTATGGGACAATCCGATGGAAGGCTTTGGGTTTGGTAAATGTCTGGTGTGCCTTACCTATCATCGTGTGTAATGCCAACTGCAAAGTACAGAGAAGGTGGTGCTAAGGTGTGAGTGTTTGTGGTTAGAAAGTGGTCCCCTCAGCGCGCTTAAAAAAAGACCACAGTGCCCATCCATACTTTCTCTGGTTTCGCCTCTGGGGGCAGAATGAGCTGCTATTCCTCCACAGACAATCAGACACCACAGCAGAGGTCAAGCCGTCATAAAGGCGAAGGGTGGCGACACCTCATATTAATGCCCATTAATTGTATTTGTCAGGCGTTGCTGTGACGATGCTGGCCTAGTTTACAGTTTCCTTTGTCGGGTAATACGTACATTGCATGTCGGTCTGATGTTGTTCCTAGCTATGGATACGTGACAGAGGCTGGAACGTGTTTTACACTACTGGTCATTAAAATTGCTACACCAAAAAGAAATGCAGATAATAAACGGGTATTCATTGGACAAACGTATTATACTAGAACTGACATGTGATTACATTTTCACGCAATTTGGGTGCATAGATCCTGAGAAATCAGTACCCAGAACAACCACCTCTGGCCGGAATAACGGCCTTGATACGCCTGGGCATTGAGTGAAACAGAGCTTGGATGGCGTGTACAGATACAGCTGCCCATGCAGCTTCAACACGATACCACAGTTCATCAAGAGTAGTGACTGGCGTATTCTGAGGGCAGCAGTCGAACATTTTCTGTATCCAGAAAGGCCCACACAGGACCTGCAACATGCGGTCGTGCATTATCCTACTGAAATGTAGGGTTTCGCAGGGATCGAATGGAGGGTAGAGCCACGGGTCGTAACACAGCTGAAATGTAACTTCCACTGTTCAAAGTGCCGTCAATGCGAACAAGAGGTGACCGAGACGTGTAACCAATGGCACCCCATACCATCACGCTGGGTGATACGCCAGTATGACGATGGCGAATATACGCTTCCAGTGTGCGTTCACCGCGATGTCGCCAAACAAGGATGCGACCATCATGATGCTGTAAACAGAACCTGGATTCATCCGAAAAATGACGTTTTGCCATTCGTGCACCCAGGTTCGTCGTTGAGTACACCATCGCAGGCGCTCCTGTGTGTGATGCAGCGTCATGGTAACCGCAGCCATGGTCTCCGAGCTGATAGTCCACGCTGCTGCAAACGTCGTCGAACTGTTCGTGCAGATGGTTGTTGTCTTGCAGACGTCCCCATCTGTTGACTCAGGGACCGAGACGTGGCTGCACGATCCGTTACAGGCATGCGGATAAGATGCCTGTCATCGCGACTGCTAGTGATACGAGGCCATTGGGATCCAGCACGCCGTTCCGTATTACCCTCCTGAACCCACCGATTCCATATTCTGCTAACAGTGATTGGATCTCGACCAACGCGAGCAACAACGTCGCGATACGATAAACCGCAATCGCGACAGGCTACAATCCGACCTTTATCAAAGTCTGAAACGTGATGGTACGCATTTCTCCTCCTTACACGAGGCATAACAACAACGTTTCACCAGGCAACTCTGGTCAACTGCTGTTTGTGTATGAGAAATCGGATGGAAACTTTCCTCATGTCAGCACGTTGTAGGTGTCCCCACCGGCGCCAACCTTGTGTGAATGCTCTGAAAAGCTAATAATTTGCATATCACGGCATGCTGTCGGTTAAATTTCGCGTCTATAGCACGTCATCTTCGTGGTGTAGCAATTTTAATGGCCAGTAGTGTATTTTATTTTTTCTTGAGCATAGCTGCTCTAAATTCTGACCATTGTCTTCTCGCAACGTAATTTTGCGGTTTCTAAAAACTTCATTCTGATGAAGACACCCTTGTTAGGCGACGAAACCTAGGTCAATGTATCATACAATTATTTGCAACTGGCTGGCTGTGTGATTACTATGTTTGAAAACAGTTGCTGAGACACAGCCATGTTTAACACTGTAGTATTACGTGTCAGTTCATTACACGGTATGTCACACGGAGAATTATCCCACAACACATTGCGTTTGCAATTTCGGACTCAGACGTTTACAGGTCAAAGTGCAAAAAATTTTGCTCTTAGAGCCTGTATCACTCTCAAGGAAACACACTATACACATCTAGCCCCATCTACTATCTGCACTCTGCAGACGTCACATCTCAGATGGTGTGCTAAATAAACTGACTCATAATTGCAGACAAGACTGCTTTCATAGATTACGCAATGATATTTACGTGAAACCGTAGTACTAGACTCAGCACTGTAGTTATTAGTGGCCTCATTTTCACGTTTTACCATGATTTCTTCTGAATACGGATATCTCACGCGCTTTTTCTTACCTGCAGTGTGGATTACGTTTCTATGCAATGCAAGATGGAGGTCCGTTTCTCTAAGCGCGTTTCTATGCAATGCAAAATGGAGGTCCGTTTCTCTAAGCGGATCAAAGCTATTCCTATAAGACAAAAAAAAAAAAAAAGTATTTTTATTTCTGAGAGGCGTTCCCCACCGGATGTAGCAGCTCCATACTTATGCAGCCAGATCGCGATGTTTCTTAACTAGGCACTGGCTGCGTCTAGCAGGTGGCTGCAGCCAGCTCGGACCAGTACGCACCGGTGCTCCGCGCATGCGCACTAGGCGCCAGCTGCGAATAGCGCAGCCGCAGGGCAGCCTTCGGCAGAGCTACGTCACACGCTGAGGTGGCGGAGAGAGGCACGTGCCAAAAGTATATAGTTAAGTACCTTCATTCCTCATCTGTGTGCTCTACGACCTCTGAAAGTGCCGGCCGGGGTGGCCGAGCGGTTCTAGGCGCTACAGTCTGGAACCGCGCGACCGCTACGGTCGCAGGTTCGAATCGTGCCTCGGGCATGGATGTGTGTGATGTCCTTAGGTTAGTTACGTTTAAGTAGTTCTACGTTCTAGGGGCCTGATGACCTCAGAAGTTAAGTCCCATAGAGCTCAGAGCCATTTGAACCTCTGAAAGTGAACCTGTTCCCTATCATCTCTCTGTCGACACAAACACAGGACTTGCTCAAATTATCTTGGGATTCTAAACGTCACTTTTAAATGTGTGGAGGTTGATTGGAGAATGGACAGGACGCCGAGTGAAGGTGTGAGGTGGATGGGGACATACAAGTCAGAGGCGACTGAGAGGCATTAATACAATGAAAACATTATCTACTGTTGTTTTTGCTATGATTCTGTTTTTGTTAGGACATTCCAGGAAAGACGAAGCTGCACCGAATGCCATGCTCATAGACAACAGGAGTGGTTGGCAAAAGTTAAAATAAAGATTTCAAAAATCCACATCTTGAATTCAGTTAGATACATAGAGTGTCGAGGCTAGAGGTACTTCTAGGCGCGCAGTCGGGAACCGTGCGACTGCTACGGTCGCAGTTTCGAATCCTGCCTCGGGCATGGATGTGTGTGATGTCCTTAGGTTAGTTAGGTTTAAGTAGTTCTAAGTTCTAGGGGACTGATGACCACAGCAGTTGAGTCCCATAGTGCTCAGAGCCATTTGAGCTAGAGGTACACAAAAACATTTGTTTTTATTTCTGTACCTATTTACTTTATTTGCCCAACATCGCACACAGGAGCTCAGACATTTTTATGCATGTTGGTACAGCTCAATGTGGGCACCATTTGTTCTCGACACATGATCATAAGCATGATAGGTGTTACGGACTCTACTGCGGCGTAATCCGTTATCTCAAATCTACCAGATCTCAAACTTTTGTTCTGTAAAGTGTCCCTGAGAAACCCCACGGCGCGGAAATCCAGCGCAGTCAGGAAGCCAGACCGGGAGACCGAGGGGGTCAGGTGATGGGAGCCCCCTCCCGATCCAACGCTCAGGAAACGTGTCTCGAAGATACGTGGTAATATAGCGTCTTGGAGAGCGTCTCTATCGATTGCGTATTTACCCAACAACATAAAATGTCCAGTTCATTCTTTATAACGATTTGTTTGTGTATACTTCTAGCCCAGACACCCTGTAGAGTATCGTGTTTGTTTTTTTGTTTTTTGTTTTTTTGTGCAAAACGTTCAGCAGCTCTCAGAGTTCCTTTTTTCTGTTATGCCAGAATTCCGATGTGTGCCCCACATGTCGATCGTTGAACATCAAGATGATATTCAAGTTCTGCCCATGTGGAGGTCAGCACGGCAGTATCAACAGTTCTGATTAATTGATTCATCTGATGGAAAGGTCACTGTCTGGTGTTGTTTACAAGTGATCCTTTTAGCTTAATCCCACTAAAAGAAGTATAATGGCGCGACATCGGCAGAGCGTCGGGAAGGGGAAGGGGGGTGTCATGCGTTGGGGCATCATGGCCCATTCACCTTTCAGGAAGTGTGTCTCTCAACACATCCCTCATGTTCAAATGGTTCAAACGGCTCTGAGCACTATGTGACTTAAGTTCTGAGGTACTCAGTCCCCTAGAACTTACAACTACTTAAACCTAACTAACCTAAGGACATCACACACATCCATGCCCGAGGCAGGATTCGAACCTGTGACCGTAGCGGTCGCGCGGTTCCAGACTGTAGTGCCTAGAACAGCTCGGCCACTCCTGCCGGCTCCCGCGTGTTCAGACTCCATTGTGGGGTTGCAACATCCCGCTGGAAGATGATGGACTGTTGTAGCTTTTTGATCTGCGGTAGCGGAATGTCCAGATAAACATTTCGCGTTTACGGTCTGACTCACATCATTATGGTTGTTTTAATGGTGGCGCCTCCCTATACTTGCTTCGATAATTTCGTAGTACCGTTTTCATAAATTTAGATTCTGCGTAGCAGATGACACCCTGCCTTCTCCTGGTCTGTCGTCACTGATGCAACTAAGGCTAAAGGAAAAAATGATAGGTGCTCACACCACGATTCTCTAACAGTTTCCTATTTATTATTTTTTTGAAATGACAGCGGGACACGTGCATCTTGCATTTGAAACGCACAATGGTATTTCAGGGCGAATGCGGAATAATAGACAGTAGCCAGTTAAGAAGGAGGCAAAACCAACTGACTGGAGAGACGAAGGCGCTGGCCTGAAGCCAGATCACGAGAGAAAGGCACACAGTCTAAGAACGTCTGCTCCCTAACAGAAGCGATAAGCAAAGAGCAATATTCACAAATGCGTCTAACAACCAGACATGCGAAGCAGTCACATGTTCTCTCTCCCACTCTTTCTGATACTGGGCTATGCTATTTCTTCATACGGACACTATTCTGCCCTTGCACTTTGGTCCACCAATTCGGCACTTATGGAGCGGCGCATGTACTGGCTATAACGCCTGCATATGAAGATAAACGAAATAATAATAATTATTCATTTGCAGGGAACTGCTTAGAGGCTGGCAAGTGGGGTGCACATGAAGTTAAATTCCAGAGAGAGCCAACAACATCTGCGAAAACCATCTCACAGCAAAAGTGATATATACACTCCTGGAAATGGAAAAAAGAACACATTGACACCGGTGTGTCAGACCCACCATACTTGCTCCGGACACTGCGAGAGGGCTGTACAAGCAATGATCACACGCACGGCACAGCGGACACACCAGGAACCGTGGTGTTGGCCGTCGAATGGCGCTAGCTGCGCAGCATTTGTGCACCGCCGCCGTCAGTGTCAGCCAGTTTGCCGTGGCATACGGAACTCCATCGCAGTCTTTAACACTGGTAGCATGCCGCGACAGCGTGGACGTGAACCGTATGTGCAGTTGACGGACTTTGAGCGAGGGCGTATACTGGGCATGCGGGAGGCCGGGTGGACGTACCGCCGAATTGCTCAACACGTGGGGCGTGAGGTCTCCACAGTACATCGATGTTGTCGCCAGTGGTCGGCGGAAGGTGCACGTGCCCGTCGACCTGGGACCGGACCGCAGCGACGCACGGATGCACGCCAAGACCGTAGGATCCTACGCAGTGCCGTAGGGGACCGCACCGCCACTTCCCAGCAAATTAGGGACACTGTTGCTCCTGGGGTGTCGGCGAGGACCATTCGCAACCGTCTCCATGAAGCTGGGCTACGGTCCCGCACACCGTTAGGCCGTCTTCCGCTCACGCCCCAACATCGTGCAGCCCGCCTCCAGTGGTGTCGCGACAGGCGTGAATGGAGGGACGAATGGAGACGTGTCGTCTTCAGCGATGAGAGTCGCTTCTGCCTTGGTGCCAATGATGGTCGTATGCGTGTTTGGCGCCGTGCAGGTGAGCGCCACAATCAGGACTGCATACGACCGAGGCACACAGGGCCAACACCCGGCATCATGGTGTGGGGAGCGATCTCCTACACTGGCCGTACACCACTGGTGATCGTCGAGGGGACACTGAATAGTGCACGGTACATCCAAACCGTCATCGAACCCATCGTTCTACCATTCCTAGACCGGCAAGGGAACTTGCTGTTCCAACAGGACAATGCACGTCCGCATGTATCCCGTGCCACCCAACGTGCTCTAGAAGGTGTAAGTCAACTACCCTGGCCAGCAAGATCTCCGGATCTGTCCCCCATTGAGCATGTTTGGGACTGGATGAAGCGTCGTCTCACGCGGTCTGCACGTCCAGCACGAACGCTGGTCCAACTGAGGCGCCAGGTGGAAATGGCATGGCAAGCCGTTCCACAGGACTACATCCAGCATCTCTACGATCGTCTCCATGGGAGAATAGCAGCCTGCATTGCTGCGAAAGGTGGATATACACTGTAGTAGTGCCGACATTGTGCATGCTCTGTTGCCTGTGTCTATGTGCCTGTGGTTCTGTCAGTGTGATCATGTGATGTATCTGACCCCAGGAATGTGTCAATAAAGTTTCCCCTTCCTGGGACAATGAATTCACGGTGTTCTTATTTCAATTTCCAGGAGTGTAGATAAGTTCGTATTAAGCATTCCGTCTAGAACTTTAACCAGGAGAGGGGTCCGCCTCGGTAGCTGCGTGGTCAGTGCAAAGGGGCCCAGTTTCGATTCCCGGCTGAGTTGGAGATTTTCTCTGCTCAGGGACTGGGTGTTGTGTTGTCTTCATCATCATCATCATCGTCATATCATCCCCATCGACATGCAAGTCGCCGAACTGGCGTCAACTAAAAAGACTTGCACCAGGCGACCAGTTTACCCGACGGGAGACCCTAGCCACACGACAACCGGGAGGGGAGCCGGCCACTTCGCTAAAAACAGTGCCATGGGCAACTTTTGGCGAAACCATTTGCTGGGCGGTTCGGATTTTTTACGGACTTGTGGAGAGCAGAAGGAGAGCATTTTGCTCAGGAAAAACACTTAGGCTTCTGCTGCAGGTAAGGATACTTTTGTATAAAAAAAACAATTATCCTTCAGCTTCAAGAGAGACCACTTGGTGTTCGGCTGCAGACAAGAAGCTTCTGACAACAGAGGAAGTCTCTTTCTGCTTCCGCAACGTCCAGCGGCTGATGTGCAGCTGTGGGGAATCAACCAAGCCATGCATGCAGCCCACACTCTGCGAATAAATTATGGCGAGAACTGGCAACATCGGCCACTGAGAAATGGGAGTCGGTAGCCGGCGATAGCCGCGTCGTATGGGCAGGTCAAATGGTTCAAATGGCTCTGAGCACTATGGGACTTAACATCTGAGGTTATCAGTCCCCTAGAACGTAGAACTACTTGAACCTAACTAACCTAAGGACATCACACATATCTATGCCCGAGGCAGGATTCGAACCTGCGACCGTAGCAGTCGCGCGGTTCCGGACTGAAGCGCCTAGAACCGCTCGGCCACCGCGGCCGGCGGGTAGGTCAGGTTCAAGATTTCTCCTTGTAGTTTAGTTGAAGCTGGTCTCATCAGTAACCGAGCTATTTGTATTATTTGCATGTAGTTATCATACACCCTTCTGGCAACATCGTTGCAATCACCGTGCGGTCCTCGCGCTCATGTTTTCTTATGAATGACTTGTGAGTAGGGTCTCAAAACTATCTTAGGCTCAGGTAGAGTATCTTAAGTAAGTGTGGACTACTATAGTTTCCTAGTAGTCTTGACCAGGTAAGGTCGTAACCGCTTTACATATTCATTATGCGTGGTGCATACTTGTCAGGTTTTACCACATTTCGGTCACTTTTTAGTGTACACGATCAGTGCCTTAGTAGACTCCCATAGTCACTGTAAGCGGTGAACCGTCTAGAAACTGAGTGAAGGTATATAAATGGCCACGTAACCTACGTAACATTTGTTTTTAATCTCAACCATTGATGGAGGCTTAAGCGACCAACGACACTACTAGCTAGGACAGAACCACCCATGTAGAGCTAACATACACTCACAAGTTACAACATCGGCAAGCTCCTGCAAATCAGCAACATTGACTGGATAGGCTAGCTGCTATTAAAGCCGACCAACAGGCTGCAGCAGGGAAGCCGACAAG
The DNA here is from genome assembly GCF_023898315.1 of Schistocerca nitens. NCBI lineage: Eukaryota > Metazoa > Arthropoda > Insecta > Orthoptera > Acrididae > Schistocerca > Schistocerca nitens. Next base: position 200,001,636 of record NC_064615.1, on the reverse strand, counting down.
CTCGCACACTAACGCACAAACAAACCGCCAACACTACCTTACACTGTGCATCCGATATACGACCTATCGGACACTAAACGATGATAAACCCAACGTTACAGGCATGCTGGTGCTGACCGAGAAGCCAACACCGATACCCAGCTGCAGCCGCCGAGTAACACCGCTACATAACGTCAAAGGTATGCGCCTGCATGATACCCACTACTGCAAAGCCTACCCGTCTAAGACCTGTTGCAGGCAGCAAGAAAACCGCCACTGCTCTTACAACCCACCCAACTATCGCAGAACTTTTTTTCACTGGGCTCTTCTCTTGGCGCCTTTTTTCCCCTTTGCCCTTCAAACCGCCACCCTTCACTCAACTTTCGATCCAATCTATCTCCAGATGAGCGCGTATTAATAGTTAATCATAACCAGACGTACGCAAACATCGCAGTACCCACATCCTACGAGACCTCACTTAGTGAAAACTAACCAAATGCAGAGATGGCAGTAGACCTATTGTGTTGGCCATCATGTCGGTGTGGGAGCGGACGGACTGCATCCCTAATTTTTTTTCTTTTTTTTATGGAACATTTTAGTTCTACATAGTTATCCTCCTGTTAGTTGCTTAAAAATGAACAGCATTTACAACGAAATTGAAATTGGCAATCTTACAATCTGGTTTTATTCGTAAATTGCTTATTTATAACGAAAAACAGGGGTACGTTGCATTGCAAATAAAAAAATATAGATTTATCATATACAGCTAGAAAATGCAATTTCCTTATGGAAGGCAATACACATCAAACAAGTTTTGCCTCCCCCCCGGTTCCCAGAACTCCTCAAGATAGATGTTGACTGTGGATATTGTATCACAAACACAGTCCCTTTGACTGTTCAGAGATGTCACTAAAACCGCCCAAAGATGTAAACAACCATGAATGAGCAGCGCCTATTAGACGAAGTGGGTCCGACAGCCGATCAGTTCCAGTCATTGCCGCAGGAAGGAGGTACACGGCTCGTGTTGCCTGTGGTTCAACCACGCCTAGACGGTCTATACTGCGGTTGATCGCGTCCGCATTGTTACTTTGTGCCAGGCAGGTCTCTCAACAAACGAAGTGTTCAGGCGTCTCGGAGTGAACCAAAGCGATGTGGTTCGGTCACGGAGGACATACAGACAGGAAATGTCGATTACATGCCTCGCTCAGGCCGCCCAAGGGCTGCTACTGCAGTGGATGACCGCTACCTACGGATTATGATGGCACGGAGGAACCCTGACAACAACGCCACCATGTTCAATAATGCTTTTCGTACAGCCACGGGACGTCGTGCTACGACTCAAAATGTGCGCAGTAGGCTGCATGATGCTCAACTTCACTCCCGACGTCCATGGTGAGGTCCGTCTTTGCAACCACGACACCATGCGGAACGGTACAGATGGGCCCAAACATGCCGAACGGACCGCTCAGGGTTGGCATCACGTTCTATTCACCGATGAGTGTCGCATATGCCTTCAATCAGACAACCCGGTCCCGCTGAACGCCTTCGACACACTGTCCAGCGAGTGCAGCAAAGTGGAGGTTCCCTGCTGTTTTGGGGTAGCGTTATGTGGGGCCGACGTACATCGCTGATGCTCATGGAAGGCGCCGTAACGGCTGTACGATACGTGAATGCCATCCTCCGACCGATAGTGCAACCATATCCGCAGCATATTGGCGAGGCATTCGTCTTCATGGACGACAATTCGCGGCCCCATCGCTCGACTAGAGTGGCCAGAATGTTCTTCAGACACGATCTCTATCGAACATGCCTGCGATAGATTGAAAAGGGCTGTTTATGGACGACGTGACCCCCCCCCCCCCCCCCCAAGCAATCTGAGGGATCTACGCCGAATCGCCATTGAGGAATGGGACAATATGGGCCAACAGTGCCTTGATGAACTTGTGGATAGTACGCCACGACGAATACAGGCATGCATCAATGCAAGAGGACGTGCTACTGGATATTAGAGGTACCTGTGTGTACAGCAATAGACCACCACCTCTGAAGGTCTCGTTGTATGGTGGTACAAGATGCAATGTGCGGTTTTCATGAGCAATAAAAAGGGCGAAAATGATGTTTATGTTGATCTCTATTCCAATTTTCTGTACAGGTTCCAGAATTCTCGGAACGAGGTGACGCAAAAGTTTTTTTTTATGTGTGTATTGAAAAAACTGCAAAAGAAAACATATCAAACATTGCTTTAATACGTCAACGAGCTTACATGAAACGTGTTCCTGTTCTCCGTAAACAACTAAGAGCAAACTCTTGCGTTTGATCATGATGAAGAACGTGCAATTGAGGACAAAATAACAACAATAATTGCAAATATTTTTTTAATGTTTGTTCATGTTAACTGTTCTTATATTGCAAGTAATTGTTTTGTTTTGCCGGCCGGAGTGGCCGAGTGGTTCTAGGCGCTACAGTCTGGAACCGCGTCACCGCTACGGTCGCAGGTTCGAATCCTGCCTCGGGCATGGATTCGTGTGATGTCCTTAGGTTAGTTAGGTTTAAGTAGTTCTAAGTTCTAGGGGACTTATGACCTCAGGAGTTAAGTCCCATAGTGCTCAGAGCCATTTGAACCATTTTTTTTAATTGTTTTGTTTACATAAAAGCTAAGAAGTTAGACGATAAACTAATTTTTATTACTTATAAACTGGAATTCACGTTTTGTAAGGATATAAAATACGCAAAGTACTAATAGTGAATGACGTGCGATTATAATCATATGCGATACAAACAAACAAAGAGAAGTCGTCGGCTCCCAGCTTTTCTCTCACATATTCATTTATGTTTCTTCCCCTACCAATGCTATCGGTAATTCTACCATTTACTCGTCATTTATGTACTGTACCAAAACTACCGAACCGTGACTTTGGTAAAGCGCCGCTCTTGTTATGAGACTGGGGTCAGTTGGATCGATATTTCATTTCGACAGTTAGAACCAGCTGCCAGCATTCACTTACTACTTCCACCCATTCCGTTGCGCAACAGTTTCGTTACAGCATTTGAGCCCGTGGTGAGCGCTCTGCCTCTCCGGTGGCCGAGCCAATGCAAATCATTGTGACATCCAAATGGTATATCGAGCAGGATTGGCGTCTTTCAATGTTTACTTAGGGACAATAAACTAAATAACATTGTTGTTGTTGTTGTTGTGGTCTTCAGTCCTGAGACTGGTTTGATGCAGCTCTCCATGCTACTCTATCCTGTGCAAGCTTCTTCATCTCCCAGTACCTACTGCAACCTACATCCTTCTGAATCTGCTTAGTGTATTCATCTCTTGGTCTCCCTCTACGATTTTTACCCTACACGCTTCCCTCCAGTGCCAAATTTGTGATCCATTGATGCCTCATAACATGTCCTACCAACCTATCCCTTCTTCTAGTCAAATTGTGCCACAAACTCCTCTTCTCCCCAGTTCTATTCAATACCTCCTCATTAGTTATGTGATCTACCCATCTAATCTTCAGCATTCTTCTGTAGCACCACATTTCGAAAGCTTCTATTCTTTTCTTGTCCAAACTATTTATCGTCCATGTTTCACTTCCATACATGGCTACACTACATAAAAATACTTTCAGAAATGACTTCCTGACACTTAAATCAATAATCGACGTAAACAAATTTCTCTTCTTCAGAAACGCTTTCCTTGCCATTGCCAGTCTACATCTTATATCCTCTCTACTTCGACCATCATCAGTTATTTTGCTCCCCAAATAGCAAAACTCCTTTACTACCTTAAGTGTCTCATTTCCTAATCTAATACCCTCAGCATCACCTGATTTAATTAGACTACATTCCATGATCCTCGTTTTGCTTTTGTTGATGTTCATCTTATACCCATCTTTCAAGACACGGTCCATTCCGTTCAACTGCTCTTCCAAGTCCTTTACTGTCTCTGACAGAATTACAATGTCATCGGCGAACCTCAAAGTTTTTACTTCTTCTCCATGGATTTTAATACCTACTCCGAATTTTTCTTTTGTTTCCTTTACTGCTTGCTCAATATACAGATTGAATAACATCGGGGAGAGGCTACAACCCTGTCTCACTCCTTTCCCAACCACTGCTACCCTTTCATGCCCCTCGACTCTTATAACTGCCATCTGGTTTCTGTACAAATTGTAAGTAGCCTTTCGCTCCCTGTATTTTACCCCTGCCACCTTCAGAATTTGAAAGAGAGTATTCCAGTTAACGTTGTCAAAAGCTTTACCTAAGTCTACAAATGCTAGAAACGTAGGTTTGCCTTTTCTTAATCTTTCTTCTAAGATAAGTCGTAAGGTTAGTATTGCCTCACGTGTTAGAAACCAAATATAGGTCAAAGCAGTTGAAAGTTCATTGTTCGATTCCAAGAGAGGTGACGCCATAGTGGAAGATGGGTAGATGCTGTTATACTGGTGAGCACAACTTAAGAGCGAAAGTTACATTCGCATGATGTGTCACTGCTAAGTAACATATTTCTATAACAAATGGTTCAAATAGCTCTGAGCACTATGGGACTTAACTTCTGAGGTCATCAGTCCCCTAGAACTTAGAACTACTTAAACGTAACTAACTTAAGGACATCACATACATCCATGCCCGAGGCAGGATTCGAACCTGCGACCATAGCGGTGGCACGGTTCCAGACTGTAGCAGCTTGAACCGCTCGACCAACCCGGCCGGCCTATTTCGATAACACTTGGACCATCCATAGAAAGAACTGCTACAGCATAGCGCAGAAGGTAACTGAAAGTACGGAATCAGACGAACAGAAAGACACTTTTATTCAGAGTAAGTAATTACACAGAAATTACCAATATTCATGGTGGCCCCGGCACGTTACAAAAGGCGGGACATGGTTCCTAATAGGGTGTGCCACCACCATGTACGGCACTGCATTCTCTACAACGTGCTCCCACGATAGCTGTAAGTTTAGTAAGGAGTTGTGGTAGGCCGTGCTATTCCTCCACCAGGGCGTTTGACAGCTGCTGGATGGTCGATGGTGGATGTGGACGTGCTGCAATGCGTCTGCCAATGCATGCCACACGTTATCAATGGAATTTAAGTCGAGTGAACGAGCAGGCCAATACATCCGTCGAATACACTCTCGTTCCGAGAGCTACTCCACCTGCGTAGTTGGGTGCGCTCGCGCATTTTCATACATAAAAGAAGTAACGATCGAATGCACCGATGAAAAGAAGCACATCGGGGAGGAGTACCGTGTCACACTAACGATCACCGGTTACAGTGCTGTGTTCAAAGATTCGGATTATGCCTCCCCACACAGTAACGCCTGGATGACAAAAACGATCGTCTTCGACAGTGCAAGACGGACCCCCACATGGCGATGTGTAGGAACACGTAATGCACACAGGAACATTGTCGAACATCAGCGCAGTGCAGTTGGAGAGCTCTTGGAACGAGAGGATATTCGGCGAATTGACTTGCCTGCCCCGTTCGCTCGAGTTAAGTCCCATCGAGCACTTGTGGAAAGAGTTAAGCCGTCGGAGTACGGACCGTGCTGTCGAACATTAACGTTGAATGTGCCAAGCTCAACGCGCTGCTGAACGCTGAGGAACGATGCCACTTGTTCATACGATACGTGGGCCCCAACGTGCTATACGCGATCGCAACGCACTCCAGCGGCAGTTGTGGGATGTTTCTAGTTCGTAAATCGCACTGTTTACTCAACAGGTGCTCGTAAAATTCCTACGTTAGCTCTATTAAAACGCACATTTCCTCCATTTTTCATATCCTAGTCACGTTGTTCTATATGTAATATACACAAATAAAAACTTCAGTGTCGATATACATGTTTTAACAGAAAAAGGAAAGTACCATGTCCAATCAAAAAGGACACAGGCTTATAGAAATTCCATTACAAACAGTGCGACACAAATTTGCAATAGTTCTCCACATAACATAAACACTATTTTATCTTTCCCGCATTTTAGTAAAACCCTAAGGCCATACTTACTTGATCACTGTTCCTACCCACGAGCAGAATCTTTACAACTTGTGAATTACGAAACTTAAAAGGAAAAGGAACAAAGTATCTTTATACAAGTAGCAAGCTGTCCTGTAGATTAAGCCAATCGAACAAACTCACTCGTATATAATTCGCGTATATAATAGGTTCCAAAGCATCGGAACCTATTATATACGCGAATCTTAGGAAAAAAAGTATTAAGACTTTGCGATACGCGAGACATCATCAGATCACTTTACTGGTCATAAATCATGAGCACTACCACAACAATTCAGTTATGGCCAATTCTAAGATGTTGCCACTTGCTAAATGCTTTAATCGTAGCTACATTATTAACTGAAATTTGTTCAAAAAATGTTCAAATGTGTGTGAAAACTTATGGGACTTAACTGCTAAGGTCATCAGTCCCTAAGCTTACACACTACTTAACCTACATTACCCTAAGGACGAACACACACACCCATGTCCGCGGGAGGACTCGAACACCAGCCGCACAGTCCATGACTGCAGCGTCCGAGACCGCTCAGCTAATCCCACGTGGCAACTGAAATTTAATTATACCAAATTGTACCAAGAAAATGTGTTTTTGGTGGATCCTCAGTGTGTCACTACCTTCAAATGACATACTCTCATAATACGCAAGTTACAATAATTCTTTTGCCACGAATATGATGGCTCTCATTATTTTATTGCAACGAATCACGCAGTCAACAACGGGTTTTCGAGTGATTCTCAATTTGATGGCGCTCAGAAACGACATATATACGTATAGGCTTGGACTGAATGCCAATATGGCGCCTCACAGCTCAATGCTCAAGAGAGATGGCGTGTTCTGCCATCTGATTGGTCAACGATCAGAGGCACGCCCAGAATATCTGACACGATTGATATTGCTGCTGCACGTTCGGAAAGACTCCCGAACTTGCTATTCCACGCTATGGCGTCAGAAACTCGGCACGCTCAACGTTCGGATGCACGGTCCGTGTGCCGATGGCTTTACAGAGGCGTATAACAGCACGTTGCGCCAACAGCCATCCAATAGCTGTCAACCGTGCTGGTGGAGGAATGAAGCCCATACCACAAGAAATCGTTACCAACATTGTGTACAGCGTGGGAGCACCTTGCAGACCGTGCACTACCGACAGTGGTGATCCCACACCATCTTAAGAACCATGTCCTACCTTTTGCAATGTCACGAATAGCGGTGGCTTCGGTGTAGTTATTGCCTTTCAATGAAAGATTCATTTCTGTTCGTCTTATTGCGAATTTCTGTTGTACTATACTGTAGAAGTGTATGGTCCAAGTTTCGTCGAGCTATGTGCTTGGTAACGACGCATCGTGTGGAAGTTACTTGCGTCCTCTACTCTGCACAACAGTGTATAAAATGCGCACGAAACAGATTCGTGATGATATGGTAGAAGTGGTTTAGAGTGTCAGGTCAAGAATGGCAATTTCCTTGATATTGAAATTAGGAGAAGGAATAAAAGGAAGTAGGAGTACGTTAGAGGGATTCTTGGAAGGGGGCAGGGGAGGGGATCATCAAAGTTCTGACTAATTTGAAGCAGCTCGTCACCGCTTCTGCTCCTGTACCAGTTGCTTCATGTCAGAGTAGCACTTGCAATTTACGTCTTCAATTATTTGCCGGATGTGTTTCAATCTCTTTCCTCCTCTACAGTTTTTACTTTATACAGCTTCCTCAAATACCACGGAAGATGTTCCTTGACGTCTTAACACATACATGTCTAATCTTCCTACACCTTCTTCTAGTCAGTATCTTCCATATGTTCCTCTCCTCGCGTATTCTCCGCAGAACTGGACGGAAATTACAGGGCTATTACAAATGATTGAAGCGATTTCATAAATTCACTGTAGCTCCATTCATTGACATATGGTCACGACACACTACAGATACGTAGAAAAACTCATAAAGTTTTGTTCGGCTGAAGCCGCACTTCAGGTTTCTGCCGCCAGAGCGCTCGAGAGCGCAGTGAGACAAAATGGCGACTCGAGCCGAGAAAGCGTATGTCGTGCTTGAAATGCACTCACATCAGTCAGTCATAACAGTGCAACGACACTTCAGGACTAAGTTCAACAAAGATCCACCAACTGCTAACTCCATTCGGCGATGGTATGCGCAGTTTAAAGCTTCTGGATGCCTCTGTAAGGGGAAATCAACGGGTCGGCCTGCGGTGAGCGAAGAAACGGTTGAACGAGTGCGGGCAAGTTTCACGCATAGTGATGTGAAAGATTCAGTGTTTAAACCTCCTCTACCAAGAAACGTGCCAGAACTGCGAGCTCGCATCAACAGTGCTTTCGAACTCATTGATGGGGACATGCTGCGCCGAGTGTGGGAGGAACTTGATTATCGGCTTGATGTCTGCCGAATCACTAAAGGGGCACATATCGAACATTTGTGAATGCCTAAAAAAACTTTTTGAGTTTTTGTATGTGTGTGCAAAGCATTGTGAAAATATCTCAAATAATAAAGTTATTGTAGAGCTGTGAAATCGCTTCAATCATTTGTAATAACCCTCTATATGTGAACCACTTGAACTGTGAAGATGAATAAAATGGAAACATTTGAAAGGCGCTGACGAAGGCTTTCAAAAGACGTGTGGGCGCAGGTTAGCAAAACAGCCGTTTCACTGTGGATGATGCCACTTCGAGGAACGCGGCGAGCAATTGATATTCGCTTCACGTCCGTGGTAGGAAATCCGTTTATCTGACAGAAGGAAAAATGCATCCCTCCAATTCGGAGAATCCACTCTGTAATCGTTTGTCAGAACGGCAACTTACTCACCTACGCTAAAGATCCACTGCGTCGTTAACGTGTTCTTCCTATTGTTTCGTCCTCGCCAGTGGTCGAAACAATCTGGAGCAGGGATCATTTGAGCTGTGACGTCGCGGGTGCCCGGCGAATGTGAGGTCATCATCGCTGGCCGTCCGCCAGTAGAGAGTGGACCAGTGTACTCAGGGGATGGCGTTGATTGGATAATGGATGCTCTGCGGGTTCCGCCTTTGTCTTCACCATATGTGCTAGTTGCCTCTTCATCTGAGGACACGGTTCAAACAGCTAGCACGACACTGTATGAAAATGAGTTACTGCAGACTTCCTGGATTCCTTTAATCTCCCTTTGCTGTCCCAGTTTGAAACACGCATTTTTCATTTCATGTGATGCTGCTAGGAGTGTTTTTGTTCTACTGTCCTGAACTATGTACTCGTCTCTGCTGTCCTTGTCTTAACAGACGTTTGCAATGTTGTTGGATGCATTGTAATCTAGTTACATACAGAATGCATGGTTAAAGTTCACGAAGGAGCACGTTGGAGTTAAGAATGGCAAGTATTCTCTCTACGCCTTTACATTTATTGTACTGTTTCCAAGTCAAACAAGAGGCCCGAGCAGAAAAAGAGCAACGTTCAAACTATGGGAGTCCTTAATACCCAAAACGCATAAATTAACATGGATTTCTCTCTCTCCTACTTTAGACGGCGCTGGTGGAAATTAAACTGCAATATGAACGATGGAAGCAAGGAAATTAATAAAGTTTAACAGCTCTTTGTTCGTTGCCAGACCACAGAACTTTTCGACTCTGCGTGCTGGAGGATACGGACTGAACCAGCCCCCGGGAAAAGAATGTGAACACGCTTCACTATCCCTTAGATTTTGTAGGGAAGGTAATCGCCAAAATTAATCCTGCTATTGTACACCACTCCTACGTCAAAAACCTAATTCGTCAGTGTACCAAAATCTTAGACATGTAGTCCGACCATACAACTAAATGAAAGGCTGTAGAATATTTCGCTTCTCTTTATTTATTAAGCATTGACTTACATAATGGTTCCACGAATGGTTCCACGTAAGTTACTATAGTAGCTTTTTTGTTGCTATGTTCTCGTCACATAAGAAATAACTTTTTGAGGTGCAAGTTTCGTTAAGGTTAAACTACTACGTACGATTTTGTGTTTTATTATTCCCTATGTGTCGTTCTGGAGGTGTACTTATTCGGCTTGTATAAAGCAGGATGACAGATTACGGGCGTTTCTTAATGCATTTCACATTCAATATGTGTCGGTTATTTACTTATTTATTTATTCGCACCTGATGCAAACAATGACAAAAATGCAAACTGCGTTACCTATCATACATCATATAAATTTACAAAAAATGTTAACATGTTCCTGTTTATTTAAAAGACTCTGACTGAAAAGTAGGGTACCAGCTGCCTCAGCACCGTCCTCAGCACCATAAAAATTTTTCCCAAAAATTTATTGCCGCTTCTTGTAACGAGCAACTCATCTCAAACTCCCACTTCCATGCATGGCTACATTGCAGCCAAATACCTTCAGAAAAGACTTTATAACACTTAAATCTCCAGCTGATGTTAACAGATTTCTCTTCTTCACAAATGCTGTTCTTGCCATTGTCAGTCTACGCTCTCTATCCTCCTCTCCACTTCGGCCATCATCAGTTGTTTTGCTGCTCAAATAGCCTCTCCACTTCGGTCGCTGTCAGTTATTTTGCTGCTCAAATAGCAAAACTCATTTACTATTTTAAGTCTCTCATTTCCTAATCTAATCTCCTAATCATCACCTGATTTAATTCGACTACATTCCATTATCCTTGTTTAGCTTTTGTTGACGTTCAGCTTATATCCTCCTTTCAAGACACTGTCCTCTCCGCTGAACTGCTCTTCCAAGTCCATTGCTGTCTCTGACAGAATTACAGTGTCATTGCCAAACCTTAAAGGTTTTATTGCTTCTCCCTGAACTTAAATTTCTGCGCCAAATTTTTCTTTTATTTCCTTTACTGCTTGTTCAATGTACAGATTGAACAACATCGTGGATAAGCTACAACCCTCTCATACTCCCGTCTCAACCACCGCTTCTCTTTAATATCCGTTGACTCTTGTAACTATCATCTGGTTGCTGTTCAAGTTGTAAATAGCCTTTCGCGCCCTATATTTTACCCCTGCTACCTTGAGAATTTCAAAGAGATTATTAGATAGTTTTGTATTATATGTTAACCGGGGACCTAGAAACGATGGAGAGGCTCCGTCCCCGCCGCAGCCACAGTGATCCATAACCCCACGACGACTACCGCAGTCCACTTCACCCCTCCACTGCCCCACACCGAACCCAGGGTTATTGTGCGGTTCGGCCCCCGATGGACCCCCCCCCCCCCCCCCCAGGAAACGTCTCACACCAGACGAGTGTAACCCCTATGTTTGCATGGTAGAGTAATGGAGATGTACGCGTACGTGGAGAACGTTTGCGCAGCAATCGCCGACATAGTGTAACTGAGGCGGAAAAAGGGGAACCAGCCCGCATTCGCCGAGGCAGATGGAAAACCGCCTAAAAACCATCCGCAGACTGGCCAGTTCACCGGACCTCGACACAAGTCCGCTGGGTGGATTCGTGCCGGGGACCAGGCGCTCCTTCCCAGTCCGGAAAGCCGTGCGTTAGACCGCACTGCCAATTAGATGGTGTAATTACGTGAAACTAGAATAACGCAGAACAAATTTTACCCCTGAGACTGGATTTTATGTGCAACAAAATTTTGTATGTGCTTCAATACTACAACATGGAGTTCCCAGATGATAACGAACACACTTTACAGCATACTTCCCCTTCCTACGTAACTTTTTAAACTACGTTTTCACCTCACACTGGATTTTATGTAAGTATTTTACGTGAACAAGTACGATACCTTTGAACTTCTGTATCTCGGAAACGGACAAAGATATGACGGAAATTTTCATATTTGTTCCAGTTCGGACTCTTGGGAATACATCATAAAAATTACAGATATTTGCTGTGAATCGGCACCCCGGAATCCGCGGCTGGGTTTTGGTAACGAAAAAACAAGTTTTTAGGGTGTTACTCCATAAAGATTTTTGAAAACAGCAAGATGGCTCTTCTAGATAAATGCCTAGAAAATAGACTGCAAAGATTTGGGCAATTTGCTGTTCTTATTCATTATTTAGATTTCGCCTGATATCGGATTTCACGTGTAGAAGTAGCGTAACTTTGAACCTCTGTATCTAGGAAAAGGATAAAGATATCAAGAAAATTTTCAAGATAGTTCGACATTGGGATCGTAGGAGTATACCGTAAAAATTTCAGCTGTTTGCTGTGCATACCTGTCTTGGAATCCTTGGCTGGTTTTGGTCCGCTGATAAAGGAGAAAATATAATAAAAAAACTCTCTTTTGGGGTTTTCGGTGGAACAACCCATGAATTACCGGTGCATCCGTAAGTCCCATCACGCTCACCGTAGTCAAAATCAAAAAGAAACGACGGATTTGCTCCATTGCCTAAGCAGGAAGTTTATGATGTTCATATTTTGACCGTGTACTGTAGGATAGTGACACTAAGATGATCCTTCTGTTGGCTATACAAATGGTCACTAGCCCTACGGCTATCCAGGACACTTGGACCTACCGTTTTATCACCAACAGAACCCGAGGTATGAGCAAGAGCACCGGAAAATCTTGTTCTTATGCGCAGCGTTTTGGAATATGCTGTCACATACATACCGGTAAGAACACCAAATAGTGTCAGCCCAGAATTTTGCCAACTCATGAGCATTAGATGTCGTGGCCATCAGGTCCTCCATTGTGCATATCCAAGGACACTTACTGCAGTTCATGAAGTGGGCTGTGGTTCGATTTTTGCCACATTCGCAGAGCCTAGATCGGCTGGGGGAGCCCCATTTCATCATACTAATTACAAAACCGGAAGGAAGCCTATTTAGCGATGTTAGAACTATATATTAATACCTTCAGCTGCTGACAGGCAGGATGTGTGCCCCGACCGGGACACGAACCGGCGATCTCCTGCTTGCATGGCAGACGCTCTATCCATCTGAGCCAGCGAGGGCACAATGGATAGAGCGACTGCAGGGACTATCTCGCGCACGCCTCCCGTGAGACCCACATTCTCACCTTATATGTCCACACATTACATTCATAGTGTCTCTACCCAACACACTCATTACTCGGGGAAGACATTCTTATCAAGTCCCGTAAGAGTTCGGGTAATATGTGTGCATCCGCACAGAAGAAGAAGGTCATGGCCGGTATTACCAGAACTATATACTTATATGGGCATGGTGTCTGTTCTTTCGGACATGCCCGAAAGAACAGACACCATTAATGACCTGCAGCCGTCTAGAACGAAATTAGAATTATACAGGGTGATTCACCTAATATTACCGCTGGATATATTTCGTAAACCACATCAAATACTGACGAATCGATTCCACAGACCGAACGTGAGGATAGGTGCTAGTGTAATTGGTTAATACAAACCATAAAAAAATGCACGGAAGTATGTTTTTTAAAACAAACCTGTTTTTTTTTTTAATGAAACCCCGTTAGTTTTGTTAGCACATCTGAACATATAAACAAATACGTAATCAGTGCCGTTTGTTGCATTGTAAAATGTTAATTACATACGGAGATATTGTAACCTAAAGTTGACACTTGAGTACCACTCCACTGTTCGGTCGTGTGTATCGGAGAGCACCGAATTACGTAGGGATCCAAAGGGAACGGTGATGGACCTTAAGTACAGAAGAGACTGGAACAGTACATTACGTCCACATGCTAACACCTTTTATTGGCCTTTTTCGCTGACGCACATGTACATTACCATGAGGGGTGAGGTACACGTTCACACGTGGTTTCCGTTTTCAATTACGGAGTGGAATAGAGTGTGTCCCGACATGTCAGGCCAATAGATGTTCAATGTGGTGACCATCATTTGCTGCACACAATTGCAATCTCTGGCGTAATGAATGTCGTACACGCCGCAGTACATCTGGTGTAATGTCGCCGCAGGCTGCCACAACACATTGTTTCATATGCTCTGGGGTTGTAGGCACATCACGGTACACATTCTCCTTTAACGTACTCCACAGAAAGAAGTCCAGAGGTGTAAGATCAGGAGAACGGGCTGGCCAATTTATCCGTCCTCCACGTCCTATGAAACGCCCGTCGAACATCCTGTCAAGGGTCAGCCTAGTGTTAATTGCGGAATGTGCTGGTGCACCATCATGCTGATACCACATACGTCGACGCGTTTCCAGTGGGACATTTTCGAGCAACGTTGGCAGATCATTCTGTAGAAACGCGATGTATGTTGCAGCTGTTTGGGCCCCTGAAATGAAGTGAGGACCAATGAGGTGGCCCCCAATGATTCCGCACCATACATTTACAGTCCACGGTCGCTGTCGCTCTACCTGTCTGAGCCAGCGAGGATTGTCCACGGACGAGTGGTTTGTGAAATCCGCTTCATCGGTAAACAGGTAGAACTTCAACGCATTCTCTGTTAACGCCCATTGACAGAATTGCACTCGATGATTAAAGTCATCACCATCTAATTGCTGATGTAGCGACACATGAAACGGGTGAAAGCGGTGACGATGCAGTATGCGCATGACACTACTTTGACTCAGTCCACCGGCTCTCGCAATGTCCCGTGTACTCATGTGTAGGTTCATGGCAACAGCAGCTAACACACCAACTGCACCCGCTTCTCCTGTGACGGGCCTGTTACGGACCCGCTTGCGTGCTACGACATACCTGTTGCATACAGCTGGCGGTAGATGTTTTGCAATGTGAGGCACGTTGGATGCTCTCTGTCCGGGTACCGTTCTGCATACACCCTGCAGGCCTCAGCTGCATTTCGTCGACACTCGCCATAGATGAGTATTATCTCCGCCTTTTCAGAGTTCGAATACACCATGGTCACAGTTCCTACAACACTACACTATCACAGAAGACTGGTAACACTGTGTACTACAGTTGGTCTGCGTGCGGAGACGAATGCAGAATAACAGTAGCAGCAAGCGCTACATGCGGACACTGCGACAGCTAGACCAAACCACAACAGTGCACTACAGCCACACTCGTAAACACGGTCGTCATCGTAAACATGTCCCTGCAGATGCTACTCGCCGACCGTGGCCCGTGTTTGTTACAACACGCAACTGAACGTCGGAGGTTTCAAGTGTCAACTTCAGGTTACAATATCTCCGGATGTAATTAACATTTTACAATGCAACAAACGGCACTGATTACGTATTTGTTTATATGTTCAGATGTGCTAACAAAACTAACGTGGTTCCATTTAAAAAAACGTAGGTTTGTGTTAAAAACATACTTCCGTGCATTTTTGTATGGTTTGTATTACACAATTACACTAGCCCCTCTCCTCACGTTCGGTCTGTGGAATCGGTTCGTCAGTATTTGATGTGGTTTACGAAATACATCCAGCGGTAACGTTAGGTGACTCACCCTGTATATTAATACCTTCAGCTGCTGACGGGCGTTGATATGTATCAACGAGGACACCACATCCATATAAAAAAAATCTATTTAGCGATTCTCAGGTCCACCAATGCTCCTCGTATCCTGCAGGAGATGTTCGGTTGGTAGCATCCAGCCAGCTAGGTGAGTGTTTGTCGTCCTCCAAAATCTTAACCTAGCAGTCTGAGGAGGTTCTGAAACTTCTTTATTTAAATGTGTGTATCTGTACTTAAATTGCTGACTGACTAAGAAGATGAAACTTCTGCGTTATTTGATTCTGAAACAGCTCAGTAAAACTGAACGTACTGATCCTACTTTCTCTTAACATGTTAACACTGACCCACAATATTCTAGCGCAACACAATCTGACTGCTCAAAAAAATTACAACCTGACTTCAAATAATTAATTCAAAAGAATGGCCCTGACTAAAAAGAAATCTTAACAATAACCTATATATTTCATTAAGCACTTACCTCACAAAAATCTTCATTACGCGAACTACTGCAATACAGCGAGCGTCAATACTGCCAGCTAAATAAAAGATTCTAACTACTAAAGCCACTAACTACAAATGGGCATGTGGTTGGTAAAGGAAAGATTTTGGTGCAAACCAAACAATGTATTTTTTACCTTAATAATGTGACATCCAGTTCAAACACGAATATAAATCGTCATTGACATCTAGTACAAAGGTATATAATCATGAATAATATTCAATCTCCAAGTCGAACATGTACAGATCGTTAGCCTACGCTAACACTTCAGACCTCTACCCTCCATCAATGCTAACTTCTCACATTTAACATCCATCACTGCTGGCTGTTCAGCTCCAACTGCCCAACAGTACTTCCATCACTGCTGGCGACTAACTTCCAAATGCCCAACAGTACTGGCGATTAACTTCCAACAACGAGTCCGACCAGCCACAGAGTCTCTTACAAAGTGCAGTCGGAGATCCATTGCAAAACGCTACACAGCGGTGCCAACACAGAAGCAGCCCACTTACAGTTCGTTTAGGTTTTCGGTTATAAGGAGGAAACTCTTCATAGACCTCAGTCGTTAGTGGGCAGGTTGATACACGTATCCACACAACGGGTGCGGGTATGAGGCAAGTGATTCAGTTCTCTCGTCCCTGGACGCAACTTCTAATATCTGGTGGAGCGATTCCTGCCAGACGGTAAACTTTATCACATGCTGTTGTAAAATTCTGTGGCCTTCAAAATGGTGTCTATAACAGAGGTGCGTTCCAAGCCGAGAGGTGTCACTATCTTTTGGTGGAAAATCAGAACACCGCAGTTATTCACAGGCGCCTGCAGAATGTCTACGGAGATCTGGCGCGGTGAGTCGTAGGGCTAGGCGTCTGTTATCATCGCGAAAAGGACGCCGTTTGCCGGCCGCTCGTTGGAAGTGAAGACACTCGCATTCGAGGTGATCGACGGATCGCAGTCGAGATACCCCACTGCAGAACTGGACGTCTCTGGCGGTAGTGCTGACAGAAGACCATAAAGAGCCACGATGCACAATCTGTGAGGAACTGCTTGCGCGTTTCGAGGCTGATCCTGACCACGATTGGGAGGTTATTGACGCAATTGTGTGATTGGATTGAAGAGTTCCTAGATAACAGAACGCAGCATGTCATTCTCAATGGAGAGAAGTCTTCCGAAGTAAGAGTGATTTCAGGTGTGCCGCAGGGGAGTGTCATTGGACCGTTGCTATTCACAATATATATAAATTACCTTGTGGGCAACATCGGAAGTTCACTGAGGCTTTTTGCAGATGATGCTGTGATGGAAAATTGTACTGAAATGCAGGAGGATCTGCAGCGAATTGACGCATGGTGCAAATGGCAATTGAATCTCAATGTAGACAAGTGTAATGTGCTGCGAATACATAGAAAGATAGATCCCTTATCATTTAGCTACAAAATAGCAGGTCAGCAACTGGAAGCAGTTAATTCCATAAAATATCTGGGAGTAGGCATTAGGAGTGATTTAAAATGGAATGATCATATAAAATTGATCGTCGGTAAAGCAGATGGCAGACTGAGATTCATTGGAAGAATCCTAAGGAAATGCAATCCGAAAACAAAGGAAGTAGGTTACAGTACGCTTGTTCGCCCACTGCTTGAATACTGCTCAGCAGTGTGGGATCCGTACCAGGTAGGGTTGATAGAAGAGATAGAGAAGATCCAACGGAGAGCAGCGCGCTTCGTTACAGGCTCATTTAGTAATCGCGAAAGCGTTACAGAAATGATAGATAAACTCCAGTGGAAGATTCTGCAGGAGAGACGCTCAGTAGCTCAGTACGGGCTTTTGTTAAAGTTTCGAGAATATACCTTCACCGAAGAGTCAAGTAGTATATATTGCTCCCTCCTACGTATATCTCGCGAAGAGACCATAAGGATAAAATCAGACTGATTAGAGCCCACACAGGAGCGTACCGACAATCCTTCTTTCCACGAACAATACGAGACTGGAATAGACGGGAGAACCGATAGAGGTACTCAGATTGTCACCCAGGTCATTTATATAGATCAGGAGCAGCAGAGGTCTCAGGACGCTGCCCTGGGGAACACCTGATATCACTTCAGTTTTACTCGATGATTTGCCATCTATTACTAAGAACTGCGACCTACCTGACAGGAAATCACTAATCCAGTCGCACAACTGGGACGACACTCCATAGGCCCGCATCTTGATTAGAAGTCGCTTGTGAGGAACGGTGTCAAAAGCCTTCCGGAAATCCAGAAACAAAGAATCAACTTTAGCTCCCCTGCCGATAGCGGCCATTACTTCGTGCGAATAAAGAGCTAGCTGCGTTGCACTAACCAAAACGGTCTTGCTGTGCTGGTAGTGCGAACGGCTGAAAGAAAGGGGAAACTAAAGCCGTAATTTTTCCCGAGGGCATGCAGCTTTACTGTAAGGCATGGAGAGCTGCATCAAACCAGTCTCAGGACTGAAGACCACAACAACAACATCAACATAAATGAGTAGTCGCTCTTTGAACTTTATCAATGTCCCCCGTCCCGCGCACCATTTGCATTACTTTTCCTTCAGGTGTAACCATTTTTATTCACACAGCATGATATACAAGCACCTTTCCTCCTTCCATAACTCGAATGGCTTAAGCCGAAGGCTTAACCATAGACCAGGAATATCTATGGAGTGAGCATAATGTACTGCACATTTCGCCAATATCAAACTGAACTGTCACGTAACTCCCATATAAAGCTATTTATTTACGTTTTTTGTTAAGACCAAAACTTTAATATTCCATGTACTGGTCAAGTTTTTATTGAGTTATTTATTTGTAGCAGCAATGATAAACAACTGTTGGCGCTACGGATGGAAATCGAAGCACAGCAAAGGAGGAAAAGTTACTTTTGATACGAAAACAGTGCAAAAGCTTAATTATGGTCATGCTGCTAGTAAGAGATGCTTTATGTGTTGAAAAATATAGACACTATGTAACAGAGAGTTCAATCCTTACGGACAATTGATTCAACAGCAAATACAGACACAGTGTATTAAATTGTTGATTCCTTACGGACAATTAATGTAATTGCATAAAAATATACAGACGCAGTGTAATACAGTATTGATCGCTTAAGGCCAATTAACGTGACGACACGGCCATGTATTTACAAGTGCTCGATAAATTCGGCAACGAGCGATTGTGCTGCGAGTCACTCCCTTGAATGTATACACATTTTGAGTAATATTCACCTGCAGGTAAGATTTATGTATGACAACTTGAGTCATTTCCTTCGGATTATAGAGACATCCAAGTTATTATGCTTATTTTTTTGTAGTACAAAAAGAAACTGTACAACTCGTACGTATGACATGGAGCAGTCGCAGTAAGAAACTGTACTCCTCATATGCATTATATGGAGAATGTTTATGTGAGACTGTTATTTTAGTTTTCCTAAGACTGAAGAAAGACTGAAACTATATAAAAAAGTAAAAATTGCAGAATTTCGTCCCTAAGAATATCTGCAAACCTGATGAAACCCTGATTTACTGCCTGTCATAGTTCCAAATACGAAGTTTTTCGGGACACTTTGAAACACGTATGTTGTGCGGCAGCGATGCTGAGACATTGTAGAATCTCTGACCAGAGCAGTTGCGCTCGACTCGCAGTAGCGAGCAGTCACTCTGTCTGTAGTAGTCAGTCCTCAGTAGTGCTAGGAGTCTGTGAGTAGTGGTAGCCCAGAGCAGTCGGCGGGCGTCGGCACAGCAATGGTCGAGATTCAGGATGAGGTATAATTTTATTAAATAAGTATTCATGCAGCTTTGCGCTCATCACATAATCTAATCTATATTCGTTGTAATTAATTTTCAAATCGCCCCAATAATAATCTGATTTCAAAGCAATTTTTAACTAAACAATGATTTGAATTCCTTCCATTTCCTTTCAAGAAAATTTTCAGTTAACTTTAAAAAAAAAAAAAAAAAAGATTTAATTATTGCGATGCATCTCCTCCTGGCGCAGAATAAGAGCAGATATTTCACATGCAGTTATACTAAGGTAAGAAATTAATTCTGATTTTTGCACAGGGCCAAAGACCGACATTTCGGTTAAATTGAGTTTTGATTATCGCTGTAGTTTCATTATCATGGGATTATCTTATATTTTGTGTGGAGAACTTATACTTGAGTCAGATTGCTAAATTTTGTTTAATTGTCTTTGTCATTAATATTTTTGTGGGAAGGTTACATTTGGCTCCATTTCTATTAAGTATTGTCCTTTAAATTTTCCGTGGGGAGGTTACACTTGGCGACACCCGGTCCAGGATCGTATTTCGTTGAGAGTCTTTTGAAAAAGTCAGATATCTGCTCTTATTTGTTTAAATATAATTATAATTTGGCGCAACGCTCTTACTAATCTGTGACTTTCTTTCTACAGGTCAACGGCAATTCGTTGCTCTGTTGTATTTGAGTGTTGCTTTTTGCATTGTGTTTATTTGTTTTGTGATTAATTGTGACTATTGTGAAAATGCCGCGAAAGACAGTGAATAGTGTATCGCGAGGCATTATGAACGAAATTACCGACTTAAACAACGTGACCAATAGTACTAGTGACACGCAGTGTAATGATGACAATGCTGTGTTCACTAACAGTCAGTGCGTTCCAACCACTAATGATGACTTTTGCCTTAATGATGAACAAGCGAACTCAATTGTCTCCACTGTTAATTTGACGACAATTGATGACGCGGGGGGCTCTATTGTAATGAGCGCTGCCCAGCTTAACACACCCGGTTTGGAAAATTCAAATAACGTACAGACAAATTTCTCTAATGAAAATGAGCAAGATACACAAAGTACGACGGATTTATTTAATTCCGAAATAATGTCTGACAGTGTACATGCGACTGACAAACCTTTTTGTGAATCTCAGAATAACCAAATGGTTACGGAAAATGAGACAATTGCAGATCCAACATTAATTAGCACAGGGAACAGAAATGATGATTTTATGTCGAATCCAATTATGGCATTTTTGCTGCAAATGAATAAACAACTTAGTGAAAAACTTGACAGCACTTCCAAACAGTTTAATGAAAAATTAGACAACAATGATGTAAATCTCAAACAACTTAGTGAACAGAACAAACAAGATAACGAAAATCTCAAACAACACTTAAATGAAAAATTAGACAACAATTCCAGACAGTTAAATGAAAAATTAGATAACAATTCCAGACAGTTAAGTGAACAAATTAGAGCCGTTGCCGCGCAGTGCCATGACACTAAGGAACAGTTACGCGAGGAAATCGAGGCTTGTTCGCGAAAAAGTAGCGAAGAAATTAAGTCTGTTGCTCAGGAATTAAGGGAATTGCAAACAGCAGCAACAGAAACACTCAGAGACGAAATTAGCGGAGTCGCTAAACAATGCTCTGAAAAAGCTACACAATTACGCGACGAGTTTAAAGCAATGACGGTAGAACTTTCGCGCACAATGGATGAAAAGATTGACGCGAAATTCGAACAAGAGAACACTCAAATTAACGAACGTCTTAGTCTTCACATACAGAACAGTGATACACGTTTCCGCAAATTTATTGATGATCAAAATAAAGTAAAACGTCAAGTGATGGAAACAATCACTGCTCAGAGACAGGAAGACAAACGTAAGATGTTTGCGAAAGCAAAAACATACGTGGACAACAATATTGCTACAGTGTCCGACAAAATTAATACCATCGAACAGTCAAACACAGAATTACGTGACGAAATTTCTGATCTGAAATCGAAAACAGACACATACATAACAGATTTTCAAACAGTGACCGACAGACTCGAACAATTAGAACTAACACAGGATTCCGATGTCGTCAAAGCTGACGTTAGAAAACTGAACGAAACTACACGAAAATTGCAAAACCAGATTAATGCCACTGACACTAAAACCGATGATCAGGTAAAAATACTGACTGAAAAATGTGATGAATTGGCCAGTCGTATTGACGTTATCGAAACTACTAATGACAATAAATCAGACGATACTTCCCCGGTTGCATTTAATCAAACACAGGAATTTCAAAATCTACAGCAGACAATTAATGAGATAGATTCATCTAATAACACCTTGCGTAGAAAATTGTCAAGTTTACAGCAGGAGATAACACAGATAGAAAGTATTTCGGTTAATAACACATCACAGCAGACGCCACTTTGCGAACATTTGTCAGATTCGCGCAACGCGTGTAATTTGGGTAATCTACAAAGAGCACACGACTTTGATTCCGAACAACCACAGTTCAATAGATTCTCTTACAATCCTGAACCTGTTCCATCACATAGAGACGATAATTTCGATTACAAACATTTTCTGTCAGTGAGAAAGTTTAAAGTGTTTAAAAACGACAGGACACAGATTCACCCGCTAGATTGGATACAACAATTTAGCTTTGCTTTTCCACCGACTTGGCCTGTAACGCATAAACTTGAATTTATTTGCAGCTTTTTGGAAGGCGAACCGGCAACTCGTATGAGGCCGATCGCGAGGCAATGTTATTCAGTGGAAGAGTTTCAGAATGCGTTTCTGTCAGCGTACTGGTCGAAGACGACACAGCGCGGAATTAAAGATCAGTTAATTAGCTTACCAAATTATGAGAACTCCAATTTTCCCAGTGTCACTCAATTTTTTGAGCACATGGTGCAACAAAACCAATACCTAAGTGAACCCTATAGTGAATCTGCACTTATTCAATTATGTATCTCTAAATTACCACGATCATTAAGAGTGTCACTTCTCACGGGTCAACAGAAAGAAAATATTTCAGCATTCAGGGATCTGTTGCAGCTTTTAGAAGTGCAGCAATCTGATTATTCCTTTGTAAACAAAAATTTTTCGTATAACAACCAAGGCCAACAAACGTACAGCAATTATGATCAGACACGTAATTTCAATAGGAGAGGTAACAGACGCTTTAGAAACGACAACTACCAGAACTTAAATGACAGACAAAATTCTAATTATTGGCATCGTCAAAATTATGAGCAACAGGAAGCACATTTTGGTAACAATAGACGCTTTCCACCACAACAGCATGAAAGTCAGCCGGTTCGAATACATAACCAACAATGTAATGCACAAGGTCAGCCTAACTTTAATGTTTCACCGCGTGGACGTATAGTCCCTGATACAACAAATAGTAACGCACGGCAGCAAAGAAACAACTACGTACAGAAAACACAGTACTTCAATTCCTATCGCAATGCACCGTATAGGAACGACTATTACGACAGACGTAAAAACGATGAGCACAATTTTCAGCGAACATCTAACAACAGTCGGTCATACCAACAGCAGAATCATCCGCAAGAACATATTCTTATGAATGAACCCGACAGTAGGTATCATCCAGAGCGTAATACGTCTGGAAGAAGTAATAGAACTGTTCAAATAGTAGAAATGCCACAACATCCTCCTGATAATAGTAACACGTCAGATAGAATTTGACTAGATACTGTACAGGACGCATCTTCCAATAACACCCGCACTACTTTTGACACGCGAAATGTTGTTCACGAAAATGTTATTACTTTCGACGACATAAGAGACACTCTTTTACAGGAAAAACCAGTTGTTCAGAAAACTATTTCACATCCTGTCATCGAAATTAAAATAGGTTCATCGAAATTTTCAGCGGTAATCGATTCCGGATCACCTATGTCAGTCATTAATGAGGAAACTTTTAATGAGTGCAACAAAGAGAATACCTATCCCACATTACCTTTAGGCAAAACGAAAGTGAAAGGAGCAGTATCGAGTAAAGGAGTGGATGTGAAATTACAGACGCATTTATCATTTTATATTGGAGGTCATACTTTTCACTCAAATTTTTGGATTGTTCCCTTGTTGACAACAGACGTAATTTTAGGTACTAATTTTCTCGTACAACACGACGCAGTGGTTGACTTTCAAAATTCTTATTTAATGTTGAAGGACGAAAATGTGCAATTGGCTTTAGAATTTCAGCACTCATTATCGTCAGAAGAGGAAACAATCAATTGTACAGAGGTCATTTCAGTATCGCGTAACATAGACTGTAATCCCACATTGTTCACGGATACGTACGTACACAACTATAATACTCCAGACGAAACTGACTACGACGTAATGCAGATGATTTCCGATAAAGTTAAACAAAGCAGTGCAAATACAGACGACGAACGAACGCAATTACATAAAATTCTTTTACAACAAGCTCCAGTTTTCGACAACATTCCTGGTACTATGTCCGGCTTTATGTACGAATTTCAAGTCAAACAGCACGATACATTTAAAGCAAAGCATTATCCCATTCCATATATCCACAGTGAACAAGTTAAAAAAGAATTGCAGGATATGCTCGACCAAGGAATTATAGAACCGGCAGTTAGTCCGTACATAAACCCGCTGCATATTGTTAAGAAAAAAGATGGCTCACTTCGCCTTGTACTTGATTCACGTCACATCAATGACATAATTATTAATGAAACAGATCGACCACAGACATTAGAAGAACTACTACAGAAATTTCACGGTACAGCTATTTATTCCACATTAGATTTGAAATCGGGATTTTGGCAAATTCAACTTCATCCGAATTGCAGAAAGTATACAGCTTTTCTCTGTTTTGGTGACTGTTATCAGTTTTGCAAATTACCGTTCGGCTTAACTATTTCTTCTGCAGCTTTTATTCGCGGTTTGAACACAATACTTCCGACAGAACTTAAAGACAGAATCACGACGTACGTAGACGACATTCTTATCGCAGAAGCTAACTGGTCTGAACACAATCTGATTTTAGAACGACTGTTGCAAACTTTTTATGCACAAGGACTAACAGTTAACCTCAGTAAATCGCATTTTGGTAAAACTTCTATAAAATTTCTTGGACACGTAATTTCAGCAGAAGGCATTGCGCCTGATCCAGAAAAACTTCAAGCTTTACGTGACATTACTGTTCCCACAACGAAGAAACAATTACGCAGTTTTTTGGGCTTAATTAACTTTTTTCGTAAATTTATTCATCACTCTGCTTTAGACACGCCTAGATTATGCCAATTAACAGGTAAAAACACTATTTGGTTATGGGATAAGCAAGCACATTCTGAATTCGTGAACCTGAAACATGCTTTGTTGAATGCTCCACTTTTATCACACCCAGATCTTACTCGAAATTTTTCTATTGCCACCGACAGTTCCAACACAGCTTTAGGCGTACATATTTTTCAGTAAATTGAAGAAGATGGCTCAACAGTAATTAAAAACATCGCATTTGCAAGTCGCATTCTCTCACCTGCTGAACGAAATTATTCCGTCACAGAATTGGAAACGTTATGTGTTGTATGGGCTTTCACAAGATTTCGGCACTTTCTTTATGGCAGACATACCACCGTATACACAGACCACAGAGCGATTCAATTTTTACTTTCAGCTAAATTTACTCACGACAGATTAAGTAGATGGAAACTTTATTTGCAGGAATTTAATTTTACAATAGTTCACATTCCCGGCACACAAAATGTTATAGCAGACGCATTATCCCGTTCTCTCAGCAACAATCAGCAAGACGTAGCAACCAACTTCTGCAAAGCAAATTTCAGCGTTATGTACATTCAACAAGTTGCATTTGAAAATTTTATTTCATCGTCATTACAAGACATAGCACGAGAGCAGAATAAAGACAATGTGTGGAAACAAATTAAACACCTTTGGCAAGATAAGAAAAATGTTACGATTAGGAACCACTACACTGTACGCAATGACATTCTGTTTCGCCGCTCTCATCCTGACAGCAACAATTGGTTATTATGCATTCCTGACGAACTTGTTAACAAATTAATCTGGTATACTCATTTAAGTTACGCACATTACGGAGCAAGAAAATGTTTTCTTATATTGAGACAGAACTGTTATTTTACAAACATGGAAAAACGTATACGACGAGTTTTAGCGTCATGTAAAATTTGCCAGAAAGCTAAGTCAGACACCACTTCACACATTCCTCCATTATATCCCATTATACCTGTTAAATTAAGACATATGGCCGCAGTAGACATTTTTGGTCCAATTCCGAGAACTAACAGAGGTTTTTGCTACATCTTTGTCGCTGTTGAACTCACTTCAAAATTTGTTACTTTCACTCCGTTACGCAAAGCTACTGCTAAAACTGTTTCGAAAGCATTTGTAAAGCATTTTCTATTTCATGTAGGGCATGTGATGAAAGTAATTTCTGACAATGGATCACAATTTCGTTCTGCTATATGGATACGCATGTTACGAGCTAGAAACATTTCTCCGATCTATATATCCAAGTACCACGCTTCTTCGAACCCTTGTGAACGACTCATGAAAGAAATTGGTAAACTGTGTAGAATATACTGCCACAAAAGACATGTTAATTGGGACACACACATACACTCATTCCAAGATGTAATTAATTCCATTCCAAATGAATCTACTATGCTATCTCCGTCTGTTATACTGAAAAACGTTGAACCACCAAACAAAATCAAAGAGTTAGTAAATTTTCCTACATCTCGTCGATTACGACACCACGAAATAATTGACATTGCGCTGAACAACATCAAACGTGCCGCAGAGCGCCGGAGAAGACAGCAAAAACAGGTTTGTAGACGTCGAGACTTTCACATTGGACAGAAGATACTAGTACGTACACACTATTTATCCATTAAATTAAAAGGTAAGTGCAGTAAATTTGAACTTCTATACGCAGGTCCATATCGGATTCGCAGCATTCCTCACCCTAATGTTGTACACGTCGAAACTTTGAGAACCAGAAAATCGAAAGGCAATCACCATATCTCCAATGTTAAACCGTTTATTACATGAACATACTTTATGATTTATCACACTGTAATACATTTTCAGATATTTATGTGAACAATTATTGATGATTATCGTATTTTTTCTTGGCAAGTGGCCGGCAAGGTAAGGTTAGCAGGTCGCTCTTCTTGTCGTTACACATCAGACCGTGCATATTTTTCAGATGAACTTACACATTTTGTGACCACTTATGCAATTACATTTATGTGACTACCTATTGATGATTATCGTATTTTTTCTTGGCAAGTGCCCGGCAAGGTAAGGTTAGCAGGTCGCTCTTCTTGTCGTTACACACTAGACCGTGCATTTTTTCAGATGAACTTACGCATTTTATGAATAATTATGCAATTCTCTGTAATGACGCATTAATTTTATCAAATTGTCTCTACATTGAAGTCTTTAATTATCGCTTCTATTAACTACACCATATACAAGCTGAGCACAACGAATGTCACATTTTGTCTTTCTTATGTATGTACGATTGTTTTCATGTTTTGTTTGTATGCACTGTGAACTAGTTAAGGTATAACACACACCATTTGACTTTGACTTTTTGCCCTATGATATCTCAACATCGTGACTGTTTTACATTTTCTTTTTTTTTGCTGCTGCATTGTGATATTCTCTGTACATTTTTTGCCTTTGAACACTGTCTATGCTTTTGACATATTACGTTTTTCTGTCATGTTATGCTGTATGCTTAATTGTGTCACCATTAACCAGTCATTATTTAATGGGTATATGATTTAAATGCAAGACATTAATCTTTGTTCATCAATTTCAGAAAGAAATGATGCGTAAAGGAAATACATTAAACAGAAATGGGAATTTCACCTACGGAATAGATGAAAGAAAATACAAAACCTTATGAGGACGAGTAAATGGATCAGAATTAACAAGCATTAACCAGAATATATTATACACATCGCAGAATAGCAGTCTTAACTAATTTTTTCTTTCAGAATACAAGGCGATTGATGCAAGCTGTCAGACAGAACTACACATCTTAGTTTTAAGTGATGAAATATGCTGGAGATAAGGAATAGTTGTGTGATGAATAATGAAGTGATTTTTGCAGATGATAATGAATGCTGATGATGAATAATGATGAAGAATATACTAATATGGATAATGAAGTTTTTCTTTACAGGTGATGACGATAATGAAGTTATGATAATATGGATAATGAAGTTTTTTTTTCTTTACAGATGAGGATGATGTTGAAGTTTATGTATTTATGCTATGTAGTTATTTAAGTATTTGTTGCAGTTTGCTTTGACAGCAGGTGTTATATTGCGTAGTAGGATGACTGAAGGTTTTGGAAAGGACAGCTATGGAACACATTTTTTACACACATTTCACTACCTGTTAATTCGAAGTTCACTACTTTTCAGCATAGTCTGCGTTTCTTCTTTCAGCTCAATAATCCATTTTGTATTTTGTCCAGGAGAAGCTTTTCATGATACTTACTAAACTTGTTACTTATTATACCTGTTCTAATACTTGCAATTTTTTTACCCATTTGTGTATATCATTTACACATGTGATCACATATACTACCTTGTGTCACAACCTTGGTACAGCTGACGAATGACGTTACACATTTTTCATTTATAGGAACAACCTAGAAGCAATTTTTTCTCTTATTTCTTCTTGCTTTCCCTTATAATTACCCAAAGCAATGCATTGCTAGCACAAAAAAAAAAAATGTATTACCAGTCCCATATAATGTCACTAGTTTATGATAATTCTGCATAATACTAATTAGCTCTGAATAGTATGTCACTTGAATAATGACTTCTTATTGTAATGAGACTACTTATTATGCCCATGATTCTTAATGCTATGATTGTAATTAACTGATTTTTAATAATGACTTGTTAATTCGATAATTGATGGCCACTGAGTGCCAATAATTAGTGTCACTTAATGAATTATGTATTAATTGCCATTAATTAGCTACTGTATTCAATTCTGACTTCATGTTTTTAATAATAGGCCACTGAGTGCCAATAATTAATGTAACTAAATGTTTTGTTAGTAATTATGCCATTAATTAACTACTGTTTTCAATGATGACTTCTCCTATTAATACTGAATGATGATAGAAGTTGCTAGGCCACTGAGTGCCAATAATTAATGTAACTAAATGTTTTGTTAGTAATTATGCCATTAATTAGCTCCTATTTTTCAATGATGACTTCTCACGATAATACTGAATGATGATAAATGTTTTGTACTAATCAATAATTGCTAGCCACTGAGTGCCAATAATTATTTGTAAATATGTCATTTGAATGAGGAAAAATGTTTTGTAATACTCAATACTTGATGGCCATTGATTGCCACTCTTGTCTGTAAATTAATTAATGAACATTTTTCTGTAATATTACATTCATGGTACAGAAATGTTCAATAACTGAGCTATGTATGCCGCATACTACTTATGTAATCACCTATTAAGGCTTGTCTGTTAGTTAATGTCCTTCAACTTCTGAGCTAACTACCCTGAATTACTGTAATATCCATTTGTCCTATACATCCTCCTAATCATGGAGCACTATATTTGGTTTTGCACTAATTCTACGTTGGTGTGCCTCTTAAGAGCGTGGTGTTGACACGACATGCTGTCCACCACCGTAAGCGAAGAAGACGTTATTATGGTCCCACTGTTTGGTGTACCTGATGTACTGCCAAATGATAGCATGGAATAATACTACGACGTTTCACTGTCTTGATACGCTGATAAATACTTCTGGGAACGGAACTGCAGATTGTATCACTTAGTTGTGATCCTGTGGAAAGATATGGACTTTCAGTGCAGCTGTGTGCAAACTAAAGTGCTACAACCATGATGCAATCCTTTCCTTTCCTATCCTAATAGTGAAAAACATTTTTAGCTAACATCATTTATGTTCATGGCCTATACATTTTTTCTCGATTTGTTGAACTCCAGTACGAGTACACTTATGTCACCTGTCGACACGATTTTTTGCTATTATGTTTATTTATTGTGAAAATACTAAAGACATTTTTTGATTTGTTCTGAAGTGCAGTATGTGTGCACTCTGGTCATTTATATTGTATATACTTTTGTGATTTGATGATTATTTACCCTTGTGTTTATTTGTTATGAAAATGTTCAAAAGCTTTTCAGTGCATGTGCACTTATGTGAATATGTTTTCAACTGAACTCCAGTGCCTCTGCACTCTTCCCAATTTACGATATGATTTGTGTTCATTCTGTATACCTTTTATGATTTATGTCACTTGTTACTCATTGTATATACATTTCGTTTTTTACTGATATGTTCTCCACTGCAGTGCATGTGCACTCATGACACTTGTCAACATGATTTTTTTTTTTTTTTTGCCTGTTATGAAACTGCTAAAGAACTTTTCAGTGCGTGTGCATTTTGTTATCTGTCAAATAATTTGTATATACATTTTTCCTGATTTGTTTTATACTTATATTTTGTCTTGTCTGTAATGTTTTGTAATTGGTGCATGCGCACAACATTTAATTCATGTATTACATCCAAATATTTTGTAAATGTTAATTAATTAAAGGAAAAATTTGTTACGATGGCAAGTCCAAATGACTCACCATCGCTGCCAAATTTTTGCCCCCCCAGTGGAGGGTTATGAAACACGTATGTTGTGCGGCAGCGATGCTGAGACATTGTAGAATCTCTGACCAGAGCAGTTGCGCTCGAC
Source organism: Schistocerca nitens (assembly GCF_023898315.1). Taxonomy (NCBI): domain Eukaryota; kingdom Metazoa; phylum Arthropoda; class Insecta; order Orthoptera; family Acrididae; genus Schistocerca; species Schistocerca nitens. The sequence continues at coordinate 199,971,272 of NC_064615.1, read as the reverse complement.
TCGCAGTAGCGAGCAGTCACTCTGTCTGTAGTAGTCAGTCCTCAGTAGTGCTAGGAGTCTGTGAGTAGTGGTAGCCCAGAGCAGTCGGCGGGCGTCGGCACAGCAATGGTCGAGATTCAGGATGAGGTATAATTTTATTAAATAAGTATTCATGCAGCTTTGCGCTCATCACATAATCTAATCTATATTCGTTGTAATTAATTTTCAAATCGCCCCAATAATAATCTGATTTCAAAGCAATTTTTAACTAAACAATGATTTGAATTCCTTCCATTTCCTTTCAAGAAAATTTTCAGTTAACTTTAAAAAAAAAAAAAAAAGATTTAATTATTGCGATGCATCTCCTCCTGGCGCAGAATAAGAGCAGATATTTCACATGCAGTTATACTAAGGTAAGAAATTAATTCTGATTTTTGCACAGGGCCAAAGACTGACATTTCGGTTAAATTGAGTTTTGATTATCGCTGTAGTTTCATTATCATGGGATTATCTTATATTTTGTGTGGAGAACTTATACTTGAGTCAGATTGCTAAATTTTGTTTAATTGTCTTTGTCATTAATATTTTTGTGGGAAGGTTACATTTGGCTCCATTTCTATTAAGTAGTGTCATTTTAAATTTTCCGTGGGGAGGTTACAACTTTCATTTTGGTTAATCAGAAAGCGATTTCACAAGCCCGATGTAGCATTAATGATTACAGCAGATGCTAGAAAATCCGATAATGTGCAGTACACAACCTGTTTTATTGCAAACAGGTGAAATGCACTTCCGCTTATCTTTCCAATACTGTAAAGCAAGTTTATTCTAGATATCGAATGCAATTGTCAATATGCCCATGAACCGCGAGTTCAAAATGGATGGTACCTTCTTTTTGGGGTGTATGTAATGGTGATCTAATGACCTTTAAAATTTGCAGAGCACCTAAGGGGCGATCCTTAACCACACCATAGTTACCTGACTGTGGAGGCAAGCCGGCCGTGGTGGCCGAGCGGTTCTAGGCGCTTCAGCCCTGATCCGCGCGACTGCTGCGGTCGCAGGTTCGAATCCTGCCTAGGGCATGGATGTGTGTGATGTCCTTAGATTAGTAAGGTTTAAGTAGTTCTAAGTTCTAGGGGACTGATATCAGACCTCAGATGTTAAGTCCCATAGTGCTCAGAGCCATTTGAACTTTTTTTTTTTTTTTTTTTTTTTTTTTTTTTTTTTTTTGAGGCAACATGTATTGGCGCCAGAAATTCTGTTCTTCGCATAGAGTATGTGTTTGTATGCAGTGAGCATAGTGTATTGCACATGTTCTCAACATCAAACAGAGCTAGTCACGTGATTTTGGGACGCCGCTGCTTGCCTGCAATTTGCGGCAATAGCGAAACTTGAATATTACACGTATTCGCCTTGTTTTGTAAACATTTCTGCAAGTTTAAGTAACAGCTATAGTGCTGTATTGTCGTTGCTACGAATGTAAAGAGAAGCATGTGAAATGAGGACCAGTCACTTTTTTTGGTTCAAATGGCTCTGAGCACTATGGGACTTAACATCTATGGTCATCAGTCCCCTAGAACTTAGAACTACTTAAACCTAACTAACCTAAGGACATCACACAACACCCAGTCTTCACGAGACAGAGAAAATCCCTGACCCCTCCGGGAATCGAACCCGGGACCCCGGGTGTGGGAAGCGAGAACGCTACCGCACGACCACGAGCACTTTTTATAGGTATATACAACAGATGTGTAATACTGATATGAGGCACTTTGTATGTTGATAAGTATCGAGACACAGTATTATAAAGTCTTATACTGACCCCTAAGGGGATGAAATAGGGGATGGGATTTCTTATGAAAATATTTTATTCTGAAAGCATTTTTAAAAGTAAATATATGAAAATTTAAATTTTGATTCTCAGTTTGAAATAAAAAAATAGTCATGTCACTGTTTTTGGAAATTCAAGCCCTATGGAGGTGAAACGGTGGATGAAAGTTTTTTTGGAAACACTTCAATGTGCAAGCATTTTTGAAGCTACGTCTATGAAAATTTGTATTTAACTTCTCTGTTAGAAATAAAATATTCGCATGTCACTGTTTTCGGAAATTCAGCCCGTAATAGGGTGAAATAGGGGGTGAAACGTTTAATGAAAATATTTCATTGTGAAAGCACCTTAAAGCTAAATCTTTGAAAACTGATATTTAACTGCTCGGTTAGAGACGAAAGAAATACATGTTTCACTGTTTTTGCAAATTCAACCCCTAAGGGTGTGAAACAGGATCATACTGATTCACTGACACATCATCGACCAGCCCAAGCTGCTAAGGATAGAAATTTGAGGTTTAGAGAGGGTGTGAATCTTATATTGTAGGCATCGCTTAAAATGGGACTGTCCGAAATTCCACTCGTAAGAGGGTGAATTTGTTGGCGAAAGGGTTTTTGAAAGAACATCGCTGTTAAGAGAATTTTGAAGCTAGAAGTACGAAACCTGGTATATCGTTTCTCAGTCAGAAATTAAAAAAATACGTGTTTTTAGTATTTTTGGAAATCCAAACACAAAGTGGGTACAATAGTCGGTGGTAAGGTTTTTGGAAAAGAGTACTTACTGAAGAACTACTGAAGGATTTTTGTGGCTATATCTATGACGACTGATGTTTGACTTCTCGATTAGAAATTAAAAAATACGTGTGTCAGTGTTTCTGGGAATTCAGTTCGTAAGGGTGTGCAATAATGAAAGAAAATATTTCATTAGATTAAAAAAAGATTCTAAAGCTAAATTAATGAAAATTGGTATTTCACATCACGGTTAGCTATAAAGAAATATTTGTTAGGGAATGAAAGTGACTATGAATGTCTACAAAAGAACGCAAAAGGCATGGTTAACAAAACGTTTGGACTCCAGGTACCAGAATCGCTTTTTGGCCAGAAGGGCATTCGGACAAATTACATGCTTATATGATCTTAATTAGCATGAGAAGCTTGAAAGGTGTTGCAACTTGTGAACACCAAAAAAGTTCGATTAAATAAGAACAAAACAAATCTCTGCAGGCCATACAGAGTCTACACGAGCGAAGCAGCGAGCGCCCAGCTAGTAGTCTATAAAAAGTAGAAGAGTGATTAAAGAAAAATTGAAAATAACAGTGGACAAGAAGGTGGTGCAAATCACTTACCGTATTAACTGTAACAATTTCATAGTTGCAAATCCGTCGTTTTTTCGTGACACGACACCATCTGCAGTGTCAATGTAAAGTAATGAATTACAACAGAGATTCGACAACATGAATTCGTGCAACAGAAAACGCAATTACCGAGAAAAGCGTAAGAGAAGTGGAATTTGTGCTATGATACAGTGGCGAAAAAGCACGATACCATCGCTATTCACAAATTGGAGTCAGCTTCAGCTCCTGATATAAGAGTGTTAAGATATCTCTGGAACACGTACAAAAAGTTTTACGGTACTTCTGAAGGTGCTCTACTGTAGCAGCGAATTAATAACACTCAAATTACGCCAAGCGCTACACAGGCCAAAATGCGCCGTCCCAAAATCAAGTGACTTGAGCTGCGGGAGATGTTGCGGACAGAATGCTCGTTCTGCATATCCAAATGCCCACTCCATAGACGTTTGTACTCTATAGTTCTGTGCATTTGAGTTTCAATAGAGCTGTTAATAAAATATCGATGTATCGATGGTTTTTTGAAAGTTATCTGTGTGTGTCGCCGACATTTTCTCGCCGAGTGCAGAGATTTTTATTTTATATTATACTTTTTTCTCAATTTGCTATAAATAGTTGAAGTTGTTCTTTCGAAATTGTAGTAGAATATAACTTTACCTTCACTCTGTGAAGGAGTCGTAGTACTTTTTGACCTTTCATCACGTCCACTCTTTCTCTTTGACAGTGTGAAGCAAGTATAGACGGCACAAAGAAGAAGTCCGATTGCACTGTGTATGGAATAACAATATCTCCGATGTGAAGAAATAGCGCACCAGTTGCGCTAAAAACAATTTAATGCAACTATTCTGCTACTTCTTCACATCGGCATTCTTAAAAACAGGGCTCAACTCAAGCTCAGGAGCAAAAATCTAAATGACAGGATGGGCCTTTGCAGTGGGCGGAGACGAGCGAGGGGAAACGCTGACGTAATCGGTGCTCAGTGCTACCAACAGAAACTGCAACGTCAACTCCACCACGCAGTTTTAACACTACAACTGCTAGGTCGCTGGCATTTGCATAAATTAAAGAAACCGGGAAATCGGTATGAAGTACTCCAGACAAATCCGATATGTGACGAAACCAAACGACGGATCTATCGGACACCATTTATTGTGCCACTTACCTGCAGTTACCATTGTTAGAAAAGTGCATAGTTTTCAATTCTTGCTCTAGGAAGGATAAGGAGGCTGCCAGCTAGTTAATAACAAATCAATACTTAAATATTCAGCTCTAAAACTGGCGTTATATTTACAACGTGCAGCCGACTTATTTTTTAATTTTTGGCAAGTGCGTCGACCTCTCTACCGTCGATATATCGATAATTTTTTAGATATATTGACGGCCGATAACGATGTTCTCAGATATCGATATATCGTATTCCCGACATCTTTAAAAATATCAACAGTCCTAATACTCTCTCCAGAGATATTCCCCTCCCCACCCCCCCCCCCCCCCCCCCTATGGATGTGGCGCGCAGTAGCGAGGTCTGCGGCCGGTACGCCCTGGCTGCGTGGTGAACTGTGCTGCGCATCCTGCCTGTGTTTACTGCAGCGCCGCGAGATCTGGGCCACGCGAACTGCTTCCTCATTCCCTGACGCCTCGGTCGCACGGCTAGTTGAACTCGCACTGCAGTTCAGTCGCAGAGCCAGCCTCGGAGCCTCTTTCTTTAGAACTGCTCTCCTTACTAGCACCGCATCACCATTAGTAAGACAATACGAGCAGTAAGTGCCACAGATAGAGGTAACGATGCTTTCCGATCTGTGTGCACTTCTGCTAATGGTATCCCTTTCAATAATCGAGAGCAGTTTTCAGTTAACGACTTTACGCTAGCTGTGACGTGACGTACCGCATCACGTAGTTTCCTAGACAGTGACGATGTTGTGAGGATATGAGTAAGAGTCTCCTGGGTCGTGAATAATGGGCCTGTGTACAAACCTTGGGACTGTATTATTATTAAGCTTTGTCCAACTGTTCAAATGGTTCAAATGGCTCTGAGCACTATGCGACTCAACCTCTGAGGTCATCAGTCGCCTAGAACTTAGAACTAATTAAACCTAACTAACCTAAGGACAACACACACATCCATGCCCGAGGCAGGATTCGAACCTGCGACCGTAGTGGTCGCTCGACTCCAGACTGTAGCGCCTAGAACCGCACGGCCACTCCGGCCAGCTGTCCAACTGTAATTGATCATTTCAACATAACCATGGTGGATGATGAATTGTGACCGTGATTTAAAGTGGTGATTTATCTGGATATAAATATGAAAAAAGTCGCTTTCATTAGTTTTTTTGATATAGGTAAAGGTGGATAAATGGGCCCCTACTTTGTTTTTTTTATATAACACCTTTTATTTTTAGTATAATCACCTGAAATTAACATAAAGCATTTCTCTAGTATGTCCTGCAAATAGTTACGACATGTTTTGGTTCAACTTTTTAATAGTTAAAACAAAATTTTATTTTTCCTGATAGTCTGCATTTTGTTGCGTGAAGAATTTGTGCTGGTAATATGGGCCCCGATGTAGTTTGAAATAAAAAGAAACAAACATTTGAAAAAATAATTTTATTTAATTTTTGTGTATAATGAAAGAAAGATTCACTCTGAACATTGTTAATTGAGTCTACTGGTGGGATGATTTTCACAGCCTACGCCTAGTCTATTCACAAAAGTCACACACATAAGTATCAAGTGATCCTGTTACAGCTGCAGATAATGCACCAACTTGCCTTTTTCCCTGCAGGCCGATGACACGAGAAATTTTTCTTTGAACGACACTAAGACCTGACTCATGTGCCGGCTGGGGTGGTCGAGCGGTTCTAGGCGCTACAGTCTGGAACCGCGCGACCGCTACGGTCGCGGGTTCTAATCCTGCCTCGGGAATGGATGTGTGTGATGTCCTTAGGTTAGGGACAGAGTACACTTTAACCGCTTTTTTCAACCCAATTTTTTTCTCTTTAATAGCTGCAATAGCATTTGACATATTTGCTTTGTCCCACGATTGCCGTTTCGATTTTTTTGGTGGTACAAGATGTCTTCGAGGCATCTGAAACATAAAGAGTAGCAATATTTGTAAATGGTCCCATACAATCTGATTGATTTTACGGGGCCCATAATACCAGCAGCAAAAGGGGCCCATATATCCACCATCGACATCTTGGGAAAAACGATTTTGCCTACGGTTAGTTTGGATCGCAACCGACGTTAATTAATGTAAAACGGCATCCCAACAACAACCCAAATACGTACCTTACCTTAGTTGTAGTAATAAAATGTTAGAAATTTGAGTTTTATTCAAATAAACACTAACCTTTCAAACTTTTGATGACAGCGAAAAAATTCATAGCACAACTACTCACAAACCATGACAGCTACTACGTCTGCACACTCTACAGTGAAGTTAGGCAACTAGCTCTAGTAGCTCATGTGCTCTCCGCTAGAATTCATGGCCTATACTTCCAAATATGTAGGGGGCCCATAATACCAGCAGGGGCCCATTTTTCTACCTTTGCCTCTACGTTTTGTTCAACCATAAACATGTTTTCAAGTCACCGCATGCGGACACCAAACTTGGAGGAGAATGTAAGGCTGTGGAAGGCGACAGCTGTGTCAGTACCAGTCAGCTTGCCCGCCAGTACAGTACCGCGTAAAACATTATCCGTGACGATTGTTACCGCAGTTATCACTCACAGCGTGTGCAGGCCTTACTAGCGACAGACTTCCTACATCGGGAGCAGTTTTGTCTCTGGTTTCTTCACCATGCAAACACGATTTCGAGATTTGTGTCATTCATCCTGTTCACAGATGAGGCTACATTTACGTGGAGTGGCATCTTCAACTTTCGTGACAGTTATTAGTAGGTGCAGTATGCAGAGCCCTCATGATGTGGTCACAGCGAATCATCAGCATCGGTGCAGCCGGAATGTGTGGGCCGGGATAATTGGCGACCGTATTTTGGGACCAGTCTTCGTTCCACGCGCGTAACAGGTCAGAACTGTCGGCATTTCTTGCGGATGATTTTGCCTCCCCTGCTGGAAGAAGTGCCATTGATGATTCTGTGGGTTACGTGGCTGTTACATGATGGTGCTCCAGCCCACTTCGCCTTTAACATCTCAGTCGTGTCTTCCCTGGTCGATGGATCAGAGAAGGAGGTCCAGTTGCATAGCCTGCTCGTTTACCGGATCTCAAGCCGTTCGATTTGTCATTATGGGGCCATCTAAAAGGTATCTACATCTACATCTACATGATTACTCTGCAATTCACATTAAAGTGCTTGGTAGAGGGTTCATCGAACCACAATCTTACTATCTCTCTACCATACAATTCCTGAACAGCGCGCCGGAAAACGAACACCTAAACCTTTCTGTTCGAGCTCTGATTTCTCTTATTTTATTTTGATGATCATTCCTACCTATGGAGGTTGGGCTCAACAAAATATTTTCGCATTCGGAAGAGAAAGTTGGTGACTGAAATTTCGTAAATACACTCCTGGAAATGGAAAAAAGAACACATTGACACCGGTGTGTCAGACCCACCATACTTGCTCCGGCCACTGCGAGAGGGCTGTACAAGCAATGATCACACGCACGGCACACCAGGAACCGCGGTGTTGGCCGTCGAATGGCGCTAGCTGCGCAGCATTTGTGCACCGCCGCCGTCAGTGTCAGCCAGTTTGCCGTGGCATACGGAGCTCCATCGCAGTCTTTAACACTGGTAGCATGCCGCGACAGCGTGGACGTGAACCGTATGTGCAGTTGACGGACTTTGAGCGAGGGCGTATAGTGGGCATGCGGAAGGCCGGGTGGACGTACCGCCGAATTGCTCAACACGTGGGGCGTGAGGTCTCCACAGTACATCGATGTTGACGCCAGTGGTCGGCGGAAGGTGCACGTGCCCGTCGACCTGGGACCGGACCGCAGCGACGCACGGATGCACGCCAAGACCGTAGGATCCTACGCAGTGCCGTAGGGGACCGCACAGCCACTTCCCAGCAAATTAGGGACACTGTTGCTCCTGGGGTATCGGCGAGGACCATTCGCAACCGTCTCCATGAAGCTGGGCTACGGTCCCGCACACCGTTAGGCCGTCTTCCGCTCACGCCCCAACATCGTGCAGCCCGCCTCCAGTGGGGTTGCGACAGGCGTGAATGGAGGGACGAATGGAGACGTGTCGTCTTCAGCGATGAGAGTCGCTTCTGCCTTGGTGCCAATGATGGTCGTATGCGTGTTTGGCGCCGTGCAGGTGAGCGCCACAATCAGGACTGCATACGACCGAGGCACACAGGGCCAACACCCGGCATCATGGTGTGGGGAGCGATCTCCTACACTGGCCGTACACCACTGGTGATCGTCGAGGGGACACTGAATAGTGCACGGTACATCCAAACCGTCATCGAACCCATCGTTCTACCATTCCTAGACCGGCAAGGGAACTTGCTGTTCCAACAGGACAATGCACGTCCGCATGTATCCCGTGCCACCCAACGTGCTCTAGAAGGTGTAAGTCAACTACCCTGGCCAGCAAGATCTCCGGATCTGTCCCCCATTGAGCATGTTTGGGACTGGATGAAGCGTCGTCTCACGCGGTCTGCACGTCCAGCACGAACGCTGGTCCAACTGAGGCGCCAGGTGGAAATGGCATGGCAAGCCGTTCCACAGGACTACATCCAGCATCTCTACGATCGTCTCCATGGGAGAATAGCAGCCTGCATTGCTGCGAAAGGTGGATATATACTGTACTAGTGTCGACATTGTGCATGCTCTGTTGCCTGTGTCTATGTGCCTGTGGTTCTGTCTGTGTGATCATGTGATGTATCTGACCCCAGGAATGTGTCAATAAAGTTTCCCCTTCCTGGGACAATGAATTCACGGTGTTCTTATTTCAATTTCCAGGAGTGTAGATCTCGTCGGGACGAAAAACGTCTTTGCTTTAATGACTTCCATCCCAACTCGCGTATCATATATGCCACACTCTCTCCTCTATTACGTGATAATACAAAACGAGCTGCCCTTTTTTTGCACCCTTTCGATGTCCTCCGTCAATTCCACCTGGTAAGGATCCCACACCGCGCAGCAATATTCTAACAGAGGACGAACGAGTGTAGTGTATGCTGTCTCCTTAGTGGACTTGTTGCATCTTCTAAGTGTCCTGCCAATGAAACGCAACCTTTGGCTCGCCTTCCCCACAATATTATCTATGTGGTCTTTCCAACTGAAGTTGTTCGTAATTTTAACACCCAGGTACTTAGTTGAATTGACAGCCTTGAGAATTGTACTATCTATCGAGTAATCGAATTCCAATGGACTTCCTTTGGAACTCATGTGGATCACCTCACACTTTTCGTTATTTAGCGCCAACTGCCACCTGCCACACCGTACATCAATCTTTTCTAAATCGCTTTGCGACTGATACTGGTCTTCGGATGACCTTACTAGACGGTAAAGTACAGCATCATCTGCGAACAACCTAAGAGAACTGCTCAGATTGTCACCCAGGCCATTTATATAGATCCGGAACAGCAGAGGTCCCAGGACGCTTCCCTGGGGAACACCTGATATCACTTCAGTTTTACTCGATGATTTGCCGTCTATTACTACGAACTGCGACCTTCCTGACGGGAAATCACGTATCCAGTCGCACAACTGAGACGATACCCCATAGGCCCACAGCTTGATTAGAAGTGTATGCAGAGCCCATTCCAGAAGTGGAGACGCTGGAGCAGCGTATCCACGCTGCCTTTGTTCGGATGCAGCCTGGCCGATGTGAACGTAATGAGACAGAACGTGCTACATACTGTAACTGTGGCTACATTGTTGTTCAGCACGTATTAGACCGCAGTCTCAGTTGAATAAATGGTCTCTAGCATGGAAACGATGCATTTCCGGACACAAGTTTATTAGACTTTTTGTGTTCCGTATCGTTTCATCGATCAGTCCCTAAAGTTTGTACGCGGTGGAAAAAATCGTCCCGTGTTTGCTTTATTTCAGTTCATTCGCAAAAGTTGGTTATGTTTCTGTTTGGTATGGAGTTGAAATCTTGACCAGGATCTATCGTCTTTCTCAGCTGAGGTGGAGATTTGCAGTGCCGGTCAGCTGTTACCATCAAATAGAGTCGAAGAGCCGTATGGTCAAGAATCTTGTTGCGCTTGAATGTAATCATTAAAACTAAAATGTGTAAGTTTTGTAATTGTACCATATAACCCACGTCAAGAAAATGTTAATCTTCATCTATCGAAGGAAATTACTGCGTGACTGTCGCAGCGTACAGTTCACTTTACAGTAGTAATGATGCCTTGATGCTGACTTGTTGAAAGAAGCATTATCTACAACTAAAAGATGAATACGCTTTGATCCAAGGAGGAACCTGTTCAAAGCAAAAAGGGACTTAGATTAAAGGGTGTTCAAATTTTAAAACGCCGGAGACTTAATAATTGCCACACGTTTCGATAAATGCAAGAAAAGTAGTCATTGTATTGTGACATAAATAGGATACAATTGTAGATTTCGTTTTTATGTGTGTGTGTGTGTGTGTGTGTGTGTGTGTGTGTGTGTGATCGGTCTTCTGATTGTTTTATGTGGCTCGCCACGAATACCTCTCGTGAGGAAACTTCATCGTAGAATAGCTCTTGCAAACTACAGTTTCTACCCTCTACATCTCCTTCAAATACCTTGGACGTTATCCGTGACGTCTTAAGAAAACCCTATCATCTTTTCCGTTCTTCATGTCCATGAGTTCCACATTTGCCCTTCCCTGCCGATTATGCAGAGAACCTCCTCATTTCTTACCTAATCAGTAAACCTAACTTTCAACATCCATCTACAGCATCATGCTTCTATTTCCTTTCTTTTTTTTTTCGGTGTTTCCACAGTTCATCTAACACTTCCATGCAGTGCTGTATTCTAAACGTACATTCTCTGAAATGTTTTCCTCGGATTAAGCCCGATATTTGATACCAAGAGATTCTCTTAGAAAGGAATGCCCTCTTCGCCTCTTCCAGCCTTTTCATGTCCTTGCTCCGTCCGTCACGCGCTCTTTTTGCTTCGAAGGTCGCCGAATTCCTATACTCCGACTCCTTCGTTGCCGACAGTTTTGATAAGTTTTTCGCTGATATGATTTCTGCTACTCCTCATTGTTTCTGTCTTCCTTCTGTTAATTCTCAGTCAATGGTGTGCGCTCATTCCCGTTCGTTACATTCAACAGGTCTTGCAAATTTTCCTCAGATAGCAGTGCCATCAGCGAATCTTATCATGCATATCCCGCCACCCCGAATTTTAATACCATTCTTGAACCTTTCATTTATTTCTGTCATTGTTCTTCGATGCGCAGTTTGTACAGTAGGAGTGAAAAACTGAATTCCTGTCTTACAACCATTCTACTGCGACCACTTCGATTTCCATTTTTATTTCCCCTCTTTGGGTCTTGCGCATACTGCATTTTACCGGCCTTTCTATATAATATAACTCTGCAGCGTATCTTGACCACTGTGCAGTGGTTTCCACGCCGTCTCTGCCATGTATTTAGGTCAGCTGCATCCACATTATATTCAAGTATATTAACTCAAATCAACGGAAAATATCGCGTGGGACAACTAGGTATATAATCACTGAACCCAATCTTTATGATTTATAACTGGTAAGTGTTGAAGCAGCGCAGTAATTTAGTGCTGAACCTATTATAGGATGTTTCATAATTAATTGTTGTTGTTGTGGTCTTCAGTCCTGAGACTGGTTTGATGCAGCTCTCCATGCTACTCTATCCTGTGCAAGCTTCTTCATCTCCCAGTACCTACTGCAGCCTACATCCTTCTGAATCTGCTTAGTGTATTCATCTCTTGGTCTCCCTCTACGATTTTTACCCTCCATGCTGCCCTCCAGTACTAAATTGGTGATCCCTTGATGCCTTAGAACATGTCCTACCAACCGATCCCTTCTTCTAGTCAAGTTGTGCCACAAACTTCTCTTCTCCCCAATCCTATTCAGTACCTCCTCATTAGTTATGTGATCTACCCATCTAATCTTCAGCATTCTTTTGTAGCACCATATTTCGAAAGCTTCTGTTCTCTTCTTGTCTAAACTATTTATCGCCCATGTTTCACTTCCATACATGGCTACACTCCACACAAATACTTTCAGAAACGACTTCCTGACACTTAAATCAATACTAGGTGTTAACAAATTTCTCTTCTTCAGAAACGCTTTCCTTGCCATTACCAGTCTACATTTTATATCCTCTCTACTTCGACCTTCATAAGATATTTTGCTCCCCAAATAGCAAAACTCCTTTACTACTTTAAGAGTCTCATTTCCTAATCTAATTCCCTCAGCATCACCCGACTTAATTCGACTACATTCCATTATCCTCGTTTTGCTTTTGTTGATGTTCATCTTATATCCTCAAGACGCTGTCCATTCCGTTCAACTCCTCTTCCAAGTCCTTTGCTGTCTCTGACAGAATTACAATGCCATCGGCAAACCTCAAAGTTTTTATTTCTTCTCCATGGATTTTAATACCTACTCCGAACTTTTCTTTAGTTTCCTTTACTGCTTGCTCAATATACAGATTGAACAGCATCGGGGAGAGGCTACAACCCTGTCTCACTCCCTTCCCAACCACTGCTTCCCTTTCATGCCCCTCGACTCTTATAACGGCCATCTGCTTTCTGTACAAATTGTAAATAGCCTTTCGCTCCCTGTATTTTACCCCTGCCGCCTTCAGAATTTGAAAGAGAGTATTCTAGTCAACATTGTCAAAAGCTTTCTCTAAGTCTACAAATGCTAGAAACGTAGGTTTGCCTTTCCTTAATCTTTCTTCTAAGATAAGTCGTAGGGTCAGTATTGCCTCACGTGTTCCAACATTCCTACGGAATCCAAACTGATCTTCCCCGAGGTCGACTTCTACCAGTTTTTCCATTCGTCTGTAAAAAATTCGCGTTAGTATTTTGCAGCTGTGACTTATTAAACTGATAGTTCGGCAATTTTCACATCTGTCAACACCTGCTTTCTTTGGGATTGGAATTATTATATTCTTCTTGAAGTCTGAGGGAATTTCGACTGTCTCATACGTCTTGCTCACCAGATGGTAAAGTTTTATCAGGACTGGCTCTCCCAAGGCTATCAGCAGTTCTAATGGAATGTTGTCTACTCCCGGGGCATTGTTTCGACTTAGGTCTTTCAGTGCTCTGTCAAACTCTTCACGCAATATCATATCTCCCATTTCATCTTCATCTACATCCTCTTCCATTTCCATAATATTGTCCTCAAGAACATCGCCCCTGTATAGACCCTCTATATACTCCTTCCACCTTTCTGCTTTCCCTTCTTTGCTTAGAACTGGGTTTCCATCTGACCTCTTGATATTAATGCAAGTGGTTCTCTTTTCTCCAAAGGTCTCTTTAATTTTCCTGTAGGCAGTATCTATCTTACCCCTAGTGAGATAAGCCTCTACATCCTTACATTTGTCCTCTAGCCATCCCTGCTTAGCCATTCTGCACTTCCTGTCGATCTCATTTTTGAGACGTTTGTAGTCCTTTTAGCCTGCTTCACTTGCTGCATATTTATATTTTCTCCTTTCATCAATTAATTTCAGTATCTCTTCTGTTACCCAAGGATTTCTACTAGCCCTCGTCTTTTTACCTACTTGATCCTCTGCTGCCTTCACTATTTCGTTCCTCAAAGCTGCCCATTCTTCTTGTACTGTATTGCTTTCCCCAATTCTTGTCAATTTTTCCGATATGCTCTCCCTGAAACTCTGTAGAACCTCTGGTTCTTTCAGTTTATCCAGGTCCCATCTCCTTAAATTCCCACCTTTTTGCAGTTACTTCAGTTTGTAAGAGGTATGCGCTATATGCGCTGCCTGCAACAGGCAAGGCATAGGAGAGTCTCTGACCATAGAGCAGTATGTAGTTAGTTGTTGCTTGTCGCTAGTCGGCATTAGTCTTTGGTAGTCTGTAGTAGTCTTCAGTAGTCTGCGTGAGTCGGCAGTACTGTGCAGTAGTCGACAGTAGTCGGCAGTAGTCGGCGCGTGTCTGCGCTTGTGTGCAGTCTGCTCTGGTCGGGACGCTGGAGGATGAGTATTATTGTAGAAGGTAAAGAAGCAGCCTTGCGCATATCTAATAATGTATGTCAACTGTCATTCAATTTCTTTTAAAAAATGCCCCAATAATAATTTTTATAATATAAAGTTTTTTTTAAAAAAAAGCATTCATTTCAATTTAAAGATTTTATTCAATGGATTATCTTTCCTTTCATGAATCACAAAGCATAGGCCAGCATTGCACGGAGCTGTGCCGAAATTTTTTATGTAAGAGCAGATATATTTGCAGTTTTTATTGAGGTAAGAATTTTTGTTTTTTTTTTTATTCAAAATGCAGGGCCGTGGCGCAGCGCTGCTGTCGTCATAAAATTTACCAGGTTACTCAATTTTTTTATTATTCTGGTGTTTAGGAATTTTTCTGTTTCGAACTTAACATAAAATGAGAAAAGAATTTTGTGGTTACATGAAATGTGGATGCATTTCTGCACGGAGACTATAAATGGGAACCAATTTTGTTCAGAAGTAAAAATATTTAAAAATTCATTTTTTATTATTATTTCCGTGGGGAGTTAACACATGGTTCATATTTAATTTAAATTATTTCTGTGGGGAGGTTACAAGTTTTAATCTACAGTTCATAACTAATAGATTGCGGTCAGAGTCCACATCTGCCCCTGGAAATGTCTTACAATTTAAAATCTGGTTCCTAAATCTCTGTCTTACCATTATATAATCTATCTGAGCCGGCCGCGGTGGTCTAGCGGTTCTGGCGCTGCAGTCCGGAATCGCGGGACTGCTACGGTCGCAGGTTCGAATCCTGCCTCGGGCATGGGTGTGTGTGATGTCCTTAGGTTAGTTAGGTTTAAGTAGTTCTAAGTTCTAGGGGACTTATGACCTAAGATGTTGAGTCCCATAGTGCTCAGAGCCATTTAATCTATCTGAAACCTTTTAGTATCTCCAGTATCTTTAATAGCGTAAACGTAAACAGTTGAATGTACACGATACTAGAAGTAAGAAAGTGTCACTAAACATGTGCTATAAAACGCGTACCTTAAGAGATGTGAGCACTTCATGTTCTATACTGCGAAACAAATCAGTTTTACACTTCTTTGCGTTCCGTGTTTTGGAAAGATAGTAGAGAGCAAAACAAGAAAAAATGTTCAATAAACGTGGGCTCTAAGGTACATACCATAAGAAGCTATGAGCAATTGTTCAGTAGAAGAGATATGTTACACAGTAGCGAAAATGAAAATGTGCTCCTAGCTCTTAAGGTATGCGTTTTAGAGCCTATCTTGTACTTTTAACTGTATGCGTTAACACTGTTAATTATGTTACGCCCTGTATAAGCCCCACGTGGCAACAGCAACAGAATGAAATCTGATGTATTTTACCAAGAGTCATTAACCCTGAAGACACCAGACTCATTCAGATATACCGAGCGAGGTGGCGCAGTGGTTCGACACTGGACTCGCATTCGGGAGGACGACGGTTCAATCCCGCGTCCGGCCATCCTGATTTAGGTTTTCCGTGATTTCCCTAAATCGCTCCAGGCAAATGCCGGGATGGTTCCTCTGAAAGGGCACGGCCGACTTCCTTCCCTAATCCGATGAGACCGATGACCACGCTGTCTGGTCTCCTTCCCCAAACAACCAACCAACCATCATTCAGATATGATACGTGCCTGCAATCACGTCTCGTGCAGAAGTTTATCGAAGAGTGGACACCAATCTGATGTGACTGTTAATTGCGATGTCTTCCTTGCTCTTGTACTAGGCGTAAGGCTGAGTGACAATTCTCAGTATATGAATAGTAGAGCGTAATGTAAATACAGTCTAGGAAACATTGTGAAAGTAATATTAGGGGTAAAACACCACCATCCATTTCCTGCCCCATGCAGTTCTTCTGAATTCATAATTACAGGGTATTCCCGGCAAGGACAAAACAGTAGACAAGTTTACTTCCGTATCTCCTTAAGCTGGCTTCTCCAAACACAGTTTCCCTACCTCAAATTGTTCAGTGGAGTATCCTCTATGTTCTGTTAGATATTTGCACATTCTTGCGGCAACACTCGGTGTATGAGGATGCGTGTGCATCCCCTGGTTGTCCCTGCTCTGACATTAGAAAAGGTAAGTGAAGTACAGCGATACTCAGCTCTTCTCATTCGAGCGTATCAGGTCAAAATTTTACTATCACACACCCAGTCATATCAGAGAGAATCCATAAAAATCCAAAAATACGCTACGGACTAGTGTCATGAAGTACCCACTTCTACGTATGGAAAATATTGCATAAAGAAGACCTCGAGGGAATTTTCTTCCTTCCATTGTAAAAGTATATAAGAACTATGTTCCAAGATTTTTTTTTAAAATAAAATAGGCATTATCGAACGCTGTTACGTCTTCATTAGCACAGTATACGGCAAGTGGGTCACAATATTAAAACTGAAATGTAATGGTGGACACTGGTGACGTCACTATCTGGTGGTCGTCGTATATACTTCTGGTGTTGACACCTTGGCTGGTGGGCATATGTGCCGCGGCTTTGGACGCCGTACACACGGCGAAGTCACCATTGCTGCATCTCGATCGATACGATAACAGATACAGCCTCTTTGACAGGCGACTGTGCGCGGGTAAACATCTCTGGACTCAACAATGAGGTTTACGGTCGCTTGTTTTTGAATGCGCGCCAGCGCTGTCGTCGTTATTTCGCATGTATCAGTGGCCTGGTGGAAATCTTTGAGTTGGAAACGACTTCGGAGACTTTAGTGCCCCTAGCGTACACCAGATATCCGACTGGCGAAAGGTAACCTAGAGATTAACATGAACTCCAACCAAGGACGACCGTTCGCAGAAATTTTCCCATCAGGGGAGCAAGATTCAAAACTTATGATTAGGTGAATATGAAAATGTGTTGTACCTCAATTATATAGCTACAAAATACTTACTATATCTGAAACGACTGACAGCTATGAACTTAGTATTTTGAAGGTAATTACCTTGGTACCTAAACGATAAGCAAATTTCAGTAGTACATCTTTTTATGTTATTAATATGAATATGGATGCCATCGCCGGCCGAAGTGGCCGTGCGGTTAAAGGCGCTGCAGTCTGGAACCGCAAGACCGCTACGGTCGCAGGTTCAAATCCTGCCTCGGGCATGGATGTTTGTGATGTCCTTAGGTTAGTTAGGTTTAACTAGTTCTAAGTTCTAGGGGACTAATGACCTCAGAAGTTGAGTCCCATAGTGCTCCGAGCCATTTGAACCATTTTTGATGCCATCTTTTTAATCCAAGAATCTGAAATTACATAATCACATAAGCAAACCTAGGTACGAGGAAGATAACTGCGAAGGACAGTTGAGCGAGGAAAGAAGGAATTACAAAAATGTGCAGATAAATTCAGGAATACAGAAATACAGGTCTCTCAGGAACGAAATAAACAGGAAGTGCAACGAAGCTAAGGCGATATTCCTGCATGAAAAATGTGAATAAATAGAAAAAGAAATGGTTGTCGAACAGACTGGTTCATCGTACAGAAACCCAAAAGAACCTTCCTTGAAATTAAAAGCAAGGGCGGTAATACTACGAGTGCCACTGTTAAATGGAGAGGTGAGAGCCAACAGGTGGGAAGAGTACACTGAAGACCTCTATGAGGGGCGCGGCTTGTCTAATGACGTGATAGCAGAAGAAACAGGAGTCATCGTTTCAGGAATAAACCACTGTGATCTGTATATGAACTTTTACATTAACACGACCACTTTCGTGATGTCGAATCACATCTTCAGGTGTATATCGACAAGGCTGGAAACGTACAATCGACATTATGATCAAAATGGATACCTATCCTAATCATTTGTACTCTATGACAACCAGTATTAAATACATGTCAGAGGGATTCAACCTCCTCAAATTAAAATGCTGTTACTTGCAACAAGCAGGGTACCATAGTTCAAATTGACCAGTTGAAAAAACTGTGTTCCAGCGATAATTAAAAAAATCGAAGACGTCTAAAAAAATAAAGGCGGAAATTTTTCAAGGAAGAATTTATGAGAAATTACTTCTGCATATCAAGAAAAATGCTGCGTTTGTAACCCTCAAATTGAAGGAATTTAAAAAAAAGAAAAGGCTCATTCAACTTTGACATCATCAGCAATATTTTGTTTGCTTCTAAAACTTCCCATCAGTTTACGTTGGCGAATTTATTGCATTACTTCCATAATTTCTATTTTTTTTTTTGTAGTGTCGTCTTGCGTAACTGAAGCTGAGCAAAATGTGTTTTGGAAGCTACATTTTTTTGAACTCTTTGGTTAAGTGCAGCGCAGGGCCAGCATACGACTAGATGAATTTTGGAAAACCTCCCAAAAGAATCCTCAAACTGGCCAGCAGGATCAGCAGCCTGGAACTGCACCAAGGTAAGTTTCGCCCCTCCAGTTTGCCACGTTATTGTGCACCATGCCAATTGCAATGCAGAATCGCAACTCCTTCTTGCAATCATAGATTATGAGAAGGACCCAATCCTAGACAGGACATTATTTCGACATTAAAATTTAACACTTTTTTTCTCTCTCTTCTGGCGCAGAAAAAGGTATATGCTTTTTTCGGCTGATATGCTCGTGATTAAATATAGATGCACACACTTACAATATAGCTTAGCTATGTGCTTCACGATAGCTATGTTCTGTAAAACTGATTGTCGAATCGCCGCGCGGGATTAGCCGAGCGGTCTAGGGCGCTGCAGTCGTGGACTGTGCAGCTGGTCCCGGCGGAGCTTCGAGTCCTCCCTCGGGCATGGGTGTGTGTGTGTGTGTGTTTGTCAGAAGGATAATTTAGGTTAAGTAGTGTGTAAGGTTAAGTCCTAGGTTAAGTCCTATAAGATCTCACACACATTTGAACATTTGATTGCCGAATTTGCGAGTCATCGAAGGTTTTCTTCTTACAAGAACATACATGTAAACTACTGTTGTGATTACGTTGTGCATCAAGGGAGGGGGCGTTCTTATGGAAACTGGAGGTCGAGTGAGGGCACTTACCCCGCTGCCATGTTTAAGCGTTGGAAATCTTCGTAGGAATCGATAAGCCGGGGTGCTGGACCAGCTGCTTTTTGTAGCCCGGCAAGGGCCGAACAAGGAGGCGCTAAAAAAACAACTAAAGATATTATTTCGTCCCGGTCTGATAGGTGTCCCGTGCCCATCCCGAATGCAGATCAGTGCAGGAACCACAGCCGGACCAAGGACTTGGCATAATTTTCCATGAACAGAGTGACAACTAAGACAACCGTAGATATACAGGGTGGTCCATTGATAGTGAGCGGGCAAAATACCTCACGAAATAAGCGCCAAACGAAAAAACTGCAAAGAATGAAACTTGTCTACCTTGAAGGGGGAAACCAGATGGCGCTATGGTTGGCCTGCTAGATGGCGATGCTATAGGTCAAACGGATATCAACTGCGTTTTTTTTTTAAATAGGAACCCCATTTTTATTACATATTCGTGCAGTACGTAAAGAAATATGAATGTTTTAGTTGGACCACTTTTTCCGCTTTGTGATATAGATGGCGCTGTAACAGTCACAAACATATGGCTCACAATTTCAGACGAACAGTTGGTAACAGGTAGGTTTTCTAAATTAAAATACAGAACGTAGGTACGTTTGAACATTTTATTTCGGTTGTTCCAATGTGATACATGTACCTCTGTGAACTTATCATTTCTGAGAACGCATGCTGTTACAGCGTGATTACCTGTAAATACCACATTAATGCAATAAATGCTCAAACTGATGTCCGTCAACCTCAACGCATTTGGCAATACGTATAACGACATTCCTCTCAACAGCGAGTAGTCCGCCTTCCGTAATGTTCGCACATGCATTGACAATGCACTGACGCATGTTGTCAGGCGTTGTCGGTGGATCACGATAGCAAATATCCTTCAGCTTTCCCCACAGAAAGAAATCCGGGGGCGTCAGATCCGGTGAACGTGCGGGCCATGGTTTGGTGCTTCGACGACCAATCCACCTGTCATGAAATATGCTATTCAATACCGCATTAACCGCACGTGAGCTATGTGCCGGACATCCATCATATAGGAAGTACACCGCCATTCTGTCATGCAGTGAAACATCTTGTAGTAACATCGGTAGAACATTACGTAGGAAATCAGCATACACTGCACCATTTAGATTGCCATCGATAAAATGGGGGCCAATTATCCTTCTTCCCATAATGCCGCACCATACATTAACCCGCCAAGGTCGCTAATGTTCCACTTGTCGCAGCCATCGTGGATTTTCCGTTGCCCAATAGTGCATATTATACCGGTTTACGTTACCGCTGTTGGTGAATGACGCTTCGTCGCTAAACAGAACATCTGTAAAAAATCTGTTATCGTCCAGTAATTTCTCCTGTGCCCAGTGGCAGAACTGTACACGACGTTCAAAGTCGTCGCCATGTGAATTCCTGTTGCATAGAAATATGGTACGGGTGCAATCGATGTTGATGTAGCATTCTCAACACCGACGTTTTTGAAATTCCCGATTCTCGTGGAATTGTCTGCTACTGATGTGCGGATTAGCCGCGACAGCAGCTAAAACACCTACTTGGGCATCATCATTTGTTGCAGGTCGTGGTTGACGTTGCACATGTGGGTCAACACTTCCTGTTTCCTTAAAGAACGTAACTATCCGGCGAACGGTCCGGACACTTGGATGGTGTCGTCCAGGATACCGAGCAGCATACATAGCACATGCCCGTTGGGCAATTTGATCACAATAGCCATACATCACCATGATATCGACCTTTTCCGCAATTGGTAAACGGCCCATTTAACACGGGTAGTGTATCACGAAGCAAATACCATCCTCGTTGGAGGAATGTTACGTAATACCACGTACTTATACGTTTGTGACTATTACAGTGCCATCTATCACAAAGCGAAAAAAGTGGTCCAACTAAAACATTCATATTTCTTTAAGTACTACACGAATATGTAATAAAAATGGGTGTTCCTATTTAAAAAAAACGCAGTTGATATTCGTTTGACCTATGGCAGTGATATCCGTTTGACCTATGACAGCGCCATCTAGCAAGGCCAACCATAGCGCCATCTGGTTTCCCCCTTCAAGCTAGAATAGTTTCGTTCTTTGTAGTTTTTTCGTTTGATACTTATTTCGTGAGATATTTGGCCCGGTCAGTATCAATGGACCACCCTTTATACAGGATGAGTCACTACTATTGCCACCAAGAGTAACGCCGAAAGTATGATAGGAGCTGAAAAGTTTGAGAGACAAAAGTTGCATGGGACAATGGGGGCCATCATATGACGTTGGTATTTTTGTTGCTTGGTGGGGCCGCTTCAGAGATATGAAAGTCAACTTTGTTTTTTAAAATGGGACCCTATAGTTTGGTACTTATTTTCTGATAGCGGCTATCGAGACGAATCCAGTGATGTGTAACAGTAAGGTCTTTGAAGGTCAACGAAGGTCACAAATGTGGCGTGAACGTCCATTTACAGACGTTGTTCGAAGTGATGGCCATTGGTATCAATGCAGTGCTGCAATCTTCTTATCATGGATTGAGTGGTATTCCTTATCACTTCGGTATTTATCGAAGTACATGCTCTGACAATTCTCCCTCGCATATCTTCAGGTGCAGTTATAAACAATGTCTTTTACGAATCCCACAAGAAAAAATCGAGAGGCATCAAGTCTGACGAACGAGCCGACCACAACACATCTCCTCCGCGTCTAGTCCAACGATTTGGGAATTGTCTCTGCAACTCATTTCTAGGCATCAGCGAAAAATGTGCCGGACACCCATCGTGTTGATACCACATTCTGTTCCTTGTTCCTAAAGGTATTTCTTCCAATAACAGACTTAATGTTTCTTGCAGAAATGTGGTGTACTTACCACCATTAAGATTTCCTTCGATAAAAAAGGGGCCTATAATTCTGTCCTCCCAAATCCCACACCATACATTCACCGACCACGGTTTTTGGTCTGCAACTTGCCGCAGCCAACATGGATTTTCAGTTGCCCAATAAGCATGTTATGCAAATTAACATTTCCATGGTTCGTCAGTAAATAATAAATGTGTCATCCCTCTGAATCTTCTGTTGAACCCATTGGCAGAATTCAATGCGACGTATACAATACGTACCAGTTAATTCGTGGTGGAGACTGATATGGCAAGGATGATATTTACGGCGATGCAGAACGCAAACAACACTACTCTGGCCCATGTCAGATTCCCTTGCGCTTTGACGTAAACTAACACGAGGCTCTTGAACCACAGTAGCAAGAGTAACAATTTCCGT
Source organism: Schistocerca nitens (assembly GCF_023898315.1). Classification (NCBI taxonomy): domain Eukaryota; kingdom Metazoa; phylum Arthropoda; class Insecta; order Orthoptera; family Acrididae; genus Schistocerca; species Schistocerca nitens. Next base: position 199,948,736 of record NC_064615.1, on the reverse strand, counting down.
TTCCTCGTTAGTAACTCTCTTTTGCCGGATATGTTTGCGATGCATTAAAGATCCAGTTCTTCCTCAATTTTACACATATTTAAATGTACGACGTGTAGGGCGAGTACGTTGAGGATATCTTTCAGCGCATAAGTCTCTGTCTCTCACTGAATTTCCTTGGCATTCTCCGTAAATGAGAAGCATACCGACTTGTTCTTCGAAGGAATACATCATTCACATTCACTTGATTCGACGATACTAGTCTTACCGTTCCTATTAGTGTTGTATTGCGAAACCGTCGAATGGTATTTACAAGTCAGTGTCACGATAGATGGATACGCCGTATTCGGCGAATATTTACTATTTGCACGATATACGAGAGAGAATTGTCAGAGCATGTACTTCGATAAGTGCAGAAGTGATAAGGAATACCACTCAATCCATGATAAGAAGATTGCGGCACTGCACTGACACCAATGGTCATCACTTCGAACACCTTCTGTAAATGGACGTTCATGCCACCATTGTGACCTTAGTTGACCTTCAAAGACCTTACTTTTACACATCATTGGATTCGTCTTGATAGCCGCTATCAGAAAATAAGTACCAAACTATAGCATCCCATAAAAAAAAACCGAAATTGACTTTCATATCTCTGAAGCGGCCTCACCTAGCAACAAAAAACCGTCATATTATGGCCCCCGTTGTCCCATGCAACGCTTGTGCCACAAGCTTTTCAGCTACTATCATACTTTCGGAGTTATTTTAGGTGGCAATAGTTAGTGACTCACTCTGTATAGTGATTGATAAAGCTGCAATGCCGCGCGGCGTAACCGTGCGGTTTAAGGCACTTTGTCACGATTCCGTGCGGCTCCCCCCGTCGGAGGTTCGTGTCCTCCCTCTGGCTTGGGTGTGTGTGTTGTCCATAGCGTAAGTTAGTTTAAGTTAAATTAAGTAGTGTGCAGGCTTAGGGACCGATGACCTGAGTACTTTGGTCCCATAAGACCTTACCACAAATTCCAAAAATTCCAAAGCTGCAATATTTCTCGTCGCAGTCGGCAATGTTAAATCTGAAGTTTAGTCGAATTGCAACAGTGATTGCTAGGAATTAAAGAGAAATCTGTAATGAATAAAAAGACTGTACCCATATTCCAGGAGGCGACAAGTGGAGAAATGACACTTTTATTCATTGACAATAATTACACTGTAGTCGTCATGATTGATGATGATTGCCTGGGTGTCATAAAATAGGGTGTGTGATCGTCACGGACAGTAGTGCATGCTCTGCAACGTGCGACCATGTACCACAAGGCTGGTAAGGAATTTTTGTGGTAGGCCTTTCCATTCCTCCATCAGCACGGCTAACAAGGGCTGGATGGTCTTTGGACATGTGGACATGCTGCAATACGTGTCCCCAAGGCATCCGATACGTGCTCTATGGGATTTAAGTCGGGGGGACGGGCAGGCTGAATATCCTCTCATTTCCAAAGCTCTTCCACCTACGGCGTTCGATGCGGTTGCACTTTGTCGTCCATAAAAATGAAGTCAGGATCAAATTTATCTGAAAAGACACGCATTTGGAAGGAGTACAGTGTCGCAATTACGCTATCCATTGAGTTCACAGTGTTCAAACGTTTGGGGGTCATTACATCCATCCAACGTTTTGCCTCCCTTCACCATCATACCTGCTCCACCGATCATGTTCGACGATGTTCTTGGCTGCATTACGTATTACAACCTTTCACCGTATGATGGTACGTGCAGAATAAGTAATTGGTCTGAATATGCTCTTGCCCGAGAAGAGTACTTAACTCATCTCACTGGTTCAATGCCTATGCTCTTGGCACCATCGTAAACGGTGTCGCCCATGAGCTGGTGCCTGCAGAACACAACTTTCTGGTCGTCGGGCAAAGAGACCACCGCGATGCCTTCGCCGTGCCACTGTGCAGCGTGAGATTGAATGCATTGCAATCCTCTTAAAATCTGGTTGCAACTGCACTCGCAGTTTGATGTGGATCAGTTCTTGCCTGTTCCACTGTGTAGTGGTCATCAGTTACTGTTTTTGACCGTGGCCCACCACCTCCGCAAAAAATGGTTCAAATGGCTCTGAGCACTATTGGACTCAACATCTGTGGTCATAAGTCCCCTAGAACTTAGAACTACTTAAACCCAACTAACCTAAGGACATCACACACATCCACGCCCGAGGCAGGATTCGAACCTGCGACCGTAGCAGCCGCGCGGTTCCTGACTGAGGGCCTAGAACCGCTAGACCACCGCGGCCGGCACCACCTCCGCTCCTTCGGGCAGTAGTGCCTTTGGTTCGGAATGCTCCCCATGCACGTGAAACATTGCTGTGAACAATATCTAAGGCCTGGCCTACACTGCTCTTACTTTTTCCTTATTCCAGTTTCCCGATGATTCTTATCTCTGTGAAGTCATCCTGATTTTGTCCTCGGGTCAGATCGTAATGAAGACCTCCACCACAATGCGCCGTAACCGCTCTCTGATTGACACGCAGTGTCTTTCCTCGTGCCTGCAACTGCCTCTTGTCGCGGGACCAGCCCCATTTGAAGCCATACTGATTCTGACCTCACGCCGTGTAGCGTCCGACTTCCTGTGCACAACTGGGAGACCTCTGGCAACATGCTGCTGCACTTTCCTTCATTTCCCCTTCGTAGTTAATCGGTATGCGTGCGACAGCGTACGTACCTGATATGTTCCAAAACGTCGCGCTTAACAAAGGGGTTTTCCCATGCTCATACCTGGGGTTCTATTGGTGATAAAAAAGGTAGGGTCAAGTAATTTGCGTAGCCATTGGGCTAGGGACCCTTTGTACACCCAACAGAAGAATCGTCTCAGTGTCGCATCTACAGTACAGAGTCGAAGTATGAATATTACACACTTCCTCCTACTTAGGCAAGTGGAGGAAATGGGTTGGTTCTTTTCTAATTTGATGTGGTCTACTGTCGACTTCATGTTACTTGTGGAGGCACCATTAGTACATACGTATTTCCTCGAAAAACCCCAAAAACAGTTTTTCTTTTTGCTGTATTTTCTCCGACACCAGCGGACCAAACACAGCCGAGGATTTCGATGTGTTCCTGGGAACCCGATCTCGAACAATCTTGATAATCTTTTTCATACCTTTAACTGTTTCAGAGGTTCAAAGTCATACAAATTGTATGCGTAAAATACGGAGTGAGGCGAAGACCTAGTTTATAAAGTGACGTAGCGCGGAGAAATATGGTGTAAAGTGTCTCCGTTATTATCTGGGAACGCCCCTAAAGTGTGTGCAAATTTTTTTTTTGCACGTAAAATACGGTCTGACCTGTAGTATAACTTTCGTAGTGTTTCAGTTTCACATAAGCAGACTACTTAAATTTTACTGACCAATACGTTTCTCTTCATATGAGTTACATGCCTTGCTACAGAAGGGAAAAGAATGGAACCAGTGAAAAAATGCTCCTATCAGAACGCAAAAAAGTACGAATATGTTCTCGTTTGTTTAAGAGACTCTGACAAAAGTTGGGTACCATCTGCCTCGTTCTACCTGTCTCGGTACGTTTAAAATTTTCCCAAAAATTTTGACATGGGAAAATACTTACGCTCTTTTTATACTGGGAGGGAAGATTGTCGAAGTGGCAAAGAGATGGAAAAGTAATAAATATTGCAAGACAGTTGTGCTGTAGAAAGAGCGATAGAGAGAGTGGTAGAGTGAGAGAAAGAAAGAGACACATTGACAGTGGAACATAGTTGACAGTGACAGAAACAGTGCTAGGAAAAGAGTGAAAGAGATCTTGCCAGGTGGTGCAGGGTGAAATAAAGAGAAAGAGAAAGTGAAAATGGGTGAGAACCAGTGATAACGAGAGATAGAGTCTATGACAATGACAACGAGGAAGAGAGAGACAGCGACAATGAGGAGAGACAGCAGAGGTAAGAACGAAGGAACGAGATACTAGCAGTAAGAGAGAGCAAGAGAGTGAAAGTGACAGAAGACCATAGAAGTAGGACAGAACAAAGGGGACTGTAGCTGTGACACAGCAGAGAATTACAGAGAGACACAAAGAGATAATGACAATTAGTTGGGCTGAATAACGAGGGTGAAAAGGAAACTGGGATTGGATAGCTATGAGCGACTTACAGCGATGAACTAGTGGGTGTGAGTGAGTTACAGTTAGTGGAGCTTATGGGAGTCTGAGATAAGGTACACGTTAAGAAACCTCGAAAATGTTCGCATGCCAAATTTTTTTGGAAAATTTTGAAAGGTGATGAGGGAGGTAGAATGAGGCAGCTGGTACCCCACTTCTCACCCAATTTTTTTCAATAAACGGGAACGTATTCCATTTTTTGTACTCCGATGGGAGCATTTTTGCGCTGGTGTGCTATGTTGCTTTATCTTGCTCGTCCTTGAATTTTCAGATCTGTGTACTAGGCGAATACAATAATCTTCCGACCACACAATACTGTAATTGCGGCCAAGATTAGTAATTTTATAGGAGGTCCGCCCCCGGTACTGAGTGGTCAGCGCGACAGAATGTCAATCCTAAGGGCCCGGGTTCGATTCCCGGCTGGGTCTGGGATTTTCTCCGCTCAGGGACTGGGTGTTGTGTTGTCCTAATCATCATCATTTCATCCTCATCGATGCGCAAGTCGCCGAAGTGGCGTCAAATCGAAAGACTTGAGCCCGGCGAACTGTCTACCCGACGGGAGGCCCTAGTCACACGACATTCTTTTTTTTATATAGAAGCATACGCAGTTCAAATGCGCACATTCACACTACGGGCCATTAAAATTGCTACACCACGAAGATGACGTGCTACAGACGCGAAATTTAACCGACAGGAAGAAGATGCTGTGATATGCAAATGATTAGCTTTTCAGAGCATTCACACAAGGTTGGCGCCCGTGGCGTCACCTACAACGTGCTGGCACGAGGAAAGTTTCCAACCGATTTCTCATATACAAACAGCAATTGATCGGCGTTGCCTGGTGAAACGTTGTTGTGATGCCTCGTGTAAGGAGGAGAAATGCGTACCATCACGTTTCCGACTTTGATAAAGGTCGGATTGTAGTCTGTCGCGATTGCGGTTTATCGATCGCGACATTGCTGCTCGCGTTGGTCGAGATCCAAAGACTGTTGGCAGAATATGGAATCGGTGGGTTTAGGAGGGTAATACGGAACGCCGTGCTGGATCCCAACGGCCTCGTAACACTAGCAGTCGAGATGACAGGCATCCTATCCGCATGGCTGTAACGGATCGTGCAGCCACGTCTCGATCCCTGAGTCAACAGATGGGCCGTTTTCAAGACAACAACCATCTGCACGAACAGTTCGACGACGTTTGCAGCAGCATGGACTATCAGCTCGGAGACCATGGCTGCGGTTACCCTTGACGCTGCATCACAGACACGAGCGCCTGAGATGGTGTACTCAACGACGAACCTGGGTGCACGAATGGCAAAACGTCATTTTTTCTGATGAATCCAGGTTCTGTTTACAGCACCGTGATGGTCGCATCCGTGTTTGGCGAGATCGCGGTGAACGCACATTGGAAGCGTGTATTCGTCATCGCCTTACTGACGTATCAACCGGCGTGATGGTATGGGGTGCCATTGGTTACACGTCTCGGTCACCTCTTGTTGACATTGACGGCACTTTGAACAGTGGACGTTACATTTCAGATGTGTTACGACACGTGGCTCTACCCTTCATTCGATCCCTGCGAAACCCTACATTTCACCAGGATAACGCACGACCGCATATTACAGGCCTTTCTGGATACAGAAAACGTTAGACTGCTGCCCTGGCTAGCACATTCACCAGATCGTTCACCAATTGAAAACGTCTGGTCAATGGTGGCCGAGCAAATGGCTCGTCACAATACCCGAGTCACTACTCTTGATGAACTGTGGTATCGTGTTGAAGCTGCATGGGCAGCTGTACCTGTAAAAGCCATCCAAGCTCTGTTTGACTCAATGCCCAGGCGTATCAAGGCAGTTATTACGGCCAGCGGTGGTTATTCTGGGTACTGATTTCTCAGGGTCTATGCACCCAAACTGCGTGAAAATGTAATCACATGTCAGTTCTAGTATAATATATTTGTCCAATGAATACCCGTTTATCATCTGCATTTCTTCTTGGTGCAGCAATTTTAATGGCCAGTAGTGTATCTGAGTTAAACACAGGGGTAGGGGGGGGGGGGGGGGGTGTTACGATAGACATACATATGTGTGTTATCAGCATAAAATCGGGCACTGAGCTTGCGACGTGCCAGTGCCTCGTGGATGAGAACCACAAATAAACGATGAAAGTAGTGTGAAGCAGCCGCTTTGCAGAGCTAGCTACCGCGATGCAACGCACAGGAAATGCGTGGACACTTCTTTTTGGGGCATTGTCCGGCCACGCACTTGCTCAACAGCGAGCCTCGCTGCGCGGTGGTAAACACGCGTGTGCCAGCCAGGTCGACGACCGACCCGCTTGGCGCGCTTTTAGAAGCCGCTGCGCCGCGCCGCGCCGGGCTTCCAGAAAGGTCGCCTCGACTTTAGTCTGCGCCGTCCGTCCTCTTTAAGCCGCGCCTCTCCTCTTTAAGCGACCTCCGCATCCAATTACTCTGGCGCTGCTACACCTCTCTGCGCGGCGTGGCGTCTGTCAACCAACAGCGGAAGCGATGAATGGACGCTGCGTGCTTCCTCATCACTCCCTAACGAGGCCGTTCAATTCGTTCACTCAGCTGGGTGTTACTGCAGACACAATGATTTACACACGTGCGCCGTATATGTCATACTGTGAACGCGCTTGGGTTATTCATAGTAGTTACTCATGCCGCAAGTAACCACACAAGATAGTCATCACCCAGCAGTTGTGGTCTTCAGTCCTGAGACTGGTTTGATGCAGCTCTCCATGCTACTCTACCCGTGTGTAAGCTTCTTCATCTCCCAGTACCTACTGCAGCCTACATCCTTCTGAATCTGCTTAGTGTATTCATCTCTTGGTCTCCCTCTACGATTTTTACCCTACACGCTTCCCTCCAGTACCAAATTTGTGATCCCTTGATGCCTCATAACATGTCCTACCAACCTATCCCTTCTTCTAGTCAAATTGTGCCACAAACTCCTCTTCTCCCCAGTTCTATTCAATACCTCCTCATTAGTTATGTGATCTAACCACCTTATCTTCAGCATTCTTCTGTAGCACCACATTTCGAAAGCTTCTATTCTTTTCTTGTCCAAACTATTTATCGTCCACGTTTCACTTCCATACATGGGTACACTACATACAAATACTTTCAGAAACGACTTCTTGACACTTAAATCAATACTCGACGTAAACAAATTTCTCTTCTTCAGAAACGCTTTCCTTGCCATTGCCAGTCTACATTTTATATCCTCTCTACTTCGACCATCATCAGTTATTTTGCTCCCCAAATAGCAAAACTCCTTTACTACCTTAAGTGTCTCATTTCCTAATCTAATTGCCTCAGCATCACCTGATTTAATTAGACTACATTCCATGATCCTCGTTTTGCTTTTGTTGATGTTCATCTTATACCCATCTTTCAAGACACTGTCCATTCCGTTCAACTGATCTTCCAAGTCCTTTGCTGTCTCTGATGGAATTACAATGTCATCGGCGAACCTCAAAGTTTTTATTTCTTCTCCATGGATTTTAATACCTACTCCGAATTTTTCTTTTGTTTCCTTTACTGCTTGTTCAATATACAGATTGGATAACATCGGGGAGAGGCTACAACCCTGCCTCACTCCCTTCCCAACCACTGCTTCCCCTTCATGCCCTTCGACTCTCATAACTGCCATCTGCTTTCTGTACAAATTGTAAATAGCCTTTCGCTCCCTGTATTTTACCCCTGCCACCTTCATAATTTGAAAGAAAGTATTCCAGTCAACAGTGTCAAAAGCTTTCTCTAAGTCTACAAATGCTAGAAACGTAGGTTTGCCTTTCCTTAATCTTTCTTCTAAGATAAGGCGTAAGGTCAGTACTGCCTCACGCGTTCCAACATTTCTACGGAATCCAAATTGATCTTCCCCGTGGTCGACTTCTACCAGTTTTTCCATTCGTCTGTAAAAAATTCGCGTTAGTATTTTGCAGCTGTGATTTATTAAACTGATAGTTCGGTAATTTTCACATCTGTCAACAAGTGCTTTCTTTGGGATTGGAATTATTATATTCTTCTTGAAGTCTGAGGGTATTTCGCCTGTCTCATACATCTTGCTCACCAGATGGTAGAGTTTTGTCATGACTGGGTCTCCCAAGGCCGTCAGTAGTTCTAATGGAATGTTGTCTACTCCCAGCAGACATAAAGCTAATACCGCGTAATACCGTGTGCAGCCTTGATAATGTCCCAGATTCGGCGCGCAATAGAGTCTAAGAGTTTCTTCATGAATGCAGGAATTTGTACTAAATAGCTCAACCAGTGTAAGCAGGCGGGATTCTTCTGATTGGAGAGAAATCACTTATGGGGTTCCACAAGGCTCAGTTTTAAGTCCACTATTGTTTCTCATATACGAGGGTGTCCCCAAAATAAACCGAACTAATTGTTTGGTGGGCAGAGCTTTTGTAGTATCGCATTTTGTCGCTAGGAGCGTATAGAGCGATCGTTCCAGAGTCAGTAAGCCGAGTGCCATCGCTGAAGAAGGTCAGGATTAGTTTCGACAGCTGTTTTGTGTGACTGTCGTTTTCATAATGATTGATTTTCGTGAACAGCGTGCGGCGGTGAAATTCTGCTTTTTGCTCGGAAAAAGTGGAACAGAAACACTTGAATGTTAAAAACGGGGAACAAGGACGATTCTATGGGGAAAACTCAAGTGTTTGAGACCTCGTTGTGGGCGTCCTTCCACGGCCCGAACACACGAAAATATTGAAAACATTCGTGCAGCCATCAATGAAGATCACCGAATGACCATTGAAGAAATTGTGTAGCTGTCGGGATGATTTGCAGTTAGGTGCAGCGAATTGTTCCAGAAGATTTGGGAATGGAAAAGGTGACTGCCAAATTCGTGCCACGACTGCTGACTGCTGAATAAAAACAAGGTCGCATGGAAGCATGCTGTTTTTTTTTGAAAGAAAACTTCCGAAATGGTAAAAAAAAAATTTCAAAAATTATCACAGGTATGAAACTAGGTGCTATACTTTAACTCCTGAATTAATGAAACAATCAAGCCAGTGGAAGACTTCAAGTTCGCCTCGCCCCAAATCGTCAGGTAAAACCAAACGTTAAAACAATGCTGATTTGTGTTTTCGATGTGAGACGAGACGTCCATTCAGAGTTCGTTCCGCAGGGTCAGACAGTTAAACAGTTTTCTGCTTTGAAGTTTTGAAAATATTGCGCAATAATGCGCGACGGAAACGGACTGATCTGTGGTCGTAGGGTGACAGGTTTTTCCATCATGACAATACCTCTACTCACACAGCTGTCTGTACGACAATTCTTGATCAAAAATTGTATGACCTCTGCTCCTCACCCCCCTCCCCGCATTCTCAGCCGACCTTACCCCGTGCGACTGTTTTATTTCCTAGAATTAATATAGACATGAAAGGAAAGCGTTTTGCTGATGTTGCTGAGGTGAAACAATAAACGACGGAGGCGCTGTCAAGCATCACAAAAGATAATTTTAAACAATGTTTTGAACAGTGGAATAAAAGATTAGACAAGTGGATTAGTGGAAGCGTAGAATACTCTGAAGGTGATTGAATGTTTGTGCTTAAAATGTGAATAAATAAGTTTCAAAAAATAAGATCTGTTTCTTTTGGGTACCCCTTCATACGTACAAGACCTTCCATCTAACATACAATACCAGAACCAGTTTTTCTTTTGCGGATGGCAGTAATATCGTAATCAATCCGAACACACAAACAATAACAGAATAAATAGGAAATGATGTCGTTAAAAGTATTATTACTGTTTTTTTGCGAATACTTCCACTTCAATTTTGTGAAGACACAACATATTCATTTCAGCACATCTACAGGTACTGCACCAATGACACTTGTAACTCTTGGTGAGGAAACAATAAACAGGATGGAAAGTTCAAACTTTTATATGTTGCTATTGATGACATTTTAAACGAAAAAAAGTTTTGGAAATCCTGAAACATATTAGTTCAGCCATATTTACACTTAGAATCATTGCAATTTTGTGGAGAAACAAATCCGGAAGTTAACATATTATGCATATTTCCACACAGTAACTGCATATGGCACAATGTTCTTGTGTAACATCTTCAAGGAAGAAAGTCGTCATTGCTCAAAGACGTTCGGTACGAATAATACATGACGCTCACCGACTATCACCTTGTACACATCTGTTTATGTCTGTTTGACTTCTGCTTCAAAAAAATGGTTCATATGGCTCTGAGCACTATGGGACTTAACATCTGAGGTCATTAGTCCCCTAGAACTTAGAACTACCTAAACCTAACTAACCTAAGGACATCACACACATTCATGCCCGAGGCAGGATTCGAACCTGCGACCGTAGCGGTAGCGCGGTTCCGGACTGAAGCGCTTAGAACTGCTCGGCCACAGTGACCGGCTCTTCTGCTTCACTGGAAATTTATTTCCTCATGAATATCGATGTAAAAGAATACACTGCGGTTCAGAAGGAACAATGATGTTCATAACTACAATACCAGAAGAAAAACTGACATTTATTACTCATCGTTAGCACAAAAGGGATGCACAATGCTGTCACCAATGCTGTCTGACAGACAGCAAAGTTAAATATGAAAATGAACTGAAAAAGATTTGCCTTGGCAACTTCTTCTACTCTATAGAAGAATTTCTATTTTGGTAATGTGTAAAAAGTGGTGAATAGGAATACCTGTCTTAAAAAAATACAAAGAAAACAAGAAATATACATTCTTAAATTGTCAGCATGTATCCATACACACGTGAATATGTTATATGAATGTAAAATGACTCGTTCCACGTCATTATGATCAAGTGTGTAAATGATCCATGGAACATGAAGCTAACAAAGTAAATGAACTGCTGCAGGCCACATGCAGCCATACTTCGCTGAATCCACTCGGCAGACTTCCAGATTTTGGGGACGATGACTGCTACGTTTCACCAACTGTTCTAAACATTCGCACACATTTCCTATGGGACTCATGTCGGATGATCTAGGGGGACCAACCGACTTCCGGTAGAGTTCTTGAGTGTTCGTCAAACGAAGAATTTATGCGTGCAGCCCTCTAAACACGATTGTTCCCACCTTAGAAGTCAAGAGTGTCCACATCACACTCATCATGAAGGTATAGAAGAAAATGTAACACTTAAATCGCAGAGAAGAACTAAATATCCTCTCTTCTTCTTCACAGCAACCTGAGAAAGGGCGCCCCAAGTTAAGGGCAGAAAAACATCACAGAACCACTTCCCGTCTGAACTACACGATCCAGCCCATAAATGTATCCACCGTCTATGTTCTCGAAATAACAAATCACACTCGGCAGATGGCAGCACTATCAGTGGGAGGGGGGGGGGGTATAGAGAGTTTCAAGCGGAAAAGTGTGCAGTTGACGTCATAATGCGGAAGCGGAACGATTTATCTGTGCCCAATTATGGAGCCTTTTCCGAAAGGCCTAAGTTCACGTGGCTCCGTGGTTAAAGTATACAGACGACAGGCGCGAACGACGGCTGTGGGAATGTGTACCGGAGAATAGACACGCAACTTTTGAACAACTCACCGCGCAAATAGACCAAGAGACTACCAACAATGTCTCCTTAAAGGCCGTTCAGCGAACGTTGCCACATATGGACCTCCATAGCAGGTGCCTGGCTCATACATCCATGCTGGCCGCTGTTCGTCGGCGACGAGAATTGGAATTTGCATGCCATTTGCGTGACTGGATGTCCACTGAGTGGCGACAGGTGGTCTTTTAGGATTAATCACGTATCATGCTCCATCGGACAGCTGGCCATTGGCGTGTACGGCGTGAAACACATTGCAACACAAGTGTCCAGGCCGAAGGAGGGAGAGTTATGGACTGGGGAATGTTTTTGTGGCATTCCCTGGGTAATCTCGTGATTCTGGAAGGCACGACGGTTCAATCCTTTGGAGCCATGTCCACACGTACAAGTAGATTTTTTTTCCCCACACGATGGCATCTACCGGCAGGACAGCGTAGTCTGTCACACAGCTCGCAAAGTACCTCCATGGTTCGAAGAGCCCCAAGACGATTTTACTTCACTCCCCGGATTTAAAGCTCCCGTATTTAAAACCAATCGAAAACCTGTTGGACCACTTCGATCGAGGTGTTCTCGGCTTGGATCCTCAGTCGAGAAAACCTGGCGCAGCTGACTACGGCGCTAGAATCGGCATGGCTCAACATCCCTATTATCTTGCAGAACCTCACTGACAAATCTGCCTGAATTTTCTACCGAGGAATAAAACTGTACAATAAATTACCAAAAGAGATGAAAGAAATTGCAAAAATACACTTATTTAAAAAGGCAGCTAAAAAGTACCTGTTATGCAATACATTTTATGCATTGAAGGATTACTTAGATAAATCAGAGTAGGGGTTTGATAGATAATGTTATACGAATAAATAATAATAATAATAACGATTATAAAATATCCAACATTCCACATAACACCTTCACTTAATGTTTTTTTCCTTCTTTTTTTCCTTACCCCCAAGCTATGCATGGCGCAATATTAATACGTCTTCCTCTTTCTGAGCTCATCTCACTCATTGTGGAGGGATGTGTGTGTGTCTGTTTCTGTGTGTGTGTGTGTGTGTGTGTGTGTGTGTGTGTGTGTGTGTGTGTGTGTGTGTAGTGAGTGAAGTGTTATGAAACACTGTGTGTATAGTGTGTGTAGTGCTGATAGTGAGGTATGAGTGAACAATGTGGCTTTACATTATTTAATAAATAATTTGTAAAAAAAAAGTATTGTGTACCAGGGTGAATCTAATGATTGTCTCTAACTAGAAGTCTGTAAATATATGTGTATACGAATTAGCTTATTTTAAATTGATCTAAATTTGTAAATATTTTGACATGTCCTATATCCTTGCAAAAACAGATCTACGGATGAATAAAGCTACTATTACTGCTGCTACTAGTTCTCTCAGCGGTCCGCGCTGCGAAAGATGGTTATTCAGGCCTCTGATAGGTGTTCACATTAATGCGACTGGACAGCGCACTGGACGAACTATCATAAATCAAGTAATCTTCAATGTCAACTGCCAGCCAAAGTACGAAGAGGTGAACCTCTAAACTTCTACCTGCCAATCGCGAAACTTTCCTTCGTGTTCAGACTTCGTTATACGCAAGAGCGAAAAGATTAACTGACCTTCCGACCTTACTGAACAGAAAATACGTGTGTATATAGAGGATGAATCATCTAAAGCTTAGACAGCAGATACTGCGGGAATGGAAAATGCTAGCACACTAAAAGTAGGGTAAATTAAAATGTCAGTGGTGTTTATTACAGGATCCCAGTCGAGTCGTTTACGAGGTATCATATTTTGAAAAGTTTCCACACCGACACTTGTTTGTTCCACTCATCCTGCGTAGTTCCTAGGTACGATGTCGTTATGTTAGTTTACAGCGTGCTTTTGTGTCCCTTCAGTGCATTGCGACTTGCTAGTCAGTTAGTGCGTGACAGTCCAAGCAGTAGGATGTGAGTGGACGATGGCATTTAACAATGGAGAAAAATCCAACATGCTGATGTTGTCTGGAGAGTGTAGGAAAAATGAAGTTTGTTCCCGTACGGTGTACTTCCGAAGTAAGAGTGAATTCAGGTGTGCCGCAGGGCAGTGTTGTAGGACCGTTGCTATTCACAATATACATAAATGACCTTGTGGATAACATCGGAAGTTCACTGAGGCTTTTTGCGGATGATGCTGTGGTATATCGAGAGGTTGTAACAATGGAAAATTGTACTGAAATGCAGGAGGATCTGCAGCGAATTGACGCATGGTGCAGATGGCAATTGAATCTCAATGTAGACAAGTGTAATGTGCTGCGAATACATAGAAAGAAAGATCCCTTATCATTTAGCTACAATATAGCAGGTCAGCAATTGGAAGCAGTTAATTCCATAAATTATCTGAGAGTACGCATTAGGAGTGATTTAAAATGGAATGATCATATAAAGTTGATCGTCGGTAAAGCAGATACCAGACTGAGATTCATTGGAAGAATCCTAAGGAAATGCAATCCGCAAACAAAGGAAGTAGGTTACAGTGCGGTTGTTCGCCCTCTGCTTGAATACTACTCAGCAGTGTGGGATCCGTACCAGATAGGGTTGGTAGAAGAGATGGAGAAGATCCAACGGAGAGCAGCGCGCTTCGTTACACGATCATTTACTAATCGCGAAAGCGTTACAGAGATGATAGATAAACTCCAGTGGAAGACTCTGCAGGAGAGACGCTCAGTAGCTCGGTACGGTCTTTTGTTGAAGTTTCGAGAACATACCTTCACCGAAAAGTCAAGCAGTATATTGCTCCCTTCTACGTATACCTCGCAAGGAGACCATGAGGATAAAATCAGAGATATTAGAGCCCACACAGGCATACCGACAATCCTTCTTTCCACGAACAATACGACACTGGAATAGAAGGGAGAACCGATAGAGATACTCAAGGTACCCTCCGCCACACACCGTCAGATGGCTTGCGATGTATGGATGTAGATGTAGATGTAGACGTAGATGTATGTGGCAAGATATCACAATAGAAGTCGACCATATCAGCAGTTATTTATCATCCTCTTCAACCAATTACGTGAAAGTGCTAGTGTCATAACAGGAGGAAACAAGTGGTAACAGAGGAGCGGGAAATTAACGTTCTCTTTCTGCTGATCTTCACGTTAGCTCCTCCCCCCCCCCCCCCCCCCTCCCTGCAGTCGCACGAGGATGTGACACGAGCCAGGTAAGTGTCCTACGCATTCTGTATCCACATTGGTGCTATCTCTACCACATCTCTCTCCATTAAGGCTGCATGGAAATCATTATGAGAACTGTGTTAACTTCTGTACATGGTCATTAAGACAGGATACTCCTGATCTATCGCGTATCTCGTTTACTTATGAAACCACATTTACGAATCATGGGTAGGTAAGCCACCGAAACATGCACTAATGGTCTGTTGACAATCCTTGTTGGCTTCGTTAGGTGGAATCTCACCGTCCATGAAGTATAAACGTATGGTGTGGGATAGTGAACCACCAGCTCACAGGCCTGTTTTTCATAGACGCAGCCTCCTAACAGATCATCTTTCACGGATGCTAGAAGAGTTCCTCTGCAGACTAGGAGGAAACTATAGTACTAACGTGATGGCTCTCCAGCCCACAGTTCACGAAGTACTACAGCATGTCTTCACGAATTGCTTCCATATCGTTGCATTGGACGCAGGGGACCAGTACCTTAGCTGGCCCGTACCCCGGATTTGACGCCTGTAGACTTTTTTCTAGAGAGGTGGAGCGGGGAGGGGGGGAGCCGAAAGACGTTGTCTACAAGGATATACCAACTACACACTATGATATGCAACGACGTATTACTGCAGCGTGCTCGGACATCTCCGTTGAAATGCTCACACGAGGATTTCCTTTGATGATTGTCGAATCAAAACACCTGTCAGCCGTCTAATTTTCAGTTGTTATTTTATCGAGCAACCAATTTCGGCGATATATTACACCATCTTCAGGACCCCTGACCGACTTGTAGGAAGATCCCCACCTCTGGTCCAATCAAAATAGGGCTAGTATTCAATGACTGGTATCCGTATATTTTTGACATAGCGATCCCTTCGAACACCACTTGCCGACTGGTGACGGCCAATTGTCTCCTTAATGGTAAGAATTCACGTAACAATGTCTATGAATTTGGCTGTTATTTAGTATGTCCTACCACAGGTATTGTACAAGTGTTGGTGTGAATCCTTTAATAAACACCACTGGCATTCTAATTTACTCCACTTTTAGTTTGTTGATGTCAATAGGAGCTTTTCCATTTAAAAAAAAGTGTACGTTTGCAGAAATAATACACTTTCTAAGTATTGTTACAATCTGGTGATTGGCTAACAGTAAGAGCCCTTCACTACCAATCCATCCAGTGAAATTGCACATCAATAGTACTTTTCATTTTCACAATATTTACGGTGCACGTTTTAGGAGATTCACCTTGTATAATCTTTTCCTCGGCAGGGTTACAGTGAAATGATAGCTTTCAAAAGATCTCATTGTTGCCTTCGACTGTCAGAATAGGTTATTTATAAAGTCTAGTATTGACGTTTCGGCCACTGGCCAATTTCAAGTGGAACACTGGGTAAATTTTGTGTTTTAGCGCGTGCCAGAATTTTAAAAAATTGGAGTTCGTGTCGAGATGGACCATATGACGGTGACATATGAACACTGTCGAACATTTTAAAATTTTGACATGTGCTAAACCACTAAATATGCACGGTGTTCGTCTTGACAGCTGCCAATGACCGATGTTATAATGGTAGCATTTACAAATAAATAATATTTCGAAGGCGAGAATTATGCTGTTGTCAACTGAGAACTCTTAGTGATATCTTACATAAACTAACATGCAGGATACTAATTATATTTAAATGCGAACATTTTAGATTAGGCTTCACCATGACTATTAATGAAATCGAATGAAATATGAAGTTTACTGTTACTAGTCACTGTTTATCTTCACGTCGCGTTTCGAATATTTTAACCTCCATCATCAAGTGGATTTACATTTGTTAGTGTGACATATGTGTAACGTGCTACGATAGTGAAAGGAACTTGTGATTACTGGAGACAGTGCAACAAGTTCCACCAAAAATTGTGACACAATACACAAATGTAAATCCACCTGATGGTGCAGGTTCGAAACGCGTCGTGGAGGTTAATAAACAGTGACCTCATAACATTATACGTCAACAGAACAAATAGTCCTGCTACGGAAAAAGCCACATGTAGGACTATTATACGGTGAACTTTGCCTATATTATACAGCTGTCGTATAATGTTATCCGTTTTACATTATTTGACCGTAATGTATGGCTAATGGGTATGGAAACCAGACTAGCAGTTCTTTTCCAAAGAGTATTCTAGCTCCAGGAATGAGATTTTCACTCTGCAGCGGAGTGTGCGCTGATATGAAACTTCCTGGCAGATTAAAACTGTGTGCTGGACCGAGACTCGGACTCGGGACCTTTGCGTTTCGCGGGCAAGTGCTCTACCATCTGAGCTACCCAAGCACGACTCACGCCCCGCCCTCACAGCCTCACTTCTGCCAGTATCTTGTCTCCTACCTTCCAAACTTTACAGAAGCTCTCCTGCGAACCTGCCCGCGAAAGGCAAAGGTCTCGAGTTCGAGTCTCGGTCCGGCACACAGTTTTAATCTGCCACGAAGTTTCAGTATTCTAGCTGTTAGAAAGAAACGCATTAAAAATGGAATAATACTGAATCTGGGACCTTTCTGCACCAAGTTCATTAAGTTGTTTGTCTAATGGATTTATGGTCGCCAGCCTATCTAGGAAAAGAAATGGTAAAGATTCAGAAAAGCAGAAGAAGTACATTGGGCCTTCTTTACTGCTGTTGCAGAATATAACTTCACAAATAAATATAACTTTTCAGGATATGGTTCCCCTACTTCAGTGTTACTGAGCAACATAAGCAATTTTCTATCTATAACTCACTGCACTTCACCGAATTTAATTTATAATTGAAAGAATTTTATCTGTACTTTACTCAGAACTTATTTACTCACTTTCACTTTACTTATTTGCACAAAGAGAGTAAAAACATTAAAATCGTTAAATTTGTCTATAAACGTCTACTCCAGTACTTAAGCAACATTTCACTTGAGCACTTCTACACGTGAATCATACAACACTTTTACCTGTACTTTAAAAGTTATTCCAAAATAATTATTTTCAACCATTTATTCAAAGACAAAAATTAGTGTTTGTGGATACTGAATAAGGCACTTGAAATGTTTTTTCTAACAGGTTTACTCGGAATAATCAAACACAAGGATAGGACGCTATACAGGTGAATGAGTAGTAGTAAAAGGGCGAACCAAATTTTATGTTTAACTCAATAATTATCCAGAAAAGTTAATTTTGAATTAATGGTTCCTGATTTTACAATTCTAATTATACCGTTCGTAACCTGTTGGCTGTAGGCGTTGGGTGCGGCGGATAGTAATGGCGGATACACTACCCATGGTACGGCGTACAAGTTGTAAGCGTATTGTCTTGGAGTATCTTTGCGGACAGCCGCGTCTGTATTGAGTCGAGCACGGAACACAGTACTGTTATGTTGTGTAGTGTGTAGCTCTGCATATAAGAAGCATTGTTAGTATTCAGGTTGAAAAGTTGCTACAAGTGCTGTTACAGTAAAGTGATGAAATATGGAAGTGATTCAGAGGAGTGCTATTGACAAGGGATTTCAAATTCATTGCAAAATTATGGATTTCCCGAAGGCCTTTGGCACTGTGCCACAGAAGCGGCTTGCAGTGAAATTGCGTGCTTATGGAAATCGTCTCAGTTATGTGACTGGATTTGTGATTTCCTGTCAGAGAGGTCACAATTCGTAGTAATTGACGGAAAGTCATCTACTAAAACAGAAGTGATTTCTGGCGTGCCCCAAGGTAGTGTTATAGGCCCATTGCTGATCCTTATCTATATAAATGATTTGGGAGACAATCTGGGCAGCCGTCTTAGGTTGTTTGCTAATGACGCTGTCGTTTAACGACTAATAAAGTCATCATAAGATCAAAACAAACTGCAAAAGATTTATAAAAAATATCTGAATGGTGCGAAACGTGGTAGTTGACCCTAAATAACGAAAAGTGTGAGGTCATCCACATGAGTGCTAAAAGGAACTCGTTAAACTTCGCTTACACGATAAATCAGTCTAATCTAAAAGCCGTAAATTCAACTAAATACCTAGGTATTACAATTAATAACAACTTAAATTGGAAGGAACACATAGAAAATGTTGTGGCGAAGGCTAACCAAAGACTGCGTTTTATTGGTAGGACCCTCAGAAAATGTAGCAGACCTACTAACAAGGGAACCTCCCCATCGCACCCCCCTCAGATTTAGTTATCAGTTGGTACAGTGGATAGGCCTTGAAAAACTGAACACAGATCAATCGAGAAAACAGGAAGAAGTTATGTACAACTATGAAAAAAAGGAACATATAGAAACTGAGTAGTCCATGTGCAAGATAGGCAACATTAAGAAACCGTGAGCTCAGAAGCACAGTGGTCCTGTGGTTAGCGTGAACAGCTACGGAACGAAAGGTTGCGAGGTGCCGGGGCTAGCAGTGTATTTATCACTAAGTTCTACTAGAATCCACATATGTAAATCATGCTCTAAGCCCCCCCTATTCTAACTCCGACTTTTGCTGTTGCACAAGGATAAAAGAAATACGCGAACTGACTCTAATCAACCCTGCTAGTGGAGTAGAAGAGAGTTTGGCACCTGCAATAATTTAATTTGATAAATAAGTTAAATAAACCAAGGTTTCATTAGCATAGTGAGGAATGATAGGGTTGCTCTATCGATTAACAGAATGAAAGTTCTGTCCAAAATAACAATATGATTTATTAAGATTAAACACAGAATAGTAAAAGAAATACAGGAAATATTTATAAAACATCAAATTGGCTAAAATTGGAGATTCATACAAACACTATAAAGGTGAAGTTGTCCCTAACTTAGATCGTGAGGTTTAAGACGAAGTGGTATGTGGAGCCAATTCCTTTCCACTCAAATCTCAAGAGAGACACACAGCTAACCCAACAGTAATTGCTGCTACTCGAAACAGAACAAAGTTAGAAAAGGATGAACAGGCGCGCTCTGCTTGAGCTCTGATTGTCACCTAGGAAAATCCCTATCTGCCGGTGCTGCGGACGTACATTACCAAACGGTCTTCTTATCTCCCAGAACACGATCTGGCGTACCGCAGGCGAGGGCTGGTTGCTTCGACGTCCTCGACCGAAAGGCGACTGCCGACTCCCAGAGCACCCGTACAGGCCGAACACACACCATTCCCGCCCCCACGACAGTGGCCGTGGTTACGTTCCAATCAGCAACTCGAAAACCGGCGGAAATTCCACTCCATTGCCGGAGCACTACCATTCCACCAATGGAGATTCTTGGCGCCCATTTCTGTGCTGATTTTGCTCCGTCACGGAGCTATGCCCTGAGCAAGCCAATCACGGTTCCTATTTTGCAGAAAGCGCGGGAATTTTCCCGCCACAGCTGCCTGGGTACATAAGTCATTCCCACGCCTCGCTGGTAGCCCGCCAGAAAGTGTTTTCGCTAAGCTTCTGCGAAGCAACGGAACCTCCAGCCCAGCCGCCACTTCCGGCTCCCGCGGGCGCGTCTCCAGACAATGTCGGCGTCCGGAAAGTATTCACTCGACCCCCCACACCTGTCGGCCTACCCTTTCAAAGTCAGACGAGCCCGCCTGTCACTGGACCACCCGGGTGGCGAGAGACACTGCATGGGAAGTCCGCGTGTGAAGGAATAGCAACGGAACCTCCACCGCATGCAACTAGAGAGGAGAATCGTAAGATAGAAATATGAGAGGGGGCTCATGCCACCTCTCATTGCCCCTACGCCATTTTAGATTGTAATTGGTGAGCGGTTGGCTCACTTAGGAGCAAGGTAGTGAGTCAATCGCCCAAGAACAATCTTACAAAGTGACTCCACATGCCGCACTCTATAAAAAAAATCACTGCAACTGAAAAATGCAGCTCATAGAGGGAGGATTATTTATGATGTAGGCAACTTCACCTTCTTAATATGGAACACTAACACTCACATCACACATCCATACCCAGGGAGCCCCTTCCAAACTCCGATTCACACAGATATTCACTCTCTAAATATGGCCCGGGCATGTGAGCCAAATATGGAGCAATTTATTCTTTACAATCAAAGTTGTAGTGCTCCGCAATTGAATGCCCAAGATTTTACAACAATTTGAATCATGAAACTAACCTGAACTCACTCTCACATGATACTATTTAAGTTAACAATCTTTTTGTGAGCTTTCAGAATCTAATTACAACCTCCGATTCATTCTGTCTCCCTGCAGCAAGAATAACCTTTACAAAATGTTCCCTGAACTGATGGTCCATTCACAATGACAGTGGTGGTATCTGCTTCAGTTTATGGGGACTTCAGGCACACTGTTCGCATACACACAACAATAAATACAAAATACAAAAAAAACATGGTGTGGAGAACAATACAGTAATTTGTAATAAGAATTACAGTGTAAAAACACAAACACATACAAGGTATAACATACATTACAAAACCAACATTAGAGAAAGAAATTTAAGAAAGAAAAGAAAAAAAACAAGGTTCATGGGGCATCAAGTTGTGCGTGCACATTGCACAATGTTCACGACTGTGCTGAGAATGAGGCACTAAATCACATTGCTAGAAATATTCGAAGCACTTCACACATTACACCTTACTGACATCACATAGGGCTAAACGTCGGGTGTTGTTGCTATGTTGTTGAAACGGCAGTAGGGTATGCTGGAGCATCTGCAGTACTCTGTTGAGATTGGACCAAGACCCACCCATATGATGACGGCAGTATGGTAGGAAGACACAGTGATAGGCTCTCCTCACGTCGATTAATTGTCTCTGAGGTCTACTTGTTGGGATACATCACTAGTCTAGGCCTCTTCTCTCGCTGGACAGTACTTTATGTTTCCCAATATTGCAGTTTGACGAGGGATGATGGCACGTGGAGTGACTATTGTTAAAACTGCTCTCTAATAGAGAGGAGAAGTAAGAAATGAGACCATACATTTGTTAGTGTGGCACGATACTGCTTTGTGTATGCAGATCGGCCAATGCTAGTGAGTTGTAAAAACCCAAACAGGTGAGTATAGAGCGTCCCTTTCTGTCCTGAGGCACATGAGGCGCAGGTTCTGACACGATATGTGATCTTCTTCGTGTACTCACGACAACGTGGTCTGCCGCAGGGAATCCCTCCAAACGGCTGCCGCGTCTGGAGAGCTAGCAGGCTGTCGCGTGTGGGTCGCATGTCAGTGTCAACGGCCAGCCTCACTTTCGCTTGTGGCCTGGCGAGGGTCCCGCGTAATCCCTCAGGTATGCGGCCAGGGGACTGTCAGCCTGTGGACCGGATGCTCTCGCCCTTCACGTCAGGTGGGGTGCTGACGCTCTTTTCTTGCAGGTGGCCGTAGACCTCTTGTTCCCGCTCCGGCCAGCCTCCGCATTGCCACGATCCTCGTCATCTGCACAATTCTTACAAAAATCTTATGCCTAACCTTTTCCCATGACCTTCTATGTTATAATAAATTTACATAATGAAACATTGATGGTCTGTCATTTCAGACAATCTTATTTTACTTTTATAGTTATTAATCTATGGCAATCATTATAACATCTAATCTAGACATGGAAATAATTTATTTTGATATATGTGTAGAGACCGATCTCAGTATGTACATGGTGTGTGATAACTGATGCTTTGTAATGGATGAACAACTAAATGTGCGGGCCCGCACTAATATTACTATTAATTACATAGATCGACAGTAGACATGCTCAAGAATTAACTACCATATGCCAACGATCTACATTCTATGTCTTCTGAATAAATTATGTTATTGCAACTATTCTACGTTCGCTCGCCGGTCGTCCCTCCATCTCGGGTCTGTGATTTGATGACCTGAAAAATAACATCCCAACAGGCGCGCCCAAACCCAACACTTGTGGTAGAAAACCCCCACAATATTAATCTAGTTATTGTTAAATCCTACAGTTTAACTTATCCTAGTATATCGTACCCCTTTTATTTATTTATTTTTTTTTTACCTTATACAATACTCTTACATAATTCCTGTTACGTTGAGATGTCTCGCTGCTCGCCGCTATTGACGACAGTGATGTGCGCGCCGTACGACATGGCCTCAGAGTTCTCACTACGCCTCACTGAAACTCCAGAGACTAGGTTAGCCATGGCTATACACGACAATAAATTTATAGTTGCAACTTCCTTCTCTATCTGATGCGGTTGTCGGGATCAAAGCACATCTTTCCAGAAGCAATGTAATATGACCAAGCCAGGGGTGGTTCCTGTTGAGGATTCAGTCGCCCAGCACACGCCAGCTACACAGTATGTCACGAATATCCAAGTATAAGTCCCTGGTTATTCATCTGTGACAGTCACGAGCAGCACGCTAAATCCCCAACCAGCACATTGGCATGGTAGGCTTTATGCTCGCATTTCTCTCGTCTAGGGCACCATTGGAGTCAAACGCTCACAGGATCACCCCGACTTGCAAGACAACGATGCTGGCGCAGCTCTGCAAAAAAAACTATACTGCCCATATTCATCCTCGAAATCACGCAATATACCACAATCTTGCCGTGCACTGACGCGTCCCTGCAATCATTGGTATGAACGTTTCACGAACTGGTTGTGGCCGCTATTGAGCGTAACACGACTTCTCAGAACGCTTCTAAGAGCACGTTCTTGTATGCGCCCGTTTGTGCGACGTCTCGTCACTCATCTTTATCCCTTAACATGGACACCAGATAGGAAAGGACAAAAACATTGCTCATGGAAAGGTAGTCCCTCTTATCGCAACGACAGAGGAGATCCCGAGCATAGACAAAAAAAGAGGATAGCAGCAGTAAATTCTTATGCAAGACAACGCAGCGTGTTAACACTTTAGCAATCTTAATCTATTAATGCAACGGTTATTGTTCCCCGAAGAAAGGTTCATATCTTTGCCTATTCTACTATGTACACCACTTACACTACTATTATTCCACGAACTCCTTTATGTGAGAGATGTGGTGGAGTCCTATGGACTTCTTTCCTTTCAGCGTCTCCAATTCATAAGCATTGTGGTGAGCTGCTCTCCTTATACGGTACGGGCCGTTGTAAACAGAATAGAATTTTTGGCATTTCATTTTTTGTTTGTTCGAAAGTCGGAAAGACTTAACGAGCACCTTTTGTCCAATTTGGAAGTGTCGTAGACGAGCTCCCCTGTCGGCACGTCTCTTCCTGACCTCTGCTGCAGCCCGTATCCTCTTGAGAGCCAAATCCACTATGGCTTGGTGCGGCGTTCGCGCCCTTGGTGGGAAGTTTACGACCTTGGTTATCAAGTCCTTAGGAATCCGGTTTTTCAGTACTGTAATGGGTGCCAATCTTGTTATCCCATGGGGTGCCTCATTGATCACCTCCTGGAAGTCTTTAAGGAAAACGTCCCATGTCGTGTGCTGTTTGTTACAGTACAACCGGCACAAGTTTCCGAGTTCTTTAATAACCCGTTCTGCAGCATTCGAGCTCGGATGGTGTGAAGATATAAAAATGGGATCAATTTTACATCGACGCAAAGTCTCCTTCCATGTTTTTGACTTAAACTGTGGCCCGTTATCAGAAATGATTCTACTCACATGACCAACCTGTGGTAGGAAATCCCGGATTAGGGCTCGTGATACAGTTCGTCCTGTCGCCCTCTTCAGTGGCGTAAAGGTAACGTATTTGGACGTTACTTCAACAAACACTAATACGGAAGTATATCCTCTTCTTGTTTCTGGCAAAGGTCCCATCAAATCTGTTGCTGCTAATTGTCTTAATTTGGTCGGTACGATTGGGTATAATGGTGCCTGCATGCTCACAGTGGTGTGCTTAGCCTCTTGGCAGTCTTTACACACCGACAGTACCCTCCGAATTCGACGCTCCATGTTTCGAAAGTAACACATGGTCCTTAGCTTGAGATTGCACTTGCGTGGTCCGAAGTGTCCATAGCTGAGGTGAGTATGCCATATAACCTTGTTTATTAGGTGTTCAGGGATGCATACCCCCCATTCAGTGTCATTGGTATAATTTCGGTGGAAAATTATGCCTTTCCGCAAGAGGTAGAACTGCCTGATGGTGGCGTGTCTTCTGTCTATCCATTTCTGTTTCAATAACACTAGGGCAGGGTCCTTGTCTTGCTCCTTCTTGATGTCCTGCATACTACAGGTAATAAAATTTTCAAAGGCTACTTTCTGCATATAGTAAAGGCAGTAGTGATTTTCCTCCAGATCTTCTTCCATGTTGTGCTCAAATCCGATCGGTGACCGTGATAAGGCGTCTGCAATGATGTTCTGACTGCCGGGGATATATTCTATCGAAAAATTGTACTGCTGTAGATACGATGCCCACCTAATGAGCCGCCTGTGATTAAGCTTTGCAGTCATCAAGAACTCGAGTGCCTTGTGGTCTGTGTAGACCCTCGTCTTGCGACCAAACAGAAGGTATCTGAATTTTTCAAACGCCCATACAATAGCCAGCGCCTCTAACTCGGTTACTGAGTAATTCCTCTCACTCTTGGCTAGTACTCTGCTAGCAAACGCAATTGTCTTCCACACCCTGTTTCCTTTATGTACATAGTCTTGGAACACCATGACACCCAGACCGGAGTATGAACTGTCCGTTACTATGCAAAGCTCTTCTGCTAAATTAGGGTGTGATAGGATGGGTGCTTGTAATAATGCGAATTTTAATGCTTTCCATTCGGATTCGGCCGCCTCATCCCATTCCCAAGGAATCTTCTTTCCTGTAAGTTGATGCAACCGAGGACTGCTCTGAGTTTTGACATGTATAAAGCGGTTGTAAAAATTTATGATCCCCAAGAACCCCCTTAACTGCTTCTTTGTCGTAGGAATGGGAAACTTTTCAATCGCTTCGATCTTTTCGGGATTTGGCGCAATGCCCTCACCCGTGATGATATGTCCTAGAAATTTCACAGAGGACGTCCCAAAATTCGATTTTTCGATATTGATAGTCACTCCGTATTCCTTGAATGTCGCTAGGAGTTCACCGAGGACCGCATTGTGCTCTCCCCAAGATTTCTCCGCGATCAGCAAATCGTCCACATAGCTGGTGACATGACGTTTCAAATTATCGCTTAGTATGCCGTCCAGCCCCCGAATGAATGCGGCAGATGAAACGTTCAAACCAAATGGTAGACGACGAAACCGGTAACATCTTCCAAATGCTAAAAAGGCTGTGTACTGTCTGCAATTTGGATGGAGCTCGATCTGCCAGAAACTCGATTTTAGATCAACTGATGAGAAGATTGATATTCCATGGAAGTTTTGTAAGAGTTCCTCTAATCGTTCCGGTCTGTCTGTTTCGGGTTCTATTATGGTATTAATTTGTCGCGAGTCCAAGACTAAACGAATACTACCATCTGCCTTCTCGACTACTCTTAACGGGTTATTATAGGCTGAAGCCGTAGGTTCTATTATTCCTTCACTCAGCATTCGCGTAATTTCAGCTGCTACTTTCTGTCGATATGCCAAGGGGATTGGATAGGGTGGCACACGAAACTGGTTGTGCGGACGAACACGAAATTCATATTGGAAGTTCTTTATTGATCCTGTCTTGGGAAGGAAGACCTCCGCATGTTCTACTAGTAATTTATGATGTTCTTTGCGGTGGTCGCTCCTTATATTCTTTATTGCTTCCACTTTTTCTCCTATTTTCTCCTTTATTTCTCCCATTATTCCGACTTCATTCTCATCCGTGTCCTCTCCCTTACCCGCAACGTCGACCTGTTCTTCCTTTCTGTCTTTCAGACACGCATAGTTTATCCGTACACAGTTAGACGGTAGTTGAGCTGGGATCAACTGGTCGTCGAACTTAATGTGGACGGGATTCCCTTTCCTCAAAACCACTTCACCTCGTCCTAGATCAACTATCGCGTCATGTTCATTTAGGAAGTCCGTTCCTATTATCATGTCGATCGCCAGATTTGGCACGATCCAGAAGTTAGACTCTATTTTGTGTCCTTGGCAGGAGAATTCCAGTCTTGTTTGTTGGGTGACCTCCGTACATTTACCCGCTAATGCCCCTTTTATTTTGGTTTTCTTAACCGATAGGACAGGCCAGTCCATCTCCTGAGAGCACCTCTTGTATGCTGCCTCGGATATTGCTGTTATGTAGCTTCCACTATCTATTATCGCATTCATACTCTTTTCAGCTATTGCTACTGTGATAAGAGGCTGCCGATCTTGTCGAGGAGTTGCTTTATGTTCCTCGAGCAGGATTTCTGATAAATCTTCGTAATGTATCATCCGTAGTTGGCCAGGTCCGAGATTACGTGCGAAATTCAGGCGGCCTGTGTTCGCACTAGTCTGGCGTCAATCCCTTGTTAAGCTCCCCCTCCTCTGACGTGCATTAGGATTTGCGGGTCTAGTTTCAATCTCCTGGTTCCACTGTTGTCCTTGGTTTCGCTCTCTCCAATTACGGTCGCTTTGCCGTTCGTTATTCCTCCTATCCCAGATTCCTTGTCTAGATTGACCCTGCTCCCTGACGTTCTGGTTTCCGTGTCTTTGGTTTCCATAACCTTGAATAGCGTAACCTTGACTTCCGTAACCCTGGTTTCCTAACTGACCAGTGCGATTATGCGATCTGTTGTCGTCTTCTGTTCCTGGCCGGTGGTATTTGTTACTTTGCCCCTTCTTCCTGTCCGTTGCGTCTTGTTTATCAAAGACTACTTCGAGTTCGCGCAGTAGACTCTTGAATGCTTCTATGTCAGATCCACACTTGCCGACAAGTGTCTGTTGGTACCTAACTGGCAATTTGGAAAAGCAAAATTTAATGATTTCTCCGTTATTATATGGACTATCTAAAAATTGATTCTTCTTGAGTAAATCATCAAGAAATTTGGTTGCGCTCCTATGTCCGGACACTTCCAGTTCAGGACAAAATATTATTTCCTCTTTAATCCTGTCTTGCGTTTCCTTTGACCAGTAGGTCCGCAGGAATGCAGCAACAAATTACTGATAAGTCCGACACGTCACTGCCACACCCCGCATCTTTTCCGCGGCTTGGCCTTCGATGTGTCCACACATGAATTCTAATTTTGCCTGGGTTGGCCATGATGCCGGTAATGAATTTGTGAACTGCATCACCCAGCTCTTCGGATGCATCGACCCTCCATTTTCTTTGAACTTCTGGAATTTTAGTATCGACAGGAAGTGATTGTGATCAAAATCCGTTCTGATCCTCGCACTGGTGTTGTCACTCGTTTCCGATACTTGCACGTCTGCTGAGTGTCCTGCTCTATCTTGCTGATAACTGTGATGTGCTACCTCTGTATCACAGTGGAAGTGGCACTCAGAATTCACTCTCCTAAGTGGGCTATAATTATTGGAGCTATTACTCGCTGTTTCTGCGTGTGCAGTGTTAGTTCCGCACTCGGTCAATGGGCTAGAGCACGGTGGGCTTTTCCTCGGAGACACAATTCTTTGTACTCCATCATTGGTACCCGAACGCGCAGTGCTCGTGTGCCCGTTTTGCTCTAGTTTTGCTATCCGACTCTCTACTTCTTCCATTCGTTTCGTGGTGTTCGCAACCGCGATATTACCTTGAGTTTTTAAGAATGCTAGGGATTTTGAGTGGGATTGTGTTGTACGTCGCAAGCGCCCTGCGAGTTTAGAAGTTGATTCCGCGACTTTCATTGCCCCTATTGCTGCCGTTTTGGCTAGGCCTGCTACTTTTGTGATACCATTGACATTTGTTTTGCTTCTCCACATTCTTTCTTTATTGTTAATAATTCCCCACGAATTTCCCCTATATGCGAAATTATTGCCTCCGTGTCCTTCTTACGCTGTTCGTCAGCTTCTTCTTTCTCCTTCTTACGCTGTTCTTCAGCTTCTTCTTTCATTGATCGTAGGAAGCTCAGTATTGGGTTAATGTCATCATTTTTATCCTCGTCACACATGGGTGATGTAACTCTGGACACCTGGGCGCTAGAGCTCTGACGTGACCGAGCTGGCCTCTGTCTGCACTCGTTCGTTTGACTACAAACTTCTGCTACCGTCTCGACCTGTGTGCCTGTCTCTGTTCCATCCTCCAATTCACTATCATAATCACGGCCGCGACGTTGCTCTAAGATCGGGTCCAAATCACCTTCCTGATCAATGACCCTGTCGTCCTGTCCTGCTAAAAATGTGCCCATCTCATCTGCGAACCTATCCCCGTCAGTAACGTGTCTCTTATCCATTATAGTATCCACTTTTGTTTTAGCTTCGCTCACTAAAAGTCGTGCCTTACTTCTCGTGATCATTCATGAGAGACAAAATTTATATAAAATACACAATAAAAATAATCTACTCCCTGTATTTTTTACACATAGACATAAAATTTCAACAACGCTGTTCCAACGCTGTAATTACAAGCACAATTTTATGTGGTACAGAAACCGCACACAGATCCGACAAAGTGCGATGTGGTACGGACACCACATCAACGAAACACAAAAAACAATGAACAAAAAAAATATATACACTGAAAACAAAAACTGTAATCATGCGCCGCTACTTAAAACTAATCGCGGAACTACCAGAAAAAAACTTGGGTATTAATCAATAAAAAAAATTAGAGAAAAAAAATTGAATGTTCCTACTAAGAATACTGTTTGTTAATCAGTGATTCTCAGGAAAGATCCGAGGCTAAGGGTCGCCATATTATGCGAGGTGCCGGGGCTAGCAGTGTATTTATCACTAAGTTCTACTAGAATCCACATATGTAAATCATGCTCTAAGCCCCCCCTATTCTAACTCCGACTTTTGCTGTTGCACAAGGATAAAAGAAATACGCGAACTGACTCTAATCAACCCTGCTAGTGGAGTAGAAGAGAGTTTGGCACCTGCAATAATTTAATTTGATAAATAAGTTAAATAAACCAAGGTTTCATTAGCATAGTGAGGAATGATAGGGTTGCTCTATCGATTAACAGAATGAAAGTTCTGTCCAAAATAACAATATGATTTATTAAGATTAAACACAGAATAGTAAAAGAAATACAGGAAATATTTATAAAACATCAAATTGGCTAAAATTGGAGATTCATACAAACACTATAAAGGTGAAGTTGTCCCTAACTTAGATCGTGAGGTTTAAGACGAAGTGGTATGTGGAGCCAATTCCTTTCCACTCAAATCTCAAGAGAGACACACAGCTAACCCAACAGTAATTGCTGCTACTCGAAACAGAACAAAGTTAGAAAAGGATGAACAGGCGCGCTCTGCTTGAGCTCTGATTGTCACCTAGGAAAATCCCTATCTGCCGGTGCTGCGGACGTACATTACCAAACGGTCTTCTTATCTCCCAGAACACGATCTGGCGTACCGCAGGCGAGGGCTGGTTGCTTCGACGTCCTCGACCGAAAGGCGACTGCCGACTCCCAGAGCACCCGTACAGGCCGAACACACACCATTCCCGCCCCCACGACAGTGGCCGTGGTTACGTTCCAATCAGCAACTCGAAAACCGGCGGAAATTCCACTCCATTGCCGGAGCACTACCATTCCACCAATGGAGATTCTTGGCGCCCATTTCTGTGCTGATTTTGCTCCGTCACGGAGCTATGCCCTGAGCAAGCCAATCACGGTTCCTATTTTGCAGAAAGCGCGGGAATTTTCCCGCCACAGCTGCCTGGGTACATAAGTCATTCCCACGCCTCGCTGGTAGCCCGCCAGAAAGTGTTTTCGCTAAGCTTCTGCGAAGCAACGGAACCTCCAGCCCAGCCGCCACTTCCGGCTCCCGCGGGCGCGTCTCCAGACAATGTCGGCGTCCGGAAAGTATTCACTCGACCCCCCACACCTGTCGGCCTACCCTTTCAAAGTCAGACGAGCCCGCCTGTCACTGGACCACCCGGGTGGCGAGAGACGCTGCATGGGAAGTCCGCGTGTGAAGGAATAGCAACGGAACCTCCACCGCATGCAACTAGAGAGGAGAATCGTAAGATAGAAATATGAGAGTGGGCTCATGCCACCTCTCAAGGTCATTGGTTCAAGTCTTTTCTCGCCTGAAAATTTTAATTTTTTATTTTCAGACAATGACTATCCGTCCCTCCGATGCGAAGTAACTGCCCCGTGGTATGGGGACGCTACACCTAAACAAGAAAACCTAAATCGGGCAAGGTAGAAGAATCTTTTTACCCATTCGCCAAGTTAGGTGGGTCGACAACATATTCCTGTCATGTGACACACATGCCGTCACCAGTGTCGTATATATCAGACGTGTTTTCCTTTGGAGGAATCGGTTGACCTATGACCTTGCGATCAAATGTTTTCGGTTGCCATTGGAGAGGCACGTCCGTTCGTCTACTAATCGCACGGTTTTGCGGTGCGGTCGCAAAACACATACACTAAACTTCTTACAGTGAACAGAGACGTCAATGAACGAACGGACAGATCATAACTTTGCTAAAATAGAGAAAGTAAAATTCTCATGCGAGGGGAGACTTGAACCAAGGAACTCTCGTTCCGCAGCTGCTCACGCTAACCACGGGACCACGGTGCTCCTGACCCCACGGTTCCTTAATGTTGCCTATCTTATGCATGGACTACTCAGTTTGTATATTTTGCCTTTTTTTCATAGTTGCACATAGCTTCTTCCTGTTTTCTCGATTGATCTGCGTTCAGTTTTTCAAGGCCTATCCACTGTGCCAACTTATAAGTAAATCTGAGGGGGGTGCGATGGGGAGGTTCCCTTGTAAGGAGACTGCCTGCACTACGCTTGTCCGTCCTCTTTTAGAATACTGCTGCGCGGTGTGGTATCCTTACCACATAGGACTGACGGAGTACAGCGAAAAAGTTCAAAGAAAGGCAACACGTTTTGCATTATCGCGAAATATGAGAGAGAGTGTCACAGAAATGATACAGGATTTGGGCTGGAAATCATTAAACGAAAGGCGATTTCCGTTGCGACGGAATCGTCTCACGAAATTCCAATCACCAACTTTCTCCTCTGAATGCGAAAATATTTTGTTGACACCGACCTACATAGGGAGGAACGATCACCACGATAAAATAAGGGAAATCAGAGCTCGTACGGAAAGATATAGGCGTTCATTCTTTCCGCGCGCCATACCAGATTGGAATAATAGAGAATTGTGAAGGTGGTTCGATGAACCCTCTGCCAGGCACTTAAATGTGATTTGCAGAGTATCCATGTAGATGTAGATGTAAAAAACTTTTATAAATTAGATGATTGATTGGATAGTGTTATAACTGGTAACAGTAAACTTGTTTCATTCGATTGATTATACTGCCCCACATTGGCGTCAAAATGTAGTAAATCCTCCAAAACTCTGTGATAGGACATAGCGTGCAATATACTAACGAGATTGCCCCATAATGGTAGCCAATAAGTTAGCGACATCGATAATTAAGTGATGTCGAACACATAAGAACATGAGATTAGGGGAATCATAAGCAAATGGAACAGATTGTTTAGGTAATTAAAACATGACGTATTACTTTTATTACGGTACTTTTTATGCATAAAATTACAAATCACAGGGAAGATTCGCTTGGCGTTGACACGAATCGCTTGTTAAGGGGAAAGGGAGGGGGGAGGGGGACGACTAATCTCACCATTCCTCGTGGTCATTCGTTATGCGGTGATGTCAGCGTTACGAGCCGTGTAGATACAGCGCGTTGCCTTGGAGCTGTGGGGTGGCGACTCACTTGCGGCCTCCGGTGGACTGCGGCAGTGCAGCGGGGGCCCGGAGTGGTGACCCCGTGCTGCCGTAGCCGAAACAGCGTTATTGCGAAGGCAGATGCTGGCGATCCGTCGAAGATCCCCCATGCCCTCTTGCTTCCGCGCTACCTCACCGACTGCCCATTCATTTCTTAATCATCTCTAAGTTCAACGACTCCCTGCAATTTTCGTCCTCTCGATGTTGTCATTGGTGGACTAAATCTGCAATGCCGCCTAATAACTGATTGCCGTTTCATGACCACTCCTTCGAATGCAGGGTGTATATTCTGCGAGGGTCGTTCAATAAGTAATGCCCCACAGCTTTTTACATCTACATCTACCTCTAAATCTACATGGTTACTCTGCAATTCACACTTAAGGGGCTCCGGAACGCCCTATACTTGCAATGTTAAAATAGCGCTTATAAATTACATCTTTCCTCACAAAGTATTTGAGGTAGGAAGTTGAACTTTTTACAGATTATTTATTGGACTATGGGCTCAAACTTAACACAGGGATTTTACAAAATTTTGGTTCAGTTATTAAAGATGATTTTTTTTCAATTGTAATGAAAATTCACAACATTTTTTTGCAATTTTTTATTTATATATTCAAAAATATACAGTTTTTTGGAAAAAGGCTGTGTTAAATTATGCAGAAGGTACTGTGTAACATTTACTGAAAGTTTGAAACAAATATGTTTGGAAGATCCTTAGAAAACATGTAATTAGTATGAGAAAATAAAATTTTTTGGAATCGAGCGACAAAGATTGGATTAACTTGTTAGTGCATTCCAGGTCCATAGGATGGATTATCTTCATCCTCTGCAAACTCCTCCTCCAGCTTCCTCTTGTTCCTCCTCCTGTTTACTCTTGCTTGTATTTCTAGACTCTTTACAGCCCTGTCTGCAGCCCGAAGGCGTTCCTTGTCTAAATCAAGCATCGCTCTTACCATGTTAGAACCTATTTTCATTCCCATATTTCTAAATACCTTGCACCTTACAATGTTGCCATGATTGAAAGTCGCAACAGCATCATACACACCAAAGTGAAGTGTTTCTATTCCAACAAATACAGGCTTGGGTATTCTCGACCATATAGCACTATTTACACTTTCATTGGGGTTTTGAGTTTTTCCGTGAATACACTTTTTCAACAGTTCAGGTGCTGCTAAGTCTCTGAAAATTGGTTTTATCACCTCCATTATTGCATGAGGCAGACTATGCTTATGAGTGTACACTTCACCAGTTAGCAATCCTTTGTTATATTTACACCAACTGTCTTCTTCTTTGGGACACAAGCTATGTTGGGGATTTTCATCGTCTTTATTGTTTACAGTAATAACACATACCTTTGGCTTTCCAACATTTCTCCTTTTCTTAAAAGCCTTCAGAGGATTTCTAATAACTTTACTTTTACTCATTATTATACTTCAACAAAACAGAGACTCAAGAAACAGAATTAATTACGAATATTTTCGAGATAACGACAGAGTAAATAAACATGAAACAATCGACAATCACACCAGCGATATATATTGAACCGTCACAGGTTAGCCACAACATATACGTACTTTATCTCACATCACTAAAATGTACCTGATGAACACGGACGTTAATAATAACACCATTTGACAGCAGTTTAACAGCGCCACAGTGGGTCACGCCCATGTAGAACACATTTCAAAAAAAAAATTTAAAAATAGTTGTAGTCTTCGGAATTGAATAAATTATATATCTATTAAAAGGTAATAGTCTGCAGATTCAGAAAACGCAAAAAAGTAAAAATTGAACTTTTCATGATTTTGAGCCTTTCCGGAGCCCCTTAAGTGCCTGGCAGAGGGTTCATCGAACCATTTTCATACTACTTCTCTTCCACTCTCGAAAGGCGCGTGGGAAAAAGGAACACCTAAATATTGCCGTTCGAGCTCTGATTTCTCTTATCTTATTATGATGATCATTTCTCCCTCCGTAGGTGGGTGTCAACAAAATATTTACCCATTCGGAAGAGAAAGTTGGTGATTGAAATTTCGTAAATAGATCTCGCCGCAAAGAAAACTGCCTTTGTTGCAGTGACTGCCACCGCAACTCGCGTATCATATCAGTGACACTCTCACCCCTATTGCGCGATAACACGAAACGAGCTGCCCTTCTTTGCACTTTTTCGATGTCCTCCGTCAATCCTACCTGGTAAGGATCCCACACCGCTCAGCAATATTCCAGCAGAGGACGGACAAGTGTAATGTAGGCTGTCGCTTTAGTGGGTTTGTCGCATCTTCTAAGAGTTGTGCCTACAAAGCGCAGTCTTTGTTTCGCCTTCCCCACAATATTGTCTATGTGGTCTTTCCAATTTAAGTTGGTCGCAGTTGTAATTCCTAGGTATTTAGTCGAATTGACAGCCCTTAGATTTGTGCGATTTATCGTATACCGGAAATTTATCGGATTTCTTTTAGTACCCATGTGGATGACGTCGTACTTTTCTTTGTTTAGTGCCAATTGCCACTTTTCGCACCATACAAAAATTTTCTCTAGATCATTTTGTAATTGGAATTGATCGTCTGATGATTTTACTAGACGGTAAATTACAGCATCATCTGCAAACAATCTAAGGGGACTGCTCAGATTATCACCTACATCATTTATGAAAATCAGGAACAATAATGGTTCAAATGGCTCTGAGCACTATGGTCATCAGTCCCCTAGAACTTAGAACTACTTAAACCCAACTAACCTAAGGACATCACACAACACCCAGTCATCAAGAGGCAGAGAAAATCCCTGACCCCGCCGGGAACGAACCCTGGAACCCGGGCGCGGGAAGCGAGAACGCTACCGCACGACCACGAGCTGCGGACAAAATCAGGAACAGCAGAGGGCCTATGACACTACCTTGCGGAACGCCAGATATCACTCCTGTTCTACTCGATGATTTACCGTCTATCACCACGAACTACCTCTCTGAGAGGAATTCACGAATCCAGTCCCTCAACCGAGACGATACTCCATATGCACGCAATTTGAGTAATAGTCGCTTGTGAGGAACGATATCAAAAGCCTTCTGGAAATCTAGGAATATGGAATCGATCTGAGATCTTTTGTCGACAGCACTAATTACTCACGGGAATAAAGAGCTAGCTGTGTTGCACAAGAACGATATATTGTGACTCCTTGTTGGTCATGTATCCATAAGTCATTTTCTTCAATGTGATTCATAATGTTCTAGTACAGTATATGCTCCAAAATCCTACTGCAAATTGAGGTCAGTGATATGGGTCTGTAATTCAGAGGGTTACTCCTATTTCCTTTCTTGAATATTGGTGTGACCTGTGCTACTTTCCAGTCTTTAGGAACAGATCTTTCGTCAAGTGAGGGGTTGTATATAAAAAGCCATTAATATACATAGACAAACAGCCCTGTTGGTGCTTCACATTTCATGTTTGTCCTGTGCGCCGGTGAAGTTTCGAACTGTTCTGGCAGATGGCAGAGCCGTAGTACTGCGTCAAAATGGCGTCTACATACGACTCACGTTACAAGCAGTGTGCTGTTATTGAATTCTTATGTGCAGAAAAAGAAACCGTGGTGAACTGTCATAAACGTTTGTGTGCAGTGTATGGCGATGCTGCAGTTGATAGAAGTACAATTGGGCGATGGGTGAAGAAATTTACAGCCTCAGGAAATGCAGAAATGAAGCTCCATGATCAGCCTCGCTCGGGACGTCCTGTCACAGCCACTGCTCCAGACATGCTGAATCGTGCGGATGCCATTATCCGTGCCGACCGGCCCATCACAACTTGACAATTGATTCTACTGTTGTCGATCAGCATTTGAAGTGCGTCTGCAATGATCGAGACTCTCGGATACTCAAAGAGGTGCTCACGAAGGGTTCCACGAATGCTCACAGCGGACCACAAGATTCAAAGAAAGCTCATATCATCTGAATTGCTGGAGCGATTTGAAACCTACGGAGAGGCGTTTCTGTCACGGATCGTTACGGGGGACGAAAGCTTGGTGCTCTCCTTTGCGCCGGAAACAAAAAGGCAACCCAAGGAGTGGCATCATCCTCATTCACCACAAAAGAAGAAATTCAAGACAACCCCCTCTGCCGGAAAAGTCTTGGTGACAGTCAGCTTCGATTGTGATGGCGTCATTCTCATGGATGTGATGCCAAGAGGCTCAACCATCAATTCAGGGGCATACGTGAAGACTTTTGAATAAACTCAAGAGCCGTTTACGACTTGTTCAGTCGGACAGGAATCCAGAAGAAATATTGCTCCAGCACGATGATGCATGCCTGCACAAGTCTGAGAACCCGGGAACACATTGCCCACTAGGTTGGACATCACTGCCTCTTTCACCCTACAGTCCAGATCTGGCACCCTCGGACTTCCTTGGGCCGCTTAAAGATTCTCTACGGGGAACACACTTTGAAGATGAGAGTGTCAGTCACGCAGTGAAAACGTGGCTACCCTTACAGGACAAGAGCTTTTACCAGCAGGCAATACATGATCTTCCACAACGTTGGCGTACGGCCATAGAACGTGATGGAGACCACGTAGGAAAAATAGGACATGGACAAAACATGTTGATGTATATTGTCACTAAATTATGACTCTTAACCTTATATATGTTCTAAGAAAAACAATGTGGGTCATTACTTATTGAAGGAACCTTGTATATCTTGCATGGGCAGGTCTGTGACTCGGAAATTGGCGTCTTTGTCACGACTTCACTGTCAAGAGTGTTTCCAGCGTTGGTCGCACATTGTTCGGATATTTTTCTTTAGTTTCTGTAAAAGCAGCCACACAACACTTCTTTGTAACTGCTATCTCACCGTCAGGCCCGGACATTCCGACGACTGTTCTTCGCCTAAGCATCTACTGGAAATCATGATTTGTAAGCGACCTCCTTATTGCCCAGCAAACTTCTTCTTTTTTTTAACAAGGCTGACTTCTTCCACAGTTCTTTAGTATCACACGCCCCCTGTGTGAAATATTGGCGATTTTTGACTAGGATCTGTCCCACTGTCTGCAGGGGTCCATGACATGTTTCTAGCTTTTTTAAGGCAGTCCTAAACGGCTGCTGCCAGCCAGAAGATTCACACTCTTCCAAGAGTGCTCTATTGACTCTTTTGCGCCTGTGCTCCAATCAAGTGGGTGCAAGGGTCCGCCAACTTCCGTCATCCTTCTTATTGTCAGCCAGACACTTCACAAGATGTCAATTCTTAAGCGAGACGAGGACATGCGCCTTGCTACCACCTGAGTGTTTGTAGAATGTCTGGAGCTCGCTATATGGGGTCCGATTTTCCCCTCGTACTGGGCCGGGGCGCTGTGAGTCTGTGAAAGGGGCCACCGGTGGAAGTATAACAACGGTAAGCAGACAATAAAAATGTCTAGAGCGCGCATGATAATAATGAGTACCCTGTGTTTTATTTGGCAAGAAGTCCGTAATACAATAGCAGACCTGACGAGAACCAGAATAACCTTAACCCACTGTTCCCGCGATCCCATGGACGAATGAAGCGAGTGTATGAAGTCCATCGTCATGAAATAGGTCGTAAGGAGAAAGTATAAAACTCATTCATCGAATATATGTCAGCAAAATACGCTAATTCGCTTATTGAAAGTGGGGACAAGCTGCAGATTTTTTTTCGTTCGTTCTTTTTGAAACACTAGGACCCCATTGTTCTTCTAGAGATTTACAATTTAAATTCTTCCAGTAGTGGAGTACATTTTTCACATCGAATCGTAAGGTTTGATTTTCCTCTCTTCTGTTAGTCGAGTTTAATTGATTAATTTCTTCGCGAACATGTACCTCAGTTTTGCCATTTCGGCATCCGTGTGGTGACTGAATGGAGGTAGCATTGTCCACGCAGTAATACAATATCGTTCGATGAAACTCAGTATTTCGATCCTCAGTTTCCATTAAAATATGACGGCTTAGATTGATTTGAACCGTTTACTGTGTTCATATAAGACCAGAAGTATGTCCAGTTTTTCCTCGGATCAAGAAACACAATTTTAGTATCGCCCTCTCGTGTTGCTTCTCCTGGCACCCACTTCATCTTCCTTCAAAAAATGGCTCTGAGCGCTATGGGACTTAACTTCTGAGGTCATCAGTCCCCTAGAACTTAGAACTACTTAAACCTAACTAACCTAAGGACATCACACACATCCATGCCCGAGGCAGGATTCGAACCTGCGACCGTAGCGGTCGTGCGGTTCCAGACTGAAGCGCCTAGAACCGCTCGTACGCATGTGGTTAGCAAAGTACGGAGTTTGTTGCAAACCAAATAAAGTATTTTTTTTACCTTAACCCTAGCATTACCAACGGGGGGGCCTCGTAGGCCCACTGACTCAGTTTTTCTATGTTGTATCCACACCCTTTGATATATGAAGTTGAAAGCAAAGGTAATTGTTCGGTACTATTGAGTCATTACAGAATTTCGGAATAAAAATGTAATTAAAATTCATTTACTTGATTTAATTCTCTGTGGGCCTTAGAAGCCCACCCGTTGGTAATAGCAAGGAAAGATTTACGAGGTTGAGTCTCTCGTTTCAAATTCTTACCATGAAACGAATTTTGGCATTGTTGCCTTCAGACATATTATTATGAAGCGGACCATTGTTATTTTCAGTGTTTCTGCTGCTGTTGAACCAGCAACATGAGTAGACATCGTTTACGTGATAGTTCCATTGAAAGAGTGCTAGAAGAAGTTTTGAACGAATCAGATTTAGAGGTAAGTGAAGTGGATGATGATGTGGAAGAAATTAGAACTGATTCATCGTCTGAGAATGAAGATGAGGTTGAAGCCAATCCACCAGATGATAATGATACGGAATGTGATAAATTCATTGCAAAAAGTGGACGAGAGTATATTACGAAGCCATCTCGACAATATCGGCGTTCTGTACAAAATATAGTGCGAGAAAGAATGGGGCTAGGACAACAAGGAAGAATTGCGTCTCCGAAAGAGGCTATAGAGCGCTTTTTTACACCTCAAATTATGAATCTAATAAAACTACACTCAAATGAAGAGGCTTCTCGACTAGGTATTCAGCACACAGATGAAGATGAGTTATTTTGTTATATAGGACTCTTGCTAATCATGGGTTCAAATCATGACAATAAGATACCTGTCCAAGATTTATGGTCTTTGCTTCAGGGCCGACAAGTGTACTATGGATCAATGAGTCGGACCCGATTTTTCGAATTGACTAAAATATTGAGGTTTGATGATAAGAACACAAGAGAAATTCGTCGCCAGACTGACAAGTTTGCTCCAATGAGGGAAATTTTTGAAAGCTTCAATTCTTCACTTCCATTGTATTTCATTCCTGGTCTACATACAACAGTGGATGAGATGTTGTCTTTGTTCCGTGGTCGCTGTCCATTCAAGGTGTTTCTAAAAGAAAAACCTGGAAAATACGGCATTCTAATTCGAATGCTGTCTGATTCTGAGACTAGATATGTGATCAGCATGGACATCTATACAGGCAAGTCAGGAAATACACAGCATTCAAATGGACCGATGGAAATTGTAAAGAGACTAATAAAACCTATTGAAAAATCAGGCCGTAATGTTACCACAGATCAGTACTATACTTTAGTGGAGCTTGCTGAGACTCTATGGAATGATTTTCACCTCACACTTGTTGGCACCCTACAGTCTAACAGACGACACATACCTGAAGAGCTGAAGACTACAACTGGCCGCAGTTTACACTCTTCCATCTTTGCTTATACTGACCCTCAGACACAGAGGCCACCAGTTACTCTTGCATCAACGCTAGTCCGCGAGAAGCCAAAACGACTGCTGTTGATGCTTTCAACTTATCACTCAGAAGGGGTGTTGAATGAAGACTCAAAAAAGACTAACATAAATCTTTTTTATAATTCTACAAAGGGAGGCGTGGACACCATAGACCAGATGGCAAGACACTACAGCACAAAGAGAGGAACAAGAAGATGGCCTTTGTCCCTCTTCTACACACTCATTGACATAGCAGCAATAAATGCATATTCACTCTTCCTCCTCAACTTTCCGAATTGGAAAAAAAATTTGCTAAACCGCAGAAGAGTTTTTATCACTAACTTAGGTCTCGAACTAATAAGATCTCAAGTAGATAAACGGGCACAAAATTTGTATGGACTTCAGAAGCCAGTAATAATGGCAATGGAAAGCATCACACAACGGAAGCTCAGCTGCTCTGTAGAACCATCATCCTCAACAGCAGAACCAGGAACACGTGGACGGTGCCACCTATGCTGCCAAGAAGCTGCATCTAAAAAGATCAAGTACAACAAGCTGGGAAAGTCAACTGTTACCTGCTCTCAGAGCCACAAACACGTCTGTGGGAAACACTGCAGGAAGACAGTGTTGTGTGAAAAATGCGTTGCAGAATGAGACAGTAAATTTTGTTTGCTTCATGTAGTGTATCGAATTAAAAAAGTCGTTTTTATAAGAAAACACTATTTTGAAACATTACTCCAAAAAATATATAAACTGAATCTCGTGATTTGTTCATTTTATTCCTATTATAATAACATCTTTTATTATCCAGTATACAAAAACAATGTCTAAGCATTTTGAATTGTTATTAGAGGTATCAGAAGTAAATAAACTTGAGTTATGATAAAATAAATTGTGGTATTCTTTATGGGCCTCTGAGGCCCCCCCGTTGGTATTACATGTAACAAAAAATACGTTGGTAATGC
Organism: Schistocerca nitens; assembly: GCF_023898315.1. NCBI lineage: Eukaryota > Metazoa > Arthropoda > Insecta > Orthoptera > Acrididae > Schistocerca > Schistocerca nitens. The sequence continues at coordinate 199,907,515 of NC_064615.1, read as the reverse complement.
TAGGGTTAATAATGTGACATCCAGAATGGACACGAATATAAATCGTCATTGATATCTAGTACAAAGTTATATAATCATGAATAATATTCAGTCTCGAAGTCGAACATGTACAGATCGTTAGTCTACGCTAACACTTCAAACCTCTACCCTCCATCATTGCTAGCTTCTCGCATCTAACATCCATCACTGCTGGCTGTTCACTTCCAACTGCCTTACAGTACTTCCATCACTGCTGGCGACTAACTTCTAACTGCCCAACACTACTGGCGATTAACTTTCAACAATGAGTCCAACCAGCCACAGAGTCTCTTACAAAGAAAGCGCAGTCAGAGATCCAATGCAAAGCGCTACACAGCGCTGCCAACACAGAAGCAGCCCACATACAGTACGTATTCTCTACGTCACATACTGAAACTACGCAGTAAATAAATCAGGGGCCGCATCATGTCTCATTCAGGATTAGTTCTAGCCTTTACGATTTCGTTTTACTTTGCCATTGTATACTACAGAAAAAAGAAATTGCGACATCAAGAAGGAGTAGTGCAACGTAAACGAAAGTTGGTAAGCGTGTTTCTACATCTAAAAGATGTCTATTCAGTTTTCATACCAATCGTATAACCTGGCGCTAGTAGTGCCACTGTGAGAATGCAAATCATGTCGTCAGCGTTAGTCACCTTTGAGACTGGACGTGGTGAGTTGATGTCAGTCAAGAATGTCTTTAAGGCAACAAAGACGCCATTATCAACCTTTAATTTATTTGAATGGGGTTGTGTAAAGGGGCTACGAGAAGCTGGATATTATTTCTGCGATACTGCAGAAAGACTTGACAGGAATGTAGCCACTGTACTGTACTGTAAGTGGATCGAAACAGCATATCCAGACACTCTGGGATGATAATGGCATTGAAACAGAGGATGACACGCGTAAAGCTGAAATACTAAACACCTTTTTCCAAAGCTGTTTCACAGAGGAAGACCGCACTGCAGTTCCTTCTCTAATTCCTTGCACGAACGAAAAAATGGCTGACATCGAAATAAGTGTCCAAGGAATAGAAAAGCAACTGAAATCACTCAGCAGAGAAAAGTCCACTGGACCAGACGGGATACCAATTCGATTCTACACACAGTACGCGAAAGAACTTGCCCCCCTTCTAACAGCCGTGTACCGTAAGTCTCTAGAGGAACGGAAGGTTCCAAATGACTGGAAAAGAGCACAGGTAATTCCAGTTTTCAAGAAGGGTCATCGAGCAGATGCGCAAAACTATAGGCCTATATCTCCGACGTCGATCTGTTGTAGAATTTTAGAACATGTTTTTTGCTCACGTATCATGTCATTTCTGGAAAACCAGAATCTACTATGTAGGAATCAACATGGATTCCAGAAACAGCGATCGTGTGAGACCCAACTCAATTTATTTGCTCATGAGGTCCAGAAAATATTAGATATAGGCTCCCAGGTATACGCCATTTTCCTTGACTTCCGGAGGGCATTCGATACAGTTCCGCACTGTTGCCTGATAAACAAAGTAAGAGCCTACGGAATATCAGACCACCTGTGTGGCTGGATTGAAGAGGTTTTAGCAAACAGAACACAGCATGTTGTTCTCAATGGAGAGACGTCTACAGACGTTAAAGTAACCTCTGGCGTGCCACAGGGGAGTGTTATGGGACCATTGCTTTTCGCAATATATATAAATGACTTAGTAGATAGTGTCGGAAGTTCCATGCGGCTTTTCGCGGATGATGCTGTAGTATACAGAGAAGTTGCAGCATTAGAAAATTGCAGCAAAATGCAGGAAGATCTGCAGCGGATAGGCACTTGGTGCAGGGAGTGGGAACTGACCCTTAACATAGACAAATGTAATATATTGCGAATACATAGAAAGAAGGATCCTTTATTATATGATTATATGATAGCAGAACAAACACTGGTAGCAGTTACTTCTGTAAAATATCTGGGAGTATGCGTGCGGAACGATTTGAAGTGGAATGATCATATAAAATTAATTGTTGGTAAGGCGGATGCCAGCTGGAGATTCATTGGGAGGGTCCTTAGAAAGTGTAGTCCATCAACAAAGGAGGTGGCTTACAAAACACTCGTTCGACCTATACTTGAGTTATTGCTCATCAGTTGGGATCCGTACCAGGTCGGGTTGACAGAGGAGGTAGAGAAGATCCAAAGAAGAGCTGCGCGTTTCGTCACAGGGTTATTCGGTAAGCGTGATAGCGTTACGGAGATGTTAAGCAAACTCGAGTGGCAGAATCTGCAAGAGAGGCGCTCTGCATCGCGGTGTAGCTTGCTGTTCAAGTTTTCGAGAGGGTGCGTTTCTGGATGAGGTATCGAATATATTGCTTCCCCCTACTTATACCTCCCGAGGAGATCACGAATGTAAAATTAGAGAGATTCGAGCGCGCACGGAGGCTTTCCGGCAGTCGTTCTTCTCGCGAACCATACGCGACTGGAACCGGAAAGTGGCACGTAAAGTGCCTTCCGCCACATTCCGTTGGGTAGCTTGCGAAGTATAAATGTGGATGTAGATTCCTGGCAGCAGTGGTCACGAGAATGTACGTCTCAAGAAGACCGACCTCCGGATGGCCACACGGCACTGTCGAGAGGGAAGACCACTGTGTGCTGAATGTGACTCTGGCGCATCGCACTGCATCTGAAACAGCAATTTGAGCAGCAGTTGGCCCCACAGTGACACAACGAACTGTTACAGATCGGTTACTTGAGCGACAGCTCCGAGGAAGACACCCTGTAGCGTAGGTTCCACTGACCCCGAATCACCGCCATTTGCGACTTCACTGGTGTCAAGGGAGAGCTCATCAGACGGCAGGATGGAGGTCTGTTGTGTTTCCTGATGAAAGCTGGTTCTGCCTCGGTGCCAGTGATGGCCGCGTGTTGGTTAGAAGGAGGCCAGTTCAGGGCCTGCAGCCAAACAGTCTGCGTGCTGGACACACTGGAGTTATGGTCTGTGGTGCGATTTTGTATGACAGCAGGAGCACTCTCGTGGTTATGTGTATGTCAGTCTACCGATCTGATCTTTTGTGGTGTCACTGATGAACAGCTTGAGAGACTGCAGGGCACTCTCACTTCTGATTCGATGTTATGCTGCTTCATGTTCTTAGGGAATATGATCTGTATTGCAATTTTGACTTTACACACCATGATGATGGTGGGCAGTAATTCATGCTCCTGCTTGCGTGCTCTAGGGAAAGATCAACGATAAGCTTTACCTGGGTTCAAAGGAATAGGGTGCCGATTTAAACGACTCCAGTAAAAGCACACGGCGACGGTGGGCTGAGCGAAGGGCGTTTTTTCTGCGGAACCTGGGAGAGACATTTCCAGATGGCCGAGTTTTGCGGTCTCATTGTGCAGGTACGTTGGTTGGCGCTGATTGGGAGGCAGCCACGTCCACGTAGACTGACTAGCACCGAGACGTCGCCGCTGCAATGGCCAGTGCGTTGTAGACTGGCAATAAAGCAGAGGATGGGCCTTTGTTAGAGAAGAAGCTGACAAAACAACTGTGAGCATTCTGCGAATTTCCATGGGACAGGGCCATTGGCGCCCAGATGTCCAGACTCTCTTACAAAACATATTGATGAAAGCACGAGGCTTTTAGTGAGTTTATGGCCATGACGATTAGGTGGGTAGATCACGTAACTAATGAGGAGGTATTGAATAAGATTGGGGAGAAGAGAAGTTTGTGGCACAACTTGACTAGAAGAAGGGATCGGTTGGTAGTACATGTCCTGAGGCATCAAGGGATCACAAATTTAGCATTGGAGCCAGCGTGGAGGATAAAAATCGTAGAGGGAGACCAAGAGATGAATACACTAAGCAGATTCAGAAGGATGTAGGTTGCAGTAGGTACTGGGAGATGGAGGAGCTTGCACAGGATAGATTAGCATGGAGAGCTGCATCAAACCAGTCTCAGGACTGAAGACCACAACAACAACATCATGGCCATTCTTAGGAAACTTTGAAATGGACGCAACAGGAGAGATAACAAGCTTTTATGGAGGAATGTAGCTCCATCCTGGTCATGGTGTTAGCAAAAGACACAGCAAAAGCGTGGGAAAGAGGCCGCAAAGCTGAATCTTTTTTTCTTTTCTCCCAGTTAACTTTAAAGTCTCTGATTGGTAAAATCGGTGTATGCAGAGCAAAGACCACTCCCCCAGCTTCGAATGCCAGGCTCCAGCTCGCGATTGGCTTGTGCTAAAGTGGGGGAAGTCTAAGACGTAAATGTGCTTTGCTACCGAGCTGAGGAGGAAGCTGACAGAAAGACAAGAGATCTCACTCTTGTACCGGTGCTTCGCTAGTAAAGAACAGCAGGTCTCTACCTAAACAGTGAGACTTGTGTCCTTTGCTAGTGTGCCTGTGCCAGTCACCTTCTGAACCATCAGAGGTACTGCGTCTAGCATCATGCACATGCGTGGGTTTACTTATTTGTCTTTAGTAGGCCGTCTAAACATTTGACATATTCCGTCACACATAGTCATGGCACGGAGTCAAACTGGTTTGGCAGACCAGCAAACGGGTCCACCTGTACACTGGAATCCACCGGGGTTTCAGAGGCTCTTAGGAAAGTACCTGCGTTCCATATTAACCGAACGTGAGACCGCGTAGTTGCGCTTTTCGGGCGCGCCCCATTAATAACAGATTGTGGCCGTCCATGACTTCAGTCGCCGAACGCATCGTGGTGTGCCGCCCTGACCAGCAGGAGGGTAAAGTATTCGCTGCTACAGCGTAGGGCTCCAATATATATTTCTCAGCACCCTGTTCTTTCGAACCATATTTTTCTTCTTTTCAATAGTAGAGTATAGATGCTTGATTGTTCAAATGGTTCAAATGGCTCTGAGCACTATGCGACTCAACTTCTGAGGTCATTAGTCGCCTAGAACTTAGAACTAATTAAACCTAACTAACCTAAGGACATCACACACATCCATGCCCGAGGCAGGATTCAAACCTGCGACCGTAGCGGTCGCTCGGTTCCAGACTGTAGCGCCCAGAACCGCACGGCCACTCCGGCCGGCGATGCTTGATGGTGGCGTAGTTTTTGTGCCATAACCCGGATTCACGTGTATGAAGTCAGATAAAGCGATTAGTGTTCTGGTTAGTGTCGTGTGTCGATCCCCAGCTGATCACTTTGTCCACTCATGATAGTGAAAGCGTTTGGCAAATAAAAATGTTTGTGTGACATTTCTTTAGTCATGTTTTGTCTTGTGCTATTAAAGTTGAATAAATCTATTGTCATTAAGAGCACACATTGACCCTGAGTTCTGATTAACAGTACCTTCCTATTTTATTATTAAAGTCTAGATTTGAAACGTAAGTAGAAGGCTTTCATGCTTTCCTGGGGTGTTTTCCAGTAGGATAACGCTCGTCCACATACCGTTGTTGTAACCCAGTATGCTCTGTGGAGTGCCGACATTTTGCCTCCGCCTGCTGGATCACCAGATCTGTCTTCAGAGGGACACATATGAGACGTCATCGAACGATAACTCCAGCGTCATCCACAAAAAGCATTAACCCTACTTGTATTGACTAACCAAATGCAACAGGCAATGGAACTCCATCCCACAAACTGACATGCCGCACCTGTGCAACGGAATGCAAGACACTTTTGCATGCTTGCATTCAACATTCCAGTCGGGCACACAGTTTTAATCTGCCAGGAAGTTTCATATCAGCGCACACTCCGCTGCAGAGTGAAAATCTCATTCTGGAAACATCCCCCAGGCTGTGGCTAAGCCATGTCTCCGCTATATCCTTTCTTTCAGGAGTGCTAGTTCTGCATGGTTCGCAGAAGAGCTTCTGTAAAGTTTGGAAGGTAGGAGACGAGGTACTGGCAGAAGTAAAGCTGTGAGTACCGGGTGTGAGTCGTGCTTCGGTAGCTCAGTTGGTAGAGCACTTGCCCGCGAAAGGCAAAGGTCCCGAGTTCGAGTCTCGGTCGGGCACACAGTTTTAATCTGCCAGGAAGTTTCATATCAGCGCACACTCCGCTGCAGAGTGATAATCTCATTCTGGAAACATCCCCCAGGCTGTGGCTAAGCCATGTCTCCGCTATATCCTTTCTTTCAGGAGTGTTAGTTCTGCATGGTTACACCGGTTATTAATGTACTGTAATTTCACATTTGCAATGGTTTATATCGCACTTACATTAACCTGTGACATTTCAACGTTAATCACTTAAATACACTACTGGCCATTAAAATTGCTAATCGATTTATCGTACACAAACAGCAGTTGACCGGCGTTGCCTGGTGAAATGTTGTTGTGATGCCTCCTGTAAGGAGGAGAAATGCGTACCATCACGTTTCCGACTTTGATAAACGTCGGATTTTAGCCTATGGCGATTGCGATTTATCGTATCGCGACATTGCTGCTCGCTTTGGTCGAGATCCAATGATTGTTAGCATAATATGGAATCGGTGGGTTCAGGAGGGTAATACGGAACGCCGTGCTGGATCCCAACGGCCTCGTATCACTAGCTGTCGCGATGACAGGCATCTTACCCGCATGGCTGTAACGGATCGTGCAGCCACTTCTCGATCCCTGAGTCAACAGATGGGGACGTTTGCAAGACAACAACCATTTACACGAACAGTTCGACGACGTTTGCAGCAGCACGGACTATCAGCTCGGAGACCACGGCTGCGGTTACCCTTGACGCTGCATCACAGACAGGAGCGCCTGCGATGGTGTTCTCAACGATGAACCTGGATGCACGAATGGCAAAACCTCATTTTTTCGGATGATTCCAGGTTCCGATTACATCATCATGATGGTCGCCTCCGTGTCTGGCGACATCGCGGTGAACGCACATTGGAAGCGTGTATGCGTCATCGCCATACTGGCGTATCACCCGGCGTAATGGTATGGCGTGCCATTGGTTACACGTCTCGGTCACCTCTTGTTCGCATTGACGGCACTTTGAACAGTGGACGTTATATTTGAGATGTGTTACGACCCGTGGCTCTACTCTTCATTCGATCCCTGCGAAACCCTACATTTCAGGAGGATAATGCACGACCGCATTTTGCAGGTCCTGTACGGGCCTTTCTGGATACAGAAAATCTTCGACTGTTGCCCTGGCCAGCACATTCTTCAGTTCTCTCACCAATTGAAAACGTCTGGTCGATGGTGGCCGTGCAACCGGCGCGTCATAATACGCCAGTCACTACTCTTGATGAACTGTGGTATCGTGTTGAAGCTGCATGGGCAGCTGTACCTGTACACGCCATCCAAACTCTGTTTGACTCAATGCCCAGGCGTATCAAGGTCGTTATTACGGCCAGAGGTGGTTGATCTGTGTACTGATTTCTCAGGATCTATGCACCCAAACTGCGTGAAAATGTAATCACATGTCAGTTCTAGTATATTTGTCCAATGAATACTCGTTTATCATCTGCATTTCTTCTTGGTGTAGCAATTTTAATGGCCAGTAGTGAATGTTACCTAGACAAATGTATTGCCGAAATTTCGTTACGCTACCTTTCTATTTTTTAGAGTTGCGATTTTTTCCCGTCAGTGTGTTTGATATTTTTAAGTCGTAAAAGTGCCTTCCACTTACATTAATTTCTCTGTTGATATTGTACGGTAAAACAAGGTCAATGTTTCTAATGTTTCATGTACAAGATTGAAATACTTTTAGTACCATTGTAACTCGACGCAAGGGAGTACTGACGTAACAGAGTGCTTCCATCATTCACGAGGCATTTTCTCTGCGCTCAGAACAATGATTTCTAAATAGAGACACAAGCATTGTGTGTAACGTGGGAATGTTGGCAGCTAGAAGCGACAAGGACGGCAGGAGCGTGTTAACAGAATCAATGTGTTGCCGCTGACGTCACAGTAGGCCGGCAGTTTTCAGGACTACGCAGCTATTCGTAGAGTTTGGGCTATTGTTCATGAGAGCTCAACTTGATTGACTGCCACCTGCGCTTGTATAGGGCGCATTATCCTGTAAGCGTCCGCCCTTTCGGAAGCTATTCTCATCATCCGCTTCCCGATATATAACAAAGCTTTTGTACACTAGAGGGAGGAAGAGAGAGAGATAGAGAGAGAGAGAGAGAGAGAGAGAGACAACGTGGGTCTTCTATAGGATCACAGGCTTTCATTCCACGATAAGGGCACGGGTTAGTCAATAGGGACACGCAAATAGCAACTGCTGACAACTATTGAAATGTTACTGTTCATCAGAGACGAAGGTTTTATAAACCTCGGTTGTGGACTCCGATGTATCTAGCTATATTTTATTTTATTCTCTACTTCTCTTGCTGCCTTTAGAAGTGGATACTGGACAAAGGCCCGCTTGTAAGTCATGATCGAAATTACAAAACGGAAAGCCGGCCGTTGTGGCCGAGCGGTTCTAGGCGCCTCAGTCTGGAACCGCGCGACCGCTACGGCAGCAGATTCGAATCCTGCCTTGGGCATGGATGTGTGTGATGTCCTTAGGTTAGTTAGGTTTAAGTAGTTATGAGTTCTAGGGGACTAATGACATCAGATGTTAAGTCCCATAGTGCTCAGAGCCATTCGAACCATTTGAACAAAACGGAAGGACCATTATGGACTAGCACTTTGCCTGAGAATCATAAATTTTGAGAAATCTTTTGACTGTTGCAACAGAATGTATACTAACACCTGTTTAGAAACGAAGTATTGATCCAACTTACGTCACTATAGTTATTAAAAGAATTCAAAACAGCTGGTAGCTAGCGGAATAATTGTCGATGTTACTGAAACCTATTTATTTTTCCATTGCGCGTTTCGGGCGCGGGCCATCTTCAGATGAGTTGCTAAATCTAGTAACAGAGATTTTTTTGTAACAAATAAACACAGATACACAAGTGTATGAAACAAGAAATATATGAAAAAAAGCCTTCCTAAAAGAGTACGTAACATTGAGGAAAAAGTGAATACAATGCTTTAAAACCGTTGTTAATTGTGGATAAACACTACATGTAGACAAATGATAGTGTAAACCTACATGTTCTACTGTACATCAATGCGAAGACGTGATGAATTCTGTTATCTGATACATGTTTGTTTCCAAACCAGACAAGTATATGAAATGTATTATAAGTCGTACCTTTTGTGGTGTCACCGCCAGACACCACACTTGCTAGGTGGTAGCTTTAAATCGGCCGCGGTCCATTAGTACATGTCGGACCCGCGTGTCGCCACTGTCAGTGATCGCAGACCGAGCGCCACCACACGGCAGGTCTCGAGAGACTTACTAGCACTCGCCCCAGTTGTACGGATGACTTTGCTAGCGACTACACTGACGAAGCCTCGCTCCTTTGCAGAGCAGATAGTTAGAATAGCCTTCAGCTAAGTCCATGGCTACGACCTAGCAAGGCGCCATTAGCCTTACATAGCTTGTATCTAAAGAGTCTCACTTGTATCGTCAAGAGCGATGTACCACAAGGATGGATTAAAGTTAAGTATTCCAGGAGCTACGTACTTTTCTTTATAGCATTCATTACGTATCCTGTTTCAGACCTATCTCTAGCCTGCGTCAGTAACGCGTGCCTTTCGGCTACTTCCGAGTGGCGTGGCTGTCTTGTTACGCCACAACACCTTTCATGCCAACAAATAGCCAAATGGTTCAAATGACGCTAAGCACTATGCGACTTAAGATCTGAGCTCATCAGTCCCCTAGACCTAAAACTACTTAAACCTAACTAACCTAAGAACATCACATAGAGTCATGACCGATGCAGGATTCGAACCTGCGACTGTAGCAGCAGCGCGGTTCCGGGCTGAAGAGCCCAGAACCGCTCGGCCACAGCGGCCTGCCAACAAATAGACAAACACAGGAGTAATAGGAATAATTAAAAGTAATAAGTACTAAAAACCAGCTAAAACACAAGGAGTGCAAGTGTCATAAGATGCTATTTTGTCTTATGAACTGAAATGAGTCTCTCTATGAACATCAGGTGTCTTCATGTTTTGTTTTTTCACAATCTGAAGACGGGCAGCGCCCGAAACGCGCAGTGGAAAAATGAAAAGGTTCCAGTAACATCAAGTGACCATTATTCCATGACCTAACAGCTGTCTTAAATTCTTACAATTATTTTCTGAAAATGGTCGCACGCCTTTATGACTTTCAGTCACGTTTAAAATTACGTCTGTTTACTGAAATAAGTAAGGTCCCCGTATAAAATATTAGTTACTCCCTTAAAAGGACACTGTGGTCTCTTTGGACCGGAGTAGATAGGATTTGCCGTTGATAAACCGTGTCTGAAGTTACCAAGTATGTTGATGTATCAACCTGGGCTGTCCAGCGTGTTTGCAAGGGATGATGTGCCACTCGCATCTACGCAACGCAGCGTATGAATATTGGTCGTAAGAATATTTAACGGACGGGAGCCGGGGTAACCTTTATGCTTTATTAGCAGGTTTCAAACACGACAGAAATTGCTGCTACCACTGAATGTGGGTCCATGTCAACTAGTTTCTGATCGAAGAGAATCGAATATTATGAGTATTTAGAGCTGAGTACCTCACAAAAGTCCATTGTAAAAGCGACGCTTCAAGGTACACGCCATCAAAGTTAGAGGTACACCTACATTGGATAACTGTTGACTGGAGGCGTGTAGTGTGGTCTAACGACTTGCGACTGTTTTCAAATCATGCAATGCGTCTAGCGCACCGTTGGCCCAATGAGACATTTAACCTGCAGTTTCTAGAGGACGTACAGGCCGGAAGTGATTTTGTTTTAGTGGTATCATTGCTACGTACCGGGGAAATGGCGCACGCTAATAAACATCAGTTGAGCCTATGAAACTCTAATAACAGGAACCAACATTACTTTTCCACCGAAGGGGCAAGAGAACAACATAAAATTAGCAGATGGCTCGTCTACTGAAGGGAGCGGTTGCCCACCATTGCATTTACGTCCCTATGTGTACCCTATAGTTTCATCAACTGGCCGCTGAATCTCAGCCAGTGAATTATGTAAAACATATTAATTCTTTTGAAAACATTTGATTTAATGATAATTGCTCACATTCGAAGATTCGCCTGTACGATATTATTCCAAGTACAACTAAATTGGTCACGTGTCTGCCAGTGCATGAATAGCCGTTAGCAGAAAAAGAAAAACAACTTTACTTAGTGCTCAAAAAGGCAACTGCCTACTGATATTTCAGAAGAACTGAAATGTATATTTCAGTCTTAACGTTAAAACAGGCTTCGAAAACGTCGTACTTATTTCATATTCCCGAGCGACACTTCGCCACGCAAAGATCTTACCCGATTGGGATCTACCGGCAAAAGACCCCGAAAACATTCCCGCACGTTCTCAGCTCCGCTAATCATCTAGCCTAGCCAAACTCTCGTCTGCGGCCACGCACATTTGATCGCAATCAGTCATTCATATTTAACATTTAAATCGTATTCTTAAAATTATTCGTCACAAAATTTAAAATATTCTTGCATTCCACAAGATTTCGGGATTGCAGCCGGATCTCATCGACTTCTTTCCACGATATTTCGGCTGACAACCTTACAGCCATCTTCAGGCGAGTGTTTGACACTGGAGATTGCTAGTGCAAGTCGCTCTATTTATACGTAAAATTGCCGCAGGCGCGCATGCGCATGTTACCGTAGCATGCGCGCCACCTGTCGATTCCAAGGCCCTCTACAATATTATTGCATCTATGGAGCGCAATAGAATGCGTGAAGAAAGTAAAACATGCACGCAGACGTGTCCAAAACAATAAAATGCAAAATTTCAATATTAAAATTACTTGTCGCTCGACGTGTCAGAAGCCATAAAAAGTTTTCTTTTGGTTAAACATGAAAGAAATCAACGGGTCCCAGGCCTTATTCAATAAAAAGCCGCCATCACGATTAATGAGATTATCCGCTAAACGTATTTCCACGGATTCCTTCACAACTGAATCCCAGAAGGATCTCGATGGGGCCAAGATTTTCGTGGCCGAATAATCCATAGTATGTCCTGTGGAAATACAATGTTCGGCTATAGCCGACTTACTTGGCTGTAAAAGGCGAGTGTGGCGCTCATGTTCAACGCAGCGGTCGTGTACTGTGCGTGTGGTTTGACCAATGTACACGCACAGTACACGACCGCTGCGTTGAACATGAGCGCCACACTCGCCTTTTACAGCCAAGTAAGTCGGCTATAGCCGAACATTGTATTTCCACAGGACATACTATGGATTATTCGGCCACGAAAATCTTGGCCCCATCGAGATCCTTCTGGGATTCAGTTGTGAAGGAATCCGTGGAAATACGTTTAGCGGATAATCTCATTAATCGTGATGGCGGCTTTTTATTGAATAAGGCCTGGGACCCGTTGATTTCTTTCATTTTTAACCAAAAGAAAACTTTTTATGGCTTCTGACACGTCGAGCGACAAGTAATTTTAATATTGAAATTTTGCATTTTATTGTTTTGGACACGTCTGCGTGCATGTTTTACTTTTTTCACGCATTCTATTGCGCTCCATAGATGCAATAATATTGTAGAGGGCCTTGGAATCGACAGGTGGCGCGCATGCTACGGTAACATGCGCATGCGCGCCTGCGGCAATTTTACGTATAAATAGAGCGGCTTGCACTAGCAATCTCCAGTGTCAAACACTCGCCTGAAGATGGCTGTAAGGTTGTCAGCCGAAATATCGTGGAAAGAAGTCGATGAGACCCGGCTGCAATCCCGAAATCTTGTGGAATATTAGATACGCCGGGAAAACTTCAAGAGTCATATTCTTGCATTCATAATTGTTATAAAATTCACATTTTTTAAGTCGTACATCGCCGGAATCCACATGCATTAGTCAGGATGCTTATTATAGTTACTCCTTTCATTTCGACACTGCCCTATTCAAATGTTATTTTTTGTGTTTAATATCAATTTTTATCTTCTCATTCAAAACACAGTCAATCTTATATGGATTAAAGCAGAACTGTTTCATTGCTGATGAATTGTCTTGGCACTTATTATTTTTGTAAATCGGTTTTCTCTCTCGTCGGAAATTTCCTATTATATCAAATTATTTGCTTTCAGTTTCATAATTTCTTTGGCTGCTTGGGTGATTTTTCGTTATTTCACATATGAGTACACTGAAGCGCCGAAGAAACTGGTATAGGCATTCGTATTCAAATACAGAGATACGTAAACAGGCAGAATACGGCGCTGCGGTCGGCAACGCCTATATATGACAACAAGTGTTCGGCGCAGTTGTTAGAAAGGTTATCGCTACTACAATGGCAGGTTATCAAGATGTGAGTGAGTTTAAACGTAGTGTTACAGTCGGCGCACGAGCGATGGGACACAGCATCTCCGAGGTAGCGATGAAGACCATTTCATGAGTGTACAGTGAATATTAGGAATCCGATAAAACATCAAATCTCCGACATCGCTGCGGCCGGAAAAAGACCCCACAAGAACGGGGCCAACGACGACTGAAGAGAATCGTTCAACGTGACAGAAGTGTAACCCTTCCGCAAATTGCTGCAATTTCAATGCTGGACCATGTGAGTGTAACGGGCGAGTTGTGGCGCCCTGAAAATATTCTAAGTTCGGAGTTGGCGCGGCCGCACAGGCCGCTCGGCAAGCTGTGGATCGTCAGCAGCCAGAGTGGTGCTAAACATTCGCCGGGACAAGAGGGGCAGCCCCAGCACGTGGTCCAGGCCGACCGTGTGGCTGGGAATTCCACGTTGACGCTGTGTTGAGGACTGTGCTTTGTGTCGATGAAGGAGATTGGTATGCCGGGAGTGCCAAAGATGGCGGACTTTGTGAAACCGTAATGGCAGACATTTCACAGTTCAGGTGGAAATTAATAACAGCCAGAGGAATCATGATACCTTAAAAAGAAACATGTACATTACCATTATTTGCACGGCGATTCTGATGGTGTAATCAGATTTTCAATATCTTTATTAGTTGAAGGTGTAGTATCTGCCTATAAATGACACTCAGCAACGAATTTCCAAAATCTAAACAGTTCATCCGATTTTGTCATTCGACGTGTCTTTAGAAAGCTGTTAGTGTAAACCTAAATTGGTATGAATTACAGGCATGTAACTTGAATAGTACATGAGTTATTGGTGGTCAAAGTGGTCGATTACTATTGACCGCGTCAGGCCATAAGTACTCCACAGTTACACGAAAATACGGTAGCAGCATGCTTATAAATATATTTAATCGTCTATGTCTTTGTTTATATCCGATATACACTACTCATGAAGAAATTGGTCAAATATTTACTGTGTTTTAGAAAGCACAGAGGCATTAGGCTACTGGCCTACTTTTGTTTCTATTCCTTTGATATATGTTTGTTTAATCTGTTTATGTATTTAATAATGTGTGTTAAAATGTGTTTATGGTCCAGCCGTAGGAATATTTATTTAATTACAACTTTTTTAAATGTAAATCCAGTATTTCGTATGTGTTTCAATATGTTTGTGAGTGTGCGTTGGCTTGGAGACATCGTGGGAGCGCTCTAGCCAATGACAGCACTCGTTAGTACGGTAGGCGACTACCGAAGTCAATGGAGAGACTGTATGGAAGTGGGGGAGGAGCATCGCGTGGCACAGGACATGGGGAGTAAGGGGGGGGGGGGGTGCTGGATGCTGGACGAGAAGGCGCGGCGGACGGTCACGGGAAATACTTGGAGAGTGTTGAGCAGTTTGCGAGTGGTCGCGGGAGATAGAAATATTTCATAGTGTCGACTTGTGAGATTTCTGTGGCATTTGCAGTGAAGACATAGTATGCGTTTAGAAGTGAATATCTCTCGAGCTATGTTGTTGTTCATAACTAATTACGTGAAGTAGGAATCTATCGTTTCCCCGCTATTCAACTTACATTTTATTTAATTGCTGGACCATTGACACCAATAAGTGTGTTGCAGTAATAAACGGCATTATAAAAGGTACTTCTGCTATCATACTCATCATTTAAAGTCCTTAAAAGTAGTACCTGCAGATTTTATTTAATTGCAGACTTTCATTTATAAATTTCTATGTTAGATTCAAAATTCGCAATTGCCAAGTGATAGGAACCTTCGACCATTCGATTCATGTGTATATTCGCATTGTATACTGTAGACTCAACAGCATTTGGATTGTAGTGCGGCAACTACGTATCCCAGCCCCTAGACAACGAAACCAGCCACAAATTTTAATATTTCAAATCTGAGTCTGAGTGTACGTAGTTGAGGGCCACCATTAAATTTTTTTTGAAAGCCCGCAGCCATCAACAACTGTCAGCGTGCGAACCATTCAACGAAACATCATCGATATGGGCTTTCGGAGCCGAAGGCCCACTCGCGTACCCTCGACGGCTGCACGACACAAAGCTTTACGCCTCGCCTGGGCCCGTCAGCACTGACATTGGACTGTTAATGACTGGAAACATGTTGCCTAGTCGGACGAGCTTTCTTTCAAATTTTATCGAGCGGATGGACGCGTTCAGGTGTGGAGACAATTTCATGATATCATGGTCCCTGCATGTCAGCAGGGGACTGTTCAAATTGGTGAAGACTTTGTAATGTGTGAGGCATGTGCATTGGAATGAAATGGGGCCCCTGATACGACAGATGACACGTACTTAAGCATCCTGTCTGATCACCTATATTCATTCATGTCCATTGCGCATTCCGACGGACTCGGGCAATTTCAGCAGGACACGCGACAATCCACACGTCCAGAATTGCTACAGATTGGCTCCAGTAACACTCTTCAGTTTAAACACTTCCACTTGCCACCAAACTCCCCAGAGATGAACATCATTGAGCATATCTGGGATGCCTTGCTACATGCTGTTCAGAAGAGATCTCCATCCCCTCGTACTCTTACCTTGCTGAATTCATGGTCTCAGTTCCCTCCAGCACTACTTCAAACATTAGTCGAGTCCATGCCAAATCGTATTGGGACACTTCTGCGTCCTTGCGGAGGCCAACACGATATTAGGCAGGTATATATGTTTCTTTTGCTCTGCAGTGTTATACATGCTTCTTTTCTTACGGATTTTTATTTTTTAGTGTTTTACCACAATACACTCCTTCCAACAGACGGTGCCAGTGCCGTGAAACGCATTATCATGCGATACTGCCCCTTGTTACCTTACATCATGACTTGGGCCTACCCACTCAGGTTACTGTATTATTTCTTTCAACATTGTCGATGACCAAGTGTTGCTCTTTCTACTAAGTCCGACAAGGGGAGGCCACGGATTTACTTCAGACATTGTACACATTTATTAGGCCATTAAAACAACATAATGTGCAAGAAGTAAGGTACACTACTCTGGCAATGCCGAGAAAATCGCAAGGGATGTTTTACGCGTCCATTGTGGACGTGATGTACCTGTCCGTAGTTGCCGCCCGTTAGAGTTCATGGTGGTCAAGTGGCAAGTGTCGCCTTGCACTTCGAGAGAGCAGGTCGTAGTTAACTTCCGCCTGTGCCTCAGCGCCGCCTGTGTCGAAGCTACTCAGTCTTGTTGGTGTATCGGCCGGAGTCACATCGTGGTTGCGTAGCGGATTTTGTTGACATTTTTCTCTTGGCGGCGGTGTTTTCTGCCCGCGCCATGGTGTCTGTTAAGCCCCTGCTCTTTAGAAATTCACGATTGGTTTGGCTGATGTTACCCGTGTTACATCTGATCAGGTAGATACTGCTTACTTTGATTCTGATTTGCATTCATTCTTTGTGACGTTTTATGATCCTGTTCAAGTAGAACGGCTTCTCTCTCGGATTGGTTCAAAAGTGTTGTTTACACATCGAGATGGTTGCGTTAGTCGAGTTCTCCTTGAGAATGCGGCACTCGAGTATACTCCGGTTAGAGTTTATAACCTTCCTCCAGAAGTGGACGATCCATTTCTTAAAACAGCGTGGCTTACGTTTGGAGTAATACGACATATCCGATGGGAACGCTGGTCAGCACAACATCGCTTCCAGTGTTGTAATGGTATCCGGACTGTGGACATGTGCGTTAAAATGAATATTTATTCCCGCTTAACTCTTTGTGGTTGCCGGATCCATGTTACCTATGCAGGACAAGAAGAACCTGTTTTCTCTGTAACGAAAGCGGTCATCTCAGATCCGACTATCCGCGCCGTACCACTGTTCTGACGTCGTCTTATCAAAAACGTCTTCCTTTAACATTATCAGATATAGTATCTTCGCAGAACACTGACAGTCAATCTCCAGCTTTAAGCGATGTTGGGGCAACATTACCCCCTACTCCTCGCGAATTTCCACCGTTACCGGCGCGTTTTACTGCGGCCTCTGTCCATAAGGTCACGACGGCTACTGCAGCGCAAGTCAAACGCTGGCGGACTGAGGACGGTACAGATTTTGAGAGCGCCCACCTCCAGTCTCGTTCTTCTGATACGGCGTTGACAGAGGGTGCATCTTCTGGCGGTAATGAGTTGTCTACTGACGTTGATTGTGATTCCAGTATTACCATAGATGATGTAGCTGCTTCTGTTGATGTTGAAATGTGTATTGTATCTGCGTTCCCCACTTCACCTGTAGACGCGACGATTCTCGTGAGCCGGCCGGTGTGGCCAAGCGGTTCTAGGCGCTTCAGTCTGGAACCGCGCGACCGCTACGGTCGCAGGTTCGAATCCTGCCTCAGGCATGGATGTGTATGATGTCCGTAGGTTATTTTTGTTTAAGTAGTTCTAAGTTTTAGGGGACTGATGACCTTAGCAGTTAAGTCCCATAGTGCTCAGAGCCATTTTTTTTATTCTCGTGAGTTCAGATGTTCCCACAGAGGTGTTGCCTGCTGGCTAGTCTTTACAGTGTTCTAGTGCAGTACCACACCTCCTCCACGCTGAGACGGTGGAGCAACAGGATTCTACGGGTTGTCATGCTGATGATCAGGTGATGCAATCCGACACCGGCACTGCATTACCTGTCTCTTCTGTACCTGATGCTGCTGCAAGTCGTTCTGAGTTGTGCTTCCCGACATCCGATAAGTGCAGTGGGGCTGGCTCCTCTATCAAATAGGAGCTTGACGTGCCCCCAACCCTTCCACATCAAGAATGTATGTTTTGACGAAGTGGTGTGAAACAGCGTTTTCAACCTGCACGTGCAGCGGCGCGTCGTAAAAAAGAAAAACGAGGATTCCTCAGCTTCCGTTGGGGAGGATTAGAATAATACTTTCTTTCCACCGCCTCCGGCCGTTGAGGAGAGAAGGGTGTGATGAGTGCATTTTCCTCAGTGCTGTTTCATTGACCTTACATGTGCTAACGGATGCAGGCGTATACATTTCTCACCCTCAATGTTAATTGGATATGTTCCCTATTACGGCTTGCTGCGTTACGCCAGTTTATTTACGATTCCCAAGCTGATATCGTGTGTTTACCAGAGGTATTATTTGACGTGTTTTGTCTTCCTGGACACTCTATGTTTTTCAATGTTGCGCCTGAAAATTCTACCGGTGTGGCTTTGCTTTATCGAGATGGATTCCCGCTGACGGACTTCGAAAATCTGGTCGCGGTATAAGCTTTAGTTTTTATGACCTCACTTTAATTTTTCTTTGCGCTCCGTCTGGATCCGGTTGTTCATCCAACCGTGCGCGGTTTTATAAAGAAGAGGTTGTTTATTTACTCCGACGGAACCCGCGCAAGGTTTTGTTGGGGGGCGATTTTAACTGCGCCTTACGTCGTGTGGACCAGACCGCCAATTATACATATTGTCGTAACTTAATGATATGGTGACGTCTTTGCATCTCCGAGATGATTGGGTTTGCAGATATCCTACATTGGTGCGGTTTACGTTTTTTACAGCTACTTCAAGTAGCCGATTGGACCGCTTTTATTTATCTGCACCCCCATCTGTAGTCAGCTTCTATCGATTGATGTAATTCCTGCCAGTTTCACTGATCACTGTGCTGTTTCCATGACATTTAACCACATCCCGCAGCGGGTCCATCTTTCACGCCCTTTATGGAAGATAAACACTTAACATCTCACGGACGCCTCTCTGGAAGGCATCATCGCAGACGTATGGCGGCGGACAACCCAGTCCCAGGAGCGCTATCCCTCAATTCTAGAATGGTGGGTTACCTTTGCTAAACCTCAGATTCGAAATACGCTCAAGCATTTTAGCACTGAAAATGCGGCTGAAAAAAGGCGCACAAGGGAATTTTATTATGCAGTCCTTCGCGATGTTTATGATAATGCTTGTGATGCCCCTGTGAGGGTCGTCGACGTCGACCGTGTGAAGGCAAAACTTCTCCAACTCAAACGTAGGCAAATGGATGGTGTCCGATTGCGTTCCCAGCCTCCTTCAATCGTACAGTATGAGTTGGCCTCTCTCTATCATCTTCTTCGGCTTCACAAGCGATCTCAAAGGACGTGTCTTACTACCATTCGTTCTCTAGATGGGCGTGAGTGGTCCTCCCAATCTGATATCATGCCTGAACTTTACCAGTACTTTTCCGAACTTTATACTGAAGTGGATTCAGACGGCCCACCGTCTGTTGGTTTTACCTCTCTCCTTGATAGTGTTGTTACGCCAGCTCTCCAGGAAGAGTTTTTCTATGTATTCCATCGCGATGACAAACTTGATATTGTGGCTTGTTCTCCCTCCCAGAAATCGCCTGGCTTCGATGGCCTTCCCAAAGAATTTTATATTCGATTTTGGCCCCTGATAGGAGATACGATAATTTCGATAGTGAATGAAGTATTCTACGGAGGCCTTATCCCGCCCAGCTTTAAGGTTGCTAAAATTGTCCTGATCCCCAAAAAGCAGGGACGTTTGCGTGTGGATCAGGTCAGCCCGATAACCCTCTTCTGCTATGATTATAAAATAATGGCGAGAGCGATAAATAGCAGACTATCGGTGTTGTTGGCTACCGTCATCGGGAGCCATCAAAGTTGTCTTCCGGGTCGTACTCTCCTGACTCCCGTTGCTGAATGTCGTGATCTCATTTCGACAGCTTCAACCATTCCTGAGCCAAGCGGTTTGCTTTCCATTGCTTTTCACCAAGCGTTCGACCGCGTTAATCATGGGTTTCTTACGCAAGTATTGACGACTGTTGATTTTAACGATGCTGCTCTACGACTGTTTAGCTCTCTAATCACTGGTATTAGGGTGTCCATTGATGTAAATGTAAATGGCCGTCTTACTTCCCCCATCGCGGTGTGTCAGGGCGTCCTTCAAGGGAGTCCATTACCTAAGTTGCTCTACGTTCTGTTTCTGGAACCCTTATTGCGATCTACAGCTGTTCGTTTGGGTGGCTGGTCGCTGTTGGGAGAAAGGTTTACCGTTCGTGTATATGCTGATGACGTTATGGTTCTTCTCCATACCACTGC
The DNA here is from genome assembly GCF_023898315.1 of Schistocerca nitens. Lineage (NCBI taxonomy): Eukaryota > Metazoa > Arthropoda > Insecta > Orthoptera > Acrididae > Schistocerca > Schistocerca nitens. The sequence continues at coordinate 199,887,216 of NC_064615.1, read as the reverse complement.
TGAAGGAAGTTTTGGATGCTTTTTGTCGTCTTACGGGAGCGCGGGTTAATGACCAGAAATGTTGCTTAGTCAGCTTGCCGGCCGAAGTAGCCGTGCGGTTAAAGGCGCTGCAGTCTGGAACCGCAAGACCGCTACGGTCGCAGGTTCGAATCCTGCCTCGGGCATGGATGTTTGTGATGTCCTTAGATTAGTTAGGTTTAACTAGTTCTAAGTTCTAGGGGACTAATGACCTCAGCAGTTGAGTCCCATAGTGCTCAGAGCCATTTGAACCATTTTTTTTAGTCAGTTTGCGAGGATTTAACGCTGTTGAAATTCCATGGGCTTTGAAGGTCACTCGATATCAATCGTTAGGTGTTATAATTGATAGTTGTCCGCTGAAAATGGCTACAATAAACTAGAAATCTGTCACGGATAAGATTCAGGGAGCAATCATTGAACAGGAGCATCGCTCTCTCTCACTTCTTCATAAGGTCCGAGCCATGGGAACGTATGTGCTAAGTAAGGCTTATTTTATTGCACAAATCTTTCCACTTCCTGCGATGATGTACCGCAAGTTGCAAAGTTTAACTGGCAGGTTTATCTGGCGCAACTCTGTATTTCGCGTGCGTTATGGGGTAATGGCGCGCCCCCGTCTGCTGGGGGGTTTGGGCCTCCCTGACATTCGGGAGGACGACGGTTCAATCCCGCGTCCGGCCATCCTGATTTAGGTTTTCCGTGATTTCCCTAAATCGCTCCAGGGAAATGCCGGGATGGTTCCTTTGAAAGGGCACGGCCGACTTCCTTCACCGTCCTTCTCTAATTTTGAGACCGATGACCTCGCTGTCTGGCCTCTTTCCCCAAACAACCCAACCCCTCCCTGACATTCGAGTTAAGGCTTCTGCCTTATTCATCCGTCCCACCGTTTTAACATGTCTATGCCCCCCCCCCCCCCCCCCCCGTCACTTATAGCTCGTCTTCATAACTGTATCCGACCGGCGAGTTTAACATATCCAGTAGATATTGGAAGGATTAGTTTTTCTTGAAGTCAGTTACTTAGGAGGAAATATCCTTTCCCAAGCGAATCTCTCCCTAAAAATGCTGTTATGCCGCTGGCCAATTCCTCATAGTATTCCCTCTGTGGAAGCCCTCTCCCCAGAAACGAACTGGAAGACTGTTTGGCCTAACGTTAGCCTCCCGATTTTCTCGATGGAAGTGGCATCCTCGTGGTACCAAGTTGTACATGATATTGTACCTACCAACGTGCAATTTTTTCGTATTGGCCTCAGTGTGACGCATCGCTGCAATCGTTGCCATGAACGTGATAAAAAATGTCATCGGTTGAATTCCTGCGGTCATGGCCACTGGAGATGGCTTCGCCGACAATGGATTTTCTTCTCAGGACGTCGGAGGCGGTTATCTCAGGGGAGATTCTCGTGCGTCCCGATTCAACCTTCTTTCCCGGATCGAACAACAATGCCATCATGTGGCTTGTGGACATTATGTCCACCACATGATGGTGAGTGGATATGACGCAGATCCGAGTGCCTTTTCGCAATATATGGTCACAGCCCATTGGACGTGACTCAAGAGGCCACGTTATCGAGAACTTTTTTCTAATATGCTGCGCCTTGTTTTTCATCGACAAGGAGTTGGATGAGTTGAAATCCTCCTTTTTTTGTGGACACTCTTGTTTGGATTTAAATATTACACGATGTAGAAGTGACGGAGGGAAAAAGATGTGGGTACGTTAAAATTAACACCAAATTCCTTTATATACGTTTTTCTGATTTAACCCTTTTGCTTTTGTCGAAATGACTTCTTTTGTTTTATTTTTAATTGATTCCCTTAAATAAGTGCTTTGGAGGGCGAGCTTACACACAAAAAAAAAAAAAAAATCGGACATCGGTGGATCGCTGGGTAGAATCTCGCTCACATTTCTTTTATTTATATTTTTTCAACATTCGTCGCATTGTTTCGTACACATTCCAAGGGTAATTTGATGAAAAGGCACGTGTATTTTTATGAGCGTTTATTGAATTTCCAGTATTATTTAGTTGTTTGCTAATTTTTACTATCACAACAAATATTATAATTATGAACAAGTAAACGACCAAACGCATGATTTTGAGCCTTTCCGGAGCCCCTTAACGTAAAAAAAAAAAAAAAAAAACATGTGGTAAGGTGTTAGAGTTTGAACAGGAAGAGCCGTGTTCAAAATTGCATCCTGCATTTTTTTCACAACATTACGAACTGTCAAAAAAAGTCGTTAGAGCACTTGCCTGCGAAGGGAAAAAAAAAGCGGTTAGCGTTCGCGCGTTGTATGAGACGATGCTTCGTCTCCCGTTCAAACCGTCATTTTTGTAGTATATGTGTAAATTCTGTGATATTCCAAGAATTGGCACCTACACTATTCGTTCCTGCTACATTAACAACGTCTCTCGGCTAACAGGTTGACTGCCAAATGGGCCCCACCTCTGTGTCTGCAGTTGGAAGCGTCGAGATGCGAAGTAGTTCTTGGTACCTTACCAGATTGCATCTGTAAGGAATTTCGCAAATCACGAGTCGCATACATTTTCAGGAAAACCCTACGCGTTTCTTCATTTACTTGTCCATAGTTATAAATATGTTTGTCCTATTAATTAAATTCAATTAAAACAGTAGGTAGTCAAATAATATGACATTTACTAAAACTTCATGCAAATACACGTGGTCTTTTTTTACATTATATCACCACTCAAATGTCATAAATTGAATAAAATGACCACTGTTAAAAAATTAAGTAGCAGTGGGAGTCGAACCGTCGCCTCATATACATTCGTTTCACGTAGTTCGACAGCTAACTAGCTGACCACCATGAACTCTAACCTCTAGCACCAACGCAGAGACGGAGCAACTACATAATGGACGGGTAAAGCTTCTCTTGCGATTTTCTCAGAATTGCCATAATAGTGCATCTTACTGCTAGCACATTTTGTTGTTTCAATGGCCTACTAAAGGTGTACAAAGTTTGACGTAAATCTGTGATCCCAGGGTCGTGGTCTTCCCTTGTAAGTGATGAATATGCTGTGGACGCGCTGTGTTTCTAAGATGACAACAGCCGTGTTTACAGAGCTGCATGCATACCGTAGCCGTTGGCTGTAGTTTCATACACATCCTCTTCAGATAAATATTAGCTTATCTGAAAGATCTTCTTGTCTCCTTGACAGGCAGTGTTACAAAATAAGTATTGCATATTAAGTAGCAGAGAGGCATAAAGCCTATTAACTTTTTTATGTATTGAACCGTAAACTTAAGTGAAATACGAGGCAACTTTTACAGTGTGGGATGGAACTAATCCACAATTCCTTATTGTCTGAAGTAATCGCCTGTCTTCCACAGGATACAAGGCAATTGCTGCTAGGCTGAATACCGTAACACCTACAACCATAAAAAGAAACGCAAAGTACATGTATTTAAAAAAGCTGATAAAAATGCTCTTAAACGCCTTTTTAAGAGACAGTCTTCACTCCTTCCGTTCTGATCATGTAAGTGTAGAAAAGTTGTGGAATGTCTTCAGAGAGATAGTATCAACAGCAATTGTGAGATATATACCACATAAATTAATAAGTGATGATACTGATCCCCCGTGGTACACAAAACGGGTCAGATCGTTGTTGCAGAATCAACGAAAAAAGCATGCCAAATTTAAAAGAACGCAAAATCCCCTAGATTGGCAAAGTTTTACAGAAGTTTGAAAAATGGCGCATACTTCAATGCTAGATGCTTTTAAAAATTTCCACAACGAAATTCTGTCTCGAAATCTGGCAGAAAACCCAAAGAGATTCTGGTCATACATAAAGCACACCAGTGGCGAGACATAATCAATACCTTCACTGCGCGACAACAACGGTGAAGCCACTGATGATTCAAATGGTTCATATGGTTCTGAGCACTATGGGACTTAACATCTGAGGTCATGAGTCCCCTAGAACTTAGAACTACTTAAACCTAACTAACCTAATGACATCACACACATCCATGCCCGAGGCAGGATTCGAACCTGCGACCGTAGCAGTCGCGCGGTTCCGGACTGCAGTGCCTAGAACCGCTCGGCCACCACGGCCGGCGCCACTGATGACAATGCCACTAAAGTAGAGTTATTAAACACGGTTATCCGAACTTCTTCACCAAAGAAGACGAAGTAAATATTCCTGAATTCCTATCAAGAACAACTGCCAAGATGGGAAACATAGAAGTAAATATTTTTGGATGTGACAAAGCAGCTTAAATCACTTAATGAAGGCAAGGCCTTCGGTCTAGATTGTGTACCAGTCAGATTCCTCTCAGAGTATGCTGATAAAATAGCTCCATATTAAGCATTTATATACAACCACTCGCTCACAGAAAGATACGTACCTAAAGATTGGAAAATTACTCAAGTCACACCAATACCCAAAAAGGGAAGTAGGAGTAATCCGCTGAATTACAGTCCCATATCACTAACGTCGATTTGCAGTAGGGTTTTAGAACATATACTGTATTCGAACATTATTAAGTACCTCGAAGAAAACGATTTATTGACATATAGTCAGCACGGAATCAGAAAATATCGTTCTTGTGAAACACAACTAGCTCTTTATACTCATGAAGTAATAAGTGCATCGCCGGCCGAAGTGGCCGTGCGGTTAAAGGCGCTGCAGTCTGGAACCGCAAGACCGCTACGGTCGCAGGTTCGAATCCTGCCTCGGGCATGGATGTTTGTGATGTCCTTAGGTTAGTTAGGTTTAACTAGTTCTAAGTTCTAGGGGACTAATGACCTCAGCAGTTGAGTCCCATAGTGCTCAGAGCCATTTTTTTAATAAGTGCATCGACAGAGAATGTCAAATTGATTACAAATTTTTAGATTTCCAGAAGGCTTTCGACACCGTTCCTCACAAGCGTCTTCTAATCAAACTGCGTGCCTACGGAGTATCGCCTCAGTTCTGTGACTGGATTCGTGATTTCCTGTCAGAAAGGTCACAATTCGTAGTAATAGACTGAAAGTCATCGAGTAAAACAGAAGTAATATCCGGCGTTCCCCAAGTAAGTGTTATAGGCCCTCTATTGTTCCTGATCTATATTAACGACATAGGAGACAATCTGAGTAGCCGTCTTAGATTGTTTGCAGATGATGCTGTCATTTACCGACTTGTAAAGTTATCAGATGATCAAAAAGATTTGCAAAATGATTTAGATACGATATCTGTATGGTGCGTAAAAAGGCAATTGTCGCTGAATAAAGAAAAGTGCGAAGTTATTCACATGAGTACTAAAATAAATCAGCTAAATTTCGATTACGTGATAAGTCACACAAATCTCAGGGCTGTAAATTCAACTAAATACTTAGGGATTACAATTACAAATAACCTAAATTGGAACGATCACATATATAATATTGTTGCTAGAGCAAACCGAAGACTGCGATTCATTGGCAGAACACTTCGAAGGTGCAACAGGTTTACCAAAGAGACTGCTTACACTACGCTTGTGTCCGCCCTATTCTGGAGTACTGCTGTGCGGTGTGGGATACGCATCAGGTGGGACTGACAGATGACATCGAAAAAGTACAAAGAAGGGCAGCTCGTTTTGTATTATCGCGAAATAGTGGAGATAGTATCACAGACATGATACGTGGAGTGGCAATCATTAAAACAAAGGCGTTTTTCGTTGCGACGGGATCTTCTCATGAAATTTCAATCACCAATTTTCTCCTCCGATTGCGAAAACATTCTGTTGGCACCCACCTACATAGGGAGAAATGATCATCACGATAAAATAAGAGAAATCAGGGCTCGCACGGAAAAATTTAAGTGCTCGTTTTTCCCGCGTGCCGTTCGAGAGTGGAACGGTAGAGAGACAACATGAAGGTGGTTCATTGAACCCTCTGCCAGGCACTTTGTTTTGAATAGCAGAGTAATCACGAAGCTGTAGATGTAGATGTAGATATGTTACATTTCGATCTATCGATCGTCTGCCTCGCTGATAGTCTTTGGACAGTGTCTTCGCGAAAGGGAGCACGCGGCAATACGGAGGCGCGTTTTAAGCCGTGCGCAAGCCGAGAGTAGAGAGATTCCGGGTTGGGTTGGGTTGTTTGGGGGGAAGAGAGCAAACTGCGAGGTCATCGGTCTCATCGGATTAGGGAAGGATGGGGAAGGAAGTCGGCCGTGCCCTTTCAAAGGAACGATCCCAGCATTTACCTGCAGCGATTTAGGAAAATCACGGAAAACCTAAATCAGGATGGCCGGTCGCTGGATTGAACCGACGTCCTCCCGAACGCGAGTCCAGTGTGCTAACCACTGCGCCACCTCGCTCGGCGAGAGAGATTCCGGTATCGACAGACTGGACAAAGCAAGTGCGAGACAAGTGTGCGGCGGCCGACTTGGACGCCGGACGTGATCATCCCTCGGCCAGCGCAGGGCGTGCCAGAGGCACCTGCCGAAGAGAGGCAGAGTTGTTGCCGGCGTGAACCGGGACATAAATCGAAGAGCACATCAATCCGAGCCTGAACGGGGAAGGGAGAGGTGCGGGGTCGTGATTACCGCATCAAGCCGAGGGCCGTGACGCTATGGGACGTGTTGCTGGTATGTAGCTGGTGAGCATCTGCGGGATTTGTCTGTTTCCTGCCAAGACAGTGTTGTCTGCCGTTGTGACTTTGGCTGCTAACATAGACGAGTTCAAGTGTCTCTGACAAGGGAACCTCCCCATCGCACCCCCCTCAGATTTAGTTATAAGTTGGCACAGTGGATAGGCCTTGATAAACTGAACACAGATCAATTGAGAAAACAGGAAGAAGTTGTGTGGAACTGTGAAAAAATAAGCAAAATATACAAACTGAGTAATCCACGGGTCGCATAGGCAACATCATGGACAAAATGAGATCAGGAGCGTCGTGGTCCCGTGGTAGCGTGAGCAGCTGCTGAACGAGAGGTCCTTGATTCAAGTCTTCCCTCGAGTGAAAATTTTATTTTCTTTATTTTTGCATAGTTATTATCTGTCCGTTCGTTCATTGACGTCTTTGTTCACTGTAATAAGTTTAGTGTCTGTGTTTTGCGACCGCATCGCAAAACCGTGCGATTAGTAGACGAAAGGACGTGCCTCTCCAATGGGAACCGAAAACATTTGATCGCAAGGTCATAGGTCAACCGATTCCTCCACAGGAAAACACATCTGATATATTCTATACGACACTGGTGACGGCATGTGCGTCACATGACAGGAATATGTTGTCGACCCACCTAACTTGTACACTTGGCGAAGGGGTAAAAAGATTCTTCTACCTTGCCCGATTTAGGTTTTCTTGTGGATGCGATAATCACTCCCAAAAAAGTGATGAAAACATAAGAGTTTGTCACATAAACTGAAAATAAAAAATTTTAGTTTTCACTCGACGGTAGACTTGGACCTAGGACCTTTCGTTCCGCAGCTGCTCACGTTAGCACGAGACCACGGCGCTCTTGCGTTCCCGGTCTCCTTGACATTGCATATCTTCCCTTGAACTACTCTGTTTGTATATTTTGCTTATTTTTTCACAGTTCCACACAACTTCTTTCTGTTTTCTCAATTGATCTGTTTTTAGTTTTTCAAGGTCTATCCACTGTGCCAACTTATAATTAAATCTGAGGGGGGTGAGATGGGGAGGTTCCCTTGTGAGTAGACTTTGTGTAGAACATCTGTGTAGGCAGCGCACTCGGCTGTGGTGTCACTCACGTTAAATCCTCCAAAGAAAAGCAAAAATTCAGCTTACACCCGTGGAGTTCTGTTCCATTGATTGACTGCCTATCTCATGATCGTTAGACTAGTTATTGCGCCCATCATTTGACTCACTGTTAAACTCTGCACTATAATTTTTCTACATTGGCTGAAATTAGGCGAGTTTTTATATTTATCTGCCAGTTCTTGTGAGGGACGTAAGAGAAAGTTTTAATGTACATGATTTGCCTCGGTATTAACCTGTGTAAGGTTTGCACCTGTTAAAATTAAATCATTTTAGGTATTTATTAGATCTTTGGCTCTGAGCACTATGGGACTCAACTGCTGTGGTCATCAGTCCCCTAGAACTTAGAACTACTTAAACCTAACTAAGCTAAGAACATCACACACACCCATGCCCGAGGCAGGATTCGAACCTGCGACCGTAGCAGCAGCGCGGCTCCGGACTGGAGCGCCTAGAACCGCACGGCCACCGCGGCCGGCTATTAGATCTTTATCTGTGTCATGCCTAAAGAAACTTATGCACTGTAAGCTTCGCAGAAATGTGGCTACTGTCAAGGTAGTAGCTGTTTTACTCAATATTAGCATGATGTCTCCCGGGCTGACAATATTTTTGTCTCGTGTGCTTGCGCTATTACCTTGTTACGTTTACTAAAAGTAAATCATTTTGCTGTTTAAATGCCATTTGTTGTGAGACACGTCACAGGAAATCTTAATATACATGATTTGCTTCGCCATTAACGCCGGCCGGTGTGGCCGAGCGGTTCTAGGCGCTTCAATCTGGAACCCCACGACCGCTACGGTCGCAGGTTCGAATACTGTCTCGGTCATGGATGTGTGTGATTTCCTTAGGTTAGTTAGGTTTAAGTAGTTCTCAGTTCTAGGGGACTGATGACCTCAGATGTTAAGTCCCATAGTTCTCAGAGCCATCTGAACCATTTTCACCATTAACCTGTGCACTATTACCTCCGCCGGGACCAGCCGCACAGACCACGACTGCAGCGATTCAGACCGCTCGGCTAATCCCGCGCGGCAACGATTGCTTTGTCATCACATGTAAACTTATTGTTTTTTTGTTGTTGTAGAGGTTGAATTGTGTGCCGTGTATCGTATGGAGTAAAGGCGCAAGCTGTAGCTCCAGGGTATGTTTTACTTGCCTGCTGGCTACGAAAGTTGACTACACCCTCGAATACCGTCTTCATGAGCAACTGCCGCCTCTACGTTTTCCTTAAACATTGTTACAGTAACGTTGTGCTTTTAAGTTTTGTATATGGTCTGGTCAGACCGCTAAGGTTATACCTCAATACTTTGGGGAGAGCCATAGTTACATTGTCAGTTGTGCTTTGACGATTTCAGACAGTTTATTTTCCTTTTGAATCTTAACATTTTTATTGTAATTTTCTGTTGCTTTAAATATTTTAGTCAATACACTTACCTTGAATTTAAAATCTACTCTAGTACAGTCATCTGTTTTTACAGATGTTTGTCAATTTCCATGCCTTTCAATTTAAAATAATTTTCCAGAATGAGATTTTCATTCTGCAGCAGATATGAAACTTGAAACTTCTTGGCAGACTAGAACTGTGTGTAGGGCCGAGACTCGAACTCGGGACCTTTGCCTTTCGCGGGAAAGTGCTCTGCCAACCCTTTTTTTTTTTAATCTTATTTTGTTCGATATTGTTCTTTACATTTGTTCGGGACGGACGTCCCATGACGCTTGTTCAAGTTCATCGTTGATCCATTAACTTAATTTTTTTCAGTAAGGAGGGCAGCAAACCCTCTGACCGAACACGCTGAGCTACCGTGCCACCAATTGAACTGCCCAAGCACGACTCACGACCCGTCCTCACAGCTTATGTTCTACCAGTACCTCGTGTGCTACCTTCTAAACTTCACAGAAGCTCTCCTGTGAAACTTGCAGAACTAGCACTTCTGGAAGAAAGGATATTGCGGAGACATGGCTTAACCACAGCCTGGAGAATGTTTCCAGAATGAGATTTTCACTCTGAAGTATCATATCAGCGCACACCCCGCTGCAGAGTGGAAGTCTCATTCTGGAAACATTCCCCAGGCTATGGCTAAGCCTCGTCTCCGCAGTATCCTGTCTTCCAGGAGTGCTAGTTCTGCAAGGTTCGCAGAAGAGCCTCTGTGATGTTTGGAACGTAGAAGACGAGGTACTGGCAGAATTGAAGCTGTGAGGACGGCTCGTGAGTCGTGCTTGGGCAGCTCGGTTGATGAAGCATTTGCCCGCGAAAGCAAAGGTTCCGAGTTCGAGTCTCGGTCCAGCACACAGTTTTAATCCGCCAGGAAGTTTAAAATAATTTTATTTGAAATTACCTTAAAGAGTACTGGTTGAGTTAAAAATTTCGTTACCGCAATGATCAATTCTGCCATAAAGATTTCTGGCTAATGTTATTCAGGAACCAATGTACTCATGTATCTGACATTTAATAAATGGTGTAAGTGAAATCTTAAAGCAAAGGCCCTGTGGCTTTCCATCTATGGATCCCCTCATCCATACTATCCTGCTCTACCGCACTTTGTGCATAACACTTATGAGACAGAAATACAAATGGTGAATAAAAAGCGCCCAGTCCCTAGGGAGGCCTAATTGGTAAAAAGCGTAGGAAACACATCTGACAGACAAGGGGAAACAATGTTGACTATGACAGTGTACGATATTCGAATGCAAAGGCAAGCATGTGCGGCGATTCTTATCAAAGTAGCTTCGGCATGTAGTGAGCAGACGGTTCGCAAGTCAGACCGCATGCGCGATTAATATTGGCAATCGCTTTAGCTGTCTGCGTCTACTCGTCACGTGATCATATTCCTAACGTGATGACTCTGTCCACAATTGACTCCCAGATAACGGAGGCCAAAACATGTAACTAGCAAAGGTGGTGCCAGACTTACGCGCCAGTTTTTACGAGTGAGGTAAAACCAAACGGCATCAACGAGAGGCTGTATTACAGTGGTCTGGAGAGTCTCTCCAGTAGCTTTATAGTCTAGGTGGTGTGTCTCCGCTGGTGAAAGTCTTTTCCTTTGACGACCCACACCATCTTGGGGCATTTTAAAACTCCTTGGCGAGTATTTCAAATTATTTTAACCTTACCATCTGATAGTCCTAAGCTTCAACAGGTACAAATTACCAGCAAAATGGATTTTGTAGGGAAAATTTTCATATTAGTTTTCCGACTCGTTAAATGTGCATGCAATCGACCTGTGATTGCGGTCACTTGTATGATTTTGTGATTGGATTTTATATCAGTTAATATTTCAGTATTCTTTCTTTGCAAGGCCTGAACAAACTCGTCACTAAAGCTTTTCCACGTGCGTGGAAAAGATCTAGGAAATGTACCAGGTTTACAGTACACTCAAGCACCCCATCGCGCTTCGATAGGCCCGCTAATTCACCCGATCTTAATCTCGTAGGAAATGTTTGGAACTGTTTGGAACAATGAGTGAAACGTAGCAATTAATATCCCGTCAATTTTGTAGCTCAGGGGAACCAATCAACTTCATCTGTACAGCTTGAGTCACGTAAGACTAAAACCCTTTTAATTAGTGAACGGTTTTAGGTATCGAAACTTGGTTTTGGCAGATGTTAGTACGATAAGGGCACATATATTATATAGAATCTTTTGTATCGATCGAGATACTGAAGCAAATATAACTTTTTTGTATAGAACAATATACTTTTTTTAATGGCATCCTAAAGTGTTTGAAAAGACGAGAGTACAGTTATACAACGTTTGCTAATTTTTAGGTTGAAAATTTCCGCAAAAGAAATCTAGAAATATTTTAAAACTGAAAAGAAAGTTGGCCGAAACTCGTTCGTGCCAGGGTACGGCCGACAGCAGTGGCCGAGCGGTTCTAGGCGCTTCAGTCCGGAACCGCGCCGCTGCTACGGTCGCAGGTTCGAATCCTGCCTCGGGCATGGGTGTGTGTGATGTCCTTAGGTTAGGTTAGGTTTAAGTAGTTCTAATTTCTAGGGGACTGATGACCACAAATGTTGTCCCATAGTGCTCAGAGACATTTGAACCATTTTTTGCTACGGTCGCAGGTTCGAATCCTGCCTCTGTCATGGATGTGTGTGATGTCCTTAGGTTAGTTAGGTTTAAGTAGTTCTAAGTCTAGGGGACTGATGACCTCAGATGTTAAGTCAACACAGTGCTTAGAGCCATTTGACCCATTTTTGAGCCAGGTTACGTCGTGGTACCAGCCATTTGTTTACTTGTCTGCACTGCAGAACCAGCTGGAACTCTGTTGCCTATTGGTAGGCGGAACGTCATAAATGCCTCAACATTTCTTGCATGCAGACATGTACACCAATGACGAGAAGTTAGACATGCTACTTTTGTACGGCGAGTGTCAAAAAGATGCTGTCTAAATGGTAATGGAAATCTGCATGACGAAACAGCAGTTGTTTCCAGGAAGACCTGGGAACGTATGCACATTTGAAATAGTTTTGCTGAGCCCCACCTGACTCGCCAGAAGCTAGCATATGCCGTAGTTCCATGTACAAAAATCATAGCTGACGCCGTTTCTGTGCAGTACAGGAAATGAGGTTTTATCTTAGTAGCTGAGGCCTGTCTTACTGCATCGGCCTTCTAACGACGGAGTCTGGCATGAGACCTCTGTTTGGGGTTGTTTATACCGCAGTAGCCCTCTCTCACCGCATTGCTTTCCGATTTTAGTGCACTTTTCGGACTGTTTTGGCAACGGCCTTGCTGCAGTGGATACACCGGTTCCCGTGAGATCACCGAAGTTAAGCGGTGTCGGGCGTGGTCGGCACTTGGATGGGTGACCATCCAGGCCACCGCGCGCTGTTGCCATTTTTCGGTGTGCACTCAGCCTCTTGATGCCAATTGAGAAGCTACTCGACCGAATAGTAGCGGCTTCGGTCCAGAATACCATCATAACGACCGGGAGAGCGGTGTGCTGACCCCACGCCCATCCTATCCGCATCCTCCGCTGAGGATGACACGGCGGTCGGATGGTCCCGGTAGGGCACTCGTGGCCTGAAGACGGAGTACTTTTCTGATTGTTATGCCAAAAGTTTCAACTTCAATACTAACAAGAGCTGCATCACTGTAATTCTCTTTCCAAGAGCTATAGGACGCAGTTATGAAGAGTATACGTTTCCATTAATAAAAATCCTTGTTGTATCAGTATGTCGTTGGTGCCAGAATTCAAAGCATTCTCCATACAAAATATAACGTGTCCGCCGCGCGTGGTAGCCGAGCGGGCTCAGGCGCGTTGTCACGGTTCGCGCAGCTCCCCCCCGTCGGAGGTTCGAGTCTTCCCTCGGGCATGGGTGTGAGTGTTGTCCTTAGTGTAAGTTAGTTTAAGGTAGGTTAAGTAGTGTGTTAACTTAGGGACCGGTGACCTCAGCAGTTTGGTCACATAAGACCTTACTACAAATTTCCCAAAAATTATAACGTGTCCCTCAGCACACTAAGAATTGCAGAAACCTCGTTCTGATATTTGGAACCGTTCAGGAAACAAAAGGGATGTTTCGTCTTACGTTAAATTTAGAAATTTATGGACTCTGTTCCTCGCCCAAAACAGCCCATTATCGAAGTAGAGGGTTGACAATTTTTTATCTGGTTTGCTTGCGTGCCAATTCAGCAAATTCCCCTAGACTTTATCAGGATACTGAGAAAGTATCTCTAAATCTACATACAGCTTCCTGCGAGTAAGTTTTCCAGATCCCTAAACTAGGTGGAGAAAGACTAAGAGAAAGAACAGATGATGAAGATGAAAATAGTATATGTATTAATCTAACATATCTTGATGATCTGCATTTTTGTGATGACGTCCTATTGTTTAAATTGTAGCTGACCCACAGTGACGTACTCAAAGGTAAGAATATATTTTACTTGCACAGATCGGGGATAGATCGAGAATAAGTGAAGCGCCGATATACAGCTGAGTCTGTAAGTGGTTTGTTGATGCAATGCCGTGGCGAAAAGAGCCATATTTGTACCGGCTGAGTGTGTGTCCCAATTTCCGTAAGTTAACCAACCCCCCCCCCCCCCCAGCAAATCTTAGGAATTATACCGAACTGTGACAATGTGTTTTTACCAAAAAGTAATTACAAAGGCGGAGAGCCGATATTACGCGTTTGCGTCTACGCGTCAGCCGATGGATTGCAGTGAGGATAAAGTGTACAGAATATTATAACAGCGTATGGCGATATTTCAGTGCACTTGATTTGTGTTAAGATTAAACGTGAACAGAAGTGTATGTCAACGGTCGTTACTATCTCCATTTCGGTTTAACGAAAATATATAACTTCACTTTTGCAAACTTTTTACGGCCTTTCTAACCTCCCCCTGCCTAATCGGCCTACTGGCTTGCGATATACTTGCAAATGACCATGACTGCGTGTACCTAATAAAATTTTACAGTGAATGAGGTTATCGTTACCGAAGGAAAATAATACAGACTAGTAGGAGGAAAGTGTACAACAGACACTTCTGAAGGAAGGAATCTGAATACTGATAATAATTTTGAAAACAAGTGGAATTTAGTGTAGTCGCTCACGAACTACACAGGGGGAAAAGGGTACCACGTAATATTTAATACAAAAAATACTGATAAGCAAAAAATGGGTCAAATGGCTCTGAGCACTATGGGACTTAACTTCTGAGGTCATCAGTCCCCTAGAACTTAGAACTACTTAAACCTAACTAACCTAAGGACAGCACACACATCCATGCCCGAGGCAGGATTCGAACCTGCGACCGTAGCGGTCGCGCGGTTCCAGACTATAGCGCCTAGAACCGCTCGGCCACCCCGGCCGGCTGATAAGCAAAAAAATGGATAATTAAACGGTCACCAGCCCACTACGGCAATGAAATCCAAACTCCTAAGAAAGGTAATGCCAAAGAAAATTAAGCAAATAATTATCGGCGTGGCAACACAACTTTTTCATAACACAACAGTTAACGAGAAAATAAATGAATCAAGATGCACTGAGTCTGCAATTAATTAGTATGAAATACTAAATTTTGAAAGCAAAGTTAAATGAAGTTGATGGTCAAATAAATGTCTGGCTGTAACTGACATTTTGTTACGTAAAAGATGACTTTTATTAACCTCAGCGCAACGTAACTCATAATTTGGAAAAAAGGCAAGCAACTTACTTTTAAATACTGAAAGACTGATTTGAATTTACTTTAAGCAAATGAGCAACTGATTTGCTTTTACATAAGAACAATAAAATAAATACCAACTCGTTGCTAATTATTTGTGCTGAATCTTTAGTCACTAGTTTTGCCAGCAAAATTTTACGTTACTTTTAGTGAGTGAAGTTAACACTCAAAATTTTAAATTAGTTAAGCCTCTGCTATGCAATACAGGAACGAAAATTTGCTGAGGCAGCAAAGCTTAGACTAAAGGTAGTCATTAGCAAAGAAACAAAACTGGCAGTAAATAGTTAATCCGTTTTCATGTTTTTACGACACTCTGTGATTGCACGGTAAGGAAAGGGACCCTGCTTGGTAATAATGTCTCTGGACAATGACAACTAAGGTGTCCTAAAAGTTTTAACTACTGCAGGTTATTGTTCAAGGAAGTTAGCCATTAAAGTTTGTGCAAGAAATGCCACTGGGTAATGCCTGTTCAATATCAGTTTTACTATGTCAGTTAACAGTCTTACGGTGTTGTAGCTGTGCGGACGACGAAGAATGTAGCCGGCGACAATGCTGCTGGTGCCGGTGCTGGGTGAAAACCCCGAGTCGTCTCCAGAGCCGCGGATAATTGTGGGACAGGCAATAGTTAGATCTGAAGCTTCCTTCGCCTGTCCACCCTGACGGTGCTCTCAATACTGGCTGGTAAATAAAGTGGGTGCGTCTGCATTGGCGCGATCATAACTGCACACCGCGTCTGCGAGAGCGCCAGCAAACACTACTGCACTCTTTCAAAACTCTGCCTGCTCTGCTAGCAGCCCGACAGAGTCCCGCTACCACGAAAAGCTAAAGAACGGCACAGCTACTGCCATTTCGTTGCTGGTATCGATACATTTAAACAAAGTTCCCTTGGTGATTACCCAGTAATTTACAATATTTACATTATAGTTACAACCAGTTATGTATGTTCACAAATGAAAACACTATTACACCCATTACGTATTGAATATACACTCCTGGAAATTGAAATAAGAACACCGTGAATTCATTGTCCCAGGAAGGGGAAACTTTATTGACACATTCCTGGGGTCAGATACATCACATGATCACACTGACAGAACCACAGGCACATAGACACAGGCAACAGAGCATGCACAATGTCGGCACTAGTACAGTGTATATCCACCTTTCGCAGCAATGCAGGCTGCTATTCTCCCATGGAGACGATCGTAGAGATGCTGGATGTAGTCCTGTGGAACGGCTTGCCATGCCATTTCCACCTGGCGCCTCAGTTGGAACAGCGTTCGTGCCGGACGTGCAGACCGCGTGAGACGACGCTTCATCCAGTCCCAAACATGCTCAATGGGGGACAGATCCGGAGATCTTGCTGGCCAGGGTAGTTGACTTACACCTTCTAGAGCACGTTGGGTGGCACGGGATACATGCGGACGTGCATTGTCCTGTTGGAACAGCAAGTTCCCTTGCCGGTCTAGGAATGGTAGAACGATGGGTTCGATGACGGTTTGGATGTACCGTGCACTATTCAGTGTCCCATCGACGATCACCAGTGGTGTACGGCCAGTGTAGGAGATCGCTCCCCACACCATGATGCCGGGTGTTGGCCCTGTGTGCCTCGGTCGTATGCAGTCCTGATTGTGGCGCTCACCTGCACGGCGCCAAACACGCATACGACCATCATTGGCACCAAGGCAGAAGCGACTCTCATCGCTGAAGACGACACGTCTCCATTCGTCCCTCCATTCACGCCTGTCGCGACACCACTGGAGGCGGGCTGCACGATGTTGGGGCGTGAGCGGAAGACGGCCTAACGGTGTGCGGGACCGTAGCCCAGCTTCATGGAGACGGTTGCGAATGGTTCTCGCCGATACCCCAGGAGCAACAGTGTCCCTAATTTGCTGGGAAGTGGCGGTGCGGTCCCCTACGGCACTGCGTAGGATCCTACGGTCTTGGCGTGCATCCGTGCGTCGCTGCGGTCCGGTCCCAGGTCGACGGGCACGTGCACCTTCCGCCGACCACTGGCGACAACATCGATGTACTGTGGAGACCTCACGCCCCACGTGTTGAGCAATTCGGCGGTACGTCCACCCGGCCTCCCGCATGCCCACTATACGCCCTCGCTCAAAGTCCGTCAACTGCACATACGGTTCACGTCCACGCTGTCGCGGCATGCTACCAGTGTTAAAGACTGCGATGGAGCTCCGTATGCCACGGCAAACTGGCTGACACTGACGGCGGCGGTGCACAAATGCTGCGCAGCTAGCGCCATTCGACGGCCAACACCGCGGTTCCTGGTGTGTCCGCTGTGCCGTGCGTGTGATCATTGCTTGTACAGCCCTCTCGCAGTGTCCGGAGCAAGTATGGTGGGTCTGACACACTGGTGTCAATGTGTTCTTTTTTCCATTTCCAGGAGTGTAGTTTCAGTAATAAAGCTCACAGATTCAGAAATAACAATATATTAAAAGTTATCAACAGATATTAAACAGCAAAAAATTTTGGTTGGTGCAGAAGGTACTTTATCTGCATTTTCGGTGTTATACTCTGATTAACGCAAAACATGTATCCTTTAAATATAACATTACTGAGCAGTCAAAATCCGACTGAAACAATTAGCGTAGCGGTCAAAACCGATTAGCGCTTATCCAGAAAGTCACGGTCATTAAAATAAAGGTTAGGATGCTACATTAATCGATCGCTAAAAATGGCAAATTTAATCGGGGGTGTTTTAAAGTACACTAGAGACAACCGTTAGAGAAACAACGAATGGAATAACGTAACAGAACTTGAAAGTAGGCTGAATGTCAATTACTGTGTGGCTAAATTAATATGTGATCAGCAATCTGAAAAGAAGCTATGAGAGATTAACAATGAAGTCTTAGAATCAGTTGATGAGTTTGTTTCCTCGTATTCAGGTATTCAGGGGAGGTGAAGACAATGACTCGACGGTCAACGTAAGAAATAAACGGAAGACCAAACATGGACAGGAGTGCTTTCGGTAAACTAAATAGTGTTTTTATCTGAATCGTAAAGTGTACAACCATCGTGTGTCGGCAGTTTAGATATATGGCAGTCCGACAGGCATTCTTAACGCAGAAACCAATCGAAACCTGAGGATCTTGCTACAAGTAAAGGAAAAATGTGTGTTGGGTGTTAGGAAGGGTAGGGAAACAACCAAATTGTTTGAGGAACAGAATCGAAATGAAATGGAGATGAGTGATACGTGCATCCAAGCGACCGGACTGTAGGTGGATCGAGAAAGTTGTTAGCTAGATTTCAAGAAATAAGGAAAAGTTGAGGTGGTGACGCAATAGATAACAGGCGGATGCCATTATACAATCTGTCGGAGGAGAGTGGATGCCAACAGTTGAAAATTATGCTTCAAGGAAATGTCTAAAGAGGTTCCTTTATCTAGTAATAGGTGTTAAATGGCTCACCATGGTTCCAGGCGATCATTTGAGCCACCTGCACACGTTCCTGGAAGGAATCGTAGTCGTTAAGAGCGTTGTCCACAAAAGTTACGGTTCGGGGTTCGAGACCCAGTCCATCACAATTTCAATCTGTCGAGACATTTTAAAAGAGCACACTGTGCTGCAGAGTAAAGAATTTGTGCCAGAAACTGCACCTCTCATTCTTCCTGAGAGGATGTTTCAATATGATGGTGTATAATCTGTATTAATGCTGGTGAACACATGAACAATGCATTGTAGGACTGGAAGGAGAGATCTTGCTCCATGGTCAGACTGATCTTCGACTTTTTTTCTGTATGGTTACATGGAATGGTTTTTCAATGAAACCGCAGTACAAACTGGAGATGGATTGGTTAGTAGCTCCTAAGATAGCTATTTCCTTGTACCACAAGGCAACAGGGCTGTTTAAGTGTTTGGAAATATTTTGTGTGTTATTGTAATACTTGCGGTAAGATTGGATGGTAATCCTTCGAAGGAGAGAAAATTTTAGTGACTACAGAGAAGTCATGGAAGGTTTGGTTCTGAGTCAACTCCTGTTCCTCATACATTGAAGTTCCAAAGAAACTGGTACAGGCATACGTATTCAATATGTTAACAGGTAGAATACAGCGCTTCGGTCGCCAACGCCTAACAGCATCTCCGAGCTAGCTATGAAGTGGGGATTTTCCCGTACGACCATTTCATGAGAGTACTGTGAATACCAGTAATCCGGTAAAACATAAATCTCCGACATCGCTGCGGCCGGAAAAAGATCCTGCAAGAACGACGACTGAAGAGAATCCTTCAGCGTGACAGAAGTGCGACCCTTCCGGAAAATTCTGCAGATTTCAAAGCTGGGCCATCAACAAGTGTCAGCGTGCGAAACATTCAACGAAACATCATCGATATGGCCTTTCTAAGCCGAAGGCCTACTCGTGTACCCTTAATGACTGCAGGACACAAAGCTTTACGCCTCGCCTGGGCCCGTCGACACCGACATTCGACTGCTGATGACTGGAAACACGTTGCCTGGTCGGACGAGTCTCATTTCAGATTGTATCGAGCGGATGGACGTTTACGGGTGTGGAGACACCCTCATCAATCCATGGACCCTGCATCTCAGCAGCGGATTGTTCAAGCTGGTGGAGGCTCTGTAATGATGAGGGGCGTGTGCAGTTGGAATGATATGGGACTCCTGATACGTCTATATACGACTCTGACAGGAGACACGTACGTAAGTATCCTGTCTGATCACCTGCATCCATTCATGTCCATTGTGCATTCCGACGAACCTGGGCAATTCCAGCAGGACAATGTGACACCCAACACATCCAGAATTGTTACAGAGTGGCTGGAGGAGCACTCTTCTGAGTTTGAACACTTCCGCTGGCCACCAAGCTCCCTAGACATGAATATTATTGAGCATATCTGGGATGCCTTGCAAGAGATCTCCATCCCCTCGTACTCTTACGGATTTATGAAGAGCCCTGCAGGATTCATGGTTTCAGTTCCCTCCAGCACCAATTCACTCATTAGTCGGGTCCATGCCAAGTCTTAATACGGCACTTCTGCGTGCTCACGCGGGTCCTATACAACATTAGGCAGGTGTACCAGTCTCTTTGTCTTTTCAGTGTATACTTCAATGAACCTCCAGTTAACATTCATCAAGTAGAATTGTTACTATTTGAAGACAGTACTAGTGTAATAATATGTCCCATTACAGAGCAAGCAACAGAATACATTGTTAATGATGTTTTTCGAAGAATTGTTAACTTTTTTTTTTTTTTTTTTTTTTTTTTTAATGGGCTCTAACTTTGAGGAAACACACTGTATTAAGTTCTCTTCAACAAACGGAATCGTACGAATAGTTGATGTAGCACATGAGCACTAGTCATATATAGTGAATTCGACATAAATAATCCTTGTCAACTAAACAATAGTGATGTCCATACCTACAACACAAGAAGAAAAAAGTACCGTGAAAGTTGGACGTTCATATTTTTTGGAAAGATGGCTGCTGATACTGCTGTTGCGTGCAAACACAAACTCTGAGTCTGAGATATTATTAGTGCGAGTGGTAGCGAGCGAACAGTTGTTGAGAGTAGTCGTACGCACCCTGGCGTGGAAAGAAATACCATTCGTAACATTGTTGTGACAAGATACTTGAAGATTGATAGCAGAAATTGTGAAATAATTCAAACCCTCCAAGGAAAAGAAAAGTCTGAGTAAAGTTTGACAATGCATGAATCTTCATTTTCAAGATATAACAGTATATTAAAAGTCCTTAATGGTTCGTTTCACTTTTCACACCATTTAAGGCTTGTTGACCAAACCCCTCCTGATCATTCAATTCCTATATAAAAAGACATAAGAGTAGATGCATCAGTAGTTTTAACCCAGCATTTCACCCCCAATGGGTCGCAAAATTTTTTTTGGTTTATTTTAGCATATTGCTGGTTACGCAGTTGCAGCGGCAAGATCAGATAAGTTGTCTGTTGCGTACAGGAACATTGCAGTATTTGTCAGGCGACGTTAGAGTGTATTTTAAAATTTGCACTCAGATACAAAAGAATTGATTTTTTCATGATTTTTAGGCAGTGTAATTAATTTCTGTTTCTTGTTCTCTGTCGGAATGTTGACATGTCCGACAGTAGGAAGTTCCAGAAGGTGTTGGAATACCGTGTAAGTAGGCTGCTTATGTGTTGGCGGCGCTATAGAGTGTGTTAATATCGCTGACAGCGCTCTGCGCCCTGGGCAAGAGATTCTGTGGTTGGACGGACTAGCAGTTAGCGAGTGGATAGAGAAGTGTGTGGACATGTTTTTCTTAGTGGAGGCTCTGTGTTGGTAGGACACGCATTGTAAAGTGAGACGCAAGGAAATGTAAAATGAGGATGGATGTTGTTGGAAATGTTTGGGCAGTACAATTATTGATAACTATATAAATTTTTGGAACTGGATGTCACTTGAATTAGGTAAAAGTTTCTAAATACACTACTATTCAGTAAATTGCTACACTACGAAGATGACGTGCTAAAGACGCGAAATTTAACCGATAGGAAGAAGATGCTGTGATATACAAATGATTAGCTTTTTAGATCATTCACACATGGTTGGAGCCGGTGACGACACCTAGAACGTGCTGACATGAGGAAAGTTTCCAACCGATTTCTCATACACAAACAGCAGTTGACCGGCGTTGCCAGGTGAAACGCTGTTGTGATGCTTCGTGTAAGGAGGAGAAATGCGTACCATCACGTTTCCGACTTGGATAAATGTCGGATTGTAGCCTATCGCGATTGCAGTTTATCGTATCCCGACATTGCTGCTCGCGTTGGTCGAGATCCAATGACAGTTAGCAGAATATGGAATCGGTGGGTTCAGTATGGTAATAAGGAACGCCGTGCTGGATCCCAACGGCCTCGTATCACCAACAGTCGAGATGACAGGTATCTTATCCGCATGGCTGTAACGGATCGTGCAGCCACGTCTCGATCCCTGAGTCAACAGATGGGGACGTTTGCAAGACAACAACCATCTGCACGAACAGTTCGACGACGTTTGCAGCAGCAGCTCGGAGACCATGGCGGCGGTTACCCTTGACGCTGCACCACAGACAGGAGCGCCTGGGATGGTGTACTCAACAACGAACGTGGGTGCACGAATGGCAAAACGTCATTTTTTCGGATGAATCCAGGTTCTGTTCACAGCATCATGATGGTCGCATCCGTGTTTGCCGACATGGCGTTGAACGCACATTAGAAGTGTGTATTCGTCATCGCCATACTGGCGTATCACCCGGCGTGATGGTATGGGGTGCCATTGATTACACGTCTCGGTCACCTCTTGTTCGCATTGACGGAACTTTGAACAGTGGACTTTACATTTCAGATGTGTTACGACCCGTGGCTCTACCCTTCATTCAATCCATGCGAAACCCTACATTTCAGCAGGATAATGCACGCCCGGATGTTGCAGGTCCTGTACGGGCCTTTCTGGATACAGAAAATGTTCGACTGCTGCTCTGGCCAGCACATTCTCCAGATCTCTCACCAATTGAAAACGTCTGGTCAATGGTGGCCGAGCAAGTGGTTCGTCACAATACGCCAGTCACTACTGTTGATGAACTGTGGTATCGTGTTGAAGCTGCATGGGCTGCTGTACCTGTACACGCCATCCAAGCTCTGTTTGACTCAATGCCCAGGCGTATCAAGGCCGTTATTATGGCCAGAGGTGGTTGTTCTGGGTACTGATGTCTCAGGATCTATGCACCCAAATTGCGTGAAAATATAATCACATGTCAGTTCTAGTATAATATATTTGTCCAATGAATAACCGTTTATTATCTGCATTTCTTCTTGGTGTAACAATTTTAATGGCCATTAGTGTACATTGTCTGTTCTTCAACAACATCTTTCTTTAGCTAACCGTATGCTTCCTAGTAGTTACAGTCTGTAGTAGTTAGTCTCTTTTTATGTAGCTGGCTGTAGTTGCTGCTTGCTGTAATTGCTGCAGTTCATTTTATGAAGATTTTCTGTGAGGTAAGTGACTCATAAAAATGGGGTTCGTGATTGCAATGAGTTTAGACAATTAACAAGTTGGAGGTAGTTTCATATTTCTTTAATTTCATTTTTAGTTTTTATTACTGTTAGGATATCTTGCAATTCAGGGCATTCTTTTGTGTTAATTATTGGAAGTCATGTTGTCAATGTATAGTAGTCAGATTGCGTTGGGTTTCTGTATTGTCTGTTATAATTGAATAGGTTACGCTCGAGTTGTTTTTGTCAGGAAAAATTCTGTAGGTTTTTATTTATTTATTGTTTCGTGGGACCAAATTAAGGAGAAGTCTCCATTGTCATGGAACGAGTCAATACATGAAATTATAACACGTTAGCAGAAAAAGATAAAATGAAATACAAGAAACGTATTCAGGCGACAATTCGTAAGTTTAAATAAAGAAATTCAACAATGTAACACTGGAATTTGCTTAATTTTTCAGCCCTTCCTAGAGCTCCTCGACAGAATAGAAGGAGTGAGCCATGAGGAAACTCTTCAGTTTAGACTTTAAAGCGTTTGGGCTACTACTAAGATTTTTGAGTTCTTGTGGTAGCTTATTGAAAATGGATGAATCAGAATAGTGCACTCCTTTGTGCACAAGAGTCAAGGAAGTGCATTCCACATCAGATTTGATTTCTGCCTAGTATTAACTGAGTGAAAGCTGTTAACTCTCGGAAATAAGCTAATATTGCTAACAACAATCGACATTATAGAAAATATATACTGTGAGGGCAATATCAGAATTCCCAGACTATTGAATAGGGGTCGACAAGAGGTTCTCGAACTTACACCACATATAGCTCGAACAGCCCGTTTTTGAAGCAAAAATACCCTTTATGAATCAGAAGAATTACCCCAAAAAATAATACCATATGACATAAGCGTATGAAAATATGCGAAGTAGACTACTTTTCGTGTTGAACTGTTACTTATTTCAGATACTATTCTAATGGTAAATAAAGCAGCATTTAGTTTCTGAACAAGATCCTGATCATGGGCTTTCCACAACAGCTTACTATCTGTCCGAACGCCTAGGAACTTGAACTGTTCCGTCTAGCTTATAATATGCCCATTCTGTCCGATCAAAATATCAGTTCTTGTTGAACTGCGAGTGAGAAACAGTAAAAACTGAGTCTTACTGTGATTTAGCAGCAAATTATTTTCCACAAGCCACGAACTTATTTCATGAACTACATTATTTGATAATGTTTCAATATTACACACAAGATCCTCCACTACCAAGCTGGTGTTATCAGCAAACAGAAATGTTTTTGAATCACCTGTAATACTAGAAGGCATATCATTTATATAAACAAAAAACAGCAGCGGCCCCAGCACCGACCCTTGGGGAACGCCCCACTTAACAGTGCCCCATTGGGACTGAACATCACTACCACTCTCAATATTTCGGAGAATTACCTTCTGCTTTCTGTTCTTTAAGTAAGAGGCGAACCAGTTGTAAGCTACTCCCCTTACTCCATAATGGTCCAACTTCTGCAGTAATATTTTGTGGTTAACACAGTCAAAAGCCTTCGAACCATTTCTAAAACCAAACTGTATATTTGACAGCAAGTTATGTGAATTTAAATGCTCCAGTAACCTTGTATATACAACCTTCTCGATAACTTTAGCAAACACCGATGGCGTAGAGATAGGTCTATAATTGTCAACATTATCCCTGTCTCCCTTTTTGTAAAGTGGCTTCACTACCGAGTACTTAAATCGGCCAAGAAACCGATCATTTCTAAAGGAAAAGTTACAGATTTGGCTAAGTACTGGGCTAACATACATAGAACAATACTTCAGTATTCTGCTAGATACCCCGTCATATCCATGAGAGTTCTTGGTCTTTAGTGATTTAATTATTAACTCAATCTCCCTCTTGCCAGTCTCATGGAGGAGCATTTCAGGTAACAGTCTCGGAACACTTCTTTCTACGAGCGCTATACGATTCCCTGTTGCCGGCCGCGGGTGGCCGTGCGGTTCTGGGCGCTTCAGTCTGGAACCGCGCGACCGCTACGGTCGCAGGTTCGAATCCTGCCTCGGGCATGGATGTGTGTGATGTCCTTAGGTTAATTAGGTTTAAGTAGTTCTAAGTTCTAGGGGACTGATGACCTGAGATGTTAAGTCCCATAGTGCTCAGAGCCATTTGATTCCCTGTTGGGACTAGGTTTCAATTTAGTTCACCTGCTATATTCAGAAAATGATTATTAAATACTGTACATATATGCGACTTATCAGTAACACTGATTCTATATCCTCGACCTGTTTCTGCAGACCAGCCACTTCCTTTACGACTGACCATATGGTTTTAATTTTATCCTGAGACTTAGCTATTCTATCTGCATACCACATACTTTTTGCCTTCCTAATAACTTTTTAAGCACCTTACAATACTGTTTGTAATGAGCTGCTGCATTTAGATTTTGACTGTTTCTAACGTTTTGATATAATTGGAACTTTGTTCTACAGGATATTCTTATCCCTCTAGTCAGCCACCCAGGCTGCCTGTTTTTGCTAGTACCCTCTTTTGAACGTTCTAACGGGAAGTAACTTTCAAAGAGCACGGGAAAAGTCTTGAGGAAAGCATTATATTTATCGTCTACTGTATCAGCACTATAAACATCTTACCGGTCTTGTTACTTGATAAGGTTTACAAAGGTCTCTACAGCAACTGGATCAGATTTCCTAAAAAGTTGATAACTATATTTAACATGCGTTGCAGCACAAAAATCTTTCAGAGTTAAAACTTGTGCTTCATGATCTGAAAGGCCATTCACTTTTTTGCTAACAGAATGCCCTTCTAGTAATGAGAAATGAACAAAAATGTTGTCTATGGTTGTTCTACTGTTCCCTTGCACTGTCGTTGGAAAGAATACGGTTTGCATAAGATTATATGAATGAAGGAGGTCTACCAGCTTCATTTTCCTTGCACAATCACTTATACAATTAATACTGCAGTCACCACATATAACTAACTTTCTGTATTTCCTATAAAGTGAACCAAGAACCTCCTCTAGCTTTAGCAAAAATGTTGTGAAATCGGAGTCTGGGGATCTATAAATAACAACAGTTAGAAGTTTAACTCCACTAAATTTAACCACACCTACACAACATTCAAACACCTTTTCAGTGCAGTACTTTGAAACATCAATTGACTCAAATGGGATACCATTTTTCACATACATGGCTACTCCCCCACACTGCAAAGAGCTCCTAGAAAAGCTGCCAGCCAACCTGTATCCTGGTAAAGGAAGCCTCTGAATTATCTCCTTATTTAACCCTTTGTTGCCTGACGGTACTTAAAAGTACCAGTAAGTTTTGACTCTCATTATTTTCTCGTGGTGCAGTTTCGTGATCTGAGAGCCTGTCGGTACGTAACAGTAACTCTTCTCTACTGTTTCATAGATGTTACTGTGCAATACATAGACCTCTCTGGCGGTCAGAGCTTGAAATTGTTTTTCGCGCGCTGCTGTGAAAACAGAAGATTGTATGTGCTTGTTTCCATGGTGTTGCCTGAATTTGTGCGCAATTTATTGAAACTTCCGTTGAGTTTTCCATTGTACGTACTTACTTTCTTTGTTTTTTTATAATAGTTTGAAGCATTACGTTGCAAGTGAATGAGATAAAGTGGAAATTATAAGGCGTACTTATTAGTACTGTCAGGTTGTGCGAACACTTTATTGTAAAAAAAATGGCTCTGAGCACTATGGGACTCAACTGCTGTGGTTATCAGTCCCCTAGAACTTAGAACTACTTAAACCTAACCAACCTAAGGACATCACACACATCCATGCCCGAGGCAGGATTCGAACCTGCGACCGTAGCAGTCGCACGGTTCCGGACTGCGCGCCTACAACCGCGATACCACCACGGCCGGCACACTTTATTGTAGCAGCAATGCGTTACCTCTCACTAGTTGTTCTGTCCACTTTTTCTCAAACAGAAATCGGTAAATACATTTGCCTGTGGAACAATTAGAATAAACAGTAAAGGTTTGCCAGGGAATATACCTAAAGAAAAATGTCTAAATCAAATCACAGAGAGTCATCTTTAGACCTAACAGTATTTCAATGGAAGGAAAATAAAGTAGTGTATTTTGCGTCAAACTTCCATGGCACTGAACAGAGCGTAGTGACAAGAAAACAGAAAGATGGAACTAGTATGATTATACCATGTCCAGTTATTGTATGTGATTACAATAAAAACATGGGTGGTGTGGATCATGCAGACAGATTACGTTCAACTTATGGTCTTGACAAGCGATCAAAGAAATGGTAGCACCGTCTCTTCTGGGGAGCAATACAAACTGCTTTTGTCAATGAGTACGTCATTTTCAGTGATATACATGGGGCACTGCCACTGCTGGAATTCAGGCGTGCTGTGGCACTAATGAATGAACAGCAAGTGCCAAATCTCAAAAAGAGAAACTCTGGTAAAGATGAAATAACTCTCCCAAAGAGAAGGAAGGATAACTTTTCTGTTCCGAAGGATGTACGTCTTGGCATCCGAGGAAACCATTTTGTAGTGTTCAGTTGTAAAAGAGGACGATGCAAATGTGTGCGAAAAATAAAATTCAGTCGAGACCTCATTCACAATGTAGTACATGTAAAGTGTATTTGTGCTGCAATGAGAAAAAGAGCTGTTTCCTACAATTTCATGAGGTATCACTAAATATGTGATATGTATATACTGTCAAAAATGTATAGCTAAGTTACTATGTATTGTGAAGTTGCTCTAGGATAAATTTATGCGAAATTAAAAAAAAAAGTATTTAGAAATATCATATTTCTGTTAATTAATTTTCTAATGTAAAAAAATTTAATATTTATGTGGAATAAACCACAAGATATAAAAATTGGAGCATTTTTCTGCGCATGTTGTGATTCTGTCCATGGAATCTGACGGTACTTCTGAGTACCAGGAGAGAAAAAAGTTGTGAAAAATAAAATAAAATTTTACAAAAAATACTACCGTCATTTGAGGCCACAATAGCATAAATTATGCAAAGAAAATGTTAAAAAGTAAATTTTTTCTTATGTCAGGAAACAAAGGGTTATGAAGTGTTCAGATGTACTAATAATTTCAGAGTCAACATCTATAAGCAGTTCACTAACTTTATCTGTAATACCTTGTATATTTTGATGAAATATACTAATTCCCTCATTAATCGGATACCTAAGCTTTGTCGAAAGTGGTTTCTTTGTTAGAGACTTCCCTTAAGCAGGAATACCTATCAGCTGACTTCAATCTAAAAAAGGTGCAGCTCTAACAGCCACTAGTATAGGAATTTTCCCAAGAGTGATCCCACCACCTCACCTATGCTGTCACCTATAAGCTTTGCCAACCTCCCCTTTCCATACTTGTGGAGGTGCAGGCCATGTCTAGTGAAACCCGTCCTGCTGATAGACTCCACCGACACCACTGAAATGCGACTCATGCCTTCCGTCATCAGCGCACCCCAAAGTCTCATGTTATTACGCTTGACGGCTGTATTAAGATGAGGCCGATCGTGACGCTGAAACAGTTCCACGAAATGCACATTCGTGTTGCCAGTCTGCGTGGCTATCTTTTCCAGGTCACCATCTATGTCATACTCCCCATCCCTATCAATACTATTACCAGCCCCACCCACAATCACTACCTGATCATCTTTAGTAAAATCCCTACATAACCCCCCTATGTTAACAGTCACCTGAGCCAATCCTGCATTAGGCTTCACAATGCTGGTGACCTGGTACTCACTCCACAACACTTCCTGCAACTGCTGGCCTACACCTCTACCATGAGAACTACCTAACAGCAGAACCTTCTTCTTTCTCTTATACTTTGCAACTGTCCTATCCACCGTAACAGCTGAGGTCTGCTGCATACTTCCTACATCTACAGCTACTAGAGATTCCTCTCCACTAGACTCTAACAGCTGGTCATATCTATTGCAAACACCAATAGTAAAACTATCTGAAAATCTCCTTCTCCTAGCAGATCTCTTGCCAACAGCCAGCTCCTATTCCCCAACCCCCTTCTCCCTCCTCATCCTATCTAGCTCCTCCTGTGCGTTTTTCAACTGCACCTGAAGGGCACAGATCTTACGCTACTGCTCCTCTATCAACTTACTCTTGCTACATAACCTGCAGTTCCAGGAGACGTTCTCACCAGAATGCCCACTGGCTTCCCCACTGCATTCCCCCCCAGTGAAAATACTTCGAACAAGTCTCACACCGCAATCCGCTACTCACGAACCTACGGCAAAGCCCACACTTCTCACTCATGGTAAAATTTTACAGTTATTGAAACAAGAAAACTACTTTATCTAAGTTCCGCTTGTACAATAAGAAGATGTTAAAAAACTGACTACAATAATCACAAAATTACTCTACAAGGGAAGTAACTACTATTATTAAGAGTATTAATCAACAGCAAATGAGAATATAACAAAAGACTAACACAGAAAGAAAATCAAACGTCTAATGACACAGTAACGAAACTGAAAACAGTTCCCAAAAATTTCTTCTGAAATTACTTCACCAGAAAACACCAAGGGCACCGGTTGAAGACTACTAAAGTTCCTAAATAAACCACTATACACAAACAATTAATTAGTACTTAGCTTTCGATGCGCCGCTACAGCTGCAGCTGGTCAGTGCTTAAATGATAAAAATAAGTAAAGACTTAGTTTCAACTGACATGTCGGAATAAGGGTTTTCATAATACGAACTGTACGGCTACATATCGGATTTTATGATAACGGTAATGAAGTTTTAGAGAAAAGGTATAGGTAACGATATTTTGTCAGAGATAAAGCTTACACACCTCCTTACGTCTTCCACCAGGCTCATAATAATAATTATTACAGTTTTTAATAATTATAAAAGTCGACTTTCAACCGTTGATATTCATTATAAACGTTGTCAATGCCTCAAAAATTTCTTATCATTTGACTAATAACATAAAATGCGTGACCGGTAGTAAACCAAGTTTTTTTTTTTTAATTTAACCTAATATTATTTCTTAAGAACAACTCCTATTCCATGGACGAACTTTTATTTAAATATCTACAGCCAGTAAAGAAAAATTCCTAGTTTTAAGTTTAGTTGCGTGAGTAGCGCTGAAAAATGTGTGTTCATTGCAGTTAAACTTAGACCCGTGTCGTTAGGAACTTCTGAGATGACTAGGATGTGGGCATCCAACGAAACTAATCATGTATACGTATCTCGTAAACTGAGACGGTCACGTAATTTCCACAAAATAATCATTCAGATGGTCTGTGGGACATGTAACTCACTAAGTATTTAAGTCGTTAATACCAATAAAACAGGATATATTTATCTACGACCATTAGTTCCTTATTTCAAGGGTCCTGGGATAGCATAACTATCCACGATGAAGCGTAATTACTCTAGGTTTTGCTGCCATATTATGAACTGGTAATTAATTACAATTAGTTCAAAAATGTTCAAATGTGTGTGAAATCTTATGGGACTTAACTGCTAAGGTCATCAGTCCCTCAACTTACACACCACTTAACCTAAATTATCCTAAGGACAAACACACACACACATGCCCGAGGGAGGACTCGAACCTCCGCCGGGACCAGCGGCACAGTCCATGACTGCAGCGCCTGAGACCGTCTCGGCTAATCCCGCGCGGTCTCATGGTCCCTTTTCAGGTGTATTGCTACACAGCGTATTTAATTAGTGTGGCCCTGTTTGTCTTTTTTAAATTAATGAATGAATTAATGAATTTAATTAAATTAGTTAATGAATTAGATGGGTAGATCACATAACTAATGAGGAGGTATTAAACAGAATTGGGGAGAAGAGAAATTTGTGGCACAACTTGACTAGACGAAGGCATCGTTTGGTAGGACATATTCAGAGGCATCAAGGGATGACCTATTTAGTACTGGAGGGCAGCGTGGAGGGTAAAAATCGTAGAGGGAGACCAAGAGATGAATAAAAATGCATTTAAAATGGCTCTGAGCACTATGGGACTTAACATCTATGGTCATCAGTCCCCTAGAACTTAGAACTACTTAAACCTAACTAACCTAAGGACATCACACAACACCCAGCCATCACGGGGCAGAGAAAATCCCTGACCCCGCCGGGAATCGAACCTGGGAACCCGGGCGTGGGAAGCGAGAACGCTACCGCACGACCACGAGATGCGGGCAAGAGATGAATACACTAAGCAGATACAGAAGGACGTAGGTTGCAGTAGGTACTGGGTGATGAAAAAGCTTGCACAGGATACAGTAGCATAGAGAGCTGTATTGTATACGAAATGTCATGTAGAGAAGCTTTGTGATATAGTGTATGTATAGGACCGGTATAGACTTGTGCTGCCTTGAGACTTACAAAGCGGCACTGGAGGGCTATTCATTATACACTGTCCACACAATCATGTTGGAGGAACATCCGCATCTGAGCATTATACCAGAGGTTGAAAATACCGCTGCAGTTGTAAAGTTTTTATTATCGCAGGACCGGTTTCGGGCTCTTATACACCCATCTTGAGGTGTCGTAACTTGGTGCTGTGACCCCCCAAGCGCCGCAGTGGACGTGTACTAGGCGCGGTGTGCTATCCACGAGCGCAAGTAGCACACCGCGACTTGTGCACGTCCACCGCGGCGCTTGGGGGGGGGGGGGGGGGGGTCACAGCACCAAGTTACGACACCTGAAGATGGGCGTATAAGAGCCCGAAACCGGTCCTGCGATAATAAAAGAACATCTACATCCATACTCCGCAAGCCACCTGGCGGTGTGTGGTGGAGTGTACTTTGAGTACCTCTATCGGTTCTCCCCTCTATTCCAGTCTCGTATTGTTCGTGGAAAGAAAGATTGTCTGTATGCATCTCTGATTTTATCCTCATGGTCTCTTCACGAGACATACGTAGGAGGGAACAATGTACTGCTTGACTCCTCGGTGAAGGTATGTTCTCGAAACTTTAACAAAAGCCTGTACCGAGCTACTGAGCGTCTCTCTTGCAGAGTCTCCCACTGGAGTTTATCTGTCATCTCTGTAACGCTTTCGCGATTACTAAATGATCCTGTAACGAAGCCCACTGCTCTCCGTTGGATCTTCTCTATCTCTTCTATCTACCCTATCTGTTACGGATCCCACACCGGTGAGCAGTATTCAAGCAGTGGGTGAACAAGTGTACTGTAACCTACTTCCTTTGTTTTCGGATTGCATTTCCTTAGGATTCTTTCAATGAATCTCAGTCTGGCATCTGCTTCACCGACTATTAATTTTATATGGTCATTCGTTTTTAAATGACTCCTAATGCCTACTCCCAGATAATTTATGGAATTAACTGCTTCCAGTAGCTGACCTGCTATATTGTAGCTAAATGATAAAGTATCTTTCTTTCTATGTATTCGAAGTAAATTACACTTGTCTGCATTGAGATTCAGTGACCATTCCCTGTAACATGCGTCAATTCGTTGCAGATCCTCCTGCATTTCAGTACAATTTTCCATTGTTGCAACCTCTCGATATACCACAGCATCATCCACAAAAAGCCTCAGTGAACTTCCGATGTTATCCACAAGGTCATTTATGTATATTGTGAATAGCAACGGTCCTACGACACTCCCCTGCGGCACAACTGAAATCACTCTTACTTCGGAAGACTTCTCTCCATTGAGAATGACATGCTGCGTTCTGTTATCTAGGAACTCTTCAATCCAATCACTAAATTGGTCTCATAGTCCATATGCTCTTACGTTGTTCATTAAACGACTGTCGGGAACTGTATCAAACGCCTTGCGAAAGTCAAGAAACACTGCAACTACCTGGAAACTCCTGTCTATGGCCCTCTGAGTGACGAATAGCGTGAGCTGGGTTTCACACGATCGTCTTTTTCGAAACCCATGCTGATTCCTACAGAGTAGATTTCTAGTCTCCAGAAAAGTCATTTTACTCGAACATAATACGTGTTCCAAAATTCTACAACTGATCGACGTTAGAGATATAGGTCTATAGTTCTGCACATCTGTTCAACGTCCCTTCTTGAAAACGGGGATGACCTGTGCCCTTTTCCAATCTTTTGGAACGCTACGCTCTTCTAGAGACCTATGGTACACCGCTGCAAGAAGTGGGGCAAGTTCCTTCGCGTACTCCGTGTAAAATCGAACTGGTATCCCATCAGGTCCAGCGGCCTTTCCTCTTTTGAGCGATTTTAATTGTTTTTCTATCCCTCTGTCATCTATTTCGATATCTACCATTTTGTCATGTGTGCGACGATGTAGAGAAGGAACTACAGTGCAGTCTTCCTCTGTGAAACAGCTTTGGAAAAAGACATTAGTATTTCGGTGTTTAGTTTGTTATCCTCTGTTTCAGTACCATTTTGGTCACAGAGTGTCTGGACATTTTGTTTTGATCCACCTACAGCTTTGACATACGATCAAAATTTCTTAGGATTTTCTGCCAAGTCAGTACACAGAACTTTAGTTTCGAATTCATTGACGCTTCTCACATA
Source organism: Schistocerca nitens (assembly GCF_023898315.1). NCBI lineage: Eukaryota > Metazoa > Arthropoda > Insecta > Orthoptera > Acrididae > Schistocerca > Schistocerca nitens. The sequence goes on along the minus strand of NC_064615.1, from coordinate 199,853,869 downwards.
GCTCTCCTCAAACTCTGCTTGAGTACCATTTTGGTCACAGAGTGCTGGACATTTTGCTTTGATCCACCTACAGCTTTGACATAAGACCAAAATTTCTTAGGATTTTCTGCCAAGTCAGTACATAGAACATTACTTTCGAATTCATTGATGCTTCTCGCATAGCCCTCCTCACACTACATTTCGCTTCGTGTAGTTTTTGTTTGTCTGCAGGGCTTTGGCTATGTTTATGTTTGCTGTGAAGTTCCCTTTGCTTCCGCAGCAGTTTTCTAACTCTACTTTGCAACTGTAGTGGTATTTTCAACCTCTGCTACACTGTCCAGTCACCTTAATGTGACCATCGCCTATGTTTGTCATCTACTTGAAATAAGCGCTCGCAGATGGCTGGTGGCAGCACTATTAGTGCGGGGTACATAAAACGTGTGAGGGGGACGCGGAAAACCATGCAGTTGTAGTCGTAATGAGGAAATGGAGTGATTGATTTGCCGTCCAAAAGGATGACGCATCGGAAACGCCTAAGCCTGTAAGCTGTTTTCGTGCTTGGCAAAATGGCTCTATCGAAAATCTGCGTCGAGGGAACTGGTGCAGCGCGTGTCATAGGTGGTAGGGGAGTACGACAGCTGCGGAGATGTGTACGGGTGAACACACGTACAACAGTTGAGCAACTAACCTCCCAGATGAACGAAAGGGCTACCAACAGTGTCTCGTAAACGACGTTGAGCGAATGTTGCTGCGTAAGGGTCTCCGCAGCAGGCGCCTGACTTATACACCCATGCTGACTACCGTTCATCGGCGACGGAGGCTGGTATTATGCGGACGGTATACTGGCAGTCGGTCGCGACCGTAATGAAATGAAAACATAGACTGCCCGAGGAGAGAGGAGCGGTGCGGCGGAAGAAGCCCCGCCTCCCTCTGGAAGGGCTGCCAACCTACGTCCACGTCCTGTGCTTCCACGATAGCAGAACTGACATAACGGTCATCGGGATCGCTGATTCCTTTTGATGTGGTGAGAGTCGCATTCGAATCCTCTTACGCGCCAAGATTAGTTTCTCCCCTCGTTTCAAAATAATGCAAAAATCCACAACACAAAGCGGATTGGATTACACTAAGCATTTGGTAGTGCCTACAGCGCAGTTCTTTGCTACGGTTGGCAGTGGTAGTCCAGGCCCGACCTCACCAGCATCTTACATAACCATAGCTAAAAACACTTCCAACCTAAAACTGCCACGATGTAGTGTCAGCGTAACTTTTGGACTCCAATATCGCAACTGTACGTCCACTCACTGGCCAAAGGTGGCCTTTACAGGTGAATCACGTTTTATGCTCCATCGGACAGAAGGCTGTTGCCGCGTACGGCGTAAAACGTCTGAAAGCAAGCATGCTATAACAAGCGTCGTAATGGTCCGTACCTGAGGAGCGAGCGTTATTATCTGGGGAATGTTTTCCTGGGACTCCCTGCGTGAGATCGACATTCTGGAAAGAAAAGTGGTATGCATCTATCCTTAGGACCATGTCCACCCCTACGTGCAGTTCTTTTTCCTGGGTACAATGGCATCCATCAGCACGACAATGTAACGTGTCACACAGATCGCAGTATACGTGCATGGTTCAAAGAGCACCAGGAAACATTTACCGTACTCGCCTGGCCACCAAACTCCCCGAATTTAAACTCAATCGAGTATCTGTGGCACCACGTTGATCGGGCTGTTCGCACCACGGAACCGAGAAACCTGGCGAAGCTCGCCACTGCACTGGAGCCGGCATGGCTACGCATTCCTGTCGGTGGCTTCCAAAACCTCTCTGACGCCCCTCTTGCACGTCTCGCATTGGCGGTCACACTAATGTGGACAGGACATAAGAATACAAATGGTACTGTAACTGAAGAAAACTGCACAACTCAATATCGCTAAAAAGCATTATTTTGGATGAGCGGTTTCGACACAGCTATATTATCATAATCGAATCCAATGCTTTTGAATAAGAACCGAAAACGATAGCATACGAGGCGTGTTTTTAAGTAAGTACCGCTTTGAATTAAAAAAAAAAGACGTGCTAAGATATCTCAATAATCTTATTTTCACATGAAAGCCTGTATCTCAATCTACGCACTGACGCCATTACAGTCTGATTCTTCCTTTTTTACGTTGTGTACTGCGTGTTCAAAACGCCTCCGATAATCGTTGAGTCCCACCGACTGTGAAGTACGGCCTGTTATAAGATTTCTTAGTTCTAAAGGCCTAAAAGCGATCGATATTCATCGTGAGATCTGTGCAGTTTACGGAGAAAACATTATGAGTGATAGAATGGTAAGAAAGTGGGTGAGAGCATTTAAAGATGGCCGCACAAATATGCATGATGAATAACGGAGTGGGCGTCCTTCGGTCGTTAATGAAAGTTTTGTGCAAGAAGTGGACAACAAGGTGAGAGAAAACAGACGCTTTACGATTTCCTCCTTGCGGGATGACTTTTCTAATGTTTCTCGTAGTGTTTTGTATGTCAATGTGACCGAGCACTTGAATTGCCGAAAATTGTGCGCACGTTGGGTACCGAATATGTTGACGGATGTGCACAAAACCAAACGTTTAGACAGTGCATTGACTTTCCTTGAGCGGTACCACAACGACAGTGATGATTTCTTGAGCCAAATTGTTACGGGTGATGAAACATGGGTGGCCTACGTCACACCAGAATCAAAGTAACAGTCCATGGAAGTTGAGCAAGTGCATCGTTTTGCTGCAAGACAATGCTCGCAAGCATTTGGCGAATCAGACAAAATATCTCATCACATCTTTTCGTTGGGAAACTCTAGGTCATCCTCCGCACAGACCCGATCTTGCGCCCAGTGACTACCATCTGTTCCTGCACCTGAAGAAACACCTGGGCGGTCAGCACCTTCAAGATGACGAAGTCAAAACAGTGGTGATGCAGTGGATAACAAGTCAGGCGGTAGAGTTCTATAAGGAGGGTATTCAAAAACTGGTACAACGTTATGACAAGTGCCTCAGTATTGACGGAAATTATGTAGAAAAGTAGATTAAGGTACAGGCTTTCATGTCAAAATAAAATTATTGAGATATCTTATCACGTCTTTTTTGATTTCAAAACGGTACTTACTTAAAAAGACGCCTCGTAGCTCTGTCGAAACCGGTCACCCAATAAAATGCTATGAACTGTACTGTCATCGTCGGATCTTGTGCTTTTGAATAAGATCCGATGATGACAACATAGCTCTGTCGAAACCGGTCATCCCAAAACATGCTTATTAACGATCTTGGCTTGTAAAATTGCAACCTGTGGCTATACAGGTATGAGCAGCCCTTAGAGGCTTGCCTTCACACATTCCTTTCAAATATTTTATGACTAAAGCCCTCCTGGCCTGTTATTTATTTTATACGTGACATGTGAGCACTATCTCTGTCTTGCACTGTTAGTCATTACTTACACTTTTTTTATATAAAAAAAATTTCTTCGCACAAATTTGTAATTATGTTGTAGATCAGTTTAAATGCTTAAATTCTGATGAGGGCACTATTAGAAGTGTTGAAACCTGGTTAATAAGACTAAAAAATCGTGACCGAGAGCTCATTTGTTTCAACTTTAATTTATAAATGGTCACTGAACAAAGCAGCCATGTTCAAAACTTGCCTTCCTCTGCCATACGCTGCACATTGCCACCAGAAAAAAATGGCTCTGAGCACTATGGGACTCAACATCTTAGGTCATAAGTCCCCTAGAACTTAGAACTACTTAAACCTAACTAACCTAAAGACATCACACACACCCATGCCCGAGGCAGGATTCGAACCTGCGACCGTAGCAGTCGCGCGGTTCCGGACTGCGCGCCTAGAACATGAGAGACTACCGCGGCCGGCATTGCCACCAGACTGACCATGTCAGGAATACTTAACAAATGGTACTGTTTAGGAATAGTAGTTCCAGCTCATGCACGTGTGACTGGAACTGTAGAAAATATGTCTCACTTGGTACGGGCAAAACTCTAGACATACTGAGGTAGCTCAAAAATGGTTCAAATGGCTCTGAGCACTATGGGACTTAACATCTGTGGACATCAGTCCCCTAGAACTTAGAACTACTTAAACCTAACTAACCTTAGGACATCACACACATCCATGCCCGAGGCAGGATTCGAACCTGCTTCCGTAGCGGTCACGCGGTTCCAGACTGAAGCGCTTAGAACCGCACGGCCACACCGGCCGGCACTGAGGTACCCACAAGGAAAATTGCACATAGGCCATAGTTACTTAATTTTAAATTTATTCCTAATTAACTAGGATTGTTTCATTTACTTGTTGTTAACCCTTCAATCTTCAGTTTTGCATTATTATAGCCAAGATTTTTTGAGGGGAGTGGTATTATATACACTCCTGGAAATGGAAAAAAGGACACATTGACACCGGTGTGTCAGACCCACCATACTTGCTCCGGACACTGCGAGAGGGCTGTACAAGCAATGATCACACGCACGGCACAGCGGACACACCAGAAACCGCGGTGTTGGCCGTCGAATGGCGCTAGCTGCGCAGCATTTGTGCACCGCCGCCGTCAGTGTCAGCCAGTTTGCCGTGGCATACGGAGCTCCATCGCAGTCTTTAACACTGGTAGCATGCCGCGACAGCGTGGACGTGAACCGTGTGTGCAGTTGACGGACTTTGAGCGAGGGCGTATAGTGGGCATGCGGGAGGCCGGGTGGACGTACCGCCGAATGGCTCAACACGTGGGGCGTGAGGTCTCCACAGTACATCGATGTTGTCGCCAGTGGTCGGCTGAAGGTGCACGTTTCCGTCGACCTGGGACCGGACCGCAGCGACGCACGGATGCACGCCAAGACCGTAGGATCCTACGCAGTGCCGTAGGGGACCGCACCGCCACTTCCCAGCAAATTAGGGACACTGTTGCTCCTGGGGTATCGGCGAGGACCATTCGCAACCGTCTCCATGAAGCTGGGCTACGGTCCCGCACACCGTTAGGCCGTCTTCCGCTCACGCCCCAACATCGTGCAGCCCGCCTCCAGTGGTGTCGCCACAGGCGTGAATGGAGGGACGAATGGAGACGTGTCGTCTTCAGCGATGAGAGTCGCTTCTGCCTTGGTGCCAATGATGGTCGTATGCGTGTTTGGCGCCGTGCAGGTGAGCGCCACAATCAGGACTGCATACGACCGAGGCACACAGGGCCAACACCCGGCATCATGGTGTGGGGAGCGATCTCCTACACTGGCCGTACACCACTGGTGATCGTCGAGGGGACACTGAATAGTGCACGGTACATCCAAACCGTCATCGAACCCATCGTTCTACCATTCCTAGACCGGCAAGGGAACTTGCTGTTCCAACAGGACAATGCACGTCCGCATGTATCCTGTGCCACCCAACGTGCTCTAGAAGGTGTAAGTCAACTACCCTGGCCAGCAAGATCTCCGGATCTGTCCCCCATTGAGCATGTTTGGGACTGGATGAAGCGTCGTCTCACGCGGTCTGCACGTCCAGCACGAACGCTGGTCCAACTGAGGCGCCAGGTGGAAATGGCATGGCAAGCCGTTCCACGGGACTATATCCAGCAGCTCTACGATAGTCTCCATGGGAGAATAGCAGCCTGCATTGCGCGAAAGGAGGATATACACTGTACTAGTGCCGACATTGTGCATGCTCTGTTGCCTGTGTCTATGTGCCTGTGGTTCTGTCAGTGTGATCATGTGATGTATCTGACCCCACGAATGTGTCAATAAAGTTTCCCCTTCTGGGACAATGAATTCACGGTGTTCTTATTTCAATTTCCAGGAGTGTAGAAGATGTTAAATGTCTATATTTTCAGCATAGCTGCGCTTTAGCAACGGTCAGAGATTAGTAACAGAATCCACAGCAGCCAACCAGTTGCAAGAAAACGTGGCTTTATTCAACCTTTGACTATGGTTCCGACGGATGTAAGCCCGTCTTCTTCAGAAGTAACTAAAACTTCACATTTGGTATTTTTACAAAGTGAAATTTTAATTACATGTATTTCTAAAGAAGTTGGGTTACAAAAATGTCAACCCACCGTCACTCCTCTTAGGTTCCTACCCAACACACAAGACAATTTCACGAATTTTCATTAACACATACACACACATACACGCAAAGAAATAGTTTCACAGATTAGCGACACTCACAAGATGAACGAAAACAAACGAACAGACATAAACACTGTTATTATGCGCGATGCGAAACAGTTTACGAAAGCGAAGTCTACATAATGCAGCGCAAGAAATACTGCGGAATGGCAAAAGCTGTCAAGTGCAAATGTGAATGGAAGTCTCGCGACGTCAAACGCTGCTAGCAAGTAGAGATGGAACAAAATATGTCAAGATACACCGTAAATAACTTGCACATCAACTTTATAAACAATACTCTGTTTCCAGCCTAAAACAACCAAAAATGTACAAAAGTAGGTATCCAATTTGAAGAATAAGCACGGAAGATGCTCTATAAATAAAATAGAAAAGCGTCTGGTCTACTTCTTTTTAATTGAACTGCAGTCCATTCAAGACGGATAACCAATAGTAATAGATTTTAACAGCTGCTGCGGAAGATTGCCACGCAATGTGGGTTAACATCTGTTGAAGGCATGGTCAAAGGTTGAATAAAACCAGCTTTTGTTGCAACTACAATTGAAAGAAAACAGCCCTCGGTCACTATTTTTAACGAATTAACCGGGTTTCAACACTGCTAGGAGTGTCTTCCTCAGAATTTAAATCAAAGAATGGTCTATAACATGGTCACAGAATTATGATTAAAAACGTGTGATACAGAGTATAAGTATGGAATCATCGTGAAAGACTGGCAGTACTTATATGTCATTTATAAAATAACAAATATGCCAAAAGGGAATTAGTCACAAAGATATTTAACCCATTAGCGCCGTGTGTTGCCATATGGCAACGTTTGTAACACTTTTTTAAAATCGTTGATTCCACGACATCAATGAAGCGAGAGTGTTGGCAGCACTGGATTCCGTTCCGCAAGACTGTAAAGATCACTACAATGCAACAGTTTTAACAATGCATTTAAATTCTGCGGCGTAAGCAGTGTTGGAAGTCGTTTGCCGAATGACGAAGAAAAATTGAGTATAAGTTCGAGTAAGTATGTTTTATACAGTAACTTACGGTACATAATTTGGTTTTTAGTATGGTTGTGCTTTAAATACTCATCATACATATTCTTTGGAGGTTACTGCTTGCTGTGAAATAAATTACGTTCATTTAGGCCGTTTGAACGTCGGTGTTGCCATACGGCAACGCTAGGCGCTTGTACTCAGTAAAAGGACGAATTTTCTGTTTTTTGTTTTAAAAGAGGTTTCTCGCTTGCTGAAGCGCTGGAGATTCTTTATAATGACGATATTGAAGGTGATGTGTTTGTTGAGCCCCAAAATTATTTTCCAAGAAAGATCGGGGATGTTTTGAGACAGCAATAGAGAAGAATGATGGATTATTGTATGTGCGGTGGCTGGACAACTCAATTGTCACAATGATCTCTTCTTCATGTGGTGCACAAGAAGTTGGCCAAGTCAAGAGATTCTCGCAAGTAAAAAAGCGAAATATGATGATTCCCAGACCAAAACTGTTAGCCAAATATAATACATATATGGGAGGTACTGATCAGATGGATCAGAATCTAGCATACTATCGCATTGCAATAAGAAGCAAGAAATGGTATTGGTGTCTCTTTACATGGATGTTAGATGTCGCCTTAAAAAACAGGTGGATTTTGTATAATAAAGCAAGAAACCAAACCATTTCTCAGCTTGATTTCAAGAGAGAAGTAGCAACAGTGTACTTGCAAAGACACCAAGCTTTACCAAAAGGAGCCGGGAGACCATCTGCATCAAGGGTATGTCCCGACAGCCGCATATCAGATTTAATTAGGTTTGATAAGACTGACCACCTCATCCAGCAGACAGAAGGAAAGAAGAAGAAAAGGTGTGCACACAAGGACTGTAAATCTATTGTGAGAACAATGTGTTCAAAGTGTAATGTGGGATTGTGTATTAACTGTTTTATTCCATTTCATGTAAAATAATGCTGAGTTCAAGATTTGATTTTTGATTATTAATTGTACTGTTTTATAAAGTATCAATTGTATGATGAAGACTGAATAATAAATTTGCACAAAACTTGTATATGTAATAAGAAATTTCAATAACCTACTTATTTTAGTTGAAGTTGTAATCCGTATAAATTTAGGTAGTGAAAGCGCCTAGCGTTGCCGTATGGCAACATCAAATACCTCACTAATGGCGGTAATGACTTTCATCGAAACAACTCTGTTGTGTAATTTATGCCTTTTACAGACATAATAACGCAAATTAAAAAAAATCACAAAAAAATTAATTCCGGCGCTAATGGGAGAAAAACCTGTGATGGCGAGCCACTAAGGGCTGCTCGTTACTTGCGCGGTGCAGGTTGTCCGTTTACAATTCAATTTCTTAAAATTGTAACAATTCACGGTCTCTGAACGTGCAGCCATGTATAAAATTTTTGTTGCAACTGGTTGGCTGGTATGGTTTCGATTATTGGTATTAAATGTGTTTAATGTATAGCAGGACTAGCCGGCCGAAGTGGCCGTGCGGTTAAAGGCGCTGCAGTCTGGAACCGCAAGACCGCTACGGTCGCAGGTTCGAATCCTGCCTCGGGCATGGATGTTTGTGATGTCCTTAGGTTAGGTAGGTTTAACTAGTTCTAAGTTCTAGGGGACTAATGACCTCAGCAGTTGAGTCCCATAGTGCTCAGAGCCATTTATAGCAGGACTTGTTTAGACACAAAGGGCGAAGTCATTACAGAGGAGCGCAAGCTCGGATTACGAAAGGATGGGGAAGGAAATCGGCCATGCCCTTTTCAGACATAATGAATAAATAAATAATGAATGTTAAGCATCCTGCACCATATGTATAATTTCGACACTGCATGCTTGGAACACGAGGTGTAAGTAAACTTAAAACTTAGCGAGACCGTTGGACGGCTGTGTTTCTACAGAGAGGTTACACCACAGCACGGCGCGGTGCGGCCAGAGGCTTGCCGTGTAGCGGCCGTGGCGCCGTGTTGAGCGAGGGTTGGGGTCGCTATTTGCGGACGCGGAAGGAAGCCGGCGATTAGGGCTGTGGGGGAGCCACAGAGGGCCCTGCAGGAAGCCGGGGCTCTGGGCTGGTCTGGTCTCTGCAGAGCTGTGACCTCTGCCACTTCACACGTCACGTGACTGTCTGCAGACCCGGTGTACACAGCATACGCCGCCACGTCAAGTCCTCATTATACAACTACCGGGTGATCAAAAAGTCAGTATGAATTTGAAAACTTAATAAACCACGGAATAATGTAGATAGAGAGGTAAAAATTGACACATGCTTGGAATGACATGGGGTTTTATTAGAACCAAAGAAAAACGAAGTTCACAAAATGTCCGACAGATGGCGCTCGACAGCAAAACATCAGTGACTGCGCATGACAATCGTGTATAAAAGGAGCTGTAATGGGAGAGAGAGAAACAAAACGCAACACCGCTCCTGGTCACGATCGTGTCACCTACCGTCACCTTCGTGAAGCTCCTGTCTCTTTCCTCTCCACCCTGGCCAGGCTCTACAATGTAGTCCTGTCCACCGGTTACTACCCCGAGCTGTGGAAAACCTCCCGTATCCTCATGTTCCTTAAACCCGGCAAACCGCCGTCCGCCGTCTCCTCCTACCGCCCCATCAGCCTTACCTCGGTCTTCAGCAAGGTCCTGGAATCTATCCTCACCCGCCACATCCACCAGCATCTCCGCCAGCACCGCCTCCTTCCCGTTACCCAGTGTGGCTTTCGGCCGTCCTTCTCTTCCGACGACCTTCTCCTTCACCTCACTCATCTCCTTTCTGAACAGCTTAATTCCCGTCGCTCCGCAATCTTCCTCTCCCTGGACCTCGAACGTGCCTATGACCGCGTATGGCATTCCGGTCTCCTCTTCAAGCTCCAAACCTTCGCCCTTCCCATTAACTACGTCCGTCTGATCGGCTCCTTTCTCTCCCGCCGTCCTTCCTATGTCACCATCCATAACGCAGATTCCTACACCTTTTTCCCCTCCGCCGGTGTGCCCCAAGGCTCCGTCCTCTCCCCCCTTCTGTACCTTTTGTACACGGCGGACATGCCGCCGCCGTCACCCCCCGTCCACCTTCTCCAGTTTGCCGATGACACCGCCTTCCTTGCCCTTGCCCCCACCCTGCAGCGCTCCCAACACCTTTTCCAATCCCATCTTGACCGGTTCACCGCTTGGTGCAACCAGTAGTTGCTCAAGGTCAATCCCTCCAAAACCCAGGCGATCATTGTAGGCAAAACCACCCCTTCCTTCCGCCTCCTTGATTTCTACATCACCATCTATGGCCGTCCTATAGCCCTCACTCCCACCCTTAAGTACCTTGGCGTCACCCTCGACCGTCGCCTCTCCTGGACTCCCCACCTCCGGACAATCTAAGCCAAGGCACGCTCCCGACTCAGTCTCCTCAAGCTCCTCTCCGGCCACACGTGGGGTCTGGACCCCTCCACCATCCTCCACACTTATAAATCCCTCATCCGCCCTATCCTTTGTTATGCCCGTCCGGCTTGGATCTCCGCCCCCCCCCCCTTCCTTTTATAAATCCCTCCAAATCCTTGAACGCCATGCTCACCGCCTCGCCTATCGCATCCGTCTCCCCTCCCCTACGCGGATCCTGTACGATCTCATCCCCTTCCCCTACCTCCTCCTTTTCCTTGAAAGGATACGGATCCTGTACACCTCCCGTAAACTCGATCCTCCTCACCCGCTCGTCTCCCCGATCCTCTCCCACCCCCGCCTGCTGCCGCACCTGTATGCCCACGTCCCACCTGGTCTCCATCTCTCCACCCTCCTTACCCTCTCCCAAGGTGGCTTCCGTCAGCTCCCCCTCCCTGATGATGTCCTCCTCCCCTCCATCTACCCCTCCTATCAACTTTGACACTGCCCCACCCCCCACTTCCGGTGTCCTTTCCTTTAGGCACCCTCCCTCCCTTCTCTTCCCTTCCCTTCTCTTTCCTTTTCCCCCGTCCCCTCCCTCCACCCCTCTTCCCCCGGGCTTCCCCTCCCCCTTCCTCCCTCCCCCCCTTTCTCCCCTGCCCGTGGCATCTCTGCTCTCCCCTCTCCCTCTCCCACTCCCCTTCCTCCTCCTCCTCTCTTGGCAGGTCCCCGGACTCGCACACGCATAGTGAACATTCGCGCGCCGGAGATCATCGCCATCAGTGTCTAGTGTGTGTGCTTCGTTTTGTGTTTCGTGCAGTTACAACTCAACTGTTCACATGTGCCGTCGCCGTTCTCCGTGTTTTGTGCGCCGTGTCAACAAGTGTTAGTGTTTTTATCGTCCAACGTGAACTGCTTCTTGTTTATTATTTTTTGTATCTCCATTTTTTGCCCGCCGTTTTTTGTATTGTCTGTCTCACCTCTATGTCATGTAATTGTTCCACTTAAGGCTGAAGAGCAGCGTACTATGCTGCTGCCAGCCCGCCTGTATAGGTGATAAAAATTACAATAAAGGAAAAAAAAAGAGAGAGAGAATCAGATGCGCCAGCAGTCGCAGCATGTTGACGTTACCTGAAAAGGCGCTTTTAGTGAAGCTGTATTATCAGAATGGGGAATGTGCTAGTTCAGCGTTACGATCCTATCGCCATAGGAAGTGGGATTCGAACGGGTAAAGGTCCGTTGACAAATGCAGCTGTGGCGAGAATGATTTCGAAGTTCGAAGCCACGGGTTGTTTACACGATAGACTCCGTAGCTGCCGACGGAGCACAAAGCGTAATGCTGGTGAGACAGTTCAGGAACAAATGGAGACAGTAGCAGATTCGTCTACGCACGGGGAAGTCAGCGCTCGTGCAGTGGCACGTCGCACCGGCATTCCATACACTACTGTTTGGTTGGCACTGAGGCGTACCCTCCGATGCTATCCGTACAAAATCCATCGGCATCACCTGGCGGTTTAGTGAAGCAGATTCAAGAGATGGCGGAAGATAACGATTGGTTGAGTAACGTGTTGTGGACCGACGAAGCTCATTTCACGCTCCGAGGGTCTGTCAACGCCCGCAACTGCAGAATTTGGGCTACCGAAAATCCTAGAACTGTCGTGGAAACTCTATTGCACGACCAGAAAGTCACGGTATGGGTTGGATTTACCACATCTACCGTTATCGGGCCTTGTTTCTTCGAGGAAATGCGTGATTCTGGTTTTGTAACTACTACCGTGACGGGTGAGAGGTACGCCGATATGTTACAGAATCGCATCATCCCCAGCCTGCCTGATAAACACCTGCTGGGACGTACGATGTTTATTCAGGATGGCGCTACACCCCAAATTGCTAGACGCGTGAAAGATCTCAGCCGCCACTATCGTCATGCTTGGCTTCCCAGATCCCCAGACCTCAGTCCGTGGGATTATTGGCTTTGGGGTTACCTGAAGTCGCAAGTGTATCGTGATCGACCGACATCTCTAGGGATGCTGAAATACAACATCCGACGCCAATGCCTCACCATAACTCCGGACATGCTTTACAGTGCTGTTCACAACATTATTCCTCAACTACAGCTATTGTTGACGAATGATGGTGGACATATTGAGCATTTCCTGTAAAGAACATCATCTTTGCTTTGTCTTACTTTGTTATGCTAATTATTGCTATTCTGATCAGATGAAGCGCCATCTGTCGGACATTTTTCGAACTTTTGTATGTTTTTGGTTCTAATGAAACCCCATGTCATTCCAAGCATGTGTGTCAATTTGTACCTCTCTATCTACATTATTCCGTGATTTATTGAGCTACTCTGAAGCGTCAAAGAAATTGTATAGGCATGCGTATTAAAATACGTATGTAAATAGGCAGAATACGGCGCTGCGGTCGTCAGCGCCTACATAACAAGCGTCTGGAGATCGGTTACTGCTGCTACAATGACAGGCCATCAGTATTTAGATGAGTTTGAACATAGTCGGCGCACGAGCGATGGGACACAGCATCTCCGAGGCAGCGATGAAGTGGGGAGTTTCCCTTACGATCATCTCACGGATGTACCGGAATCCGGTAAAACATCAAATCTCCGACATCGCCGCGGCCGGGAAAGATTCTGCAAGAATGAGACCAACGACGACTGAAGAGAATCGTTCAACGTGACAGAAGTGCGACCCTTCCGCAAATTGCTGCAGATTTCAATGGTGGGCCATCAACAAGTGTCAGCGTGCGAACCATTCAACGAAACATCACTAATATGTCCTTTCGGAACCGAAGGCCCACTCGTGTGTCCTTCATGACTTTTACGACACAAACCTTTACGCCTCGCTTACGCCCGTCAACACCGACATCGGACTGTTGATGACTGGAAACATGTTGCCTGGTCGGATGAGTCTCGTTTCAAATTGTATCGAGCTAACGGACGTGTACGGGTACGGGGACAACCTCATGAATCCATGGACTCTGCATGTCGGCAGAGGACTGTTCAAGATAGTGGAGGCTCTGTAATGGTGTGAAGTGTGTGCAGTTGGAGTGAGGTGGGGCACCTGATACCTCTAGATACGACTCTGACAGGTGACACGTACGCAAGCATCCTGACGGAGTACCTGCATCCATTCATGTCCATTGTAACATTGGAATTGGGCAATTCCAGCAGGGCTATGCGTCACCCCACACGTCCAGAATTGCTACAGAGTGGCTCGAGGAACACTCTTCTGAGTTTAAACACTTCCGCTGAGCACCAGACTCCCCAGACATGAACATTATTGAGCATATCTGGGATGCCTTGCTACGTGCTGTTCAGAAGAGATCTCCAGTCCCTCATACTATTACGCATTTATGAACAGCCCTGCAGGATTCATGGTGGCTATTCCTTCCAGCCCTACTTCAGACATTAGTCGACTGCATGCCACGTCGTGTTGCGGCATTTCTGCGTCCTCGCGGGGGCTCTACACGATATTAGGCAGCTGTACCAGTTTCTTTGGCTCTTCAGTGTACTATACACTGAGGTGGGATACTTCCTAACACAGTGTAGGACCACCTTTTGCCCCGTCTAGTGCAGGCATTGGACGTGGCATGGAGTCAACAAGTCGTTGGAACTACCCTGCAGAAATATTGGGCCATGCTGCCTCTACAGTCGTCAATAATTGCGAAAATGTTTTCGGCGCAGGATTCTGTGCACGAACTGACCTCTAAATTATTTACAATAAATGTTCGGTGGGATTCATGTTGGTCACCCAGTCGCGTGTATAATTTTGGCCAGAAATGTTACAAGAACCAATCATAATTAAGTGCGATTGGATGAAATAAGGAGAAGGATTACGAAACAGTGCATGCACGACAAAATACTATCAACTTTTCAGTCCTGTACGTTTACCTGACAGTTATTTTTGTAATAATTTTCGGATTAGTTTAATTTTCTCCGTGGTCAACGGAAAAGCTTTGAACAGGCGATCAAACAGTATATCATTTTGTACAGGCATGGGCACAATCCTGGTGTGGTACATACATAGTTTTTGAATATCCAAAATGGTTCGCTCGAACTGGCCAGAATGTTTATCAAACCAACCGCGAACAAAATGGTTCAAATGGCTCTGAGCACTATGGGACTCAACTGCTGAGGTCATTAGTCCCCTAGAACTTAGAACTAGTTAAACCTAACTAACCTAAGGACATCACAAACATCCATGCCCGAGGCAGGATTCGAACCTGCGACCGTAGCGGTCTCGCGGTTCCAGACTGCAGCGCCTTTAACCGCACGGCCACTTCGGCCGGCCAACCGCGAACAATTGTGGCCTGATGACATGGCGCACTGTCATCGTCATCCATAAAAATTCCATCGTTATTTGGCTGCAGGTAGTCTCCAGGTAGCCGAACACAACCAATTTCATTGGACCAGAGGACCCAGTCTGTTCAATGTAAACACAGCCCACGCCATTATGGAGCCACCACGAGTTTATACATTGCCTTGTTGACAACTTGGGTCTATGGCTTCGAATGATCTGCGACACAGTCGAACTCTACCACCCACTCTTAACAACTGAAATCGGGGCTGATTTGACGTCTAGCGTTCAGCCGATATGGTCGCGAGGTCAGGAGAGACGCTGCAGGCGACGTCGTGCTATTAACAAAGCCACTCGCGTCAGTCGTTTGCTGACATAGCCCATTAATGCGAAATTTCGCCGCACTGTCCTAACGTCCCACATTGATTTCTGTGGTTATTTCACGCAGAGTTGCTTGTGTGGTAGCACTGAAAACTCCACGCAGACGCCGTTCTTCTCGGTCATAAATTGAAGACCGTCGGCCACTGCGCTGTTCGTGGTGAGAGGTAATGCCTGATTTTTTATTTTTTTTAATTTTCAGCACACTCTTGACATTGTGGATCTCGGAATATTAAATTCTCTACCGATTTCAGAAATGGAATATGCCAGGCGTCTAGCTCCAACTCGCATTCTGCGTTCAAAGTCTGTTAATTCTAGTTGTGCTGCTATAATCATGTCGGAAACCTTTTCACATGAATCACCTGAGTATAAATGACAGCTCTCCAAATGCTGTGCCGTTTTATACCTTGTTCACTCTGTACTACCGCCATCTGTATGTGTGCATATGACTATCAAAAATTGGTTCAAATGGCTCTGAGCACTATGGGACTTAACTTCTGAGGTCATCAGTCCCCTAGAACTTAGAACTACTTAAACCTAACTAACCGAAGGACATCACACACATCCACGCCCGAGGCAGGATTCGAATCTGCGACGGTAGCAGTCGCGCGGTTCCGGGCTGAAGCGCCTAGAACCGCTCGGCCACCGCGGCCGGTTGCATATGACAATCCCACGGCTTTTTGTCACCTCAGTTTATAGTGATGTGCAGTTTGAAATTTACAGTTAAATAGACACTTAAACAGATCTGGGAAAGAAGCAGCACAAAAATTTAAGAAGTCAGCAATAAACACTTATCTGTTGTATAATTCAGTGGCAAGTAGCAGTCATTAAGGGAATTTAATTTATCAACATATGTCGCTTTCACAGATTTTGGAAAAGATTTGACAATGTGAACAGAGAAATAATCTGTCGGAAATTATGGCAAAGCGTGGATGTTCATATGACTTAATAAACTGCATCAATAGTCTGTGCTTCGGAACTCATATTTGACGGTCCAAATTACATATGGGAAACGATTTTAACGAACAAAGTTATGAAACGGGGTGTACTTAATCGCCTACTCTTTTAAATATTTGTGCATACAATGCCATCTGAAAACGGCAAGAAAGAGCTTCTGAAGGGATCCCCATCTAGGCAAGAAAAATTAAATATTGTTGTATGCTAATAACATTGTAATTCGGAAGAATGTTACAAAAATCAATCCATCTTTCAAAATTAGTTGGAAAGAACTGTAATTTTAAGATAGGAGTGAGTAAGACTGTGTCAATGGTATTCCATGGAAAACAGCCATTTTGAAACAAATTTGCAATTGGAGCTCAGTTTTCGGACAAGTTCAGCACTTCACTAACCTCGGTACCTATATTATTGTTAACGAATATAACGCTATGGATATCAAAGTATAGAGACATCAATGTATATGCGGCACTTTAAGCAGAACATCGAAAAATACATGAAGAGACGCTGAAATGAAATTCTGTAGGATGATGGGTGTACCTTTTCTACTTGGTTAAAAAGGGAGAGGGTCTTGCCATGTTCAGGTGGGTGAAATGAAATTTTCGAGAGCAGTCAAAGATTACGCCAAGTCGTAAACGATTCCTAATGCAAACATTAGACAAGAACGGTATACTTCTGTAATAAATGGCAAAACAGAGAGAAAGAAAAAAAGTGGAAGGAAAATATCGAACGAATAGAAGCAAGAGGGATTCCGAAGATGGTCTTATAATACAATTCCAAAGAAAAGAGGAACGTGGGACTCCAAGTTAAAACATGGAACTGAGGTCAGAAGAGGTCGATAGGCCTAATCTGTGAAAGGGGGAAGAAGTAGAAGCAGAAGAAGAAGAAGAAGAAGGAGTTCAGCCAGTAAAATTATAACTTATTTGCATTTTTTACACAGTCGGTGACAGTAATAGTGACGCAAAGAAAGTCAAAGGTAAGGTGTTGTGATTGGGCAAGAAAATTATTCACTATTATACAGGTCATCTACACGTCCAGACTGGTTATTCGCCAAACGGTCATTGAAGTGATCGAGATGAAGCCTCATATTCACTCATGGTTCAGTTCTTGCACTTACAACTCTCCTATGCATACTGAGCTCGTCGGAGAAGGTGATAGTCGCCCCCTTGTAAGAGCACGGTTTGGAGCCCTGTAAATCGTGTGGAACTGGTTCCAGGCGCTGACGCGACCGTCCGCCGCTAGCATAGGTCATGGTAGTAAAGTTTCGTGCCTGTGTACAGGTGGGTGGATGTGGAGATCTGAGAGAATGGTAGAAACGATCTACAGCGTTTGGAAGTGTTGTAGGGGAACGAACACAATAAAGAGTTATGGGGCAGTGTGGGTGCTACGCTGTAAGAATGAGAGGGTTAAAAGACTATTACAGTTGCAGATGGATTACATTACTGACAGACAGACTCCGAAAGGAGATATTAGGTTGAATCCAGGAGAAGATATAGACTCAGATCAGAACTTAATAATGATGAAAAGTAGGCTGAAGTTTAAGTGAATCGTCAGGAAGAATCAGTGTGGATAGACGTGGGTTACTAAGCTAGCGAAAAAGTAATGAGGAGCGTTTGACGTTCGACAGACTGTAGGTACTGCGATAGTGACTACCACTGTAGACAGTTTACTGAAGAGGAATGAACGTCTCTAAAATGGACAGTCGCGGGATTTAGGGAGACAACGTAGGTAGAAGAAAGGTAACTGCAAAGAAACATCGGGAAATAGAAAATGGCGTGCAAAATCATGTATCATGCTATTTTACTTGACACGTTGCATTACATTACATGTCATGGTTACTAACATTCACAAGTACAAAAGCGTGAATATATAGATATTTTGATTTAAATGTCTTTGAAGTTGCCAGATAAGTCGAAAAACTAGTTCCCTTCTTTTACACCCCTAATTCTGCCCAGAACGTATTCGCCTTTGTTTGTGCTATTATAAGGAGCATTTTTCATTCTGGTTGCCAACTTCTACTCCACCATAATTTTGACGTTAGATCGCCATAGCTTTGCACCCGATGTTGATTCTTCTTGACTCAGGCGACAACTGATCTCATGTAGATTTTTATATTGGCTTTCGAAACACGTTGCTTGAGTTGGGCATCGTTAGTCTGGCCCCTCCACTGTTACGTGCCTGGTCTGGTTGAACCTGTTCAGTATAGCCTACTGTCGCCTCAGAGCACGCAAACCTCAAATGGTTCAAATGGCTCTGAGCACTATGGGACTTAACATCTGAGGTCATCAGTTCCCTAGAACTTAGAACTACTTAAACCTCACTAACCTAAGGACATCACACACATCCATGCCCGAGGAAGGATTCGAACCTGCGACAGTAGCGGTCGCGCGGTTCCAGACTGTAGCGCCTAGAACCGTTCGACCACACCGGCGGGCACGCAAACCTCACCATAACGTCGAAGTCACATACCTGGAGAGGACTTTTTATTTCTTCTTTTTTTATACTTTTTTCTAATTATTTTGTTATTTTGTTTTGGTTTTTTAAGTTTTTAAATTATTGTTTTATAGATACACATATTTTATTGATATACGCATGAGACTGTATATTTATTTATTTATTTAACCTGGCAAGATTAGGGCCATCAGGCCCTCTCTTACATCTAACCAGGCATTCTACTTATTTTACATTCATGTTTTAGTAGGCATGTTAAACTACATCTAGTACAAAAAGTGAAATAAACAACTACAAAGGCACACTTGGAAAAATACAAACATATAGAGTTTATATTCTTAGATGATAAGTACTGTTATAATTAGACATTATGAAAGAGACAGATTTTAGATAGGAGTGCTAGCAGCAGGGAGTATGAGGGACTGGTGGTGAAGGGAGGAGAAAAATAGAGACATGATGTAACATAATTAAGGAAACATAAAGGAAAAGAAGACTGCATGGTGAATAGAGATAGATGAAGAGGAAGAAGAGAAAGGAGCAAGATAGGAGACACCAGCTCTGCTATTTAACAGAGGGGAGGATTGGCCCTGTACATTAATTTAGTGGAAAACGCTATGAGGATGATAGTAGGAAATGCTTCAACTTCTTCTTAAAAAAAAAACAAAAAAAAAAAAACAGGGGATTGAATTTTGCGCAAGGTAAAGGGCAGTTTGTTCCAGAGGCGGACAGCGGTAACTGAGAATGAGTTTGCAAAAGTTTTTGTTTTGTGAGTGGGCACAGTTAGAATACCAAAGAGTGACCTCGTGTTTCGATTATGATGGCATGATAGGTGGTTAATCTCTGAAGCAAGATATTGGGGTGCTTTCGCGACGAGGAATCGGTGATGTAGACATAGAGTGTGGTAGTCACGCAATTTGTCCGGCCGCAGCCACCCTAGCTGGGAGTACGAAGCACTAACATGATCATATCGGCGAATGTTGCAGGTGTAACGCACACAGGCAAGCATAGTTAGTTCTAGCCGTCGGCTGTTTCCACTACTCATGCCCCGTTGCATTACATCTCAATAGTGGAGGTTCGGTAGAACGAGTGCTTGCACGAGCTGGCGTTTCAAGTCCTGTGGAAATACGTTCCGAAACTTTCTGAGAGCATAGAAACAAGCGGACGTCTTCCGGCACACTGCGACCGTATTCTCCGCCCAGTTGAGATGCTCATCCAAAGTTACACCCAAGTTCTGAACTGTTTTATGTTATGGTATTGGAATACCGTCGAGCAGAATAGGAGGCAGCCGTTCGCGGAAATCTGAACTTACTAATTTCTAAGTTTCCTTTAATTTACGTCTATGGTCACAATCTTTTTTGTTTAACAGATTACCGGTTTCGGTCTTTAGTTACCATCTTCAGATCTGTTTCATAAAAACAAAGCACTAATGTACTGCAGCCATAATGGCATAGTCAAATGTTAAATGCGGAATCAGCACCAGAATCGTCAAATACATATAAATCACATCACATGCACGAGTCATGTTGTCAGTAAAACTTAAAGACCGAAACCGGTAATCTATTAAACACAAAAAAGATTGTGACCATAGACGTAAATTAAAGGAAACTTATTACATATACGGGTTACTGTGTTTTTTTCCGACGATGTCGCAGCTTGTGTTATTTATTTCTGATGCGATATTAAGATTACTTGTGTCTTTTTTACATTTAGTTTAAGCAAGTATAGGCAAGCGTATGAAAAATAACCATAAATACTTTAAAAAGTGCATAAAAAATAGCAACCATAAACACGATACCAAACTAAACATCAAATACTGCGCGATGTTCATGATAATGATGTTTGGCCGGCCGCGGTGGTCTATCGGTTCTAGGTGCGCAGTCCGGAACCGCGCGACTTCTACGGTCGCAGGTTCAAATCCTGCCTCGGGCATGGATGTGTGTGATGTCCTTAGGTTAGTTAGATTTAAGTAGTTCTAAGTTCTAGGGGACCGATGACCTCAGATGTTAAGTACCATAGTGCTCAGAGTCATTTGAACCATTTTTTTTTCCTAAATAAAATAGGAAGCGAGCAAGCCCACCTCCACCTCTCTCAACCCCGCGATTAGCCGCATGGCCATTCCGTCCGTGTTTGCTTCAGCGCTTCCGTGCTGTAACAGTTTTTCTGAATGCCTACGAAAAGTAGGTTGGCAACAGTGGGAAATCATGGCTGATGGCTGTTGTTATCGTCAACTTCTATCCACAGTAGTAGAAATGTGTCTAAAAAACAAATATCATGGTACGAATAGTTGATTCGGAGTTACTATAATTATTTTTGTAACACAAGTGAATTGCTTGACGATACTCCTGGAACGGGCTGAAGCATATTCAACCCATTATTTGTTATTGGTGAAATCCAGAAGTTGGATTCGTGATGTTTGTTGAATGGGTGCTCCGAGTTAGGTAAACGCCACAACTTGTACATCGAAGACACCGCTCAGCTAGACCGAGCATGTTCGTCTTTCCGTAGTTTAAGTTTCATAAACCTCACAGTTCACGATCTTCCTCCACTTAAATGTTCCGTGTGTTGACAGTAAAATAAGCAAGGCCCTGCGGTGTGCTCCTGTTCGCAGACGGCCCCGGTTGCCGTTGTATGTTGCGCATGCGCGTGGACATCCTGCTCGTATCTCCTCGGCTGCCGCCGTCTCGCAGGTTTCCTGTCGCCGGGAAGGAGCTACTGGCTGACAGCTGTCCTGTACGTCTAGCCAGGGCCCGGAGGAAGCGGGGCATCTTCCGTGTGTGGCCTTTCTGTCAGCCGCTTCCGCCCCTCAGTCCCGACAGCGCTCGTGTGTTGTGTGTCCTCCGGAACCCACTACTGTTTATTCTGGTCGTCTCCTGTCCAAAGCGTTTCATTCGGAAGGCCTAAGGAGTCAGCTGCACCCAAAATAGTCTGCCAAATGCAGAGGTGCTGTTCTCGTCTTCTACATCCCACCCCATCTGCATGATATAAGAAACCTGTAGCAAAAAACTTCAAAGGGTTTTAGACAGTGTTTTGATGAATAAATTGAAGGCAAGAAAATCATAATTTAAATTATAGAGTTCAACGTCTGCCGCTGAGCCACCCCTTCCGCATAAAACATCAGTCGTAACGCTCCTTCACCAAATCCCCCCGTCCCCCCCCCCTCCACCCTCCCTCACCTATCTTGCTGCTGTACGTTGCACCGAACCAAAGGCAAGTCTACACTGTGTGATGAAAAGAATAAAAGAAGAGACGGACCCACCTGTATAAAACGAGGCGTGGTGAATTGGGTTGCCAGTAGATGAGGACAATGATATTTGGTTTGTGGGGCGCTCAACTGCACGGTTATCAGCGCCCATACAATGTCCAAATCTTTTACACAGTCCAATTTTAATACACCTTCCAATCTAGCCACCGTCACGAAATATGATGACCATCATAGTGAAATCATGAGACAACACAAACACCCTGTCGGGCAGAGAAACTCCCCAACCCAGCCGGGAATCGAATACGGGAGCCCGTGATCCAGAGGAAGGAACGCTAGCCGCTAGACCACGAGCTGCGGACGTTGTCATAAGGGAAGCCGTAACTGTAGAAAGCTTGACAGAGGGAGCGGTTGTGGGCGCTACAGTCTGGCACCGCGCGACCGCTACGGTCGCAGGCTCGAATCCTGCCTCGGGCACGGATGTGTGTGATGTCCTTAGGTTAGTTAGGTTTAAGTAGTTCTAAGTTCTAGGGGACTGATGACCTCAGAAGTTAAGTCCCATAGTGCTCAGAGCCATTTTTTGCTTGGCAGAGGTCAATAACGTCCAACGTGGACTAGATACAATGAGGTGACAAAAGTCATGGGATATCTCCTAACATCGTGTCGGACCACCTTTTGGCCTGCTCAGTGTAGCAACTCGACGTGACATGGACTCAAAAAGTCGTTAGAAGTTCCCTACAGAAATATTGACCCATGCCGCCTCTATAACCGAGCATAAGTGCGAAACTGCAGCCGGTACAGGATTTTGTGCACTGACTGACCTGTCGATTATGCCCCATAAATGTTCGATGGGATTCATGTCGGGCGATCTGGGTGGCCAAATCATAAGCTCCAATTGCCCAGAATGTTCTCCAAATCAATCACGAACAACAGTGGTCCACAAAAATTCCATTGTTGTTTCCGAACATGGAGTCCTTGATTGGACGCAAATGGTTTCCAAGTAGCCGAACATAACCATATCCTGTCAACGATCGGTTCAGTTGGACCAGAGGTCCCAGTCCATTCTATGTAAATACAACGCATGCCATTATGGAGCCACCATCAGCTTGCACAGTGCCTTCTCGACAACTTGCGTTCATGGCCATACTTGAAGTCTACCATCAGCTCTTACCATCTGAAATAGGTACTCATCTTGTAACCTCCCCCTCACTTATCGACGTTAACAATTAACTAGCGGTAATTAGATATTTGAGATTTGGGGGAAATTACGGTCGCCAATCCTAAGGGAAATTACTATAGTAACTGAAAAAAGAAAGGTTATTACACATATAATTAGCACTAGAAGCGTGGCAACTGAAGGTTGAGACGTGTAGTGGGAAAACTGAAAGTTTGTCAGAAGTAATAAATTTCGCTACACTCTGACTTAATTTAGCAAAAGAATTAATAAAACCGGAAAACTGATAGTTAATTTAGTGACTGAAGTTAATAGTGAGCTTTCTTTCTGAAGCACATAGAAATTCAGTAAAATACGGTTAGTCTTGGACTACCTCAACAATCATTTCAAAAGCTACTTGAATCAACGCAATTTAGAAATAAGAGATTTAACTTTGAACTTGAATTAAATGATTCTGAACAATTAACAATAGTAAAATTTAGTACGTACCAAGCTGAGCTGCAGTCACAGGTAAGCTAAAATATGCAAACAAAACTCGCACTCTTAATTTGTGCTTGTGTAATCTAAATATTGTAGCCAGCTATGAATACCTTAACTGAACTTTGAAATTAAAGCAGTGAAATCGAATGCTTTTACTTCAATGCTGGCGTTTGAATTTCAACGACACTCGAGTTCATTCCGGAAAAGGAAGGGACCCTGCTTCGCAATGCAATTGGGACAATGAGCAACAAAGGTTCATGCTAAGTTGCTGTAATTTTGTGATGCAACAATTTTAAAAGTTTGAAAAGCTGAGGTCTGCCATACAGTTCTAAAACTTTACGTGCTTCCAGTCTTCCTTGTTGGTTGATTGAAGGTTTGAAGCCGTCGATCGAGGAGGTGGCGACAGTCACTCATTGTCGGCCGTCGCTGTTGCAGAAGCTGGATGTCGGCGCGCCTTCTTCTCGACACGGTCACCAGACGAAACGGGCTCTTGATGTGCGCCAGCTAATGCTTCCCGTCCGCGACACCATGTCAGAAACTATCATCGCAAGTCGAGCGCAATTACATGCTGCCAAACCCCGAAAGCGCGGCAACTCGCGGGAGCGTCACACAACACACCTGCTCCACTCGCTACTCCAGCCAGACTCCCTCTGCTCTGCCCTCGCTCCACGCGACGGAGTTAACACTACCAAAGATCCTAAACACTTTGGTTCTCCACACGACCTATCGATGTATTCGTTCGATAGCAGTTTTCCCTAGGCAAGACCCAGCGTATAAATACAAATAATATTCACAAAACAAACCAATTATACATCGACATAAATGCATATATATACAAATAGTAAAACAAATACAATATACAAAGACACAGAAATGTTATATCTTCAGGTAACAAAATAACTAAGAAAAAAATTTGCAGTGCAATAAATGGAAATAGGAGGATATGCATTTCCGGCGTTACAATCTGACCAGGTCGCGGTTTCCAAGTCGTCTAGGATCCAACAGATGTAGCCACGAGCCCAGGAGAGGCGCTGCAGGCGATGTCGTGCTGTTAGCAAAGGCACTCTCGTCGGTCGTCTGCAGTCATAGCCCATTAACACCACATTTCGCCGCACTGTCCTAAGAGATACGTTCGTTACACGTCCCACACTGATTTCTGCGATTATTTCACGCTGTGTTGTTCGTATGAAAAATCTACGCAGACGCCGCTGCTAACAAGGGAACCTCCCCATCGCACCCCCCTCAGATTTAGTTATAAGTTGGCACAGTGGATAGGCCTTGAAAAACTGAACACAGATCAATCGAGAAAACAGGAAGAAGTTGTGTGGAACTATGAAAAAGTGAGCAAAATATACAAACTGAGTAGTCCATGCGCAAGATAGGCAACATCAAGGATAATGTAAGCATAGGTGAGCCGTAATCTCGTGGTTAGCGTGAGCAGCTGTGGAACGAGAGGTCCTTAGTTCAAGTCTTCCCTCGAGTGAAAAATTTACTTTCTTTATTTTCGTAAAGTTATGATCTGTCCGTTCGTTCATTGACGTCTCTGTTCACTGTAATAAGCTTAGTGTCTGTGTTTTGCGGTGCCCAAAACCGTGCGATTCGTCGACGAAAGGACGTGCCTCTTCAATGGGAACCGAAAACATTTGATCGCAAGGTCATAGGTCAACCGATTCCTCCACAGGAAAACACGTCTGATTTATTCTATACGACACTGGTGACAGCATGTGCGTCACATGACAGGAATATGTTGTCGACCCACCATACTTGTACACTTGGCGAATGGGTAAAAGATTCTTCTACCTTTCCCGATTTAGGTTTTCTTGTGGATGTGATAATCACTCCCAAAAAAGTGATGAAAACGTAATTGTTTGTGACATAAACTGAAAACAAAAAATTAAAATTTCCACTCGTTAGGCATCTGCTCTCGCTAACCACAGGACCACGGCGCTCCCCAGTTCAGCCTCTCCTTGACGTTGCTTATTTTTTCATAGTTCCACACAACTTCTTCCTGTTTTCTCGATTGATCTGTGTTCAGTTTTTCACGGTCTATCCACCGTGCCAACTTAGAATTAAATCTGAGGGGGGTGCGATGGGGAGGTTCCCTTGTAAGTGAAGGCCGTCGGCCGCTGCGTTGTCCGTAGTGAGAGGTAATGACTGCATTTTGGTATTTTCGGCATACTCATGACACTATGGATCTAGGAGTACTGAATTCCCTAACAATTTCCGAAATGAGATGTCCCAAGCGTCTAGTTCCAACTACCGTTCCGCGTTCAAAGTTTGTTAACTCCCTTCGTGCAGCCGTGACGACATCGGACACCTTTTCGTACCAGCCACCTGAGTACAAACGACAATTCAGCCAATGTACTGGCCTTTTATATCTTGTGTGCGCGATACAACCGCATACCCCTTGACTTTTGTCACCTGGCTAACAAATCCACCAGGTGCATTTCCACCCGTGTGACCGATTGTCAAGTGTGATTGTGATGTGATCTTCAAATGGAAACGTAAAGGAACAGCCTCAGCTATACCAAGACTAGGCTGACCTGGTGTGCTGACGGCCGGGGATTATCGAATTTCGCGGAGGCTGATTGTTAAAAATCGCATAAGATCAGTGGAAGTAATCGCTCATGACTTCCAGAGCACTATAAGTAGTCCAGCTACCATTATGTCTATATTTAGGAAGTTAAGAAAAATAGTGTACAGAGACCAAGCAGCTCTTCATAGCCCACATATTTCTGTTCTGGGTGCTAAGTGACGCCTGAGGTGGTATAAAGAGCGATGACACGGGGCAGCGACTGACTGGAACGATAGATTTGGAGTGTTGAATCACGCCATAACCTGTGGCAATCTGATCGCAGGATTTGGGTTTGCTTGGAGAACGTTACCTACCATCATTTGTAGTGGTAACAGAAGAATACGGAGAAGATTGTATCATGCTATGGGGGTGTTTGGTTGGAGTCCGCTTATTGCTCATAAGAAACTTCTGAGTGCAAAATGACATGAAAACGTTTTACAGCATCGTGTGCTGCTTACAATAGAGAAACAGTTCGGAGGCGATTACTGTTCATATTAGCATGCAATGCTAGGCAGTGGTTTCTGGACATTAACATCCCTGAAATGGACTGGCCTGTCCACAGTCCCAATCTCAACACAAGCAAACACCTTTGCGCTCAGCTAGAACATCGAGCCTGCTCGAGACCTCGGCTTTCAACACCGCTACCGTCTCTAATTTCCGTTCTTGAGGATGGGTGGGCAGCCATTCCTCCACAGACATCCAAACATCTCATTGAAACTGTCTTCAATAAAGTTCAAGCCGTCATAAACGCGAAAGGTAAACACACCCCATATTAACGTCCGCTAATAGGTGTCAGAATACTACTGATCATACAGCGTATATCCATGTCTATCCTTATGTGAAAGCGCATCCGATATTACACGAATGTTCTACATCTATTTTCAAACACCTTACGGGGATTCAGCCGGTTAATATTTACAAAAACCGCCGGTATTTCGACGGGAGTTCACCCCGCCATTATCAAGGCACAAACTCCAACGGACAGGCACTGTACAAGCAAATTTAAAACCTCGGTTCTTGGAGAAATTCAGGAAGGATTACACACACGTACTGAACACTAATGCCACCAAAGATGACCGAAGTCACAGGTATCCATAGTGAAAGACCACGAACTAGCAGGTGAGGTAACATTGACTTTGTCCCTCTGAATTTTGTCAAGGGAGAGAGGAGGATTCCAAGCAGTGTTTAAACAAAAACCTCCATCCCTGTTTACAAGATTTCTTGTTAACTTAATCTCAACAGCTCCCTTAATAACACTGTCCCAATAGCTGGATGTACATGCCAATATCTCGGTATTGTTGTATAACATAGGGTGACCAGTATCCAAACAATGTTCTGCAATAGCAGATCTACTTGGCTGCTGTAATCATGTGCACCGTTTATGCTCAGTACATCGGTCGTCCACGATCCTGATAGTCTGACCAATGTATGCCATGCTGCAGCTGCAAAGAATGCGATATGCACCAGTCCTACGCAAACCAAGATCATCCATAACACAACCCAAAAGCACTCTAATTTTAGATGGAGGTCGGAACACACATTTCACATCGTATTTCCGTAAAATACAACCGATCTTGTTAGAAGTGCTTCCTGCGTAAGGAAAAAAGGCGTAGACTTAGGTGTCGACTCGGTATTATCATCATATGTGCATCCGGTGACTGATGACTTTGGTCATCTTTGGTGGCACTAGTTATTTTGTGTGTGTGTGTGTGTGTTTATGTATGTATGTATGTATGTGTGTGTGTTATGTTTCCTGATTTACTCCAAAAACCGACGTTTTAAATTTGCCTGTACAGCACCTGTCCGTTGCAGTTTGTGCCGTGAAAATGGTGGGGTGCACCCCCGCCGAAATATCGGCGGTCGCTGTAAATAATAACTGGCAGAAATCTTCGTGGTCCCTACGCGAAATGTATGTTGGCGGCTGTAGGATCGTTCTGCAGTCAGCTTAAATTGCCAGTTCTCAAAATGTATTCAGTAGTGTTCTTCGAAATGAATGTCTTCTTCCCTCCAGGGGTTCCGACTTGAGTTCCCGAAGCACTTGCATGCTGATCTAATCCACCTGTAACAAATCTAGCAACCCGCCTCTGGACTGCTTCGCTATCCTCATTCAGTTCGACCTGGTGTGGATACCAAACACTTGAGCAGTATTCATGAATAGATCGCTCTAGCGTCCTATATGCCGTCTCCTTTACTACATTTTCCTAAAATCGTCCCAATAAACCGAAGTCGACCATTCACCTCCCATATCACAATCCTCACACGCTCGTCGCATTTCATATCGCTTCGCAGCGTTACGCCCAAATATATAAATGACAGCACTGTGTCAAACTGGACACTACTAATGCTGTACCAGAACATTACGGGTTTGCTATTCCTACTCATCCGCATTAACTTACATTTTTCCACGTTAAGAGCCAGCTGCCATTTATCACCGCAATGTTGGCAATTCCGTGCGGTTCTAGGCGCTACAGTCTGGAGCCGAGCGACCGCTACGGTCGCAGGTTCGAATCCTGCCTCGGGCATGGATGTGTGTGATGTCCTTAGGTTGGTTAGGTTTAATTAGTTCTGAGTTCTAGGCGACTGATGACCTCAGAAGTTAAGTCGCATAGTGCTCAGAGCTATTTGTTGGCAATTGACGCGGAAGCATTCACTCTCGTTCGTGCTTTGAGGCTGTTAAGATATTCAGGATGTGTGCAATACGTAGCCTCCGCGCCGCCAAGTGATTTGGGGGGAAGAATCATGTGAAGTGGCAACAAAACGACTATTCACATTGGTGTGTAGAATGTATGAGTCTGGCGACGTACCATCTGACAGTTGGAAAAATATTATCCACACAACTCCGAAGACTGCAACAGCTGGCAAGTGCGAGAATTACGTATTTCACAATCAGCTTAACAGTTCGTGCATTCGAGCTGCTAACAAGGGTAATATACAGAAGAATGGAAAAGAAAATTGAGGATGTGCTAAATGACTATCAGATTGGCTTTAGAAAAGGTAAAGGCACCCGATTGGTAATTCTGACCTTGCGGTTGGTAATGGAAGCAAGATTAAAGAACAATCAAGAAACATTCATAGGATTTGTCGACCAGGAAAAAGCGTTCGCGGATGTAAAATGGTGCAAGATTTTCGAATTTCTGAGAAAAATAGGGGTAAGCTATAGGGAGAGACGGGTAATATACAATATGTACAAGAGCCAAGAGGGAATAATAAAAGTGACGACCAAAAACGAAGGGCTCGGATTAAAAAGGGTGTAAGACAGGACTGTACTCTTTCGCTCCTTCTGTTCAATCTGTACATCGAAGAAGCAATGATGGAAATAAAAGAAAGGTTCAGGAGTGGAATTAAAATTCATTGTGAAAGGATATCAGTGATACGATTCGCTGATAACATTGCTATCCTGAGTGAAAGTGAAGGAGAATTACATGATATGATGAATGGAATGAACATTCTAATGAGTACAGCACATGGATTGAGGGTAAGTCGAAGAAAGACGAAGGTAATGAGAAGTATCAAAAATGAGAACAGGGAGAAACTTAACATCAGGGTTGATGGTCACGAAGTAGACGAAGTTAAGGAATTCTACTACCTAGGCAGAAAAACAACCAATGATAGACGGAGCAAGGAGGACATCAAAAGCAGATTAGCACTGGCAAAAAGAGCATTCCTGGCCAAGACTAGTATCAAACATAGGCCTGAATATGAGGAAGAAATTTCTGAGAATGTACGTCTGGAGCACAGCATTGTATGGTAGTGAAACACGGACTGCGGGGAAACCGGAACAGAAGAGAATCGAAGCATTTGAGATGTAGTGCTACACGAGAATGTTGAAAATTATTTGGACTGATAAGGTAAGGAATGAGGAGGTTTTACATACACTAACAAGGAGAAGGGACAGGATGAGAGAAGGAACAGGATGATAGGATATCAGGGAAAGACTTCTATGGTACAAGAAGGAGCCGTAGAGAGCAAAAACTGCAGAGGAAGACAGAGATTGGAATACATCCGGGAATTAATCGAGGACGTAGGTTGCAAGTGCTGCTCTGAGATGAAGAGGTCGGTACAGGAGAGGAATTCGTGGCGGGCCGCATCAAAGTTAGAAGAATGACAACCTCAAAAAAAAAAAAAAAAACTGTAGCTGTGTCTTTTTGAAATAAGAAATAAGCATGATACAGCATTAAAAGAAATACTCTGTATATTAAGATGGACGCGGCAAGTTAAAGAGGAATCGAAAACACTGCATTCACGTTATTGGCGAGAAACATGTGCCACTGAAGCCGAAAAGAGAAACGGTGTTGGCAGTATAGATGACATTCTGACATCTGACACAATGGCAAAAAGTTATATGACTGCCTTGCAACAAGACTCGATAATAATAATACTTTTGGTATTGTTCAGTGCCTCGGCACATAACGCAGCTGCCGCAGAGAGAGAATTATTTATATGACTGGACGCCTTCTGTGTTGTACTGATGTGCACTTAGTGTCTCCTGTAATGACACGGGACTTTCCCCGCTCGCTTTAGCGAGCGCTTTGTTAAGCACTTTAAACCACATCTAAATGGGCACTCACGAGGCTCAGTCGTGTTGCGAAAGAGGCACACACGTTAGACGCTACCTAACATCTTGAGTGCTGTTAGGTCTGCTAGCGGTTCGTTTGCTGGCGAAGACAGGCATTAGTCTCTACAATCTGGACGCTCTGTGGTGTCACTGGATGACTTTACGATACATGTATGGTTTCCCAAATTGTTCCACAAGACAGTATACGACCACTCGAAGCTAGACATGTCATTTTGTTGCACTCTATAAGCCACCACACGGTATATCATTTCGGAGCTTTCCTGTCAGATTCGCAATTAGCGCCTGGGAAGAAAGACAATTGGTAAGCCTCCGTACGAAACAGAATTTCTCTCCCTCTCCCATCATGTTCATTTCACGAGTTATATGTTGTTTAACTCTTCTTGCTGTGTATCCTCTCGAAAATTCCTCACTAAAACTCATCCTGATGCACAACACCACTCCTGGGGCATCTGCCACTGGAGTTGGATGAAAATCTCCCACGACGCTTTCCCGTTTACTAAACTCGTCCCGAAACGCTTCGCTTTTCTGTGCGTCTTCTTTATTCCTTCTATTAATCCTGCCTCATTCCTTACCTCTGTAACCGGGCACTCTTTTTGAAACTGTACCTGAGTGTTCATATAAGATTATGAACCCGGTTTCTGTCCTGAAATGTACCAGCAAACGCCGACCACGACCAAATAACAACAAAGCTTAAGTTCGAAGAGGACAAAGATTATCGGAAGCGCAACGAGAAAGACCGTGTTAGTAGGAAGTGACACAACTGAGCTTCGAACTAGAACAATTACCGCAGACCTTATACTACAGTGTCTCAAACTGGATTAAAGTTTCGTCTCATAAGCCCAATTTGTGCAGGAAATATGTGTGTCTCACCTGTTTCCAGTACCACCTAATTACCTGAAAACAGAGATCTTGTGTGGTGGGAAGCAATGACTTTCGATGACGTCGTCTCCGTTGCCGTTTAACTCGAAAAACTGCATTAACGATTCCTTACCTGGATTGATTGAAAATTATTACGGAAGATAAATGAAAGTGCTGTAAGCATCTGCAGCAGACTGCAATATAAGTGAATGGGGCATATTTTCTATGAGACACTTGTTAAGTATTCAAACGTGGGGGAAATGTACACGTAGTAGAATCTGTGAACAAAACAAAGTCGTAGCACTGTCATTTCTCGAAACCGAAATGTATCAAAACCGAATATAATGCGTGAACAAATCTGAGATACAAGGTCAACAATTATTAAAAAAGACAAACATTGATTAGAACGTTTAACATTCCTTCCGATCATCAAGGCACGTAAGTATGTGAAAATAAATCTACAGACTGTAGAGAAATAGCCTTGCAAGTAAGAGAGGACTAAATGCGAAGTGCGATGCGAAATTTTAGGTAACGCAAACTCTCTTTAGGTAAGGTGAAGATACCAGAGAGGCAATTCTGACGTCGCGGTTGATACGTAATGGAGGCAAGACTATAGAAAAATTTTCTGGGATATCTCTATCTCTCTCTCTCTCGGGCAAGTAAAATGGTAAGCCTCTTTCATTAAAGATTTTTGCAACTCTTTTAAAGCGCAAAATGCTCTTCCTACAAAAATGAATAAGCCCCAGTTAATCTAACGAATGCTGACTACTGTCAGTTTCGGTTCTCAGACGCACATACTTAAACAGCGCAATGGACGTTATATTTGATACTGTGGTACCGAGGTTATTACCACACCACTGTTGCTACTCGCTTCCTACATCCGGCCTACCCTTCAGTTTATAGGAGCAGACCCACGTTCCGCCTTCCAGGCCTGATACAAAAGATACCTCAAACAATGTAACGTTTCCCACTACAGGGCTATTACAAATGATTGAAGCGATTTCATAAACTCACTGTAGCTCCATTCATTGACATATGGTCACGACACACTACAGATACGTAGAAAAACTCATAAAGTTTTGTTCGGCTGAAGCCGCACTTCAGGTTTCTGCCGCCAGAGCGCACGAGAGCGCAGTGAGACAAAATGGCGACAGGAGCCGAGAAAGCGTATGTCGTGCTTGAAATGCACTCACATCAGTCAATCATAACAGTGCAACGACACTTCAGGACGAAGTTCAACAAAGATCCACTAACTGCTAACTCCATTCGGCGATGGTATGCGCAGTTTAAAGCTTCTGGATGCCTCTTTAAGGGGAAATCAACGGGTCGGCCTACAGTGAGCGAAGAAACGGTTGAACGCGTGCGGGCAAGTTTCACGCGTAGCCCGCGGAAGTCGACGAATAAAGCAAGCAGGGAGCTAAACGTACCACAGCCGACGGTTTGGAAAATCTTACGGAAAGGTTAAAGCAGAAGCCTTACCGTTTACAATTGCTAGAAGACCTGACACCCGATGACAAAGTCAAACGCTTTGAATTTTCGGCGCGGTTGGAACAGCTCATGGAAGAAGATGCGTTCAGTGCGAAACTTGTTTTCAGTGATGAAGCAACATTTTTTCTTAATGGTGAAGTGAACAGACACAATGTGCGAATCTGGGCGGTAGAGAATCCTCACGCATTCGTGCAGCAAATTCGCAATTCACCAAAAGGTAACGTGTTTTGTGCAATCTCACGGTTTAAAGTTTACGGCCCCTTTTTCTTCTGCGAAAAAAACGTTACAGGGCACGTGTATCTGGACATGCTGGAAAATTGACTCATGCCACAACTGGAGACCGACAGCGCCGACTTCATCTTTCAACAGGATGGTGGTCCACCGCACTTCCATCATGATGTTCGGCATTTCTTAAACAGGAGATTGGAAAACCGATGGATCGGTCGTGGTGGAGATCATGATCAGCAATTCATGTCATGGCCTCCACGCTCTCCCGACTTAACCCCATGCGATTTCTTTCTGTGGGGTTATGTGAAAGATTCAGTGTTCAAACCTCCTCTACCACGAAACGTGCCAGAACTGCGAGCTCGCATCAACGATGCTTTCGAACTCATTGATGGGGACATGCTGCACCAAATGTGGGAGGAACTTGATTATCGGCTTGATGTCTGCCGAATCACTAAAGGGGCACATATCGAACATTTGTGAATGCCTAAAAAAACTTTTTGAGTTTTTGTATGTGTGTGCAAAGCATTGTGAAAATATCTCAAATAATAAAGTTATTGTAGAGCTGTGAAATCGCTTCAATCATTTGTAATAACCCTGTACTTTCCATTTACTGAAACCAGGATTATTATCTAGCTTTTCTCTAATTCGCGAGATATGAGTCCAGTTCGAGCACTCATATATGACGTCACTATCGTTCAGCGTGGCGAGCTTGAGGTGCCATCGCATTAAGAAACGTGTAACCTGACTGTGGTGCAGCTGCCCTCTCGAACTTCTCGAGCTGACCTACCATGCGTGCCTTGAAAATAGCTTAATAAGAATGGCTCCAGGATGAAATTTTCACTGCAGCCGAGTGTGTATAGATATGAAACTTCCTGGCAGATTAAAACTGTGTGCCAGGCCAAGAATCGAACTCGGCACCTTTGCCTTTCGCGAGCGAGTGCTCTACCATCTGAAGTACCCAATCTCGACTCAGAACCCTTTCTCACAGCTTTATTTGCACCTGTACCTCGTCTCCTACCTTCCAAACGTCGCAGAAGCTCTCCTGCAGACCTTACGGAAGTAGCACTCCTGGAAGAACGGATATTGCGGAGACAGGAGCACTAGTTGTGCAAGGCTGTGCGAAGTTCGGAATTTGGGAGAAGAGGTATTGGCGGAATTAAAGCTGTGAGGACGGGTCGTCAGTCGTGCTGTGGTAGCTCAAAACCGGAACGGTAGCTCAGTGTCTTTGGTCAGAGCGTTAGTTGCTCTCTGTAATAAACAAACTGAGCTGAACGAGTCAACGATGAAAGTGAACACATGTCATTGGACGGTGAAAGGTGGCTACACTGAGCCACAGCGCCAGAGATCGCGCCAGAGAGTATTATTCCGCCGCCTCCACTGGCAGTTCTTGTTGAGAAGTCGTGGTGGAGAGTGCTTATCGAGATGTGGTAGTAGTGAGTCGGTGTTGAGATGTTGTAGTAGGGAGTGCTTGTTCCATGTTTTATGCAGTTGTTTGATGGGCTAGACAGCAGATGTTGTTTGAATGGAGATATTGTAATGATCAGAGTGCTTTTCGTCAATATATATTTTCTTTTTACTATTTCAATGTCTTAAATAATGCGTCATTACAGGTTCAGTCAACAAAGCATCTGGCTCGTGTTCTTAGAGTGTAATTCTGGTTTTCTTGCGCAATTATAGTATTTCTATTTTTTTTTAATTACTTCAGTATAAATGGTATTTAAAATTTCTTGTCTTATTGAAGAAGAACCGTGCCAGATGTGTACGTTGAATCACACTTCCACACACAGAACAGTTACACTTGTGCTTTGGTTTCGTACGTTTTATAGTTGCTGGGGACTTAATTAATTAATTGTGTTAACGGAAAATTTCGTTTCATTCTTTGTTGTTATTCTATGCAGTCAGATTGCGTGCTAAAACTAGTCAGGGCCAACCGTTTACGAGACTTCGTAATCGGACAGACAGCTACTAAAAAAATTAAAAAATATTTGCATAGTAAATAATTAAGCCCCCATGCAACGGCCGCCCAAAACGAATGCAACGAACTGTGACGAACAAAATGAGATCAACAAGAAAAAAAAAAAGGAACATGGTAAAGCACTTGCCCCCGAAAGGCAAACGCTCCGATTTCGATTCCTGGTCCGGCACACAGTTTTAATCTGCCAGAAAGTTTCATATCAGCACACTATCCGCTGCAGCACGAAAATTTCGTTTCTTCTAGGAGTGCTAGTGCTGCAAGGTCTGAAGAAGAGCTTCTGCGAAGTCTGGAAGGTAAGTGACGTGGTACTGGTGGAATTAAATACGTTAGGAGGGGTCGTGAGTCGTGCTTGAGTAACTCAGGTGGTAGAGCACTTACCTATCAAAGGCAAACGTCTCCAGTTCGAGTCTCGGTCCGGCACACAGTTTTAACCTTCCAGGAAGATTCAAAGAGTGGCTCATTTGCGAATGTTCGATATGAACAGAAGTGGTGCCGAATGGAACACCTGTTGTAATGGGCAGAAATACAGATATTTTATTGGGGGCTGAGAAAGTCGTAGCCGGCCGGAGTGGCCGAGCGGTTCTAGGCGCTTCAGTCTGGAACCGCGCGACCTCTACGGTCGCAGGTTCGAATCCTGCCTCGGGCATGGATGTGTGTGATGTCCTAAGGTTAGTTAGGCTTAAGTAGCTATAAGTTCTAGGGGACTGACGACCTCAGATGTTAAGTCCCATAGTCCTCAGAGCCATTTCTTTTTTTTTTTTTTTTTTTTTTTTTTTTTGAGAACGTCTTATGTTTTTAGGTTGGTTAGTACCTCCTAGAGCATGCAGTAAAAGGAAACCATTAATGCTTATTTTACCCTGGACAGAAGGTCAGATGTTGAAATGTGTACCAATTAGTCTATACCGACAGGCGTAGTCCAGTTAGTGGTGCAGTTACGGCTCTGCATAAAAAATGTGCTCGTAAAGTTTATGTCATGTTTGTGGGAAGACTGTTCAACACAGAGAAAACACAAACGACACACTGATACGTGTGCATATTAAGATACCATGTATAAAAATATCTGCACTCATTCTCTTTACACCCTGTATGGATTGAATTGGTCACTTCCCCACAAAACATTCGTGCAAGGCCTTATAGTTGTTCATATGGTATTGTCTCACAAGATCTGCACTTCATTTAACAGAATACATGAATGGTATGGACTTGAAATAAAAGGTGCAAGTATTACGTTAACATGAATTATTAGCGTATCTTATAAACACAAAATCTGCATAGTCCACTTCGATTAAAATGACACGAAGGACATGCTTTCTTTACCACGCCCATACAAAGATCATTTTTTCAACATATACTGGAAAGTCATGTAAGACACAGCCTATTTGGTGAATGAAGTAACGATCTGTTAAGTCTGATAGCGAGATAAATGCGGTTGATAAATAGAACGGAAACTACCACTCTGAATCGTATTCGCGTAAACCTTCGCATAAGCCATTAAATATTTGAGCCAGAAGCCAACGTTGTTCGCTCATATTTAGTCCTGCAAAACTGTTACCTTTTGTCCAGATTCGCCGCATGAGAGAAGGTAAAATGTATTTCAAACATACAAAGTAATGGTGCTTACACACACACACACACACACACACACACATACACACACACACACACACACACACACACACACATGATATGAATACACTGTGAATCACCTAAAACTTGCAGCGCAAACATTGCGGATGTGGAAAGTGCTACTGACGTGCGGTTCTCACAGAATGGATTGGTAGTCAGGGGCTAGTATTGTTAGAGGATCAACTGATTGTAATAATACTTAGAAAGTTTATTTTTTGCGAAACATACACTTTTTTAAATGGAAAAATGCCCGTTGGCATTAACACACACTAAAGAACAACACAAGTGCATAGACTAGTTATGTAGATTCTGACCAGTAACGAGACAACTGACCATCGCAGACTGTCTTCAAAATGACGACCGGCAGAAGCGGCAGTACACGCTTCCAGTGTGGTACGGAACGACTGCAGCACACGTGTTAGCATTTCATCGGAGCAGGCTGCAGTAATATGTCGTTGCATATCATTCGGTGTAGTTGGCAAATCCTTGTACGCAGCGTGCTCCAGCTTTCCCCACAGAAAGAAGTCTACAGTCGTCCAATCTTGGGAACAGGTCGGCCAAATACAGGTCCTCTGCGTCCAGTTCAACGATTTGGAAACAATTCGTGAAAGCATACTGTAGTACTTCGTGCACTGTGGGCTGGACGGTCATCAAGATGGTGTCACAGGTTCCTCCTAGTTTACAGAGGAACGTCTTCCAGCATCCATGGAAGATGGTCTGTTAGGAGGCTGCGATAGTTGTGCGAGTTCAGCGTTCTGTCTATGAAAAGCGGGCCCATGAACTGATGGTTTACTATCCCACACCACACGTTTACACTCCATGGACGCTGACGTTCCATCTGACGAAGCCAACAAGGATGTCAACAGACCAACAGTGGATGTCCCGGCGGTTTACCGGCCATCATTGATAAATGTGGCTTCATCACTAAACAAGACGCATAATATATCTGGAGTATCCCTATTAATGCCAGTATACAGAAGTTAACACCATTCTCATAATCGTTTCCATGCAGCCTTGACGGAGAGAGATGTGATATGGATGGAACCAATGTCGATGGAGAATGCGTAAGACACTTGTCTGCCACTTCCTTGTGCGATTGCGAGTGATCTAACATGAGGATCAGCAGCAAGAACATTAATTTCGCCCCCTTCTGTTGTCACTTGTTTCCTTCTGTTGTTGTACCACTACTTTCACGTAACTGGTAGACAGGTTTGATAAATAATTGCTGAGATGCTTGACTATTCGGACATCTTGCCGCATACACCGTACAAGAACGAATTGCATTCTGCTCACAGCCTACACATCGGCTATTTCTGCACTGGTAACACGACCTACTGCTTGGACTGTCACACGCAATCTGATTAATAAGTCGCAATGCACTTGAGGCAGCCGGCCGGAGTGGCCGAGCGGTTCTAGGCGCTACAGTCTGGAACCGTGCGACCGATACGGTCGCAGGTTCGAATCCTGCCTCGGGCATGGATGTGTGTGATGTCCTTAGGTTAGTTAGGTATAACTAGTTCTAAGTTCTAGGGGACTGATGACCTCAGACGTTAAGTCCCATAGTGCTCAGAGCCATTTGAATCATTTTTTGCACTCGAGGAACACACATGCACACTGTAAGCAAACATAACGATATCGTACCTAGCAACTACGCAGAAATGGCAAAAAAAAAGTGTCGTTGTGGAAACTTTGCACAATACAATACCTCGTAAACGACTGCACTGGACTCCTGCAACGAACACCACTCACATACTGATTTACCCTACCGTTAGACAGTTAATGTCAATAGGCATTGTGTAAGTAGGCTGTTTATGTTTTCTTATTGGTAACGCCACGTAGCGCTCTGTATGAAAATCACTGGCTGTGCTGTGTGCAGTCTGTGGCTCCTTTGCATTGTTGTAATACTCACCATTGTAGTGTTGGGCAGTTGGATGTTAACAGCGCGTAGCGTTGCGCATTTGGAGGTGAGCCGCCAGCAGTGGTGGATGTGGGGAGAGAAATGGCGGAGTTTTGAAATTTGTATGACTGGATGTCATGAACTGCTATGTATATTATGATTTTTCAACA
Source organism: Schistocerca nitens (assembly GCF_023898315.1). NCBI lineage: Eukaryota > Metazoa > Arthropoda > Insecta > Orthoptera > Acrididae > Schistocerca > Schistocerca nitens. The sequence continues at coordinate 199,815,043 of NC_064615.1, read as the reverse complement.
CTATTAAGGTAAATACATTGTTTGTTCTCTATTAAAATCTTTCATTTGCTAACTATGCCTATCAGTAGTTAGTGCCTTCTGTAGTTTGAATCTTTTATTTAGCTGGCAGTAGTGGCGCTCGCTGTATTGCAGTAGTTCGAGTAAGGAAGATTTTTGTGAGGTAAGTGATTTGTGAAAGTTATAGGTTAATGTTAGTCAGGGCCATTCTTTTGTAGGGATTATTGAAAGTCAGATTGTTTTCCGCTAAAAAATATTGTGTGTCAGTTTAAGCACAGTCATGTATAATTTTTCAAACGGGACGTTTCATAATTGTTACATTTAAAAAGTGTGAAGGGGTAGTATGTTTTGTCACCACCCGACCTCCCCTGTGGTCTCTATCCCGTAATACTGTGCTGGCCAGAGTTTCGCAATAAATCCGACACTGTAACGACTTCACTGCAGAATAACGGACTGTAATGGTCAGCAGTTTCTTGGTTCAACTTTCCCATTCTGCTTGCGTGGGCTTGGTTTTGTAAATGTTTTTCGTTAAGTGGTGGCTGGTGCACGGCTGTTCCGTCTCATTCCGCCCTCGTTCTGTACTAGCGATAAGGGCCAATATTATATGGTTTATTATTATTATTATTATTATTATTATTATTGGCAGAATACCAGCGAGCATAGTCAATCTCACAGGTATTAGCTTACTTCCATTTTGGTTCGCCTCTCTCTGTTCTTTGTTGAATGAATGTCTGTTTTTATTTTTAATTTTTCGACGTGCACTATACACGTTGCTATGAGAGCCTGTATTTCGATCCAGCTTGCTTTTTAATTGTGTTGCATGATGTCTAATGGAATATACTGAGTCGCCGATGGTAAATTATCCTAATGTATTGAGCTCAACAAATACAAATCCTATTAGTGCGTAATTGGTCCATGCTCAGAAGATATGGTACAATTATTCCATGATTGTTCTTGCGTCTTGGCACTGATGTCGTTTGACAAACTTAAGAAAATTTAACAAGCTTACTTTAGTGTAATAACAATAATAATATTTGTAGCACACTAATTAAATTATCAAGACACTTGAACTGTTCAGCGCTATGTTTAACGTCATGCGTAGAGCTCTAACTTGGGCGGTTGGCCATGGTTAAAAATTACTCTGTCCAAAAGACGGTTAACCGAAAGACAGTGAATTTTTTTAAACAGTTGTTAGAATAATAATTTGGTCCGTTGCAGTTTTCTGCCAGACCAAAACTGTTGCTGTCTTTCAGTGATTGTAAATGTGAATTAATTTCAAGTACTAGAACAACATTTTAAGATTTGTTTTCTTTTTATTGCCTGTTCTATTCTCTGGTCCTAAGACTAATGTGATAGGTTCCTTCTACGTTTATTGTATTGATGAAAGCCTTCAGTACTGTTTATTAGGTACATCCAAAACGACTTCATCCAAAATATAAAAGGTCTTGCGTACTAAGAAATGTTTGGGGCCGGCTGCAGTTAGTAAGCATTTGCAGAATTTCGACCACAAACTCTTTTGAAGAACACAAGTAACATGAATTTAAAGCTATTCTATTGGCATGCTCATGCATGTGCATATTAGAGACATTCAAAGTAATTTTAAAGTAAACATATTTCATTGTAAAAATTTCTTAATCGAGTTTATTGCAGATGAAATGGTCTTACGTTTTTAATTGTGTTAGGATTGAATTTATTAGCGATTGTGCGTTTTTTCTGTCTTTTATTTTCATTGTGCATTTTCTGATTGTGGCCTTGTTGCACATTGGATCTGAAAAACTGTTAAGTTACTTCATGGAACTTTTTTGCAATTTTCATTGTGTTCAACTCAAAACCACTTACCAACCCGCTCCCTGCTGTATAAATAATTTTAACTGATAGGTAAATAGCACAGGTCACTCCTGTTTACATAGTAAAGAATCGGGCGTACAGAATACAAACCAATATTACTGAAATCCGTCTATTTCCGGACCCTGTAGTTCATTAGAAACTCAAATTTGGAGGGAAACAAGTTTCTCTCACAGAATCAACACGGCTTCAGGAGATCCACTCGTATGAAACACACCTTGCTTGACTCATCCACACCTGGAAAACAATACATGCAGGTCAATAGGTATATTCTGAAGTCCTACATTACAGAAACAGCATGAACTATTACCCAGCAGACGATCGTACGGAACAACATCTGTGATGTACGACTAGCTTGATGACTTTTCGGTTGACACAATCCTGTACGCTAAACTGGAGGGCGAATATTCAACAGAAAAGAAAGTAACGTCAGTAGTGCCGCAATAAGACGTCTGATGTTCTCAATACACATAAACTATTTAAATTAATTTGTATTAGTACCTGATTTTGGACTCTGTCATAAAACGTGTGAGCGCTAGCCACACTTCACCTGGTTTTGGTTCAAATGGTTCTGAGCACTATGCGACTTAACTTCTGAGGTCATCAGTCGCCTAGAACTTAGAACTAATTAAACCTAACTAACCTAAGGACATCACACACATCCATGCCCGAGGCAGGATTCGAACCTGCGACCGTAGCAGTCACGGGGTTCCAGACTGAAGCGCCTTTAACCGCACGGCCACACCGGCCGGCCACCTGGTTTAGGAAATTTGCATATTATGTATCATTGTATTCATTATTTGACCACTCTCCACAAGGGGGACATCACCACACTGAAAAAATCAAGTTACAGTACATCTGCTTATATGTTTTAATAAGGGTCGCCTAAGCATGGGAGAAGTTGAAAGACATAGGGTTCCACAAATGGAAGTTGATTTCACAATTGCCAAACATTTACTCAGTTTTAAAAATCGACATGAAAGCTTACTACAGTGTTACTCTTGAAACTAAAAACACAGAAAATTATCATGAAAAACTGAAGAAGGGTGCGTGGGACTTTGACTGAAATCATTCGGGAGACTGAAAGAAGAACAAATGAGAGTTCCGCATCTGGCCAGCTCGCATGTTCAAATTAACAGGAGAAATGTAATGAGCTCCACAATGCTGGTGCAGAAATCAGTGTTAAATGCGAGCTGCTAGAATACGGACTCAGATATAACTAACACCTCTTGCTATCTGCCTTTCTGCTAAAGCGTCACTTACATCTTCTCACTCCGCAGTAATCACAGGGCGAGCCAGGAAGCGATTGCCTAAAGAATACTATCTTCTCCTTTCTCCGCAGAACACGTTGCACAAAAGTCCTTTGGGGCGGAGGGTACAGTGTGCTTTTTTCCAATGTGACGAAATGTGAATGTGCCTTGAAGCTTAAAATGGAGAGAAACGACGACATAATTTCGCTGCATGGCGTACGTATATGCATATTAATTTCTTCAGATTGGTATCGAGTCTGAACAGTCTTTTGCTACTGATAGGCATAGCAGTCGTATTGTCTAGTAGGAGGGACAGTAAACTGTATAACACTATCACTGGCGTTGCGCGTGCGAGTGCTACACTGTTTCCAAATAACGGAACTTCCCACCTTGTCTCAAGGAAGCCAAGTATAACACTACCGCTGCAGTTTGCCCAAATATGAGTTAAACGCACAGTAGGTGTTACCCTTTGAGGGGATTTTGAAAGTTTTGACTGTGTGTTACTTAACAGACAGAGGGAATCGAACGTGAATTTCGTAACTGTGGCTGTTGGTAGAAATTATAAGGACTTGAATCTTCGTAAGAAATTACAGTAACAGATTTAACGTAAATGAAATAATAAACGGTCGCCAGCCTAATTAGGCATAATAATGTGAAAACATTATTTTCAATACATTTGTCTTTACTCTTGCAAAAGGGAACTTTCATAAGTACCTTCTTTGTAAAGTGCAATGAACACCTGTTACAACTAGACGAACTGCACAGTGAGTAGCATTAGTTACCAGCAGCATATGTAAGTAATCATAAAAACAAATAAAAAATATATGGACCATAATCTTCACCTTAGCACACGAATTGATCCCAAAAAGACTTACACAAGATTAAGTGACATCTGTTAATAATTGAAGTTTGGACAACACACATATACACATCATAAATGCAATAAGATAACGCTGAACACATACCTTTTATATATATTCTTTTAAATGATTGCTTCAGGTTTCTTTAGCTAGAAAACAACTATTCAGTTGTTTTCTTCCTGGTATAAAAGAATGAAACGGGGGGTCCACAAACTGTACTTTCTTTATATATGCAAACTATACACACTTTTCAGAAACATTTTGCATTATGATAAAAGCTGAATTACTGCCCCACTTAAGATCATTTACCTTGCAAAATTTTAACATTATTTGAACTGACAATACTCTCTACAAATACAGAAAGGACTTCAAGTAAAAGTTCAGCTTCAATTAAATTCAAGACCAAATGCTTTGGGGAGGACTACGGTTCAATCCCGCGTCCGGCCATCCTGATGTAGGTTTTCCGTTATTTCCCTAAATCGCTCTAGGCAAATACCGGGATGGTTCCTTTGAAACGGTACGGCCGACTTCCTTCCCTGTCCTCCCCTAATCTGATGAGACCGATGACTTCGCTGTCTGGTCTTCTCCCGGAAACAACCCAATCCCAACCCCCAACCAAATGCTTTGTAACACCACTTGTGAAGCAAGTGATTAACACTGACAATTTTTATGCTGCTGAACATTAAAACACTGATATTTGTAAAATGGGAAGCAAACCGAAACACATTGGAGATTTTCATGGATTCACTAATTAATGTCTCCCTTTATATCACTGAAATTAATAATCTAACTACTCACTTCTATACGTCTTTGCATTCAGAACTATGCATTGTTAAATAACACAGATGACTATCATTTTTTCACACACAGCGTACTCGGATATTGGTCATTGTGAGGAGAGGACCCTGATAGGTACCATGGAAGGAAACAATTAATGGGTCGAACACAAAGTTTAGTACTAGTTGCATTATTATTGCACACAAATACACTGGTTCATACTGATATACAGTTCTAACCTCTGGAATCTGATGAAGTGGTGGCGCAATAGTGGTGGCGAGCACATGGCGGCTACCTGGTCTCTCCTTTAACAGTAACTTGCTCTATTAGTCCTTCTTGGCGACGTGAATATCATTTTTATAGCCATTTCCAATGCTAGAGCACCATTCTACAGCCACGGTTATACCCGAGGCCATCCCATCTCAAATCAGTTACTCGATGCCTCGCTCAGCACCTGCGCTCTTGACTCGTCGGCTACTGCTGCTGACTCCTTACTGTGCTCTCTCGCTTGCCACCCAGATTGAGTGCCAATTCCACCTTATGGCGCGCGCCAACTCACTTCCGTTGCGGAGGGGAAGTACTATGTCTTTTTCATCATACAATGCAAGTTCCTATGTATGGACCAGTTTTTTACATTATTATTTCCTTTACATAAACAAACCTATTTTAGAAAGTCTCATTATTTCAGGGCTTCACAACATACGTGCTCACGGAGCAAGCTGTGAGCATCAAGGCGCGAGCACGGAGCAGCGCGAGCACGCTACCCCCACTACCGGACCAGAGCGGAGAGTGGGGAGAGTCACGTGGGGCACACAACAGCTGCCGCCAGTCAATGTAAATCCGCGGCCACCTGCAGGGATATCACTCACGAATTACTGAAGTGTGGGATTATCGGTTATCTTGTACTTTTTGCCCTTTACAATTGCGTCTATGTTCGGAGTAATTGTTCTTGTGCATTTTAGGCGCAGCGTGCAGTTTAAATTTCGATCAGACAACGCGTTTCTCAGGCGCGTCTTGTTACATTTCATTGCAGAGAACAGTTGTTCACAAACATACGTGGAACCGAACATTGATATTATTGTAGCCACCAGTTTGTGCAAACGAGGAAATCTATCCTGAGGGAAGTGTCTGTAGAATTCCAAAATGTTTTTCTCGTTCTGAAATTTGTCTCTGTATTCTCTGTCCCACTGCAGGTCAATAATTTCTTGCTGCAGCTCAGGACGAATCTCTTAAATATTCGCTGAATATGGAGAGAACAGATCAAAATCACTGTCTAGTGCTGTCAGATCTTGAAAGCGTTGATCAACTAAACTATGTGAATAACGTTCACAGTCTTTGTGAACATCTTGCATGGATGATAATTTAGGAAAATGAGCTAGGTTTCCTGTTTACAGCTGACTCACCCAAAGTGGCAATTTCATTTTAAAATCTCGTATTCGATCTATGAAATGAGTAATTACCAGATCTATACCTTGTAGTAAAATGTTCAAAGCATTCAGATGGCTAGTTAAATCTGCTAAGAACGCGAGATCACATTCAAATGTGCGCGCGCATTTCCCCTCCCTCCCCTCCCTCCCTACTCAGCGACCTTGCACCTGCTCGCGAGCACGTGCCTGAGCAGACGCGAGTACTCGCGCTCAAAACCGGCCAGTTGTTAAGCCCTGCATTATTTAAATACACATTTACAGTTCTACAAAACATATTTCGTAAAACTCTATTTCCTTACAGTAAATCAATGACATTAAGGATTCAAGAGAAAACACTTTAAAATTCAAATCATTTATTACACTGAACAACTACCCCCTGTTGATCATGGTGTTACAACTGGACCGGACAGACAGAGATTTTGTGGACCGTTGCAAGGGAAACGGCTGTGTTCTTGTTCACTTGTCAAATCTCAAACTCGAGACTTTAGGCGCTCCTACACCGCACTTGGGGGTTTGTGCCAGGAAACCGCCACTTCAGGGAACTGCATGAGACACACCTCGTCTCTGGAAATGTTTTGAATGTGTCCGCCACTAACGACTTGTGACAAGCTTTGCTACCACAAATGAGCAGGCGCTGATATCCTTGGCATTGATCGCATATAAGATCCAACACACACACACGCACACAACTCAGCAGTAAATAGGAACCGTAGCAGAATTCACATCCTGACGTAAGAACCTTTCATTTGAGAAATAAACGTAGCGGAGCTGTTACAGAATCGTGAAGCGATATGCGCTAGTCATGTTACAAAGTTTTTCAGGATACAACCAACGTAATTATCAACGCTGCAAGGACCTTAACAGGACGATGTAACACATTTGGATGTTCAATAGAACTGCTCGGGGAACTTAAATAGAAAACTTTGAACGAACGTATTTCTCTAGATACTGAGACTAATGGTACAGCCGGCACGGTAGATCAGCGTTTTCGTTTAAGGGAATGGCCATTATTTTTCTGTAAAAAAAATTAATGAATAAAATAAAATAAAAAGAACACCTTTGTGAAGTTTCTTCCGATGGAATTTGAGAGGTCTCATGCGCCACCGGCTGACGGAATGTGAAACGTGACGAAGAAAGAGGGAGAGAGAGAAACGAGTAATCAAAACGTTCTGGGCAACGGTTTAGATACCAGCTATTGTTTAAATTTTGATCGAAAATTATCAAGAATAGCGAGCGAGTACTTCCGGCATGAGGAGCCAACCTTATTCTTCCAGCGGCCTTGTCAAAGTGGGTGGAGGAGAGGACAGAGGTTTAACATCTTGAGCGTGGGGTGGGAAATTTCCCCTAAAAGGCGGATGAATCAGCAAAGATCAATGGTGCGAGGATGCAGAAGACAATGAAAACAACTGCATTAAAGACACACAATGTGTATACCCAGGAAACGTGCAGTGTAATGGAAAATGATCTCTCCGCTGACAAAGGGTTCCGTTCTTCGAAAAGAGTCGACCAAGGGGATGTTAACTATTAACTATGAGAAAAAGGATGAATAACAAAGATGAATAATCAATAATTTCTATCACAGAGTAGAATGTCAGAAGTTCGAAAACGGTATGGAAGCTAGATATAGTGGTGATCAGTGAAGAGAAACTGGAAGAAGATAAGACTTTTTCGTCAGAAGAATGTGCGTTACTACCAACAGCAAAATAAACTGTATAATGCGAGAGGATTCGTTATGAATAGGAAGGAGGGAAAGAGAGAGAGTTGTAAACAGTTCAGTGACGCGATTCTCATCTGAACTGACAGCAAACCATAGCCAACAACAATAATTCAGGTATACATAACGACATCACAAGCAGAAGACATAGAGAAAATCAGTACTGAAGTTGTAATTCAACACGTAAAGGGAGGTGATAATCTAACAATCGTGGGGGATTGGAACGTAGCAGTAGGGGATGCAGTAGGAGACAAAGTTACCCGTTAATATGGGCTTGTTAGTAGAAATGTAAGAGAAGAATGTTGAGTTCTGCAATAAATTTAAGCTTTTGATAGCGGACACACTGTTCAAAAATTAGAAAAGGAGGAGGTATATTTGGAAAAGACCCAGAGGCAAGGGAAGATTCCCAAAAATTGATAAAATGGCTCTAAGCACTATGGCACTTAACATCTGACGTCATCAGTCCCCTAGACTTAGAACTACTTAAACCTAACTAACGTAAGGACATCACACCCAGCGATGCCCGAGGCAGGAAGATTCCAGATGGATTACGTCATGGTCAGACAGAAGATTCGAAATCAGATACTGGAGTGTAAGAAGTGCTCAGAAGTAGATGTAGACTCAGGTCGCAATTTAGAAATTATGAAGAGTACACTGGAGTTTAAGAGAATCATCTGGAATTATAAATATGAAAAGATGTGACATACAGAAACAGAGGAATGATGAGAAGCGTTTCAAATTCTCTTCGGCTGTAGATCATCCGATAATAAATACTACCGCAGGCATTCCAAATGAAATGGAATTCTCATCTCTAAAAAGGGCAATCACAGCAGCTGAAGAGAAAGACGTAGCAACAAGGAAGGTAACGGACAAGAAACGTTGGTACGAGAAGAAATAATTCAATGAGTTCACGAAAGAAGTAAGTACAAAATTGTTTAGGAAAATATACATTACGGCAACGTAAATCGCTTGGGTGTTCCAGAAAAATTGTGAAGGAATGTAAGTCGGAAGGACAGATTCAGCATATGGAAAAGTCAAAACAATCCTCAATGAAATTAAAAGCAAGGGTAGCAACATTAAGAATGCAATGGGACTGGCGCTGTTAAACGCAGAGGAGAGATCGGATAAGTGGAAAGAGCACATTAGAAGCCTCTACCGGGAAGGAACTTGTCTGGCGAGGTGATAGAATAAGAAATGGTAGTAATGTGAATTACACGGGGTACCCAGTATTACTGTTTACCATAGCTTTGGAAGAAATGCTGTTAAGTAAGGCTTAAGGAGTAGATAACATTCCAACAGAATTTCTAGAATCGTTGGAGGAAGTGGGAACTCAATGACTACTCAAGTTCGTTTGTAGAATATATGAGACATCAGACTTTCGAAAAAATATCAAGTACACGACTCCGAAAATAGCAAGGGTAGACAAATGCCACAAATACCACACTGTCAGTCGCCGGCCAGAGTGGCCGAGCGGTTCTAGGCGCTACAGTCTGGAACCGCGCGACCGCCACGGTCGCAGTTTCGAATCCTGCGTCGGACATGTATGTGTGTGATGTCATTAGGTTAGTTAGGTTTAAGTAGTTCTAAGCTCTAGGGGACTGATGACCACAGCAGTTAAGTCCCATAGTGCTCAGAGCCATTTGAACCATTTTTGAACCACACTATCAGCTTAGGCTCATGCCTACAAGATGCTGACTAGAATAATATACAGAACAATGGAAAAGGAAATTGAGGATGAGTTTGGCGTTAGGAAAGGTGATTCTGAAGTTGCGGTTGATAGTGGAAGCAAGAATGAAGAAAAATGAAGACACGTTTATGGGATTTGGACCCGCAAAAGCATTCGAGAAAGTAAAATGGTACTGACAGTAAGCTATCGGGAAAGACGCATAAAATACAGTTTGTACAAGAACAGAGAGGGAACAATGAGAATGGAAGATCAAATATTAAGTGCTTGGATTAAAAACGGTATACTCTTTCGTCACTACTTTCCAGTCTGTACACCAAAGAAGTATGGCGGAAATAAAAGATTTACGAATAGGATTGATATTCAGGGTCATAGGATATGAAAGAGAAGAGTCACTGACAACATTGTTATCGTAAGTAAAAGTGAAAAACAATTACAAGGTGTATTGAATGAAATGAACAGTCTAATGAGTGTAGAATATGGGGAGTACCAGAAATGAGACTAGCGATAAACATGTCGAAACTGGTGACCGTATAATAGCCTAAATGAGGGAATTCTGCTACGTTGACAGCAAACTAACATACGACTGACGCAGCAAGGAGGACATAAAAAGCAGACTAGCATATACATAGAGGGCACTGCTGACGAAAAGAAGCCTCCTAGTATCCAAGGCCTCGGAGAAAGAAATTTCTGAGAATGTACGGTTGGAGCGTAGCGTAGTATGGAAGTGAACCATGGACTATGGGGAAAACCGGACAAGAAGAGTCCAAGCGTTTGAGATGTGATGCTATGTAACTATACTTTGATGCTGTAAATAATGTGAACTGATAAGATAAGAAATGAAGAAGTTCTCTGCACAATTGACAATGAAAGGAACATTGGAAAACACTGACAAGAAGAAAAATTAGGATGACGGAACGTGTTTAAGACATCATGGAGTGACTTACATGGTACCAAAGGGGTCTGCTGAGAGCAAAAACTGCAGGGTAAGACTGATACTGGGAGAGATGCAGCAAATAATTAAGGACTTGCGGTGCGAGTGCTGCACTGAAATGAAGAGTCTGGCGTCAGAGAGCAGGGCACGTCAAACCTGTGAGAAGACTGATGATTCGAAAGAATAGTTCTTAAGAAATCTTGTTAGGTAAGTGGAAAATACCTATAATCGATGCAGACTGCTCTCCAGTTATGCTGCAATAGGCGCAGCGATTGTGCAAAGGTTGTACAGTCATTTTTTCCTCACTCAATTTGCAAATGGAGTAAGACGTAAAATCACTAATTTCGGTACGCCATGAACTGTACATCGGTCTACAGAGTATATACGGAGATGTAGATTTACAGGTGTGATCTAGAAGTTAAATGATGTTCTTAGACCTGGTGTTTACAGAGTATATACGTAGATGTAGATTTACAGGTGTGATCTAGAAGTTAAATGATTTTCTTAAACCTGGTGTTTACAGGCGCTAAGATTTTTTTGAATACTTCCATCGCGGATACTAGATTCAGTTTATGGTTTACCTGTTGCAGTATCAAAAAAATTTAAGGCCACTTGCAACTATCTAAATACAGGGTGATTCACGAAGACATGCAAATATTTTAATATGTTACTCTACAAGTAAAACTAAAGAAAAAGTTCATATAAACATAGGTTCGCAAATGTTTAGTAACGGAGTTGTGGATAATAAAGGATTTTGCTTGAAATTTAGTAACTTCACTAATATGAAACCATCGCAAAACTGTCCGAGTTTAACGTAAAGCACGATTTCGATTTATTTTGTTGTTGTGGACACGTCTATTGAGGCAGCATGGCACCATATATCTCATGGAGCTTTCAACGACCTTTTGAGTCCACGCCACGCTGAGGTGTTGCACCATGTTGGGTAAAATGAGGTCCAAAGCGATATTAGGGGCTACCCCATGACTTTTGTATCGTCAGTGTATGCCAACACAGGTTTTGACGATCATGTAAACTAATAAAACATGTCCCAGACGTGTATCTGCAGCTGTTTTCCAGAACGTCCAGAGAAGCAAAGATTATTATACAAGTAAATTTGTTTACTTTCCATCAAGAATGTAGACGCGTTTATATCATTGTTGGCAACCGTTAGTGACTTGTTACGTCGTTTCCAAACCTTGAAACGAGTTAGTTTCCTGTATTTTTCAGGGAAAGAACATAATAACAGTGTATTTAAGTGAAACCACGTAGCAATTGTAGTTTGTAGATTATTTATGAAATAGGAATGCCTTTCAAATTTACGACAGAGGAATACGCCGATATGCTGTTTATTTATCGCAAATGTGATGGTAATGCTACGGCTGCAGTTAACGAATATCGCGTACGGTTTCCAGCTCGGAGGATTCCGAATGCACGAACTATTATCGGGGATTTCGATTGTTAAGGGAGACATGTTCCCTACCTAGCGTTCATAACCAGTACGCGCGCTCGATACGTGAAGACGATGATGAAGATATTATGGATGCTGTTCAATGTAGCCCCAGTATAAACTGAAGTACAGTAATCTGTATCCTTACCATAGACAAAAAGTGCATCATTTACATGCGGGAAAGCCTGCCCTTTGCTTGGAGTTGTGCAACTGGTTAAATGGTTCAAATGGCTCTGAGCACTATGGGACTTAACAGCTATGGGCATCAGCCCCCTAGAACTTAGAACTACTTAAACCTAACTAACCTAAGGACAGCACACAACACCCAGCCATCACGAGGCAGAGAAAATCCCTGACCCCGCCGGGAATCGAACCCGGGAACCCGGGCGTGGGAAGCGAGAACGCTACCGCACGACCACGAGATGCGGGCAACTGGTTAAATACTAATCAGCAGTTACACAAATACGTTTTATTTAATGATGAGGCACAGTTTACTCGAGATGGTATAAGCAATTTACATAACGAGCACGTATGGTCTGAAGCAAACCCACATACAAGAGTGCAATGCAATTTCCAGCAGCGATTTTGCATAAATGTGTGGTGTGGTATAATCAACACACACTTTATTGTACCATTCCTTTTCCCAGGACATCTAACTGCCTAGACGTACTTACAGTTCCTTCATGAAGAAACGCCCCACTTGCTACGCGATTGCAAATGTATTTTCAACATGACGGCGCTCCTCCACATTTAACGAACGCCGTTACTACGCTTTTAAATGAACATTTTTCCCAGAAATGGACTGGTCGTGGCGCTACACATCTGTGGCCACCCAGATCGTCTGATTTAACACCAGTGGATTTTTGTGAACGGGGATGGATGAAAGATAAAGTTTATGAGGGCGAACTCAATACACGTGAGGTATTACTTGCTCGCATTATGAATGCAATAGAGGAAATTAAGAACAATCCTGTGAAACTGAAACGACCAACAAAATCTGTTCGTGCACGTGAAGCTAAATGCATTGAACTCGGTGGAGACATTTTTGAACATTCATTGTGAATGTATTGTGAAATTACGCTGTACAACTTCGTTAACACTGAGGTTTGTTTTTTCCGGTTTTGTTAAACCGGAATTCACGTGTGCTATGATATTAAAAAAAGCAGATTATCTGACACATTCATTGAGTTTCAGTTAACGTTATTACCACCATTTTTCCAAAATTAAATACTCTACAACTTCTGTTGAAGACATTGCGCAATTGTCTGGAATTTAAAAAATAAATTTGACCAAATAGATAACAAATCAAAAATTTTACTAAATTACGTCTTTGCTTCTCTGGATGCTCTGGAAAACTATTGCAGATACACGTCTGGGACATGTTTTATGGAAATCGTGCTTTACTTTAACCCTGCACAATTTTTGTGATTGCAGAGTTGCTAAATTTCAGGCAAAATCTTTTACTAGCCGTAACTCCGTAACTAAACGTTTGCGGACCTATATTTATATTAACATTTTTGTTTAGTTTTACTTGTTGAATAACGTATTAAAATATTTTCATATATTCGTGAATCACCCTGTATATTTGTTGTGTGTATGATGACCAAAATTTGGTGACTTTCGTGTGCTGTAGATACAAGATATATGATCGTCAAAACCTGTGTTGGCATACACTGACGATACAAAAGTCGTGGGGTAGCCCCTAATATCGCTTTGGACCTCATTTTACCCAACATAGTGCAACACCTCAGCGTGGCGTGGACTCAAAAGGTCGTTGAAAGCTCCCTGAGATATATGGAGCCATGCTGCCTCAATAGACGTGTCCATAATGGCGTAAGTGTTGCCGGTGCAGAATACTGTGCATGAACTGACATCTCGATTCATGTCGGGCAATGTCGGCTCTCTTATTGTTCAGAATGTTCTTCAAATGGAATCGCGAACAACTGAGGCCCAGTGACAGGATATCGTTGTCTGGGAACATTAAGTCCACGAATGGCGACAAATGGTCTCCAAATAGACGAACATAACCACTTCCATTCAATGTTTGGTTCAGTTGGATCAGAGAATCCAGCCGATTCCTTATAAACACAGACCACACCAATAAGGAACCAACACCAGCTTGCACCGTGCCTCGTTGACAACTTGGGTCCATGGCTTTGTGTGCTCCGGGGCACACTCTGGCCCTCCCATCTGCTCTTAGCAACCGAAATCGGGACTCATATGACCAGACCACGGTTTTCCAGTCGTCTAGGCTCCAAGTGATATGGTAACGAGCACGGGAGAGTTGCTGGAGACGATTTAATGCTCCTAGGAGAAAAGACACCCACTTCAGTTGCCTGCTGCAGTAACCCATTAACGCCAAATTTCGCTGAAGCGTCCTAACAGATTCGTTCGTCGTACGTCCCACATTGATTTCAGCGATTATTTCGCGCGGTGTTGCTTGTCTGTTAGCACAGACAACTCTATGCAAACGCTGCTGCTCTCGGTCGTTAAGTGAAGGTCGTCAGCCACTCCGTTTTCCGAGGTGAGAGGCAATGCCTGAAATTTGGTGTTCTCGGCACGCTCTTGACGTTCTGGATCTCGAAGTATTGAATTCCGAAATGGGATGTCCCATGCATCTAGCTCCAACTACAGCTTCGCGTACTGAGTCTGTTAATTTCCGTTGTGCGACCTTTTCAATGTATCACCTGAGTAAAAATGACAGTTCTGCCAACGCATTGCCCTTTTATACCTTGACAGGATACTACCGCCATCTGTATGTGTGCATATGCTTATGCCGTTACTTTTGTCACTTCAGCGTGTATGTTGACGTAGATTGACAGGTGTGATCGAAAGGACAAACTATTTTATAGGAATTAGCTGCTAAGTATATTTTGAATACTTCCATTCCACCTGCAAATTTTAGTTTACGTTTCATCTTTTGTACTATGCTACGATTTCAGGCTTAGGCCATTTGCAAGCACCTAAATACAGGTATATTTAACGACTGTATGAGCGCCAAAATTTGGTATGTTGATATCTTTCGTCTGTTTTACACATAAGATATATCACGAAAACTGGCGGTGGTATGTGTTGTTACAGTCACCGACCGGATCAGACTGTTACATTTGCAATCTAACATTTTGGTTGCCATACAATCAACAAAACTGTCAGTTACAGGTGGGATGGAATCATTTAAAATAAGTTAGTTGACTGGAGTACAGTTGTTGTGGCCTTCAGTCCAGAGACTGGTTTGATGCAGCTCTCCATGCTACTCTATCCTGTGCAAGCTTCTTCATCTCCCAGTACCTACTGCAACCTTCATCCTTCCGAATCTGTTTCGTGTATTCATCTCTTGGTCTCCCTCTACGATTTTTACCCTCCACACTGCCCTCAAATACTAAACTGGTGATCCCTTGATGCCTCAGAATGTGCCCTACCAACCGATCCTTTCTTCTCGTCAAGTTGTGCCACAAATTTATCTTCTCTCCAATTCTGTTCAGTACCTCCTCATTAGTTATGTGATCTGCCCATCTAATCTTCAGTCTTTTTCTGTAGCACCACATTTCGAAAGCTTCTATTCTCTTCTTGTCTAAACTATTCATCGTCCACATTTCACTTCCATACCAGGCTACACTCCATACAAATACTTTGAGAAAGGACTTCCTCACAGTTAAATCTATACTCGATGTTAACAAATTTTTCTTCTTCAGAAACGCTTTCCTTGCCATTGCCAGTCTACATTTTATATCCTCTCTGCTTCGATCATCATCAGTTATTTTGCACCCCAAATAGCAAAACTCCTTTACTACTTTAAGCGTCTCATTTCCTAATCTAATTCACGCAGCGTCACCCGATTTAATTCTACTACATTCCATTATTCGCGATTTGCTTTTGTTGATGTTCATCTTATATCCTCCTCTCAATACACGGTCCATTCCATTCAACTGCTCTTCCAAGTCCTTTGCTGTCTCTGCCACAATTACAATGTCATCGGCGAACCTCAAAGTTTTTGTTTCTTCTCCATGGATTTTAATTCCTATTCCGAATTTTTCTTTTGTTTCCTTTACTGCTTGCTCAATTTACAGACTGAATAAAATCAGGGATAGGCTACAACCCTGTCTCACTCATTTCCCAACCACTGCTTCCCTTTCATGTCCCTCGACTCTTATAACTGCCATCTGGTTTCTGTACAAATTGCAAATAGCCTTTCGCTCCCTGTATTTTACCCCTACCACCTTCAGAATTTAAAAGAGAGTATTCCGGTCAACGTTGTCAAATTCTTTCTGTAAGTCTACAAATGCTAGAAACGTAGGTTTGCCTTTCCTTAATCTATTTTCTAAGATAAGTCGTAAGGTCAGTATTGCCTCACGTGTTCCAACATTTCTACGGAATGTGATTCTTGAGTTTCTCCCGGCGTATTTGATAATCAAAATATCCACGGGTGTACTGCCGGTCTACAGTGTCCAACGGGCACAATATTTCGGCGATCATACATGTCGCCATCATCAGGTGAACTGACGGACTGAGCTCCTGTGAACGTGCCGGCACGGAGATCCGTACACTATGGCTGCTCAGGTGGAACTGGGTTCGGTCGCGGCGGCGGCGGATTTAAATACCCTCCGCCCGCGGCGCGCTCACTCCGCCGTCCGCGCCCCGCGCCACGGTCGCGCGGTGGAACAGATTGCGACGGCGTCTGAGATGACGTCGGTGTGATGGCTCCGTCCGCCGTGGTCGTCACAACTATACATTTGCTCGATTTACTCTTGATTAACCCAATCGCTGGTTCCCAAGCCTTGCTAAGATTATAGCCACAGTCACGATTTATGAGGTCGTCATTGGTGCGAATTTCGATGGCCTCTCTAACAACGCTGTCCCAGTATCTCGACGTCTGTACCAGAATCCTCGTGCGTTCATACTCCATAGCGTGATTTTCCGACTAACAATGTTCAGCGACCGCCGACTTGCTCGGATACATCAGTCGAGTGTGCCTCTGGTGTTCACGGCATCGATCCTCGACGGTACGCATCGTCTGACCAATATACGACTTGCCACATTGACACGGAATCTGGTACACGCCGGCCTTCCTCAAACCGAGGTCATCTTTGGCGCTCCCCACCAGTGCACGAGTTTTATTCGGAGGACTCACCATGATATCTGACTCACCCAACGTGAAGCTATCAAGGCGTAATTCCGTGGATTTTGTTAAACGCCTTGATAGCTTCACGTTGGGTGAGTCAGATATCATGGTGAGTTTTGACGTCGTTTCCTTGTTCACGAGGGTACCCCTGCGAGAGTCACTAGAATTGATTAGTCAGAAGTTTGACGAGAAGACCACTGAACTTTTTAGGCATGTCTTGACTTCCACGTATTTTCTTTTTAATGGAGAATACTACGAACAGACGGAGGGAGTCGCCATGGGTAGCCCACTCTCACCGGTGGTAGCGAATTTGTACATGGAGAACTTCGAGGAGGAAGCCCTGTCGTCATCCGAATGGAAACCTACTTGCTTTTTCCGTTACGTGGACGACACTTTCGTCATCTGGCCACATGGTATGGATAAACTCCTTGACTTCCTTACACATCTAAACTCCATACACCCCAACATCAAATTCACTATGGAGACTGAAACGGAGGGTAAACTACCTTTCCTTGACGTCTTGGTCAAGAGAAGGCCTGACGGCACCCTAGGTCATGGGGTGTATCGGAAGACAACGCACACTGATCTGTATTTGCACGCAGACAGCTGCCACCACCCTTCACAGAGGAATGGGGTACTTAAAACTCTAGTACATAGGGCGCGCACTATCTCTGACGCAGAGAGTCTACCCCAGGAATTGGAACATCTGAGAACTGTATTTCGAAAAAATGGGTACTCAGAGTGGCAGATTCAACGTGCTCTCCGCCCAACCACTACAGCACAACCTGTGGATATGGATGAAATCACGAGGGAGGAGGTAGGCACTGCGTTTATCCCATATACAGGCGCACTCTCGGGAAAGATCGCCCGCATTTTGAAGAAACACCGGGTCGGAACGGTGTTTTGTCCTCCGAATAAAACTCGTGCACTGGTGGGGAGCGCCAAAGATGACCTCGGTTTGAGGAAGGCCGGCGTGTACCAGATTCCGTGTCAATGTGGCAAGTCGTATATTGGTCAGACGATGCGTACCGTCGAGGATCGATGCCGTGAACACCAGAGGCACACTCGACTGATGTATCCGAGCAAGTCGGCGGTCGCTGAACATTGTTAGTCGGAAAATCACGCTATGGAGTATGAACGCACGAGGATTCTGGTACAGACGTCGAGATACTGGGACAGCGTTGTTAGAGAGGCCATCGAAATTCGCACCAATGACGACCTCATAAATCGTGACTGTGGCTATAATCTTAGCAAGGCTTGGGAACCAGCGATTGGGTTAATCAAGAGTAAATCGAGCAAATGTATAGTTGTGACGACCACGGCGGACGGAGCCATCACACCGACGTCATCTCAGACGCCGTCGCAATCTGTTCCACCGCGCGACCGTGGCGCGGGGCGCGGACGGCGGAGTGAGCGCGCCGCGGGCGGAGGGTATTTAAATCCGCCGCCGCCGCGACCGAACCCAGTTCCACCTGAGCAGCCATAGTGTACGGATCTGCGTGCCGGCACGTTCACAGGAGCTCAGTCCGTCAGTTCACCTGATGATGGCGACATGTATGATCGCCGAAATATTGTGCCCGTTGGACACTGTAGACCGGCAGTACACCCGTGGATATTTTGATTTCTACGGAATGTCTTAGACAGCAAAAATTCCCTAAGATCTGAAAAGAATTCGTGTTAGTATATTGCAGCCTTGGCTTATTAAACTGATAGTTCAGTAATTTTCAGATCTGTCAACATGACTGTGTCTTTAGCGTCTTCAACGTTGGTGTGTTATCCCTCTGCGTGCCCCTCCTCACGCCCGTCGCGTTTACCTCGCTACAGAGCTCGGGAAGTATGCAATGGATGTCGCATGGTGCTCTGTGGGTAGCTCTGTGTATTTGGAGGCACGTGTTCGGGCAGGCGACCTCTGCGCCGCGAACAGGAAGCAGCTGCTCCCACGCGCTGTCTGCCGCCCTCTCCGGTGTCGCCCAAGTCTCTTCTTTCCTCCTGTTGCTAGCGGCCGTACTTACCGCAACATGCTGGTGCGGTAATGAAGGTTGCACTGGGCTATCTTACCTAGCATGTGCTTAGGAGGACCTTTCCTCGGAGGGCTGGGTAGAAGACCAGTGACAGTTGTATCGGGTTCGAACATAAAAGTCAGTGTGTTGGTATCGTAGCATACCCATCGTAGCGCTGGTACGGATGCTAGTGAATATGCGTTATCGCCTCTTAAGCCACATAGGTATGAACTACACTGCTGGCCATTAAAATTGCTACACCAAGAAGAAATGCAGATGATAAACGGGTTTTCATTGCACAAACATATTATACTAGAACTGACATGTGATTACATATTCACGCAATTTCGGTGCATACATCACGAGAAATCAGTACACAGAACAACCACCTCTGGCCGTAATAACGGCCTTGATACGCCTGGGCAATGAGTCAAACAGAGCTTGGATGGCGTGTACAGTTACAGCTGCATATGCAGCTTCTACACGATACCACAGTTCATCAAGAATAGTGACGGGCGTATTGTGACGAGCCAGTTTCTCGGCCACCATTGACCAGACGTTTTCAATTAGTCAGAGATCTGGAGAATGTGCTGGCCAGGACAGCAGTCAAACATTTTCTGTATCCAGAAAGGCCCATACAGGACATGCAGCATGAGCTCGTGCATTATCCTGCTGAAATGTAGGGTTTCGCATGGATTGAATGAAGGGTAGAGCACGGGTCGTAACACATCTGAAATGTAACGTCCACTGTTCAAAGTGCCGTCAATACGAACAAGAGGTGACCGAGACCTGTAACCAATGGCACCCCATACCATCAAGCCGGGTAATACGCCAGTATGGTGTTGACGAGTACCCGCTTCCAATGTGCGTTCATCGCGATGTCGCTAAACACGGATGCGACCATCATGATGTTGTAAACAGAACCTGGATTCATCCGAAAAAATGACGTTTTGCAATTCGTGCACCCAAGTTCGTCGTTGAGTACACCATCGCAGGCGCTCCTGTCTGTGATGCAGCGTCAAGGGTAACCGCAGCCGTGGTCTCCGAGCTGATAGTCCATGCTGCTGCAAACGTCGTCGAACTGTTCGTGCAGATGGTTGTTGTCTTGCAAATGTCCCCATCTGTTGACTCAGGGATCGAGACGTGGCTGCACGATCCGTTACAGCCATGCAGATGAGATGCCTGTCATCTCGACTGCTAGTGATACGAGGCCGTTGGGATCCAGCACGGCGTTCCGTATTACCCTCCTGAACCCACCGATTCCATATTCTGCTAACAGTCATTGGATCTCGACCAACGCGAGCAGCAATGTCGCGATACTATAAACCGCAATCGCGATCGGCTACAATGCGACCTTTATCAAAGTTGTAAACGTGATGTTACGCATTCTCCTCCTTACACGAGGCATCACAACAACGTTTCACCAGGTAACGCCGGTCAACTGCTGTTTGTGTATGAGAAATCGGTTGGAAACTTTCCTCATGTCAGCACGTTGTAGGTGTCGCCACCGTTGCCAACCTTGTGTGAATGCTCTGAAAAGCTAATCATTTGCATATCACAGCATCTTCTTCCTGTCGGTTAAATTTCGCGCCTGTAGCACGTCATCTTCATGGTGTAACAATTTCAATGGCCAGTAGTGTATTATAAATTACACATTAAAGATCAGACCGAACTGGAAAATTTGGTATGACCACATAATCAACATTAAAAGTGTTTGTACTAATTCAGTCTAGTTGTGCAAAACCGGACCATGTAATCACACGATAAAATAAGTGGTAAATTAATAAAACATGGGTAACAGAAGAAATATTGAATTTAATTGATGAAAGGATAAAATATAAAAATGCAGTAAATGAAGTAGGCAAAAAGGAATACAAACGTCTCAAAAATGAGATCAACAGGAAGTGCAAAATGGCTAAGCAGGGATGGCTAGAGGACAAATGTAAGGATGTAGAGGCTTGTCTCACTAGGGGTAAGATAGATACTGCCTACAGGAAAATTAAAGAGACCTTTGGAGAGAAGAGAACCACTTGTATGAATATCAAGAGCTCAGATGGCAACCCAGTTCTAAGCAAAGAAGGGAAGGCAGAAAGGTGGAAGGAGTATATAGAGGGTTTATACAAGGGCGATGTACTTGAGGACAATATTATGGAAATGGAAGAGGATGTATATGAAGATGAAATGGGAGATAAGATACTGCGTGAAGAGTTTGACAGAGTACTGAAAGACCTGAGTCGAAACAAGGCCCCGGGAGTAGACAACATTCCATTAGAACTATTGATGGCCTTGGGAGAGCCAGTCATGACAAAACTCTACCATCTGGTGAGCAAGATGTATGAGACAGGCGAAATACCCACAGACTTCAAGAAGAATATAATAATTCCAATCCCAAAGAAAGCAGGTGTTGACAGATGTGAAAATTACCGAACTATCAGTTTAATAAGTCACAGCTGCAAAATACTAACGCGAATTCTTTACAGACGAATGGAAAAACTAGTAGAAGCGGACCTCGGGGAAGATCAGTTTGGATTCCGTAGAAATGTTGGAACACGTGAGGCAATACTAACCTTACGACTTATCTTAGGAGAAAGATTAAGAAAAGGAAAACCTACGTTTCTAGCATTTGTAGACTTAGAGAAAGCTTTTGACAACGTTAACTGGAATACTCTCTTTCAAATTCTGAAGGTGGCAGGGGTAAAATACAGGGAGCGAAAGGCTATTTACAATTTGCACAGAAAGCAGATGGCAGTTATAAAAGTCGAAGGGCATGAAAGGGAAGCAGGGGTTGGGAAAGGAGTGAGACAGGGTTGTAGCCTCTCCCCGATGTTATTCAATCTGTATATTGAGCAAGCAGTAAAGGAAACAAAAGAAAAATTCGGAGTAGGTATTAAAATTCATGGAGAAGAAGTAAAAACTTTGAGGTTCGCCGATGACATTGTAATTCTGTCAGAGACAGCAAAGGACTTGGAAGAGCAGTTGAACGGAATGGACAGTGTCTTGAAAGGAGGATATAAGATGAACATCAACAAAAGCAAAACGAGGATAATGGAATGTAGTCAAATTAAATCGGGTGATGCTGAGGGGATTAGATTAGGAAATGAGACACTTAAAGTAGTAAAGGAGTTTTGCTATTTAGGGAGTAAAATAGCTGATGATGGTCGAAGTAGAGAGGATATAAAATGTAGACTGGCAGTGGCAAGGAAATCGTTTCTGCAGATGAGAAATTTGTTAACATCGAGTATAGATTTAAGTGTCAGGAAGTCGTTTCTGAAAGAATTTGTATGGAGTGTAGCCATGCATGGAAGTGAAACATGGACGATAACCAGTTTGGACAAGAAGAGAATAGAAGCTTTCGAAATGTGGTGCTACAGAAGAATGCTGAAGATAAGGTGGGTAGATCACGTAACTAATGAGGAGGTATTGAATAGGATTGGGGAGAAGAGAAGTTTGTGGCACAACTTGACTAGAAGAAGGGCTCGGTTGGTAGGACATGTTTTGAGGCATCAAGGGATCACAAATTTAGCATTGGAGGGCAGCGTGGAGGGTAAAAATCGTAGAGGGAGACCAAGAGATGAATACACTAAGCAGATTCAGAAGGATGTAGGCTGCAGTAGGTACTGGGAGATGAAGAAGCTTGCACAGGATAGAGTAGCATGGAGAGCTGCATCAAACCAGTCTCAGGACTGAAGACCACAACAACAACAACAACATGGGCTATACTCAGCAGTGGTGAGGGCTCCCTGCCAGATTGTTTCATTGCTATTACTGCCGCCTTTGTGCAGCTTCTAGAAACAACACTGAAATATCCTGAGAAAATATAAGCATTCAGCCTGGTGTACAGGGAGTTTCACAATTCACGTTACACATCTTCATACATCAAGAGCAATGAGTACTTGTTCAGTGTAGGAGACGTGTTTCACAGTAGCGAAGACGAGTAAGTGGTCATAGCTCTTCGTTCAATAGAAAAGATGTGTTTCACGGTAGAGAAGATGAACAAGAGGTCACAGCTCCCCAGGTAAGCATTTTAGAGCCCATGTTTACTAGACATTTTTTTCTTGTTTTGGTCATACTACCACCCCTGAAACTTGCCTACCCTACAATATTAGCAACAACAGCACCAGTACCTGTATTCCATCTTCAGAGGTATCAGCGTGAGGTATTAGCGTGACAAATGACAGACCACACACGAGCGCAGCGACATCTGCAACAATCCGACACCTCGGTTTCACGGTCACCGATCATCCTCCATACAGTCCCGTTTTAGCCCCATACGATTTTCGTCTGTTTCCAAAACTAAGAGAATACCGTCGAGAACGTCACTTTGACAGTGATGAAGCGGGAGCAGAGGTGAGGTTGTGGTTTCGCCAACAGAGTCAGACATTCTACACTGATTGAGTCAGCAAACTGGTGTCTAGCTGGGAAGGATGTGTTCATCGCCAGGACGACTATGTTGATTAATAAGTATGTAGACATAACGAATAAAGCTGTAGAATGTTAATAACGTTAGTTTTATTTAAAAAGCGAGAACATATGGAGAAATAGCGGTCTGGCTAAAAATGGTTCAAATGGCTCTGGGCACTATGGGACTTAACATCTGAGGTCATCAGTCCCCTACTTAAACCTAACTAACCTAAGGACATCACACGAGGTAGGATTCGAACCTGCGACTTTAGCATTCGCGCGGTTACAGACTGAAACGCCTAGAACCGCTCGTCCACAACGGCCGGCGGTCTGGCTAAAAGTACTTTAAAAATGGACTCAAACAGTCTCGATTTCGATAGTAACCGGTTTAGATCAGTTAGCATCTAAATAAATGTTTTTGCTGTCAAGACTGTTTGACTGTCCTCAGACCGTCTTACCATCATGGTAGGCGGTGTCGGTGACTGGACCAGTTGACGTTCGTGGAGTTACAACAGCCGCCATAATCACCTCCGCCACCTACCATCGTGGTATGTGGGTCTGAGAATGATCAAATATTGCCCGAAACCAGTTAACGTCGAAATAAATGTTTTTGCGGTCGAGACGCGTAGCGTCCATCACGCAGCAGCGTATTTTTCGCTGAACGACATATGCGGCGTGCGCCCTGCGTTTGACGGGCCGTTAAGATTTATTCCGAAGCGGTATGCCGCTTAGACTGATGGGTGCCGATGTATTGCCCACAGTGAGCGAGTCGCGCGGACATTAAAACTCTCCCTGCCGTGTCCTACATTTTCAGAAAGGAGGACACGTCGTAATTCAGTCACTCCGCTCGACAGCCCACGCGTACCTCTCTGACCTTTTATGCGGGCGCAATGCCGTCGTTTACTGCATATAACATGTTTATGGGTGAGAGAAGGTCTCGAGGAAGTATCCCATAATAGTCTGAAGTCCTCCATTCATTTTTGAAGACTTCCGGAACCATTCTCAACTTGGAAGTGGTTTCACAACCTTTGAGGACATACGCATATCACTCCCTTCGAAATTCACTCTCTCCAAACTGAGTACAGCGTGCGTCGTGGCAGATTATGGACGCGATTGGAAAAGAAAGCTCTCGATTATTTACTTAAGTATGTAATCTGATCAGATTATCGCCTACAGGCCATCCTGTAAATGAGGCAAAAGTTTTACATGACAGTTACTTAAAAATAATTATGATACGCTAAAATGCAACAACACGAAGGAATTATCCGAATGGGGCGGAAATCCATAGACGCGATGTACACGTAGAAAGAAAATAAAAGATAATTGCAATGTGAGAAATCTGGAGGATTTATTCAAGCGTAAGGGTTTCACAGACTGAGCCGCTCAGCAACGCGTTGGTCCACCTCTGACCCTTGTGCGAGCTGCTGTTCGGCATGGCATTGATTGATAGAGTTGATGGATATCCTCTTGGGGATAATCGTGCCAAATTATGTCCAATTGGCGCGTTAGATCGTCAAAATCCGAGCTGGAAGGTGGGGCTGCCCGTAATGCTCCAAACGTTCTCAGTTAGAGAATGATACGGCGACCTTGCATGCCAAGATAAGGCTTGACAAGCACAAAGAACGTCGATGTATCGCTGAGCTGTAAGGATGCCGCTGATGATAAGCAAATGGGTCCTGCTATGAAGTATAACGGCACCCCAGACTATTACCTCTTGTTATCGGGCCGTACGGCGTTCGACAGTCAGGTTGGTGTCCCACCATTGTCTGGGGCGTCTCCAGAGAAGTCTTCGGCCTAGATTTTCATCGACTGGAGTAGAATTGTCCTCATCGATGAGTCCACTTCGAAATGAGCCAGCGAAGTTTTTGCCATACCAACTGGTCTGAGGCATGAATGCGAATTTAGATTGAGGAGTAGGCAATTGTGCGAAGCCACGGTGCCAGGATGGCGTAGTGGTTATCACATCTCTCTAATCAGCAGGAGATCTAAGTTCTAATCCTGGCCTTGGTACAAATCTTCGTTCGCCGTTCCAGTCGGCATATGTACATCACAGATGTCGTAGACTTGAAAAGGTCGCAGGAAACATATAGGTTTGCATTAAGAAATATTGTAACTTCCCAACAACAAAAATAATATATAATTCACATTCAGTGTAACTACCCAACAGTTTACTTCCGTAACCTTGGAATAATAACGTGACTAATCTCTCAATAAAATTGTGGCTCACTTATAACCTTTCAGTAATTGACTGTGAATTTAAACTGGTAAATTGGACGTCAGCAGTGCTGCGTCATGGCCCTGAAAATTCATTCTGAATATATTGAAAATTCTTACCTTAATAAAGTCGCCGGATTACGCATATATATCTGCTCCTATAACAAATTTTTCTGGCACAGCCCTGTGCAATGCTGGCCGATAGATTTTTCATGTATAAGAAGAGACAACTGATTTTTCTTTACAACAATGGGGATGACCATGGATTGGAGAAATTAGTAAATTTGAAGCGTCCCCTTAGAAGAATTAATGAATTACTGAGCTGATAAACCTATTACATTATTTGATTTTCAAACAACTGAGCAGAACTGAACGTACTCAGACATTTCGCTCTTTACCTATTCTGATCAACACTAAACTGACACACAATATTTTTTGCGCAACGCAATCTGACTTTCAATAATCCCTACCAAAGAATGGCCCTGACTAACATTAACCTATACCTTACCTCACAAAAATCTTCATTACTCAAACTACTGCAATACAGCGAGTGCCAATACTGCAAGCTAAATAAAAGATTCTAACTACTGAAGGAACTAACTACTGATAGGCATAGCAAATGAAAGATTTTGATAGAGAACAAACAATGTATTTACCTTAATAGTGTTCAAAAGTCATTATATATATATATATATATATATATATATATATATATATATATATATATATATATATATATCAGTTCATGACATCCAGTCTTACAAATTTACTGTCTCTGATGGACACACGTCCAGATCATCCACTCTCAAAACTCCGCCATTTCTCTCCACACATCCACTACTGCTGGCGGCTCACCTCCAACTATGCAACGCTATACGCTGTTAACAGCCAACTGCCCAACACTACAATAGCATATACTCCAACAATGCAAACCAACAACAGCCTTCACACAGCACAGTCAGTGATTTTCATATAGAGCGCTATGTGGCGTTACCAACATAAAAACCTAAACAGCCTACCTACAAATTCTTTAAGTTGAGATGAAGGATTGTCAAAAGTTAATTTTTATAAGAAAGATTATTATTAAGAGATTTTTTAAAAAAACATTCACATGGGACTTGATATTATAATAGTACATGTGCGTGAGGCTGCTTTTACCTTATACTACAACGCTAAGGACCGCCATCGCCCCCCACCACCGGCCGAGCCAAGTCGATACACCAGACTGCTCGCTACTACCACTACTTCTGCCACACAGTTCCTACTGCATACAACACTGATCTCTGGTCTGAGATTCTCTTATAGCTTAAATCTCGCAGGCAGCACGTGAGCAATCCATCGAAATTACATCTGCTCGAGTGCGCTGGCAAAATTCCTTAGTCATGGACCTCTTACAATATAGATTTGTCTTTAACTGCATAACTTGGAGATGTTATAAAATGCAGTGCTGTTATACAATAGAGTATGATACAGTGAGGGAAATCACTCTGGAGTCGGAATCCTGGTACTATAGAGAACGTGCAAAACAAGGTAGTGTGATGGAGTGTGCTGCAAAGGATTTTGCTCTGATGTGGTATAGATTGCATTTTTCATACTTGGGCATTAAGTTCGGGGAGATATATGAGGGACTATGAGTTGCAAACGCGCTAAAGGAGACAGTGCATAAGAAAATCTGCGAGCTAGTCTGCTCTAAACCCGGATTGCTGTGCTTAAGATCGCGATAAAAATGTCTTTTACGACAGATGCGTCAAGCGGATGCGGTCATTACCTGTATCAAGCACCGTGAGAGGTCCTCAGAAGAACTTTGTAAGTGGGCTGTTTAGGTTTTTATGTTGGTAACGCCACGTAGCGCTCTATATGAACTTCACTGACTGTGCTGTGTGAAGGCTGTGGTTGGTTTGCATTGTTGGAGTACATGCTATTGTAGTGTTGGGCAGTTGGCTGTTAATAGCGCGTAGCGTTGCGCAGTTGGCGGTGAGCCGCCAGCAGTGGTGGATGTGTGGAGAGAAATGGCGGAGTTTTGAGAGCGAATGATCTGGACGTGTGTCCATCAGAGACAGTAACTTTGTAATACTAGATGCCATGAACTGCTATATATATATGATGACTTTGGAACATTATTAAAATAAATACATTGTTCTCTATCAAAATCTTTCATTTGCTAACTATGCCTATCAGTAGTTAGTGCCTTCAGTAGTTATTTAGCTGGCAGTAGTGGCGCTCGCTGCATTGCAGTAGTTCGAGTAACGAAGATTTTTGTGAGATAAGTGATATGTGTAATGTATAGGTTAATGTTAGTCAGGGCCATTCTTTTGTAGGAGTTATTGAAAGTCAGATTGCTTTGCGCTAAAAATATTGTGTGTCAGTTTAGTGTTGATCAGAATAAGTAAAGAGCGAAATGTCTGAGTACGTTCAGTTCTGCTCGGCTGTTTGAAAATCAAATAATATAAGAGGTTTATCAGCACTGTAATTCATTAATTTTTGTAAGGGGACGTTTCATACCTTGCACGACATCACTGCAGTCAACAACTAGAAGTATAAGCGTACATCATGTTATCAACTTTAGAATAAATACTTGGCGCAAGACGATCATTTGCTGTACGATAATTATACACTGGCGAACTAAAACACAATGTCCACCAGTCTAAAAGCGTATTAGTCCACGTTCGGATTGCAATACAGCAGCGATTCTGCCTGGCATGGATTAGGCAAGTCATTGGGAGGCTTTCTCATGTATATTAAGAAGCGCAACTGCTTGTGTTTCATCTGATGCACAACCAGGCACATCGCAAACCGAAAGTCGCACGGCAAGGGTGTAATTCCAGATCTTACTCAGACGTACAAGCGCATTTGCGATGATTTGAGCATGAGGGTGGAAGCTACAAATAATAACCTTCGCGAGATCACTGATAAGCATATGAGTATCTCGACCACAAACCTGAGAACGACGTCACTAGCACCACGTTCCACTGCTGTAGAGTATGTGTGCCCAGCCTGGTTGTTGACAATATGGTTAACGAAAAGTGTAGGATTATTAGAGGTAGTCCGAAACCTACACCAGTTGTACAACCCTAGTAGCTCGCTCTCATAACACCAGCAGATATTCGTCGCGAAGTACCTGCCAACGCAGAAAGAACAAATCAGGCTCATCAGGAAAAACATCCATTACGCGGGAACGTTCCAGGAGCCCAAAGGCTGAGGTCTAGAAGATGTTTCCTCAAGATCACTTTAGGTTAGTAAACACCAGCACCTACAGCAAGAAAACATCTGCGGATTTCTCGACTCCAGAATAACACTACCTGACCTCTCCCTTCGGA
Organism: Schistocerca nitens; assembly: GCF_023898315.1. Classification (NCBI taxonomy): domain Eukaryota; kingdom Metazoa; phylum Arthropoda; class Insecta; order Orthoptera; family Acrididae; genus Schistocerca; species Schistocerca nitens. The sequence goes on along the minus strand of NC_064615.1, from coordinate 199,786,057 downwards.
AGCCTTCCTACGTGGCTATGAACAGAACTGGATCGTGTGGAGGACACTCAGCTGTCTCCGATCTGTAGTTGGAAGATCCAGGAGTAACCTCCAGAAACGACACTTAGTAGAGGATACCACTCACTGTGACTGCGGAAAAGCGCAAACCATGAAACACCCACTAATTTGTGGCCTATTCTCTGTATCTTTTGTAGAAGAAGATCTGCTTGTGATTCCGAGACGGATTGAAATTGCAACATTTTGGTGAGCAGTAGTGTAGCTTGATAAAAATTCTTTCTTTCACTTGCTTTTGGTGGTAACTAGCGTATACTGTATTTGTTTCTGATTCGAAAAAATAATTGATTCCCCACTCGTCTATGCTCCGCTTACGTACTTTTCTTACCGTGACAAGTGCCCGCAACGAAAATTACAGGCATACTATCTGGCGGTGGTCATAAAGTTATTGTTTATCGTCTGCAATCTTATTAATACTTGTCCACAGTTAAAACGTGTTTCCTTAATATCTCGTGTGTTTTTTATTATTTATTGCCTTATTTATTATATATTTCATTATCAGTACATTTATTATTTAATAACAAATTCGCAATTTTTAGGCATGGTTCCGGTTTAAAAATACTTGAAATTACGTCACCACCCAACGCATGTAGTAGAGCGTAGCTATTTTCTAACGACGGTATTTCGTACTTGCTGTGTATTAAAATCTGTTTCATACAAACTACAGATACACTGCCTACACACGGCTGGGCACTTTTCATGAGGCATGCTACAGCAAATGGGCGACAGACCCCAGAGTTCAGATAAAGTGCCGCATTTAAGCGTCACGCCAAACAGTGCCTTGGTAATGCTAACAGTCTCATTTCTGTTTCATAAATTCTTGTTATATCTTAGCGTACACTGGGACCTCAAGGGGTTAATTCAAGGTCGTATCACGACATAAGTCACGTATAATTTTTTGTTTATTATTATTATACATTTTTCCCTTAAGACAGTGATTGAATTTGAATGTTACATGATTATTCAATTTTCCCATTTTTTCACGTTTTCTTCTTATTTTTCTCTTCCCAAAACCTCTTCTTTCTTTGACTGTGTTCGTGTTTCCTTTGTTCTGTCGATATTTTCCCTGGTCTCTTCCTTTTTTCACCTCAAATTTCGTGTTCATAATTATGTTTGTGAATTTGTCTCTATCATTTCATTATTGATTCCTGTTTGTTATATATCTTCTTCTATGTCATGAAATCAATTGGTTATTTTGATTGAGCTGTTGACTACATATAAAATCCTCTTTGTGAGTCCGATGTTGTTCATTCTCTGTGTATGTTAATCGACGTTTTTTGATTATGTGTATGAGTCTGTCTGTATGTTCGTATAGTTCTTTGGTTTGCCTCTTCATCCGTATACCATATTGCGTTCTATCGTTTCTGTCTCTGTGATGCCTGATGCCCCGATTGTGGTCGTTTCTGATGCGTACAGGGCTTCTGGTAGTACAAATTTATTGTAGTGCCTGAGTTTCGCCTGTCTTGAGAAGCTTGTTGTGCGTCCATGTGGGTTTGTACGCTTTCCGCAGTTTTTCTGTTCGTTCTGTATTGGATGCCTTGTTTGATCCTCCCATTTGTATGTATTCTGCAAGATGCTTGAATTTTTCCACTCTGTTAACAAACCTGTTATTTTGTGTGCATAACTTGTGTATTGATGTTCTTTCTTTCCCTATATTGTGTTTTCTCGTATGATATCTGTAACCCCGTTTAGCAGAGACTTCATGTAAATATTCCAGGGCTTCTTGCGCTCCAGGGCTTCTTATTTATCGTTATTATTATTTTTATTTTATTTGGCTCTGCCAAAGAAGGCTTCCTCCGTCATTCATCTCCTGTTGTCGAAACGTCAGAGGTTCAGAAGCACACAGAACAGCACCCTCATACACTTGCTTCGTGTAAGACTGCGTAGACGTTAGTTAATCTAAGCACTCTCCCCAAATTACCATGGCTGATTGGACAGGACTACAACCAAAGGTTCACTCGTAGCATCTATTTTATTTAACACATACATAAAATAGTTTATTCATTCGAAAAAAAATACTCCTCCAAACTAACATGTATATATTCTTCAAAACAGAAAATACTTGCTCACAAAATATCAAGCCAAGCAGTTTCTTACATCACTGTAACAGTGCAGTTCACAGATACTGGCTAATGTCCTTAACAATGCATATCTTGTCAAAACACAGAAAAATTATCACATTGTCTTAACAACATTAAAACAGTTTCCCCAAATGTAATTGCAGGAGACTGTCGACACAAATTTTAAAACAAGAAGCGTAAAAATACTTCATAAAAACTCAAAAACATTAGGTAAAGACTGTTCAATCCTGTTATTAAAACCAACCAGATACATTCAGTAGAACAATAACAAGATTATAAAAAACTACAGGCTTACTGGAAGATAACTTGCTCTGTCGAAGACTCAGCACCCGTTACATCATACATTCCTCATAAGCAGTGAGGCTACTTACGCCTGCTTTTATTACAACATAACCCAGCTTCATTATACACCTTTGAACATAGCAGGCCGTTTCCTGAAACAAGCATACTTTAGACACAGGCTAACAGTATATTATACACAAACAAGAACTATGAGCAGCCTTTACTGCGTGACAGTAGCTGTTGAATCTCGTCCAGCAAGGTGACAAAACCTCTTAAGGCGAGGCGCAACAGTGCAAATAAATCATAATCAAGTCAAAACTTCTAGTCTTGCCTCAAAAATATCTGTAGTGAAACCTCATCCTTAACACAAGCCTTACGTTTCAAAAAATGGTTCAAATGGCTCTGAGCACTATGGGACTTAACATCTTAGGTCATCAGTCCCCTAGACTTAGAACTACTTAAACCTAACTAACCTAAGGACATCACACACATCAATGCCCGAGGCAGGATTCGAACTTGCGACCGTAGCAGCAGCGCGGTTCCGGACTGAAGCGCCTATAACCGCTCGTCCACCGCGGCCGGCCGTTACGTTTACTTATTAAGCTTTACATTAGTTGCGACAGTACAAATCATAGACGACAAGTTTGTTTGGTACCATAAATGGGAATCAAAAAATTCAATAATATTGAACAAGACAGGCACCACTATATTCGTAACATCAATTCGGACGAACCACCGTAATCCTCACGTATCTCTAATCAAGTAGAAATAATTACTATTCAGCTTAAAGTATACTGTCGGCATTTGTCTGTAGACTAAGACGCACACACAAGAAAGTACACAGTAAAAGGCCAATGATGCGTAACCACAACGTACCGTGAAACAGTCACCAAACCCGAGTCTCATCATCATACCGTCATCCAATTCAAGAGTGACCTGACAAGCATTACATGAGAGCGCCCCAGCGTAGCACTGCTTGCCGAATGTAGCTGGTTCAAATGGCTCTGAGCACTATGGGACTTAACATCTATGGTCATCAGTCCCCTAGAACTTACAACTACTTAAACCTAGCTAACCTAAGGACATCACACAACACCCAGTCATCACGAGGCAGAGAAAATCCCTGACCCCGCCGGGAATCGAACCCGGGAACCCGGGCGTGGAAAGCGAGAACGCTACCGCACGACCACGAGCTGCGGACCCGAATGTAGCTGTTACATCATTGTGTACACACATGCACAGGCAGTAATATGTACCTGGAATGACATGATCCCGCCCGAGAAGCGCACGGACATCACTGTAAACCCAACAAGTATTAACCAGGAGCCCGTTGCCACAGTGCAGCTAAACGCGGTACTGTTCGACGGTGCGGAAACCATGCGCCATTCCCCCAAGAGCTAAGAGACTGCTCTTGGCAGCGTTTCCGTCTAAGCGACTCGTTAACACGTTACTGTCCCTCCAGTTGGAACCTACAACTCCGTTCGCTGCCTGTCCGTCACTTCACACTGTTCAGATAACATGTCAAAGAGATCACCTGATCTCGCAATATCTTTGACACAGCCGCTGTCGAAAACAGTTGTGCCAACCTTCGGCAGATCTACTTACTCGCAAGGGCTATATACGAGAGTAAGTCAACTATTATCCGCAAAGTAGTTATAAAATTTTATTGTAATCAAAAAGGAAACTTACAAGAACATCATTTTTCGACATAGTGTCTTTGCATTTCAAAGCACTTGGTCTATCCTTGTACAAGCTTCCTGATGCCCTCATACAAGAAGGTATGAGGCAAATCGACGGCCCTTAATGCCTGTTTGAGTGGACCAAACCCGTGATAGTCAGAAGGGGCAAGGTCGGGACTATATGGAGGATGGTCCGGTACTTCAAATTTGAGTATCTGGACCATTTCAGTAGTGTCGGCAGCAGTATGCGGACGGGCATTGTCATGCAACAACACAACACCTTTTGTCAGCAATCCTTGGCGTTTGCTTCGAATTTCAGACTTTAGCCTGGCAGTAAGCATCTCACTGTAACGTACACTGTTTATTGTCATGCCCCTTTCCCCATAATGTTCCAGTACTGGACCTTACGTCTCCAAAAAAACCGTAAGCATCAGTTTTCCTGCGGACTTGTACTTTCTCTTGCACGGCGAATTTGGATGTTTCCGCTCCATACTCCGCCGTGATCTCCGGCCCGTAATGATGGATCCATGTTTCATCACCAGTAATGATCCTGTCTAAGAAGTTGTTCCCTTCGTTACCACAGCGATCTAAATGGTTTTTGCAGATGTCCAAGCGCGTTTGTTTATGCAAGTGTGTGAGTTGTTTTGGGACCCATCTTGCACATACTTTATGAAACCGAAGTCTGTTGTGGATTATTTCGTAGGCATAACTGTGACTAATTTGCAGACAATGTGCCACCTCGTCGATATAATGAAATGAAATGAGCGTATGGCACTGTTGGCTGGGAGGCCCCATTTGGGGGAGTTCGGCCGCCGTATTGCAAGTCCTTTTTAGTTGACGCCACATCGGCGACTTGCGAGTCAGTGATGATTAAAATGATGATGAAGGACACACAACACCCAGTCCCCTGCCGGGAATCGAACCCTGGCCCCCTGCGTGGTGTCTGTCTAAGAGAATCATTTCACGTGAACGCTCAATGGTTTCTTCATTTGTGGCGGTAAACGGTCGTCCGGCTCTTTCATCTTGCGTAACACTTGTGCGACCATTTCGGATTTTTACAATCCATTCGTAGACACTCCGTTGTGGCAAGACACTGTTCCCGTACTTTACCGAAAGTCTTCGATGAATTTCGGCCCCTGATACGCCTTCCGACCACAAAAAACGAATCACTGAACGTTGCTCTTCTTTGGTGCAAATAGACAGCGGAGCAGCCATGATTAACAGCACGGCAGCGATAACGAAACTAACCTAGCAGCTTGAAAATTGAAAAGATATAACAACAAATAAGCAAAATATGCGTCATCAACATAAAACGACAATATTACCAAAATAAAGAGAAATATAACTAAATTGCGGATGTAATGATTCACATGTAAGTTTATCACAATATGCACATTTGGAACACTGCACCGTCAATCATACAAGTGTCCGTAGTGTGTTTCGTTTACTAAAGCGGAATTTAAATATTTTCGCGACGCACTGCACAGCCAACGTTGCATTATTGTTTTGCCACGCGGCTGGCTGTACAGTCTGTTACATTAAATTTGGCACGCGAAGACGCTTCGTATCAAACTACTAAAGGTTATCAGTTCAAGTTAATTATTAATACAGTCAACAGTACTCAACGTTCATAGCGTTGCTGCTAACTTTGGCACTCCAAGAGCGTTCATAAGGTTACGTGGTCACAGTTTTTATCACTGTTCATCATTATTCACAATATAAATCACAGTTCTTCACGCGTCCACTAGTTCTTGCGAAACACGTTTCACTGTTCTGATTGCTGTTAGTAGTTTTCCACGGTATTTAACAGACAATCTATATGCAAATGACACTTTTTAAGTAATGAGGTCTGGTACACTTGCATCTAAGTTCAATTTTACATGACTGAATAACAAAATTTAAAATTTTACACTGTCACATAAACATGAGACTATATAAAACTTTCAGAATCTGCTACATTATCTCGACCATGAGATCATTACTGAACTGTCCAGATAACAGTACACTTCCATTTTTATTACAAATACAAATATTTATATATATTTCTATTTCTTATTGGGATTGTTATTTACCGTGTTTTTTGGGACAGATGTCCATGTTCGGTTTATCTAACCGGAATGTTGCTCATAAGAGCACTTTAAATGACTTCATAATTTAACCGTACACGTAAATTAGTAGACATTCAGATTTACTTTAACTAGTGGTGAAAGCAGTTTTTTTTTACAGTCACACAGCTCACACACCACCAACACTCGCTACGTGTGTGGGACTACATGACTCAATCTTATGAAAATATTTTCGTTATATCCATTCTTACACACTAAGAAATATATTATTTAAGCATTTTAATCATTTCTATGCTACGTATAGAAAATTAAAATTCCTCACATTTAATGCAATAACACTCAAGTGTTTATCATGTTATTGATCCCTTTTAGAGTAAAAATACATTTATTATGGAGATTCTCTACTCCTTGTTCAAATAATTCAAGAACATTATAGTGTAATACTTGACATAAAAGCTTATAAACTAATACATACATAATATTATCACATTATTACTGCTAATTATTTCACCATAAACATTACATTTACAGTTATGGGATAGTGCACTTGCACTTCTGATTGGTCCTTTGTATATTCACTTCGTTTTTCATAGTCCAGGGGACCGAGTAAGATGCTCTGCAATAGGTCTTGTGCGGATATACTTTCATATTATACTGGTAATCTTTTTGATTCCAGGGCGTTCAATGAATAGTTCGAGGTATCCGGAAAATAATTCTGTTAATTGTCTAGTCTCTGAAGCATTAATGCAAGTTGCCTCCTGTACTTTCTCTTCTGTTGTTGTGGCGATGTCACTCACGTTCCTGGGTGCATCGTTATTTCGATTTTTGTGGCACATCTGTGGGTGCTTATGATCCAACACTAATAACTTCTGTTTGCTGACAGAAAGATTCATTTTTCTCATCAGCGGAAGGTTCGCACCGAAATCCCGATTCAGCATTAATGTTATGGGGCGCTGTTGGTACTTGTGCACATGTACCACGGGCGAGATCAATTACAGCTTCCCTTTCCCCAAGGAACTCAAGACCCAGAAGCACCGGTACTGACAAGATATCCATTAATAGGAACGTGCATAATAAGCGATCATTTCCCGAGGAAACTTCCACCAGTGTCTGGTATTTTATACTCTGTGCCTTTTTTCCCAATGCGACTATAACCTTACAATTTGCAACAGGCAAAATCGGCAATCTTCTTATCTGCGATACCTTCTTGAAAAACTGAGTGTTCATAACTGATACATTCGCACCTATGTCAAGCAGAGTAGTAGTTATTACGCCATTTACAGCTCCGGTGACACGTGCTTGGATATTTTTCCTTTGTGGCTTATCAGAGACAGACAGCAGGTTCCTGATATAGCTCATCTTCGACCCTGTTGCCATCCTGATACCGTATCATGTTTATTTTTTGTTTCGTCGACCTATTGCCTTCATTGTTGGCCTCGGTCACCTGGCAAAGGCCTACAAGGACCGAAATTAGTTTGTTGACATCTAAGTGTTTTGTTTTGCTTCAGAAGGTACCTCCACTATTCTAACATTTTGCGAGTTTTCAATCGGAGGTGGCCTGCTTGGATCCCACCACGGTGGATATTGATTGCTTGGTGTAGGTATAGCCTGTACATAATTTATTGGCTGACCTGAATTGATAGAATTTTGCTGCTGCTGCCAATGACTTGGCCCTGGGTGTCGCCAATATTTACTGTCACCCCGCATATTTTTAGGCTTGTCTTTATATGTACTGTCTGACCTGTTGTCATTTCGTCTCTTTCGGTTGCTATTGTTATTGTTTCCATTTTCATTGTGGTACTGCCTCTGATAACCATTCAGTTGTTGGTGTTCTTCGGCCTTTTGATAATTACTGTTATTATTATTAGGATAACCAAAATTTTAGTTATATGGATTCCAACTACTATTATTATTATTGAATTTTCCGTTACTATATGCTTTACTTTTATTTTTCTTTGGACTACCTTCGCCCTTATTTCCATTATTTCCATGCCATTAATTTTTCTATTAGGTTTAGTGGTATTGCTGATCACTTCAGAATTTTTTCTGGTGTGCAGAGAATCAATTACAGACAGAAATTCTTTCAGATCGGTGTCTGTAACATTGAATAATTTTTCTCTAATATGTATGGGTAATCTAGCTTTTAACACTTGCAATACGTCTCTGGTGGTTACTGGCTCATCCCAGTATCGGGTCATGTTAATATATTTTTCATAGTACTTCTTTAAGGAACCTGACTTCGGATTGTACATTTCTGCATTGTAAACAACGTTACGGAGTCGCTATTGAGTAGACGCTGACCGGAATTGATCAAGGAAAGCCTTCTCAAAGTCGTGGGAAGTCTGCATTTAATGCATTTAATGCCCAGAGCGACGCATCACCAGAAATATGTGAAACCACAAACTGTATTTTCTGTTCTTCCGACCATGATTTTGGAAGAACACTTTCGAAGTTTCGAATGAAAACTACTGGATGTATGTTTTTCTTGCTTTCTTCGTTAAATATTTAAAACTGTCTATGCTTAATCAGGCTTTCTTCATGCATCAAAGTATTAAAGTGCATGGAATTGCTATCAGTCGCAGGTGGTGTGGTTACTTTATTACAAGTACATTCTATTCCACTATTATTGTTCCTTCGTGTCACATATTGCTGTTGTAATACCGGTTGATTATCAAAATTTGGTCTTCCTTGTGGTGCATTAAAATTCGCCGTTAGATTATCTGCGATCTTTTGCCTGTCAGTACCAGTGTTGTCATTACTGCATACTGTCAGATTTTCAAAGTTTTGATTTTCAGAGTTCAACATCGTGGCTGCTTTTGTTTGGACTTGCTTTCGGATTTCCGAGGGAATGTCCTCCTGCATTGTTTCCACAGCGGTAGCCAAAGCTTTGAATTGGTTCTCTAGTATATCTACTTCAGTTTGAGGGCTATTGACCTGAACTGGAATGTTTGTTAACGGTTCAATAGTGGTTTTTACTGCATCGATCTCCTGCTTAAAATGGGTAGTAATAGCATTATCACGATCGACCAACACTTGATTTATCCTACGGACAATTTCTTTATCCCAGAAAAATATTGTTTATATTTTCCATAAATTTATTTTACTTTTCTTGGTCCCTGAGCTCCTATTGCTGTTTTTCTATAAGCTTTTTCTGTCTACGTTTTTCCTTGTCCTGCTGACGTTGTCTTTCACGCTCCTGCTCTTTAATAGTAAACTTTTCAAATAATGCTGTTAGCATATCCTGTATCGACATAGCTTGAGCATTGATAACTTCTGCCCCTTGCCCAGAAGAAATATTGTCATTAATTCCTAACTGGTTGAATGCAGGAGTGTCAGTTTGTTTTGGCAACTCCTCAGTTTTACTATCACTCGGGACATCAGTTACTAAATTATCATTCATAACTAAATTTTCTAATAATTCGACAGAAATATGGGTAGATTGTTCTACCTGAGACTCTGATGCCATTTCTGCATCAGTATGGTCATTCGGTTTAATCTGTTTCTTTTGCTTAATCATTGTATCACCAATATAGCACAACAAATATATAAATCAATGTCAAGCACCAATTGACACAAAATAATCTTATAACTAACACATATACACAAATAAAACTTAAAATATTATTCTCGCAGCCAGAATATTCAATTATTACTACTTATGGCTGCAGGTACTAATTTCAGTAATTACATAGCAGCACACGATCAACAACCGTTGTGAGTGACATCTAAATTTGGATGTGAGACTTCGCAGAGTGATACATTCGACAAATCTCAGTCAGAAACTAACCGAATCGTCTCGGGGTTGGGGTTGTTTTAGGGGAAGAGACCAGACAGCGAGGTCATCGGTCTCATCGGATTAGGGAAGGAAGTCGGCCGTGCCCTTTGAAAGGAACCATCCCAGCATTTGCCTGGAGCGATTTAGGGAAATCACGGAAAACCTAAATCAGGATGGCCGGACGCGGGATTGAACCGTCGTCCTTCCGAATGCGAGTCCAGTGTGTTACCACTGCGCCACCTCGCTCGGTACGAATCGTCTCGTTGCTGACGTTCACAGCCACGTAAAATTTTGTAAAAAACATTGTGGCCGCCGTCTGTCAGTAAATCATTTATTTGTCAAACTTAGTATACCAGTTTCGCCCGTGTGGCCACTACGCAGTGGACATACACTGACGGGAAAAAAATCGCAGCACCAAGAAATAATTAATGGAGAGTAATGAAATCTTGGGAATACATTTGCCTAGGTAACATCGCAAGATCACAGGTTAGTGTAAGCGCGAGATAAGCCATTGCAAATGTGAAATACTAGTACATTAATAACCGGTGTAACTGCCAGAATGCTGAATGCAAGCATGGAATCGTGCATGCATTACGTTGTACAGGTACCGGATTACAGTTTGTGGGGTGGAGTTCCATGCCACTTGTACATAATCGGTCAATACAGGGACGGTTAATGCTGTTTGAGGATGACGCTAAAGTTGTCGTCCGATGATGGCCTTTATATGCTACACTGGAGACAAACCTGGTGATCGAGCAGGCCGCGGCAATATGTCGACAGACTGTAGGGCATGCTGGGTTACAACAGCGGTATGTGGGCGAGCTTATCCTGTTCGAAAACACCCCCTGGAATGCTTTTCATAAATGGCAGCACAACAAGTCGAATCACAAAAGTGACATACAGTTTTACAGTCAGGGTGCGTGGGATAACCACCGAAGGGCTCCTGATTTCACATGAGATCGCAGCCCAGACCACAACTCCAAGTGTAGGTATAGTGTTTGTAGCACGCAGACAAGTTGGTTGCAAGTCCGCAACTGGCCTGCTAACCAAAACACGGCCGTCCCTGGCAGCGAGGCAGAATCTGCTTTCGTCAGAATACACAACAGATCTCCACCCCACCCTCCAATGAACTCTCGCTTGACATCACTGAAATCATAAATGGCGGTGGTTTTGGGGTCAGTGGAGTTTGCGCTACAGGGCGTTTGGCTCGGAGCAGTCCTTGAAGTAACCGATCTGTGACAGATCACTGTGTTACCAACTCCTGGTGAAATTGCTGCTGCAGATGCATTACGACGCACTAGAGACATGCGCTGAACACGTTGGTCTTCCCTCTCGGTAGTGTAAGGTCGGTATCCGGAGCCCATTGTTCTTGCAACCGTATATTCTCTAACCACCTCTGTCAGCAGTCACGTACAGTGGCTACGTTCCTGCCAAGTTCTTTCTGCAATATCCAGCTTCTCATGGGCCTATTAAAAGACTTCGTTCAAACTCAGTGAGAAACTGATAATGGCGTCTTTGTCGCCTTATAGCCATTCTCGACTAACATCAAATCATCACGTCCAATCTCAAAGATAACTAACGCCCACAACCGTTACAGCGTATATTTGAAGCTGATCTTATTTGCATCCGCATACTGGCGTGAAATTTGAATAGATATCATCTTTGAGATCTACAATCACGCCTACCAAGTTCCGTTTAAGTCGCACAACTCCTTCTTGGTGTTGCGATTTTTTTCCGTCAGTGTAATTAGGGCTTAGCACATGGAAAAACTTCAAAGTGGTCGATGTGGAATGACACAGAAGACCGTTTCATTGCATTGCCCTTTGAAAGGGCACGGCCGATTTCCTTCCCCATCCTTGACACGATCTGAGCTTGTGCTCCGCCTCTAATGACCTCGACGTCGACGGGACGTTAAAACCAATCTTCCTTCCTTCCTTCCATCGCATTGTGCTCCTGATTACGACTCCTTGTGTGAACTGCACTCTTTGGATTGCGTTGTCAATATGTTGCCCGTATTCTGCTTTATTTTTGCTGGCACACGTAATGTTGGATGGAGTAGATGATTTCAGATTTAGTTTTGTTTTATATAAAACAGAAACTGGCCTCACTGCATAATGTGTGTTCCTGCTTAGGAATCCGGTGTGATCTACTCGATTTAAATATGTTCATATTCACATTCTACTTTAGTTTTGTTCGCATCCATTTTTCGTACTTTCTCGCACTTAATGGAGAACTGTTTTAACAAAAGTGCTGTTCAGTTTTATTATACCTTGTCACGGAATGAGTATACATCTCTGTTTTGAATGGTGTTGCTTCTTGCCACTGAGTGTGCTTTGTAATCTTGCTGACTAAGGCATTCTCTCTTACAAATATTTAAAATGCAACAGTAGTATGAAAATGTGCTCACACTTTGGATTTTATTTTTTATTTTTGAATCAATCAGGTTTATATGATACAATCATATACGTATGCGGCCTTCAAAGCCCATCTTCAGATGTTATGGCAGGCATTTGATGAACAAGTGTTCACGCGTTGCCAAATAGTTTTTGCCGGTCGTAGCATCTGAAGATGGCCGAAACCAATTATTATTGTACTATAAAAAAGTGATTGAGTGAAAAATAAAAAAAATAGCATATTATAATAAGTCAATCACCGTTTCCGCAACCGGAACGTAGTTTCTTTCCCGAAAAATGTTCACACCTTATTAACAGGTACTAATACATTTTAGCAGAAATCAGAGTACTACAATCGTTCTCTCACTCCAGTGAAAATTTGAAAGTAAATAATATTGACGCTCATGCTCTTTTCATTGTATGTACGAGTAGTATTGTATAATCGGAGTTTACTAAATGCTGTAGCATTCTGTTTAGTGGAGGTACGTTCACACTACACCCCACAATCCCATGTACAAATGTGCGCTTTGATGTAGAATATTTTTTTTGTATGATAGTACCTGGCACAATAAATGCATACTCTATCAGTAATACTACAAAGCATACTCATTGGCAAGAAGCAACAACATTCAAATCACAAAAACGTATTCATTCTGTGACAAGATGTAATAAAATTGTATATCAATTCTGTCGGCAGCTGTCAGTGTAAAGTTGAGCACTGAAGGAGAAAACGTACAAAAATCATTGGGAATACGAGCAATATATTCACAACGCATTTAAATCCAGCATTTCACTCAGGATTCGAAGGCAGGAACAAATGTCCACGGAGTTTGTTGATGATGTTGTGGTGGTTCAAATGGCTCTGAGCACTATGGGACTCAACTGCTGTGGTTATCAGTCCCCTAGAACTTAGAACTACTTAAACCTAACTAACCTAAGGACATCACACACATCCATGTCCGAGGCAGGATTCGAACCTGCGACCGTAGCAGTCGCACGGTTCCGGACTGCGCGCCTAGAACCGCGAGACCACCGCGGCCGGCGATGTTGTGGTGTTCGGCAATGTCTCGAATTCAATCGACAGTAGGAAGACTCAAGGCAACTTAGGCAAAATTTATATTTAGCGTAATGTGGAAAAATGTAAGTTAATGCGGGTGAGTAGGAAGAACAAACCTGTAATGTTCGGGTACAGTATTACTAGTGTACCGCTTGAAACAGTCAAGTCATTCAACACCATTGAGAAAATTTAGAGAATCGGCATTTGACGCTGATTGCAGAAAGATTCTACTGCCTCCAACATACACTGCGTGTGAGAACAACGAAGATAAGATACGAGACATTACGGCTCATATGGAGGCATATAGGCTGTCGTTTTTCCCTCGCTCTATTTGCGAGTGTAACAGGAAAAGAAATGACATGTAGTGGCACAGGGTACCCTCCGCTACGCACCATATCGTGGCTTGCGGAGTATCTATGTAGATAGGTGCAGCACTACACTTCAAACCAGCTTGGGTTTTATATGAAACAAAAACAAAAACGGAATCATTAACTGTACCCAATATGACAGATGCGAGAAGAAATCAAGGAGAATACAAGCAACATAATCAAGCAGAGTACAAGCAACATGTTCATAATGCACATCAACGAATGCAATACACAGAAGATCACGTAATCAGGAACACAGTGTAATGAGACCAGCTGCTGTTTATTAAAGGAAAATAAAGACGGAAGACTTTAAATAACCCGATAAGCCTCAAGACGGTGGACTGACAACTTTGCAGCGCTCCAGATCGCATGGCAGAGAACCGAGGTCATATTACCGGAATTCGCTATATGAGATTCACCCTCGCGTTCCTCGTTCAGTGACTTGAGTCTCTGTCCCGCCGGTGACCAGTGTACAAAGCCGCACAGCGAGCCACTACGATGAGCCTCTATGATCAGACAAAAATGGTTCAAATGGCTCTGAGCACTATGGAACTTAACTTCTGAGGTCATCAGCCCCCTAGAACTTAGAACTACTTAAACCTAACTAACCTAAGGACATCACACACATCCATGACCGAGGCAGGATTCGAACCCGCGACCGTCGCGGTCGCGCGGTTCCAGATTGTAGCGCCTAGAACCGCTCGACCACTCCGGCCGGCTCTATGATCAGACTGGCACTCACAGTTCGAGGAGGTGCACTCGGTCCACTGTATGCGAGGAGCCCTTAGCCTGAACACATGCTGTAGTCTGAAGGTTTCAGGCAAGTGGCAGACCAATTGCAGCTGTGCGTACAACACGAGCAGTTGTCCGTTCCGTTCATTGTGCCGTGAGTCGATCACCGAACAAAGCTTGATCCGGTGAGAAGCATTTTAAAGCAAAACGCTTAGCTTTCTTGTCCACAATGGCGAGTGATTTGCTTGTTTCTGAGGAATATTGTTGCAAGAGTGACCAGGTCTAATAGTGATTTAACTTTCCAAGGGTCGTTTGTTCTATCAGTGTAGTTCGGGCGCTGATTAGCTATGGTTAAGTTTCCAATTCTAGTATTTATAGTTCCCCTGCCGGCTGCTGTGGCCGAGCGGTTCTAGGCGCTTCAGTCTGGAACCGAGCGACCACTACGGTCGCAGGCTCGAATCCTTCCTCAGGCATGGATGTGTGTGATGTCCTTAAGTTAGTTAGGTTTAAGTAGTTCTAAGTTCTAGGGGACTGATGACCTCAGAAGTTAAGTACCATAGCGCTCAGAGCCACTTGAACCATTTTTGTAGTTCCCGTACCAGGAATGTTAAAGCAAAATTTTTATGTGTTAAATTATTACTGGTTTTTGATTACGTGCACAAGTTATGGAAACCTGCTGCAGAGGCTAGAATCAAATTCCTTTTTTTTTGTTTTTACTTAACCCTTTGGTATTTTCTCTTCTTTCATCCCAGTGGTTTCCGTTGATGCTCCTTTTAATGTAGTTTTGATACTTTACCACATTTCTGCTGCATCTGTGGACAATGTTTTCACTGCCTTTGTAGTGTTTGGATGCTAAATTCTCTACAAAAGTCTTTCACAATTTCCGTTTATATGATTTTATTTCTCTAGCAGATCTCTGGCTGTGCTAAGGAAAGATCAAAAAATAATCATCTTGCTGGGGGTTGTCTTCTGTCTTCTGTAAAACACTTCATCTACATCTGCGTGGATACTCTGCAAATCACATTTAAGTGCCTTCTGTTTTACAGCAGAAAACTAACGTGCAATTTTTATTTTGTTTTCAATTGTTCATCTGAAACTATGTTAACTGTAAACACCGAATTGTAGGGGATGACTTGCTTTTATACATGGTTATGTCTTAACAGCACGACATCTGCGAAATCGTCGGAGTAAGCTGATTCAAGAGATTGAAATTTGCTACTCACAGTCTCAGCGTCCAAACTACTGCCGCGCTGAGTGACCGCGCGGTATGACGCACCATGTCACGGACTGCGCGGCCGCTACCGCCGGAGGTTCGAGCCCTCCGTCGAGCAGGGTGTGTGTCTTGTTCTTAGCATAAGTTAGTTTAAGTTATTTATTATCAAAAACGGCCCTGATCACAAATTATTTATTCTGGTGACAGGTTTCGAGCACAACTGTGGTCATCTTCAGACCAATGAGCAAGAACCTCCTTCTGGTGGTTAGTAGTGACTTACCACCAGAAGGAGGTTCTTGCTCATTGGTCTGAAGATGACCACAGTTGTGGTCGAAACCGGTCACCGGAATAAATAATTTGTGATCAAGACTGTTTTTGATAGTAAATATTAGTAATAACATTGATCACTGTTGCTCCCACAATGTATTCAAAAGTAATTAGTTTAAGTGGTGTGTAAGTCTAGGGACCGATGACCTCAGCAGTTTGGTCCCGTAGGAATTCACAGACATTTGAACATTTGAACAGAACTGTTCTTTGCTCCACGTATTCCGTATTGCAAGCATGCTGAAAAGTTGTTTCATACCAAGTGTTTCGTTACTGAAAGTATCGTAGTATTTGACTAACTCAGAAGGGCTGTCTGAATTGATATACTTTGGCAAGTTGATGCCTTAGCCAATGGCCATAGAGCGTAGTTACAAGCTCACTGTGTGCATACCCGTTAGAAACATACAAAGCACTCTCGCCTGGTCGTTTTCTGTCGGAGATTCCGGCTAGCATTGCGCCGCTTAGTGCAGTTTTGTTTTCTGCATTTTCTTATCTTTAACGTGCATTTACTTATGTTCACATTTAACGTTCGTTGTTCGGTGACTTGGTTTGTTTCTTGGAACGTGGGACAGAATCAATTTTTCATTGATCCATCAGAATAATAGGTTTGCTGAATTCATCACGCTTTCGTTTAGCTTCATATTGCCAGCATTTGTCGATCCATATATAATTTCTTGTCGATCATTTCTTTCCTTTGTGGTGGTCCAGTATGCCACAGGTCCCATGCAACTATATTCTCACCTGCACCAATGGTTATGTTTGGGGCCTAATTAATTATCAGTGGAACTGAAGCTTCTGAGAGTTATTCATATTCGCATGGCAATGATAAATTCAGTTTTAATGTTTCTGTTGCATTTGCGGCATTGTGTTCACGCTGAAAACTGCATTTAACTGTTCGTTGAATGAAAATTCTGTGCTGAGAATAATTAGCCTCCAGGAAGAATTGTGATGGTGATATTGGGATAAATGCATTGTAAATTAGATAACTGTAATCGAAAAGGGTTAAACTTTGGATATTAGGGGTAAAGAAGTTCCACGTAGAGTCAACATTTGACCGTTCATTAAATTCCATCCCTCTGTTGATAATGTTCTGCCTGTGCCGATTCATGTTCTCGCGATGGTCTTACAGCAGTTAAAGAAAACAACGTTTAGTTGTTCAGTGGGATTTGTTTCGGTAGAGGCATTATTCCATTTTGACTTGAACGAAAGTAAAAATTAATATTCAAAGTAACTTTCAGTTAAGTTTATTTAAGTAACTGAGCCCTGTTAGTTGTATAAAGGCCAAGCAACAAAACTGACGTGTGCAACAGGATCAAAACACTTAGTGTCCATTAGCACTGTACTCGAAGCATTGTGATCGAAATGTAATCTGCTGCGCCTTACACAGGAAGTCACGGTGATAAACCGAAATCGACCTGGTATAATAAACGGTATAAAAAGTAGGAGGAAGTTTACATCTTATCGCTGAATATATTAACAAAACAGGTAGTAATAAAACAAAGTGACACAGTCGACATGTAGGATAGAAGCTACGGGATTGGTATGTTAGCAGCTGATAACGCAACGTAAAAAGAAAACGTTTGTGCACTGACACTTTTCCTGACTGCGCACGTAGAAAGATACTGCGCTAAACAGGAAGGCGTAAATCTGTAGATAACTTGCGCAAATAGTTGTTCGTCCTCCTAGAATTTAGGCTATCACTTTTCTCTCGCGGTGTGACATTATCTCCGCAACGACTATCAACAGAAAAGAAACTGACGTGCACGGAAAAATTTTCCATTAGGAGCAGCACCACCTAGCCTGTTTAAGTATCGCCAGTCGGCTACAGAAGGAAGCAGTAACATTTTTACGCTTGTGTCTCCAAACATCAAATGGCTGTCGGTTATGGCGTCGCTGTCCTACGAGCTGTACTCATAATCTTCGAACAGCGCCTAGAGTCATTCAGGAAAGTTACACTTTTCTGTCGGAATACTACATACCATGAAATTTTGCACTGCGAAAAATTATAGCTCTTTCTCCGTAACAGTATATGAAGGACGCTGCAGTAGCGTTCCTTTGAAACGTCCCCTTTGAAGAAATATGAATGACAGTGCTGGAAAAACTCTTACGTTATTTGATTTCCAAACAGCTGAGCAAAACTGAACGTGCTCCGACATTTCTCTCTTCACTTATTCTGATCATCACTAAACTGTCACACAATATTTTTAGAGTAACGCAATCTGACTTTCAATAATCCCTACAAAAGAATGGCCCTGACTAACAATAACCTATACCTTTCATGAATCACTTACCTCACAAAAATCTTCGTTACTCGAACTACTGCAATACAGCGAGCGCCAATACTGCTAGCTGAATAAATGATTCTAACTACTGAAGGTACTAACTACTGATAGGCATAGTTAGCAAATGAAAGATTTTGATAGAGAACAAATAATGTATTTACCTTAATAATGTTCATATATATACACTCCTGGAAATGGAAAAAAGAACACGCCAAGACCGTAGGATCCTACGCAGTGCCGTAGGGGACCGCACCGCCACTTCCCAGCAAATTAGGGCCACTGTTGCTCCTGGGGTATCGGCGAGGACCATTCGCAACCGTCTCCATGAAGCTGGGCTACGGTCCCGCTCACCGTTAGGCCGTCTTCCGCTCACACCCCAACATCGTGCAGCCCGCCTCCAGTGGTGTCGCGACAGGCGTGAATGGAGGGACGAATGGAGACGTGTCGTCTTCAGCGATGAGAGTCGCTTCTGCCTTGGTGCCAATGATGGTCGTATGCGTGTTTGGCGCCGTGCAGGTGAGCGCCACAATCAGGACTGCATACGACCGAGGCACACAGGGCCAACACCCGGCATCATGGTGTGGGGAGCGATCTCCTACACTGGCCGTACACCACTGGTGATCGTCGAGGGGACACTGAATAGTGCACGGTACATCCAAACCGTCATCGAACCCATCATTCTACCATTCCTAGACCGGCAAGGGAACTTGCTGTTCCAACTGGACAATGCACGTCCGCATGTATCCCGTGCCACCCAACGTGCTCTAGAAGGTGTAAGTCAACTACCCTGGCCAGCAAGATCTCCGGATCTGTCCCCCATTGAGCATGTTTGGGACTGGATGAAGCGTCGTCTCACGCGGTCTGCACGTCCAGCACGAACGCTGGTCCAAGTGAGGCGCCAGGTGGAAATGGCATGGCAAGCCGTTCCACAGGACTACATCCAGCATCTCTACGATCGTCTCCATGGGAGAATAGCAGCCTGCATTGCTGCGAAAGGTGGATATACACTGTACTAGTGCCGACATTGTGCATGCTCTGTTGCCTGTGTCTATGTGCCTGTGGTTGTATCAGTGTGATCATGTGATATATCTGACCCCAGGAATGTGTCAATAAAGTTTCTCCTTCCTGGGACAATGAATTCACGGTGTTCTTATTTCAATTTCCAGGAGTGTATATTCATGTCATCCATCTTTACAAATTTCCTTTTTCTGGCGACTTCCAGATCGTCCGCTTATAGCAACCTCCCAAAACTCTGGCATCTCTCTCTCTCCACATCCACCGCCGCTGGCGGCTCACTGCCCAACGCTACGCGCTGTTCACATCCAGCTGTCCAACACTACAATAGCGAATATTCCAACAATGAGTCCAACCAGCCACAGACTGCACACAGCGCAGTCAGCGATTTTCATACACAGCACTACGTGGCATTACCAACATAAAAACCTAAACAGCCTACTTACACCTTTACTGCAGTATTTCTTTTCATTTTCGAGACGTTTTGCAATGCGGCGTCCTGAGTTTCTTCCCTTTTCTTCTCCAGTCCGGTTTTGTGCTGGATTTCCAAAGATCATGCCGCTATGAGACGATAACCGCTAGTATTGCTTACTTTCCAGGTTAAAGAAAACATGGACTCCGCGAAGACCTGTTACTGATCGAAGCACAAGTTGACTGACGAGACCCATCGGGAGATTGGTGGGTTGATAGATTTGGGGGAAGGGACCAAATAGCGAGGTCATCGGTCCCATCAGATTAGGGAAGGAAATCGGCCGTGACCTGTCGAAGGAACCATCTCGGCATTTGTCTGAAGCGATTTTTAGGGAAATCACCGATAACTTAAATCAGGATGGCCGGATGCGGGTTTGAACCGTCGTCCTCCCGAATGCGAGTTCAGTGTGCTAACCACTGCGCCACCTCGCTCGGTTGGGCTATAGAGTACAGTGGAGAAGGGACATTACAAATGTGCGCAATCCTCGGAGCATGATGATCAGGATGGTGGTGGTGGTGGTGATGATGATGGAATGAAGTAACACATTTTGAACTATGATCTGTCAGCGTCTAAAAGTCCATTAATCAATGATATAAACGAGTTGTCTACAATGTGTCTGTTACGGCTGATAGTTAATTATGTCTACGCAGAGCTGCTTTGAACCTTCTATGTGTCTTCCATGGAAAGAGTCCCATACTGACGAGCAGAATAGTTCGACTGAGATTTTTGTGAGCGACTAACTTCGTCGATGAATTCCATTTCTTCGGAGGAGGGCAAGGGTCAACAATTTCCTGACTGGTTGAACGCGGCCCGCCACGAATTCTTCACCTCTGTCAACCTCTTTATATCATAGTAGCGGAGACGTGCAAAAAAGACACTGAAGCCCTTTATGAGGGGGACGACTTGTATGCTGAAGTGCTGGAAGAAGAAATTGGAGTCCATATGGAAAACAAAGGTAATCCAATGTCAAAATCTAAAGGAGCTCTGGAAGGTTTGAGATCCAACTAGGCAAAAGGGATAGATAACGTTCCATCGGAGTAACTAAAGTAATTGGGGGAAGTGTCAACAAAAAGACTATTCTCGTTGGCACGTGAAAGGTGTGAGACTGTCGATGTGCCATCAGACTTCAGGAAAAATATCAACACAATTCCGCAGATGGCAAGAGCCATCGCATAACCAGCTTAACAGCTCATGCGTCCTAGTTCCCAACAAGAGTAATATAGAGAAGGATGGAAAAGAAAACTGAGGATCAGTTAGATGGAAGGTAAAGGCACCAGAGAGGCTGTTCTGACAGTGCGCATGGTGTTGGTAGGAGGACGGAAGAAGAATCAAGAAAAGCATTCGACAATGTCAAATGGAGTAAAATGTCAAAAATTCTGAGAAAAATAGGAATAAGGTATAGGAAAAGCCGTGTAATATATAATGTATAAAAGAACAAAGAGCGGACAGTAAGATTGGAGGACCAAAAACAAAGTTCCCGGATTAAAAAGGGTGTCAGACAGGGGTTGCGCCTTTCACTCCTACAGTTCAGTTTATACATGAAATAAGTAATGACGGAAATAAAAGGGAGTTTCAAGAGTGGGATTAAAATTCGGGGGAATGAATATCAGAGGTAAGATTCGCTGAGGTCATTGCTATCCGCGGTGGAAGCAAAGAAGAATTACAGTCTCTGTTGAATGGAATGAACAGTCTAATAAGTACAGAATGTGAATTGAAAGTAAACTGGAAGAAGTTACTGGTACGTGAGTCACTAGAAAGCTCAAACACAGGCTTGTAGTTAAGAAACATTTATTACACTTATCCCCAAAAATAGTTGTACAAAATCTTTTACAAATCGGTGTTCCAATAGCCATCAGTAACAAATATAATTAAAAACCTTATACAGTCTTGGTAAGACTATACGGAATGATACAAGTTAAGCAAAGATCCTTCCTTTTAACTAAATAACAAATAATCCCAGATAAATATAGATGACAAGCATAATTGCCCAAAAATTTAACAGGAATTTACCGGGACTAAATCCCCATTGGTAAAACAAGGAACAGTACAAAATATTAAATAACGAATTTTAAGTAAAAGAGCAAAATCCCAACGGGAATCTTAAACAAATAAACAGATCATAGAGCAACGGAATTCCTCCAATTATATGGTGACTTATTCCACTGAACTCGTTCGTGAAATCCCTTTCAACTATAACAACAACAGCAGCACAGCCCAACGGATGACCCACCCTAAAACAAGAGTGATCAAACTACTAGTAACAGGGGCGCAACTTGGCGCAGCCCGAACACAAGAGGAATCTCCAATAACTAGGAGATAGAATACTCAGCTTCTGACCTCTACTGGGGCGAGCAGCGACTCTGACAGGTTACGGCCAAGTAGCTCCGAGCGTCACCAAGACGTAGCTGGCCGAGCTAATGGAGTCCGAACATTTTTCAGTCAGGGCGCCGACTCCTGTATTGGTCTATCCGGAACTGATTGTGCCCGCCGCTCGTACTACACTGTAACATTTAAAAAAAAAAAAAAAAAAAAGGACAGACAGCCAAACCAAGGGACACAAGACAAAACCTCTTATTTCAGAGTTATGACCACCCTTTAAATTTAATACCCTTAACATATACGAGACCTCGAGCAAATGGCATGGAAAACTATTCACTTCTTACAGCTCATAATTCCTTACGCTTACAGGCAGACCCCAATAAGAAACATAAGTCTGGAAAAGTTAACGGCCTACCGAACCAGGAGGATAAAAACCCATAATACAAGACACCAAAGTCACGGCCCCTTCAAACGGAGAGCAGAGAAGAAATCATAAGACACTCAAGTAACTTACAAGCACCCTGTCTTAACACTAAACATGGCCTGAGCACAGTTTTTTGCATTCTTACCACCACTACTCAACATACAGGAACCAAGAGTGAATTCCTTATCTCGCCGCGGCGGGGATAATCACATACAAATCACTGTTTCTGGCTGTGAACTCAAATTACGATCAGTTGATCACAAACACAACTTCAAAGAAATAGCTGATGCCCACCGTTTATACCAGCAAACGACGAGAATCCACACAGCATACATAGGTATCCAGCTTCAGGTAATACAAATACGCACTTGCACTAGTGCATTGGAGGCCATCACCACCAGCTCGCCGCCGACACACTCCTCTTGAAACATCCCCTTAGAAAAAATTATGAATTACTGTGCTGGTAAACCTCTTACGTTATTTGATCTTCAAACAGCTGAGCAAAACTGAACGTACTCAGACATTTCTCTCTTTACTTATTCTGATCATCACTAAACTGACACACAATATTTTTAGCGCAACGCAATCTGACTTTCAATAATCCCTAAAAAAAGAATGGCCGCGACTAACAATAAACTATACCTTTCATGAATCACTTACCTCACAAAAATCTTCGTTACTCGAACTACTGCAATACAGCGATCGCCAATACTGCCAGCTAAATAAAAGATTCTAACTACTGAAGGCACTAACTACTGATAGGCACAGTTAGCAAATGAAAGATTTTGATAGAGAACAAACAATGTATTTACCTTAATAGTGTTCAAAAGTATATATATATAATCAGTTCATGACATCCAGTCTTACAAATTTCCTTTTTCTGACGGACACACGTCCAGATCGTCCGCTCTCAAAATTCTGCCATCTCTCTCCCCACATCCACCACTGCTGGCGGGGCTCACCTCCAACTGCGCAATGCTACGCGCTGTTCACATCCAACTAACCAACACTACACTAGCGAATATTCCAATGCCAACCAGCGACAGATTGCACACAGCACAGCCAGTGATTTTCATACAGAGCGCTACGTGGCGTTACCAACATAAAAACCTGAACAGCCTACTTAGACTCTGCTCATAACACCGCGTCGGGAGCAACCAACAGCTCCTCCGTAACGCTCACTCCATGACTCGCCAACACAATGTATGACCAAGCAACCGGCAAGCACAACCACAGGGCCCATAGCGGAAAACCAAGAGAACCATAGCCGAAAGCGCCGCACTTAAATAGCGGCCAGAAGGGAAAACCAAAGGGAAAACGCGTATGCCAGCTCGAACGGGATTACTGCCCCTACTAGATAAGAGAATCACTGGCGCCAGCGACTCCCCCAAGGCTCAGGTACAAGTAATGAGAACTAAAGACATGAAAACATCAGGATTGGTAATCACGAAACAGACGAAGTTAAGGAATTCTGGTACCTCTGAAGCAAAATAACCATGACAGTTGAAGCAAGGAGGGCATAAAAATCAGACTAGCACAGCAAAGAACGAATTCCTGGCCAAGAAGTGGTATCAAATCCGAGGAAGAAATTTATGAGAAATCTATTTGGAACACAGCAGTGTACAATAGTGGACTGTGGGAAAATCGGAACAGTAGACAATCGAAGCGTTTGAGAAGTGATTCTACAGAACAATGATGAAAAGTAGGTGGACTGATGAGGAATGAGAAGGTTCTCCGCAGATTCGGCTAAATGAAATGATCGTGTGGCACTGATGGACGGCAGGCCCAATCCGGGGGGGTTGCAAGTCTTATTTCAGGTGATGCCACACTGGGCGAGTTGCATGTCAGTGATGATGAAATGATGAGGACAACACAACATCCACTCCACGAGCGGAGAAAATCTCCAAAAGATTCCGGAATAGCCGCCATTCATATCTCCGGGAGGGGACAACCCAGGGGGAGGTATCATAAGAAAAAGATTAAATAACCAACGGAAGGCTACCGTGGGCCGTGGAATGTCAGAAGTTTTAACGTGGTAGGGAAGCTAGAAAATCTGAAGAGGTAAATGCAAAGGCTCAGTCAAGATACAGTAGAGGTCAGTGAGGTGAAATAGAAAGAAGACAAGGATTTCTGGTCAGATGAGTATAGGGAAATATCAACAGCAACAGATAATAAAATAACGGGAGTGGGATCCGTTATGAATAATAAGGCACGGCAGAGAGTGTGTTATTGTGAACAGTTCAGTTATAAGGTTGTTCTTATCAGAATCGACAGTAAACCAACATCGACAACGGTAGTTCAGGTATACACGCCGACGTCTCAAGCTGAAGATGAAGAGAGAGAGAAAGTATATGAGGATACTGAAAGGGTAATATAGTACGTAAAGGGAGCTGAAAATCTATGTCATGGGGGACTGTAACGCAGTTGTAGGGGAAGGAGTAGAAGAAAAGATTACAGGAGAATTTGGGCTTGGGACAAGGAATGAGAGAGGAGAAAAACTAATTGAGATATGTAATAAATTTCAGCTAGTAACATCGAATACTCTGTTCAAGCATCACAAGAGGAGGTGGTATACTTGGAAAAGGCAGAATGATAGAGGAAGATTTCAGTTAGATTACATCATGGTCAGACAGAGATTCCGAAATCAGGTACTCGATTGTAAGGCGTGTCCAACAGCAGATATAGACTCAGATTACAATGTAGTAGTGATGAAGAATAGGCTAAATTTTAAGAGATTAGTGAGGAAGAATCAATACGCAAAGAAGTGGGATACGGAAGTACTTAGGAATGACATACGCTTAAAGTTCTCCAAGGCTATAGGTACAGCAATAAGGAATAGCACAGTAGGCAGTACAGTTGAAGAGGAATGGACATCTCTAAAAAGAGCAATAACAGAAGTTGGAAAGAAAAACATTGGTACAAAGAAGGTAACTGCGAAGCAACCACGGGTAACAGAAGAAATACTTCAGTTGATCGATGAATGAAGGAAGTACAAAGAAGTTCAGGGAAATTAGGAATAGAAAAATACAAGTGGTTGAGAATCGAAATAAATAGTAAGTCCAGGGAAGCTTAGATGAAATGATTGCATGAAAAATGTGAAGAAATCGAAAAAGAAATGAAGGACAGACTCAGCATACAGGGAAGTCAAAACAACCTTCGGTGACATTAAAAGCAAGAGTGGTAACATTAAGAGTGCAACGGGAATTTCACTGTTAAATGCAGAGGAGAGAGCACGTAGGTGGAAAGGCCCTCCATGATGAGGAGGAGTTATCTTGTCAGCTTGCCGACAAGAATAATACACAGAACAATGGAAAAGAAAGTTGAGGATGTGGTAGACAACGTTCAGTTTGGCTTTAGGAAGAGTAAAGGCATGAGAGAGGCAATTCTGATGTTGCGATTGATAATGGAAGCAAGACAAAAGAAAAATCAAGACACGCTCATATAATTTTTCGTCTACAGAAATCGTTCGGCAATGTGAAATGGTGCGAGATGTTCGAAATTCTGAGAAAAATAGGGGAAAGCTACAGAGATTGACGCGTAATATACAATAAGAGCCAAGAGGGAAGAATGAGTATGGAGGACAAAGAACAAAGTGCTCGGATTAATAAGGGTGTAAGACAAGGATGTAGTCCTTTGCCCCCAATGTTCTATCTGTACATCGAAGAAGTCATGATGGAAATAAAAGTAAGGTTCAAAAGTGGAATTAAAAATCAAGGTGAAAAGATATCAATAATACGATTCGCTGATGACATTGCTATCCTGAGTAAAAGTAAAGAAGAATAACTTGATCCGCTGAATGGAATGCACAGTCTAATGAGTACAGAATATGGATTGAGAGTAATCAGAAGTAGCAGAAATGAGAACAGCGAGGAACTTAACATGAGGATTGATGCTTACAAAGTAGATGAAGTTAAGGAATTCTGCTACCTAGGGTGCAATATAACCAATGAAGGATTGAGCAAGGAGGGCATCAAAAGCTAACAGTGGCACAAAAGACATTCCTGGCTGAGAGAAGACTACTAGTATCAAACATAGACCTTAATTTGAGGATTTCTGAGAATGTACGCTTGGAGCACAGCATTATGTGGTAGTGAAACATGGACTTTGGGAAAACCGGAACGGAAGAGAATCTAGGCATTTGGGATGTGGTGCTGCAGATAAATGTTGAAAATTAGGTGGACTCATAGGGAAAGGAATGAGGAGGTTCTGCGCCGAATCGGAGAGGAAAGTAGTACGATGGGGAAAACACTGACAACGAGAAGGAACAGGATGATGAGGGACATCTGTCAAGACATCAGGGAATGACTTCCATGGTACCAGAGGGAGCTGTAGAGAGCAAAAACTGTAGAGGAAGACAGTACTGGAATATAACCAGCAAATAATTGAGGTCGTAGGTTGAAGGCGCTATTCTGAGATGAAGAGGTCGGCACAGGAGAGGAACTCGTGGCATCCAACCACTCAGAAGACTGTTGACTCAAAAAAAGCGTATTGAATTGTACGAATGTTTCACAATTGCAAATGTCTTTCCACACACTACTGGCCATTAAAATTGCTACACCACGAAGATGACGTGCTACAGACGCGAAATTTAACCGACAGGAAGAAGATGCTGTGATAAGCAAATGATTAGCTTTTCAGAGCATTCACACAAGGTTGGCGCCAGTGGCGACAGCTACAACGTGCTGACATGAGGAAAGTTTCCAACCGATTTCTCATACACAAACTGCAGTCGACCGGCCTTGCCTGGTGAATCGTTGTTGTGATGTCTCGTGTAAGGAGCAGAAATGCGTACCATAACATTTCCGACTTTGATAAAGGTCGGATTGTAGCCTATCGCGATTGCGGTTTATGGTATCGCGACATTGCTGCTCGCGTTGGTCGAGATCCAATGACTGTTAGCAGAATATGGAATCGGTGGGTTCAGGAGGGTGATATGGAACGCCGTGCTGGATCCCAACGTCCTCGTGTCACTAGCAGTCGAGATGACAGGCATCTTATCCGCATGGCTGTAACGGATCGTGCAGCCACGTCTCGATCCCTGAGTCAACAGATGGAGACGTTTTCAAGACAACAACCATCTGCACGAACAGTTCGACCACGTTTGCAGCAGCATGGACTATCAGCTCGGAGACCGTGGCTGCGGTTACCCTTGACGCTGCATCACAGACTGGAGCGCCTGCGATGGTGTACTCAACGACGAACCCGGGTGCACGAATGGCAAAACGTCATTTTTCCGGATGAATCCAGGTTCTGTTTACAGCATCATGATGGTCGCATCCGCGTTTGGCGACATCGCGGTGAACGCACATTGGAAGCGTGTATTCGTCATCGCCATACTGGCGTATCACCCGGCGTGATGGTATGGAGTGCCATGGGTTACACATCTCGGTCACCTCTTGTTCGCATTGACGGCACTTTGAACAGTGGACGTTACATTTCAGATGTGTTACGACCCGTGGTCTACCCTTCATTCGATCCCTGTGAAACCCTTCATTTCAGCAAGATAATGCACGACCGCATGTTGCAGGTCCTGTACGGGCCTTTCTGGATACAGAAAATGTTCGACTGCTGCCCTGGCCAGATCTCTTACCAACTGAAAACGTCTGGTCAATGGTGGCCGAGCAACTGGCTCGTCATACGCCAGTCACTACCCTTGATGATCTGTGGTATCGTGTTGAAGCTACATGGGCAGCTGTACCTGTACACGCCATCCAAGCTCTGTTTGACTCAATGCCCAGGCGTATCAAGGCCGTTATTACGGCCAGGGGTGGCTTTTCTGGGTACTGATTTCTCAGGATCTATGCACCCAAATTGCGTGAAAATGTAATCACACGTCAGTTCTAGTATAATATATTTGTCCAATGAATACCCGTTTATCATTGCATTTCTTCTGGGTGTAGCAATTATAATGGCCAGTAGTGTAACTACCGGGAAACGAATTTTTGCGGTATTACAGTACAAACAAAGTTTTTTTTTGTATGAAATTTGGCAAAATGAATATCTCGTCAATGCCGGGTTTGTCAGCTAGTAGAAAATGAAAAATGAAGTCTGTAAAAGTAATAACTATAATTTTAGATTGGTTCCGCCTCGTATGTGTACTGCACTAAGTGCTGCCCTCGGCACTCACTGGTGAAGAAGCGGACGGCGGTCGCGAGTAATTGTCTGGATGGCCCCGGCGCGCAGAGTAATGGCTGCGGGGCCATAACTCCCACAATGAGCAGAGGCTAGGGTAGGGCGACCGTAAAGCATGCGCGTGGCCTACATGGCGGCTTCCTTTATGAGCGGCCGCCACCGATGACGGCGACCTCGCCTCCACAGGGAGCACACTCTGGAGGCCGGCTGGTGCGAAATGGAGGAAGTGTGGGCGCGCCGAGGGGGGCAATTAACAACAAGTGCTTTGTTCCTGAAGACCGAAAGGTCTTCTCATATACTCATGTTCAGAAACAAACATCTTGAACGATTAGAGATAGGACATTCATATTCCCAGCACATGTACATTAGTATCTTCTGCAGAAATGATAGCTTTTCAGTGACCTATGTTCAGCACGTGTCCTGTTGCATAGTAGGCAGAGCGTGCGCCACGGCCCCTGTCTTGCCTAGTAGTCACAGGGTCCGCCATGTGTCCTGATAACTTGTTCCATGCATGATGGCATCAATGTATATAAGGTGCCAATGGCGTCCTTTGGTATACCCATCTATGCTGCATTCAGCTGGTTCCAAAGTTCATTTGTGGTGGTTGGCACTGGGTCACAGCATTGCACCCATCGTTTCACCATATCCCACATATTTCCGATTGGTGACAAGCTCGTCATCTGGCGGGTGAGGGCAAAAGGCTAACGTCTTGTGACACCAAAAAGGCACGTGTTCGTGCAGCAGAGTGTGTGGTCGTGCATTGTCTTCCTGAAAAATGGCGTCTGGTGTGTTGTGCAGAATGGGTATAGCTACGGGTCGCAGGATATCATTCATGTAGGACACACTGGCCACAGTGTCCTGGACAAGCAGCACCTGTCATTCGTGGTTGTACCCAATAGCACGCCACACCATAAGGATTTGAGGTGGCTCTGTATGTCTTGCTTTGATGCAGTTTCACTTGTCTGCGCTGTGCGGCTGGTCCCGGCGGAGGTTTGAGTCCTCCCTCAGCATGGGTGTGTGTGTTTGTTATTAGGATAATTTAGGTTAAGTAGTGTGTAAGCTTAGGGACTGATGACCTTAGCAGTTAAGTCCCATAAGATTTCACACACATTTGAACTAGTCTGCAGTGAACCAAAATGCGGTCGTTATTTTCAAACAAACAGAACTTGGATCCGTCCGAACACATTTTCTGACGTCATTCCTATCCCCAGTGATGTCGTTCCATACACCATTGCGCCTAGCGTGTTTCTGTACATTTGTCAAAGGTAGGCAGAGAAGTGGACGACGCACATGTTACCCATACCATAAAAAAAGGCAACGGACTCTCAACCCTGATAGTGTACGATGTAATAGACTGTTCCACTGTTGCTCCAGAGCCGAGGGGGACGCAGACCTTGAAACTTCTTTATTTAAATGAGTGTGGCTGAACTTAAATTGCTGAATGACTGAGATCCACAATATCCTAGCGCAACGCAATCTGACTGCTCAAAAAAATATAACCCGACTTCAAATAATTAATTCAAAAGAATGGCCCTGACTGAAAAGAAATCCTAACAATAACCTACACATTTCATTAACCACTTACCTCACAAAAATCTTCATTACGCGAATTACTGCAATACAAAGAGCGTCATTACTGCCATCTAAATAAAAGATTCTAACTGCTAAAGCCACTAACTACTAATAGGGATGTGGTTAGAAAAGGAAATATTTTGTTTCAAACCAAATAATGTATTTTTCTTACCTAATAATGTGACATCCAGTTCAGACACGAATATAAATCGTCATTGACATCTAGTACAAAAGTATATAATCATGAATAATATTCAGAGTCGAATACGTACAGATCGTTAGCCTACGCTAGCACTGTAGACCTCTACCTTCCATCAATGCCAACTTCTCACATCTAACGTCCAACAGCCCAACAGTACTTCCATCACTGCTGGCGACTAACATCCAACTGCCCAACAATACTGGCGATTAATTTCCAACAACGAGTCCAACCAGCCACAGTCTCTTATAAAGAAAACGCAGTCAGAGATCCAATGCAAAGCGCTACACAACGCTGCCAACGCAGAAGCAGCCCACTTACAACCTGTCCTGCAATCCATTCGGATGATAAGTCGACCTTCTCAGGGGGTGGTCTGGGTGATGCGACCTGACCCATTTCGTCGTGTTCTACATCCTTCTGTGAACCATTCTGCACATACCCATTGCACTGCCGAAACACTTCGTCCCACACGAGCAGCAATTTCCCAAATGGATGCATCACATTCTCTCAAGCTAATAATGCGATATCGATGCTGACTTTGAACCCGCGGGCCGACATGGTTCAGATGCTAATAATTCCTGCAGAACATACTAATGTACATGTCCTGTGAATATGAACGTCCTGTCTCTAGTAGTTCAAACTGTTCAGTTTCTTCTGAACATGAGTGTAACTTTCTCCTTGAGCATGATTGATGCAGCTCTGAGGTAACTTCTAATATATACACTGTTGCAACTCGCTTTTTTTGCGTGGGAAGTTTCGAGTGGAGTTATCAACATATCGCCTACTTTGATGAAGTTGAAATACTTACGCGGAGATTGGCGCCCTTGTTAGGTTAAACGACATCTCGCAGGGAGTATAGAGGCACAAAATAAAGAAAAAAATACAAGATTTTTCAGGAGAACCAGTAAACCAACGATGGGCTGAAGTTTATAGAGCGTTGGTCCTCAAACTACTTTGCTCAAGAGGCATTACTAACACTGTGGGGTGGCACCCCGGACACGCGTCTGTACCGCCCTTATTACTAATTTGTAACCCACACTGCGGTAACATATGTCATAGAATAGCGATATGCACATATAAAGGAAATGGGGCATGTGAGTAAGAGGAGTAATGTACACATGGCCTGCATGGGACTATGAGTAGTATATGCAGTTAGAAGTGGCGAGTAAGGGAACACTGTCTGGTTATTCAGTACTAAGTTTGAATTGATGGACACGTGTTTATTTATTTCCATATTTCCATTTGTTTCAGTTACTATAATTTCTCTCGTTGGCTTAAAAATTTTTATTTTGTATAAGCAAAGTTGCTTCACTCACCTGCGTAACATCGCTATTTTATCTTATCTGTTTGTAATTTAGGATCTATTAAAGACAAGATTATTTTATTCAGCCAGATCTCTAGAATATGTCACCAAAGTTTATTGTTCGATTATTTTCTTCTGTGTACAACAGTTGTAATTTGTCTATAGTTCATTACTTAATGTGTCACATATTTTATCTTAGTTAATAATCTTACATCTCATTTACACTGAAATAATCCCGCTTTCTTTATTCCTAATTCTAACATTAAAATTTTCATCTCTGGAAATGGAGATACTCGGTGCACGTACTAGTTTAAAAACTTTGATCCAACAAAATTTCGCTGAACGACATATTTATCTTTGTACCTGTTGATGGTGTAACAGCCGAAAACAGGTTCGTGTAAATTGTTCAAATGTGTGTGAAATCTTATGGGACTTACCTGCTAAGGTCATCAGTGCCTAAGCTTACACACTACTTAACCTACACTATTCTAAGCACAAACACACACACCCATGCCTGAGGGAGGATTCTAACCTACGCCGGGAACAGCCGCGCACTTCAGCGCCTCAGACCGCTCGGCTAATCACGCGCGGCAGTTTTGTGTAACAAATAATAAATAGTGTAGAATATTACACCAGTGTGTTGTGTGTTTCATTCATAATGTTCAAGCGTTGCGAGAAGACGAGAAAACATAGTCGGGAAGGTGGATTCTTGTCCGAATGGAACTGTCGACCGTAATTTTCCCTTGTTACAACGCGTAATTATAGATTTGTTTGACCTGACAGGAAGGATTTGAAATCCTCATTGCTTTTCACACTGTATGTAGTATATTTTGGAAAAGAAAAAGTAACTGTGAGTCCGACTGCCTAACTTTAACCGTTAGTAAGGCGATTACGGACAAATTTCTGCAAAATAAAACCTCACAAGACATGAAAAGTAGTGAAAGTGAGAAGGGATGTTATGAGGCGGTACACTCAAATCAAATGGGGAAATTACCAGACGACAGGAAATTGAAGCAAGACGCAACTGTGACACTTGTGCGAAGTGAAATGTATTGACATTTCTGCGAGGCCCAAAACACTTCCGGTAGATTTTTGCTTCCACGTTCACCGGCTTCGTCAGCTCACAAACAAACGGACACATTTGCACCTAACCTAGACCTCGGGCTACGTTACAGATCGATCTGTCACAAGAACGGTTTTTTTTTTATTTCACTTTCATCGGCTTCAGGAACTCATAGCCAAACTGTCACATTCCGACCTAACCTAGGCCTTAGACTAAGTTACAAGTTAGTCTATCACCACAACCAAGGTTTCTATGTAGTACTAATTCTATTCATCCATAGATCGCTTTTACAACGATATTGGCATTATATTGGTATTAAAATTTAAGAACAGTCAAAATAACGTAATTCATACTCGTATACACACGCAATTACATACTTACAGGTATAGTTGACTAAGATGAGGTACTCGCCATTTGCTTGAAGAAATTTAGGGAAAACACGGAAAATAAGGGCTACCGAGCAATGGAACAAAACATACTGCGATACACAGGTACGCTGCGCCGCCAGCGACGACGCCATGCACGTCGCAGAGGCATTGCTGTGGCACGCCCGGCATTTTGGCTTGGAAGACATGGAGTATAGCTGAGACAATAGGACTCTTGGCTACACAGCCTTATCGTACTCTTGTTCCAAGTATGCCATTTGTTTTGACTACAAGAAGGAAGAAGAAGTTAAATGCTGATGAGTACCTGTTTTTATGGGCCAAAGTCGGAAATGGCAATTGTAAAATAAAGACCAATGGTGATTGTATGATTTATTATAGACACGTTCACTTGAATGAGATTTTCACTCTGCAGCGGAGTGTGCGCAGATATGAAACTTCCTGGCAGATTAAAACTGTGTGCCCGACCGAGACTCGAACTCGGGAGAGCTTCTGTAAAGTTTGGAAGGTAGGAGACGAGGTACTGGCAGAAGTAAAGCTGTGAGTACCGGGCGTGAGTCGTGCTTCGGTAGCTCAGTTGGTAGAGCACTTGCCTGCGAAAGGCAAAGGTCCCGAGTTCGAGTCTCGGTCGGGCACACAGTTTTAATCTGCCAGGAAGTTTCATATCAGCGCACACTCCTCTGCAGAGTGAAAATCTCATTCTGGAAACATCCCCCAGGCTGTGGCTAAGCCATGTCTCCGCAATATCCTTTCTTTCAGGAGTGCTAGTTCTGCAAGGTTCGCAGGAGAGCTTCTGTAAAGTTTGGAAGGTAGGAGACGAGGTACTGGCAGAAGTAAAGCTGTGAGTACCGGGCGTGAGTCGTGCTTCGGTAGCTCAGTTGGTAGAGCACTTGCCCGCGAAAGGCAAAGGTCCCGAGTTCGAGTCTCGATCGGGCACACAGTTTTAATCTGCCAGGAAGTTTCATATCAGCGCACACTCCGCTGCAGAGTGAAAATCTCATTCTGGAAACATCCCCCAGGCTGTGGCTAAGCCATGTCTCCGCAATATCCTTTCTTTCAGGAGTGCTAGTTCTGCAAGGTTCGCAGGAGAGCTTCTGTAAAGTTTGGAAGGTAGGAGACGAGGTACTGGCAGAAGTAAAGCTGAGAGTACCGGGCGTGAGTCGTGCTTCGGTAGCTCAGTTGGTAGAGCACTTGCCCGCGAAAGGCAAAGGTCCCGAGTTCGAGTCTCGGTCGGGCACACAGTTTTAATCTGCCAGGAAGTTTCACGTTCACTTGTGTTAACGTGCCACAACA
This sequence comes from Schistocerca nitens, assembly GCF_023898315.1. Taxonomy (NCBI): domain Eukaryota; kingdom Metazoa; phylum Arthropoda; class Insecta; order Orthoptera; family Acrididae; genus Schistocerca; species Schistocerca nitens. The sequence continues at coordinate 199,751,577 of NC_064615.1, read as the reverse complement.
ATGCCTCTGCGACGTGCATGGCGTCGTCGCTGGCGGCGCAGTGTACCTGTGTATCGCAGTATGAAGGCGATTGATATTGACTTGGCTGGGCAGTTTAATAAGCAGCTATTGATTGGAGGTCCAAATGTTTTTCGTGGACTCCATCTGAACTTCACCTGTGATGTACAAGCAGTGTTTGGAGGTAGTACCTAGTTGACACTTGCTGTTGTATGGGGCAATCAAGCAGATTATGGTGGCCTTGAAGCATTTCCAGATGCTAACATTTTGGCTTTGAAGACATGGAGTATAGCTGAGACAACAGGACTCTTGGCTAAACAGCCTTATGGTACTCTTGTTCCAAGTATGCCATTTGCTTTGACTACAAGAAGGAAGAAGAAGTTAAATGCTGATGTCGACCTGCAATCACAACTAAAGAAATTAAAATAAAGGGTGGTAGCGTTAAGAGTGCAACGGAAATACCACTGTTAAATGCAAAGAGAGAGCGGATAGGTGGAAAGATTACACTGAAGGCCTCTATGAGGGGGAAGACTTGTCTTAAGACGTGATGAAGCAAGAAGCTGACATCTATATAGAAGAGATAGGGAATCCAGTATCAGAATCAGAATTTAAAATAGCTTCAGAAGACTTACGATCTAATAAGGCTGAAGGGATAGAGAACATTCCATCAGAATACCGAAATCACGCGGGACACCCCAACAAAACGACTGTTCATGTTAATGTGTGGAATGTAAGAGTTTGGCGATATACCATCTGACTTCCAGAAAAAAAAACATCATCTGCACAGTTCTGAAGATTGCATGGGCCGAAAAGTGAGAGAATTGCCTTAAAATAAGCTTAATAGATCATGCGTCCAGGTTACTGAAAAGAATAATATACAGAAGAATGGAGAAGAAAACTGGAGATGTGACAGGTGGCAATCATTTGACTTTAGGGAAGGTAAAGCCACCAGAGGAGCAGTTATGTCGTTGCGGTCAATAATGGAAGCAAGACTAAACAAAAATCAAGATACGTCACAGGGTTTGTTGTCGACCTGCAAAAAGCGTTCTAATGGTGCAAGATGTTCGAAATTCTGAGAAAAATAGAGGTAAGCTATAGGGAAAGACGGGTAACATATAGTATTGAAACGTCCCCTTTTATCAACTTATACATACGACTGTGCTTATACTGACACACAGTATTTTTAGCGCAACGCAATCTGACTTTCAAAATTCCCTACAAAAGAATGGCCCTGACTAACATTAAACTATACCTTTCACAAATCACTTACCTCACAAAAATCTTCGCTGCTCAAGCTACTGCAATACAGCGAGCGCCACTACTGCCAGCTAAATAAAAGATTCAAACTATGGAAGGCACTAACTACTGATAGGGATAGTTAGCAAATGAAAGATATTAATAGAGAACAAACACTGTATTTACCTTAATAGTCATAATATATATAGCAGTTCATGACAAATTACAAAACTCCGCCATCTCTCTCCCCACATCCACCACTGCTGGCGGCTCACCTCCAACTGCGCAACGCCACGCGCTGTTCACAGCCAGCTGCCTAACACTACAATGGCGAGTATTACAACAATGCAAAGCAGCCACAGACTGCACACAGCACAGCCAGTGATTTTCATACAGAGGTGGCGTTACCAATAAAAAAACCTAAACAGCCTACTTACATAGCCCCCATGCTCCCCACAAAAAATTTTACAAATGGTTTTGGGCACTGGGCAATACATATTTCTTAAAATTTTTCATAATCGTAATTACAATAACAAAGAAATCAAATGAACACACTTATTGATACAATGTTGGTCAAAAGCAAAAATTTTCTCGCAGTCCATAAAGACAGTCCTGATCGTTGAATTGCAGTGTTTTTCTCAAAGACTGAGCAGTAAAAGAAAATGTACACAGAAGTAGTGGATTTCCATACAGTCTTGAAGAAGTAGTGTTGTCCTTCCAACGGAAAGACAGTGCTGACTCTTGACATGCAGGCAGGTAATGGGCCACAACAGAGCAAACCCACAGCGGAGTCAGTCGAAGTTTTGAAGAATATTGGTAGGTAGGTCATCACAGAGCATACCAATTGTAGTCTTGTTAGAGATTACGGTATTGGTGGGCCACCAGAGGTGCAGAGCCACTGCAGTCCTTGTAGAAATAATGGTATTGGTGGGCCACCAGAGGTGCAGACCCACTGTATTCCTGGTAGAGATTGTGGTACTGGTGGGCCACCAGAGGTGCAGACCCACTGTAGTCCTTGTAGAGATAATGGTATTGGTGGGCCATCAAAGATGCAGCCCCAATGTAGTCCTTGTAGAGATGGCCAGCAGCCATCTGTTGTGACTGTGCAGGTGCACAATCACCATTGAAGAGTCTTGCGGATAATATAGCAAGTCCATAACCACCACTTGTGCACTCACAAAGTTTTTGGAATTGTCCTTAGAATCAGCAATGCTGTTATCCAGTCCCTTGCTGAATTATTAACACACATACAAACACTATCAGTCCCTACTTCTCACATATTGTCCATATACTATGACCAACAGAAACGTGTGCAGTGAAATGTAACTTACAAGTTAATAATATGATGAACTGGTGACAAGTACAATTTTATAACATAAGAATACAATTACAAAGGTACAAAATACATCATTAAAGAACATAACAATACAGATAACATTTGTAGTACAGGCTTTACAACAGAATAGAAATAAACATATACATCAATGTTACAGGAATTATGAGATAAGTAGATACATAAAAGTTCAGAATAACTTTCGAAACATCAACTTCACACATGAGCATTAAAACAAAACAGAATAAATAATATGTAAGCATATTTACAAGTTAAATAACATATTATTAATACCAATTATATTTGAGGATAACAGTATTCCTCATCATAGTGAATAGTATTAGAAAAAAATTCTATGAAACTACACAGAGACAGGAAGAAAACAAATACACAAGGGTACACAAACACATAGAGGGATAACACAATGGAAAGGACAGGGTTTCTTTTACTGCAGTATTTTGCAAACAAAACTTTCTTTACTTCTCGGAAATCTCCCTTCGTTCCTCATTATTTCCAAAAAGTCCTATCAATACCTGCTTTCTCTACTCTGTTCATATTTCTTTCAAGATAATTACGGATCATTGTACAATACTCATTTTGGCCCAAAACGTTTTCATATACCTTCAATGCATTTCTTTCCATTCATCACAACTAGTTTCTTATATAGTCTACCCCCTCTTAAGCTAACTTAAATCTACTGAGCTCAGATGCTAAACTGAGGGACGAGGCAATGCAGCAGCACATAAAACAATTAACGCAAACAGCAATGACAAAAAAGTGCAGATTTGCAAAGGAAGCAGCATTTTAGAAATTAGCGAAGAAATTGCAATATTACGACTAATATAAGGCAATGTGCAGCAAACAAGAAAAATAAATCTGGCTTAGCAGAGTAACACAAATTAAAATTCAGTAGCACTATGCCTGGCAAACAGCATAACTTATACCTAAACATGACAAAGTTCAAGCAGAAAAAGTATTACACTAAAAATGGCCATGTCTAATACCTATGTCACATCTTAACACTAGAATGATGCATCACAATTTATTCTACAAAAGAAATTAACAAGTACTTGAAAAGAAAACTATGATTGCAGTTCCTGTGAAGGTAAATGTCTTTTTGTGCTCCCTCATTTTTTTTGAAAAAATTATTATTTACTCGATCTGTAGACAGAAAATATTTATATTAGTACATCTATAAAATTTTATTTTAACCAATGCTGCAGAGCAGCTAGAAACTAGATATCAAATGAAATAAGCAATTACGCAAACCAAAGCATAAAAATATCATTCAATAGTCATGTGACGTTTCATAAGTTAGTAGACATTCTCTCAACTCTCGTAGAAAGACGCTTGTCATAATCAGGTGTGCAGATGTAAAAATATTTCTCGTCATTTCATTAGGCATTTCTGTAAATATCATAAATTAAGAGCTCCAGTGTCAACATATGTATTCAAGTTCGACCGTGTCGTTTTTGCGATGCTCTCTACAAAGGAATGTCAATAGCGAGGATAATGGCCTCCCTTTTTTTTCTACCTGTGCCGCTGAAAAGGGCTCGCAATAATGGCTTTTTCTCCAGGCGTCTGACACACCTGGCCGCTCACAACGAATTACTTCACGGTCTCTTACCTTTCTTAACGAAATATTTACGACAGCAGTTTTCGCTACAGCGACAGTCTCATATAAAAATTTCATAGGTCAAGAATTTGCGTTACAAATCTGTAGAAACAAAATCGTATGAATATAACAGTGTCCAAACAATTTTCGCCGGCATTGTGATACATTCACGCATTTACACACATTTCATAACTCTTAAAGTACGATTCTCGGTTTACAACATCCTTTTTCACCAGTCAGAGTCCCTACCTTCTATTCATTATTCATATACATATAAACACGTAATCACATTCCTTATATAGCATCATCTTATTGATCATAAACATACCGCAACAGCATAATACACATCGTCGTCGTAAAAATAACATCATAACACCTCAGTCAAATCTCAAAATCGTCGTAGCTTCCTCCAATAATTTCAAAACCTAAAAAAATTCTCTGCTCATGTCAAAAGTGTCATCTGCCTCAAAAGTACTTTAAAATCATGATCCCATACCAAATACATCATTCAAAGCTCTCATAGTATCACAATGGTTCCGAAAAAATATGAACAGTTCACAAAGTACAAACAACATACAATTTCGTAAGTGTGAAGTTATCCAACGGTGTAATTACGTAAACGTCTGTCACTGATGTAGTAAAATAAATGTTTGTATCTCTCAGGTAAATAATTAGATAGCTGTGTAATTCTGTGTTAGAGAAATAAGGTACCGATGTGTAAAGTTGTATAAGCAAATACCATATTAGCTAGCGCTCCTTGTGCTCGCCAAACACATGGTACACAAAGTAGGCGTGTACCCCCCCGAGGATTAATGTAATTCTACCCTCAGGTGTTACAGATTACAGCAATGGAATGAAATGTATCACGGAAAACCTTTGTATCATTGTACTCCAAATATCTTTAAAAAATAAAAATTTTAAGTACAAAATCAATCACTCAAATACATGTCCTGTAGCGCTAAATGTGCGTCTTGTTGCAACATAATCTCTGTGGAAGTGTCGTAGTTATCATCCTCCGAAAGCTAAGTTCTGCAGAAGTCAATGTACTTACCTCATGATAAACAAAAGTGAAATGCTTTGTGTATAGATATCTTAGTTATTACGCTTATTACCGTGATGAAGAAAGTACTGTGCTGTAACGTATTGTTGTGCTACAAAAAAAGGCTGCATCCTTGTAGCTATACCACAAAAGTTACTACTAAAACATGTTCTTCTTTCCAAAAGAATTCAGAAAACTGTGCAGATATAAAACAGATACACTGCAAAAGCAACATTGTAAATTGTCACTCATTAGTAGCGTCGTGATATAGTCGTGTAGCTGTCACATAAACTAACCTCTGTGTCATCTGGTATCTCTCAGAAAGCACCTTGAATCCATAATGTATTTTCAAGTAAACCAAAATGTTGCATCAAAATCTCATTAACAGTACTGGTAAATGTTCTAAGTATGTGAGCCTTATAGTCGTTACGTAATCGTGCAACAAACAAGCAAGAATGCACACACACAATAACACTGTGTCATCTGTTCACAATAACAATGCATTCGTAATTTCTGTTTAAAAATGTTCCCCAGGTTCTAGACTGGATATTTAACTTCAAACATTGTTGCATGTTAACAGTTTCTAAGATCGAAAAAGAGTACTAGTAACGTGAAGTGAAAAATTTTATGGCAAAGACAAAGTTAAAAAGCAGATTATCTTTCAATAAACGGTTTTACATGTGAAATGTGGTGTAAACCTTTACTCTTCCTAGTAAGCAGTATTTCAACTTGAATGGAATTATCATGCAGTATACGTCGGTGAGGAATGCTGTAATTTTTCTCAAGGTTAGCGTCTATGTTATTTTTCTCGGAGCCAGCCGGCGCAGGTGTCTGCCTGCGGTGCGGTTCATTGTCTGTTTCTTTGTTGGCACGCGTCGTTATTGGGATTAGGAGACCGAACTTCTACAAATTTGCCTTGCCGAGAGGGCCCAGCTCTGTTATAATCCCGCCAGTTCTGATGAAATTCAGGTCTGTCGTTATGTCTGTAGTTTCTGTAGTTTCTTTCTTGTCGGTTAAGTGGTGGAGAATTTCTCCCTGAATCGTAACTGCGCGCTGGACCGTTGCGTCTAAAGTTATTCTGCCTCTCGTAATAATAATTGTTTTAGTTCCCATATTGCCTGTTTCTCTGATTGTCTCTGTGATAGTCATTACCGCGGAGAGGTGATCTTTCCCTGTAATTATTACTACTCTGCCAACGGTTGTTATACGGGTGGTGTCTGTTTCGGTCACGATTTGTGTTGTGAGAATAGCCTTGTCGCGTCCAGTTATTATTTCTTTCATCGCGGAATTGCGACGGATGTGATCTGTAATTGTTGTGCTCCTGCGTTCCGCGATTGTCAGTGTCGATTTCCAGTTCTTGTAAGAGTCCTTGAAATGCTTCAATGTCGTCTTTGCAACGTCCTGCCAAAATAATATGTCGTAAATGTTCAGGCAGTTTGATTAAGCAAATGCGGATGAGTTCTGAGGGGCTGTATGGGTTTGACAGGTACTGATTCTTGTGCAACATGTCTTCAAAATATTTCACAAGACTGGAGAATTCAGATTGTTCGAAATGTTTCATCATTATGATGCCATGTTTTACCTGGTCTTGTGTGGCTTGAGACCAATACGCTGAGAGGAAGGCATGATAAAATTCTCCTTCACTGTGACAATCGTGAATGACCGATCGCATTCTTACAGCTGGTTCATTCTCCAAGTAGCCACACATAAATTCTAATCTGTGCTCTAATGACCAGTTGAGGGGAAAACAATGAGAGAATTGATGGAGCCATGCTTGTGGATGAATGTCGTTGCCAGAATTCTTAAACGTTTTGAATTTACGTGTAGTAATGAACAGCTTATAGTCAAAATCATCGTGTCGGCGAGTAGCATATCGGTCATTGTTACGTCGTGTCGGCGGTTCCATCTCAAAATTCGGTGCACATTGCCAATTTCTTTCATAATTTCCGAAGTGCATGTGTTATTATTTTGTGGTTGTTCCGTATTTCTATGTCCCTCTTCCCGTGTTGGAGCGCGAGTGTCCTCTAAAATATGTAATTCTTGTATTACCTGCGTCAACTGATCTTGTACTTCCCGAATTTCTCTTTGGTGTTGCGTATTAATTTGATTCAGATTTTGTTTCAGTTTCCTAATTTGTTCGCTCTCTTCTGTGTCATTAAAGACTACCGGTTTTGTGTCATTCAGATCATCTACTTTTGTAGATAAGTTAATGAACTGATCTGAAAGTTCGGCTACTTTCTCCGATAGTGTACTCATTTCCTCAGTGTATTTTTCAGAACCACGTTTCAGAGTATCTACTGTGTCCTTTAAGCTTTCTTGAGTTTTTGCAAGTTGCGTAACCGAATCGGTAGATGCAACTGAATCAATTTTAGCTTGCAGGGTGTCGTGATTTTCATGAACAATGGTTTGCAGTTCTTTTATGGCTGCTTCGTGATTCTGTAATGCATTTTCATGCCGCGAAAAAATAGGTTGGAAATGCTCACAAATTTGTGTTTTTACGTCATTACAGACTTTTTGACATTTCGATTCAATGTTATGTAACTCAGTAGTTAAATCTTCACGTGTTTGTTCAAGAGTTTGTTCCAATGAGTCTAACTTTTTAAGATTTTGTTCCACTGTGTCTAACTTTTGAAGATTTTGTTCCATTGTGTCTAACTTTTGCTGTGTTTGACTCTGATTTTGTTCCATTTGTTTCTGATTTTGTTCAAGCGTTGTGTCTAACTTTTGTAGCCTTTGTCCCATTTGTTGCATTAACTGTAATAACAATGCACTGGTGTCTGAAACACGTTCCTCAGTGCTTTTCGGCAGTGAAGTTGCACCGGCAACATTCACATTTTGACAAGCAGGAAATGTGTCTTGACTTATTTGAGAAAACGGTGAGGACCCAAATCCTGAATCCACAGCATTTGCGAGATTGTTTCCTGTCATTTCGGATTCCTCAGGCGAGCTGTCGCCGACCGATCGATCGATAATGCTTCCCTGTTCTCTAATTGTTTTGCTGTCTACGCCATTGTTTGCCGCCCGCTCCATTTCCCTATGCACAATTACCAAATTACTACTTTGAACATTAGTTAATTCATTACTCGGTGGCGCTAACACACTGCTTTCGTTTTCACTGTCATTTCTCAGTTTACTTTGGAGCCTAGTATTACGTTTTTCACACGCCATTATTGTCACAGTATTTCACACGACAACACAGAAAAACACAATTTGAAGAGCAAAAATAAGAGAACACATTAACATAACACTGAAAATAATATCTAGTTAATTGCAGCTGCGAAATACTTGGTACAAATTTACGTGCATGCCACAACTGTTTTACTGTACAACAATGAAAAACTACAACTACAATGGAAATTCTCTCTATAATTACGCGCTGGCAATAAACAAAAGCTACACTAATTACACAAACTACAAGAAAAAAATCAGAAGATTCCAGTGAGGTATCCTGGCAGGGTCGCCACATGAAACGTCCCCTTTTATCAACTTATACATACGACTGTGCTTATACTGACACACAGTATTTTTAGCGCAACGCAATCTGACTTTCAAAATTCCCTACAAAAGAATGGCCCTGACTAACATTAAACTACACCTTTCACAAATCACTTACCTCACAAAAATCTTCGCTGCTCAAGCTACTGCAATACAGCGAGCGCCACTACTGCCAGCTAAATAAAAGATTCAAACTATGGAAGGCACTAACTACTGATAGGGATAGTCAGCAAATGAAAGATATTAATAGAGAACAAACACTGTATTTACCTTAATAGTCATAATATATATAGCAGTTCATGACAAATTACAAAACTCCGCCATCTCTCTCCCCACATCCACCACTGCTGGCGGCTCACCTCCAACTGCGCAACGCTACGCGCTGTTCACAGCCAGCTGCCTAACACTACAATGGCGAGTATTACAACAATGCAAAGCAGCCACAGACTGCACACAGCACGGCCAGTGATTTTCATACAGAGGTGGCGTTACCAATAAAAAAACCTAAACAGCCTACTTACAGTATGAGCAAGAACCAAGAGGGAACAATAAGACTGGAAGACAAAGAACCAAGTGCTCCAATTAGAAATGGTGTAAGGCAGGGCTGTAATCCTTCGCCGCTACTGTTCAATCGATGCATTGAAAGAAAAGAAAAGTTCGAGAGTGGAATTAAAATTCAAGGTGAAAGGATGTCAATGATAAGATTCGCTGATGACGTTGCTATCCTCAGCGAATGCTGAATGGAATGAGTATAGAATATGTATTAAGAGTTAATCGAAAAATAACGAAAGTAGTGAGATATAACAGAAATGAGAACAGTGAGAAACTTAACATAAGAATTAGCGATCACGAAGTAGATGAAATTAAGGAATTCTGCTACCTAGGCAACGAAATAACCCATGACGGACAGAAAAAATGGGTCTGAGCACTATGGGACTTAACTTCTGAGGTCACCAGTCCCCTAGAACCTAGAACTACTTAAACCTAACTAACCTAAGGACATCACACACATCCGTGACCGAGGCAGGATTCGAACCTGCGAGTGTAGTGGTCGCGCGGTTCCGGACTGTAGCGCCTAGAACCGATCGGCCACCTCGGCCGGATAACGAACAGAAGAATGAAAACGAAAAAACCAGATTAGCATTGTCAAAAAGCGTGTCCTGGTCAAGAGAAGTCTACTAGTACGAAACCTACGCCTTAATTTGAGGAAGATATTTCTGAGAATGTACGTTTGGAGCACAGCATTGTATGGTAGTGAGACTTGGACTGCGAGAAAATGAGAACAGAAGAGAACCGAAACATTTGAGATGTTGTGTTACAAACGAATGTTGTAAATGAGATGGACTTATATGGTAAGGAATGAGGAGGTTCTCCGGAGAGTCGGGGAGGAGAGGAGTATATGGAAAACACTGGCAAGACGAAGGTAAAGGATTGTAGGACATGTGTTAAGGTATCAAGGAATAATTTCCTTGGCACTAGAGCAGTGGATCACTACCATTCTTAGACTGCCAGTCCTGAGTGCAGTCAAATATTAGCTAGTAGTCATCACCAAACCCCCCCCCCCCCCCCCATCCACACACCTTCATCAAAGTTAGCGCTAACAAAATTTTATAGTGAAAAATAATATTCTCTGAATACCTTTATTTTTAAAGTGATGAAACGTAAATTATATTTAGTTTTTAGTTTCTGTAGGTGTTTTATTACGCCTTGATCTAATGACACATTCGGTACCGCTTATTTCTAACGACGTATTTTCTTTTATCGAATGATGAAGCAGTTCTCACTATAACAAGCAACTCCTCTTCAGAAAAGACGTTCAAAGCAGACACTTGTTACAAAACATGCTTCCTCTACATCACTTCTCTCCCTAATAACGTTTGCTTCGCTCTCATCATGCACCCCATTCAAAATCAACCAAGCTAAAATGTCTGCAATATTCTTATTATTTGTAATTCACTTGATTGCTGGACTCCTTAGTTCTGAAATGGCAAATATTGGAAGACTTCATGCTGCCAATGCTTTGTATGTGATTGCCCCACGAATAATAACAGTAATACTGTGTAGACCCTACAACAGTGTGATGAAGTTGCTGTTGTGTAGTGCTGTCAAATAGTTCGTTTCTTGCTGCGAAGTGATTAATTAACCAACTAATTGTCTATTGTGAAAACTACCTACAACTTGCACAAGGTATTTCATGAGATATTTTAACCATATGTGGTATATATGTCTCAGTTCAAATGGCTCTGAGCACTATGGGACTTAACATCTATGGTCATCAGTCCCCTAGAACTTAGAACTACTTGAACCTAACTAACCTAAGGACAGCACACAACACCCAGCCATCACGAGGCAGAGAAAATCCCTGACCCCGCCGGGAATCGAACCCGGGAACCCGGGCGTGGGAATATGTCTCAGTTTTATTGTCGTAGATGCATGGTACGAGCAGAAAGTATGTGTGTGGTGGTGGACTATGCGAGGAAGATGGTCACCCGTTTCACACTCTGTACGCCCACCACACCGTTTCACTCGCTAATGCTACTTTTGAAATAAAAAAATGTAATTATTGATAATTTACGCACTCTGTGTTACACTCTTACGAAATAGTAAAAAATCGCAATCATTCTTTAAAAATAGTGTAGTTTCGTAATCGACACACAACGAAACCATTTGTTTTTACGCCTCGGGAAAATACATTTTTCCCTCAAAAGGTAATTACTCCCAGGTCAGGAACAACTGTACTAGAGAAAGCTGTAAAGGTTAAAAACTGTAGGGGAACACAGAGATTGGAATACAGCGGCCAAATAATTGACAACACAGATTGCAAGAGCTACTCTGAAACGCAGAGGTAGGTACAGGAGAGGAATTCGTGACGGGCCGCATCAAACTAATGAATAAAAAAATATCAGCTTTTAATCAAAGAATCACTTTACTGTAAACAACATATCGTTCGACGTATCGTTTAAAAGTGCTGCCGTACTGTACTAAATGACCTATTGTAAATAATCATCAACTGAAGAGGGCTGCCTGAATAACTGGTGTGCGTTTTTCTTATCCATTCATTTAAATACTGTCAATAAGAGGACGAGTTATAATCACTCCAGATATCTGCACTATCTGATAATACAGGAGAGGGAAATTTTACGTTAGGTTTTTAATAACGCCAACATTACGTGAATGGTAAACTGTGCTACGCTTTAGAGCACGTATTGAGGAGAGGAAATGAATTACCGAATAAAAAATAAAAGGTGCTGTCACAGTTGCTCATGTTTTCGCAGCTAACAAAGTGACAAGAGAGGAAATTGTGCTGGTTAATGTTCTTGAAGCAAAAAAATAAAAAATAAAAAAAAATACTTTTGCTCGATACATTTACTGTTTCTTCTGGACAAGAAAGTTATTTTGGAGCAGCGAGGATAATCTACTATGCAACTATTACTAAAAAAGTACAGTGTATACCAACAAAAAATAGAGTTTTTCTCTGAACGGAAATACGCAATGCAGACACCTCGTTTGTTCCACTCAGTGGCCAAATGCGAAGTGATCTTTGCATTCGCTGGCATTACTCATCTGTTTAGTACAGGTTCTAGGTTCAACAGTACACATTTATTTTACAACAGCAACTGCGTTATCTTATGTAACGGGATTTTGATGGCACCCTTACCTTTACAATTTAAGATGATTTACGAATCACAAAACGAAACAAACTCCTCAATCCCACTTTTTTTTTTTTTTACGCAGTTGACCTGTAGCTGTAAATAGCTGTAAATGAACGTTACAGGTTGGTACTTAAGATTGACTGGCACTTTTGCACGCTTTTAATCAGCCGGGAAGAAGATCCCATGCAGAACAGCATTGAGCCTGAAACTAGGTCGTGGAGAGCTGAGGTTCGCACTGTGCAGTTTTGCCTTAGGCGGTACGTGAGGTGGGTGACGGACGGACGTCTGTGAACTCCTCCGGTATTCAGGCTTAGCGCTGTCGGTGTCTCCTTCCAGGAAGCGTTGCATTGGTGCCTGGCGTGCCTCGCCAGCCCATTCCTGCACAGCCACCAGTTTCCGCTGGAATATGTCGACTAGCATGATAAACACACTTGTTGACGTGAATGGGATTCCTCGTACGAGAGTGCTTGTTCGCTTTCTTCGATTCGATTTCCTGCTGTCTGATTGCAGTTCAGATCCCTGCCCATCGACCAATACTTTTGAAGGGGATCGCGTCTATTCGCCATCACCGATTTCGCCCAAATTTGTAGTATGTACGAGGACTGGTCAGAGACGACAGTGACAAAAGTGGGGGCTCCAAATGGCCAAGCATTTAGAATAAGTAGCATTTTTGGGGCGGGTCGGGGGAGACATGAACCATTTACACTACTGGGCATTAAAAGAGCTACACCAACAGGAAATGCAGATGATAAACGGGTATTCATTGGACTAATATATTACACTTGAACTGATATGAGATTATATTTTCACGCAGTTTGGGTGCATAGATCCTGAGAAATCAGTACCCAGAACAACCACTTCTGGCCTCAATAACGGCCTTGATACACCTGGGCATTGAGTGAAACAGAGTTTCGCAGGGATCGAATGAAGGGTAGATTCCAGTACTCGTCTTCTATTATAAAGTGTTTAAGTAGCTGAATTTGTAATTAGCTTTCTGATGTTATTGAAGTTTTGGGCGATGTCCCCCAGACTGCTGCTGCTTCTTGTGTAGCTTTATAAAAATAGGTTCAGGTAAGTGGTTTGACTTTTGTCTTTAAATAAAACGTCTTAGCTATGATGTTATTTTCCACCAGATGGTTTGCTTCCAAATTCGGAATACACTATTCACATGCATTAGTGATGACAACAGGTTTTCGAGCGACCCTCAAAACACGTCCTCTCCCTGTCATCGCTGACAACTAAGTGCGTCGTTTGCCTCGAGACGTGAAAGACCTCGTAAAACCTCAAGGTTCAGGAAAGATATGCACACAGGTTGATACTATTTCAAAAAAAAAAAAAAAAAAAAAAAAAAAAAAAAAAAAAAAAAAAAACAGAAAAATGTGCAGGTTGAGAATAATGCGAAACTAACTATTGGTAATTGTTTATGAAAATACTATGTTTCTGTTGTGTTGACAATGGTATATTGAATTTGACTAGGCGTTTTTTCCACTCTGATTGTCAAACAGGTGTTTTACAGTTTCGCATTTTTTTACAAATAGGTTACATCTGTCCCTGTTAGGATTTACAAACAATAAAAGTAATTATGGTGTGAACGATTTTGTGAATCAATTATGCTTTTTACTTGAAAATTATGATGTTGTTGTTGTTGTTATTGTGGTCTTCAGTCCTGAGACTGGTTTGATGCAGCTCTCCATGCTACTCTATCCTGTGCAAACTTCTTCATCTCCCAGTACCTACTGCAACCTACATCCTTCTGAATCTGCTTAGTGTATTGATCTCTTGGTCTCCCTATACGATTTTTACCCTCCACGCTGCCCTCCAATGCTAAATTTGTGATCCCTTGATGCCTCAAAACATGTCCTACCAAGCGATCCCTTCTTCTAGTCAAGTTGTGCCACAAACTTCTCTTCTCCCCAATCCTATTCAATACCTCCTCATTAGTTACGTGATCTACCCACCTTATCTTCAGCATTCTTCTGTAGCACCACATTTCGAAAGCTTCTATTCTCTTCTTGTCCAAACTGGTTATCGTCCATGTTTCACTTCCATACATGGCTACACTCCATACAAATACTTTCAAAAACGACTTCCTGACACTTAAATCTATACTCGATGTTAACAAATTTCTCTTCTTCAGAAACGATTTCCTTGCCATTGCAAGTCTACATTTTATATCATCTCTACTTCGACCATCATCAGTTATTTTACTCCCTAAATAGCAAAACTCCTTTACTACTTTAAGTGTTCATTTCCTAATCTAATCCCCTCAGCATTACCCGATTTAATTTGACTACATTCCATTATCCTCGTTTTGCTTTTGCTGATGTTCATCTTATATCCTCCTTTCAAGACACCATCCATTCCGTTCAACTGCTCTTCCAAGTCCTTTGCTGCCTCTGACAGAATTACAATGTCATCGGCGAACCTCAAAGTTTTTACTTCTTCTCCATGAATTTTAATACCTACTCCGAATTTTTCTTTTGTTTCCTTTACTGCTTGCTCAATATACAGATTGAATAACATCGGGGAGAGGCTACAACCCTGTCTCACTCCTTTCCCAACCACTGCTTCCCTTTCATGCCCCTCGACTCTTATAACTGCCATCTGGTTTCTGTACAAATTGTAAATAGCCTTTCGCTCCCTGTATTTTACCCCTGCTACCTTCAGAATTTGAAAGAGAGTATTCCAGTTAACGTTGTCAAAAGCTTTCTCTAAGTCTACAAATGCTAGAAACGTAGGTTTGCCTTTTCTTAATCTTTCTTCTAAGATAAGTCGTAAGGTTAGTATTGCCTCACGTGTTCCAACATTTCTACGGAATTCAAACTGATCTTCCCCGAGGTCCGCTTCTACCAGTTTTTCCATTCGTCTGTAAAGAACTCGCGTTAGTATTTTGCAGCTGTGAATTATTAAACTGATAGTTCGGTAATTTTCACATCTGTCAACACCTGCTTTCTTTGGGATTGGAATTATTATATTCTTCTTGAAGTCTGTGGGTATTTCGCCTGTCTCATACATCTTGCTCACCAGATGGTAGAGTTTTGTCATGACTGGCTCTCCCAAGGCCATCAGTAGTTCTAATGGAATGTTGTCTACTCCCGGGGCCTTGTTTCGACTCAGGTCTTTCAGTGCTCTGTCAAACTCTTCACGCAGTATCTTATCTCCCATTTCATCTTCATCTAGATCCTCTTCCATTTCCATAATATTGTCCTCAAGTACATCGCCCTTGTATAAACCCTCTATATACTCCTTCCACGTTTCTGCCTTCCCTTCTTTGCTTAGAACTGGGTTGCCATCTGAGCTCTTGATATTCATACAAGTGGTTCTCTTCTCTCCAAAGGTCTCTTTAATTTTCCTGTAGGCAGTATCTATCTTACCCCTAGTGAGACAAGCCTCTACATCCTTACATTTGTCCTCTAGCCATCCCTGCTTAGCCATTTTGCACTTTCTGTCGATCTCATTTTTGAGACGTTTGTATTCCCTTTTGCCTGCTTCATTTACTGCATTTTTATATTTTCTCCTTTCATCAATTAAATTCAATATTTCTTCTGTTACCCAAGGATTTCTATTAGCCCTCGTCTTTTTACCTACTTGATCCTCTGCTGTCTTCACTACTTCATCCCTCAGAGCTACCCATTCTTCTTCTACTGTATTTCCTTCCCCCATTCCTGACAATTGTTCCCTTATGCTCTCCCTGAAACTCTCTACAACCTCTGGTTCTTTCAGTTTATCCAGGTCCCATCTCCTTAAATTCCCACCTTTTTGCAGTTTCTTCAGTTTCAATCTGCAGTTCATAACCAATAGATTGTGGTCAGAATCCACATCTGCCCCTGGAAATGTCTTACAATTTAAAACCTGGTTCCTAAATCTCTGTCTTACCATTATATAATCTATCTGATACCTATTAGTATCTCCAGGATTCTTCCAGGTATACAACCTTCTTTTATGATTCTTGAACCAAGTGTTAGCTATGATTAAGTTATGCTCTGTGCAAAATTCTACAAGGCGGCTTCCTCTTTCATTTCTTCCCCCCCATCCATATTCACCTACTATGTTTCCTTCTCTCCCTTTTCCTACTGACGAATTCCAGTCACCCATGACTATTGAATTTTCGTCTCCCTTCACTACCTGAATAATTTCTTTTATCTCGTCATACATTTCATCTATTTCTTCATCATCTGCAGAGCTAGTTGGCATATAAACTTGTACTACTGTAGTAGGCATGGGCTTTGTGTCTATCTTGGCCACAATAATGCGTTCACTATGCTGTTTGTAGTAGCTAGCCCGCACTCCTATTTTTTTATTCATTATTAAACCTACTCCTGCATTACCCCTATTTGATTTTGTATTTATAACCCTGTAATCACCTGACCAAAAGTCTTGTTCCTCCTGCCACCGAACTTCACTAATTCCCACTATATCTAACTTTAACCTATCCATTTCCATTTTCAAATTTTCTAACCTACCTGCCCGATTAAGGGATCTGACATTCCACGCTCCGATCCGTAGAATGCCAGTTTTCTTTCTCCTGATAACGATGTCCTCTTGAGTAGTCCCCGCCCGGAGATCCGAATGGGGGACTATTTTACCTCCGGAATATTTTACCCAAGAGGACGCCATCATCATTTAATCATACAGTAAAGCTGCATGTCCTCGGGAAAAATTACGGCTGTAGTTTCCCCTTGCTTTCAGTCGTTCGCAGTACCAGCACAGCAAGGCCGTTTTGGTTAATGTTACAAGGCCAGATCAGTCAATCATCCAGACTGTTGCCCCTGCAACTACTGAAAAGGCTGCTGCCCCTCTTCAGGAACCACATGTTTGTCTGGCCTCTCAACAGATACCCCTCCGTTGTGGTTGCACCTACGGTACGGCCATCTGTATCGCTGAGGCACGCAAGCCTCCCCACCAACGGCAAGGTCCATGGTTCATGGGGAATTGTAGTATTTCAAATTTAGCTGTTTTCTATTTGGGATAGAACTGACAAAAACTAGGAAGCATTTCAGTTTCTACGTCTCCTAAGCTTTCGGATGAGACATAAAGTTGCAAATGATGATTTAATTCGTAACTTAGCGATATTGCATGATTTGTAATTTTCGCCTTTTGGTTCTTTATTGAAATTAACATTGCTATTTCTATGAAGTCGGTGCTCGGAGATTTGTTTACATGTAATATGCATTTTGGTCTGTTTCAAAAATTTATGTTTTCTTGATAACTGTGTGGTTGCAAATTTGGCTGTAAGTCTACATTGAAGACAATTTTCGATAAGCTGTAAAATCCATTATATATTTCTTGCCTCTAGAACTTATAGGGTGTCTACAAATGTTGCCTGTCGAAATGTTGCGTGAACACTTTGAACAGATTGTAAAGATGAACTAGAAAGTTTTACTGAGTTACCGATACCATCTCCATAATGTTACACAGTGCACATCACCAGCTATCCTTACCATTATTTAACGAAATCGTGCGTTAGAGGTGGTTTGCTGCAAACTCTGCGATGAGGGCGTATGAACGTAAACCAAGTTTCTTCTTACAGCAACTTTAAAATCAACGTGTAGTTGTCTCTTTGAAGCGTGCAAGATACGGAGAAAATTACTGCTTCGCCTGTTTTTATGATGAATGTAACTCCAGCACGTGTAAATCGTCATCAGTAAAATAATGAAAGTATCTGATTTTATATACGAAGTTCTCATGCACGCCTTACAGCTACTTTCTGGAAGTTCATTTTCAATCCCACATTTCCATTTCCTTTCATTTTCACGCCTTTTATGAAAGTTTAAGGAATAAAATATACTGAGCAACGTAAGTAATGTAAAAATTGAAAATAAAGTATTTCTCCACCTGGTGGATCGACCCCAGGACCCTCTCATTGCCATTCTGTACTCTTCCTGCTACATCAACCGCTCCCTGGAAACTACGCTAACTCAATACTCCGCTCGACCAAGACAAAAATAATATTTTTTTCCGTGCGCTTGTCGTTCTGGAGCTCACACTAACTGTCACTTTCATTTCTGGCCAAGCTCTGCATATCCCACAATCTGGACGAAATCGTTGATGACGCCTAGGCGTGGTCCTCTTTTTAACTTCCGTCACTTCCTTAAAACCGTTTGAAATGAATGACGGGATAACCCGCTAATGTCCGGCTGTTTCAAGATCCTAGAGTATATTCTAAACTCATGCGTCATCTCGTTCCTGGAAGAAAAAAACTTTTATCGTAGATTCAGCACAGTTTCAGAAAAATGCAGTTGTATGAAACAGTTTGATTTACTCACACAAGACGATATCGCAAACAATAGACGCAGCTGAACTGCTAGACAGATCGTATCTCCCTAGATTAACGCAAGGCGTTCGACAGTCTACAACATCGTCGACCACTAACCGAGACACAGTCATACCAAGTATCGCCGGCCGTTGTGGCCGAGCGGTTCTAGGCGCTTCAGACCGGAACCGCGCTACTGCTGCGGTCGCAGGTTCGAATCCTGTCTCGGGCATGGATGTGTGTGATGTCCTTACGTTAGTTAGGTTTAAGTAATTCTAAGTCTAGGGGACTGATGACCTCAGATGTTAAGTCCCATAGTGCTCAGAACCATTTGAACCACTTTTTGAACCAAGTATCATAGTAAATATGTAATAACTTGCAGGATTATTTGGCTAATAGTACCCTGTACGTCACATTGCACGGCGAATGTTCCACAAAATCGAAAGCAACATCAGGTTGTTCTGAATACAACAGACAACGCCACAAATTTGTGGAAAATGTGAACCAGTGGTACACTAACAAAGTTCAACATGAAGTTGTGGAGAGGGGGGGGGGGGCATCATAAATGTCCTGGACATTAGCTTAAAGATAGAATACAGTAACTATAAATTTAAAATTTATTGAAAAGACTCCTCACTGACACATTCATCCCGGTTTCCTCCCAACATCATACAGCCTATAAACATTCAGCATTTCACCATGTGATCCGCCGTATCCTTTCTATCCCTGGGAAGCGTAACAGGTATACGATTTATCAGATACGAACAGACGTGTTAAAAGCAGTGTTAAAAGATGGTTTCTTTGGCGATGTAGTTGTCTACAGAAAAATATTGTCGTAAGATATTACAGAAAGATTTGGACAACATTTCCACATGTCACGATGAATTTCAGCACTCCTTAAATATGGATAAATGTAAAATAATGTCCATAACAAAGGGAACGAATGGTGTAGTATCTAATTACAAGATTAGCGCTGAACGTCTGGAGCACATGACGTCTTACAAGTGATATGAAATAGGACGATCCACTGAAAACAGAGTTGGGGAAGACGAATAGAAAACTAAGATCAGTGTAAGGGTTCTGGGAAAGCTTGGTGAATGAAATGGTATACAAAATGCTAATGAGACCAACTCTAGCAAATTTTTCCAGCGTTTGGAGTCCATTTCAAGTAGTCATGATGTCTAACGAATTCTACGGTAGTAACACGGCGGTAAAACCCATAAGAAAGTGTAACAGAAACTGTTGAGGAACATAAATGACTATTCTTGAAGAAGGACGACCTATTTCTCGCGAGAACCTATTTTGTAAATTTAGATAAACTGTATTGCCTGAAGACTGTGCTATCATGATGGTATCACCAATGTACAATGGATTGACAAAAATATAGAAACACCGCGAGAAATGCATGCTTCAACGTAAATTCATATGCTAGCCAAGGCTGCACGCTAGCAAGGCTGTATTTGACCCACGAACGATGCTTCTGCAATGTCGTTAGTACGTTGCAAATGTCAGTCGTGGTCAGAATACTGTTCCGCGTAGTTGTGAATACATTATGTCAGAGCTCAGTGAATCTGAACGTGGGCCAGTTCTTGGTACACGAATGGTGGGTGCTGCCGTAACCAATGTAGCCGATGTGTTTGGTGTTTCAAGAGGCTCCGTACCAAAGATTTACAGAGCATACAGGGATACAAGGGCGATGTACTTGAGGACAATATTATGGAAATGGAAGAGGATGTGGATGAAGATGAAATGGGAGATACGATACTGCGTGAAGAGTTTGACAGAGCACTGAAAGACCTGAGTCGAAACAAGGCCCCCGGAGTAGACAACATTCCATTGGAACTACTGTCGGCCTTGGGAGAGCCAGTCCTGACAAAACTCTACCATCTGGTGAGCAAGATGTATGAAACAGGCGAAATACCCTCAGACTTCAAGAAGAATATAATAATTCCAATCCCAAAGAAAGCAGGTGTTGACAGATGTGAGAATTACCGAACAATCAGTTTAATAAGCCACAGCTGCAAAATACTAACACGAATTCTTTACAGACGAATGGAAAAGCTAGTAGAAGCCGACCTCGGGGAAGATCAGTTTGGATTTCGTAGAAATACTGGTACACGTGAGGCAACACTGACCTTACGACTTATTTTAGAAGAAAGATTAAGGAAAGGCAAACCTACGTTTCTAGCATTTGTAGACTTAGAGAAAGCTTTTGACAATGTTGACTGGAATACTCTCTTTCAAATTCTAAAGGTGGCAGGGGTAAAATACAGGGAGCGAAAGGCTATTTGCAATTTGTACAGAAACCAGATGGCAGTTATAAGAGTCGAGGGACATGAAAGGGAAGCAGTGGTTAGGAAGGGAGTAAGACAGGGTTGTAGCCTCTCCCCGATGTTATTCAATCTGTATATTGAGCAAGCAGTAAAGGAAACAAAAGAAAAATTCGGAGTAGGTATTAAAATCCATGGAGAAGAAGTAAAAACTTTGAGGTTCGCCGATGACATTGTAATTCTGTCAGAGACAGCAAAGGACTTGGAAGAGCAGTTGAACGGAATGGATGGTGTCTTGAAGGGAGGATATAAGATGAACATCAACAAAAGCAAAACGAGGATAATGGAATGTAGTCGAATTAAGTCGGGGGATGTTGAGGGTATTAGATTAGGAAATGAGACACTTAAAGTAGTAAAGGAGTTTTGCTATTTGGGGAGCAAAATAACTGATGATGGTCGAAGTAGAGAGGATATAAAATGTAGACTGGCAATGGCAAGGAAAGCGTTTATGAAGAAGAGAAATTTGTTAACATCGAGTATAGATTTAAGTGTCAGGAAGTCGTTTTTGAAAGTATTTGTATGGAGTGTAGCCATGTATGGAAGTGAAACATGGACGATAACCAGTTTGGACAAGAAGAGAATAGAAGCTTTCGAAATGTGGTGCTACAGAAGAATGCTGAAGATTAGATGGGTAGATCACATAACTAATGAGGAGGTACTGAGTAGGATTGGGGAGAAGAGGAGTTTGTGGCACAACTTGACCAGCAGAAGGGATCGGTTGGTAGGGCATGTTCTGAGGCATCAAGGGATCACCAATTTAATATTGGAGGGCAGCGTGGAGGGTAAAAATCGTATAGGGAGACCAAGAGATGAATACACTAAGCAGATTCAGAAGGATGTAGGTTGCAGTAGGTACTGGGAGATGAAGAAGCTTGCACAGGATAGAGTAGCATGGAGAGCTGCATCAAACCAGTCTCAGGACTGAAGACCACAACAACACAACAGGGAAAGCGGCAGAACATAGTCCGCTAACTCACAACGTGAACGAAATTGTGTGTTGAGTGGTAACGACCTACGTTCATTGAGGAGTGTGACACACACACACACACACACACACAAAGAAGAAAAAGAGGACAAGAACTGCAAAAGTCTCTGCAAAATGTCGCACTCGCAAATCTCGTTAGAAGAAAATAAATCGAATCCATAAACAGAGAATTTAGGGCGAGCTGGAATTCCAAGTGACTGCATCAGTGATGGAAATGCCCGTAATAAGAAGACGTTATGTCCAAGCCACAAAACCTGGACTACGAAATGAAATGAGATGATCGTGTGGCACTGTTGGCAGGGAGGCCCCATCCGGGGAAGTTTGGCCGCAGGTTGGAGCAATCCAATAATGTCACTTGGTCGGATGAGTGCGTTTCACACTGTTTGCAACTTCTCGTCAAATTTACGTGACAAAAGAGGTATATGGCGGAGGTTTAGTGATGATTTGGTCTGCCGTATCGTGGTATCTCATGAGTACCGTGGTTAGTCTGAAAGATCTCATTGCTGCCAAGGATAGTGTAATTAACTAAACAAACACTGGTTTTTGCCTTGTTTCACAAATTTTATTATTAATGTTACTGCAGTACCTAGGTTTCGGGTTATAAGCCGATTTTCAAGTCAATAACTGGTTCCCGAAGATGATAATGGACAGGTAAACATACAAGACGATTCCAACAAATACAAAATTAGTCTCTTTTGATGTGTATAGCTTGTTCACATGTATTCCAATGTAGAACTGTGTAGATATTGTGTCATATACATTGTATTCACACTTGCGGATGCCCCTTCCTACGATGAATTCATTTCAGCACTGGCTAAGCTGAAAAATGACAAAACAGCAGGATTAGATAACTTGACATCAGAGCTATATAAATATGGGGGGCCAAACATCAAGAAACCATTGTTTGCTCTGATATTAAGGATTTGGGAGTATGAAATGATTCCACAAGACTGGAAAGATGCTTGTATTTCCAAGATCTATAAAGGCAAGGGTGACATACCAGACTGCAGCTCCCACAGGGGCATTTCTCTTCTCTCAGCAGCGGGAAAAGTCCTTGCCCACATAATTAACACCCGGTTAACACACTTTGCAGAAAAACTGCTACCAGAGACCCAGTGTGGCTTTCGCCCAAACAGAGGCACAGTGGATGCCATATTTGTTGTCAAACAAATGCAAGAGAAAAGCTTAGAGCAACATCGGCCTTTGTTCATGTGCTTTGTAGACCTGGAAAAAGCTTTTGATCGTGTCCCACGGGAAGCTCTCTGGATCACACTAAAGAAAACTGGGTGCCGTGACAAAATTGTCAGTTTGATTCGGCAGTTTCATGAAAACATGATGGCAAAAATCCGCCATGAGGACAAGCTCTCAGAACAGTTTCCCGTGACATGTGGTGTAAAACAAGGCTGTGTTCTGGCTCCCACACTCTTCTCACTTTACTTCGCAGTTGTTATGAGAGACGCGACCAAAGCCTGTAGTAATCAAATTAGTCTCGACACAAGGACAGACAAAAGTGTCTTCAACATCTCTCGCCTCAGAACAAAAAGTCGCGTAACCAAACTATCCATCTTAGAGATTCTCTACGCGGATGATGTATGCATGATGGCTAATTCTTGCGAAACTCTTCAGACTTACATAAATCTCCTAAATGCCTCCTGCAAAAGATTTGGCTTAGCCATTAGCATCACTAAGACGCAAGTTCTCAAACAGCCACTTAGAGGTCTTAATGCAGATGACTCCATTATTGAGATAAATAACAAACCCTTGCAAAATGTGTCAAATTTCAAATACCTGGGAAGCCAAATTAGAAGTGACAACAGCCTGACAACGGAAATCGCAGCGCGTATAGCCAGCGCAGCCTCCGCCTTCGGTAAGCTTAATGACCGAGTATGGAAATCACATGATCTCAAACTACAAACAAAAATTGCAGTCTACAAAGCAGTAGTATTATCCACCTTACTCTATGCCTCGGAAACCTGGTGCTGTTACAAAGCTGACATTAAGAAGCTAGATAAATTTCATCTTCGATGTCTGAGATCAATTCTGCGCATCAAATGGGAAGACCGTGTCCCAAACACGGAGATTTTGCGCCGCGTGAAACTGGCTGGTATTGAAGCTTTAATAATGAAACATCAACTGAGATGGAGTGGTCACATAGTACGCATGGATGACAGTAGGCTACCTAAACCGGTGTTCTACTCGCAGCTCTCGTGCGGGAAGAGGAGGAAAGGTGGTCAACACCTGCGATATAAAGACACCATTAAACGCCATCTTACAGCCTGTGGCATTCCAAGCAACCGTTGGGAGGAGCTAGCATTGCGCCGATCGGAGTGGCGATCAACTGTACATAAGAGCATCGAACAATTCGAGCAAAAGCGTCTAATGAACCTGGATGCTAAAAGAGAGCTCCGAAAATCTCAGCTCAAGCCTGTCTGCACGTATACTTACAACGCTGCTGGTCAACTTCACTGTGCTTCATGCAACAGGATATTCAAAGCGAAATTCGGATTCGCGAGCCACATCCGAGCCTACCACAACAAGGACAGAGAAGACCGACGGAGTCGCTGTCGCCGAACTCGGCGAGGGGGACATCATCATCATCGTCATTCACACAATATTAATTCAGAAGAACAGCTGAGCATTGTTAATACAGTGGAATGTTGTTTAAATCAAAATTATTTATGTTTCCAAGGGAGCTGTTATCAGCAAGCAGATGGTCTGGCGATGGGGTCACCTTTATGCCCCTTACTAGTACAAACGTCCGCGGACAAGCGGGAAACTGATTTTCGTAAGAGGGAACCACTGGCGAAACATGTTGTGCATTGGTACAGATATGTAGATGATATTCTTTGTATGTGGAAAGGTTCCAGCAGACAACTCCACAAATTTGTGGAAAACGTGAGCCAGTGGCACACTAAGATAAAATTCAGCATGGAGTTGGAGAGGGGGGTCGAGCATAAATTTCCTGGACATCAGCTTAAAGATAGAAGACAGTAACCATAAATTTAAAATTTATCGAAAAGACTCCTTCACTGACACTTCATCCCGGCTTCTCCCAACATCCTACAGCCTATAAACATGCAGCATTCCACCACATGATCCACCGCCTCCTGTCTATCCCTATGTCCCAAGAACACTTTGACCAGGTACTTAATACAATAAAAACATTAGCCACTAATAATTAATTTAACACCAGCATCGCTGATAAAATTCTAGGTAAAACGATGAAGAAGCAAGCCAGGTTCCTACTGTCCCGAATGAAATACACAGACAAACTGGAAAAGAAATTGTGCAGTTATCTTTTATAAGGGAAAACATTAAACAGGATAAGTAATATTTTGAAGGCAAAGGGTTTCTCTGTGTCTTTCTATGACCCTCAGGCAATAGGTAGTTGCTTGTTCAATGCAAGTGGGGTTTATGAAATCACTTGCCGTGAGGGTCAGTCTTGCTACATTTGACAAACGGAGAGGTCAATCTGCACTGGGCTTAAAGAACAACACAGAAGCTGGAGATTGAAGAAGCCCGATTCAGCCTTTGTGGAACATTGCTTGAACAATAACCACAAATACATAATAGATGTACGAGTCTTACACACGGAGGAAAGGGGCTACACTCAACCAGATAGAAATTTTAGAAATTAATAGGCGGATGTGTACATCGCCACACCCATTATTAAACGAGGAAACCCAATTCAATTATTTACGTCTTTTAGATGATATCACAACTCCAGGGTAGAAGTAAAAGCTTGGGCCTCAGTAATCAGTAGATAAAAAGTTCTTGGCTGATGTGCAACTTTAGTCCCGTCATGTTAGTGTATTAGCTGAACTGTGTAATTCCATATGCAGTTCTTTTAAAAATTTTTGCATTAAGCCATGTATCGATACATTAAGAAGTTGAGAAGACTATCATGTTTATCTGTGCGTTATCAACTTTGGGAACCGGTAATTTACCTGAAAGTAGGCTTATAAGCCGAAACCTAGGTTGCGCAGTAATATTGTAAAGAGGTCCATGATTAAAGAATTTGTTGCTAGCGCACTCGAGCAGTGTAATTTCGATGGATTGCTCACGCACTGCCTGCGATATGTAAGCTATAAGAGAATCTCAGACCAGAGAGCGGTGTTGTATGCAGTAAGAGCAGTGTCTGTAGCAATAGGAGTAAGTAGTTGCTAGCAGTCTGGTGTATCCTGTTGGCTGGGCCGGTCGTGTGGAGCGATGGCGGTGCCTGAGCGATGTAGTATAAGGTAAAAGCAGCCTCGCACATATGTAGTATTGTTATATCAAGTCCCATATAAATGTTTTTGAAAAGAAATCTCTTAATAATAATCTTTCTTACAAAATTTAACTTTTCACAATCATTCATCTCAATTTAAAGAATTTACTAATTTCTCCAATCCATGGTCATCCTGATTATTGTAAAGACAAATCAGTTGTTTCTTTTTATACATGACAAATCTATTGGCCAGCATTGCACTGAGCTGCGCCAGAAAAATTCCTTATAGGAGCGGATATATACGCGTTATCCGGCGACCTTATTGAGGTAAGAATTTTCATTTATTCAGTATGATCTTTCAGGGCCATAACGCAGCACTGCTGACGTCCAAAATTTACCAGTTTAAATTCACAGTCAATTATTGAAAGGTTATAAGTGAGTCACATTTTTATTATTCCTAGGTTACGGAATAATAAACTGTTGGAAGGTTACGCTGAATGTGAATGAAATAAATAATTATATTGTTTTTACTGTTGGGAGGTTACGGAATTATTTTTTGTGGGGAGGTTACAACATTAATAATAAAATTTGTGAAACAAGGCAAGAAACAGTGTTAGTTTAGTTAATGTACAGTGTTTCACCAAGAACCCACAGTTGATTCAATTAAAATGATAGTGTAATTATTTTGATTATTTTGACAGGTCCATCCCCTGGTACAATGTTTGTCCCCAATTGTGATACCGTGTTCCAAGACGACAGGTGGTTTTTGTTTATACAGCGCGCATCGTTCGGGACTGGTTTTGTGAACACGAGGATGAATTTTCGCGTCTCCCCCGACCACTACGGTCACCGGATCGCAACGTTTTTGAGCCTTTGTCATCTACTTTGGAGAGAAGGGTGCATGATTGCTATCCATTTCCATCATTGTTACATGAAAATGCCACTATTTTGCAGGAATAATGGTATAAGATTCCCTTGAAAACCATATAGGAACTCCTGAAACGACTGGAGGCTGTTTTAAATGTCAACGTATCACCTGCACCGCAGTAGGCGTGGTTGTATGTTGTGCTAAAGGTGTTTTCACATTTTAGTCCACTTCCTGTATATCTCATGTGGGTATCTTAAGAGAAAGATAAGTGATTAGGGCACGAACACAGGCGTCTAGACAAACATTTTCTCTCACTCAGTACGCGAATGTATAGGTAAGAGAATTGCTAATTGTGGTGCGATGTATCCTTCGCCACGCACTGTAGTGTAGCTTGTGGACTGTTTGAGATGTTGGTGTAGAATAGGACGCCGCTTATTTCCTTTCCTACTTTTGTTCAGCGCCGGCCGAGGTGGCCGAGCGGTTCTAGGCGCTACAGTCTGCAACCGCGCGACCGCTACGGTCGCAGATTCGAATCCTGCCTCGGGCATGGATGTGTGTGATGTCCTTAGGTTTGTTAAGTTTAAGTAGTTCTAAGTTCTAGGGGACTGATGACCTTAGAAGTTAAGTCCCATATTGCCCAGAGCCATTTGAACCATTTTTTTGTTCAGCGTGATTCATACTACATCTCTAACAGCCTCCTCGGCGACTAGACGTTATATTATTTCTTGAAACGGAACTGTAAAGCTCGTAGATCCCTGTAAGAGTTTTACACGCTGAACCTGTGCATTGGCTGCGATATTCTTACGACCCCTTACTGCTGCTCGTAATTGGCAACGGTCCCGCTGACTGACGGACGTGGCGCCATATTTGGTTGGAGATTCCCAGAATTGCTGAGCAAGGCCACGCGACGGAAAAAAGAGCCCATGCGAGACCAAACAGCTTCTCGGCACACATCAGGCGTCATGCGCGCGGCAGTACGCCGAAGAAAAATTATGCGCCGCTTCGAGCGAAACTGGCTTTTGTTGGGACGTGACGCAACCGCGATGTGGTTTGTTGTGTTGTGCTGTGTGCGCCCACTCCGTCTCCACTTACAAGTGTCAACAGGCTACTGTTGTCCGTATGATGTCCACGAACAGAAAAGTTCACGCTATCGCAATTTTCTCGCGCTTTTGTTAGTTAACATTAAATTTTTTTTCCCTTTTTACTTAATGTCTTCAGTCCTCTGGCTAGTTTGGAGCGCCCTACAACGAATTCCTATCCAGAGCCAACTTCCTCGTTTCAGAGTAGAACTTGCATACGAACACCTTAATTACGTTAAAAAAAGATAAAAAACGATGTGCCATGAAGGAATTATCCGAATGGGACGGAAGTCGGTAGATTTGATGAGCAGGTACAGACAAACAAATGGTTGTATGTATGTATTGTATTGTCTGTTAACCGGGGGCCTAGAAACGACGGAGAGGCTCCGTCCCTGCCGCAGCCGCAGTGGTCCACAACCCCACGACGACTACCACAGTCCACTTCACCCCTCCGCCGCCCCACACCGAACCCACGGTTATTGTGCGGTGCGGCCCCCGGTGGACCCCCCAGGCAATGTCTCACACCAGGCGAGTGTAACCCCTATGTTTGCTGCTACGGTCGCAGGTTCGAATCCCGCCTCGGGCATGGATGTGTGTGGAGTCCTTAGGTTAGTTAGGTTTAAGTAGTTCTAAGTTCTAGGGTACTAATGACCACAGCAGTTGAGTCTCATAGTGCTCAGAGCCATTTGAACCATTTGAACCCTATGTTTGCGAGGTAGAGTAATGGTGGTTTACGCGTACGTGGAGAACTTGTTTGCGCAGCAATCGCCGACATAGTGTAGCTGAGGCGGAATAAGGGGAACCAGCCCGCATTCGCGAAGCAGATGGAAAACCGTCTAAAAACCATCCACAGACTGGCCGGTTCACCGGACCTCGACACAAATCCGCCGGGCGGATTCGTGCCGGGGACCAGGCGCTCCTTCTCGACCGGAAAGCCGTGCGTTAGACCGCACGGCCAACCGGGCGGGCAACAAATGGTTACTAGTTCAGAAAAACTGAATGATTTATTCAAGAACTTCACAGACTGAACAAGTTAATAACACGTTGGTCCACCTCTGGTCCTTATGCCAGCAGTTTTTCGGCTTGCCTTTGATTGATGGAGTTGTTGCATGTCCTCCTGAGAGGTATCGTTCCAAACTTTATTCAGTTGGCGTTTGTCATTGGGGCTTAGTTCGAAGAGGGACTCCTCACTCAAGACAATTATACTCCAGTCAATTAGATTCCAGGCAGAAGACGTGCCTGGAGATTCCTCCGACAGCGGGGGGATACTAACCTGACTATCGCCCCCCACACGTCCAGAAAACCAGGAGGCATTGTCTGGGGTGCCATTTCTTTTCATAGTAGGACCCCTTTTGCTGTCACCCGCGGCACGCATACAGCCGAGCGGTACGTTGACGGTATTCTACGCCCCATTTTGTCGCCCTTCATGGCAAGCCATCCTTGGCCTACATTTCAGCAAGATTATATCCGTCCGCGCAGGGCGAGAGTTTCTACTGCTTGTCTTTGTGCTTGCCAAACTCTCAGTGTTTGCCAAACGCTGTCTTCGTGTTTGCCAAACCCTACCTTGGCTAGCAAAGTCGCCGGATCTCTTCCCAATAGAGAACGTTGCAGCGCTATGGAGGGTACCGTCCAACCATCTTGGAGTTTTTGACGATGTAATGCGCCAATTGGACTGAATCTGGGACAATATCCTTTAGAAGGACATCCGATAACTCTGGCAATCATTACCAAGCCGAATAACAAATTGCATGGGGGTGAGAGGTGGCCAGCTCCTTACTGACTTGCTCAGTACACGAAGCTCTTTTCCTTGAATAAATCGTCCGACTTTTCTGAAATTAAAATCATTTGTTTGCATTACATGTACTTCAAATCTACCGTTTTCTGTCTCATTCGTATAAGTCCTTCATGGTGCTTTTTTTTTTTTTTTTTTTAGTACATTTCTTAGATATCCTCCAGTCTCCGCCTTACTCTACCGTCTTTACCCTCTACAGTTCCCTGAAACACCATGGACTAAATTCTTTGTTGTCTTACCATATGTTTTATCATCCTGCCCCTTCGTTTTGTCAATATTTTCCTCATGTTCCGCTCCTCGCCGATTCCACGCGTACATTTAGACTCTACAAACAATTGAAGTGCAAGGCATGGACACGTCCCATTGAACCAGTTATTAGGACTGTGTTTCGTTCCATTCCCGAATAGACTAATAATGATTGCTTAAAAGTCTCTGTCCGCATTGTAATTTCACTAATATTTTGTTCGAGATCCCTATGGGAGCAATACGTAAGAGACTTCTAATATATTCATAGATTCTTCACCTAAAGTTGGGTTACTGAAACTTTGGAAGTAGCTTTTCACGGAATAATTTGCTTATACAATGGTTCAAATGGCTCTGAGCACTATGGGAACTTAGAACTACTTAAACCTAACTAACGTAAGGACATCACACACACCCATGCCCGAGGCAGGATTCGAACCTGCGACCGTAGCGGTCGCGCGGTTCCAGACTGTAGCGCCTAGAACCGCTCGGCCACCCCGGTCGGCAATTTGCTTATATCTTCAAGTGTCTGCCATTTCTGTTCTTTCAGCATCTTCGTGACGCTCTCCCATGGGTCAAACAAACCTGAGACCATTCGTGCCACCCTCCTCTGTATACGTACAATATTCTCTGTAGTGGTATTTGATGGGTCCCACACACTTTAGCAGTATTCTATGATTGTCATACCCGAGTGTTTTATAACCAATCTGCTTTTCGGTCTGATTGCATTTTTCTGGCATTCTACCAATGAATCACAATCAGCTACCGGCTTTACCTACGATTGAAACTATGTGATTGTTCCATCTCAAATCCCGATAAATTATTACCCCCTGTTATTTGTGTTAGTTAATCGATTTCAGCTGGACTCACTGATGTTGCAGTCATAGGATACTACGTTTTTTTAGTTCCTTTCACGTCCCTGCCTGACTGGACACCAGTTTTACATTCCACAAGAATTTGAGTTTTGTGAAAAATCTTCCGATTTCTGTTACGGTAGTTATTAACGTCTTCAAGCATTGCTCTTTTGACAGCCAAACGCATTTCGTTCATCATCTCGCCATCTACAGCCCTCTGCTTTTACACCTACTATGAGGTAGTCTCTGTTTGTTTAGAATTTTCTTTGCAGTGACTCTTTACCATGGACGTTCCCTCCTACCATGAACTGTTCTACTGGGTATCCAACACGTGAGCAACTATTCATTTAAACTTGCGCCATGTTTCCTCTACATGCTCCTGTCCTGAGCTAAAAGTTTCAAGTTGAGATGAACGATACTGCATCTTTCTCTATTTACCGAATATAGCAACCACCGTCTACTATGGGATTGTTAATTAAGTCAACAATTAAAAGTCTGTAATGTAATCGAAGTGCAAATCTTTTATGTTGCATTAATGTAGTTAAATTCACAGTATCAGCGACAGAAGGTAAAGTTGAATTATTTACCTTTTTCTAGCACTCCTTGTCCAGCAACAAACCATTTGACACATTCCGAAATTTAGGTCCTTATTTCAACTACAGACCGAAACACTCTCCACTTTTAAACTTATTACGGTGCTCCATATCAATTCCAAACTTACGAAACTGTTAAGGCACAATAAAAGATTTCGCAATATTTTTGCAAAAACAAATGACAGTTTTGAAATAACTAACTCGCATACACAACTGCTCTATCCTTCCAAGTGGCTGCTGACATCTAACTGTGTTCAACATGTATGCACAGCAAAGAAGAATTTCAGTGAATTTACAAATATTTAAGTATAAACTGTGATGTGTATTATGTGCAATAAAAATCTAAATTTATGTGTAATTGTAAAATATAACTTACTTTAGTAAAATATAATTTATGTTAACTTTCGTAATCATGAATTTTGTCACATTTTTGTTTAAATTAAACTGAAAGCTCCAGGATGACTAACATTCTGGAGTTCTCGTGTTGTTGCATTCTTAGCATACAAGAAGTTCTCAGTAATTCCAAAAAGAATAAAGAAATAGTAAAAACCTGAAAGTGCTTTGATACAGAAGACTCCCTTCCAAAACGAGAATCATGCAAATACGAACAAAAACGGTGTCGCACATGAAAAGGTGGCATTAACAGATTCAGTTTAGATAACAGAGTGTCAACCATGGATCGTTGCAACATATAAATCTTTATACTTGCTTAGTTTGTCGTTGATACCAGTTCGATGTGAACTTCCTCAAAAAGATCAGGTTTCGCATGATATGTTGCCATTCACACCGTTAACAAAACCGAAATCATCTCAACAAACTGATGGGTGATTAACGATTAATGTACAAATGGGAAACTTAGGAGGTGTGATAAAAATACGGTGAATGATCTTTTTTTCTTATTTTTAGCAGAGATTGCTGAGGCTACAATCATTTGACGTAATTTGTCCGATAGCCTGATCCACTGACACAGACAGCGTTACGTTGGAACACGTTCTGATATGTTAATCAGCGTCCAGACACGCTAGTGTGATGTGTTTATAGAGTCTGTTGCGCACCATGGATTTCGAAGAACGCATGAACATTAAGTTGCAAAAACGTGCCAAAGAAATTCATGAAATGCTGAAATTGGTGTATGCTGATAATTCTGCAACTGAAGACAGTTTACAAGTGGTATGAGCTATTTAAAAGCGGAAATGGGTCGCTAGAAAACGAGCAATGTTCTGGACGTCCATTAAGCTCAAAAACAGAAGCAAACTTGCAATGAGTGGCAAAAGTTGCTCTTTCAAACAGGCGAATATCTATTTGAGAGCTTATCGAAGAACTTAGCATCTCGTGTGGGTACGTACAAAACATTTTAGCAGATTGTTTGCAAGTGAGATCAGTGAGTGCAAAATTTGTTCCCATACTTTTGACCTATGAACATAAGGAAAACGGTGTGCCGGATTGCACACAGAAGAAGAAACGTCTGTATTCAGATCCGGATTTAATGTTCAAAACTGTAACTGGAAATGAACTTTGAGTCTACGGATATGACCTTGAGACGAAAATTCAGAATTCCCAAAGGAAACCGAGTGAATCTCCTCGCCGTAAAAAGCCATGTCAGTCAAAATCTAGTATCAGAGTCAAGCTCATTGTGTTTTAAGATACCGAAGGCGTATTGCGATCGGAGTTCGTTCCAAAGGACAAACGTAAACGCCGAATTTTACAAGGGCGGACACCAACGTTTGCGAAACGATGAAAGAAGAAAGAGACCAGCAAAGTGGACCAATGGCTTCCTTCTTGGTCACGACAAAGCGCCGTGCCGCACCTCGCTTTTATTCGCTAGTTTTTGGCGGGAAAAAGAGTTCCTGTCCATCCACATGCGCCTTACTCGTCAGATGTAGCACCATGCGACTTCCGGCTCTCCCCAACAATTTAAACCGTACATGAAGGAAAACGTTTTGATACGATACCTGACAATGGCAGGGCCACGACAGAGCAGCTCAACCACCTTCCAAAAGAACCTTCGAGAAATACTTCCATCATGGATTCAACGATGGGATAAGTGCGCTGCTAGCCAAGGACAGTATTTTGAAGGAGATTAAATCAAATTCCTTGTCAGTTTATTACTTTGTTTCTGATAAAATTGTTCGCCGTCTTTTAGATCACCCGTCTTACGTACTGACGAACTCAGATTTTCTCTAAAGCTTTCGGTTACATGAGGAGATGAGCCTGCTGGTGGATAGAAGCTCTGCAGGGAACTTACTCATATCTTATTAGTCACTCTAATTTTCGGCATCCTTCTATGACATCATATCTCAATCGTATCTCTTCTTTACCGGTCTTCTCCATCATTTTCTTCCACGCAAAGATATGCTCGAAACGTAAATTCAAACAAATTCTTCAAATTAAGGCCGTATCTGATACCTATAGTTTTCTTTTAACCAGGAATTACCGTTTAGCCTGTACTAGTCTTCTCTTTCTGTCCTCCTTGCTTTTTGTGTCAGAATTTCTTAACTCCGCTTACTTCGTGGTCATAAATTTTAATGTTAAGTTTATCGCTCTTCTCATTTCTGCTCCTCATTATTTTCACCTTTCTTCCGTCTACTCTCAGTCCTTAATGTGTGGTGATGAGTCTGTTCATTACATTCAACAGGTCCTGCATTTTTTTTCCACAGTTGCACTGAGGATAGTAATAACATCGGCGAATCATTCACCCTGAATTTTAATCCCAACCCTGAACTTTCCTTTTATTTATTTTTTCTTCGCTGTATAGGTTGAAAAGAACGATAGAAAGACCAATCGTGGCATTATACATTTCCTCATCCGAGCACTTCGTTCTTGGTCTTCAATTCTTATTTTTCTCTCTTGGTTCTGATATATAATGTACATCAACCGTCTTTCACCAATTTATCTGAGAAATTGAAATATCTTGTAATATTTTACTTTTTCGGAAGCTTTTTCTAGTTTGCAAATTCTATAACCCTCTCATGGTTTTTCTTAACTATTTCTTCTATTATTAAGCGTAACACCAGAACTGGCTCTCTGGTGCCTTTGCATTTCCTACAGCCGAACTGGTCGTCACCTAGCAGGTCCTCTATTTTTGTTTCCATTAGTCTGTATATTACTTTACTGCTTCCAAAACATTAAATTTATCAGATTCCTTTTATGAATATTTACCTAAATACACACTGAAGTGACGAAAGTCTAGGAATTGTCATATGCACATATACAGATGGCGGTACTATCGCGTACGCAAGGTGTGAAAGGACAGTGCATTGGTGGAGCTGTCATTTGTACTCAGGTGACTCATGTGAAAAGTTTTCCGATGGGATTATGGCCGCACGACGGGAGTTAACAGACTTTGAACGCGGGATGGTAGTTGCAGCTAGACGCAAGGGACATTTCATTTCGAAAATCGTTAGGGAATTCAATATTCTACGATCCACAGAGTGTGCGGAGAATAATAAATTTTATTAAATTTCAGGCACTACGGACAACACAGTGGCCGACGGCCTTCACTTAACGACCGAGAGCAGCGGCGTTTGCGTAGAGTTGTCAATGCTAACAGACAAGCAAAACTGCGTGAAATAGCCCCAAACCTCAATGTGGGACGTACGACGAACGTATCCGTTAGGACAGTGTGGCGAAATATGACATTAATGAGCTGTGTCACCAGACGACCGATGCGAGTGCTTTTGCTAACAGCACGTAGCGCCTGTAGCGCCTGTCCTGCTTCCTTGACCATATCGGTTGCACACTTGACGACTGGACAACCGTGTCAGATGAGACCCGATTTTAGTTTGTTGGAGCTGATGGTAAGATTCAAGTGCGATCCAGACCCGACGAAACCACGGGCCCAAGTTGTCAACAAGGCACTACTGCAAGCTGGTGTTGGCTCCATAATGGTGTGGTCTGTGTTTACGGGATGGACAGCGTCCTCTGGCCAAACTGAACCGATCGTTGACTGATAATGATTATATTCGGCTACATGGAAACCATTTGCAGCTATTCATGGACTTCATATTCGCAAACAACGATCGAATTTTTAAGAATGGCAATGCGCCCTATCACCGGTCCAGAACTGTTGACGATTGGTTAAAAGAACATTGTAGACAATTCAAGGGAATGATCTGGCAATCCAGATCTCCCGACATGAATCCCACCGAAAACTTGTGTGACATACTCAAGAGGTCAGCTCGTGCACGAAATTCTGCACTGGCAAAACTTTCGCGATTAAGGACGGCTACAGAGGCAGCATGTCTCAGTATTTCTGCAGGGGACTTCTAACGACCTGTTGAGCCCATACTAAGTCGAGCTGCTGGGCTACAGGGAGCAAACGGAAGTCCCACACGATATCAGGAGGAATCAAATGGTTCAAATGGCTCTGAGCACTATGGGACTCAACTGCTGAGGTCATTAGTCCCCTAGAACTTAGAGCTAGTTAAACCTAACTAACCTAAGGACATCACAAACATTCATGGCCGAGGCAGGATTCGAACCTGCGACCGTAGCGGTCTTGCGGTTCCAGACTGCAGCGCCTTTAACCGCACGGTCACTTCGGCCGGCTCAGGAGGAATCCCATGACTTTTGTCACCTGAGCGTAAATCTATACTACAGCGTATTTTGTCACTGCAATAAACTGATCATGAATAAGCTATTTGACATCCACTCGCGCATAAAGGTCCCCTCCAGGCTTTCCCATGTGATCTGTCTTTCAGTACATGTGCCTAAGTCGTTAGAGCACGATATCTAGCTCGGTCTAGAGACCTTAAATTGTCTTCACACTGGTCTTTTTTTATACCTATGATTCCAGTGAAAAACTGTCTTGGTCGATCTAACATCCATTCGCTTGGCTCTCTGTTCAACCTACCATTTTATTTTCATTCGTGTCATAATTACGTCTCCACCTCCACTCTATTGCTGATCCATTGGTCTGTTTTCTGTCTCCACTACCAAAATGGTTTAAATGGCTCTGACCACTATGGGACTTAACATCTAATGTCATCAGTCCCCTAGAACTTAGAACTACTTAAACCTAACTAACCTAAGGACATCATACACATCCATGCCCGAGGCAGGATTCGAACGTGCGACCGTAGCGATCGTGCGGTTCCAGGCTGAAGCGCCTAGAACCGCTCGGCCACACCGATCAGCTCTCCTCTACCGATTTCCACCATGTATCTTAAAAATCAAAGCTCCATCTTGTGGCCCTGATGGCCCAATCGATACCGACCGACTGCCGTGTCATCCTCTGCCAGATGCGTCAATAGATACGGTTTGGACGACCTTGGGTCCAGCATACGCCTGTCCCGGCCATTGTCGGATTTCATGACCTTCAAGCGGCTGCTTGCAACTGACATATCTCTTCAGTTAGCATAACAAGGCGAGTGCCTCCCATTCCAGTCCTAACACCAACGAAAAACCCCGGCAGTACCGGGAATGAAACCCGAATCCTTTTCACAGTAGCCAGACACACTGAAACTGAGGTTCAGAGGCGGTATGTATCTGAAGGTAACGCAATATTATTGTTCGATATGCGATGCGTTATAGCGAAACTGTCGGCCGCTGTGACCGAGCGGCTCTAGGCGTTTCAGTCCGGATCCGCGCTGCTGCTACGGTCGCAGGTTCGAATTCTGCCTGGGGCATGGATGTGTGTGTTGTTCTTAGGTTTAAGCAGTTCTAAGTTATAGGGGACTGATGACCTCAGATGTTAAGTCCCATAGTGCATAGAGCCATTTGAACCATTTTGAATAGCGGAACTGTTTTCACATTCCGACTAAAATACGTCAACGAAATTCGAGTCATTGTGACGAATGGTACTTAAGCTGTACGTCTATTGTTTCTTATACTAACAAATCTAGTTACACTTGAACATACGAAAACAAAATTTCATGTAGTAGGTGAAAAGAGTTTACGATGTTGCAGTGCCTGTGTTCTTCAGAACCACGTGCGACGAACCTTTGGAGATGCCTGCTGCAATGGAAACCATTTTTCCCTAGTAGAAATCAGAGGTACACATTAGTGAATGTTCAGCCCTTTCATAAAGCGCAACTGCTGTCAACTGTTGGCCATCACTATGAAAATCTCAGCAAGTCGACGGCAGTGGGCAGCTGCTCGTGACCAACAGATTACACTGTTGTGCTTGTTTCGCTCTATTCCACTGCATAGCTGAATATTGTTATTGATGTTTTGTGTGATAATTATTGAATAGTCATATTATTTATTACAATAAAGAATGTTTCATAATTACTTATTTTAGTTCATAAAGTGAAGCCAAGTGTACAAAGTATATTTTGGAAATGGGTACGAAATTTTGTATAAATCTTGCATCTATAATCATTTAAAAAATCACCTGAGAGCATTACCACCGAGCCCTGGTAGTCAAGAGAAGGCAGGATTCGGTTACGATTGTGGACGCGGCTGTAATCAGTTATTGTTGGTTGCCTTTTACAGTTACACACATTTGTTTTTAAAACAGTAATCCGAGACTCAACAATAAATAAAAAAACACACGTTATTAATGAAGCAATAAACAACTGTGTAAATAATAGTGTTTTCAGTATGTTACAATTTAGCGTATCACCATAAAATACAGATACAAATAATGTTTTAAAAAACAAGCCACTGTGATCACGGCTGAAGGTCTTACACGCCAAGATGGCAATAACTTAAGAATGTTTAAGACGTCGCTGCAATTTACAACTTACAGGTATTGAAGTATTAAAAGGTAAGGCGCCACAAACACAGCAGAAGGTATCAGACGCCAGGAATGGCAGTAAATAAGGTTTTAAGGCTTACTGCTAAAATAATCATTTTTTTAAAGCAAATGACCACAATCACGGCTGAAGACCTTACACGGCAGGGACGGCAATTATATAAAAAAATTTAGAAACCTGCTGTAAAACAGCAAATACAAGCAAAGGTTAATTTAAAGAAACAAGCAACTGACCCCCAAACGGGTGAAATAAGATGATGGTAAACCTTGTTACACAACTATTACATTGCTAGATTTATTCCAGAAGGCGACCAGAACTATTAACTAGACATACATAGCCTGTATTGTAGGCATTACAAGGTATGGTAATAAATAATACAATAATAAAACACTAGGACCAGTCACAGACGGTGCTCCAGGAATCGACCTCTGAGAAGGTCCGGCAACAAACACTTTCGAGAGCGATGAGACAGGCAGCACATTTCACAAGATAGTAACTCAGACTAGTGGCAGAGTAACGAATGGCTAATTATTATCTTGCTGAAGCTACCTGACGTCCGATAAACCAAATGCAATGATGGAACAATACGCCAAGGCTGGAACCGGCGATCTGCACTATGTCCCCCGAATACTGTGTTTAGAGAGCATGGAACGAGAAAGGAACCACTACCAGATTTCCGTCCGATTCCACAAACCCGAAAATCTGAACAAACAAGTCACGGTACAGAACACCAGACAAACTACCAGTAACTAAAACCCCACTCGTTTTGTGTGTGAGGCAAAACCGAAATGTAACCAACCAGAATCAGCAACCACACGTCATTGCGGAAACAATCGCAAAGCGAGCCACAACCAAGTACGAAATGAGTTACATCAAATTCATTAGGTACACGAACACACACTGAACTCACTGTGACAACTCTGACGACGGCTGTCAGAATGAAACAAATCTCTTCACTGCTTTATTAATTCACAGTTGAGTAACCACACCGTCTAATCACTGAGCCAAGTCCCTTTAACACAGTAGGGTCTTCAAGTACTAAACGGTACGCAGATCCACCGAACTGCACATGATGGCTCGATGAAAATCTGTCACAACATCACATACATACTACCAGGCCCACACGGGTGAGTGACTCCATTCTACTTGGACAGAAATGCAGTCATCTTAAAGCTTGCTGGATCCGGTTTACGACGAGTCCATGCGTGCCGCAAGCGGTCCCGACGTGTTCTCTCACTGCGCAGACCTGGCTCCTCCTGAGTCCCCAACCAAACTGCCCTACTCGCATGAGCCGGAAAAATGTCGTCGCCAACAAAGATACGAGGTGCATTAAAGTTCTAAGGCCTCCGATTTTTTTTCTCCGGACTGGAAAGAGATAGAAACATGCGCATTGTTTTAAAATGAGGCCGCGTTCATTGTCAATACGTCCCAGAGATGGTAGCACCGTACGGAAGATGGAATTTTACCGCCAGCGGCGAGAATGAGAGCTGTTTTAAATACTTAAAATGGCGACGTTTTCCTTACTTGAACAGCGTGCAATCATTCGTTTTCTGAATTTGCGTGGTGTAAAACCAATTGAAATTCATCGACAGTTGAAGGAGAGATGTGGTGATGGAGTTATGGATGTGTCGAAAGTGCGTTCGTGGGTGCAACAGTTTAATGAAGGCAGAACATCGTGTGACAATAAACCGAAACAACCTCGGGCCGGTCTGACGACAAGATCGAGAAAGTGGAGAGAATTGTTTTGGGGGATCGCCGAATGACTGTTGAATAGATCGCCTCCAGAGTTGGCATTTCTGTGGGTTCTGTGCACACAATACTGCATGACGACCTGAAAATGCGAAAAGTGTCATCCAGGTGGGTGCCACGAATGCTGACGGACGACCACACGGCTGCCTGTGTGGCATGTTGCCAAGCAATGTTGACGCGCAACGACAGCACGAATGGGACTTTCTTTTCGTCGGTTGTGACAATGGATGAGACGTGGATGCCATTTTTCAATACAGAAACAAAGCGCCAGTCAGCTCAATGGAAGCACACGGATTCACCGCCACCAAAATAATTTCGGGTAACCGCCAGTGCTGAAAAAATGATGGTGTCCATGTTCTGGGACAGCGAGGGCGTAACCTTACCCATTGCGTTCCAAAGGGCACTACGGTAACAGGTACATCCTACGAAAATGTTTTGAAGAACAAATTCCTTCCTGCACTGCAACAAAAACGTCCGGGAAGGGCTGCGCGTGTGCTGTTTCACCAAGACAACGCACCCGCACATCGAGCTAACGTTACGCAACAGTTTCTTCGTGATAACACCTTTGAAGTGATTCCTCATGCTCCCTACTCACCTCACCTGGCTCCTAGTGACTTTTGGCTTTTTCCAACAATGAAAGACTCCGTGGCCGCACATTCACCAGCCGTGCTGCTATTGCCTCAGCGATTTTCCAGTGGTCAAAACAGACTCGTAAAGAAGCCTTCGCCGCTGCCATGGAATCAAAGCGCCAGCCTTGTGAAAAATGTGTACGTCTGCAGGGCGATTACGTCGAGAAGTAACACCAGTTTCATCGATTTCGGGTGAGTAGTTAATTAGAAAAAAAATCGGAGGCCTTAGAACTTGAATTCACCTCGTAGGCCAACAGTTACTACATCTCGATAACCGTCGCTGCTGCCACTAGCGGACAGGCAACGCTTGCGAAACGAGTGGTGCCAGTCAAGACGAGAAGAAGAGAAACAACCGGAACCATGTCAGCTAAAGGATACGGTCTGGCCTCCAATAGAGGACGGAAACCTACCAACAGCACCAACGCGAGCCACAGCACGGCTTAACCACATACAGAAAAATTTTCTTTCCTCCAGTAAAAATTCAGGTCGGAATGGGTTAAAATGTGTCCCCCATTCTGGAATATAGATGATGGATATAAGAGAGCAGGATGTAGAGACATAGTTTCCGACATATGAAAGTTTGAGTCTGGCTGTGAACATGGTCAGATAGCCTAATAGCAACTTGTGGTCTACGAACGAGGAATAAAATGCCCTATTGTTACAAAGAAAAAGTAGGGTGACCGTTCACAATAAGCGGGAAATACGTGTTCGACTCCCGGTCCGGCACATATAAATTGTCATTGTCGTCATTCCATTACGCAGCCGATTGTTGTCCATATTCACAACTACGAACACATTTCAATATAAAAAAAAAACTTCGTGAAGTAGGTTTTTTACTGCTTTGTTCGCATATTGGGGCACAACGATTACTGTGGTGTTCTTTCATGGGGCACTGCGATTACTGCAGTGACTCTGGCGTTGTATATGCAAATTTTCTTTCGACAGAGGTCATAAGGGAGCTAATGCACCGTTACGGCGTACGCCTCACATTTTTGCAAATGAACGATCTTTATGTTCACTGTTCGCAAACTGGATGGAAAACAATTTTTGTCTCTCACTGTGGCTGGAGTGCACGCGAAATGGAATCCAGCGTTTTCAGTCGGTTGTACCGTCTGAATGCATGCATCACACTACAGCACATGGGAAGAAGCGTTCTTTATTCAGAACGCTCGTTGTCATGAAACGCTATCTTCCTGGTATTTACGTAAAGCGGGGAACAGTAAACTGAACGCAGGAACGCTTAATCTGTCAGCCGATACAGATACGTAGTTTATTTCCGAAAGAAATAAAGAATAAATATATAGCAGAATTACCCTTTTTCAGAAAGACTGTTCAAGTATACCACCTGTATTGTAACTATATGTGGTGTCACTGCCAGACACCACACTTGCTAGGTGGTAGCTTAAATCGGCCGCGGTCCATTAGTACATGTCGGACCCGCGTGTCGCCACTGTGTGATCGCAGACCGAGCGCCACCACACGGCAGGTCTCGAGAGACGTACGAGAACTCGCCCCAGTTGTACGACGACATTGCTAGCGACTATACTGACGAAGCCTTTGCTCTCATTTGCCGAGACACAGTTAAAATAGCCTTCAGCTAAGTTAATGGCTACGACTTAGCAAGGCTCCAATTGTCACAGTGCATGTATCTTACGAGTCTCATTTGTATAGTCAAGAGAGATGTACCAAAGGAAGCATTAAAAGTTAAGTATATTCCAAAGCTACGTATTTTCTTTATAGCAGTCATAACTTATCCTGTTCCAGACTTGACGCCAGTCGGCGTGTGTGTACGCGTGCCATTCGGTTTCCTCCTCAGTGTGGCGTGACTAGCTTGTTACGCCACAACACTATAGTCTTGAGCAATTGAATTACGACGCATCTACGAAGTAAGATGCAAAGGAAAATTGAAGGTCCGTTATATTACGATTAATTTGGACAAAGGAAAAGTGAAGATACCAGAGAGGCGGGTCTGACATTTTTCTTGATATTAGACGCAATACTTCAGAAATATCGAGACATTTTCCTAGTATGTCTCGAACTATGAACAGCGTTCGACAGGTTGTGGCAAATAAAAGTGGCCGGGGCGAGTGGATACGATTGGATGGCAGCATCAACGATGGAGGAAAAGGCCTACAGTTACTTCCAACCTAGCAACTGCCCATTGTGGGATGCGACAATAAAACCTGACGTTCAACGAGAGGACTGTATTTAAAATTATTAAGAAGGTCTCGAAAAATTGTCCGATTTCACGATTTAGCACATAGATCAAAGAGAATTCGAGCTGAGATAGTTACTCGGACGCAACAAACCTTGGAGCAATCTCAGATCCGCCGGTCCCTAGAAGAAGACCGTCATGCGGCTGTAAGAGACCGTTGGGCAGTCACAATCTTGTCGCATAGTTGACGGTCAGCGTCACCGGCAACTGTTTCAGCATCATGATCGCCTCATTTTAATGAGGCTGTTAGGCGCGTTAACACGGGGTAGGGGAGGGCTGTGATGGCAGAGGGCATGGATCACATCTCAGTGGTGCCAGTTGGGTCTATCAATAGATCGGGTTTCACTAGGCATGGCCTGCACCTCAACATGTATGGGAAGGAGAGGTTGGTAAAGCTTATAGGTAACAGTGTAGTGGGTGGCGGCTTTTGTACTCAAACAAATGTCACATATGATCACAAACTATGTAGC
Source organism: Schistocerca nitens (assembly GCF_023898315.1). Taxonomy (NCBI): domain Eukaryota; kingdom Metazoa; phylum Arthropoda; class Insecta; order Orthoptera; family Acrididae; genus Schistocerca; species Schistocerca nitens. The sequence continues at coordinate 199,708,244 of NC_064615.1, read as the reverse complement.
AAAGTTAATCCAACAGCAATAGAGAGTTTTTTAAACCTTGTCAAGGAACAAGAGTGGCAGGATGTTTATAGGGCCACTAACATAATATGATAAATATAATGCTTTCCTTAACACATTTTTCATGCTCTTTGAGAGTTGCTTTCCATTAGAACGTTCTAAATGGGGTACTAGCAGTAATAGACAGCCTGGGTGGCTGACTAGTGGGATAAGGATTTCATGTAGAACAAAGCGGGAATTATATCAAAATGTTAGAAGTAGTCACAATCAAGCTACAGTAGCCCATTACAAACTGTATTGTAAGGTACTTAAAATGTTATTAGGAAGGCAAAGAGTATGCGGTATGCAAATAGAATAGCCAATTCACAGGATAAAATTAAAACCATATTTTCAGTTCTGAAGGAAGTGTCTAGTCAGAAGCACAAAGTCGATTATATAAAGTCAGTTCATAGTAAAAATATTACTGTTAATGATAAATCAGATGTACATACAGTATTTGACGAACATTTTCTGAGCATTTCTGATGAATTAAATTAAATTTTAGTTTCTACAGGGAATCATATAACTATCTAGGCAAATGACTTTCTGAGATTGATGTCTGAAATACTCCTCCGCTCTGTGATACAGACAGGGGAGGATTGCGTCAATAATTAAATCACTGAAGACTAAGGACTCTCATGGTTATGATAGAGTGCCTAGCAGAATATTAAATTACTGTGCTGCACATGTTAGCCCTGTATTTAGCCATATTTGTAATTTTTCCTTTAGGAATGGTCAGTTTCCTGAACGATTAAAGTACTCAGTAGTAAAGCCGCTCTATAAAAAGGGAGAAAGGGATAATGTAGATAATGCCTTGCTATCAAATTTACAGTTCGGCTTTAGAAGTCGTTTAACAACTGAAAATGCTATATTCTCTTTTCTCTGTAAGGTACTGGATGGTTTAAACAAAATGTTTCGAACGCTAGGCATATTTTTTTGATTTAACTAAGGCGTTTGATTGTATTGATCACAAAATATAGCTCCAGAAGTTGGACCATTACGGAATACAGAGAGTATCTGACAATGGGTCACCTCGTACTTTAGCAACAGACGGCAAAAGGTCATTATTGACAATGTTGAGAATGGCTGTGATGTGGGGTATGAGTGGGGTACGGTCAAGTGGGGGTGCCCCAGGGATCAGTGTTGGGGACACGCCTGCTCCTTATTTATATAAATGATATGCCCTCTGGTATTACGAGTAACTCTAAAATATTTCTGTTTGCTGATGACACTAGCGTGGTGGTAAACGATATTGTGTGCAACATTGGCTCGGTTTCAGATAGTGCAGTTGACGACCTAAGTTCATGGCTTGTACAAACTAAACTAACGCTAAATCACAGTAAGACACAGTTTTTACAATTTCTAAATATTATTCGACAAAACTTGACATTTTAATTTCACAGAATGGGCGTATGATTAGTGAAACTGAACAGTTCAAACTTCTAGGTGTTCATATAAATAGTAAACTGTTGTGGACAGTCCACATTCAGGATCTTGTTCAAAGACTTAACGCTACCATTTTTACTTTTCGGACGGTATCTGAAGTGAGTGATCGTTCGACACGAAAATTAGTCTACTTTGCTTCTTTTCATTCGCTTATGTCGTATGATATTATATTTTGGGGTAACTCTTCCCATTCTAAAAGGATACTTTTGGCCCAGAAACGGGCAGTTCGGGCAATAAGTCATGTAAGTTCACGAACCTCTTGTCGAACCCTGCTCACGAGTCTGGGTGTTTTGACATTGGCCTCTCAATATATAAATTCCTTACTGTCATTTCTTGTTAACAATATTAGCTTATTCCCAAGAATAAGCAGCTTTCACTCAGTTAATACTCGGCAGAAATCAAACCTGCATTTCGATTGGACTTCCTTAACTTTTGTGCAAGGCCGACCTCGGTGGCCGAGCGGTTCTAGGAGCTTCAGTTCGCAACCACGCGACTGCTACGGTTGCAGATTCGAATCCCGACCCAGGTATGGAGGTGTCTGATATCTTTAGGTTAGTTAGGTTTAAGTAGTTCTAAGTTCTTGGGGACTGATGACCTCAGATGTTAAGTCCCATAGTGCTCAGAGCCATTTGAACCATTTGAACTTTTGTGCATGAAGTTGTGCTACTGCTGCATCCATTGTCAATAAGCTACCACTAGAATTCAAAAATCTTAGCAGTAATCCACGAGCTTTCAAATCCAAACTGAAGAGTTCCTCATGGGTCACTCCTTCTATTCTGTCGAGAAGTTCCTTGAAAAATTAAGCTGATTCATGTTGTATTGTTGATTGATGACATTTTTCGGATTCACAAACATTTTATTTTTATCTGTTATTACTTTCATGTTGTAAATTCTTGTACTGACACGTTGCATGACCTTGGAGATTTGCCCCTCAGTTTGGTCGTAGACGTGTAAATAAATAAATACTTCTGAACGAGTGTAATGAACTGAGGCATGAGAAAATATGATGCATGCTTTCAGATGACTTCATTAGGTGTGGACGCAGAAGACAAAACGACAAGTATTTCCCCTACTTTTACGATTCAAGGTCAAATTTATCATGGAATTGGCTCTTCTCTTCCGCCAGATAATCACCACCAACGAAGCAGATAACAGGTTTTGAATATTGAGAGAATTCATTCGTTATGCACCTATGTACCAGCACTACAAACATTTATATATGAAGTCTTCACGGGTTGTCAGCCGAGTAGCGTTGTCTCGTTTCGATGGAATGCGTCTCAGTGATCTTCAGGAGACAACCCGTGAAGACTTCATATATGAAATTCGCCGAGAAAGCCTGCACTCATATACTAAAAACATTTATTCTTATACACATCCATATCTATACCACTGTATACCCAGGTATTTATAAATTAATAGAATAGTTCCTCACCATCATTCATCATAACAAAACTACTGACGGGCTAGAGCAGCTCTCTAGGAGAGTACTGTGAACTGCACAGTCAAGTGCTTTTCGCAAGCAGTGAAAAAACCATTTGGCAATATTTTGACATTGAAAGTTTTTGCGCTCTGTGCTTCATCGATATCCCTTGGGTATATGCACTTTAAACATAATAAGCTTAAACCTGAATATATCGTCCGTAAAGACGGCGTCATGATGGATGCTGCGACTGTTGGTAACATAAATAAAACAGTTTACTGCGTGTGTCCCTCATTTATTTTTCCACTACACGTTCGATGGTTCTCGCCATCATCTGCAGTGGAGAACCTTTTATTTACACAGATTGTGTTAGTGAAACTTGGTACAAGACGGAGGAACGGCGCTGTTACTTTATCGATGGCGCGTCTTGTCTGCTCTATACAGCCTGTGCACTGCCAAGCCATACCAAGGTCTGTCAGCTGCGATCCGTGACGTAACGACGGCTCACACCCGATATCTGTGCGCCCCTGCGCTATTTCTGAGCCGGCCAGACTTGTTTACGATCAGTCACGCGAACGCTCGCGAAATTGTCACTCGAAGGCCGACCGGTTGCGCTTGCACACTTTTCTACTGGCCAGTATTTTCTCCGTGTCCGCGAAGCTGCACGTGCCTGAGTATTATAACATAACGAGCAGGCCGGTGTTTACGGAGTGCTGGATTATTGCGAAGTCACTCAGAAAAGAACGAGACGGTCTGTTACGAAAGAATGTCTACATAATACAAACATATCACATGGGTTCTTGACGTGCTTTCAGATAACCATTAGAAGAGCGAATTATAAGAAAACTGAAGATCTGTTTTAGATGACCAGTTTGGCTTTAGGGATGATAATGGAACAAAAGGGCAGTTCTGACGTGCCGTTGATAAGAAAACTAAAGACACTATCGTAGGGTTTGGGGATCTAGAAAAAGCATTCGAAAACGTAAAACTGGTGCAAGAAGTGAGAAATTGTCAGAAGAACTGGTGTAAAATATAGAGCCAATCGGGTAATGCAAGTGCTATGCTCTACCAAAACTACTGTTCGATAGTTTTGATACACCACATAAATGACGTAGTAAATGGTAGGACAAGCGGTAGAGTTGGTAGAACTTTTAGGGAAAGAAACAGGAATAAATGTGTACGAGGGAAAATGGCAGCCGACGCCTTCTCCTTTCCCTTTTTTTTTTTTTTTTTGCACGTAAATAGAACCGCAAATCATTCAGTGTTTATTATTCACTGGGTATTTTATATCCTTACACACCACAAACTGCATTTTACAAATATTAAAAATTTGTACAACGAATAACTAGCCAAAAGTTGCAAATTTTACTTCTTTTTATTCACTCGATGACTAGTTTCGTGCTGAGATCCGTTTTCAAATCATCGTAAGATAGTCAAAACAGATATTTTCGAAAATGTGAAAACAATGTGAAAAATGTGCAAACGAACAGTTACAGCGCATAGAAATGGGTCTCCACCCGAGTGAATCAAAAAAGAAAAATTTATAACTGTTGACTGATTTTTCGTTGTACTGATTAACAGAAGTTGCCGACACACAGCTATTGCAGTTTGCTGGAAGTTCATAATAAGAATTAGTTGACAGCGTAATGTCTGAACTTTTATGTAACCAAAGCAATTATTTTTGATGCACTAACATAAAAAACGTATTAATTGTTGTTGTTTTGTCCTCAGTAGAACGCTCTTTATCATCATCGAAGGAAAGAGATCCTGTTGTTATCGATAAATACGAAAGTTGTTTACGACCAATAGAAAAATGTTTTATTTAAGTTCGATGAAGAATTAAAGCTATGTCTTATATATATTTTTTTGCTATATTTCTTTATTTTTACCTTTTTGTAGCAGCTGATAAAGCTGTATTGTTTTCTTTATTTTTACTCCAACATCTCTGTGTTTCACTTTACAAATCAACAATTTTCGAATAAAACCTGAATTAAACATTGACAGATTCAGTTTTGCTATCAATATTGTTTATTATTAAGTAACAGATAGGAGGATAACTATGTAGAACAAAAATGTTCCATAGGTTAACCAACTTTTTATGTATCCTCAATCATTTTCTAGATGGTTCACCGCTTTTGTTTTTTAGAACACTCTAGTAAGAAACTGATCGCCTATGTAAAGAAAGCCATGGTTACGAGATAATGCCTAATAAGTATACAACATACTCAGTATACAGGTAACTCAGGTATGTCGGCCGCTTTGGCCGAGCGGTTCTAGGCGTTTCAGTCCGGAACCGCGCCGCTGCTACGGTCGCAGATTCGAATCCTGCCTCTGTCATGGATGTGTGTGATATCCTTAGGTTAGTTAGGTTTAAGTAGTTCTAAGTCTAGGGGACTGATGACCTCAGATGTGAAGTCCCATAGTGCTTGGAGCCATTTGAACCATTTTAACTGAGGTATGTCCCAAACTGACCAAACCTACTAGGACAACTACTGTAGTCTACAACTATTTATGGTAGTCTACAGCAGCCTACGTTAATTTTACAACTCGAGGTAATATAGAGTCAACACGGAACAATACAAATATAAAGCAAAGAACCAAGTACTCGGGTTAAAAAGCGTGGAAAATAGGGATATAGCTTCTTTCCTATATATCTTTCCTATATGGCGGAAATATATAGAACCGTGTCCGGATGGAGGGGGTGGGGGGTTTGAGGTATATTTTCTGTCTTGTACTGTACATCACTGCAGTATGGTGTAGACAGCGAAATGTTTGTGAGCCACTGGAGTTGAGCCTCGTGTTATGAGATCCAGCCTTTAGCCGTGAGTGGTTTGCCGGCCTCTCAAGGCGTGAAGGATTCAGAATTTGTCGGTAAACAGTACGTAGGCACCGCTGCGGATCACTGGCCCTTGTTGTAGGCCTTTCATAAGCGTGACCAAGCAAAACAACTGCCAGTCACAGTACTTCACAATACTGTACGCATTTGTGTTAGTACAGAAGCTGGGTAGTTGTGGCAGTGAGTAAGTTGATGGGTACGACGGCGAGTAAATCATCAGGAAAAGGACATTGTGATCGTCAGGAAAAACATCTGACAGTCACTCTGTCCGTCAGGAAATACTCATTTCAGTCTCCGTTTACGTCTGGATAGGTGCATGATTATCACTGTGTTCTTCAGGAAAAGCACCAGACAGACACAGCGTACGTGAGATACCTGATAGTCATTGTGTACATCAGGATAAACTGCTGGCAATCCCCGTGACGTCGAGAGAAAGCACTTGACAGTCACTACGATCGTCAGGAAAAGCACCAGTCCGTTACTGTGTTAATCAACATAACCATCCGAGAGACACTGGTTTCTTCAGAAAAATCGCTTAGCAGTCACTGTGTTAATCTCAAGAGAATCCTACAGCCACTGCATTACTCAGGAAAAGTACCTGATAGTCACTGAGTTCATCAAGAAAAGTACCTGAATAACTGACAATTATTGCCTTCGGTACAAAACGTAATAGGTTATCTTTGTCATTGTCTTTCTCATTAAATTCATTTGGCTATCACGCTCTCTGCGAAAACTAGTTGCGACTCCTAAAAAAATGGAGAAAGCTCCGCGTTTCGAGTCCTGTCATTGATGATGATGATGATGAGTCCCATACAAAGTGTAGGGGAGCGACGCGGGAGACCCGCGCCGCCTTACTAGGCAAGGTCCTAGTGGAGGTGGTTTGCCATTGCCTTCCTCCGACCGTAATGGGGATGAATGATGATGATGAAGACGACACAACAACACCCAGTCATCTCGAGGCTCGAAAAATCCCGGACCCCGCCGGGAATCGAACCCGGACCCCGTCCTCGGGAAGCGAGAACGCTACCTCGAGAGCAGGAGCTGCGGACAGCCCTGTCATTAGCGAGGCGTTAATCATGGAGGACAAGCTTCGATAGAACAATTAAAAGATAAGTAATCCGTCGCAACCTTTCCGGAACTAGCTCAACATTTAATTTAGCGACTGAAAATATAAATCGGGATGATCAAAGCCGCATAAGAAGCCAGCCATGTAAATATAGAGAGGAAACAAGTTTTTGTTGCATTTTCTTTAAATTTCTATTCGATTAGACGGTCCTGTTATTGAGATCCGTCTTCACTCAATCCAGTCATATCAAATTAAGGTGCGATTGGGGTAAGTCGGGTTTCAATTGAAATAATTATGGAGGATGTTTCCAGTCCAGCATTTACCTTAGAACCAAAGAAAAGATTCAAAAACCTTCCGTCGGAACAGGGATTTAATTTGTTGCTGGAACAACATAGTCACGGTAAAAAACATGTAGGCTTTGTATAAGTGGATGTAGTTGTTTCTGTTTCATCCGTGGCCTGGATCCGTCTTTGTTTAGTTGTCAAAACTCCCTCTGTCCCGAGATCCAAACCGGCCCTCACTTAGATTTTGAATAAATATCATCAGCAATGACGGCCGAAAACTTCCAACATAAGAAGTTACCTTCATTCAGCCAACGCCCGTTTCAAAGAGGGCGTAGGAGCGGAGAGAAGATCAGGACACTCTCTTGCCCTTAGGGTAGGAAACTGCCCCTTATGCGGAATAGGACACTGCAAACCACTGTATTAAACATACATGCGTTGTGTTGACAGGATATGTGATCTGTAATTGTGAAAGTGTAATGATGATCTCTCACTGCCCCTCCCATTCATATCTCGGGGAGGGGACTGCCAAGGGGGAGGTGACAATGAGAAAGAAATTGAATAATTAAGGAAAGGATAACATTGTATGAGTCGAGACGTGGAACGTCAAAACTCTTAAAGTGGTAGGGAAGCTATAAATTTTGAAAACGGAAATGGTAATGCTTAATCTAGTTACTGTGGGGGTCGGTGAAGTGATAAGGAAAGAAGACAAGGATTTCTGGTCAGATGACTATAGGGTTATATCAACAGCAGCAAAAAACGGTATAACGTGAGTAGGATTCTTTATAAATAGGAATGTAGGGCAGAGAGTGAGTTACTTCGAACAGATCAGTGACAACACCGTTCTATCAGAATCGACAACAAACCAACACCGACAAAGATAGTTCAGGTATACATGGCGATATTAAAAGCTGAAAATGAAAAGATAGAGAAGGTGTATGAGAACATTAAAAGGAGACTTCAGTACATAAAGTACATTAACAGTGCTAAAAAAGTGCATTCCTGGCCAAGAGAAGTCTAGTAATACCAGTTGATTTGACGAAGAAATTTCTGAGAATGTATGTTTGGAGCACAGCATTGTATGGTAGTGAAACACGGACTGTGAGAAAACCGGAACAGAAGAGAGTTGAAGCATTTGAAATGAGGTGCTACAGAAGAATGTTGAAAACTAGGTGGACTGATAAGGTAAGAGAGGAAGAAATTCTCCGCAGAATCGGCGATGAAAGGATTGTATGAAAAACACTGACAACAAGACAGAGATTACAGTACGTCCAGAAAAAATAGGGAAATAGGTTGCAAGAACTACTCTGAGATGAAAAAAAGAGTTTTTTTTGTTGTTGTTGTTGAAACCAAGCGGAATTGCGCAGTGACAAGAGACTTGTCTGCTAATCGAGACGGAAGTGCATCGTATTCCCACCGGACTACAAATTTAGATTTTCCATTATTTTTTTAAACCTCTCAGGCAAAATCGTTGCTTTGGAAGGGCATGGTTGATGTCCTTCCACAATCCGAGCTTGTGCTGCATCTTTAACGACACTCGTCTCGTGATCGAAATATCAAGGTGATGACTTGCTCGATGTATACTGACGTATATTTCCCCCGTGTGAGCAACGAAACTGTACCTATTATTGTACATTCTAAGTAGGAGCAATGGAAACAAGAGAAATTGCAATGCTTAACATGGCGTCAAGGTCATATAGAGCCGGAGCACACGCCTACATAGGACAAAGATGGGTTAGGAACGTGGCCATGTTTTTTTCGATGGAAACAAAGTGCCCACTGCCTGAAACGTATCAGGGAAGTCACGGAAAACCTAAATATAATGATCAGACAAGCTAATGCAGTCGCCGATATTTCTACAGAAGAATGCTGTCAGTTTCAAGGCCGGCCGCGGTGGTCTAGCGGTTCTGGCGCTGCCGTCCGGAACCGCGGGACTGCTACGGTCGCAGGTTCGAATCCTGCCTCGGGCATGGGTGTGTGTGATGTCCTTAGGTTAGTTAGGTTTAAGTAGTTCTAAGTTCTAGGGGACTTATGACCTAAGATGTTGAGTCCCATAGTGCTCAGAGCCATTTGAACCATTTTCAGTTTCAAGGCACAAATAAAAGGACAGGTCGCTGTGCACTGCAAGGTAAGCCTTAAAGTGGGGAAGGCTGCGCCGATACGGAAATCAAAAGACGGAGTACAGTGAATGATAAGACAGGCCGCCGACAACTAGCGCACCGCACAACCGACGGTTGTCAACGTCAGATTTTATCGAGAGCGGAACATAAACCAAAAACAAGCGAGTAAATAACGCTCTGTCCCTGGGTGGCTTAACCAGGGCAGAGCAGGATTCCAAGCAAAATTTATCGGTAACCTCTGTCCGTATTTTATTAGTACGGTGACCAGTAAATTATTAACTCCATCAATATAGCTGCGAAAAGTGATTTAAAATTTATTTTGCCCAAACACTGTAAATGTATATTAGGATCTTGTATCTGGTTCACAATGTAAACGATGTTCTTCGAGGGTTGGAACTTAAATAGTGGCAACTATTTATTCACAACCGATACAAAAGACTTACATGTTTTCCTCTGTTACTGTCCTTCAAAGTAGTCACCAGCTTTGTTTAGAACCCGTTGCCAGCGATGCGTAAGGCGTATTATACCGTTAAGAGAGCCTGTTCTGTTGATGGTGCGAATGGAGCGGTCTAAAGTTATGGTGACTCTTGTGTACGACTGTGATGGTGTTATCCTAGCGCATTACGATCATCCACGGCAGACCGTCAATGCATAGCACTACTTTTCGTTTTTGGAGCCTCATCTGCGACCAGCTCTGCGAAAGAAGCGGCAAAACTTTCTGCGTAACCCACCCATCATTTTGCACGACAATGCGCGGGCGCATACAGCGCAAGCTGTGGCTGCTCTGTTTGGTCGATGGGACTGGGAAGTACTGTACCATCCACCATACTCCCCTAACTTAAGTCCTTGAGGCTTTGATTTGATTCCGAAGATGAAAGAACCACTTCGTGGCACTCGCTGCAGAACTGTTCCAGAGATTCGACAGGCAGTAGACCGCTCCATTCGCACCATCAACAGAACAGGCTCTGCCAACAGTATACTAAGCCTTCCACATCGCTAGCAACGGGTTCTACACAACGCTGGTGACTACTTTGAAGGACAGTAACAGGTACAAACATGTAACTCTTTTGCATCGGTTGTGAGTAAATAGTTGCCACTATTTAAGTTCCAACACTCGTATCTTAAAGACAGTTAAAGTGCTACATTACGGTTTAAAGTTCTCGATCGCTTACTTCGTAGTAACTTTCAAATAACAACTGAAATTCAATGATATTTAATTTTTTTCATAGCAGAACAGTACCTTGGTACCGGTCGTCTTATGTAATACCACACAGACTTTCTGATGTGTACTTTCCGTTACTGGGATACTATTATTAAGGAAGCTGTTGAGTGTAAACTGGCAAATGTCTTTATAGAGACGGAGCCTTTTGAATGTACAGTCTTTTGTGTTTCGCTTTGTACCCTGCCAAAGAACGGAGGGAGCAGAATTACTACTACTTCGTCACAGGTTATCGTTACAGTGTGGAAAAGGTATGATAAATCACGAGGGTTGCCCAGAAAGTAATGCACCAGGATTTTTTTCTCAGCCGAAAACAATGTTACGAATGCGAAACGTTACGTATGTATTACACTCCTGGAAATGGAAAGAACACATTGACACCGGTGTGTAAGACCCACCATACTTGCTCCGGACACTGCGAGAGGGCTGTACAAGGAATGATCACACGCACGGCACAGCGGACACACCAGGAACCGCGGTGTTGGCCGTCGAATGGCGCTAGCTGCGCAGCATTTGTGCACCGCCGCCGTCAGTGTCAGCCAGTTTGCCGTGGCATACGGAGCTCCATCGCAGTCTTTAACACTGGTAGCATGCCGCGACAGCGTGGACGTGAACCGTATGTGCAGTTGACGGACTTTGAGCGAGGGCGTATAGTGGGCATGCGGGAGGCCGGGTGGACGTACCGCCGAATTGCTCAACACGTGGGGCGTGAGGTCTCCACAGTACATCGATGTTGTCGCCAGTGGTCGGCGGAAGGTGCACGTGCCCGTCGACCTGGGACCGGACCGCAGCGACGCATGGATGCACGCCAAGACCGTAGGATCCTACGCAGTGCCGTAGGGGACCGCACCGCCACTTCCCAGCAAATTAGGGACACTGTTGCTCCTGGGGTATCGGCGAGGACCATTCGCAACCGTCTCCATGAAGCTGGGCTACGGTCCCACACACCGTTAGGCCGTCTTCCGCTCACGCCCCAACATCGTGCAGCCCGCCTCCAGTGGTGTCGCGACAGGCGTGAATGGAGGGACGAATGGAGACGTGTCGTCTTCAGCGATGAGAGTCGCTTCTGCCTTGGTGCCAATGATGGTCGTATGCGTGTTTGGCGCCGTGCAGGTGAGCGCCACAATCAGGACTGCATACGACCGAGGCACACAGGGCCAACACCCGGCATCATGGTGTGGGGAGCGATCTCCTACACTGGCCGTACACCACTGGTGATCGTCGAGGGGACACTGAATAGTGCACGGTACATCCAAACCGTCATCGAACCCATCGTTCTACCATTCCTAGACCGGCAAGGGAACTTGCTGTTCCAACAGGACAATGCACGTCCGCATGTATCCCGTGCCACCCAACGTGCTCTAGAAGGTGTAAGTCAACTACCCTGGCCAGCAAGATCTCCGGATCTGTCCCCCATTGAGCATGTTTGGGACTGGATGAAGCGTCGTCTCACGCGGTCTGCACGTCCAGCACGAACGCTGGTCCAACTGAGGCGCCAGGTGGAAATGGCATGGCAAGCCGTTCCACAGGACTACATCCAGCATCTCTACGATCGTCTCCATGGGAGAATAGCAGCCTGCATTGCTGCGAAAGGTGGATATACACTGTACTAGTGCCGACATTGTGCATGCTCTGTTGCCTGTGTCTATGTGCCTGTGGTTCTGTCAGTGTGATCATGTGATGTATCTGACCCCAGGAATGTGTCAATAAAGTTTCCCCTTCCTGGGACAATGAATTCACGGTGTTCTTATTTCAATTTCCAGGAGTGTATTTGAAGTCTTCTGACTGAACGCTCCTAGTTTCCGTCACTTCCGACAGATAGCGTATCTGCAGGACAGTTTCAAAATGGTGTCTGTAAATGATGTACGTTAAAAGAAACGTGCCGTCATTGAATTTCTCACTGATGAGAAAGAAACTGTGGGGAATATCCGCAAACGCCTGCGCAAATTCTATGGAGCATCTGCTGTCGACACAAGTATAGTTGCTGGGCACTGAGTATGAGGTCATCAGATCATCTGAAGGCGGTTCGGCGGAGCTCCACGATTTGCAGCGGTCGGGGACACCATCCTAGGCTGTCACACCTGAGACATGCTTCAGCGAGCTGATGCTGTCATTCACGAGGACGGAGGCTTTCCGACTCGGCAATTGGCGCTGCATCTGTCAATCAGCAAAGGAAGTGCGGATGCAATTATCCGTACTCATGGATACTCAAAAGTGTGTGCAAGATGGGTCCCGCAGTGTCTAATGGTGGATTACAAATCGCGCAGAAAAAAACACATTTGTCTTGATTTGTTGCAACGTTTTGAAGCTGCAAGAGGCCTTCGTGTCACGGATTGCGACAGGTGATAAAACCTTTCACCATTTTGAGCCAGAAAGAAAATGACAGTCGAAGGAATGGCGCCATTTCCACTCCCCACAGAAGAAAAAATTCAAAGCAACTGCTTCCGTCGGTAAGGTCTTGATCACCGTGTTCTGGGACTGTGAAAGTGTGATTCTCATTGATGTGATGCTAAGAGGCGGTGCCATTGATTCAGAAGCACATGTCCACACGTTAACAAAACTCAAGACGCGCTTCTGGCGGCTTCGGTGCTACAGCAACACGATAACGCTCGGCCGCAAACAAGTCTAAGGACTGCTGCACACACCGCAAAACAGAATTGGACAGTGTTACCCCATACACCCTACATCACTTACCTAGCCCCCTCGGACTTCATTTTGTTTGGGCCATATAGGATGCCATTTGTGGAAGACATTCTGAGTACTCAGTGAAGCACTGTGTTCGCCACCAGGACAAGGCATACACGCCCTTGTTCCGCGCTGGAGGAAGGCCATAGAACGGTATGGAGATTACGTGAAAAAATACCGCGTGTAGATAAAACACCATTCTTTCTCGTGTGTAATTCTCATTATGTTCAGTAATGAACTTTTGATGACAAACATGCGGTGCATTACTTTCTGGCCAACCCTCGTACATGTAACGGTCGCGCACAGAATGGCGGTTTGGGACGGGAGATACTTGCTGCTCTGTTCAAAAATGGTTCAAATGGCTCTGAGCACTATGGGACTTAACTTCTAAGGTCATCAGTCCCCTAGAACTTAGAACTACTTAAACCTAACTAACCTAAGGACGTCACACACATCCATGCCCGAGGCAGGATTCGAACCTGCGACCGTAGCGGTCACGCGGTTCCAGACTGTAGCGCCTTTAACCGCTTGGCCACACCGGCCGGCTGCTGCTCTGTTCCTATCTGAGCTAAGAACATGGGTTAAAAGGTTCTGGTTTTGGCCAGACTAGCGGCCATTTGTACAGCCGTTCGAACATTTGTTTTTCTGTAGCTATGTTACAGTACATTAAGCAAAGTTTGACCGGAGAACAGGGACTGCCGCCCATGTAGATTGTATGAGTCGATTAATTCCTTTTGTAAAAGATTTTAATTGGTCGGAAAGTAACGCTGATCTAATGGCACCATTTTAATATGCACCGTTCATATTTTACGTACAAAAACAGTCACCCTTGTTAGGATTTTATGGGGAAAAATAGTACTGAACTCCGTACTGGAACGAGATTGACGGTTCAAATTTGTCCACTGATGAATCGGATTTTGGCCCAAGATGAGTTAATGCTTCATTTGGATTTTACGTGCAAAAAACACGTTTTCTGGGAGTTCTTTTAACTGCGCCAGTTCTATAGTTTAAACTTGTACGAAACGTTTAAACTCTATTTATTCAAAATTTTTTATCCTTTGTCGAGATACGATGGTTTAAAGTCGAGCTAAATGTGGCACGTAAAATTTGTTCTTACGTGAACTGAATTCGCGGAAACGTTTTAAAATGCATCAGACAAGTAAAAAAAATGCATTCTTACAATAAATTTGAAAACTCGCTTTCAAAGATCTTGTTTCATTCGGATTTTACATGCAAAAATACTTTTTTGTGAGTCCTTTATTTGCGCGCGCCACTTCTATGTTTGAAATTTTGTGCCAATTGGTACAAATTTTATAAGACGGTAGACAAATACTTGCTTGAATGGTCGTTCTGTTGTGTTGGGAAAGGTTTATTCGTTGCCAAAATACAAGCAACGTGTTTCGAAAGACAATAAGAAAACCTACACCGGATCAGACGTCACCCGAGTCAACCTATGGCGGTCTGATGTTAAAATTGTGCTTGAGTTAAAGTTATGAAGCAGAATGAAAAATGCTGCTATGATAGCAAAAGAAAAAGCGAATATGTCATGGCCCGAGTTAGAGATATAAAAGAAGGTTCAAAATGGTTCAAATGGCTCTGAGCGCTATGGAACTTGACTTCTCCCGGGTTCCCGGGTTCGATTCCCGGCGGGGTCAGGGATTTTCTCTGCCTCGTGATGACTGGGTGTTTCGTGATGTCCTTAGGTTAGTTAGGTTTAAGTAGTTCTAAGTTCTAGGGGACTGATGACCATAGATGTTAAGTCCCATAGTGCTCAGAGCCATTTGAACCATTTTTGAACTTGACTTCTAAGGTCATCAGTCCCCTAGAACTTGGAACTACTTAAACCTGAGTAACCTATGGACACCACACACATCCATGCCCAAGGCAGGATTAGAACCTGCGACCGTAGCGGTAGCGCGGTTCCAGACTGTAGCGCCTAAAGCCGCTCGGCCACTCCGGTCGGCGTAAAAGAAGGAATTAGCTGCTTGACTTATCTGGCAGCTTTAAAGACATTTAAAATCAAAGCACCGTGACATATTCGCGCTTTTTTGGGAGTTAAACCTACTTTCCCAGGGCAGTGAGCTTTCTTAGTTGGAAGGTGTCTCCACATCTGCATCTTGCAGCGTATAGGATAAAGTGCTTCATCATGTGCCCAGAATCCAGAAGATTCGACAGCTGAAGTATAGGATAATACTACGTAGCTGAAGAGCATAATGTAGTAGCCAAAAAAGTTTTTGTCAGGAGATAAAATTTCTTGGGGTGGATGCATTATATTACATGACATGGTCACTAATACTAACATGTAAAAAACCGCAAGAATGTCAAGATATTTATATTTAAATGTCTCTGAAACTGCCAGATAAGCTGTTCCCTTCTTTCATATCCCTAACTCTGCACAGGGCATATTCGTCTTTTCCGGTGCTGTGATAGCAGCACCTTCTATTCTGGTTTGCTTGATATTCCACAATAGACAAGCTTCTGTTGTGCCCGCGCCGACAGCTGAGGCATCCGGCATCCGGTCACCCCTTAAACTGATGTTGCCAAATCCGACCATAACCATGTCGACCTCGCGACAGTGCGGGACAAAGGCACAAGGAAAAGAATAAGATAACCTTCTGTTGTCGGTCATATATGTCTGTGCGGCGTAGCAGGCTGTCTGCGACATGTGTTATCTGTTGCGGTACAGCGGCGCAGGGATTTCACTGTGCACCAGGACTGCAAACATTTACTAGCAAGCAAACTAAACATTAACTACCTAACTTCATTTTTCGTGGTGATAGATAAAACTTTAAGACCTCTATTTGACTGAATTTTTCATTCAGCCAAGATCGTCCAAAATATTTTATTTTTTAAGACAACCTGTTTCAACAGACTATGCTTTCATCTTCAGGTCTAAATCTTTTGTAGTAAAACGGGTTAAAAAAAATGGCTCTAAGTACTATGGGACTTAACATCGGAGGTCATCAGTCCCGTAGACTTAGAACTACTTAAACCTAACTAACCTAAGGACATCACACACGTCCGTGCCCGAGGCAGGATTCCAACCTGCGACCGTAGCAGCAGCGCGGTTCCGGAATAAAGCGCCTAGAACCGCTCGGCCACAGCGGCCGGCAAAACGTGTTCATTTTACGCTGACCTCGGGCACAAGATGTCAAGTGGATAAAAATAGCACATTGTAATCTCCCAAAGATATTTATGTAATAACCTCCCAACAGTAAAAAATATAATTCTATAATTCACATTCAATGTAACTGCCCAACAGATAACTTTCGAAACCTCGCAACAGTAAAAAATATAACTATAACATTGACATTTAGCGTAACCTCCCAATAAATAAATTGCGCAACCTATCAATAATAAAATATGACTAAAATATGACTAAAATATGACTAATCTCTCAATAAAAATTGTGGCTCACTTATAACCTGTGTGTAAATTTTGGACGTCAGCAGTACTGCGTCATGGCCCTGAAAGATCATTCTGAATAAATAGAAAATTCTTACCTCAATAAGGTCGCCGGATAACGCATATATATCTGCTCCTATAAGAAATTTTTCTGGCACAGCCGAGTGCAATGCTGGCCGATAGATTTGTCATGTATAAAAGAAACAACTGATTTTTTTTTCCATAATCGGGATGACCAAGGATTGGAAAAATTAGTAAATTCTTTAAATTGAAACAAATGATTGTCAAAAGTTAATTTTTATAAGAAAGAGTATTATTAAGAGATATCTGAAAAACATTTACATGGGCCTTTATATTACAAAAGTACACATGCGCGAGGCTGCTTTTACCTTAAACTACAACTGTCAGGCACCGCCATCGCTCCACAGAACCGGGCCAGCCAACTCCATACACCAGACTGCTAGCTACTACTTACTGCTACTAACACGCAGTTCCTACTGCTCTTACTGCACACAACACTGCTCTTTGGTCTGAGATTCTCTTATAGCTTACATATCGCAGGCAGCGCGAGAGGTATCCATCGAAATTACATCTGCTCGAGTGCACTAGCAACAAATTCTTTAATCATGGAGCTCTTACAACATTATAAAAGGTTTGTCATCGCTAAAATATTAAAAAACATAAAGCTTCTTTTACAATAGGGAATTGTACCTTATACGCCATTTAAAGTGGATGCGCACTGTTTAGAATATGTCCAGCTTATGTAAATAGTTGTGCCATTGTGTACCGTGTTTGTATGATGCAGCAAGCAACTGTGAGCAATATGTACATGGACATAGCCTGTCGCACAAGGTGCTTTATGTTTTTATATAATTTAGCGATGACAAACCTTTTATAATGTGTCACTTTTATCTACTTGACATCTTGTGCGTGAGTCAGCGTAAAATGAACTTCTTGTACAAGGAAAGGTTTTAAGATCTGAAGATAACAGATTAGTCTGCTGAAACCGGTTGTCTTAAATAACCATTAAGTTTTTTTTTCATGTATATTGCCACAGCGTAGTATGGTAATTTGCTGACAGTCAGCGCCAGTCGCAAACATGGCGAGTTCAGATGCGGAGGGAGCTCTCTGTGTGTCGGAGTTCGACAAAAACAAGTGTGCTACAGCTGTTCAACGGATGTGTAGGACTAAATACAGTAAGAAGCCACCAACAAGGAAGGCTATTTACCACTGGCACAACAAATTCGTAACGACGGGTTGCTTGTGTCCGGCAAAGAGAAGGGGACGTCCCAGTGTGAGTGAAGTTAATGTGGAGCGCATACGACAGAAGGGTATGGCAGGACTTCGATTACCGCATTGATGTCTGCAGGGTCACTCATGGTGCGCATATCGAATGTTTGTAAAAAGAACCTTTCAGAGTTTCTCTTCAAAATGCAATAAGTATGACATCTGTACAATGTTTAGTTCTTGTGCAATAAATAATTGAAAGTGTTCCCGGACTTTATGTACACCCTGTATATATATGTAGTGTCCATTTCTTTCCTTATTGTGTTTGTAATTTATAAAAACCTGCCCTCTTTACCTTAAAGATGAAATTTCGGAATCTTACTTTAAACATATATGTATGAAATCTATAAAGGGGAAACGTTCTTCCCAAACAATTCGAAAAGTACTTGACCGTTTTACTTCAAAGATCGTGGCCAGTTTACTTCGAATTTCTACATTTAGATGAAATCACGAAAAAAATTATTGACAAATTAAATGCCTCACACACGAAATATGTGGTGGTAAACTGACTTTAATACCTATTTTGAGAATAAATTACAGCAGGAATACCAGTATTGGAGATTAAACCATCACACGTCAGTAGATCGCGGGACGAGCGAAACCTCGAGAATATGACAGAGACTTGATTGTAAACTCTTATTTATAGATTAGTTGCCGTTGTTACATATGCAGCGGAACAAGGCAGGCCGTGAAGAACATTTTGCCGAACGTAATAGTGGCGACCATGCCGTCACAATGCTGTATTCCCATTCCGTTGATATCCAGTATTTGCATATGCTCGTCGTTTAAAGCGGTTGCAGTTTCCGATGTGGTTTGCACTGGCTATGAGTATCAACAAGGCACAGGGTCAATCACTTTGTGTGGCACACATTAAACATCCCGCGCAACGCCGGGCGCTGCAGATGGTATTTTACAATTCCCGTTTTTTCCTATAACTTGCGCCAGTTTTTCTGAGAATTTCGAACACCTTGGACTGTTTTACATTGTGGAAAGCTTTTCCTAGGTCCGCAAATCTGATGAAGATGTCTTGATTTTTATTATATCTCGCGCAGCTTACGAGCTTCCTCCCTGGTGCGCTAACCTTCCCTAAAGTCTATCTAATCGTCATTACTAGATATCAGTTTTCTTTCTATCGCTTGTACGAGGGCAGTTCAATAAGTAATGCAACACATTTTTTTTCTCGGCCAATTTTGGTTGAAAAAACCGGAAATTTCTTGTGGAATATTTTCAAACATTCCCGCTTCGTCTCGTATAGTTTCATTGACTTCCGACAGGTGACAGCGCTGTACGGAGCTGTTAAAATGGCGTCTGTAACGGATGTGCGTTGCAAACAACGGGCAGTGATCGAGTTTCTTTTGGCGGAAAACCAGGGCATCTCAGATACTCATAGGCGCTTGCAGAATGTCTACGGTGATCTGGCAGTGGACAAAAGCACGGTGAGTCGTTGGGCAAAGCGTGTGTCATCATCGCCGCAAGGTCAAGCAAGACTGTCTGATCTCCCGCGCGCTGGCCGGCCGTGCACAGCTGTGACTCCTGCAATGGCGGAGCGTGCCAACACACTCGTTCGAGATGATCGACGGATCACCATCAATCAACTCAGTGCTCAACTTGACATCTCTGTTGGTAGTGCTGTCACAATTGTTCACCAGTTGGGATATTCAAAGGTTTGTTCCCGCTGGGTCCCTCGTTGTCTAACCGAATACCATAAAGAGCAAAGGAGAACCATCTGTGCGGAATTGCTTGCTCGTCATGTGGCTGAGGGTGACAATTTCTTGTCAAAGATTGTTACAGGCGATGAAACATGGGTTCATCACTTCGAACCTGAAACAAAACGGCAATCAATGGAGTGGCGCCACACCCACTCCCCTACCAAGAAAAAGTTTAAAGCCATACCCTCAGCCGGTAAAGTCATGGTTACAGTCTTCTGGGACGCTGAAGGGGTTATTCTGTTCGATGTCCTTCCCCATGGTCAAACGATCAACTCTGAAGTGTATTGTGCTACTCTTCAGAAATTGAAAAAACGACTTCAGCGTGTTCATAGGCACAAAAATCTGAACGAACTTCTCCTTCTTCATGACAACGCAAGACCTCACACAAGTCTTCGCACCCGAGAGGAGCTCACAAAACTTCAGTGAACTGTTCTTCCTCATGCACCCTACAGCCCCGATCTCGCACCGTCGGATTTCCATATGTTTGGCCCAATGAAGGACGCAATCCGTGGGAGGCACTACGCGGATGATGAAGAAGTTATTGATGCAGTACGATGTTGGCTCCGACATCGACCAGAGGAATGGTACCGTGCAGGCATACAGGCCCTCATTTCAAGGTGGAGTAAGGCCGTAGCATTGAATGGAGATTACGTTGAAAAATAGTGTTGTGTAGCTAAAAGATTGGGGAATAACCTGGTGTATTTCAATGCTGAATAAAACAACCCCTGTTTCAGAAAAAAAAATGTGTTGCATTACTTATTGAACTGTCCTCGTATTACGTCTATGTATCTTGTGTGCAGAAGCAAAGGAACAAGCGCGGCTGGTGGGTACGGCGCAGGTGGCCCGCCCGCCAGGCGGTGTGCCATCCGCCGCTGGCAGCGCTCGCCACTGGCGCCAGTGTTCCGCCGCCATCCGGCGCCGACCGGCTGCAGCGCCAGTGGCAGCGGCAGCGGCCTGCGCTGGCGCCAGTAGCCGTCACGGCCCGCGGACGCGCCGGCCGGCACGGCACGCCTCTGGAATGGTAAACACTAAACACTGCAGGCCACCGCGGGTCGTCCCCCAGACCGGCTTCCCGAGTTTCCGTACGTGCCGCGACCAGCAAGTGGTGCCAAGCTTCCGAACCCTCGCTGGTAAACACTTATGCAATTTCCAGTGTCTGCTCCCAAGGCGACAACTTGTTGCACAGCGGCTCCGAGTTTCTAGAAGCTGCAGCTTCCGTGCAGAATAAATACAGCAACAGCTTAGCAAAAAACACCACCGTCAACAACAGAGCGAGTTCGAACAGTGGAAAAGACACTGGAGTCGCATTCGTCAGCATGGGCTGCACATTGAAACTGCAGATTGAGGTACAGCGCCTCGCATCATCCCTGTTCAGATGGACGTTACAGCATTGATTAGACGCACAGTATGAGTCAGGCACAACACAGGTAGCGTTCAAATGGCTCTGAGCACTATGCGACTCAACATCTGAGTTTCAAATGGCTCTAACAAGTGAACCTCCCCTCAGATTTAGTTTTAAGTTGGCACAGTGGATAGGCCTTGAAAAACTGAACACAGATCAATCGAGAAAACAGGAAGAAGTTGTGTGGAACTATGAAAAAAATAAGCAAAATATACAAACTGAGTAGACCATGCGCAAGATAAGCAACATCAACGAAAATGCAAGCTCAGGAGCGCCGTCGTCCCGTGGTTAGTGTCAGTAGCTGCGGAACGAGAGGTCCTTGGTTCAAATCTTCACTCGACTGAAAATTTTACTTTCTTTATTTTCGAAAAGTTATGATCTGTCCGTTCGTTCATTGACGTCTCTGTTCACTGCAATAAGTTTAGTGTCTGTGTTTTGCGACCGCACCGCAAAACCGTGCGATTAGTAGACGAAAGGACGTGCCTCTCCAATGGGAACCGAAAACATTTGATCGCAAGATCATAGCTCAACCGATTCCTCCACAGGAAAACATATCTGATATATTCTATACGACACTGGTGACAGCATGTGCGTCAGATGACAGGAATATGTTGTCGACCCACCTAACTTGTACATGGGTAAAAAGATTCTTCTACCTTGCCCAATTTAGGTTTTCTTGTGGATGTGATAATCACTCGCAAAAAACTGATGAAAACATAAGAGTTTGTCACATAAACTGAAAATAAAAAATTAAACTTTTCACTCGAGGGAAGACTTGAACCTAGGACCTCTCGTTCCGTAGCTGCTCTCGCTAACCACAGGACCATGGCACTCCTAGACTTCCAATCGTCTTCATTTTGCCTATCTTCGCATGGACTACTCAGTTTGTATATTTTACTAATTTTTTTCATAGTTCCGCACAACTTCTTCCGGTTTTCTCGATTGATCTGTGTTCAGTTTTTCAAGGCCTATCCAATGTGCCAACTTACAACTAAATCTGAGGGGGGTGCGATGGGGAGGTTCCATTGTAAGCACTATGGGACTTAACATCTGAGGTCAGCAGTCCCCTAGACTTAGAACTACTTAAACCTAAGGATATCGCACACATCCATGCCCGAGGCAGGATTCGAACCTGCGACCGTAGCAGTCGCGCGGTGCCGGACTGAAGTGCCTAGAAC
Organism: Schistocerca nitens; assembly: GCF_023898315.1. Lineage (NCBI taxonomy): Eukaryota > Metazoa > Arthropoda > Insecta > Orthoptera > Acrididae > Schistocerca > Schistocerca nitens. Next base: position 199,686,154 of record NC_064615.1, on the reverse strand, counting down.
CGCTCGGCCACCGCAGCCGGCGTACAGGTAGCATCAGACGGCTCGAGTGTATGTAGTTTTTACGAGATATGACAGAGGTCACTAGCTGACGGACACTGGTGGAGCTGCAGTCAGAATACTGTTAATTTTATTTCCGGCTTTGTTTACTTAGTTTTCTAATTGAAAATGGTTGAAATGGCTCTGAGCGCTATGGGACTTAACTTCTGAGGACATCAGTCCCCTAGAACTTAGAACTACTTAAACCTAACTAACCTAAGGACGACACACACATCCATGCCCGACGCAGGATAAGAACCTGCGACTGTACCTGTCGCGCGGTTCCAAACGGAAGAGCCTAGAACCGCTCGGCCACCCCGGCCCCGGCTAGTTTTCTAATTATTTGTTAACTACTACTATTATTGGGCTTCGTTATATTTTATGTAAAGTTTTTATACTATACAGTGAAGTAATTAATCACGTGAGGAATGTTCGAGAGTGATTTGTTATAAACTGTTTTGTCAGTTTATGGTACTGGGGAAAGGAGTTTATGATTTCGGTAAAATAGTTTCGTTAAGAGGGAATTAATTTTATATTTTGTGTTTTCCAATTTTTTTATGGTAATTTACTGTTCTGATTCAGTAACGAATTTTGATTGATTTTGTGTATATGCGCGGGATTGAGCGGGTTGGATGCTGCTTTCCGATTGGCTTTGATATCCGTCTACCAATCAGAAATTAGCACATTTGCGCGTTTTTTGAGAACTAAAAGCTTCTTCTATGTAAAGAGAGGAGCCGGCCGGTGTGGCCGAGCTGTTCTAGGCGCTTCAGTCTGGAACCGGGCGACGGCTACGGTCGCAGGTTCGAATCCTGCCTCGGGCATGGATGTGTGTGATGTCCTTAGGTTAGATAGGTTTAAGTAGTTCTAAGTTCTAGGGGACTGATGACCTCAGATGTTAAGTCCCGTAGCGCTCAGAGCCATTATGAATTTTTTTTTTTTTTTCAAGACAGTAGTAGAGTCGGAGCTTGGACCCCGTAGTATCCAGACCTATTGATATGTGCTCCACTGAAAGTTATTAATACTGTGATATTTCGTTATTATAGTTTTTTTAGAAGTACCGTAAAGTGTGTAAGAGAATTCGAGTTAATGCACAGGGTGAAATTTAGAACTATTCGTGACGTTTAAAATAACTGAATACCGGGTGGCCTGTTGCTTACTTGCGAACTTGAAAATTTTGTCCCACGAGGCTGACATAAGCAACATTTTAGCGAGCAGTTCAAAAAGAAATAATCCGTTTGTAAATTTTCGGTGAAAAATAATTACCATAAACTGGCTATCGTTATGGATGATGCGTGCTTGTGGATTTTTCAGACTTTACACAGTTTAGAGTAAGGCTTGGCAGCAACTGGTGTATGCAAACTTATCGTAATAGAGTGAAATATTACGCACACGAATACTTTCATTTAACTACTCCTTACGTCGACAACACAATTTTAGTGCGATTTGAGGTTACGAAGTGTAGACCTTTTTCCTTCTATAGATTTTTTCCGCATGAGAGCATTATTTTAATAACTTGAAGGAGGCGAGGTCTGAGAAGACATTCACCAGAAGGCGAGTGGGTGAATGGAACATCGCGGTGCACAAGATGTCGCAAGTACCCATCTTAATCAGAATCACGCCTGGACGAGCTACCGAAGCTGATCCTTCCCTCCCGTAACACAAGCTTTCTGCAGGTTTTTCTGCGAAGATTTGTAATTTTGTAACTATCGTTCGTAGAAATGAAGCACCGTGACACAGAGTGTCCTGTGAAATTTGATACAAGAACTACGCTAGTGAAACGATTGGGAGCGTGATCAGCAAAGCAACTGATAACTTTTTCTATGCACTAGGGCAGTCAGTCTGATCCCTATCCCCTACTAGTGGGCTTTCCATCTTTCGTCATGGGTGTGGCGGCAGGTGGTTACAGATGTTTTCGTTAGGTTTGCATAAAGTTTTGATAGAAAGTATTTGATGCATATGTATTACTATATGATCTAACTATGTGCAACTCTGCTTTATAAATTTTATAACGTTAACTTACTTCCCACTTCCTACATCAGCGTTAGTGTGGGACTCCTGGGTAGTTAGAGAATTTTACTACTAACAGAAATACGAAAGTGGCGGTAGATAAAAAGGGGTCTACGCCTGCTCGAGGGCCTGTAAGAGTTTCATTAACGCTAGACTAACAACAAAATGCCTAACACCTAGGCAAAAGCTACTTCTAGTCGTATTATGACAACACATGCTTAAGCATTGCAGCCTGTGGCCAGTACTTAACTTTTCACTTTCAAGCGATCAGGCCCAACGGCCCACACGCTACAAGTTTCCTACTTCATTGTATTCTATCAGTCACTGTCATCTGCCACGCTTTCAAATCTGTCGTCGACTGTTGCAGGTCTTCATGGAGCCCATCCCTCCACCTTTCCTTGGTCTTCCCGCGGAGGGGGGTCTCTTCCCTGAGGGGATGAAATCCAGACCATCCTTGGCCACATGTTATGTTCCAACCGCGACCCCACTGTAGTCTCATGCTTGTGATGATTCCTGCTATAGAGCCATCTCGGTACACTTCACGTAGCTCATGGCTGTTTCTTATCCTCCGTTCATCCATGTCTGGGTCCAACATGGGAGCAGAGATCTTCTGCAGCACTATTCTCTCATATACGAGACGTTTCAGATACTCCACGTCTCACAGCTCTATAGTATCACAGGTTAGATCACAGGTTTTTGTAGCCAAACCTTGTACCATGTCGAGAGGCAAGTGGACCTAAGCAGTTGTGTAACGCAGTAAAAGGATCGGTTTACTGCCTGGATTCTGGTGCTGATCCCTGCTTCGCAATGAGAGGTCTCCATCAAAAGCGCTCCCTTGTATTTAAAGTGGCAGACTCTTTTGTAGGACTAGTCTCCCACCCGCAGTAATGGTAGTAATCTGTCTTGACTTCGTTTATAATTTGCCCAAATTTGCTGCCAGCCACCTCCAGTTCCATCGTTAAGTTCCTCTTCAGAGCTGATAGGTAGGCAAATATCATTGGCGTAGGCTAGACATGCCAGAATCTTCCCTTTGACTTCGATTCCTTCGAAGGTCTCTTTAAGAGTCTCAAGGGCAAATGTGAACAAGTTAGGAGGTAAAACATCTCCTTGCCTGAGACCCCTTACAATTTCAAAGTTATCTGTTACTCGGTTTTCCATCTTTACCTTACCGCTTGTTTCTCTCAGGCCGGTCATTAGCAGATAGTAAGTTTTACGTATTCGTAGGACTATTATTCATTCATTTCTTTCGAGTAAAAGCTAAAAAATAATTCCAATGAAGTTTTATGTGAAAACTATTAAATCTTATTAAATAAAACAAACGTTATTAAAACTCTACATCTTTATTCTTCTTGTCTACATATCAGCAGCCGCCAGCCTCTAAAGGCCTCCGAATTGTAGCGCGCAACACGGCCATGTGTAACGTAACTATGTCGGTGAGTGAGAAAAAGGGTGCAGTAATCGAGTTTCGAAATCGAACAGTTCCTTCTCACACTGAGCTCCCTCTCCTTTAGCATGACAACACCGGACGACACACGAGCGCTACGTTTCCTGCAGCAATTCGACGCCTTGGGTTCACTGTCAGAGATCGTCCTGCATTCAGTCCCGACTTGGCGCTATCCGATTTTCGTCTGATTCCAAAACATAGGAGGATTTCACTTTGATAGTGATGAAGTGGTGCAGGCGGAGGTGACGTTGTGGTTCCGTCAACAAAGTCAAACTTTCTACAGTGACAGCATCAACAAACCGGTCTCTCGCCAAGCTGACCATATAGAGAAATAAATATGTAGACAGAAAGGAAAGTTTGTTTTTGTGGAAAAAGCTTTTCCGAGCTTCCACATAAATTTGGAGGCATTACTTCTCAGCACGCCCTCGGACCATTCCGGAACCAGGAACCCAGTGCAGTTCCAAGCAGCTAATGTAACTGTTTCGAGGGGCAACAAAAATGTCATTTTGAGTATTTCGTGTAATTATTGACCGAATGTAGAAATTTAAAATGCTGTCATAAAATGCCCATTACGAGATATTAACTTAAAAATTGAACACAATAAGACAAGTATTACAGTTAGAATTTGTTTCCTTTGTCTTGAGGCAACGTAACCGGTACCGCATAATCACTGTGAGTTAACGAGCATTGCGCTCTCATTTAAATATATGGCCGAAAGAGTCAGCCTACAGGAATTGTGAAACGAACTCTGTCGTTACAGGGTTATTTGATAAGCGTGATAGCGTCACGGAGATGTTTAGCAAACTCAAGTGGCAGACTCTGCAAGAGAGACAATCTGCATTGCGGTGTAGCTTGCTGTCCAGGTTTCGAGAGGGTGCGTTTCTGGATGAGGTATCGAATATATTGCTTCCCCCTACTTATACCTCCCGAGGAGATCACGAATGTAAAATTAGAGAGATTCGAGCGAGCACGGAGGCTTTCCGGCAGTCGTTCTTCCCGCGAACCATACGCGACTGGAACAGGAAAGGGAGGTAATGGCAGTGGCACGTAAAGTGCCCTCCGCCACACACCGTTGGGTGGCTTGCGGAGTATAAATGTAGATGTAGATGTAGACCGCTTGCCACAAAGGGCTCAGATTCACCACGAGATGGGCAAATTCACAGGCGTCTATTGTCTATTGAGGCCTAAGCGCTGTAGTGTGCGAGTGAGACAGCAAACCTACGTCATAGGGAAACCCAGTAGAAGGCTTTTGTGGTCGAGGAGACGTAGCATTATTAAATATGGAGAACCTAAGGTCGCTATTAAAGGGAAACACTTATGAAAACTATTTAATTCTGTAGTAACGCAGGGAATCAAGCCAAAGTAATTTTAATCTGCCATCGTCCATAAATTTTCATGGTAATCCCAATAAAACGAATATTGATCATATCTATAATCGTTTATGATTTACTGTTAAACTGAAATTAACAAGTTCTGTAACAAAGATCTGAAAGCTAAAATCTGAACGCTTTGGTCGATCAAACGATCGACATTTCATATAGAAGCGCATCATTAAAATGACAAACGCTGTAAATATCAATATAGTAAATTTAAATTATCAGTATTTACATTTAAGCATCAGATCATCATTTCCTCCACACAAAACACAATCAACGATGACAGTATGACACCTTATTGAATCATTAGCTAACAGAATATTTGTTGTAAAGTTTAGTGCATAATAGTTACTTTTGTTCTTTTTTATTTATCAGAAACCACGTTGGTGCAAGGCTATTGGCCGTTGCATTCGAGGCTAAGAAGGAAATTGTATTGGTTCTATGTAAAAGAATTTAACGTTTATTATGTAATGGATATTATTGTTACTTTATTTAGAACTTCGTCAAGCTTTGATTATTTAAATATGATAAAATGTAAAATAATGCAGAATAAGCTGTAGCCAATCAGATGGACGGCTTCAGGAAAGGGAACTGCGTTAGTCAGTTGAACGAAAATGTTCGGCGCACGGGAAACGCGGCCGGGGACGGGCAGAGGGCAGTTTTGGTGGAGGCACCAAAGGGGACAGTTCGGATGGAGAAGCGAAAACGGACAGTTCGGCTGGAGACACCAAAGCGTACAGTTCGGAATGAGACACGAAAGCGGACTGCCGGTCTTTAGGCAGCTAGGAAGTGAAACGACTTACAAGGAAACCTCCCCATCGCATCCCCCTCAGATTTAGTTAAAAGTTGGCACAGTGGATAGGCCTTGAAAAACTGAACACAGATCAATCGAGAAAACAGGAAGAAGTTGTGTGGAACTATGAAAAAAATAAGCAAAATATACAAACTGAGTAGTCCATGTGCAACATAGGCAACATCAAGGATGCTGCGAGGTCAGTAGCGCTGTGGTCCCGTGGTTAGCGTGAGCAGCTGCAGATCGATAGGTCCTTGGATCAAGTTTCCCCACGAGTGAAAATTTTATTTTCTCAAAGTTATGATCTGTCCGTTCGTTCATTGACGTTTCCGTTCACTGTAACAAGTTTAGTGTCTGTGTTTTGCGACCGCACAGCAAAACCGTGCGATTAATAGACGAAAGGACGTGCCTCTCCAATGGGAATCGAAAACATTTGATCGCAAGCTCATAGGTCAACCGATTCCTCCACAGGAAAACACGTCTGATATATTCTATACGACACTGGTGACGGCATGTGCGTCACATGAAGGGAATATGTTGTCGACCCACCTAACTTGTACACTTGGCGAATGGGTTTTACCTTGCCCAATTTAGGTTTTCTTGTGGATGTGAGAATCACTTCCAAAAAAGTGATGAAAACATAAGAGTGTGTCACATAAACTGCAACAACTGAATGCAACAGTTTCACAGTCGCACAGTTTTCCCTGTGCTCTGTCAAAACATATGTTTTTAACGTTTTCAAATTTTTTCTTGTGTAGACCGTCAAATCCTGCATATGTCCAAGCAAATCTGAAAAGTCCTGAAATTTTGGAGAGCAAAGTTGATTATGTGTGAGTGCCTGAACTTTGATAATTGTCTGAAAATAAAAAATTAAACTTTTCACTCGAGGGAAGATTTGAACCAAGGACCTCTCACTCCGCAGCTGCTCACGCTAACCACGGTACCACGGCGCTCCTGAGCCTACCGTTGTCCTTGTTGTTCCCTATGTTGGGCATGGACTACTCAGTTAGTATATTTTACTAATTTTTTTCATAGTTCCACACAACTTCTTCCTGTTTTCTCGATTGATCTGTGTTCAGTTTTTCAAGGCCTATCCACTGTGCCAACTTATAACTGAGGGGGGTGCGGTGGGGAGGTTCCCTTGTTAGAAAATTTCGCGTTCTGTGGAATCGCGGGACTTGCGCGGTGAGCCGCCAAGCGCCCGGTGTGAACTCTAACTTTTCGTGTAATTATGGACTTGTGTTTCGCGATGAGATTATGAAAGATCGAATTGTGTCAAATGGATATTCGCTCAAGTGTAATAGTAATTCTAAATACGACCACTTTCGCTATTAGTTTTCCTTCTGAATAAACATTATTCTAACCAAATCGGAACTGTGTGGCGTACATCATTTATGGGTCGTTAATTTAGTTCCTGATGTTATTATTACGGTTATTATATGTTATGTTAACTGTGTATTTCGGACACTTGCCATCAGCCAGACAATTTAACCAAAGGTTCGCAAGTGTCTAATCTAGAGCGTCTAATGCGACACGTGTGGTTCAACCCCTAGACGAGTTTGGACCAGGACATTTCGACGAAGAGAAACCGCATGTGAGCCCTAGCACCTATGGGATGTTAGCTCGCAATACACGGAATTTATTCATCCAGCTTTTGAGAACAAGAGCACTTAGCGACTTCCAACAAACCTCACACATAATTTCTAACATTTACGAAACTTTGTCTCGCTGACACCCGCCACAAGAAGATGAAAGGAAAGAAGCTTATCGTTTAACTACATTCTCACTATTCATGCAGCGGAACTTCTGTAACAGAGATGACATTTCAATTTATTACTTTTTTACTGATAACTCTATTACCAACAGAGTTTGCAGACAGTATTCGTATATAACACTGAACGGAGCTGCAAAATTATATCGCTGTATGACACATAATAGTACATGAGAGAGTTACGTGAGTGAAGAACCAGATTCTGCATAAAATGGGGCGAAGCCAGCATTCAACATCAGACATAACGTTTTAATTTTTACTACTTCTTTACTACTAACTCTATTCAAAAGACACTTTGTAGACAGTATCTACATGTATCACTGAACGTAACTGCAAAATTACATCATTCTACTTCAGAAGCTATTACATTGAGATGCGTGAAAAACTTGCTTTTGGTTTACATGGAGGTCGAATTACCCGAACTATGTTCATACAGTGTTTCATAATGAGAGCACTTGGCCGGTGGTCTAGCGGTTCTAGGCGCTCAGTCCGGAACCGCGCGACTGCTACGGTCGCAGGTTCGAATCCTGCCTCGGGCATGGATGTGTGTTATGTCCTTAGGTTAGTTAGGTTTAAGTAGTTCTAAGTTCTAGGGGACTGATGACCACAGATGTTAAGTCCCATAGTGCTCAGAGCCATTTGAACCATTTTTTGAGAGCACTTAGCAACTTCTATAAAAAAGTATCATTCCAAAAATTTGCTAAAGTCGCTTACATGCTTAACATTCAATATTTAATACATGCTTTCGTTTCGAAAGTAATCAAACCTCTAAAGTTGTTTCGTACATGGGAGTTCAAATGCTTAAACAATCGGGGATCACTAGTTCACTTCTGCGCGGAAACATTTGATCGATTTGCCATTGTTAAACCATTACTGTGGTCTGCTCACTGTTATTGCGGTTCCGAAATTTGTCTTCTGTTGAGTAGGTTTTACTTCAGTATTTGTCCACGTTTATGAACAGGCGCTTTCTTAATGGTAATTTTTAAGTATGGATCTCAATGCGGAGACAGTCTATGACGTGTGAATGGAAGAAATCATGGCTGGGTAAAATAGGGATCCTCAAAATTCCTACACCACGAAGATGACGTGCTACAGACGCGAAATTTAACCGACAGGAAGCATATGCTGTGATATGCAAATGATTAGCTTTTCAGAGCATTCACACAAGGTTGGCGTCGGTGGCGACACCTACAACGTGCTGACATGAGGAAAGTTTCCAACCGATTTCTCATACACAAACAGCAGTTGACCGGCGTTGCCTGGTGAAACGTTGTTGTGATGCCTCGTGTAAGGGGGAGAAATGCGTACCATCACGTTGCCGACTTTGATAAACGTCGGATTGTAGCCTATCGCGTTTACGGTTTATCGTATAGCGACATTGCTGCTCGCGTTTTTCGAGATCCACTGACTGTTAGCAGAATATGGAATCGGTGGGTTCAGGAGGGTAATACGGAACGCTGTGCTGGATCCCAACGACCTCGTATCACTAGCAGTCGAGATGACAGGCATCTTATCCGCATGGCTGTAACGGATCGTGCAGCCACGTCTCGATCCCTGAGTCAACAGATGGGAACGTTTGCAAGACAACAACCATCTGCACGAACAGTTCGACGACGTTTGCAGCAGCATGGACTATCAGCTCGGAGACCACGGCTGCGGTTACCCTTGACGCTGTATCACAGACAGGAGCGCCTGCGATGGTGTACTCAACGACGAACCTGGATGCACGAATGGCAAAACGTCATTTTTTCTGTGTACAGCATCATGATGGTCACATCCGTGTTTGGCGACATCGCGGTGAACGCACAATGGATGTGTGTATTGGTCATCGCCATACTGGCGTATCACCCGTCGTGATGGTATGGGGTGCCACTGGTTACACGTTTCGGTCACCTCTTGTTCACATTGACGGCACTTTGAACAGTGGACGTTACATTTCAGATGTGTTACGACCCGTGGCTCTATCCTTCATTCGATCCCTGCGAAACCCTACATTTCAGCAGGATAATGCACGACTGCATGTTGCAGGTCCTGTACGGGCCTTTCTGGATACAGAAAATGTTTGACTGCCCTGCCCTGCCCAGCACATTCTCCAGATCTCTCATCAATTGAAAACGTCTGGTCAATGGTGACCGATCAACTGGCTCGTCACAATACGCCAGTCACTACTCTTCATGAACTATGGTATCGTGTTGACGCTCATGGGCAGCTGTACCTGTACACGCCATCCTAGCTCTGTTTGACTCAATGCCCAGGCGTATCAAGGCCGTTATTACGGCCAGAGGTGGTTGTTCCGGGTACTGATTTCTCAGGATCTATGCACCCAAATTGCGTGACAATGTAATCACATGTCAGTTCTAGTATAATAAATTTGTTCAATGAATACCCGTTTATCATCTGCATTCTTGGTGTAACAATTTTAATGGCCAGTAGTGTATATAAATGATCTAGCAGAAAGCGTCGGATGCTCTTTAAGACTATTCGCAGATGATGCAGTTGTTAATAGCAAAATAGCAACGAAAGAAGATAGTAAGAATTTGCAGAACGACCTACAGAGAATAAAAGAATGGTGCAGACTCTGGCAGTTGACCCCGAACGTAAAAAAAATGTAACATATAGGCCATACTTAGGAAAAGAAACCCACTACTGTACAGCTACACTATTGATGGCAAACAGCTGGGGATAGCGTCTGCCGTAAAATATCTAGGCGTAACTATCCAGAGCGACATTAAGTGGAGTGACCATATAAAACCGATACTGTGAAAAGCAGACACAAGAGTCATATCCATCGGAAGAATCTTAAGGAAAAGTAACTTATCCACGAAAGAAGTGGCTTACACGGCGCTTGTTCGCCCGATTCTTGAGTATTGTTCATCTGTCTTGGATCCCTATGAGGCAGTGCTGATAGAGGAGATAGAGAAGATCCAACGAAGAGGGGCGCGTTTCGTCACGGGATCGTTTAGCTGGCGAGAGAGCGTTACTGAGCGTTACTCCACAAGCAGACGTTACAAGAGAGACGTTGTGCATCACGGAGAAATTTGCTATTGAAATTTCGGGACAGTACTTTTAAGGAGGAGTGAGACAGCATGTACTCCCCCGAACATACATCTCGCGTATTGACCACGAGGAGAAAATTAGAGAACTTAGAGCCAATACAGAGGCTTACCGACAATCATTCTTCGAACGCACTATTCGCGAATGGAACAGGGATGGAGGGATCAGACAGTGGTACCGAAAGTACCCTGCGCCATACACCATTAGGTGGCTTGAGGAGTATGATGTAGATGTGTAGATGTAGAATGTGTCTGCCTCGTCGTTTCGACGCCGCCTTCTGCGTGCTGGATAGGTGGCACGCTTGCCATTGCGTCGGCATGCACTGACCAGAACCCACCAACACCGCAGACTGCAATGGGCACGTGAACGCCGACACAGGCCTACTGAGTGGCAAAAAGTGGTGTTTTCGGACACGTCCCGCTTCAACTTGTCCTACGTTGATGGCCACATACGCGTTCGAAGCAGCCGTGGCGAATGTAGTCTGGCAAACTGTATTGTTGAGCAGCATAGCGGACAAACGCCAAGTGTGATGGTTCAGGGCGCCACTGTCTACAAAATGCGATCGCGCCTCTTACGCCCCGAGGACAATCTGGACGGCTACCGCTAAATCCGGTGGGTTTTACAGCTTAAGTCCATGCCCCTCCTGCAAGCCGTTCCACATGCCATATTTCAGCAGGACACAGCTGTGCCGCTTGTAGTGAGGAACGGGGAGGCCTTCTTCGAGGAACGACAGATACCACTGTTTCCCTGGCCTGCCTGTTCGCCTGACATATCCGCTATCGAACGTGTCTGGGATATAGTCGGTCGGCAAATTGTCCATTCAGGTCCTCCCGCAACCACAGGTGATGCTTTGTAGACAAACTACAAACCGCGTGGCGGAGTATGCCCCAGCAGTACAAAAAAATGGTTCAAATGGCTCTGAGCACTATGGGACTTAACATCTATGGTCATCAGTCCCCTAGACTTAGAACTACTTAAACCTAAGGACATCACACACATCCATGCCCGAGGCAGGATTCGAACCTGCGACCCTAGTGGTTCCGGACTGACGCGCCTAAAACCGCTCGGCCACCGTGGCCGGCCCCAGCAGTACATTCGATTACTCTTTGATTCCATACCACGACGTCTAGCAGCTCTGATCGCACAACGAGGTGGCGCTACTCCGTATTCTATTTCCACAGTCATACTGCCTGCAGAGGTCTGTAGCGCTAATCGTTTGTGTACTGTCACGTCCCTAATCGATGAAATTCCGCATTCCATGCGGCTTTTCGCGGATGACGCTGTAGTATACATAGAAGTTGCAGCACCAGAAAATTGCACCGAAATGCAGGAAGATCTGCAGCGGATAGGCACTTGGTGCAGAGAGTGGCAACTGACCCTTAACATAGACAACTGTAATGTATTGCGGCCGGCCGAAGTGGCCGTGCGGTTAAAGGCGCTGCAGTCTGGAACCGCAGGACCGCTACGGTCGCAGGTTCGAATCCTGCCTCGGGCATGGATGTTTGTGATGTCCTTAGGTTAGTTAGGTTTAACTAGTTGTAAGTTCTAGGGGACTAATGACCTCAGCAGTTGAGTCCCATAGTGCTCAGAGCCATTTGAACCATTTTGTAATGTATTGCGAATACATAGAAAGAATGATCCTGTATTCTATGATTATATGATAGCGGAACAAACATTGGTAGCAGTTACTTCTGTAAAATGTCTGGGAGTATGCGTACGGAACGATTTGAAGTGGAATGATCATATAAAATTAACTGTTGGTAAGGCGAGTGCCAGGTTGAGATTCATTAGGAGAGTCCTTAGAAAATGTAGTCCATCAACAAATCTGTTGGTTTACAAATCACTCGTTCCACCTATACCTGAGTATTGCTCATGAGTGTGGGATCTGTACCAGGTCGGGTTGACAGAGGAGATAGAGAAGATCCAAAGAAGAGCGGCGCGTTTCGTCACAGAGTCATTTGGTCAGCGTGATAGCGTTACGGAGATGTTTAGCAAACTCAAGTGGCAGACTCTGCAAGAGAGGCGCTCTGCATCGCGGTGTAGCTTGCTGTTCAGGTTTCTAGAGGGTGCGTTTCTGGATGAGATATCAAATATATTGCTTTCCCCTACTTATACCTCCCGAGGAGATCACGAATGTAACATTAGAGAGATTCGAACGCGTACGGAGGCTTTCCGACAGTCGTTCTTCCCGCGAACCATAGGCGACTGGACCAGCAAAGGGAGGCAATGACAGTGGCACGTAAAGTGCTCTCCGCCACACACCGCTGAGTGGCTTTCGGAGTATAAATGTAGATGTAGATGTAGATTGTGATCATATCTCTCGGTCGGTGTTCCACTTTTTCCAAATAGTAGTGTACATTATCAGGAGGTGGGATATGTTTGACAATACAAAACTGTGTGAAATGTTTTTTTCAAACTTTAAAAGCTGACCAATTTGTGCAAAACCATTCAGTAAATTTCACATAAAGATCACTGTATTCAAGCGTTGGCCTACCGCTACTGTTCTTATCCACACAATTCCCTCCAATGTTAGTCAGTTATTGCCATAAGCTTCTTTTTCCCCAATCTCTTCATTTATATCTTCATTCAACCTGGCTTACCCATTTCGTCTTCGCCATTTTTCTATAAAACCACATTTAAGAAGCTTTTCACTTCCTGAGTGAATTGCTTATCCTCCACATTTCGCTTCCGTACGTGACCAGACACAAATACCTTCATAACAGACTCTTTTTTAACAAACTCTTTTCTTGTTATCGCCAGCCTGAATTTCATATTGTTACGGCGTTAAGTCAGCGCCGGCAAACCAGTCGGGAACGACAGATAAGAGACGCTTGTGAGAAGAGGTCAGCCAATCGCACGTTGACTGACTGCGTTCCAGGACGACAACGCAACAGCAGCGACCCTTAGGTGAAGAGCATATAAGCGCCGCGCCCGCCTGGGGCAGCCCACTTCGATAACAGCTTCAACGTTAGCTACTTCGTTAGCCGACGCATCGTAGCCTCTTCATTGGTAATCTCTACATAGTACAGATTTGTGTTCGTCTATTCTGTAGAAGACTGATTATTTTGTATGCCGCCCTTTGCTTACGACAGACATGTGCAATCAAAGTCAAGTGTTTCTATTTCGATAGTTGCAATAAGACTCATTAATACTAGTTGTTTGATTGTTGGCATATCTAACCGACTATGCTGGATTCCTAGACATAATGTACACTTATGGCCATTAAAACTGCTACACCAAGAAGAAATACAGATGATAAACGGGTATTCATTGGACAAATATATTATACTAGAACTGACATGTGATTACATTGTCACGCAATTTGGGTACATAGATCCTGAGAAATCAGTATCCAGAACAACCACCTCTGGCCGTAATAACGGCCTTGATACGCCTGGGCATTGAGTCAAACAGAGCTTGGATGGCGTGTACAGGTACAGCTGCCCATGAGCTTCAACGCGATACCATAGTTCATCAAGAATAGTGACGGGCGTATTGTGACGAGCCAGTTGATCGGTCACCATTGACCAGACTTTTTCAATTGGTGAGAGGTCTGGAGAATGCGCTGCCCAGGGCAGGGCAGTCAAACATTTTCTGTATCCAGAAAGGCCCGTACAGGACCTGCAACATGCAGTCGTGCATTATCCTGCTGAAATGTAGGGTTTCGCAGGGATCGAATGAAGGATAGAGCCACGGGTCGTAACACATCTGAAATGTAACGTCCACTGTTCAAAGTGCCGTCAGTATGAACAAGAGATGACCGAAACGTGTAACCAGTGGCACCCCATACCATCACGACGGGTGATACGCCAGTATGGCGATGACCAATACACACATCCATTGTGCGTTCACCGCGATGTCGCCAAACACGGATGTGACCATCATGATGCTGTACACAGAAAAAATGACGTTTTGCCATTCGTGCATCCAGGTTTGTCGTTGAGTACTCAATAGCAGGCGCTCCTGTCTGTGATACAGCTTCAAGGGTAACCGCAGCCGTGGTCTCCGAGCTGATAGTCCATGCTGCTGCAAACGTCGTCGAACTGTTCGTGCAGATGGTTGTCTTGCAAACGTTCCCATCTGTTGACTCAGGGATCGAGACATGGCTGCACGATCCGTTACAGCTATGCGGATAAGATGCCTGTCATCTCGAGTGCTAATGATACGAGGCCGTTGGGATCCAACACAGCGTTCCGTATTACCCTCCTGAACCCACCGATTCCATATTCTGCTAACAGTCAGTGGATCTCGACCAACGCGAGCAGCAATGTCGCGATATGATGAACCGCAATCGCGATAGGCTACAATCCGACCTTTATCAAAGTCGGAAACGTGATGGTAAACATTTCTCCTCCTTACACGAGGCATCACAACGTTTCACCAGGCAACGCCGGTCAACTGCTGTTTGTGTATGAGAAATCGGTTGGAAACTCTCCTCATGTCAGCACGTTGTAGGTGTCGCCACCGGCGCCAACCTTGTATGAATGCTCTGAAAAGCTAATCATTTGTATATCACAGCATCTTCTTCCTGTCGGCTAAATTCCGCGTCTGTAGCACGTCATTTTCGTGGTGTAGCAATTTTAATGGCCAGTTGTGTATTTCCTCTCTACTACGCCACCGTCTGTTCTTTCGCTGCCCAAAATAGCAAAACTTATGTGAGGTTAGAGATATTTTCCATAGCAGAAATTTCTGTGAAGTTGTCACCAAAGAGGAAGTATGAAGTTTCAATTAGGTAATTAACACACTGCGGAAAGGATCAGCTCGTTGCCCAAATCTCAATACTGTGATCACTGTGGCTTTTGATACTGGCTTGCTGTAGGTAACCGAAACTGATGTAGCATGTATCCATTTGACCCTTGTCAAGAGTGCTTACGTTTCCTTCCGTTTTGCTTTAATCACTTCATTGGAACATGCCATTTGTATTTCGATGACGAATAAATGAGAACCTGCAATAACATAGCAACATCTGTTTTGGGAAAAATTAGGCTGGTTCTTAAGTCCGTAGCGATATTGTTTTGCATGATGGTATTCCGGTTGCTATGGGTATATCTATTGACTGTCATTTTCTATTGGTACTCCACTGTTGCTGTTTGAGTTTACATATTGTCATTTTCTCATCTGCAGGTAGTGAGCGGAGCTGGGAAATGGAGTGCTAAGTAGAGAAATCGGAACATTTCCAACATATTTTTCCGTCTGAATTCGGTACAGGGGTGACAGCAGCAGAGAGAGGCATAAATGTTTTCGCCGTTTATAGGGATAATGCTATTAGGCAGAGCACCGCAAGAAAATGGTTTTCCCGTTTTAAGAAGGACCGTTTTCGCATCAGTGACTCTCCATTTTGAGGAAGATCGGGGTTTGATGAAGATTGTTCAAATGCATTAACCCACAATGGTCCACGTTAGTGTACTCGGGAACTGCACAAAAATCATCGGGTGACCATATGTGCATCTCTGCTTGCTCTTCATCAGTTGGTTCGTGAACAATAGCGACCATTCCTATCCTGTGTCGTTACTGGTGACGAGAAATGATGTCTTTATGCTAAGGAAAAGAAAGAAATCGTTGAGCCCAAACAAAGCAGTAACTCCCCATACAAGCATGTGCGCGCATCTACAAAGGGTGAAGTTATGCATTTGATGGAACAGCGACGACGTGGTCTACTACGAATTACTGCCACTAGGTGTAACCATCACTGCTGACATTTACTGTCAACAATCACACATCTTGCAAAACAGACCAAGAACAATGACCAGGAAGACTTCGTGAAGTTTTCCTACTTCCCCATAACATCCACCCGCATTCTGCTAGACTGACAAAAACACTGTACAGGGGTTGGGTAGAGATGTCCTTCCGCACCCATCTCTTTCACCTGATCTTTCGTCCTCAGAGTATCAGTTTTTCCATTATCGAACAACCTTCAAGGAATGTCCTTTCCGTATGAAAATGCGCTCCCACAATCGGTCGATTAGTTCTTCGCCTCAAAACCACGTGATTTCAGCAGTCGCAGAATCGAAAAGTTACTCCAGCTGTGGCAGAATATACACTGAAGCGACAAAGAAACTGCTATAGACAAGCGTATTCAAATACAGAGATATGTAAACAGGCAGAATACGGCGCTGCGGTCGGAAACGCCTATGTAAGACGACAAATGTCTGGCGCAGTTGTTAGATCGCTACTGCTGCTACAATGGCAGGTTATCAAGATTAAGTGCGTTTCAACGTGGTGTTTTAGTCGGCGCACGAGCGATTGGATAGCACCTCCGAGGTAGCGATAAAGCGGGCATTTTCCCGTACGACCATTTCACGAGTATACCGGGAATATCAGGAATCCGGTAAAACATCAAATCTCCAAGTCTGCTGCTGCCACAAAAAGGTCCTGCAAGAACGGGACAACGGCGACTGAAGAGAATCGTTCAACGTGGCAGAAGTGTACTCTTTCCGCAATTGCTGCTGATTTCAATGCTGGGGCATCAACAAGTGTCAGCCTGCGAACCATTCAACAAAATATCATAGATACGGGCTTTCGGAGCCGAAGGCCCACTCGTATACCCTTGATGACTGAATGACACAAAGCTCAAAGCTTTACGCTTCGTCTGGGCTCGTCAACACTGACAGTGCACTCTTGATGACTGGAAACATGTTGGGTGTTTGGACAAGTCTCGTTTCAAATTGTATCGAGTGAATGTACGTGTACAGGTATGGAGACAACCTCATCAATCCATGGACCCTCTATGTCAGTAGGGGACTGTTGAAGCTGGTGGAGGCTCTGTAATGGTGTAGGGTGTGTGCAGTTAAAGCGATATGAAACCCATTATAAGTCTAGATACGACTCTGACAGGTGACATGTACTAAATATCCTGTCTGATCACCTGCATCTGCATTCCGACGGACTTGGTCAATTTCAGCAGGACAATGCGACACCCCACACGTCCAGATTACTCCAGGAACACTGTTCTGATTTTAAACACTTCCGCTAGCCACGAAACTCCCCAGACATGAACGTTATTGACCATATCAAGGGATGCCTGCAACGTGTTGTTCAAATAATATCTCCACCCCCTCGTACTCTCACGGATTTGTGGACAGCCCTGCAGGGTTCATGGAGTCAGTTCCCTCCAACACTACCTCAGACGTTAGTCGAGTCCATGCCACGTCTTGTTGCGCACTTCTGCGTGCTCACGGCTGCCCTGCACGAGGTTAGGCAGGTGCACCTGTTTATTTGGCTCTTCAGTGTATTATTGATGACTTAAGTCACTGTTATACGTATCTGTTGTCTCTACTAAACCTATGGGAAAACGCTACGAACTTATGCACTAACCTAATATAAGCTTCTCGGAAAAAAATTTGACACCCCAATGCACATGCGCAGATGAATCATTAGGCCTTTACAGAAGGCGCAGCGATCGAATCACGTATTCAACCGCACGTGCACTGCCTCATTGTGAACACGAGGCAGTAGTGATAAGTGAGAGACCTATGTTTCAAGCCGACATTGTGCGGAAACATGGGTAAATGTAAGGATATGACAGAGTGGCAAAAGGGAAGAATCGTAATTGACCGTGCCCATCGCCATATAGCTGGATTTTTTGGTGTCGCGAGCGACGGACTGATCAAGATGCCTACAAGCAGTCGGATGTCAGAATTATTGTGGTCAAAAAAAGATTGTGACTGAGAGGGGCTGGGGACGCGTTTCACGGGTTGTCGATCAACAACGCTACCCAACCAGACCGCAATTGCAGCAGAAGGTCCACCGCCACAGTTGGCGAGAGAACAATGTGATGGTAACTGCATGCAGTGAATATCTGGAGGCAGTCATCTTCCAACAGGCCAATGCTCAAACCGGTACATGAAGCTGAGGGTATCCATCCAATGGGTTAGAAATTGATAAACATGGGAAGTAGATGACTGACTGAACGTAATGTACTCTGACGCATGTCGCTAAGCGCCCCGAAGGCCAAATGAAACATTTCATTCTGAAGGTGTGCAAGGTTAGGTCCAAACCGGCGGTGGGTCTGTGATGTTTTGAGGGTGTTTTTCTTATCACGAATTGTGACCATTCACAGAGGTGAGCACTAACATGAATCAGCATGCTCATTGAAACATTCTGAATGATCAGGTGTTGCATTTTAATCAGAATTTGCTTGATGCGAATGCTATTGATACCTCTATTTTTCAAGAAGACTGCAGCATAGTTCA
This sequence comes from Schistocerca nitens, assembly GCF_023898315.1. Taxonomy (NCBI): domain Eukaryota; kingdom Metazoa; phylum Arthropoda; class Insecta; order Orthoptera; family Acrididae; genus Schistocerca; species Schistocerca nitens. The sequence goes on along the minus strand of NC_064615.1, from coordinate 199,667,481 downwards.
TAAAGCTGGAAGAATATGTGACCGGTTTTCTGAAAACTCCCGCAATCTGTTACATCGCGACTGGCCTGCAAAATCTTCTGACTTGAACGCCGTAGAAAATCTGTGGAACATGTTGGAACAACGGGTAAAACGCCGGCATCTTTGCAATTTGGTGGATCTCCCGATCAAATTCTCAGTGAGTTGCTTAACTAGATGCGATGTGCCTGCATAACATTGCAGACTCACATCCTAACCGAGTCCAGACGGTCATGAAGTCCACGCTCGGAATCGCACAGTACTAAATGATGCTTGTAATGATTTCTCTAGGGATGACTAATTTTATGTCCGCTGGGAGTAATTATAAATCAAAGTACCTTAACAAATATTGTTCCAAGAAAATATTCAGCCTTTTGTCAACCTGCTGGTGATAACTGTCTGTTTTACGGTATTCCTCAGCAAATTGTGCTTGTGTACTCTTTAGATTTGTTAACCTTCAAACATCGGTTGTACATAAATTCAGATAATTACGGAAAAATTGCTTTGGGGGGGGGGGGGGAGGAGGAGGGGCGAGGAGGGGGGTCAAACAGCCAAATCCACGTACTATAAAATCACTTTTCTCACTTTACCCGCTTGAGCTGAAATACTTCCCTTTGAGAGCACCATAACGAAATTACATAAAAGAAACTTTTCCCTTAACCACAAAGCGAAGTAATCGTCTTGCAGTACCTCTCCAGTCATTTATTACTTCTCAGGTGCTTCTGAATAATATTCCACTGTGCAATTCAGAAATGTGCCAGTATTACCATAATCCGAAAGGTTTGGCGTCCTTTTTATGTTTGTCGACTCCAAGGCCTTGTCCACATTACGCGCAAGTGTAACGGCCTTCATTCACAGACGTCAACAACGCAAAAAGGTCCGCAAATACCTGCACAACCTTGTGTTTATTGTTCCAAACGTTACACGTGTAGTCACTTTCCGGTTATTTCCCTACCAGCAAGGTACCACGTCGTTTATCCTGCTGTTATCTATATAATTACCCTAGTAAGAAAACCTGTTTGTATTACATACGTTTCATTATCTACGCGGAGCTACGCAATTATCTTACAGTTAAAGATTAGGGATAGAAGTTAAGATACACAGGACACTGAATGTACACACATCAAAAAAAGGTTTGCATCACCTCAGTTTTCAGAACTCCTGAAGGTAGACGTTGACTTTGGATATTGTATATCAGACACAGTCCCTTTGACTGTTCTGGGATGCCCAAAGATGTAAACACGGCTCGTGTTGTCTGTAGTTCAACCATGCCTAGACAGTAAATACCGCTGTTCGATCGCGTCCGCATTGTTACTTTGTGTCAGAAACGTCTCCTAGCAAGGGAACTGTCCAGGAAACTCGGAGTGTACCAAAGCGATGTTGTTCGGACATTGAGGAGATACAGGGAGGCAGGAACTATCGATGACATGCCTCGCTCAGGCCGCCCAAGGGCTACTACTGCAGTGGATGACCGCTACCTACCGTGCAGCCACAGGACGCCTTATTATGACTCAAACTGTGCTCGATAGGCTGCATGATGCGTAACTTCACTGCCGACGTCCATGGCGAGATCCATCTTTGGAACCACGACAACATGCAGCGCGGTACATATGAGTCCAATAACATGCCGAATGGACCGCTAAGGACTGACATTACGTTTTCTTCACCGACGAGTCTCGCATATGACTTCAACGAGACAATCTTCGGAGACGTGTTTGGAGACAACCCTTTCAGGCTCAACGCCTTAGACACATTGGCCACCGAGTGCAGCAAGGTGGAGGTTCCTGATGTTTTGGGCTGGCATTATGTGGAGCCGACGTATGCCGCTGGTGGCCATGGATGGTGCCGTAACGGCTGTACGATACATTAGTGCCATCCTCCGACTGATAGTGCAACCATCTTGGCAGCATATTGGCGAGGTAATCGCCTTTATGGACGACAATCTGCGCCCCCATGGTGCACATCTTGTGAATGACTTCCATCAGGATAACGACATCGCTCGACTAGAGTGGCCAGCACGTTCTCCAGACATGAACCCTATCGGACATGTCTGGGATAAATTTAAAAGGGCCGTTTATGGACGACGTGACCCACCAAACACTCTGAGGGATCTACGCCGAATCACCGTTGAGGAGTGGAACAATCTGGAACAACAGTGCCTTGATGAACTTTTGGATTGCATGCCACGACGAATACAGGCATGCATCAATGCAAGAGGACGTGCTACTGGGTATTAGAGATACGGGTGTGTACAGCAATCTGGACCACCACCTCTGAAGATCTCTCTGTATGGTGGTACAACATGCAATGTGTGGTTTTCATTGGCAATAAAAATGGTGGAAATGAAGTTTATGTTGATCTTTATTCCAATTTTCTGTACAGGTTCCGGAACTATTGGAACCGAGGTGATGCAAAACTATTCTTGATGTGTGTATTATAGAATTCATTTTTTCCAGTCTAATAATGTTTAAATGTTGACGTTTGTCTCTATCTTTAAGCTGCACGAGTTTTTTGTTATACGCCTACCGGATATGTTTCTCAAAAACATTCCATTTTCGGCACAGCAGTCATCTTGTCTAAAAACAACAAAACAGAAAACCTCTTTAAGACAGCACACAAATGAAATCGACTTACGAAAAACTAATGTGGATGCAAGTACCTTGGAAATCGAATGTATTATAGGGCATGCACCGAGAAAACACTTGGTATTAATGTGAAACAGTCATCATAGGACATTCTAATAAACATGCTTCACATACTTTGCACACACACACTGAAGCGCCAAAGAAACTGGTACAGGCATGCGTATTCAAATACAGAGACATGTAAACAGGCAGTATTCGGGGTTCCGGTCGGTAATGCCAATAAAGACAACAAGTGTCTGGTGCAGTTGTTAGATGGGTTACTGCTGCTACAATGGCAGGTTATCAAGGTTTGAGTGAATCTGAACGTGGTGTTATAGTCGGCGCACGAGCGATGGGACACAGTATCTCCAAGATAGTGATGAAGTGCGGATTTTCCCATTCGACCATTTCACGATTGTACCTTGAGTATCAGGAATCCGGTAAAACATCAAATCTCCGACATCGCTGCGGCCGGAAAAAGATCCTGCAAGAACGGGACCAACGACAACTGAAGAGAATCTTTCAGCGTGGCAGAAGTGCAACCCTTCTGCAAATTGCTGTAGATTTTAATGCTGGGCCATCAACAAGTATCAGTGTGCGAACCATTCAACGGAACATCATCGATATGGGCTTTCGGAGCCGAAGGCCCACTCCTCTATCCTTGATGACTGCAAGACACAAACGTTTACGCCTCGCCCGGGCCCATCAAAACCGAAATTGGACTGCTGATGACTGGAAACATGTTGCCTGGTCGGCCGAGTTTCGTTTCAAACTGTATCGAGTGGATGGACGTGTACGGGTATGGAGGCAACCTCATGAACCCATGGACCCTGCATGTCAGTGGGGGACTGTTCAAGCTGGTGGAGGCTCTTTAATGGTGTAGGGCGTGTGCGGTTGAAGCGATATGAAACCCCTTATAAGTCTAGATACGACTCTGTCAGGTTACACGTGTAAGCATCCTGTCTGATAACCTGCATCCATTCATGTGCGTGTGCATTCCGACGGACTTGGTCAATTCCATCAGGGCAATGCGACACTCCAAACGTCCAGAATTGCTACAGAGTGGCTTAAGGAATACTGTTCCGAGCTTAAACACTTCCGCTGGCTACCAAACTTCCTAGACATGAACATTACTCAGCGTACCTTGGATTCCTTGCAACGTGCTATTCAGAAGAGATGTCCACCCCCTCGTACTCGTATGGATTTATGGACAGCCCTGCAGGATTCTTGGTTTCAGTTCCCTCCAGCACTACTTCAGACATTAGTCGAGTCCATGCCGAGTCGTTCTGCGTCACTTCTGCGTGTTTGCGGGGGTCCTATACGATATTAGGCAGGTACACCAATTTCTTTAGCTCTTCAGTGTATTTGCATTTGACACGTGTGGTTTAGTACAGCTTTGAAACAAAAGAGACGACATCGCTACTGAATCGCGTATCGACTGCATACCTTCTAGGATAAGTTTAGTCTCTGAAGCTCGAAGGGGCTTTGGTAACCTGTGCGCTGGCGTTTGTGTTCCGTTTGTCCCACAAGGTTCCATTTTGGGGCCCTTACTTTTTCTTGTGTATATCAATGACCTTTCAGCAGTAATATTACCAGATGCAAAGTTCGTTTTGTTTGCCGATAATACAAACATTGCAATAAATAGCAAATCAAGTGTAGTCTTAGAAAGATCAGCTAATAAAATATTTGTGGACATTAATCACTGGTTCCTAGCCAATTCTTTGTCACTAAACTTTGAAAAAACACGCTACATGCAGTTCAGAGCTTGTAAGGGGTGTCCCACAAGTATATGCCTAACATAAGATGACAAGCATATAGAAGAAGTGGGCAGTGTTAAATTGTTGGGATTACAGCCTGATAATAAATTCAACTGGGAGGAGCACACCACAGAACTGCTGAAGCGTCTTACCAAATCTCTATTTGCAATGCGAATTGTGTCAGACATAGGGTATATAAAAATGAGAAAGCTGGCATACTATGCTTACTTTCATTCCATAATGTCATATGGGATAATTTTTTGGGGTAAATCATCAAGCCAAGCTAAAGTTTTCTGGGCACAAAAGCGTGCAGTAAGAGTTATATGTGGTGTGAACTCAAGAACATCCTGCAGAAGCCTCTTTAGGGAGCTAGGGATACTAACTACTGCTTCCCAATATATTTATTCCTTAATGAAATTTGTCATTAAAAATATATCACTTTTTCAAATAAACAGCTCAATTCATGGAATCAATACTAGAAATAAGAATAATCTTCACGCCGGCCGCGGTGGTCTCGCGGTTCTAGGCGCGCAGTCCGGAACCGTGCGACTGCTACGGTCGCAGGTTCGAATCCTGCCTCGGGCATGGATGTGTGTGATGTCCTTAGGTTAGTTAGGTTTAAGTAGTTCCAAGTTCTAGGGGACTGATGACCACAGCAGTTGAGTCCCATAGTGCTCAGAGCCATTTGAACCATTTTTTTTGAATAATCTTCACAAGGATTTAAAGTTACTTAGTCTTGTACAAAAAGGTGTGCATTATTCAAGAACACATTTTCAATAACTTGCCAGCAGCCACAAAAAGATTAACAACCAATGAAATTCAGTTTAAGAGAAACCTGAAGGATTTATTGGTGGCCAACTCCTTCTACTCCATTGATGAATTTCTCAGTAAAACCAACTGACACAATTTCAGTGCGTTAATGTGTTCATTGTAAATGTGTGTGTGTGTGTGTGTGTGTGTGTGTGTGTGTGTGTGTGTGTATGTGTGTGTGTTAGTGTGTTCGTGTAAGTACAACTTCTGCACCATTTCAGTGCAGTAATGTGTTAATTGTAAATAAGTATTATAGTAGTTGTATTACACGTTTATTACCTAATAAATAAATAAAAAACTTTTTTGTTTTAAATTCAGTGGATTAGTATTTGTAAAATGTCTCTTTCATATAGTGTTCATTAAAAAATGACGATAATTCCACTTGGGACATGTGAAATGGTACATTAGCTTATTTGTTTTAGTTGTAAATATTTCTCATGTATTGTTGTTTTTCTGACATGTTCTGCATCCTGGAGGACCTCCTCATTACGGATCAATTGGAATGAAAGTAAATCTAATCTAATCTAATCTAATCTAATTAAACAGGGCTGTGGTGCTTCTGTGAGAGCAATTCGTTCGACATAAAGAACGGATATGGGTGGCGTCCTCTCATTTCCCTCGCCAGACGTGTAAGACTATCTTCTACAAACTACGCTCGCCAGCCACACTCTTATATTGGTAAAATTCTTGTTGGTAACTAGGGTCAGAATGACATACATCGTATAAATTAGCAACTGCCGAGACATTTAATATTGATAACCTTGAGCTCCACAACTGATCGTCCTTAATGTTAATAAGAAACCACCACAATTAAATTGAAACTCATTTAATGCGTCTTGATGGGTTTTATTCCAAAGAGCGTCATCAGGTTACATTGCCAATAGTCTTCACAGCAAATCCCCAGAGTTATGCCAGTATCATTACTTAAGAAGTCTAGTTACCTTACGTAACGTGACAAGAAAGTTCTAGAACATGACGGTCGTGTAAACACTCTGTCGACTGCCTGACGGAAGCACGGCGAAAAGCGAGTGTGGGCAACTTTGCGTGCTGTGTACACCAGACCAGGACTTGCCTTTTATGTTACGTAAGGTAACTAGAAATGTTAAGTCATGATACTGGCAGAAACCTGTGGGGATTACTTATGAGGGCTGTTGGCTGTTTAAAATGATGTTCTTTCTCAAACGAAATCGGTCGTGATGTAAGAAATACATGTCAGTACAAGTGCTGTGGTTTCTTATTAATATTAACTGTGACATTCCTCACACTGAAAACGGTTCACCGGCTAATTATCGGTCCCCACCCGGACTGTCTTTGTTATCGCTGCTAAAGTGAAAACGAATACGGAAAAATATCACGACTGCTGATGAAAATTACTCGTATTTTCCACTCACTATGTTGAGACCTTATCCATTTGTTCTACTTGCACCCAAAGGTGTTTTGAAGAACATCTTCTTCTGCAGCAGATCCTCTAGTAGCTGGCATTGTTTCGTATTAGATATTGCGTTTACTGTTCGTGCAAATCAGTCGCAGCGTTGAACAGAAGGCAGTGATCCTTCTGCATCTTAACGTTAAGTGTATATAAAAGTACAGGTACATTTAAACCTGTATCATAGTCATGTGCTGGAAGCCAATGCAACATCTTATTTGCCTCCTAATCTTTTTACCATGTGACATTACCTCCATGTGTCGCTAAGTCACAGTGCGAGAAAGGCTGTTGCTTTCACTCCAAACATTGTGGTGTATCCAATTGAATGTGTCACCCTTGTCTCCACCGTACTCGGAGCGAAAAAGGTGACCAATAGATAAAACATTGCTTCAGGCTGCTTCCAACCTCATGTTTGTTAATGTGTGTTTTGTGTACAAAGAGTGAGAAATTTCTGCTCCGTTCCCCTGTTTGTTCGTGAAGTAAGCTATATTCTCGTCTGTCACACTGGCAACAGCACTGAGTCATCCATCCACGTAGTTTTAATTTGGAAGGCAGAGAGCTGAGGAGGGGGGGGGGGAGAACTAAAATGCGTGGCTATTCGTCTCCTGTCCTCCATGGGGTGCTGTTTCATGCATGCTTCGCTGATTATGCAGAAGTGTGCTGCAGTCTCCGGTAGTGTGATCCATAAACCGAGCAGCTCGCTACTTGCTTGCTCTGCTACACAACTTGAGTTTCTCATACCGTAAATCGTTATCCTGCACCTCAGGAAGCACCTGATGAAGACTGCGAGTTATGTGATCGAAATATTGTGCAAGTTTGATGTGACCCCTGCCTGAAGACCGATTTACCAAGATGGCAACGCCCCACCGAGAAAAGCTGAAGACCTACAAATTTGAATTTGCAAGCTGCCAAATAAGGAATTTCCTGTTGCCTTTTGTGCCCGCAGTCTACCGTACAGTTTGATACCTCTCCACAGTGTTGGCAACATTTTGTGTAAATTCAATCGAGACTGTGGAGAACTTTGCCCTGTGTCAACTTCTTGTGAACTGTGTGCGTCAATTAGAACAAATAAAAACCTGTTATAAGCAGATCTAACTTAAGTTTCAAGATCATTTAATTATCTTACAACTTTTCCTTGGTTAGGGGCCCCACTAATAACAATTATAACCTGTTGTACACCTACCTTTGTTGTTCTGGGTGTAACGGCATGGCAGTGGCCAAATTCAACTATCAGCTGATTATTATTTAGTGAAGGAAAACGATCATTGCACACGCTCGTCTTATATGATTATAGATTGCATAGAGAGTGTTGTGTCGATTTCCCTAGGATTATAACTTTTCGGTGTGTTGTTTCTTAATAAGTTAGCTAACGGCCTCGCAGTATTTAGACGTAATAAGAAACAATATTTTCGCAGTAACGTCACACATTGTAGGTCAAGGACTGGCCCTCCGATCAGAGACGACAAACACACAACTTTCAACCTTCTTCTATTCGTTCTTATTCTTCTAGACTTTCACAAATCAGGCCGATCGACCTGTTTTAATTTCAGTTCCATCCTATGTCCCTCCATCTTCGGGTTTGTATTGTAAGTCCATCTTTGGAATTCTTATTTCTTCCGTCCGTTCCAGATGGTCCTTGCAGTTTTTCGGACGCTCTTTTATATTTTGATTTCCTGCTATCATATTTTCATGTGACGGTCTAATGGAATTAAGTACACAGGACTAAAAATTAGTCATCGCCAAGAGACATGACGCTAATACCTCCTGTAGACTTGATAATGTCTCCAGTTCGGCTTCGCGTGGCTCCCCCCGTCGGAGATTCGAGTCCTCCCTCGGGCATGGGTGTATGTGTTGTCCTTAGCGTAAGTTAGTTTAATTAGTATGTAAGCCTAGGAACTGATGACCTCAGCATTTTGGTCCCATAGAACCTTACCACAAAATTTTTTTCCAATTCAGCGACGAACAGAGTCCACGCGTTGTTTCAAGTAAGCCATAACCCACTGACACCACTCATCAATGATTAGATGCTGTAGAGCTTCGATGTTGACTGTTACGTTCCACCAGCAGTGGCAAATAGTCGCAGACGTTTTCATTTTCTGTTATCCACCGAGTTTACTATTCGCTGATGATCAAGTTATAATGACTGCAAATGACTATGGTGTTGAGTGCGTGATGAAGAAAATCATAGAAACACATAACACGGCCGGACTAACAATAAATATTTCTGCACAAAATATCTGTCTATACGAAACAAACATCGTGACATTGTCATAGATGGGAAAACTTCTCAGGCTTGTGAAAAGTGTAAATAACTGGGAGTTATAATCTTGGGTCAGGATTCCACTGAAGAAGATCCATCCTTTCGTAAGATAAAATTAAGAAAGGGACAAAGAAAGGATTAGATGAATCAATAATACAAAGCACTTGTTTATAGGGTGCAGATTCCTGGCATCTGACAAAACAAGATAGAAGAAAACTTGAAGCCGTACACATGGATTTTCTGAGAAGTTGTAAAGTTCGAACGGAGAGAAGACGCCAAGTAAGGAAATCAGTGACGAACAATTACTCCCACGTACATCATCGAAGAACTGAAAAAATGGTACGGGCATTTGGTAAGTTTAGGGGATGAACGGTATTTTGTTGGCAATATCCATACAAGAGAAAAAGAGGAAAATCTTACAGTAAATGAGGATACGCAACGAAGAAATTTAAAAGAAGATTTATACAACGATGGAGAGGCTTAGATATGAGGTCCCGAGAAACGACTGCAAGAACTGTAAACAACTCTCAAATATATAAACATTTTCTATGGGATTATGGTCGCATGGTTCAGGAGACCAGCTGAGGTGCGGTAGGGTGCCTAAGGGTTCGTCGACCAGAAACGTGTGGGCGCAGGTATTGTCATCTTTGATGATGGGAGTATCCACAGGATCTGCACTTTCTACTCCTAAAAGCTGCGCCGTTTATAATTATTATTTTTATTACTAGACAAATATACCAGCTGACTGTGAGCGGGTCAAAGGGGATGCCAATTGGAATTATTCAGAAGCGGATAGCCAAGGGAGCCTTTCCCATCCTAATTAGGAGTCTGCAACTACTTAAATTTATTTTTGGTTTTTGCGACAATGTTGACCATTCTCCCACTCAAAAGGTGATAGATTGTGTGCGTGTGTGTATGTGTGTGTTTGTGTGTGTGTGTGTGTGTGTGTGTGTGTGAGACAGAGAGAGAGAGAGAGAGAGAGAGAGAGAGAGAGAGAGCAGCGTCTACAGGAAATTGTAGATGTAATAGATAGAGCCTCACTTTGTCACCGAGAATGTTAAAGTAAACATCCTGTTTCATAATCACGATAACTGGAATTAGTGGACCCAAAACATGGTACGAAAAACACCAGCAAAACACCTCAGAACCATCGCCAACCTGGACCATCCACACACAGCTGTTTAAACGCCCTAATTGTCGGGCGTTGCACTTGACAGCTTGCATCAATGGAAAACAGGCGATATCATTACTTGTCCACGCTCTAGTCATCTACTGTCCATTTTTCTCCCCACTGAAGACGAGAAGCATTATTTTCCGCTGCGTGCAATAGCGTCGTGCGAGATACCCGACAACAAACGTCCACTGCATGCAGTGATCACTCGGAAAGTGGTTCAGATTCATTGAGAGCAACATTTAGGATTCGAAACCGATTGGCATTGGCAAGACGTGTCGTTAGTCTTCCCTCCCATCAGTCAGGACCTTTTACGAACACTTTTCTTACGCCGTGTTACATGGATGCGGGTGGTATACAGCTCTTGTTGGCACGTTTTACGGTCCGCACTGATACGCCAACAAATCTGGCAGTTTCGTTCGCGGGATGTTCATGAGCACCATGATGGCTCCATTTTGCCAATCTGTCAAATCTCCACAATGACTCACCTTACAGCGCTGATTCCATAACCGACTGGCACGTACATACCACCTGAAAATAATTTAATTATTGCGCTTAGTTATTTCTAACGAAATTACATGTTTCGCCTGGAGTAGGCCATCCTCAGGTCATAATATATAGGCCTTGGTTCAATCGCACCACAGCGGAAACCACGTTGTGGTATAGCGTATTTTTCGAAGTGGTGGCATTCTACAAATTCAAATGGCTCTACGCACTATGGAGCTTAACATCTGAGGTCATCAGTCTCATAGACTTAGAACTACTTAAAACTAACTAACCTAAGGGCATCAGACATATCCATGCCCGAGGCAGGATTCAAACCAACGACCGTAGCAGCAGCGCGGTTCCGGACTGAAGCGCCTAGAACCTCTCGGCCACAACGGCCGGCGGCATTCTACACTACTGGCCATTAAAATTGCTACACCACGAAAATGACGTGCTACAGACGCGAATTTTAACCGACAGCAAGAAGATGCTGTGATATGCAAATAATTAGCTTTTCAGAGCATTCACACAAGGTTGGCGCCGGTGGCGACACCTACAACGTACTGATATGAGGAACGTTTCCAACCGATTTCTCATACACAAACAGCAGTTGACCGGCGTCGCCTGATGAAACATTGTTGTGATGCCTCGTGTAAGGAGGAGAAATGTGTACCATCACGTTCCCGACTTTATTAAGGTCGGATTGTAGCCTATCGCGATTGCGGTTTCTCGTATCGCGACATTGCTGCTCGCGTTGGTCGAGATCTAATGACTGTTAGCTGAATATGCAATGGGTGATGCCGACCGGGGTGGCCGAGGGTTTCTAGGGGCTACAGTCTAGAACCGCGCGGCCGCTACGATCACAGGTTCGAATCCGGCCTCGGGCATGGATGTGTGTAATGTCCTTAGGTTAGTTAGATTTAAGTAGTTCTAATTTCTGGGGGACTGATGACCTCAGGTGTTAAGTCCCATAGTGTTCAGAGCCATTTGAACCATTTTGAATCGGTGGGTTCAGGAGCGTAATACGGGACGCCGTGCCGGATCACAACGGCCTCGTATCACTAGCAGTCGAGATGACAGGTATCTTATCCGCATGGCTGTAACGGATCGTGCAGTCACGTCTCGATACCTGAGTCAACAGATGGGGACGTTTGCAAGACAACAACCATCCGCACGAACAGTTCGACAACGTTTGCAGCAGCGTGGACTATCAGCTCGGAGACCATGGCTGCCGTTACCCTTGACGCCGCGTCACAAACAGGAGCACCTGCATTGGTGTACCCAACGGCGAACCTGTGTGCACGAATGGCAAAACGTCATTTTTTTCGGATGAATCCAGGTTCTGTTTACAGCATTATGATGGTCGCATCCGTGTTTGACGACATCGCGGTGAACGCACATTGGAAGCGTGTATTCGTCATCGCCATACTGGCGTATCACCCGGCGTGATGGTATGGGGTGCCATTGGTTACACGTCTCGGTCACCTCTTGTTCACACTGACGGCACTTTGAACAGTGGTCGTTACATTTCAGATGTGTTGCGACCCATGGCTCTACCCTTCATTAGATCCCTGCGAAACCCTACATTTCGCAGGATAATGCACGACAGCATGTTGCAGGTCCTGTACGGGCATTTCTGGATACAGAAAATGCTCGTCTGCTGCCCTGGCCAGCACATTCTCCAGATCTCTCACCATTTCAAGACGTCTGGTCAATGGTGGCCGAGCAACTGGCTCGTCACAATACGCCAGTCACTACTCTTGATGAACTGTGGTATCGTGTTGAAGCTGCATGGGCAGCTCTGTTTGACTCATCCAAGCTCTGTTTGACTCAATGCCCAGGCGTATCAAGGCCGTTATTACGGCCAGAGGTGGTTGTTTTGGGTACTGATTTCTCAGGATCTATGCACCCAAATTGCGTGAAAATGTAATCACATGTCATTTCTAGTATAATATATTTGTCCAATGAATACCCGTTTATCATCTGCATTTCGTCTTGGTGTAGGAATTTTAATGGGCAGTAGAGTACATCTACATCATTATTCTGCAGTTCACAGTTATCATGTCGGCCCAAAAAGTTTAGAGAGTGGATTAATAAAACATTTAGAAAGGTTAAGATGGTGGATTTTGTTCGGGTTTAACCACAAGCGTCGGAACGAAGCAGAAGGGCGCCAGACCTGAGAAGGCGGTGAAACGACGTCGGCCAATGGTGCGATGACAAGGACCGCACCACGACAGGAGCGCCCTCAAGCCAAAGTGAATATCAGCGCCGATCCGGCCAAACTCGGCCGCTCAGGTCGGCCCAGTATACAGACATTAGTGGACAGCATTCACAGAGTATCAGCATGGCCTAGCAGAGAGTGCTACGAGAACAATTAGTAGTGTCAGACTTGCCTGAACATTGCATACATCACAGGACTCTGATTCATATTGCCAGTCGTCTATCGCTTACGACAGTTGTTCTAAATCCAAAGTTAAGTATTGTCAACCTGCTTTATAGAAATAAAACTACTAAATTTATTTACTTGAATTGTTGTGTAGCGTTCAGAGAACGCAGTATCCCTTAGGCAAGACCCAACAGTTTCAATGCATCAGGTTTTCTAAATAGTCTCGCCCCACTAGAGTGCAATGCTCAGGTCCTTTATACAACCATGTGACACTGTCAGAGAAGTCGTTCATTGGGATGCTGTTAGATTCGCTCATCAGATGTCGGTTATCTCAACAAAGCGTTGACGCTTAATGCGCTTTGTCATTTTCTAGTAGGTTCGCACTGATACGAGCGAGTCTTCATTTTTCTTTTTCCGTAATAGAGGTCTCCGCATTTTGCGTTTCAGTCAAGTCGCGGTAACCATCCACGCGTCATTGTTTTGTTCGAGAGTCAATGTAGGGGACGAACTTTGTAAAGAATTTTCTCTTCTTTATAACGTTCTGGAGAATTTCTTGCACTCTTCATTTGGCGGGGTTGCTCCATTGCGATTTGTGACAATGCTGTGGCCACACGTCCACTCCTTAACACTGCGTGCTGCCAACTAACTGACTGTTCGAACGTACGTGTGCTTTTCGCAATTGTTAGTTCAAGCTGCCACCACGTTTACAGCGCTGACGACGTCTCTGCGCCAGGAGTAAAATCCGTCTCCGACCTTTACAGGCGGACAGTGTAAGTGGTTGGCAGAGGGTTCACAGAACCACTTTGAGACAATTTCTCGAACTTCCCACTCGCAAACAGCCTTCCGCCTTATTTCATCGCAAGTCTTCCAAAGTTCTGGTGACCTCTGACTGTAATATGAAGTCTATATTGACCCCCAGTGTAGCCTTTCGATCTACCTGCTGTCTCGTCTGCGTTGAACAATGGACCTACTCTTGTACTCTTGATGTCGACTTCTTTGCTTTTAGATTCATTCAAGGTTGATTTCATTTTCTTACATGCCAGATCAGTCCTTCCGATGAACGTTTCTTTCGCGGTTATTCCCAATTTTCTTGCCGCCATTTCACTTAGTTTCCCTGCATTTCCTATTTATTTCACTCTTATGACTTATACTTCAGTATTCCTGTCCTTTGGGATGAGTTAGAATGTCGTTTAGCTCCAGACTCCACCCCAGCTTCCAATATCACTACCTCTTCTGACTTCGGCTCCTGAGGAGGAATAGATTGACATTTCTCCACAAATGTTCAGATATCTCACTGAAACTGTCTCCAGCAGAGTTCAAGTCGACGTAAAGGCGAATGGTGGATACTAGCGGATATCCACTAACGGATATTCCGATTAGTGTATAGATTAGGAACAAGTGCTGCTGGACCAGCTTTTCAATGTAATATTGGCCCAACGGTACCGACCAGCCGCCGTGTCATCCTCAACCCATATGCGTCACTGATGCGGATATGGAGGGGCATGTGGTCAGCACACCATTCTCCCGGCCGTATGTCAGTTTAGGAGACCGGAGCCGCTACTTCTCAATCAAGTAGATCCTCAGTTTGCCTCACAAGGACTGAGTGCATCCCGCTTGCCAACAGCGCTCGGCAGACCGGATGGTCACCCATCCAAGTGCTGGCCCAGCTCGACAGCGCTTAACTTCGATGATCTGACGGGAACCGGTGTTACCACTGTGGCAAGTCCGTTGGTGAAAGAAATTATACCCTTTCTGTAAATTCTATTCAAAAGAGTGCAAACTGAGGATCTACTTGATTGAGAAGTAGCGGTTCCGGTCTCGTAATCTGACATACGGCCGGGAGGGCGGTGTGCTGACCACATGCCCCTCCGTATCTGCATCAGTGACGCCTGTGGGCCGAGGATGAGACGGCGGCCGGTCGGTCCGTTGGCCCTACCAAGGCCTGTTACGAGTTCAGTTTAGTTTTTAATTTCTTTCAGGAGTATGACTGAACACGTCCTCGCAGCTTTCTTTTGCTTTCTCTGAAGAACTGCAATTTATAACATAGTTCATCATACCAATCTCTCATGTATTTTATCTAAACTACATACTTTTTACTTCGCATTTTAATTGAAATAATTCTTCTGCCCTTACTCTTCTATCAAAGGCAAACAACTGACATCAGGGACAGCCAGTTGAGAGATCCTTTGGATACAACTAGTTCTTAAAAGAACTGTTTGGTCTCATGATATTCACAGCCACATATTTATCTTTGTACCCGATAACGGATTATCAGATGAAAGGATATCAGTTAAACAATAGATACTGTACATTACTACACAGGTATCCGTTTTATTCATAATGTATAAAATATTATACCATTAACCAACCAAAATATCAGTTAACAGAAAAGAATTTAAGCTGATTGAGTCCGATTACAGACTTGGGCTACTTACAAGCGAGGTAAGTTCTGGTTTACATCTTCTGTGTGTACTAATGATAGTAGCACAAAGTGTAATGATAACTTTCCAGTTAGGGTAACCATGTTAGGTATGATATCAGATCGAGTCGCTCTTCTCAAGTGCCCGAACCGTTTAGTGAGATCTGGAGAAGAACGATGCGGAAAAGCGGACGTTACAATGAATATCATTCGGAGAGAAAAGCAAAAATGGGTGATATAATTTCTTCAGCGGTATAGCGCAGTCCAAATCGAAGGAGGAGATCAGATGAATTACTCGATGTGGCGAGTGAAATATTGGTTGCGGAGACTACCAGCCTACTAGTGAAATAATAATCTCTCGGAGTCATTTATTAGCCAGCGGCGCTTTGGACTGTAATCTACGCCACTGCCAAGTCTGACCCTCTCAATAAACGCGGTCGAGTCTGGGTAGCTCCCAAAAACGCGCCTATAAATAGGCCGATATTTGGCCAAAGATGACAGCTCCGCCTGAAGCGGTGCGCAGTGAATGCGTTGTCCAGAAAAACTGCGTCTCGCCGCCCGAAGGCTGGCAGGGTGTTGAACTCAGCCCTGGGGCCTTTTTTTGGGGCACTTGCTCTATATATAGGGATACTGTAAGCAAGCACGATCTTTGCCCAGGATTAGGAGAACACATACAGCTGCGAATGCCCATAAGGTAATCTCTGGGAAAAGTACTTCTACATCTACATCTACATTTATACTCCGCAAGCCACCCAACGGTGTGTGGCGGAGGGCACTTTACGTGCCACTGTCATTACCTCCCATTCCTGTTCCAGTCGCGTATGGTTCGCGGGAAGAACGACTGTCTGAAAGCCTCCGTGCGCGCTCTAGTCTCTCTAATTTTACATTCGTGATCTCCTCGGGAGGTATAAGTAGGGGGAAGCAATATATTCGATACCTCATCCAGAAACGCACCCTCTCGAAACCTGGACAGCAAGCTACACCGCGATGCAGAGAGCCTCTCTTGCAGAGTCTGCCACTTGAGTTTGTTAAACATCTCCGTAACGCTATCACGGTTACCAAATAACCCCGTGACGAAACGCGCCGCTCTTCTTTGGATCTTCTCTATCTCCTCCGTCAACCCGATCTGGTACGGATCCCACACTGATGAGCAATACTCAAGTATAGGTCGAACGAGTGTTTTGTAAGCCACCTCCTTTGTTGATGGACTACATTTTCTAAGGACTCTCCCAATGAATCTCAAGCTGGTACCCGCCTTACCAACAATTAATTTTATATGATCATTCCACTTCAAATCGTTCCGCACTCATACTCCCAGATATTTTACAGAAGTAACTGCTACCACTGTTTGTTCCGCTATCATATAATCATACAATAAAGGATCCTTCTTTCTATGTATTCGCAATACATTACATTTGTCTATGTTAAGGGTCAGTTGCCACTCCCTGCACCAAGTGCCTATCCGCTACAGATCTTCCTGCATTTCGCTGCAATTTTCTAATGCTGCAACTTCTCTGTATACTACAGCATCATCCGCGAAAAGCCGCATGGAACTTCCGAGACTATCTACTAGGTCATTTATACATATTGTGTAAAGCAATGGTCCCATAACACTCCCCTGTGGCACGCCAGAGGTTACTTTAACGTCTGTAGACGTCTCCCCATTGATAACAACATGCTGTGTTCTGTTTGCTAAAAACTCTTCAATCCAGCCACACAACTGGTCTGATATTCCGTAGGCTCTTACTTTGTTTATCAGGCGACAGTGCGGAACTGTATCGAACGCCTTCCGGAAGTAAAGAAAAACAGCATCTACCTGGGAGCCTGTATCTAATATTTTCTGGGTCTCATGAACAAATAAAGCGAGTTGGGTCTCACACGATCGCTGTTTCCGGAATCCATGTTGATTCCTACATAGTAGATTCTGGGTTTCCAAAAATGACATAATACTCGAGCAAAAAACATGTTCTAAAATTCTACAACAGATCGACGTCAGAGATATAGGTCTATAGTTTTGCGCATCTGCTCGACGACCCTTCTTGAAGACTGGGACTACCTGTGCTCTTTTCCAATCATTTGGAACCTTCCGTTCCTCTAGAGACTTGCGGTACACGGCTGTTAGAAGGGGGGCAAGTTCTTTCGCGTATTCTGTGCAGAATCGAATTGGTATCCCGTCAGGTCCAGTGGACTTTCCTCTGTTGAGTGATTCCAGTTGCTTTTCTATTCCTTGGACACTTATTTCGATGTCAGCCATTTTTTCGTTTGTGCGAGGATTTAGAGACTTGATGACTGTTGCACTTGATGGGTGAGTACAGGGACAGTTAATGCCGTTTGTGGATGACGCTGGAGTTGTCGTCCGACGATGTACCATATGGGCTCGATTGGAGACAGATCTGGTGATCGAGCAGGCCAAGGCAGCAAGTCGATACTCTGTGGAGCATGTTGTTACAACAGTGGTTCGAGCGTTATCCTGTTGGAAAACACCACCTGGAATGTTGTTCATGTTTGGCGACCCAATTCGAATACATAGGGTGTCCCAAAAAGAATGACCCGATTTTAACTTGTAATGATATGAGGTAAATGTCACTAGGTAACTGCAACAGCGTTAGATGTTATCGGAATGGTCTAGAGTTTCAGAAAAAATACGCTACATGTCGCTAAGAGCGCCGACCTGGAGCGTGCAGCAAGTCCTGCGCAATACGGCGTCCGCGCAACAGAAGACGTATTGTATTATTCAATTTAGTCGTACTCAATCAGCGATCGCAGTTCAGCGGGCGTTTCGTTCTAAACCACCATCACCAAAGAACATTCGACGGTGGTATAATCAGTTTGAAGAAACAGGATGTCTCTGTAAAGGTAAAAGTCCTGGCCGGCCACGCGTTCCTGAACAAACAGTGGAACAAATCCGACGAGCATTTGAGCGGAGCCCACGCAGGTATACGTGTCGTGCTAGCCGAGAACTTGCGTTACCGCCGACACTGATTCCTGACTTATGTATGTCATCTACTCGTATCGACACGGCTTCCTGTTTTTTATTCACCTCAAAAAATGGTTCAAATGCTTCTGAGCACTATGGGACTTAACATCTGTGGTCATCAGTCCCCCAGAACGTAGAACTACTTAAACCTAACTAACCTAAGGACATCACACACATCCATGCCCGAGGAAGGATTCGAACCTGCGACCGTAGCAGTCGCGCGGTTCCGGACTGCGCGCCTAGAACCGCTAGACCACCGCGGCCGGCCGCGCATTACAGTGTGGTGTGTGTTACACCGTCGTTTAGCCCTTAAACCATACCGATTACAACTGGTACAAGCTCTTCGAGATACTGACAAAGTGAAGTGAGTGGACTTTAGCAAAGCTATTTTAGAGGACATGGAAGATAACACTTTTATGTCACGGTTGATGTTCAGCGATGAGGCATCTTTCCATATTAGCGATAAGGTTGACCGTCATAATGTGCGTATATGGACCCGAAAATCCTCATGAAACAATTGAACACAAACGTGATTCACCAAAAGTGAATGCATTTTGTGCTGTTTCGCAAAGTAAGGTTAATGGACCCTCTTTTTTGAAGCAGAAACCGTAACAGGACAATCATATCTTGCAATGCTACGGAACTGGTTATGCCCAAAACTTGGCTCTGACAATTTCATCTATCGGCAAGATCACCACCGCACTGGCACAACAACGTGCGCAGTTTCCTCAATGCCAATGTGCCTCAACGTTGGACAGGGCTACAAGACCGCGAGACCAGGCCTTACACTCTTCGCCTCGTAAGTCCCCGACTTAACACCATGTGATTTCTTCCTGTGGGGATATGTTAAACAATGTGTTTACGTTCCTCCTCACCTCGGGACATTGATGAACTAAAAACCAGAATATCAGCTGCTGTAGCTTCATTGACGGAGAGATAATACAATACACCGACGGAAAAAAATCACAACACCAAGAAAGAATTGTGCGACATAAACGAAAGTTGGTAGGCGTGCTTCTACATCTGAAACATCCACTTGGCAGTCGCATAAGAGTGGCGCTAGTAACGCCACTATACGGATGCGATTCAGGTTTGCTTTAAATACACGCCGTAAAGCTTTGAGATTGGACGTAGTGCCTTGATACTACTTAACAATGCATTTAAGGCGAGAAAGACACCATTATAAACACCTAAGTGAGGGCTACGAGAAGCTGGGTGTTCCTTTGCGATAGTGCAGAAAGACTTGGCAGGAATGTAGCCACTTTACGTAATTCACAACAGCGGTGGTCACGGGTATGTGTGGTCGATAGAAGACCGGGCTCCGGACGGCCGTGTGGCACTAGTGCGAGGGAAGACCATCGTGTTCGGCGTATGGCACTGGCTCATCGTACCGCGTCTACAGCAGCAACTGGAGCAGCATTTGGCACCAGAGTGACGCAACGAATTGTCGTAAATCGGTTACTTCCAGGACAGCTCCTTGACAGGCCCCTGAAGTGTGCATTCGACTGACCCCAAACCACCGCCATTTGCGAATTCAGTGGTGTCAAGCGAAAGGTCATTGGAGGGGAGGTTGGCGGTCTGTTGTGTTTTCTGATCAAACCTGGTCCTGTCTCGGTGCCAGTGATGGCCGTGTGTTGATTAGAAGGGGGTCAGTTCAGAGCTCCAAACAACTTGTCTGCTTGCTACACACAGTGGACCTATATCTGGCGTTACGGTCTGAGGTGCGATTTCGGATGGCAGCAGGAGCTTTCTCGAGATCATCCAACGCTCCAAACTGCAAATTTGTACGTTTATTTGGTGATGTGATCTGTTGCGCTGCCCTCATGATCAGTACTCTAGAGACTGTTTTCCAACAGGATAACACCCGCCCGCATAACCGCTGTTGTAACCCAGCATGCTCTACAGTGTGTCGACATGTTGCCTTGGCCAGCTCGATCACCAGATATGTCTCCAGTCGAGCACATATAGGACATCATCTGACGACAACTCCAGTGACATCTGCAAACAACATTAACGGCCGCTGCATTGACCAATCAAGTATTATAAGTATTTCGAACGTGACTGTAACGTGGAGAAGCTTTTTCTTCGAACTCGGCTTCATTTATGACGCTCACGATTTCCATAACTTTTTTTTCAGTTCACAGTTGAGTAGCCATGAGATGCAGTGGCCTAAGTTGCTGACCTCATCCGATTCTCGCAGATAAAAGTCTCAGTGTCAAAACTATAAAACTATCCAGAATGCTCACGCGCGCGTATATCTGCCGTGTGTTCCGCTAGGAGCGCCGCCTGGCTGGCAGACTTGCTGCCAAAGCAGCTGCGGCAGGGCAGCCCGCCACACGCAGGTAGACGCCAAGTGCGGCAGGCTCCATTGCGTCCAATGCATCTGTCTGGAGTCATAGCCAGCAGACCTGCTGTGGCATCCTAGTGAAGTAGGGCTGTTATTACTAAGCGACTAAATCGGTGCACAGAAACAAGTCGCACTTGCAGATTGCCTATCGAACGGCCTCCAAGGTACAACAAAAATCTGATTTTTAACATTTCATATAATTATTGAGCGAATCCGAAATTTTTAGTGCTGACATAATTTACCCTTAAATAAGCATAAGTTTCTGTTACAGGTTTAACACAGAAATGTTCACTGAGCGTCAAAGAAACTGGTACAGCCGCACGTAAACAAATACAGAGATACATAAACAGACAAAATATGGCCCTGCGGTCGGCAACGTCTGTATGAGACAAATGTCTGGCGCAGCTGTTACATCAGTTACTGCTGCTACAATCGCAGGTTATCAAGACTTAAGTGAGTTTTTTAACGTGCTGTTATCATCTCCGGGGTAGTGATGAAGTGTGGATTTTCCCGTACAACTATTTCACAAGTGTACCTTGAATATCAGGAACCCGGTAAAACATGAAATCTCCAACATCGCTGCGGCCAGAAAAAGATCCTGCAAGAACAGGACCAACGACGACTGAAGAGAACCGTTCAACGTGACAGAAGTGCAACCCTTCCGCAAATTGATGCATATTTCAGTGCTGGGCTATCAACAAGTGTCAGCATTCGAACCATTGAACAAAACATCATAGATATGAGTTTTCCTAGCCGAAGGCCCACTCGCACACCCTTTATGACTGGACGACACAGAGCTTTACGCCTGGGCCCGTCAACACCGACATTGGGCTGTTGATCACTGGAAACATGTTGCCTAGTCTGACGAGTCTCGTTCTAAATTGTATTGAGCAGTTTGACGTGTACGGGTATGGAGACAACCTCATGAATTCATGGACCCTGCACGTCAGCAGGGGAATGTTGAAGCTGGTGGAGACTCTGTAGTGCTGTGGGTCGTGTGCAGTTGGAGTGATGTGGGAGCCCTGGTAAGTCTAGATATGACTCTGATGGGTGACACGTACGTAAACATCTTGTCTGATCACCTGCATCCATTCATGTCTGTTGTGCATTCCGGCAGACTTGGACATTTCCATCAGGACAATGCGACACCCCACACGTCCAGATTTGCTCAGAGTGGCTCCACGAAGACTCTTTTGAGTTTAGACACTTACGATGGCCATCAAACTCCCCAGATATAAACACTATTCAGCACATCTGTGATGCCTTGCAACATGCTGTACGCAAGAGATCTCCACCCCCTCGTACACTTACAAATTTATGAACAGCGCTGCAGGACTCATGGTGTCAATTCCTTCCAGTACTACTTCAGACATTAGTCGAGTCCATGCCATGTCGTGTTGCGGTACTTCCGGGTGCTCGTGGGGGCCCTACACGATATTATGGAGATGTACCAATTTCTTTAGCTCTTCAGTGCATTACTGCTGGAAACTGTCGTGACGCATCCTATTTAATGCCGCGCAAATTCCTGGACTATAATCACCAAGTATTTGAAAATGAGAGCACTTAGAAACATTTTTGCAGTCAAACTTCAACAACGCGCACAGCTTTTGAATTCAGTACTTCTTTGCCACTAGCTCTTTTTGTAGCACATTTCGCAGGCAGCATCAACATACACCACTGAAAGCACCTGCAAAAGTGTCATTACACGATGTTTAGTTTACGAGATATCACGTCATAAACAATGAGTGAAAATGCGTGAAAAACTAGCCCTAGCCTAAATGAGAGCGAAAATTATCGAGACTACATTCACCCAGTGCTTGATACTGTGAGCAATTAGCGACTTCTATCAATCTGTGAACGTAATTTCAAACCATTTACAAACCTTTTCTCACTTACATGCTCATCAAACATTTAATACATTCACTTATGTGTTAGGGAATCAGAAATTTGAAGCAGTTCTCCACATGGGAGTTCGATTCTTTAATGAAGCGAAGGTTTGCTGGTGTCCACTAATAGGTGTCCTGACACTTTTGATCAGATACTCTATTTAGCGTATCTTCTTTCACTGGTGTCTTGCTGGACGTTGAGGTGCAACTCCTCACTTATGTAAGTGGTTCACACACGTACGTCTGCAGGTATCTGTTTAAGCACCTGGGGGTGTTTACCTCACCGTCACCTAACATCTGTTCACTTATGAAATTTGTTAATGACAATTCATTTGAGCTCGAGAGTTACATTCACAACACTAGATCGAAGATTATGTACCTTATCATTTAATGTGTCTAACTTTGGCACAAAAAAGCGTGAAACTTGCAGCAGCAGAATTCTGTGACACTCTATTAATGGAATTAAAATGTCTCAAAGGAACCAGAAGTAATTTCAAATGTAGATTAAAGATGTTTCTCCTTAGTAACTGCTTCTATACCATGAATTCGCGAATAGAAATAATTATTTATACAAAAAATCTGCATATGTATCCATATAAATGTTTTTTGGCCTTTTTCATTATGTCATATGTTTCTTCTGTTAACACATTCCACATCACAATGTTATTTAGAATATAATATATGGATCATTCTGTTTTTTAACCCTAGATTACTAAACTCCTGCAAAATTTATGATTGTAGTTGGTAGCAATTCCCTGTTTCCACCAATCTGGTATGGTCACTAAAGGGTGTAAAACAGAACACTTTGTACTTATTTTGTATGTGACACAGCATCGGAGAACTTATAATTGTAATTAAATAGTGCTTAAACTGTAAATTATGACGTACTTTGAATAAAATATGAAACAGTAGAAGTTCCGATGGTTTGGTAACAACGTAACATTTTCCCTCCTTTAGTGTACTAGGTTAAATATGATTCAGCCAGTTGTCTGTAAAGCCATCAGTTCCACAAAACGTATGATTTTCTAAGACAGCGACATGATAAACAATCAAACACCTTGCGAAGATCACAAAATGTACTAATTGGCAATATTTCATTATTTAATACTTTTGAGAGAATGTATGAATGACGCCCTCAGTCGGGTAATCCGTATGGAATCCAAACAGTAAATGCGCTAAATTAACTGTTTCTAGTTAAATGTGAGACTACTTTTGAATTCATTATTCCATTATTTTAGAAAAAGACGTCAGATAAGAAATGACACTATAATTGTTTAAGTCTTTCATGTCACCTTTCTTATAAAGAGGCTCGACAATGGCATATTTTAATGTCTCTGTAAAGATTTATTGTACCAGCTATGCATTACACATACCCCTCAGGACGTTACTTATTGAGTTAGAACAACTCTTCAGAATTCTGTCTGAAATTCCACCAACACCTTAGGAGCTATTGTTTGATTCTGTTAATTTCAGTGAATGGTGTTAGTGTTGCTTGTAGATGCTTAAAGCAGTGACACTTTAGTCAACTGTGTCATTTACTCCTATATTTGCTGCTAAATTTAGAAAGTGATTCAGTTAAATTTTGACAGTACCTTGTGCTCTAACTGGTTGCACTGTCTCTCGTTTCTCATTTCCTATATACGCTACTGGCAATTAAAACTGCTACACCAAGAAGTTGACGTGACACAGACGCGAAATTTAACCGACAGGAAGAATATGTTGTGATATGCAAATGATTAGATTTTCAGAGCATTCACACAAGGTTGGCGCCGGTGGCGACACCTACAACGTGCTGACATGAGGAAAGTTTCCAACCGATTTCTCATACACAACAGCACTTGACCGGCGTTGCCTGGTGAAACACTGTTGTGATGCCTCGTGTAATGAGGAAAAATTCGTAACATCACGTTTCCGACTTTGATGAAGGTCGGGTTGTAGCCTATCGCGATTGTGGTTCATCGTATCGCGACATTGCTGCTCGCGTTGGTCGAGAACCAATGACTGTAAGCAGAATATGGAATCGGTGGGTTCAGGAGAGTAATACGAAGCGTCGTGCTGGATCCGAACGGCCTCGTATCGCTAGCAGTCGAGATGACAGGCATCTTATCCGCATAGTTGTAACGGATCGTGCAGCCACGTCTCGATCCCTGAGTCAACAGATGGGGACGTTTGAAAGACAACAACCATCTGAACGAACAGTTCGACGACGTTTGCAGTAGCATGGACTATTAGCTCGGAGACCGTGGCTGCGGTTACCCTTGATGCTGCATCACAGACAGGAGCGCCTGCGATGGTGTACTCGACGACGAACCTGGGTGCACGAATGGCAAAACGTCATTTTTTCGGATGAATCCAGGTTCTGTTTACAGTATCACGATGGTCGCATCCGTGTTTGGCGACATCGCGGTGAACGCACATTGGAAGCGTGAATTCCTTATCGCCATACTGGCACATCACCCGGCGTGTTGGTATTGGGTGCCATTGATTACGCCTCTCAGTCACCTCTTCTTCGCATTGAAGGCACTTTGAACGGTGGACGTTACATTTCAGATGTGTTATGACTCGTGGCTCTACCCGTCATTCGATACCTGTGAAAGCCTACATTTCTGCAGGATAATGCACGACCGCATGTGCATGTCCTGCACGGGCCTTTCTGGATACAGAAAATGTTCGACTGCTGTCCTGGCCAGCACATTCTCCAGATCTCTCACCAATTGAAAACGTCTGGTCAATGGTGGCCGAGCAACTGGCTCGTCACAATACGCCAGTCACTACTCTTGATGAACTGTGGTATCGTGTTGAAGCTGCATATGCAGCTCTACCTGTACACGCGATGCAAGCTATGTTTGACTCATTGCCCAGGCGTATCAAGGCCGTTATTACGGCCAGAGGTGGTTGTTCCGGGTACTGATTTCTCGGGACCTATGTACCCAAATTGCGTGAAAATGTAATCACATGTCAGTTCCAGTATAATATATTTGTCCATTGAATACCCGTTTATCATCTGCATTTCTTCTTGGTGTTGCAGTTTTAATGGCCAGTAGTGTAGTAACTAATAACTAAGTAACTTGTTTGATCATTCATAACATCTCCGCGTACGACCCCTTGGCTTCTCTGACGCACGACTGCGTTACTCCGAAGCGATCCGAAGGCGGTGCTTCCCGGCTGTCTGGCAAGATGCCACCGCTGCGGAGGTATGGGCCGCGTTTGTTTGGTTACGTACGACTGCAGACGAGTTTTCCTGGAGGAAAGATAGCACTCTTGTGCAAGGTTGCGCCGCCCAGGAAAGTCGAGCCTGTTTGCTTTTCTGGGGATGTGTCAGTGCCAGAAGTGCGACACAGCTTTCCTTGAGGTGATACTCGCTGTACAGTGTCAGGATCTTCGAAGGATAAATAATCCTATTTTTTTTCTTCGAAGATCCTGGCACTGTAGAGCGAGTAACACCACAAGGAAAATAGTGCTGCACTTGTCACGCTGACATACCCCCAGAGAAGTAAACAGGCTCGACTTCAAGATCTCATCGAAATGTCCCTAATGGGAGGACATGATAGCCTGGTCTGCCATCTACATTGCAAACTACGTAAGGCTATTTGGATATAGGCGCGTGGGACGTGGGTATTTTTTTTCTCTCTGTACTTTTCCCTCTGTACCATGTTTCGTTAATTTTGGCTATCTTTCCGTTATAACGTTTAAATGAAGCTCTCAAATTAGGCTCGTGGCTGGTCTTTGCAACACTCCAGGTCGATTCTGTATGTGTGGTTCTGTTATAAACCAGTTTTCACAGTTGGTTGTTGCCTACACACTGCACTTGATTCGTAATTGAGTTAGAAATGCAGCCGCAGTGGTCCGCAAACCCACGACGACTACCGCACCGCAGTCCACTTCACCCCTTCACCCCTCCGCCTTCCCACACCGAACCCAGGGTTATTGTGCGGTTCTGCACCCGGTGGAATCCCCCCCCCCCCACACCCACACCCCCACCCACAGGAATGTCTCACACCAGACGAGTGTAACCCCTATGTTTGCGTGGTAGAGTAATGGTGGTGTACGAGTACGTGGAGAACTTGTTTGCGCAGCAATCGCCCGACATAGTGTAACTGAGGCGGACTAAGGGGAATCAGCCCTCATTTGCCGAGGCAGATGGAAAACCGCCTAAAAACCATCCACAGACTGGCCGGCGCACCGGACCTCGACACAAATCCGCCGGGCGGATTCGTGCCGAAGATCGGCGCTCCTTCCCGCCCGGAATGCCGTGCGTCAGACCGTTCGGCCAACCGGGCGGGCGTAATTGAGCAATTTGATTGTTACGCGTTTTGCTAAAACTAATGGTTAATATAGAGAAGTGGTTCCCAGTTTGGGGGGAATGACCCCTTGAAGGGTAAAATCAAATTTTACGAGGAGTAAAAATGAAAAGGGTTTGATTGTGTTTCAGCCGTGGAATCATATTTTTTTAAAAAGAAGATTATATAAGTATGCGATGGAGGTTATAGGCTACTGGCATACTCCATCACGTATACACGAACGCTTTTTACCACACATCGATAAACGTAAAAACGAAACATTAGGGCCTGCACATAACAAACGCTAGATATATGAAACTGTCTTCTCCTAGATGTAGAGATTTCGTGCAACAGATCAGAAATTGCTTCATTACTCGCTTCGAAAGAGATAAGTGAATTAATTGACAGTATGACACAACAGTAATTACATAAGGGCTACTATAAACCTGCACACAGTATTATTATTATTATAGTGGCCAGACACAAAGCATTAACATCCTGAAGTCTTTCAGTTTCTGCGAATGCGTAAGTAAAGAGTCCAACAGTCAAGTAATATGCAAAGAGTACAGTGCACACATTTTAGCTTGATTGATTTTAAATGGGGTTGTAGGTGAAGCAGTTGCCGCTAGGGAGGAGAGTAGGCCAGAAGAAGCATTTTTAGTAATAAGTGTCTACCGTCACTGTGGATAGTTAGCTTTCTTTTCCTTCAAGGAGCTGCAGTGGCAGTGGCGATGCACCGGGAATTGCTTCGTCATTGATTGTAAAAACACTCACTCACGCGCGCGGCACACACACGCAAACACACGCACGCACGCACACACACACACACACACACACACACACACAGTCGCGTGCGCGCGTGTCTGGAAAAGAAATGTGGCATTCAAGATTTATAGATGTGAAAGTAGATTTTTTACTATGATAATAGGTAAAATTAAAACATGGGAGTGAATGGATTCGGAACATAAGTTATGATCTGTAGTAACTGAGAAACATTAAAATATAAACGGGGTTGTTTGACACAAGCAGTACCAATCGTCTCATTGACTCATTAGTTGGTGGCCTAATAAAACACGAAAACTATGATTCATCTTTCGTCATTTTAGAAATAAAAGTGCTGAAACAAAATTCTTTTTCATTCTAAAGTATAGTCAGGCGCTAAAGTTGGTGACAGGAGGGTTGGGGGGGGGGGGGAGGATGGGGAAGGTTCAAATGGCTCTGAGCACTATGGGACTCAACTGCTGAGGTCATAAGTCCCCTAGAACTTAGAACTACTTAAACCTAACTAACCTAAGGACAACACACACATCCATGCCCGAGGCAGGATTCGAACCTGCGACCGTAGCGGTCGCGCGGTTCCAGACTGTAGCGCCAGAACCGCTCGGCCACCAGCGGCCGGCAGGATGGGGAAGGGTACACATAATATCTGATTGTACTCGTGGGTAATCGTCTATGAAAGTTTAGGGACCACTGATATAGACGGAGAGTTTATGTCTGAAGTAAAAGTTGAAATAGGGCTACTAGGCTGCCCTCCGGCAACAGCGCTTAACCTCGGTGATCTCACGGGAAGCGGCGTATCCACTGCGGCAAGGCCGTTGCCTTCGCCGCTAGACTGGTCAGAAGTTATTAATTTCCTTTGCCTAACTACCAGTATACTTGTTTTTAGTTGGAAAGAGATACAAGAAAGATTATAGTCCAGAATGAATTACCAAAATCGAACTGTTTTGAAAAACACATTATCCTGCATAGCAAGGTACTGTGTAAATTGTTATGCTCATCATCAATGGTTGGTTACAAAATATTCGATAATTCTGTGAACATGATTAAGAATGTCTCTTTACTTATCAGGAAGTTTTCCCGTGGTTCCAAGACTTCAGAACTCTCGACTAGTTATAGCTTTGCACCCACTCCAAACGGAATTGATCTGAGTAGTTGTAATAAAACAGTTTATCACGTTTTGTTTGGTGTGCATAAGACGCTTGCAGTGCAGCCACCTTGTATTTCAGCGTGTGATTCGACGAGATGTGAATTGTACTGAATTATATTGTGAGTCGTAGTGTCTTGCCTAAACATGTGATAGATAATCTTATTTTGATTTGCAAAATGATTATTAAATCGAAACGGTAATGTAAAATTATTGTGATGCTCTGACGTAAATTGGATATTAAGAAGCATCATGTTAAATTCTTGGTAGAACTGTTGGACTTTTTATTTCTCACCATTGTAAACAAGTAAGGCGCCATCGACGTAATGTCTATAGCAAATAGCATTATGCGTTGTGAAGGTAATGGAGAAAAGATCGAAAGAAATATTATTCCATATGGCTGACAAAAATACTGGCAAATGCAGCATAAAGGAATTCATAGTAACCACCGTAGGATTACCCTGAGAGCAACTGATGAGGACATTCCGTGTAATTCATGCAGTAAAATAACCTGTTTAGGCACTATTTCAGATAAAGTTGGCTGATGGCTCAAAAAAACTGGTGTCACTGCGGCATTTTTTTACGAAACACAATCGGTCTTCAACATAGGCTTCTTACTAATTCTAAGTCAATATTGTCTCGTCACTTGAAAGTTAATGGGCAATCTGTTGGCGACATAAATACCAATTTGAGTATCCTTCATTGTCACCACAAAGACCGTATCCTTGATTTATTAGGGGAAATAGAAATTACGCACAGCTTAAACAAGGACCCTACAACTACCCCGAAAGAGTGAACCAAGTTGAAACACATGCATCTCGAATTGTTAACTATTTTAGGAGTAGTGGTAGTGTGATCGATAGCTGTACGTAACAGTTTGAACATAATTTCACATTCTTTTATTTCCTTAAAATAATCATAAACACAAGTTCTCTACCAGGAGGATCGACTCAATATTAACCTTGTGCTTTATTAATAATTAAGAAACCCACGAGCTGGAATCATTAAAATGATAACAAAGACTTCTCTTAAAACTTGGTCAACCGTGACATAGATATTTAAATAACTTTCTAATAATACACTACTGGCCATTAAAAATGCTACACCACGAAGATGACGTGCTACAGACGCGAAATTTAACCGACGGGAAGAAGATGCTGTGATATGCAAATGATAAGCTTTTCAGAGCATTCACACAAGGTTGGCGCCGGTGGCGGCACCTACTACGTGCTGAGATGAGGAAAGTTTCCAACCGATTTCTCATACACAAACAGCAGTCGACCGGCGTTGCCTGGTGAAACGTTGTTCTGATGATGCCTCCTGTAAGGAGGAGAAAGCCGTACCATCACGTTTCCGACTTTGATAAAGGTCGGACAATAGCCTATGGCGATTGCGGTTTATCGTATCGCGACATTGTTGCTCGCGTTGGTGAGATCCAATGAATGTTAGGAGAATATGGAATCGGTGGGTTCAGGAGGGTAACACGGAACGCCGTGCTGGATCCCAACGGCCTCGTATCACTAGCAGTCGAGATGACAGGCGTCTTATCCACATGGCTGTAACGGATCGTGCAGCCACGTCTCGATCTCTGAGTCAACTGATGGGGACGTTTGCAAGGAAACAGCCATCTGCACGAACAGTTCGACGACGTTTTCAGCAGAATGGACTATCAGCTCGGAGACCGTGGCTGCGGCTACCCTTGACGCTGCATCACAGACAGGAGTGCCTGCGATGGTGTACTCAACGACGAACCTGGGTGCACGAATGGCAAAACGTCATTTTTTCGGATGAATCCAGGTTCTGTTTACAGCATCATGATGGTCGCATCCGTGTTTGGCGTCATCACGGTGAACGCACATTGGAAGCGTGTATTCGTCATCGCCATACTGGCGTATCATCCGGCGTGATGGTATGGGGTGCCATTGGTTACACGTCTCGGTCACCTCTTGTTCGCATTGACGGCACTTTGAACAGTGGACGTTACATTTCAGATGTGTTACGACCCGTGGCTCTACCCTTCATTCGATCCCTGTGAAACCTTACATTTCTGCAGGATAATGCACGACCGCATGATGCAGGTCCTGCTCGGGCCTTTCTGGGCACAGAAAATGTTCGACTACTGCCCTGGCCAGCACATTCTCCAGATCTCTCACCAATTGAAAACGTCTGGTCAATGGTGGAGAAACAACTGGCTCGTCACAATACGCCAGTCACTACTCTTAATGAACTCTGGTATGGTGTTGAAGCTGCATGGGCAGCTGTAACTGTACACGCCATCCAAGCTCTGACTCAATGCCCAGGCGCATGAAGGCCGTTATTACGGCCAGAGGTGGTTGTTCTGGGTACTGATTTCTCAGGATCTATGCACCCAAATTGCGTGAAAATGTAATCACATGTCAGTTCTAGTATAATATATTTGTCCAGTGAATACCCGTTTATCATCTGCTTTTCTTCTTGGTGTAGCAATTTTAATGGCCAGTGGTGTAAATAATAATTCCTGTTTGAAATAGCGCTCAAAGCTTACTAATATCCCTGTCAAACTTCCCTCTCAATGGAATAGTATTTACTTTTTATCTCTTTCAGTCGCCAGTTGGTACTATACTGTGAAGCCAAAACATTACGACCACTACCCACCGCGACGCTGGCTACCGCCTGGTCGCGTTTCTGGCACGTGACGCGGTAACAAAAGAATGTAAGCGGGGCAGACACGTACGGGCGACCACCCTACCGGAGGTATCGGCTGCAAATGAGTAAATCCTTTTGAGATAAGCGACTTTCATGAAGGGCAGATTATTATTGAGTAGAGCCTGTGAACGATTATCCCGAAAACGACGAAGCTGATGGAATGTTCACGTGCTACTGTCGTGAGCATGTACGGAAGTAGGCAGGACAGTGAACTAGGCGCTAAATGGTTGGACGTCTACGACATTTCACAGAACGTGGCTTTCGGAGTCTTGCCTGCTCTGTAAAGTAGCCTAGGTGACGATCTGTGGCATTTCTGTCGAAAAAGTACAACGCTGGTGCTCGCGCAAGTTACGGAGCACATCGTTCATCGCACATTGTTGAACGTGGTGTAAGCTTATGTGTCCGTCGCTGACATAGATGACCGCAAACCTTCTTTCCTTCCCGTCTGGGCAAGCTGTGCAGTGACTAGAGTACATGTAAAGCTTACTGGGACAGGTTAAATCCTAGCTACAATGAAGTCGATAATTCGATTGTAATACTGGCATTGTAATTTGATATCCCCCCCACAACTGACAAAATTTACAAAAAAAAAAAAGTGTGTATTTCTTTGTCCACCCACACACTCCTGAGAATGGTACATTAACAATTTGCATTTACGCTCCACTATTACCGGCGGCTACGTTGATAAATGCTCGGCACCTCGCAATGATAACTACCAGATCAAGAATATTAGGTAAGTTGTTGGAAGTAGTTAAGCGTTGGTGAGAATTTCGCTTCTGAGCACACAAAGAGCTCTAACCGCAGAACTCTGCACGGAACACGCGTTGGTGCAGTGCTGCGATACAGACCGTATATCTCCCTTCGAAGACGATGGCCAAGACGCCGTCTCCACGTCCGTACCGCTCGATGGCCGAAGGCGAAGTCCTCTCTCTCCACAATTCTCCCGTCTCACACGCGTACGAAAACGCGGCGGAAGAAACTCATTCGGCCAATGTCGAACGCTCTATCATCGCCGAAATCCCTCCAACGCCATTTCTGAGATCTACCCAATGATCGAGTAGGTCATAACGCTCCATGCAAACTAAATTCCCGTCCTCGCCACGTGTTGCCCAGCACAGGTGGCTCCGGATGCCGGGCTATTCCCAAAAGCGCCGTATTGTCCCGCGTTTCCGGTGACCGCTACCTGCCGCCCACGGCGGCCCGGCGAGCTACGGCCAGCTGCTGACTTTATATTCCACAATTCTCAACTTCCGACACTTTTCACAAACGCTTTAAGTTAGTGACTTAATCATGCAGACATGCAGGAAATACCACTCGAGAGTGCCTCATAATTATCATAATTCAGTAGAGTTATGATCTGATGCCCTTGCCAGTCCCTCTATTAATAATACTAATGTTGGTAAGCTAACGTGTAAGTGCGCATGTCCTGGCACCTTCCAATGGAGCTCAGCAGCAGACCTCCCCTACGTGTTTAACCGTTGGTCGAACGATATCGTCAAATACGATTGCAGTGGGCACGGGACCATCAAGACTCGACCGTTGATCAATGCAAAAGCGTCAGCTCTTTGGGTTAGTCATATTTTTGCTACACTAGGTCGATGGTCGTCTCCACAAACGCCCCATCGAGGCGAACGGCGTACCGAAACGCGCAGCGCGTCAAGGACGCAGTCTGGCGCGAGCAGTATTATTTTATGCGAGGCGTTCTCCCGCGCTTGCGCGGGACCTGTGGTAGCAATCGAAGACACGCTGCCAACTGCGAACCACCTGCATCCCTTGATATTTGATGTCTTACCCGATGCCGACGTCATCTTTCAGCAGTGCAATTGTCTGTGTTACAATCGTTTAAGGAACATTACAGTAAACTCGCGTTGATATCCCGGCGATCAAATTCTCCCGATGTAAATGCTATAGAACTCATCCGGATAGCTATCGGGCGCCATCACCGCGTACGCAAATCAGTGGCCCGTTATTTACTCGAATTACATTACCTGTGCGTAGACCTCTAATTCCACATGCCTCCACAAAGCTACCAAGAAACCATCGGATCCCTGATACGCAGAATCAGTGATTTATTTCGTACCAAAGATGGATGAACTAGCTATTAAGCAGGTGGTCATAACGTTTTGACTCGTTAGTGTATTTCTCCTTTGTTCAAATGGTTCAAATGGCTCTGAGCACTATGCGACTTAACTGCTGCGGTCATGAGTCGCCTAGAACTTAGAACTAATTAAACCTAACTAACCTAAGGACATCACACACATCCATGCCCGAGGCAGGATTCGAACCTGCGACCGTAGCGGCCGCGCGGTTCCAGACTGTTTCTCCTTTGTCGATACTCAGTTGTCGCTACATTTATTTTATTTTTATTTTTACCCAGCTTGCCACTGTTGGGTCGTTTGTGGTTTTATCAATTTTTATCTTTTACATCTTTTTTAAGAGATGATTGGCCACTCTCACAAGGGAACCTCCCCATCGCACCCCCGTCAGATTTAGTCATAAGTTGGCACAGTGGATAGTCCATGAAAAACTGAACACAGATCAATCGAGAGCCCGCATCTCGTGGTCGTGCGGTAGCGTTCTCGCTTCCCACGCCCGGGTTCCCGGGTTCGATTCCCGGCGGGGTCAGGGATTTCCTCTGCCTCGTGATGGCTGGGTGTTGTGTGCTGTCCTTAGGTTAGTTAGGTTTAAGTAGTTCTAAGTTCTAGGGGACTTATGACCACAGCAGTTGAGTCCCATAGTGCTCAGAGCCATTTTTTTGAGATCAATCGAGAAAACAGGAAGAAGTTGTGCGGAACTATGAAAAAAATAAGCAAAATATACAATATGAGTAGTCCATTTGCAAGATAGGCAACATCATGAATAGTGTGAGCTCAGGAGCGCCGTGGTTCCGTGGTTAGCGTGAGCACGTGCGGAGTTAGAGGTCCTTGGTTCCAGTCTTCCCGCGAGTGAAAATTTTATTTTTTTAATTTTCGCAAAGTTAAGATCTGTCCGTTCGTTCATTGACGTCTCTGTTCACTGTAATAAGTTTAGTGTCTGTGTTTTGCGAGCGCACCGCAAAACCATGCGATTAGTAGATGAAAGGACGTGCCTCTCCAATGGAAACCGATAACATTTGATCGCAAGGTCATCGCTCAAAACCGATTCCTCCACAGGTAAACACCTCTGATATATTCTATACGACACTGGCATGTGCGTCACAAGAGAGGAATATGTTGTCGACCCACCTAACTTGTACACTTGGCGAATGGGTAAAAAGATTCTTCTACTTTGCCCGATTTAGCTTTTCTTGTGGATGTGATAATCACTCCCAAAAAAGTGATGAAAAGATAAGAGTTTGTCAGATAACAATTGTCTTAAAATAAAACATTAAACTTTTCACGCGAGGGAAGACTTGAACCAAGGACCTCTCGTTCCGCAGCTACTCGCGCTAACCACGGGACCACGGCGCTCCTGCGCTCACATTACTCATGATGTTGCCTATCTCGCCATGGATTACTCAGTTTGTATATTTTGCTTATTTTTTTTTATAGTTCCACACAACTTCTTCCTGTTTTCTCGATTGATTTGTGTTCAGTTTTTCAAGGCGTATCCACTGTGCCAACTTGTAACTAAATCTGAGGGGGGTGCGATGGGGAGGTTCCCTTGTCCGTATTTATGCCCAGGTTCATAATTTCTACATTATTTTCATATTTTGTTGATGTAGATCCCACAATCTTTTATTCAGTTACATATTATGTATTCCCCATTTGTTAACGATAGAGTTAGTCAGTCAGGTCTTACGCTATTCGCCACTGGGTGGTTTCTCTTTTCCTTGTTGTATGAGGGTCGCTAGTTTTCGTTCACGGCTACCTTCCACCGCCGCGTCATTCCATATCCCGGTTTCACGTGTGGTTGTCACCTGACGTAGCCTGGTGTTCAGTGTGCAGCGGCCCAGCACCTTACGGTTCGAGTTACTTGATGTTCTCTTAAGAATTTCTCCCTTTGCTCTTTCTTTGGCCGCTCACTTTTCTTAGGTTATGTTGTTGACTATCTGCTGCGACTCCCATGTTCCATTCTGACTAACCCGACCATATATGAAGTTGTACAATAAATCCCCACTATTATTATAACAAACAAGTGTTAATTGTCATAAATTTCTTATTATTGTTTCTTCATTTCCCTTTTGCAGTTTCGTACGCCTGAGGATGGGCTTATAATCGCCCGAAGCCGATCGTGATTTTGATCCAATAGACCTGTTTACAAGTGAAGCGGTTAATTACCTGATTCTACGATGGAGCTCAGTTCTGGATGTCCTTTTAGTCAAATGTTGTACGAATAGGCATTTATAACAACAATCTTAAGCTAATCACGCAGTAGCCGTAGCTCAATCTAGGTTTTCAATTCAGAGCGGGGACTTAGCCCCTTTACAATTAGACAGCCGCTAGAGTGATCAAAACTGGAAGAAGAATATAAAGCTGGCCGCAGTGGCCGAGCGGCTCTAGGCGCTTCAGTCTGGAACCGCGCGACCACTACGGTCGCAGGTTCGAATCCTGCCTCGGACATGGATGTGTGTGATGTCCTTAGGTTAGTTGGGTTTAAGTAGTTCTAAGTCTAGGGGACTGATGACCTCAGATGTTAAGTCTCATAGTGCTTAGAGCCATTTGAACACTTTGCCAAGCGACAAACAGCATGCTAAAATTTAAATAGTAAGCATTTCACATTCTGAATGCTTAGAGTGCCATGGTTTCACCTTGTGGCAGAAAGTGGAACTGTTATTTTTTTTTCAGCATAATCCGCGAGCGCACTGGTTAATGAAGATACCCTCGACGCTTCAGCATCCTGTGAAGTATATAGTCTGCACTGCAGAACTCGGAACATCGCCAACTTAATTACAACAATGCTGCATAAAGCATCAGACAGCTAAGCTATAGATCCCTGATCCTTCACATGTTTCGCATGCACAGTGTACGTAAATGTACCCCATCAGCAACCACACAAAACAATGGAAACTCCGCAAGCGAGACAGAACCAATTTCCCCAGGACGAGGTAGTCAAACCGAACAGGAATACACATGCTCGTTGGTGAAAAAACATCCGATCTTCTACTATGAAAAACTAATCCTTCACGCAGTTCGTGCGAACTCACACAGACGTCAGGTTTCTGATCCGTACATCAGGAAACAAACTAGTTACAACTGGTAGAACACAACAACTCTAGTCCATCCTTAACCAATTTACAAGTAACAACACCATCGAACAGCTGATCAGATTACTCGAAACATTTCCGGTTGTGAGGGAAACACGGAGTAATATCCAGCGCCACTGCGCCGCTCGTGAGGGCAGTTTGGAAACCTGTAACAGCACGTGTACGTACATGACTTTATGAAGATGGTATCTGTTCTTTCGGACATGTCCGAAAGAACAAATACCATATTCATATAGTTAAGGCTACCCGGCCATTGACATTCTTCTTCTGTGCTGGATGCACACGCATTGCGCGAACTATTACGAGACTCGGTAAGATTGTCTGCCGCGAGTAATGAGTGTAATGGACAGGGGCACTACGAATGTAGTGTGTGGACATTAAGTTGGGAATGTGGGTCTCACGAGGAGCGTGCAAGGGGTAAGTCCCTGGAGTCGCACTATCCTCTGTGCTCTCGGTGGCTCAGATGAACGATGTTTGGCGGCTGAAGCAACGCATCATGGCCCTCCTCCGACGCACCGACGAATCCACGATCACGACGGACGCTTTATTTTTCCCTGACGCTGTCTTTTTCCCCTCACAAAAAACTTCGGCAATCCGATGGATTGGAGGACACGCATCGCACTACGTGCTCTCGCGGACCTTGATATCGGGCATGGACTATTGGCATTATCTACTAGAACAACACGAAATCATCAGACGCCACTCTAAATATAAAACGCATTTTGCGAACTTTCTAGGCAGCATGTTTCATAACCCCCCGATGCGGTGGGGAGTCCCAGGTTTACGTTGTATCGAGGGATAGGATTTACTCCCAGTGAAGTGACGAGGATGTCACTTCAGCCCTATATTTCTTTCCCTTCTTTTTTATATATGATTTTTCTTTTGGGACATTAAAATTAAATGAATAAATAAAATATTATTGTAAAAAAAACAGAAAAAAAAGATGGATAGAGCGTCTGCCATGTAAGCAGGAGATCCCGGGTTCGAGTCCCGGTCAGGGCACACATTTTCAACTGTCGCTGCTGATGTATATCAACCCCTGTCGACAGCTTAGGGTCTTGATTTAATTATAATTTCGTACATGACTTCACGCCTACCACCACAGCCACCGATCCTTAATCAAATCACAAGTAGCAACACCATCGAACCGCTGACAAAATACTCCAAACGTTTTCCCTTGTTAAAAGTCATTCTCATTCTACCAGGGACCTTTTCACAGAGGACGGAGGAGCGGATAGAGATTCGGAACACTCTCTTGTCATTGGTGTGTGAAACTGCCCCTAGAAGGCATAGTAACAGCAATGATCGATGACGTGAGGATGCAGAAGGTAATGGAAACCACTGGATTAAAGACACATAAAGTGTAGCACAAGACATGTTGCCAGTAATTGAAAAAATGATGATCTCCTCATTGGCAAAAGATTCCGGACCATTCTTCCATTACCGCCAAGCGGGACGTGACCATGACAACAAGATCGAATAAACAACGAAAGGATAACATTCTACGAGTCGGGGCATGGAATGTCAGAAGCTTCAACGTGATAGGGAAGCTAGAAAGTCAGAAAAGAGAGATGCTGAGCCTCAGTCTGTGTATAACAGGCCTCAGTGAAGTGAAATGGAAGGAAGACAAAGATATCTGCAGACGTGCGTAGGGTATTATCAACAGCAGCAGAAAATTGTATAACGGAAGTAGAATTTGTCATGAATATGAACGTACGAGTGAATTACTGTGAACGGTTTGTAACGCCGGAAATGCATATCCTCCTATTTCCATCTATTGCACTGCAATTTTTTTTCCTTATTTTGTTACCTGAAGATATAACATTTCTGTGTCTTTGTATATTGTAATTGTTTTACAATTTGTATATATATGCATTTATGTCGATGTATAATTGGTTTGTTTTGTGAATATTATTTGTATTTATACGCTGGGTCTGGCCTAGGGAAAACTATACTATCGAACGAATACATCGATAGGTCGTGTGGAGAACGAAAGTGTTTAGGATCTTTGGTAGTGTTAACTCTGCCGCGTGGAACGCGGGCAGAGGAGAGTCTGGCTGGAGGAGGGCAGTGGAGCAGGTGTGTTGTGTGACGCTCCCGCGAGTTGCCGCGCTTTCGGGGTTTGGCAGCATGTAATTGCGCTCGACTTGCTATGATACTTTCTGACACGGTGTCGCGGACGGGAAGCATTAGCTGGCACACATCAAGAGCCCGTTTCGCCTGGTGACCGTGTCGAGAAGAAGGCGCGCCAGCATCCAGCTTCTGCAACAGCGACGGCCGACAATGAGTGACTGTCGCCACCTCCTCGATCGACGGCTTCAAACCTTCAATCAACCAACAAGGAAGACTGGAAGCACGTAAAGTTTCAGAACTGTATGGCAGACCTCAGCTTTTAAAACTGTTCAAATCACAAAATTACAGCAACTTAGCATGAACCTTTGTTGCTCATTGTCCCAATTGCATTACCAAGCAGGGTCCCTTCCTTTTCCGGAATGAACCCGAGTGTCGTTGAAATTCAAATGCCAGCATTCAAATAATATTATTCCATTTCACTGTTTCAAAGTTCAGTAAGGTATTCATAGCTGTCTACAATATTTAGATTACACAAGCACAAATTAAGAGTGCGAGTTTTGTTACCATATTTTAGCTTACCTGTGACTGCAGCTCAGCTTGGTACGTACTAAATTTCACTATTGTTAATTGTTCAGAATCATTTAATTCAAGTTCAAAGTTAAATCTCTTATTTCTAAATTGTGTAGAGTCAAGTTGCTTTTGAAATGATTGTTGAGGTAGTCCAAGACTAACCGTATTTTACTGAATTTCGATGTGCTTCAGAAAGAAAGCTCACTATTAACTTCAGTCACTAAATTAACTTTCTTTTGCTAAATTAAGTCAGAGTGTAGCGAAATTTATTACTTCTGACAAACTTTCAGTTTTCACACTGCACCTGTCAACCTTCAGTTGCCACGCTTCTAGTGCTAATTATATGTGTAATAACCTTTCTTTTTCAGTTACTATAGTAATTGTCCTTAGGACTGGCGACCGTAATTTCCCCCAAATCTCAAATATCTAATTACCGCTGGTTAATTGTTGACGTAACGGCCGTACATTTACTTTCTTTATTAACCTTACCCCTTTTCAAAATTAATTTCCACCATTTCATTTGCATTTTTCCTTTCATTTAGATGTAACCCTTTCCTCCCTCTTTACCGACAAATTAACTTCGGTGACGATTGCTTTTCCCAAATTTTCATTAGGTACACGCGGTTTAAATTTTCACTGTCATTAAGGTCGATAAGTGAGGGGGAGGTTACACGTGGCGAACTGGTGACAGGACAATCTTCAGATTTGAGGTTGTTCTGGACACGATTTTTGTTTGGTGCAAATGTCGTAACAAAGTATTGGTTACGAACAGATAGTTACGTCAGCGAGATTAAGTAGTGGGAGGAATCCTAATTAGATTTGAGATTTGTTATTTATATTGAAAATTATTAAAATGAGTGAAGGCAACAATTACCAAAATTTGGTAGACTTGGATACGGAACAATCGGTCGAACAGTGGGAAACGCGCACCGCGGTACCCATTGTTCAGGGGCAGGCGGCTAGCGTGAAAGACGCGACCGCCGAAACGCAACAAAGAGCAGAAATGGAATTCCAAACTTTAGAAAATGTTTCGGAATCGGAAGTGAAAATCAAATCTGAACCTCTTGATGACGAATACGCGGGGACAATTAAAGAGGAAGCCGCTACGGAAGTAAAACCGGTAGTTTCCGGGAATTTAGCTGATTTATTGAATGTTTTGATTAACGAAATCAAGGCTCAGTCTAGTAAGATAGAAACTCAATCGGCAGAAATTAAAGCTCAGGCTGCCAAGCAAGAAGCTCAGTCTGAAAAAATTGACAGGAAGCTAGACAATCAGAACATAGCTATTAATGTTGTTAACAACAATGTTGGAGTTGTTAACGCAAAAGTTGATAAAATCAAAGAAGATATTGTTGTGATTAATACCGAAATCGGTAATCTTAAACAGGAAATGATAGGCGTTCAGGCGGAAATTGCGAGCATAAATACGCGTTTTAATTCCGAAATTAGCAGAATCGAAAAAAGTGTAGGAGAAGCAGTTGCTCCGATCATCGAGAATAAGGTGACGGAACAAATTCAATTAGAGAAAAAAGAGGATCAAAAGAAGGTGGAAACTTTAAAGGCTTTAGTATCCGAAGTAGATACCAAAGTGACGAAACAGGCTAATACCTGCGAAGAGAAAAAAAAAAGGAAGTAGAAACGCTTGCGACAACCACTTGCCAAGTAATTACGAGAGTGTCGGAATTAGAAAAGAAACTTGACGAGAAACAGAGCTATGTGCCAATCTGTGCACATAGTTCGGAATTGTTGACGAAAGAGGAGCGGTTCGACCTCTTGAAAAAAGGCGGTATACACGCGACGGATTTCATTAAAAATTGTGAAAGAGTTTTACCCAGATCATGGACTAATGAGAGAAAAATTAATGCGGTTATTGATGTGTTGGCTGGTGATGCCAAGCGTTGGGGCTTAAACCTCAACATTACGAACCTGACTTTTGACGAGTTTAAAAATTTGTTTCTGGCTGAATACTGGTCAGAGCAAAAACAGCAAAGTGTCTGGCGCGAATTTGTCGTATCGAGGCCTTTCGATGCGAATTCGCGCGGCTCGATGAAGGAGTTTTGCGAGGGCTGGATCCGCAAGTTGGAATATTTGCGTGATCGCCGCACGGAATCCGAAATAGTCTGGGAACTTTACAAGAAGCTTCCAGATGATACAAAACGCTACATAGGAAGCAATTACAGGACAATCAATGATTTCCTGGAAAGAGTTGAGGACGAGGACAATTGGCGCAATAATCGCGACAGTGGTAGAGGCCGTGGTAACAACAACGGGTACCACAGCAACCACAACAACGACAACTATGGGAATAATGCATACCGCAATCTTGGCAGCAATAACAATAGTGGTTCGGGCCGTAATGACAATCGATATAATGCAAATAATAACAGGAATGACGGAAACCAGTATCATACTAGCGTGATACGGGCTTCGCAGAATAGTAATAACGCCAGAGGGTGTGATCAGCCGCCTCAGCAGCATCCGGGGAGCGTATCTGCTGGGACGAGACAGGGAAACCATTAGCCGCGCCGGTGAGGGGCCGACCGGGCGTGGAGAAATTTTGGCGGCCCAATAACAGTAGGAAACCGAGGTGTCGTCGTTATGAAAATTCCGTATGGAATAATCAACGGCGGGAGAGTGTGCCAGTGTTAGGAGAAAGGAGTGCGCCCACAAGTAGTAGATCAGCTGTAGACACGGCGGTAGAAAATACATTCACTGTCAGTGAGAACAATTTAAGTGGTGTTCCGGAAAACGATTATAAAGTGGCAGCTGTAACACTCACAGCGGAACTGGAGATTGAGTTTAAGAATGATTCGCGATCGTTGAGAGAAGATCAGATGTCGGATAACACGTCCGTCATTGAGCGAGGGGATGCAGAGAGGGATGCGGTCTGGTTAAGGCAGTTCGGTCGCTTATACGACGAACTAAGAGATTATAGAGGCCTGTACGGGAGAAGTGTTTATGGGGAGCGCGGGCAGAATTTGCCGCGTCTCGTCCCGCAGGAAGATAGTGTTTGTGAAGTGATAGAAAGTTCTGGCCCTAACCGGCAGACTTTACCAGAAATAGTTGATGTTAATGGGGAGCACGAGCAAGATTCGTCGTGTTTCGTCCCGCAGGAGTTGGATGTTGAAGTAGTAACGGAAAGTTCTCGCCCTGATCGGCAGACTTTACCGAAAGTTATAGTGATAGAAGTGGCCGACCCATCCGACGCAAAACCCCAGTTTAAAAATTGCGAAAGTATTAAGGAGAAAGATTACGAAAATTTTAGTGATAGCCGGACACGATTGGCAGAAAAGCACGTAGATTACAGCGTGTATGAGGTTAGAGCTGACGTTATACGGTCGGGCGGTAGCAGTGTGGGTTGCGCAGATCAAGAGGAAGTAATTGCAGATATTACTGGGCACATTCCTCCAGGTAGATTGGCAGATGAGATCACTCTGACCAAAGAGGAATCAACGAAGGTGACAATTTATGAATTGATAGCAAAGCAACACCCGCTAGATGACGAGTTACAGGAAAAGGTTTCGGTATTGGAGGCGAAGCTACAGACTAAGCCTCAGGACAAACGTGTTGAAATTAAAACTGTATGTGAAAAGAGGCTGAAAAAGCCGCCAGATAAGCCGGTTTTAGGATCAAAGCCGGATGGTTTTTTCTGAAATGACCTGGATACAGACGAGGATTTACTGTGGAAAAATAAAGAAACAGTCGAGGACAAGTGTAGACAGATAGTAGTGTCTGTTAATATGCACGAACTACAACTAAACGTGTTGATTGA
Organism: Schistocerca nitens; assembly: GCF_023898315.1. Lineage (NCBI taxonomy): Eukaryota > Metazoa > Arthropoda > Insecta > Orthoptera > Acrididae > Schistocerca > Schistocerca nitens. The sequence continues at coordinate 199,624,428 of NC_064615.1, read as the reverse complement.
CACCGGTGCAGAATTGAGTGCTGTATCTGGGAAAATATTTGAGTTACTGAAAGACAGACCTGGCATCGTAGTTATGCTAGTAACAGGAGTGAAAATTATCGGTGCTACTGGGAAGGCCAGTAAACCGGTCACAAAACAGATTTTTGTCGACTTCGAGATATGTGGGGCACGATTTGAACAAGCGTTTGTCGTCGTGCCAGACTTAACTGCGGAAATAATTATCGGGTTAGATTGGCTATTAAAGTACCATGCAGTGATTAATTGCGAAAGCAAAACTTTGACATGTACGTCAGAAGATAAAACAATAGTAGTTAGTTTTGACGAGGCAGGAGACGGCGTGCATAGGCAAAACCAGCCTGTACACATTGTTAACTGGCTGGATGCCATTGACGTAGGCATGAATTTGAACTGCCATGACGTGAGGAATCTCGGCATTGACAAAAGTGTAGAAAGTGAATCGGAAGAGATAATCAAAATCCCTCCACGGATTGACATTAGTATTGGTGTGAAAAAAGATCGTTTGCGAGAAGTAATGAAGCTAAATACCGATGGTCGCATACGTCGTCATGACGCTAAAGTGCGTTTTGCTAAGTTTGCAATCGGAGACTTAGTACTTGTAAAAGCTCATGAGGAATCGAGCGAGATAGACAATGAAATCTCTAAATTTAAGTTTGTGTATAATGGACCATATAACGTCATTGGTATACCTCACACAAATGCTTATTGCTTAGAGTATCTAAGCTCTGGAAAACTATTAGGTATACGGAACATTGTAGACCTGAAATTGCACCAACCAAGGATTGATTAATACCACAGAAAGGGTAATTTGTACAGTATGTAAATATAGACTGTAAGATTTAAGGATGTGCCATGTTGCGATGCTTTTGCCTGACCTAGAGGTCATTAAAGAAGTTGTAATTAATAAGTAATTAATGTTGATTAAATGATTTAAGAGTTACTGAATATTAATCAATTTAAAAATCCAAGCTGCTAGTTTAAGTTTTCAGCTGAGTCACCGTAGATTAAGCAATGTAAATACGATTTTGTAACTAGCTGTAAGATTTCATGAATATGTGTTTTACTAGTCATTGCCGATGTACTTAGACGCTGTTTTAAGTTTCAGGCTAGTACATGCGTGTGATGATGGACAGTGTTGAGTTATCCACTGTGATAGTGTTAATGGACTCCTTGAGATTACTCGGGAGTGAGTTTTTCCGAAAGAATTCAGTGAAACGGACGATCTGGAAATGCCGTTTCACAGGCAAGTGAGATCAAGCGTGCCGCACAGGTGGGCACAACAATACTGGCGAAGCGGAGCCGCTGTCGGTTCTTGTGCCGCTGTCGGCTCTTGTGCCGCTCTCGGCACTCTTTGTACTTGCGGGTACGAAAGGCAGAATAGTTTTTCTTTCCGGACAGCTGATGTGATAGAATTCTGCTGTCAATATTTATGTTTTTTTTCGATCTACTGAATATTATTTTCTTGTTTAGCGTTAAGTGGACTCTCATGTCGAGAATATTAATTATGAAAAGGTTACATAAAATGTGTATTCTATGCAATTAATTATTAATTTGCGTATTTTGATATTCCTATCTTTTTTGACCATGTACTCTGGTTAATTTTGTAAATAGAGTTCCATTTCTTGATACTGTTAGGAATTTTGACGATTTTAGAATAGCTAAACCATTTCCTTTGTTTTCTATGAATTTTAATATGTTGTCAACCTGTTCTATTTTGTGCAAGATGACAGAGTGGAATAAGATTAAGAGTGTCTCCACTCAATTATTATGGTCTAAAAATTGATTTATGCTTAATTAGACGAATACTAAATTTTGTTGATGTTTTGAGCACATGCATTTCCGCTGTTTCTTTTTTAGGACATTTTCTGAGTCTGTTTAGGTTACACGAACATCCTCAGACAATGTGGGGCACGTGTAACGCCGGAAATGCATATCCTCCTATTTCCATCTATTGCACTGCAATTTTTTTTCCTTATTTTGTTACCTGAAGATATAACATTTCTGTGTCTTTGTGTATTGTAATTGTTTTACAATTTGTATATATATGCATTTATGTCGATGTATAATTGGTTTGTTTTGTGAATATTATTTGTATTTATACGCTGGGTCTGGCCTAGGGAAAACTATACTATCGAACGAATACATCGATAGGTCGTGTGGAGAACGAAAGTGTTTAGGATCTTTGGTAGTGTTAACTCTGCCGCGTGGAACGCGGGCAGAGGAGAGTCTGGCTGGAGGGGAGGGCAGTGGAGCAGGTGTGTTGTGTGACGCTCCCGCGAGTTGCCGCGCTTTCGGGGTTTGGCAGCATGTAATTGCGCTCGACTTGCTATGATACTTTCTGACACGGTGTCGCGGAAGGGAAGCATTAGCTGGCACACATCAAGAGCCCGTTTCGCCTGGTGACCGTGTCGAGAAGAAGGCGCGCCAGCATCCAGCTTCTGCAACAGCGACGGCCGACAATGAGTGACTGTCGCCACCTCCTCGATCGACGGCTTCAAACCTTCAATCAACCAGCAAGGAAGACTGGAAGCACGTAAAGTTTCAGAACTGTATGGCAGACCTCAGCTTTTAAAACTGTTCAAATCACAAAATTACAGCAACTTAGCATGAACCTTTGTTGCTCATTGTCCCAATTGCATTACCAAGCAGGGTCCCTTCCTTTTCCGGAATGAACCCGAGTGTCGTTGAAATTCAAATGCCAGCATTCAAATAATATTATTCCATTTCACTGTTTCAAAGTTCAGTAAGGTATTCATAGCTGTCTACAATATTTAGATTACACAAGCACAAATTAAGAGTGCGAGTTTTGTTACCATATTTTAGCTTACCTGTGACTGCAGCTCAGCTTGGTACGTACTAAATTTCACTATTGTTAATTGTTCAGAATCATTTAATTCAAGTTCAAAGTTAAATCTCTTATTTCTAAATTGTGTAGAGTCAAGTTGCTTTTGAAATGATTGTTGAGGTAGTCCAAGACTAACCGTATTTTACTGAATTTCGATGTGCTTCAGAAAGAAAGCTCACTATTAACTTCAGTCACTAAATTAACTTTCGATTTTCCGGTTTTATTAATTCTTTTGCCAAATTAAGGGGCTCCGGAAAGGCTCAAAATCATGAAAAGTTCTATTTTTACTTTTTTCCGTTTTCTGAATCTGCAGACTATTACCTTTTAATAGATATATAATTTATTCAATTCCGAAGACTACAACTATTTTTAAATTTTTTTTGAAATGTGTTCTACATGGGCGTGACCCACTGTGGCGCTGTTAAACTGCTGTCAAATGGTGTTATTATTAACGTCCGTGTTCATCAGGTACATTTTAGTGATGTGAGATAAAGTATGTGTTGTGGCTAACCAGTGATGGTTCAATATATATCGCTGGTGTGATTGTTGATTGTTTCATGTTAATTTACTCTGTCGTTATCTCGAAAATATTCGTAATTAATTCTATTTCTTGAGTCTCTGTTTTGTTGAAGTATAATAATGAGCAAAAGTAAAGTTATTAGAAATCCTCTGAAGGCTTTTAAGAAAAGGAGAAATGTTGGAAAGCCAAAGGTATGTGTTATTACTGTAAACAATAAAGACGATGAAAATCCCCAACATAGCTTGTGTCCCAAAGAAGAAGACAGTTGGTGTAAATATAACAAAGGTTTGCTAACTGGTGAAGTGTACACTCATAAGCATAGTCTGCCTCATGCAATAATGGAGGTGATAAAACCTATTTTCAGAGACTTAGCAGCACCTGAACTGTTGAAAAAGTGTATTCACGGAAAAACTCAAAACCCCAATGAAAGTGTAAATAGTGTTATATGGTCGAGAATCCCCAAGACTGTATTTGTTGGAATAGAAACACTTCACTTTGGTGTGTATGATACTGTTGCGACTTTCAATGATGGCAACATTGTAAGGTGCAAGGTATTTAGAAATATGGGAATGAAGATAGGTTCTAACATGGCACGAGCGATGCTTGCTTTACACAAGGAACGCCTTCGGGCTGCAGATAGGGCTGTAAAGAGTCTAGAAATACAAGCAAGAGTGAACAGGAGGAGGAACAAGAGGAAGCTTGAGGAGGAGTTTGCAGAGGATGAAGATAATCCATCCTATGGACCTGGAATGCACTAAAAAGTTAATCCAATCTTTGTCGCTCGATTCCCAAAACCTTTATTTTCTCATACTAATTACATGTTTTCTAAGGATCTTCCAAACATATTTGTTTCAAACTTTCAGTAAATGTTACACAGTACTTTCTGCATAATTTAACACAGCCTTTTTCCAAAAAACTGTATATTTTTGAATATATAAATAAAAAATTGCAAAAAAGTGTTGTGAATTTTCATTACAATTGAAAAAAAAATCATCTTTAATAACCGAACTAAATTTTTGTAAAATCCCTGTGTTAAGTTGTAGCCCATATTCCAATAAATAATCTGTAAAAAGTTCAACTTCCTACCTCAAATACTTTGTGAGGAAAGATGTAATTTATAAGCGTTATTTTAACATTGCAAGTATAGGGCGTTCCGGAGCCCCTTAAGTCAGAGTGTAGCGAAATTTATTACTTCTGACAAACTTTCAGTTTTCACACTACACGTGTCAACCTTCAGTTGCCACGCTTCTAGTGCTAACTATATGTGTAATAACCTTTCTTTTTCAGTTACTATAGTAATTGTCCTTAGGACTGGCGACCGTAATTTCCCCCAAATCTCAAATATCTAATTACCGCTGGTTAATTGTTGACGTAACGGCCGCACATTTACTTTCTTTATTAACTTTACCCCTTTTCAAAATTAATTTCCACCAGTTTCATTTGCATTTTTCCTTTCATTTAGATGTAACCCTTCCCTCCCTCTTTACCGACAAATTAACTTCGGTGACGATTGCTTTTCCCAAATTTCCATTAGGTACACGCGGTTTAAATTTTCACTGTCATTAAGGTCGATAAGTGAGGGGGAGGTTACAGGTTCATTGAGACGATTTTACGCATCAGAATCGACAGCAAACCAAAACCGACACCAATAGTTCAGCTATAAATGCCGACGTCGCGAAGGGAGATGAAAGTCTAACAGTCGTGGGCGAGTAGAACAAAGGGTTAAGGGAGAATATGGCGTTGTATTAGGAATGAGAGAGGAGAAAAACTGAGTTCTGCAATAAATTTCAAATGGTAATAGTGAATACCTTGTTTAAGAATCAGAAGAGAAAGTGGTATCGTTGGAAATGGCCAGCAGAGATTCCGAAATTAGATACTGGATTGTAAGGCGTACCCAGGAGCAAATATAGAAAAACACAATTTAGTAATGATGAAAAATAGGCTGAAGCTTAACAGACTACTCAGGTAGAATCAACACGCAAAGAAGTGGGATGCGGAAGTACTAAGCAATGACGAGATACGCTCGAAGTTCCCTGAGGCTGTAGATAGAGCGGTAATGAATAGCTCAGTAGGCAGTTCAGTTGAAGAGGAAGAAACATCCATAAAAAGGGCAATCGCGGAAGAAGAGAGAAACGTAGGTACAAGTAAGGTAACTACGAAGAAATTATGGGTAACAGAAGAAAACTTCAGTTGATCGACGAAAAGAAGTACAAAAATGTTCCGGGAAATTCAGGAATACAGAAGTACAAGTCAGTTAGGAATGAAATACGTAAGAACTGCAGAAACTAAGACGAAATGGCTGCATGAAAAATATGAAGAAATCGAGAAAGAAATGATTTTTGGAAAGACTGTCTCAACAAAGTCAAAAGAACCTTCGCGGAAATTAAAAGCAAAGGGTGGTAACATTAAGAGTACAAGGGGAGTTCCACTGTTAAATGCAGAGGAAAGAGCGGATACATGGAAAGAATACACTGAGGGCCTCTATGATGAGGAGGACTTTTCTGACGACTTGGTAGAAGAAGAAAGAGAACTCGACGGGGCAGAGATCGGGTATCAGTATTAGAATCAGAATTTAGAAGAGCTCTGGAAAACTTAAAATCAAATAAGGCAGAAGGGACAGAATTTCTAAAATCTGGAGGGAAGTGGCAACGAACTGATCATTCACGTTGGTGTGTAGAATATATGAGACTGACGATATACTACCGGACTTTCGTAAGAAAATCATCCACACATTTCCGAAGATTGCGAGAGTCGACAGGCGCGAGAATTATCGCACTATCAGCTTAACAGCTCATGCATCCAAGCTGTTGACAAGACTAACATACAAAAGAATGGAGAAGAAAATTGAAGATGTGTCAGATAAGGATCAGTTTGGCTTTAGGACAGGTAAAGGCACGAGAGAGGCAGTCCTGACGTTGCGGTTGACAGTGGAAACAAGACTGCAGAAAAATTAAGAAAAGTTCGTAGGGTTCGTCGACCTGTAAAAAGCCCTCGACAGTGTCAAGTAGTGCAAGATGTACGAAATTCGAAGAAAAATAGGGGTAAGTTGTAGGGAAAAGTGGGTAACATAGAGTATGTACAAGAACCAAGAGGGAACAGTAAGACTGGAAGACCAAGGAGAAGATGGTCGGATTAAAAATTGTGTAAGACAGGGATGTAGTCTTTCGCCGCTACTGTTCAATCTATACATCGAAGAAGCAATGACGGAAATAAAAGAAAAGTTCAAGAGTGGAGTAAATATTCAAGGTGAAAGGATATCATCATTAAGATTCGCTGATGACATTCCTATGCTCGTTGAAAATGAAGAAGAATTACAGGATCTGCTGAATGTAATTAACACTCTAATGAGTACAGAAGACGGATTGAGAGTAAATCGAAGAAAGGCGAAAGTAATGAGAAGTCAAAGAAATGAGAACAGGGAGAAACTTAACAGCAGGATTGGTGATCATGAAGTAAATGAAGTTACCTAGGCAGGAAAATAAAGAATGACGAACGAAGCAAGGAGGACACAAAAGGAGACTAGCATTGGCAAAAAGGGCATGTGTAGCCAAGAGAAATCTGCAAGTACCAAACATAGGTCTTAATTTGAGGAAGAATTTGCTAAGAATGTACGTTTGTAACACAGCGTTGTATGGCGCTGAGACACAGACTGTGGGAAAATCAGAGCATAAGAGAACATAAGCATTTAAGGTGTGGTGCTACCCCAGAATGTTGAAAATTAGGTGGACTGACAAGGTAAGGAATAAGGAGTTTCTCCGCGGGAAAGAATATGTGGAAAACACTGACAAGAAGAAGGAACAGGATGATAGGATATCTGTTAAGACATCAGGGAATAACTTCCATGCTACTAGAGGGGGCTGTAGAGGGTAAAAACTGGGGAGGAAGACAGAGATTGGAATACATCCAGCAGATAATTGAGGACGTAGGTTGCAAGTGCTACTCTGAGATGAAAAGCTTAGCTCAGGAGAGAAATTCGTGGAACGCAGCATCAAACTAGTCGAAAGACTGACGACTCAAAAAAAAAAAAAATAAATAAATAAATAAATAAAAAGAAGGAAAACGCTGTTAGTATACAGTTTGTAACAACCACAACTGTACATATAATAATTTTTTCTTCTGATTTTCGATAAATTAGTGTAAGCGATGTTCTGATTTCATTTCTTTTTCTTTTCATGCCATGATGTTAAAGGAACTGTAACCAATTTTCGATGTGAATATTAATGTTTATGTCAAATTGCAAGCAATATTATAACAAAATGGAAATGTAAGAAATGTTGAAACTGTTGTAAGATGTTAAAGTTGTATTTATGCGCCTGGTCCATACGTAGGCAATGTATTGGGATATGTAGAATGTAAAACCTTTGGTGAATACCCTATCTGTAGGGGAGCGGTAAAAGGTGGATGGCAGGCGAGCGCGGGAAAATGCACACGGGCGCGGCACGGCATAACGGGCTCAGCAGGAGTAGTCGGAGTTGGGCATCGGTCTGAGAAACACGCTCTGGATCGAGTAGGCTCTCCTGGAAAACGTGATTTCATTGAGCCTCGGATGTGCCGTTTCCGACGACTATACAGCATGGCTATATTCCATAGGCACTAAATGGAAAAGTATTGCGACGCTAAGAAGAAGCAAAGTGCCGATACATCAAGAGCCAAAGCTGTGATTGTATGTGTGCTTTGCGCCTCGCCATCTCGCCGCCCGCCAACCACCGCTTCGATACGAACAGGTTGAAACTTTTAGTACTGTATTCGTGTGGACCAGTGTTCCTTTTGTTCCATACTGTTCAATAATAACTTAACTTTTACCAGAACTGTCCTATCATTTAATTATCCTCATCACTAACCTAGACAGGGTCCTTTCCACATGTTGTGCAATCCGAGTGTCCCGAAATGAAGGGTTAAAGTTTTTGTTAATAATAATTACCTGCAGACCTATCTATGTTAGAATAATGTTTAAAGAACTTTGTTGTTAATGAATATATAGTCAAATAATATAGGTCTGACTAAGTTGGAAGATAATGTTGAAATTGGTTTAGTAATGAAGTTTAATTAATGTGAAACAAAAATAATGGTAATTAAATGAGCAGGAAATAAGACAAAAAGAGTAGTCAATCATATATTGGAATTGTTGAGTGCTTAATGGTTTAAATAACCAAAATTTCAGTACAGTGATCATAACAGTTTCAGCCCCCCCCCCCACCTTTTCTTTTCTATTCATTTAAATTCTGAAGTGCACTGAACTGATTTGACCAGCAAAGTTAAAGTCAATATAAAATCAAAATTTATTAGTGTTTTACCTTTTTCAAAATTGACATTGTATGTGTGTTTCGAAAGTGCTGTTTCTAGGGTAACCTATGCCCGATTTTAATCAGATCAATAGACAGTACGAAGTTTGTAGTAAACATTATAGTGTATTGTTGTGTATTTTTGGCTTGTTCATATTAGTACAGAAAGTGAAATTATTAGTTCAGTAGATTTCTGGTTCTAAAATTTACCATATTATGCAGTATTATTACGTGTTGTTTTTTATGAACGTACTTCAACTTGTACTGGGAAGAAACTCAGTTAATGCCTAATTAGGCTGGCGACCGTATTATTAACAATTTGGTAGCATCTGCGGTGTTGTTTCTTGTCCGTCCTAATGTGTAGTTGCACTTCAGACTTGCTTGACGTATTATTGTTTTTACTGAGTGGGTGAAAGTCTGATTTTGCCTCCATTCAGGTACACGCGGTCAACATATATACCAAAATCCTTTCTTATAAGGTGAAGCCCGTCAACTTACCATAGAACAGGCTTTAATAAGTATCGTGCGCAGTAGCGTAGTGTTACAAGTTCTACTCTGCTGCTCACAACTGCACGACGGGAATCTGTCACAACACCCCTACGTACGTAACATCACGCCTCTGAGACTCAAGGAGGAAAACATACCACCGCAACCACTAGAGGAGCCGCATACTGGTGACTGGTTCCGCTCTAACACTCGTCTCGAGAGAAAAGCCTACCTCACTGGCCGCTGCAAGCCTGAGGTTGCGAAAACAGCCGTCAGCGAACGTCACTTCGAAAGGGAGCGCCGCACGCCGGTAGGCGGCGGAATTCTAAAATCTTCAGAAGGCAGGACCACTTGGCTCACGCTGGTACAGTCATTGTCTCAGGACTGTTCCTCTATTGTACGCAGGACACAATGTTTTAAAATGAATTCATATCCTTCAGAATTTAGCGTTCTGTCAAGCGCGATAAAGAGTCCATACGTCAACCACGAAAAACAGCCACTTCCTGCATACTTTGCTGTTGGGACTACAAATGATGTCAGGCATCGTTCTCCAGGCTTTCGGCCATCCCAAACACTTCCGTCGAATTGCCACAGGACAGAGAGTGATTCATCAGTCCAGTTCACTAATTTCCAGATGAATTGCGTATAAACAGGGTAAATTAAATTGTATTGAACCAGAGATGGTCAAACGTAGTATCGATTGTGTAGTAGCGTCGCTGCTCAAGAGCGATCGCTGATTCAAGGTGTTATGGGTAATGTGATAGAGTAACTTTAGATCGAGTGATGTATGGATGACTCTCAAGTGTCAAGACGTATTGTATCTAATGTGTGCTGGATATAGACTTATTCGCTACGGGCAGTAATGATTTTTTATGTGCAAGATACTATGACGTTTGCTTACTGTAAAAGGAATCTCAACAGAGTTGTAAATAATTAAGGTAAAGAAAGTTGTTTTGTTACTAAAGCAATGCACGTATTCATAAGTGATGACTAGGACAATGTATAGTACCCACAGCTAATGATTTTGTACAGCTGATTGTAAATGTATAATCAGTTTATTGAATGTGCTAATTGTCAGCACTATTAATTTTCAAAGAGTCAAAACACAAGTCTTAAACTTAATGCCATAGTGTTACTTACCCCAAGTCAATACTAGTTGCCACATCTATGTCATTTTTTATTAAATATTTTTCTGAAGACGTTATTGTCTCAGTCATATTCTATTAAATGAAACTGTACGATAAGGAAAGCCTTTCACAATAGCTGCTTGCTAACTACACAATTTAAAGTACTAACAGAGAGCAGTGCTAAGAGCGTTACCACTGCGCAGAAATTTTATTATTTCAGGGATAGCATTCATTAAGAACAGGTAGCACTACTTTCAAATTGGTCAAGTTTTGTTTTATTACCTGGGGCAATTTCAAATCAGTAGTGTTGCATCAGATTCAGTTTTTGTGTTACGTATATTCATGCAGTTTTAGTTTTGTTTAAATTTGTCGACAGTTTACGTCTACATGGATACTCTACAAATCACATGTAAGTGCCTGGCAGAGAGTTCGTCGAACCACCTTCGCAATTCTCTATTATTCCAAACTGTATAGCGCGCGGTAAGAATGAACACCTGTATCTTTCCGTACGAGCTCTGATTTCCCTTATTCTATCATGGTGATCGTTCCTCCCTATGTAGGTCGGTGTCAACAAAATATTTTCGCATTCGGAGGAGAAAGTTGGTGATTGGAATTTCGTGAGAAGATTCCGTCGCAACGAGAAACGCCTTTCTTTTAATGATTTCTTAGTAGGTCCATTACATTTTCTAAGTGTACTGCCAATAAAACTCAGTCTGTGGTTAGACTTCCATTTTCTGTGTTGCTTCCAATTTAAGTTGTTCGTAATTGTAATACTTAGCTATTTAGTTGAATTTACGGCTTTTAGATTAGACTGATTTATCGTGTAACCGAAATTTAACGAGTTCCTTTTAGCACTCATGTGGATGACCTCACACTTTTCGTTATTTAGGGTCAACTGCCACTTTTTGCACCACTCCGATTTTTTTTTCTAAATCGTTTTGCACTTTGTTTTGATCTTCTGATGACTTCATTATTCGATAAACGACAGCGTCATCTGCAAACAACCGAAGACGGCTGCTCAGATTGTCTCCCAAATCGTTTATGTAGATAAGGAACAGCAAATGGCCTATAACACTACCTTGGAGAACGCCTGAAATCGCTCCTGTTTTACTCGATGACTTTCCGTCAATTACTACGAACTGTGACCTCACTGACAGGAAACATTCTCACAGATAAATTAAATGTACAATCTCGCAGTCAGAAAAGTTCAGTACAGGGCAAAGCACATAAGCGACGAGATAAAAAACACGTTCACATGCCATTCCCATTCTAACAGTTGTATTTCAAACTACTGTCAGTCATATTTCAAACGTACATGCTTCACCGCTATCCAGTGTCCAGTGCGTCGCTCTTTACAATAGCTCATCTGGCTGGTTCAAATGGCTCTGAGCACTATAGGACTTAACTTCTCAGGTCATCAGTCCCCTAGAACTTAGAACTACCTAAACCTAACTAACCTAAGGACATCACACACATCCATGCCCGTGGAAGGATTCGAACCTCCGACCGTAGAAGTCGCGCGGTTCCAGACCGTAGCGCCTAGAACCGCTCGGCCACCCCGGCCGGCCAACAGCTCATCTGTCGCTTAGCTTTAACTGCAGAAATGTGTGGCTTATGAGGAGCTTTCGACCAATGAATCCCACTGTTGTTAACTCGCTAGCGCAGTCATTGCGCAAGCTGGCCTATTGGTAGCACCTTTTAAGTCACAAGTCATTTTTTCAGCTGATTTCACGCGATTTTTTACTTATCACCCCCTGCAATGCTCGATGGTCCCTGAGCGTCAGTTCTAGAGGCGTGCCTGTTCCTGGTTTAGCTGTTGTTGTTCCTCAGAGATTCTCCGTCACAGTCACATTTCCAACAGTCGACAGGGCGTTTTAGAGGGGTTAAAATGTCTCTGATGGATCTGTGGCACGGGTGACATCCAATGGCTAGACTATATTCGAGGTCACTGAGCTCTTCTGACGGGCTTGAAATGTAGGTTAACTGACGATAGTTTTGTACAGTTTCTAACATCTCTTGGAGTACTTGAAAGCTCGATTCTGCCTACCCCGTGCATTTGAAAGAATGAGTTGATCTGATGTTTTTTTTTCCGAAACATGAGCTGGAGATGTGTGAGAAGTTTCTTTTGCTACTAGTACTTTATACGGTTCGCGCTTATAATGAAGTCTTGGATCCATCAACATACGTACTTTGATCTATGGTTACGTGTATCCGTTGTTTTACTCTTTTGAAAACAGAATCTGACATCCGTCTATGGGACTAAATAAAAGGCTTCTTAGTTGTTTGCCGTACGTATTTAGTTCCTTTTATCTTTGAACCACACTCAGTGGCCTGTATCGTACGAGTATACTTGGTTACTACATGTCTATAACAGATATATGGTAGAATTTAAACGTATTTCCATATTACATTTTTTGAAATTGATGACCTTTCTTAAGTTAAGTAAAGCTTTTTGGCGCTCAAAACACTCACCGTTTTAACAATTTTTATCCTTTATGATTTTCTGTGGTCGTTTCTTCGTTTAAGTGCCCGATAGAACTATTTTTAATTAACCTGTACAGTGGATAATGTCCTGTTGTAGATTTTTTCTCACAGTTTACTACACAAACTTCAGCTTCAGCACGTGTGTTTTCCTGAAAAAAAATGTGTTTTCTCTGCGTATGGCTGTTTCGAGTAGTATTCCCTAAGACCGCGTTGAGATCTGTTGTCTTCGTTTTTGACCTCCCTAACATCGTGTAGGGCCCCCGTGAGCACGCAGGAGCGCCGAAACACGACGTGACATGGACTCGACTAATGTCTGAAGTAGTGCTGGAGTGAACTGACACCATGAATCCTGCAGGGCTGTCCATAAATCTGCAAGAGTAGGAGGGGGTGGAGTTCTCTTCTGAACAGCACGTTGCAAGCCATTTCACATATGCTCAATAATGTTCATGTCTGCGGAGTTTGGTGGCCAGCGGAAGTGTTTAAGCTCAGAAGAGTGTCCCTCAAGCCATTCTGTAGCAATTCTGGACATGTGGGGTGACGCATTGTTCTGATGGAATTGCCCAAGTCCGCCAGAAGGCACAAAGGACATGAATGGATGCAGACGATCAGACAGGATGCTTACGTACGTGTCACCTGTCAGAGTACTATCTAGATGTATCAGACGTCCCATATCACTCCAAATGCACACGCTCCACACAATTACAGAGCCTTCACTAGCTTGAACAGTCCCCTGCTGACATGCAGGCCCCTGGCTTCATGAGGTTCTTTCCATACCCGTACACGTCCATCCGCTCGATACAAATTTAAACGAGACTCGTCCTACCAGTCAAATGTCGGTGTTGGTGGGCCCAATCGAGGCGTAAAGCTTTTTGTTGTGCAGTCATCAAGTGAGCGCGAATGGGCCTTCGGCTGAAAAAGCCCATGTCGATGATGTTTCGTTGAATGGTTCGCAAGATGACACTTGTTGATGGTCCAGCACCAAAATCTACAACAATTCGCGGTTGAGTTGCATTTCTGTCACGCTGAACGATTCTCTTCAGTCGTCGTTGGTCCCGTTCTTGCAGGATGTTTTTCAGGCCGCAGCGATGTCCGAGATTTTTACCGGGTTCCTGATATTCACGGTACAGTCATGAAATGGTTGTACGGGAAAGTCCCCACTTCATCGCTATCTCGGAGATGCTGTCTCCCATCGCTCGTGCGCCGACTATAACTCCACGTTCAGACTCACTTAAATCTGGATAACCTGCCATAGTAGCAGGACGCCTACCGCAGCACCATGTTCTGCCTGTTTACATGTCTCTGTATTTGAAAACGCATGCCTATAGCAGTTTCTCTGGCGCTTCTGGATAGTTACACATTCATTATTTCTTGCGTTTTTATCTAGTGGAGAGAGAAATTGGGGCCATTTGAGTGTTGGAAATCACTAATATTGGTTTTAAACATACATTGATGTGTGTTTGTTCTGGTGATGCAGAACAGAAATATTGGTGGTACGGAAACAGGATCTTATGGTTTACTATTGTCTCTATCGAACATCCCAATTTGTTAGTTGTCATTCTGTGTATTGCTGGTAGTTTTATGCTATGGTTGCTGATTCTAAGAAATTTCATATTTTGTCCCAGGTTTGAACGTCGTACCAATGTTTTATTACATGTCGATCAAAGGCTGGATGATTATTTTCATACATCCTGTTATAAGCGGCCTAACAAATGAAGACGAAAGATAGCGTAATTGTACGCAGTGAGCTGACTTGTTTGTTTGCTCTGGCGAGATTTTAGCAGCGAATACCGCGCTGATCCGGAGTGGAGCGACCGTTTCCAGCTCAGATGACGGTCAGAGTGGCGCGCTTACGGCTAAAAGCGGAAACCGTTGTACACGCCTTCAGCCGAGGAGAGAACAGATGTTCCCTGGCTTTCACAACGGGCAGCACCGATTAAGATATTTCTTAAGAAATTGTGTGCGTTTTTCGCCGCAAGGAAATTCTGTGTAAATTTTCTCTCCGTGCAGTAAACAGCATCTAGAAATATTTGAACTGGATCATTGTGGATGAGCAGTTATTACACACAGCAAAAAAAAAAAAAAAAAAAAAAAAAAAAAAAAAAAAAAACATGCGTGAGCAGCGCCTACTAGGAGGGGGTCCGACAGCCGATCAGTTCCAGTGATTCCACCAGTAAGAAGGTATACGGCTCGTGTTATCTGTAGTTCACCCATGACTAGACGGTCAATACCGCAGTTCGATCGAGTCCGCATAGTTACTTTGTGCCAGGAAGGACTCTCAAGAAGGGAAGTGTCCACGCCACTCGGAGTGAACTACAGTGATGTTGTTCGGACATGGAGGACATGAGAGATAGACAGGAACTGTCGATGAAATGCCTCGCTCAGGCCGCCCAAGGGCCGCTGCTGCAGTGGATGACCGCTACCTACAGATTATGGCTCAACGTCACCATGTTGAATAATGCTTTTCGTGCAGCCGCAGGACGTCGTGTTACGACTCAAACTGTGTACAATAGGCTGCATGATGCGTAACTTCACTCCCGACGTCCATGGCGAGGTCCATCTTCGCAACTACGACGTCATGCAGCGCGGTACAGATGGGCCCAACAACGTGCCGAATGGACCACTCGGGATTGATATCACGTTCTCTTCACCAATGAGTATCGCATATGTTTTCAACCAGACAATCGTCGGAGACATGTTTGAAGGCAACCCGGTCAGGCTGAACGCCTTAGACACACTGTCCGGCGAGTGCAGCAAGCTGGAGGTCCCGTGATGTTTTGGGGTGGCATTATGTGGGGCCGACGTATGCCGCTGATGGTCATGGAAGGCGCCATAACAGCTGTATGAATGCCATCCTCCGACCGACAGTGCAACGTATCAGCAGCATATTAGCGAGGTATTCGTCTTCATGGACGACAATTCGCGCCCCCATCGTGCACGTCAGGCTAACGACATCGCTCGACTAGAGTGGCCAGCATGTTCTCCAGACATGAACCTGAAATCTGGTTTCGCGGATAGAGTGAAGCAGGTTATGGTTTTGGAGGGGGCCGTAATCAGTTACTGTTAGTTGCACCAAACACACAAACCTTTACTTTCCTAAGAACCACTTAATTACACATTGCCTTAAAAAGATCAAATTAAAACCCTACAGCTGAAGGCCTAGTAAAGAAAACTTGCGATACCTCCAAGGACTGAAGGCCCAAAACCACACCAAAAACCAGAACGTCTAAAGGCCTGAACACAAGTTATAAAAATTGCTTTAAACAATGCACGCGCCTGAAGGCCTTATTTAAAAAAGTATTTCACATAAATACTTGGCTGAAGGCCACACACAAGACATTAAGCAACTCGGGGCTTAAGACCTGGAGAACAAGAATTTCAGATAGAGCAAATTTAAAAAAAAAATAGTTTTAAACAAATAAGTTTTCAATATTTTAATTTAAGGCGGCTGACGGCCTTACCTCAAAAATATTTCACATAAAAGCTCGGCTGAAGGCTACACACTGGACACTGAACAACTCAGGGGTTAAGGCCCGGATAACAAGAATTTCAGATAGAACAAACTTTAAAATTTAGTTTTTAAACAAATCAATCTTCAAATTTTAATTTAAGTCGGCTCAACGCCTTACTTTAAAATTAAAACAAACTAAATTAAGGGGCTCCGGAAAGGCTCAAAATCATGAAAAGTTCAATTTTTACTTTTTTGCGTTTTCTGAATCTGCAGACTATTACCTTTTAATAGATATATAATTTATTCAATTCCGAAGACTACAACTATTTTTAAATTTTTTTTGAAATGTGTTCTACATGGGCGTGACCCACTGTGGCGCTGTTAAACTGCTGTCAAATGGTGTTCTTATTAACGTCCGTGTTCTTCAGGTACATTATAGTGATGTGAGATAAAGTATGTGTTGTGGCTAACCTGTGATGGTTCAGTATATATCGCTGGTGTGATTGTCGATTGTTTCATGTTTATTTACTCTGCCGTTATCTCGAAAATATTCGTAATTAATTCTGTTTCTTGAGTCTCTGTTTTGTTGAAGTATAATAACGAGTAAAAGTAAAGTTATTAGAAATCCTCTGAAGGCTTTTAAGATAAGAAGAAATGTTGGAAAGCCAAAGGTATGTGTTATTACTGTAAACAATAAAGACGATAACCAAGTGAGTGAACCTAACCTCTCAAGTACACCTGCCCATAGCAGTCAAAGTGGGAAAGAAAATACTTGCTAACTGGTGAAGTGTACACTCATAAGCATAGTCTGCCTCATGCAATAATGGAGGTGATAAAACCTATTTTCAGAGACTTAGCAGCACCTGAACTGTTGAAAAAGTGTATTCACGGAAAAACTCAAAACCCCAATGAAAGTGTAAATAGTGTTATATGGTCGAGAATCCCCAAGACTGTATTTGTTGGAATAGAAACACTTCACTTTGGTGTGTATGATGCTGTTGCGACTTTCAATGATGGCAACATTGTAAGGTGCAAGGTATTTAGAAATATGGGAATGAAGATAGGTTCTAACATGGTACGAGCGATGCTTGCTTTAGACAAGGAACGCCTTCGGGCTGCAGACAGGGCTGTAAAGAGTCTAGAAATACAAGCAAGAGTAAACAGGAGGAGGAACAAGAGGAAGCTGGAGGAGGAGTTTGCAGAGGATGAAGATAATCCATCCTATGGACCTGGAATGCACTAAAAAATTAATCCAATCTTTGTCGCTCGATTCCCAAAACTTTTATTTTCTCATACTAATTACATGTTTTCTAAGGATCTTCCAAACATATTTGTTTCAAACTTTCAGTAAATGTTACACAGTACCTTCTGCATAATTTAACACAGCCTTTTTCCAAAAAACTGTATATTTTTGAATATATAAATAAAAAATTGCAAAAAAATGTTGTGAATTTTCATTACAATTGAAAAAAAATCATCTTTAATAACTGAACTAAAATTTTGTAAAATCCCTGTGTTAAGTTGTAGCCCATATTCCAATAAATAATCTGTAAAAAGTTCAACTTCCTACCTCAAATACTTTGTGAGAAAAGATGTAATTTATAAGCGTTATTTTAACATTGCAAGTATAGGGCGTTCCGGAGCCCCTTAATGGACGGCTAAAGGCCTCGCATAGTATACCAGACTACAATGAAAATCACAATCTAAAACCAACAGAACAGTGGTGCTCTGAAGTGTTCCAAGGGTTGGCCTGAGGAGGTAGCTCTAACGTAAGGTGAGGCGAGACGGGCAGCCGAGAGTAAGGTTAAATAATCGGATGGCAGAAGGACTGTCCAACGACCTGATCAGTTCCCTTCCGCCCAACCAATGGTGCAACAATGGAAAATATCAGCAGAGGACGAGATACCAACAGCACTACGGTTTCAAAACTGGCGTCTAAAAACAGCCAAGGCACAATAACCACTCTAAGAAAAAATATGAATATACAACTGAAAGGCTGTCGAACTACACGCCGTGCCGAACAGCATTAACATGGCAAGAAAAATACACTGCCAGAAAACTACGCAAACGACCAGGGCAGGTAACTGGGGCGTTAACGGCCTAAGGTAGAAAATACCGCTGGCGCACTTCCTGATAAGTAACAACCAATTTAATAGTTAAAGACCACAGAGGAAGACGGCTGCAAAAATTCGCTGACTCCAACACACCGTATGTTGCTGCTAGCCAGAATGGCCCTGGAAGCAACAACCGGCAGTGAACGAAGAGATGTCACAGTAGTTGAGCTTTCATAACAAGTTAACTGATCACTCAACTCCAAGTTCGGTGGGCAATGAACTTTGTAGCTCTCGCACCTAGCGCTGCACAATCCGACCGCGTGTGCACGCCACCAGGGGTCCCGGCCTGACCTCACGCTGCGGAGACTTCCTCGCTGCCCTGTCCCAACCGACTGACTCCCACACACACCACCACACGAAAATACAGCGGTCACACCAAAGATGGTACAGCAGTACTAGTATCGCTAAGCGCCGCTGCTGCCACTGGTGGGGCAAGTCAGCAGCTCGTTATAGTAGTAACTCAGGGAGAAATAAGACGCCACTCGATTGCAACAAAATGCCAAAGAACAAACGGCATCAATGCGAGCCGGCCAGGGCTTATAACTCTATCTGTCACGGCTAGGTTAGAGTGAACAGTGCTGTTTATGGGCGACGTGACCCACCAACCACTCTGAAGGATCTACGCCGAATCGCCGTTGAGGAGTGGGACAATTTGGACCAACAGTGCCTTGATGAATTTTTGAATAATATGCCACGACGAATACAGGTATGCATGAATGCAAGAGGACATGCTACTGGGTATTAGAGGTACTGGTGGTACAGCAATCTGGACCACCCCCTCTGAAGGTCTCGCTGTATGATGGTACAACATGCAATGTGTGGTTTTCATGAGCAATAAAAAGGGCGGAAATGTTGTTTGTGTTGATCTCTATTCCAATTTTCTGTACGGGTTCCGAAACACTCGGAACTGAGGTGTGCAAAACTTTTTTTGATGTGTGTAATATCGGATTAAATACGTCAACAGTTGTTAGTGCTGAAGCCAGGTTCTCGTCTAAGTTTCTAGATCAATGTGAGGTCTGTCACGTTACCAAACGAAGGGACAGCACGCCTTTCAAGCCGGCCGGTCTGGCCGTGCGGGTCTAGGCGCTTCAGTCTGGAACCACGTGACCGCTACGGTCGCAGGTTCGAATCCTGCCGCGGGCATGGATGTGCGTGATGTCCTTAGGTTAGTTAGGTTTAAGTAGTTCTACGTTCTAGGGGACTGATGACCACAGATGTTAAGTCCCATAGTGCTCAGAGCCATTTGAACCATTTGAACTCCTTTCAACTCCCCATCACGACAGCCGTCCGCACGCGTCTCCCCGTTCGCGCCGCAACCCCGATCTCTCGCGGCTAGTTTCTCTACTCGATCTCTCTGAATTCTCGCAGAGATCTTCTTGTCGAAGGAAAGCATCCTTTCGCATTGAGCATCATGTCTCATATCGCATTGATTTACATTTACATTGGTACTCTGCAAATCACACTTTAGTGCCTGGCAGACGCTGACGCTGACGCTAGAATGACGAGCCTGTCCTTGGCTCGTGGTGGTGCAGTCTAGACAAAATTTGTCACTCCTGCGGTTCCTGTAAGAGAGAGAAATATATATTACCACTCTTGTCGATAGGTCCTGTCTGGTTTAACCTGAAAAAGAGAAAGACACATTCTGTTGAGGGATTAGTAAAGCTTAATCCCTCAGCAGGTCAGGCCAACGCGTGGTTGGCCTGTGATGAGGTTGTTGGCCCAGTCCACGGATGAGCCGGTTGCGGCAGCGTCCCGTCTTCTCGTAGAAGCCTGGCAGACGGTAATGTAGTACAGGTATAACTGAGCTGTAACTCCTAGACCCCTGAGAAACGGCTGCAGGGTGAATTAGGCAGAGCAGTCAACTCAGGTTTTGTGAGCTCATCTCGAGGGCGCAGACTTGCGTGTCGCCTTACATCGCCATGGAGAAGGAGACGTTCATTTTGCAATTTTGTGGCGAAGAAGTCGTTTCTTCAGTTTCCTGAGAGTAACACAATACTCTTGAAGTTCGTCGTTCACCATGATGCAGGACATTAAACAAAGTAATCCCTTCAGAGTCCCAAAAGACCATCGCCATGACTTTACTGGCTGAGAATATGGCTTTCAACTTTTTACTTCGAGGAGAGATGGTGTGACGGGACTACATGGATCGCCATTTTGTTTCCGATTCGAAATGATGAATGAATATTTCATCATTTGTGATGATATTTGACAGAAAATTATCACGATCAGCCACGTAATGCGCAAGAAATTCCACACAGATGGTCCTTCGTTCTCCTTTCTGGTCTTCTGTTGGGCCGCGTGGAATCCAGCGAGCAGACACTTATCCACGCCGCATCTGGTGAACGAACGTGTCAGCATTACCAACAGAGACGTTCAGTTGGGCAGTGAAGTGTTTGACTGTGATCAGTCGATCACCTAGAATGAGAGTATCCGCACGTTCCCACATTCTAGGTGTCACAGCTGTGCGCGGCCGGCCGGCAACTGGGAGCTTGGACAGTTTTGCGCGACCTTGTTGCTATGATGACTGATATCTCGTCCAACGACTCATGGTGCTTTTTTTCACTGCCAGGTCTCCGTAGACATTCTGCAGGCATCTATGAATATCTGCGATGCTATGGTTTTCCGCCAAAAGAAACCCAGTGACAGCTCCCTCCTTGGTTTACACCTCCATTACAGAAGATATGAATAGTACCACCACCCATCGGAACTTCATGAAACTATAGAGGGTGATGCGACAGTATTCCACGGTGTTCCACATTTTTTCATCCGAAATTTGCCCGATAATCTAATCAACATCTGAATAAAGTTACTGGCAAAATAGTAAACCGTCCATTAAATAAATGCACAAGTAAGGCAAAATATGAGGTCCAGAATGAAATTTTCACTCTGCAGCGGAGTGTGCGCTGATAAGAAACTTCCTGGCAGATTAAAACTGTGTGCCGAACCGAGACTCGAGCTCGGGACCTTTGCCTTTCGCGGGCAAATGCTCTACCGAGCTTCTGTGAAGTTTGGAAGGTAGGAGACGAGGTACTGGCGAAAGTAAAGCTGCGAGGACGCATCCTGAGTCGTGCTTGGTCGCTCAGTCGGTAGAGCACTTGCCGGCGAAAGGTAAAGGTCCTGAGTTTGAGTTTCGGTCCGGCACACAGTTTTAATCGACCAGGTATTCATGCTGTATTCATATGCTGTGTTTAGGCAGTATACAACATTCTGATAAACATTTGCATAATGAAAAATGTATAAAAGACATCACAAATCAAAAATAAGAGAGATACAGATATTTAGAATTCAGGGATGATAGCTATTGTGCAATGGAATCATCTGAGATATTGTAGGTTGAAATCGTATGTAGCGTTTAAAAGTTGTTAATTCAGAGTTTCATTGTGTAAATGTTTATTCACTGTGAAATATTAACTTCTGTAGTTTTAAAAATATTGGAAACCGTTGTGCCGTTGGACATGGCTCAATTTCCTGAGATCGCACATGTATTCAGATTTGGATTAATATTTGAGTGTGGGTTGTTGTTGAATCTCAGTGCTGTAACTTAACCATCTTTGCTCCATTTCTTGGAGCGTCTCCTGCTCAGAGGCCATGCAAGCAACAGCCGTCTGAATTCCCTGCTTTTGAATTTTCTCCATTTCCGGCTACACACTCCCTAGTGTCTGCACCTGTGCTTGCTTGGGGTGGTCGTACGACTTCATCGTTCAACCGACTCGTACACAGCCGAGCAATTAAATTCAGCTATCCTCAGTACCAGCCCTAGGCGGACGAATAACTAGTGTTCGTACTCATAACGCTACAAACGCTCCTCATATATGAGGATTCGAAGTTCAGTGTCAGACGCAGTGGAGATTATTCGTGTAGTGAAGACAACAGCATTAAGTTTCTGAAGAAGATCTTAAAAGTGATGTGTCCAATAAAGCTTTCATATACCATGAGTCATCAGCGTTAACTTTACAGAATTTCGTTTGTGTTTCTTTTCTTGTTTTCCTTCTCAAAGTTCTTCTTCTCAATGTCTTTCGCATAGTTAAAATTACTATCACATTCCAGATACATGAAACTGGATTCTTCCCTCTGAAAGTCATTATCTTTGTCGTATTGGAAGATCTACTTAAATCGTAATATATTGCGCATTCGCTCAATCTGTATAATGCTCTTGTAAATTATCACCTGTTTCCTGTACGATTATCTGATCATCGACAAAATAGCGGAGTGTTTAATGATATGTTAGATCGTATTTTAATTCCTAATTGCATTTCATCCTTCCACTTCACAACCTGGTCATCAATTTATAAATTAAATAAAGTGGGTGATGGACTACACGCTTGTGGAACAGATTGATGTATTAAAATTTCATATAGCATTTTCGTCTCCAAAACTTTAAGAATTTTCATATTTACATCGAGTCTCTTTGTGTTATTAATAAGGTGTTTAGGAAAATCTTTTATTTCTAATATTTTCCGCAAAAGGGACCTTTTCACTCTATGAAAGGCATTCTGGTAATCGATAAAAGCTAGAAGTGTTTCCCAGGCAAATTCCCGACTTTCTCAATAATTTTTCTTACTTTAAATATATTATCATCTCACGAAGGCTCCTAACTGAAAACTCATTGTTTTTCTGAAACTATTGTACTGGCAGTAGATTGCAAACTTTGATTCTGAACTTTGATTATGAATTGTCGCGTAAATTTTGTAGCCGGTATTTAATAAACTTATTTCCCTATAATTTCCCCTGACTCTCTTGCTGCCTTCTTTGAATATAGGGATAAGTTTGGCTGTGTCAAGTTCTTCAGATACGGAACAATTCTTTAAACACATATGTAAAAAGGAAAAGGACACAGCAAAATTCTGAAACGATCCCCGCGTATTTGAGTAATTCAGCATTAATCTTGTCTCAGCCAGTAGGTTTTCTATTTTTCATTGCATTTAGAACTGCTTTTACTTCTTTTATGTCTATTAGAGCCACAAATTTATTATGAGTTTTATATAATAACTTCATCTAAAGCCAGCAGCAAAAAGTTTCCCGGCTGTTGAAAATTCGTTAACATCGTCAGAAAACCCGTTTATTTTTGCATACCACCTTAAAAATTTTTTTCATGAATAAAACTAAAGTGAAAACATTGTGCAGCTTTTCCAGGAGAGGCTGGTACCACTTTATCATTGTACGTCGAGTTTTTACGAGGTTTGAGCGAGTTGAATGAAATGAGAGATAACGCGGGGAACTCAAGGTTCGTGTGGCCTTGTAAGGCACTGACCCATGCCGGATGAGTCAGGACAATTAATCCTTGAGAAATGCCTCAGCGACTTCTTGGCAGTTCTGCCAGCAAATCCTACTCTCACGTCCACAAAGGCGTGAACTGAGTAGACCCTGAGCACTGCACTCAGTCAGAGAGCAGCAGGCAGGTGAGGGTGAAAGGCGATTCCTTGGCGCTTCCAACCTGAGGCTTTTAGGCTAACAAGGGGAGGCCGCCAATTGTGAAATTCAGATTCGATTCATACTGCGCGTAATAACAGCTCATGGCCAGAGGTGTAATGTGGCAAAGCACCAAGATGCACTTCTCAGCCGTTGTCGAGAAAATCGACAGTTAAAAGAAACCGCTGTGGTGAAATACTCTCTACGATTAATAGTTTTCTGCACCGTCGCAGCGCATTGGTAAGCGCTCGGGTTTGTAATGCTAAGGTGGCCGGATCGAATCTCGCGCCATGCAACCTTTTTTTTTTAGTATTTGTTTTTTGTAATTCAAATGTGTGTATACACACACACACACACACACACACACACATATATATATATATATATATATATATATATATATATATATAATTCCCGGCAATCTGTTGCAACAATTATGCATGTAATAAGTTGTTGAAAGTCGTTTGTCATGGAAAAACTGGCGACTTCGAACATCATTATGTTTTCCGCAAACAAAGTTGTATTTCATAAATGTTATTAAGTGTCCTCATAATGTTAACCACGTGTAGTTAACGGAAGACGTAAAAACGATATTCCGAAACGAATACGTATAGCGTAAGTCAAACGTTCGAATTAGAATAGAGAACCCACGAACACAAAATTGCTGTGGCAGGTATGAAATATAGCGTAAGTCAAACGTTCGAATTAGAATAGAGAACCCACGAACACAAAATTGCTGTGGCAGGTATGAAATATAAACTCCGTTACTCGCTCGTTACACTTGAAGGACAGATGTTGAATGGGCCGAAACGAGCCGCCGCATAACAGCGTAGTTGCCTGCTAACTTCGAAAGAAGGTAGATGCGGTCGATAGCGCAACTTACAACATCGTCGAAAATCGGTGCGGACTTGAGAGCTTAAGTACACCCTGTTAAACAAACGGAAAAATGGAGGCGGTACAATTGGAGAGCGATCCGCCTTCACCAACATGCATAAGCAATTCATTAATAGTTTATATATATATATATATATATATATATATATATATATATATATATATATATATATATATAATCGCCTTCGTGAAATGATAATATATTTAAAGTAAGAAAAATAATATATATATATATATATATATATATATATATATATATATATATGAATTACAAAAAACAATAGTTTCAGAAAAACAATGAGTTTTCAGTTAGAGCCTTCGTGAGATGATAATATATTTAAAGTAAGAAAAATTATATATATATATATATATATATATATATATATATATATATATATATATATATGATTACAAAAAACTAAAATTGCATGGTGCGAGATTCGATCCGGCGACCTTCGGATTACGAACCTTAGCGCTTACTGCTGCGCCACAACGCTGTAGAAATTAATTAATCGTAGAGAGTATTTCACGGCAGCGGTTTCTTTTAACTGTCGATTTTCTCGACAACGGCTGAGAAGTGCATCTTGGTGCTTTACCACATTACACCTCTGGCCATGAGCTTTTTTTATGCGCAGTATGAATCGAATCTGAATTTCACAATTGGCGGCCTCCCCTTGTAAGGGAGACAACCGAGACAGGGGTTTAGCCATACCGCGATACCTATGGGTGGCACACACCCCCATCACGCAGCTAACCCTGCGCAGCACTCGTAACGTGGCCAGGAGATTGGTTATCACTAGCAAGCCTCAGAGGAAAGCCTCGGATGAAAGGACTGTCAACAGCTATGACAGCCAGAAACGAAAAAAGGACAAGAGATCGGGAATCAAAGATGTTCAAATGGCTCTGAGCACTATGGGACTCAACTGCTGAGGTCATTAGTCCCCTAGAACGTAGAACTACTTAAACCTAACTAACCTGAGGACATCACAAACATCCAAGCCCGAGGCAGGATTCGAACCTGCGACCGTAGCGGTCTTGCGGTTCCAGACTGCAGCGCCTTTAACCGCACGGCCACTTCGGCCTGCGAATCAAAGATGGTCTGAGAATAGTGACATGGAATATAAGGAGAATGAGCAACAAAAGCGATTTTATTTGAATAAATTTAAGGGAAAAATAGACTAGCTTTAATAACGGAGGCAAAAAGTAAGAGAATACACAACGACTTACAGTGGAGCGGCACAGAAAACAAGAGCATCTATACGAGTAGCAATTCTCATAAATAACAAATGTAAAAAGAAGGTAAACCCTTCATACTGGGTGAATGAACGGATCGTAGCAGGTTTAAGCTATTGAGAACATATTTTCTTATGTACCAGGGCGTCCAATAAGTAATGTAATACTTTTCCTTATCTGAAAGCACGTTGATTTTATTCAGGGTTCGAATACACCATGTTGTTCCCCACTCTTTTCTCACCATAATCTCTGTTCAATGCCACGATCTAACGCCATCTTACTGGTAAAGCCCGAATGCCCGCATGGTACCACTCTCCTGGTCGAAGTCAGAGCCAATGTATTGCTGCATCAGTAACTCCCCCATAATCCACATGCCGTAGATGCTTCGAAGTGATGAACCTATGTTTCATCGTCTGTGAAGACGTTCGACAAAAAAATACGACGATTAGCCTCGTAAACCGCAAGGAATTCCGTATAGATGGTCCTTCGTTGCTCTTTATGGTCTCCCATTAGCCGGTGAGTAACCCAGCGGGCACACACCACTGATTACCCCAAATGGTGGTCGAGTGTGTCAGCACTATCAGCAAAGACGTCCAGTTGAGCAGTGAAGTGTCTGATTGTGATCCATCTATCACCTCGAATGAGAGTGTCCGCACGTTCCAACACAGCAGGAGTCACAGCTGCGTGCGGCCGGCCGGCATGTGGGATATCAGACAGGTTTGTACGACGTTGTTGAGTTGATGACAGATGCCTTGCCCTACGACGCACTGTGCTTCTGTTCACTTGTAGCTCTCCGCAGACATTCTGCACGTGCCTATTAATGTCTGCGATGCTCTCGTTTTCCAGTAAAAGAAACTCAATGACAGCTCTCTGCTTGGAACTCACCTCCGTTACTGACGCCATTTCGAAGGCTACATATCGCGCCGCCACCTATCCAAACTTAATGAAAGTACAGGGGCTGAAGCGAGACCATTCCACCATGTCACACAATATATTCCGTATTTTTTCAACCGAAATTGGTTGTGAAAAAAAGTGCTGCATTATTTATTGGACTCCCCTCGTACATATCCACTAGAAAAAGCAACAAAGGAGAATTTGGAGAGCTTGCATGAAGTCTTTCAAGAGACCGTGAGGACCTTAAATAGAAATGACTTTTTCATAATTGGAGGGCACATGAATGCTAGAACTGAAAATTACTCAATTGATAATATTAAAGGAAACAATGGAGAGAACGTCTTAAATAGAAATGGCGAATTACTACGAGATTTCTCATATTTTAATGAGTTCCGAATAACGAATGCACTTTCTCCGACACAATGAAAATACAATAACATGGGCTGAAAATGGCGGTAGTTGATAGTAGGTTAATTTTGGCATACTAGAAAACAGCTGTAACATTTACAGATGTGAGAGTATACAGCGGGGCTGAAATGAGTAGGGACTATGAGAACAAATAATGGAAAATGTACTTCCTAAAGAAAATTCGACCAAGCGTCTCTATAGGGAAAGACTGAACAAACTGTGCTATAAAACAGAAGGAAACGAAGATCTGGAAGATGGATACTGACGAATTACTCTTTGTAACGATGGTGTTATGGTCAACACTGTGCGTAGGTACAGATTCTTTAGCAAGCATGAATTGAGAATGGCTGTTATTCAACCGAAACCCGCTAACAGCAGTTTGTAACTTTATTTTTCATTGTGATTAAGACCGTTAACGTTTTTAACATCAACAGAACGAACGGAAAAGTATTAGAACTATAGTAGAACAAACAGAGCCACAAAAGCTCTATGACATCGAAGTTAAAGGCAGAACAAAAGAAGGCGACGATATAGATAGATTGGCGATGAGGGAAAAAAAGGTTCATTTGAAATGATAACAGAACAAGACAGCCGAAAATAGAGAAGACTATAAAATACTAAAGAAAGAACCTAAAGAACTATGTCAGAAAAGCATTGGAGACGCGATTCGTAAGAAGAGAAGCTGGATACACACTGTCTGAGGAAAAGAAATGGTGCCATTAGATCAGAAATGGGAATGAAAAGCTTTAAAGAGCAGTTAAGGAAAACAGTAACAACTGAAAGAACCATCACACATCACAAGAATGGAGGACGACACAATTTAAAAATAAATTATGAATTATTACGCAGTGGACAGAAGATCTTTAGGAGGACCGAGGAAATGGTGGAAAGTACGATAATGTCAACCAAGAGGGCGTAAGAGATAAAGGTAATAAATGCAGAAAGAATGAAGCGCGTTTTCTGAGCCTGGCAACTGATCCGCACCTCCTCGTGTTTCTGCCGAAGTGTCAGTTGTAAATAATTTTGAACAGCATGAAGCAGAACACTGTTGATAAACTTTCAGGGATACCTTCTGAGTATTTTGGTGTAAGGGACTCCGGCAGCTCGTTGCAGAGTTATTAAATTTCTTTTGGTTTCTCGCCCCATTAAGCTTTGCATTTACGGGGCTGATCAACAACAAATGATCATAATCTTTTTACACTCATTATTTGTCGCGCTACAATTTAACCGTACGATATTTTTTTAGCTTAATATGAGACGAACTTGCCATACCAGTTTCATTGTTGGCACCTCTGGTTCCCGCCTGTGAGAGGCGGACGAGCTCAGACGTTCAGTACTGCCAACTGCAGCAATGGAGTTAGCGCGCGATGAGGCTTCGAAATTCTGCTTTCGTCTCAAGAAATCTTCAGCTGAGGACTATGCAATGTTATAGGAGGTCTATGGAGAGTCTGTTCTTCCCTATAGCACAGCTCGAAGAGGGTTTAAACGGTTTAAAGAGGGAAGACAATCAATTTCGAAGGAAGGTGGAGTCGGCGCTCCAAATGGTTCAAATGGCTCTGAGCACTATGGGACTTAACTTCTAAGGTCATCAGTCCCCTAGAACTTAGAACTACTTAAACCTAACTAACCTAAGGACATCACACACATCCATGCCCGAGGCAGAATTCGAACCAGCGACCGTAGCGGTCGCGCGGTTCCAGACTGTAGCGCCTTTAACCGCTTGGCCACCCCGGCCGGCGCCGGCGCTCCAGTTACAGTTCTTACGGAAGAAAACATCAACGCCGCTGCTGTCATTACCAGATAGAATCGACCAATAACCTTACGAACACTTTTTGTAAAACTGAAAATTTCATTTGTTACCACCCACAAGTGAGTGACAGAAAATTTACACGTGACACCTATTTGTGTGCCGTGACTTCCAAATTGCACATTCGAACGAAAGGACTTTCGTTTGTAGATCTTCATGCAGCTGTAGTTGATGTTATAAGAAGATCCTGAGTTTCTTTCAGAATTAATGACTGTTGATGAAATTTGGCTACGAAAATTTGATCTTGAGAACAAAGAGCAAAATTTGGTGTGGAAATCGTCTTCATCTCCAACCTTCCAAAAACCTAAAGCGGTTGCCTCTGCTGGAAATGTTATGGTTATCACATTTTTTTTATATAGCTTGTTCTACCATCTCACATAGATCAATAAGTGGACAATTGTACAGGGATGTTTTGAAAACTTTGCAAGTTCATATCAGCCACAAAAGATCACATATCCATGAAACAGGCCTGACGCCGCACCACATAATACACGGCAGCATATTGAAAATATTTTTGATGAATATACTGATCGAAAAAATCGCAACACTAAAAATAATTACTGTAGAGTAATGAAATAAATGTGGCTAGGTAACAGATGTAAGTGATCAACATTGCAAGATCACACGTTAATGTAAGCGCGTGGGAAGCCATTGCAAATGTGAAATGCTGGTCCGTTAACAACCTGTGTAACCGTCAGACTGCTGAACGCAAGCGCGCAAACGTGCATGAAGTGTGTTGCACAGCTACCGGATGCCAGTTTGTGGGATGGAGTTGCGCGTCTGTTGCACCTGGTCGGTCAATACAGAGACGGTTAATGCTGGTTGTGGATGACGCTGGAGATGACAGCCGATGATGTCCCGTATGTGCTCGAACGGAGACAGATCTGGTTAGCGAACAGACCAAGGCAACATGACGGCACTCTGTAGAGCATGCTGGCATGTAGGCGAGCGTTATCCTGTTGGAAAACACCCCCCTTGAACGCTGCTCATATGGGAGCACAAAAGATCGGATCACAAGACTGACGTACAATTTAGCAGTCACAGTGCGTGGGGTAACTACTACAGTGCTCCTGCTGTCACGCCCTAGACCATAACTCCAGGTGTAGCTCCAGTGTGTCTAGCAGACAGATGAGTTGGTTGCAGGACCTCAACTGACCCGCTTCTAACCAACACACGGCCATAGCTGGCACTGAGGCACAACCAAATCTCATCAGAAAAAGCATCTTGCCTTACAAAGAGCTTTCGGACGACACGAATGAAGTCGCAAATGATTATGGTTTGGGGTGAGTGGAAAGCACGTTACGAGGTATGTCGTTCGGAACTGTCCTTGAAGTAACCGATTTGAAACCTGGTAGTCAAGGGAAGGCAGGATTCGGTTACGATTGTGGACGGAGCCGTAATCAGTTACTATTAGTTGCCTTTTACAGTTGCACACAATTTATTTTAAACCAATAATTGCAGACAAAATAATAAATAAAGAAATACTACACGTTATTAATGAAGGAATAAACAACTGTGTAAATAGGAGTGTTACAATTTAGCAAATCATCATTAAATACAGATACAACAGAAGTGTTTTAAAAGCAAGCCACTATGATCTGGAAAGAAGGCCTTACACGCCAGGAATGGCAACAAATTAGGAATTGTTTAAAACTCGCTGCAACTTACAAATTACAGGTATTGAAATACTAAAGGCAAGTCACCACAAACACAGCAGACGGCATCAGACGCCAGGAATGGCAGTAAATATAGTTTTAAAGGCTTACTGCGTAAATACAAATACTAAATTGGAATTTTAAGGTAAGCGACCACAATCACGTCTGAAGGCGTTACACGCCAGGAACGGTAATAATAAAAAAAAATTTGAAACCTGCGTAAAACAGCACATACAATAGCAAAAGTTAATTAAAAAAAGAAGCAACTGATCCAGACGGTTCTCTACGAATGGACCTCTGAGGAGGTCCGGTAACAAACACCTTCGCGAGCGATGAGATATGCAGCCAAGAGTTGCATTCAATTCACAAGATGGTAACTCAGACTAGTGGCAGTCTAATCAATGACTAATGATAATCTTACTGAAGCTACATGACGTCCGGTAAACCAAATGCAACGATGGGACAATGCGCCAAAGCCGGAAGCGGCGGTCTGCACTACGTCCGGAATACTTTGTTTAGAGCGCCCGAACGAGGAAGGAACCACTACCACCAGAGTAGAAGACTCACGAACCCAAGTCACTGGACAATCGCGATATATCATAATGGTGGAAGTTTCTGTACTTGGATTGAAATGCACTCATCTTAAGGCTTGCTGGATCCAGTTTACAACGAGGTCGTGCACCCTCGTGACTACAGCCCCTCCATCTGGCAGTCCATGCGTGCCACCAGCCGTCCCGGCGTGTTTTCGCACTACATGGACCTGGCTCCTCCTCAGTCTCCAACCGAACTCGCACACTCGCACCTCGGAAAACAACGACGTCGCCCAAAAGATAGGTCGATAACCGCCGCTGCTGCCACTGGCGGACAAGCAACGCTTGCGAAACCGAGTAGCGCCAGTCAACACGAGAAGAAGACAAACAACAGCAACCATGCCAACTAAACGATACTGTCTGGCCTCGAACAGAGGGCGGAAACCTACAAACAGCACCATCGCGAGCCGCAGCACGGTTCACGATTGGTAACAGTTCGTTGTGTCAGCATGGTGGCAACTAGTGTCCAAATTGCTGCTGCAGATACAATAAGATGCGCCAGGATCCCATAACGAACATAATGGTCTTCCCTCTCGGTAGCGCCACTTGACCGTCCAGAGACCTCTCTTCTTCCAATGACAACCACTGCTAGCAGTCATGTACAGTAGCTAGTAGGTTCATACCAAATATTTCTGGAGTATCGCAGAAGGAACATCCAGCTTCTCGCAGCCCCATTACATGACCTCCTTCAAACTCCGTGATGTGTTTATAATGGCCTCCTTGTCGCCTTAAAGTCATTCTTGACTAACGTCAGCTCACCACGTCCAAAGGTAACTAATGCTCACAAGCGTTACAGTGTGTATATAAAGCAAACCTTATTCGCATCTTCGCAGTGACGCCACTAACGCCACTGTTACCTGATGGCGCGAAATTTGAATAGACATCATCAGCTGTACAAACATGCCTACTAACTTTTATGCATCTCCTTGATGTTGCGATTTTTCTTCCTCAGTGTATCTGATCCGTGGCTGGCTCGTGTTATGCTTTGCATTAAACCTTGGTTGCTATTCTGTGATTAGTCTCCCGCTGTTATCGCAATTATGCTGTTATCCTCTCTCTCCGCGAGTGGCAGCAGCAGCAGCGTGTATCGATATTCGCACCCTTGTACTATCTTTGGGCTCGCGCTTATAGTTTCCAGCTGTGCCATGTGCGGGCAGTTCGTCGGTTGGCGTGGAGCAGCGAGGAAGTCTCCGTGGTGCGTGGTTTGGCCGAGGCCGCTGGTGGCGTCCACGTGCGGTCGGAGTGTGAGGGGCTGTTCCCATTGCTACGAGGTCCGTGGCTCACCGATCCTGGACACGAAAGTTGAGTCTTTAATTAATCTACCAGCCAGCCCCAACTGTTCACATTGTGTCGTTTAAATTTCGTTGTGGGCTGTTGGGGCATTCCCGCGAGCAACAACAGGTGTTTTCAAGTTGGCGAAATTCTAGCCGACCTCCTGTGGAATTTAACTTAACTTCATAATTGTTTAATTGAAGTTGGCCGTTAACGTTCCGGTTACCTGCCCTGGCCGTTGACGTAAATTCAGGCAGTGTATTTTCCACGCCGTGTTGTGGCTGTCCAGCACGGCGTGTAGTTTGGCAGCCGAATGTGTAATTCGTTTTGGGCGCCAATACCTTCTGCGTTGTTCCATTGAACCCCCTGTTATGTGCTGGTCGAGTGGAGCGGAAGTTATCCTGTCGCTTGGTCCGTTGACTGTCTGTCGGTTGGGTTGCCGTCGGATTGACTGCCTGACTCACCTAAGCGAGCGTTAGTGTTTGAATTCCAGGCAGACCCTTGGAAACTCCTGAGCGCCGTTTGATGTGCTGCCTTTTCTTATTTGTCCTTGTTGTTTGTTTATGTGTGGCTTTTAGCCGATTTTAAATTAAAATTGTTTTGCCCTTAAGGCATGAGATTGTTTTGGCCTTCAGCCTGATTTAAAGAAATTGTAGGATAAGGGCTTCTGCCTTTTAAAATTATATTCCTGTTTTGAGCCTTAAGTTATTGGCCTTCAGCCGATTTTAAGTTAAATTTGTTTTCCCCTTAGGGCGTGAGATTGTTTGAACATTCAGCCTAATTTAGGGAAATGTTTTAAGATAAGACCTTCTGCCTTTCAGATTCAAATTCCTGTTTTTGAGCCTTACGTTATTGGGCTTCAGCCGATTTTAAGTTAAATTTGTTTTCCCCTTAGGGCGTGAGATTGTTTGGGCCTTCAGCCTAATTTAGAGAAATGTTTTAAGATGAGGCCTTCTACCTTTCAAAATTCAAATTCTTGTTTTTGAGTCATAAGTGAATGGCCTACAGCCGGTTTTAAATTAAAGTTGTTTTGCCCTTGAGACGTGCGATTGAATGGCACATTTAGCCAGGAATTAAGTTCTAAAATTAAAGTTTGGCTTGCTCTGTTTTTAATATTTGTCAAATGAATAAAGTAGTATGTTCGAGTGCAACTGACAGCCACTCATTTTGGCCCGTTTCCACAAATTAAACTATCTGTCCTGTCCTGTGGGTATAACACGGGATTTCAGTATCTTGCAGTTATCAATGACCAATGCATCTCTCAGGCTCTCTGACGTCCGAATTTAGCTACGTGTGACTTTTTTTCTATTCCTTAACCTTAAGAAACAGCTTTGTTGGAGGCATTTTCCAGCATCAGAAGCAGCAGTGAATGCTGCAAAGGAGATTCTCAAAGACCATTCCAAAAAATGGTTTTCAGCATGTCTTCACAGACTGGCAGAAACGCAGATGCAAGTGCAAGGTATCCAAAGGAGACTATTTTGGAAAGGACCAATAAAATTATGAGGATGAGGAAAGGTATGTTGTCAGAAAAATTATCATTATTTGTTGAACAGTTGTCGAATAATGCACTGAAAATAGCGCACAATAATGCAATTGTTGACAGTATCGGCTGTGTGCCTTGTGTCCATTCGCTCACGGTACCTGCAGCTGTCAACAGTAATGCCCTACTTATCTCGTTCTCCTTAAGTTTGCATTCAGGACTGCTCTGATGTGTCTGCGGTTTTCTTTTCCGGGGGTGTTTGCAGTGCGTTAGCAGTGATACACAGCAGTACCGTGGACAGGTTTAATGACGAAGGGTCGGCCGCTAAGCATCTCGTGTGCAGGTTCACTAAATGCAGTAGAAGAGTGGCGCACGAAAACCTGAGCTGTCGCTGCATATATTGGAACCATGTCAGTTGTACGTAGTCGCCTAAGTGAAACCAAATCCTGTGTTTTGTGTTGCACCTTTCGGCGATTACATATTGTAAGGTTACCAAACGCTTTCTGGCATTGCAAAAAAATTCACCTTTACTGTAATGGGACAGAGATGCACGAGCGTGCTGCACGGGTAGTGGATAACATCCTTGGCTCTGTGTGTAATGTAATCTGTGGTGCGCATGGTTGCCTTTCACTTGTGCAACGCTGTAATAAAGAGGCATAGTAGCGAGCAGTTGAGTTTAAGAAAAGGAGATCTGATATTTGTGAATCTGGGAGAAATGATGTGGGATACTTTATTATGGAGACAAAAACTTGTTCGTAAAGATATTTCACTGACTGTACTCAGGGAGAAGATTTTTGGAGTAATATTTCAAGGCAACCCATGCATGCGCAAGTATGAAATGTTTTTTTGTCAAAATTATTAACCGATATAAATCTTTGTCACTTAGATAACCACCAATATTCATGATCTGTGTTATTTTGATCTCTTCGTTTTCATTATGTCACAAATTGCGCTATTGGTTGAAATGTCTGTAACTTTTGTAATGAGATAATTTCGTAATTGTTAGAGTCTTCTTATGCTTTGCAGTCCTTTGTTACAACGACAGTTTAATTTTTCAAGAACACTTTTTTTGAAAGAAAAAAATCTCCTCCATCATTCTTAGCAAAGTTTAAAACATTTTCTAGTGTGTGCACTGCACATTACGCCACACACAGTCACAGATTGTTTCTGACAAGCAAAGAAAAATGTAGAGTAGATCATTTTTCTTTAGCTGCTGCATTTGCTGTTTGCTTTCGAGAACATCGGTACACCAGACAGAAAGTAGCACGTTGAGCAATAGGTGAGTTACTTTTCTTTCAAGGGAGCGCTCACTTTACATTCTTGTGAGCACACAGTACCTGGTCAGAAAAAATGGCTCTGAGCACTATGGGACTCAACTGCTGTGGTCATAAGTCCCCTAGAACTTAGAACTACTTAAACCTAACTAACCTAAGGACAGCACACAACACCCAGCCATCACGAGGCAGAGAAAATCCCTGACCCCGCCGGGAATCGAACCCGGGAACCCGGGCGTGGGAAGCGATAACGCTACCGCACGACCACGAGATGCGGGCTCCTGGTCAGAAATTTCAGGTGTTATAGTAGAGGGAGACCAAGAGATCAATACACTAAGCAGATTCAGAAGGATGTAGGTTGCAGTAGGTACTGGGAGATGAAGAAGCTTGCACAGGATAGAGTAGCATGGAGAGCTGCATCAAACCAGTCTCAGGACTGAAGACCACAACAACAACAACAATAGTAGGCAAGCAGATTAATTTACAGTGAACAGTTAAGGTAATATTAAAAAGGTAATTTCTTGCCTACTGAGCGGAATTTTGTGTTGTGGGTATTTCAAGGCAGACAGTCCACGTCATGTTAAGTAACTTTCATAATGCTACTCTGCGACGAGTGTCAGTTAAAAAGTTTTAAGATAACAGTTTTTTTCACGACACTTCACACGCGCAACACGGCGCTATTCATTTTTGCTCAGCAGTTACACGCCATATCTAAAGCACGAGTTACACGAAGAGAAAAAAATTTTTTTAAAAAAAGGATATCAGTATTTCACATACAGATAAATTACATGGCAAGTTTTCAATATTAGAAGCTTTTTCATTGCTGTGGAGGTATTTTCTGAGATAAAAAGGTAATTTGTGTGACAAACTGAATAAATCATAATTACGTTGTTATTCTGTAATGAGCCACCGGAGACCATGGGCCATTGATACCAACTTACTCAGAAGGCATCCCTGTAGCCGCCCGGATAGCCGTGCGCCGCACGAGGTAGCCGCGCGGTCTAGGGGCATTGCTACGGTTCGCGCGGCTCCACTCGTCAGAGGTTCGAGTCCTCCCTCGGCCATGGATGTGTGTGTTGTCCTCAGCGTAAGTTAGTTTAAGTTAGATTAAGTAGTCTGTAAGCCGAGGGACCGATGAGCTCAGCAGTTTGGTCCCATAGGAACTTACCACAAATTTTCAAAATAGCCGTGCGCATGAAAGCCACAGCTTTCGGGACTGGCAGGTGCGCCGGTGGATTAACAGTGGGAGCCGGTATGCTGGCCAGCTTGGATGTAGCTTTTAGATGGTTTCCTACATCCCACTAGGTGAATATCGGGCTGTTACCTACGCTCCGCCACTGACATATCCTACACAAACATTTAGAAAACTTTTTCTCTCTCCTGCACACAGAGTTTAGACGCAGACAGATGGGGGTGTGCTGATTCCGCCCTGGGTAGTGAATAAGAGACAGATTACCTGAGATATTTAGTCCCATTAAAAAGTTAATCAGCAGCAGCTGTATCACCTAACAGTCTCTGAAAGTTTGTCGGTGAAGTTCTGAATCACCATGTATGTAGGGTGTCCAAGGAGGACTGGCTAATATTCCGGGAGATGACAAGAACGATCATTCGAAGCAAAAAAGTCCAGTAAATTTGGACTCTAAAATGCATACTTTAAAAGTTACGCTGTTTGGTTTCCGGGGAAATGTAGGAACACGCTATGCGATAGTAACCCTACGACTTATCTTAGGTTAGGGAAAGGCAAACCTACGTTTACAGCAATTGTAGCTTAGGGAAAACTTTTCCCATTACTGACTAGAATGCTCTCTCTGAAATTCTAAATGTAGTAGAGATAAAACATAGGGAGCCATAGGTTATTTACAACTTGTACAGAAAACAGACGGCGGTCGTAAGAGTCGTGGGACATGAAAAGAAAGCAGTGGTGGAGAATGGAGTCGGACAGGGCTGCAGCCTAAAGCCTATATTATTCAATCTGTATATTGAGGAAGCAGTAAAGAAAAGGAAAGAAAAATTTGGAGTTGGAACTAAAGTTTAGGGAGAAGAAATAAAAACAGTGAGGGTTACTGATGACATTGTAAATCTGTTAGAGACAGCAAAGGACTTGCAGGAGCAGCTGAACGGCTTTGGACAGTGTCTTGAAAGGAGGACCAACAAAAGCAAAAGTGGGATAATGAAATGTAGTCGACTTAAATGCTGAGGTAATTAGATTAGGAAACGAGACAAAGTAGTACGTAAATTTTGCTATTTGGGCAGCAAAGTAATTAATGATGGCCGAAGTAGAGGGGTTATGAAACATAGACTGACAATGGCAGGGAAAGCGCTTCTGAAGAAGAGAAAGTTTTTAACATCGACTAGAGGAAGGGATCGGTTGATAGGACACGTACTGAGACATCAAGGTGTAAGGGAGCTATAATTTTGCACCTTACAAGCACTTATCCACTTACTTTGCTATGAACTACAACCACAATTAGATATCATTTGATAGGTTGTAGATCATATATATGAATATTTAAAGAAGACTGACATTGTCATGTACGCCTTGTAAATTATTGGTAATTCTTATTGCATGAAAGGTGACGGAGTGTCTTTACTATAAAAACGGCGCAATGAATGATTGCCTATACTAGTAGAGGTTGGAACGCCATTGGAGATGAAACAGCAGGCAGAACTCAAGTTCTAGGTGGAAGGCCCACACAGGCGTGTTGGTCCTGCATAAACACAAGAAGTAGCTAGTTGGACGTCGTGACACCTGAGCGCTGGGACACAATAGAGTCGCGACCGGCTGGTGTTATGCCGGACGGGAAGGATTACACTTCAGAAACTACGGAAATCTTGGACGCAGCTGAGAGGAACGAGAAAGCGTCACCTCGGAAACCATGCAGGCCGGGTTATCTCCAAAGATTTTTACTCAGAAGCGTACCATTGTACGAGTGTAGATTTTTCCTCGCCAAGTTTCTGCGCTTGACGACAAAAGACTAAAATATGGTTGATCGGCGTTCGGAAGAATCTGTAGGGAGGGAGAATATTCCGTGGTTTCGGGAATTACGAGGATGGGGAGCCGAGGCTTGCTGGGAGGCCAGCAGTGGAGAGACGAGGTCTTCTGTTGTGAGTACCCGTGTGACGGTCGCTCGATATCAGCTTTGTTGATACAGATGGACTTGCTGTCTTTGCTTTCTGGAGAGTTTATAGTTAGAACTGTTAGGCACTGTACTGTTACGAACCTATACGAATCTGGACTTCACCTCCGGGTTGGAAGTCGTCATTGAGTATGCAGCATTCAGTAATTGAGAGCACTTCCTCTGCCTATACTTACGTTGAGACGTTATCTGAACTCCATCCTTGTTGTTGGGAGTTCGCGTTTCTCGTCTGTAGAACACAGAGAGGAGAAGACAGTATTACGTGTCAGAGGACCGCCTTCTGCCGTCCTAGTGTTTGAAAGAATTTTTATTTTGTGACTCAAGTTCTTCCATCGACGCAGACGTGTACGAGAACCAACACGCCGAAGCACCAGACGCAGTACATACGGTGATATCGCAAATTACTTCGGGTTATTAG
Organism: Schistocerca nitens; assembly: GCF_023898315.1. Lineage (NCBI taxonomy): Eukaryota > Metazoa > Arthropoda > Insecta > Orthoptera > Acrididae > Schistocerca > Schistocerca nitens. Next base: position 199,585,633 of record NC_064615.1, on the reverse strand, counting down.
GGCTATAAAGCTAAACAGCTGTGATCACGTTAGTGTATTTCCACTGAGGTTCCACACCAGCGTAGATCATCTTTTAAAGTAGTGTCTTCTAGTGTTTGGTACGTCAAAAAAAATGGTTCAAATGGCTCTGAGCACTATGGGACTAAACATCTATGGTCATCAGTCCCCTAGAACTTAGAACTACTTAAACCTAACTAACCTAAGGACATCACACAACACCCAGCCATCACGAGGCAGAGAAAATCCCTGACCCCGCCGGGAACCGAACCCGGGAACCCGAGCGTGGGAAGCGAGAACGCTACCGCACGACCACGAGATGCGGGCTTGGTGCGTCATTTCGCGTTATTTATATTAGATCGCGCAGTCATAATAAGGGGCAGAGTTGAGCAATTGAGTAGTAATTTTACTTAGGAAATGTAAACTTTGTAATATAAAGGTTTTTTGTTTAATCTACAATAAATATATAAGCAGGGACAATGTTTATCATTTAGTAGTATTAGTTGCCTTAATCATTCATTTATGTATAGGTTGTAATTTATGTGTTAAAGTCAGGCAGGGCCAAATCTTCATTTTAGCGTTTATTATTTTCCGTTGCGCACATTCGATTTACACACGCCTGGAGCAGCATCTTGGAAATGGATCACCAGTTCAGTATTGGAGGAGTGTGGAGAATAAAAATTGTGGAGGAAGATCAAGAAAGCAGATTCGGAAGAATGTAAATTGCAGTAGTTCTTTCCAGAAGATGCTTGCACAGGATAGAGTAGAACGGAGAAATGAATCAAACCAGTCTTCAGATTGAAGACCACGATAACAAGAGCTATGCGCACTTCTTCGCCTTCGATAATAAGAAACAAATCTCTTCTACTGAACAAGTGTTCATAGGTCGTAAGGTATTTTCGAGCCGATGTTTCCTAGACTCTGTGACTTCGAAAAATTGTCAAATACCTTGATATGACCACCATTTCCTCCTGGGACAACTGGTGTAGATGCAAGTGTTGACGTGGAGTTACGGCATACGCTGACCTCTTAGCGACAAAAACAGGCTCTCCAGTAAGTTATCAGCTTTTATTTTCAGTTATTGGTTTGGCGCCTTGACGTACTGGGAGAGGCGCCACTGTTTTGGCTGTGGCGATGCGGCCGTCGACCGCCCGACTGGCGCCAGCGATCCGCGTGCGCTGCCCCGAGACGGCTGCGCGCCTGTCTAAGTATAGCCGGCACGGGACTTGCCTGGTCTCCACTGCGGGAATGCGGCGAGACGGGTCGCCAGAGAAGACAAGGACCTCGCTGGCGCCAGCACTCCGCCGGGCCTTCCGCAACAGGCGGCGCTCCAGTGGCAGCAGGCGGGGCGTGAAAGACACGTCTACTTACAGTTACGAGGAGCAGCAAATGTCGCCATTAAAATCTGCTAAGATTCTGCCTACAGGAAAATTAAAAAGACCTTTGGAGAAAAGAGAACCACTTGTATGAATTTCAAGGGGTCAGATGTAAACCCAGTTCTAAGCAAAGGAGGGAAATCAGAAAGGTGGGAGGATTATATAGAGGGTCTATAGAAGGACGATGTACTTGAGGACAATATTATGGAAATGGAAGAGGATGTAGATGAAGATGAAATGGAGATATGATACTGCGTGAAGAGTTTGACAGAGCACTGAAAGACCTAAGTCGAAACAAGGCCCCAGGAGTAGACAAGAATAGAACTAATGACAGCCTTGGGAAAGCCAGGCCTAACAAATCTCTACCATCTAGTGAACAAGATGTATGAGACAGGCGGAATACACTCAGACTTCAAGAAGAATATAATAATTCCAATCCCAAAGAAAGCAGGTGTTGACAGATGCGAAAATTACCAAACTATCAGTTTAATAAGTCACGGCTGCAAAATACTGACGCGTATTCTTTACAGACGAATGGAAAAACTAGTAGAAGCCGACCTCGGTGAAGATCAGTTTGGATTCCGTAGAAATGTTGGAACTCGTGAGGCAATATTGACCCTACGACTTATCTTAGAAGCTAGATTAAGGAAAGGCAAACCTACGTTTCTAACATTTGTAGACTTAGAGAAAGCTTTTGACAATGTTGACTGGAATACTCTCTTTCAAATTTTGAAGGTGGCAGGGGTAAAATACAAGGAGCGAAAGGCTATTTACAATTTGTACAGAAACCAGTTGACAGTTAGAAGAGTCGAGGAGTATGAAAGGGAAGCAGTGCTTGGGAAGGGAGTGAGACAGGGTTGTAGCCTCTCCCCAATGTTATTCAATCTGTATATTGAGCAAGCAGTGAAGGAAACAAAAGAAAAATTCGGAGTAGGTATTAAAATCCATGTAGAAGAAATAAAAAATTTGAGGTTCGCCGATGAAATTGTAATTCTGTCAGAGACAGCAAAAGACTTGGAAGAGCAGTTGAATGGAATGTATAGTGTCTTGAAAGGAGGATATAAGTTGAACATCAACAAAAGCAAAACGAGGATAATGGAATGTAGTCGAATTAAATCGGGTGATGCTGAGGGAATTAGATTAGGAAATGAGACACTTAAAGTAGTAAAGGACTTTTGCTATTTGGGGAGCAAGATAACTGATGATGGTCGAAGTAGAGAAGATATAAAATGTAGACTGGCAATGGCAAGGAAAGCGTTTCTGAAGAAGAGAAATTTGTTAACATCGAGTATAGATTTAAGTGTCAGGAAGTCGTTTCTGAAAGTATTTGTATGGAGTGTAGCCATGTGTCGAAGTAAAACATGGACGATAAATAGTTTGGACAAGAAGAGACTAGAAGCTTTCGAAATGTGGTGCTACAGAAGAATGCTGAAGATTAGATGGGTCGATCACGTAACTAATGAGGAGGTACTGAATAGAATTGGGGAGAAGAGGAGTTTGTGACACAACTGGACTAGAAGAAGGGATCGGTTGGTAGGACATGTTCTGAGGCATAAAGGGATCACCAATTTAGTATTGGAGGGCAAGGTGGAGGGTAATAATCGTAGAACGAGACCAAGAGATGAATACCCTAAGCAGATTCAGAAGAATGTAGGTTGCAGTAAGTACTGGGAGATGAAGAAACTTGCACAGGATAGAGTAGCATGGAGAGCTGCATCAAACCAGTCTCAGGACTGAAGACCACAACAACAACAACAACAACAACAAGATATCCAGTCATTGTTTACAACAATGTTGGCCATTAAAGTCACAATACCGAGAAGGATAGTAAATACTGGAATTCTGTTTATTGTGCATGCACAGTATAGTAGGAGAATTATAAACTTAGGCGAAGAAAAGTCATGGGTTAACGATACACAGAACGCGCAAGGTATAGAAGGGCAAAGCATTGGCAGAGCTGTCATTTGTACTCAGTTGATTTATATGAAACGGTTTATCAGGTGATTATGGCCGCACGACAGGAGTTAACAGACTTTGAGCACGGAATAGTACGAGGTACATTTAAGTTCTAAGGCCTCCGATTTTTTTTCTCCGGACTGCGCATTGTTTTAAAATGAGGCCGCGTTCATTGTCCATACGTCCCAGAGATGGCAGCACCGTATGGCAGATGGAATTTTACCGCCAGCGGCGAGAATGAGAACTGTTTTAAATACTTAAAATGGCGACGATTTCCTTACTTGAACAGCGTGCAATCATTCGTTTTCTGAATTTGCATGGTGTGAAACCAATTGAAATTCATTGACAGTTGAAGGAGACATGTGGTGATGGAGTTATGGATGTGTCGAAAGTCCGTTCGTGGATGCGACAGTGTAATGAAGGCAGAACATCGTGTGACAACAAACCGAAACAACCTCGGGCTCGCACAAGCCGGTCTGACGACATGATCGAGAAAGTGGAGAGAATTGTTTTGGGGGATCGCCGAATAACTGTTGAACAGATCGCCTCCAGAGCTGGCATTTCTGTGGGTTCTGTGCACACAATCCTGCATGACGACCTGAAAATGCGAAAAGTGTCATCCACATGGGTGCCACGAATGCTGACGGGCGACCACACGGCTGCCCGTGTGGCATGTTGCCAAGCAATGTTGACGCGCAACGACAGCATGAATGGGACTTTCTTTTCGTCGGTTGTGACAATGGATGAGATGTGGATGCCATTTTTCAATCCAGAAACAAAGCGCCAGTCAGCTCAATGGAAGCACACAGATTCACCGGCACCAAAAAAATTTTGGGTAACCGCCAGTGCTGAAAAAAAGATGGTGTCCATGTTCTGAGACAGCGAGGGCGTAATTCTTACCCATTGCGTTCCAAAGGGCACTACGGTAACAGGTGCATCCTACGAAAATGTTTTGAAGAACAAATTCCTTCCTGCACTGCAACAAAAACGTCCGGGAAGGGCTGCGCGTGTGCTGTTTCACCAAGACAACGCACCCGCACATCGAGCTAACGTTACGCAACAGTTTCTTCGTGATAACAACTTTGAAGTGATTCCTCATGCTCCCTACTCACCTGACCTGGCTCCTAGTGACTTTTGGCTTTTTCCAACAATGAAAGACACTCTCCGTGGCCGCACATTCACCAGCCGTGCTGCTATTGCCTCAGCGATTTTCCAGTGGTCAAAACAGACTCCTAAAGAAGCCTTCGCCGCTGCCATGGAATCATGGCGTCAGCGTTGTGAAAAATGTGCACGTCTGCAGGGCGATTACGTCGAGAAGTAACGCCAGTTTCATCGATTTCGGGTGAGTAGTTAATTAGAAAAAAAATTGGAGGCCTTAGAACTTGAATGCACCTCGTACTTGGAGCTAGACGCATGGGATATTCCATTTCGTAAATCGTTGGGGTCTTCAGTATTCCGTGATCCACAGTTTCAAGAATTTGCTGAGAATACCATATTAGGCATTATCTCCAACTACGGACAACGCAGTGGCCGGTGGCCTCACTTGACGACCGAGAGCAGCGGCGTTTACATAGAGTTATCAGTTCTAATAGACAAGCAACACTGAAAGAAATAATCGCAGAAATCAATGTGGGACGTGTAACGAACGTATCCGTTAGGACAGTGCGGCGAAAGTTGGCGTTAATGGGCTATGGCAGCAGACGATCGACGGCAGTGCCTTTGCTAACAGCACAGCATCGTCTGCAGCGCCTCTCCCGGGCTCGCGACCATATCGGTTGGACCCTAGGCGACTGGAAAACTGTGGCCTGGTCAGATGAGTACCGATTTCAGTTGGTAAGAGTTGATGGTAAAGTTAGAGTGGGGCTCAGACCCTACAAAGTCATGGGCACAAATTGTCAACAAGCCACTGTGCAAGCTGGTGGTGGCTCCAAAATCATGGGCTGTGTTTACATGGAATGGACTGTGTCCTCTGGTCCAACTGAACCGATCATTGACTGGAAATGGTTACATTAGGCTACCTGGAGTCCAAAAATGGTTCAAATGGTTCTGAGCACTATGGGACTTAACATATGTGGTCATCAGTCCCCTAGAACTTAGAACTACTTAAACCTAACTAACCTAAGGACATCACACACATCCATGCCCGAGGCAGGATTCGAACCTGCGACCGTAGCAGTCGCGCGGTTCCGGACTGCGCGTCTAGAACCGCTAGACCACCGCGGCCGGCTGGAGTCCATTTATAGCCATTCATGGTCTTCAGGTTCCTAATCAACAATGCCATGTCACCGACTACAATTGTTCGTGATTGGTTTGAAGAACATTCTGGGCAATTCGAGCGAGAGATTTGCCCATCCAGATCTCCCGGCATTTATGAGACATAAGCGAGAGGTCAGTTCGTGTACAGATTCCTCCACAGGCAATGCTTCTGCTATTATGGATGGCTATTGAGGCAGCGCGGCTCGATATTTCTGTAGCTGACTTCTTATTGAATCCATGGCACGTGAGGTGCTTGCACTATGCCGGGCAAAAGGAAGTCCGACTCCATATTGTATCTCATGACTTCCGTCGCCTCAGTATATAATTACCAAGGGCGTTCAATAAGTAAGATAACACTTTTTTCCAGGTCAGTTTCGGTTGAAAAAATGTGGACTTTCTTGTGGGACGTCCTGGAATATTCCCACTTTGTCCCCTCTAGTTTCGTGAAGGACAGTGCGGCGTATTTTGGCGTAAATTGGCTAGGTGGCAGGGCTATATGTAGCTTTCTAAGTGGAGCCTATAATGGAGTGCAAGGAGAGCCGTCACTGTGATTCTTTTGCCGGAAAACCAGGGCATCGCAGATCATCGGCACGTGCAATATGTCTACGAAGACCCGACAGTGAACAAAAGCACAGTGAGTCGTAGGGCGAGGCGTCTGTCACCAGCGCAACACGGTCACACAAACAACCTCTCCAAACTCGCACGTTCCACCCGGCACTGTGACTCCTGCAGTGTTGGAACGTGTGGACACTCTCATTCGAGGTGATCGAAGGATCACAGTCAAACGCCTCGCTGCCCAACTGGACGTCTCTGTTGGTGTTGGTGACACACACGTCCACCACCTGGGGTATTCAGAGATGTGTGCCCGCTAGGCTTATCGCCACCTAAGAGCAAACCGTATTTTTAGAGCAAGGAAGAACCAGCTATGCGAAACTGCTTATATGTTACGGTGCCGCTAGTGACGATTCGTCAGAGGCGATGGAACGTGGGTTACTCGCTAGAAAGTAAACGGAATCTAATGGAGTGGCGCCACACCACCCCTTGTCTGAAGAGAAAGTTGAAAACTGCATCCTCACGGCGACGGTCTTTTAGCACTCTGAAGGGGTTTTTCTGTTTCCCCACGGGGGGAAAAAATGGGGTACGCATAACCCAAAATTTAGCACACAGAGCCGCCCCCTCTGTAACAACGGATGGACATCGAGCCGTGGGATTAATTTCTCTTGCTAGGGGAAATAAGTAAATAATTAACCTGAATTGTTGCGGTGGCGTGGGGGGTGGGGGGTGGGGGGGTGGGGGGGGGGGTACTTGGCGACCGTCGCCGCGAGCAGAGTGCCCGGGGGAATTATGATACACTACGATAGACCTGAACTTATACGCTGCAAAGCCTAATTATAGAATCACTTTTCGAAACACCGTAGCTGACTCCCATTCCACCGTAAGTGTGAAATGTGGCTCAGATGTGTCTAAAAGCTTCCTGTGCAATGGTAAAAAAGCGTTGCCCCCTGCAACGTCATCCTCACCCGCGTCGATGCTTCAAACAGTAAGATGTCGACACATTCAGAAAAAACGCCAGAGCTCAGAAGTTGGTTACTGATATCACACTGGTACCAAATTTCACAAAAATTCTGCCTAACGCCACCGCAGACGTGTCACACGTTAGGAAGATCGTCACAGCCCCTCTTACCCACATTTCACATCTGTTTTTGCGTGTCCGCGATGGAAATCTGAATCGCGACGCCCACAGTTGTGATCACGCGGTTTTATTATAAGTGGCCAAGAAATATATTTCAGGCATACCGTCGCTCAGAATCGAAACGATAAATCCTCAGGGGATGGCGCAAAGGGCGTCAGTGAAACCATCCCTTTCTTCGGCCCGTTGGTTCCCACACACATCGCGCTCGAAAACGACAGTATGCAGTGCGATGAGCAAAAGGACGACGTTCTTGACAAACATCGGCACTACTGGCACCTCCTTGGCGACGCAATTCTTTTCGATGGACATCATGGGGTTGCAGCCCCATAGAACATAATTTCACCCCTTTGGAGTGCAGCGTGACAGCAATTTTTGTTCTGATGTACAGGGTGAAACAGTAGTGACCATTCAAAATCATTTGAAGAAATTTGAAAGTTATCTGAAGCGGCAAAGAGTCCAACTCTTTCAGTCCACCTGTTCAACGTCCGCCACTGGCATGATAACAGAGGGGTGCGACATTGACACATGCATGGATGAAATGGACAAGAGTCCAGCTAACACCCCCTACCCCCCCCCCCCCCCCCAGTTTGCTAAAACTATCTTTGACACCCACCCACATTTGCTCAGCACTTTAAAAATGTTCTTTAACAGAGAATACCTGCAAGATAATCACGGGCGCCTGAAGGCAGGCAACTGTTGTCAGAGGTTTGTCATGTGGTTGCCTACCTGCTGGTGGCTCAGGTTACTTCACAGGTTTTCCCTGTGAAGCGCCAAAGAAATTGGTGTAGGCATGCGCATTCAACTACAGAGATAAGTTAACACGCTGAATACGTCGCTGCGGTCGGCAAGGCCTATATAAGAGAAAACGCATCTGGCGCAGTTGTTAGATCGGTTACTGCTGCTACAGTGGCAGGTTACCAAGACTTAAGTGAGTTTGAACTTGGTGTTATAGTCGACGCACGAGACATGGGACGCACATCTCCGACGTAGCGATGAAGTGGGGATTTTCCTGTACGACTATTTCACGAGTGTACTGTATCAGGAATCCGGTAAAACATCAAATCTCCGACATCGCTGCGGCCGGGAAAAGATCCTGCAGGAACGGGACCAACGACGACTGAAGAGAATCGTTCACCGTGACAGGAGTGCAACCCTTCCGCAAATTGCTGCAGATTTCAGTGCTGGGCCACCAATAAGTGTCAGCATGCGAACCATCATCGGTATCGGCTTTCGGAGCTGAAGGCCCACTCGTGTACAGTTGATGACTGCACGACACAAAGCCTTACGCCTCTTCTGGGCCCGTCAACGCCGCCATTGGACTGTTGATGACTGGAAACATGTTACGTGGTCGGACGAGACTCGTTTCAAATTGTACCTAGCAGATGGACGTGTAGGGGTATGGAGACAACCTCATGAATCCATGGACCCTGCATGTCGGCAGGGGACTGTTCAAGTCTGTAGAGGCTCTGTAATGGTGTGGGGTGTGTGCAGTTGGATTGATACGGGATCCCTGATAAGTCTAGATATGACTCTGGCAGGTGACATGTACCTAAGCATTCTGTCTGATCGCCTGCATCCATTGCAATTCCAGCAGGACAATGTGACACATTACACGTCCAAAATTGCCTTTTAACGGCTCCAGGAACACTCTTCTGAATTTAAACACTTCCGCTGGCCACCAAACTCCCCACACAGAACATTATGGAGCGTATCTGGGATGCCTTGCAATGTGTTGTTCAGAAGAGATCTGCACCCCCTGGTACTCTTACGGATTTATGGACAGCCCTGCAGGATTCATGGTGTCAGCTCCCGCCACCACTACGTCAGACATTAGTTGAGCCCATGCAACGTCGGGCTGCGTCAGTTCTGCGTGCTCGCAGGGGCCCTACACGATATTAGGCATGTGTACCAGTTTGACTCTCCATTATATTTAAAATTGTCAATAAATGTGCATAGGTGCCACTGAGGGTTTTTTTTTTTTTTTTTTTTTTTTTGCCGGCCGCGGTGGTCTAGCGGTTCTGGCGCTGCAGTCCGGAACCGCGGGACTGCTACGGTCGCAGGTTCGAATCCTGCCTCGGGCATGGGTGTGTGTGATGTCCTTAGGTTAGTTAGGTTTAAGTAGTTCTAAGTTCTAGGGGACTTACGACCTAAGATGTTGAGTGTCATAGTGCTCAGAGCCATTTGAACCATTTGAACCACTGAGGGTTTTACGAAACTGGAGGTCGTAGAGGGACTCTCTAGAGCTTTATTTGCTCATGTATCAATGTCGCAGCCTCCATCATCACGCCACAAAATGGTTCAAATGGCTCTGAGCACTATGCGACTCAACTTCTGAGGTCATCAGTCGCCTAGAACTTAGAACTAATTAAACCTAACTAACCTAAGGACATCACACACATCCATGCCCGAGGCAGGATTCGAGCCTGCGACCGTAGCGGTCACGCGGTTCCAGACTGAAGCGCCTTTAACCGCACGGCCACACCGGCCGGCATCACGCCACAATAGGGCGCGAAACAGGAGCAGTGAAAAAGCTAAGAACCATTTGCTGCTTTGCATCACGTTCAAATTTCGTCGAATGATTTTGAACGGTCCCTACTGGTTCCAACCTATAGACGAGAACAAAAATTGCGGTCGCGCTGAACTCCAAAGGGGTGAGATAACCTTTAACGAGGATGCTGCCCCACATTGTCCACGGAGAAGGGACTGGAAACATCCGAGGGTTCAGCAGTGTCAAAGGTTGTCAAGGTTGTCTTCCTGTTGCTCATTGCACTGCAAACCGTCGTTTTAGATCTCAAAACGTGTGGGACTAAATGTCCGAAGCAAAGGGGTGGTTTCACATTCGCTGAGGCCTTTTCTTTTAGATTCTGAGAAACGGTGTGTCTGAAATGTTTTCCTAGGCCACCCAAGAGAAAACAGCTTGCTTTCAGCGCTGGCTGTCGCGGTTCTTACCTGTACCGCGGAGGCGTCAAAAGGAGGTGAAATTTGAGCAAGAGGGGGCGGGGGGGGTGACGGCTTTTCTATAGAGTGACACGTCCTCAGTGGCGTTGGGCAGAATTTGTGTGAAATTTGGTGGCAATTTGACATCACTGTCCCTATTTAAGCGTCACATGAACTTCCGAGCTCTGGGCTTTTTTCGCATGTGTTGACACATACCTGTTTAAATGTCATCGAGCCCGAGGTTAACGTCAGAAGGCGCCATGCTTTGGCACCTTCTCCGGAGGAAGGTTGTAAGCATCTTTGAGCCAAATTTGAAACTTATGCACTGGAATGGAAGACAATTATGGGCTTTCGAAAAAGTGATTCTTTAACGCAGTTGCGCCTTGTAATTATTCATGGCGTCGTTTCCGCTACTGCTATCATCAGATCAAAAGTTAAAACTTGTAAAACAACGCGCAGTACCGATCAATAAAACTGATTTATCAACAGTCGAGAGTCAGCGGAACCAGAATCACCCTGACGATGCCCAGCGCTGCTGTGGACGAAACGTTAGGAATGAAAATGTTTCATCGTCCACCACCATAAAACCTGGAAGAGTCACCAGCAACTACACAGTGATCTCTGTATGTAAAACTGAATGTCGAACTGTTGACTCACACTTTGCATGTTTTCCGAATACAATATGGCTGCCACGATGTGACACCTGAATGCAAAATAAAATGCCATCCAGTTCTACTCTGATTTATTACATCGCATAATCCTGGTTTCTGGAGAACAAGAAGATGTACTGTGTAGTGTTTCAAGAACAGTGCAGAAATTGGTGCTGATTTGCTTTTAAATTTCAAAAATCTCCTGAGAGCTGGACATAGGCAGAATGATCATAAAACTGATTCTGCTTTCGTTCACTTATGTTTTACTCGCACATTCGGTTCTAGTGCATAAGAACAGTACGATGTGCAGCAGAAATCAATAAATTACGCACTGTAACAGCCAAGCCTTTGAATATCTGTTGTAACATCATAGATTAAGGGTCGACCTGCGACAGCAATCGCACAACTTGCGTACGGGCCGCTAGACGCCGCCGCGAGCGCTAAGACTGCAGTGCGGTCGCAGGCGAGCGTGTTGCGTACGGGCCGCGAGGTGCCGCCACCAGCGCAACCGTATGTAAGTGCCGACGGAATTCGGCCAGCTCTCATTTTTTTGGCATCTCATTTTTGCCTATTCTCTTATTTGCTTAGTTGCTTAGGTCTTATTCGTTTATGGCTCATGTTATTGTGCTGTCTTTCAGCCATTCTGATTATTTTGATTTACTTCCAATTGAGAAGTGCCCATTTTGACATTTCACGTTTGCATATTTCTCATTTTGCTAATAATATGCTCATCAGTTTTCTACAGTTGAATTGATTAACATAGTCTCATGTATTGTTTGTTCATTTCAGCCTGTTCATATTTTGATGTTCTTTAAATACTGCAATAATTATCGGAAGCATTTCTTCCCTTAAACTTGTGTAAAGTATTCTCGATGTAGGATTTGTTCTGTGACACAGGTGTAAGGTTTTGAATATAAATTATATACGAAACTGTGCTTTAAAGGGAATTGATTTCTTCAGTTTGTACTACATCAGACGAAAATTTTGTGATATGGAGGAGGAATTTGAGGGGCGAACCCATGGAAATAGTCTTAAGTGATCCCCTTAAAAAATAAAACTTTGTGTGACACTGAAAGACGTGACACTGTAGGCACCAAAAATTTATACGTCACACTGGAGGCACCGGAGGGATTTCGCTTAAGCCTATTTCTAAAGTAAGTTCACAATTTATTCATCAAAATAGGAGTTATATGTATATTTCTATTTTGCTGGTAAAAACTGGCATTCTGCTAATCTATGTCTGTTTTTTTTCCATGTTAACGAGTGTATGAGCAATTGTAATTATAAATGGATTCTTCAAAATCGACGGTTCAACTGGTTAAACGAGGTATTTGGTGAGCAACATACTTTACTTTGTCCCAGTGGTTATCTACCTGTAGACCACCCAAGTGTAGTGAATAGTTTCCAACCGATACTTAGTGAACAATTTTGCTTTCCTACGGTACGTAGCGTAGCGGGTCGTGCTGTAGATAAGTAGACCCACGGCCAAGTGTAATCAAAACAGGCCGCCGCGTAAGCGTGAGGGACATGCGTCCCTGAATATTTATCCGTATTTCGTGTGACGACTAGCCTAAGATTTGAAATTGACGTGTGTAATCATGGATTTAAAGTAGGCGAAGCACAGTTGGAGACTACTGAGACTGAGGAATTAGAAGTTGCTGAAAATCTTCCCAGTATACAAAAGCAATTACGAATCATGACGAGTACCACCTCCGCTATATTTTCTCAAGTAGGTGAGGTGAATAGTTCTAGGCGGGCAGTCCGGAACCGCGCGACTGCTACGGTCGCAGGTTCGAATCCTGCCTCGGGCATGGATGTGTGTGATGTCCTTAGGTAGGTTTAGGTAGTTCTAAGTTCTAGGGGACTGATGACCACAGATGTTAAGTCCCATAGTGCTCAGAACCATTTGAACCATTTTTTTGAGGTGAATAAAAAACAGGAAGCCGTGTCGATACGAGTAGATGACATACATAAGTCAGGAATCAGTGTCGGCACAAGTAGGCGAAATGTCTCGTAAGATGGGGCAAATTTCTCAAAATCTAACACCAGAAATAATAAATCTCAGACGCGAACACGAGGACGCGGTCAGAGACTTAAATTCGGATATAAAACAGTTAAAAGGAAATCAAGGCGCTCTCGAGGTCATAGTAAATCAATTGTCTACGACACTGGACGAATTATAATTAAAGCATACGGAAATATCTGTAGAAATAGATTCTCGGGTAAAGGAAGCTGTAAATTCCATTTCAAAAGAACAAGAAAGACAATCGATAGATCCAACTGCTCAGATTTCTGAAGTAAAAATGCAAATTACTCAGGAATTATCTCAATGGCGAAGGGGAGTAAATGGGCAATTAAACAAATTTAGTAATGAGCTTACCGATATTAAAGAGGTAGTCAGGAGTGATATTTCCACGCCGACACGTGGAGAAAACGGAGTAGATGCTAGTACACAAAGGCGGGGGCAAGCCACCGAAGTAAATACTGAGGTATCTCGGGATCAGGAATCATATTAATTACCGGGGGCTACGACACCTTATGTAAATGTCATGGAGGAAAACATTATCAAACACAGGAGGATCAGTCATTCTCACCTGACATGAGTGGGGTGCATCCAGTAGTATTTATTCGTTCTTTTCGTGGAGTGTTAAATGGTAACGAAGCAGATAAGTTGAGGAACTCTGCTGGCTAACAGCAAAATAACCAATGACAAACGGAACAAGGAGGATATAAAGAGGAGACTAGCAGCGGCAAAAAGGCCATTCCTGTCCAAGAGAAGTCAACTAGTATCAAACACAGGCCTTAATTTGAGGAATAAATTTCTGGGAATGTATGTTTCAAGCGCAGCATTGTATGGTACTGAAACTTGGGTTGTGGGAAAACCGGAACAGAGCAGTATCGAAGCATTTGAGACATGGTGATACATAAGAATGTTGAAAAGTAAGTGGACTGCTAAAGTAAGGAATGAGAGGGTTCTGCGCAGAATCGGAGAGGAAACGAATATATGGAAAACATTGATAAGGAGAAGGGACCGGATGATACGACATCTGTTAAAGTGGGGGAGTGGCTTACGTGGTACTAGAGGGAGTTGTAGAGGGCAAAATCTGTAGAGGAAGACAGACATTGGAATACATCCAGCAAATAATTGAGGACGCCGGTTGCAAGTGCTGCTCTGAGAGGGAGAGGTTAGCTTAGAAGACTTATGACACCCCCCTCCCAAAGAAAAAAAAAATTCTGCTAGCCGGTTCCTTCATGTAATCTTTTTTAAACTTTCTAAATCTGATCGCAGGCTCCGAGGGCTTCAACTTAGACGTTTACTTATTGCCGTGTGACTTAGACGACCGGCTGTTTTAACTGCACCAGAAGTAAGGCTAGTGTTGCGTTTGGATTAGTACACAGTACTAACAGGAATCGTCTGCAAGAAACAAGGCTAACACTGACAAGGGGAGGCCGCCAATTGTGAAATTCAGATTCGATTCATACTGCGCATAATAAAAGCTCATGGCCAGAGGTGTAATGTGGCAAAGTACCAAGATGCACTTCTCAGCCGTTGTCGAGAAAATCGACAGTTAAAAGAAACCCTTGCAGTGAAATACTCTCTACGATTAATTATTATCTACAGCGCCGTGGCGCAGCGGTAAGCGCTCGGGTTCGTAATCCGAAGGTCGCCGGATCGAATCTCGCGCCATACAATTTTTTTTTTATTATTTGTTTTTTGTAATTCAAATATTAATGAATTGCTTATGCATGTTGGTGAAGGCGGATCGCTTTCCAATTGTACCGCCTCCATTTTTCCGTTGTTTTTAACAGGGTGTACCAAAGCTCTCCCGTCCGCACTGATTTTCGACGATGTTATAAGTTGCGCTAGGGACCGTATCTACCTTCTTTCGAAGTTAGCAGGCAACTACGCTGTTATGCGGCGGCTCGTTTCGGCCCATTCAACATCTGTCCTTCAAGTGTAACGAGCGAGTAACGGAGTTTATATTTCATACCTGCCACAACGAATTTGTGTTCGTGGGGTCTCTATCTAATTCGAACGATTGACTTACGCTATACGTATTCGTCTCGGAATATCGTTTCTACTTCTTCCGTTAACTATACGTGGTTAACATTATGAAGACAATTAATTGTTGTTGTTGTGGTCTTCAGTCCTGAGACTGGTTTGATGCAGCTCTCCATGCTACTCTATCCTGTGCAAGCTTCTTCATCTCCCAGTACCTACTGCAACCTACATCCTTCTGAATCTGCTTAGTGTATTCATCTCTTGGTCTCCCTCTACGATTTTTACCCTCCACGCTGCCCTCCAATGCTAAATTTGTGATCCCTTGATGCCTCAAAACATGTCCTACCAACCGATCCCTTCTTCTAGTCAAGTTGTGCCACAAACTTCTCTTCTCCCCAATCCTATTCAATACCTCCTCATTAGTTACGTGATCTACCCACCTTATCTTCAGCATTCTTCTGTAGCACCACATTTCGAAAGCTTCTATTCTCTTCTTGTCCAAACTGGTTATCGTCCATGTTTCACTTCCATACATGGCTACACTCCATGCAAATACTTTCAGAAACGACTTCCTGACACTTAAATCTATACTATATGTTAACAAATTTCTCTTCTTCAGAAACGATTTCCTTGCCAGTGCCAGTCTACATTTTATATCCTCTCTACTTCGACCATCATCAGTTACTTTACTCCCTAAATAGCAAAAGTCCTTTACTACTTTAAGTGTCTCATTTCCTAATCTAATCCCCTCAGCATAACAATTAATAACATTTGTGAAATACAACTTTGTTTGCGGAAAACATAATGATGTTCGAAGTCGCAAAAAAAAAAAGTTGTATGGTGCGAGATTCGATCCAGCGACCTTCGGACTACAAACCCGAGCGCTTACCGCTGCGCCACGACGCTGTAGAAAACAGTTAATCGTACAGAGTATTTCACCGCAATGGTTTCTTTTAACTGTCGATTTTCTCGACAACGGCTGAGGAGTGCATCTTGGTGCTTTGCCACATTACACCTCTGGCCATGAGCTTTTATTATGCGCAGTATGAATCGAATCTGAATTTCACAATTGGCGGCCTCCCCTTGTGAGCGACACAGCGTATTGGTACTTTCCTTTCATTTTTCTTTTTCTATTTTTCCGTTATATTCACAAGTAATTTGACAAATTACCGATTTGGACTGTATCAGACCCAGTTCATGCAGAGGGGTCCAACGCATAGCCCTCTTTCGCAGCAACTGGATTTGATACAGTCAAAACAAATAAAATGCAGGAAAATAATAATAAATACTAATTAACTATTTTATCAATCACTCTGACGCACTTTGCTCTTTATTTTTTGCATAATGACACCGTTTCTGTGACGACTGATGGTTCTACAGTCATAGGAAGACGATGTCCATTATGAGAGACTGCCAGTGTAGTCAACTGATGAAGTGCGGAAGGTTTCTGCGCGGTGGACAGTCCGACATCCACTGAACGGCGACCAAACAAGGCACTAGTCTCGCTGAGCTCTCTTTAAAGAAGTGACATTTCCTTCAATAAGCGCCTTGACCTTTCTACGGCGTTGCCGTCTGCGGTCGATGCTTATCTGAGTTATAATGCCGCATGTGTCGTTAACCTGATTGGTAGCCGCTGCTACCTTAAGACTTTTAATGGTCTTCCTGGCAATTCTGCTTATGAATGTGGCTCTCATTTCCGATAAGAATCGGCAACTATAAAAAGCAAACTCCTGTACCAGGGACAGCACTTCGGTGGCTTGCTCATAGAGACAACAGGAGAAATACGTACCTCCAAACGTTCTTTTCTCTCCTTACCGATATGTAACGGCATCGATATCTAAATATACAGGGTTGTCCATTGATCGTGATCGGGCCAAACCTCTCACGAAATAAGCATCAAACGAAAAAACTGCAAAGAACGAAACTCGTCTAGCTTGAAGGGGGAAACCAGATGGCGCTATGCTTGGCCCGCTAGATGGCGCTGCCATAGGTCAAATGGATATCAACAGCGTTTTCTTAAATAGGAACCCCCATTTTTATTACATATTCGTGTAGTACGTAAAGAAATATGAATGTTTTAGTTGGACCACTTTTATCGCTTTGTGATAGATGACGCTGTAATAGTCGCAACCGTATAAGTACGTGGTATCACGCAACATTCCGCCAGTGCGGACGGTTTTTGCTTCGTGATACATTACCCGTGTTTAAATGGACCGTTTACCAACTGCGTAAAAGCTCGATATCGTGTCGATGTATGACTATTGTGATCAAAACGCCCGTTGGGCTGCTCGGTATCCTGGACGACATCATCCAAGTGTCCGGACCGTTCGCCGGATAGTTACGTTATCTAAGGAAACATGAAGTGTTCAGCCACATGTGAAACGTCGACCACGACCTGCAACAAATGATGATGCCCCAGTAGGTGTTTTAGCTGATGTCGCGGCTAATCCGCTCATCAGTGGCAGACAAACTGCGCAAGAATCGGGAATCTCAAAAACTTCGGTGTTGAGATTGCTACATCAACATCTATTGCACCCCTACCATATTTCTATGCACCAGGAATTGCATGGCGACGACTTTGAACGTCGTGTACAGTTCTGCCACTGGGCACAAGAGAAATTACGAGACGATGACAGATTTTTTGCACGCAACGAAGCGTCATTCACCAACAGTGGTAACGTAAACCGGCATAATATGCACTATTGGGGAACGGAAAATCCACGGTGGCTGCGACAAGAGGAACATCAGCGACCTTGGCGGGTTAATGTATGGTGCGGCATTATGGGAGGAAGGATAACTGGCCCCCATTTTATAGATGGCAATGTAAATGGTGCAATGTATGCTGATTTCCTACGTAATGTTCTACCGATGTTACTACAAGATGTTTCACTGCATGACAGAATGGCGATGTACTTCCAACATGATGGATGTCCGGCACGTAGCTCGCGTGCGGTTGAAGCGGTATCGAAGAGCGTATTTCATGACAGGTGGATTGGTCGTCGAAGCACCATACCATGGCCCGCACTTTCACTGGATCTGACGTCCCCGGATTTCTTTCTGTGGGGAAAGTTGAGGGATATTTGCTATCGTGATCCACCGACAACGCCTGACAAATGCGTCAGCGCATTGTCAACGCATGTGCGAACATCCGAACTACCCGCTGTTGAGAGCAATGTCGGTACACGTATTGCCAAATGCACTGAGGCTGACGGACATCGTTTTGAGCATTAATGTGGTATTTACAGGTAATCACGCAGTAACAGCATGCGTTCTCAGAAATGATAAGTTCACAAAGGTACATGTATCACATTGGAACAACCGAAATAAAATGTTAAAACGTACTACGTTCTGTATTTTAATTAAAAAAACCTACCTGTTACCAACTGTTCGTCTACAATTGTGAGCCATATGTTTGTGACTATTACAGCGCCATCTATCACAAAGCGAAAAATGTGGTCCAACTAAAACATTCAATTTCTTTATGTACTACACGAATATGTAATAAAATATGGGGCTTTCTATGTAAAAAAACGCAGTTGATATCCGTTTGACCTATGGCAGCGCCATCTAGCGGGCCGACCATTCTCCATCTGGTTTCCCCCTTCAAGCTAGACAAGTTTCGTTCTTTGTAGTTTTTGCGTTTGACGCTTATTTAGTGAGATATTTGGCACGGCCACGAACAATGGACCACCCTGTATAGATATTAATCTAGAATTGGATATCTGACACTATGGTGTAAGTCTCCACTGCTAAAAGTTAGCAGATTATGTCTAATATCAAATGTTTTTTATTCCAGTCTTTGATCATCACATAAAGTCCTCCGACGGTGATCGGTTTCAGTCAGTAATGGCCAACTTCATATCTATGATATAAAAATATACAGCTAGTGGGCAGTCTTTCAGAACAGTGTAGCATTTCCTACCACGATATACTCTGATACAAACTAGGAACATACAGATAAAATAAGGTAAAACGTACCCGTTCCACACCATGTCCTAATGTGATAGAGGCATAATGGCATCGTCCAAACATATAAATACACTCAGCAAAGCAACGTCACGTAGAACTAAAGTATGGTGTAAAATAGCCTACACTTTGCAACTGGCGTTACTGTACAAAAGATACTGAAGTGCAGTAGCTACCTGAAATATGTTTGCCTATATGCTTAATAGACGTCAATACTGTAGGCTTAGATGTATTCTTCATTTACGTAAAAACCATAATTTGATGAAACCAGCCCGCATTCGCCAAGCAGATGTAAAACCGCGTTAAAGACCATCCACAGGCTGGCCAGCACACCGGTCCTCGACACTAGTCCACCCGGCCGGGGACCGGTACGCCTTACCGCTTGGGAAGCTGCGCGTTACACACACACACATTTGCCTTCATGGTACTGACATAAACAAATTCCTTCATATGGTCCCAAAAGTTAAACTCCAATGACTTTAACCAGGACTGCGAGTTGGTTATCGACGTGGAGCAAAAGGTCCTATCCATCATCCTGGAAATCGTCTATTCAAGAATCTTCGTTCCTTGTGACCAATGTGGAGAGGAGCATCATCGTGGAGGGAATACATGTTACGACGTACGCCGAACAGAATATTTTCTAATAAAGTTGGTAGCAATGTGTCCTCTGGATAGGTTCGGTAATTGTTACCAGTCAGTCGTGCAGATAAAACGTAAAGCCCAATACTGTAATCATCGGTTATACCCGCCCATACATTTACGGAAAACTGGCGATTAAAATGTATTGCTACTACTTGGCGCGCATTGTGTTCGTGTTATGGACATTGGTTATTCCGTCGCGAGTGAAACACGCTTCATCTGAGACGAGTATTTTGTTTACAAAATCATCCTGCGCACTTTGTAACAGAAACCTCTGTGAGAATTCTCGTCGCAAAGGGAAATCTTGTTCTTCAAACACTTCTACGCGTTGAATGTGGTAAGACAGCAGACGCTCTTCTTTCGGTGTTCGATTACGTCAGAGTGCGATACATCCACTTGGCTGGCGATTTTTCTAGTACTCTGAGCAGAATCTTCGTGGATGTGGTCCAGAATCTGTTCCTCAGATTCCAACGTACATTCTTCGTGTTGTGGTCTTCTGCCTTGCGCGCGGGGTAGTAAGGAACCAGTATCTCTGCAGCTATGCAAATTAAATACGTACTCGTAAGCTGTATTCTGTCGTAATTTATTCAATAATAAAATGAAAGCATATCAGAACAGACAATACATTTCGTATACAGAACTGAATGTAGAATGGCAAAGATATTGTACTTTGTTACGAACGAATCGGAAAATAATCGAGTAAAAGTAGAGAATTATGATTCAAACCTTTGGTGAACGACAACAAATGTTAATCGTGCAGGAGATCTCCGTTGTTTGGAAGCGTTCTCCATAAATTAATATAGCTGCCCTCGCAACACCTTTTGCCTCGCCATAAATTATATGAATATCGCATAGTTCAGTTATAGTAAATGTCACTTACATCCCAACATTTGACGGAGTTCCAATAACGTCTGCACAGGTAACTCGACGACAACCTACGATCGGTGTGTTACAGTGACTCAACCACGCAGGCCGTTGTGGCCTACGTGTTTGCGACTCACACTCGCCATGTCATTACGCGCTGCTGCTATGTTTACTTTTCCAGAAACATTATCCGGAGATGAATTTTTTTTCTGGGACATCCGTAGGAAATGGACAAACATGTTACTAAACATTTTAGATCAATTACTTGTTACATGCGAGTAGGGTTTTTTTGGCAGCTTGTACCATTTACACCCCAAACGACCAGTTGAGAGCATACGCGTTGCTCGTGTTTAGCGCTGTCAGGCCTGGCGCGGTATATAAAGGAGGTGGGAGTTGAGCAGCGTCAGATGTTGAGTGAACACTCTTAAGGACAGAGAAATGTCGCGTACTCATGTGAGTCAGAGTTATCCACACTTGAAAGGGGCCGTAGGCCGGTGTGGCCGAGCGGTTCTAGGCGCTTCAGTCTGGAACCGCGTGAGCGCTACCGTCGTAGGTTCGAATCCTGCCTCGGGCATGGATGTGTGTGATGTCCTTAGGTTAGTTAGGTTTAAGTAGTTCTAAGTTCTAGGGGACTGATGACCACAGATGTTAAGTCCCATAGTGCTCAGAGCCATTTGAACCATTTTTTGATAGGGACCTCATTTTGGGTCTCCATTTGGCCGGCTGATAGAATCGTGCTACATCCAGATCCAGGTCACTAGTAACGCTGTACTCGACCATTACAGGTTTCTTTTTCCTACTCAACCACATTAACTTGCATTTTCCTACATGTAGAGTTAGCTGCCATTCATCAACCAACTAGAAATTTTGTCTAAAATGTTTTGTATCTTCTTACAGTTACTCAGCTTCAACGCCTTACTGAACACCACAGTACCATAACCGCAGATTGCTGCCCACCCTGTACGCCAAACCATTTATGTGTATAGACAACAACAGCGGTCCTATCACACTTCCCTGGGGCACTGCTGACGATACTCTTTGTCTCTGATGAACACTCGCCATCGAGGGAGTTATTAAGAAGTATTTATTGATTTTTTAAGAAGTCTTCGAGCCACTCGCATATCTGTGCACTTATTCCATATGCTCGTACATTCGTTAACAGCGTGCAATGTAGCCCCGTGTCAAATGTTTTCCGAAAATCTAGAAATATGGAATCTGCTTGTTGCCCTTCATGCCTGGTACTTAGCATAACATGTGTGAAAAGGGCAAAAAGAGTTTCGTAAGAGCGATGCTTTCTAAAACCATGCTGATTCGTGTACAAAAGCTTGTCAGTCTCAAGAAAGTTTGTTTTATTCGAACTGAGAATATTTTCAACGATTCTGCAGCAAACCGAAGATAGGGATATTGGTGTGTAATTTTTCGGGTTCGTTCTTTTACCCTTCTCACATACTGGAGTCACCTGCGCTTTTTTCCGGTCGCTTGGGACTTTGTGCTGGGGGAGAGATTCACGATAAATGCAAACTAGGTATGGGGCCAGTGTCGTAGAGTATTCTTTGTAAAACCGAACTGGGATTCCATTCGGACCTGGCGACTTATTTGCTTTCAAATCTTTCAATTATTTCTCTACGCCGGGAATGCTTATTATTATGTCATCCGTACGGGAGTCTGTGTGATGTTAATTGACGGTATGTTTGTACTATTCTCCGGTGTGAACGATTTCTTCACCGTGAAATATTAAACTTCGGCTTTTGTTTTGCTATCTTCAACTGCCACACAGCACTGGCCAACGAAGGACTAAATGGAAGCATTCGACCCGCTTAGCGATTTTGCGTAGAACCGTAGTGTAGGGACTTCAGGTCATGGCCCGTAGTGCTTGAGAGAATTTCTGACGTCACAACTGTACGTCGCGATCTCATGCGTCCTTATGTGATACGTCTGATGTGACAGTATTGTAGCGCCATTTCTCAACTCTACGGTGCTTGTCCACGCTCTGTACATATCTCAACGAACAGTCTGTGTGTTCTTGAGGTACTTCAACAAGCTCCTCAAATCTGTCCCCAGTAGAACATGTTGGGATCAGCTCAGACGTCAACTTAGTCCCAATGCCAACATCCAGGATTTTTTTGGCTCCTCAGTCTTCTGACTGGTTTGATGTGCCCCGCCAAGAATTCTTCTCCTGTGCCAACCCCTTCATCTCAGAGTAGCACTTGCAACCTACGTCCTCAATTATTTGCTGGATGTATTCCAATATCTGTCTTCCTCTACAGTTTTTGCCCTCTACAGCTCCCTCTAGAACCATGGAAGCCATTCCCTCATGTCTTAACAGATGTCCTATCATCCTGACCCTTCTCCTTATCAGTGTTTTCCACATATTCCTCTCCTCCACGGTTCTGCTCAGAACCTCTCATTCCTTTCCTTATCAGTCCATCTAATTTTCAACATTCATCTGAAGCACCACGTCTCAGATGCTTTGATTCTCTTCTGTTCCGGTTTTCACACAGTCCATGTTCCACTACCATACAGTGCTGCACTCCAGACGTACATTCTCAGGAATTTCTTCCTCAAAGTAAGGCATATGTTTGATACTAGTAGAGTTCTCTAGGCCAGGAATGCCCTTTATGCCACTGCTAGTCAGCTGTTGATGTCCTCTGTCCATCATTGGTTATTTTACTGCCTAGGCAGCAGAATTCCTTAACTCCATCTACTTCGTGACCGTCAATCCTGATGTTAAATTTCTCGCTGTTCTCATTTCTACTACTTCTCATTACTTTCGTCTATCTTCGATTTACCCTGAACCCATATTCTGTACGCATTAGATTGTTCATTCCATTCAGCAGCTCATGTAATTCTTCTTCACCTTTAACTCAGGACAGCAATGTCTTCAGCGAATCGTATCACTGATATCCTTTCACCTTAAATGTTAATTCCACTCCTGAACCTTTCTTTTATTTCCATCATTGCTTTTGCGATGTACAGATTGAACAGTAGGGGTGAAAGACTGCATCCTTCTCTTACACCCTTTTTAATACGAGCACTTCGCTTTTGGTCGTCGACTCTTATTATTCCTTCTTGGCTCTGTACATGTTGTATATTACTCGTCTGTCTCTGCAGCTTACCCCTTTTTTTCTCAGAATTTCGAAAATCTGGCACCATTTTACATCGGCGAACGCTTTTTTCAGGTCGACAAATTCTATGAACGTGTCTTGATTTTTCTTTAGTCTTGCTTCCATTATCTACCGCAGCGTCAGAATTGTCTCTCTCGTAGCTTTTGCTTTTCTAAAGCCAAACTGATCGTCATCTAGCACATCTTCAATTTTCCATTCTTCTGTATATTATTCAGCATCTTTGTTCTATCCAGGACATGAAGGACAAGTGAATGCTAGCTTACCTCAGGGGAGCTTTGGGACACCGTTTCCAACCGAATCAGTGCGTGCATGCAGGTCAGACAGTGTGCAATTTCATACTGACAAGACAGCTCATGCTGCCAAGTTCTTTCCAAATTTGACTTGATCTTGCACTTACTGAAATAACGTCACATACCTTCTCAAACTGTGATGATTCATTTAGTCCTCCTCTGAGTTCAGGCCGCAAGGAGCTAGGCTGGAAGAGTAAGTTGCTGATGCCCAGATGAAACAATCTAGTACACAATAACAATTTACTAAACAAAGTCGATATTTTGACAGTTGATAGAGGTCCGTGATTAAACAATTCTGCATGACACACGACTCGCAGCCAATCCACGCTCAACAAATTTTAACTGCATTTATTACTCTAAGATCATCAAGGAAAGATTACTCAAACTTCGGAGATCAGCAGTAGCGGCTGTTTTTAACTTTACAAGCATTCAGTTAAATCATTCAGTTACATTCAAATAGGATGAAATAATCTGTCAAATAAATTAATCATTAAGTCAATTTAAACCAAGATTAGAAAATTTTAAAGGATACAGAAATACAGAGTTGACGCCCGCATCAAAATTTCCATCAGGCTTGTAATCAAAGAAATTCATAACATACTAACCAATAGCAAAAGATTTACTAGTCTGATACACAACGAAATAAAAATGTGGAGACGCTCTATACAAGTAAGTTTTGGCAGCAGTAGTTGCTTCAGAGTTAACAGCTCACAGTAAGAGTTTACACTCATCACGTTTTTCAGTTAACTTGGCCAGGACAATTGTTCAGGGAATCTAAAATCATTTAAACTTTACTCTGCTCGGTCCATAAGACAATTTCAAGTTACAATTCAGTACCCAAAATCATGACAAGTCACTCGATACTAACTGGCGAGTTAACAGCTCAGTTTATTATTTAACACAGACATTTGCTTAACCGGTGAAAGGCTCCACCAAAAGGTATCAAATGGTCACGTCAAAAGGCGCAAAGTGTCAGTAGTAATTAGTCTTGCACCCAGAACATAACGAAACAGTTGGCTAACACATAGTTTAAGTAGTAGACCAGCAAATACACCTTTTGTCACACAGGCTAGCACACCGTAGCACTGATTTTTACGCTCTCTCGGATTCACGCCATTTAGGTAATCAAACATCAACCCCAAGACAGTGGTCTACCTTAGCGCATTTAAAACAACTTGGCGATAAATGGAACATATAACACTGGAGTTACCGAAATATCCAAAATACGACGGTACACATTTGTAAAATGAAAATGAACAATTTAACACAAAATTATCTAACAGCTCAGGCTATGTTTCAAGTACAGGAACTTAACAACTGTTTAACTTGTTGCCTTATTTAATCATGATCCGTACCACAATCTTCGACTAAAAGACGTAACAATGGTAGTCAGATTCAATGGTGCGACCCACGCTTCGTTACACAGTATAACATAGAAACCATGACTGGCACGTAATCTGCCAACGACAGAAATAGAGAGAACATTAAATTTTAACAGTACAATATACAAATACCAATACACACGGTGAAAAGAATTATGCGTGATCTGTCACTGACATAAATTAGCCCATACAGTTTCGAAGTAACATGGCAACAACACAACAAGACAATTTTAAGCGTTAACTACTCTCTCCAGCTAACAGAAAATTTATGTATAACAATAATACAAATTCGAAACTTAATCGGATAGGCTAACACATTCTTTTTACCAGGTTATAGCTAAAAATGTTCGATTAACGTACTCGTAGATTACGAGTCCGTGTTAAGTTCAGTGATATAAGTACTATGTACGTATCTTGTTGGTTTCGAAGACTTTTTTCCACCGGTTGAATGTTACTTGTGATGCATAAATCACACTGCAGAAATCCCAGGAATCAATGTGAAAAGCCGATGATAGCAAATAATTTACACCAACATATAGTTTGCATTTGCTTCCACATGGGGTTTTTTTAGGCTAGGCAGTAGGGCGAGGTATCCTGATGAACACTCACCAGTCGACATGCAGGTAGGGAAATCAGGACACGCTCAGTGTAAAGACACTTCAGCTATCAAAATACTAGCAGTAAATTTTCAGTGTTCGGAATAAAGTTCCTGAATTTACTGCCCTCCAGGAAGCGTGTGGCGCGCAAATTATTCTCGGGACTGAGACCTGGCTGAACCCTGAGATAGGAAGTTCTGAAATATTTAGTAAGGGTTGGAACGTGTATCGGAAAGACAGATTAGACACCGTAGGAGGTGGTGTCTTCATTGCAGTTGACAAAAATATTGTGTCAACTGAGGTCGAAGTAGAGTGTGATTGTGAAGTTATCTGGACACGTTTAACAGGGCTAGGAGAAATAAAGTTAATTGTTGGTTGTTATTACCGGCCACCAGGTTCCACCGTGACAGTTCTAGAATCATTCAAAGGGAGTCTACACTCTGTATCGCAGAAGTACCCGGATCATGCTATATTAGTCGGAGGCGACTTCACCCTACCTAGTATAGACTGGGATGTCTATGGATTCATTGCAGGTGGTACAGACAAGCCGTCGTGTGAATTACTTTTGAACACATTATCCGAACTGTCTTTAGCAGCTAAATCGACAGCCAACGCGTAATGGAAATATTTTAGATCTGGTAGCCACGAACAGACCAGACCTCATCGACGGTGTCAGTGTTGCGACAGGGATTAGCGATCATGATGTTGTCATTACGACTATGGTTACGAAAGTTAAGAAGTCGGTCAAGAAGGCTAGGAGAGTATTCTTACTAGAAAGAGCAGATAAGCAGTTGTTAGCATCCCACTTAGTAAATGAATCGACTTCATTTACTTCCGGTACGATGGACGTTGAAGAATTATGGGCAAATTTTAAACACATTGTAAATCACGCATTGGAGAAGTATGTGCTGAAAAAGTGGGTTACGAACGGAAAAGACCCACCGTGGTTTAACAGCGCAATTCGGAGAATGCTCAGGAAGCAAAGACAGTTGCACTCGAGGTACAAGAAAGATCGGGAGAATGAGGACAGGCAAAACTTAGTAGAGATTCGTGCTGCTGTAAAAAGAGCGATGCGCGAAGCATACAACCACTACCATCGTCATACCTTAGCAAAAGATCTTGCCGAAAACCCAAGGAAACTCTGGTCTTACGTAAAATCGGTAAGCGGGTCGAAGGCTTCCATCCAGTCACTCACTGATCAGTCTGGTCTGGCAACGGAAGACAGCAAAACGAAAGCTGAAATTTTAAATTTAGCATTTGAGAAATCTTTCACGCAGGAGGATAGTACAAATATACCGCCGTTTGAGTCTCGTACAGATTCCCGTATGGAGGACATAGTGATAGACATCCCTGGGGTTGTGAAGCAGCTGAATGGGTTGAAAATAAATAAATCGCCAGGTCCTGATGGGATTCCAATTCGGTTTTACAGAGAGTACTCTACTGCATTGGCTCCTTACTTAACTTGCATTTATCGCGAATCTCTTGCCCAACGTAAAGTCCCGAGCGACTGGAAAAAAGCGCAGGTGACGCCTGTATATAAGAAGGGTGGAAGGACGGATCCTCAAAATTACAGACCAATATCCTTAACATCGGTTTGTTGCAGGATTCTCGAACATATTCTTAGTTCGAATATAATGAGTTTCCTTGAGACAGAGAAGTAGCTGTCCATGCATCAGCACGGCTATAGAAAGCATCGCTCCTGCGAAACGAAACTCGCCCTCTTTTCACATGATATCTTGCGAACCATGGATGAAGGGTATCAGACGAATGCCATACTCCTTGACTTCCGGAAAGCGTTTGACTCGGTGCCCCACTGCGGACTCCTAACTAAGGTACGAGCATATGGGATTGGTTCCCAAGTATGTGAGTGGCTCGAAGACTTCTTAAGTAATAGAACCCAGTACGTTGTCCTCGATGGTGAGTGTTCATTGGAGGTGAGGGTATCATCTGGAGTGCCCCAGGGAAGTGTGGTAGGTCCGCTGTTGTTTTTTATCTACATAAATGATCTTTTGGATAGGGTAGATAGTAATGTGCGGCTGTTTGCTGATGATGCTGTGGTGTACGGGAAGGTGTCGTCGTTGAGTGACTGTAGGAGGATACAAGATGACTTGGACAGGATTTGTGATTGGTGTAAAGAATGGCAGCTAACCCTAAATACAGATAAATGTAAATTAATGCAGAGTAGTGTAGCGCTTGACACAGTCACGTCGCTTAAATATTTGGGCGTAACATTGCAGAGCGATGTGAAGTGGGACAAGTATGTAATGGCAGTTGTGGGGAAGGCGGATAGTCGTCTTCGTTTCATTGGTAGAATTTTGGGAAGTTGTGGTTCATCTGTAAAGGAGACCGCTTATAAAAAACTAATACGACCTATTCTTGAGTACTGCTCGACCGTTTGGGATCCCTATCAGGTCGGATTGAGGGAGGACATACACTCCTGGAAATTGAAATAAGAACACCGTGAATTCATTGTCCCAGGAAGGGGAAGCTTTATTGACACATTCCTGGGGTCAGATACATCACATGATCACACTGACAGAACCACAGGCACATAGACACAGGCAACAGGGCATGCACAATGTCGGCACTAGTACAGTGTATATCCACCTTTCGCAGCAATGCAGGCTGCTAATCTCCCATGGAGACGATCGTAGAGATGCTGGATGTAGTCCTGTGGAACGGCTTGCCATGCCATTTCCACCTGGCGCCTCAGTTGGACCAGCGTTCGTGCTGGACGTGCAGACCGCGTGAGACGACGCTTCATCCAGTCCCAAACATGCTCAATGGGGGACAGATCCGGAGATCTTGCTGGCCAGGGTAGTTGACTTACACCTTCTAGAGCACGTTGGGTGGCACGGGATACATGCGGACGTGCATTGTCCTGTTGGAACAGCAAGTTCCCTTGCCGGTCTAGGAATGGTAGAACGATGGGTTCGATGACGGTTTGGATGTACCGTGCACTATTCAGTGTCCCCTCGACGATCACCAGTGGTGTACGGCCAGTGTAGGAGATCGCTCCCCACACCATGATGCCGGGTGTTGGCCCTGTGTGCCTCGGTCGTATGCAGTCCTGATTGTGGCGCTCACCTGCACGGCGCCAAACACGCATACGACCATCATTGGCACCAAGGCAGAAGCGACTCTCATCGCTGAAGACGACACGTCTCCATTCGTCCCTCCATTCACGCCTGTCGCGACACCACTGGAGGCGGGCTGCACGATGTTGAGGCGTGAGCGGAAGACGGCCTAACGGTGTGCGGGACCGTGGCCCAGCTTCATGGAGACGGTTGCGAATGGTCCTCGCCGATACCCCAGGAGCAACAGTGTCCCTAATTTGCTGGGAAGTGGCGGTGCGGTCCCCTACGGCACTGCGTAAGATCCTACGGTCTTGGCGTGCATCCGTGCGTCGCTGCAGTCCGGTCCCAGGTCGACGGGCACGTGAACCTTCCGCCGACCACTGGCGACAACATCGATGTACTGTGGAGACCTCACGCCCCACGTGTTGAGCAATTCGGCGGTACGTCCACCCGGCCTCCCGCATGCCCACTATACGCCCTCGCTCAAAGTCCGTCAACTGCACATACGGTTCACGTCCACGCTGTCGCGGCATGCTACCAGTGTTAAAGACTGCGATGGAGCTCCGTATGCCACGGCAAACTGGCTGACACTGACGGCGGCGGTGCACAAATGCTGCGCAGCTAGCGCCATTCGACGGCCAACACCGCGGTTCCTGGTGTGTCCGCTGTGCCGTGCGTGTGATCATTGCTTGTACAGCCCTCTCGCAGTGTCCGGAGCAAGTATGGTGGGTCTGACACACCGGTGTCAATGTGTTCTTTTTTCCATTTCCAGGAATGTAGAAGCAAATCAGAGGCGGGCTGCTAGATTTGTTACTGGTAAGTTTGATCATCACGCGAGTGCTACGGAAATGTTCCAGGAACTCGGGTGCGAGTCTCTGGAGGAAAGGAGGCGTTCTTTTCGTGAATCGCTACTGAGAAAAATTAGAGAACCAGCATTTGAGGCTGACTGCACTACAATTTTACTGCCGCCAACTTATATTTCTCGGAAAGACCACAAAGATAAGATAATAGAGATTAGGGCTCGTACAAAGGCATATAGGTAATTATTTTTCCCTCGTTCTGTTTGGGAGTGGAACAGGCAGAGAAGATGCTAATTGTGGTACTGGTACCCTACACCACGCACCGTATGGTGGATTGCGGAGTATGGATGTAGATGTAGATGTAGTCATTTTGTGTTAATGTTTATATTGTTCAAGAACATTTGTGCAATGCGCAGCTGACTTCGCAGATCATGTACACGAACTAACTGAAAACAACTGCCGCCCTACTGCCGCACCCGAGCTCTTAGGCTCACAGTTTATGTAGTTTCTTAACAGTACATGTTCTTTGAAAGTATTGTTGAACAAAGTCACATTAACTGAGTTGCAATTTTAAAATCGATGTTTTATAAGAAATTATAGTTACGATTTTGAAGATAATAAATGACTGATTATAACAAATGTCATTTGTAAAATTGCTTTCCAAATTATTATCGAAATTCTGCTTGAGAATGTGACTAACAATACTTGATGCAGAATAATTAATATCTTTTTAATTGCAACAGAAATTTTAATGCTAACATATTATGGAGTACTTTATGTTGAATCATGTCTAGTCGTCGACTGTGGGGCGTCTGGGAAACCTGCTTCTCGGATTGCTAGAGAGCAATCCGAGCAAATCGTGTTAATTAGTTTTATTACGAAAAGTAAATGACAATCTTAACTTTGAGAATTACATAGATGTGTTTCAGGGAAAGGGCGACATCCGAAATAAACAAGCTTCTTCATTATAACAATTCTAATACAAGTGAAGTAATACAGTTGACACTTCTAATGAGGTCGCTAGTCTTGAAGCTATTGTAGAACTGGCTGCGGCAAGTCGTGCGCGGCGCTTATGTTCTCTTCGCGTGGAGGCCGGTGCTGTCGCGTTGTCGTCCTGGAGAGGGGTCGCTCAGCGTGCGATTGGCTGACGTCTTCTTCACTGCCCTCTCCGCTCTCTCATTCCCGAATGGCGTGCCGGCCCTTGACTTTACGCCGTAATACTTTACATAATGTGGAAATGTATCTTGAGGTTCAAATTTTACACAATAATCTCGTTTTGACCAAATAATCGAAATAATAGTTTGTTTATGACAGAAAGTTCTAGAACTCGTAATTACAGAATTAATTACGATGCATCTGATTTGAGTTTTCATGGGAACATAATCTCTTGAGAGTGAACGTAAGTTTCAGTGCATCATTTAGCCATAAATCTAACCGAAACATTAATTTTTCACGTTTAATGAAATAATCGAATTTTGACAATTGATTTTCCATTTAATGACGGAACTGATTTTGACACAAACATTCCTTGGTGATTGTTGTCTGTTGTCTAATGAAATAATTAGTTTTTCTGTAAATTCGTAAAACTGATGATCACATAAGACACTTTTCCGATAATTAAAGATTACTGTTAACTGTATTTCAATGAGCTTGTGACGGAACAAAAGCCCGTTACTAGATGAATGTTCCTAGTATGCGAGGACTGCTTTGTGGAGAGCGAGCGCGCTACATGGTGCGCGATTCACGCAAGCGCGTGGCGCGCCCGCGCTAGATTTTCAACGGTAGGTCGGGGCCGGGCGACCACGTGGCCCGTAGCTTGGGGCATTGTTTGGTTTTTCGCGCATTACGCGAAAACTACGTAACTTACAGTGAAGAGCGATGCGGCAGTGGATTGTCGTCAGCAATATGCACCTTCTGAAAGATCGATCTTTATTTCAAGTCACGAGGCGCAAAAGTTATAGTAACCTCAAAATCGGTTAATATCATGAATACTAAAAATAGTAAATACCAACTTACAGGTATGAGCGAGAACTCATTAAAAACGTTTCGTCATAGCGGATCGAGTGCCGTAGTCATATGTTAAGATTCATAAATAATTAAGCCCGTAAAGAGCAATAAACAAAGTTTGAGGGAAATTGCTTATAAAATTCAATAGAAAATTCATGACGTAAAGAACGACACTGTATAATATCCTGGCTGGCATCACACGTATTTTAAACTCGTTAACTTATACTATACATGTAGCTTGCAATAGTTTTCATTGTTTGCAAATTATTATTAACATTTATCGCCGATAATTAATTAATAATTATAGATATGAAGATTTTGAGCAGCGCAATGTGTAGATAGCTATAGATTACTTCTAAAAACGGTGCTATATGTAGTTCTCTGTTAAAATTTTGCAGCACAGATTTAAACAAAAAAATTTGCGCTAAGTGGCGAAATTTTGCAAAAACTGAAACTTGATTTACGGGCGATAGAATAATCCTAGAAATTAATGTAACATGGTAGATAAGATGTACTCTTTAGCGCGGTTCCGATGGTGTACTTATTTCTGTCGAGGGATGTATGTATCAAAATTTGTAACCTTAACTGGTGAGACTGGTACTTGCGTAACGAGGGGGGTTGTCCGAGCCTATATAAGCGAGTGGCCATCTTGGCCAGGGGTCAGTCGTTGGTAAGTCGTTTTGGAGGGTGGGTGGCGAGCAAGCCCTACTTGAGGGCGGCCCATGTGGTCGTTTCAGAATTCTTTTTCGCGCCGTTTTATTTCGACATAGAGTATTGTTTATTAGTGGAAGTGTGCGAGTATATACCGGGTGATCAAAAAGTCAGTATAAATTTGAAAACTTAATAAACCACGGCATAATGTAGATAGAAAGGTAAAAATTGACACACATGCTTGGAATGACATGGGGTTTTATTAGAACCCCCCCCCCCAAAAAAAAGGAAAATAAAGTATTGCTAGACGCGTGAAAGATCTCTTGCGCGCGTCGTTTGGTGATGATCGTGCGCTCAGTCGCCACTTTCGTCATGCTTGGCCTCCCAGGTCTCTAGACCTCAGTCCGTGAGATCATTGACTTTGGGGTTACCTGAAAACGCAAGTGTATCGTGATCGACCGACATCTCTAGGGATGCTGAAAGACAACATCCGACGCCAATGCCGCACTATAACTCCGGACATGCTTTACAGTGCTGTTCAAAACATTATTCCTCGACTACAGCTATTGTTGAGGAATGATGGTGGACATCTTGAGCATTTCCTGTAAAGAACATCATCTTTGCTTTGTCTTACTTTGTTATGCTAATTATTGCTATTCTGATCAGATGAAGCGCTATCTGTCGGACATTTTTTGAACGTTTGTACTTTTTTGGGTCTAATAAAACCCCATGTCATTCCAAGCATGTGTGTCAAAAAAATGGTTCAAATGGCTCTGAGCACTATGGGACTCAACTGCTGAGGTCATTAGTCCCCTAGAACTTAGAACTAGTTAAACCTAACTAACCTAAGGACATCACAAACATCCATGCCCGAGGCAGGATTCGAACCTACGACCGTAGCGGTCTTGCGGTTCCAGACTGCAGCGCCTTTAACCGCACGGCCACTTCGGCTGGCTGCATGTGTGTCAATTTGTACCTATCTACACTATTCCGTGATTTATTCAGTTTTCAAATATATACTCACTTTTTGATCACCCGGTATTTGGTGAACTGGAAGTGCTAAGATTACTTGTGTGAGTGCGATTTACGAGGAATACATCGTCGTAAGTGAACATGTGGCGAACTGTGATTTCGCGCCAAAACTGTTAGAACAAAGGGGAGAATGGTACTTGTGGTTCTGTTCGAAGTGATTGAATAACTTTCCATTATAGCAGCCTACGTTACTGCTATTGGGGGCTCGGAGTCAAATTATTATTAAAGTAAAACTGTAAACCGTCTCACCAGTGATAATTTCATTGCGTGAAAAAAAAAGGACAACGCCAATAAATAGTGATTGAACTGTGTCGTGAGAAACTGATTTTAATATAATAACCGCCTAGTTCTCGTTCCCTAGCTTAAGCTGTCTTATGTCTGAGTGAATAATTAATTCAAAACTATAACAAATGCGCGGGTGTGGAGGTGCACTAACGCACCAAGTGTGGAAACCATCCCCTGAGACTCACGTGAGAGCCAAAATTTGCAATAACATTTTTTTACCAACATTTGTGTATGCACATTCGTGTGAAAACGCTGCAACCGCACTTCTTCATTATTTACCGCCCCGTCGCAACCTGTAGTTGACAAAATGAGCATGTGGATGGTTTAATTCGACTACATTCCATTATCCTCGTTTTGGTTTTGTTGATGTTCATGTTATACCCTCCTTTCAAGACACTGTCCACGCCGTTGAATTGCTCCTCCAGGTCTTTTGCTGTCTCTGACAGAATTACAGTGTCATCGGCAAACCTCAAAGATTTTTATTTCTTCACCATAGATTTTAATTCCCACTCCAAATTTTTCTTTTGTTTCCTTTACTGGTTGATAACGAAATTCGTGACTGGACTGAGGGTTTCGTGATAAGGATGACACCTGTTATTCTGGATGGAGAGTTATCGACTACTGTAGAAGTGAAATGAGAATTAAATGGACACCCTAGCTGCAAACAGGCGTTGATGTAATTCATTGGGGACATGTTGAAAATGTGTGCTCCGACCGGGACTCGAACCCGGGATCTCCTGCTTACATGGCAGACGCTCTATCCATCTGAGCCACCGCGGGCACAGAGGATAGTGCGTCTGCAGGGACTTATCCCTTGCACGCTCCCCGTGAGATCCATATTCCCAACATGTCCACACCACTACAATCTTAGTGCGCCTAATAGATGTTTGCCCATCATACTCATTACTCGTGGCAAATTAATTCTCATTTCATTTCTAGTAAAGCTGCATGGTCATCCACGGTAACTGTTCTTTCGGGAACAGATACTACCATCATATATACTGTAGAAGTATCTTCAGGCGTGTTCCAGGTAAGTGTGTTGGGACCTTAGCTGTTCATGTTGTATGTGAATGACATGCCAGACTTACTACACTGCCTGACAAACAACGTGAGGCACCCATTTACCGTGCACGTAACTTTCCTGGCAAGGCCACGGGCAGTCTAGTGCAGTTTCCTGATCTTGGCCTGGAGATTTGCCGAGTTGAGAAGGCCGTGAACTGCCGAAAACGCCGATATAGAGGCTCGCACAGCGGGAGTAGAGAGGAGTTTACGTCTGGAGGCAATGTGGAGGCCCACTGTAGTGTGCTGGGTAGGGCGTAGCATTGCTGATATCGGCTGAGCAAGGTCTTAAGGAGCGATACTGGAATAGGTGTTGTCCTGCCGTGGCAGCCACGTCGGGCAGCCGTTTGCAGCTGAGCGTTTATCTGCCGATCATGATACAGATTGGACCTTATGGTGAGCATCCCGGCGTCTGGTCGTTAAGTAGCTTTTGATATTTCTGTCGCCGAGGCACTTGTGTTGGATTGTGTTCGTTGGCCGTACTTGTTACATTACCACAAGCATACTGAACTTTTATCCAGTGTGATCCGAATTAATGTGTCGGCAGGTCGGGCTTTTTGAAATCCTGTGTGATAGGACATACATGGGGCCCCTTATATGAAGTATTCGGAACCACACTTTTACGTGTTATACGATACACATTTCACGGTATAGCAAGCGTTAAAATACAAATTTCGGTGTCCTGTATTGTATCAAGTAATATTGTTGCACGAGATATCTAAAATGAAACACAGACGATAAACAGTTTAGACAATAAGACAATAGAAGCTTTCGAAATGTGGTGTTACAAACGAATGCTGAGGATTAGATGGATATATCACGCAACTAATGAGGAGGTACTGAATAGAATAGGGGAGAAGACGAATTTGTGGCACGACTTGACTAGAAGAAAGGCTCGGTTGGTAGGACAAGTTCTGAGGCATCAAGGGATCACCATTTAATATTGGAGGGAGACTTGGAGGGTAAAAATCGTAGAGGGAGACCAAGGAATGAATACACTGAGCAGAATCAGAAGGATGTAAGTAGCAGTAGTTACTAGGAGATGAAGAAGCTTGCACAGGATAGAGTACCACGGAGAGCTGCATCAAACCAGTCTCTGGACTGAGGACCACAACAACAAAACCCTATATGCGACAACAATCGTACAATCAGCTTAAAGACTCCGTCTTCTAAGTTCCTGAAAAGAATATTGCACAGAAGTATGAAAAAGAATGTGGATTTGTGATATGACAAATCAATTTGGTCTTAGGAAAGACGAAGACACCAAGCAGATCGTTTCGTTTGGTGATAGAAGCAATTATTTCAACTTATTGCCTGTCGATTCGTTTCTATGAAGCCATCTCAATAGTGAAAAGACGATACGACAGCGTGTATGAGACACCTTTCGTACCAGTAATGACGATACCAAAGTAAGGACATCGCAATACACAGTCCCCGAGCGGAGAATGTAAAAGATTTGGCAGGGGAAAACTCTGGTGAGGCAACTGCTAGATCAGCAACGTGTTGGTAACACACACCAGTACAATCTACTGTACAACATATGGAAGTGTGTATCTAATTTACTAGCATAATTTCCACCCTCAAAACCCTTTCCCCACTTCCCCTCCATCCGATCACTTTTTTTTTCGTTTGCACGGAAAGAACAGTGTATTCGAAGGGACTACACAAAAACTAATGACGGAGATTCCAATAGACACGAAGACAAGAGTGAAATTCAGAGGATATTATCGGAAGAGTTTGAGACAAACACCGGCGTCAAATAGGGAGACGGACTGTTACCAATTTCGTTCAACAAAGCTCTTCATGAAGCGATCGGTGGAGAACAATAAACGAGAAAATGAGAATACGAAAGACGCAGCTAGCCTTTGCGGACGACATAGCCACACGGAATAAAGGTACAACTGTGCAAACTAAGCAAGATAGCAAAAGAGGTTAAGACTCAGGATCGTCTACGACAAGACAAGGAAGTGCAGTATCACTGGGAATTGGAAAATACCAGAAGGTACATTGCGAAAGGTGGACGGACTTCAAATACCTGGCGAATATATAGCTGGAAGAAGAGGATTAGTGATGAAATAAGAGAGAGGACCTGTATGACAAGATAAAGTGTGTATTGTACTATATGAAAAAAAAAAAAAAACGTAAATTTGTTACAAACTGCGGCGTGCAAACATGTTATTCGACGTGTATACGTCATTACAGATATTCGAATTTAGGTTATGACTTGTTCGATATGCCTGCCATCATTGGCGATGATGTGCCGCAGACGAGTAACGAAATCCTGCATGACTCGCAAAAGTGTCGGAACATAACTGCTGTTCATGGCCTCCTAAATCGTTGTTTTCATCTCAGCAATGGTTTTTGGGTTATTGCTGTACACCTTGTCTTTAATACAGTCCCACAAAAAGGAGTCGCATGTTTTCAGATCAGGAGAATATGGCGGCCAGTCGAGGACCACATCAGTTTCCTCTGGGTACGTACCCCAGAGTCAGAATGGGATCCCCAAAGTGCTCTCCTCCACGACACCTAACACTAACCTGCTTCGATGGGGTAGAGCTCCGTCTTGCATGTCGAAACCAGGTTCACTTTGGATAATGGGGATGAAATCATCTTTCAAGACCTTAACGCACCGTTCGGTAGTCACCGTGCCATCACGGAATAGCACACCGACTATTCCTTGACTGGACATTGCACACCACACAGTCACACGTTGAGGGTGAAGAGACTTGTCGTTCGCGAAATGCGGATTCTTAGTCCCCCAAACACGCCAATTTTGCTTATTACGAACCCATTCCATAGAAAGCGGGCTGCGTCGCTAGAGCAAACTAAGCATGGGCATACTAATTCCCATCATGCCCCGCGACCAACCGTGAAGTTTGAACGTCCGAACGCAAACGTTCAGAAGTTATGTCGATTTTATTTCATATAGTTCAATAACTGTCACCCTATATATTCAACAAAAAGAGTGTGTCTACAGAGGAAAAGATTAGACACTACAAGGCAACGGTGAGGAAGAAACGATGCAGAACAACTAGAAGAAGAAGAAATAAAAGTATTTGGGGGAAAAACTTGGCCTTTATGAGGCGTTGAGACCTACAGAAGAAATGTATCGGAGCGTGATGATAATAACAGGAGAACTGAAGAGGGTAAGGTTTGCGGGACATGTACGCGTTATCAGGATGAACGTGGATAGAATGACAAAGATAGTGTGTAGAACAACAGGGAGGGCAAAGACGGGAACCAGGTGCTTGTTGAACTCAGGAAGGATTTGTAGGAATTGGGGATCGAGGCAGCAGTGGAGGAAAACTTGAGTAGCAAGTACATACTGATCAATACGCCAGAAACTGAAGACAAATCAGATACAGGAAAAGGGTAGAGTGCCGCGGTTGCAGCGAACAAGAGAAAGGGATACTCAAGATTTTGGAAGAAGAGTGGAAGAGAAGAAAAGAAATGATGAAGAGTTTCTGGGAAGATAAGAAGGAAACGCAATCCATGAAGGGTCTACCTGTGGCCCTAGAGAGGTTGTAAGGGAAGAAGAAGAATCTCTAAAGTGGTGTCTTACAGAAACTGAGTGCGCAGTCGGTCACTGACTGTTTGTAAGAAAAACAGGAGTTCTTCTGGGAGGGAGTCATTTCCGGAGCGGCGCCGTCGGCGGCTGAATCACCCCTGGAAGTGGCGCCACTTGCCGCAGAGGACCGGCCGGCACTTCTCGGAAACTGCAGCCGGCCTCATCGCCTCTCTATGAAGACTCGTGCGAGATTCTGTTTCGTGGAAGTAACTGGTTCTCTCCGGGCTGTGCAGGCCCCATCTGCATCACGTTACCCTGTTTAACCTACCACTAAACAGGTTATTGTGATGTATTAATGAACTTCACGAATAAAAAAAAAAAAAGAAAAAAAAAGCCGGCCGGTGTGGCCGTGCAGTTCTAGGCGCTTCATTCTGGAACCGCGTGACCGCTGCGGTAAGTAGTTCTAGGGGACTGATGACCACAGATGTTATGTCCCATAGTGCTCAGAGCCATTTGAACCAATAAAAAAAGAACTTCCAAGGAATTCCTGAAACTTCTTCCTTTGTCGGAGTGACTTACTACAGAGGAGTCGTTTTACTAATATTCGGCCCTGCGTTCATAAGTCATGTGCTTAATATCACTTATTTGTGACTGACATATATCAGAAGGGCAAATTAACCTGATTACTTACCTCCAAGCTTTACCGTTCCCTTCATTTTTTGTTGATGTACATTTGTTTTACAGTACTTCAATTCACACTAGACTGCCCAGCGACAAAAACTGGTTCGAAATACGGCGTCTGTCCGACATCAGATCTGTCAAAGAGGTACCAGATTTAAGAAAAAGAAGAAAGAGGTAAAGCGAATCATCAAAAACATGGTCTACAGACTATCATACCTTTACAGTCCTTGTTACGTTAAACGTTATGTCGACCCCTAGGTATTCTATGCATAATAGTTATCCTCTCTAGACGAGTGCCTTAAGATACAGAGGATGAGGCAGTTAAGACACACTACCTCAAATATTCAGAAGTCATAAATACGAGGGTCATAAATGTAAGCCACAGTGAAAACCAAAAATGTGCTATTTGCAACATTTAGCTACAGCTTCCAGACACTTCTCTACATTGAAATTATAATTATATACTAATACCTTTAGCTGCTGACGGGCGTTGATATATATCATCGGGGACAGGTGAAACTGTGTGCCCCGACCGGGAATCGCACCAGGGATCTCCTATTTACATGACGCTCTATCCATCTGAGCCACCGAGGGCACAGAGGAGAGTGTGACTGCAGGGACTATCTCGCGCACGCCTCCCGCGAGACACACATTCTCACCTTATATGTCCACATACTACATTCGTAGTGTCCCTACCCAAAACACTCATTACTCGTGGAAGACATTCTTACCAAGTCCCGTATGATTTCAGGGTAATATGTGTGCAACCGCTCGGAAGAAGAAAGTAATGGCCGGTATCGCAAAAACTATATACCTACATTGATATGGTGTCAGTTCTTTCGGATATATCCGAAAGAACAGACACTATATCCACGTAAGTACTTCTCTACATAGTCGCCGCTCCGATTTGCAAGGGGAACACATCGAATAAGATTTTTGTATTGTATTTAATTTGTGGTATGTGAAGTTCAGAACTCAAATATCAATCAGCAAAAGCAGTTCGATGTAACTGTCAAATATTTCCGGGGAAATCGACTTTGTAGGTACGTGTTCCATGAACATTTCTCTGAAGCGCAAAATACATTAAGGGTGAAAAATAGATTAATTTGTAATGTTGTTATTTAACTGAAACAACAGTTTACAAACGATCATTAAATAAGACTTTATGTTCATAATGGAAACTGGATTTTTGTGTGTGATGTGTTATTAGAAATAAAAACACGTGCAGTTTTCATGAAAGTAGCAAATGAAACTATGTAGTTACAGAGACCTTTTCAAGTGTCAAACATCTGTGATGTACATACACTACTGGCCATTAAAATTCCTACACCGCGAAGATGACGTGCTACAGATGCGAAATTTAACTGACAGGAAGAAGATGCTGTGATAATGCAAATGATTAGCTTTGTAGAGCATTCACACAAGGTTGGCGCCGGTGGCGACACCTACAACGTGCTGACATGAGGAAAGTTTCCAACCGATTTCTCATACACAAACAGCAGTTGACCGGCGTTGCCTGGTGAAACGTTGTTGTGATGCCTCATGTAAGGAGCAGAAATGCGTACCATCACGTTTCCGACTTTGATAAAGGTCGGATTGTAGCCTATCGCGATTGCTGTTTATTGTATCGCAACATTGCTGCTCGTGTTGGTCGAGATCCAATGACTGTTGCCGGCCGAAGTAGCCGCGCGGTTCTGGCGCTGCAGTCTGGAACCGCGAAACCGCTACGGTCGCAGGTTCGAATCCTGCCTCGGGCATGGATGTGTGTGATGTCCTTAGGTTACTTAGGTTTAACTAGTTCTAAGTTCTAGGGGACTAATGACCTCAGCAGTTGAGTCCCATAGTGCTCAGAGCCATTTGAACCATTTGAACCAATGACTGTTAGCAGAATATGGAATTGCTGGGTTCAGGAAGGTAATACGGAACACCGTACTGAATCCCAACGGCCTCGTATCACTAGCAGTCGAGATGACAGGCATCTTATCCCCATGATTGTAACGGATCGTGCAGCCACGTCTCGATCCCTCAGTCAACAGATGGGGACGTTTGAAGACAACAACCATCTGTACGAACAGTTCGACGACATTTGCAGCAGCATGGACTATCAGCTCTGAGACCGTTGCTGCGGTTACCCTTGACGCTGTATCACAGACGAACGCCTGCGATGGTGTACTCAACGACGAAGCTGGGTGCACGAATAGCAAAACGTGATTTTTTCGGATGAATCCAGGTTCTGTTTACAGCATCATGATGGTCGCATCCGTGTTTGGCGACATCGCGGTTCACGCACATTGGAAGCGTGTATTCGTCGTCGCCATGCTGGCGTATCAACTGACGTGATGGTATGCGGTGCCATTGGTTACATGTATCGGTCACCTCTTGTTCACATTGACGGCACTTTCAACAGTGGACGTTACATTTTAGATGTGTTACGATTCGTGGCACTACCCTTCATTCAGTCCCTGCGAAACCATACATTTCAGCAGGATAACGCACGACCACATGTTGCAGGTCCAGTACGGGCCTTTCTGGATACAGAAAATGTTCAACTGCTGCCCTGGCCAGCACATTCTCCAGATCTCTCACCAATTGGAAACGTCTGGTCAATCGTGGCCGAGCAACTGGCTCGTCACAATACGCCAGTCACTACTCTTGATGAACTGTGGTATCGTGTTGAAGCTGCACGGGCAGTTGTACCTGTACACGCCATCCAAGCTCTATTTGACTCAATGCCCAAGCGTATCAAGGCCGTTATTACGGCCAGAGGTGGTTGTTTTGGGTACTGATTTCTCAGGATCTATGCACCCAAATTGCGTGAAAATGTAATCACATGTCAGTTCTAGTATAATATATTTGTCCAATGAATACCCGTTTATCATCTGCATTTCTTCTTGGTGTACAAATTTTAATGGCCAGTAGTGTAGAATGCGAGTTCCCGCACGTTCCAAAAACGCAGCAGTCACAGCTGTGTGCGGCCGGTCGTCACGTGGGAAATCGGACACCATTGCGCGACGTTATTGCGGGTAAGACGCCACGCCCAACGACTCGCTGTGCTTTTGTTCACTGCCACGTCTGCGTAGATATTCTGCAAGCACTTACGAAACTCAATGACAGCTCTCTGCTTGAAACGCACTTTTACAGGCTCCACTTGAAGGCTACGTATAGCGCCGTCATCCAACGGAACTTTATGGCAATATTGGGGCTAAAGCGGGAATATTCCACGAAGACCCCCCACAAATTCCGTATTTTTTCAACCGAAACCGGTCGAGAAAAAATTGTTGCTATGCTTATTGAACGACCCTCGTATTTTAAGCTTCATGGATTTCCAATAGTAGATGGACCTTAGTTTAAAAATTTGCGTAAGCCGGGAATCGAAACTAAAACCCGTAGATGAGAAGCGACCGTTCTACCACAGACCCACACGGTCTGTCGAGAGCCAGTTACATTTCTTTAGCGTATAAAAAACAGTCGGAAAACTTCGAAGCCGAATTTCTCGAAACTTTTTGAGAGTTACATCGAACTGTTTTGGAGGACTAATATTTGATTTCTAAACTTCCCGTAGGATAAATATAAAAAGTAACAAAAATCGCATTGCCGTGTGATGCCATTGTTAGACATTTTTCGTAGCAGCCGGCCGCGGTGGCCGAGCGTTTCTAGGCGCTTCAGTCCGGAACCGCGCAACTGCTACGGTCGCAGGTTCGAATCCTGCCTCGGGCATGGATGTGTGTAATGTCCTTAGGTTAGTTAGGTTTAAGTTGTTCTCAGTTCTAGGGGACTGATGATCTCAGATGTTAAGTCACATAGTGCTCAGAATCATTTGAACCATTTTTCGTAGCATTGTATCAATTTTCCAATACTTTCGTCATAGAAGACAACCGCCTATATTTTCCGCCAATTCACTAAGCATGTCTACAGCTCGCTGTCTGTGCCAAAATGCTGTCGTCATAGCCAGTGGTTCATGTGAGCAAAGAGTTGAAAATTAGAGTAAGCCATGTCCGGCCTGTACGGTGGATGATCAACCGTCGAAAACGCAGCAGGAGCGTTTCTGTTGCAGTTGCAGCGTGCGCCCGACCATCATCATGAAGAAAGAGAATGTCATATGACAACATTACACTTCGCTTGTTCTGAAATGCCTTTCGCAGCCGATTTCCTCGAATCGCCTGATCCACTCGCTGAA
The DNA here is from genome assembly GCF_023898315.1 of Schistocerca nitens. NCBI lineage: Eukaryota > Metazoa > Arthropoda > Insecta > Orthoptera > Acrididae > Schistocerca > Schistocerca nitens. The sequence goes on along the minus strand of NC_064615.1, from coordinate 199,542,626 downwards.
CAAAATCATCGATTGGCTTCCGTCCCTGAACGTCTGCATTACGAACGTCTGTACTTTCTGCTTACATGTTCCTGCAGAACTTTGCTGTCACGCAAGACAGATACGTTATGTGAGCAGCATGAAATACAGTACGCATCAGCATGAAGAAATCAGATAACAGCAAGCACTTCACACTTTGTGGGAGACTTTATTGTTCTACGCAACTTTACGTAAAAATATTGTAAATCTGTGGTAAGATCTTACGGGACCAAACTGTTTTGGCCATCGGTCCCTAAGCTTACACAGTACGTAATCTAACTCAAACTAACTTAGGCTATGGGCAACACACACACCCTGCCCGAGGGAGGACTCGAACCTCCGCCGAGGGGGGGGGGGGGGGGGGGAGCCGCGTCGACAATGATAAGACGCCTCAAACCGCGCGGCTACCCCACGCCCAAGTTCAGCTGCGCACTGAGTTCAGAACTTGAAAGTGTGACGTGACGCGATCGAGGAGCATATTTTTGAGATGCCGCGCAACACATTTGCACGAAGCTTCATCGGATTTTCACTGTGGTTTTACTTTCGTGGCTGATCTTGGATATCGCTGTGCAGTTTTCACTAAGCTGTAGCTAACAGTGTGGCGAATTTTCTGACGCACGCAAGTAAATTTGACTTTTTACAAGTGTAGAATTACCACAAATGTTGACCCAAATAATTTTTTCCGCAGATTCGAAAAAGTTTTGTTTGTTTCGTGGTCATGAGACCAACACAACTTTTAACTATGAAACAAATCATCTGACTAGCTAACTAACTAACCAAACATCCTACTCACTAACGAGTGAACTCATTAATTAAGAGAGTAAAGAAAGTAAAAGACTAACTGAGGAAAAGACTAACCCACTCGCTAACTAAAGATGAACTTATTCCTGTTTAAGATTTGGTGGTAAAACTCTAATTTCTCTCTCTCAAACCCCACCCTATGGGGAGAGAGGGAGAGTTTTATTGTACGCAGCTCGTGGTCGTGCGGTAGCGTTCTCGCTTCCCGCGCCCGGGTTCCCGGGTTCGATTACCGGCGGGGTCAGGGATTTTCTCTGCCTCGTGATGACTGGGCGTTGTGTGCTGTCCTTAGGTTAGTTAGGTTTAAGTAGTTCTATGGACTGATGACCATAGATGTTAAGTCCCATAGTGCTCAGAGCCATTTGAACCATTTTTTTTTTGAGAGTTTTAGTTTTAGCGAATCAAAATTTACGAAGTAAATAAGTATTTTTTATTTATCGGTAACCATTTTCCACGCAAAAATGGGAATATGTATTTTCTTGAATTACAGCGCCAACTACCAAGAATCAAAACCAATGTTTAAGATAAAATGTACGCAATTTTTTTTTTGTAGAATCTGATTCTGCAATAAAAAACGTGGCTTCTCATTTTAAATTTTAAAGTTACCTCCCGCCCCAACCCCAGGAGTCTGGGGTGGCGGGCTAATTTTAGCACCAGCAGATGTCCCCCTCGAAAATAATCAACTCAGGATTCTACACATTTTTTCGTGTGAAGATTATTTTTCGAGAATGAGATTTTCACTCTGCAGCGGAGTGTGCGCTGGTATGGAACTTCCTGTCAGATTAAAACTGTGTGCCGGACCGAGACTCGAACTCGGGACCTTTGCCAGGAAGTTTCATATCAGCGCACACTCCGCTGCAGAGTGAAAATCTCATTCTGGAAACATCCCATAGGCTGTGACTTGTCATGTATCCGCAATATCCTTTCTTTCAGGAGTGCTAGTCCTGCACGGTTCGCAGGAGAGCTTCTGTAAAGTTTGTAAGGTAGGAGACGAGGTACTGGCGAAAGTAAAGCTGTGAGGACGGGCCCAGAGTCATGGTTGGGTAGCTCAGTTGGTAGAGCACTTGCCCACAAAGGTTATTCTGGTTTGTCAACTTAAAATTTACACCCTGTATATATATTTCTGTTATATTATATAGCTGTTATGTCGCTATTTTTCGATTTGGTCAAACGGTACTTCGTTGAAACCTGTTCAAATATCCTTCGCAATGACAAAGAAATATATATATATATATATATATATATATATATATATATATATATATATATATACAGGGTTATTACAAATGATTGAAGCGATTTCACAGCTCTACAATAACTTTATTATTTGAGATATTTCCACAATGCTTTGCACACACATACAAAAACTCAAAGAGTTTTTTTAGGCATTCACAAATGTTCGATATGTGCCCCTTTAGTGATTCGGCAGACATCAAGCCGATAATCATGTTCCTCCCACACTCGGCGCAGCATGTCCCCGTCAATGAGTTCGAAAGCATCGTTGATGCGAGCTCGCAGTTCTGGCACGTTTCTTGGTGGAGGAGGTTTAAACACTGAATCTTTCACATAACCCCACAGAAAGAAATCGCATGGGGTTAAGTCGGGAGAGCGTGGAGGCCATGACATGAATTGCTGATCGTGATCTCCACCACGACCGATCCATCGGTTTTCAAATCTCCTGTTTAAGAAATGCCGAACATCATGATGGAAGTGCGGTGGAGCACCATCCTGTTGAAAGATGAAGTCGGCGCTGTCGGTCTCCAGTTCTGGCATGAGCCAATTTTCCAGCATGTCCAGATACACGTGTCCTGTAACGTTTTTTTCACAGAAGAAAAAGGGGCCGTAAACTTTAAACCGTGAGATTGCACAAAACACGTTAACTTTTGGTGAATTGCGAATTTGCTGCACGAATGCGTGAGGATTCTCTACCGCCCAGATTCGCCCATTGTGTCTGTTCACTTCACCATTAAGAAAAAATGTTGCTTCATCACTGAAAACAAGTTTCGCACTGAACGCATCCTCTTCCATGAGCTGTTGCAACCGCGCCGAAAATTCAAAGCGTTTGACTTTGTCATCGGGTGTCAGGGCTTGTAGCAATTGTAAACGGTAAGGCTTCTGCTTTAGCCTTTTCCGTAAGATTTTCCAAACCGTCGGCTGTGGTACGTTTAGCTCCCTGCTTGCTTTATTCGTCGACTTCCGCGGGCTACGCGTGAAACTTGCCCGCACGCGTTCAACCGTTTCTTCGCTCACTGCAGGCCGACCCGTTGATTTCCCCTTACAGAGGCATCCAGAAGCTTTAAACTGCGCATACCATCGCCGAATGGAGTTAGCAGTTGGTGGATCTTTGTTGAATTTCGTCCTGAAGTGTCGTTGCACTGTTATGACTGACTGATGCGAGTGCATTTCAAGCACGACATACGCTTTCTCGGCTCCTGTCGCCATTTTGTCTCACTGCGCTCTCGAGCGCTCTGACGGCAGAAACCTGAAGTGCGGCTTCAGCCGAACAAAACTTTATGAGTTTTTCTACGTATCTGTAGTGTGTCGTGACCATATGTCAATGAATGGAGCTACAGTGAATTTATGAAATCGCTTCAATCATTTGTAATAGCCCTGTATATATGTTCAAATGTTCTTTGCAATGACACAGAAATATATATAGAGAGTGGTCGGAAATTCCCGTTACAGAATTCTAGCACATGTAGAGGGGTGTGAGTACATCGTATTTTGAATAGGAACCGATATCCGGAAACGTCATCCAAAGAGACTACAGAGCTTCAAAGTTACAAGCGCGGGCGTCTGTAAATGTACGTATATACGGGGTGATTCCGTGATGATGTTACAGACTTTCTACTATGATGGAGAATCATAAATGCATTAATTTGAAGTATGGATCCCTGTCGAAAGTTATAAACTAAAACCATTATGATACCTCTGACAGTTGAATTTACGGCGGGGTCAGGGATTTTCTCTGCCTCGTGATGGCTGGGTGTTGTGTACTGTCCTTAGGTTAGTTAGGTTTAAGTAGCTCTAAGTTCTAGGGGACTTATGACCACAGCAGTTGAGTCCCATAGTGCTCAGAGCCATTTTGAACAGTTGAATTTCAGACGTGGTAGTATGGACAGGAAATGGAAAAAAGAACACATTGACACCGGTGTGTCACACCCACCATACTTGCTCCGGACACTGCGAGAGGGCTGTACAAGCAATGATCACACGCACGGCACAGCGGACACACCAGGAACCGCGGTGTTGGCCGTCGAATGGCGCTAGCTGCGCAGCATTTGTGCACCGCCGCCGTCAGTGTCAGCCAGTTTGCCGTGGCATACGGAGCTCCATCGCAGTCTTTAACACTGGTAGCATGCCGCGACAGCGTGGACGTGAACCGTATGTGCAGTTGACGGACTTTGAGCGAGGGCGTATAGTGGGCATGCGGGAGGCCGGGTGGACGTACCGCCGAATTGCTCAACACGTGGGGCGTGAGGTCTCCACAGTACATCGATGTTGTCGCCAGCGGTCGGCGGTAGGTGCACGTGCCCGTCGACCTGGGACCGGACCGCAGCGACGCACGGATGCACGCCAAGACCGTAGGATCCTACGCAGTGCCGTAGGGGACCGCACCGCCACTTCCCAGCAAATTAGGGACACTGTTGCTCCTGGGGTATCGGCGAGGACCATTCGCAACCGTCTCCATGAAGCTGGGCTACGGTCCCGCACACCGTTAGGCCGTCTTCCGCTCACGCCCCAACATCGTGCAGCCCGCCTCCAGTGGTGTCGCGACAGGCGTGAATGGAGGGTGGAATGGAGACGTGTCGTCTTCAGCGATGAGAGTCGCTTCTGCCTTGGTGCCAATGATGGTCGTATGCGTGTTTGGCGCCGTGCAGGTGAGCACCACAATCAGGACTGCATACGACCGAGGCACACAGGGCCAACACCCGGCATCATGGTGTGGGGAGCGATCTCCTACACTGGCCGTACACCACTGGTGATCGTCGAGGGGACACTGAATAGTGCACGGTACATCCAAACCGTCATCGAACCCATCGTTCTACCATTCCTAGACCGGCAAGGGAACTTGCTGTTCCAACAGGACAATGCACGTCCGCATGTATCCCGTGCCACCCAACGTGCTCTAGAAGGTGTAAGTCAACTACCCTGGCCAGCAAGATCTCCGGATCTGTCCCCCATTGAGCATGTTTGGGACTGGATGAAGCGTCGTCTCACGCGGTCTGCACGTCCAGCACGAACGCTGGTCCAACTGAGGCGCCAGGTGGAAATGGCATGGCAAGCCGTTCCACAGGACTACATCCAGCATCTCTACGATCGTCTCCATGGGAGAATAGCAGCCTGCATTGCTGCGAAAGGTGGATATACACTGTACTAGTGCCGACATTGTGCATGCCCTGTTGCGTGTGTCTATGTGCCTGTGGTTCTGTCAGTGTGATCATGTGATGTATCTGACCCCAGGAATGTGTCAATAAAGTTTCCCCTTCCTGGGACAATGAATTCACGGTGTTCTTATTTCAATTTCCAGGAGTATATATATATATATATATATATATATATATATATATATATATATATATATATATATATATTGTGTGTGTGACGGGTTTGAACGAAGTACTGTGTGAGGTAATAGAAAAATAGCGACATAACAGCTGTGCAAACCGTTGTCCCTTCGACAAGAGGAGTCCGACAAACATCTCCCCTTGTGCGTAAAAAGTAAGGAAACACGTAATACAGTTAGGTTTTTTGTGTTCATTATTATGAATTTTATATTAAGTTCTCAAAATCTTGACCTTGAGCGCTAATACATCCCTAAAGCGACACCCGTCAGGGAATACTACACACTGAATGAATTACATCTCGACTTACCACAGTGCAGGCCCGTGCTATACGGCATCACATGTTTTCGGGAGTCGTCGGTGTTTCTCTGTAGACCTTTCGTCTTAATGTTCCCTACAGATAAAAGTCCAGTGGTGTGTTTTTCTGGTGAGCGTGTAGGACATTTTGTGTTTCTAGAATGACCGCTATAAGCGTTCAGTTAAGATCTGTTATTATTTGTGTGAAACTAGTAGGGCATTAGTCTTGTATGTATCGCATGGATTGCGTTATGTCCAGTGGAATGTTTTTCAGTAACTGCAGCAGCGTATCGCTTAGGAAATGTGGATACACTATCTGTTCAAGCGTATACGGACACTTGGTACAGGACATTAACATGGAGTGTGTCCACCGTTTTCACTTATGACACCGCGGGCGTAGCTGCGCGCTCTTGGACGCTTTGCCACGGTTCGCGCGGCTCCCTCCCATTGGAGGTTCGAGTCCTCCCTCAGGTAAGGGTGTTTGTGTTGTCCTTAGCGTAAGATAGTTTAACTTAGATTAAGAAGTGTGTAAGCCTAGGGACCGATGACCTCTGAAGTTGGTCCCTAAGGTACTTACCAGGAATTCCCAATTTTTTTCACTTATTACGGCTTGAACTCTGCTAGAGACACATTCAAAGAGGTGTCTCAATACCTGTGGAGGAGCGACAGAACATTCTTCCTCAAGAACCGAAACCAGGAAGGTAATGACGCTGAACGCTGGGTTACGGAGCAATGTCGATGTTCTACCTCATCCCAAATGTGTTCCACTTAGTTCACGTTAGCATTCTGGACAGGCCAGTCCGTTTCAGGAACGTTACTGCCAACAAATCACTGCCTCACAGACAATGATTTATCACAGGGTGCATCGTCATGGCGATAAAAACAGTTATTGTCTCCGAACTGTTTCTCTATCGTACACAGTACAAGGTGCTGTATTCATATCCCTCCCCATTTAGCATTATCTTAAAACGCAGTAAGGCAGCCACACACTAACTACGTAAAACGTTCCAACACCATAAGATCACCTGCTGTGTACTTCACTGTCGCCACTACATATGGCGGAAAGTAACGTTCTCCAGGCATTAGCCAATCCCAACTCCTATCGGACTGCCATGCCCAAATCACTAGTTTCCAGTCATCAACCGCTGTGCAGTGGACTCGCTCCTTACAGCACAAGCGTCGCTTAGCATTGACCACAGAAATGTATGAGCTGCTCGACCTTTGTACCCATCTCATTTTAATTCCTTACGCACAGTCATGGTGCTAGCTGGACAGCTGGTAGCGCTTTGGAACTCACGAGTGATTTACTCCGATGTCCCGGGCGATGTTTTACAACCATCCTCAGTAAAGACCGACAATGCGTTTCCGTCATCGCATCGCCAGCAGTCGACTTACGCAGCTTTTAGAAGGGTCGAAATGTCCCTGATCGATATGTAACTCAGGTAATATCCAGTGAACAGTACACGTCCAAAGTCGTTGGGGACTCCTGACTGACTCATTCTGATACTTCTGTTTCTCTACAGCTGACAACACAATATTCCTCTGCTCCTTTTATACTGGCTCGTCCGCCTTTCGACAAATCTAGCCATCAATTCCGCATTACATAGCAATACCGATATACATTATGTGACGAAAAGTATCCAGACGCCCTAAAAAAACATACGTTTTTCATATTAGGTGCATTGTGCTGCCACCTACTGCCAGGTACTCCATATCAGTGACCTCAGTAGTCATTAGACATTGTGAGAGAGCAGAATGGGGCGCTCCGTGGAACTCAAGGACTTCGAACGCGGCCAGGTGATTGGGTATCACTTGTGTCATACGCCTGTACGCGAAATTTCCACACTCCTAAACATCCCTAGGACCACTGCGTCCGATGTGATAGTGAAGTGGAAACGTGAAGGGACATGTACAGAACAAAAGCTTACAGGGCGATCTCGTCTGTTGACTGACAGAGACCGCCGACATTTAAAGACGGTCGTAATGTGTAATAGGCAGACATCTATCGAGGCTATAACACAGGAATTCCAAACTGCATCGGGATCCACTGCAAGTACTATGACAGTAAGGCGGGAGGTGAGAAAGTTTGGATCTCATGGTCGAGCGGCTGCTTATAAGCCACACATCACGGCGGTAAATGCCAAACGACGCCTCGCTTGGTGTAAGGAGGGTAAACATTGGACGATTGAACAGTGGAAAAAGGTTGTGTAGAGCGACGAATCACGGTACACAATGTGGCCATCCGATGGCAGGGTGTGGGTATGGCGAATGCCCGGTGAACGTCATTTTCCAGCGTGTGTAGTGAAAACAGTAAAATTCGGAGGCGGTGATGTTATGGTGTGGTAGTGTTTTTCATGGAAGAGGCTTGCACCCCTCATTGTTTTGCGTGGCACTATCACAGCACAACCCTACATTGGTGTTTCAAGCAACGTTTTGCTTCCCAGTGTTAAAGAGCAATTCGGGGATGGCGATTGCATCTTTCGACACGATCGAGTACCTGTTCATAACACACGGCCTGTGGCGGAGTGGTTACACGACAATAACATCCCTGTAATGGACTGGCCTGCACAGAGTCCTGACCTGAATCGTATAGAACACCTTTTTGATGTTTTGGGACGCCGTCTTCGTGCCATGTCTCACCGACCGACATCGATACCTTTCCTCAGTGCAGCATTCTGTGAAGACTGGGCTGCCGGCCGGAGTGGCCGTGCGGTTCTAGGCGATACAGTCTGGAACCGCGTGACCGCTACGGTCGCAGGTTCGAATCCTGCCTCGGGCATGGATATGTGTGATGTCCTTAGGTTAGTTAGGTTTAAGTAGTTCTAAGTTCTAGGGGACTAATGACCGCAGCAGTTGAGTCCCATAGTGCTCAGAGCTATTTGAACCATTTTTGAAGACTGGGCTGCCATTCCCCGAGAGAGCTTCCAGCACCTGACTGAACGTATGCATGCGATAGTGGAAGCTGTCATCAAAGCTAAGGGTGGGTCAACACCGTATTGAATTCCAGCATTACCGATGGAGGGTGCCACGAACTTGTAAGTCCGGATGCTTTTGATCACATAGTGTACCTTTGATCAGGTAGTGTACTAGTGACTATTTAGAGTCCCATCAATAAAACAGGAACCATTAGTGTGATTCTTGAAAAGCTCCTACTTGTTAACAGACGTTGTCTACCTACTTCTCACAGCTAGCGATGGTTTTCAAATGAAGAGTATTGCATATTGTGAATACTGATTTGTCCGTAGTTCGTAAAGTGTGCTTCATAAGAAAGAACGCAGCATTACTTCGCAGTGCGGTTTCCATAGACACCACTCAGAGAGCTGTAATCGATTTTAAAACTCATTGCCATGAAACTGCTGATGGAGCCAAATGTGGAACGGCTGGAATGCTCTGGAATGTACAAGGGTCATTCCATAATTAAGGAGACAAATTGGTCTGGAGAAAAAAGCGTTTATTTTTACAAAGTTCTTTCTACTTTTCACCATAATCCCCTTGAACATTTATGCATTTGTTCAAAGGAGCTACAAGGTATTTTTATTCCGGTTGCAATGAACTCTTTATTTTGATTTTTGAACCGATTTCCCACACTTTCTCACGTCCTCGTTGTCCTGGAACCTCTTCCCACGGAATGACTCCTTCAGTGCACCAAACAAATGGAAATCACTGGGTGCTAAATCAGGACTGTAAGGGGGATGAGGCAGTACCTCCCAGCCCATTTCACTGGTTAGTTGAGGAATACGAGGGCGTGCGTTGTCTTGCTGGAGAATCACACCTCTCCTCTGAGATCCACGACGTCTCTCTCTCATAGCTGGCTTCACCTTGTTTAAAAGCAAATCCAAGTGGTATTAGCTTTTCATTCTACGCTGCTCTTCGAGATAATCACAAAAAAACTGGACCTTCAGCATCCCAAAACATTGTCAACAAGACTTTTCCTGCTGGTGCTTGGGTTCTGAATTTTTTCTTGACATGTTAGTTGGTGTGCTTCCACTCCTTACTTTGTCTATTTGATTATGGCTCATAATAGTGAGTCCAAGTTTCATCACAAGTTAAAATTTTGTTTAGGAAGTGCTCACTTTCTCTTTCATAATGTTCCTTTAGCTGTGTGCACACTCTCAGCCTCGTTTCCTTATGCAGCCGCGTCAACTCCTTGGGACCCATCTTGCACACGCTTTGCGGTACTTCAGCTTGTTACAGATAATGTCATGAACTGTACCAGTGCTAACTTGACACTTATCAACTACCATTTGCACAGTCACACAGCTGTCGGGCGAATAATGTCATCAATTCTACTTTCAAGTGAGGGAGCTGAAACTGCAACTGGTTGGCCAGAACGCTGTTCGTCAGTCACTGAATCGCGACTATTTTTGAACTGCTCTACCCACTTCTAAAAAGGTGCACGATTCATACAACCTTCACCATAAACTTTAGACATTCTGCATTATATATTCATGCGTTCTCGCCTTCAGCAAGTAAGAAACAATAGCAGAACGTTGTTCTACTAATGTGGACGTTTCAAGCGGACTAGCCATCTTGAAATGTATCTTTGAGTTTATACACAAAACAATGTTGATACATCATCTGATCAGGGCTCATCCCAGTGATGCCAACTTAAAGCCATAAAAGTACCAAACTTGCCCTACTAACAGTTTTTTCCCCAGACCAGTTTGTCGCTTTATTTATTGAATGACCCTTGTAGTATTCGCAATCATTTTCGGCCGATCTCACTCACACATTCAAGCTGCTTCCTTGTGACATGTAGAGTTTTGTGTTACCTCTGCTAAAACGATAGCTGCATTTCTCTGATCAGTTACCGATTTTTCGTAGGCGTATTTTATCCTTCGTATTTAAAATTTTTCCTCTTTAGTGTTTGTGAAGAACAGGTGGTGAGGGTTTGGCAAGAAGAGGATATTTTTCAGCACACAACCGCTCCATTGCTCTAACAGTTTGATAGCATTCACCATAAAGGGCGATTGCCACAGTATACATTGCGAAAGCCTGGACTGCCTCACTAGCATGTTATCTGAACCGTACGTGAGTTGTGTATTTGGTACAATAAGGCGGGGTTTTGCGGGGCAATTACATTTTTATTAAATGTGATTTGAGACTTTCTCGGCGTATTCCATTCGTGAAATCTTCTCGGGTGATCAGCCGAGTAAAGGCGTCGTCTTCTCGCAACGTTTCGAGGGGTTTCGTACCCATCATCTTCGCTTGAAGATGATGGGTACGAAACCCTTCGAAACGTTGCGAGAAGACGACGCCTTTACTCGGCTGATCACCCGAGAAGATTTCACTTACATTTTTATTATTTGATTAAGTCCCACAAATATTATGTCACTGAAGTTCTCTTCGAAGGCCCCTTTCAGTGCTACAGACAAGGTAACTGTATATAGTTCTGCCAAAAGGAAAAGTGATGCTACCATAATTCGACAGACATGAACATTAAAAATCCTTCTGCACATCAGGAAACTCGTCACATTGTCAGCTATAACTTAGCGAAAACCACACTTCAATATATGTACTAGGTTTGGAGTTGGTTAGTCTGCCTTTGTTGCCGTATCATGTGTACGTATTTTTTTAATTTTTCTTTCGTTATTCTTATAACTAATATTACTCTAGCATATTTTGCCAGTTATGATCACTTTGAAGTCATTAAGTTAATTATAATGACATGCAACTGCTGACATAGTGAGAAACATGATTTCATTTAAAACTTTTTAACTTGAATTAAGTGGCACTTGTCATGTGATAGACTACGCGTTCTGTTTTCTTTCAAATCGTAGACGCTACAAAAAAATCACAGTAAAGCAAACAGTTAAAGATACATATTGTACTGTTATCAAGAATTTTTGTCTTCTTTCATATGAAATTTTTAGTTTTACTTTATATAATCGTATTTAAATGAGATGGATAAATAGCTTAACTTCTTTATGTCGTTTTACTTCATTGTTAGGTCCAATTACAGGAAAGTAGTCTTCTTTCTGACACCTATTTTTGCTGCAGAACACCACCATCCCAAGGAACACTCAACACTACACAAAACGGCTAACATTACATGTAGGGCATGAGGTAATTGCATTTCTAAACTTCATCTGCCGTAGAAAGATGTACCTATCGTTCTACGCCAGTAACGACGCTGTTCGGCCCTAACAAATCCTGTTATTAACAGCGGCAATTTGCGGTTTACACATTTCCTCATATTAATTTTCTGTGTAGAGCTAACGTACATGTGAATGCTTCATATATTCACTGTATCAATCTTTTTTAAATGGGCAATTAATAAGAGAAAAAAATCGCGAATTGAAGGTCCAGCTCCACTACCAGCTTTCACAATCTGCCACCATCTGAAGGTTTAAGTTGAAAAAAAAAAATCGGGAATACACTCATCTGGATAACATATTTAAAAGGTTAACATTGCGAAATATCACAAGGCAATGCACGCGCTAGATAGACCACTGCAAACGCGCTAGCATCGTGTTGTACAGGTGGCGGATGTCAGTCTGTGCGATGGAGTTCCATGCCCGCCGCATTAGTCGGTCAATACAGGGACGGTTAACGCTGTTTGTGGATGAGGCTGGAGTTGTCCGATGATGTTCCATATGTGCTCGATTGAATCGAACAGACCAAGGCAACGTATCGCCACGCGTTAAAACAGCGATATGTGGGCGAGCGCTATCTTGTTGGAAAACGCGCCCTAGAATGCTGGTAATGAATGGCAGCCTAACTGGTCGAATCACCAGAATGACCTCCAAATTTGCAGTCAGGGTGCGTGGGATGAGGACGAGAGTGCTCCTGCTGTCATACGAAATCGCACCCTAGACCGTAACTCCAGGTGTAGGTCCAGTATGTCTAGCGTCTACATCTAGCATCTACATCTACATCTACATTTATACTCTGCAAGCCACCCAACGGTGTGTGGCGGAGAGCACTTTACGTGCCACTGTCATTACATCCCTTTCCTGTTCCAGTCGCGTATGGTTCGAGGGAAGAACGACTGCCGGAAAGCCTCCGTGCGCACTCGAATCTCTCTAATTTTACATTCGTGATCTCTTCGGGAGGTGTAATAGGGGGAAGCGATATATTCGATACCTGATCCAAAAACACACCCACTCGAAACCTGGACAGCAAGCTACACCGCGATGCAGAGCGCCTCTCTTGCAGTGTCTGCCACTTGGTCTTGCTAAACATCTCCGTAACGCTATCACGCTCCCTAAATAACCCTGTGACGAAACCGCCGCTCTTCTTTGGATCTTCTCTATCTCCTCCATCAACCCGATCTGGTACAGATCCCACACTGATGAGCAATTCTCAAGTATAGGTCGGGTCGAACGAGTGGTTTGTAAGCCACCTCCTTTGTTGATGGACTACATTTTCTAAGGATTCTCCCAATGAATCTCAACTTGGTACCCGCCTTACCAACAATTAATTTTATATGATGATTCCGCTTCAAATCGTTCCGCACGCATACTCCCAGATATTTTACAGAAGTAACTGCTACAAGTGTTTGTTCGCTATCATATAATCATACAATAAAGGATCCTTCTTTCTATGTATTCGCAATACATTACATTTGTCTATGTTAAGGGTCAGTTGCCACTCCCTGCACCAAGTGCCTATCCGCTGCAGATCTTCCTGCATTTCGCTGCACTTTTCTAATGCTGAAACTTCTCTGTATACTACAGCATCATCTGCGAAAAGCCGCATGGAACTTCTGTCACTATCCACTAGGTGATTCATATATATTGTGAAAAGCAATGGTCACATAACACTCTCCTGTGGTACGCCAGAGGTTACTTTAACGTCTGTAGACGTCTCTCCATTGAGAACAACATGCTGTGTTCTGTTTGCTGAAAACTCTTCAATCCAGCCACACAGCTGGTCTGATATTCCGCAGGCTCTTACTTTGTTTATCAGGCGACAGTGCGGAACTGTATCGAACGCCTTCCGGAAGTCAAGGGAAATGGCATCTACCTGGGAGCCTGTATCTAATATTTTCTGGGTCTCATGAACAAATAAAGCGAGTTGGATCTCACACGATCGCTGTTTCCGGAATCCATGTTGATTCCTACAGAGTAGATTCTTGGTTTCCAGAAATGACATGATACGCGAGCAAAAAACATGCCCTAAAATTCTACAACAGATCGATGTCAGAGATATAGGCCTATAGTTTTGCGCTTCTGCTGGACGACCCTTCTTGAAAACTGGTACTACCTGTGCTCTTTTCCAATCATTTGGAACCTTCTGTTCCTCTAGAGACATGCGGTACACGGCTGTTAGAAGGGGGGAAAGTTCTTTCGCATACTCTGTGTAGAATCGAATTGGTATCCCGTCAGGTCCAGTGGACTTTCCTGTGTTGAGTGATTTCAGTTGCTTTTCTATTCCTTGGACACTTATTTCGATGTCAACCATTTTTTTTTTTCGTTCGTGCGAAGATTTAGAGAAGGAACTGCAGTGCGGTCTTCCTCTGTGAAACAGCTTTGGAAAGAGGTGTTTAGTATTTCAGCTTTACGCTTGTCATCCTCTGTTTCAATGCCATTATCATCCCAGAGAGTCTGGATATGCTGTTTCGATCCACTTACTGATTTAACGTAAGACCACAACTTCCTAGGATTTTTTTCTGTGAAGTCGGTACATAGAATTTTACAGTTTGGTGGAAGACCTCCTTCTGATCAACACACGTCCACCAGTGGCACCGAGCCAGAACAGGCTTTCATCAGGAAACACAACAGACCTCCACCCTGCCCTATCACTCGAAACCACTGAAGTCGAAAGTGGCGGTGGTTTGGGGTCAACGGAATGCTCGCCACAGGGCGTCCTGCTCGGAGCTGTCCTTGAAGAAATCGATATTTAACTGTCAGTATTTTTTTTTGGGGTGGGGGGGGGGTTACCTGTTCGTTGTGTCATTGTGGTGTCATCAGCTGCTAAAACTGCTGCTGTAGGTGGAGTACGATGCGCCACAGCCGTACGTCGAACACGATGTTTTTCCCCCTCGGTAGCGCCACGTGGCCTTTCTGCTCTCGTGATTACCGCTACCAGAAATCATACTGCGGCCACATTCCTACCAAGTCTTTCTTCAGTATTGCAGAAGGAACGTCCAGCTTCTCTTAACGCTATTACATGACCTCGCCCAAAATCACTGAGATGCGGCGTCTTCTTCTCCGTCAAGGCATTCTTGACTGACTTCAACTCACCACGTCCAATTCTCAAAGGTAACTAACGCCCATGACCGCTATAGCGTGTATTTAAAGCAACTAGCGCCACTCTTATGTCGCTGGGGTGAAATCAGAGTAGATATCATGTTTCAGGTTTAGAAACACGGTTATAAAGTTTCGTTTATGTCGCACAACTCCTTCTTTGTGTTGAGATTATTTATCCGCGAGTGTAGTTTCGACATTCAACGACAGATTGCTACAGTCAAAATGCATTACATGTTCTGGCTTTTTTCGAAGCCGATGCTGAAATGTCACGTCTACCCGTGTGGTAGGGAAGGATGTGAATTCATTTTGTTATATGCAGGGTGTTACAAAAAGGTACGGCCAAACTTTCAGGAAACATTCCTCACACACAAAGAAAGAAAATATGTTATGTGGACATGTGTCCGGAAACGCTTACTTTCCATGTTAGAGCTCATTTTATTCCTTCTCTTCAAATCACATTAATCATGGAATGGAAACACACAGAAACAGAACGTACCAGCGTGACTTAAAACACTTTGTTACAGGAAATGTTCAAAATGTCCTCCGTTAGCGAGGATACATGCATCCACCCTCCGTCGCATGGAATCCCTGATGCGCTGATGCAGCCCTGGAGAATGGCGTATTGTATCACAGCCGTCCACAATACGAGCACGAAGAGTCTCTACATTTGGTACCGGGGTTGCGTAGACAAGAGCTTTCAAATGCCCCCATAAATGAAAGTCAAGAGGGTTGAGGTCAGGAGAGCGTGGAGGCCATGGAATTGGTCCGCCTCTACCAATCCATCGGTCACCGAATCTGTTGCAGGTTCGAATCCTGCCTCGGGCATGGATGTGTGTGTTGTCCTTAGGTTAGTTAGGTTTAAGTAGTTCTAAGTTCTAGGGGACTTATGACCTCAGCAGTTGAGTCCCATAGTGCTCAGAGCCATTTGAACCGAATCTGTTGTTGAGAAGCGTACGAACACATCGACTGAAATGTGCAGGAGCTCCATCGTGCATGAACCACATGTTGTGTCGTACTTGTAAAGGCACATGTTCTAGCAGCACAGGTAGAGTATCCCGTATGAAATGATGGCGGTGAATCGAGGAAGTACAGTACACACTGACGAAACTAAAATGAGCTCTAACATGGAAAGTAAGCGTTTCCGGACACATGTCCACATAACATATTTTCTTTCTTTGTGTGTGAGGAATGTTTCCTGAAAGTTTGGCCGTACCTTTTTGTAACACCCTGTATAGCTGACCCGACCCTCTCTCCCTTTCCGACTGAAGAGCCAAAGAAACTGTTACACCTGCCTAATATCGTGTAGTGCCCCCGTGAGCACGCAAAAGCGCCGCAACACGACATGGCTTGAACTTGACTAATGTCTGAAGTAGTGCCGGAGGGAACTGACGCCGGCCGCGGTGGCCGAGCGGTTCTAGGCGCTTCAGTCCGAAACCACGCGACTGCCACGGTCGCAGGTTCGAATCCTGCCTCGGCCACGGATGTGTGGGATTTCCTTAGATTAGTTAGGTTTAAGTAGTTCTAAGTTCTAGGGTACTGATGACCTCAGATGTTAGGTCCCATAGTGCTCAGAGCCATTTGAACCATTTGGAGGGAACTGACACCATTAATCCTGCAGGGCTGTCCATAAGTCCGCAGGAATATAAGGAAATGGAGATTCTTCCGAACAGCACGTTGCAAGGCATCCCAGATATGTTCAATAATGTTCATGACTGGGGAAAAAAAATAGCTCTGAGCACTATGGGACTTAACTGCTGTGGTCATCAGTCCCCTAGAACTGAGAACTACTTAAACCTAACTAACCTAAGGACATCACGCACATTCATGCCCGAGGCAGGATTCGAACCTGCGACCGTAGCGGTCGCGCGGTTCCAGACTGTAGCGCCAAGAACCGCTCGGCCACTACGGCCGGCATGACTGGGGAGTCTGGTGGCCAGCCGAAGAGTTTACACTCGGAACAGTGTTCCTGGAGCCACTCTGTAGCAATTCTGGACGTTCGGGGAGTCGCATTGTCCGGATGGGACTGCCCGAGTTCTTCGGAATACGCAATGGACATGAATGGACGCAGATGATCAGACAGGATGCTTACGTGCATGTCACCTGTCAGAGTACTATCTAGACGTATTAGGGGTCCCATATCACTCCAACTGCACACGCTCCACACCATTACAGAGCCTCAACCAGCTTGAACAGTTCCCTGCTGGCATGAAGAGTCCAGGATTCATGAGGTTGTCACCTTACCCGTACACGTCCATCTGCCCGATACAATTTGTAACGAGACTCGTCCGACCAACCAACATGTTTTCAGTCATCGACAGTCAAATTTAGGTGTTGACGGGCCGAAGCGAGGCGTAAAGCTTTGTATCGTGCAGTCATCAAGGATACACGAGTGGGCCTTCGGTTCCGAAAGCCCGTATCGATGATGTTTCGTTGAACAGTTCGCACGCTGACACTTGTTGACGCCCCAGCAATAAAATCTGCAGAAACCTGCGGAAGGGTTGTACTTCTCTTCAGTCGTCGTTGGTCCCGTTCTTGCAGGATCTTTTTTCGGCCGCAGCGATGTCGGAAATTTGATGTTTTACCGGATTCCTGATATTCACGGTGTACTTGTGGAATGGTCGTACGGGAAAATCCCCACTTCATCGCTACCTCGGAGATGCTGTGTCCCATCGCCCGTGCTCCGACTATGCCACCACGTTGAAACTCAATTAAATCTTGAAGACCTCCCATTGTAGCAACAGTACCCGATCTTACAACTGCGGCATACACTTGTTGTCTTCTATAGGCGTTGCGGGGCGCAGCGCCTTATTCTGTCTGTTTGCATATCCTTGTATTTGAATACGGATGCCTGTAGCAGTTTCCTTGGTGCTTCAGTGTATAAATATTCAATAAGGAATGGAATGCCTGGGGAAGGGGGCGAGGTGCAGCTACTCCACTCTGGCTACGCTATTGATAGGCGCCGCCAGCTGTGCGTAGCTAATGGATGATTGACAAGTGAAGGCAGCAGTACCTGGAAGAAATGTATAACGCGTCTTAGTGCTGGTGCAGTGGCTACCGGAGGCAGGCAGCAACATTTACAGTCAAAAGGGCAACCAACTGCGCTGCCCCACTCCCAAACCGTTGGTTCGAGAGGCCAGTTGAATAGCGGACGACATTGAAAACACGTGTGCTGTCCGGATTTAGAAAAGGCGGGGTACGCAGTAGAAGGCTGTGGGCTGCGATGTTAGCCACCAGGTGGCATCTCATAGAGGCTAGCGCGTCACAACCACGGCGCACATTTGTGGACGGGTGAGCCAAGCCCAGCTACGCCGCCCCGCAGAAGCGACAGGTGACAGTCGCCAGGGCCGAGTGACGTGTTCGCCAGGAGACTTAGGTATTCGTGCTGTTCCGGGGACGCGGTTACTCTGGAGTCTACAGTGGTTTATTGTTGGTCCTGTCCATCCTCGCTGTGACTACTACCATTAAATTCTGCGTACAGTATTACATCAGTAACAATAGATCAAAAGTCTCTAACCTTGGTAGCCTTACTTTATTTTTAATTTTATCTATTTTTTACTGAATGAAAAGTCGTGATTTAACAGAATTTTTAGACCTGGTGCACACATCCAACCACAGTGTTTCTGCAATTTTAATCACATTACAGGCTGTCCATACAGTCACACAACCATTTCAAGAGACTATAACTTGGAAACAGAGATGGAGAATCGTGGCTTGTTCTAAGACTTTTAACAGTTCTCAAAGTTCTTTTTCCTTTCTCTTTGCTTACAGATTTGACTTGGGGTGCATCAAAATGGTAACAGACCAAGAAAAGGTGCAATTTTGGATAAAATAATTCTGAAATGGGCAGCATCATGCTAAATTTCCGACGTTTCGACCGACTTCAGTATACCGCCCTGAAGAGGACCACTGAAAGCCCGTCGAAACGTCGTCGATTTCCATATTTTTTTTTTTTTTTTGTGGTTACAATGACGCGGCCCAGTACCCAAAATTATTGCGTCCAAAATGACACCTGCTGCGGAAGACTTCGAACTTATAAAGACGCAATGTTTCATCCGGTATGCAGAATCTAAATCTGTGACAACGGCAGTGCGGAATTGTTGCCACCAGTATGGCTGGGTACCCACCGACAAATACCGGGTGGCTATAATTGAACTTCCCTGTTTAACGCGTTATAACACGGAAACTAATAACCGTATGAGGGCCAAACTTAGTAGCATCAATATCACGGACATGAGGAAGAGAAATAATGCAGAATCAGTTCAATTGAAGCATTTTTAATGTGCCGCTACGGTACATCATATCATTACATACCGGCATCATTACTGCTACAAAAGGGGCTCAATATGGTGCCCATCAGCGTCCAGAAGAGTCTGAAAGCGCAGGACTGCATTCTGCCTGTTCAACTACTATCCAAAACAAACTGCCCGGTTTGGGTAGTTCGCTTTGAACAGTAGTGCTATTGACAAGATGACTCTTCCATATGCTGTAATTTATACAGGGTGGTCCATTGATCGTGACCGGGCCAAATAGCCGGCCGCGGTGGTCTCGCGGTTCTAGGCGCGCAGTCCGGAACCGTGCGACTGCTACGGTCGCAGGTTCGAATCCTGCCTCGGGCGTGGATGTGTGTGATGTCCTTAGGTTAGTTAGGTTTAAGTAGTTCTAAGTTCTAGGGGACTGATAACCACAGCAGTTGAGTCCCATAGTGCTCAGAGCCATTTGAACCGGGCCAAATATCTCACGAAATAAGCGTCAAAAAAAAAAAAAAAAAAAAAAAAAAAAAAACCTACTCAGAACCAAACTTGTCTAGCTTGAAGGGGGAAACCAGATGACGCTATGGTTGGCCCGCTAGATCGCACTGCCATAGGTCAAACGGATATCAACTGCGTTTTTTTAAATAGTAAATCCCATTTTTATTACATATTCATGTAGTATGTAAAGAAATATGAATGTTTTAGTTGCACCACTTTTTTCGCTTTGTGATGGATGGCGCTGTAATGTTGTTGCTGTGGTCTTCAGTCCTGAGCCTGCTTTGATGCAGCTCTCCATGCTACCCTATCCTGTGAGAGCTTCTTCATCTCCCAGTACTTATTGCAACCTACATCCTTCTGAATCTGCTTAGTGTATTCATCTCTTGGTTTCAGTCTACGATTTTTACCCTCCACGCTTCCCTCCAGTGCTAAATTTGTGATCCCTTGATGCCTCATAACATGTCCTACCAACCGGTCCCTTCTTCTTGTCAAGCTGTGCCACAAACCCCTCTTCTCCACAATTCTATTCAATACCACCTCATTATTTATGTGATCTACCCATCTAATCTTCAGCATTCTTCTGTAGCACCACACTTCGAAAGATTTTATTCTTTTCTTGTCCAAACTGTTTATCGTCCATGTTTCACTTCCATACATGGCTACACTCCATACAAATACTTTCAGAAACGACTTCCTGACACTTAAATCTATACTCGATGTTAACAAATTTCTCTTCTTCAGAAACGCTTTCCTTGCCATTGCCAGTCTACATTTTATATCTTCTCTACTTCGACTATCATCAGTTATTTTGCACACCAAATAGCCAAACTCCTTTACTACTTTAAGTGTCTCATTTCCTAATCTATTTCCCTCAGCATCACCCGACTTAATTCGACTACATTCCATTATCCTCGTTTTGCTTTTGTTGATGTTCATCTTATATCCTCCTTTCAAGACACTGTCCATTCCGTTCAGCTGCTCTTGTAGGTCCTTTGCTGTCTCTGACAGAATTACATTGTCATCGGCGAATCTCGAAGTTTTTACTTCTTCTCCATGGATTTTAAT
Organism: Schistocerca nitens; assembly: GCF_023898315.1. Classification (NCBI taxonomy): domain Eukaryota; kingdom Metazoa; phylum Arthropoda; class Insecta; order Orthoptera; family Acrididae; genus Schistocerca; species Schistocerca nitens. Next base: position 199,521,941 of record NC_064615.1, on the reverse strand, counting down.
TCCTACTATGAATTTTTCTTTTGTTTCCTTTACTGCTTGCTTAATATATAAATAATATCGGGGAGAGGCTACAACCCTGTCTCACACCCTTCCTAACCACTGTTTCCCTTTCATGTCCCTCGACTCTTCTAACTGCCATCCGGTTTCTCTACAAATTGTAAATAGCCTTTCGCTCCCTGTATTTTACCCCTGCCACCTTTAGAATTTGAAAGAGAGTATTCCAGTCAACGTTTTCAAAAGCTTTCTCTAAGTCTACAAATGCTAGAAACTTACTTTTTCCTTTCCTTAATCTTTCTTCTAAAGTAAGTCGTAGGGTCAGTATTGCTTCACGTGTCCCAATATTTCTACGGAATCCAAACTGATCTTCCCCGAGGTCGGCTTCTACCAGTTTTTCCATTCGTCTGTAAAGAATTCGTGTTAATATTTTGCAGCTGTCACTTATGAAACTGATAGTTCGGTAATTTTCACATCTGTCAACATCTGCTTTCTTTGGGATTGGAAACATTATGTTCTTCTTGAAGTCGGAGGGTATTTCGCCTGTCTCATACATCTTGCTCTCCAGATGGTAGAGTTTTGTCAGGACTGGCTCTCCCAAGGCCGTCAGTAGTTCTAATGGAATGTTGTCTACTCCCGGGGACTTGTTTCGGCTCATGTCTTTCAGTGCTCGGTTAAACTCTTCACGCAGTATCGTGTCTCCCACTTCATCTTCATCTGTAATAGTCACAAACATATGACTCACAATTTTAGACGAACAGTTGGTAACAGGTGGGTTTTTTAAATTAAAATACAGAACGTAGGTAAGTTTGAACATTTTATTTCGGTTGTTACTATGTGATACATGTACCTTTGTGAACTTATCATTTCTGAGAACGCATGCTGTTACAGCGTGATTAAATGTAAATACCACATTAATGCAGTAAATGCTCAAAATGATTATCGTCAACCTCAATGCATTTGGCAATACGTGTAACGACATTCCTCTCAATAGCGAGTAGTTCGACTTCCGTAAAGTTCGAAAATGCATTGACAATGCGCTAACGCATGTTGTCAGACGTTGTCGGTCGATCACGATAGCCTTGTTTGCTAAACATCTCCGTGACGCTAACACGCTTGCCAAATAACCCTGTGACGAAACGCGCCGCTCTTCTTTGGATGTTCTCTATCTCCTCTGTCAACCCCAACTGGTACGGATGCCACACTGATGAGCAATACTCAAGTATAGGTCGAACGAGTGTTTTTTATGCCATCTCCTTTGTTGATGGACTACATTTCCTAAGGACTCTCCGAATGAATCTTAACCTAGCACCCGCCTTAACAACAATTAATTTAATATGATCATTCCACTTCAAATAGTTCCGTACACATACTCCCAGATATTTTACAGAATTAACTGCTACCAGTGTTTGTTCCACTATCATATAATCATACAATAAAGGGGATCCTTCTTTCTATGCATTCGCAATACATTACATTTATCTATGTTAAGGGTCAGTTGCCACTCCCTGCACCAAGTGCCTATCCGCTGCAGATCTTCCTGCATTTCGCTGCAATTTTCTAATACTGCAACTTCTCTGTATACTACAGCACCATCCGCGAAAAGCCACATAGAACTTCCGACACTATCCTGTAGGTCATTTATATATATTGTGAGAAGCAATGGTCCCATAACACTCCCCTGTGGCACGCCAGAGGCTACTTTAACGTCTGTAGACGTCTCTCCATTGAGAATGGTTCCAATGGCTCTGAGCACTATGGGACTTAACATCTTAGGTCATCAGTCCCCTAGAACTTAGAACTACTCAAACCTAACTAACCTAAGGACATCACACACATCCATGCCCGAGGCAGGATTCGAACCTGCGACCGTAGCAGTCACGCGGTTCCGGACTGAAGTCCCTAGAACCGCACGGCCACCGCGGCCGGCCTCCATTGAGAACAACATGCTGTGTTCTGTTTGCTAAAAACTCTACCATCCAGACACACAGCTGATCTGATGTTCCGTAGACTCTTACTTTGTTTATCAGGCGACAGTGCGGAACTGTATCGAACGCCTTCCGGAAGTCAAGGAAAATGGCATCTACCTGGGAACCTGCATCTAATATTTTCTGGGTCTCATGAACAAATAAAGCGAGTTGGGTCTCACACTATCGCTATTTCCGGAATCCATGTTGAATCCTACAGTGTAGATTCTGGGTTTCCAGAAATGACATGATACGCGAGCAAAAAACATGTTCTAAAATTCTACAACAGATCGATGTCAGAGATATAGGCCTATAGTTTTGCGTATCTGCTCGACGACCCTTCTTGAAAACTGGGACTACCTGTGCTCTTTTCCAATCCTCTAGAGACTTGCGGTACACGGCTGTCAGAAGGGGGCAAGTTCTTTCGCGTACTCTGTGTAGACTCGAATTGGTAATCCGTCAGGTCCAGTGGACTTTCCTGTGTTGAGTGATTTCAGTTGCTTTTCTATTCCTTAACACTTACTTCGATGTCAGCCATTTTTTCGTTCGTGCGAGGATTTAGAGAAGGAACTGCAGTGCTGTCTTCCTCTGTGAAACAGCTTTGGAAAAAGGTGTTTAGTATTTCAGCTTTACGCGTGTCATAACCAGTTTCAATGCCATTATCACCCCAGTGTGTCTAGATATGCTGTTTTGATCATAGGGTGGTCCTTGCAAGACGTCGGCAGAAATGGAGCACTGACGGTGTACGATCCCTTCCATGTGCGAGGGGAAGGAAATCGAGATGCAGTGCGAATGAGGGCATGTAATACGGTGAACGTCAGTAACGTCTGGTATAAACTGTGACAGTGTTGCTAGTACTTTTTATCCCGCCCATGGAGAACACCATCAATGTTACCAGATGCCTCCTAAATACTCATTAACACAGTTAAGAACAGGAGAACGGCAAAAATAGGTAAGTATACTGGAGAAGAGAAATTTCACTTTAGAAAAGGAAGAGGAACTAGAAAAGCAATTTTGTTCTTGCGGTTGCTAGTGGAGAGATGGATGGATATCGATAGAAGAATTTAACTTACCTTCACTGACTTAGATAAAGCTTTTGACAATGTGTAATGGAAGCTACTCTTTAGAACTATGAGGACCATAAGGCTGAAGGGTAGAACAATGATTAATCAACACTGTCTGAACCACAGCACAAAAAGTAAACATCATTAAGATAGAGCATGAGGACAGGATTACAATCGCAATTCGACAAGGATATCTCTTATCTCTGTACGAAGGAGGAGACAAAGGGAATGAAAGCCAATGGTAAAAGGACAGATTGTATCAGATTTGCTGATGGCACCGTAATGAAAACTCCGAGAAAGAAATGAACAAACTGCTGCAAGTCCTATCAGAAACCGTTAGACTGTAGAAATTTGAAGTGAACAAACGAAAAATTAAAGGAATGATTGTACGGACAAATAGGGGAGGAATTAAAGCCAATACAAAAACTGATGACGTCAGAATTGATCCGGTGAAACAGTTTTGTTATCTCGGTAGTTTTATCACAGAGGGCAGTTGATGCACGTTGGATGTTAGGGACTGCATGTCCAAAACAGGCATTTATGACAAAGAAAAACATTTTATCACATGAATACAGATGTGAGAAAATCCTTTGCAAAATCTTGCGTACAGAAAAATGATCTTGTGGTGTTGCAGTTCTTCTTCTTATGTCCGTGCTTGCTGTGAAAATAGGACAAGGCATTCCGCCTTATGCAAGACACCTTTTTCCGTTTTGTTTTACCAAGACATGTTTCAGCACTTTTTGTGCTATCTTCATTGGGTCATGGTTGTGTTCTGGAATAACCCACTGAAGATAGCACAAAAAGTGCTGAAACATGTCTTGGTGAAACAAAACTGAAAAGGTGTCTTGTATAAGGGGCAATTCGTCCTCCTATTTTCATAGCAAGCACGGACATAAGAAGAAGAACTGCAACATCACAAGATAATTATTTCTACGTCAAACCAGGTATTCCCTTTGGAGCTCTTCAACAAATGCTAAAACACAACCATAACCAACTGAAGATAGCACAAAAAGTGCTGAAACAAGTCTGGGTAAAACAAAACTCAAAAGGGTCTTGCATAACGCGGAATTCCTCGTCCAAGTGAAAGGAGTATACTGCTCTGTGGAAGGAAAATTGGAGTCAAGGTAAGTTGGAAACGTATCGACTAGAAGTTACTGAAATACAGATAAGGCCGAAAATGAGAGGAATTAGCTGGACAGCCAGAAAATCATAGCTAGAAGGTTTAAGAGAAATCAGTAGAGACTGTTAAAGGAAATGGAAAAAAGAAAACTTAAAAATTTATTGTACATATCATAAGACTTTCATCATGGACATCCTCGAAGGGAAAGTACTGGTTAAGAAAGAAAGAGGACGGCCTAGGATGAAGTATTGGTAAGGCAATGAGAAGAGGATAGGACGCGACAGATCACTGAATTGAAACGAAACGACGGTAGAAAGTGGTTGCACTGGCAACTCACTAGCATTTGGAACGGTAGTCGCCAAACTTTTTCGCTTAAGAGCCAGTACCGACAACATTATTGGGCGACTCACCGCCCCGCATAGGGAGGGGGGGAGGCACTCAAAGGAAAATTCAAAACATTGTTACTGATAATAGCTTACCACCCAAAATTTAGAATCTAAGTATTACAAGGTTCAAATGGCTCTGAGCACTATGGGACTTAACATCTGTGGTCATCAGTCCCCTAGAACTTAGAACTATTTGCACCTAACTAACCTAAGGACAGCACACACATCCATGCCCGAGGCAGGATTCGAACCTGCGACCGTAGCGTTCGCGCGGTTCTAGACTGTAGCGCCTAGGACCGCTCGGCCACTTCGGCCGGCTAGTTTCTGAAATGAATATCAAGTATCTGCAGCAGGCTGTTTTCGACTGAACTTTTGCATTATGCCAAATATGACAGAAAAGAGACGGTTTTGTGTAATATAAATTAATTCATTGAAAATTGTCACGGAGGGATGGAATGGCGGATGATAGCTTTGTAAATAAAATTATTTAGAAGTCAGTTTTTCTGTTGCTTTACACGTTTTTTTTTTTCCGAAGTAACTCTTAATGAGGCGATCATCTTGGCCACTTTTCCCAACGTGTAGTGTGGCGAATTTTTCCAATCGGACACAAGATCCACAGAAGAATCTATCAAAGGGAAATAAATAAGACGGAACTGTATTTATGGGCCAAAAGACGCTGTATATACGTATATGTTGTAAAAATTATTACTCTCGATACAAGCGAGGCTACAAGAATAGTATAAATGACTCAAAAACAAAAAAAAAAAAAACGTTTTTACTAAAAATTATGGAAAAATCTTTGAATTTCACTGGCTACAATAGCGATGTATGTTGGATATTATTCGCGGCACCCAGCAGCTCTGTCAGCGCAAAAAATCTGCAATGGCCGCTTTTCCTGTCCGGGATTTACCACAGTTTCCCCTAGCGATCTTACTATTCGTTGGTAACCTACATATTAAGTATATTCAGTATGAGACATTATCACAAATGTTTATTAAATATTATTTTATTCATGTCGAATTTTGTGAACTTCGCAGGCGTTAACGACAGTTGGTGAATAATGGAAATAGCCACAAACATTTTCAAAATGTTTTATTTTAGTTCCGTAACCGGTTTCGGGCTACCATTCCCAACTTCAGATGGCTAATATTTCCAGTTACATAGATGTTTTGAGTAGAAGCATCGTCGCCTGCTCGTGCACGGCACATTTGAAGTTTTAGCACCTTATTATAAGTTATTTCATTAATAACAACATGGTAAAGTGCTTGCATTTATTTAGCTATAGTGTGACATAGTTGTATTCACTTACTTGAGTACCAGCAGACGGCAAATTGTTTTATTGTCATTTTTTCTTTTGATCATAGCGTTGTATTACAACAACCTTAATTTGATTAATTTTTCATACTGCTTGAAGACGACTTCTTTGTACTGCACATTCACTAATCCATATTACTTCCGCTTGACATTTATACTATAGCACTGATCGGTGTAGGTTGCGCACACTCTTGAGTTGTCAGCATGGAAAACAAACAATAAAATATTGCCCCTCTCATTTCTATTAACTCTGCAGCTGCTTTGCTACATAATGCTCAGCCCATGACATAACCGGCTAATTTTACTTAGGTTTGGTCGAATTCACCATTGTCAGTTACAATTAAGCACATCCTAAGATATTGCTGTCTCCGTAAGTATTTTTGTTTGTCACTGAGCATGCAAAACACTCTCTTAAGAAGTTGTTAACGTTAGAATGCAAGGATACCGCGCCGTGTTCCGGCGGCGGCAGATACTCAAAGCAACAGTGAAGTCTGCGCGCCGCAAAAGGCAGTCGTTGACCGCAAACAATTACTTCGTACGTCACGCGCCTACAGCTGATCGAGCGCACAGTGCGAATGCACTGACAGACGTAAACAAATACACAGTCTAATTTCTCGGATTAAATTCAGTATAAAGCTATGGTGACTTTATAAATTATGTTATTAACGTTCAGTATTTTTCAGGATACGGTTGTGTAAAATATTTAAGACCTTCAGGTAAATTCTGTGGGTGTCCGACGTTAAGAGGACTTGCTATGGAGAAAATTTCAGGAAGAATGTAATTTCGAAAAAAAGAAGTAAAAAAAACCAAAAAGGTAACGATTAATTGAGTTTATTTTTCAGGTAACATATTTCCACTTAGGTACGTACTTTAGATGTAATTTGCTGCTCGCGATTACGTGATTCATACTTTGTGCTAAATTTAATGTTCTATGAATTTACTTGTGAAGCGACGTGCTTGTGTACATTTGCTGATTTTGACAATTATTGATTAATGAACAGGCTTGTTATTTGTATATATTATGCATCGCTTGGCTGCTATGCTTTTTCACTGATGTTATATTTTTTTTATTATGTACCTGCTGTGCTTATTTATTTAAATTGTAATTGTCAACTGATTAATTGTGCTGACTGTGGTTATGTATGTAAGATATACTCTATGATTTATCTGCTTGCGCCTTCATATTTACTTATTAAGGTTACATATGAACATTTATTTGCTTATGCTGATATGATGCTAATGACTTGTTTATTACGTAAGATATATATTTGCTGCTGTGCGTATGGATTGTATATTAACACATTTCCTTTTGTTGTCATAACTACTCTTCAATTTAGAATATAGCAATGCTGATGTACAGTGTACAAACATGAAGATTAGGTTACACTACTGTATTAATTGTAGATTGTTCGCTTGGCAGAGCCTCGTTATAGGGATTGTGCTGCATCCACTTGTTGACATTCTGTTCGCTACTGGTATATTGTCGCGATATTGCATGTATTGCTTACGCTCAGTGCCTTATATTTTAAGATAAGAAAATGAACTGCAGTAATTCGACGAACGACATTGGTACAAGAAACTGCATAGAAGTCACATGAGCTGGAGGTTTTATGGAAGCTGTATAAATTTATGCTAAGAGGAAGGAAGCTAACGACATGACATACCAACACTAGGTTAGACCATTGACAGTTATTACACTGCATTCTTCGTGAGCAATTGAAATAGGAAGTGACACTTGACACAAAAAATACTCTACATGTTTACTTTTGCCATAATTCTTGAAGTGGTGTACACACTGTGAAATATTATGGTCATTAACACTTCGTAATCACTTACGTACTGAAAGTTATTCAAACTAAAGGCTGTTAGAGGTCATGTATGCATTTCTTTTATTTAATGATGGACAAGGTAAACAAAATGTATCTTATAATTTATAATGAGTAGAAAATTTGTGTCAGATGGATTACACAGAGGTTGTGTGTGGACACTGTGTCTTCGGATTGTATGGGATGCTGAATTGAAGTTGCACTAGGATTTTGTCTGTACTTGTTCGAGGAGACTGACTAGAGGAAAGAGTTGTTATGGAAGTGAAATGATATTGGTGCTGAGGTTTATATGTATCGACGTATTGTTGAGGTATTGAGATTATGTGAAGTTGATGATTATTGGAGTTTCGTGGACAAGAGGTAAGGTAAATGAGGTATTATTGAAGTATTGAGATTATATAATGCTGATGATTATTGGAGTTTGGTGGATAAGAGGTGAAGTAAGTGAGGAGCATATTTTTTTGTTGGTCTATATGGAACAAGGAGGATGAAGATGGCAGACTAGAACACTCAAGTAGAAAGAAGATTGTCTACACACACACTTTGTCAAATCACTAAGCAGTATATACTTTTTTTTGAGAGAAGAAGCATTTGCATATCTTGGCTTACTGACAGTTGTTCAGCAACCGTACATTTTGATCTGGCTTGGCAAACATTGGTCTTGACATGATGACTATGACGTTGACTAACTATTATTGACTGTTATACATTGCTGCCACTACTACTTGATACACATGATGAACATAAAATTTTGACAGAATTGCATTTACACAGTTAACACTATTCAATTACACAGTAGCACTAATGTGGATGAAAGATGAGTGAGTGTGTTTTGTGTGTTTTCCTTTTATAATCCCAGAGAAGTGATCCCAACCTATCTCCTAAATATTATTTTACTTGTTTGTTGTGGCTTGCACTGACACCCATAAATATTATAGGTTTACTGGTATTTGTGTATTGTAATAGTTAATAGGACAATTATCTGATATCATTTGTGTGTTTGTTATGATTTGTATGTTTAGTGTAAAAGCATTGTATGTGTATTCAAACTATTGTTCATGCCTGAACTGTCTGATTAGTGATGGTGCTGCACTTTTCAACATGGTGGATGCCACCTGGACATGTTTAATTTCTGCTGATGAACTGTGTGATTAGTGATAGGGAATATTATGAACTGTTATTTGCACTTTTTCTACATGATTGGTGCCACTAGGACATGTTTAATTTCTGCTGATGAACAGTGTGATTAGTGATAGTGAATTTTATGGACTGCGGTCAGCACCTGGTCAACATTACTGGGTGCCACTGATGGACTGCTTCTACCGAAATGGTGTTACTTGTTGATGTCTGCACCTGCTCAACATTGCTGGGTGCCACTGATGGACTGCTTCTACTGAAATGGTGTTACTTGTTGCTGTCTGCACCTGCTCAACATTGCTGGGTGCCACTGATGGACTGCTTCTACTGAAATGGTGTTACTTGTTGCTGTCTGCACCTGCTCAACATTGCTGGGTGCCACTGATGGACTGCTTCTACTGAAATGGTGTTACTTGTTGCTGTCTGCACCTGCTCAACATTGCTGGGTGCCACTGATGGACTGCTTCTACTGAAATGGTGTTACTTGTTGATGTCTGCACCTGCTCAACATTGCTGGGTGCCACTGATGGACTGCTTCTACTGAAAAGATGTCACCTGTTGCTGTCTGCACCTGCTCAACATTGCTGGGTGCCACTGATGGACTGCTTCTACTGAAATGGTGTTACTTGTTGCTGTCTGCACCTGCTCAACATTGCTGGGTGCCACTGATGGACTGCTTCTACCGAAATGATGTCACTTGTTGGTGTCGGCACCTGATCAACATTGCTGGGTGCCACTGATGGACTGCTTCTACTGAAAAGATGTCACCTGTTGCTGTCTGCACCTGCTCAACATTGCTGGTGCCACTAATGGAACTGCTTATACCGAAATGGTGTTACTTGTTGGTGTCTGCACCTACTCAACATTACTGGGTGCCACTGATGGACTGTTTCTACTGAAAAAATGTCACTTGTTGGTATTTGCACCTGTTGACCATTGCTGGGTGCTACTGCTGGAACTGTCAACTACTTGTTTCTTGGGCTATGGAAAGCGTTTATGTGAATATTTGTATAAACTGATTTTTTGTGTATTACTGTTTGTGAAAAGTTATGAGACTCTTACCTGCACATATTCGTCATTGCTGACGATATTGATTGAACTGTTTAACCACATAATACTTGTGTAAACTGTTATGTAAAGTCACATGTATGAAGGAATTTGTATTGCTTACTGTATTTTATATATTAGGTTATTGAAAGGTCAGTGCAAAGCCAAAATTTTATCTAGTTATATGATATTTACGCATTAATATTATCTTTTATTTTTGTCTGTATTTTTTTTTTGACGAATTTGGTGGTATTTTCACCACCAATGCTGGCAAAAATACCATCAAATTCTAGCCAGTGGAGGAAGGGCATATGAAAGGTGGCTACACTGAGCCACAGCGCCAGAGATCGCACTAGAGAGTATTGTTCCGCCGCCTCCTCTGGCAGTGATTATTGAGAACTCGTAGTGGGCAGTGCTTGGGGAGAGCTCGTGGTAGTCAGTGCTTGTTAAGAACTCGTAGCAGAGAGTGTTTGTTGAGATGTGCTAGTAGAGAGTGCTTGCTGAGATGTGATACTGAAAAGTTCTTGTTGAGATGTGGTAATAGCGAGTCGGTGTGGAGATATATTGTAATGATTAGAGTGATTTTGGTCAATATATGAAGGTAACGAAACTTGATTTATTTTTCATTATTTAATGTCGTAAGTAATGCTTCATTACAGGTTCAGTCAACAAAGCATCTGGCTTGTGTTCTTGTATTAGAGTGTAATTCTGGTTTTCTTGAGTAATTATAGTATTTCTATTTTTTAGTTACTTCAGTATAAATGATATTTAAAATTTCTTGTGTTGTTGAAGAAGAACCGTGCCAGATGCGTACGTTGAGTCATACTTCCACACACAGAACAGTTACACTTGTGCTTTGGTTTCGTAGGTTTTATAGTTGCTGGGGACTTAATTAATTAATTGTGTTAATGAAAATTTCCATTTCATCCTTTGTTGTTGTTCTATGCAGTCAGATTGTGTAATAATACTAGTCAGGGCCAACCGTTACGAGACTTCGTAATCGGACAGACAGCTACTAAAGCAAAAAAATTAAAATTATTTGCATTCATATTTAAATAAGCCCCCATGCAACTGTCCAACACTCGATCAACAATACGGAAAGTTTTACTCTCTACATTACATTGGTACCCGTAGAAGATCCACACGGTGCAGCAGCTGAAACCTCACGATCCACAGCAACGTTGTGAAGTGCTCTTCGATTTCTAGCACGGACTGAAGGTGATGACATATATCCGGACAATATTCTATGGAGCGACGAGGTACATTTAACATTACAAGGTGCAGTGAATAGACATAACTGTCGAATTTGAGGTCCTGTTAAAATGCGTGTTGTGCTCGAAGATCCATTGTGCTCGCCACTTGTGATTGTGTGATGTGGATTCACGAGCACCTTTCTTCTCGGTCCGTTCTTCTTTGAAGAGAATACACCCAGACGAACTGTCAGATGTACCGTGACGTATGCACGTTACCACGGTCGCAGGTACGAATCCTGCCTCGGGCATGGATGTGAGTGATGTCCTTAGTTTTAAGTAGTTCTAAGTTCTAGGGGCCTTATGACCTCAGAAGTTGAGTCCCATAGTGCTCAGAGCCGTTTGAACCATTTTGCAAGTTATCAAAACCTCCTTATACAGCATGTGACTCCTGCTTTGGATGAGCAGCTGTTTTAATGCAAGATGAGGCAACACATCATGTTGCTCGCCCTGTGAAAGATATGCTTAATCCAACTTTCAGCGAACATATTATCTCCAGAGGTTTTCCAGATGCGTGGCCTGCAAGATCAACTGATCTGAATCCACGAGACTTTCGGCTCTGGAGATATGTAAAAGAATGTTTAGTTGGAACACGTACGGTATCTGTATAAAGCAACATGTTGCTCAGGTTCGACCAGAACTGCTGCGAGAAACTGTTCATCACGTCCTTTTAAGGATGCAACTACTCGTAGACGTCTCCGGTGTTCATATACTGAAGCGCCAGAGAATAATGGTATTGATGATGTTAGCTTTGTTGGATGCTCAACTGCGCGGTCATCAGCGCCCGTACACTTTCCTAATCAGAACACAGTCCAATCTCGCCACTTTTCATGAATGATGATGGAATGAAGAGATCAACACAACCACCCAGTCCCCGGGCAGAGAAAATCCCCAACCTGGCCGGGAATCGGAACCGGGACCCCATGATCCAGAGGTAGCAACGCTAGCCACTTTTTTTCATTTTTTTAAAGCTCATTTTGTTCGTTTTCGTTCGTTGCATCTGCTCGGGGCGTACGTCGCAAGACAACCGTTTCACTCCGTCGTTGATTCATTAACTCAGTTTTATTTTATTACAGAGGGCAGCTAACCCTCTGACCGAACACGCTGGGTTACCATGCCGGCAGCCACTAGACCACGAGCTGCGGACAAGCGCCAAAGAAACTGGTAAAAGCATGCGTATTCAAGTACAGAGATATGCAAACAGGCAGAATACGGCACTGCGGTCGGCAACGGCTATAAAAGACAACAAGTGTCTGGCGCAGTTGTTAGGTCGGTTACTGCAGCTACAATGCCAGGTTACCAAGATTTAAGTGAGTTTGAGCGTCGTCTTATAGTCGGCGCACTGGCGATGGGACACAGCGTCTCCGAGGTAGCGATGAAGTGGGGATTTTCCCGTACGACCGTTTCACGAGTGTACCGTGAATATCAGGAATCCGGTAAAACATCAAACCTCCGACACCGCTGCGGCCGGAAAAAGATCCTGCAAGAACGGGACCAACGACTACTAAAGAGAATCGTTCAGCGTGACAGAAGTGCAACCCTTCCGCAAATTGCTGCAGTATTCAGTGCTGGGCCATCAACAAGTGTCAGCGTGCGAACCATTCAACGAAACGTCAACGATATGGGCTTCCGGAGCCGAAGGCCCACTCGTGTGCCATTGCTGACTGCACGACACAAGGCTTTACACCTCGCCTGGGCCCGCCAACACCGAAGGGTTCAAATGGCTCTGAGCACTATGGGACTTAACATCTGAGGTCATCAGTCCCTTAGATTTAGAAATACTCAAACCTAACTAACCTAAGGACAATTCACACATCCATGCCCGAGGTAGGATTCGAACCTGCGACCGTAGCAGCAGCGCGGTTCTGGACTGAAGCGCCTAGAACCGGCCAACGACGACACTGAACTGTTGATGATTAGAAACATGTTGCCTGGTTGGACGAGTCTCGTTTAAGAATTGTATCAATTGAGCGGATGGACATGTACGGGTGTACAGACAACCCCATGAATCCATGGAGCCCGCATGTCAGCAGGGAACAGTTCAGGCTGGTGGAGCCTCTGTAATGGTGTGGAGCGTGTGCAGTTGCTGTGATATGGGATCCCTAATAGTCTGGATACGACTCTGACAGGTGACGCGTACGTAAGCATCCTGTCTGATCTCCTGCATCCATTCATGTCCATTATGCATTCCGACGGACTTGGGCAATTCCAGCAGGACAATGCGACACCCCACACGTTCAGAATTGCTACAGAGTGGCTACAGGAACACTCTTCTGAGTTTAAACACTTCTGCTGGCCACCAAACTCCCCAGACATGAACATTGTTGAGCATATTTGGGATGCCTTCCAACGTGCTATTCAGAAGAGATCTCTAACACCTCGTACTCCTTAGGATTTATAGACAGCCCTGCAAGATTCATAGTGTCAATTCCCTCCGGCACTACCCGGATATCAGTCAAGTCAATGACACGTCGTGCTGCGACAGTGGTGCATGCTCGCGGTGACCCTACACCATATTAGCAGGTGTACCCGTTTCTTTGTCTCTTCAGTGTATTTAACGAACTATCCAATCATCAATTAATAATAAAATCAATATCATGACTTTCTCACATGTTTAACAATTTCTACCCGCATTTGGAATTTAAGGAGATGGGACCTGGATAAACTGAAAGAACCAGAGATTGTACACAGTTTCAGGGACAGCATAATGGAACAATTGACAGGAATGGGGGAAAGAAATACAGTACAAGAAGAATGGGTAGCTTTGAGGGATGAAGTAGTGAAGGCAGCAGAGGATCAAATAGGTAAAAAGACGAGGGCTAGTAGAAACCCTTGGGTAACAGAAGACATTTTGAATTTAATTGATGAAAGGAGAAAATATAAAAATGCAGTAAATGAAGCAGGCAAAAAGGAATACAAACGTCTCAAAAATGAGATTGACAGGAAGTGCAAAATGGCTAAGCACGGATGGCTAGAGGACAAATGTAAGGATGTAGAGGCGTATCTCACTAGGGGTAAGATAGATACTGCCTACAGGAAAATTAAAGAGACCTTTGGAGAAAAGAGAACCACTTGTATGAATATCAAGAGCTCAGATGGAAACCCAGTTCTAAGCAAAGAAGGGAAAGCGGAAAGGTGGAAGGAGTATATAGAGGGTCTATGCAAGGGCGATGTACTTGAGGACAATATTATCGAAATGGAAGACGATGTAGATGAAGATGAAATGGGAGTAGACAACATTCCATTAGAACTACTGACAACCTTGGGAGAGCCAGTCCTGACAAAACTCTACCATCTGGTGAGGAAGATGTATGAGACAGGCGAAATACCCTCAGACTTCAAGAACAATATAATAATCCCAATCCCAAAGAAAGCAGGTGCTGACAGATGTGAAAATTACCGAACTATCAGTTCAATAAGTCACAGCTGCAAAATACTAACGCGAATTCTTTACAGACGAATGGAAAAACTGATAGAAGCCGACCTCTGGGTAGATCAGTTTGGATTCCGTAGGAATGTTGGAACACGTGAGGCAATACTGACCTTACGACTTATCTTAGAAGAAAGATTAAGGAAAGGCAAACCTACGTTTCTAGCATTTGTAGACTTAGAGAAAGCTTTTGACAATGTTGACTGGAATACTCTCTTTCAAATTCTGAAGGTGGCAGGGGTAAAATACAGGGAGCGAAAGGCTATTTACAATTTGTGCAGAAACCAGATGGCAGTTATAAGAGTTGAGGGGTATGAAAGGGAAGCAGTGGTTGGGAAGGGAGTGATACAGGGTTATAGCCTCTCCCCGATGCTATTCAATCTGTATATTGAGCAAGCAGTAAAGGAAACAAAAGGAAAGTTCGGAGTAGGTATTAAAATCCATGGAGAAGAAATAAAAACTTTGAGGTTCGCCGATGACATTGTAATTCTGTCAGAGACAGCAAAGGACTTAAAGAGCAGTTGAACGGAATGGATAGTGTCTTGAAAGGAGGATATAAGATGAACATCAACAAAAGCACAACGAGGATAATGGAATGTAGTCGAATTAAGTCGGGTGATGCTGAAGGAATTAGATTAGGAAATGAGACACTTACAGTAGTAAAGGAGTTTTTGGGGAGCAAAATAACTGATGACGGTCGAAGTAGAGAGGATATAAAATGTAGACTGGCAATGGCAAGGAAAGCGTTTCTTAAGAAGAGAAATTTGTTAACATCGAGTATTGATTTAAGTGTCAGGAAGTCGTTTCTGAAAGTATTAGTATGGAGTGTAGCCATGTATGGAAGTGAAACGTGGGCGATAAATAGCTTAGACAAGAAGAGAATAGAATCTTTCGAAATGTGGTGCTACAGAAGAATGCTGCAGATTAGATGGGTTGATCACAAAACTAATGAGGAGGTATTGAGTAGAATTGGGGAGAAGAGGAGCTTGTGGCACAACTTGACTAGAAGAAGGGATCGGTTGGTAGGACATGTTCTGAAACATCGAGGGATCACCAATTTAGTATTGGAGGGCAGCGTGGAGGGTAAAAATCGTAGAGGGAGACCAAGAGATGAATACACTAAACAGATTCAGAAGGATGTAGGTTGCAGTAGGTATTGGGAGATGAAGAAGCTTGCACAGGATAGAGTAGCAATGCGTCTACCTTGCATTTACAGCGCCATATGGTGGCAAAAATCGCAACTAATTTTTTATCCAACGTAAATCCGGTCAGCAATAACGCAACAGTATATCTACCAAGTTTCGATGCCATGCGATAATTGCAGCCTGACCTATTCAGGGGGACCCTATATTTCTCCACCCGATAGCGGAGGTAGAGAAATTTGCACCCCATATTTCCGCAGAATCGTCTGAGCCTCTGGTTTAAGCCTTCCACTTGGCTCCAAACCAGAGGACCGCGATCGGTTCTGGGAATGACACTACAAATAGTTAGCTCAGATTCCACCCCGTGAGCGAGGCTTTCCGCCTTCGCCAATTCCGCCAACCGCCTGTATGAACAGAGGATGACCTCTGAACCCAGACGGCAGGAGTCATTGGTGCCAACATGAGCAACAATTAGCAGTCGGGTGCACCCAGTACTCTCTATCGCCGCCGGCAGGGCCTCCTCCAAATCTCGGATGAGACCCTCCGGCAAGCAGACAGAGTGAACACTGGCCTTCTTCCCCAATCTTCCCGCTCTTTCCCTAAGGGGTTCCATCACCCGCCTAACGTTGCAGCTCCCAATCACTAATAAAGCCCTCCCCCCGTGTGCCTGCTCGGACCTTGCTGAAGGAGCGGCCACATGTCCACTCACAGGCAGAGCGGGCGATGCCACACGGCCAGCCTCCACATTGACCCTCCGCCTCGTGCGTCGCGAACGCCGCTGAACCCGTCACTCCCCTTGCGGAGAGGTGGCCCAACCGCGCCCGGTACCCGCGAGGATGTCTTGACAGCAGGGACCGTGGGTGAAGCATGTAACCCCTGGGGTATTCCATGCGACGCACCAGACTCCCCATTGCCGCTACACTCCGAGGCAGCAGCCTGAAGACGGCTGACCGCGGCCATCAACATGTTCAGCTGCTCGCGAATAGTGGCCAGCTCCTCCTGCGTCCGTACACAGCAGTCACACATCCTATGCATCCTAAGAAATCAACAATTTACTTTAGAGAGTTAATCAACTTTTAACTAGACTGCTAATTCACTAAAGGGCGGCTGATAGCTGACTAAACAGTGGTTACTAGACGCTTCTTGTTGAAAACAATGAAAATAAGCACTACCTGTCTCCGGACTGTCTTCAAAACAAACACTAGCACTACTGGCACTACAACTGACTAAAGGGGCTCTCTCTGACTGTATTCAAAACAAACACGAAATCTATGGAGCACTGTTACTACACTACTGGAAATTAAAATTGCTACGCCACGAAGATGACGTGCTACAGACGCGAAATTTAACCGACAGGAGGAAGATGCTGTGATATGCAAATGATTAGCTTTTCAGAGAATTCACAAAAGGTTGGCGCCGGTGGCGACACCTACAACGTGCTGACATGAGCAACGTTTCCAACCGATTTCCCATACACAAACAGCAGTTGGCCGGCGTTGCCTGGTGAAACGTTGTTGTGATGCCTCGTGTAAGGGGGAGGAATGCGTACCATCGTGTTTCCGACTTTGATAAAGGTCGGATTGTAGCCTATCGCGATTGCGGTTTATCGTATCGCGACACTGCTTCTCACTTTTGGTCGAGATCCAATGACTGTTACCAGAATATGGAATCGGTGGGTTCAGGAGGGTAATACGGAACGCCGTACTGGATCCCAACGGCCCCGTATCACTAGCAGTTGAGATGACAGGCATCTTATCCGCATGGCTGTAACGGATGGTGCAGCCACGTCTCGATCCCTGAGTCAACAGATGGGGACGTTTGCAAGACAACAACCATCTGCACGAACAGTTAGACGACGTTTGCAGCAGCATGGACTATCAGCTCAGAGACCATGGCTGCGGTTACCCTTGACACTGCATCACAGACAGGAGCGCGTGCGATGGTGTACTCAACGACGAACCTGGGTGCACGAATGGCAAAACATTTTTTCGGATGAATCCAGGTTCTGTTTACAGCATCATGATGGTCGCATCCGTGTTTGGCGACATCGCGGTGAACGCACATTGGAAGCGTGTATTCGTCATCGCCATACTGGCGTATCACCCGGCGTGATGGTATGGGGTGCCATTGGTTACACGTCTCGGTCACCTCTTGTTCGCATTGACGCACTTTGAACAGTGGACGTTATATTTCAGATGTGTTACGACCCGTGGCTCTATCCTTCATTTGATCCCTGTGAAACCCTACATTTCAACAGGATAAAGCACGACCGCATGTTGAACGCCATCCAAGCTCTGTTTGACTCAATGCCCAGGCTTATCAAGGCCGTTATTACGGCCAGAGGAGGTTGTTCTGGGTACTGATTTCTCAGGATCTATGCACCCAAATTGCGTGAAAACGTAATCACATGTCAGTTCTAGTATAATATATTTGTCCAATGAAACCCGTTTATCATGTGCATTTCTTCTTGCTGTAGCTATTTTAATGGCCAGTAGTGTAGTACTCGAAAATTAAGGCTTCCTAAACGCAATAACACACGGAAAAAGAAGTGACAAGCAAGAAAAACACAGTTAATACTTAAATTAACGTAGCTCGCTACACAGAAAATGTGAAGCAGACGGCAGTTACTTCTCAGCCGTTTTCATGTTTCCCTGGTCTAGTAACATCTCCCTGTTATCTTCTTTGATGTTGGTGGACAACGCTGTTTTCTCCGGCGACACTTGAAAACTCACTTTGGCTGCCTGTTTTCTGAGGCAGTTTACCTGCATTGTTGCCATTTCAAGAGAATCAGAAATCAGTCCTTCGTTCTTACGAACCAGGTAGACACACTCTGAACACCCAAATTCGTCAGTTCCTTGCACCATTCTCTCGCAACCTTTTCAAGGACACAGTTGAAGAGAAGAGGGGAGAGTCCATCCCCTAGTCTCACCCTAGTTTTTATCTCAAAGCTTTCTGAGATCTCACTGTTTCTTGTATAAAATGTAATCGTCATAGCTGATAATATGTTTATTCGACAGTGAGACAAGACGATCAATGCCTTCATGGAAAGAAGTTTGCACGTGCCTGCAGCGCCATAATTGTATCCAGGCGTGCACCTCTTTGTTCGAAGAAAATTGACGGCCACGAATGTCTTTCTCCAGCGATCCAAAAGTGTGGAGATCGGACGGGGAGAGATCGGGAATGTACGGAGGATGTGTAAGGGTTTCGCAGAGTATGCAGCGTAGTCGAAACACATGCTCAGGCCCACATGTTGGCGATTGCAAAAACATTCTGTTGGCACCCACCTACATAAGGAGAAATGATGATCACGATAAAATAAGAGAAATCAGGGCTCGCACAGAAAAATTTAAGTGCTCGTTTTCCAGAGCGCTGTTCGAAAGTGTAACGGTAGAGAGACAGCTTGAAGGTGGTTACTTGAACGCTGTGCCAGGCACTTCATTTTGAACAGCAGAGTAATCACGTAGACGGAGACATACAATGTTTGAAAGCACTCTTCCTAGACACTTTTCAACATCTCGCTGTGTCTCCAGGATTTATAAGCTACACTATAAACTAACTCAGAGGCCCTGTTCCTACTGATGCTGTCTGCTGCCAAAGACAGGTCATTACTAGAGGCCATGTAGTTTAAAACAGTACTCTGGTCCCCACATGGACCACAATACCAACCGTTACGTTGTCTTGCAAAATGGCTAAGCAGGGATGGCTAGAGGACAAATGTAAGGATGTAGAGGCTTTTCTCACTAGGGGTAAGATAGATACTGCCTACAGGAAAATTAAAGAGACCTTTGGAGATAAGAGAACCACTTGTATGAACATCAAGAGCTCAGATGGAAACCCAATTCTAAGCAAAGAAGTGAAAGCGGAAAGGTGGAAGGAGTATATAGAGGGTCTATACAAGGGCGATGTACTTGAGGACAATATTATGGAAATGGAAGAGGATGTAGATGAAGATGAAATGGGAGATACGATACTGCATGAAGAGTTTGACAGAGCACTGAAACACCTGAGTCGAAACAAGGCCCCCGGAGTAGACAAAAAGAGAATAGAAGCTTTCGAAATGTGGTGCTACAGAAGAATGCTGAAGATTAGATGGGTAGATCACATAACTAATGAGGAGGTACTGAATAGGATTGGGGAGAAGAGGAGTTTGTGGCACAACTTGACCAGAAGAAGGGATCGTTTGGTAGGACATGTTCTGAAACATCGAGGGATCACCAATTTAGTATTGGAGGGCATCGTGGAGGGTAAAAATCGTAGGGGGAGACCAAGAGATGAATACACTATGCAGATTCAGAGGGATGTAGGTTGCAGTAGGTACTGGGAGATGAAGAAGCTTGCACAGGATAGAGTAGCAAGGAGAGCTGCATCAAACCAGTTTCAGGACTGAAGACCACAACAACAACAACGTTGTCTTGGTGCAAGTTAACCTACGTTTCACAACTTTTGCATTATTACCATAATATTCGAATAATGGTAGAACAACGGAATAAAAATTAACCCTCTGCTATTGTAGTAGCTAGTGGTTTTCTCAAGCATTGCTGACAATTTGTTTTTAATGAAAGTAAGTTTTATAGTATGTTATAGCGCTTATGAAAGGCAGTTACCAGAAAGAGTTTCAAAACTCGGTATTTTTCGAAATAGACATCGGAGCAAATCAGTTACAGACCAGAAAGTTTACTCGAACATTATAGTGCTCTAGTGAGTATGGTCCATTTCTTGCCTTCCTTTCTACTGGGATCGACTTCCCGAGGCA
The DNA here is from genome assembly GCF_023898315.1 of Schistocerca nitens. NCBI lineage: Eukaryota > Metazoa > Arthropoda > Insecta > Orthoptera > Acrididae > Schistocerca > Schistocerca nitens. Next base: position 199,501,511 of record NC_064615.1, on the reverse strand, counting down.
GTTGCAGAGGCCCTTAAAATTCAGCATGGTATCTAACCTAAGGTATTCCTTGTGATTCTATTCGTGTAGGTAGAGAATTTTCTATGATGAGAGATGCATTTAAAAACCAGACAGAACAGGCTCACCGATTTTCTATTCTAGAAAATTTGGGATGAAGCATTATCCACAATGATCGCCTACCATCATTTCTTAACAGAATTACCAAAGTTGTGGATTTTTAACGTCTGGGTAATGAATAGAACAAGGGAAAAATCGCTTACGTTAATATGAAGCAGCAGACATTGTTTTATTACAGTAGATAGGAACAGTCAAACTGAAACTGTCCGGGAACTTGCGTTATGAACACCAATCTCAACACTACGTATCGGCTTCTCTAAGTCTTGATGAAGATTTTCTATTGAACACAGGCACGAATCTGTGAGTTGACATACCGAACCAAGCTTCATCTGAAGAAATGAAGACAAGAAGAGCCATGTGCCTCGGCAGCATTTCAGTTATAAACCAGGGCGGGAGCAAAACACGCACATGTTAGGCTGGAAGTTTTAACTAAAGCGCAACAGACAATGCGTGAGATTAACGACGCAGATCATTTCTGATAATGTTCTGAGATGGCAATCTTTTAAATCTCACTTCGGTGACAGGTGTTGCGAATTTGAACGCACTTATTTATTTCACCTGAGCAATATTTTGTGTTGACGGATTCGTAACGGATAGATATATAATTGAGTTTTTTCTGCTCAGATTGCGTTGCTATGAAAGGCCTGAAACTTTTGTCGTGTCAGTACGACTTCAGCAGAAATGTAGAACCACTGTAAATAATAAACTCACAAATAAATATGAAATGAATACACTCCGAGGTTCGTTAAGTGATTATGCGTAAAGGAAATACGGAGTTTTTGCTCCGAGGATATCTCCACAGGTATAGATGTAAATGGAAAGGGCGGGTGTGCTGGAGTAATGCAGTTGGAAGCCCTGTCCGGTCATCCCTAAACCCATTAAGGCGTTAATCGAAACGATTTCCTTGAAGAGAATTCTTTGCGTATCGATGTCTTGCGACAGCTTGAGATTCTTCAACAACCTAGTAATCGACCGGTCGTTAATTCCTAATTTTGGTTACTGCCAGTTATTTTCATGGCAGGAAAGAAAATAAACTCAACTTTAAAGCACTTTTTCTGGCATCTGAACAGGTACTTTTCCTAACAGATGCCACTATCTATAAATGTTTTCTCAAGTCTGTTGTTGTGATCTTCAGTCCTGAGACTGGTTTGATGCAGCTCTCTATGCTACTGTGTCCTGTGCAAGCTTCTTCATCACCCAGTACCTACTGCAACCCACGTCCTTCTGTATCTGTTTAGTGTATTCATCTCTTGGTCTCCGTCTACGATTTTTACCCTCCACGCTGCCCTCCAAAACCAAATTGGTGATCCCTCAATGCCTCAGAACATGTCCTACCAACCGATCCCTTCTTCTAGTCAAGTTGTGCCACAAACTTCCCCCCTATCCTATTCAATATCTCCTCATTAGTTATATCATCTACCCATCTAATCTTCAGCATTCTTCTGTAGCACCACATTTCGAAAGTTTCTATTCTCTTCTTGTCCAAACTAGTTATCGTCCATGTTTCACTTCCATACATGGCTCCACTCCATACAAACACTTTCAGATACGACTTCCTGACATTTAAATCTATACTCGATGTTAACAAATTTCTCTTCTTAAGAAACGCTTTCCTTGCCATTGCCAGTCTACATTTTATATCCTCTCTACTTCGACCGTCATCAGTTATTTTGCTCCCCAAATAGCAAAACTCCTTTACTACTGTGAGTGTCTCATTTCCTAAGCTAATTCCTTCAGCATCACCCGACTTAATTCGACTACATTCCATTATCCTCGTTTTGCTTTTGTTGATGTTCATCTTATATCCTCCTTATAAGACAGTATCCAGTCCGTTCAAATGCTCTCCTAAGTCCTTTGTTGTGTCTGACTGAATTACAATGTCATCGGCGAACCTCAAAGTTTTTATTTCTTCTCCGTGGATTTTAATACCTACTCGGAATTTTTCTTTTGTTTCCTTCACTGCTTGCTCAATACACAGATTTAATAACATCGGGGAGAGGCTACAACCATGTCTCACTCCCTTCCCAACCACTGCTTCCCTTTCATGTCCCTCGACTCTTATAACTGACATCTGGTTTCTGTACAAATTGTAAATAGCCTTTCGCTCCCTGTATTTTCCCCCTGCCACCTTCAGAATTTGAAAGAGAGTATTCCAGTCAACATTGTCAAAAGCTTTCTGTAAGTCAACAAACGCTAGAAACGTACGTTTGCCTTTCCTTAATCTAGCTTCTAAGATAAGTCGTAGGGTCAGTATTGACTCACGTGTTCCAATATTTCTACGAAATCAAACTGATCTTCCCCGAGGTCGGCTTCTACCAGTTTTTTCCATTCGTCTGAAAAGAATTCGCGTTAGTTTTTTGCATCCGTGACGTATTAAACTGATTGTTCGGTAATTTCCACATCTGTCAGCACCTGCTTTCTTTGGGATTGGAATTATTATATTCTTCTTGAAGTCTGAGGGTATTTCGCCTGTCTCATACATCTTGCTCACCAGATGGTAGAGTTTTGTCAGGACTGGCTCTCCCAAGGTTGTCAGTAGTTCTAATGGAATGTTGTCTACTCCCGGGGCCTTGTTTTGACTCAGGTCTTTCAGTACTCTATCAAACTCTACACGCCGGCCGCGGTGGTCTAGCGGTTCTGGCGCTGCAGTCCGGAACCGCGGGACTGCTACGGTCGCAGGTTCGAATCCTGCCTCGGGCATGGGTGTGTGTGATGTCCTTAGGTTAGTTAGGTTTAAGTAGTTCTAAGTTCTAGGGGACTTATGACCTAAGATGTTGAGTCCCATAGTGCTCAGAGCCATTTGAACCATTTTTTGAAACTCTTCACGCAGTATCGTATTTCCCATTTCATCTTTATCTATATCCTCTTCCATTTCCATAATATTGTCCTCAAGTACATCGCCCTTGTCTAGACTCTCTATATACTCCTTCCACCTTTCTGCCTTCCCTTCTTCGCTTAGAACTTGGTTTCCATCTGAGCTCTTGATATTCATACAAGTGGTTCTCTTTTCTCCAAAGGTCTCTTTAATTTTCCTGTATGCAGTATCTATCTTACCCCTAGTGAGATAAGCCTCTACATCCTTACATTTGTCCTCTAGCCATCTGTGCTTAACCATTTTGCACTTCCTGCAAATCTCATTTTTGAGACGTTTGTATTCCTTTTTGCCTGCTTCATTTACTGCATTTTTATATTTACTCCTTTCATCAATTAAATTCAAAATTTCTTCTGTTACCCAAGGATTTCTACTAGCCCTCGTCTTTTTACCTACTTAATCCTCTGCTGCCTTTACTACTTCATCTCTCAAAGCTACCCATTCTTCTTCTACTGTATTTCTTTCCCCCATTCCTGTCAATTGTTCCCTTATGCTCTCCCTGAAACTCTGTACAACCTCTGGTTTAGTCAGTTTATCCAGGTCTAATCTTAAATTCCCACCTTTTTACAGTTTCTGCAGTTTTAATCAACAGTTCATAATCAATAGATTGTGGCCAGAGTCCACATCTGCCCCTGGAAATGTCCTACAATTTAAAAACTGGTTCCTAAATCTCTGTCCTACCATTATATAATCTATCTGAAACCTGTCAGTATCTCCAGGCTTCTTCCATGTATACAACCTTCTTTTATGATTCTTGAACCACGTGTTAGCTATGATTAAGTTTTGCTCTGTGCAAAATTCTACGAGGCGGCTTCCAATTCTTACCCCCAATCCATAGTCACCTACTACGTTTCCTTCTCTCCCTTTTCCTACTACTGAATTCCAGTCACCCATGACTATTAAATTTTCGCCTCCCTTCACTATCTGAATAATTTCTTTTATTTCATCATACATTTCTTCAATTTCTTCGTCATCTGCAGAGCTACTTGGCATATAAACTTGTGCTACTGTAGTAGGCATGGACTTCGTTTCTATCTTGGCCACAATAAGGCGTTCACTATGCTATTTGCAGTTATTTACCCTCACTCCTATTTTATTATTCACTATTAAACCGACTCCTGCATTACCCCTATTTGATTTTGTATTTGTAACTCTGTGTTCGCCTGACCAAAAGTCTTGTTCCTCCTGCCACCGAACTTCACTAATTCCTACTATATCTAACTTTAACCTATCCATTTCCCTTTTTAAATTTTCTAACCTACCTGCTAAATTAAGGGATCTGACATTCCACGCACCGATCCGTAGAACGCCAGTTTTCTTTCTCCTGATAACGACGTCCTCTTGAGTAGTCCCCGCCCGGAGATCCGAATGGGGGACTATTTTACCTCCGGAATATTTTACTCAAGAGGACGCCATCATCATTTAACCATACAGTAAAGCTGCGTGCCCTCGGGCAAAATTACGGCTGTAGTTTCCATTTGCTTTCAGCCGTTCGCAGTACCAGCACAGCAAGGCCGTTTTGGTTAGTGTTACAAGACCAGATCAGTCAATCATCCAGACTGTTGCCCCTCAACTACTGAAAAGGCTGCTGCCCCTCTGCAGGAACCACACGTTTGTCTGGCCTCTCAACAGATACCCCTCCGTTGTGGTTGCACCTACGGTACGGCCATCTGTGTCGCTGAGGCACGCAAGCCTCCCCACCAACGGCAAGGTCCAGGGTTCTTGGAGGGGTCGTCAAGTCTATTCTTGTTAAAATTAGAGCATTTGTTGACACGCACAGCAAAGTCAGAGCAAAAGTACGATTCAGGCCATTTATGAGGTGAAAACCCTAATTTACCACCCTTTGTAAGCCATTAATTACAGTAAGACATGTCTTCAGAGCACTATTACGGAGCTTCATGTGTGCAGGACCAAAATTCTGACTGCAATTGCTGGAAATGAAACTCTGTGGGAACAGAAAGACTCAGTATCTTCCATGCTGAATTCTGAAAGTACCACAGGACCAGGTATTAACCTTTTCAATGTTTCCCACAGCGCAACACGACAAGCACAAACAGCTGCACCATGAATCATTTACCGAAGAGGTAGCCTCATGGAGGCGTGGTATATTGACATGGCCAATAATGCGATGTAACAGATTCCAATATCGCTAATCCAAATCGCTTTTGCCCTTCCGAGAATTGTAATTCTCTGACAGTTCTGCTTCGGATGGCTACCTGTTCTGCTTCACGCGACCACCTCAATTACGACGTTCATTTTCATCAATGTGTTGTGGAAATCTAACACCTTTCCGAAATTAGTTATTTCACAACCATTCGACCCCTTTCTTAAGACAGTACAGGAAACAACTGAAATACCCGACGATCAAATGGTTCAAATGGCTCGGAGCACTATGGGATTTAACATCTTAGGTCATCAGTCCCCTAGAACTTAGAACTACTTAAACCTAACTAACCTAAGGACATCACACACATCCATGCCCGAGGCAGGATTCCCGACGATCCCCGCAGCTTCTATGGTACTCCGATAGAGCTGTAAAAACAGCACGACCTAACTTTGAAAGCTATTACGAAAGACAGCAATTTTTCCATTCTCTCTTCAGGTAGTCTATCTAATGATTGGTCTGCATTTCTGACGTTGATATATTCTTAGTGTACTATGTCATATTGCCTGTATATTATCTACGTGAGTTCGTTTCAGTGGTAAAGCGTTGGACTTCATGTTCTGACTTATTACACGATCATCATCTCACACACCGAAATTTCTGTAAATGTTTTGAAAGCTTAGACAAAAATCCGCGTTATATTTGTTGTGTGTTCGCCATGTAATGTAGTATGAACTTATAAGCATTCACATAAGTAATATGCTTCTTCTGGATGTCACGAAATGAAAACATGTGCGAACATTCTTAAAAAGGATAGGGTATTTCATTTCAGAAAGATTACGAATCGAGTGGTGTATTTAGTTTCATCCGAAACATACAGAGGTAAGGATTTTTAGAAGAGCAGATGAAAGTCTGCTGATTTCGACGTGAAAATCCCAGCGGAATTTCTTAGACGTTGCTAAACGCTACCAGTAATTAAACACGTCAAAACAGCTAAAGGTGACGTTCTCGAAAAGGTTTGGATCACAGTGTCTTACTAGGTACTGTAAGCAGCGTGCACGTGAAACGTATTACCGATTATAGTAATACTAGAACCAGGGCAGCGAGGCAACAATATCGCACCCGGTTTCCGCGGAAACGGCCGCCCAACAGAGCCGCAGTGGCTATATAAGGAGACGCGCTGTCCCTGAAATTCAGTCGAGTCCGGCGGCAGGAAAGGGCAACACGGCGTGGCGGCATCTGCGAGATTTCACCTGAGTGTAGCCAAGTCTGTGACTCCTCAGGTTCGTAAGTGAATTCGCGTCTGCGGCTCTTCACATCTGCGGCTCATTCGACTGCACGTTGGCGACTTCCCCCGTCTGCAGTCGACACATCTGTCTGGGCCTACTCTTCCGTGACTTCTAGATGTGTGGGGCAATGCGTCTGGGACTCTACCATTTTTGCTACACGGCTGTGACATGGAGACATTTTGTGACTACGTACCCAGGACTCTTACGTTTCTGTGCTCTACTTGTCTGTGAATCAAGTCGTTGAGGTTTGAGCCGAGTGTCTGAGAATCTTCGCCAGCAGAAGCGTTCTGTGAGTCTGTACTATGCATCCAAAAGTCTACGCACCTGCGACTCTGCACTACGCGTCAGCGAGTCTACGCTGCGCATTTTAGAGCCTGCGATAAACGTGCACGAGGCTTCACTGTATGTCCACGAGCTTACGTCATGCTTCGGTCAGGAGAAGAACACTGTACGGCAACGCCTACACAGTATGCTTCAGACTGTCGGGGCTGGCCGTTGGCGTGTGGACACAAAACGTAGTCTCGTGAACGTGTAGCGTAGGCTGCGTAGCGTGGATTCGTGGACTTGTAGTGGAGAGTCGCGGACGCTTAGACTCGTTGATGCCCAGTACAGACTCGCACACCGCGGACTCGTAGCGGAGATTCTCTGATCCGACGTCTTGAGTCGCAGATGTGTGGAACAGACGTGTAGGAGGGTTAGGCACATAGTCCTAAATATGTGTCACAATGCTGTAGGCAAAACGTGTTGTGTCCCAGAGATACCGCTCCAGAGATTTAGGAGTCAGAAGAGCAGTCCCAGATAGATTGTGTTGAGCCACAGAGGCATAGTGTCTCCAACGCATAGTTGTGCAGTCGTGTGAGCCGCAGATGTGAAGATTCACAGACGCGACTTCGTCGACGAACCTGTGGAGTCACAGATGTGGCTACACTCAGGTGAAAAATCGCAGTTGCCGTCATCCCGTGTTGCTCTCTCCTGCTGCTGGTCTGGACTGACTTCAGGGGCAGCGCGACACTTCACTACGGGTCCGTGGTAGTCTGCAACGCATCGACCGCTCTACGAGACACCTCATCCACTACGAGACACCTCATCGACTCCACGCGGTACATCAGCGACTCCACGAGCAACTTCACCGACTACGAGACATCTGCTCAGCGTCGTGGCCCCCTGCACTGCGACGAGCTGTCTATGAGCAGCTGGCCCCTCAGTTCCGACCAGGGTTTTTGGGAGGTTTTCCTTGGTTGTAAGGCGAATGCCGGAACTGTTTACCTCCTCCCATCGACACAAAAAATGGAAAAATAAATGCTACAACCTTACTTTGTCTTGTCTTTATTCAATTGTCATGTAAATGAATTGAGTAAGAAGTGACCATCCCATTTCCTATCCCATTTCCTGTACCTGTAATTGCGGTGTATAGCTAGCTGACTGCATTGCTTAAGCTCTAATATGTAAAGAGAGATCAGTGGACACACCCAGACAGAGATATAGATAGAAGGATAGAGAGATAGAGAGAGAGAGAGAAAGAGAGAGAGAGAGAGATAGCGATAGCGAGCTAGCTTCCAGAAATTACAAAGTTCGAACAAAAAGGACTGCAAAACTGTCTTGCTCGTATGCCTTCACAAAATTAGTTACGCTGTGATTTGTGATGATTTCTGCCTAATATCTTCCCCTGTAACGTTCTGCCTACATTTCTCGCAAATGTACCATCAGCGTAGCATTGAGAAACATAAACGCTGCTTGATCTCCTTTCACTTTCTTTCCAAGAAACTTCAGACGAAGTCCTGACTGGCAATGGAGGCAAAAAGGTCCTGTGAAACCGGAAATGCATCGATGCGACGGTAGATGACGCTGACGAATAAAAGTTCCTCCTACCACGTGCCGCGTGTTCCTTGTGACTTGCAGGCTGTGCGATTGACGCAGCGTACTGTAAGCAGTAGAACGGTCCGGTATTCAGACTATGGGAGTGTGGTTTATGGTTCGGCGGCACCCTCAGCGTGGTGTTTACTCGACCCAGTGCACCACTGTGGCGTTCTAGCGACAGGAGCTTTTAGGACGAGTCCGATGACCAGCGTCCTGGTGGAGGCCTGAGTCCATTGCAGGTTAGGCGTGAGCAGCTGCTCTCCAGTCACGTCGCACACGTTCGTAGTTCTCCTGCGCATCCGAACTCTCCCTCATCGGAGGCCTAGGTTGTTGTTGTTGTGGTCTTCAGTACTGAGACTGGTTTGATGCAGCTCTCTATGCTACTCTATCCTGTGCAAGCTTCTTCATCTCCCAGTACCTACTGCAACCTACATCCCTCTGAATCTCCTTAGTGTATTGATCTCTTGGTCTCCCTCTACGATTTTTACCCTCCACGCTGCCCTCCAATGCTAAATTTGTGATCCCTTGATGCCTCAAAACATGTCCTACCAACCGAGCCCTTCTTCTAGTCAAGTTGTGCCACAAACTTCTCTTCTCCCCAATCCTATTCAATACCTCCTCATTAGTTACGTGATCTACCCACCTTATCTTCAGCATTCTTCTGTAGCACCACATTTCGAAAGCTTCTATTCTCTTCTTGTCCAAACTGGTTATCGTCCATGTTTCACTTCCATACATGGCTACACTCCATACAAATACTTTCAGAAACGACTTCCTGACACTTAAATCTATACTCGATGTTAACAAATTTCTCTTCCTCAGAAACGATTTCCTTGCCATTGCCAGTCTACATTTTATATCCTCTCTACTTCGACCATCATCAGTTATTTTGCTCCCTAAATAGCAAAACTCCTTTAGTACTTTAAGTGTCTCATTTCCTAATCTAATCCCCTCAGCATCACCCGATTTAATTTGACTACATTCCATTATCCTCGTTTTGCTTTTGTTGATGTTCATCTTATATCCTCCTTTCAAGACACTGTCCATTCCGTTCAACTGCTCTTCCAAGTCCTTTGCTGTCTCTGACAGAATTACAATGTCATCGGCGAACCTCAAAGTTTTTACTTCTTCTCCATGAATTTTAATACCTACTCCGAATTTTTCTTTTGTTTCCTTTACTGCTTGCTCAATATACAGATTGAATAACATCGAGGAGAGGCTACAACCCTGTCTCACTCCCTTCCCAACCACTGCTTCCCTTTCATGCCCCTCGACTCTTATAACTGCCATCTGGTTTCTGTACAAATTGTAAATAGCCTTTCGCTCCCTGTATTTTACCCCTGCCACCTTCAGAATTTGAAAGAGAGTATTCCAGTTAACGTTGTCAAAAGCTTTCTCTAAGTCTACAAATGCTAGAAACGTAGGTTTGCCTTTTCTTAATCTTTCTTCTAAGATAAGTCGTAAGGTTAGTATTGCCTCACGTGTTCCAACATTCCTACGGAATCCAAACTGATCTTCCCCGAGGACCGCTTCTACCAGTTTTTCCATTCGTCTGTAAAGAATTCGCGTTAGTATTTTGCAGCTGTGACTTATTAAACTGATAGTTCGGTAATTTTCACATCTGTCAACACCTGCTTTCTTTGGGATTGGAATTATTATATTCTTCTTGAAGTCTGTGGGTATTTCTCCTGTCTCATACATCTTGCTCACCAGATGGTAGAGTTTTGTCAGGACTGGCTCTCCCAAGGCCATCAGTAGTTCTAATGGAATGTTGTCTACTCCCGTGGCCTTGTTTCGACTCAGGCCTTTCAGTGCTCTGTCAAACTCTTCACGCAGTGTCTTATCTCCCATTTCATCTTCATGTACATCCTCTTCCATTTCCATAATATTGTCCTCAAGTACATCGCCCTTGTATAAACCCTCTATATACTCCTTCCACCTTTCTGCCTTCCCTTCTTTGCTTAGAACTGGGTTGCCATCTGAGCTCTTGATATTCATACAAGTGGTTCTCTTCTCTCCAAAGGTCTCTTTAATTTTCCTGTAGGCAGTATCTATCTTACCCCTAGTGAGACAAGCCTCTACATCCTTACATTTGTCCTCTAGCCATCCCTGCTTAGCCATTAGGTAAGGGCTCACAATTCGTGTGCAATCTCTTCTCTCCGAACTGGTCCTTGCCTTTAACGCCTATACTCGAGGTTCATTTACGAACAGCTCCATGGTGTACACCTAGGCCGCGGCTTCGCCTGGACCTTTCACATGGCCCTAAGGACTCAGTTAACCCAGCGACTCTCCGCTATCACTTCCTCTCGATTCTCGACATGTACTGGTGCCATAAGTGGGTTACACCGATGGCTCGAGGGCTGATGGTCACGTTGGCTTTGCCTATGTTCATGGAGGACATATAAGCAGTAATCCTTTCCAGATGGCTGCAGTGTTTTCACTGCAGGGCTGGCGGCCATATCTCGTGCTCTTGAGCAAATCCGCTGAGGCCCAGGCGAGTCCTTTCTCCTGTGTACTGCCTCCTGGAGCAGCCAACAAGCTATCGACGAGTGCTACCCTCGTCATCCTTTGGTAGCGACCATCCAGGAGTCCATCTATGCCTTGGAACGATCCATTCGTTCAATGTTGTTTGTCTGGACCCCAGGTCATTTCGGAATCTCAGGCAACGAACTTGCCGACAGACTGGCCAAACGGGCTACGCGGAAGCCGCTTGTGGATATCGGCTTCTCTGAAACTGACCTGCGTTCAGTATTACGCCGCAAGGTTTTGCGGCTTTGGGAGACGGAGTGGCATAACCTCAGTACGCACAACAGGCAGCGTGCCATTAAGAAAACTACGAATGTGTGGAAGACCTACGTGCGTGCCTCTCACAGGGACTCTGTGGTTCTCTGTTGAGTCCGCATTGGCCATAAGTGGCTGACGCATGGTTACCTTCTCCGTCGCGAGAACCCACCTCGGTGTCGCTGGGGCTCACGAATGACGGTCGTCCAAACTCTTGCTGGACTGCTCACTTTTAGCCGCTCTGCGACGGACTTTTAACTTTCCCAGCACCCTACTTTCGGTGTTGGGATACAATACCCCAACAGCATATTCAGTTTTACGTTTCATTCTTGAGGGTGAGTTTTATCATTTGTTCTAAGTTTGGGCACATGTCCTTTGTCCCTGTGTGTCCTCCACCCTAGTGCTTTCAGGGTCGAGGTTTTAATGTGTTGGAGTGTGGCTGGCTTTTCCTTTTTATCCTTATGGTCAGCCAGCCATGGTAACCTGCTTTCTTGTTTTAACCTCTTCTACCTGTTTCTTGCTTCTTTGTTTTCTTTTCCCCTTTCGTGCATTTAAGTGTTTGTTACCCTTCAGTCGTTGTTGTGGTTTTTCCTTTCATTCTGTTTTGTGTTGTAAATCTCATTGTCTTATTCTCAACCCTTGTGGCATTGTTTCCTTCGGAACAAGGGATCGATGACCTCGTAGTCTGGTCCCTTCCCCCATCTTTTAAACAAAGCAACCAATCGAACCGAGATGGAATTTGTGTATGGTCAAGCAGATGGAAACGGTCAAGAGGCAGTAATGCGATATCAAAACAAGAACCCTCGCAGACACCAACCACATCACAAAACATTTCAAGCCTTTTGTGGGCGCATCGTGGGTCCTTTCAGACAGACGAACGTGCAGGGAGGCGGTGGACTGTGCGTACACCAGATATCTACAAAATATTGAGACAAAACCCCAATAAAATCTCCAGGCAAGTGGCCCGCGAACTTGGTGTAAGCCAGATATCGGTTATGTGTATCCTGCAGGACAACCACTACAACCCTATCACCTGCAACGAGTGCAAGAATTATCAGCAGCGGATTTCCCTCTACAGGAAGGATACTGTCGATAGTTTTTGCATCAGACCATCATAATTATGGGATTTTTGTCATCAGTCCTCTTTACCGATGAAGCAACCTTTACGGAACAGTGGCATCCTCAATCTGCTGCAGACAGAGGGCACGCGGTCTGGGGAACTTAACATTCGTCGGCGCCATCCACCGTGGCAATGATGCGTTTCCGGACACATGTTCATGGGACCTTTTCTCCTCCACTTCGAGTCAGGAATCCGTCCCTGCCGTTTGTCGGTTTTATTAATATTATAACAAAAATGAAGTAGGTAACATACAAAATCAAACGTATCAAAAAGGCAAATAAATTGGTAGACACGGTCTCAACATACTGATTCATTTCGAAATCAGACACGGAAAGCAACAAACGAACTTACAACACAGCGCAGTGTTTTTTTCTTTTACTATTAAATATGGAATCTTTGATAACTTCGAAGTTAAAATGAATCTATACCAAACCATAGTTCTAAAATGGAATAAAACCGTCTGATTTAATGTAATGTACAAAGTGCACCATCTTGAAGTATGAAGGGGTACGAGCTATGTGACTAGCATACAACAGGTAGCTCTATTACACAAGAATAGGTCATACCTGGCAAAGAACGCAACAGTCACTATTGTGCAACGGTAAGTTTAAAACGACGAAATGAAAATAAATGCATTTAAAGTCTAGATGGATTAGTATGTCAGTACAGTGCGAATAGTTATGTATGAAGTGTGTCCTTAATAATGAGTAACCAAACATATTACAGTATTAGCACGTATTAGGGGGTCGAGAAAAGGAGCTTCAAATGGAACCGAAACAGAAAGAGTATACATCAAAAATTTGTCAGTTACAATGTGATGTTAGGTTTCATTGTACTAAACTTACTGAAACATGAGGGAAATGTAGCTATGAAGAAAACCTAAGCCACAAAGTAAGCAGCTAACAGAACAGAGTGTGAGGAAAGAAACGGAAGAGGGAAGGTGTGTGGAGGGTGTCCTTAAATCCATCTAAAGGAAAAACATTATGCATACTAGTAAAGGACCCTGAAGGTACAGTAAATAGTCTACATAAACAGAGAGAGGCTGGATGTTTAACAAATACAGAATGTCTGGCAGAAAAAACTAGACATAGAACAAATGCGGAAGTACATAAAATGTAGTAAGGATAAAATTCAAATGGGTGTGAATGGCGCTGGGCTGAGAGAGTATACAACAAAATTTAGACACCATAAAAAAGATTTATTAAAACCCGATCATTAGCACATTCCAAGAACGTTTGAAAACTTTATTTGCTCCCTTAAGGGAATTTTCATGCAGAAATGATCTGAAGCAGTCTGTGCTTTTTCCAACTAGGGAACACTCGTTCGACCTATACTTGAGTATTGCTCATCAGTGTGGGATCCGTACCAGATCGGGTTGACGGAGGAGATCCAAAGAAGAGCGGCGCGTTTCGTCACAGGGTTATTTGGTAACCGTGATAGCGTTACGGAGATGTTTAGCAAACTCAAGTGGCAGACTCTGCAAGAGAGGCGCTCTGCATCGCGGTGTAGCTTGCTCGCCAGGTTTCGAGAGGGTGCGTTTCTGGATGAGGTATCGAGTATATTGCTTCCCCCTACTTATACCTCCCGAGGAGATCACGAATGTAAAATTAGAGAGATTAGAGCGCGCACGGAGGCTTTCAGACAGTCGTTCTTCCCGCGAACCATACGCGACTGGAACAGGAAAGGGAGGTAATGACAGTGGCACGTAAAGTGCCCTCCGCCACACACCGTTGGGTGGCTTGCGGAGTATGAATGTAGATGTAGATGTAGATGTAGATGTAGATGTAGGGTAACAATAGCACAGCCATAGACAATATTTTTATTCACTCTTCTTTACTAGACGGGCATTCTGTTAGTAAAAGGGTGAATGGCCTTTCAGACCATGCTGCACAAATTTCAGCACTAAGAGGCTTCTTTACTCAAACAAATGTCACATATATAAAAAAAATATGTAGGAAAGTTAATCCAACAGCAATAGAGAGTTTTTTTAAATCTCATCTAGCAACAAGAGTGGCACGATGTTTCTAGAGCCGATAACATAGATGACAAATATAATGCTTTCCTTAATACATTTCTCATGCTCTTTGAGAGTTTCTTTTCATTAAAACGTTCTAAATAGGATACTTGCAGTAAAAGGCAGCCTGGGTGGCTGACTAGTGGGATAAGAATATCAAGTAGAAAAAAAGCGGGAATTACATCAAAATGTTAGAAATAGTCACAATCAAGCAACAGTAGACCATTAAAAACAGTACCGTAAGGTGCTTAAAAATGTTATAGTTAAGGCAAAGAGTATGTGGTACGCAAATAGAATAGCTAATTCACTGGATAAAATTAAAACCATAGGGTCAGTTGTGGAGGAAGCGTCTGGTCAGCAGCATAAGTTCGACGATATAAGGTCAGTTCATATTAAAAATATTTCTGTTTCTGATAAATCAGATAAATGTATAGTATTTAACAATCATATTCAGAGCATTGCTGGTGAATTAAATACAAATTTAGTTTCTACATGGAATCACATACCTTTCTTGGCAAATGCCTTTCCGAGATTGATGTCTGAAATACTCCTCTGTGACACTGAAGACTAAGGACTCTCTTGGATATGAAGGAGTACCTAACAGAATATTAAAGTATTGTGCTGCACATGTTAGACCTGTATTCAGCCATATTTGTAATTTTTCCTTTAGGAATGGTTACTTTCCTGAACTATTAAAGTACTCAGTAGTAAAGCCGCTTTATAAAAAGGGAGAAAGGGATAATGTAGACAATTCTAGTCCTATTTCTATGCCGTTATCATTTGCTAATGTTATTGAAAAGGCAGTGTATGTAAGAATAATTGATCATTTTATATCACACGATTTGCTATCAAATGTACAGTTCGGATTTAGAAGTCGTTTAACAACTGAAAATGTTATATTATCTTTTCTCTGTGAGGTACTGGATGGATTAAAGAAAAGGTATCGAACTTAAGGCAACTTTTTTATTTAACTAAGGCGTTTGATTGTGTTAATGACAAAATATTGCTCCAGAAGTTGGACCATTACGGAAAACGGGGAGTAGCTCATACATTGCTACACATATTACTTTAGCAACAGACAGCTAAAGGTCATTATTCACAGTGTTGAGAATGGCTGTGATGTGGGGCCTGAGTGGGGTACAACCAAGTGGGGGTGCCCCAGGGATTAGTATTGGGGCCATTCATCTTCCTTATTTATAAAAATGATATGCCCTCTAGTATTACAGGTAACAATAAAATATTTCTGTTTGTTGATGACAGTAGCTTGGTAGTGATGGATGTTGTGTGCAACATTGGCTTGGTTTCAAATAGTGCAGTTCATGGCTTAAGTAGAAAATAAACTAACGCTAAATCACAGTAAGACTCAGTTTTTACTGTTTCTGATACACAATTCAACAAAACCTGACGTTTTAATGTCACAGAATGGGCATATGATTAGTGCAACTGAACAGTTCAAATTTCTAGTTGTTCAGATAGATAGTAAACTGTCATAATAAGCCCACGTTCAGGATCTTCTTCAAAGAGTTAATGCTGCCATATTTACTACTCCAAAGGTATCTGAAGTGAGTGATCGTTCAGCACGAAAATTAGTCTACTTTGCTTATTTTAATTCTCTTATGCCGTATGGTATTATATTTTAGGGCGACTCTTCCCATTCTAAAGTGGGTGCACTTTAACTACCCGGTGGTTAAGAGACTTTAAGTGTACAGCGTTAAATCTAAAACTACGAATTTCTGTGAAGAGCGTTCTTGACGTAGTACCACATGTTATGGATTCCTCCTGGCCGAATCGCGTGTGTAGCTCGGGAAGAAAGACTGCTCAGATGCCCCTGTATGCCCTGTCACTAGACTAATCTTGTCTTCACAGTCTCGACGGTAGCGTGTGCAACATCGCTGAGCACTTGTTTTCGTGATTGTTATGAACTTGTTAAAGAAACCTTATAACTGTCAACACACCTCGGGCCAGCTATTTGGAGGAGGTACTGCAAGGGATCTTACAAAGGAGAAATAAGAAACAAGAGAAGATACTAGCTGCAAACAAGAGCACAAAGGAATGTATCATGAAACCATGAGGAATTGTACATAATTGATTGATAATAAGTCGACACATGTAAGTTTATTACACAGGGTAATTTCATGGTGAAGTTACAAGCTTTCAGGGATAATGGATAAGGGTAAATGTATCGATTTGAGGTAAGGTACTCTGATCCGGAGAGAAATGGGTCGAAAGTTATTAGCTAAAATCGCTCTGATAGCTCTGATGGTGAAATACATGTACCAGTACCGTTGTTGCTTAGATTGAAGGGTAGGCAGCTTTCAGAGGTGATTGTATGGACCACAATAAGAAAAGCGTCCAGTAAATACGGGCTCTCAAATGCATACCGTGAGGACTATGGGCCCTTATTCACTAGAAGAGACATGTTTCACAGTAGTGAGGACAAACTAGTGCTTATAGTTCTTAAGATATGCATTTTACAGCCCATGTTTATTAGATTTTTTTCTTGTTTTGGTCCATCTACCACCTCTGCAAGATACCTAGCCTACAATATTAGCAACAACGATATCGGTATATGTATTCCACTGTCAAAGGTACAGAACGATTTTCGCTTGTAACTTTCGACTCGCTCGTTCTCAGACCAGGCTTCCTTACCTAAACTGATACATTTATCCTTCTCCATCATCGCTGAAAGTTTATAACATTATCACGGGATCACTCAATACTATCTTTCTATATCCATCCGGCGTAGGACTTCATTGCGAAACATAACTTACCTCTTCCTCGTCTTTCTTTCCTAGAGTTTATTCCATTCTAAGTGGTCTGCCGTGTCCGTGATTTGGCGAATTTATTGTATTTTAAACTATGTAGTTGGGTATCCTTCCTGTCGGCAAATGGTGTAAACATTATTGTATGTTTTCTGAGGTGGAAATTTGCAATCAGATCACTCAGTGTGGCCGTTGTACCAGACCAACGGTCAATCGTCTGCTCGCATTCGATGCATACGTGGCTTAATTTTCTTCCTTCTGTATTTATTTCGTTCTTTCTTTTGTCTTGTAAGTGTTACTTTTACTTTGTAATTCTCACCATGGAACACCATAACTGCACTACATTATTGACTTTTAACCAAGAAAATATCATACAAAGTGTCCTCACAATAATGCGACTGATTCGAAGAATTTTATATTATAAGGGATGGTGAATGTACGAAAGACGAGAACTTAGCACTACATGAGCCCCATAGAAGTGCAGCAAGGCCACCATGTTATGAAAATACATTGTTGATTTATCAGATTGGGACATCAGCACCATCACATTATTAATCGGCGATGCTGCTGCCTACAGAAAGATATCGTCGCTGAATCGCCGCAAAGGAATGCACCTGTCCGAACAGTATTTCCAGTGAAAATACTGAATGGCAATTCTCTGTAAATGTGGATAAATGTAATATTTATAACAAAGAGAAAGAGCAAATAATTAGATAAGCAGTAGACGTTTGAGACTGAACAGTCTTTTAAATAATCAAGAATAATAACACAACGCTATATGAAATTGGACAGCCACGATAATCAGCACGGGAGAAGGTAAATAAAAGGTTTGAATTCGTGGGAAAGGTTGCGGAAAAGTGAGATGCGTCTTTGAAGGAAATTACATCCAACACGCAAAGTGCATCCAGTTACTGCTCCAGCTACTGGAGTCATTATCAAGTGAGCTTGCAAGCAGATATCGAAGGAATTCCGAGATACTTTTAGGAATGTAGTGTTGTTGTTGTGGTCTTCAGTCCAAAGACTAGTCTGATGCAGCTCTCCATGCTACTTTATCTTGTGCAAGCCTCTTCATCTCCGAGTAACTACTGCAACGTACATCCTTCTGAATCTGCTTAGTGTATTCAACTCGTGGACTCCCTCTACGATTTTCACCCTCCACGCTTCCCTCCAATATTAAATAGGTGATCCCTTGATGCCTCAGAACGTGTCCTACCAACCGACTCCTTCTTCTTGTCAAGTTGTGCCACAAAGTTCTCTCCTCCCTAATCCCATTCAGTACCTCCTCATTAGCTACGCGATCTACCCAACTAATGTTCAGCATTCTTCTCTAGCACCACATTTCAAAAGCTTCTATTCTCTTCTTGTCTAAACTGTTTATCGTCCATGTTTCACTTCCATACGTGCCTACACTCTGCACAAATTCCTGGCACTTAAATCTGTACTGGATTTTAACAATTTTCTCTTCTTCAGAAACGCTTTCCTTGCCATCGCCGGTCTACATTTCATATCATATCTACTTCGACCGTCATCAGCTATTTTGCTGCCAAAATAGCAAAACTCTTCTACTACTTTAAGCGTCTCGTTTCCTAATCCGATTCCCTCAGCATCACCTGATTCGACTACATTCATTTATCCTCGTTTTGCTTTCGCTGAGGTTCATCTTATATCCTCCTTTCAAGACACTGTCCATTCCGTTCAACTGCTCTTCCAAGTCCTTTGCTGTCTCTGACGGAATTACAATGCCACTGGCAACCCTCAAAGCTTTTGTTTGAACTCCTTGTATATTAATCCCTAATCTGTTTGCGGTACTGTTTGCTCAATATACAGTTTCAGTAACATCTTAGATAGGCTAGAAGCCTGTCTCACTCCCTTCTCAACCACTGCTTCTCTTTCGTATCCCTCGACTCTTATTACTGCCATCTGGTTTCTGCACAAATTGAAAATATTCTTTCGCTCCCTGTATTTTACCCCTGCCTCCTTAGAATTTGAAAGACAGCATTCCAGTCAACATTGTCAAAAGCTTTCTGCAAGTCTACAAACGATATAAACTTATGTTAGCTTTTTCTTAACCTAACTTCTAAGTTAAGTCGTAGGGTCAGTAACGCGTCGCATGTTCCTACATTTCTACGGAATCCAAACTGATCTTCCCCGAGGTCGGCTTCTATCAGTTTTTCCATTCGTCTGTAGGCATTGTGTCACACAGGAATGTGTAAGAGCTATTCAGGGAACGTAACCTTGTACGTAAGTGCAAAGTGCGCCATGAGCAGTTCAGAGATGAAGAGAACAGGGACTTTTGAAATGTGGTGCTATGGATGATGCTGAAGACATAGATTGATAGATCGGGAAACTGAATTGGGTAGAATAGAAATTTATGGTACAATTCGACTAAATGAAGGAACAGTCTGTAGGCAGTGTGTCACACAGGAATGTGAAAGAGATATTCAGGGAACGTAACCTTGTACGTAAGTGCTAAGTGCGCCATGAGCAGTTCAGAGTAGAAGAGAACAGGGGCTTTTGAAATGTGGTGCTATGGAGGATGCTGAAGATATAGATTGATAGATCGGGAAACTGAATTGGGTAGAATAGAAATTTATGGTACAATTCGACTAAATGAAGGAACAGTCTGTAGGCAGTGTGTCACACAGGAATGTGAAAGAGATATTCAGGGAACGTAACCCTGTACGTAAGTGCTAAGTGCGCCATGAGCAGTTCAGAGTAGAAGAGAACAGGGGCTTTTGAAATGTGGTGCTATGGAGGATGCTGAAGATATAGATTGATAGATCGGGAAACTGAATTGGGTAGAATAGAAATTTATGGTACAATTCGACTAAATGAAGGAACAGTCTGTAGGCAGTGTGTCACACAGGAATGTGAAAGAGATATTCAGGGAACGTAACCTTGTACGTAAGTGCTAAGTGCGCCATGAGCAGTTCAGAGTAGAAGAGAACAGGGGCTTTTGAAATGTGGTGCTATGGAGGATGCTGAAGATATAGATTGATAGATCGGGAAACTGAATTGGGTAGAATAGAAATTTATGGTACAATTCGACTAAATGAAGGAACAGTCTGTAGGCAGTGTGTCACACAGGAATGTGAAAGAGATATTCAGGGAACGTAACCCTGTACGTAAGTGCTAAGTGCGCCATGAGCAGTTCAGAGTAGAAGAGAACAGGGGCTTTTGAAATGTGGTGCTATGGAGGATGCTGAAGATATAGATTGATAGATCGGGAAACTGAATTGGGTAGAATAGAAATTTATGGTACAATTCGACTAAATGAAGGAACAGTCTGTAGGCAGTGTGTCACACAGGAATGTGAAAGAGATATTCAGGGAACGTAACCTTGTACGTAAGTGCTAAGTGCGCCATGAGCAGTTCAGAGTAGAAGAGAACAGGGGCTTTTGAAATGTGGTGCTATGGAGGATGCTGAAGATATAGATTGATAGATCGGGAAACTGAATTGGGTAGAATAGAAATTTATGGTACAATTCGACTAAATGAAGGAACAGTCTGTAGGCAGTGTGTCACACAGGAATGTGAAAGAGATATTCAGGGAACGTAACCCTGTACGTAAGTGCTAAGTGCGCCATGAGCAGTTCAGAGTAGAAGAGAACAGGGGCTTTTGAAATGTGGTGCTATGGAGGATGCTGAAGATATAGATTGATAGATCGGGAAACTGAATTGGGTAGAATAGAAATTTATGGTACAATTCGACTAAATGAAGGAACAGTCTGTAGGCAGTGTGTCACACAGGAATGTGAAAGAGATATTCAGGGAACGTAACCCTGTACGTAAGTGCTAAGTGCGCCATGAGCAGTTCAGAGTAGAAGAGAACAGGGGCTTTTGAAATGTGGTGCTATGGAGGATGCTGAAGATATAGATTGATAGATCGGGAAACTGAATTGGGTAGAACAGAAATTTATGGTACAATTCGACTAAATGAAGGAACAGTCTGTAGGCAGTGTGTCACACAGGAATGTGAAAGAGATATTCAGGGAACGTAACCCTGTACGTAAGTGCTAAGTGCGCCATGAGCAGTTCAGAGTAGAAGAGAACAGGGGCTTTTGAAATGTGGTGCTATGGAGGATGCTGAAGATATAGATTGATAGATCGGGAAACTGAATTGGGTAGAACAGAAATTTATGGTACAATTCGACTAAATGAAGGAACAGTCTGTAGGCAGTGTGTCACACAGGAATGTGAAAGAGATATTCAGGGAACGTAACCCTGTACGTAAGTGCTAAGTGCGCCATGAGCAGTTCAGAGTAGAAGAGAACAGGGGCTTTTGAAATGTGGTGCTATGGAGGATGCTGAAGATATAGATTGATAGATCGGGAAACTGAATTGGGTAGAACAGAAATTTATGGTACAATTCGACTAAATGAAGGAACAGTCTGTAGGCAGTGTGTCACACAGGAATGTGAAAGAGATATTCAGGGAACGTAACCTTGTACGTAAGTGCTAAGTGCGCCATGAGCAGTTCAGAGTAGAAGAGAACAGGGGCTTTTGAAATGTGGTGCTATGGAGGATGCTGAAGATATAGATTGATAGATCGGGAAACTGAATTGGGTAGAATAGAAATTTATGGTACAATTCGACTAAATGAAGGAACAGTCTGTAGGCAGTGTGTCACACAGGAATGTGAAAGAGATATTCAGGGAACGTAACCCTGTACGTAAGTGCTAAGTGCGCCATGAGCAGTTCAGAGTAGAAGAGAACAGGGGCTTTTGAAATGTGGTGCTATGGAGGATGCTGAAGATATAGATTGATAGATCGGGAAACTGAATTGGGTAGAACAGAAATTTATGGTACAATTCGACTAAATGAAGGAACAGTCTGTAGGCAGTGTGTCACACAGGAATGTGAAAGAGATATTCAGGGAACGTAACCCTGTACGTAAGTGCTAAGTGCGCCATGAGCAGTTCAGAGTAGAAGAGAACAGGGGCTTTTGAAATGTGGTGCTATGGAGGATGCTGAAGATATAGATTGATAGATCGGGAAACTGAATTGGGTAGAACAGAAATTTATGGTACAATTCGACTAAATGAAGGAACAGTCTGTAGGCAGTGTGTCACACAGGAATGTGAAAGAGATATTCAGGGAACGTAACCTTGTACGTAAGTGCTAAGTGCGCCATGAGCAGTTCAGAGTAGAAGAGAACAGGGGCTTTTGAAATGTGGTGCTATGGAGGATGCTGAAGATATAGATTGATAGATCGGGAAACTGAATTGGGTAGAATAGAAATTTATGGTACAATTCGACTAAATGAAGGAACAGGCTGTAGGCAGTGTGTCACACAGGAATGTGTAAGAGACATTCAGGGAACGTAACCTTGTACGTAAGTGCAAAGTGCGCCATGAGCAGTTCAGAGTAGAAGAGAACAGGGGCTTTTGAAATGTGGTGCTATGGAGGATGCTGAAGATATAGATTGATAGATCGGGAAACTGAATTGGGTAGAATAGAAATTTATGGTACAATTCGACTAAATGAAGGAACAGTCTGGTAAGACATATCGTGAGATATTAAAGAATCGTCAGTTTGGTAATGAGGGAAGAATGTGTGTGTGTGGGGGGGGGGGGGCGTAAAAATTGTAGACTGAGACCAAGGGACGAATACATTAAGCAGTTTCAGATAGATGTAAACTGTGGTATTTATTCCGAAATGAAGAGGGCTGCACAGGATATAGTAGAGTGCAGAGTTGTATCAAATCATTAGGACTGAACACCATCACCACCACAACCACAATAACAACAACAACAACAAAAAAAACCATCTCAAAACAACATAAACAAAAGATCAAAAACACAAACGCGCATCACACCCATGAACACTCCGTCGTATTAAAATTCTTCTTCTTAGTCCTGAGTAAATCTGCTGTGTACTTTGTAATTTCATATGTGTATAAGTAGACTAAGAGATCCGCTACGGTTCCAATACACTACTGGCGACGAATCACTGGTAATATTAACTACTGCAAAATACAAAAGAGTAATCATTCGGAGAGACCTGAACTGGACTGACCATATAAGGCAAATAGCATGAAGTGCAGGTGACAGGCTGAGATTCATTGGGAAAATCTTATTACAATGTAATTGATCCACGAATGAAGTGGCTTACAAAACACCTGTTCTGCCAGAGAGCATCCAATGAAGAGTGACGCATTTCATCGTGCGATTTGTTTGTGCTACAAGGAAGGCGTTGTGCATCACGGTGAGGTTTACTGTTGACGTTCGGAAAGCGTATGTAGCAAGGAGAGTCGGACAACATATTACTCCCTCCCACATACATCTCGCAAAATGACTACGATGAGAAAATAAAAGTTAGAGCTCATACAGAAGTTGACCGCCAGTCTTTCTTCCAACAAACCTTTCGTGAATGGAACAGGGAACCGAGGAGAAGATAGCTGTACTAGAAGTAGCCTCCGCCACACACCATAAGTTGGCTTGATAGATATAGCGGTGAGCAGTTGGCTGTGGCGAGAGGAGATTTTTGGCTACACGTTTCATTTACTCTCCAGCAGTTGCTGATATCACCCTTTCGGTTTCGTGCAGCTTCTGACGCAAACAGTATGATGAGTACCACTGTGGTCGTCTCCCATATCACTCACTATCCTTCCCCTGACAATGATGGCTTTTCCTGTGACTGGAAAATGGCGACCTGATGAGTTCATCCCCAATTTCACAAGTTAAGGCTGACTTCTTATATTTTATATAGATTGATTCTCAGAGCGAGTGTGGCTGCAGACACACGAGAACGGTAAATTGTCATTCACTAGGGTGAATTCCTTGGCCGTACTGAGAACTCGATACTGATCGTCAGATCTTCGTACTAAAGGATAAGCCACAGCCAGAGGTCCAGGTTACGCAGGTCCGGCACAAAAGCATTCCACTCATAAGTGTCGTTGGAACCATTCATGGGAGCACATTGATGCCTGTGATGCGTTCACCAAACTCGTAGGAGTGAGTTGGTGTTGCTTTTGCTTTTTAGATGGATAGGTTTTTATCGCAGGTGCTCAAGCCTAACAACTCACTGCATATTATGAATTAATGTTGCATTTGCTTGGTAATTTAGATTTACTGTAGCTTGCTTTGCCAATTTCCATTTTTTTGTCATTGCTGTTTGTGTTAATTGTTTTGTGCTGCTGCATTGCCTCGTCCCTTAGTTTAGCATCTGAGCTCAGTAGATTTAAGTTAGCTTAAGATGGGGTGGGCTATATAAGAGAACGAGTTGTGATGAATTGGAAGAAATGCATTGAGAAGCTATATGAAAATGGTTTGGCCAAAAAGTATATGAAAGCGGATATAAACAAAAAAGTAGGATTTAGGGACAACAAGTTTAGGTAGGATTTTCTTGGAAATAAATGATGAGGTAAGATAATGGAAAATAAATAATGAGGTAAGAAATATGTGAACATATAAATACAGAAAGCAGGCTTGGATTGGATTTTTTTTTGTGGAAACAAATGTTGAAATAAGACGAAAGATCTATGGAATGAAATTTTGGGTTGGACTGCAGTACCAAATGTTACCCTGAAAACGAACCCTGTCTTTCCTTTTGTATTATTCCGCTATGTGTTTATGTATCCTTGTGTATTTGTCTTTTTCCTGTCTTTATGTGTTTAGCTAATAAGATTTATGTTGTAGAATTTGTCAAATACTATGTTAACTTCTTTGTAAAGATGTTTAGACATTATTTATTCTGTTCTGTTTTGATGCTCATGTGTGAAATTAATGTTTCGAAAACTATTCTCATTATTTTATATATTCACTTATGTCATAATTCCTGTAACACTGATGTATCTGTTTATTTCTATTCTTTTGTAAAGCCTGTACTACTACAAATTTATCTGTATTGTTATGTTCTTTAATAATGTATTTTGTACCTTTGTTATTGTATTCTCATGTTACAAAATTGTAATTGACACCAGTTCATCAAATTTCTGATGGTCATAGTATATGCAAAATATGTGAGAAATTGGGACTGTTAGTGTTTGGACGTGTGTTAATAATTCAGCAAGGGACTGATTAACAGCATTGCTGGTTCTAAGGACAATTCCAAAAACTTTGTGAGTGCACAAGTGGTGGTTTATGGACTTGCTATATTGTCCGCAAGACTCTTCGATGGTGATCGTGCACCTGCACAGTCGCAGCAGATGGCTGCTGGCCATCTCTACAAGGACTACAGTGGGTCTACACCTTTGCTGACTCACCAATACCATTATTTCTACAAGGACTGCAGTGGGTCTGCACCTCTGGTGGCCCACCAATACCGTAATCTCTGCCAGGAGTACAGTGGGTCTACTCTGTAATGACCTACCTACCAATATTCTTCAAAACGTCGAATGACTCTGCTGTGGGTTTGCTCTGTTGTGGCCCATTACCTGTCTGCATGTCAAGAGTCAGCACCGTCTTTCCGGTGGAAGGACAACACTACTTCTTCAAGACTGCATGGAAATCCACTACTTCCGTGTGCATTTTATTTTACTGCTCAGACTTTGAGAAAAACACTGCAATTTTACTATGATGAACGATCAGGACTGTCTTTATGGACTGTGAGAAAATTTTAGCTTTTGACCAACATTGTATCAATAAGTGTGTTCATTTGATTTCTTTGTTATTGTACTTATGAAAAATTTTTTCAAATCTGTTTTGGCCACTGCCCAAAACAATTTGTAAAATTTTTTGTGGGGAGCGTGGGGGCTATGTAAGTAGGCTGTTTAGGTTTTCATATTGGTAACGCCATGTAGCGCTCTGTATGAAAATGACTGGCTGTGCTGTGTGCAGTCTGTGGCTGGGTGGCATTGTTGTAATATTCGCTATTGTAGTGTTGGCCTGTTGGCGCGTAGCGTTGCGCAGTTGGAGGTGAGCCGCCAGCAGTGGTGAATGTGGGGAGAGAAATGGCGGAGTTTTGAAATTTGTAAGAATGGATGTCATGAACTGCTATATACACTCCTGGAAATTGAAATAAGAACACCGTGAATTCATTGTCCCAGGAAGGGGAAACTTTATTGACACATTCCTGGGGTCAGATACATCACATGATCACACTGACAGAACCACAGGCACATAGACACAGGCAACAGAGCATGCACAATGTCGGCACTAGTACAGTGTATATCCACCTTTCGCAGCAATCCAGGCTGCTATTCTCCCATGGAGACGATCGTAGAGATGCTGGATGTAGTCCTGTGGAACGGCTTGCCATGCCATTTCCACCTGGCGCCTCAGTTGGACCAGCGTTCGTGCTGGACGTGCAGACCGCGTGAGACGACGCTTCATCCAGTCCCAAACATGCTCAATGGGGGACAGATCCGGAGATCTTGCTGACCAGGGTAGTTGACTTTCACCTTCTAGAGCACGTTGGGTGGCACGGGATACATGCGGACGTGCATTGTCCTGTTGGAACAGCAAGTTCCCTTGCCGGTCTAGGAATGGTAGAACGATGGGTTCGATGACGGTTTGGATGTACCGTGCACTATTCAGTGTCCCCTCGACGATCACTAGTGGTGTACGGCCAGTGTAGGAGATCGCTCCCCACACCATGATGCCGGGTGTTGGCCCTGTGTGCCTCGGTCGTATGCAGCCCTGATTGTGGCGCTCGCCTGCACGGCGCCAAACACGCATAAGACCATCATTGGCACCAAGGCAGAAGCGACTCTCATCGCTGAAGACGACACGTCTCCATTCGTCCCTCCATTCACGCCTGTCGCGACACCACTGGAGGCGGGCTGCACGATGTTGGGGCGTGAGCGGAAGACGGCCTAACGGTGTGCGGGACAGTAGCCCAGATTCATGGAGACGGTTGCGAATGGTCCTCGCCGATACCCCAGGAGCAACAGTGTCCCTAATTTGCTGGGAAGTGGCGGTGCGGTCCCCTACGGCACTGCGTAGGATCCTACGGTCTTGGCGTGCATCCGTGCGTCGCTGCGGTCCGGTCCCAGGTCGACGGGCACGTGCACCTTCCGCCGACCACTGGCGACAACATCGATGTACTGTGGAGACCTCACGCCCCACGTGTTGAGCAATTCGGCGGTACGTCCACCCGGCCTCCCGCATGCCCACTATACGCCCTCGCTCAAAGTCCGTCAACTGCACATACGGTTCACGTCCACGCTGTCGCGGCATGCTACCAGTGTTAAAGACTGCGATGGAGCTCCGTATGCCACGGCAAACTGGCTGACACTGACGGCGGCGGTGCACAAATGCTGCGCAGCTAGCGCCATTCGACGGCCAACACCGCGGGTCCTGGTGTGTCCGCTATGCCGTGCGTGTGATCATTGATTGTACAGCCCTCTCGCAGTGGCCGGAGCAAGTATGGTGGGTCTGACACACCGGTGTCAATGTGTTCTTTTTTCCATTTCCAGGAGTGTATATTATGACTTTTGAACACTATTGAGGTAAATACATTGTTTGTTCTCTATCAAAATCTTTCATTTGCTAACTATGCCTATCAGTAGTTAGTGCCTTCAGTAGTTTGAATCTTTTATTTAGCTGGCAGTAGTGGCGCTCGCTGTATTGCAGTAGTTCGAGTAACGAATATTTTTGTGAGGTAAGTGATTTGTGAAAGGTATATGTTAATGTTAGTCAGGGCCATTCTTTTGTAGGTATTTTTGAAAGTCAGATTGCGTTGCGCCAAAAAATATTGTGTGTCAGTTTAAGCACAGTCATGTACAATTTTTCTAAGACGTTTCACATGTTAACTTTATTCTACTAAATTTTACGCATTTGGAATACATGTGTGCTCTTTATAGAATTTGCCACAATTACGAGCGACTTTCTCAATTCCCACTCTTTTCTATAGCTGACTTTCTGTGCTTACCACTGAGGAAGCGTTGTGAACATGATGTTTTAAAGATCCTACATTTAAGCTTTCTGTCCACCTTCTGAGAGAACTCTGAATCTTTTAGAGACATCTTGAGGTGGTGTACTGGGTAAAGAAAGTGGGGACCTGTCGTTGTTTATGCAGTATAGAGTCCATCAAGGCAGGTGTGTAACTGTTGCTTGATCCAGTTTCTTTAGTTGTGTTTAATTCTGCTTGGAAGCTGTCATCACACGCAGGGATGGACTTATCATTGAATGGAAGGTACCATGAATATGAAGAGAATTATCTAGTACTACAGTTTCAGAAGTGGTAAATTGTAAAACGATGAATGTGGTCACCGATGTCTATGGTTAGGTTGAAATAATTTATAGTTACCACCAAAATCCATTGTGAATTTTACATTGTTGTACTTAGAATATAAGTGTTTAAGCACTGTTACAGAAGTACCGTGGGTTTTTTTTTTCTCCATTCATAATGAATAAAACACTCTTCTCTGAATCAGCGGAACAGATACATCTTTTGTAGCCTGAGTTTCACATTTACGTTTACATGCACAAGAAACACGTTTTGTATACGTATTCTGACATTGCAACTTTTTGTTACAACCATTTTATCTCTTCCTCCCATACCATATGTTTCATTAGATATACCGTGTGTTGGTTTTCAACTACCTGTCTGATTTCAGCTCATGAAGCTGCCCTTCTTCTCCCAGCACTACTAACACTTGTTAGCATAGAACACAACTTCCTACACAGATTTCCACTCTCTTTTGTTTCTTTTACTTTATGTGATATATACGACTGTTGAATATTTTTATGTCAGGACTATGACCGTGTATGCGCGCGCGCGTGTGTGTGTGCGTGTGTGTGTGTGTGTGTTCGCGTGTGTGTAAGTTTTCCGGTTTTTTTTTTTTTTTCAGACGTAGGAGTTTCAAACCTAACTGTAGGATGACAGTAGAGCATTACGAACCCGCGAATCACACTCGCCAGATACAAGTGGAACATTCACTTCCTTAATGAC
This sequence comes from Schistocerca nitens, assembly GCF_023898315.1. NCBI lineage: Eukaryota > Metazoa > Arthropoda > Insecta > Orthoptera > Acrididae > Schistocerca > Schistocerca nitens. The sequence goes on along the minus strand of NC_064615.1, from coordinate 199,472,757 downwards.
CTACGTGCTGAAAACACGAACTCTGAGTCTCTCATCATTTGAAGACGGTAACTGCTGGGACGAGAAAATGTTTTTCGAGAGCCAACATTCTTCATTACTAGATGAGTATTCTGTTAGTAAAAGGGTGAAGGGCCTTTCAGACCATGAGGCACAAATTTTAACACTAAATGGTTTTTGTACTCAATTGGAAATATTATATGTAATTACAAACTAAATATAAAAGCTAATGCAAAGGCAGTAGAGAGGTTTTTAAACCTTATTAAGGAACAAGAGTGGCAGGATGTTTATAGAGCTGATGACATTAGTGACAAATATAATGCTTTCTTTAATACATTTCTCATACTCTTTAAAAGGTGATTTCCATTATAACGTTCTAAACAGGGTACTAGCGCTAAAAGGCACCCTGGGTGGCTGACTATTGGGATATGCATTTCATGTATAAGAAAGTGGGAATTATATCAAAACGTTAGAAGGAGTCACAATCGAGCTGCAGTGGCCCATTACAAACAGTACTGTAAGGCGCTTAAAAATGTTATTAGTAAGGAAAAAGAGTATGTGGTACGCAAATAGAATAGATAATTCACAGGATAAAGTTAAAACCGTACAGTCAGTCGGGAAGGAAGTGTCTGGTCAGCAGCCAAAGGTCGAAGATATACGGTAAGTTCATAGTAAAAATATATGTAAAAATATATGTACAGTATTTAACAATCTCTTTCCGAGAATTGCTGGCCAATTAAAGAAAAACTTAGTTTCTACAGGGAAACATATAACTCTCGTGAAAACGCCTTTCCGGGACTGATGTCTGAAATACTCCTGTTTGATACTGATAAGGGGGAGATAGAGTCAATACTCAAATCACTGAAGACTAAGAAGTCTCAAGGATATGATGGAGTACCTAGCAGAATATTGAAGTACTGTGCTACAAATGTTAGTCCTGTACTTAGTCACATATGTAATTTTTCCTTTAAGAATAGTCAGTTTCCTGAACGATTGAAGTACTCAGTAGTAAAGCCCTTTATAAAAAGGGAGAAAGGGATAATGTAGACAATTTTAGACCTATTTCTATGTCATCAATGTTTGCTAAGGTTATTGAAAGGACTGTGTAGGTAAGGATAACTGATTATTTCATTTCATAAAATTTGCCGTCAAATGTAAATTTGATTTTAGAAGTGGTTTAACAACTGAAAATGCTCTATTTTCGTTTCTCTGTGAGGTACTGGATGGATTAAACCAAAGGTTTCGAACGCTAGGCATATTTTATGACTTAACTAAGGCTTTTGATTGTATTGACCTGCAAGCAGCTTTTCGAAAGAAGCAACCCACCCATCATCTTGCACGACAATGCGCGGGCCCATACGGCACAAGCTGTGGCTGCTCTGTTCGGTCTATGGGACTGGGAAGTACTGTACCATCCACCATACTCCCCGCACTCAAGTCCTTGTGACTTTCATTTGATTCCGAAGATGAAGGAACCACTTCGTGGTATTCGCTGCAGAACTGTTCCAGAGATTCGACAGGCAGTAGACCGCTCCATTCGCACCATCAACAGAACAGGCTCTGATATCGGTATACTGCGCCTTCCACATCGCTGGCAACAGGTTCTACACAACGCTGGTGACTACTTTGAAGGACAGTAGCGGGTGCAAAGTGTAACTCTTTTGTATCGGTTCTGAATAAATAGCTGCCACTATTTAAGTTCCAATCTTCGTATGTATTCTTTATAGTCGTTTCTTGTTAACAATATCAGCTTATTCCCACTCAGTTGATACTAGGCAGAAACCCAGCCTGCAGTTGGACTGCACTTTCTTGACTCTTGTGGAAAAGGCATGCAGTATTCTGCAGCATACATGTTCAATAATTTACCACAGGAATTCAAAATCTTCAAATCTAAACTGAAGAGTTTCCACATGGGTCACTCTTTCTGTTCAGTCCAGTAATTCCTTGAAAAATTAAGCTGATTCCTGTGTTATAGTGTTGACTGCGTTTTCATAAACTTACAGTTTGACGTCTTTTTAGCATTCATAAACATTTTATTTTATTTGTTATTACTTTCTGTTGTAATTTCTTATACTGACACGTTCCATACCCATGGAGTTTTGCTCCTCAATTTGGTCACAAATAAAAATTCAAGCGGGAAACATACCCACAATTAAGAGTCTCTGGTCGGTGACCCGGCGATGAGCTAAAATGGCGAGAAAAACCCAGTAACAAATTACGAGGAGAATGGCGTTCAAAACACTTCTTGAGTTCTAACCTTCAGTGTTATCTGTGCCTAGACAACTTTACAATACAAAAGAGGACTATTTAAGCGACTGCGGGACTCGTTTTCCGGGATAATTCAAAATCAAACGCGAAAGAAAATAAAATCTGTATTTCTGTCCTCAACATTATACTGAAAAACAGAGAATGGATTTGTTTATAATATAACTTTTCGGCCATCAGTCACGTCAGCCAGAAATTACACCACCAAGTACACAGAGCACATAGCAAATACACAACATCAGCCGTAGAACCACACATACACAATACAAGACAGCGACCGGGAAAGGCAGAGCGAAATGTCAAAGTACTCCACCGACTAAACTCAGGTCATAGAATGGATCTGTTGGAAGGACCGTAAGTACATTCACATTACAAAAAATGCAAAGATAAAAGATTAGATGAAAAATTAGAAAGTCATTCAGTGAATATCTTCCGCTACTTCGACGGTATACTCTAATAAAAATAGTGACATAGAAATAAGTGCCATTGTCAGCATGCGCAAATAATGGTCCAGTATTTGAAGGTAAATACTCTCTGTACGACAGTACATACACTCTGTGGAATCTCAATAGACTTTGAAAGTGAGTTATCGGCGGAAGTACGACCGTGAGGAGGGGTCATGAGTCTCGCTAGGGAAGCTCAGTTGGTAGAGCACTGTACCACGAAATGCAAAGGTCCCGGCTTTGAGTCCAGGTCCGGCACACAGTTTTAATCTTCGAGAGAGTTTCATATCAGCACACACCTCGCTGCAGATTAAAAATTCGTTTTGGATCTTTATCATAGTTTGTTAACGTACATCCGCTAATTCCATTGTGTACTGTGCAAGAGGGGACCAGGGAGGTCAGCGGTCCCATCGGATCAGGGAAGGACGTGGAAGGAAGTCGGCCGTGCCCTTTCAAAGGAACCACCCCGGCATTTGCCTGAAGTGATTAAGGGAAATCACGGAAAACCTAAATTAGGATGGCCGAACGCGGGATTGAATCGTCGTCCTCCCGGATGCGAGTCCAGTGTGCTAACCACTGCGCCACCTCGCTCGGTTGAACCGTAAGCGGAAGTTATTTCCAAATTTCACCACTAATTCTAGGTAAAAATCGATGAATGATTAAAATCTGTGCGTCTTTTTGTATAAGACAACAGAACAGTTCAGTACCTCATACGTCGGAAACATCACGAAGAAATGACAACGCACTCGGAAAACGGACATGAAACAAGAAATAATTTCCCGAAACACGTCGTACAGAAAAAATTTAAAAATGACACCACTAGTAACAGTAAAGTTATTTGGTTAATAAACCGATTGTTTTTACGATGGTTGGTTTTCACCAACCATTTATTTCTAAGGGGCGTTCAAAATGAAACGAGCTGGAGGCATGATTACAGAAACCAGTACCTGTATGTTAGAAGTGTTGACCCTGGCTGATGAGACACTTGTCCCACTGTGACATAAGGCGGTAAATGGCTGTCTCATAAAATTCCTGTGGCAGTGATGTTAACCATTTCCACACGTACAGCTGGACGTCATCGTCCGAGGTGAATAGTTTGCCTCTCGGAGCCTTTTTAAGGGGACCAAAAATGGTGTAATTACAGGGAGAGAGGTCCGGACTGTATGGAGGGTGGCCGAGAATCTCTCATTTGAATTCCTGCTGGAGTGCCGCGACTGTGTTGGCCGTATGAGGCTTTGCAATGTCGTGGAGCAGAATGATCCCACGGATGAGATTGCCTGGTCGTTTTGAACGCTGGGCATTCACTGTTGTCCCGCGCTGCACGAAGTGAATCATTTTTGGTCCCCTTAAAAAGGCTCTGAGGGGCAAACGATTTACCTCGGACGACGACTTCCAGTTGTACGAGCGGAACTGGTTAACATTGCAGCCCTGGGAGACAGCCATTCACCGTCTTATGTCACAGTGAGACAAGTGTCCCAACAGCCAGGGTCAATACTTCTGTACGCAGCTTCTGGTCTCGCTGTTGCGTTCTCCCTTCCCGAGCACGGGGTCCCTTGTTCGATGCCCGGTGGGGTCAGGGATTTTCACCTGCCTCGAGATGACTGGGTGTTTGTGTTGTCATCATTCAAGCGCGTGGCGAGATTGGACTGTGCAAAGGTTGGCAATTTGTACGGGCGCTGATAACTACGCAGCTGAGTGACCACACAAACCAAACATCATCAATGCTTCTAACATACAGGTCATGCTTTCTGTAATTATACCTCCGGCTCGTTTCTTTTTGGACGGTTCTTATGGATGAAAAAAACAGTAGCCAAGATATTTGCTAGTAATCAGTGTATGGAGAGTTAATGGCGCTCCGCCTATTCCGTTTGGGCCTGTTTCTTCTCTTAATTTTTAAAAAAAATTTTTAGTAAAATCTTCTAGAAGATTGTAGAGCCAGCTTGCAGCTACTAATCATCGTTTACTGTGGAATCAAGGTAAAACTGGCTTCACGATAGTAAATCACATCACCAGCTTAAATCTGACTGGATTACACTAAGCCATTAAAAACCACTCTGAAGATCCGATTCACTATCGGGAAGTCGGTACCTTGATTCCACAACAAACGAGGATTAGCAGGTATAAGCAGACTGCACGATTTCTTAGAAGATTTTACTACAAAAATTTTAAATTTGTTTTAACTACGGACAGATTAAGCTGCGATTGCCCACATAGAAAACATATGTTTATTTCACATTCCGCGTAACAAACTCCTCAGTTTGGGATCTCCGAGTCTTTATTACATATTCTCGCCAGCGAGCGCAATGTAGTTGCCTAGGTGTGTGTGTGTGTGTGTGTGTGTGTGTGTGTGTGTGTGTGTGTGTGTGTGTGTGTATCTCTGTTTGTATGTGTAAGGATGTAGAGGCTTATCTCACGAGGGGTAAGATAGATACTGCCTACAGGAAAATTAAAGAGACCTTTGGAGAAAAGAGAACCACTTGCATGAATATCAAGAGCTTTGATGAAAACCCAGTTCTAAGCAAGGAAGGAAAGCAGAAAGGTGGAAGGAGAATAGAGAGGGTCTATACAGGGAGGATGTTCTTGAGGATAATATTATGGAAATGGAAGAGGAAGTAGATGAAGATGAAATAGGAGATATGATACTGCGTGAAGAGTTTGACAGAGCACTGAAAGGCCTGAGTCGAAACAAGGCTCCGGGAGTAGACAACATTCCATTAGAACTACTGACAGCCTTGGAAGAGCCATTCCTGACAAAACTCTACCATCTGGTGAGCAAGATGTATGAGACAGGCGAAATTCCCTCAGACTTCAAGAAGAATATAATAATTCCAATCCAAAAGAAAGCAGGTGTTGACAGATGTGAAAATTACCGAACTAACAGTTTAATAAGTCACAGCTGTAAAATACTAACGCGAATTCTTTACAGACAATGGAAAAACTGGTAGAAGCGGACCTCGGGAAAGATCAGTTTGGATTCCGTAGAAATGTTGGAACACGTGAGGCAAGACTAACCTTACGTCTTATCTTAGAAGAAAGATTAAGAGAAGGCAAACCTACGTTTCTAGCATTTGTAGACTTAGAGAAACCTTTTGACAATGTTGACTGGAATACTCTCTTTCAAATTCTGAAGGTGGCAGGGGTAAAATACAGGGAGCGAGAGGCTATTTACAATTTGTACAGAAAGCAGATGGCAGTTATAAGAGTCGAGGGACATGAAAGGGAAGCAGTGGTTGGGAAAGGAGTGAGACAGGTTTGTAGCCTCTCCCCGATGCTATTCAATCTGTATATTGAGCAAGCAGTAAAGGAAACAAAAGAAAAATTCGGAATAGGTATTAAAATCTATGGAGAAGAAATAAAAACCTTAAGGTTCGCCGATGACATTGTTATTCTGTCAGACACAGCAAAGGACTTGGAAGAGCAGTTGAACGGAATGGACAGTGTCTTGAAAGGAGGATATAAGATGAACATCAACAAAGGCAAAACGAGGATAATGGAATGTAGTCAAATTAAATCGGGTGATGCTGAGGGAATTAGATTAGGAAATGAGGCACTTAAAGTAGTAAAGGAGTTTTGCTATTTAGGGAGTAAAATAACTGATGATGCTCGAAGTAGAGAGGATATAAAATGTAGACTGGCAATGGCAAGGAAGTCGTTTCTGAAAGTATTTGTATGGAGTGTAGCCATGTATGGAAGTGAAACATGGACGATAACTAGTTTGGACAAGAAGAGGATAGAAGTTTTCGAAATGTGGTGCTACAGAAGAATGCTGAAGATTAGATGGGTAGATCACATAACTAATGAGGAGGTATTAAATAGAATTGGGGAGAAGAGGAGTTTGTGGCACAACTTGACTAGAAGAAGGGATCGGTTGGTAGGACATGTTCTGAGGCATGGAGGGATCACCAATTTGGTACTGGAGGGTAGCGTGGAGGGTAAAAATCGTAGAGGGAGACCCAGAGACGGATACTCTAAGCAAGTTCAGAAGGATGTAGGCTGCAGTAGGGACTGGGAGATGAAGAAGCTTGCACAGGATAGAGTAGCATGGAGAGCTGCATCAAACCAGTCTCAGGACTGAAGACCACAACAACAACAATATGTGTACTCTACCTCGAAAAAGGATTCTTACGAAAGCTAACTGGCATGGATGTATGTGATGTCCTTAGGTTAATTAGGTTTAAGCAGTTCTAAGCTCTAGGGGACTTATGACCACAGCAGTTGAGTCCCATAGTGCTCAGAGCCATTTGAACCATCTCTACGGCCAAGTGCAACAGCGGCAGAGAAAACACACTTTCCAGTGATCTCTGGGCACGGGTAACTCAGGCGTCCGTAGAAGGGAAAGTGTGTGTATGTGTGCGGCGCCTGCGGCGCTGGGTGTGTGTTTGCGGTCGCTTCAGTTACGGGCAGTGCAGCCAAGGCCGACACGCCCTGGCGGCCGCTGCGTTTCGTCACTGGCGCCGGCGGCATCGTCAGGCTATTTTTGGGACAGCGGCCGGAGCGGTATTCGCGGAAATAACGCCGGCGCGCAAATAGCGGCCGCGTCAAGGAGGGGTTGCGTGGCGGCATACGATAGCTAGCTACTCGTTCCCACGCTCGCTGCACACCCTTCTGTGTGTCTTGCAGTCTCCGTCTTTCACATACAAACAAGCTGCCACTTGGACCCTCAAACACAAACAACGTGTTGCTTCTCTTTCGACACAAATCTTATTTTACCCTCACGTTCCTTTCCTTTTCTATAAGCTCCTTTCTCTTTCCTGTGTATTCTTCCCCATTCCTCTTCACTCTTACACGGAATTGCCAAGGAAACTGGTAAAGGCATGAGTATTCAAATACAGAGATATGTAAACAGAGAGAATCCCGCACTGCGGTCGGCAACGCCTATATAAGACAACAACAGTCTGACGCATTTGTTAGATCGGTTACTATTGCTAATAAGGCAGGTTATCAAGATTTGAGTTTGAACATGGTGTTACAGTCGGCGCATGAGCGATTGGACACAGCATCTCCGAGGTAGCGATGAAGTGGGGATCTTCCCATACGACCATTTCACGAGTGTACCGTGAATATCAGGAATCCGATAAGACATCAGATCTCCGACATCGCTGCGGTCGGAAAAAGATCCTACGAGACTAACGACAACTGAAAAGAATCGTTCAACATGACGGAAGTGCAACACTTCCGCAAATTTCTGCAGATTTAAGGGCTGTTCCCTCAACAAGTGTCAGCGTGCGAACCATTCAATGAAGCACCATCGATATGGGCTTTCGGACTGTACGACACAAAGCTTTACCCCTCCCCTGGGTCCATCAGAAATAGTTCAAATGGCTCTGAGCGCTATGGGACTTAACATCGGAGGTCGTCAGTCCCCTAGAACTTAGAACTACTTAAACCTAACTAACCTAAGGACATCACACACAACCATGCCCGAGGCAGGATTCGAACCAGCGACCGTAGCGGTCGCGCGGTTCCAGACTGAAGCGCCTAGAACCGCACGGCCACACAGGCCGGCCCTGGGTCCATCAATACCGACATTGGACTGTTGACGACTGGAAACATGTTGTCTGGTCGGGCGAGTCTCGTTTCAAATTGTACTGAGTTGATGGACATACGTATGTGTGTGTGTGTGTGAGTATGTGTATTACACTGAGGCCCAAAAGAAATTGATATAGGCATGGGTATTCAAATACAGAGGTATTTAACAGGAAGAATACGGCAATGCGGTCGGCAATGCCCATGTAAGACAACAAGTGTCTGGCACTGTTGTTAAATCGGCTACTGCTGCTACAATGCCAAGTTACCAAGGTTTAAGTGAGTTTGAACATGACCTCATAGTCGGCCCACGAGGCATGCGACACAGCTTCTCGGAGGTAGCGATGAAGTGGGGATTTTCCCGTACGACCATTTCACGAGTGTACTGTGAATTTCAGAAGTCCGGTAAAGCATCTAATCTCTTACATCGTTGGGGCTGGAAAAAGATCCTGCAAGAATGGGTCCAACGACGTCTACAGAGAATTGTTCAACGTGACAGAAGTGCAATCCTTCCGCAAATTGCTGCAGATTTCAGTGCTGGACCATCAGCAAGTGTCAGTGTACGAACCATTCTACGAAACGTCATCGATATGCGATTTCGGAGCCAAAGACCCACCTGTTTACCCTTGACGACTACACGACACAAAGCTTTACGCCTCGCCTGGGCCCATCAACACCGACATTGGACTGTTGATGACTGGAAGTATGTTGTCTGGTCGGATGAGTGGATGAGTCTCGTTTCAGATTGTGAGCGGATGGACGTGTATGGGTATGGAGACTACCTCATGAATCCATGGACCGTGCATGTCAGCAGGGGACTGTTCAAGCTGTGGGACGTGTACACTTAGAGTGATATGGGACTCCTGACACGTCTAAATACGACTCTAGACGTAAGTAAGCTTCCTGTCTTATCACCAGCATCCATTCATGTCCACTGTGCATTCCGACGGACTTGGGCAGTTCCAGCAGGACAATGCGACACTCCAATCGTCCATAACTTCTACAGAGTGGCTCCAGTAACACTCTCCTGAGTTTAAACACTTCCGCTGGCCAGCAAACCCCCAGACATGAACATTATTGAGTGTATCTGGAATGCCTTGCAACATTCTGTTCAGAAGAGATCTCCACCCCGTTGTACTCTTACGGATTTATGGACAGCCTTGCAAGATTCATGCTGTCAGTTCCCTCGAGCTCTACTTCAGACATTAGTCGAGTCCACGACACGTCGTGTTGCGACAGTTCTGCATGCTCGTGGTGGCCCTACACGGTATTTGCAGGTGTACCAGTTTCTATAGCTCTTCAGAGGCGTGGATCTAATTTGCGTGCAGGCATTGGGGTTAATTTTTTAGTGGATTCAGCCAATTACTTCAGACAACGTTGGGATGGTTCCCATACAGTGAGGTGTATACGAGGTGTGGCTAGAAAAAAACCGGACTAGTACTGGTGAAACAATAAAACGAATGCAATAAGGCTGAAAGTCGCGTGGCCTGTCACGTGACTCTCGCTCCGCCTACTGCTCGAGTTTCATCTGCCTCCTGCACTCAGTCTGCCCGTGGCGTCTGTTTTAAGTAGTTGACGTTTTGTCTGTGCGTCGGAAAATGTTGAGTGTACAGAAAGAACAGCGTGTTAACATCAAATTTTGTTTCAAACTAGGAAAATCTGCAAGTGAAACGTTTGTAATGTTACAACAAGTGTACGGCGATGATTGTTTATCGCGAACACAAGTGTTTGAGTGGTTTAAACGATTTAAAGATGGCCGCGAAGACACCAGTGATGACACTCGCACTGGCAGACCATTGTCAGCAAAAACTGATGCAAATATTGAAAAAATCGGTAAACTTGTTCGACAAGATCGCCGTTTAACAATCAGAGCAGTGTCTGAGTTAACAGGAGTTGACAAGGAAAGTGTTAGGCAGATTCTTCATGAAAGTTTCAACATGAACAAAGTGTGTTCAAAAATGGTTCCAAAGTGTATCACAATTGAACAGAAGGAACGCCGAAGAATGATTTGTTCTGACATCCTGGAAAACATTGAAAGTGATCCCACCTTCTTACAAAATGTTACTTGCGATGAATCGTGGTTTTTTACTTACGATCCCGAAACTAAACGCCAATCGATGCATTGGAAAACTCCTGGTTCTCCACGACAAAAAAAAGCACGAATGTCAAAATCGAAATTCAAGCCAATGATGATTGTTTTTTTTGACATCAAAGGGATTGTGCACATTGATTGGGTACCAGAGGGACAAACAGTGAATCAGCATTACTACATTAGCGTCCTGGCTACCCTACGTGAGCGAGTACGGAGAAAACGGAACGATTTGTGGAGAAAAAAGTCATGGATCCTTCACCAAGACAATGCCCCAGCTCACAGTGCGTTGTCAGTGAAGACGTTTTTGGCAAAACACAACATTCCCATCTTAGATCATCCACCCTACTCACGTGATTTGGCCCCCTGTGACTTTTTTCTTTTCCCTAAAGTCAAGTCAGCTTTGAAAGGAACTAGATTTGAGACTGTTGAAGCAGTAAAAGAAAAAGCGACGGAAGTAATGTATGGACTTATCGAAAATGATCTGCAGCATTGCTATGAACAGTGGAAAATTCGTATGGAGCGGTGTAGAGACCGAGGAGGAGAGTACATTGAAGGAGATAACATGAAATTGTAAATAATTGTAAATAAATGTTTTTTCCAGCATCAGTCCGGTTTTTTTCTAGCCGCACCTCGTAGGTCGTGGCATCCTTCCTAACGTCGTGTCGCACCTTTTTTTGCCCAGCGTAGTGCAGCGACTCGACGTGGCATGGACTCAAGAAGTCGCTGGAAGTGCCCTGCAGAAATACTGAACCATGCTGCCTCTATAGCCGTCCGAAATTGTGAAAGTGTTGTCGGTGCAAGAGTTTCTGCACGATCTGACCTCTCAATTACGTCCCACAAATTGTCGATGGGATTCATGTAGGGCGGTGTGAGTGGTCAAATCATTCGCTCCAACTGTCCAGGATGTTCTTGAAACCAATCGCAAGCATCTGTCGCCCCGACGATATGGTGCACTGTCATCCATAAAAATGAAGTCCACGAATGGCTACAAATGGCCCCCAAGTAGACGAACATAACCATTTCCACTCGATGATCGGTACAGTTGGACCACAGGACCCAGTCCATTCCGTGGAGCTACTACTAGTTCGCACAGTGCCTTGTAATGTTGCAATGTTATTCACTTAAATACGTTACCAAGACAAATGTATTCGAGAAATGTCATTACTCAATAGTAATTGTATTTTGGTGCTGTGAAGATGAGAAAAATAGAAGTAGATATCCTCGGTGTATCAAAGCAGCTTAAATCACTTAATAAAGGCAAGGCCTCCGGTCCAGATTGTATACCAGTCAGGTTCCTCTCAGAGTATGCTGATAAAATAGCTCCATATTTAGCAATTATACACAACCACTCGCTCACAGAAAGATACGTACCTAAAGACTGGAAAATTTCTCAAGTCACACCAATACCCAAAAAGGGAAGTAGGAGTAATCCGCTGAATTACAGGCCTATATCACTAACGTCGATTTGCAGTAGGGTTTTAGAACATATACTGTATTCGAACATTATGAAGTACCTCGAAGAAAACGATTTATTGACATACAGTCAGCACGGATTCAGGAAATATCGTTCTTTTGAAATACAACTAGCTCTTTATACTCATGAAGTAATAAGCGCTATCGACAGGGGATGTCAAATTGATTCCATATTTTTATATTTCCAGAAGGCTTTCGACACCGTTCCTCACAAGCGTCTTCTAATCCAGCTGCGTGCCTACGGAGTATCGCCTCAGTTGTGCGACTGGATTCCTGATTTCCTGTCAGGAAAGTCACAGTTCGTAGTACTAGACGGAAAGTCATCGAGTAAAACAGAAATAATATCCGGCGTTCCCCAAGGAAGAGTTATAGGCCCTCTATTGTTCCTGATCTATATTAACGACATAGGAGACAATCTGAGTAGCCATCTTAAATTGTTTGCAGATTATGCTGTCATTTACCGTCTTGTAAAGTCATCAGATGATCAAAACGACTTGCAAAATGATTTAGATAAGATATCAGTATGGTGCGAAAAGTGGCAATTGGCCCTGAATAAAGAAAAGTGCGAAGTTATTCACTAAAAGAAATCAGCTGAATTTCGATTACGCGATAAGTCACACAAATTTGAGGGCTGTAAATTCAACTAAATACTTAGGCATTACAATTACAAACAACCTAAACTGGAACGATCACATAGATTATATTGTGGGTAGAGCAAACCAAAGACTGCGATTCATTGGCAGAACACTTAGAAGGTGCAACAGGTCTACCAAAGAGACTGCTTACACTACGCTTGTCCGCCCTATTCTGGAGTACTGTTGTGCGGTGTGGGATCCGCATCAGGTGGGACTGACGGATGACATCGAAAAAGTACAAAGAAGGGCAGCTCGTTTTGTATTATCGCGAAATAGGGGAGATAGTGTCACAGACATGATACGTGAATTGGAGTGGCAATCATTATAACAAAGGCGTTTTTCGTTGCGACGGGATCTTCTCACGAAATTTCAATCACCAGTTTTCTCCTCCGGTTGCGAAAACGTTCTGTTGGCACCCACCTACATTGGGAGAAATGATCATCACGATAAAATAAGAGAAATGAGGACTCGCACGGAAAAATTTAAGTGCTCGTTTTTCCCGTGTGCCGTTCGAGAGTGGAACGGTAGAGAGACAGCATGAAGGTGGTTCATTGAACCCTCTGCCAGGCACTTTATTGTGAATAGCAGAGTAATCACGTAGATGTAGTTGATTATTTTCCGTAACTCTATTTCCTGTTAGGTGACTAAAAAGTAATTATCACTCAACAAAGAGGAAACAAATAGGCAAGGAACGAAAAGAAAGACAGGGTGTAGGATGGGGAAAGAATCTGAACTATAAGTAAGGCATGGAGTGAGAAAAAGAAGAAGAAGAAGAAGAAAAGAGAGAGAAAGAGGAGAGACTTGAGGGAAGCGAAGAAGGTACAGGGGAAATACAGTTGGGGGTTAGGAAAAGACATAGATAAATGAGGGAGCCAATGGGAAAAGGAGATATTCTTGGATCACATCAACAATGGAACAATAAATCCGACTGATGGTGTTGAACATTCTTGTTTATGATTACGTGCACGTGTTCACTACTGTTCTGCTAGTGGTGACAACTCTGCAACGACAATGTAGGCGTAACATCCATTAACAAGTCGACGCTTCAGTCGCTCGGGCAACGTGAAACGTTCTTTATGCAGTACTGACATGTCCCTCAAGTTGTCTATCCTTAGCGGATGGGAGGCTTGGCGCCGTCCCCCTGTTCTTCTAAGTCAGCCGGCATGACAATGGCAACACGGATTTAGAAAAGGAGGCACGAAAATAGCCACGCCCACTTCGGACGACGCCTGCCGCCAGCTTTGCTCGCCACTCCTAGGATGGCGTCCAGTCTATATGACATGGCGCCATTAGCGTACCTGCTGCGACACGCAACACACATCATTGCTACCGCACGTGTTCCGCCTTCCATGTTTAGAGACCCGCTTACACTTCCAAGCCATATACGTGGCGAGGAAAACTGATTCGACAGATTACGGTACCTGTGTCAACAAATGGTTCGAAATAACAAAATATGAAAGGCACTACTTGTACAGGTAACTGCAGTACAACTCAGCTATCGCAGCAGGCTTATCTAGTTCACAAATGGTCGCATTTCGTCAGTTAAACAAGCGACGAAGGCCACTATTAGTTTCGTCTGACAAGCAAATGGAATCCTATGTTGTTGTTGTTGTGGTCTTCAGTCCTGAGACTGGTTTGATGCAGCTCTCCATGCTACTCTATCGTGTGCAAGCTCCTTCATCTCCCAGTACCTACTGCAACCTACATCCTTCTGAATCTGCTTAGTGTATTCATCTCTTGGTCTCCCTCTACGATTTTTACTCTCCACGCTGCCCTCCAATGCTAAATTTGTGATCCCTTGATGCCTCAGAACGTGTCCTACCAACCGATCCCTTCTTCTAGTCAAGTTGTGCCACAAGCTCCTCTTCTCCCCAATCCTATTCAATACCTCCACATTAGTTACGTGATCTACCCACCTTATCTTCAGCATTCTTCTGTAGCACCACATTTCGAAAGCTTTTATTCTCTTCTTGTCCAAACTAGTTATCGTCCATGTTTCACTTCCATACATGGCTACACTCCATACAAATACTTTCAGAAACGACTTCCTTGCCATTGCCAGTCTACATTTTATATCCTCTCTACTTCGAGCATCATCAGTTATTTTACTCCCTAAATAGCAAAACTCCTTTACTACTTTAAGTGCCTCATTTCCTAATCTAATTCCCTCAGCATCACCCGATTTAATTTGACTACATTCCATTATCCTCGTTTTGCCTTTGTTGATGTTCATCTTATATCCTCCTTTCAAGACACTGTCCATTCCGTTCAACTGCTCTTCCAAGTCCTTTGCTGTCTCTGACAGAATTACAATGTCATCGGCGAACCTCAAAGTTTTTACTTCTTCTCCATGAATTTTAATACCTACTCCGAATTTTTCTTTTGTTTCCTTTACTGCTTGCTCAATATACAGATTGAATAACATCGGGGAGAGGCTACAACCCTGTCTCACTCCTTTCCCAACCACTGCTTCCCTTTCATGCCCCTCAACTCTTATAACTGCCATCTGGTTTCTGTACAAATTGTAAATAGCCTTTCGCTCCCTGTATTTTACCCCTGCCACCTTCAGAATTTGAACCCTATGTAAACCAAAAAATTAATTCACGCTTACTCCCTAAGCGTGCAGCCCGGTGAACCATGCTTCAAGTCAACAACACCAAAAACTAACATTATAATACAACTACACTATTGATTTTTACGTCTATTAAATCTCAATTTTATTATTTGTGTAACTGCTCTACTGTTTTAAGTGATGTAATCTGGTTCGAAACGTTATGTTAGTGAAATAGAATGCTACATGTAATGTTTAATCTTACACACTGAATTACATCGTTTTATATTCCAGGAGAGTCATGATCTCTCCTCTATTTTTGGATAAGTGTCCTCCAGATGATATGCTTTGTTTTAACTGCAGCATGCTGGTGAGTCCTGGTTGAGAGCGACACCTCTTTCTTGTTGATGACTTATGAGGGGCCGGCCGCGGTGGTCTAGCGGTTCTGGCGCTGCAGTCCGGAACCGCGGGACTGCTACGGTCGCAGGTTCGAATCCTGCCTCGGGCATGGGTGTGTGTGATGTCCTTAGGTTAGTTAGGTTTAAGTAGTTCTAAGTTCTAGGGGACTTATGACCTAAGATGTTGCGTCCCATAGTGCTCAGAGCCATTTGACTTATGAGAATACTATTAAATGAAAGAAGAGGCCCACAATCATTTTTTTTTAAATTATAGCTCATTCTGTTCACTTTGTCCTTCGGTACCAACTGTTAATTTAGAAAGCCAGTGCTGTAATCTTAGCAGGGACATGAACTGAAACGATCACATACGCTCAGTTGTGGGTAAGGCAGGTCTTTGCTTTCTTGGTAGAATGCAGTTAGTCTACAAAGGAGAGTGCTTGAAAATCGTCGTGCAATCCATCCCACGAGGCGTGTTTTTTAAGTAAGTACCGTTTTGAAATTAAAAAAAGGCGTGCTAAGATATCTCAATAATCTTATTTCTACATGAAAGCCTGTACCTTATTCTAAGTACTGACGCCATTACAGTCTGATTCTTCCTTGTTTACGTTGTGTGCTGAGTGTTTAAGGTGCCTCCGATAATCGTGAGTAGCGCCGACCTTGAAGTACGGGCTGTTATAAGATTTCTTAGTGCTAAAGGCCTAAAAGCAATCGATATTCATCGTGAGATCTGTGCAGTTTACGGAGAAAACATTATGAGTGATGGAATGGTAGAAAGTGGGCGAGGGCATTTAAATATAGCCGCACAAATGTGCATGATGAACAACGGAGTGGGCGTCCTTCCGTCGTTAATGAAATTTTTGTGCAGGAAGTGGACAATAAGGTGAGAGAAAACAGACGCTTTACGATATCCTCCTTGCGGGATGACTTTCCTAATGTTTCTCGTAGTGTTTTGTATGGCACTGTCACCGAGCACTTCAATTACCGAAAACTGTGCGCGCGTTGGGTGCAGAAAATGTTGACGGATGTGCACAAAACCAAACGTTTAGACAGTGCATTGACTTTTCTTGAGCGGTACCACAACGACGGTGATGATTTCTTAAGCCAAATTGTTACGGGCGATGAAACATGGATGGCCTACGTCACACCAGAATCAAAACAACAGTCCATGGAAGTTGAGCAAGGGCATCGTTTTGCTACAAGACAATGCCCGTCCGCATGTAGGAAATCAGGCCAAAGATCTCATCACATCTTTTCGATGGGAAACTCTAGATCATCCTCCGTACAGCCCCGATCTTGCGCCCTGTGACTACCATCTGTTGCTGCACTTGAAGAAACACCTGGGCGGTCAGCGTCTTCAAGACGATGACTAAGTCAAAACAGTGGTGATGCAGTGGTTAACAAGTCAGGCGGCAGACTTCTACGAGGAGAGTATTCAGAAACTGGTACAATGTTATGACAAGTGCCACAGTATTGACGGAATTTATGTAGAAAAGTAGATTAAGGTACAGGCTTTTATTTAAAAATAAAATTATTGAGATATCTTAGCACGTCTTTTTTCTTTTTTATTTCAAAATGGTATTACTTAAAAAACACGCCTCGTAGAATATCACGCACGTTTATGGGACATGTACCAAATAGTACTAATAGGGGATGCTGAACGCACAGCAGGCAGCACGAATGATCACAGGTTTGTTTGGGCGACAGTAGAGTGTCACTGACATATTGAAAGAATTGAACTAACAGACACTTGAAGATTAATTGCAAGTATCTCGAGGAAGTCTGCTGACAAAGCTCCAAGAATCGGCTTTAAATTATTACTCTAGGAATATCCTACAACCGCCTACATATCGCTCCCATAAGGATCGTGAGGACAAGATTAGGGTAATTACAACACGCACAAAGTCATTCAAACTATCATTCTTCCAGCGCTCCATACGTGAATGGAACACGAAAAGGTACTAATAATTGGCACAGTGGAACACGCCGTCATGGACTTCACACTGGTTCGGAGAGCATAGCTGCAGATGTAGATGTAGACTGCATAACATTGATTAATCATTTTGGAGACTCTGCCGAACAAAACTTATTCCAATATCTAACTTGTAATAGTCGCGTTTGCATCCTCGATATTACACCGAGGTGATGAAAGTCATGAGATACCTGCTAATATCGTGTCGGAGCTCCTTTTGCCTGGCGTAGTTGAGCAACCCGACGGAGCATGGACTCAACAGATAGTTGGAAGTTCCCTACAGGAATACTGAGCCATGCTGACTCTACAGCCGTCAGCAATTACGAAAGTGTTGTCAGTGCGGGATTTTTTGCACGAATTGACCTTCCGATTACACCCTATAAACGATCGATGGGATTCATGTAGAGCGGTCTGTGTGACCAAATCATTCACTCAAACTGTTCAGAACGTCCATCAAATAAAATTGCAATCAACTGCGGCCCGGTGACATGGCGCATTGTCATCCATAAAAATTCCGTCATTGTTTGGAAATATGAAGTCTGTGAATGGCCGGAAATGGTCTCCAAATCGCCGAACATAACTATTTCCGGCCAATGATCGATTCATTTGGACCAGTCCATTCCAGGTAAGCACAGGCCACACCATTATGGAGCCATCACCAATTTGCACAGATCTCTGTTGACAACTTACGTCCATGACTTCATGCGGTCTGCGCCACCCTCGAACCCTACCGTCAGCTCTTACCTACTGAAATGTATAACGCAGTATATTATGCAGGTGCTCTTTTCGTAATGGTGTCACATTTTCGTAATATAAGCTTATAGTTTACACCAAGAAGGTTAGAATAGCCTCCTTGGTTTACTCCTTGTATTCACAGACAACACTGTTTTCCGAAGATCTAATTACAGATATACGAGGGTCACTCCAAAAGAAATGCACACTATTTGTTTTTAAATCCATCTTTTATTCTAAATGTCTGAAAGTTTTACAGTGTGTAGATACATCCTTTAGGAACAATATTTTCATTTCTCCACATAATTTCCATCCCTCTCAAGTGCCTTACGCCATCTTGGAACCAGCGCCTGTACACCCGCACGGTAAAATTCAGGACCAACCTGTTAGAGCCACTGTTTGTCAGCGTGCACAAGGGAGTCATCATCTTCAAAACTTTTTCCACGAAGGGAGTGTTTCAGTTTCCCAAAGAGATGATAGTCACATTGAGCCAGGTCAGGACTGTAGGCGGGTGTTTCAGTGTTGTCCATCCGAGTTTTGTGATCGCTTCAATGGTTTTTTGACTGACATGTGGCCGTGCATTGTCGTGCAACAGCAAAACATCCTGCTTTTGCCGATGTGGTCGAACACGACTCGGTCGAGCTTGAAGTTTCCTCAGTGTCGTTACATATGCAGCAGAATTTATGGTGGTTCCACTTGGCATGATGTTCAGAAGCAAGAGTCCTTCGGAATCGAGAAACACGGTAGCCATAACTTTTCCAGCTAACCTTGCAGCGTCGGCAAGTGCTGTCACCCTCAGACACTGGATGAGTAAAGTCCGGAACTTGCACGAAATCAGCTGCGCTGCGTCAAGACAAACACACAGATTGTTTCTTTGTGAGCCACTGTCAACATCCTGGAAACCCACCTATCACAAACCTTTTTCAACGCCAACACTTTCAGTAGTCTGCAAACACTTCCTTCCCCTATCCCAGCATAGTGTGACAATTCGTTGACTGTGATGCGTCTGTCAGCAGTCACCAATTCGTTGACTCTCTGCTCATTGTCTGGAGTGTGTGCAGTACGAGGCCATCCGCTGGGAGGACAATCCTCAATATTGGCGTGCCCGCTTTCATCACGTAACCTGCTTGCCCACCGACTAACTGTACTGCGATCGACAGCAGCAGCTCCATACACCTTTTTCAACCTCTTGTGGATGTTTCCCACTGTCTCGTTTTCACAGCACAGGAATTCTATGAAAGTACATTGCTTCTGACGAACGTCAAGTGTAGCAGCCATCTTGAAGGCACGGGAACAGGTTGAACTAAGTTTGAAAACAAGCGGGAAGCATGTATCTACACACTGTAAAACTTTCACACATGCAGAATGAAAACTGTATTTTTACAAAAATAGTTTGCATTTCTTTTGGAGTGACCCTCGTATTCACAGATAACACTGTTCTTACAGATGTGTACCCGATGTACCCGATGTATATCGTTCTTCACGTAAACATACAATATGCAACATAGTCTTGAACCTACGCTGTTCATGTTTGAGGAGCCGTCAACCAGCAACTTCCATAGTGGATTTTTAGTCCACGTTCACTGAGCTTGTAACGACTGTATTGCTGTTCATTCTATGGTTCAATTGTTCCATAGTTGGAAAACATGTTTGCTATCGATCTGTCACGCATTTTTGTCATTTTCTACTTATCTACACACTGGGATATCCAGTTCATTAAATCTTGACTATTTATTTATTTAATCGTATGGCTATGGCACCCCGTCGGGCAGACCGTTCGCCGGGTGCCGGTCTTTCAATTTGACGCCACTTCGGCGACCTGCGGTCGATGAGGATGCAGTCCCTGGACGCAGAGAATTCCCCGACCCAGCCGGGAATCGAACCCGGGCTCAGAGGATTGACAATCCGTCACGCTCACCATTCAGCTGCCGGGGGCGACATCTTGACTATGACGTCACCTAACAAAGTCTAGTTATGAAACTTTCTGGCAGATCAAAACTGTGTGCCGGACCGAGACTCGAACTCGAGAACTTGCCTTTCGCGGGCAAGTGCTCTACCAACTGAGCTACCCAAGCACGACTCACGCCCCGTCCTCACAGCTTTACTTCCGCCAATACCTCGTCTCCTACCTTCCAAACTTTACAGAAGCTCTCCTGCGAACCTTGCAGAACTAGCACTCCTGAAAGAAAGGATATTGCGGAGACATGGCTTAGCCACAGCCTGGGGGATGTTTCCAGAATGAGATTTTCACTCTGGAACGTAGGAGACGAGGTACTGGTGGAAGTAAAGCTGTGAGGACGCGGTGTGAGTCACGCTTGGGTAGCTCAGTTGGTAGAGCACTTGTCCGCGAAAGGCAAAGGTCCCGAGTTCGAGTCTCGGTCCGGCACACAGTTTTTAATCTGCCAGGAAGTTTCATATCAGCGCACACTCCACTGCAGATTGAAAATCTCATTCTGGAAGCCTAGTTATACCCAACATGTAAGTAGTATTACTTCCATAATTTTTAATCTGACATTGGAATGGGATAATGATGTTAAATTTTGGTCCTTCTCACTTTCGATGCATTTCTACAAAAAAAATTTTCAATATTGTACTTGATAATGACAGTAACATAAAAGAAATTTGTACAGTCAAATGGTGGAAATATCATTGATGGCTTCCCCAATCGCTCGGCACACTGGAAGGACGATAAAAAAAAACATTGCTTGTTTGAAAAATATTCGAAATGCCCATTCAACAAGATTTGCTCTCGGCAAATCAAACACGTATTTCTCCAGTAATAGAGCTCTATAAGAACGTCTGATTTGGCGAACCCTGGCGACAATTATTGGTCAGATATATCAGACATTTTTTTCAATTTCTTTTCCTGAAAGTCAGTGCAGTTAGCCTGAGCAGCACTGGGCTAGAAGTCGGCGCATGTAAGATAAATGCAATCTGTATCTACAGCTCACTTATCACAACCACCAGTCTTTTATCATCTATTTAATCATATGTTCTCGCACTCTTTCCGTATCTGTTATCTGTAGAGCTGAAGATCTTCCAGTAGGCAGACATTCTACCAACCGACTGCAATTACAGGCGTTGGCGGTAGGAATTTTGTTACATTTCCAGTTTTTTTTTTTTATTTCCGTGTGGCAAAGAGCGAGTTGTAATATTAACATTGTTGTTGTTGTTGTTGTGGTCTTCAGTCCTGAGACTGGTTTGATACAGCTCTCCATGCTACTCTATCCTGTGCAAGCTTCTTCATCTCCCAGTACCTACTGCAACCTACATCCTTCTGAATCTGCTTAGTGTATTGATCTCTTGGTCTCCCTCTACGATTTTTACCCTCCACGCTGCCCTCCAATGCTAAATTTGTGATCCCTTGATGCCTCAAAACATGTCCTACCAACCGATCCCTTCTTCTAGTCAAGTTGAGCCACAAACTTCTCTTCTCCCCAATCCTATTCAATACCTCCTCATTAGTTATGTGATCTACCCACCTTATCTTCAGCATTCTTCTGTAGCACCACATTTCGAAAGCTTCTATTCTCAACTTGTCCAAACTGTTTATCGTCCATGTTTCACTTCCATACATGGCTACACTCCATACAAATACTTTCAGAAACGACTTCCTGACACTTAAATCTATACTCGATGTTAACAAATTTCTCTTCTTCAGAAACGATTTCCTTGCCATTGCCAGTCTACATTTTATATCCTCTCTACTTCGACCATCATCAGTTATTTTACTCCCTAAATAGCAAAACTCCTTTACTACTTTAAGTGTCTCATTTCCTAATCTAATCCCCTCAGCATCACCCGATTTAATTTGACTACATTCCATTACCCTCGTTTTGTTTTTGTTGATGTTCATCTTATATCCTCCTTTCAAGACACTGTCCATTCCGTTCAACTGCTCTTCCAAGTCCTTTGCTGTCTCTGACAGAATTACAATGTCATCGGCGAACCTCAAAGTTTTTACTTCTTCTCCATGAATTTTAATACCTACTCCGAATTTTTCTTTTGTTTCCTTTATTGCTTGCTCAATATACAGATTGAATAACATCGGGGAGAGGCTACAACCCTGTCTCACTCCCTTCCCAACCACTGCTTCCCTTTCATGCCCCTCGACTCTTATAACTGCTATCTGGTTTCTGTACAAATTGTAAATAGCCTTTCGCTCCCTGTATTTTACCCCTGCCACCTTCAGAATTTGAAAGAGAGTATTCCAGTTAACGTTGTCAAAAGCTTTCTCTAAGTCTACAAATGCTAGAAACGTAGGTTTGCCTTTCCTTAATCTTTCTTCTAAGATAAGTCGTAAGGTTAGTATTGTCTCACGTGTTCCAACATTTCTACGGAATCCAAACTGATCTTCTCCGAGGTCGGCTTCTACCAGTTTTTCTATTCGTCTGTAAAGAATTCGCGTTAGTATTTTGCAGCTGTGACTTATTAAACTGATAGTTCGGTAATTTTCACATCTGTCAACACCTGCTTTCTTTGGTATTGGAATTATTATATTCTTCTTGAAGTCTGTGGGTATTTCGCCTGTCTCATACATCTTGCTCACCAGATGGTAGAGTTTTGTAATGACTGGCTCTCCCAAGGCCATCAGTAGTTCTAATGGAATGTTGTCTACTCCCGGGGCCTTGTTTCGACTCAGGTCTTTCAGTGCTCTGTCAAACTCTTCACGCAGTATCTTATCTCCCATTTCATCTTCATCTACATCCTCTTCCATTTCCATAACACTGTCCTCAAGTACATCGCCCTTGTATAAACCCTCTATATACTCCTTCCACCTTTCTGCCTTCCCTTCTTTGCTTAGAACTGGGTTTCCATCTGAGCTCTTGGTATTCATACAAGTGGTTCTCTTCTCTCCAAAGGTCTCTTTAATTTTCCTGTAGGCAGTATCTATCTTACCCCTAGTGAGACAAGCCTCTACATCCTTACATTTGTCCTCTAGCCATCCCTGCTTAGCCATTCTGCACTTTCTGTCGATCTCATTTTTGAGACGTTTGTATTCCCTTTGGCCTGCTTCATTTACTGCATTTTTATATTTTCTCCTTTCATCAATTAAATTCAATATTTCTTCTGTTACCCAAGGATTTCTATTAGCCCTCGTCTTTTTACCTACTTGATCCTCTGCTGCCTTCACTACTTCATCCCTCAGAGCTACCCATTCTTCTTCTACTGTATTTCTTTCCCCCATTCCTGTCAATTGTTCCCTTATGCTCTCCCTGAAACTCTCTACAACCTCTGGTTTTTTCAGTTTATCCAGGTCCCATCTCCTTAAATTCCCACCTTTTTGCAGTTTCTTCAGTTTCAATCTGCAGTTCATAACCAATAGATTGTGGTCAGAATCCACATCTGCCCCTGGAAATGTCTTACAATTTAAAACCTGGTTCCTAAATCTCTGTCTTACCATTATATAATCTATCTGATACCTATTAGTATCTCCAGGATTCTTCCAGGTATACAACCTTCTTTTATGATTCTTGAACCAAGTGTTAGCTATGATTAAGTTATGCTCTGTGCAAAATTCTACAAGGCGGCTTCCTCTTTCATTTCTTCCCCCCAATCCATATTCACCTACTATGTTTCCTTCTCTCCCTTTTCCTACTGACGAATTCCAGTCACTCATGACTATTAAATTTTCGTCTCCCTTCACTACCTGAATAATTTCTTTTATCTCGTCATACATTTCATCAATTTCTTCATCATCTGCAGAGCTAGTTGGCATATAAACTTGTACTACTGTAGTAGGCATGGGCTGCGTGTCTATCTTGGCCACAATAATGCGTTCACTATGCTGTTTGTAGTAGCTAACCCGCACTCCTATTTTTTTATTCATTATTAAACCTACTCCTGCATTACCCCTATTTGATTTTGTATTTATAACCCTGTAATCACCTGACCAAAAGTCTTGTTCCTCCTGCCACCGAACTTCACTAATTCCCACTATATCTAACTTTAACCTATCCATTTCCCTTTTTAAATTTTCTAACCTACCTGCCCGATTAAGGGATCTGACATTCCACGCTCCGATCCGTAGAATGCCAGTTTTCTTTCTCCTGATAACGACGTCCTCTTGTTTAGTCCCCGCCCGGAGATCCGAATGGGGGACTATTTTACCTCCGGAATATTTTACCCAAGAGTACGCCATCATCATTTAATCATACAGTAAAGCTGCATGTCCTCGGGAAAAATTACGGCTGTAGTTTCCCCTTGCTTTCAGCCGTTCGCAGTACCAGCACAGCAAGGCCGTTTTGGTTAATGTTACAAGGCCAGATCAGTCAATCATCCAGACTGTTGCCCCTGCAACTACTGAAAAGGCTGCTGCCCCTCATCAGGAACCACATGTTTGTCTGGCCTCTCAACAGATACCCCTCCGTTGTGGTTGCACCTACGGTACGGCCATCTGTATCGCTGAGGCACGCAAGCCTCCCCACCAACGGCAAGGTCCATGGTTCGTGATCTTCTCATTTTCATTAACATTATAGAGGCAAATGCTGCTTTGTGGATATTTTGGCACATGTGCCATGAAAGAAGTACAGTAATATATCCTTTTGTTTCAGGAAATTTAAGAGAAGTGGACTATCGGTTGTGTTCGGAGAGACTATCAACTACACAACAAAAGCAGAGCTGCGACCACAGGATACAGCATCGCGAAGAAACTTACCCCGACAGTGTGCTACGTCAAAGATACAAACTAATTGCAATAGATCCTGGATTGAATGAGGATTAACAGCGACCCATAATTACGGACTAAGGTAAAACAATAAGAACTTTTTATATGCTTCTGAACCTATTAATGTTGCCTGTGTAGAAAGGATGGAACCTGCCGAGCTAGAAGGGTGAAAATGTTTCAAAATCCAAATTGTCATCGAACACTGTAGAATATTTCCAGGGCATAGCAGTCGATGATTCTCGAAGGGAACGAGGTTCTTTATTAGAGAGTGATACTCAGCTGGATTAATATAGAAGCAGAGACAATGAAAGATGGGGGTGTAGCTATTGTAGGCCACGCTGGTGCTTCCGGCGAAGACGTAAGTTTTCACTCAGTCTTGATAACCATGAAGCAAATGCTTGGTAGCGTCATATATGATTCAGACCAAAAGTTTACTTCTATAAATGAAATGTTGTTTAGCATGACGCAAGACTCTGACTAGAAATTTTCAAGTGTGAACCACATGTCTGCTAGCATTAAGCAAGTTTCAAAGATCTTAAAAATCTACATTCATCGTAAAATATCTTCAGTGACGGACGAACTTCATAAAAACGTTGATATTTGTGGGAATAAACAAGAGGCTGGGGCAGAAAAGCTTGAAAGTGATTGTAACATTATGGTTCAAGTAATGGAGAATGACTTCACTCAATCCCTGCGAAACCCTACATTTCAGCAGGATAATGCACGACCGCATGTTGCAGGTCCAGTACGGGCCTTTCTGGATACAGAAAATGTTCGACTGCTGCCCTGGCCAGCACATTCTCCAGATCTCTCACCAATTGAAAACGTCTGGTCAATGGTGGCCGAGCAACTGGCTCATCACAATACGCCAGTCACTACTCTTGATGTGTTGAAACTGCACGTGCAGTTGCAGCTGTAGACGCCATCCAAGCTCTGTTTGACACAATGCCCAAGCGTACCAAGGCCGTTATTACGGCCAGAGCCGGTTGTTTTGGGTACTGATTTCTCAGGATCTACGCAGCCAAATTGCGTAAAAATGTAATCACATGTCAGTTCTAGTATAATATATTAGTCCTGACACTTAAATCTATACTCGATGTTAACAAATTTCTCTTCTTCAGAAACGCTTTCCTTGCCATTGCCAGTCCCTACTTCTACCATCATCAGTTAGTTTGCTCCCCAAATAGCAAAACTCCTTTACTACTTTAAATGTCTCATTTCCTAATCTAATTCCCTCAGCATCACCCAACTTAATTCGACTACATTCCATTATCCTCGTTGTGCTTTTGTTGATGTTCATCTTATATCCTCCTTTCAAGCCGGCCGAAGTGGCCGTGCGGTTAAAGGCGCTGCAGTCTGGAACCGCAAGACCGCTACGGTCGCAGGTTCGAATCCTGCCGCGGGCATGGATGTTTGTGATGTCCTTAGGTTAGTTAGGTTTAACTAGTTCTAAGTTCTAGGGGACTAATGACCTCAGCAGTTGAGTCCCATAGTGCTCAGAGCCATTTGAACCTCCTTTCAAGACACTATCCATTCCGTTCAACTGCTCTTCCAAGTCCTTTGCTGTGTCTAACAGAATAAAAATGTCATCGGCGAACCTTAAGGTTTTTATTTCTTCTCCATGGATTTTAATACCTATTCCGAATTTTTCTTTTGTTTCCTTTACTGCTTGCTCAATATACAGATTGAATAACATCGGGGAGAAGGTACAACCCTGTCTCATTCCCTTCCCAACCGCTGCTTCCCTTTCATGCCTCTCGATTCTTATAACTGTCATCTGGTTTCTGTACAAATTGTAAATAGCCTTTCACTCCCTGTATTTTACCCCTGCCACCTTCACAATTTGAAAGAGAGTATTCCAGTCAACATTGTCAAAAGCTTTCTTAATCTAGCTTCTAAGATAGATAGTAGGGTCAGTATTGCCTCACGTGTTCCAATATTTCTGCGGAATCCAAACTGATCTTCCCCGAGGTCGGCTTCTACCAGTTTTTCGATTCGCCTGTAAAGAATTCACGTTAGTATTTTGCAGCCGTAACTAGGTAAATAAAATTCAATTACTGGCACACAGTTACGTCTGTTTTCCGCGGTTTGGTTATTGTCGTTCGTAACTCTATCTTTCTTCACAGAGGTCCCCTTTTTGAGTTTTTTGGTGGCCTGATCTCGTGAAACATTAATCTGTGAGAGGCATCGTAAAGCGATTTGTACTGGTGGCAATTTTACTCTACGTCTTGCTTACACTTATCTCAATATTTTCCACTCTCTTTTCAACCGCCAAATTGCGGTAACTTCCCTGTTGCAGAGTTTTTTACTTCTGTCATTTCTTCGAAAACTCACGACGCACCTCCTCTCCAAACCTCTCGAGTTGCCTTCTCCTCTTACTCCAACCTCCTGTCAATTTCTTCCTGGAAATCCTTCATATCTTTCGCAAAATCTTTCTACATCTCTATGTATTGCCAATTCATGTGTTCTATCAATAAGATCTACATCGTCCTTTAACATTACGAACAGCTGCGCTAGAGCTTCGTTCCCCATTAGACTTTTCGAATTCTTTAAGTCACTTAGATTGGTATTTCTACTCTCACCACTCTCCTCTATCTTTCAATCTTCATGCTTGCTTGCTGCCACACTCACACAGACTGTTGCCTTGTTTGAAGTCATGGGGGTCTGATAATCCTTCACTAAATTCTGCTATATTACTTGAAATATTCAAGACAAGAAATGTTCGCTAAATTCCCCTAAATTAAGTCACTATCAACATCAACACAACACTGATATACCACACAAATATGACACAAATGACACAGATTATCCAAATACATGATATCACAATTAAAACAGTACTTGAAATGATAACCACATTCAGACAATATACAGCTTACACTCATGCATTCTGCTTGTAAGTCTGCTGCTAACTACATGTCATTCCATTCGTATAATTTACGCTAATATTAAACACAAGTTTCGTTAATTTAGCAAAATAGTATCTCAGAGATATAAAATATCGGAAAAAATTAGCAATGGACATTTAATGACAAAACGCTGGGCATATATATATCCAGGGTGTTTCAAAAAGGACTTAAAACTTTAAGAATTCATATAAATTTATTGAAAAAGATAAAGAGCTGCGTTTAGTGCTATTTTGTAGGGAAACACAACAAGTTTTTTTTTTACCTTAAACTAAAGATGCTGTATGTGGCGTCCGTTGGTTACCCAGCACACACCCCATCGGAAGTCAATTTCTTCCCAAACTTGCTATAGCATTGCAGGTATATAGCCGGCCGCGGTGGTCTCGCGGTCCTAGGCGCGCAGTCCGGAACCGTGCGACTGCTACGGTCGCAGGTTCGAGTCCTGCCTCGGGCATGGATGTGTGTGATGTCCTTAGGTTAGTTAGGTTTAAGTAGTTCTAAGTTCTAGGGGACTGATGACCTCAGCAGTTGAGTCCCATAGTGCTCAGAACCATTTGAACCATTGCAGGTATAGCTTGCTCAGTGGTGGCGTAAATTCTTGCTTTAACTTCAGGTAGAGAAGCTGGTACAGGAGGTACAAACACGATATCTTTGCTGAATCCCCATAAAAACAAATCGAGTGGTGTCAGATCTGGGGAAGGCGTGGCCCAATCCATTGACCTGGAAAGCGGTCAGTGAGAAAATCCCAGACGTCAGTCAGGTAGCGGGGTGGTGCACCATCTTGCATGAAGTAAACATTTCGTTCTTGGTCATCGATCTGTGGTATCAAATATTGTTGTAACATATCCAGGGAAACTATCCCGTTGATGGTTCTCTCACGGAAAAAAGGGTCTGTACATTTCGTTCTTGCTCAATGCACAAAAAACGTTCAGTTTAGGGCAATCTCGAACATACTGCAATGTTTGATGTGGATTTTCACTGCCCCAAATCCCACAGTTGCGTGTGTTAGTCTTACCACGTAAGTGAAAAGTTGACTCTTCAGAAAAGATGATTTTGTCCAAGAAATATTCATCCTCATGTAATCGATTTAACATATCGGCACAGAAGTTCTTGCGAACAATTCTATCGGTGTCTTTTATTGCTTGTACGATCGTCAATCTGAACGGTTTCAAATTCAAACGGTTTCTCAACACAAGCCGAATAGTCGTATGTGGGATTTGCATTTCGCAAGATGCACTCCGGGTCGATTTCGTATGGTTGTTGACAAAACGTTGTCTCACTCGCTCAACGACGTCGTCAGATGTCCTTGGGCGACCTGATGATTTCCAATGTCTTGCCGAGCAACCTGTTTCTACAAAAGATTTACGGCACTCATAAATTGTAGGCCTACTAGCTACTAGGAGGATCTTTAGCATGCTTGGTGCGGAAATTACGCTGAACTGTTGTCGCCGACTTCGATTCTTCAAACCAAAACACACAGCCAGCATGTTCGGGTCCAGTGAAGGCAGCCATCTTTAATGGAACCGCCGCCAGTGCTCCTTACGGTGCGATTCGGCACTAGCGAACTACGCGAGACAAAAGTTGATGTATTTCCCTACAAATTGAATTTACAGTCACCTCTGTAGGTGCGACGAATTAATTTATATGTATTTTCAAAGGTGTAAAGTCCGTTTTGAAATACCATATATATATATATATATATATATATATATATATATATATATATATATATATATATATATATATATATATATGTGTGTGTGTGTGTGTGTGTGTGTGTGTGTGTGTGTGTGTATGTGTGTGTGTTCCAAATATACAGGGTGAGTCACCTAACGTTACCGCTGGATATTTTCGTAAAACACATCAAATACTGACGAATCGACTCCACAGACCGAATGTGAGGAGAGGGGCTAGTGAAATTGGTTAATACAAACCATAAAAAAGTGCACGGAAGTATGTTTTTTAACATAAACCTACGTTTTTTTTAAATGGAACCCCATTAGTTTTGTTAGCACATCTGAACATATAAACAAATACGTAATGAGTGCCGTTTGTTGCATTGCAAAATGTTAATTACATCCGGAGATATTGTAACCTAAAGTTGACGCTTGAGTACCACTCCTCCGCTGTTCGATCGTGTGTATCGGAGAGCACCGAATTACGTAGGGATCCAAAGGGAGCGGTGATGGACCTTAGGTACAGAAGAGACTGGAACAGCACATTACGTCCACATGCTAACACCTTTTTATTGGTCTTTTTAGGCTAGGCGCAAATTGAGACGCGTATAGCGCGTGTGGCGCGACGCAGCGCAGCGCGCGTTTTTGTAACATCACAGGTTCAAATGGGACCTCGCAAATTGCGACGCGACGTGACTGGGACGCGACACGCGCCTGCGCCAGGTCGCGCGGCGTTGTGGTTGAGGAACAGTTTCTCGCGCTGCGTGTCGCGCTTGCCTCGCAAGGCGGGGAGTGGAAAAGTAGCCCGGCCATATGCTCACATTGCAACGGCGCATATCGGCATTGGTAGTATTGCCAATACGATCAATTTTGCCTTACTGTGTACTGAATTTTATTGCCTTTGGGTAGTGTTTCGTTTTTCGCCATTAAAACGCTCCAGCTTTCTTCGTTAGCACGTTATACTTTTCTGTTATTTATATCTGCATAGTTTTGTTTTGTTTTTCTTCTGTCAAGAAAAATGTATACTTCAGTAACCGGTGAGCCATTGGCCGCTGGAATTGCACCATATGCCTCCGCGATGTTTTCAGATCGCAAGAAGGGAGAGAGGGTAGTGAATAAGGAAGGAAGGAATATTATAAAATCATGTGATTAAGAATCAAGGCAGGAAAGTAAAGCAAGGTTATATTCTCGCTGCCTAGTAAGCTAGCGTATCTGTACGATCTGTTACAAAAATTTAGAAAGTGCTAATCTCCACAGGTGTGATCCCTTTGTGCTTGTGGTAAAAAGCGTCCAAGATCTGAAGTATAGAAGTTTCACTGTGATTACTCTGATATGGATGTAATAATGTAATACGACACACTGTACTACATGCATGTGAACAACATATTTCCACTGCAAGCTAGAAACAGTCGAAAAGCAGTCACAAATAACAATGTTTTAATTGGTTCGCCTTGATGAGAAAAAGCATTTCAATTGTTGCATGGACATTATCAGCATTAATAAACTAATTATACAACAACAGGCTACACAAATGAAGAAAATAGTCGGTATTATTACGAAAGTAGGAATATCCTAAAAGAGTGTTATGATTAGATATATTTAATTTGTTGAAATGTGCTGCTGACAAAGGCAGATCTACTTTCATGACAATGTTTTTCGAACTCCATCTCACAAGGCACACATGGCTAGCTTGTGCATTCCTGTCGCGCGTGCAGTCTGGAACCGCAGGACCGCTACGGTCGCAGGTTCGAATCCTGCCTCGGGCATGGATGTTTGTGATGTGCTTAGGTTAGTTAGGTTTAAGTAGTTCTAAGTTCTAGGGGACTAATGACCTCAGCAGTTGAGTCCCATAGTGCTCAGAGCCATTTGAACCATTTTGTTAACCTTTTCTCATTCGAAGAAGCATCACCATTGATGAGTGAAGGCCACATTTCTCTTGGTGACTGGTTTAATTGTACTTCCTTTGTCACAGTGTAATTTGCCAAACTCATCTCACAGCAGCTATTGAGACAGAATTCCGAAACGGAGGGCCTCATTAAACAAATAATTGGCAATCACAGAGCTCAATAGCTTACGAAAAACCTCATAGTATCGGTTTGCACTAACATAAAAGAAGAAATTTAATTTTTATTTTCATACTAGGAAGCTCCTGTTTCGCTAGCTGTCGATAACTCTTAAAAAATTACAGTCACTTTAGTGAAATAAATGAAAAAGTAAGTATGAAAGGGTACAGTACCGCCCAACATTGAAAATAGGTACGAAATTCTTGTCAGAACAACACATTTTTTGTGTAAAAGTAACTCAATTTCAATTAATACAGCGAAGCCGGATACCAATGTGGGAAAGAATGACAATTTATTTATTTAATTGATCACATGTGCACTCCCACAAAATAAATCCCTACATCCAGTTAGGTGAGATCTGTGAAATGAATGAATGTATGGTCGTCTGCTAACCACAGATAGTGAATGGGAATATATGATCATCTTTGAGTCGATCCTTTGGCTACCTTTGGTGGGACCAAAGAGATGGAAGTTACCAGAGCTTTGAGCGTCTGAAAGGTGGCTGACCAATAAGGTAGCAAGGTGCTTCTCCCACTTCGACAGAGGTGCGAGAGAACCGGAATACGGCCATGTTTCGGCACTCTGGCGCTGAACCTTCTGCTGTAAAGACCTGTTTTTTTGTTGTGCTCCGTAATGAAAGTGTGGAGGCATGGTATGGATGTGGAATATTTAAGAGTAGTTAGAACTAATCATTTCTCTTTCCCAGGAACTTTTGTGGGGAAAATTACAAAGTGAGGCAGGTAATTTTAAGGGGATTGTAGTAAACCAATGGTCACAATGAGCCCACGTGTAGTTATAAGTTGAGATACTAGCGTGTGTACAATAAGCTGAAATATTTAAGAATTAGTAGCGTGTGTACCATAAGCTGAAATATTTAAGAAATAGCGTGTGTATATTAAGTTGAAGTATTTAAGAAATATCATTCCGTGTGACGCTAAATTTAAACTCTGAGAGAGAATCAAGGTGAGTCGGCCGTTTTTCCAGCAACGCCACCTGGCTTGCATTGCACAGGAAGACGTGCGTTTATCTCCAGAGTTCACAGTAGGAAAGTAGAATTACAAAGTGGGGCAGTGTCGTGTGAAACTGGGATAGATATTGACTGAAGTGGGAAAGCGGAAAGTGATGATGTTGTAACAGTTCTTTGTGTTGTATTTCATATTGTTGTGTTGTATATGTCATGTAATTTGGGTATGTGTGTTTTGCATGGGGGTAGCAAGGCAGTTTCGAAAGATTTGTGGGTATGCCTGTTCCTTCTGTATCGCTCGATCTGGAGGAAAGTTTCGTGAGGATGATTGTGAGAGGCGAAGTGTGAGGTATAATAAAAGATCCACCATCCGATCCAGGGAGTGCACTGTTGCGGTAAATAGATTACGAGACCATAGTATAGAGATTCACTAACGTAAAGCCATGCCCACTGGGCGGAATTTCTCATGTGATTTTGTTGTAGGTTGTAGAATTTGTGTGTTTAGGAATAAATCAGATAGTGAATAGAAAGAGATTGGTGGCCTTTTTCATTAAATTGTATGTTGTCATAATGTCCCGAATTTATATAAAAGCCGTTAAATCAAAGACAAAAAGTAAATGTGGTATTGCCAGTGCGTAGTGTGCAGTCAGAGTTCTATAAATCACTGATAGTCAGATGCGTGTTTCCGTTGCGTATTATTCATGCAGGAGGATAATTTGTAACTAAATAGTAAGATACGAGAATTCATGTTGCTCGATAAATTAAGGAAGAATCCACTCGCTTGGCAAACCACTCATCTTGCAGGCCTGACTGCTTGATGCCACAGTACGAGAAAGGCAAGTGGGTGCCTCTCAATAATTTCGACCCAGCCAGGATAGATTTTGTTAGGATATTTTGTTGTTAGGGTTTGCTGTTAAAATTTTTTATTTTTTGATGGAATATATTGTGATAGCGCTAAGAAGTAAAGTTTTTTCTGTTTGCAATTTCTTTCTGGATTGGTGAGGATCTTTTGTTTTATTTTATGTAATTAATTGCTATATCGCACCAGGCTGGAAGATCGTTTCATAATTTTTTTTTTCGTAATGTCCGTAGTAACTAGGTCGCAGTCGAAAAACGTAGCCACAATGGAGAATAGCGATTCTGGCGTGAACGTAGCAGTGCAGCAGGAAGTAGGTGTTGACCATGGGTTAGTGAGAGGGGATGGCAGACACTCCGAAGAGTCTGTATTGTTCAGTGGACCGCGGCAAGGGGATCCTTTGTGCGGCGGGCTTTGTTCACAATCGGGGGCTTTTCCAGACGACGCGGGCGAGCCGAGACTACGCCAGGTGTGCGGTGAAAGTGCAGCTACCCTTAGCGAACCTACGGTTTCTCAGGCGACCGAGGTGAGCGCGTCGAAAGTAGCGATACTGCAGTTTTTACAGAAGATGGATAGGGAGGCTGAGGAGAGACATAGGGAGTTAATGGAAATGATGGACGCGATGTTTAGAGGTAATGAGGAGAGATGGGAAGCGATGGATAAAGATAGTGAGGAAAGTATGGAGGCATTGGATAAGGGAAATAAAGAGGCAATGAGGAAGGTACACTCAGTTACCGATGAGCGTCTGCCCGCAGTTAATAATCGGTTAGATGAGGGGGAGAAGAATCTGGGTGCGTTGAAGGAAGTATGTGACGCCGTGAAAGAAAAGGATAATAATTTGGAGGTACAAGTATTTGCAATAGAGAGTGATACTACTGAGCGGAGGGACGTGTTGCCGGATGAGCGAATCGAAGAGGTAGTGGTCAGAATGAATACGATTAGTGCAGATGCAGAAAAGATCAGTACAAGAGGAGAGACAGGTTCTGACAGTACGCAGCGAGAGGTTTATGCCGATCAGGAGGAGATACGATCACCATTACAGTTTAAAGAGGCACAATTAGAAATAAGTAGGAAACATAGTGAAAAACTAGCACAGTTGCAATTAGCGTGCAGTAGCGAAGGTGACACACCACCAGGTAGATTGCGGGAGGAGAGTGAGACAAACTCAAAAAGCGAAAATAGGCAGAAAGAGCAAGACGAGTTCACAGAATCAGAAGAACGGTTGTGTCAGATAAAACAGGTGGCAGACTCAACTGGGTATAGTCCAAGGCTGTCTCAATTTCAGGACTCATTACCTTCATTGAGGGGACTGCTCCGCAAAACGAAGTTTGTGTATAACTATTTGAGGGACGAGGCTAGAGCGAAAATGCAGGAAGACCTTAAAGACTGTAGTAGCTATTTAAATGAATTCTGGTCGAAAAGTAAGGGGGACCAGGTTACGCAAAGCATATTGATGATGCCAAATCGTAACGAATGTGGTATAAGGGATTCAGTGTCATGCTATCAGGAGATGTTTAGACGAAACAGGTACTTGGATGTGACATACGAACCTGGGGAGCTCATTAGGATTTGTATAACGAAGTTTCCAGTGAGATTGCGCAGAGGTATAGTGATAGCAGGCAGAGGCGTAGACGATTCTGCGTCATTTCAGCACTTGGGTAATGAGAGCGATATCGTGAACGGAGACAGGTCAGATAGTGTCGAGGGTAGAAATTATCAGAATGACAGGAGAGCGTGGAATCCTGGTATTTCTTGCTTGTCGTAATAGATTGAAGAATAGGAGAAACTAATCCAACATATCAGCCCTTAATATCTTGTTCTTAAAACACATGCAGCTGGCACTGAAAATTGTCTATGTAGCAGACAAACTCTACTAATATGTAGGAATGCAAATACCATACTTCTGATCAAAACGGCAGTAATGGAATCTGTTAGGCTGGTATCTCAGTAAAATTTGCAACTTTTTATTTCGAACAGTAAAGTAATAGAGCGGTTTCTTCAAAGAATCCAGTTGCTAAAATGTTATGTAATAATGCCAATGAGTCCAGTTTAATTAGTGCGATTTGACGATGGCAGGTGCTAAACACGTAATGTAAGAAGTAAACATGGTGAACGAAGTTTTTAAATTAGATGCCATCTGATCTATAGTATGTCATTGTCGTGGTGACAGTTATAATGAAGTGCTGTGTATGGTTGTTTGGAATCTGGTGTTAGGGAAAGAGGCCACTAGCATCAAAGTTACTAACAGTTGGGTTGCCCATTTCTCCCAGCTTGTATATTCTCTGCACACATTTAATTTTCGTGTAAGCACAGATTCCTAACTAGCAAATTCTTTACTGTGTATAGTGGACCATTCAGAGTGAGGCGGATTGTACATGAAAATGCTGTACTGATTGAGACGATCAAGGGAAAACAATCTCGTGGGCTTCATCACATTTCTAACATCAAATTATGGAAAAGTTAAGGATAGATCTAAGGTAGGCAATTTATGGTAGATAGTCAGTGTATTTAATTGTGGTGTGTAACGTTGTGCAGGGTGAAATCGAACATAAGAATTTTCAGGCGGGATGTCAGGAAGTATGACGGAATAGACTGGTCGAATGAGTCATGAACAGGAGTCGACAGAGTGGTGTATGTACGTATTTTTTGTCGTATGAATAAGGATCAAGCAGAAATGACGTGATGATTAATGAGTTGTTAAAGATGGTAGATAGAGAAGCGATGTGATAAATAGTAGTGGATAAAGGTGGTATATGAAGAGAAGCGACGTGAAGGAAGGTGATTAATAAAGAGAGATTCGACGTGATGAAACAGTGGTAAATAAAGGTGAGTAGAATTAATAATGTGGAGATGTCTTAGATGTATGTTACAGAGAGGCCTGTGTATGCTGCAATAGAGATTGATGCCAATGGCGAAGGAAGACCAAGAAATGATGGAGTAATGGACGGACGGAGAGCCAAAATACGAATGAAGAGATGAGGACAACTGCACAATGTGAAAGGACGTAAAGGGAGTATGAGACCCAGATGGTGAACGTTGTGGAACACTGACGTAAGATGTAATATAAGTGTAGATCTAATTCTTACCATAAAATATGCTATTTGGCAAAAATAATATTTTTTTTTGTTGTTGAAGCCTGGTACCAGTATAACTATTCAAAACGGTACCAATAATGTGTACAGTTATTTTGCAGGTTGATTAATTTGTGTATTTTTTGTTCTTGGATGAAATGTTGCAATTCTAGGTTGGTGTTCAGCAGAATGAAAGCGAATGCGGAGGTAAGCCGATGGAGAGAGGTGCCAGAGTGAAAGGACGAATTCGGAGACTGGAATGCTATCTCCGAAACAGCTTCATGTGTTATGTGGTTGAGTATAAGGGAGCAAAGGTATGGTATGTTGTAGTGAGTGTGGTGGTGTTAAGGTTAGCTGACTTCTAGACCTATTCTGTTAGTGTATTAATGGATTGAATGAGAGGGAAAATGTGATGTCTGGTGAGTGAGAGTCGTAGAGTAGTGTGATCAATGCGCACACTCCTGTAAAGGGGATGCTACCGATCTGTAACTAAAACATTATTATATATTGTTTGATTGGGATGAACCTCGATGGCAGGTCAGGATCTGACATCATGTGGATGGTTCATACGTGTCCTAGAAATGTTGTTATATATAATAAAAAGGTAAAATATATAAAAAGATACTAATTCCAGTCTGTCACAAGCACAAAGGTGCATTGTATGTTGTAGATTTAGAGTCATCAGTTTCTAAAATGTTTGTTGTGTTAGGATGTTAAAGTAGTTTACTATTTAATAACATGTGGTAGGTAATTGTGAGCTATGTAGATTATTCTTATTTTTTGTTAGAACACTTTCAAGGGGTATTAATTTCAGTGTGTCACGAGCACAAAAGTTCATTGTATATTGTAGTTTTAGGATAAAATTTCTAATATTTTCACTGTGATAGGATGTTAGAGTAGCCTACTCTTTGATATTGTAATTATGAGCGGTATAGATTGTTTATTATTCCTTTTGTTTTTATTTTACACTTTCATGTTTTGTATGAGGGACGACAGGTACAATGAATAGCACGAGTGTGGGCTGTCTATAGAAAAGAGATAAATGTTGATGTTGTTTGTGTAGAAAACTAGGGTGTATAATTTTATGTTCTTTTTAGAACAAAGGTTCTTTTATTACCAATGTATCTAATAGATCATACATGTAATCAATGAGTATTTAAATAATGTAAGAATATCCTTTTGTCTGTAATGTTGCGAGATGCACGGAAGATCTGGCTAATTGGGTGTCGTAGCGCCCATACCGCTAACGGGCCGAGCTGACGTCGCCATGGCGACAGGCGACACAGCCGCGGCACTCCCCACTCCACTGTCGGACGAGGTACACTCCAACGCGCCCACTACAGCAGGTCAACGGCCTGGGGCGACACGCACGTATCACTGGCCATTCATGAGTTCCGCCACCCTTACGACTGGGGAAGGTATCCCGCGGAGGCAACAGCGGGTGGTTTCTTCTGCTCAACGGCGCGCGCAGCGGCGCTACTGCAGAATGGACGAGGCGCGGAGAGCCCGGCGAGCATTTTTTTTACCAGCAGCTAATAACTAGTACTGGACTGTGGAGCCGTGAAACAAGATGACTGCGACTTTCCATAATGTGGAAAGTGAAGGACTGGTGTTTCCACGTTGTGAGTGGGGGAAAAGATTTTGTCTGTAGCAGACAGGACGATTGTTTTGTTTTGTCTTGACCACTGAATGGTGGGATCCATAAACTTTTGACAGTGACTTGTTAAGTGTGCTTTGTGAATTGCATGTGGGACACTTGGTATACTTAGAGGACAGTTGTCGTATGGTGAACAATTATTGTATGAAGGCAAGAAACTAGAGTGGGACATTGACATTTGCGTCTGTAGTAGGAGACATTTCTTGATTTGGCGCGGGAATAAGTGCTGTTTGTTGAAGCTTACGACTTTTAATTACACCATGAACTGAAAGGACAGAACCGTGGGTAATAGTAGTTGTAGGGCCATTTTTTGGACGAACAGATTCGTGTGGATGGTACTCTGAGAGTGACTATGACATTTGTGTTTAATGAGAGATACAGTTTACTGTTCAGTGCGTGTTCAAAATGCCGAATTGAGTGACTCAAAGACTTTCGTCCGGGTAACCATGGGAGAGCTTTGACACCGAGACAGTGGTTCTAGGAAAACTATCAGCAACCTTTTGACCCCAAGAAAATCACAGAATGAAATGTTTCTGTGTGACTCGCAAGATAGGGAATAATGTATTTGTAATTGTGTAAATGTTTTTTTTATATGTTTCATTCCTGAAGGGACAACAAGCGTAATGGTATTTTATTAATATTTGTGTTTAGAATAGTTAGTGTTTTTTTTTGTTTGTTCTGGGTTATCAAGTTCACGTAGCATGTTTATTAGAATATTTGGTACAATGATGCTTTAATTATAAGCCAGTGGCGTAATACTAACGTAGCGGTTCATGTAGTATTGATCAGTAAGATTGTCACAGGGGACAAGAGTTTGCATTGCACAACAAATATCGGAATAACTGATGTATTTTGATGTCGTGCATAGTAATAATCTTGTTGGTGTTTTGACTGAAGCCACTTATTTTTTTTATCACAGTGGTGACATTTCACATTAAAGTGTAACGAAGGCTAGTCGAAATGCAAGTTCTTGTCGTCTATATGTGTGACAACAGAGAAATGAACAGTAGAGTAAGATAAGAGAGCTACTGGTGGATTCAAGCACTTATTGCTAAACTATTTACTGCGTGTATTGATCAAAGTTGATGGACTGACTAGCTCAGCAGCAGGTATTTGTACTGATGGACAAGGATAAGGTTAAACTCACTGTCGAGTAGTTGTGGCAATTGCTTAGGTGATGATAGTTAATGAGGTATGACATGATGTCTTAGACGAACTATATTACGTAACCAGTATGTAACTTGTGGTATATTTCATTGTTTTTCTTCTCAGTTTTATTTCTCTGTAGGTTTGAGGTATATTTTAGAGTAATGGTATGTAGCCTGACATTCTACGTGTAACTAGTGTAGGAATTTTTTTTCTTTTGTTGATTTTGTTTTGTATTTACACTTTGCTGTGTAAGGGTTTTTACAGCGCAATTTATGAATGTCAGATTACTTGCTCTGTGTTTGGACGGTGAGCTATTTAAAATTTCATGAGTACAATTAGTATTTTTTTTATTTGTTTTAGAATTATTGAAATTTGGATTACTCATAAAAATAACGAAGATCCCAGTAACTAAAGCAAATTTTTATCTCAATATTATTTTTTCATTTCTATGATGTGATGTTTTATTTCTCATGTGGATTGTTATATATTTGTATGTGTACGTTACTCCGGATTGTGGAGAGTACAATAATGCAACAACTGTCAATAATTTGGTCGTCTATTTGAGGTCACCAGGGGCTAAGGTCTCCTCCTGGTTATTTTGATGAATTGCTACGTTTGTCTTAATACAGTTTTCTTAAAAAAATGTTCGGAACTACCCTCGCATTGCAAGGATAGTACCGTGCCATTTTTTTCTGCATGGGTAGCCGGTGGTGAAAGGGTACAGTACCGCCCAACATTGAAAATAGGTACGAAATTCTTGTCAGAACAACACATTTTTTGTGTAAAAGTAACTCAATTTCAATTAATACAGCGAAGCCGGATACCAGTGTGGGAAAGAATGACAATTTATTTATTTAATTGATCACATGTGCACTCCCTCAAAATAAATCCCTACATCCAGTTTGGTGAGATCTGTGAAATGAATGAATGTATGGTCGTCTGCTAACCACAGATAGTGAATGGGAATATATGATCATCTTTGAGTCGATCCTTTGGCTACCTTTGGTGGGACCAAAGAGATGGAAGTTACCAGAGCTTTGAGCGTCTGAAAGGTGGCTGACCAATAAGGTAGCAAGGTGCTTCTCCCACTTCGACAGAGGTGCGAGAGAACCGGAATACGGCCATGTTTCGGCACTCTGGCGCTGAACCTTCTGCTGTAAAGACCTGTTTTTTTGTTGTGCTCCGTAATGAAAGTGTGGAGGCATGGTATGGATGTGGAATATTTAAGAGTAGTTAGAACTAATCATTTCTCTTTCCCAGGAACTTTTGTGGGGAAAATTACAAAGTGAGGCAGGTAATTTTAAGGGGATTGTAGTAAACCAACGGTCACAATGAGCCCACGTGTAGTTATAAGTTGAGATACTAGCGTGTGTACAATAAGCTGAAATATTTAAGAATTAGTAGCGTGTGTACCATAAGCTGAAATATTTAAGAAATAGCGTGTGTATCATAAGTTGAAGTATTTAAGAAATATCATTCCGTGTGACGCTAAATTTAAACTCTGAGAGAGAATCAAGGTGAGTCGGCCGTTTTTCCAGCAACGCCACTTGGCTTGCATTGCACAGGAAGACGTGCGTTTATCTCCAGGGTTCACAGTAGGAAAGTAGAATTACAAAGTGGGGCAGTGTCGTGTGAAACTGGGATAGATATTGATTGAAGTGGGAAAGCGGAAAGTGATGATGTTGTAACAGTTCTTTGTGTTGTATTTCATATTGTTGTGTTGTATATGTCATGTAATTTGGGTATGTGTGTTTTGCATGGGGGTAGCAAGGCAGTTTCGAAAGATTTGTGGGTATGCCTGTTCCTTCTGTATCGCTCGATCTGGAGGAAAGTTTCGTGAGGATGATTGTGAGAGGCGAAGTGTGAGGTATAATAAAAGATCCACCATCCGATCCAGGGAGTGCACTGTTGCGGTAAATAGATTACGAGACCATAGTATAGAGATTCACTAACGTAAAGCCATGCCCACTGGGCGGAATTTCTCATGTGATTTTGTTGTAGGTTGTAGAATTTGTGTGTTTAGGAATAAATCAGATAGTGAATAGAAAGAGATTGGTGGCCTTTTTCATTAAATTGTATGTTGTCATAATGTCCCGAATTTATATAAAAGCCGTTAAATCAAAGACAAAAAGTAAATGTGGTATTGCCAGTGCGTAGTGTGCAGTCAGAGTTCTATAAATCACTGATAGTCAGATGCGTGTTTCCGTTGCGTATTATTCATGCAGGAGGATAATTTGTAACTAAATAGTAAGATACGAGAATTCATGTTGCTCGATAAATTA
The DNA here is from genome assembly GCF_023898315.1 of Schistocerca nitens. Classification (NCBI taxonomy): domain Eukaryota; kingdom Metazoa; phylum Arthropoda; class Insecta; order Orthoptera; family Acrididae; genus Schistocerca; species Schistocerca nitens. The sequence goes on along the minus strand of NC_064615.1, from coordinate 199,431,385 downwards.
AGGAAGAATCCACTCGCTTGGCAAACCACTCATCTTGCAGGCCTGACTGCTTGATGCCACAGTATGAGAAAGGCAAGTGGGTGCCTCTCATAATTTCACAATCCCCTTAAAATTACCTGCCTCACTTTGTAATTTTCCCCACAAAAGTTCCTGGGAAAGAGAAATGATTAGTTCTAACTACTCTTAAATATTCCACATCCATACCATGCCTCCACACTTTCATTACGGAGCACAACAAAAAAACAGGTCTTTACAGCAGAAGGTTCAGCGCCAGAGTGCCGAAACATGGCCGTATTCCGGTTCTCTCGCACCTCTGTCGAAGTGGGAGAAGCACCTTGCTACCTTATTGGTCAGCCACCTTTCAGACGCTCAAAGCTCTGGTAACTTCCATCTCTTTGGTCCCACCAAAGGTAGCCAAAGGATCGACTCAAAGATGATCATATATTCCCATTCACTATCTGTGGTTAGCAGACGACCATACATTCATTCATTTCACAGATCTCACCTAACTGGATGTAGGGATTTATTTTGAGGGAGTGCACATGTGATCAATTAAATAAATAAATTGTCATTCTTTCCCACACTGGTATCCGGCTTCGCTGTATTAATTGAAATTGAGTTACTTTTACACAAAAAATGTGTTGTTCTGACAAGAATTTCGTACCTATTTTCAATGTTGGGCGGTACTGTACCCTTTCACCTGGTAACTTCCATCTCTTTGGTCCCACCAAAGGTAGCCAAAGGATCGACTCAAAGATGATCATATATTCCCATTCACTATCTGTGGTTAGCAGACGACCATACATTCATTCATTTCACAGATCTCACCAAACTGGATGTAGGGATTTATTTTGAGGGAGTGCACATGTGATCAATTAAATAAATAAATTGTCATTCTTTCCCACACTGGTATCCGGCTTCGCTGTATTAATTGAAATTGAGTTACTTTTACACAAAAAATGTGTTGTTCTGACAAGAATTTCGTACCTATTTTCAATGTTGGGCGGTACTGTACCCTTTCAAGTATAAGTAGTGATATATCGCCATAGATGAGAAAGTTCCGTGTGTTTAATAATTGGCAACACACTCTCCTCTTTGTGTGCTACCATTCGCCAAACTTTCGTTTCGATGTCTTGAGCGGTTTAGGAGACACGAGAGATGTTGCGAGTATTTCATTCTCGCGGGCGTGAGATCGGAAGTGAGCGCGCTACATGGGATCAATTTTCTCGAGATCGGAGGCAGATAGAGATCTCCTCCCAAGTCTAAACAAAAATTCAGCATGTTAGCTAAATTTCATACCCAGCAACATATGGTTTAATACGCACCAAACCCAAAATCATAGCGACCCTTAACTTTCGTTGCAAACTTATTGAGTTTTGCGTAGTGTCTTATTAAAATGTGTACATCACAGTAAGAAGGTCATTAGCGAGGTGATCGGCACTTCGTCACGAAGTGACTAAGATCAGGAGAACGGGCTGGCCAATTTATGCGTCCTCCACGTCCTATGAAACGCCCGTCGAACATCCTGTCAAGGGTCAGCCTAGTGTTAATTGCGGAATGTGCAGGTGCACCATCATGCTGATACCACATAAGTCGACGCGTTTCCAGTGGGACATTTTCGAGCAACGTTGGCAGATCATTCTGTAGAAACGCAATGTATGTTAAAGTGCTCTCCGATACACACGATCGAACAGCGGAGGAGTGGTACTCAAGCGTCAACTTTAGGTTACAATATCTCTGGATGTAATTAACATTTTACAACGCAACAAACGGCACTGATTACGTATTTGTTTATATGTTCAGATGTGCTAACAAAACTAACGGGGTTCCATTTAAAAAAACGTAGGTTTGTGTTACAAAACATATTTCCGTGCATTTTTTTTATGGTTTGTATTAACCAATTACACTAGCCCCTCTCCTCACGTTCGGTCTGTGGAATAGATACGTCAGTATTTGATGTGGTTTACGAAATATATCCAGCGGTAATGTTATGTGACTCACCCTGTATATATATATATATATATATATATATATATATATATATATATATATATATATATATATATATGAGTGTGTGTTCCACATCTACCCTAAACCACTTGACCAATTTCAACCAAATTCGATAACATATACCTGTCTGTCAGGCGACAATCGCTGTGGAAGTAAGAACTAGCTTCTTATCAATAGGGTGGGGGTGAAAGAGAGGTATAGCCCACGATGCGTGAATTCCCAGATTTTTTTCATCCAGTTCTTGAGAATGGGAGCACTTAGCGAAGTCAACAACACGCAATTTCAAACCATTCAGAAATTTTTCTCCTTGACAACCCCTACAAAATGATGAAAGGAAAAACGTTTATTGGTTACTACTTTTCTGCCTTTCATGCAGTAAAAGTACCGCATGACTGATAAAGTTATAATTTATTACTATTTTACTACAAATTCTATTCGTAATAAATTTCAAAGACAACATCCACATACGCGCTGTACATACCTAGAATATTATTTCATTGTACGACCCACTGTTCAGGAGATACATCACAAATAGCGATATGCGTGAAAAAACTGCTGCAGTGTACACGACGTTTAAATTTATTACTTCATTGCTACAAATTCCATTTTGCAGAGACCATCCGCATACACCGTTAAATGTAGCTACAAAATTACATCATTGTACACATAATTCAAGAGATATGACGTCATAATCATTAAGGATCAGACCAGTCGCTGTGTTGTATGGACGTGGACGCACAGCTGTAAATAAATAAGTACGTGGACAACTCTGGGTTTCCACGCCAGGATTAAATAAAGGGAAATACAATTTCTTAAACTGCAGCTGAGTGCGACAGTTGCGTCTTAAATAAAAGAAATCACATGCATCATTTGCAAATTATATGAAAGGACTAACCACATGACCACTGTTCGCTGTGGATCAGTCTGCTTCAATGGAAATGAAAGAAAAGAGAAAGCACAGGTTTCCAATACGCGTGGGAACTGGATATACATCCTAATCTCCTTCCCTCCCCTGTCTCTATCCATGTCCCCCTCCCCCATTCTTGGTCCATCTCTTCCTCCTCCTTCCTCTCTCTGTCTATCGGCTCCTCCTTCTCTCCCCATCTATAAATCTTCTCCTCCTCCTCCCTCCTTACCCTGCCCCCTCTCTCTGCCCCTCTCTTAGTCCACCACCTCCTCCCCTTTCTCTGTCCGTCTTCTCCATCCCCAACTCGTTCTGCCCCTTCTTTCCGTCCATCTCTCTTTCCCATTTTCTGTTCCATTTCCTCCTATCCTTCTCTTCATCTCTTCTCCCCACCCCCATTTCTCTCTTCTTCTTTTTTTTCCTTTATTGTATTTCAATTCCCCATCGTGGCCGGCTGGCAGCAACCCTTTTTTTTTCTTTATTGTTATTTTGCACCTCATACAAGGTGGGCAGCGGAAAATGTTACTCCACTCTTCAGCCACAAGCAGTGCAATAAAAGAGAAAACCAATGAAGATAGAAAAGTAACACAATGGCGGTTAAAAAACAGTAGATACAATAATTAAAAAAAACATGAAGCCGTTCACACCCGACGAAAAATAAGAAAAACTGTCGGCACTGTGCACAAAGACTGATGATTTAGACGATACACGGCGAAAAACACTGAATCACAAACACGACAGCACACACACCAAGAACTGATGGCAATGATCTCCGGCGCGCGAATGTCCACTTAACGTGTGCGAGTCCGGGAACCTGCCAAGAGGGGAAGAGGGGGTGGGGGAGGGAGAGGGGAGAGCAGAGATGCCAATGGCAGAGGAAATGGTGGGAGGAATGAAGGTATGGGGGTAGGGGAAGCCCAGGGGAGGAGGGAGGAGGAAGGGAGGAGGGAAGGCAGCAGCCCATTTCTCTCTGACATTTAGCCTTTTTATTGTTACAGTAACCTATAAATACAACTTCCATGTTTGCTAACAACGTTTCACTATTGTATACTTTTATATGTATATTTTGTATATTAAGAAGTTTATAGTCTATAGGTATCTAAACGTTTATTACAGTAGCGAGAAAGAATTTGAAGCAAATCGGAAAGGTACATTTTAAGATCCCCATAGATGGTGCTAGCTGTCAGTGTAGGGCCTGTGAGACCGCATCTGCCCCATCTGCAGCGCCATCTGCTTCCTGTAACGGCTAACAATAACACACAGTAACCCAAGTTCCATTCATCGGTATCTGTTTTAGACTCGAACATGTCGAGTTTTGTGCCTATGAACTACGATTTGCGGACAGCATTGGTTTTTTTAATTATCATTTAAAGAAAACTGCTGCAGAATCACATCGAATGCTTGTGGAACCTTTTGGCGGACATGCTCTTGAGAAAACACAGTGTTTCGAGTGGTTCAAAAAATTCAAAACTGGTGATTTCGACGTGAGAAACGACTAGCGCGGGAAACCACCGAAAAAGTTCGAACACAACGAATTGCAGGCCTTATTGAAAGAAGATGATACTCAAACACAACAGGAGCTCGCGGAACAATTGAATGTGAGGCAGAAAGCCGTTTCTCATCGGTTGAAAGCTGTGGGAAAGGTGCAGAAAGTTGGAAAATGAGTTCCACATGAACTGAATGAAAGACAGCGATCAATTTGAAAGACTTACTGGACTTAATTCCTTTGGCCCCAATGGGGACATAGGGCATCCGTCTCTGTCTTTGGACATTTGCCTCAATTCTGCCCAGGTCTTCCCAACTCTTTTTGCTTCCTCGTCCACTGCCGTCTTCCATGTGCCCCTAGGTATTCCTGTCTTCCTTGTTCCCTGGGGATTCCTTTCCAATACTTTTTTCTCGATGTCTCCATCTGGTTTTCTCAGTGTGGCCCCAACCACCCCCACTTTCTCTCTCGTACCTGGCCTTCTACAGGTATCTGGTTTATTATTCGTGCGGAGGTCCTCATTTCATATTTTTTCTGGCCACCAGATATTCATGATGCGTCGGAAACATCTATTTATGAAGCTTTATAACGGGGATGTTATCTTTTTATCAATTTTCCAGCTTTCACTGGCGTACAGAAGTACAGCTGTCACATTGGTATTAAAAATACGGATTTTTGTTTTGTACCTAATATTTCTATTTTTCCACATTGGATACAACTGTTTGAAGGCAGTATTTGCCTTCTAAAAACGCTTTTTCACGTCATCTTCAGCTCCACCATCTTCCGTCACTATACTACCCAGATACAGGAATGAGTTGACAGTCTCCACCCGCTGCTCCCTTTTTAACAGTGGCACCTCCATGTTCCCTGAATTTACTCTCATTTCCTTTGTTTTTCCTATATTTATCTTGAGGTCAGCAGTCTCTGCTTCTTCTTACAGCAAGTCTAATTTAGCTTGCATATCAGTCAGCCTTTGAGGTAATAAAACTATGTCATCTGCAAAATCCAAATCCTCCAGACATTTATGGATTCCTCGTTTCCTGCCTGCTGTGATTCTTCTCATAACTGAGTCTAGAACAAGTAGAAAAAGTGTTGGTGATAAGACCACTAATTCGAAAGACCAGTTGTGAAATGCTGCTCACCAGATACAAAAGAAAGTCGTTTCTCCATTGAATAGTGACAGATGATGGAAAATGCATATATTTTGAGAATGCTAAGCGTCGTAAATCATGGGTGAATCCAGGAAAACGACATCCACTGCTCTGTGTTCGGTGGTTAAAATGGTTCAAATGGCTCTGAGCACTATGGGACTTAAGATCTGGGGTCATCAGTTCCCCAGAACTTAGAACTACTTAAACCTATCTAACCTAAGGACATCACACACATCCATGCCCGAGGTAGGATTCGAACCTGCGACCGTAGCGTGTGTTCGGTGGAATCAGAAGAATGTCATCTATTATGAGCCGCTAAAACAATGTGTAACCGTTAACACTGATCGCTACCAACAGCAAATGATCGATTTAAATCGAGCATTAATTGAAAAACGACCAGAATGTGGAAAAAGGCAACACAAAGTCATATTACTGCATGATAACGCCCCATCACACACAGCAAAACGGGTCAGGGAAAGGATCAAGACGTTCAGTTGTGAAACACTAGGCCATGCAGCTAATTTTCCAGACTTGGCTCCATCCGATTATCGTCTATTTGCATCACTGGGACACGCTCTCGCTGAACAACGCTTAAAATCGTGTGAAAATGTACGAAAATGGCTCGCTGACTCGTTGGCGTCAAAAGAAGAAGTGTTTTTTTTTGGCGTGGAATTCATAGCCTGCCGGAGAGGTGGGAGAGATGTATAAATAACAATGGATATTATTTTGAATTCAATATTGTATATGAGTTTCAAAAAACAGATGTGTAATTATTGCAACCAAAATCCAGCGCTCATATTAGAATAATTCAGCATTGTGTCAAACTTTCAATCAGTCAAGAACTTTCGGAGATTAATGACTTTGAACGAACTTATATTTACCTTGTTGTAACTTTTCCCCTTTTGTTACATATATATTGCATATATACGAGATGGCTTTCCAATAGGTGTATAAGGACAATACGGTGTTAATTGGGTATGGCACCAAATTACCGTCGCGAGTGCCTTTAGTAACATCACGGCGTCGCCTGCAGCGCCTCTCCTGTTCTCTTGACCATATCGGATGGACCTTAGACGACAGTAAAATCGCCGCCTGGCCACTGAGTCCTGATTTCAGTTGGTAAGAGCTGATGCTAGGGTTCAAGCGTGCCGCAGACGCCGCGATCCTGCTTGTCCACAAGGCACTGTGCAAGCTGGTGGTGACTTCATAATGGTATCGGGTGTGTTTACGTGAAATGGAGGGGATGCTCCTGTCCAACTGAACCCGTCAGTGACCGGAAATAGTTATATTGGGCTGCTTGGAGACCATTTCCTGGATTTCATGTTCCTAAACAGCGACGGAATTTTTATCGATGACTATGTGGCATGTCACAAATGCCGGAATTGTTCGTGATTGGTTTGAAGAACATTCGACAGTTCGAGCGAACGATGTGGCCACCCAAAACGCCCCACATGATTTCCATCGAACATTTATGGGACACAATCGAGAGATCAGTTCGTGCACAAGATCCTCCACCGGCAATATTTTCGCTATTATGGACTCCTATAGAGGAAACATCGCTCAGTATTTCTGAAGGGAAGTGCCAATGACTTTCTGAGTCCATGCCACGTCGAGTTGCTGCACTGCGCCGGGCAATGAGGGGTCCGACAAGATATTGGGAGGATGGAATGAGGGAGGACATTAATAGGTGAGGCGGATATGGCAGATGAGTCGACATGAGACAGGACATCCGTTCTCAAATGGTGACACGCAGTTTGTGATCGTGCAACCTGTTCCCCGGCATGGTGCAGTAACTCGACGTGGCATGGACTCAACAAGTGGTTGGCAGTCCCCAGCAGTAATATTGAGCCATGTTGCCTCTATGGCCACCACCAGGACCCCAGGATCCCATCATCGGGATCTGAGCCACGCTCGAACCCTACCATCACCTGTTACCAACTCAAATCATGACTCATCCGACGAACTCACGTTTTCCCAGTCGTCTAGAGTCCAACCGATATGGTCACGTGTTCAGGAGTGGCGGTGCAGGTGATGTTGTGCTGCTAGCAAAGGCACTCACGTCAGTCGTCTACTGTCATAGCCCATTAACGCCAAATTTCGCCGCACTGTCCTAACGGATACGCTCATCGTACGTCCCACATTGATTTCTGCTGTTATTTCACGTAGTGTTGCTTGTCTGTTAGCACTGGCATCTCTAAGCAAATGACGCTGTCCTCGGCCGTTAAGTGAAGGCCGTCTGCCACTGCGATGTCTGTAGTGAGAGGTAATGACTGAAATGTGTTGTTCTCGGCACACTCTCGACACCGTGAATCTCGGAATATCGAATTCCCTAAGGTTTCCGAAATGGAATGTGCCCTGCATCTTGCTGCTGCTACCGTTTGAGAGCTAACATCCCAAAGATGTTCGGGCTCACATGCGGTTCCCCTTCGTCGAAATTTCTTGGCTCAAACTCGTCTAGGGGTTGTACTTCACGTGTCGTATTACACGCCCTAAATTAGACACTTGTGAGCCTTTGGTTAAATTGTCTGACTGATGTCAAGTTTCCGAAATGCACAGTTAATATAAGACATAGTAACCGTAATAATAATATCGGGAGCTAAATTAAAGACGCATAAATGATGTAGGCCACACAGTTCCGATTTCGTTAGAATAATGTTTATTCAGAAAGCAAACTACACTCCTGGAAATTGAAATAAGAACACCGTGAATTCATTGTCCCAGGAAGGGGAAACTTTATTGACACATTCCTGGGGTCAGATACATCACATGATCACACTTGACAGAACCACAGGCACATAGACACAGGCAACAGAGCATGCACAATGTCGGCACTAGTACAGTGTATATCCACCTTTCGCAGCAATGCAGGCTGCTATTCTCCCATGGAGACGATCGTAGAGATGCTGGATGTAGTCCTGTGGAACGGCTTGCCATGCCATTTCCACCTGGCGCCTCAGTTGGACCAGCGTTCGTGCTGGACGTGCAGACCGCGTGAGACGACGCTTCATCCAGTCCCAAACATGCTCAATGGGGGACAGATCCGGAGATCTTGCTGGCCAGGGTAGTTGACTTACACCTTCTAGAGCACGTTGGGTGGCACGGGATACATGCGGACGTGCATTGTCCTGTTGGAACAGCAAGTTCCCTTGCCGGTCTAGGAATGGTAGAACGATGGGTTCGATGACGGTTTGGATGTACCGTGCACTATTCAGTGTCCCCTCGACGATCACCAGTGGTGTACGGCCAGTGTAGGAGATCGCTCCCCACACCATGATGCCGGGTGTTGGCCCTGTGTGCCTCGGTCGTATGCAGTCCTGATTGTGGCGCTCACCTGCACGGCGCCAAACACGCATACGACCATCATTGGCACCAAGGCAGAAGCGACTCTCATCGCTGAAGACGACACGTCTCCATTCGTCCCTCCATTCACGCCTGTCGCGACACCACTGGAGGCGGGCTGCACGATGTTGGGGCGTGAGCGGAAGACGGCCTAACGGTGTGCGGGACCGTAGCCCAGCTTCATGGAGACGGTTGCGATTGGTCCTCGCCGATACCCCAGGAGCAACAGTGTCCCTAATTTGCTGGGAAGTGGCGGTGCGGTCCCCTACGGCACTGCGTAGGATTCTACGGTCTTGGCGTGCATCCGTGCGTCGCTGCGGTCCGGTGCCAGGTCGACGGGCACGTGCACCTTCCGCCGACCACTGGCGACAACATCGATGTACTGTGGAGACCTCACGCCCCACGTGTTGAGCAATTCGGCGGTACGTCCACCCGGCCTCCCGCATGCCGCATGCCCACTATACGCCCTCGCTCAAAGTCCGTCAACTGCACATACGGTTCACGTCCACGCTGTCGCGGCATGCTACCAGTGTTAAAGACTGCGATGGAGCTCCGTATGCCACGGCAAACTGGCTGACACTGACGGCGGCGGTGCACAAATGCTGCGCAGCTAGCGCCATTCGACGGCCAACACCGCGGTTCCTGGTGTGTCCGCTGTGCCGTGCGTGTGATCATTGCTTGTACAGCCCTCTCGCAGTGTCCGGAGCAAGTATGGTGGGTCTGACACACCGGTGTCAATGTGTTCTTTTTTCCATTTCCAGGAGTGTAATAGCGAAAGTGGTCGTATTTAGAGTTACTGTCACACTCGAGCGCATATCCATTTGACACAGTTCGATTATTCACAATCTCATCGCGAAACACAAGTCCAATACTCCATCTCGATATTTACACGAAAAGTTAGATGTCACACCAGGCGCGCGGCTGCTCACCGCTCAGAGACCAAGTCCCGCGATACCACACAAGGCGAAATTTTCCAAGTCGTTTCACTTCCTAGCTGCCTAAAGACCGCCTGTTACCTTTCGTGTCTCAGTCCGAACTGTACCCTTTTGCCCGTTCCCGGCCGCGTTTCCGGCGCACCGAATATCCTCGCTCAATTGACTAGGGCAGTTTCCTTTCCTGAAGCCGTCTATCTGATTGGCTACAGCTTATTCTACATTATTTTACATTTTAACCTATTTAAATAATCAATTCTTGAACACTTTCTCGTTCTAAATAAAGTAACAATAGTATCCATTACATAATCAAAGTTAAAATCTTTTACATAAAAGCAATACAATTTTCTTCTTAACTTTGAATGTCACGGCCAGTAGCCCTACACCAATGTGCTTTCTGATAAATAAATACAGCACAAAATTAATTATTATGCACTAAAATTTGCAACAAATATACTATTACCTGAGGTGCCATGCTGTCATCGTCCAATGTCATTTATGTGGAGGAAATGATGATCTGATGCGTAAATGAAACTGCTGATAATTTAAATTTACTATATATTTTAAACAAATTAAGTTACAGGGTTGATATTTACAACATTTGTCATTTTAATGATGGACTTCTTTATGAAACGTCGATCGTTAAGATTGACCAAAGCGTTCAGATTTTAGCATTCAGGTCTTTGTTACAATACTTGTTAATTTCACTTTAACAGTAAATCCTAAACTATTATAGATATGAAAAATATCCAAGTTTTATTGGGATCACCATGAAATTTTATACAGGATCGCAGATTAAATTTACTGTGGCTTGATTCCCTGCCCTAGTACAGAATTAAATAGTTTTCATAAATGTTTCCCTTTGTGGCCGATATTAGGTCCGCCATATTTAGCACTGCTACGTCTCCTTGGCCACAAAAGGCTTCTACTGGTTTTCCCTATGCCGTTGGTTTTTTCTTTTGTATCACTCGCTCACTACAGCGCTTTGGCCTCAATAGACAACAGACGCCTTTGGGTTTCCCCATCTCGTGGTGAATCTGCGTCCTTTGTGGCATCCGGTCCTGGACGACAGGGTTCGTTCCACAATTCCTGAAGGCTTACTCTTTCGGCCATATACTTAAATGAGAGCGAAATGCTCGTTAACTCACACGTTCCACGTTCAGAGTCTGCTAATTCCCGTCGTGGGCCCATAATCACGACTGAAATCTTTTCCCATGAATCACCTGAGTACAAAATGACAAAAAATGGTTCAAATGGTTCTCAGCACTAAGGGACTTAACTTCTGAGGTCATCAGTCCCCCAGAACTTAGAACTACTTAAACCTAACTAACCTAAGGACATCACACACATCCGTGCCCGAGGCAGGATTCAAATCTGCGACAGTAGCGGTCGCGCGGTTCCAGACTGTAGCTCCTAGAACCGCTCGGCCACCCTGGCCGGCACAAAATGACATCTGCGCCATTGCACTACCCTTGTAGACCTTGTGCATGCATTACTACCGCCATCTGTATATGTGCATATCGCTATCGCGAGACTTTTGTCACTTCAACGTACGCCTGGGTCGGAAATCGTTCCCACATTTCTAAACACTGGGAAACCACACGCAGACGTTAAGAAACGGCATTCGTAGCAAGTATTCTTTCCCTGAGCGAGCTGCACGTCGATCTTTTCACATCAGCCAGGCATTGTGGAGGCATCCAAATGTTGCCTCCGTCCCTTCGTCTGCTTTTTATCCAGTCTTTGGCCACATCTGAGACCACTAGCATGGCACCTAGAATGTTTATTCCTCCGGCGTCCAGTAGGGCTGTGTGAATGCCACCTGGGGTCCCCCAAGTGTGGATAGAAAGGTACAAGGCTGGCAGCCAGTCCCCAACCATTGCATAGTGGCGACGCGTCGTGCAGAGCCGAATACACTGCAACGCTTGTAGTTCAGTCTTGGAGGGGCATAGTGATAGTCTGCAATGTCAGTGCACAGTGTTACATCGGCTTCTCACCAAACGTAGGTTCGCGGCATGCTGTAAGATTTTTACACATTCTCCGCACTTCTCTGCGTGCATATACATTTGTATATATCTCTAATCGGCAAGCCACTAAATAGTGTGTATACTAGGGAAGTAATGACTTGTTACAATCGATTAACCACTCGATTCTTTCTTTTTTCCTTCAGTCGATATTTTTTTTGGTGGAATGAAACAACCTAGAGCAGGGGCGGGCAGGAAATCTGCACGTGTGCGGTGCACATGCACGTGTGCAGTTAACAGGTGTTCTGCGTGCACACAGGGGCAAGCTGGCCACCCGCTTCTCTCCCCTCCCCGCCATACCGTCTCACCGCTTCTTCCTCTGTAATGCGTTTTGTTTCCTGGCCTGCTTTATTGAATGAAGGAATAAGCTTAGTAGGAGTGCTTGAAAGTAATCATCGTTTGAAAGAGTACCTACTACCTACGATACGTTTTATTTAATTATCACAGGTGGAGTTTACAATACGTTTAATGTCTGGAACAAAATTTCTACATACAGACAAACGCAAACAGTTACGCAAATTTTCATTACTGATGTTTGCTCTTAACCGAGACTTATTAATTTTCATAACAGAAAAAAATTTCTCACAAACGTATGTCGAGCCAAACATTGACATTATCTTCGCGGCTTCACGATGGAGACGAGGAAACTTGCTGTGGAAAGTCGTGATAAAAATCTATCACACGTCTTGCCAAAAGGAACCTGTCACTCAGACGAGAATTACGCTGTAGACCTATTAATTCCATTTGCAAACTGGTATGAATATCATCTATAGAAACAGCAGATTGTCTCGAGAACTATTCAAAACCTTGGGATAAGTAAGATATATCCCCAAATCGCTTGAGAAATTCCTCTTTTATTGCACTAAGAACGGCAACATACTGAAATTTATTATAATGGCGTTCAATATTAAACTTCCGCTGATCAGCGAGAATACTGTCACATATTATACATTTCCAATTTTCACGTTTTTGCACAGAGAAAAAATGATTCTCCCATTCCTTTTTAAAAGATAGCAAATCTCCAATTCTCCGTTTCCTTGATTCACTCTGCATTTTCCGGTTACTGAAATTCACTACGTAGTGGTCGCTTCGCTTCAACGTCCGCAGCTTAAGGTACGTTGTCGAAGACGCGACGCACACTAGCGACTGCGACGGGTCGCTACGTGACGTCAGAAGTTGCCTGCTGGCGCATGCGCAGTTCGAGTTTGGGATGCGACGCGCGACTGTTGCGGCAGCTGCCGCAGCACTGCACCAGTGAGCAGTGTTGCGACGGAAGTCGGACGACACCAAGACGTACGGCTGCCATGAAAACGGCAAGTACATTATAAAATGAACAATCTAAAGTACAACGAGAAAGTTACATTTTACAATACCTTCACTTTGAAAGTAAACGGTAGATTGGTGTCTTGATGATACCTTCTAGTTGTGAAAAACCACCAGCAGATTGTTGTACAGCTTTCTGTAATCAATAGATGTGCGTTTTTGAGGGATGCGTTTCTCAACAGATTGCGCAAACAGTATGCTGCAATAAGTAATTTGTCACATTCACTTCAATTCATTGGTAGAAGATGGTGCTCAAAAAACTTGTGCCCAAAGTGCACTACTGTTTTACAAGGCCCTTCTGGTCTGACACAGTTCACAATTGAAATTCGTCTTTTGTAAATCCTGGAGTCATCTTTTGAGTGCAGCTTGGCAAGATTAAATGTTAATGTCATCCATAACGATGTATGCTGTCAGAATATAAGAATATGGAAGTTCATTTGGATGGGAATAAAGAGTCAGTCGGCTATGAAAGTTGCCTTAGCTTGTTCCAAAAGTTTCTGCATGGGAGAAACTGACAAGTATAATTTGGGGAAATTTTGTGAACAAGCACGGACATTATTTCTTCCACATTTCTGCCAGTGTATACTGTAGACGTTCAGAATTAAAATTCTAGAGATGTTTAAGGTGTAACCCTATCTTGTTGTCAAGAACTTGAAACAATGCAATGACGCTAGCGTGCGCTTATTGTTAATAAACTTATCTTTCATTGGAATTTTAGGTGAAATGTGCAAAAAAGATGAAGGAATATTCGGGACTCGTATCACAGAAATAAACGAGAAAGAAAGCTTGGAACAGATTCAGATGCCTCAGCAAAACCAAGAAAATGGGTTCTGCTTGATCACTCGGCTTTAAGAAACCTACATTTCGTGGCATTTTAAATGAAATTGTCAAGAGCATATGGAGAAATATTAGTAACTCATACCGGAGAAATATATGACATAAAATGGTTTCATTAGGTCCAAATGTGTCAGCGAAACAAAACAAATGCATTCTCTATCGTGTGATGACCACACGATTCTCGTTGCGCGTCGACAGAACTGGCGGCTAGTCGCGACGCTCCCGGAGATATATGAGCCCAAATCTCGGAAACCGAGATCGATATCATTCTGATCTCAACTTTAAAAATAATTTCGATATGTTAACTTCTATTCATCGGCAACGATGTATGACCTAACGTGAACCATACGTAAAGTAGCCAGCGACCACATTTTTCACTGTACACAATTCAAATTTTATGCAGTAGGTTACTTGTATATTAAGTATTGGAATAACTGTGACGAATATCGGAAAAATAGACACCTAATTATCAAGCTGTGATGTGAAACTGTAAGATACGCAAACATCAATGTTTTGTGCCATTTACTTTCCTCACAATTGATAGAGAAGTAATATACAGCGAAAAAAACACGCAAAACCGGAAGAGATACTTTTCAATTTTTTACAGTAAAAGGAGAATCTGTATCGAAAAACTAACTCTGGGAGCCGATGTAACTTTGTTGCATTAACATACAGTATTTTTTACAGCAAGAAAATCGGAATTCTTATTTTTCTTATGTATTTGAATCCGCCGCCGCCGACCGGAGCTTGGGAAACAGCGACGACTCCTGTCGTGTTGCGGCCTTGTCGCCGTCTGCTAGGGTGGGAAAAGAGGAGGGGGCAGCGTCGCAGTCGCAGCCAACTGTCGCGTCTTGCACAACGTAACTTTAGCCTGGAACTACACTGCGGCAACCTGCCGGCTGTCGCCACTGCTCCGTTCGACGATTGCACGCGAGCAGCACACGTGCAGCGCTGTGTGCTCATGAACTGCGTGCAACGTTTGCCCGCCCCTGACCTAGAGAATGTGGTCTCTGTGATCACATCAGCTATATTGATGTTTTTTTACCTACTCTCTGGATTTGAGTGGTTTCACATAATGTATGCGAGTCGACTGACGATTGACTCAAGTCTCTAATGCTGTCATCCGTTATTTGAATGCTTTCACTCGGTGTCCGGGTAGCAGTCTTTTCACTTACAATCTTGTTCAGCTTTTGCGGTTAAACAAGGAGTCATGGCGTGGATCGTCAAAATTTTTAGACGCATACCGTATCTTATTTCAAGGTGATGTAAACAATAAAATTAGTTCTAAAACTGACGTGTTTTCAAAAATTATGTATTTAATATGAAATGTTTTGCAAACTTGTCTTTGTATGGTCAAGAATGACCTTAAGTTTTCTTAGACCACCGTCAGATGACACCTGAATGTTCCAAAAATAAAGGTAAAATGAGAAGCGACCTACACAGGTATTATTCATATAGGAGGGGCAATAGTGATGAAACGTATACAGTTTACATACGAAAGTATTACGTTTTTCACGTCACACAGAAATGCTTAAATTAACTAAAAAGACAACAAAGCCTTTTATGATGTGGTATATTCAAAAAGAGAGGAAAAAGAAATTTAAATTTCCAGTTTTTACGAAGAGGAAATATAGTTTACCTTTGAGACTGGACGGGGTGAGTTGATGTTAGTCAAGACTGGCTGTAAGACGACAAAGACGCCATTATCAGCAACTCACTGAATTTGAATGGGGTCGTGTAATAGAGTTACGAGAAGCTGGAAGTTCCTTCCATGATTGTGGAGAAAGAGTTGGCAGGAACTCAGCCACTGTACGTGATTTCTGGCACCGGTGGTCACGAGAACGTACGGTCGCAAGACGTCGGGGATCCGACGGCCACGTGGCAGTAATGAGAGGGAAAAAATGGTTCGAATGGCTCTGAGCACTATGGAACTTAGCCGGCCGCGGTGGTCTCGCGGTTCTAGGCGCGCAGTCAGGAACCGTGCGACTGCTACGGTCGCAGGTTCGAATCCTGCCTCGGGCATGGATGTGTGTGATGTCCTTAGGTTAGTTAGGTTTAAGTAGTTCTAAGTTCTAGGGGACTGATGACCACAGCAGTTGAGTCCCATAGTGCTCAGAGCCATTTGAACCATTTTGAACTATGGAACTTAACTTCTAAGGTCATCAGTCCCGTAGAACTTAGAACTACTTAAACCTAACGAACCTAAGGACATCACACACATCCATGCCCGAGGCAGGATTCGAACCTGCGACCGTAGCGGTCGCGCGGTTACAGACAGTAGCGCCTAGAACCGCTCGGCCACCACAGCCGGCCTAACGAGAGGGAAGACCAATGTGTTCGGCGTATGGCTCTGGCGCTTCGTACTGCGTCTGCAGCAGCAATTTGACGAGCAGGCGTCCCTACAGTAACAAAACGAACTGTTACAAATCGATCATAGCGTGTAGGCTTTCACGGCCGGCGTCTTCAGTAATTAAAAGTTCCGGGCTAAGAGGCCGTGGTCCAATAGTAGAAATACTTCTCCCTGACGTTTCGTTGCCAGCTGCGGGCAACATCATCTGAGGTGAGACTCACCTCAGATGATGTTGCCCGCAGGTGGCAACGAAACGTCAGGGAGAAGTATTTCTACTATTGGACCACGGCCTCTTAGCCCGGAAGTTTTAATTACTGTTACAAATCGGTTACTTCGAGGACTGCTGCGAGCCAGACGCTGTGTAGCGTGCATGCCACTGACCCAGAACCACCGCCATTTGCGGCTTCAGTGGTGTCAAGTGAGAGTTCATTGCACGGTAGGATGGAGGCGTGTTGAGTTTTCTGAAGGATGCTGCTTCTGTCGCTGTGCCAGGGATGGCCGTCTGTTGGTTAGAAGTAGGCGAGTTGAGGGCCTGCAACCAACCTGTCTGTGTGCTGAACACACTGGACCTGCTCTTGGGATTATGCTCTGGGGTGCGACTTCGTACGACAGCGCGAGCACTTTCCTAGTTATCCCACTTACCCTGACTGAAAATCATGCTATTCGACCTGTCGGTCTGTCGTTCATGAACAGCATTGCAGGGGGTGTTTGCCAACAGGATACCGCTCGCCCACCTGCCGCTGTTCCGACCTAACATGCTGTACAGAGTATCGGCATGTTGCCTTGGCCAGCTCGATCACGATCCTGTCTCCAGTCGAGCAAATGTGGGACTTCATCGGACGACAACTCCAGCGTCAGCCACAAAGTCCGCAGTTCGTGGTCTAGAGGCTAGTGTTGCTGCCTCTGGATCGTGGGGTCCCGGGTTCGATTCCCGCCCACATCCTCATCGTCATCATCATCATTGGTGACAGTGGCTAGATTGGATTGGATAAACACAGGACTGTGTAAAAATGGGACTTTGTAAAGGCGCTGATAACCGCGCAGCTGAGCGCTCCACAAACCAATCATCGTCATCGACGAACAGCATTAACCATCCCTGTGTTGGCCGATCAAGTGCAACAGGTACGAACTCCATTCCGCAGACTGATGACATCCGGCACCCGTACAACACAACACACTGGTTAATAACAAACCAATATTTCACATTTGCAATGGCGTATCTCGCCCTTACATTTAGGTGGCATCTTACAATGTCAATGATATGTTACCTAGACAAATGTATTCTCTCTGAAACTTCCTGGCCGATTAAAAATGTGTGCTGGGTCGAGACCCGGCACTTGCCCGCGAAAGGCAAAGGTCCCGAGTTCGAGTCTCCGCCCAGCACACAGTTTTAATCTGCCAGGAAGTTTCATATCAGCGCACACTCCGCTGCAGAGTGAAATTCTCATTCTGGAAACATCCCCCAGGCTGTGGCTGAGCCATGTCTCCGCAATATACTTTCTGTCAGGAGTGCTAGTTCTGCAAGGTTCGCAGGAGAGCTTCTGTAAAGTTTGGAAAGTAGGAGACGGGGTACTGGCAGAAGTGAAGCTGTGAGGACGGGGCGTGAGTCATGTTTGGGTAGCTCAGATGGTGGAACACTTGCCCGCGAAAGGCAAAGGTCCCGAGTTCGAGTCTCGGTCCGGCACACAGTTTTAATCTGCCAGGAAGTTTCATATCAGCCCAAACTCCGCTGCAGAGTGGAATTCTCATTCTGTATTCTTTCTGTTTCATTGCTCTACATTAATTATTTTTTGGTATGTATGTATGTGTATCTGGAAATTTGTTCGTTCGCATCTTCATTTTTGTTTTCCAGAATGCCCACACTGCAGGACATAGTAAATGCAGTGACGTCTGGTCGTGATGGGTGAGTATTGTGGATTTTCTTTCAAACTTTGACATAAGCTCTGTTGTACTTACTCCAGCTGGCTGACATTGTTGTCTTGGGACAACATCATAAGAAAATTACGTGCAAGGAAAGATTATTTCAACACAATAATTGCATAGCCATCCCCGTGGACAAGGTTGATAACGCAACGCATTGTTGTGATTTTACCCTCGACTCACAGATGGTCTGTTCACTTTCTGGTAGCGGACGAAATTTCCATCGCAAATATTTGGCCAGAAAGGAGAGAAGAGGTGGTGAAGCACAGTGCCTGATCACCAGACTCCTCTCGAATGTCCTGGGGTAAAGTCCATACCGCTGCACAGTGCCTGATGGGGTGAGGTCATCTTTCCCTGTTACGTTCAGAACCCATCTTGGTGACGTATGAGGAGAGTAGGCATTCGTTCTCTACATTTACTGTAAAACAATTGAAGAAATAAATACAGGGTGTCCAGGAAGTAGGGACGAATATTACAGTGGTATAGAACATAGAAAATTTATTGAAAATGTAATTTTTTTTACAAACACATTAAGTAAATTCTCCGATTTATGCATGAAAAATTGTGACCTCCACACGACCGTCCAAGACCGCGCGGCAACGAACAATGCGATTCTCGATGAGCCGTTCACGAACGTCGGGTGGGATGCCGTTAATAACCCTTTCAATTCGGTCCTTCAATTGATTTGTTGTTTGTGGTTTGTTAAGTACACTTTTCATCTCACGAATCCTCACAAAAAAAAAAGTTACAAGGCAGGCAGGTCATTCCTGGTTGCCACGCAAAGAGATAGCTCTTTGCGAAAACTTTAAATTCAGCAGAGCAACCGTTTCACGGCATGTGTCACATGTCGCACAATCTTGTTCTGTTCAGACATAATGACCTTTCTAGACTCTGAGAAGCTCATCTGCAGAAACCAGCACGGTTTTAGGGAGCAGCGGTCATGCGAGACACAGCTGGCCCTCTTTGTGCATGATATACAACAGGCTCTATATACCGGTTCCCAGGCTGATGCCATATTTCTCGACTTTCGAAAGACTTTCGACTCAGTTCCGCACTGTCGCTTGCTACTAAAAGTGCGCGCTTACGGTCTGTCCGATGACATATGCGGTTGGATAGAAAGTTTTCTAACAGACAGGGAGCAGCATGTCGTCCTGAGCGGAGTAACTTCAACAGAAACAAGAGTAACTTCAGGTGTGGCCCAGGGCAGCATAATAGGTCCTCTGCATTTTACGCTTTACATAAACGATTTGGTTGATAGTATTGACAGCGGCCTTAGACTGTTTGCCGATGATGCTGTAGTCTACAGGAAAGTAGTGTCACACGAAAGTTGTGTACAAATCAATGATGATTTGCAGAAAATAAATGCTTGGTGTAATGACTGTGCGTTATCTCTCAATATTAGTAAGTGTAACCTACTGCGTATATCAAGGCGAAAATCCCCATTAATGTATAAACAGAAAGGGCTGCGCACTAAATTCCGAAATCTAATCTTCACCGAGGATGTAGAGCATATATTGTTACCACCAACTTTCAAATCGCGTAATGATCATCATTCAAAGATAAGGGAAACAAGAGCTCGTACTGACAAGGGAACCTCCCCATCGCACCTCCCTCAGAGTTAGTTATTAGTTGGCACAGTGGATAGGCCTTGAAAAACTGAACACAGATGAATCGAGAAAACAGGAAGAAGTTGTGTGCAACAGTAAAAAAAATTAGTAAAATATACAAACTGAGTAGTCCATGTGCAACATAGGCAACATCAAGGAAAATGCGAGCTCGGGAGCACCGTGGTCCGGTGGTTAGCGTGAGTAGCTGCAAAACGAGAGGTCCTTGGTTCAAGTCTTCCCTCGACCGAAAATTTTACTTTCTTTATTTTCACAAAGTTATGATCTGTCCGTTCGTTCATTGACGTCTCTGTTCACTGCAATAAGTTTAGTGTCTGTGTTTTGCGACCGCACCGCAAAACCGTGCGATTAGTAGACGAAAGGACGTGCCTCTCCAATGGAAACCGAAAACATTTGATCGCAAGGTCATAGGTCAACCGATTCCTCCACGGGAAAACACGTCTGATATATTCTATACGACACTGGTGACGGCATGTGCGTCACATGACAGGAGTATGTTGTCGACCCACCTAACTTGTACACTTGGTGAATGGGTAAAAAGATTCTTCTACCTTGCCCGATTTAGGTTTTCTTGTGGATGTGATAATCACTCCCAAAAAAGTGATGAAAAGATAACAGTTTGTCACATAAACTGAAAATAAAAAATTAAACTTTTCATTGGAGGAAAGATTTGAACCTACGACCTCTCGTTTCGTAGCTGCTCTCGCTAACCACGGGACCACGGCGCTCTTTGACTCCCAGTGTTCTTGATGTTGCCTATCTTCGCATGGACTACTCAGTTTGTAGTTTTACTAATTTTTTTCGTAGTTCCACTCAACTTCTTCCTGTTTTCTGGATTGATCTGTGTTCAGTTTTTCAAGGCCTATCCACTGTGCCAACTTATAACTAAATCTGAGGGGGGTGCGATGGGGAGGTTCCCTTGTGAGGCGTTCAGATAGTCGTTTTTCCCTCGCGCGATCGGCGAGTGGAACAGAGGGGGGGGGGGGGGCGGAATATGACTTTGGCGCGAATTGTGTCCTCCGCTTGGTGGCTAGCGAAGTATATATGTAGATGTAGAAATCAAAAATCGTCATTTTCATCAATAAGAGGGAAAAACCAATCAGAAAGAATGGTTCGGTAATGGTTGCCGTTCACAGTGACGGCAGCTCCCTCGCCATTTTAAAAAAAGTACGGTCCCAACACTCCTCATGCCCAGAACCCTGACCACACGGTCGTGCGTTGTGGATACATCTCATCTACCACAGTCAGTTGCAAATTTTCGCTACCCCAAATTCTGCAGTTCCGCTTATTGACGTACCTGCTAAGGTGGAGGTGCGCCTCCTCTGAGAAAATTATTCTTTTTGTGAAGTTCTCGTTCTACGCTTGTCGAGGTAAGACCCAATGAGCAAATCGATGTCCCTTTCCATAATCTGCAGGCTTCAACTCCTGTGTAAGTTGAATCTCGTACTCGTGCATTTTCAGATCTTTTGAAACTATTTCATGTAGTGAACTTGGTCACAAGGTCAGTTGTTGAGATCGTCGGTGAACCGATTTTCTGAGGCTTACGGTCTCATGGTCACGCACTACAGCAATGTTTACTCGTGTTCGAATAGAACGCGGTCGTCCTGTTTTCTTAACGTTTGAAACAGAACCTGTGGTCTCAAGCTTCCGGATCAACTTCCGGTCTGATAATTCGGTTGGAGCAGCATTACGTCCAAGAGTCACACGCAATTCACGAACGTTTGCCGTGGGACCTTCACTGCTTTCGTAATAACTTTTTATTACTTGGATACTTCGGTGATTTTTCATCTGCTCTAGCCGAGCGGACTAGGGCGCTGCCGTCATAGACTGTGCGGCTGGTCCCGGCGGAGGTTCGAGTCCTCCCTCAGGCATGTGTGTGTGTGTGTGTGTGTGTGTGTGTTTGTCCTTAGGATAATTTAGGTTAAGTACTGTGTGAGCTTAGGGACTGATGACCTTAGCAGTTAAGTCCCATAAGATTTCACACACATATGAATATTTTTTTTCATATGCTCCATGACAAAACTAAACATGAAACAACAATGCTCACCACACAGAAGCTATCAGGCTACTAATGGGAAGGATCGCAGATAACAAACATGAAGAAACCAAGACTGCCAACCATCATATGACAAAATGGCGCAAAATTCAAATTAGTCCTTACTTCTCTGCTTCAGCAAATCACTATGTTGTAAAGGAATCCTGTGCTTTGGTTTCAATGATGTTAAAGACTTGCTGAGTAGTGGACGTAAGAGAAGGTGGGCCACCATCGCTCAGTCAATTTCCAAACGCCGTGTCTCTAAAAAATGGTTCAAATGGCTCTGAGCACTATGGGACTCAACTGCTGAGGTCATTAGTCCCCTAGAACTTAGAACTAGTTAAACCTAACTAACCTAAGGACATCACACACATCCATGCCCGAGGCAGGATTCGAACCTGCGACCGTAGCGGTCTCGCGGTTCCAGACTGCAGCGCCAGAACCGCGCGGCCACTTCGGCCGGCGCCGTGTCTCTCCGAACTATGTCATTATCTGATGAATATGCCATGTACTGCAGTTCACAGAGGAGGAATGCGGTTTTCTCATTACGCAAAAGTATTGTAAAGAAACCCGCCTCACGACATGATATGGGCTGTGATGTCACCACGATACCTGTTAGGACCATATTTCTCAAAGGATATGTCATTGGGAAATCTTATTTAGACTCGGTCAGCTACAAAATAACGGTACAGGGGATATAGCAGGATCGAGCTGCAGCACCTTTGCTAACCAGGCGCGTGAGTTCCTTGATGGACAACTTCGAGGCTGCCGGACTGGGCGTGGTTCAGTAACATCTCGGTCCCCTTTCAGACTACACTCATGCTCATAAATTAAGAATAATTGCAGAATGTGGTGCCACACAACGTGGCACTACACCAAACTGGCGCTAATAGCATAGGCACATAGGGAACACACACGACACAGATCTGTAAGTCCACGGTATTGGTGATAAGTTGAGAAAACCGTCCAGAAACACATGTGCTACAACACGCCACTGTTTCCTGCGCATGTACCCCGACCTCAATATGGGATATGATCACCATGCACACGTACACAGGCCGCACAACGGGTCGGCATACTCTGGATCAGGTGGTCGTGGAGCTGTTGGAGTATAGCCTCCCAGTCTTGCACCAGTGCCTGACGGAGCTCCTGAAGTGTCCTAGGGGTTTGAAGACGTGCAACGATACGTCGACCTAGAGCATCCCAGACGTGCTCGATGGGGTTTAGGTCTGGAGAACAGGCAGGCCACTCCATTCACCTGATATCTTCTGTTTCAAGGTACTCCTCTACGATGGCTGCTGGATGGGGCCGTGCGTTATCATCCATCAGGAGGAAGGTGGGACCCACTGCACCCCTGAAAAGCCGGACATACTGCTGCAAAATGATATCCCGATACACCTGACCTGTTACAGTTCCTCTATCAATGACATGCAGGCGTGTACGTGCACCAATCATAATCCCACCCCGCACTGTCAGACCACGACCTCCATACAGGTCTCTTTCAAGGACATTAAGGGGTTGGTATCTGGTTCCTGGTTCATGCCAGATGAAAACCCGAGGAGACTCACTGTTCACACTATACCTGGACTCGTCCGTTAACATAACCTGGGACCACTGTTCCAATGACCATGTACTGTGTTCTTGACACCAGGCTTTACAGGTTTTCCTGTGACCAGGGGTCAGTGGAATGCACCTTGCAGGTCTCTGGAAGAATAAACCATGTCGGTTCAGACGTCTGTAAACCGCGTGTCTGCAGACAACTGTTCCAGTGGCTGCGGTAAGGTCCTGAGCAAGGCTACCTGCAGTACTTCGTGGCCCTCTGCTGGCACTGATGGTGAGATATCGGTCTTCTTGTGATATTGTACACTGTGGATGTCCCGTACTGTAGCACCTGGACACGTTTCTGTCTGCTGGAATCGTTGCCCTAATCTTGAGATCACACCTTTTGGCACACGGGGGGCCCGTGCTACGACCTGCCGTGTTTGACCAGCCTCCAGTAGCCCTAGTATTCTACCCTTCATAACGTCATCACTTTGTGTTCTTTGTGCCGTTTTCAACACACAGTCACCATTAGCACGTCTGAAAACGTCCGCACACTTGCTCGCTGCACCGTACTCTGACATGCACCAACACACCTCTGCGTATGTGGACTGCGGGAAGCGCCACCGTGCGACGACCGCAGGTCAAATGCACAGCATGGTCATACCCCGAGGTGATTTGAACTCACAAACCGCCCACGAGAGCCTTGTTTCACCATGTATCGGCATTATCCTTAAATTATGAGCATGAGTGTAGTATCACATAGTCTGCATCTTAATGTGCTATACAACTCATTATTGGCAGTAATCCCACGTCAGTACAGGGCTAACGAAGAGTTGTATAAAAGTGTCGACAGTGGCTTTCGAATCATAATTCCTGAGAATCTGGATATAAAGGACGACATAGAGGAACATACACGTTAGTGTAGGGCGCGACGGTGACCATGCATATCCGCTTGATCCAAAGCTTTTTGTATGGAAATTTTCCGATACACAATATACTGTTTCCACCGGGTGATGTGGGGACCTCTCAGACTTTATGTGTATTTTTAACTTCTCGCAGCTTAATGAGTAATCCATTAAATTTCGGGCATGCAGCCGAATCCAGGGTCAGTCTTTTACTATGGCGAAGTGTTTACTAATTTATTGAACATTTTAAAATCGGCCCAACGACGATGAAGGCTAGGAAAGAATAGGACATCCACTTACATCCACCACCGTTTTCAAAATGTAGCAAAATTCGTGACCTTTGAATAACTCATGATAAATTTTTCACAAAGTGTCAAACCAAATGTCAGTTAGTCATGGTTCTGCAAACAATACCATTCACAAGCAGAACAATCTTCGTGAAGTCTGCGCTACATGGGTCCCACAATAACTCAATGAGGAGTACAAGTGTGGTCGTGTAAGAATCTATCACCAACTGCTGGACCGTCGCGCTAATAAAAGTGAAATGTTTTTGACATGAATCATCAATAGAGATGAAACATGGCTTCATAACATTGAACCAAAGAGCAAATGCTAAAGTGGGGAATGGAAAAACAGCGAATATCTCCCCTTAAGTATATTCAAGAGCCAACATTCTATAAAAAACGCGATCCTCACAGTGTTTTTGGAAATACGAGTAAAAGTGCGAGATCAGAAACATTACCCAGAAAAGTAGTCGACATTAAATGGTCACAGTACGCCGATATGGTCTGCAACGAATTGAAGCCTGCAGTTCGAAACAGACCCCGAAGTCTGTAATGAAGATGAGTTATTTCCCCACTTATTTGATCCACTTAAAGATGGTTTAAGATAGAGCTATAGTTACGATATATAGATAACTTGGCTGGATCTGCGTTGTGGGTTCTACAAACGGAAATTTTCTGAAGATTAACCCGCAAGAAGAACATTTCAGCGTAAGTTTAGAATTAGATCTTCTAATGCACAGTTTGAACTTTATTAATTTCATAAAATTTTATTGTACCATATATAATTCAGTGAATTGATGAAACTAAATAAATGAGAAGAATTGAAACCATTAAATCAAGAAAATGGGTACCTCTAAATTTTTTGTGGAATTTCTTCATGTGTGCATTGTTCGTATTTATCGCACAGTAATAAACATATAGAATCAGAAATATCTGTAGCACTTAGGTGATCATCTTTCAGTGGGACGTAAACAAGACACTTCGCCAAAGCGAAAATAAACAGCAGTAAAGATTACCATTAACAGAGGCTGGAAACCAGCAATGTTTCCAGCGTATACCATATGTATGCCAAACACAACCGCTGGAAGCAAAATTTTCCAGTTGTTTTGCAAAATGAGAATAGTCTTTCATAGTTTAAGTAATGAAGGCATGTTAACACAAACGACTGTGACTAAAATTTAGTATTCAGCGGTCATTTCTTATTTTAAACCCTATTATTATTATTTTCGATTATTCCCTTTTAAGAGAGCCATTGAACTTGAGTAGTCATGGTTTGTTCATCTTTCTTCGTTCTTCCCAAATTCTCTTCATACGTTCACTGTGTTCCCTCTTGCGTTCTTCCGACCATCTGTTTCCCGTTCTGTTCTCCGTGTGTTCTTGTTTAAATGCGTGTTTCTTTATGATGTTTCTGAACTGTCCTCTATTGTTTATGTTGTCTTGTGTGATACGCAGTTCTTTAATGTCTTGTTCTGTTTCAGTGATCCACTTTGTCTTGTTTTTGCTCTTGTTTACTATCTCAAAGATTTGCCTTGTGAGCCCGCTTTTATTCGTCCTCCTGATATGTGCATAAAATTTCATCCTTCTCTTTCTAATGGTGTCTGTTATTGTTTCTATGTTTTTGTAAATCTCTCTAGTTGGCCTCTTCATCCAAATTCCTTCCCCAATTAAGTATACATCAATGTAATCAGGAAGGACAATAGAATTTAATAAAGCAATAAAAATTATTTTGATTTTTCCACAATTCAAAAGTACATCATGTCCTTCTAAGGCTGCATGTACCCTCACCCTCGATTATCCTAATAGCGTCATCATGGTTACCATCTTACTTGTTGTAGGTCTGCTCCCCTGGAGTACAAGAAGGGAGCACGCTCTACAGGAGAGGGGGACCGGTACGAGGAGCGCATGCTGGCCCTGGTCTTCCTCCGCTGCCTGAGGCGTGGGCTGCTCTTCCAGTTGTCTGCCAACAATGGCGACGCAGGCAAGTTCGACGACCTGGTGCTGGTGTGGCGACCCGAGGGATACAACGAGGCACACACCCTGTTCGTCCAGCTCAAGCACAGGATCGGTCGCAGGTCCGTGACCCTCCGCGTTGGAGAGTGGCTCTCCGTGGCCCCTAACTCCGACTTTGGGCTCGGCAAGTATTGCACCTCCTACGGAAAAATTAGGGACTCACTGAAGACGGACAGACTCACATTCGTCTTGCTAACGAATGCCCATCTAGGCATTAACAGCGTAAACATGTTTGAGCGCCAGACGAGCAGCGTCAGAGGGCTGGAGCTGATACAAACTGGTGGCGAGCTGTACATGCTCAACCCAAACAATGAACATGTGCCGGAGGCAGTGCGTAAGAACACCGGCTTTGTGAATCATTTCTACCTGATGTGTAAGCAGAGGAATTATGATGAGATCATGGGCGAGGTTTTCAGGGAGCTGGAAGAATTGCTGGGCGCTGGTGATACGTGTGAATCCATCTATGACGGTTTGTGCAAGAGCCTCAGGGAGTGGATGAACGCGCCTAAAGGAGTGTGCTTGACGAGTGGCTGGAGGAAGTGGCAGGCAATTGTAGACGAATACATCCGGAAGGAGGTGACCGCGTGCAGAGCGCTAACCACCAAACTCAAGTACTGCAGTGTGGCGGATGTTCGGGACTACATGGAAAGCCGTAACCCGGCGTGGGTGAGGCCTCCAGAGAAGGGAAAGGCGGCTCTCTCTGCTACGAAGATCCACCAAGCGCTACGTCAAGAACCCCATATGATGGTGACTGTAGAACAGTTTATTGAGCTGCGACACCAGATTCTCCGCTGTTGGGGACCATTTTGCCGATGGCTGGTATGTTTTAGAATAATAACAGTACAAAGGATATTACTTTTTTTATTACACACTTAATCTTTTCTTTGGTGCAATCGTAGAAAATATTTTATATCACTAATAACTATCAGCCACCATTGGCCATCATCAAAGCAACTGAAAGCAGAATCGGATGGTAACAAAGAAATGCTTTTTTAGACCTACTTCGTAGTACAACCATATATAGTACACATGGCGGTCCGTTGATCGTTACTGGGCCAAATATCTCACTAAATAAGCGTCAAACGAAAAAACTATAAACAACGAAACTTGTCTAGTTTGAAAAGGGGAAACCAGATGGCGCTATGGTTGGCCCGCTAGTTGGCGCTGCCATAGGTCAAACGGATATCAACTGCGTTTTTTTTTAAATAGGAATGTTTTACTTGGACCACTTTTCTCGCTTTGTGATGGATGGCACTGTAATAGTCACAAACATATGGCTCACAATTTTAGATGAACAGTTGATAAAAGGTAGGTTTTTCAAATTAAAATACAGAACGTAGGTACGTTTGAACATTTTATTTCGGTTGTTCCAATGTGTTACATGTACCTTTGTGAACTTATAATATCTGAGAACGCATGCTGTTACAGCGTGATTACCTGTAAATACCACATTAATGCAATAAATGCTCAAAATAATGTCCGTCAATCTCAGTGCATTTGGCAATACGTGTAACGACATTCCTCTCAACAGCTAGTAGTTTGCCTTCCGTAATGTTCGCACATGCATTGAGAATGCGCTGACGCATATTGTCAGGCGTTGTCGGTGGATCACGATAGCAAATATCTTTCAACTTTCCCCACAGAAGGAAATCCGGGGACTTAAGATCCGGTGAACTTGCGGGCCACGGTATCGTGCTTCGACGACCAATCCACCTGTCATGAAATATGCTATTCAATACCGCTTCAACCGCACGCGAGCTATGTGCCGGACATCCATCATGTTGCTAGTACATCGCCTTCCTGTCATGCAGTGAAACATCTTGTAGTAACATCGGTAGAACATTACGTAAGAAATCAGCATACATTGGACCGTTTAGATTGTCATCGATCAAATGGGGGCCAATTATCTTTCCTCCCTTACTGCCACATCATACATTAACCCTCCAAGGTCGCTGGTGTTCCACTTGTCGAAGCGATCGTGGATTTTCCGTTGCGCAATAGTGCATATTATGCCGGTTTACGTTAACGCTATTGGTGAATGACGCTTCGTCGCTAAATAGAACGCGTGCAAAAAATCTGTCATCGTCCCGTAATTTCTCTTGTGCAATTCCTGGTGCATAGAAATATGGTACGGGTGCAATCGATGTTGATGTAGCATTCTCAACACCGACGTTTTTGAGATTCCCGATTCTCGCGCAATTTGTCTGCTACTGATGTGTGGATTAGCCGTGACATCAGCTAAAACACCTACTTGGGCATCATCATTTGTTGCAGGTCATGGTTGACGTTTCACATGTGGCTGAACACTTCCTGTTCCATTAAATAACGTAACTATCCGGCGAACGGTCCGGACACTTGAATGATATCGTCCACGATACCGAGCAGCATAAGTAACACACGCCCGTTGGGCATTTTTATCACAATAGCCAAACATCAACATGATATCGACCTTTTCCGCAATTGGTAAACGGTCCATTTTAACACGGGTAATGTATCACGAAGCAAATACCGTCCACACCGGCAGAATGTTACGTGATACCACGCACTTATACGTTTGTGACTATTACAGCGCCATCTATCACAAAGCGAAAAAAGTGGTCCAACTAAAACATTCATATTTCTTTACGTACTACACGAATATGTAATAAAAATGGGGGTTCCTATTTAAAAAACGCAGTTGATATCCGTTTGACCTATGGCAGCGTCATCTAGCGGGCCAACCATAGCGCCATCTGGTTTCCCCCTTCAAGCTAGTGTCCCGGTCACTATCAATGGACCACCCTGTATATATATGTGTAACAGGTATAAAAGCAGATATTGCTATTCCTGACTGAGGACAGTGTACTCATCAACATTACACTATATTTACGTGATTTGCGGACTACTAATCGTAAGTACTACAAGTCATATGTTTTTGGGATGGTTAGTAAAAAATGGTTCATATGGCTCTGAGCACTATGGGACTCAATAGCTGAGGTCATTAGTCCCCTAGAACTTAGAACTACTTAAACCTAACAAACCTAAAGACATAACACACATCCATACCCGAGGCAGGATTCGAACCTGCGACCGTAGCAGTTGCGGGGTTCCGGACTGAAGCTCCTAAAACCGCACGGCCGATGGTTAGAACTTCCAAGTGCATTTGGCAAGAGCAAGCCTCTAATGCCTCTTTTCCTGTGGGCAGCAGTTAAGGTGTTGAATTATGGTGGACATGTGGACACACAATGGTTTGTCTATGCCGACAGGTAAGTCCACTTAGCGATAGTCCACATAGTGCAGAAAATATCAGGGAGAAAATTGTGATGTATTTGCAAGACGACAGTTCGACGCATTCAAGAAACAACCAACACATGGATGTTTATACATATTAAGGTACCACAAATATAGGGTACCACATATAAAAATATAAGTAACATCTGTTACAGTATGCATAGTGTTTAGCTGAAAAAAAAAGGTATATAGGCTGCAAATTCGTCAGTTCTTCTGGTGTTGTGCCATTACAGTTCCTTAAACAAACCTTCGTCACGTCCATCCAGTCCCTTAGAGAAAACTTCTGTACTGTAAAATTAATCAGAATGTTTCAAAGGCAAGCTCATCTGGAGCTGAAATTGTACCTCAAGTCCAAGAAGCATGTGGTGAAATCAGAATAAAGGGTCTGAAAGGGGATCGAGATGTTACTGAACCACGCCCAGTCCGGCAGCCTCGAAGTTGTCCATCAAGGAACTGACGCGCCTGGTTAGCAATGGTGCTGCAGCTCGATCCTGCTATATCCACTGTACCCTTATTTTGTAGCTGACCGAATATAAATAAGATTTCCCTTTGACGTATCCTTCGAAAAATATGGTCCTAACAGGTATCGTGGTGACATCACAGCCCATATCATGACGTGAGGTGGGTTTCTTTAAAATTCTTGTGCGTGATGAGAAAATCGCATTCCTCCTCTGTGAACTGCAGTATATGGCATATTCATCAGATAATGACACTGTTCGAAGAGATACGGCGTTTGGAAATTGACTGAGCGATGGTGGCCCACCTTTTCTTACGTCCACTACTCAGCAAGTCTTTAACATCATTGAAACAAAAGCACAGAATTTCTTTACAACATAGTGATTTGCTGAGGCAAAGAAGTAAGGACTAATTTGAATTTTGCGCCATTTTGTCATATGATGGTTGGCAGCCTTGGTTTCTTCATGTTTGTTATCTGCGATCCTTCCCATTAGTAGCCTGATAGCTTCTGTGTGGTGAGCATTGTTGTTTCATGTTCAGTTTTGTCATGGAGCAGATGACAAATCAGTGAAGTATCCAAGTAATGAACAGTTATTACAAAAGCAGTGAAGGTCCCACGGCAAACGTTCGTGAATTGCGTGTGACTCTTGGACGTAATGCTGCTCCAAGCGAATCATCAGACTGGAAGTTGATCCGGAAGTTTGAGACCATAGGTTCTCTTTCAAATTTTAAGAAAACAGTTCGCCCACGTTCTATATGAACACGAGTAAACATTGCTGTAGTGCGTGACAATGAGACAGTAAGCCTCAGAAAATCGATTCACCGACGATCACAACAACTGACTTTACGACCAAGTTCACTACATGAAATAGTTTCAAAAGATCTGAAAACGCACGAGTACAAGATTCAACTTAAACAAGGGTTGAAGCCTGCAGATTACGGAAAGGGACATCGATTTGCTCATTGGGTCTTACCTCGAAAAGCGTGGAACGAGAACTTCACAAAAAGAATAATTTTCTCAGAGGAGGCGTACTTCACCCTTACCAGGTACGTCAGTAAGCAGAACTGCATAATTTGGGGTAACGAAAATTTGCGACTGACTGTGGTAGATGAGATGCATCCACAACGCACGACCGTGTGGTCAGGGTTCAGGCCATGAGGAGTGTTTGGACCGTACTTTTTTGAAAATGGCGAGGGAGCTGCCGTCACTGTGTAACGGCGACCATTACCGAAACATTCTTTCTGATTGGTTTTTCCCTCTTATGGAGGAAAATGACGACTTTTGGTTTCTACATCTACATATCTACATATATACTCCGCTAGCCACCAAGCGGTGTGTGGCGGAGGGCACAATTCGCGCCACAGTCCTATTCCCCCCCTCTGTTCTACTCGCGGATCGCGCAAGGGAAAAACGACTGCCTGAACGCATCAGTACGAGCTCTTATTTCCCTTATCTTTGAATGATGATCATTACGCGATTTGAAAGTTGGTGGTAATAATATATGCTCTACACCCTCGGTGTTTATACATTAATGGGGATTTTCGCCTTGATATACGCAGTAGGTTACACTTACTAATATTGAGAGATAACTCACAGTCATTACACACTCATTTATTATCTGCAAATCATCAATGATTTGTTCACAACTTTCGTGTGATACTACTTTCCTGTAGACTACAGCATCATCGGCAAACAGTGTAAGTCTGCTGTCAATACTATCAACCAAATCGTTTATGTAAAGCGTAAAAAGCAGAAAACCTATTACACTGCCCTGGGGCATAGTTGAAGTTACTCTTGTTTCTGTTGAAATTACCCCGTTCAGGACGATATACTGCTCTCTGTCTGTTAGAAAACTTTCTATCCAACCGCATATGTCATCGGATAGACCGTAAGCGCGCACTTTTTGTAGCAAGCGACAGTGCGGAACTGAGTCGAACGCCTTTCGAAAGTCGAGAAATATGGCATCAACCTTGGAGCCGGTATATAATGCAGAAAGAGGGCCAGCTGTGTCTCGCATGACCGCTGTTTCCTAAAACCGTGCTGATTTCTGCAGATGAGCTTCTCAGAGTCTAGAAAGGTCTTATGTCTGAACAAAAAAATACGTTCCATGATTCTGCAACAAATCAATGTCAGTGAAATTGACCGGTAATTATGTGCATCTGATTTTCTACCCTTTTTATAGATTGCTATGACCTGGGCCTTCTTCCAGTCCCGTGGAACTTTTCCGCTGTTCCAATTATCTCTGACAGATGATGGATAATAATGGCGCTATATTTGTAACATAGTCAACATAAAATCTTACGGGGATACCGTGTGGGTATGAATCATATGATGATAATTGATTGAGTAAAAGTGTGTGAACATGATTGGTGTGAATTCAAAAGAGAAATTTCAAGCTTTTTTGTGTTGTAACGAGAAGTGTGTGTTTCAATATGCGAAAATTTATGTGGATTGCTTTTCGTAGGTTCTGAAATAATCATGTATGCAATAGTTTTAAGAAAAGAAAAAAGATTTGAAAATATTTGAATATAACTGACCTGTTTCAATCATTTACAGGTGATTGTAGACGACGATAGAGACGACAACATTTTGTCTGAGCTGGTGACCGGGGAGAAGACTGAACGCCGTCTCGTCATTGTGTCATCGAGGGAAAGTAATGGCTTCGTCGACACTTGCAAATCATCTGACACCTGTGACGACAGTTGGAACGAGTTTCTGGACGTCAACGTCAGGCTTAATGGGGACCGCTACGAATTCCGCCTGGGGGATCTGGTAGCCGGTGTCGACGCTCTCAAGTCACTTGTGGACGGCGAACTTGCACTGTTGCTGGCTCTGGCACGGTTGACGCAGCCTCTGAGGATGGGCCGGGAGCTAGAAACGCCGCCCTCCTACTACGTGCCGAGGAAGCTGGTGGACCGGCGGCTGGTGACGGACGAGTTCTTCTCGACTCTGGGGCACTGGGATGTGTGTGTCATCGACAGTGCGTCCTATGAGCTACTGTCACGTAAAATCAGCAGACATTCTGTCACGAGTTTTGCAGACATAAAATGTTGGTTCCCTAATCCACCTGAAATAGACTGGCCCCTGTTTGTGTTGACAGACAAGCTGGAGACTATTCGGGAGGAGTGTAGAAGTTGGGACTGTTTGAATGTATACATGTTGCAGGGTTCTCACGATGCGTGGGAGATTGTTTCCTTCTCCGGGCAGCCTGAGAGAATTCGAGACTATACAATAAAGCGGGAGAAAGAGCAGCTGGAAGCATTGGACACTGCAAGTAATATAGTAATTGTGGAGGGGAGACCCGGAGTGGGCAAGTCGACGATGCTCTCCCATGCGGCGCAGGAAATAAAAAAAAGGGACTCTGCTTGCTGGCTATTGAGAGTTAATCTGTTGGACTTTTACGCCGTTTTAGATCGCAGTGGCGGTGGTGCGAGTGCTGCTGAAGACATCTTGAAGAGGACAGTCGTTAACGAGAAGGAGCTGGGCAGACTGGAGTACGCATTGCTTTGCCACTGCCTGCTGCAGTCCCCGCGAGTCGTCTGTCTCGTGGACGGCTTCGACGAGGTGTGCCCGGACTATGAGAACAAGTGCCTGGAGGTGTTGCCTCTGCTGGAGCCACGCCAGGGCAAGCTCCTGGTGACAACGAGGCCAGCAGCGCTGAAGCCCTTGGAGACGCGTATGGGTGTGTTGGCGCACTCTTTGGAGCCTTTTAGCAAATCAGAGCTAGAAGATTTCTTCGCACAACACCCCTCGAGGGGAAACATCCCACCCAGCAGTGGTCTCAGCAAGAGCTTAAGGAATCTTCTGAGGATTCCTCTCTTTGCTGAAATGTTTGCGAACCTGTCACAGGAAATACTTGAGACAAACGACATTGTGACTCTGTACGAAGCTTTCTTCCAGAATAAATTCAGGAGGCTTTACGAGGAGAAATGGGGCGACAACTTTTCTGCACCTGGGAAGAAGAGGGAGGTCGAAGAGGCGCAGAAGAGGCACGAGGAACAGCTGGGGCTGCTCGCAGCGTCAGTTCTATTGTACAGTACCGATACACTGCCAGTGCCACAGTTCGACAGCGGCTACTTCGTGAAAGCTGGAATCGTATACAAGTTCGTCGACGGAAAACCCACATTCCTGCACAGGACGTTCGCCGAGTACTTTCTTGCCAAGTGGTGCTTCATCGGGTATAGGGAACAGAGTCGTTTGGTGGTGTACCGTGAGCTCTACCGGAGACAGACACTGGAGTTCTTCCTGGAGGCCTTCAACCGGATGGCGGCGAGGAACCAGCCACTGTTGGAGGCGGTGCTGGATGGGGACGAAGACAAGGTGGAGGCGCTGCTGATCAGGGGTGCCGACCTCAAACAGGCAGATGCGTGCGGGCGCAACGTGCTGCACGTGGCCGTAAGCAGCAGTGCACAGCGCTCGCTGAATCTGCTGCCGTTGCTGTGCAGACACGCGAGGGCGGATACACTGTCTGCAGAGGATGGCCTGCTCAGGTGGACGCCTCTGAGGTATGCCGCGGAGGCCTGGTGCTTCTCTGCCATGGATGTCCTGGCGGAAGCAGGTGCTGCACTCAGCAATCCGGGGGTCTTCCCAGAGGCGCCGCACGATCCTCGGAAGCTGCAGGCCTTGCTCCGGCGGAGGGGATACTCGGACCTGTTCTACCACGTCTACCAAGTGAACAATCCCTCATGGAAAGGCGGGAATTTCTATGGAGAGGTGGAGGTAAATCAAACTGTACCAAACATAACATGACATGTAGTCATAAGTTATCTCAGTATTTCTTCCAGTCGTAAAGTTGTGACGTAGCAATAGAGTGGTAATAATGAAAGGTCTCTGTTGGATTCCTTTCATGTTAATTTTTTTAAAACTGTTGTCATTTACGGCATACATTCCACTTCTAAATTTACTGTGGTGTTTCTGACTATCTGGGAGGAGACTGAGCAGTGGAACGTGTTACTTTTACACATAATCAAGAACGATCTGTCACACTACTACACTTTAAAACACAGTTTATATGTAATTCATGTCACACAGTCCCATATGGAACCTACATCCGCTTTCTTTTATATACTGTATATGATAAGATACTGTCATCCCCCTTCCCTTCTGTGTGAAAGGATGAATGAGCAAATGTATTTCTAGTTGCATGCTTGATGGTAGCAGACAAGCCTGTCTGCTAGAGAACAGTAGGACCAATGTCGGAACAGGTAGCTACGCTTTCTAAAAGCAAAGAGGTTTCTCTTCTTAGTATGGTCCTGTCCGTCCCTTGTCATGTTGGTGTAGGAAGCTGCCTCTCTGGTCACTTCCATTTAGTATCTGTGAAGCACCCTCGGTAGGGGCCCAGGCGAGTCTGTCCACGGTGAGCGTCTGAAGTGGTAAGATCTCCGGCTAAGCGTGTCTCTGCTAAGTCCGTAGGACAATAGATTTCTCAATTTCAGCCTAACTGAAAATTTAATCAACTTTACTTCAGGTTTAGATCTAAAATATCTAATGTTATCTTAAATTGCAACGCAGTGTAATTCGAGTGCGAAGTTCAGAATATCTTCCAGTACTTGCTTTGTCACTACTTCGTGAGTAAAGTGGAACCACGTGTGGATGATCCGTAACTCTAACTAAGATCATCAATCATAAATGCGAATGTGCGTGAGGTTATAACGTCTCGTCTTGACAATATTTTTCAATATAGCAACTTTTCTTTATGTTCAACCCACGTGGGGTGTACTTTGTGAGACCAGTACCACGTGCTTATACAATTGTTTGGCCCATCAGGTTAATAGTAAGACGATAGTAACCAGTTCGAGGTTTTTCTTTTGTAATTTGTGTTTCGATGTAATTTCTTTTAATTATAAAAATTATTGTGGAGTTACACTCTTTGTGTAAGCCAAGTTGACCACGTGAAGCATGTGGTGTAATCATCAAAGAAGCCCTCAGCTATTCTTTTCGGGAAGATTTCACAGAGATTTAGTATGAATTTAATATACCAGTGTGTGGTAATTTCATGACGGACAGGATTGCGCTGCAAACGTAACTTCTTTGGGTGAAAATTGAATCGGTGGGTTGTGGTTAATTTCCTCTTGCATATGTTTCAACGTTCTTCGTGTGTTATTTTATGAATGCAGTGTTGTATCCACTCTCCCAATCTTGGCTCCATATTTGATGTGTTCCGTAAGATTACAAACTCACATTTTCACAATCCTAAATAAGACACCAGTTTAGTTATGAATCAAGTTTAATGTACTGAAATTTTAACGTAACAATGATCAATGTTAAAATAAATGTCCAAACATAAACTGATTTATTTCTTTTTATTTAAACTGTCTTATATATATATATATATATATATATATATATATATATATATATATATATATATATATATATATATATATATATATATATATCGTAAGATGACTACTAAAAGATCTAATCTGCCAGGAAGTTTCATTATAATTAATGTTAATCTGATTGGGAATTTGGTAAGCTAGACTGGATACCTGGTGAAACAGTTGCTCAGTAATGCAAGGTTAACTTCCGCAGATAGCTCACAGCTTTTAACCCGCTTTTATTGTCTTGAATATCAGCACCGCTTTCAGAACAAATTAATGCATCAACATTACAATAATAATGGGCGTATGGCATTGGTGGCCGTAAGACCCCTCGCGGGGCGGTTCGGCCGCCGCTCCACAAGTTCTTTAACGCCACTACGGCGACTTGCGAGTGAATGAGGATGAAATGATGATGAAAGACACACAACCCCCAGTCATATCGAGGCAGAGAAAATCCCTGACACCGGTGGGAATCGAACCCGGGACCCCGTGCGCGGGAAGCGAGAACGCTACCGCAAGCCCACGAGCCGCGGAGTGGTGATCCTGGGGTTTACAAGCGTACATAACGACATTCCAGTGAACGAAGTTTCATGCTTTTATTGGGCACAAATATTTAAACAGGAAACCTAAGAGGTGAGCCCCCATTTAGCTTTACAAGAGAATCGATAAAACAGTTTTATCAGACTATGCCCTTTCTCTTGTAATACAAACTTTAAGATCAATGAGCAGGGAAAATTTGAATTTAAACTTTCATTCCCCTTTTACCTTCAAGAAAAAAAACTGGTATTAAAACAGCAGCCAAATACCAGCATGACATAAACGTACTTGGAATCAATCAAAACAATTTTCAAATTATGTACTGTGTTCACCTACCTGCACTTAAAACAAACAATTTTAAAAGAACTCACAGACAATCTTTACATAATAATGAAATACCATTAATTGGCATTGTAGGCAGAAATTTCACAGATCTCACTAACAATTACCAAGAAATATTTAAATTTACGCACTGGGTCCACCATCCCGCATTTCAGAATAAACAATATTAAAATGACCACAGATAATCCTTACACAATAGACAAGTCCATTACTACAACTTTAACATTACCCATACACAGTCTTCCTTCCAAAATGTGAACTCTATCCTGTGCAAGCTTCTTCATCTCCCAGTACCTGCTGCAACCTACATCCTTCTGAATCTGTTTAATGTATTCCTCTCTCGGTCTCCCTCTACCGTTTTTACCCTCCACGCTTCCCTCCGATACCAAATTTGTGATCCCTTGATGCCTCAGAACATGTCCTACCAACCGATCCCTTCTTCTTGTCAAGTTGTGCCACAAACTCCTCCTCTCCCCAATTCTATTCAATACCTCCTCATTAGTTATGTGATCTACATCTAATCTTCAGCATTCTTCTGTAGCACCACAAATCCGAAAGCTTCTATTCTCTTCTTGTCCAAACTATTTATCGTCCATGTTTCGCTACTATACATGGCTACACTCCAGACAAATACTTCCAGAAATGACTTCGTGACACTTAAATCAATACTCGACGTAAACAAATTTCTCTTCTTCACAAACGCTTTCCTTGCCATTGCCAGTCTACATTTTATATCCTCTCTACTTCGACCATCATCAGTTATTTTGCTCCCCAAATAGCAAAACTCCTTTACTACTTTAAGCGTATCATTTCCTAATCTAATTCCCTCAGAATCACCCGGTTTAATTCGACTACATTCCATTATCCTCGTTTTGCTTTTGTTGATGTTCATCTTATATCCTCCTTTCAAGACACTGTCCATTCCGTTCAGCTGCTCTTCCAGGTCCTTTGCTGTCTCAGACAGAATTACAGTGTCATCGGCGAACCTCAAAATTTTATCTCTTCTCCATGGATTTTAATGCCTAAATTCCTACTCCGAATTTTTCATTTGTTTCCTTTACTGCTTGCTCAATATACAGTTGAATAACATCGGCGATTGGCTACAACCATGTCTCACTCCCCTCCCAAACACTGCTTTCCTTTCATGCCCCTCGACTCTTATAACTGCCATCTGGTGTCTGTACAAATTGTAAATAGCCTTTCGCTCCCTGTATATTACCTCTGTCATCTTCAGAATTTGAAAGAGGGTATTCCAGTCAACATTGTCAAAAGCTATCTCTAAGTCTACAAATGCTAGAAACGCAGGTTTGCCTTTCCTTAATCTATCTTCTAAGATAAGTCGTAGGGTCAGTATTGCCTCACGTGTTCCAATATTTCTACAGAATCCAAACTGATCTTCCCCGAGGTCGGCTTCTACCAGTTTTTCCATTCGTCTGTAAAGAATTCGCGTTAGCATTTTGAAGCCGTGAGATACTAAACTGATAGTTCGGTAATTTTCACATTTGTCAACATCTGCTTTCTTTGGGATTGGAATTATTATATTCTTCCTCAAGTCTGAGGGTATTTCGCCTGTCTCATACATCTTGCTCACCAGATGGTAAAGTTTTGTCAGGTCTGGCTCTCCCAAGGCTATCAGTAGTTCTAATGGATTGCTGTCTACTCCCACGGCCTTGTTTCGACTTAGGTCTTTCAGTGTTCTGTCAAACTCTTCACGCAGAATCATATCTCCCATTTCATATTCATCTACATCGTCTTCCATTATAATATTGTCCTCGAGTACATCGCCCTTGTATAGACCCTCTATATACTCCTTCCACATTTCTGCTTTCCCTTCTTTGCTTAGAACTGGGTTTCCACCTGACCTCTTGATATTCATGCAAGTGGTTCTCTTTCCTCCAAATGTCTCTTTAATTTCTCTATAGGCAGTATCTATCTTACCCCTAGTTATATACGCCTCTACATCCTTACATTTGTTCTCTAGCCATCCCTGCTTAGCCAATTTGCACTTCCTGTCGATCTCAGTATTGAGACGTTTGTATTCCTTTTTGCCTGCTTCATTTACTGCATTTTTATATTTTCTCCTTTCATCAATTAAATTCAATATGTCTTCTGTTACCCAAGGATATTGTTAGCCCTCGTCTTTTTACCTACTTGATCCTCTGCTGCGTTCACTATTTGATCTCTCAAAACTTCCCATTCTTCTTCTATCGTATTTCTTTCTCCCATTCTTGTCAATCGTTCCTTAATGCTCTCCCTGAAACTCTCTACCACCTCTGGTTCTGTCAGTTTATCCAGGTCCCATCTCCTTAAATTCCCACTGTTTTGCAGTTTCTTCAGTTTTAATCTACAGTTCATAACCAATAGATTGTCGTCAGAGTCCACATCTGCCCCTGGAAATGTCTTACAATTTAAAACCTGGTTCCTAAATCTCTGTCTTACCATTATATAATCTATCTGAAACCTTCCAGTATCTCCAGGTTTCCTCCATGTATACAACCTTATTTCATGAATCTCATTCAATCATGTGAGCAGGAAATGCACTTTGACCGCTACGGTCGCAGGTTCGAATCCTGCCTCGGGCATGGATGTTTGTGATGTCCTTAGGTTAGTTAGGTTTAACTAGTTCTAAGTTCTAGGGGACTAATGACCTCAGCAGTTGAGTCCCATAGTGCTCAGAGCCATTTGAACCATTTTTTTTTTTTTTTTAAATGCACTTTCTCAAGCTGTAACGGCCACGTGAAACAACATAGACTAACAGTTGCAAACGGCCATCCCGACCAACATTACCTGTCTTTTACATAGTTGGGTAACGTCCCATGGAGTCCACAATTCGGTTATTGGCGGTATGCAGCAGTTCCAGAGGGGCCATTCATAAAATTCTTCGTGCTCACTCGATCCAATAACGGCTTGGAACCTCCGGCTGACTGACCGTGTGCGCTGACCAGTCCAGCGGATCACCAGGGCAAAGAGTGTGGCCACTCTTCATCAGCCAGCTTCTCGCAGTGAGAAATTTTCACAGTCCGCCTCCGGAAGGTTCTGTCCACACGCCGCCAGCAGCTTGGACGCAACCTATCCCGAAACGTCCTCTCAGTCACTCCGGGCGCCGGAGGCACCACTATCGGGAATTCAAAGTGGCCGCCGCTGGCTCTGGAATCGAACCATCACATCCCCCCCCCCCCCCCCCCCCTCATTAGGCACACGTCCAGGCGGCGGCGCAGAACGCTGAAACTCGTACGCTGGCGTTAGTCACGTTGCCATGGGAGCGCCATACTGCCATCAAGACACTTCAAAGTCATTTTACAAGCAAGGATATAAGATGAAACGATTTATTAAAAAGTTTCGCAATGAGTATGGCATTCAACTACCTAGCTATTACTGGGGGCACTACCTTCTTGAAAAGGTTTAGTTTGAGAAATATGCATGGACTGTGGGTTTTTAACGAGGAAGGTGACCGGTGTTACGAACCAAAAGATCTGGAGAGGGCCGGCAAATGTGGGTAAGAGTTTTCCCATTACTCTACATGGGCCCTCGACTCACGTCCACAAAATTTTGAACCCAAAAAACCCCTCATGTGCTACCTTAAGATTTCTGTCGGCACGCTTCCAGTTCGCCCGTACTTGCGCAGCGTCAACTTTATCTGGCAGTAGATCATACAACGCCCACAATCTAGATAGGGGAGAATTAGGCTTGAATGCGGACATCAGGGCCGTCGGAATTTCCTTGGGAGCCTCATGTATGGCTGTATTAAAAGCATACCCTAGCCAGGGCAGTGAGCTGTCCCACTGGGTATGGAATGTGATAAGGGCCGCACGCAAAGTTCGGATTACTCTCTCAGGAAATGAGGGATTAGGGTAGTATTCTGTTGCAGTAGTGTGAATATTTCCAGCCTCAAAATAGGAACTGCGGAAGGCTGCTGAAGTAAAGATAGGAGCATTATCCGTAGCTAATAATCTACATGGCTCAAAGGCCCCAAATATCTACTGAAGGCATCTGATAGTAACCTGGGATGTCAACTACGCGTCAGAATTATTCAACAAAAGCTTAAAATGCGTCCACGCATACAAGCGTGTAGCGGATCCATCTCGCGACCGTGGGAAGGTCCCACACAGTCTACATGCATCCTCTCCGAAGGCCGAATCAGTACAGC
Organism: Schistocerca nitens; assembly: GCF_023898315.1. Lineage (NCBI taxonomy): Eukaryota > Metazoa > Arthropoda > Insecta > Orthoptera > Acrididae > Schistocerca > Schistocerca nitens. Next base: position 199,389,638 of record NC_064615.1, on the reverse strand, counting down.
AGATGCCAGGAACCACTGGCGTGTATTCAGTGCCGGTTTGCTAATGGCGCACATCTTACAACTCGCCACCGGGGCCCTTATCTCTTTATCCATAGACTTCCAAAAAAATGCTCCCTACTCATCATTCTGGTCTTGAAAACACCCAGATGACCAGTTATTGGGCTTTTGTGAGTGTGCTTAGAAACCAGAGGAACCAAATCCATGGGCATGATACACTACTGGCCATTAAAATTGCTACACCAACAAGAAATGCAGATGATAAACGGGTATTCATTGGACTAATATATTATACTAGAACTGACATGTGATTACATTTTCACGCAGTTTGGGTGCATAGACCCTGAGAAATCAGTACCTAGAATAACCATCTCGGGCACTAATAACGGCCTTGATACGCCTGGGCATTGAATCAAAAAGAGCTTGGATGGCGTGTACGGGTACAGCTGCCCATGCAGCTTCAACACGATACCACAGTTTATCAAGAGTAGTGACTGGCGTATTGTGACGAGCCAGTTGCTCGGCCACCGTTGACCAGACGTTTTCAATTGGTCAGAGATCTGGAGAATGTGCTGACCACGGCAACAGTCGAACATTTTCTGTATCCAGAAAGGCCCGTACAGGACCTGCAACATGCGGTCGTGCATTATCCTGCTGAAATGTAGGGTTTTCGCAGGGATCGAATGACTGGTAGAGCCATGGGTCGTAACACATCTGAAATGTAACGTCCACTGTTCAAAGAGCCATCAATGCGAACAAGAGGTGACCGAGACGTGTAACCAATGGCACCGCATACCATCACGCCGGGTGATCCGCTAGTATGGCGATGACTAATACAAGCTTCCAATGTGGGTTAACCGCGATGTCGCCAAACACGGATGCGACCATCATGATGCTGTAAACAGAATCTGTATTCATCCGAAAACATGACGTTTTGCCACTCGTGCATCCAGGTTCGTCGTTGAGTACACCATCGCACGCGCTCCTTCTGTGATGCAGCGTCAAGTGTAAGCGCAGCCATGGTCTCCGAGCTGATAGTCCATGCTGCTGCAAACGTCGTCGAACTGATCGTGCAGATGGTTGTTGTCTTGCAAACGTCCCTATCTGTTGACTCAGGGATCGAGACGTGGCTACACGATCCGTTACAGCCATGCGGATAAGATGCCTGTCATCTCGACTGTTAGTGATACGAGGGCGTTGGGATCCAGCACGGCGTTCCGTATTACCCTCCTGAACCCACCGATTCCATATTCTGCTAACAGTCACCGGATATCAACCAACGCGAGTAGCAATGTCGCGATACGATAAACCGCAATCGTGATAGGCTACAATCCGACCTTTATCAAAGTCGGAAATGTTATGGTACGCATTTCTTCTCCTTACACGAGACATTACAACAACAATTCACCAGTCAACGCCGGTCAACTGCTGTTTGTGTATGAGAAATCGGTTGGAAACTTTCCTCATGTCAGCACGTTGTAGGTGTCACCACCGGCGCCCACCTTGTGTGAATGCTCTGAAAAGCTAATCATTTGCATATCACAGAATCTTCTTCCTGTCGGTTAAATTTTGCGTCTGTAGCACGTCATCTTCGTAGTGTAGCAATTTGAATGGCCAGTAGTGTACATTCTCATTCATGGCTCTATAATCCAACCGGTCGCAGTGGCCGAGGGTTCTAGGCGCTACGGTCGCAGGTTCGAATCTTGGATCGGGCATGGATGTGTGTGATGCCCTTGGGTTAGTTAGGTTTAAGTACTTCTAAGTTCGCGGGGACTGATGACCTCAGATGTTAAGTCCCATAGTTAAAATTAAAAGGAAGGTCGTTGTGCAAACAGCACTTCATGGAATCGTCAATCAAATCCCATAGTGCTCAGAGCCATTTCTATAATCCACTACTGGGCGTACCCCGTCCTGTTCTATGGGTACCAGAAATATGGGGGATGCATAGCCTGAGCTAGACGTCCCAGTAACCCCCTCTCTCATCATTTCGTCTATGTACAGCCTGAGCTGCTTACTACGAGGTGGAAAAAGACGATACAGTGGGTGCCGTACCGGTATGTTGTCAGTAAGCTCAGTCTTGTATTCCTCCCCTTTCATTACACCCAAGCGATCAGTCAGCACATCGCCAAACTCATTACACAGCTAGCGTAACCCTGTGCCTCTTCAGGATAAAGATGACTAAAATCATAACCATCCTTATCTCCCTCAATCATAACCATTCTGGACAGATTCTCAGTACCCCTTCCTACCGGTGCTTACAAAATTTATAATGGCGCGCCCTATCGATGCCAAAAGAGAGCTTGGCTCTTCCCCAATCACGAATCAGACCAACATGCCGGATGAGTTCGCGCTCATAGTGGCAGAAACTGACAAATTCCGAACTACCTCCGTCTTAATCTTCCATGTAAAATTTCCAATCCGGACCTTAACCGTACCTCCCCCCAGCAACGGAATCTCTCACGCTATCAAGCAGGGGAAACTTGCATAAGGCAATGTGTGCCAAATACCAATGTTCGTGAATCAGACTCAAAGAACTGCCCAAATCAAAAAGCACACACACTGGTTCACCATTAAAACTCGCACACACAAACGGAGCCCCTGAAGATGGGGTAGCCACAGTCTTTCTATAAAACATCGGAAACGGTCGAGGCTCCCTTCCCCTGTGTCAACTACCAGAGATGCTCCTCCGCAACGGACAGTTCCGCTCTAACCTGGCTCGTGTAACACCGTAGATCATGAAAACGTGATTAACTCATTGAAGACGCGATCTCTGGTGGCCGCCGAATGTTTTGCCCGCTTACAACTCGAGTGCTATCAGCAATGCACACGGCCTCCACCTCCGATATTAACCTACCCAGCTGCCGAAAGTTCCTCGGCCTCTCGCTAAAAGCGACTCTAGACCTATCACTAGGCCACATCCCTTACAAGGTGTTTACCGACTATATATATATGTACACACACTGAAGAGCCAAGGAAAGTGGGAAACCTGCCTAATATTGCGTAGGGCCCCCATGAGAACGCAGAATTGCCGCAACACGACGTGGCATGGACTCGACTGATGTCTGAAGTCATGCTGGAGGGAACTGACATCATGAATGCTGCAGGTCTGTCCATAAATCCACAAGTGTACGAGAGGGTGGAGATCTCTTCTGAACAGCACGTCCCAAGGCAATCCAGATATGCTCAATAATGTTCATGTCTGGGGAGTTTGGTGGCCAGCTGAAGTGTTTAAAGTCCGATGAGTGTTCTTGGAGCCACTCTGTAGCAATTCTGGATGTGCGGGGTGTCGAATTGTCCTGCTGGAATTGCCCAAGTAAGTCGGAATACACAATGGACATGAATGGATGCAAATGAGCAGACAGGAGGCTTACGTACGTGTCACCTATCAGAGTCATATCTAGACGTATCAGGGGTCCCATATCACTCCAACTGCACACCACCACAGCATTACAGAGCCTCCACCAGCTTGAACAGTCCCCTGCTAACCTGCAGGGTCAATTGATTCATGAGGTTGTCTCCATGCCCATACACCTCCATCCGCTCGATACAATTTGAAACGAGACTCATCCGACCAGGCAACACATTTCCAGTCACCAACAGTCCAATGTCGGTGTTGATGGGCCCAGGCGAGGCGTAAAGCTTTGTGGCGTGCAGTCGGCAAGGATAAAAGAGGGGCCTTTAGCTCCGAAAGCCCATATCCATGATGTTTCGTTGAATGGTTTGTACGCAGATATTTGTTGATGGTCCAGCATTGAAATCTGCAGCAATTTGCGGAAGAACTGCACTTCTGTCACGTTGAACAATTCTCTTTAGTCGTCGTTGGTCCCATTCTTGCAGGACCTTTTTCCGGCCGCAGCAATGTCGGAGATTTGATGTTTTACCGGACTTCTGATATTCACGGTACACTCGTGAAATGGTCGTAGGGAAAATCCCCACTTCATAGCTACCTTCGAGATACTGTGTCACATGCCTCGTGCGCCGACTGTAAAGTCATGTTCAAACTCACTTAAATATTGGTAACCTGGCATTGTAGCAGTAGTAACTGATCTAACAACTGTGCCAGACACTTGTTGTCTTACATGGGTGTTGCCGACGGCTTTGCTGTATTCTGCCTGTTAAATACCTCTGTATTTAAATACCCACTTTCTTTGGCTCTTCAGTGTAATACAGAGCATTAAACAGCGACACAGACACAGACACACACACACACACACACACACACACACACACACACACACACACACATACACACACTGAGTTAAGCAAATCAGTTGGTGATAAGGCATTATAACCCAAGTATGGCAATCCACACTTTCCCCCAGTCATTTCAAAGATCGCAATTGCATCCCTTAGCAGTGTATCAAGGAAAATCTATTTTAAAGGGTAGCCCACATATCTTTAAATTTCAGCATCCAGGTTAAGATTTTCCGACTCTTCGCAACACAGAGCAGAGCTGCAGGGAGCTATATAATAATCATTATTCTTACTTTTCCCTAGCATTAATGAGAAAATTTGTTTAATGCGTAGCATATCATTACCTTCAAAAAAATGTGGTCAGATGGTGAATTTTGGTGATTATGTTGAAGGAAAATGTGATCAACAAGTAAAGCTAATAATTCATTCAAGCTACTGTAAGTACATAAAAAAAGCTAACCTACAATTAAAGGAGTAAAAGTCACTGTATAAAAAACATGATGTAACAGTCAATTATTATGACCAGCAGATTCACAAAAGTCAAAAATGAGTTATTATTCCGCAAAAACCATACATTTGTTCGAAACGGTGTGTATTAATTCTTGCTTACAGAGATATATTTTCCAAAACAGGAGTAGCTGTGTTATTGTAAGTTCTTTCATTATTCATTATCGAACTGCAATTGTGGTGTTTGAATGAAGTGACTGAAGCACAGAGGAATGGATCGGTGTACATACCTGACAATGTCAACATGTGGACATGCTGCATCATTCTCGGTGAATCAGCCTTGCAGTAGTCCAACATAATATGCCGTACTGTTCACTCTACTGTCCAGAAATTTGCGATTTTTAAATACAAACGCACCACACATACCGTGTGTAAGTTCGGAGGTGCTTTGTGACGAGATTTGTATTCAAAATGTATTTTAATTGTAGCAAAGAAGAAATGTAGCCCTATGAAATATCTGAATAATTTGTTATTCTGTAAACTGTTGCATAATGTTTTTTGTTTATCACTAGTAAGACCGCAAGGGAACAACTTTTCTGACATAGTCTCCTGTCTGCAGTTTACCGCATCCTTGATCTCTGCAAATTTGCCAAGAGAGCTGCTCAGGGTGATGTGTCGAAAAGCCGCGGAAGAAGGCCACGGGATGGTAAGTTCGAGATCATTTATGTTGGCTGTTGCTTTATCTATAATGGAGGTGACGCAGCAAGGCCCAAGCACTGTTTTTGACCGCTATTAGTAATTTGATCACGGTGGTGTTCTGATTGTGCTTTTGCAGTATTGATATCTTTATGTGATATTTCATTGGTTCATGACTATCGAAAATTTACAGTACTTTGTTTGGGTTTAATTATAATATTAAAGGCTTTTGACCCTTGAATTTATTATAATGTCACTGAATGGCCAAATTTCAGTTTCTTGGCTTCACCTTCGATTGGTTTACATTAATATATCAAAAACAAAACGAAGTGTTCTGTACCCGCTTACACTACCGATTGCAGAGACTGCTGCAACACCAGACAAATCTGCCAAATCATCTGCAGATAGCTTAAATAGATTATAATTATCTCATAACAACAGCAATAATAATGTGAATTTTAAAATTTTCCCGGTGTGATTTCGGGTTTGCAGCCGGTCGTCGTTCAATACTTCGCACGATATTTCAACTGGGCACCTGCCAGTCATCTTCAGGTGAGCCGTCGCAGACTGGCGAAAACGTCCTCCGTTCCGTAATATATAGCGTACTGTAACTATTCTGCGCATGCGTCGAAAAGTTGATAGATGAACCACGCTGCCCGCCGGCAGCGCTCTCACTGGTGGAATAGCGGAACTCAGTCGCCCTCTGCGTTGCTGTTTGCCACACCGTCTTAGCAGTGTAGACCTTCTAGTAAGTTTTGGTGTGGTCTCACTTTTTACAAAAGTTCCTCTTGCAGATTCTTTGACACTGATTGGTAACATGTTTCCTGTTGATATCACTGCTTTGTTCAGGTACGCTCTTTCCTCAACTTATTTGATGTTTAATCAAGAATATTTTGAACAGACTGACGGTGTCGCCATGGGTAGCCCCCTGTCTCCTTTGATGGCCAACCTTTTATGGAGGATTCTGAAGAGAGAGCGCTTGAATCAGCTGCCCTGGAACCAACAGTTTTTTGGCGGTATGTGGATGACACTTACATAGTGTGGCCTCATGGAGAAGACAAATTAATGGAGTTTCTACATCACATCAACTCCATTCATAGCAACATCCGGTTCACCATGGAAATAGAGAAAGATGGTTGTTTGCCTTTCTTGGATGTCCTGGTTCGAAGGAAGAATGATGGTTCTCTAGGGCATTCAGTTTACCGGAAACCCACTCATACTGCTTTGTACCTGCAAGCATCGAGTTGCCATCACCCACCGCAAACCATGAGTTTGCTTAAAACACTTGTTCATAGAGCTCATACTGTCGCAGATCTAGATAGCTTACCTCAAGAACTCGCCCATCTAAAGACAGTATTCAGCGAAAATGGGTATTCCATCCGGCAGATTAACAGGGCACTAATAGTTAAAACTAAGAAGCAGGAAGTGGATAAAGAGGAGAACATTCCGGAATAATCTTTAGCTTTTCTTCCTTTCGTTAGCAACACTTCGTTTAAAATAGCCAGGAGTGCTAGTTCTGCAAGGTTCGCAGGAGAGCTTCTGTAAAGTTTGGAAGGTAGGAGACGAGATACTGGCAGAAGTAAAGCTGTGAGACCGGGCGTGAGTCGTGCTTCGGTAGCTCAGTTGGTAGAGCACTTGCCCGCGAAAGGCAAGGGTCCCGAGTTCGAGTCTCGGTCGGGCACACAGTTTTAATCTGCCAGGAAGTTTCATATCAGCGCACACTCCGCTGCAGAGTGAAAATCTCATTCTGGAAACATCCCCCAAGCTGTGGCTAAGCCATGTCTCCGCAATATCCTTTCTTTCAGGAGTGCTAGTTCTGCAAGGTTCGCAGGAGAGCTTCTGTAAAGTTTGGAAGGTAGGAGACGAGATACTGGTAGAAGTAAAGCTGTGAGACCGGGCGTGAGTCGTGCTTCGGTAGCTCAGTTGGTAGAGCACTTGCCCGCGAAAGGCAAAGGTCCCGAGTTCGAGTCTCGGTCGGGCACACAGTTTTAACCTGCCAGGAAGTTTCATATCGGCGCACACTCCGCTGCAGAGTGAAAATCTCATTCCGGCCATCATACTGTCGCTGGGTGTACTTTTATCTATTGCGAACAGAACCCAGACTGTCGCCATGTTTTTTAATTGTGTGTGTACTACGTTACTTGTCTGCTTCCGTGTCTCTTATTAACATTACCACCCCCTTTTACTTTCTGTTTTAACTTTCCGCATTTTCCCGCCATTTTACACTTTAAGTCACCGTTTTATCGCCTGTTTTTCTTGTTTCTTTTCTTCTTCCGTTTTTTAAAAAAATGTCTGTAGGCTGTAGAGCAGCGTACTAAGCTGCTGCCAGCCCGCCCCCTTCGGGGGGAATTGAAAATCAATAAAGAAGAAAAAAAAAAGTTTTCGCCAGTCTGCGACGGCTCACCTGAAGATGACTGGCAGGTGCCCGGTTGAATTATCGTGCGAAGTATTGAACGAAGACCGGCTGCAAGCTCGAAATTTGTCTGAACAGCAATAATAATAATAATAACAATATAATGATGGCAGTAATGGTAATGTTAATAATCTTGACCCTCCTATAGCAGTGCCGTTTGCTGGTACGAAGTCATTCACATAACAATAATAATAATAATAATATAGTGTTAACAGTAATGATATGTTAATAATTTTGACCGCCCTATAAGAGTACAGTGTTATGTACAAACTCACCCACAAAACCTGATTCGGCAACAGTGACTGTTCCAACATAACTAAAGTCATTCCTCTGAAAACATGTGCTGTCGTTGCCAGTGGGTGATGCCTTTGTTAGTTCAAATTAAATCTGACTCTAAAACACCACAGAATGCCCAGAAATTCCTACTGCATCACTATGGTTTTAAGAGCCAGCCTTGATGCACGAGGTCCAGAACTGGACGAATATGGTTAGTCTGTCCATAGAAATCAAAGTAACTAGCGCATGTAATCTCTCTTTAGCTCATCTATGCGACTGTTAGATACAGACTCAGGTGAAACTCACCTTAGAAATTGAAACTTAAGACATGAAATTGATTCGGAGTAATAATTTAGTGAGTGGGGACGGTGGGGGAGGGGTGGGGACGGCGGCGTAATGTATTTCAGCCTCAGTTACAACAGAGCGCAAGGCAGGAAAATGCAAACTGATCACCAATGGCCTTGGTAAACAAATTACATTATAAAACAGCAAGATTAATAAATGTCCATCATATGTTCTTACATTTAATACATGTGATGAACAGCTGAAGCTATACACCGGCGAGCCAGAAGACTGCAACCACCGCCCACCACCATAGTGATAGCCACTTGCTAGCACTATGGGCAAGTGATACAGTAAGGCAAGTATATACTTGAAGCAGAGATGAGTGGGGAATCATTCTGGTGACGATACGGACCGCAGTTAGTAAGATTCACTGACAAACAGACGCGAACTATTTGAAACAGTTAACAGGGAATCAGCGATCATAAAGCGGTTACTGCATCGATGATTTCAGCCGTAAATAGAAATATTAAAAAAGGTAGGAAGATTTTTCTGTTTAGCAAAAGTGAAAAAAGCAGATTACAGAGTACCTGACGGCTCAACACTAAAGATTTGTCTGAAGTATAGATAGTGTTGAGGATCAGTGGACAAAGTTCAAAACCATCGTACACTATGCGTTAGATGAGTATGTGCCAAGCAAGATCGTAAGAGATGGAAAAGAGCCACCGTGGTACAACAACCGAGTTAGAAAACTGCTACGGTAGCAAAGGGAACTTCACAGCAAACATAAACATAGCCAAAGCCTTGCAGACAAACAAAAATTACGCGAAGCGAAATGCAGTGTGAGGAGGGCTATGCGAGAGGCGTTCAATGAATTCGAAAGTAAAGTTCTATGTACTGACTTGGCAGAAAATCCTAAGAAATTTTGGTCTAATGTCAAACAAATTGTCCAGACAGTCTGTGACCAAAATGGTACTGAAACAGAGGATGACAGACTAAAGGCCGAAATACTAAATGTCTTTTTCTAAAGCTGTTTCACAGAGGAAGAAGGCACTGTAGTTCCTTCTCTAGATTGTCGCACACATGACAAAATGGTAGATATCGAAATAGACGACAGAGGGATAGAGAAACAATTAAAATCGCTCAAAAGTGGAAAGGCCGCTGGACCTGATGGGATACCAGTTCGATTTTACACAGAGTACGCGAAGGAACTTGCCCCGCTTCTTGCAGCGGTGTACCGTAGGTCTCTAGAAGAGCGTAGCGTTCCAAAAGATTGGAAAAGGGCACAGGTCATCCTTGTTTTCAAGAAGGGACGTCGAACAGCTGTGCAGAACTATAGACATATATCTCTAACGTCGATCAGTTGTAGAATTTCGGAACACGTATTATGTTCGAGTATAATGACATTTCTGGAGACTAGAAATCTATTCTGTAGGAATTAGCATGGGTTTCGAAAAAGACGATCGTGTGAAACCCAGTTCGCGCTATTCGTCCACGAGACTCAGCGGGCCATAGACACGGGATCCCAGATAGATGCCGTGTTTCTTGACTTCCGCAAGGCGTTCGATACAGTTCCCCACAGTCGTTTAATGAAGAAAGTAAGAGCATATGGACTATCAGACCAATTGTGTGATTGGATTGAAGAGTTCCTAGATAACAGAACGCAGCATGTCATTCTCAATGGAGAGAAGTCTTCCGAAGTAAGAGTGATTTCAGGTGTGCCGCAGGGGAGTGTCGTAGGACCGTTGCTACTCACAATATACATAAATGACCTTGTGGATGACATCGGAAATTCACTGACGCTTTTTGCAGATGATGCTGTGGTGTATCGAGAGGTTGTAACAATGGAAAATTGTACTGAAATGCAGGAGGATCTGCAGCGAATTGACGCATGGTGCAGGGAATGGCAATTGAATCTCAACGTAGACAAGTAAAATGTGCTGCGAATACATAGAAAGAAAGATCGTTTATCATTTAGCTAAAATATAGCAGGTCAGCAACTGGAAGCAGTTAATTCCAGAAATTATCTGGGAGTACGCACTAGGAGTGATTTAAAATGGAATGATCATATAAAGTTGATCGTTGGTAAAGCAGATGCCAGACTGTGATTCATTGGAAGAATTTTGAGGAAATGCAATCCGAAAACAAAGGAAGTAGGTTACAGTACGCTTGTTCGCCCACTGCTTGAATACTGCTCGGCAGTGTGGGATCCGTACCAGATAGGGTTGATAGAAGAGATAGAGAAGATCCAACGGAGAGCAGCGCGCTTCGTTACAGGATCATTTAGTAATCGCGAAAGCGTTACGGAGATGATAGATAAACTCCAGTGGAAGACTCTGCAGGAGAGACGCTCAGTAACTCGATACGGGCTTTTGTTAAAGTTTCGAGAACATACCTTCACCGAAGAGTCAAGTAGTATATTGCTCCCTCCCACGTATATCTCGCGAAGAGACCATGAGGATAAAATCAGAGAGATTAGAGCCCACACAGAAGCATACCAACAATCCTTCTTTCGACGAACAATACGAGACTGGAATAGAAGGGAGAACCAATAGAGGTACTCAAAGTACCCTCCGCCACACACCGTCAGGTGGCTTGCGGAGTATGGACGTAGATGTAGATGTAGATAAGCAGCTTTGATAAATGGTAGGCAGTTACGGCCCAGCACATGGGAAGGAGTACCTTGGAAAAGGCGAAGCGTGTTTGCCATTCACGTGCTACTGTTGTGAGCGCATATGGAGAATGGTTAAAGGATGGCGGAACCACGAGCAGATAGTAAGGTCAAGAAATTATTCACTCTGTAGTGGAGTGTGCGCTGATATGAAACTTCCTCACAGATTAAAACTGACTGCGGTACCGAAAGTCGAACTCGGGACCTTTCCATTTCGTAGGCAAGTTCTCTACCAACTGTGCTACCCAACCAAGACTCACGAGCCGTCCTCAGAGCTTCACTTCCGTCAGTATCTCCTCTCCTACCGTTGGGAGGTAGGAGGCGAGGTACTGATGGAAGTAAAGCTGTGAGGGCGGCTCGTGAGTCGTGCCTGATGGAGCACTTGTCCACGAAATGGAAAGGTCCCGAATTCGAGTCGCGGTACGACACACAATTCTAATCTACCACGAAGATTCAGGCCGTAAGGTGTTTGACGTCCAAGCCTCATGACGGGTCTCTTGCATGCGTTCACACTTGATGACTTCCCCAGTAACGATGGAATCTTCCAACAGGATAACTGTATGTGTCAAAACCAGAATAGTTCTACAGTGATCTGAGGGGCATGTTTGTTATCTCACATTGATGTCTCCGACAAAAAAGTCGCTCTTACTGAACCTGATTGAACGCATTTTGGAGGCTATCAGGCGCCAGCACTGCGCCCCCAAAACACCGGTTCGTAATATATGGGAATTAAGTGACCTTTGCGTCCATTTCTGGAGGCACATATCTCTGGAACACTACCAAGGTCTTTTAGAAAACTTCTTATGTACTGTGTTCAAAAGCTGGGCTACTGTGTTGTTAAGCAGTTGATCATATCGTACTGGCCTCTCAATGTGCAATCAAATACATAACCATGTGTTGCTTAAGCAGAATGTGAACAGCACATAAAACTGATAATCCCTTTAAACTACTGCCAGTCGCTCGAAAAAACTAATATGAAATTAAGAAATCAAGGAAGAAACCAGTCTGGGTGCATGGGTCTGCACACGAATTGAATAATCGCTTAACTCTTACGTAAATGTCATTACAAGTACAGGGTGTTTCAAAAATGACCGGTATATTTGAAACGGCAATAAAAACTAAACGAGCAGCGATAGAAATACACCGTTTGTTGCAATATGCTTGGGACAACAGTACATTTTCAGGCAGACGAACTTTCGAAATTACAGTAGTTACAATTTTCAACAACAGATGGCGCTGCGGTCTGGGAAACTCTATAGTACGATATTTTCCACATATCCACCATGCGTAGCAATAATATGGCGTAGTCTCTGAATGAAATTACCCGAAACCTTTGACAACGTGTCTGGCGGAATGGCTTCACATGCAGATGAGATGTACTGCTTCAGCTGTTCAATTGTTTCTGGATTCTGGCGGTACACCTGGTCTTTCAAGTATCCCCACAGAAAGAAGTCACAGGGGTTCATGTCTGGCGAATAGGGAGGCCAATCCACGCCGCCTCCTGTATGTTTCGGATAGCCCAAAGCAATCACACGATCATCGAAATATTCATTCAGGAAATTAAAGACGTCGGCCGTGCGATGTGACCGGGCACCATCTTGCATAAACCACGAGGTGTTCGCAGAGTCGTCTAAGGCAGTTTGTACCGCCACAAATTCACGAAGAATGTCCAGATAGCGTGATGCAGTAATCGTTTCGGATCTGAAAAATGGGCCAATGATTCCTTTGGAAGAAATGGCGGCCCAGACCAGTACTTTTTGAGGATGCAGGGACGATGGGACCGCAACATGGGGCTTTTCGGTTCCCCATATGCGCCAGTTCTGTTTATTGACGAAGCCGTCCAGGTAAAAATAAGCTTCGTCAGTAAACCAAATGCTGCCCACATGCATATCGCCGTCATCAATCCTGTGTACTATATCATTAGCGAATGTCTCTCGTGCAGCAATGGTAGCGGCGCTGAGGGGTTGCCGCGTTTGAATTTTGTATGGATAGAGGTGTAAACTCTGGCGCATGAGACGATACGTGGACGTTGGCGTCATTTGGACCGCAGCTGCAACACGGCGAACGGAAACCCGAGGCCGCTGTTGGATCACCTGCTGCACTAGCTGCGCGTTGCCCTCTGTGGTTGCCGTACGCGGTCGCCCTACCTTTCCAGCACGTTCATCCGTCACGTTCCCAGTCCGTTGAAATTTTTCAAACAGATCCTTTATTGTATCGCTTTTCGGTCCTTTGGTTACATTAAACCTCCGTTGAAAACTTCGTCTTGTTGCAACAAAACTGTGTTCTAGGCGGTGGAATTCCAACACCAGAAAAATCCTCTGTTCTAAGGAATAAACCATGTTGTCTACAGCACACTTGCACGTTGTGAACAGCACACGCTTACAGCAGAAAGACGACGTACAGAATGGCGCACCCACAGACTGCGTTGTCTTCTATATCTTTCACATCACTTGCAGCGCCATCTGTTGTTGAAAATTGTAACTACTGTAATTTCGAAAGTTTGTCTGCCTGAAAATGTACTGTGGTCCCAAGCATATTGCAACAAACGGTGTATTTATATCGCTGCTCGTTTAGTTTTTATTGCCGTTTCAAATATACCGGTCATTTTTGAAACACCCTGTACATAGAATGTGGACGCTATCGAACTATAATTGGACCAGATTACGGATTTAAATTCTCCTGAAGATCTGCAAAAAAGATGAACACATATACGACTAATATTAGCACCACAAACAGGGATTAATTTCGCAAGACAGCCCTCATACTTGCCTGGAAGTGGCGTAAACAAAAGATCAGTGGTTGCAAGACAATATGGAAGGTAATCACGGTATTTCTATTCACCTCAGCTCAAACGAGTAACAGGATGAAGGCCGTTCAATAGTACGCATAGTGATACATATTTTCTTTTACAAAACTCCAATCACTCAATGCCTGTCGTCTCCAAGTGCGTGTCTCCCACGAAAGAATCTACCTGCATGTACTAGGTAGCATGTAGTAGCTCATATCACACAACACTGACCTCCATAACAGACAAATAACCACCTAATGCACCTCGACATAGACCTTAGATCTTATACTGAATCGAACATCTTGATCTGCTCACTAGTGGCAACATCCATTTGAAGGCGATTTCTGGAATACTGTTCAGTAGTGGACCAGTACCAATATGAGTTCACTGATTTACCTTTCATCTTGACTGCTTCTCCTATACACTTGTTAAATTCTTGGCGTTGGAGCTAATGTCTCTGAATCAGTTCGTCCATCCGAGTGGAAAGTGCAAAACGCCATGGTGCACTATTCCGCATGAGAACGGGTTAGCTAATGTTTCTTCAGTCACATATTCTGTAGCAAACGCAATCATTTTGTACTAGAAGTTACCAGTCAGCATTCATGGTGTAATGTGGCAGACATTGCTCATCATTCCAAGGCATGCGATCACTGATGATTGGTTCTATACTTTCAAATAGTTCAAATGGCTCTAAGCACTATGGGACTTAACATCTGAGGTCATCAGTCCCCTAGACTTAGAACTACTTAAACGTAACTAACCTGAGGACATCACACACATCCATGCCCGAGACAGGATTCGAACCTGCGTCAGTAGCAGCAGCGCGGTTCCGGACTGAAGCGCCTAGAACCGCTCGGACACAGCGGCCGGTTGATTCTATACTTTTCTTGTAACCACTTTATAAGATTTTCTCTGACCACTAGCGTCAGTTGTACTGCTTATGAAAACACCGGTACGGAAACATCCTCCACGCATCAACATAAAATTTTCAACAATTGTTTCCAGTCCTTGTGCCAGTTCAACATCTAGATGTAACTGCCTGGACGTGTTGGCATGCCCACTGGTCAAAATTTTGATCTATGTTGAGCACTGCAGATACAGTGTGCTTATTGCGTTAATATTGTGATTGTCTTTCTGTAATTTATGGTATCCAGGCATAAGCATTTTCCGTAACAACACTTTTTTCCCGAGGCTGCGATGTCAAGGCCCTAGACCACTCCACTTCCCACCTTTCATCCAAGTCATTCTCCCATTCCAGGATACTTCTACCCCTTCTTGGACAATCACTTTCTTGCCAATCCCTACTGTGAAACCACCCAGTTGGTGGCCCCAGAATTGTTAATAAGCCTTCTTAATTTGGTGTACATATTTCCATCTTTTCGAAAAGACCGTACTTGGGCCACACCTTGGCCATTATTTTGTTTAGCTGGTTCCAGTATTGGTGTTTTGCAGCAGAGGGCACATTCTCAAGCTGTGGTAAGCGCGTTATCCAGGCCTCGAGTTAAGCACCTAGGACTCCTTAAGCCACAACACGATCCCATCTGGGACATTCACTTACCCTCTAGCCCAACTTACCTGTTAGTACATGAGGACACTCTAACACATGGGTAGTCAACCTTTTCCACCTGCTGCCAACTTTTTTATCTTTGTCAGTAGTAAAATTTTGTAACCGCCCGCTGATTACATAGTATTGGTGATTTGTAAAGTAGGGAAGTAACTGTACTTTATAAGATTTATAAGGCAGATTTACAGCTAGTTAAAGCATATAACAATAATTGCTTTGCAAATATTTTATGGCAAAGTTTTATGAAAATCTAACGAAAATGTTTTTAAAATAACTACTAGCTACTGTCCACCACGAAAGTGGAAAGCCCGCTAGTGGGTCGTAGGGACCACACTGGCTACCATTGCTCTAATAGTAGGAGCCGCAGCAGGAGAGTACTCACTCCACCTCAGCTCACTTCCAAATTAGAGAGACGCTAATAGGTTCGTTCCTCACATAGCAAAAATGAGGTACTGCAAGGGGAAAACAGAGAATTGGTGAACGATGGTGTTATAACATACAATTCCATATTCTAAGTATGCATAAAAATTTATTTAGATTGCAGCAGTTTTACGTGTACAACAGAATTTTTAAAATTTTGATAATATGGGAACACCTGGTAGTTGTAAGCCACAATTCCTTGGTTTTACATTACTTATTGATATTCACTGTTTTTACATATTAACAAGAAAATTAATTTTCTAAATATACACTATTTTACAAAACAAAAAAATAGGTTATTTTTGAGTTATACTATAGACCTGTTGTTTATCTACCCTTGCATGCCTCCAGTGTATTAGCGGTAAACATTTATCTTTCAGCTGTAAAAATAGAGGCTTATTTTAAGATACTCCTTGTGAACAACCACAAGCAGCTTATAACAGTTACAGCTCCTATTACACTACCACTGTTTTGCTGCAATAATAAAGTCAGATGTTGTTTTACAGGTTTGCTACTTACTTTCAAAACTAGTGTCCAGAACAGTGGATGAAAAACAGTCACGCCAGAAGACGCTGGTAAAACCACTCGCCATACGTGGTTTTGCAGACCGTTTGAGAAAACTTCTGAAGGGTGGACAGCCAAAGAAAGCATCTGCAGAGGCGGCTGTGCAGGGAGGGAGCAGTAGCCGCAGCTCCAGTTGTGCCACGGAGGTTCCAGATGGGGGTGACCCAACCCAGCCAGAGGCTGAGGTGATGCCGCCACAACCGGTGTCTTCAGCAGGCTCTAGTGGCAGTGGGAGGGGAGAAGACAGCAGCACCGGCCATGTCAGGGAGGTTCCAGATGGGGATGCCCCACTCCAGCCAGAGGCTGAGGCAGGGTCTTCAGCAGACTCCAGTGGCAGCCGGCAGACAGGTCCATGGCAAACGTAGTAGCACATCGGTTTCTACGCACACATATAGATTTAGAAGCAGATGTGGCTTAGGTAGACAGGCCTGGTGGTGTAAGACTGTATTATGTCACTTCTTCTAGTGCCATGGGGTGCATTTCGTTGCTTGTAGCTAAAAACCGTTGTGGAAGTGACATAGAAACGTAGCAACAGCTCGACAGCCCTCGACATAACGACAGGGAGGGGCAGGAGGACATTGTGAGGCTGATTCTGCAGGGCGGATTGGACACTGACGTCCAGAACTTGGACGAGGATACATCTCTGATATGTGTGGTATAGAGGGGTCATGTCGAGAGTGTGAGGCTGCTGGATCTGCCACTGTAGATCAACAGTAACAGTGTTCCTCTGCTCCTTGTCACCCTCAGTGACGCAAACACCTGCTGGTCTTAAGATTTGATTAGCCAGTCAACTGTTCTTTCATGCAATCGGGTTATTCAGTTGAATGAAACTCAACTCTGCAGCCCCATCAGCTATACAAATGTTTTTCACACACTTTCCACGGTTTCAGTCAATGTGATACAACCGAGCGAAACAGTTGTTTAATGGTCATGTCAGTTATATGAATGTTACATCATACACCTGCTTTGAGTATTTTCATTTAGATACTTGTTCAGCCTTCTCGTTTATTCATTAGATTGACAACTTCTTTTACACACTCACAACGTATCTTACGTCAAAGAGAGATAAAAAGGCTACATTCTTAAAAGCGAAGCATTTTGCAAAGTTATTTGTTTATTTACTTAAATATCATGTTTTTCTACTTCTGACACTATTACACAATTTTTGGTTGGTATAAAATTGGTGTTAAAGGTTTAATAATTGGTGTAACAGTTTAATTTTATGTTTAAATAAACGAACAAATACATTCTTAATTTAAATTTATTGAAGTTGTTTCTCTCTCTCTGCACTGGATTGCACTCATCACTGTTACTATAAATTCCCCACTTATCCCGAGTGGTCGCCTTAACCACATTCACTATCCAAGCATCCTTCCCAGACTAACCTAAACGTCAACATGTCGCACTGTCTACATCCTTCTATTGTAGTTTACTAAATTCATCACCTAAAACCCACAAATCTACTAATTGGTGGAGCAAGCAGCTTGTACCTGATTAGGTCGTACTAATCCTGTTTCCTTCTATTTCAATTTTATTTTACAGTTGCGCCAGTGTCTCAACTTTTTGTATTTATTATTGAAGCCACATATGCAAATAACGTTTTATGTTTGTAATAACATTTGTGCGTAGCTGTATCAGACAAACTACGTAAAATTTCACATTAACGCCTTCTTGTCATAATGTTCTTACTGGTAATAAGTGAATATATGTTAATCTTCCATAACGAGTTGTACAGTAAGCAGTGTAACAAGTTATTTATTTACAGTCTGGAACCGCGCGACCGCTACGGCCGCAGATTCGAATCCTGCCTCGGGCATGGATGTGTGTGATGTCCTTAGGTTAGTTAGGTTTAAGTAGTTCTAAGTCCTAAGGGACTGATGACCTCAGATATTCAGTCCCATAATGCTCAGAGCCATTCGAACCATTTTTTCCCTCTCATTACTGCCACGTGGCCGTCGGATCCCCGACTTCTTGCGACCGTACGTTCTCGTGACCACCGGTGCCAGAAATCACGTACAGTGGCTGAGTTCCTGCCAACTCTTTCTGCAGAATCGCGGAAGGAACATCCAGCTTCTCGTAACTCTATTACACGACCCCATTCAAATTCAGTGAGTTGCTGATAATGGCATCTTTTTCGTCTTACAGCCAGTCTTGACTAACATCAACTCACCCCGTCCAGTCTCAAAGGTAAACTATATTTCCTCTTCGTAAAAAATGGAAATTTAAATTTATTTTTCCTCTCTTTTTGAATATACCACATCATAAAAGGCTTTGTTGTCGTTTTAGTTAATTTAAGCATTTCTGTGTGACGTGAAAAACGTAATACTTTCGTATGTAAACTGTATACGTGTCATCACTATTGCCCCTCCTGTATGAATAATACCTGTGTAGGTCGCTTCCCATTTTACCTTTGTTATAGGGGACTGATGACCTTAGAAGTTAAGTGCCATAGTGAAAAAAAAGTTATTTATTAGTATTGTGAACGAATGTATGATATGTATCAAATTACACAGGAGATGCTTTTAAGGGTGCCTGGAAGTCACAAGGCACCTCATCTACTCGAGCTACTTTCTTCGATCTTGCCTTCTTCTTAACAATATCACGCGCACCATGTCAACTTTCATGATTCTCGAGTGAAATGCATAAAAATGTTTATAATATCCCGACCACTGGGAACATGTGTTTCCATGCATGCATAATAACTTTTTCGAAATCACTTTCCGCCCCAATGCATCCCAGTGATACCTCAAGAAAACCGAATCGTTTAATCCAAGACGAAATGGAGAGAAGTCTTCTGAAGTAAGAGTGATTTCAGGTGTGCCGCTGGGGAGTGTCGTAGGACCGTTGCTATTCACAGTGTACATAAATGACCTTGTGGATAACATCGGAAGTTCACTGAGGCTTTTTGCAGATGATGCTGTGGTGTATCGAGAGGTTGCAACAATTGAAAATTGTACTGAAATGCAGGAGGATCTGCAGCGAATTGACCCTTGGTGAAGGGAATGGCAATTGAATCTCAATGTAGACAAGTGTAACGTGCTGCGAATACATAGAAAGAAAGTCCCTTATCATTTAGCTACAATATAGCAGGTCAGCAACTGGAAGCAATTAATTCCATAAATTATCTGGGAGTAGGCATTAGAAGTGATTTAAAGTGGAATGATCATATAAAGTTGATTGTCGGCAAAACAGATACCAGACTGAGATTCATTGGAAAAATCCTAAGGAAATGCAATCCTTAAACAAAGGACGTAGGTTACAGTACACTCGTCCGCCCACTGCTTGAATATCGCTCACCTGTGTGGGATCCGTACCAGATAGGGTTGATAGAAGAGATGGAGAAGATCCAACGGAGAGCAGCGCGCTTCGTTACAGGATCATTTAGTAATCGCGAAAGCTTTACGGAGATGATAGATAAACTCCAGTGGAAGATCTGCAGGAGACACGCTCAGTAGCACAGTACGGGTTTTTGTTCAAGTTTCGAGAACATACCTTCACCGAGGAGTCAAGCAGTATATTGCTCCCTCTTACGTATATCTCGCGAAGAGACCATGAGGATAAAATCAGAGAGATTAGAGCCCACACCAACAATCTTTCTTTCCACGAACAATACGAGACTGGAATAGAAGTGAGAACCGATAGAGATATTCAAGGTACCCTCCGCCACACACCGTCAGGTGGCTTGCGGAGTATGGATGTGGATGTAGATGTAGATGTAGATGTCGATGTAGATGTAGAAAAACCGCCCAATTTTCTAAAATAATCAAAGTACAATGAAAGCACACCAAAATCAAGGAACGACCTTACTGACATCTCACCATCTCTCGGTACAGCAGACGAACAATCGGCGGGCGGACCAGTCGTTAACAGGCCTCAGTAGCAGACATAATTGCAGCTTCGGCTACCGAACTGAAAATGACGTCACTACCGTGGCTAAGGCACGGAAACGAACGGTATTGACGATACAGAATAAGGCCACAGACTGTTCTCTCCGGCTCGCCTGCTTTTTCAGTCCAAGGCTTCCGACTCGTTCGCTGGTCAGTCCAAGACCCCCTGCTGCCCTTTCGCGCTTCCACATCCAGGCTCAGAGCGTTGACAGCAGCGCCACAAACGCCGCCGACCACACCCCCTGTTCTAACGCCAGCGTGAGAGCAGCGCTGGGCACGGCAAGAAACAAGGCGTGTAACGAATTCACAGCACAAATATTATGTTACAAAGAGGCCTTTCCAAACTCGATATGACCACGATAATATTGTGTCAATGTAGAGTACAGATGAGCGTTGTCATGAACGGCATGATAACAGGTGAAACTCTAGAATAGGGCCAGTGGCGTACTTACAAGTTTCGTGCAGGAATGTTGTCAGCACTTGCGCAGCAGGCAGACGACGTATTTCGAAGTAATACATTCGAAAGGAGGGTGGAATGTTGCTGTAAATGAAAAGCACTCCGTCGTCAGGCCACGAGTGGCCTACCGGGACCATCCGACCGCCGTGTCATCCTCAGTGGAGGATGCGGATAGGAGGGTCGTGGGGTCAGCACACCGCTCTCCCGGCCGTTGTGATGGTATTCTTGATCGAAGCCGCTACTATTCGGTCGAGTAGCTCCTCAATTGGCATCACGAGGCTGAGTGCACCCCGAAAAATGGCAACAGCGCATAGCGGCCTGGGTGGTCACCCATCCAAGTGCCGACCACGCCCGACAGCTCTTAACTTCGGTGATCTCACGGGAACCGGTGTAGCCACTGCGGCAAATGCTGCTGTAAATGAGGATTATAAAATGAATTGCTCCTTGTTTGAAACACAGATTTTTAAGCTGTGCTAGTATCTGCAAGCCAAGGTCAGCGTCGCAGCCCGTGATATATTCGAAAAAGCGTGGAATATTTTCTCGTCATGGACTGTGCGGCTTGTCCCGGCGGAGGTTCGAGTCCTCGGGCATGAGTGTGTGTGTTTGTCCTTAGGATAATTTAGATTAAGTAGTGTGTAAGCTTTGGGACTGATGACCTTCGCAGTTAAGTCCCATAAGACTTCACATATATTTGAACACAATATTTTCTCCTTTATTGCTACGCAATCGATCTGCTCGAGAACGCTAGGTAACTGAGTCAACGTTTTTTGATTAAATCTTGAGAGACGGTAGATGGATCAATGAGTATTAATATATCGAACGTGTGACGCTATTATTAATAAACATTGACCCACCTACCTTCTACCATGATTTATGTACTATAAAATAAATAAACAATGTTCCAATTACGCACTGTGCTCCCGCAGATCGCTTACGTAGTCATTTCACCACCACAGTAGACGCATTTTCGTGTGTTCGCGATTATCCCATGATACATGCATCAACAGACAACTTCACCGTGCAGAACTAAATCACTTAAATCGGTTCAGTTTATAGCATTCGCTACCATTATCATAAAATATTTCTCTTGAAACAGCAGACAAGACAGTGGTTTCAATTTCGGCGCTAGAAATACACAGCTTCTCTTCTCGCCTTTCATTTGTTATGTCGAAGAATCATCCCACTGACTACGCAAAACTTACGCATTGCCAAAGTATGAGTAGTAGATAAGCACTGCCGTGACTGTCGCTGGCCCTGAGCTAGACTTTAGCACGAAAATATTGCACAATATTTATGTCCAGGCGTCAGTCTACTTGGCCTTCATAGTTAACATGTCGGAGCTCGACGCTGTAGAACTCACATGTATTGAGAATGAGTTACTTGCGTTGCAAAACTCAAGCAGACATTAAGCAGTACGTTTTCAGTTCGTGATCTTGTGCTTAGCGAACTAACTATAAATCACAAGGCCCTGCGTTCAATTCCTGGTTGGGTCAGGGATTTTCTCTGCCCAGTACTGTCTGTGTGCGTGTGAGTGTCACCCCTTCGCATGAATCAGTTGCACAACGATTCGTATTCACGGTGTCTAGTTTTATGGCGCTATACGACAAGCTTGTTGATTCGAAAAAAGGGTATGGGGCCTGAAGATGGCAAAATGAATTGCCGAAACTGGTAGCGTTCGAAATAAAATAAAATAACCTCAAGTATACGGCTGTTGGTAAAGTTTATTGAATTTAGAAAAACTTCCAACCTGAGGTCGGAGTAGGAGGGAGCCAGCTCGCAAAACATTTCGCCCTGGTCAGGCAATAGTCCTTTGCAAAGGTGGACAGTCGGCAAAAGCGGGTGGAGGAAGTGCTTCAAGAGAGACTGCTGTAATCTGAGTTTTTGTGCAAATGGCAAGACGGTCATAAAACTACAAGCAATCTCATGTTAGAAGTTGGGACCAAATGAACAGAATGGCTGGTGCACGTGTTTAGTGGAGGGAAGACTGTAACTCACCTGACGCCAGGTACCTTTAGCGAGCGGCAGAAACGTATGTTTCATGGGCTCTACTCACTGGGAAGCTTAACTGCCTTCTTTCAGAAATTAGAAATGGTTGGCCTGGAAAGATGAGATCTCTCCGTGAATGAGGGACTGGACACCTGTTTAGGTACACGTTTTTTGCTGAAACATGACCATGCTTATCGTGAGAACGATGCCTCCCTAGTCTAAAATCTTCTTTTTTTCAGACAAGAGGGGTATTGAGTCACTGACTGGCTCCACTCACGATATGCGAAGCTGCGGTTCACTCTTCCAGTGTGGCAACACCAGTGCTGTGTCTGGATTGGCTACCAGGCCAACAGAACAGTCAACAGGGGGGGGGGGGGGGGATACAATGAGTGGAGGACAGTTTGATTGGTTTGTACAATGTGGAGCCCCTGAGGGAGAATTTCAGGTCTTTCCCTAGTGGATGAGACTTGTGGCCTGCAACTTGGGGTGGACTAAGAGCCAGTGGCAGTCTCCAACTGTGATGACAGTGGGACTGCATATCATCTCAGACGTATCGTATGTCACAAAGGTGAATTCGTTCTGGGTCAGTCGTGTGGCAATTCCAGTATGTGCCCTCGTGCCTGTGAGTTCTAATAATCAGAACGCCAATCCGTGTTCTGTAGTTTGCAAGTTTTCATGGATGCTACAGAACATAACAGCTCTGCTGTCGCACTACGCTCCTCGCCCACAGCATGCAGTTTTCTGCTGCCGCCTGAATCAATGTGAAAGGCTGAAGTATTGCTGCACCAGCGTAGGGTTGTTTTATGATTCTCCCTGAACCATAGTTTGTGATTTACTTGGTCGTAGTTGAATCCATTTGAATAGAATTGGGTCTCACAGTCGATTCATGTAAACAAAGTCTGATTGCGTTGTCAAAGGGATTAATTCAGGGCAGAACGTGTATAGTTTTCCGCACAATGAATGCTTAACCAATCAAGCACCATCCCTTTTCTGATTTATGTTTGTATTTTTTTTTCTAAGATTTATCAGCTCGATTGTAGTTATAAAAGGACGAATAAAAACCTATCATTACTTTTGTAAACTTAAATATGCCCCTGTTCTCATTCATACTTCTCCAACGATTCACTGTTTTTAATTTATTGGGGGTAATATCTACATCCATACTCCGCAAGCCACCTGACGGTGTGTGGCGGAGGGTACCTTGAGTACATATATCGGTTCTCCGTTCTAGTCCAGTCTCGAATTGTTCGTGGAAAGAAAGATTGTCGGCATGCCTCTGTGTGGGCTCTAATCTCTCTGATTTTATCCTCATGGTATCTTCGCTAGATATACGTAGGAGGGAGCAATATACTGCTTGACTTCTCGGTGAAGGTATGTTCTCTAAACTTCAACAGAAGCACGTACCGAGCTACTGAGTGTCTCTCTTGCAGAGTCTTCCATTGGAGTTTATCTATCATCTCCGTAACGCTTTCGCGATTACTAAATGATCCTGTAACGAAGCGCGCTGCTCTCCGTTGGATCTTCTCTATCTCTTCTATCAACCCTATCTGGTACGGATCCCACACCGGTGAGCAGTATTTAAGCAGTGGGCAAACAAGCGTACTGTAACCTCCTTCCTTTGTTTTCGGACTGCATTTCCTTAGGATTCTTCCAGTGAATCTCATTCTGAAATCTGCTTTACCGACGATTAATTTTATATGGTCATTCCATTTTAAATCACTCCTAATGCCTACTACCAGATAATTTCTGGAATTAACTGCTTCCAGTTGCTGGCCTGGTATACTGTAGCTAAATGATAAAGGACCTTTCTTTCTATGTATTGGCAGCACATTAAACTTGCCTACATTGAGATTCAATTGCCATTCCCTGCACCATGAGTCAATTCGTTGCAGATCCTCCTGCATTTCAGCACAATTTTCCATTGTTACAACCTCTCGATATACCACAGCATCATCCGCAAAAAGCCTCAGTGAACTTCCAATGTTATCCACAAGGTCATTTATATATACTGTCAATAGCAACGGTCCTACGACACTCCCCTGCGGCACATCTGAAATCACTCTCACTTCGGAAGACTTCTCTCGATTGAGAATGACATGCTGCGTTCTCTTGTCTAGCTCTTTAATCCAATCACACAATTGGTCTGAATGTCCATATGCTCTTACTTTGTTCATTAAACGACTGTGGGGAACAGTATCAAACGCCTTGCGGAAGTCAAGAAAGACGGCATCTACCTCGGACCCCATGTCTGTGGCCCTCTGAGTCTCGTGGACGAATAGCACGAGCTGGGTTTCATACGATCGTCTTTTTCGAAACCCATGCTGATTCCTACAGAGTAGATTTCTGGTCTTCAGAAAAGTCATTAGACTCGAACACAATACGTGTTCCAAAATTCTACAACTGGTCGACGTAAGAGATATATGTCTATAGTTCTGCACAGCTGTTCGACGTCCCTTCTTGAAAACAAGGATGACCTGTGCCCTTTTCCAATCTTTTGGAACGCTACGCTCTTCTAGAGACCTACGGTACACCGCTGCAAGAAGCGGGGCAAGTTCCTTCGCGTACTCTGTGTAAAATCGAACTGGTATCCCATTAGGTCTAGCGGCCTTTCCACTTTTGAGCGATTTTAATTGTTTTTCTATCCCTCTGTCATCTATTTCGATATCTACCATTTTGTCATCTGTGCTACAATATAGAGAAGGAACTGCAGTGGATACACCAGCAATTCAGAATGTAATCGTACTAAATTAGCTAATTCGATTATACATATGTGTTCTGATAGTAAATGCAGACATAGGCAACAAAAGTGTCATGAGTAAATTGACTAATTTCATATACAAAAATTAATGGTGTAGCCTATGATTTGAAGATTGTTGAGAACATAATACTTTTGTTTTTGTAAAGGTAATAACATATAGTATCCATTCGACATACATTTATGACTAAAGCAAGTGACCCCTTGCAGAGCCGAACCCAGAGTAGGTAGTGACGTTGGAAACTGGGCCCTGGAGCGAAGTCGATATTCTAAGTCACCCCAAAAGGCGTTCCGCTGATTTCAGGTCGGAACTCTGGGCGGTCCAGCCCATTTCAGGAATGTTACTGGCCACAAACCATTGCCACAAATGTGCTGCTTTATGTCAGGGCACACTTTCTTTATGTCAGGGCACACTTTCATCTTGATAGAGTCATCGTCTCCGAGCTGTTCCTCTTCTGTGCATAATGCACAATTCTGTACAATGTGTTCGTATCCTTCAGCAATTAGCGTTTTCTTATGCAGAATAAGAGGACGGCATCCTAACCACTAAAAACACCACCCTTACTGCAACATCACCTCTTCTGTACTTTGTTGTTGCCACTGCACATCATGGCAGACAACGTTCTGCAGCCACTTGCCAAACCTAAACGCTTCCATCGGAGTATAGCTGGGTATAACGTGATTCTTCACTCCAAATCACTCGTTTCTAGTCAACCGCTGTCTACTGGCGTTATTCTTTACTCCACCTAAAGTATTGCTTAACACTGACTACAGGAATATGTACGAGGGTCACTCCAAAAGAAATGCACACTATTTTTTTTTAAATCTATCTTTTATTCTACATGTTTCAAGGTTCTACAGTGTGTAGATAAATCTTTAGGAACAATATTTTCATTTCTCCACATAATTTCCATGACTCTCAACTGCCTGACGCCATCTTCGCACCTGCGCCTGTATACCCGCACGGTAAAATTCTGGACCAACCTGTTGGACCCACTGTTTGGCAGCGTGCAGAAGGGAGTCATCATCTTCAAATCTTGTTCCACGAAGAGAGTGTTTCAGTTTCCCAAAGAGATGATAGTCACATGGAGCCAGGTCAGGACTGTAAGGCAGGTGTTTCAGTATTGTCCATCCGAGTTTTGTGATCGCTTCCATGGTTTTTTGACTGACATGTGGCCGTGCATTGTCGTGCAACAGCAAAACATCCTGCTTTTGCCGATGTAGTCGAACACGACTAGGTCGAGCTTGAGGTTTCGTCACATATGCATCAGAATTTATGGTGGTTCCACTTGGCATGATGTCCACAAGCAAGAGTCCTTCCGAATCGAAAAACACCGTAGCTATAATTTTTCCAGCAAAAGGTGTGGTTTTGAATTTTTTTTTCTTGGGTGAATTTGCATGATGTCACCCCATTGATTGCCTCTTCGTCTCTGATGAAAAATGATGGAGCCATGTTTCATCACCTGTCACAATTCTTCCAAGAAATACATCTCCACCATTCTCATACTGTTCCAAAAGTTCGCTGCATACCGTTTTTCTTGTTTCTTTGTGAGCCACTGTCAACATCCTGGGAACCCACCTGGCACAAACCTTTTTGAACGCCAACACTTTCAGTATTCTGCAAACACTTCCTTCCCCTATCCCAACGTAGCGTGACGATTCGTTCACTGCGATGCGTCTGTAAGCAGTCACCAATTCGTTAACTCTCTGAACATTGTCAGGAGTGTGTGCAGTACGAGGCCTGCCGCTGCGAGGACAATCCTCAATATTGCCGTGCCCGCTTTTATCACGTAACCTGCTTGCCCACCGACTAACTGCACTGCGATCGACAGCAGCGTCTCCATAAACCTTTTTCAACCTCTTGTGGATGTTTCCCACTGTCTCCTTTTCACAGCACGGGAATTCCATGACAGCACGTTGTTTCTGACGAACGTCAAGTGTAGCAGCCATCTTGAAGACATGCTATGACGGCGCCACTCACGGGAACGGGTTGAAGTAAGTTTGAAAACAAGCGGGAAGGATGTATCTACACACTGTAAAACCTTCACACATGGAGAATGAAAACTGTACTTTTACAAAAATAGTGTGCATTTCTTTTGGCGTGACCCTCGTAACATGAGTACCGTTGTACCTCATTCTTCTTAACTCCCTGCCTGCAGTTATTGGGCCAGCTAGTCTGCAAGAAGCACTTAGGAACTAACGAGCGATTCCTTTTCCTCATTTCATGTGGTTTTTTAGAACCACTCTCCGTTGTTACATGAGGTCTGCCTGGTGGTGATTTAGCTGTGGTTAATCTTCCACGTAGAAATCCTTGGGTAACAAAAGATATATTGAATTTAATTGATGAAATACAAAAATGAAGTAAATGAAACAGGCACAAAGGAATACAAACGTCTCAACAATGAGATCGACAGGAAGTGCAAAATGGATAAGCGGGGATGGCTAGAGGACAAATGTAAGCATGTAGAGGCATATATCACTAGGGGTAAGATAGATACTGCCTACAGGAAAATTAAAGAGACCTTTGGAGAAAAGAGAATCACCTGTATGAATATCAAGAGCTTCGATGGAGAACCAGTATTAAGCAAAGAAGGGAAAGCAGAGGGATAGGAGTACATAGAGAGTCTATCCAAGACGATGTACTTTAGGGCAATATTATGGAGATGGAAGAAGACGTAGATGAAGACGAAATGGGAGAAATGATTCTGCGGGAAGAGTTGACAGACCACTGAAAGACCTAAGCAGAAACAAGGCCCCGGGGGCTCGAAAACATTCCATTAGAACTACTAATAGCCTTGGGAGAGCCAGCCATGACGAAACTCTACCATCTTGCTCACCAGATGTATAAAACAGGTGAATTACCCTCAGACTTCAGGAAGAATATAATAATTCCAAACCCAAAGGAAGCAGGTATGAAGATTACCGAACTATCAGTTTAATAAGTCACAGCTGCAAAATACTAACGTGAATTCTTTACAGACGAAAGGAAAAACTGGTAGGAGCCGACCTCGGGGAAGATCAGTTTGGATTCCGTAGAAATGATGGGACACGCGAGGCAATACTTACCCTACGATTCATCTTACAAGACAGATCAAGGAAAGGCAAACCTACGTTTCTGGCATTTGTAGACTCAGAGAAAGCTTTTGACAAAGTTGACTGGAATACTCTCTTTCAAATTCTGATGGTGGCAGGGGTAAAATACAGGGAGCGAAAGGCTATTTACAATTTGCAGAGAATCTAGATGGCAGTTATAAGAGTCGAGGGGCATGAAAGGGAAACAGTGGTTGGGAAGGGAGTGAGACAGGATAGTAGCCTATCCCCGATGTTATGGATCTGTATACTGACAAAGCAATAAAGGAAACAAAAGAAAAATATCGAGTAGGAATTAAAATCCATGGAAAAGAAATAAAAACTTTGAGGTTTACCGATGACATTGTAATTCTATCAGAGACAGCAAAGGACCTGGAAGAGCTGTTGAATGGAATGACAGTGTCTTGAAAGAAGGATATAAGATGAACATCAACAAAAGCTAAACGAGGATAATGGAATGTAGTCGAATTAAATCGGATGATGCTGAGGGAATTAGGTTAGGAAATGAGACACTTAAAGTAGTAAAGGAGTTTTGCTATTTGGGGAGCAAAATAACTAATGATCGTCGAAGCAGGGAGGATATAAAATTTAGACTGTCAATGGCAAGAAAAGCGTTTCTGAAGAAGTTTGTTAACATCGAGTATAGATTTAAGTGTCAAGAAGTCTTTTCTGAAAGTATTTGTATGGAGTGTACGTATGTATGGAAGTGAAACATGGACGATAAATACTTTAGACAAGAAGAGAATAGAAGTTTTCGAAATGTGGTTCTACAGATGAATGCTGAAGATTATATGGGTAGATCATGTAACTAATGAGGAGGTACTGAACAGAACTGGGTATAAGAGGAATTTGTGGCGCAACTTGACTAGAAGAAGAGACAGGTTAGTTGGACGTGTTCTGAGAGATCAAGGGATCACCAATTTAGTATTGGAGGGCAATGTGGAGGGTAAAAATCGTAGAGGGAGACCAAGAGATGAATACACTAAGCAGATTCAGAAGGATGTAGGTTGCACTAGGTACTTGGAGATGAAGAAGCTTGCACGGGATAGAGTAGCATGGAGAGCTGCACCAAACCAGTCTCTGGACTCAAGACCACAACAACAACAACATTCCTTTGCGGTTCCACTTCTCAGTCACATCACCAACAGTCGCCTTGAGAAGGTTTAGAGAGGTTGGATTGTATCTGATGGATCTGTTAGTCACATGAAGTCCAATGACTGAAAAGTATTTTCGAAATCTTCTGTCCAACTTTCCATTTTTACGCGTTTCTTGCTTCTGATAAATGATGTAACCTTGCCTCATAACGTAAAGATTCTGCCAGTTATTCTACATTAATTTTCTAATAAATTTTTATTCTCATTCCTGAATCTTTGTATTCGTTTTATTTTATTGGAGTCTGTTATACGATAATTTACCTTTTGTAAGCCTGAAACGTGACTATCGGTCCGTTTCACGCCGGTGGCGCCGTATAGAGTTTGCGGTTCTAAACATTACCTCGGCGAACCGCATTAAAGCTTTGCAGAGGAAAGATTGGTCGAGTTAAGTGTTTTATTTTCTTTAACTTCCTTTATTCCATGTACGTCTGTTGCTGGGTGATTGTATGACTAGCTGAGAATTAAGGCATAATGTTGGGGGAGAAGGAAAGGTTAACCATGGGCGGTAACATCTGCTTGGTTTTTTTCAGATGTTAACGGAAACTTCTCCATCCCCGCAAACAATGTTACTTCAAGCCTGACAAAGACACGCCTTGCATTTGGGGGATGGTAGAACACCGAACCTGCAACGAGGGAATTATTGGCGTGTTTAAACTTTAACGAAAACTTCTTCCCACTCGTGGACGTAGAATGTTATTTCAAATGGGACAGAGAAGTGCTTGCATGAGGGAGCTGATAAAATGCCGAACCTATCATTGGCTTCTTAAAACTTTAATGAACACTTTTCCCCGCCACCCAGTTTTGGACATGAGAGGGAAGTGCCATATGGAAAAGAGACAGAAAGACGCCCGGCCTTAAACGTGTCGTGACTGGAGTGCTTCAAATCTTCCTACTCTACCTGCGTTTGAGAACTGTTTTGGAGGCATCGAAGGCGGCCAGGGAGTAAGAGAGATATAGGAATACAGAGTCTTAAACAGTAAGTTTTTTTTCCCTCTTTTTTCCAGTCATCAGTCTTCTGACTGGTTTGATGTGGCCCGCCACAAATTTCTCTCCTGTCCAACCTCTTCATCTCGCAGTAGCATGTACAGCCTACGTCATCAATTATTTGCTGGCTGTCTTCCAATCTCTGTCCTCTGCTATACTTTTAACCCTCTATAGTTCCATCTAGTACCATGGAAGTTATTCTGTCATGTCTGCCCCTTCTTCTTGTCAGTGTATTCCACATATTTCTTTTCTTGCTGATTCGGCGGAGAACCTCCTCGTTGCATACCTTATCAGTCCACCTAGTTTTCAACATTCTTCTGTAAAACCACATCTCAAATGCTTCGATTCTCTTCTGGTCCCGTTTTCCCACAGTCCATGTTTCAAACTACCATATAATGCTGTGCTGCAAATGTACATGCTCAAAAATTTCTTTCTCGGTTTAAGACCTGTGTTTGATATTAGTAGACTTCCCTTGGCCAGGAATGCTCTTTTTGTCAGTGCTATTCTGCTTTGACATCTCCCTTCGTCCGTCACTGGTTATTTTGCTGCCTAGGTAGCAGAACTCCTTAACTTTATCTACTTCCTAATGTTAAGTTTCTCGCTGTTCTTATTTCTGCTACTTCTCTTACTTTCGTCTTTCTTGGATTTACTTTCAATCCACATTCTGTAATCATAAGACTGTTCATTCTATTCAGCAGATCCTCTAATTTTCCTCTACTTTCGCTGAGGATAGCAATGTCATCAGTGAATCTTATCGTCGATATGCTTTCACCTTGAATTTTAATTCCACTCCTTTATTTCCGTCATTGCTTCTTCGATGAACAGATTAAACAGTAAAGACTACGCCTCAGTCTTACACAACTTTTAATCCGAGCACTTGGTTCTCCATCTTCCATTCTTATTGCTCCGTCTTGGCTCTTGTAATTGCACTATTTGACATTGTCGAGCGCTTTTTCCAGGTCGACAACCCCTATGAACGTCTCTTGATTTTTCTTTAGTCTTGCTTCCATTATCAACCGCATCTCAGAACTGTGTCTGGTGGCTTTACATTTTCTAAAGCCAAACTGATCTTCATCGAACACATTGTCAGTTTTCTTTTCCATTCTTCCATATATTATTCATGTCAGCAGCTTGGATGCATGAGGTGTTAAGCTGACTGTGTACTGATATTCACACTTGTCAACTCCTGCAATCTTCAGAATTGTGTGTATGGTGTTTTTCCGAAAGTCAGATAGAATATCGTCAGATTCATACGTTCTACACACCAACGTGAATAGGCGTTTTGTTGCCACTTCCCTCAACGATTTTAGAAATTCCGATGGAATATTTCTATAATTTCTAGTTTATGCGGTCTTAAGTCTTCCAAAGCTCTTCTGAATTCTAATAGTGGATCCCATATCTCTTCCCTGTCGACTCTATTTCTTCTATCTTTTCATCAGATAAGTCCTGCCCCTCATCGAGGGCGCTCAGTGTACTCTTTCAGACTAAGCTCTCTCTCTCCTCTGTATTTAATAGTAGAATCCCCACTGCGGTCTTAATACTACCGCCCTTGCTTTTAATTTCACCAATGATTGTTTTGACTTTTCCATATACTGAGTCAGTCTTTCCGATCACCATTTCTTTCCATTTCTTCACATTTTTCATCTAGCAATTTCGCCTTAGCTTCGCTGCGCTTCCTGTTTATTTCTTTCTTATGCGACTTTTATTTCTGTATTCGTGAATTTCACTGAACATTTTTGTACTTCCTTCTCTCGTCGATTAACTGAAGTATTTCTTCTGTTATCCATGGATTCTTCGCAGTTACCTCGCTTGTACTAATGTTGTTCTTCCCAACTTCTGGGATTTGCTATTTTAGAGATGTTCATTGCTCTTCAAATGAACTGCCTACTGAGCTACTCCTTTTCTTTTTAAAATCTAACGTGCCGTTTGACTGCTCCCTTGGATGCGAGAGAGGCACTCGCGAGATCGTTCGGCACAGACAACAGAGTAAGGCATGGTTTCAAACGAGGAGGCAAAAAGTGATGACAGGAGGAAGGGAGTTAAACTGGTCACTTTCAAGTTTAACACATAATTGCTCTCCCCCACTCCTAAGCACCGCGGAATGACCGCAATTTCGGGGGTGATTCCTCACAGAGTAAGGGACATGACGTGCGAGTGCGGGACGGTGACGGAGGGTGAGTCGCTAGTGCTGGTGCAGCTTCTAACTGCCGACGCTAAGTGCTCCGAAGCGATTGTGCTAGATCTGCTGCTGTTCTTGGGAAGACCGAATTTAGGCCATGATAAGTCGCGTTCTTGTCGTTTCCACGGAGATGTTTGGGGTCAATCTCATAACGACTTTTGAGCCAACAAAAGTATCCCTGGTGGTTCGTTACTCGCTAGGGCATATTCTTCCATCACTCTGTTACCACTGTCTGTAATAGTGGTCAGTAGTTAGTAGAGAAGTACATTGATCAGCCACAACATTATGACCACTTTCCTAATAGCCGGTATGTCCAACTTTGGCACAAATAACAACGTCGACGCGTCGTGTCACGGAAACAACGAGGCCTTAGTAGGACACTGGAGTTAGATGGCACCACATCGGCACACACAAGTCACCTAATTCCCGTAAATTCCGGGGAGGGGCCGATGAGCTCCGACGCCACACTCAATCAGATCCCATATGTGTTCGATTGCATTCAGATCTAGTGATCTGGGGGCCAAAACATCAACTGGAACTCGTCACTGTATTCCTCGAACCGCAACATCACACTCCTGGCCTCCTGACATGGCGCATTATCTTGCTGAAAAATGCCACTGCCATCAGGAAGCATGGCCATCATGAAGGGGTGTACGTGGTCTGCAACCAGCTGCCATGGTGTTTTGCACGTGCTCGACTGGACCCATGGATGCCTACGTGAATGTTGGCCAGAGAATAACAGAACCGCCGCCAGCTTGTCTCTGTCCTTCAGTACAAGTGTCAAGGAGCCCCTGGAAGACAACGGATTCATCAGGCCATGCAACGCTCTGCCACTGTGCCAAAATCAGTGCCGATGGTCACGTGCCCATTTCAGCTGTAGTTGACCACGTCATGGCGTTAACTTTTGCATATCCGTGGGTCGTCGGCTGCTGAAGCCCATCGTTAGGAGTGTTCGGTGGGCTGTGTGTTCACACTTCTACTCTGCCCAGCATTAATGTATGATGTTAGTCACGCCACAATTCGCCACCAGTCCTGGTTTGCTAATCTGCCCAGTCTATGTATTCTGACAACTGTAATGAAGGGTGGCCGCACAGCCCCACAGCATCTGAACGTGGTTTCACTGTGGTTTTGCCACGTGTTGAAGACACACACCACAGCACTCCTTGAACACCCGACAAGTCGTGAAGTTTCTGTAGTGCTCGTACCGAACCTCTGGCCCATCACAATCCATCCTCGGTCAAATTCAGACAGATCGCGCTTCTTCCCCATTCTACATACGGCCAGCACGCTCACTGATGGTGTATGCACCGTGTGTGTCAGTCCTTGCCAGGTGACGCTGCTACCTCCTCGACGAGTTTGTATATAGTAAGTCTGGTATCCCTTCTTATACGTATTGATTCCCTTATTCTTCTCTTCTTATCAGTGTATTTCCCAAGTCTTGACAGAATTAATGAATTACAGGGACCACGGCGTGCTGTGTAACGTTTTGGTAGTCATTCATTGTCTCTGAACTAGTGGTGTTAGGCCAGATATGAGTTCAGTTAGTTAATCATGTTTTAAAGAATAAACTTCACTTGAAACTTACACAAACCTCCCATCACTGGTGCAGAAGCAAGCCATCACTCTGGACCCCAGGTTAACCTTCTGCCACCTCCTTGTAGAAACTGTTTCCATTTCACGACATTACATTTTCAACATCTGACCGGCGATTTGATCGCTCATCCTAATTACCACAGAAAATGACCAGGAAGTTGGCCTGGAGGGGTATTCAGGGGCAATGACCAGTTCTCAGGTTATTTTGGTGTCCATTTGACCAAGCTGTAACATTTCACTTAACCTGCCTCATAAGAACCTATTTTAATCATATCATATAACCGACAATGTTCATTAAGCTAGCTTTCCCTACCAATACGTGTATTAACCCACTAGTGCCCATGATATTTTTCTCCAGTGTACATTTATTTTAGGGTTACCTCTATGACAAAGAGTCTCCCCAAATGGGGATCATGGTACATGCCACTCTGTTATTACATTTTCTTTTGTTTTCTGTGCCAGACAACAAAGATTTGAATGTGGAGTCCCACATTACAAACAGAATACTGTTTCCTTACATTTTTCTTGTAAATTCCACATTTTCTTTATATCCCCAATGACGTGTGTGCAATCATACGGCTAGTTCCAGAAATTCTGAGTTCAGCTGGAACAGGTGAAGTGGATGTCTTCGAGTGTGACGGACGTCCTGCCCATTTTGGATTAGAAGCAGTGGATGATTAAGTAAGACATGCCGTTGACAACATCCTTTTGAACTGGAGCTGTGGAATATTTTCATTCGTGAGGCAGTAGATTACGAGGGCTTTGACCAGTGCGACATGTATTGCGTTGGTGTACAGTGGAAAATACCATTTCTTACCTCAAATGCTCACATGGTACTTTTGCATATTCCAGTTCAGTTTGTCCACTTTTCCCAAACGATTGTTGTAGTCTGATATCCTTCTCGGCTATGGGACTTGTACTTCTTGATTCTCAGCTTTGCTCCTTCCCTTCACTTAACTTACTGGATGCTTTAAAGAGTTTTAGACAATTGTTATCCTTGCATATTACTGCTAAAGTCTCCATGTTCTTGTTGGTCTGTAGTCATGCGTTCCTTTTTGTCTCTTTTTCATGCTGTTTTCACTTTGCTTCATTTGGGCGGTTCCAATCGCCGTCACCCTCATTTCTGAGAGCTGTTTCGTCGAATGGGAACTAGTGAAAAAATTTTCAAAGTAGATTTTGTTAAGTTCAAGAGTTTGCAGAATAGAAATCATATTTAGAATAACTGATCTGCCAAATCCCAAAACTGAAGCATCACTTGAATAAAATAATGTGCCACTGCTTAGAGAACAGCATATCGTCCACTGTTGGAATCCGAATCTCTCTGGTTTCCAGGGAATGAATTGTTTTAGATAGTGATGTCCGTATCGTTGTTGACATGGACATTTTGTAGTTAAAAAAATACCTCTTTTAAACTGAGGATTCATCTTTCATTATCTGGATGTTCCACAGTGAATCAATAATTACAGGTGAGTTAGGAAACTCACAAATCGCTGCTTCACAGTCAAATGTGTTGTAGCATTGGTAATTATAATGGACTGTTGATTACAGCATCTTTTTTTGTAAGCCTGCTTTATGACGAGCTACATATTTTAGTCTGTTATTTTTGTTGTTGTAGAAAGTGATGGAGTGTGTATGTGTAATTTTGCTCTTCCATCTTCATTAATTTCGTAATTGACACTCTGCTCGTGTTCCATTGTAGGCAAGTCCTGTGTCTGAAAATGAAATGTGCAATTAAATTGCACTGAAACAGACCAGAGCCTGTGTAGCTAATTTAATTTCCATATTTTAATAACGCTAGCTCTGTTTTTGATCAATAGTCCATTTGCAAGGTAGAAGAAAGGGCGAACAGAACTCAGAAACAGAGTAATGCAATTGGCATGACGTCATTCCCCCAGTGCCGCTTTAATTTCTGATAGAAGTTTATTAAATGTAATTTATAATTTATAACACCGGCAAGCTATGGCGAGACAAGTGAGAACTGTAATACGTAAAGAAAATTACATACTGACATACTTTATGACAACTCTATTGAAATTATTGCTTTACGGCGAAAGTTGCCTGCTTTTTTAAAAAAAAAAATCCTCTCGTGGATCGCTCTGTGACAGTTAAGTGCTTCTCCAGTCACAGATCGTAGACAGGGGTCCCCCGGTTTAAGTTAACTGCTTCTGTGTGCTCTCTACCAGCCTTTTTCGATGAAAACCACTTTTGTGGTTCAGCAATTTCGTTGCCTATTTCTGATTAGCCTTCCATGTTTGCTGTCGCTAAAGTAATTTAGCTATAATAAGATTATTGTACGAGAGCCCGGTAACATGTCTTTGTGCTAGAAGACTGTGCAACGGATAACATAGGGTCGCAACCACGGACGGGGAACATAGCAGAAGCACATAGCTTAAGCATGTGACTCCCAATGCACCGGATTCTTTTACTGACAGTAAATATCTTTCCCTGAATGGCTATGATTAATGAGAGATTCTCAGTCCCTCAGAGTAGGATAGCACCTGGTACGACGTAAGTTAAGGTTTGTTTACTTTGAACAATTATTACGTAGATTATGCATGTGATGGTTAACTTGGAACAAAACAGACAAGGGATCAACATTTCAAGGAAAACATCTCCTGCAGAAACCAACTGTAATTATAGCGTAACATACCACAAACCAGGACACCTTTGCCTGTGATAGTCATTAATGTACGTGGCAAATCGATACAAAAAAATAATACATTGATTTACCTAAGAGTCCATTAAAAATCAGTTCATATGCACAACAGGAGTAAAAACATCGTTCTTCACCACGGCTAGTCAACACTTACCGATAGTAAGACAGCCACAGAGATTGTGTGCCCATTCCACGGCTGGCCACAAGTTTTTAAAAAACATGTCAACTCTTTCAGTTACATTTTAAGCAAATGAGAGTAAATTATAACGCATTCGGCATGGAATGGCGCATATTATTCGCTGAAAAAACAGGTTTATGTGCACATTGGCGAAATGGAAGCACTTGCACCTCTCTGTACGTAGATATCCAAATTCTCGCAATACAGATTCGTTCACATTGTTTTCATTTAGTGTAAGAGGACGGGAAATATTTAGTAATTCAATTTTAGAGCAGAAGCTGAGGACTCGTATTTCGCGAAGATCCTCGAGACTCGGTTAGAAACTGCGAGTAAGTGCATAGAAGTAACCGCTTAAGGCACATGGTTCTGAAATTCGCTGGACAAGCGATTGGATTCGATCCCATTCAACACCACTCCCAATGAAGTTAGCCTGGAGACAAATTTAGACAAGCATGACCACACTGTTCTGTACCATCATGGCGCAGTTTGCATGTGAACAAATTACTAACAGTTCAGAGGCTATGCTTATGTCAGCATGACAATGCACTCTATCATAAAGCATCTGTGAGACAACGGTTTGTGAACAGTAACATTTCTGAAATGGAATGGCCTGTTTAGACCTGAACCTGCACCGAGTGGAACACCTATGGCGTAGCGTCCACAAGGAGTATAGGCACTCGACAAGTTTCCGCGGGCCTGCCACTAGGTGTCTCTACCGTCGCTTAGCGCTGGGCGAGGTATGTTTCCATTTTAAAACGCTGTATTTGACATGATTAAGACAAGATAAGTGAACTATGCCATTCTCATTGAAAATTGAAACGTTGACGTCCTCTAAGGTAACTGTGAAACATCTGGAGAAAGATGAAAATACAGCTAATACGCAAAAAAACGTATACAGAGGCACATACCAATCAATAATACAGACTGAATAAAAGATACCATAAACTCACCCATATAATCTGTAGCTCTTAGTTGTCTGAAACTTAGGAAAGATTGGCGATGACTTCGCAGTCTTCGTTGAGAAGAGGTCTTTGCTGATTTCTTTCGTGTCAAAGAAAAAGTGGCACTTCCTGAAATGGGAAATTAATTTACCGGAAAGGTCAAGTTTATGTTTCACAACATCCTAAATCACCTGCCCCTAAAAGAATTTCGTCAGTGCTCTCTAAACACCCGTAAAATATATCACCCCATAGATTTGGGAGCCGGCCGAAGTGGCCGTGCGGTTAAAGGCGCTGCAGTCTGGAACCGCAAGACCGCTACGGTCGCAGGTTCGAATCCTGCCTCGGGCATGGATGTTTGTGATGTCCTTAGGTTAGTTAGGTTTAACTAGTTCTAAGTTCTAGGGGACTAATGACCTCAGCAGTTGAGTCCCATAGTGCTCAGAGCCATTTTTTTTAGATTTGGGGTGGAAGACAGTTTCTTTTCAAGAACTACTTCAGCCCGTAGAAGAATGTTGAGAACGCTTTCGGGCGGGTAAGTCACATAAAGAGGGTCATTTATTGAGCCACAGTACTTTATGGCAGTGAAGGTTGCAGCTATTGTGTCAGACGGCATTTCACTTGCAAGGATTTGAGCACACTTTACACAGTTGCTCTGTTTACTAATCTTTTTGAAAATGTAACCTTCTATGTGATAATCTAAACATTGTTTTGGAATGTTGTCTTTATACGGAATAGGACTACCATTCCCCCAGTCCGCTACCACTATTTTGTACTTAATATTGTCCTCAGCGGATAAGTTAATGCGTTTGTTTCGTACTGTCATTTCTTTGGCACATAAACGCGTCTGGTCAACAAATAATGTACGAGGTGGTACTGAATTCGGTTCACAGTTCCAGAATGTAGATATAGACATCTTAACGAGAACGTACGTGCACCGTTTAACATATGTATTGGCAGAAAATCTGAAGTTTTGGATGGACGTCACAACTTATAGACCTAAAAATTCCAAAATGACATTCCACAAGGTCTTGGTTGAATTTTCCTGTCGTTACACACTTAAGACTGTGAGAGATTCCTGTCGTTAACACACTTAAGACTGTGAGAGATTCCACTGTTCTGTTTGAGGAAAATGTGTTGTTTTCTGAGCAAATGGTTTCGTAAAAGTCAGTTAATATTTTGCTTGAAGGAAAAATCCTTGTAGAGAGAGTTATGTCGTATTCTAGAGTTGAGCGCATCTGATGCATTTTTATATCTCTCGTGAGTGGTTACGTGTTTTCACTGCCGCTAAAATTTTAATTGCATTTGCACTTGAATTGCTGAATAATTGAAAAGCAAGATTCGCAATCATTCTTTAGAAATACGTAGGGTCCATATAGGAAGAAGTCAATTTTGGACAATCTCTAAGGCCTGCAAATACATGGGAACAATCCAAAGCATACACCTGTCAATAGAAATTAAAATTTGTTTCTTGGTTTTTGAATGACAGCCTGCTTTTATAATAAAAATAGTTCCTTAATCTGTGTACATAGTCTGAAAAGGCCCAAAGTTTCTGTCCAGATTGACTGGAAACTACATTTACATCCTGGTTTGCCGGTAATTCCTAGATTAATGGTTCAAATGGCTCTGAGAACTATGGGACTTAACATTTGAGGTCATCAGTCCCCTAGACTTAGAAATACTTAAACGTAACTGACCTAAGGACATCACACACATCCATGCCCGAGGCAGGGTTCGAACCTGTAGCAGCAGCGCGGTTCCGGACTGAAGCGCCTAGAACCGCTCGGCCACACCGGCCGGCCCTAGATTAATAAACACCTTTTTAGTTGATTGAATTCCATCACTTGTGAAACCTAGCACTGTTGCTCCAGCTTGTTCCAACTTAATGATTATCTGTATCAATATTTTAGATAGGACTTCATCACACGTTGAAGTTTTGCTCACATAAACGGCAACCGGTTGGATCCAACAATAAAGGAGGGAAATAAATATGAATACCAAAGCATCGTTCGCCAAAGTATTCTTTTCTTCCTCTGGAGTTAGATCACCTAAGCAAACAAAACCATCTTCACTGACTGAAGAGAAATTAAACCAAAGGTCTTTCCTTAATTTAACTTCATCCAAAATTACAACGCCTAAGCGTTTATTTTCGTCCTGTTAGTTTTTAAATACTTCTCTGATAGAATTTATGACCTGTGTGTTGACACCATATGAGCATTTAAATCCTTCTCAGAACTTTCATAAATGATATTCAGGAGGCAGGGGAAGTAAGTCGTGCCTTTGACGATGCCTGTAGTCCTTAGGTGATTTAATTCTGAGAAGCAAATTTTCTAGAATAAACTCATCACTATATCGAACACCACGGATGTTTGGCACTTCTTAAACACAGTGTCTATGACTAACTTCTGTTGTTTAATCGGGTAAGTCGATGTACAACATGCATAGGTCTGGGACTGTGTTAACAGTAGAAATTTTCTTTTCTAGCAAAATTACTCTCTCCCTCTCTTTCATTAACTGATCCTGTGTCCTCACTAGCATTCTTTTAAGATTTTTGACTTTGCGTTTGAGACTGTCAATAATTTTTCTGGCATCTGCTTAATGGTATCAGTCTTTCAAATCTTCCACAAAAAATTGACTTAAAAGTGCACATTACGGCAAAAGTTGCTTTAACCTCCGCATATCTACACAATTTTTTGCGCCATAATGCCCAAAGGCAGACGCCGTATTCGCCATCAGGGATTTTGATAATGAAGATGCTGATATAGAGTGAATGTTACCAGGATCTTAGCGATAGAACAATGGCAGTATAGAACAGCTTCAACAAGCAGCGAGGAACGCAGGTAAAGGTAAAAGGTATACACACAGGGTAAAATTTTGTACGAAAATTGTATATTGAACCAGAGATGGTCAAATTTAGTATCAATTGTGAAGTAGCATTGCTGCTCAACAGCGATTGCGGGTTCAAAGGGTTATGGGTAACGTGTTGGAGTAACTTTAGATAGAGAGATGTATGAAGGACTCTCAAGTGTAAAGACGTGTTGTACCTGATGTGTGCTGGATGTATACTTCCTCGCTACGTAATGATTTTTATTTACAAGATACCATACCGGAAATAATTAAGGTAAAGAATGTTATTTTGTTACCAATGAAATGCGTGTATTCATAAGTGATGATTGAGACAATGTATAGCACTCACCTCCAGTGATTTTGTAAAGCTTATAATTAATGTATAATCAGTTTCTTGTGTGTTAATTGTATTATTAACTTTCAAAGAATCAAAATACGAGTTTTAAAAGTAGTACCATATTGTTACTTACCACAAGCCAGTACCATTTCCCAGATCCATGTCGTTTTTGATTATCTATTTCACTCAAGAAGTTATTGTCTCAGTCATATTCGATTTAATTAAAGTGTATGTCAAGCACCAGCCTTGCACAATAGCTGTTTGCTAACTATACAATTTAAAGTACTAACAGGAAGCAGTGGGAAGAACGTTACCATTCCGCAGATAAAGGTAAACAATTTTGTTATATCAGGGAAGGCATTCATTAAGACAGGGACCATTATTTTCAAATTCATGTTTTGTTTTATTACCAGGGCCAATTTCAGATCAATAATGTTGCATCAGATTCAGTTTTTGTGTTACGTAAATTCATGCAGTTTTGGTTTGGTTTAAAGTTAGTTATTGACAGTTTACATTCTCGCAGTCAGAAAAGTTCAGTACAGGGCAAAGCGCATAAGCCACGAGATAAAATACACGTTCGCATGCCATTCCCATCCTAACCGATGTGTTGCAAGCTACTGTCAGTTATTTTACTTAAAACGTACACGTTTCAACGGGCCAAAGCAATCAGAGAAGAGTGCATGAATTATGTGAGGAGTAATCACGTCGGGTAGCATGTCAAGGCATATACTAGAAAAGTGTATAATCTCAAGACGATTGCAATCATATTTATGTTAATTTGCAATAAAAAATTTCCTACCTCTGAACTTGTGTTTCGACTATCAATTCGTGCTTAACGACATTTCGAGAAAGAATTAAACTAATAGCGTCCAACGCAAACCATGCGGATGTTGAGCTACCAACACTCTTCTTGTACATTTTTTGCCTCGCATTTGGCATATGTTCGAAGACTTAGAAATTTTTTGTAGGAGTCTTAAACCGAGATACCGAACTCATCGTCAACAATTGCCAGCTATCTCTTTTCGCATTGCGACCTTTGTAATAATTACTTCCCACGTCCTACAGTTCCGGTCGTAGATGGATCATGTTTATAAATATTATCGTTTTATCATTTTCCCAGTTCTCCAGTGCTATTCACTAACAACAAACTCACCTGATATATACAAATAGACTTACGGCAAGAAACTACAAAAGAGGACACTGTCTGTCCACGCAAACTTTCTAATAAAAGCGAAACGATCTTGTTTTCTCTTAACCATGTGGCTGCAGCGCTGTCGTTGCGAGACGTAGGAGCCAAAGATTACGGCGAAGGGGAGCATTTACAGATACGAACAGAGAGAGTTATTGCTCTGCAATACGAAATATTCTCCATCCTTGGTGGAAAACACAACAACCCTGGGTGAAGAACGGGATACAACCCGTCGGCTTTGACCAATGACATCATAGGTTGCCCATAGATATTAATGTCTTTACTTTCGAGCCATAAATAATAAATCGGTTGTCTGCTGCGGATAAGCGCCATCATTGTAAGTTAAAATAAATGAATGTGTTTTTATAAAACAGCGCTAGACAATGCGTAAGATTTTTTTTTCGTTTGCATTGATTTAAATAACTGATTTCTTTCAATTCTTCTGGTACTTAATTTTATTCATAGTGAGTTTGAGATAAGAAGAATAGCTTTTCGTTTAGAGGAGTGTTTAGTTTTTCATTTTCGTTTGTTATTATGGATTTATCTATTCCCATGAACGTGGAAGACTTAAAGCAGGCTTTGGGTGTAGATATGACGGCAATCATTCGATTTTTGCAAATGTCTGATCTTTTTGCTCTTGCTGATTACGTTCGATGTTGTGAGTGCGGCGAACATATTCGCCTGATAAGTGTGTCTGCTCGTCGTACTCACGATTTATTAATATGGCGCTCAATTAGACAAGCATCATGGTTTGAGAAATCGAAGCTGGCCTTGAGGCATATAATAAGAAGTACATATTGTTGGTGTTTGAGGTATCCTGTATGGTTGTGTATGCATGAATATCGTGTGAGTGAACGTCCCGTTTTAGACTGGTGTTCGTTTGTAGCGAACATTGTGCGAATATATAAAGTATAGGGGGCCTTTGGGGAAGTGGATGTGATATAGTCGAAATCGATGAGTCTCATTTTACCAAAACCAAGTACAACGGGGGGTAACCAGAGATGGGGTTATGGTTTTGGGGGACTGTAATTTCAGGTCCACAATGTGATTATGTAGTTTTTAGAGTAATTCCTAATCGAACGAAGAAAGTGTTGGTAAAATTAATTGAAGATCATGTTGCAGAGGGTTCTGTAGTTCCTTCAGATGGTTTTTCTTCATATAGGGATTTGGGGAATAGAGGTTTTCAGCATCTTGTCGTGAATTATAATATTGAATTCAGCTCTTCATCAACTTGAAGTTGTACCATTAGTAAAGAAAGTTATTGGTCAGCCATAAAATATGTTGTAGGGAGGGGGACACAACGCATTTCGACAATACAGAGCAGTTTAGATGAATATTCATGGAGGCGTAGTGTACCCGACACATACTGCCCGTTTAAGTGTTTCCTTAAGCGTGTTGGGCAAATGTATCGTCCAAACTTTTTTAGTTAATTTCAGATTAGGATGGCGGGTGGGGAGTGTAACAGATAATTAAGGAAAAGGGAGGGATTGGTGGGATAGTTAAAACATTTATTTGGATTTTTTGGCCGGCCGTTGTGGCCGAGCGGTTCTAGGCGCTTCAGTCTGGAACCGCGCGACCGCTACGCTCGCAGGTTCGTATCCTGCCTCGGGCATGGATGTGTGTGATGTCCTTAGGTTAGTTAGGTTTAAGTAGTTCTAAGTTCTAGGGGACTGATGACCTCAGATGTTAAGTCCCATTGTGCTCAGAACCATTTGAACCATTTGAATCTTTTGGTATTGAGCCATCATTCTTCAATTTCTTATGTTACGTAGTTTTCTTCTGTGGATATTTTCTTTTATTATTTTACTTGATGTGAAATTTTTGGTTTATATATTTGTATTTATGTGTGTATGTCTGTTTTCTCGTGATTTGTTTCTTGTGTATGTGGGTATGTGGTTTTTCATTGACGTCTTTCAAGGCGAGCTTTGGTTTCTTGCGGAGGAGTTTGTGTATGGTAAGTTTAGTCTTTTATTTTCATGTTGCACTGAATTTGTCTATTATGACGTGTTTCTTTGTCGTATTACATTGTTCTGCGTTAAGTATGGGTTCGTCAGCTGCCGTACGGAATATAAATTTTGCAGTGATTGCTCTTTTTCCCTTTCCTGGTACTAGTATCTGTACGATTTTTTCAGTTCTATACAAGGACTACTGAACGCGAAAAGACCGACATACGTAAAATTTGTATCCCAGACTTCAGTTGACGTATACAGGTCAACTGAAATACGGGATACTGGTGCTAGATAGACGGAAAAAGCGGCATATGTAAAATTGATGTCATTTACCTACATAGGTCAACTGAAGAACAGGATACAAATGTTAGGTATGTCGCTATTTATCGCCTTCGCTAACACTAGTTTCCTGTTCTTCAGTTGACG
Source organism: Schistocerca nitens (assembly GCF_023898315.1). NCBI lineage: Eukaryota > Metazoa > Arthropoda > Insecta > Orthoptera > Acrididae > Schistocerca > Schistocerca nitens. The sequence goes on along the minus strand of NC_064615.1, from coordinate 199,344,721 downwards.
TTTATAGGTCAACTGAAGTACACGATACACAAATGTCATTATTTCCCATTCGCTAGTACTAGTATCCTATTCTTCAGTTGACTAATACAGCTCAGCTGTAGAATGGGATACAAATTTGATTGTTGTCGGTTTTTTTGTCGTCGCTAGCAAGACCTATATAGGTAAACTGAAGTATGGGGTACAAATTTTGTATGTGTCGTTTCTTTCCGCCTTCGCGTAGTTGAGCTGAGGTACAGGATGTCAATGTTACGTACGTCGATTTCTTCGGTTTCGTTAGCACAGGGTACCGGGTAGCCTGCGCTAAGTACCGTTTGGTGGCTTGCGGTGTGTGTATGTAGATGTACAGAGCGTGGACAAAAATATGAAAACCCAAGCCTGTAGGTTTCGCTGTTGTATTTGACCACGAACGGCATCTCTCCAATGTGCTCAGTACGTCGCAAGTGTTATCCGTGGTCGGAACATTATTATGTGTAGTTGTAAGCGTATCATGCCGGAAATAAATGAATTCGAATCTGGGAAAGTTTTTGGCGCTCATATGGATGGCGCTTTCGTAACCAAGGTAGCTCAGTGTTGCTGTTCCGTGAGACAACGTAACGAAGATTTATACCGCATACGGGGAAAGCGGAAGAACATCGTCCGCTGCATCACAACTTGGAAGAAGGAGCGTGCTGAGTGAGTGTAACGGACGGCCATTGAAGAGGACTGTTACGTAAAGTAAGAGGACGACGGCTGCAGAAGTCGCTGCACAACTGAAAGCCGACTCGCGAACCCAGTCAGCAGCAAGAGAACTTGAAGGCAGCTCCTTAAGCAGCGAGTTGAAATTCCAAAATCACTCATCAGTGATGCAAATGCCGTAAAAGAAAAACGTGGCGGCGAAGCAGTGAAGTCTGGACTTTGGGGCACTGGAAGAAAGCCACTTGGTCAGACGAGTCTTGCACAGTTCCTGCTTCCGGACAAGATTACGTCCCAAGAGTGAATCATGGCGGGGGTCTGGTGATCGTGGTATACCATGGGCTCCACAAGTACTGTGCAAGGTTGCATTACTGCCAAGCATTTGGCTCAGCAATACCATCCCATACAGCCTACAGCAACAAGTTTACTTACAGAGCAGCATTATGGCAACCTAAGTATTGTAATAAATACAGTACAAAGTGGTAATTCTATGTTCACTATTATGATGCCATCTGTTATTCATTATTACGTAGATATGTACAGAATAAGCAATTAATACAATTACTGAGTCAATACGAATGTACGACCACCACATGTAGTAGGACGGGGAAGTTTGGGAATGGAGGAATAAACCAGTGATTCATATTCGATTTTTTGCCTTTGACGAAACTACGAAAAATGTATAGCACGAGCATAACAGTGCCACAGTTACATTTCCTCACAGCGCAGCATCATGGCAACCTAAATATTGTTGTAAACACAGTATAAAGTGATAATCCTATGCTAACCATTAAAATGCTGTCTATTACTTACTATTAAATATTTATTCACAGGATAAGCTATCAATACAAATGTACATACACATGGAGTGGGAAAGGAAGTGTGGGGGGGGGGGGGAGGGGGGGAGAGTGAAGTAGGGGTTTAACATGTGATTCGTACTTGACTTTTTTGTGTTTGACCTAAGGTGCAACAAATGCCCGGCCAGTACAGAACAATGTCACAGCGACACTATTTAACACAGCACGCAAAGGTGAAATAGGACAGACGTGTATATTTTATAATAATAATAAATATATATAAACATAGTTCGGTGAAGATTTGGGAAGCAATATCGTGGTATTCCTTGGGCAAGATCACTTCACTCCCAAGGGTTATACGACTATTTTGGCTCATAAGATGCTGCATCCCATGGTATAATGTTTATTCCCCAATGGTGCTGCTGTATAATTAGCTCGCTTCGTCCAAACTGCCCGCGCGGGGTAGCCGTGCGGTATCAGGCGCCATGTCACTGTTCGCGCAGCTCCCCCCGTTGGAGATTCGAGTCCTCCCTTGGGCATGGGTGTGTGTGTTGTCGTTAGCGTAAGTTAGTTTAAATTAGATTAAGTAGTGCGTAAGCTTAGGGACAGATGGCCTCAGCCGTTTCGTCCCATAAGACCTTACCACAAATTGCCAAAATTTCGTCAAAGACTGGTTTTGTGAGCATGACGACGAATTGTTGAATCTCCGCTGGGGACTTCAGTCACCAGATCTGAGTATTGTTGAACTTTGGTTACCTACTTTGGAGAGAACGGTGCGTGATCGCTATACACCTCCATCTTGCCACTATTTTGCCAGAATAATAGTATAAGGTTCACTCTGAAAACCAAACAGGGCTTGTATTTGCCCATTCCGAGACAAATGGAAGCTGTTTTGAATGCCAGTGGTTTTCCTGCGCCGTATTACCCACGGCGAAGTGTTGTGTATTTGGGGTTTCAGTGTTTTTGTCCACCCATCGCAAATAAGGATGTAGATAAAGGAGGCAAATTTTGATCTAGACATGCAGTCATCTCCTGAGGAAGCAGATGGTGATTATCTTCGAAAGCTGGAGTTTTAGTGCAGATTTTACGTGGTCTGATCGAGAAACTTTCATGCGTGATACACTCTGCACAAATAGGCGCGTGGAGAATCGATGTGAGACAGGATATTTCCGGACACATGAAGCGTGCGGCTGTGTCGTTTCACTGGCAAGTACGTTTTCGCCCGCTTCCCGGAATGCGCTTCGTCACGGCGCTGCCTCAGTGGAACTTCGTCAGGGGCCGTAATTTTAGTGCGCAGTTTCAGGGGGCGTCGCCCCCACGCAGACAAGCGCGTGTCGCTTAACTGCAGCGACGGACTGACGAACTGGGCGCGTGTTTTCCCAACACTGAACCCAGCCACTGCCAACACGCAGCACCAGTGGATACCTGCGGCACAGTGTTTCATCTGGTGTCATGTGGAATATTCTACCGGTCCTGTGCTGAGAGCAATTTAAGTTGGTCCTCAGGAAAAATTAGAGGAATGTCCGATGACGACGCGAGAATGGTAACGAAGTTAGCGTGCGTATGTACAGGATGTACCTAAATTCCCTTTCCGGTCTTTGAGGACAAATTTATTACACCAAAAAGAAGAACAAAAATGTCTGCTGAACATAGGTTACAAAATGCGTACCTTAAGAGCTATAAGAAGTTGTTGGTCGTCGACGCTGTGAAATACATCTACTGCGAGCTTTTTGCTTTCCGTATTTTGAGAGGAAGTACTACTGCCCAAAAAAAAGAAAACAAAGTCATGTAGACATGGGCTCTAAGATATGTGATTCGCAGTAGCGAAGGTGAACAAGTGCTCATAGCTCGTAAGATAAGCATCTTAGAGGTCATGTTTTCTAGAATTTAGCTAACACTGTATGTGTATCGCGACTATTAATGCGATTGTATGTCCATATCCACACTGAACAAAAAAATATATGGAACATAGATCTTATTACGCGCGTATGTGAAATCTCCTTACATATCGTTGATGATGGAAATACCAGTTTAATTCAAATGAAAATCTTAATTACTTTGTCCGACACACACACATACACACACAAACACACACACACTGAAACGTCCCCTTGGAAAAATTTATGAATGACTGTGCTGATAAACCTCTTACATTATTTGCTTTTCAAACAGCTGAGCAAAACTGAACGTACTCAGACATTACTCACTTTACTCATTCTGATCAACACTAAACTGACACACAATATTTTTAGCGCAACGCAATCTGACTTTTAATAATCCCTACAAAAGAATGGCCCAGACTAACAATAACCTATACCTTTCATGAATCACTTACCTCACAAAAATCTTCGTTACTCAAACTACTGCAATACAGCGAGCGCCAATACTGCCAGCTAAATAAAAGATTCTAACTACTGAAGGCACTAACTACTGATAGGCATAGTTAGCAAATGAAAGATTTTGATAGAGAACAAACAATGTATTTACCTTAATAGTGTTCAAAAGTCATAATATATACAGGGTGAGTCACCTAACGTTACCGCTGGATATATTTCGTAAACCACATCAAATACTGACGAACCGAATCCACAGACAGAACGTGAGGAGAGGGGCTAGTGTAATTGTTTAATACAGACCATAAAAAAATGCACGGAAATATGTTTTTTAACACAAACCTATGTTTTTTAAATGGAACCACGTTAGTTTTGTTAGCACATCTGAACATATAAACAAATACGTAATCAGTGCCGTTTGTTGCATTGTAAAATGTTAATTACATCCGGAGATATTGTAACCTAAAGTTGACGCTTGAGTACCAATCCTGCGCTGTTCGATCGTGTGTATCGGAGAGCACCGAATTACGTAGGGATCCAAAGGGAACGGTGATGGACCTTAGGTACAGAAGAGACTGGAACAGCACATTACGTCCACATGCTAACACCTTTTTATTGCTCTTTTTCACTGACGCACATGTACATTACCCTGACGTGGAGGACGCATGAATTGGCCAGTCCGTTCTCCTGATCTGACACCTCTGGACTTCTTCCTGTGGGGTACGTTAAAGGAGAATGTGTACCGTCATGTGCCTACAACCCCAGAGGATATGAAACAACGTATTGTGGCAGCCTGCGGCGACATTACACCAGATGTAGTGCGGCGTGTACGACATTCATTACGCCAGAGATTGCAATTGCGTGCAGCAAATGATGGCCACCACATTGAACATCTATTGGCCTGACATGTCGGACACACTATAGTCCACTCCGTAATTGAAAACGGAAACCACGTGTGTACGTGCACCTCATCCCTCATGGTAATGTACATCTGCGTCAGTGAAAAAGACCAATAAAAAGGTGTTAGCATGTGGACGTAATGTGCTGTTCCAGTCTCTTCTGTACCTAAGGTCCATCACCGTTCCCTTTGGATCCCTACGTAATCCGGTGCTCTCCGATACACACGATCGAACAGCGGAGGAGTGGTACTCAAACGTCAACTTTAGGTTACAATATCTCCGGATGTAATTTACATTTTACAATGCAACAAACGGCACTGATTACGTATTTGTTTATATGTTCAGATGTGCTAACAAAACTAACGGGGTTCCATTTAAAAAAACGTAGGTTTGTGTTAAAAACATACTTCCGTGCATTTTTTTATGGTTTGTATTAACCAGTTACACTAGCCCCTCTCCTCACGTTCGGTCGGTGGAATCGATTCGTCAGTATTTGATGTGGTTTACGAAATATATCCAGCGGTAATGTTAGGTGAATCACCCTGTATATATCCGTTCATGACATCCAGTCTTACAAATTTACTGTCTCTGATGGACACACGTCCAGATCATCCGCTCTCAAAACTCCGCCATCTCTCTCCCCACATCCACCACTGCTGGCGGATCACCTCCAACTGCGCAACGCTACGCGCTGTTCACATCAAACTGCCCAACACTACAATGGCGAATATTACAACAGTGCTAACCAGCCACAGACTGCACACAGCACAGCCAGTGATTTTCATACAGAGCGCTACGTGGCGTTACCAATATAAAAACCTAAACAGCCCACTTACAACACACACAACACAAGAAAAACAAAAAGAATCTATCCTTCAGTTCATCGGTCAAATCGTATTAATTTTTGTTGAGAAAAACGAATATGACAAATAATAGTTTCTATAATATACAATATGTGGAAGTTTTACGTGCAATATTTTAAGCGAAAAAAATGGTTCAAATGGCTCTGAGCACTATGGGACTTAACTTCTGAGGTCATCAGTCCCCTAGAACTTAGAACTACTTGAACCTAACTAACCTAAGGACATCACACACATCCATGCCCGAGGCAGGATTCGAACCTGCGACCGTAGCGGTCGCGTGGTTCCAGACTGTAGCGCCTAGAACCGCTCGGCCACTCCGGCCGGCTTTAAGCGAAAACGATATGTTTTTAATTACACACTCTAGTAACACTTTTCTTAGTGATAGATACATTGTGTGTGTGTTCTAAACTGATGGAAGACGACCTGCCAGTTGGTTGGTTGGAAGAAAAGATAATCTGGTGGCTTTATTCGTCGGCGTCTTTTGACTTGCATCTTTTACACTGCTGGCCACCGTAAATGCAACACCCTGAAGGAAGCATCCGAATCAAATGGCTCTGAGCACTATGGGACTCAACTGCTGAGGTCATTAGTCCCCTAGAACTTAGAACTAGTTAAACCTAACTAACCTAAGGACATCACAAACATCCATGCCCGAGACAGGATTCGAACCTGCGACCGTAGCGGTCCTGCGGTTCCAGACTGCAGCGCCTTTAACCGCACGGCCACTTCGGCAGGCGAAGCATCCGAATCAAGTGAAATTTACACCATGAGTTTGCAGCGATGAGATATGCAACTGATTAGAATTTCAGCGCAGACGCACATCACGCGCGCCTGTGGCGCCACCTCATAGCGCCATTTAAGGCTGGGCGATTTCGACGAGTGTACGTTCGGCACGTGTGTTTATCTTGTGGTTGTTTCACAAGACGATCAGTTATGCCTCGTAGACAACAGCGAACATCTTTTGATCAAGTATCCGAGTTCGACAGAGGAAGGATAGTGGCTTACGGAGATTGCGGATTATCATACAGAGAAATCGCTAGTCGTGTTGGACGAAACCAAACTGTAATGCGGATATGTGGCCGTTGGATGCAGGAGAGTACGACGGACCGACGTGGTCGATCGCATTCACCTCGGTGCACCACTGCACGTGCTGATAGGCAAATTGTGCGCATGGCAGTGACGGATCGCTCAGTGACATCCCGAACCTTAGCACAGCACATTGCGTCTGTAACGCATCATTCAGTGTCTGCGCGTACCATTTGACGCCGTTTACAGCATAGTGGTCTGTCCGCAAGACGTCCATTGCTTCGTCTACCATTGACGCAGAACCACAGACGTCTCCGTCGCCAATGGTGTGATGACAGACGGATGTGGACGGCAGAATGGAATGACGTTGTCTTTACTGACGAGGCACGCTTCTGTCTGCAGCACCACGATGGTCGGATTCGAGTGTGGAGACACCGAGGAGAGAGGATGCTGGACAGCTGCATTATGCACCGCCACACTGGTCTTGCACCAGGTATTATGGTATGGGGCGGTATTGGATATTACTCTCGCACGCCTCTAGTGCGCATTGCCGGTACTTTAAATAGCCGGCGCTACATATCCGAGGTGCTGGAGCCAGTTGTCCTTCCTTACCTTCAGGGCTCGGCCACAGCTATATTTCAACAGGATAATGCGCGACCACACGTGGCACGCGTTGTCCAAAGGTTCTTCGTCAATAACCAGATTGAATTGCTTCCCTGGCCGGCTCGCTCTCCGGATCTTTCGCCGATAGAGAACATGTGGTCCATGGTTGCTCAATGAGTGACCCAGATTACATCCCCAGCTGCCACACCAGATGATCTTTGGCAACGTGTGGAAGCTGCTTGGGCTGCTGTACCCCAGGAACACATCCAACGTCTCTTTGACTCAATGTCGAGACGTGTGGCAGCGGTGATCTCCAACAATGGCGGCTACTCTGGCTACTGATTCTGGCAGGAACCACATGTCGCAGACGTCTGTAAACGTAATCATTTGATACTTGGTCAACATGTTATCTACAAAATAAATTTTGTTGTGCTACCTCTTGTCTTTCTTGGTGTTGCATTTACGGTGGCCAGCAGTGTAATTGAGTACAGGAGTGTCCCTACACACACAGACGGGCAGTAATCCGCAAGCACTGCTTCATTCATTAGAGTATAGGTTTCTAATCTTTCATAGATCATTACGCCAGAGTTCAGGCAGACATTAGCTAATACTCCCCCCCCCTCCCTCCCTCCCCCCCTCTCTCTTGCCGTCTGTTTCACCCGTCTCATCCACGTTACAGCCGAATTTAGCATCTAACTAAACTGCAGAATGGAAGACTTTTCTTGGAACATTTCTGTTGAAATGAAATGATGAAATATGAATGATATTTAGTTTGCGCGCGCGCGCGTCTGTGTGTGTGTGTGTGTGTGTGTGTGTGTGTGTGTGTGTGTTTTGGGATGAGGAAGGAATGCGTGGCATATCGCAATTGCTACCCACAACTCCTTCTCAGATAAAAAAAAAGCTAACTATCCACAGTGAGGGTAGACACTTGTTACAAAATATAGTTCACCTGCATTACTTCTCTCCGTTGCCGCACTTGCTTGACCTGCACACTGCAACCCCATCTAAAATCAATCAAGTTAAACTATACTTACTGTTCGTAAATCACTTGATTGCTCCACTCCTTACTTCTGAACTTTCCGAAACTGGAAGGCTTCAGATTGTTAATGGTTTGTATCTAATCACAGCCACTAATAGTAATAATAATAATATTGTGTACAGCACTATGGTAGCACTAATATAGTTGCAGCTGTGTCGTGCTGTCAATTAGTTCATTTACCTGTTTCGAAGCGAGCAATGAAGCAATTTCTGGACTACTGCAGGTACACATAACTTTAAAAACAGAACTGTTCCAAGAAAAGTTTTCTATTCTGCAGCTTAGTTAGATGCTAAATTTGGCTCTAATGTGGATGAGATGGTTGATCTAAGAAATATTAGGAAGCTATACTCTGCTGCAGGGCTTCCAACCTTTTCAGCTGGCGGACCTCTTCTTCAGTCGAAAATCCATGGCGGACCCCTAGTCAGTCAAGAACACAGTAGCTTCAAATTTCAGAGCGAAACCCATGGGAACTGAATGCTTCTTAATGCAAGTGCCATGTTCCCAATGCCCCCCCCCCCCTTACCGAAGTATCAATAGTCTTTGGAGCTTCTTGTGGTTGTTCTTCCTTTGGTCGTCCTCCCGCCTCATTCATTTCAACTGGAAACTTCCCTTGTTGTGAAGGCGATGGAGAAACTGCACCCTTCTTCAATGATCCTGACTTCAACCACCGATCCATGTTAGAAGTAATAAACTGGTCAAAAATCGACTTATGGAATAGGTAGTGCACTGGCAAAGCAAGTTTCACATTTAATGATGCCTGGGGCAGCATACGTGCCAGCGAGCTCGGTCCGCGCATGCGAAAAAGGTTTCAGCGCATCTAGCGCCGTGAGCCGGCGCACAAACGACCCCTGTATTCAAACTTCCTGGCAGATTAAAACTGTGTGCCGGACCGAGACTCGAACTCGGGACCTTTGCCTTTCGCGGGCAAGTGCTCTACCAACTAGCTACCCAAGCACGACTCACGCCCCGTCCTCACAGCTTTACTTCTGCCAGTACTGCTGTGAGGACGGGGCGTGAGTCGTGCTTGGGTAGCTCAGTTGGTAGAGCACTTGCCCGCGAAAGGCAAAGGTCCCGAGTTCGAGTCTCGGTCCGGCACACAGTTTTAATCTGCCAGGAAGTTTCATATCAGCGCACACTCCGCTGCAGAGTGAAAATCTCATTCTGGACCCCTGTATTGTTGCTAAACAGTCGATCAGAGAAGCCGCATTCTCCGGCACTAAACTGTGTATGCGTTCTCACCGCAAAGGCTGTTTGGGAATACGACTTGAAGTAAAAGTACACATGTTTTTCACACAAAAAAAAAAATAGTGATGAATTTGATTTTCACATTTTTATTCAATAATTATACTCATTATTTTACACAATTTGGTGAAAGGTGGCCACGGACCCCCTAGAAAGAGCCGGGGGACGCCTATGGGGTCCGCGGACAACACGTTGGGAAGCCCTGCTCTAATGGAACTCAAGACCGCTGAATGAAGCAGTGCTTGCGGATTACTGCTCGTCTGTGTGTGTGTAGGGATACTCCTGTAGTGGGACACCTGGCTGAGAATGACAGGAGTTCGTGCTGCCCTCCGTCGGTAATGCTGGAATTCAATATGGTGTTAGCCTACCCTTAGCCCTGACGACAGCTTCCACTCTCGCAGCCCTACGTTCAGTCAGGCGCTGGAAGGTTTCTTGCGGAATGGCAGCTCATTCTTCACGGAGTGCTGCACTGAGGAGAGGTATCGATGTCGGCGTTCCAATAAATCTCAAAGGTGTTCTATAGGATTTAGGCCAGGACTCTGTGCAGGCCTGTCCATTACAGGGATGTTATTGTCGTGTAACTACTCCGCCGCAAGCCGTGCATTATGAAATGGTGCTCGATCGTGTTGAAAGATGCAATCGCCATCCCCGAATTGCTCTTCCACAGTGGGAAGCAAGAAGATGCTTAAAACATCAATGTAGGCCTGTGCTGTGATAGTGCCAAACAAAACAACAAGGGGTACAAGGCCCCTCCACGAAAAACACCTCCACACCGTAACACCACCGCCTCCGAATTTTACTGTTGGCACTACACACGCTGGCAGATGGCGTTCACCGGGCATTAGCCGTACCCACACCCTGCCATCGAATCGTCACAAGGTGTACCGTGATTCGTCCTTTCACACAACGTTTTTCCACTGTTCAGCCGTCCAATGTTTATGCTCCTTACACCAAGCGAGACGTTGTTTGGTATTTACGACCATGAAATCAATGTTTTCTAAAAAAAATAGTTCAAATGGCTCTGATCACTATGGGACTTAACTTCTGAGGTCATCAGTCCCCTAGAACTTGGAACTACTTAAACATAACTAGCCTAAGGCCATCACACACATCCATTCCCGAGGCAGGATTCGAACCTGCGACCGTAGCAGCAGTGCGGTTCCGGACTGAACCGCCTACAACCTCTCGGCCACAGCAGCAGGCCACGAACAGAGAAATAATTTTTAAAAGCTACAGAGAGCGATGGAAAGTAGTGAGCTGAATGTAAAGTGGACAGAATTGTAAATATACGAAATAAGACAAACGTAAATGTCGACTTGACCCTTTTTAGAATATACCATGAGAAGACCAGACTAGACCTGGAGCGAATTAAAGACACCAGGTATATCTCCAAGAAGGAAAAGTTGATGAGTAAACCTAATTTCAAGTTGACATGACTGTCTAAAAACCTATGCAGGACTGTAGTAGCCAACAAGGCGCGAAAGACAGACAGGGATAAATAGAGGCTGTTGAATGAAATTGGAAGGGTCTCTCTCCTTCAACAAGACACTGAAGGCTATAAATAGCAACTACAAGATACCATTTACGCGTAAAAAAATGGTTCAAATGGCTCTGAGCACTATGGGACTTAACTGCTGAGGTCATCAGTCCCCTAGAACTTAGAACTACTTAAACCTAACTAACCTAAGGACATCACACACAACCATGCCCGAGGCAGGATTCGAACCTGCGACCGCAGCGGTCGCGCGGTTCCAGACTGTAGCGCCTAGAATCGCTCGGCCACTACGGCCGGCATTTACGCCTAGTTTAGTCAAAATGTCATGATCATTGCATAATGGTATGCAAGGAACTCTATACCAAAAATCATTGCATAATCGTATACGAGGAACTCTACACTGAAAATCAAAGCATGAACAAGAGAACTGATCCTGTCTTTACTTATTACTGAGGAGATGCTCTTCCAATAAGGGAATGTAGCATTGTTTTGTGCACGTACGACATACACGAATTCGAAAGAGGAAAGTCGGTGATTCAGTCGACGTTTTCATGTGGATATCACGTGTGTAATTCGCGCATGGTGATGTGTGTCCTTCGACATCTACATCTACATCCATACTCCGCAAGCCACTTGACGGTGTGTGGCGGAGGGTACTTTGAGTACCTGTATCGCTTCCCCCTTCTATTCCAGTCTCGTATCGTGCGTGGAAAGAAAGATTGTCGGTATGCCTCCGTGTGGGCTCTAATCTCTCTGATTTTATCCTCATGGTCTCTTCGCGAGATATACCTAGGAAGGAGCAATATACTGCTTGACTCGTCGGTGAAGGCATGTCCTCGAAACTTCAACAAAAGCCCGTACCGAGCTACTGAGCGTCTCTCCTGCTGAGTCTTCCATTGGAGTTTATCTATCATCTTCGTAACGCTTTCGCGATTACTAAATGAAGCTGTAGCGTAGCGCGCTGCTGTCCGTTGGATCTTGTCTATCTCTGCTATCAACCCTATCTGGTACGGATCCCACACGTGAGCAGTATTCAAGCAGTGGCCGAACAAGTGTACTGTAGCCTTCTTCCTTTGTTTTCGGATTGCATTTCCTTAGGATTCTTCCAATGAATCTCAGTCTGGCATCTCCTTTACCGACGATTAATTTTGTAAGGTCATTCCATTTTAAATCACTCCTAATGCCTATTTATAGAATTAACTGCTTCCAGTTGCTGACCTGCTATATTGTAGCTAAATGATAAAGGATCTTTCTTTCTATGTATTCGCAGCACATTACACGTGTCTACATTGAGGTACAATTGCCATTCTCTGCACCATGCGTCAATTCGTTGCAGACCCTCCTGCTTTTCAGTACAATTTTCCATTGTTACAACCTCTCGATATACTACAGTGAACTTCCGATGATATACATAACGTCATTTATGTATATTGTGAATAGCAACGATCCTACGACACTCCCCTGCGGCACACCTGAAATTAGTCTCACTTCGGAAGACTTCTCTCCATTGAGAATGACGTGCTGCGTTCTGTTATCTAGGAACTCTTAAATCCAATCACACAATTGGTCTGATAGTCCATATGCTCTTACTTTGGTCATTAAACGACTGTGGGTATCTGTAGCGAACGCCTTGCGGAAGTCAAGAAACACGGCATCTACCTGGGAACCCGTGTCTATGGCCCTCTGAGTCTCGTGGACGAATAGCGCGAGCTGGGTTTCACACGATCGTCTTTTTCGAAACCCGTGCTGATTCCTAAAGAGTAAATTTCTGGTCTCCAGAAAAGTCATTATACTCGAACATAATAACTGATCCACGTTAGAGTTATAGGTCTATAGTTCTGCACATCTGTTCGACGTCCCTTCTTGAAAACGGGGATGACCTGTGCCCTTTTCCAATCCTTTGGAACGCTACGCTCTTCTAGAGACCTACGGTACACCGCTGCAAGAAGGGGGGCAAGTTCCCTCACGTACTCTGTGTAAAATCGAACTGGTATCCCATCAGATCCAGCGGCCTGTCCTCTCTTGAGCGATTTTAATTGTCTTTCTACACCTGTGTCATCTATTTCGATATCTAGCATTTTGTCATCTGTGCGACAATCTAGAGAAGGAACTACAGTGCAGTCTTCCTCCTTTTACGAGTTCTCTTTGTCACTACCGAATGCAGTGTGGCTTCGCTGCATGTCCGCTGTTGTGGCGGCAGATACTGAGAGGGTGCTGGAATGTAAACAGCTTCGACGAAAATAGCCTGCCGGAAGCGAGCAGCTGGCGGAATGCATCTCACAGCCGAGGACATGACGCCGCGCTGTGACGTCACACAGTGGCGCCGAAGCAGGCGCTGGCGCTAAGTTCGCCTGTGCCAAGTCCACTATTTCTGGGTGCCCCAACACATGTCCCACTAATCCGGAGGTACTTCTGGCAGTTCCTCAGTATTTTTTCTGTTCGAACTTTGTCCGTTTCATTTGTAACATCCTTTTGCAGCGTCCCACTTCAAATACATAAAGTTTCTCCCTCTTCAAATCTCCATATGATCTTCAGCAACAGCTTCAACAACTCTTCCTAGGTTCATCGTCAGTAATTACTTTTGAATACATTGTGGGAGTGAACAGTGATCAATGTGTTACAAATATTTACTTTCAAAAACAGTCTTGATCACAATTTATTTACTACGGTGACTGGTTTCGACCACTACTGTGGTCATCTTCAGACCTACAAGTCGTATACAAAGCTTTAGAGGGATACATACATTAAAGAAAATGCATAAAGTTATAAAGCTATAAAACGATGAATTACCAATGAGTAAGAATCTCCTTCTGGTGGTAAATCACTACTGGAGAAACCAGTGCACGTCTTACTATACAGGGTGTTACAAAAAGGTACGGCCAAACTTTCAGGAAACATTCCTCACACACAAATAAAGAAAAGATGTTATGTGGACATGTGTCCATGTTAGAGCTCATTTTAGTTTCGTCAGTATGTACTGTACTTCCTCGATTCACCTCCAGTTGGCCCAATTGAAGAAAGGTAATGTTGACTTCGGTGCTTGTGTTGACATGCGACTCATTGCTCTACAGTACTAGCATCAAGCACATCAGTACGTAGCATCAGCAGGTTAGTGTTCATCACGAACGTGGTTTTGCAGTCAGTGCAATGATTACAAATGCGGAGTTGGCAGATGCCCATCTGATGTATGGATTAGCACGGGGCAATAGCCGTGGTGCGGTACGTTTGTATCGAGACAGATTTCCAGAACGAGGGTGTCCCGACAGGAAGACGTTCGAAACAAATGATCGGCGTCTTAGGGAGCACGGAACATTCCAGCCTATGACTCGCAACTGGGGAAGACCTAGAACGACGAGGACACCTGCAATGGACGAGGCAATTCTTCATGCAGTTGACGATAACCCTAATGTCAGCGTCAGAGAAGTTGCTGCTGTACAAGATAACGTTGACCACGTCGCTGTATGGAGAGTGCTACGGGAGAACCAGCTGTTTCCGTACCATGTACAGCGTGTGCAGGCACTATCACCAGCTGATTGTCCTCCACGGGTACACTTCTGCGAATGGTTCATCCAACAATGTGTCAATCCTCATTTCAGTGTAAATGTTCTCTTTACGGATGAGGCTTCATTCCAACGTGATCAAATTGTAAATTTTCACAATCAGCATGTGTGGGCTGACGAGAATCCGCACGCAATTGTGCAATCACGTCATCAGCACAGATTTTCTGTGAACGTTTGGGCAGGCATTGTTGTTGATGTCTTGATTGGGCCCCATGTTCTTCCACCTACGCTCAATGGAGCACGTTATCATGATTTCATACGGGATACTCTACCTGTGCTGCTAGAACATGTGCCTTTACAAGTACGACACAACATGTGGTTCATCCACGATGGAGCTCCTGCACATTTCAGTCGAAATGTCGTACGCTTCTCAGCAACAGATTCGGTGAGCGATGGATTGGTAGAGGCGGACCAATTCCATGGCCTCCACACTCTCCTGACCTCAACCCTCTTGACTTTCATTTATGGGGGCATTTGAAAGCTCTTGTCCAGGCAACCCCGGTACCAAATGTAGAGACTCTTCGTGCTCGTATTGTGGACGGCTGTGATATAATACGCCATTCTCCAGGGCTACATCAGCGCATCAGGGATTCCATGCGACGGAGGGTGGATGCATATATCCTCGCTAACGGAGGACATTTGAAGATTTTCTGAAACAAAGTGTTTGAACTCACGCTGGTACGTTTTGTTGCTGTGTGTTTCCATTCCATGATTGATGTGATTTGAAGAGAAGTAATAAAATGAGCTCTAACATGGACAGTAAGCGTTTCCGGACACATGTCCACATAACATATTTTCTTTCTTTGTGTGTGAGGAATGTATCCTGAAAGATTGTCCGTACCTTTTAGTAACACCCTGTATATAATGTAGGCTCCACCCACTTCTGACGGAATGATGTCATTACTAACCAATGGGTTATTGGTCGAATAACAATGTAAAATTTCTTAGTTAAAAGAACATTGTCAAGAAAGGAAAATAAACACACACTAAACTTAGCTTGTTCGAAAGCTATTTTCAATTAAGAAGCTGGGGCCACAGCAGAAGCGTCCACGTCGCGGCCCTGGGAGGACTACTTGTAGTGTGCCGGCCG
Source organism: Schistocerca nitens (assembly GCF_023898315.1). Taxonomy (NCBI): domain Eukaryota; kingdom Metazoa; phylum Arthropoda; class Insecta; order Orthoptera; family Acrididae; genus Schistocerca; species Schistocerca nitens. Next base: position 199,329,102 of record NC_064615.1, on the reverse strand, counting down.
AAGTGGCCGTGCGGTTAAAGGCGCTGCAGTCTGGAACCGCAAGACCGCTACGGTCGCAGGTTCGAATCCTGCCTCGGGCATGGATGTTTGTGATGTCCTTAGGTTAGTTAGGTTTAACTAGTTCTAAGTTCTAGGGGACTAATGACCTCAGCAGTTGAGTCCCATAGTGCTCAGAGCCATTTGAACCATTTGAACTACTTGTAGTCCTGCTGATTCTGCTACCACCAAGCCATTACAAGGAAGAACAAAATGCATGACGACTCTCGTCATCGGTCCTTCTTAAGACCACGTTCGACTATCATCTCCATAAATATGGAGGGATTATCACCTGCCAAACAGGATATACTGGCTGATTTGTGCAGATCGAACGAATGTCACGTCCTATGTCTACAGGAAACGCACCGAGGCCCAAACAGCAATAGACCTAAAATTGCGGGCATGAAACTGGCAATCGAACGGCCTGACGATCAATACGGAAGTGCAATTTTCATGCGAGAGGGAGTAGCCTACGACGGGTTTCAACTTTCAGACAAAAACAACATTGAACTTCTCAGAGTTGAGACTAATCATATGACAATAACATCAATATATAAGCCTCCAAATACGCCATTCGAATATGACCTGCCGCGCAATATTCCCCTTCCCACGGGCAGTATGGTAATGGGTGACTTCAATAGCCACCATACACGCTGGGGATACAATGAATCTAATGAAGACGGACTCAAGGTGGAGACATGGGCAGATGCTGAATCACTCTGTCTCATACACGACGCCAAACTCCCCCAATCTTTTAACAGCGGCAGGTGGCAAAGGGGATACAACCCTGACCTCGTCTTCGTCAGTCAGAACTTGGTAACTGAGTGCGTGAAAGATGTCCTGGGTCCTATTCCACACTCCCAACATAGACCCATCAAACTCACAGTTACTTCAGCAGTGGTGCCAGTGCGGATTCCATTTCGACGAAGATTTAATTTCAAGAGGGCAAACTGGGAAGGTTTCACAATTGGAATCGACGAAAAGCTGCAAACTCTAGAACCAACACCCAGCAACTACGATAAGTTCATAGAAATCGTCCAGAATGTATCAAGAAAGTCTATCCCTAGGGGCTGCAGAACGGAGTTTGTACCGGGCCTAACGAAAGACAGCCGGCAACTATACGATGCATATAAGGAAAAGTATGAGGAGAACCCATTCTCTGAAGAAACTCTTGAACTTGCAAATGCACTTACCGACCAGCTAATCGAGAAGCGCCGAGAAGAATGGCAACATCTAATTGAAAGTGTAGACATGAAACATTCTAGCCGGATTGCCTGGAAAACAATTAAGAAGCTAAATAATGACCCTAAGCAGCAAACGGAAGTACCAAGAGTAACAGCCAACCAAATAGCGCACCAACTCGTTCTTAGTGGGAAAACGAAGACTCCAGCAAAAACCATCCCAATAAGAAGTGGCGAAAGTGACACGAACTACTACAGCCGTCCATTTACCATCGAAGAGCTAGAGTCCGCACTTAAATCTCTGAAACCTGGCAAAGCAGCAGGGCTAGACGACCTTAGGAATGAACAGATCCTTAAATTTGGCGAGTACACGAAAAACTGGCTGCTCCTACTTTTCAATACCTGTATCCGACTAAACAACATCCCGAAAATCTGGAGAAAGGACAAGGTCATAGCCATTCCAAAACCCGGCAAACCATTGGACGAGCCAAAAAATTTCAGACCGGTAACATTACTTTGCTGCTTGTACAAGGTGTTCGAGCGCATGCTGCTGAATCGACTTGTGCCTAATATTGATCATCAGATAATTCCGGAACAGGCGGGGTTTCGCCCTGGGAAAACTTGCACTGGACAGGTCTTGAATCTTACCCAGTTCATAGAGCATGGGTACGAGAACCGTCTAATTACTGGAGCCGTACTTGTCGACCTCTCATCCGCATTCGACACTGTAAATCACAAACTGCTGCTCACTAAAATATACGCCATGACTAATGATTTCGGGCTGATACAAATTATATCAACTCTTCTCAGCATCGTAAACCTAGGAGGGAAGCGAAGCCGATGGCGTATCCAGAAAAATGGACTACCCCAAGGCAGTGTCCTCGCACCCACTCTTTTCAACATATATGTGAATCATCAACCAGTTGCACCAGGGACTAAGAGCTTTGCTTACGCGGATGATCTTGCAATTGCCGTGCAGGGTCGGAACTTTAACGACATAGAAATTAGCCTTACGAATGCCCTCAACGGTCTAACGCCATACTACGAAGCCAACTGCCTACGCCCGAATGCAGCAAAAACATTATCCTGCCTATTCCATCTTCGAAACCGAGACGCCAAACATACCCTAAACATCACGTGGAACAACCAACGGATTGCGTTCAGCAGAACTCCTTGTTATTTAGGCGTCACCCTTGATCGCACACTTACTTACAGACATCATGTAGACAAGGTCAGGGGCAAACTATCAACGAGAAACAACCTCCTGAGTAAGCTCACCTCCACAAAATGGGGTGCCGACCCACATACTTTACGTACGTCGGCACTTGCACTCTGCTACTTGGTTGCTGAATACGCTGCCGCAGTTTGGGAAAGATCAGCGCATGCGAAACGAGTGGATCCTCTGCTGAACGATGCCTGTCGCGTAATCACGGGATGCCTAAGACCCACCCCGGTTAGCCAACTTTATTTGGTTAGTGGCATAGCTCCACCCAACATCAGACGAGCTATAGCAAGCGAAGCAGAGCGCCTCAGCAGCTGCGCGACCAGCGCCATCCTCTCTTCGGACAAAACCCTCCACACACACGTCTAAAATCAAGACGGAGTTTCCTCACCTCAGTTCAATCGCTCGAAACCTCAAAACAAAAGGCCAGATTGTCAAAATGGAAAGCAACACTGCCTACGGGAGACCAGGCACCTCTAATCTCACCCAACGAACAATTGGCCTCTGGAAATGAACCAAAATGGCCATTATGGAGAACCCTCAACCGCCTACGAACTGGGGTGGGCAGATGCAACGTAAACATGTGTAAATGGGGATACCGAGACGGGACGGACACGTGCCAGTGCGGACAGACCCAAACAATGGACCACCTCCTGGAATGCAGCAACATGAGGAAAGTGTGCAGGAAAGAAGATCTGGAAAACGCTACGGCAGTGGCAGTTAAATGCGCTGAATTTTGGCGGGACGTGATGTGATATATATACTATGTTTGTCTTTATATTGTAATGTGACTCCCCATTTTGGGTTTGTTTTACTTATACATATGTGTATTGTATTTGTATTTGTGTGTACATGTAATATGTGGGTTGTCTATGGCTCGGACACGATTAAATAAATAAAATAATTAAGAAGCTTTAAAAATATTTAAACATGTAGGATAAATGAACTTCGTTTTGACAGTTGGTTTATCCTACATGTTTAAATATTTATAACGCTCCTTAATTGACGATAGCTGTTGAACAAGCTAATTTTAGTGTGTGTTTAATTTCCTTTCTTGACAATGTTCTTTGAACTAAGAAATTTTACATTGTTATTCGACCTATAACCCTCTGGTTAGTAATGACGTCATTCTGCCAGAAGTAGGGAGAGCCTCCATTATATATAGTAAGACGTGCACTGGTTTCTCCAGTAGTGATTTACCACCAGAAGGAGGTTCTTACTCATTGGTAATTCATCGTTTTATAGCTTTATAACTGAATGCATTTTCTTTAATGTATGTAGCCCTCTAATTAAAGCTTTGTACACGACTTGTAGGTCTGAAGATGACCATAGTAGTGGTCGAAACCGGTCACCGTTATAAATAAATTGTGATCCAGACTGTTTTTGATAGTAAATATCATCGTCAGTAGTCCACAAAAGTATGAAGCCAGCTTGCTTCTCCTACTTTGCTGCACTACCGCCTTCTTCAAGTCACCGTTCTCCTTTAAAATTGCTTCCAAAATATCCAAGTCGTCTCACCTGCCTCACGCAGTTTCGAAGTCTAATAACCTGTTGCCTCCTGTGAAGTCCTCTTCATCGCTTCCGTTTTTATTTTCATCTATCTTTCACGAACATTCCATACTTGGCAGTGCAGTATCCAGAGAACTATTCCAATCAATTCTTGCTTTTCACCAAGTGAACTACAAACGTCCTTGCTATCTCTTCCACTTTCTCCTTTATTCCTGTTGTGAGATTGTTTTTCACTTTGATCGTTGAGTCCTTGTCATGTAATGACAATTAGCTCCAACTCTTGCCTACGTCGTTTTGTTGTAAGCCTCTTTTTTGTGAAACTGAGTCTGTGATGCTTCTATTTATTTTTTTATAGGTGTTGTAAATTACTTTCTTTCTTCTCAAGATCTGCTACGTTTTACTATAGCCTAAATTCATCACTATCATGTAGATCGTCATCAGCTATTTGATACCCATTTCCCTGCAAAACCTTTACACTCGTTCGTCCGCTCTGCTCTTCTTGTTGCCGCATGTATCCCAATGCGTTCCATTAGGTCGTCTGCTGGGTTGTTTCTTAGGCCGGTATTACACTATCAAATTTCTTTGTCAATGATTTGATCAAAGATGTGATCAAATATTCCGTCAAATATATTTGACAAAGATCTTTGACGTAGCGCTAGAAGGGGTATTACACTGTCATCATATTTTTCGTCAAAGTTCAAGATGGGCTGACAACAACAACTTGTTATTAACTGCAGCAGTTGCATGTACCACAATTGCACTGTGTGCACATGCGGAAGAGAAGCTGGGGAAAAAAAGGAAACGTACCTGGGTGAAGCCGTGGGTTTTACGACGACACGATAAAAGCATTCAACAAAACTTTTTACGTGAGCTTATAGTGGAGAACGTAAAGTCGAACATCAATTACTTAAAAATGGATGAGCATACATTCCTTTATGTGCTCAGTCAAGTGTATCCTCATATCACAAAGCACAATACTCACTTAAGAACTGCTACATCTGCAGAAGACAGGCTCACTGTAACACTCCGATTCCTTGCTACAGGAGAGGGTTGGGTTAGGTTAGGTTAGGTTAGGTTATGTTAGGTTAGATCAGATCAGGACAGGTCTCCAATCTTCTTAATCTATTTTCGTACTCAGGGTGCCTCACGTTGTAAAGCGCTTCATCAGCTTCATACATCTCTATTAATTATGTAACTGTCGGCACACACCAACTGTATTTACCGGCAATGTTTATAAAAACACTACAGACGACAGAACGCTGCAGCGATGCTAGCGCTCCATGTGGTAACATGTCACATTGCAGTGAACAGAAGACAAGCGACTTCTTTGATAAAATCTACAGCGAGGCCCTAGATTTGATCAAATAATGGACGACATTTGACAAAGTTCCCTATGACACCATCAAATAACTTTGATAAAGATTTTTGAGAAAGATATTTGACAAAGAAATTTGCTAGTGTAATACCGGCCTTATCTCCTGGTCTCCAGTAGCCAGCCGCGGTGGCCGAGCGGTTCTAGGCGCTTCAGCCCGGAACCGCGCGACTGCTACGGTCGCAGGTTCGAATCCTGCCTCGGGCATGGATGTGTGTGATGTCCTTAGGTTAGTTAGGTTTAAGTAGTTCTAAGTTCTAGGGGATGATGTCCACAGATGTTGAGTCCCATAGTGCTCAGAGCCATTTGAACCATTCGGACTCCAGTAATGAATTCCGTCTATCATCCATTCATCCCGTCCTACATGCATTTCATTTTCCTTAAGGTCGCATCTGCAAAGACATATCTATCCACTCTCCGCAAAGCAACTTACAGTGTGTGGAACTACAACCCCCCCCCCCCCCCCTGCCCTGATCCCCTGCCCACCAGTTCCCTTTCCGTTCACAAATGGCGCCTCATTAGAAACTATAGAGTTCTTTACTGGAATAACATTTTTTCTGTTCCTTATATTCTAATATGTGGACGTTTTTTGCTTTAATAAGCGACTTTAATTCTGGGACCTTAGCATAGTGCACTTTCTTGTTGTTATTTCAATTCATTATGATGGCCGACGTACAAAGTACATAAATGTAGACTGGCAATAACAAGAAAACCATTCTCGAAAACGAGATATTTGTTAACATCGAATATAAATGTTTTAGGATGTCTTTTCTAAAAGGATTTCTTTCGAAATTAGGAAATTTGTGGTAAGGTCTTATGGGACCAAACATTTCTTTCGACTGTAGCCTTGTACGGAAGTGACACGTGGACGATTAACAGTTCAAACAAAAAGAGAGTAGAGGATTTGGAAATATGGCGCTACAGAAAAATACTAAAGATAAGTGTGGAGAGATCCATCAAACCACTCTTTGGACAGAAGACCACAACATTAAACAACATTTCAATTTCCCGCGAAAGGTCACCCTTTCAACGGATAAAAGCACTCTTCAGCCGATAGCTACCCGAACAAACACATAGTTCAAAATACCCAAAACATGACAAATTATGATTTTAAAAAAAACAGATTGGTAGACAATAATTACGATTTTTACATAAAACCAGATGATGCTAATTGAAATTTTTTTTATAAACAGTTAGGTGAAGATTAATGATGATTTTCTGAAACTTCATACAAAGTCTGACGATCCCTGATGATAATGTGAGTAATGCTACTGTGTAATGGTGATGCTGGTGATGCATGAAAATGATCGGTGGTGGAATGATAATTATGGGCACTGATACCCTTGCAGTTGATTAACAAAATATTAGCAATAACAGAGCACTGCAGACCGTGGGCAATGCAGTTTCTAGTTGTTCTCGGAGGGCGACCATGTACCTTGAACCGGCACAAATTTCCTACGATGCAAAAACTACATAAATGACAAAAAAATTACTAACCAACAGGTCATGGCCTAAGTGAGGAAGAAGAAGCAGACTGCAACGGTTGCAGACTTCAGTAATACGACCCTAACGCTTAAAGCAGCGGGAAATCGCTCTACAAAGTTAACTCAGTCACCCACGATCGAAAAAAAAACAAAAAAAAACGTGTAAAGTTTTGCATCACAATTGATAGCACTAGCAAGAAAAGATAAACAGTTACTGTTAACTTCGGCCGAAAACCACATAAGACTGTTGCTATACTAAACGATGTATACCAACTCTGTACAAACGGTGAGACGCTAGTACGTTGCTCCGCCCTGCTGCACGACTGGAGCTCCACTGCGTCTTTAATGTCTTCCATTCTAGCCTGTTTCGTGATCCATTTGTTTGTTACCATCTCACTCCTAGTAATTCCCTGCATGCATCTCTCCACTGCTCACTGAGCAACCTTCAGTTCCTTATTGGATGTCACAATAAACCTTGTGAAAATAAAATGATCGTATGGCAGTTTTGGCCAGGATATCCCCAACCGTATTGCAGTTTATGATAAAAGACACACAACACCCAGTCCCCTTCCGGGAATCGAACCCGGGCCCCCTTGCGTGGTTTTTTTTTTTTTATAAAAACATTTATTAAAAAAACAATGTTACACTCCAAATACATACTAAGTTATGCGTACATGAAGTTATTTAAACATTTCAGTTACTCTGACGTTAAGGAAAGACAACAGAGGATTGTGTTACTGACTAATTACCAGAAAGAATTAATTTAAACAGCAAGAACAAAATTTTTAAAGACATTCAAACTTCAACCTGAAGAAGTAAAATCTGCACTTTGAATTACATGAGGTGCAATCTTTACAGAAGCATAATTTCTTTATGATGGATATCAGCAAGTTGATGGGATAATTTTAATGAAAACAATTTAATAATCATATTAGACAATTTCTGAAATACTTGAGAAAGGCGGAAAGGAGATATATAATAAATTTGACTAGCCTTCCAACTACACTTTCTGGACATTAATTGAATCTGAAGTGATCAGATCTATATAATCAGTCTTTCACTGGATCAGATCTATAATCAGTCTTTCACTGAGAAACTGACTTACACAGCACAGTGCAAAAATGAACAGGGCAATGTGCCAGCCATTGAATATTACATTTATCAGATAGAATCTTATGGTTTTAAACAATCGATAAGGACATTTCTATAAAAACTGTCTATTTCCAAATTTCTAGTATAAGCCAATAATGTACCTTTAATGTTTTGTGTTTTGACACTATTTCGACACACAATCTCAATGTCACATAAGTTCTGTACATTAGCTTATAAGTTGCAAAAACTACTCTCTGAAGTAGAAAAAGTACACATCATTAATATACTGTAAAATCGTAAATAGTATCCTTAAGGTAACTACAATACATCACTGTCATCACAGTCTTCTTTTTTATCTTAACCAATGCCTATTCTTTCAAATACAATTTTTAACATATTACCGAACTTTTTCTTGTGATTCGAATAGCTTCTAATTTTGTGAAACTCACACAGCATGTGTACCTTGAACTCTATGATGCTATCGGATCCTAATTTGTTAAGGACGTAGTTAACAAAATTTCCCAGCAACCAGTGCACAGCGTTATTTTTTGCTTCTGGGAAATAGCGTGCGTCAGGCCTGTGTATCAATGACAGCGATATATACTCAGGGGATGTTCTTGTAATCAGAGCTATTTGCTCTCGGACCCACTTCCAACTATTCATGTGACCACTGCAAGTAAATCTGTGAATTACTGTGTCAACTAGATGGCATTGTTGACATAAATTTGTTTCACAGAGTCCGATTGCGTGCAGTCTTTCATTGGTGCTAACTATGTTGTTAACTGTCTTGTACCATGCCGTTTTTATGTTAGACGTGAGCACATTAGAACTAATGTTTTTCCAAATCTCAGTCCACTCAATGTTTGGAAACTGTCGTTCTATTTTGTTTCTTCCTTCGCTTTTCTTTCGTTCCCGCATTATGGCTCTCGATGTTAAGTGTCGTGACTGCCTGAGTTCGACACTGACATAACTAAACTCAACATAGAAAATCCTCACGTGCTGTAAGCGACTGTTGATATTCTGCACGTCAATCGGGGGAAGCAGGCTTGGAGGTTTAATGATCTCGAAAAGTTGGCTGGTTATGCTTTCTCGCGAGTCTCTTATTAAATTAACTTGCCTTTTGATAAAAAGAGCAGAGGCTTTATCCGTTATATCAGTTAATCCTAGTCCACCATTTTTAGGATCTAAAGTGGCTACTTTAGCAGGTACTCTGAACACTTCACCTCTCCACAAAAAGTTGGTGATTTTGGACATTATTCTCCTCGCTATCATTCTCGGTATTGGAAACAGCTGGGCGGTATAATAAGCCTTAGCAAGGATGCATGAGTTGATATACTGTGTTCTTTGAACTTGGTTCATATATAGAGTTAAATTCTCTACAATGGCTCCTTGCACTTTATCTGCTGCAACTTTCCAATTTAAAGCCGTCATTTTCATAGGACATGCTGTCAGGGTGATCCCAAGTGTTTTATGTTGTCGGACAATTTTTGCCCACTCGACGTTGATATTATCAAAACCTCTGAGATTTAACATCTTACTTTTTTTTTCGTTTGCATTGGCTCCAGATGCTCTACAGTACGAATCAATCACCGTTGCTAGCGTGGTTACCTCGTCATTATTCCTTATAATGACCCCTATATCGTCAGCATAGGCTCTTATAACTGTTTTATTTCCTGATAATGTTAAGCCTTTTAATGTTGCATGGACATGTCGGAGGAAAGGTTCCAGCGAAATGGCGAAGAGCGACATGGACAGAGGACTTCCTTGAGGAACACCTCGTTGTATTTTCATCGGCCTGGATTGTTGACAATTCACCGCTATTTTAGCATTTATTCCAGTTGCTATGTTCTTAATCAACTGTATGACCCTATCGTTGAAACCTATTTTCTTCAATGTCTGTAGAAGATATTCATGATTTACTACATCGAACGCTTTATAAAAGTCTAAAAACAATAAAGCACACTTTATGTTTGTTACAGAAGTTATTGCAATGATATCCCTGAATTCCGCTAGATTTTGGAAAATGGTTCTGCCTTGTGCACAGTTCTGATGTTGACTAATAATTTTATCTGTAAGGCATGAAATTTTCTTGTTTATTATTCTAGCTATTAATTTATAATCAGAATTCAGCAGTGAAATTGGACGAAAATTATTTAAATCTTTGTTTCCATTATTTTTTGGCACCAATACAATTTTACTCTCCTTAAACTCAGCCGGAATCATTTTCCCCTGAATAACCTCATTTACAATGTCCGTGATTTTTGCACCTACTATTGGCCAGCAACGGATGTAAAACTCTGCTGGCAGACCATCCGGTCCTGGGGATTTTTTTGGTGGTGAGGCGCACAGAGTCTCATACACGTCTTCTTCAGTGACAACCTCGAGAAAATTTTCGTTGTCATCATCTGTCAGCTGTGGGGCTAGGATGTCAAGGAATTCTTCCAAGGAAGCATCTCTACTTTGATGTACAGAATATAGCTCGCAATAATAGCGATAAATCTCGTCCATGATATCCTGCTGGGTTCTGAGAATCGTACCGTGTTTTGTTCGAATTTCATCAATAAAAGTCCTTCTCCCGTTTTTCGTATGCTTCACTAAATGATATAGGGAAGTAGTTTCATCTTCTGACACCGAATTTGCCTTCGATTTTATTTTCAACCCTTCCATTTGACTTCTCTTGATATTAAGTAACTTGGCTTTGACTTTTTTGATGTCTGCTATCCGAAGTGAGGAACCTGCTGAGACTTGATCATATAGATCTCTCAAAACGGAATAGTAATACTCTATAGTGCATTTCATTTCCCTTGCGCTCTGGGCACTGTATTGAATAAGAACTTTCCTCAACTTTGGCTTTGCCATTTTAACCCACCAGTCAATAGCAGTGGCATATCTACTACGGGCTCGCAGGCATATTGCCCATGTTTCTTTAATCAGATCTTCTAAACCATGATTTACTAACAAGGAAGTGTTCAAATTCCACTGATTCTTGAATCGGCGAACCGGCTGTCTTGTTAGATTTATGCAAGCTAAGACACTTGAATGGTCTGAAAAGTACGTAGGAATGGTTTCTACTTTTGTCACGGAAGTTTCAAGATTTTTAGAAATATATAGTCTATCAATCCTGCTGCGTGATATTGCCGTGACATAAGTGAACTCAACACTGGAGGGGTATTTGATTTCCCACACATCCTTTAATTCTAAACCAGTAACTAGTTGTTTTAGTTCACTTGAGAAATTAAAATTAGGTAACTGATCTTTTCGATTTAAAACACAATTAAAATCACCTCCAAGTAATAACTGTCTTGGCGATTTCCTTAACAAGTATATCAGGTCATCTTTGAAGAAACGTGCCCTGTCAGCTCGATGAGAACTTCCTGAAGGGGCATACAAGTTGACGATAGTCACATCATAGATATTTAGTCCTATTCCTCTTCCGGATTCCAGTCGTTCCACCTCGCTTACTGCAATCCCTTCCCTCACCAAAATAGCTGTTCCAACACTTGTTTCGGTAGACACATTTATGTAACTGACAAAACCGGGGATTACCAAATCCGAAATTAGAACTTCTTGTAACAGGGCAATATCAGTCGCGGATTCGTACAAAAATTCCTTAAGGGCCAATAATTTCAAACCGGTCGTGATTTTATTTATGTTTATAGTGGTGACAGAATAAGATTGCGTCATTGTGCTGTCACTATGTAGTTGTTTTGGTGAACTAATATAGTTTCATGTGGTTCAGGGTTCAGTTAAGCTGTAACAGCTTTCTCGGAAGGCTGAACATGGAATAACACTTCAGTCAGTTTATTAGTTACTGTCCCGTTTTTTTCTGCTTCTAATGTTTCCTCTTGTAACGCAAGCAGACTGATTTCCTGGTAAACTTTCTGATTTTTCCTCCAGTGATTCGTGTACGACCGTTTCGGACTGAACATTCTTTGGGCTTGGGTCGCCCCTACCGGATTTTCCCTTCCCTTGGTTACGAACTACATTCTCATTTGGTTGTGTCGGTATTTTACTTCGCGGCTTATCTGGAGCAGCAGCAGACGCTTTCGCAATTTCGGTTGCCGGCACCTGCCCTGAGGTGTTGACCGTGATTTCAGTTTGGCCACCACTTCCTCTTTCTTTATTAATTTCACTCACTTTCTGATCGAGGGAAACAAGTGGAGACTGCAGTTTTGCAACCTCTCCCTGAATCTGTTTATTAACAGATAGATTCTGATCTTTGCAATCGGCTACTGCACCTGATGTTTCTTGCAAATTAATGCTGCTTATACCCCCTTCATCTTCTGGTACCGTATGTGTATTATCTTTCTGTTCATTAGTTTCCATTCGCATTTTGCCTTCAGGTTCCTCTGCCTCCTCATCGCACTGTTTTTGCTTGCGAAGTGAGGGAGTGGGACAAGACAGCTCGTCCTCTGAACAACTATCAGTTATTTCCAGAGGTCGTTTTTTCGGTTGCGTTTCAGTTTCACGAGTAGTGGCAACAGGGGTTCCTTTTGTTGTTAACGGGGGAAATTGACTGTTATCGTGAAGGGAGACATCAGCTTGGCCCGCTGCGTTAACATCCTCAACCAGTTGTTCCGGGCTATTCTTTGGTAACAGATCATTTAAGGTAAGCTTCTGACGCTGTATCAAATTACTTTTAAGAACAACAGTTCGCCGCGGGCATTCCTGTCTGAAGTGGCCGGTTTCGTTACATATATGACATGTAGCTTCCTGACCTGTATAAACAATTTGTGCCTTATACCCACAAACAGTTATGTGAGATGGAATATTCGTCTTAACGTCCATCTCTACACAGCGGACCCCGTTAAAACACTGCAGTTTAAAGCGAGGCGACCATCTTTCATTTGCAATTGATTTAACGTCTCCGTAGTTTGAAAGAGCTTCCTTAATCTTATCATTTTCAATTTCAATGGGAAGATTCAAGACACGAACGGTCTTGTAATGAATGTCCGCTCTATAGATGGAAACCTTACTTTTATAACCATTTCTATGCACAAAATCTACTTCATAGCCCCACTTTCGTAACACTTTATCAACAGTCGAAGCACTGATTAACTTGACAAAAACACAGTATTTTTCCTGATCCAGTTGCCAGGTATGAACGGTTTCAGAATTTAGACCAATTACCTGTGTAATCCAGTCATCTATTTCCAGGGATGTCGGCTGAACAGGACGGGATTCCTTGTCAAAAGCAAATACCAGAGTATTCTTCCTGAGGTTTGTAGCCATGGTTAATCCAGCGAAGCAATTTCGGTTAAACAACCGAAATTCCAAGTAGCAGCAGCAAGACCAGAAAGAGCGATCAGATCACAAGGAACAGGAACGAACACGGAGATTAACGGACGGACGGCACTCGGCGGAGCACAAGTACAGCGATGTAAACACTGAAGTGCAGCGCAACAGTTAACAGCGGCTACTCGCGAGCGCGGCTGAAACGGAACTGCGTGGTAGGCGGTAATGCTACCGCTGCGCTACGGAGGCGGATTATAATATTTATGTCTCACTACCATAAGTTAAACGCCTGCCCGACTAGCCGCTCGGTCTAACGCGCTGCTTCCCGAGCGGGAAGGCGGTTTTCCATCTGCCTCGGCGAATGCGGGCTGGTTCCTCTTATTCCTCCTCAGTTACACTAACTATGTCGGCAACACTGTCTCCACGTAGGCGTACACCATAATTACTCTACTACGCAAACATCTGGGGTTACTCTCGACTGCTATGAGACGTTCCCGAGTTGGGGTGGGGGGGTGTCCACTGGGAACCGAACCGCAAAATAACCCTGGGTTCGGTGTGGGGCGGCGGTGGGGCGGGTGGACTGCTGTGGGGTGTTGTGGGGTTGTGAACCACTGAGGTCTACGGTGGGACACAGTCTCTCCCTCGTTTCTACATCCCCAGTTCAATACACCCACATACACACACACACAATAGTTAAACTCGGTAATTTACAGGGGATAGCCAAAATAATGTGAACAGTGCTAGTAACAGGATGGTTGTATTTGACGGTCAACAACGTAGGTAAAGCACGTGTCGCGCTGAACTGCACGAATTCAGTACGGACTAGGCACCAGTGCAGGTTGTTTATGAGTAGTCCACATGTAGTATCTGCATTGAGAGGCCGAGGTCAACGTGCAGTGAAAGACCTAACAGAGTTAAGAGGGCTGATTTTGGAGACCCCATTAGCTGGAGTATCAGTAACGAAGACATCCAACTTATTGAATGTTTCAAGAGCAACTGTCATGACAGCCTACACAAAACATGGAAAGACATCATCGTGCAAACGTAACAATGGGCGCAAACCAAAACTAAATGATAGAGATCGTCGTACGCTAGGACAAGTTGTGGCCAAAACAACACAAAACTACGGCAGCTAAAGTGACTGCAGAGCTCAATAACCATCTTCGAGACCCCGTATCTATCGACTCTGTCTGCGAGAACTCCATAAAGCAAGTATTCGTGGAGGAGCTGCTACACCGAAACCATTAGTGATGACAGCCATCGCAAGGAAGCGTAAAACATGGTATCAGGAGCATAAATCCTGGATAGCTAATGAGTGGAAACACGTCATATGGTCAGAAGAATCAATGTTTTCCAACATCGGGCAGGGTTTAAGTCTGGGCAACACCAAAAGAAGCCTACAATACTGATTGCTTGATTCCAACGGTTAAGTATGGAGGTGGATGCGTGAGCAGCCATATCATGGTATTCTGCTGATCCCATCACTATTCTCAAAGGTCATGTTACAGCCAACAATTATGTGAACATATTAGGTGATCAGGTGCACCCTGTGGTTCAGATGTTGTTTCCCAAAAATGTTGCCATATTTCAGGACGATGATACACCCTTTCACACAGCCAGGACAGTAAAATCGTGGTATGAGGTGCATACAACTGAAATGCAGCGTCTTCCCTGACCAGCAGCACAGTCCCCGGACTTGAGCATTATTGAACCCTTGTGGACGGTATTGGAGTGCAGGCTCCGGAGCAGATTTCCGCGCCCCTCGTCACTACAGGAGTTAGAAGAGGTTCTGATCGAAGAGTGGCATAACATTGCACTGGAGGCTATACAATCATTGTATGCCAGTTTTCCAAGAAGAATCGCAGCTGTTCCTACGGGAAATTGGAGATCTTATTCTTTATTAATAAACCATTTCCAAGTAAGTACAGGTGTTCACATTATTTTCCCTATGTCCTGCATAAACTTTCCCTTCGAGACACATTAGAAACATAGGCTTCAAAACTATTTACTTTATCACTCTGCAGCTCACGACTCCCTTTTATGGATTGCTAATGGTAGCTCCTCAGGAAACTGAATGATTTAGCCTTCTAGATCCTGTGAATTCCCTTCCCTCCTCCCGCCGACTGAATGTAGCTATTTGGTTGGCAACGTACCTATTTCCTATTAATTAACAAAATCGTTCAACGCTCAGAGTCCTACTGCTGCAAGGGAGCACGTACTTCTTGTTCACCAACCTTGTCGTCTACTCTTGTAAATGTGCACAATACAATGAGGTGATAAAAGTCATGGGATCCGTCCTAATATCGTGTCGGACCTCCTTTTGCCCGGCATAGAACGTCAGCTTCACGTGTCATGGACTCCACAAGTTGTTGGAAGTTCCCTGAAGAAATAATGAGCCACGCTGCCTCTACAGCCATCCATAATTTTCGAAAGCTTTGCCGGTGCAGGATTTTGTGCCCGAATTAACCTCTCGGTCGTGTCCACGTAGGGCGATATGGGAAGTCAAATCATTCACTCGAATTGTCGAGAACGTTCTTCGAACCAATCGTGAAGGATTGTGGCCTGGTGATACGGCGCATTATCATCTATAAAATTCCGTCGTTGTTTGGGAACAAGAAGTCCATGAATGCTGCAAATGGTCTCCAAGTAGCAGAACATAGCCATTACCAGTCAATGATAGGTTCAGATGGACCACAGGAACCTCCCATCCCATGGAAAAACAGCCCACACCATTTTGGAGCCACCACCAGCTTTCACAGTGCCTTGTTAACAGCTTTGGTCCACTGCTTCGTGGAGTCTGCGCCTCGGTCGAACCCTGCCATCAGCTCTTACCAACTGAAATCGGGACTCATCTGATGGACGCAGTTTCCAGTCGCCTAGAGACCAAACGGTAAGGTTGCGTGCCCATGAAGGGCGCTGCAGGCGATGTCGTGCTGTTAGCAAAGGCACTCGCGCCAGTCGTCTGCTGCCGTAGTTCACTGAAGCCAAATTTCTCCGCGCTGTCAAAACGAATACGTTCGTCGTAAGTCCCACATTGATTTCTGCGGTTATTTCGCGCAGTGCTGCTTGTCTGTTATCACTGACAACTCTACTTAAATGCCGCTGCTTTCGGTCGTTAAGCGAAGGGCGCCGGTCAATGCGTTATCTGCAGGTAAGGCCTGAAATTTGGTATTCTTGACACTGTGGATCTCAGAATATTGAGTTCCTAACAATTTCCTTAATACAATGCCCCATGTATCTACACTCCTGGAAATTGAAATAAGAACACCGTGAATTCATTGTCCCAGGAAGGGGAAACTTTATTGACACATTCCTGGGGTCAGATACATCACATGATCACACTGACAGAACCACAGGCACATAGACACAGGCAACAGAGCATGCACAATGTCGGCACTAGTACAGTGTATATCCACCTTTCGCAGCAATGCAGGCTGCTATTCTCCCATGGAGACGATCGTAGAAATGCTGGATGTAGTCCTGTGGAACGGCTTGCCATGCCATTTCCACCTGGCGCCTCAGTTGGACCAGCGTTCGTCCTGGACGTGCAGACCGCGTGAGACGACGCTTCATCCAGTCCCAAACATGCTCAATGGGGGACAGATCCGGAGATCTTGCTGGCCAGGGTAGTTGACTTACACCTTCTAGAGCACGTTGGGTGGCACGGGATACATGCGGACGTGCATTGTCCTGTTGGAACAGCAAGTTCCCTTGCCGGTCTAGCATTGGTAGAACGATGGGTTCGATGACGGTTTGGATGTACCGTGCACTATTCAGTGTCCCCTCGACGATCACCAGTGGTGTACGGCCAGTGTAGGAGATCGCTCCCCACACCATGATGCCGGGTGTTGGCCCTGTGTGCCTCGGTCGTATGCAGTCCTGATTGTGGCGCTCACCTGCACGGCGCCAAACACGCATACGACCATCATTGGCACCAAGGCAGAAGCGACTCTCATCGCTGAAGACGACACGTCTCCGTTCGTCCCTCCATTCACGCCTGTCGCGACACCACTGGAGGCGGGCTGCACGATGTTGGGGCGTCAGCGGAAGACGGCCTAACGGTGTGCGGGACCGTAGCCCAGCTTCATGGAGACGGTTGCGAATGGTCCTCGCCGATACCCCAGGAGCAACAGTGTCCCTAATTTGCTGGGAAGTGGCGGTGCGGTCCCCTACGGCACTGCGTAGGATCCTACGGTCTTGGCGTGCATCCGTGCGTCGCTGCGGTCCGGTCCCAGGTCGACGGGCACGTGCACCTTCCGCCGACCACTGGCGACAACATCGATGTACTGTGGAGACCTCACGCCCCACGTGTTGAGCAATTCGGCGGTACGTCCACCCGGCCTCCCGCATGCCCACTATACGCCCTCGCTCAAAGTCCGTCAACTGCACATACGGTTCACGTCCACGCTGTCGCGGCATGCTACCAGTGTTAAAGACTGCGATGGAGCTCCGTATGCCACGGCAAACTGGCTGACACTGACGGCGGCGGTGCACAAATGCTGCGCAGCTAGCGCCATTCGACGGCCAACACCGCGGTTCCTGGTGTGTCCGCTGTGCCGTGCGTGTGATCATTGCTTGTACAGCCCTCTCGCAGTGTCCGGAGCAAGTATGGTGGGTCTGACACACCGGTGTCAATGTGTTCTTTTTTCCATTTCCAGGAGTGTAGTTCGAACTAACACTCCGCGTTCAAAGTCAGTTGATTGCCACCGTGTGGCCATAATCACTTGAGTATAAATGACATCTCTTGCCATTGCACTACCCTTTTATACCTTGGGTACAACATACTATCGCCAACTGTGTATGTGGCTATTGCTATCGCATGACTTCTGACACCTCATGGATCTTTCGTCTGCTTTTCAGTTTCGATGCCGGCTGTTGTGACTGAGCGGTTCTAGATGCTTGAGTCTGGAACCGCGCGACCGCTACGGTCGCAGGTTCGAATCCTGCCTCGGGCATGGACGTGTGTGATGTCCTTAGGTTATTTAGGTTTAAGTAGTTCTAAGTTCTAGGGGACTGATGACCTCGTATGTTAAGTTCAAAAAATGGTTCAAATGGCTCTGAGCACTATGGGACTCAACTGCTGAGGTCATTAGTCCCCTAGAACTTAGAACTAGTTAAACCTAACTAACCTAAGGACATCACAAACATCCATGCCCGAGGCAGGATTCGAACCTGCGACCGTAGCGGTCTTGCGGTTCCAGACTGCAGCGCCTTTAACCGCACGGCCACTTCGGCCGGCGTATGTTAAGTCCCATAGTGCTCAGAGCTATTTGAACCATCGAACCTTTCAGTTTCGATGTACTGCAGGGATCAGACGTACTTTCTAGCAGTCAGTGCTGAACTGCTTAGAGAGAAGCTTACCTAGCGAGGTGGCGCACAGGTTAGCACACTGGACTCGCATTCGGGAGGACGGCGGTTCAAACCTACGTCCGGCCATCCTGATTTACGTTTTCCCCGATTTCCCTAAATCGCTTCAGGCAAATGCTGTGATGGTTCCTTTGAAAGGGCACGGCCGATTTACTTCCCCACCCTTCCCTAATCCGATGCGACCGATGACCTCGCTGTTTGGTCCCTTCCTCCAAATCAACCAGCCAACCAGAGAGGCTCTTGATCTACTGACTGCTGGCGTCTCTCTCGGCCTTTTCGGGCGACCTTTGCTTAACGACTGTCTCAGGTTCGTCCTCCACTCCTCTGTCCTCAGGATGAAGAACCTTAGATAACGTGAGGCTTGCCACTCCCTCGTGCCGACGAAACGTCAGAATTAAATGAAGTCTGTCGAAGATCCCGAGACAAAAACCAACAGGCAATACGTCAGCAAGAGATCACCAGGGCCTCAATAAACTTGTAAAAAATTTCGTTGCGCAGAGCACTGCGATTTGGGAGCAGCGCCATTCGCGTCGGTCCAGCTGCATCCGGTACATTCCGGAGCAGGTGGGTTGCCAGGGAATCCCCGAGGGGACGACGTCCTTGCTGGACGCTCTCTGCAAACACATTAGCGCGCGGTGCACACGTCGCGAGACAAACAGCTGCCGCACGGTGTCGGCTGCCTTCCGGCTTCGCGTCCAGGCCATGTCGCAGGCGTGTGCTTCTGATTTTACTACTGCTTCTACTCCTACAGAATTCTCCTTAGTCTGGCATGCGGCTGACGTAATATTACGGCGCTTACGGGAAATGAGAATGTGCGGCGGGTGTAATACTACGTCACGTCATTTACGATGATTTACCGCGGTTTCGAACGTATTTTTACGGCTCCCACAATCATCTGCGAGGTCTGCAGGTTTCGTATATGACAGTACTGGTATCACTTTAACAATTCATCGTTTTTGAAACCTACGTCATTATCTCTTACTTCACAGGCATTACGTGGCTTTCGAGTTCTCTCTGTTTTACGCGTTTTGTATGTTTTTCTGTTGATCTTGTGCTGAAAATGAGCAGTGAAGAGGAGAAACGTTTGAAGAAAATGCTTACCAAAGCCCCTGACGAGTCTACAAACGATGGAAACGAAGTATCTGATGACTATTCAGATTCCACGTCGTCTGAAAATTGTGATAGTTCTATACTTTTTTGACGATGAGTTCCTGCATGCGTTTAACGTATTATTTTCACAGATTGTGTTGTCATGGCCAGCCAGAGTGGCCGTGCGCTTCTAGGCGATACAGTCTGGAACCGAGCGACCACAGTAGTAGGGCAACCTTAGCGCCAGGCCACGCTGCATTGTTGCCAAATTTATTCAAGATGGCGGCGATGACGTAATCCAAGATGGCGGCATGTAGACTTGGTAACATCGCATGACGTTATCCAAGATGGCGGCGTTTGGAGGGAAAATAGGTCAATTGTGCTACGTCCAGTAACCTAACCTCAAGAAAAAATAGCGGGAATATTGAATTTTGGCGGGAAAATAGTCCAATTGTGCTACGTCCACTAACCTAAGACTCCAGAAGAAAAAAAATGGCGGGAAGTTTGAATTCCAACAGGATAATGCATGCAAAGACCGTATTTGTCTTTGTTATTATTATTGATTATCATTCATTAACATTTATTATCATTCATTATCTCTGTGGTATGGAATGATATGTGATCGTCCACCAGCACAATATAATAGTTACCAACAGCTTTAACTGGAGAGATCGCTGGCCCGCCAGTCTAACGAGTCCCATTATTTGGTATTAAACGAATATTTGGTATTAAAGACGCAGTTTTCCCCTCTTGCATTTCACTGTTGATCTGATAGTCCCACGCTGGTGCATGACAATAAGTGCATCCTTAAGTATATCATAATACCATGTAAAGAGCCTTTTCAGTGCCGATCGTTCTACAAATTGACTTTACTTCCAGTCTCATGTATATATATGGAACTATAACAGTTAATATTGATCAACGAGAAGTACTGATAATGTTCTGTTCGGTATTAACCTTTGTCAATGAACAACGAGATTCGTAAACGCTAAATTGATTGTCAATTGATGTTATTCCGTATGCCATTCCTCTTGTAGAGAACACATGTCAAATAAGTGGGATGCCAGGAATTCATACTAAAGCAAACCGAATATGGTCGATCCGGATTTCCGTTGTGTTTACTGTTTGGTCAGATCCATCAAAATACAGAGCTTAAATGTTTCATGATCACGTCAGAATCTGCTATGACCCTGCACGTGTAGTGAATAAACAGTTAATACAGGGGCGTGATAAAAGCGTCGCCCCCTGTACATTCAGTTAACAATTGCTGCCAGTCAAAATATAATCCTCTTGTGTAGACTCTTCCTGTTGCGACCAATTAAGAAAAAATACAGGATCCACGTTTGATTTTGGCTGCAATTACCTGAAAAAAAATTTAATAAACTAAATATGCACTCCGGTTTCAAGGGCATGTATTCAGACGTGGAAAAATCAAATGTGTAACCAAAATACACGACGAATTTGTTGAACAGAAATATACACCACGGAAAGTTTAGGTACATTTCTCGTTTTATTGATTTTAAAATGATTTCTTTTATATTTCTGCGAAAGTGAAAAAAAAAAACAGTGTCCTTTCGTAGTTTTACCTAATTTTGAGCGATAAACTTGTTTGGACAATGTACAAAACCCAGTAACCGCTGCACAACGAGTCCCCAGCAGGAGAATAAGAAAATATATAAGCGCCGTCAGAAAATGGATTTTTAATTAATCCGAAAATGGTAATGGTTTGATTTAAAAAAAATTTAGTTTAAGCATACTTGTGGCTGGTTGCTACTTTACAAACCTTATAACTGTGCTACAGCAATGACTCTCATAATGTCAACTTTCGACAATACAGCGATACATTTGTCTGTCTTGAAGCAACCACCTCCCCCGCCGAAGAAAGAAAAGAAAACAAAAATCATATCGTTCACGTGACGCGTTGGAGACAGCATTTTGGACTGCAAAAGGTGGAGTAATTTTGATTTTCAGGTATGTTGTATGTCTTGTGAAATATCCAAGTTTCTTCTCTCCCTAGTGCGTTATCCGCCATCTTGAGAAAAACACCTAAGAAATGCCACGTCCGTCAGTTTTTCCTCAGTAGCTCGCTTCCATTGCATTATAGGCAAAAACATGCCATCGTGAGTTTTAAAGAGCGTTAAATTTCCTACAAGTTTCACACGTATCAGGTTGGGAAATTCAGAACAGATACTGAGTTACGAGGCTGTGAAAACCTGAAAAAACATCAAGAAATCCCAAACACTCAGATATGTCAGTGGTTTCACCGTAATATCTCCTTTTTAGTGGAGCTTTGTGCATAATACATAATAACCATTGTTTCAGAAGATTTAGTTTCATGATTCATACAAAATATTTGTTATTACTCCCTATACATGCCGAGAAATGTTGCGTTAAAAATTTTAATGAAAGTGGCCTCCACACCGGATGGACCATCCTTAGTCAGAAATAGTATTCCTGACCATAGTATCATCTTTAAGCCATTACATATGCAATATATACTTCGTGAGATTCATGTAAAATCTGAGGAATAAGTATTACTGAAAAACGCAAATTCTCAACTTCTTATCCATTTATGTATGTTTCAACAAAATATAGTTTGAAAACAGATCTTAAATTTTATTTCCGTGATATAAATACAAGATTTTAACTTAAAAATTCATTAGTTTCTGTTGTTTTTTCTCAAATATGTTGTTAAAAATTCATTAGTTTCTGTTGTTTTTTCTCAAATATGTTGTTGTTGTTGTTGTTGTTGTGGTCTTCAGTCCTGAGACTGGTTTGATGCAGCTCTCCATGCTACTCTATCCTGTGCAAGCTTCTTCATCTCCCAGTACTTACTGCAACCTACATCCTTCTGAATCTGCTTAGTGTATTGATCTCTTGGTCTCCCTCTACGATTTTTACCCTCCACGCTGCCCTCCAATGCTAAATTTGTGATCCCTTGATGCCTCAAAACATGTCCTACCAACCGATCCCTTCTTCTAGTCAAGTTGTGCCACAAACTTCTCTTCTCCCCAATCCTATTCAATACCTCCTCATTAGTTACGTGATCTACCCACCTTATCTTCAGCATTCTTCTGTAGCACCACATTTCGAAAGCTTCTATTCTCTTCTTGTCCAAACTAGTTATCGTCCATGTTTCACTTCCATACGTGGCTACACTCCATACAAATACTTTCAGAACCGACTTCCTGACACTTAAATCTATACTCCATGTTAACAAATTTCTCTTCTTCAGAAACGATTTCCTTGCCATTGCTAGTCTACATTTTATATCCTCTCTACTTCGACCATCATCAGTTCTTTTGCTCCCCAAATAGCAAAACTCCTTTACTACTTTAAGTGTCTCATTTCCTAATCTAATTCCCTCAGCATCAACCGATTTAATTTTACTACATTCCATTATCCTCGTTTTGCTTTTGTTGATGTTCATCTTATATCCTCCTTTCAAGACACTGTCCATTCCGTTCAACAGCTCTTCCAAGTCCTTTGCTGTCTCTGACAGAATTACAATGTCATCGGCGAACCTCAAAGTTTTTACTTCTTCTCCATGAATTTTAATACCTACTCCGAACTTTTCTTTTGTTTCCTTTACTGCTTGCTCAATATACAGATTGAATAACATCGGGGAGAGTCTACAACCCTGTCTTACTCCCTTCCCAACCACTGCTTCCCTTTCATGCCCCTCGACTCTTATAACTGCCATCTGGTTTCTGTACAAATTGTAAATAGCCTTTCGCTCCCTGTATTTTACCCCTGCCACCTTCAGAATTTGAAAGAGAGTATTCCAGTCAACATTGTCAAAAGCTTTCTCTAAGTATACAAATGCTAGAAACGTAGGTTTGCCTTTCCTTAATCTTTCTTCTAAGGTAAGTCGTAAGGTTAGTATTGCCTCACGTGTTCCAACATTTCTACGGAATCCAAACTGATCTTCCCCGAGGTCCGCTTCTACCAGTTTTTCCATTCGTCTGAAAAGAATTCGTGTTAGTATTTTGCAGCTGTGACTTATTAAACTGATAGTTCGGTAATTTTCACATCTGTCAACACCTGCTTTCTTTGGGATTGGAATTATTATATTCTTCTTGAAGTCTGAGGGTATTTCGCCTGTCTCATACATCTTGCTCACCAGATGGTAGAGTTTTGTCATGACGGGCTCTCCCAAGGCCATCAGTAGTTCTAATGGAATGTTGTCTACTCCCGGGGCCTTGTTTCGACTCAGGTCTTTCAGTGCTATGTCAAACTCTTCACGTAGTATCTTATCTCCCATTTCGTCTTCATCTACATCCTCTTCCATTTCCATAATATTGTCCTCAAGTACATTGCCCTTGTATAAACCCTCTATATACTCCTTCCACCTTTCTGCCTACCCTTCTTTGCTTAGAACTGGGTTGCCATCTGAGCTCTTGATATTCATACAAGTGGTTCTCTTCTCTCCAAAGGTCTCTTTAATTTTCTTGTAGGCAGTATCTATCTTACCCCTAGTGAGACAAGCCTCTACATCCTTACATTTGTCCTCTAGCCATCCCTTCTTAGCCATTTTGCACTTCCTGTCGATCTCATTTTTGAGACGTTTGTATTCCTTTTTGCCTGCTTCATTTACTGCATTTTTATACTTTCTCCTTTCATCAATTAAATTCAATATTTCTTCTGTTACCCAAGGATTTCTATTAGCCCTACTTGATCGTCTGCTGCCTTCACTACTTCATCCCTCAAAGCTACCCATTCTTCTTCTACTGTATTTCTTTCCCCCATTCCTGTCAATTGTTCCCTTATGCTCTCCCTGAAACTCTCTACAACCTCTGGTACTTTCAGTTTATCCAGGTCCCATCTCCTTAAATTCCCACCTTTTTGCAGTTTCTTCAGTTTCAATCTGCAGTTCATAACCAATAGATTGTGGTCAGAATCCACATCTGCCCCTGGAAATGTCTTACAATTTAAAACCTGGTTCCTAAATCTCTGTCTCACCATTATATGATCTATCTGATACCTTTTAGTATCTGCAGGATTCTTCCAGGTATACAACCTTATTTTATGATTCTTGAACCAAGTGTTAGTTATGATTAAGTTATGCTCTGTGCAAAATTCGACAAGGCGGCTTCCTCTTTCATTTCTTCCCCCCAATCCATATTCACCTACTATGTTTCCTTCTCTCCCTTTTCCTACTGACGAATTCCAGTCACCCATGACTATTAAATTTTCGTCTCCCTTCACTACCTGAATAATTTCTTTTATCTCGTCATACATTTCATCTATTTCTTCATCATCTGCAGAGCTTGTTGGCATATAAACTTGTACTACAGTAGTGGGCGTGGGCTTCGTGTCTATCTTGGCCACAATAATGCGTTCACTATGCTGTTTGTAGTAGCTAACCCGGACTCCTATTTTTTATTCATTATTAAACATACTCCTGCATTACCCCTATCTGATTTTGTATTTATAACCCTGTATTCACCTGACCAAAAGTCTTGTTCCTCCTGCCACCGAACTTCACTAATTCCCACTATATCTAACTTTAACCTATCCATTTCCCTTTTTAAATTTTCTAACCTACCTGCCCGATTAAGGGATCTGACATTCCACGCTCCGATCCGTAGAACGCCAGTTTTCTTTCTCCTGATAACGATGTCCTCCTGAGTAGTCCCCGCCCGGAGATCCGAATGGGGGACTATTTTACCTCAGGAATATTTTACCCAAGAGGACGCCATCATCATTTAATCATACAGTAAAGCTGCAGTAAAGCTGCATGTCCTCGGGAAAAAATACGGCTGTAGTTTCCCCTTGCTTTCAGCCGTTCGCAGTACCACAACAGCAAGGCCGTTTTGGTTATTGTTACAGGGCCAGATCAGTCAATCATCCAGACTGTTGCCCCTGCAACTACTGAAAAGGCTGCTGCCCCTCTTCAGGAACCACATGTTTGTCTGGCCTCTCAACAGTTGTGGTTGCACCTACGGTACGGCTATCTGTATCGCTGAGGTACGCAAGCCTCCCCACCAACGGCAAGGTCCATTTGACCAACAGACAGTGGATCACCTAACTAGTCTTCTTGTCTAATGCATTAGCACATGATTCGTATCTTCGATGAACACAAACAGTGGAGCATCGAAGTCCTGCTTTCTTGCCTCTGCATTTGTTGCCACAGGTCTTTTTGCACTGGTAGGAAATCGCATTCAGAAATGCCTGTGCAGCTGATTCTTTATTCATCGGCACTGGAGTTAGACCACTATTATCCTTCTTAAGCCTCATACGAGGGCGTCTTTTCCATACCGCATCCAGTTTGAACTGGCAGAGGTTCTATATGCATGATATTGAACTGTTGGAGGCAGGCGTGCCAAATCGGATTTGACGTTTGTAGCAGCTTTAGAAAAACGAAGATATCGCTTCTCATCTGTGGAAGAAGATGTCGCTTCCCGTCTGTGGAAATGTTCGACATATCTGCATAAATCACCACAAGGAAATTTTCTGTTGTGTCCACGATCTTCTCTTTTTCTGTAGCTTGATCTTTGATAATAGAAACACTTTCGCTGTGGGAAGGAACAATTTCAAGAGTGGTGCCAAATTTAGTTTTCCCCTGTCCAAACAGAACGAAGGGGATATTGCAAACTCTTATCGTATGGAGAAATGGAATGTTTTGCAGAATACATTTACATTTGAAGGATGTTTTGGAATACAGCGCATCTCATATGTTACCCCCTTCTAGATTTGCAAAAGAATACATTTTCAGGCGCTAAGGCCGTCACCAAAACCAAAAGATCAGTTTCTTCTCCAATAACAACAGCATCGTGTTCGGAAGAGGACGATACGGTAGTTTTCACAAGTAACACATCTGCACCTTCTATTATCTACTGGGTGACCGTTTGTTCTCGCTGAAATTCCTTATGAAGCAGTGAGATGAAACGGGATTCGTTGTTTTCATTCGATAAAAATTCATCCTTTAGCATCTGAGGAGACATGATTCCATCAAGGAGAACTTCTGCACAAGACTATAGCTTGGAATGTTGAGGTCTTTCGATTAACTCTGTGCTCCTTTTGTTTTCTTCTGTGGGCTACGCGTCGAAGACTAGCACAGCAATTTGACCATGATGAAGCGGTATGTATGTCACAAATCTTTTGAAAATAGCAGAAAAACATTCGCTCCGAATCCAATCACCTCTGTGTCGCAGGTAGCCACCATCTACTACATCAACTTTGCTCTTTCCCATTTCTACATCACTCGGTAACGGCGTGAATGTCTCCCTCAGAAAAAATTGACAATGGAAAGGGAGCAAGTTCATAATCGAAGCGTTTCTTTTCTTTCAGGTTGGTTAGAGACGATTATCTTTCGGAAAAGCATGAAATTATCCAGAACTACTTTACCTCTATTCGTGTTTGTATGATTAGCACTATTGCCAAAACACATCACTGCGTGTATAGGTCGAAAATTGCATGTACTCAAAATAGCTGTTCACAGTTCTACTCAATCCATTAGAACCCACCTCCCAAGACAAATAGCAGTCTACACTTCACCTTCAGTCACTCTACTCCTTACTGACATTAAGTACTTAACAGTTGGAAAAGGACGGTGACTGGAAAACCACTGATTTTATTAACGTCACTTTTATTCCTGGCGATACGGGAACATCTCATGTCGTTATGCTTTTCAGTAGTAGACGATGCACAACTGCGGAAGTTCTCAATTTCATCATAAACGTTTTGTAATGCACCGAACCAGAGAGTCCAGCGGGTAAGAACGTTGTTCGTTATGCCTCTTCCTTGTTTTCATGAGGCTTTGCTCAGTTGTCATATTCGACCATATCCCACACCAAAATTTGTCAGAGCGTCTGACTGTGAAGTAGCCACCAGTTGTGACTTATTGAAATTCTAATTGATATGTTGTACCTTCAAGAGTCAGCATTACGTGCACCTATAGGCGAGCACATTTGGTGTAGTGGAAATGTCCACTAGTGAGAAGATATGGAATCATTTTCTGAACCATGTCAAGATGAAGCTGCCAGTTTCCTATCCTTTCTGTTTCAACGAAGTGCTTTATCAATTTGACCATCCGGAAATAATGAATTCACATTTTGGCTGTGCTGACAGCCTTCTATAGCCCTTTGGTTCTTCGTTAAACTTTGTACTGACACTGCGGAAACGCAGGTTGTCCTGCATCCTGTCGGCTAACGCATCTCATTATTGTAAATCATTTTCCAGGAATTACATGAACCTCATCAACTACATGTACATAGTGCGTACATAATGGCTTAAAGATGACTGTGTCGATAATAGATTCGAATCATGCGGTAATGCATCGGAGAAGAAGACGAGATAGATGATCCATTGCCTGTTAGTCGAAATGATTAATTACCTACATCAGCCACATCTAAGTCAGAACAACAGAAACTGATAAATTTTTAACTTAAAATTTTGTATGTATATTCCAATAAAATTTAACTCCTTTTTTAAACTGTATTTTGTTGAAAGATAGGTACACGTAAAATGTAGAAAATTTGTGTTTTTTCCATAGTATTTATTCCTCACAAATTACATGAGTCTCATGATCTACATATGTATTTTGCGTACATACTATTTTTGACTGAGCCTGGTATTTTCTGTTTCGAGTCAACTTTCACTAAAACTGTTGATTCAACTTTTCTCGGCGTGTATAGGGAGTAATTACAAATATTGTGTATGAATCTTGAAGTAAATTAAATCCAATGATAATTAAATTGACACCCTAGCTGCAACCAGGCGTTGATGTACTTCATTTGGGACATGTTGAAAATGTGTGCCCCGACCGGGACTCGAACCCGGGATCTCCTGCTTACATGGCAGACGCTCGGGGCACACATTTTCAACATGTCCCAAATGAAGTACATCAACACCTGGTTGCAGCTAGGGTGTCAATTTTATTATCATTTCATTTCTTGCAAAGCTGCATGGTCATCCACGGTAACTGTTCTTTCGGGAACAGATACTACCGTCATATTAGTTAAATTAAATCCTTTACAACAATGGTTATTCTGTGTTATGCACAAAACTGCACCAAAAAAGAAGTTATTAAGGCAAAAGCATTGAAATTTCTAAATTTTTGCGACTTCTTGACGTTTTTATAGATTTTTATAGCCTCGTGCTTTAGTAGCTGTTCAAAAGTTTCCAAAATGTTATGTAAGAAACTTGTAGGACATTCAACGCTCTTTGAAGGTGGTAATGGCATATTTTTGCCTAAAATGCACAGGAAGCGAATTACTGAGGAAAGACTAAAAAAGGTGTCATTTACTAGGTTTTTTTTTTTTTTTTTTTTTTTTCAAGATGACGAATAACACACAAGATGGAGAAGGTCTAGAATGTCGTTATTTCACGAGAGCGATAATACCTAAACATATATGAAAATCTAAATTACTCCACCTTTTGCAACCCAGCCCCTTTTTCAGAGCTATCTATACCGGGCTAACGTAGGATAACGAAGGACAATACAGGCAAGTGCAGCACAAAGAGCACATAAAAAGCCATACTAACAACACACATAAAAGTTGCAGTATTTCGCCTCTGAAACTTCAAAACTTCCGCCGGATCTAGAAAGGGCACTGAGTCAGTATAAATTCGCGGTAGTTTTAATCACTCGTTCCCATTTTAAACTAAGCTGTCACGGAGCATCTAAAGTCCGTCGTCATGATGTAAAGACGTTTCCGTCATCATGATGAGCTTATGAATCGTGCGGACCACTGAGGAGGTATTTACGCGCTCGCAAATTGTGACACACGACTGAGTCGCCACCACACGTGTGCTGCCGAGTTGGCCGTATCCCAAAAGTTCTCTTTGACGGTGGCTCCAAGACCGCCGTATGAAGGCTGTCCGCGCTGCATCGCTGTCAAGGGCGAACGCACCGAAAATTAGGACCTCGTTGGAGTTGACTGGAGCGAGACTCGCTGTTGGGACCCAGGTGTCTCCGAATGAAATATGGAGTTTCTCCGTGTGTCTCGCACCATTAGTTCAAAGGAGGCTGCGCCACTCGTTAAGCGAACGTGGCCGGTTGGAAGAGTACCAGTCGCTTGGCGTTCTGGTACACCCTTCACGGATCCACCACCACGGTTAGCCTCTGGCTCACATTCGAGACCCTGCACTCAATTACCTGCCGTAAAACTCTTTTACTAACTTGCAAATATATAAACACTGGTTTTGAAAGTGACAGATTTACGATTTAAATGCCCTTAAAGCACAAATATAGCGTAAGAAGGATTTAACGAATCTTCCTGACAAAACAAAGCTATGTGTCATGTCTGGACTGGAACCCAGACGTCTATCTTCGCTTGCAACGTTAGGACAAACTGAATCGTATGAATATACCTCAAGAACTGAATCTGCCATCACTTATGTCTTACCCTAGCAAACTTCACAGAAGTGTCATGAAACTATACCTTGAACAACTCACTTAATCACAACACGAAACTGTCGAGGCTATCGTGGTCATTTTCTGCCATTTTTTCTGTTGGCTTCTGTCTCTGGGTTTTCACCCTCAAATGGAGTTCTGAGGTCCTCGTCGATACCAGTGAAACTGTACACCGCTGCCATCTCCTCTCCAGGCCGTTCTATTGCTGGCGATTCCACATATCTCGTCGGCAGTTGAGAACCAACCTGCAGACGAACTACAGCGCGATCCAGATAAACCAGAACTACTTTAATGACTCATAGCATTTGAATCGATAATGGGACACAATTTTGGGTGCTGATAAGACAAAACTGGGAGTTACATACATACACACAAAATCCTGACAGCAAATGTTGGAAATGTCCTCAAGCAGCACTGAACTCGTTTCACCATATTCTGTGGCAACCTGTGAAGTGCATCCAGTGTAAAGGGACACCATCAACAGAAGTAGTCGATACCAGAAATGTTTCCGAATTTTGAATCGGTCAATATTATCTCTGCTGTTTTCCTGAAAAATTTCATATGATTTTGTGCACGATGTGTTACATTTCAAGCTAAAATCTATAAAAAGAAATTACTTTATTTGTTACAATCGATATGTACTAGCTCTGAATGTACAGTTAAAATTATTTTTTTAGAAAAATTTGAAATTACGAAGTATTCGGCACACTTAAAATTTCTATTTTTAATTACGTAATTTGGTGCTTTTTATTTTGTTTATTTCCGGATTCATTTATAAAATAATGTTATATATTAATAGAAATTCATTTGTCAAGAAAATTTGTAAGCCCTTTCAAATATTATTATTATCGCACAGTGCAGTGGTAGTGGATATACCTCTGAAGTGACCGGACGTGATTTTTTATTTTGGAAGAACAACGTAATTTCGGAATTCAAAAGACAGTGTGAAACAGTGAAATGTGAGAGAATAAATCATGGTGAAAACAAAAATTTGCACAGGCTTACTTCAAAATTATTTAAGTCGGTTGGAACCATGAAAAACTAAAACGTCATAAATCTCAGCTTCAAGAATCAGCCCCTAGACATGAAGAACTGGAGCCAATTACGAGAAAACAAGATAAGTAAAAAGTTGGTTGTAAATATTACTCCTCTCGTATTTTTGAAAAAAATGAGACATTATCATCGTCAATAGTAGTGACATCAACGAAAATTGTTGGAGGGGGAGATTACACCTCGCCAATGTTGATTATTTCGTTTGTCATGGCCTCACGTGGTCTATTGTCGTACGCTCGCCTTTTGAGGTATCCCAAAAAGAAAAACTCACGAGGGGGAGGCAAAGTCAGGTGATCGGAGGCCCACAATTTTTTTGACACTATTCGGTCAGCGAAGAAGTTTTACACGTGTCACACGTCGCTCCATCGTGTTGGAAATAACTCTCTGTAAGTTTGATGGCATCCAGCTGCTCTACAAATGTACTTGAGATGCCTGTATAAACTGTAGTGGCATCTAGTGTCTACGGTCGTATCAAAGAAACTGGGGTCCACAATCCTGGAAGCTGACACCGCACACCACAATCCACCCTTTTCGTCATGTGTTTCATGCCTGAATGGGAGGTTTACACCAGCCCAGTATCTGCTGTTTTGTGTGTTGATGTAATCTGACAGATGGAATCATGCCTCAATCGTAGTATTTTTCCATTATGGATTGTGCCGACACTTCTGGATCCAAATTTCTTTCATACAATTTCAATCAACTGTACCTTACAACCTCTCAATTCACTGTATCTAACGTAGCTGTCACAAGACTCAAGTTTCTAGTGGGTGGCATCCGTACAATTTTCCTGTGCTCTCGTCTGTGGATCGGTACTTTGATACCACGAACTGATCATTCGTCCCACTGCCAGGAACATGCTTCCTGACTTACGGGCTACTGGCATCGTATTCAGGCTATTAGCCTCAATTTCATTTGATTTACCCTCGTACCATTATACTATTTAAATTCGGAGGCATTTTATTCTCTAATTTATGGTACATTGAAGAAGGAATTTAGTCTGATCATAATAGGGAACTTAAATTAACCAAAATACTGTACAGTTAAGTAATATTAAAAGTCAGATGAATAGACAAAATACAATGAGAAGTAATCGTAAGAGATATTTAGGAAAGGACTTCTTCCGAAAATCTTTACCAGAAGAAGGATCAAATTAATGTATCCTGTGTAGAGGCGTATAGTAGAGTTAACAGTGTAAGCAGAGATGAGGGGAGAAACCGTAGAGGAACATACATAAGTTGTCCTGTAGTCAATTAGGGAATGTTAGCAAAAGTGACATTCTTGCACAAAGTACTAGTCGGAGTCGTGAGCTGTTGCCTTCCTTTGGCCTGCTATCAAACGTTACGTGTGTATCTGTACGACTACGGTGTGTAATTGCGTAACTTGCTGCCATGCTTATGTTGGTCAGAGCGAGGTGGAATGAACAGAAGCGAGAGGGCGAAACTCAGTTTCGGCACATAGCCTAATTCTCTCGGGTAGAACCAACGGGATCTTCGAGCTTAATCTTTATGCAGTAGCAGTGACGTCTTTAGCTGTGTATTTATGGCTCTAATTTTACGTATTTGCAATCGATTCCGAGGTTAACGTCATCATCAAGCGGACGGATCACCATCAGACTCACAAGATCTAAGACAATGAAAATTTGCCGTGAGGTTTGGACTCCAGCGTAGGAAACTGGAGCAAGATCAGATGACCACATTGTCCATCTACCGCCAGCCACATCTGAGCGCAGAAATTGCCATCAGTGACGGTGTCGGAACTGGCTGCCTGTTTGACGATTCTGGCTGTCGAGGAGAGTATAAATACACTGGAATCTCTAAAATATATAGTCGACAATGAAAGCTGTAGCAAGTACGAAGAGGTTAGTGGCTTGTTTGGGGAAATATGGGGAACAATATCTCACCGGCCAAGGGCTGCAAAAATGGTTACCCTTCTCACCACTTCGTCCTCTCTCTATTTTGCTCTGCTACACTTATTTCTGGACGCTATGAATGCAATCTTGATTGCCGACCAGTTAAAGAAAATGTTCTTTAAGTGTTCGGCAATGAAAGATGCGCTCATAGCGTCCAAAAATAAAAGTGGTACCTGCTATTTCAGTCGCCGGCCTACCTTGGAGTCACTTCCATTAACAGCTGCACACACACACAGACACACACACACACACACACACGCACGCACGCGCGCGCGCGCGCACACACACACACACACACACACACACACAAACTACATTTTTCCACTGCTACGTTCTAAACTGTTAGGTACAGAGAACTGCAGAAAACACGCTGCTTACATTTTCGTTGAGCACCAGTCAATTCTGCAAAATGCTTATGTTCATAGACTGAACGTTTGCGTTCCTGAAATAGACGCACGTGTTCTTTAGCCCACTTTGTTCTGTCATTAGTGTAAATTTATAGCAAAGTTGACGGAAAAAATGAAAAAATACAGTCCTTCCCTTTGCAGAAACTGTGAGACTTCAACTTTCTAATGCAGCTGTTCGCAAAAATCATTTAGTTTCCTTGTCCCTGAAATTAACTTGAAATGATTCATAACAATTTAAAGTTTTCTCTAAACCTATTTTTACATTTAATGAGAAGTTTGAATGTATCATCTTTGTTGGTAAGCGTTTGTCTTTGTTTAGTTCATATGTAATGTTTGTTAATAGAATATAGGCTATTCTTAATACTCTAGATTTCCGAAGTTTTTTTCGTTCTCACATTTGTACATATTCTATACAAAATTATAACAAGGGCGGCACAAGGCACACATACAAAACATGGTAAGACACATGCGGATGTAAATAAAACAAAAGTCGGAGCCGCAATTCCTTTTTAGAAAAAAGAGATTGCCTATTTCTGTTCAGCGAGAATCATCAGAAATCCACCAGCGTAACACATACATTAAGCAGGATGTTAATACTTAATAAGAACATGCTATATAATTCCAACAGTATTTTGCAACAAATCAGTCGCTTGTTTCCAGTTATCATAATGTTATCATACCTAATTTCAAATAACGATACTGACCAGGTGGCATTTACCTTCCACATTTTCAAAGTCACGATTTCGTCTAAGAATATGGATAAGATCAAGTATTTTATACTTCTTGAGAGCTAGTATCGTGTTCGCACTGTGATGTGTTTTCGTCATGGTATTACAGCCATTCAGGCGTACTGGTGAATGGGAAACGTATCAAACTGGGACAGGCAACTATAGTCCTGAAATGACTGAGTTACAAAGTTCTTCTCTGATAAATATGTCTGATTAATACGATAATTATTCAAATTATTCATACAGTTAAGCGAAATGGAAATTTAGGCGAGGCGTTCAGTAAGTAATGCAATGCCTTTTTTCTGAAAGCAGTTTGGTTTTATACAGGACCCCAATACACCACATTTTTCGCCGATCTTTTTGCTACAAAATCCTATTTTTCAGCATAATCTACGTTCAGTGCGATGCAGGGCCTGTAGACCCGCATGGCAGCACTCTACTGTTCGACGCCGGAGCAAATGTCTTCCTGCATAAAAACCTCCACATCATTCACGTACTGTTTTTTGCGGAGTGCATCCTCCATTGTGTCGAAGAGATGGAAGTCAGAAGGTGCGATATCTGGATGAGAAAGAAAGATGAGAGGAATTCGTCTAGCAAAATTTTGCACGAAGAACGGGTTATTCATCCTTAACAGTTTTTAAAAATCATGAAGGCGATCGATTTAAGTTAATACATCAGTCGAGAAGGCTACGAGAGCGTTTCTGCTACATAGAGCAGATAAGCAGTTATTAATATCTCACTTAGACCGTGAACTGGCATCACTTAGTACCAGTAAGATGGATGTAGAGGAACTATGGGCAGAGTTTAAGCAGATTGCAAATCGGGGTCTCGAGAGTTCTGTTTCTAGTAAGAGGATAAAGGATGGAGAAGACCGTCTATGGTTTAATAACGAAATTCGGGTAGTGTTGAGGAAGCAGAGGCTGTTGCACTCTCGGTTCAAAAGGGAACGCGTAAATGACAACAAGTGAAGGTTAGTAGAGATCCGTGCGTTTGTGAAAAGATCTATGCGCAAAGCATTCAGCTACCAATGTCACACCTTAGCAAAAGATCTGGCAGAGAAGCCGAGAAAATTCTGGTCGAATGTAAAATAGCTAAGCGGGTCTAAGGCTTCAATTCAGCCCCTTGTTCACCAGTCTGGTGTGGTAGTCGAAGATAGCTGAAGTTTTAAATTTCGCGTTCAAGAAATGATTCACACAGGAGAATCGTACAAACATACCGTCATTTGACCGTCGGACGGACCCCCTATGGATGACATAGTCATAAGCACGCCTGGCGTAGAGAAACAACTGAAGGATTTGAAACCAAATAAATTACCAGGTTTGGATGGAATCCCAGTTCGGTTTTACAAAGAGTTCTCTACGGCACTGGCCCCTTACCTAGCCTTGCATTTATCCTGAGTCTCTCGTCCAGCGCACAGTCTCAAGCAACTGGAAAAAAGTGCGGGTGTCACCAGTATATAAAAACGGTAAAAGAACGGACCCGCAAAACCACAGACCAGTTTCCCTGAAACCTGTTTGCTGCAGAATCCTTGAAAATATTCTCAATTCGAATAAAATAAGCTTTCTTGAGACTGGGAAGCTAATGTGCACGATTCAGCAGGGTTTAAGAAAGCATCGCTCGTGCGAAACTCAGCTTCCCATTTTCTCATATGATATGTTGAGATCTATGGATGCATAGCAACAGGCTGATTCCGTATTTGTAGATTTCCGGAAAGTAATTGGCACGGTGCCTCACTGCAGGCTGTTAACGAAGGTACGAGCATATGGAACTAATTCACAGTTACGTGTGGGTGACTCGAAGACTTCTTAAGTAAGAGATCCCAGTATGTTGCGCTCGACGGTGAGTGTTTATCAGAGACGAGGGTATCGTCAGGAGTGCCCCAGGGAAGTGTGATAGGACCGCTGCTGTTCTTTATATACATAAATGATTTGGCGGACAGGGTGAGCTGCAATCTGGGGTTGCTGATGATGCCATGGTGTACGGCGAGGTGTCCAAGTTGAGGGACTGTAGGAAGGTACAAGTCTACTTACAAGAGGAGGCCGCCAATTGTGAAATTCAGATTCGATTCATACTTCGCATAATAAAAGCTCATGGCCAGAGGTGTAATGTGGCAAAGCACCAAGATGCACTTCTCAGCCTTTGTCGAGAAAATCGACAGTTAAAAGAAACTGTTGCAGTGAAATACTCTCTACGATCAATAATTTTCTGCGACGTCGTGGCGCAGCGGTAAGCGCGAGGGTTCGTAATCTGAAGGACGCCGGATCGAATCTCGCGCCATGCATTTTTTTTTAGTATTTGTTTTTTGTAATTCTAATTTATATATATATATATATATATATATATATATATATATATATATATATATATATATATATATATAATTCCCGGCAATCAGTTGCAACAGTTATGCATATATAATAAGTTGTTGAAAGTCGTTTGTCGTGGAAAAACTGGCGACTTCGAACATCATTATGTTTTCCGCAAACAAAGTTGTATTTCACAAATGTTATTAATTGTCTTCATAATGTTATCCACGTATAGTTAACGGAAGACGTAGAAACGATATTCCGAAAGGAATACGTATAGCGTAAGTCAAACGTTCGAATTAGAATAGAGACCCCACGAACACAAATTTGCTGTGGCAGGTATGAAATACAAACTCCGTTACTCGCTCGTTACACTTGAAGGACAGATGTTGAATGGGCCGAAACGAGCCGCCGCATAACAGCGTAGTTGCCTGCTAACTTCGAAAGAAGGTAGATGCGGTCCCTAGCGCAACTTATAACATCGTCGAAAATCAGTGCGGACTGGACTTTGGTACACCCTGTTAAAAAAAACGGAAAAATGGAGGCGGCACAATTGGAGAGCGATCCGCCTTCACCAACATGCATAAGCAATTCATTAATAGTTTATATATATATATATATATATATATATATATATATATATATATTAATTACAAAAAACTAATAACTATATATATATATATATATATATATATATATATATATATATATATATATATATTTGAATTACAAAAAACTAATAATAAAAAAATTGCATGGCGCGAGATTCGATCCGGCGACCTTCGGATTACGAACCCGAGCGCTTACCGCTGCACCACGACGCTGTGGAAAGTTATTAATCGTAGAGAGTATTTCACCACAACGGTTTCTTTTAACTGTCCATTATCTCGACAACGGCTGAGAAGTGCATCTTGGTGCTTTGCCACATTACACCTCTGGCCATAAGCTTTTATTATGCGCAGTATGAATCGAATCTGAATTTCACAATTGGCGGCCTCCCCTTGTTAGACAAAATTTCTAGACGGTGTGATGAATGGTAGCTAGTCCTAAATGTCAGCAAATGTTAGTTAATGCAAAAGAGTTGGAAGATCAAACCTGTAATGATCGGATACTGTATTGTCAGTGTCCTGCTTCACACGGTCAAGTCGTTTAAATATCTGGGCGTAGCGCTAGGAAGCGATATGAGATGGGACGAGCATGTGAGAACTGTGGTAGGGAAGGCAAATGGTCGACTTCGGTTTGTTGGGAGAATTTTAGGAGAGAGTGGTTCATCTGTAAAGGAGACCGCATATAGGAAACTGGTGCGACCTATTCTTGAGTACTCCTCGAGTGTTTGGGATCCGTACCAGGTCAGATTGAAGGATAGGTTCGAACGGTACGCAGGTGTTACAGAGATGCTTTGGGAACACAAATGGGAATCCCTGGAGACAAGGCGACGTTCTTTTCGAGAACCACTATAGAGAAAATATGAAGCTGACTGCAGAACAATTTCACTGTCGCTAACAAACACTACTGGCCATTACAATTTCTAAATCAAGAAGAAATGCAGATGATAAATGGGTATTCATTGGACAAATATACTAGAACTGACATGTGATTACATTTTCACGCAATTTGGGTGCATAGATCCTGAGAAATCAGTACCCAGGACAACAACCTCTGGCCGTAATAACGGCCTTGATACGCCTGGGCATTGAGTCAAACAGAGCTTGGATGGCGTGTACAGGTACAGCTGCCCATGCAGCTTCAACACGATACCACAGTTCATCAAGAGTAGTGACTGGCGTATTGTGAAGAGCCACTTGCTCGGCCACCATTGACCAGACATTTTCAATTGGTGAGAAATCTGGAGAATGTGCTGGCCAGGGCAGCAGTCGAACATTTTCTGTATCCAGAAAGGCCCGTACAGGACCTCCAACATGCGGTCTGCATTATCCTGCTGAAATGTTGGGTTTCGCAGGGATCGGATGAAGGGTAGAGCCACGGGTCGTAACACATCTGAAATGTAACGTCCACTGTTAAAAGTGCCGTCAATGCGAACAAGATGTGACCCAGACGTGTAATCAATGGCACCCATACCTTCACGCCGGGTGCTAAGCCAGTATGGCGATGACGAATACATGCTTTCAATGTGCGTTCACCGCGATGTCGCCAAACGTGGATGTTACCATCATGATGCTGTAAACAGAACCTGGATTCATGCGAAAAAATGACGTTTTGCCATTCGTGCACCCAGGTTCGTCGTTGAGTTCACCATCGCAGGCGCTCCTATCTGTGATGCAGCGTCAAGGGTAACCGCAGCTATGGTCTCCGAGCTGATAGTCCATGCTGCTGCAAACGTAGTCGAACTGTTCGTGCAGATGGTTGTTGTCTTGCAAACGTCCCCATCTGTTGACTCAGGGATCGAGACGTGGCTGCACGATCCGTTACAGCCGTGCGGATAAGATGCCTGTCATCTCGACTGATAGTGATACGAGGCCGTTGGGATCCAGCACGGCGTTCCGTATTACCCTCCTGAACCTACTGACTCCATATTATGCTAACAGTCATTGGATCTCGACCAACGTGAGCAGCAATCTCGCGATACGATAAACCGCAATCGCGATAGGCTACAATCCGACTTTATCAAAGCCGGAAACGTGATGGTACGCATTTCTCCTCCTTACACGAGGCATCACAACGACGTTTCCCCAGGCAACGCCGGTCAACTGCTGTTTGTGTATGAGAAATCGATTGGAAACTTTCCTCATGTCAGCACGTTGTAGGTGTCGCCACCGGCGCCAACCTTGTATGAATGCTCTTGAAAGCTAACCATTTGCATATCACAGCATCTTCTTCCTGTCGGTTAAATTTCGCGTCTGTAGCACGTCTTCTTCATGGTGTAGCAATTTTAATGGCCAGTAGTATACATTGTGCGAAAGGATCACGAAGATAAGATACAAGGAATTAGGGGTCATATGGAGGCAAGTAGACAGTCCTTTTTCCCTCGCTCTGTTTCCTGTTTCCTGTTTGAACAGGTAAGGAAATGACAAGAAAGGGCACAGAGCACCTCCGCCACGCACTGTATTGTGGCTTGCGGAGTATCAATTTAGTTGTAGATGAGTATGTGGGGGAGACCTGGGGATACACTAAGGTTTCAGACTCATTACACAATGGCAAGACATCGATTACGAAACCATTCTTAAACTGCAAGATGCGGACTTTGTCCACTGTTTATTGGCTACGAACTACATACGAAAACTCAATAAATTGCAGGAAGGTAGAAATTTAGGGAGATGGGATTTGGTTAATTACAAGAAAAGATATTGTTTAGACTTTGAAAGTTAAAATTGGGCAACACTGGGCTGAAGTTGAGGAAAGGACTACAACAGAAAACGAATGGGTAGTTTTGAGAGGTGAAATAGCGAAGGCAGCGGAGGATCACATAGGTAGAAAGACAAAGCTCAGTAGAGATCCTTGGATAAGTCAGTCATTGTTGAATGTAACTAACGATAATATGAAAATACAGGAAATAGCAGGTGAAATGGAATAGAGACATCTAAAAACTGACATTGACAGAAAGTGGAAAATAGCTAAGCAGCAGTTGGTAGAGGACAAATTCTAGACTGTAGGAACACGCCTAGCTACGGGAAAGGTAGATGCAACCTTTAGGAAAATTGAAAAGACTGTTGGCGAAAAGATAAGCAGCTGCGTGAATAACAAGAGCGCAGATGACAAGCCAGTACTAAGCAAAGCAGGGAGAGTTGAAACATGGAAGGAATATATACTGCCTAAACAAGAGGAACAAACTACGGTGCAATATTATAGAAAGAGGAAAACAAGTAGGTGAAGATGAGATGGGAGATACCAAACTACAAGAAGAATTTTCCAGAACACTGGAAGACCTAAGTGCAAACAGGACCCTGGAGTGGGCGACATTTCCTCAGAATTAGTGAGATCCTTGGGAGAACCAGCAATGACAAAATTATTCCACATGGTGTACAAGATACGTGAGACAGCAGAAATACTCTCAGATAAAAGCAGGAAGAATGTAATAATTCCATTTGCAAACAACACGGGTGCTGACTGGTGTAAATACATAGCAGTATCGAACCATCAGATTAATGAGTCAAGGTTGGAAAATATTGACACCATTTATGTACAGAAGAATGGAAAAGATCAGTTTGGACCCCGGAGAAATTTTGGAACAAGTCGGTACTGGAGATTTAAAATAGTGCACATGTATTAAATCAAAACGTAACTGTAATTTGTTGTCTTCACAGTCATTCATCGGTAAATGCTTTGTTAATTAATACTGAACCACACGTGTCCGTAAAAATTTTTCCAGAGGTGGGGACCAATACTTTAAAACTGCCATTTTTGATGTAAATTACATCATTTTTTAGACTTGTCTTGACACAACATCAAAAGTTTTTAGGTGGTACAAAAAATTATTATATTTCAGAAAACTGACAGTTAGCCAGTAAATATTTGTATTTGTAGGCATAGATTACTGTAATACTTAAAAGCTAAACATGAAAGCATGACCCATGACTACTTTCAAAGTAAACCTTTTTGTATTATTAAAATGGTTATGGATTAACAAGTTTTTGAAGTCGACGAGCTATAATTGTATCCTTTTACGGTTATTTTTCATATGTTTCCAAAAAAATTAAAAAGGGAAATAAAGCAGAAAAATATTTTGAAATGATATT
The DNA here is from genome assembly GCF_023898315.1 of Schistocerca nitens. Lineage (NCBI taxonomy): Eukaryota > Metazoa > Arthropoda > Insecta > Orthoptera > Acrididae > Schistocerca > Schistocerca nitens. The sequence continues at coordinate 199,288,058 of NC_064615.1, read as the reverse complement.
TTTATTCCTATACCAATAATGTTTATTGATACTGTGATACAGAAAGTCAAATGTCTGAAATAATGAGAAGTGAGCATACCGCTGACTATAAACAAAAATAATCGGTCATAAAGAGCCTTTGACTATTCAACATTGCTTCCTGACACTGCATTCTGTCAGTCACAAAGTAATTTTAATCAGAGTGTAATCTTCCTTGAAAGTGATAAGGCAGTGAACAAATTTTAATGCATAGCGAAACGCGCACGGTATCGCACATGGCATTCTGTGAAACCAAATAATGCTCCAGTAAGCTTTGTTCAAATGCAGAACACGTGGGATGCTAATCTTTGTAAATGGGCTACGCCATTTTCTTTTAGCGCCTCCAGCGGCATGCTACGATACTGCGGCGTTGGAATTTCAGTGTATATCCAGACCGTACATGCAGATGAATAAAAAAATAATTGCACAACTTTTCTCGAATGTATAATTAAAACTTAATGATTACTCCTTGTATTCGAGCAACACCAGAGCGTTTCAAAGAATAGTACGATGATGCGCAGGCATTGTGGAAGCTGAGGAACGCCACTTTCAACAATTGTTGTGAATGTAGCACCTGGCGAAAACTGCAGAGTTAAACAAAATTATTCACACTTGCATCAAAATATCGTACATTTAGCTAAGGGATCGTACATATCTACAAATTGCAATATACATCCGTTTTTGGGTGTCTGTTCTAGACTTTTTTTTTTTTTTGCACGTGGCTTCCAGGCATGTCAATGACAGCACCTGCAAAATTGTATCACTTACACGCGTCAAAAAACTAGCTTCTGTCACTGGAATGCAGAAAAACTTCAACATCAGAAATGACGTTTATTATTTCTTTACTACTAATGCTATTCGGAATACATTTTGCACATAGTATCTACATACATCATTGAATGCGCCTGCTACATAGCATCACTGTACAGGAAACGGTTCAGGCGATGTGACGTCAGAAATAATGAGATGCGTCAAACACGCACTTCTGTTTAAAATGGAGTGCAAATTACCTATCCCATAATCATCGAGTATTTTATAATGAAAGGACTTAACGACTTCCAACAAATTTTCTAAAGCTTTTCTCACTCTCATGCTTACCGCCGAGAATAAGTGAATTAGAGCGCTATTACGATAGCTGAAGGGCATTGGGACGAACGCGTGGCCGGCCTCGACCGGTGCTTTATACTGGTACCATATAAAAACAGGCGTGTCCTATTATTTCACGTTATTTTTCCACATTTTAATGCTATTTATTTTTAATTTATCAGAAAACAACTTATAAAAATGAAATATGTTTCGTAAAACTATAAAAAATTACTTTGTTATTTGCTTACGTTGGAAAATCACTTAAAATGGAATGCACCATCATCATCATCACAATAATCATATTACTCCTCTGGAGGATCAGGAGCAGAAGAACTGAAGTGGACGGCCGCGAATATAATTGCGTTTTCAGTAGCAACGAATATAATTGCGTTTTATTCATGCTACTGAGCATATTTTCAGTAGCACCACACACTGGCTAGCAAGCAAACATCCATTCACTATGGAAGTAACGAGCCTATTCGTGTTTTTCACTTATATAAGATTCATCTTTCTAAAAACTTTTTTGCAGTTAGCATTTGAATGTGGAAGGGATAAACATGAGAGCGCATGCTCTGGTAGGGCTGGGAATTCTCACTGGCAAAATAAAGTTTTTATGTTGTGCATGTTCCCCCAAAATAGTTCCACTTCTGAGCAGTTCTTATTATTTCCGTCTATTTTTTATAGAAAGTTTCCGTTGGTCATCAGCAATTTGTTGTAGATGCTTATCATCATCTAGAAGACTATTATTCGTAATTCTGATAAGAACTGTAAGATAGGAAGTTTTTTTTATTTCTCTCTGAAGGAGCCCTGTTAAGTGTCAAAACCGCAAGCAATGGAATTTAATCATCATCAAAGTTACATCTCTTTTTCAGTTCTGAACATCCCTTCTACATGAAATCGCTTCAACTCCGGTAATAGTCTTCCATGACATCCCGTTCATTATATGTTTCTAGTTTCTGAATTGCCTTCGGAAATTCAACTCCTAAATGCTTTTGTCAGGAAGAAACTTCGATCTGCTTTGGGGTTAATATCGATCAATTTATTGGTTACGACATACTGCCGGTCTATGTGGTGAGATTACATTTCCTTGTACCTTTCTACCATCTTTTCATGTAAGTCAATAATAACAACTTTAACACTCTGGAAATACTGTTTTAAATCTGGGAATTTCGGTAAAACATAGGCCAAAAATAAATAAAGTAATTTTTAAAAAATTTCATTGAGGGATCGGTGGTGAATTTATTCCGACGCAACCAACCTCTTCTCTAGGTATTTAGAATCAAAATAGAGAGGCAAAGCATTCCACTGTTCTAAAATTCCCACTACAACGGCCCGCAAAAGACAGCCGTCTTGTCTGTGATGGATACAACAATAATAAATTTTGATATCTAAAAACTTTTGAAATTAATGCTGTTTTACCTCCTTCTTAGTACTAGTTTTAAAATGGTTATGAATGTTCCTAGCTAAGTCGTCACAAGGCCTGGGAAGACTACAAGCTTCATTGGCACATATATGAAGCGAGTGGATGAGAAAAATTAGTCCAGGAGATTTTGAATTAACCAGGTAGCACCAGACTTTTATGACCCCCATCATAGAATTACAACCATCAGACGCAATACTTTCTTCAGAAACACAGCATTCAGAAAATAAAAGCGTTAGAGTCGAATAAAGGTTTCTACTTGTTGCACCTTCGTTTGCCTTATATTCACCTTGCTTAAAATGTCATAAAGATTCCAAGATTAACTTTCAATTTTATTTGTGTCGTTATCAAAATATCTAACCAAGACACACGGCTTTTTCACAGATCCTACGTCTGTTGACTCATCAGTAAGAACACTGAATTTTGTATGTCTTATTTTTATTTTTATTTATTTATTTTTTGCAATTTAGTTCTTATGGCTCTCTGCTGTCCTCTAGTGAGACGCAAATGTATAGCATCGGCGATTTTTGAATCAGGAAGGAAATTCTTACTATGCCCTTCAGGCGATATACAACACTGAAAGGAAGTTTCTCTCCTGCCAAGATTCTGATAATTCAATTTTAGCAGTGTGAACCTGATTATTTAAAGACTTATCAGTTGTAGGTGATTTCACAAATGCACTCAAAATTGTGTGGTTTTTAGGTAGCACCTCCTTCACTTTTTTGACATGATTTTGGCTCCTGTAATTCAGGATTAGTTTCCCAGACTTTTCTATATTTTTGTTTCCGTATCTTATATTTACGTAAATACGCCCGCTGTAGATTTCTTGGGGGTACTAGGACCACTGTCACTGTCTTCTGTTTCCGTTGACACAATTTTGCACTACTTAATGCCTTGTAAATCCCTCACTATCCTGACCTGAGCTAACAAGCTAACTGTAATCGTTTTCACTTACGCATGAGCACTGCGCAGGATGCAAAGCAGTCAATACGGTGAATTGCTCATTGGCTTCATTGTGTGGAATTACCAAAACTGACTTACGCAGCTGCAGCGTAATGAAATTGTGGAATCCCACGGCTGGACAGACTGGGATGTAGGCTGCTCAAAACCGTATTTGTAAAATAAATTTTCAAAAAATAAATAAACCATAAAAATTGAAATAATAAAAAAGATGAAAGCTTAACAATAGTTCAAAAAGATCGTACAATAGACGTGCCAGCCGGAGAGCAGATCGTACGTTCGGGCACCGTCTTAAAACATCGTACACCTAGGATCAAGAACGTACGGCTGGCAACGCTAACACAAAATACTGAAGCTGCAAGCGCTTAGTAGAGAGCGAAAGACATTATTACTTGTGCCGCTGTTCGCCGTTAGATTTATTAGCTGTAGCACTGTATGGTCTATTTTTAAAAATTTGAGATGACTATTCAAGATAAGAAGAAAAACTATGTATCATTTTCTAAGCTAGGAATGTACCACATTTACACTATAGGCCATTAAAATTGCTACACCACGAAGATAACATGCTACAGACACGAAATTTAACCGATAGGTCGAAGATGTTGTGATATGCAAATGATTAGCTTTTCAGAGCATTCACATACAGTTGGCGCCGGTGGCGACACCTACAACGTGCTGACATGAGGAAAGTTTCCAATCGATTTCTCATACACAAACAGCAGTTGCCCGGCGTTGCCTGGTGAAACGTCGTTGTGTTGCCTCGTGTAAGGAGGAGAAATGCGTACCATCACGTTTCCGACTTTGATAAAGTCGGATTGTAGCCTATCGCGATTGCGGTTTATCGTATCGCGAGATTGCTGCTCGCGTTGGTCGAGATCCAATGACTGTTAGCAGAATATGGAATCGGTGGGTTCAGGAGGGTAATACGGAACGCCGTGCTGGATCCCAACGGCCTCGTATTAAATGGCTCTGAGCACTATGGGACTTAACTGCTGAGGTCATCAGTCCCCTAGAACTTAGAACTACTTAAACCTAACTAACCTAAGGACATCACACACATCCATGCCCGAGGCAGGATTCAAACCTGCGACCGTAGCGGTCGCGCGGCTCCAGACTGTACCGCCTAGAACCGCTCGGTCACTTCGGCCAGGGGCCTCGTATTACTAGCAGTCGAGATAACAGGCATCTTATCCGCATGGCTGTAACAGATCGTGCAGCCACGTCTCGATCCCTGAGTCAGCAGAAGGGGACGTTTGCAAGCTACAACCATCTGCACGAACAGTTCGACGACGTTTGCAGCAGCATGCACTATCAGCTCGGAGACCATGGCTGCGGTTACCCTTGACGCTACGCCACAGACAGGAGCGTCTGCGATGGTGTACTTAACGACGAACCTGGGTGCACGAATGGCAAAACGTCATTTTTTCGGATGAATCCAGGTTCTGTTTACAGCATCATGATGGTCGCATCCGTCTTTGGCGACGACGCGGTGAACGCAGATTGGAAGCGTGTATTCGTCATCGCCATACTGGCCTATCACCCGGCGTGATGGTATGGGGTGCCATTGGTTACACGTCTCGGTCACCTCTTGTTCGCATTGACGGCACTTTGAACAATGGACGTTACATTTCAGATGTGTTACGACCCGTGGCTCTACCCTTCATTCGATCCCTGCGAAACCCTACATTTCTTCAGGATAATGCACGACGGCATGTTGCAGGTCCTGTAAGGGCCTTTCTGGATACAGAAAATGTTCTGCTGCTGCCCTGGCCAGAACATTCTCCAGATCTCTCACCAATTGAAAACGTCTGGTCAATGGTGGCCGAGCAACTGGCTCGTCACAATACGCCTGTTACTACTCTTGATGAACTGTGGTATCGTGTTGAAGCTGCATGGGCAGCTGTACCTGTACACGCCATCCAAGCTCTGTTTGACTCAATGCCCAAGCGTATCAAGGCCGTTATTACGGCCATAGGTGGTAGTTCTGGGTACTGATTTCTCAGGATCTATGCGCCCAAATTGCGTGAATATGTAATCACATGTCAGTTCTATTATAATATATTTGTCCAATGGATACCCGTTTATCATCTGCATTTCGTCTTGGTGTAGCAATTTTAATGGCCAGTAGTGTAGTTTTCTCATTTATTTGACAAAAGTTAAAACTCAGCTTTGGAAGGAAATTCTTACCTTCTCAGCGTTTGTTAAGGTGATGTTCACGCACAGTCCACTCTTTTGCCTCATAGCTCGGTTCCTTTACACTTTATGAACATACGGTACCAACTGACATTGATTGGTTATTTAATTAGCTTAACATTCAGGTAAATATTTTTCCATTTCATCATATCATGAAATTACTTATCTTAAAATATTTCCTTCCTAATTCGACATACAAATCCCTGAAGCTGGCAAGTTCAACTCTTTGATACAACAAATTTGCATACAAACATATCAGTAGTTGAGAAAACTACATGACGACAACCCCTGTTGAAACTTACGAAATCATAAAATTACTACAGCCCACTCTATCACAAAATTACTGTGAATTTGATAAGAAAATGTACATGCAAAAAGATGGGGTAATAATGGGAAATTGGGTAGCGGGTGCTGTCACAGATATATTTCTCAATGCACTAGAAGAAAAATTTGTCATCTCCAATTCTCCATCCTTCAATAAAATTAATTTTTATTTCTTGTATGTAGATGATACATTACTAGTAATAAATGTAGACAACAAGGATATACAAACAATTCATCAGCAATTAGATTATCTGCATCCAAAAATAAAATTTACAATAGAAACAGAAAACAATAATCCATCAGTTTCCTAGACTTAAAATTAAGCAATAATAGTAACCAACACGGCTTTGAAATTTAAGAAAAACACACAACTGCAGACATCATCATCATGCCACCCCAGGTCGCATAAATGTGCATACTTTAAATCAGTGATCAATACAATCATAAATTTACCACTGGAGAAACAAGCAATAAAAAATCAAATTGCAACACTACAATACATAGCTCAAAACAAATAATTTCGAACCAGATATATTACTTCAAATCTACCTAGTCCATGCTGTTTGTTGTTGTTGTCTTCAGTCCTGATACTGGTTTGATTCAGCTCTCCATGCTACTCTATCCTGTGAAAGCTTCTTCATCTCCCAGTACCTACTGCAGCCTACATCCTTCTGAATCTGCTTAGTGTATTCATCTCTTGGTCTCCCTCTACGATTTTTACCCTCCACGCTGCCCTCAAACGCTAAATTTGTGATCCCTTGATGCCTCAGAACATGTCCTACCAACCGGCCCCTTCTTCTAGTCGGGTTGTGCCACAAACTACTCTTCTCCCCAATTCTATTCAATACCTCCTCATTAGTTACGTAATCTACCCATCTAATCTTCAGCATTCTTCTGTAGCATCACATTTCGAAAGCTTCTATTCTCTTCTTGTCCAAACTGTTTATCGTCCATGTTTCACTTCCATACATGGCTACACTTCATACAAATACTTTCAGAAACGACTTCCTGACACTTAAATCTATATTCGTCCTAGTCCATACTAAACCTAAAGTAGACAACATACATGAAGACGTAACACTGGAAAGAGATAGCAAAACCAAAGCCATATCGATATACGTACCAACAACATATGTAGGCAACATATGAAACAAATTGGTAAGGGCCTCCCTAATACAAACTTCTAATCATACCTTCTGTCCATTTTCCCCTTCTTAAATCATCAGTATCACCGGGGGCCTCCGACGTTGGAATAGCACCCCTAGCTTTTTAGGTACAGTTACGTTTTCGTAGGTGCGAAAATTTCTCGCAGCGTATTGCGAAATATGCTTACGTCTTTCGCTGTCCGATCCGAGCTGCAGGATGCTGCATGAAATGTTTTGCTAGGCGCGGAGCGATTCGCGTCAGAAAGTAAAAAAAATAAAAGTGGTGTTTTTATAATTTGACAACTGGACGTGATAGTGGTATGAGAACTACCTTTTGACACATTTTTTAACTCAATGAAAATGTTTTTACTATTTAAATGGAGAAACATTTAAGATTTCAAGAAAAGTTGGTTTTTCGTGCTACACAATATTTTTCACGCCTTGTCTTCTAAACGACGTGTCGTACAACAACATAATTTTGTAGTTGGCTTTAATAGTATATGTCGATAATGCGAGCAAATTTTCTAGTCAACAGAGTCAGTAACAGTGAAGTAATAAATTAAAATGTCACATTTGACGCGGAATTTTTAGCAAACAACATCGGAATTGTAGTAAGCGACAAACTTTTACCCTTCACAATTTTTTGGGGTGGTCAAAGCGAGAAAAAGTTTCGGAAAAGAATTTATTTTTACAGACTGTTGGAAGTCGGCGGGTGCGACGGGTTCCCCTAGACGAGAACAGTATTGTGTGGTTCATTGGCGCAAGGCGAGTTCAAAAAATGTCCCATTTGTGACAGTTATTAGGGCTTCTCCAGTTACATTCACGTATGGAGTATGGGAAGAATGACTGTTTAAATGCTTCTGTGAATGCGTAATTAATATAATCATGTCCTCACGATCCCTATGGAGGCGATATGTAGGATATGTAGTGGGTTATACTACTGGCTGGTTATAATTGCAACTCAACTGTGTGTGAATTCCTAAGGGACCAAACTGCTGAGGTTATCGGTCACTAGACTCACACACCACTTAAATTAACTTAAGCTAAGGCCAACATACGCACCCATGGCCAACCTCCGGAGGGAGGGGCAGCGCCATTCGTGACATGGCGCCTCTAATCGCGCGACCACTTCGAGCGGCAACGCGAGTTGAAGCGCACTGCGAGAAACGTTGTAGTACGCGTGGTGCAGTAAACCGGCAGCGAAAGCAAAACATGCATCGCTGTGACCGATGTAAAAAACTTTTACTTTTGGCACTCCGAAAGTAAACAGAAATAGGGAAGAGGAGGAAGGCCGCATATTAATCTGAAGAGTGATCAGGGAGCGCAAAGCACTCACGAAAATGTTGTTACATCGAGAAGAAGCAGCGTGTAACATTTTAGTAACAAAACAGTTACTCGACGATGCAGAGGAATGCCCGATCCCGCTGCCTTATAACGCAGATGTCTCAGAAACTAATGAGCTGCCCTCGGTAGGTGGCGGCGGTTACGCCAAAGCTGAGGGATTCACTGTGTGGAGCGGATTCACTGAATAGTTCGACGGACTGTATTGTAATACAAAAAATCCTGTTGGAAGACCATCCGCAACTGAGCATTATAACAGAGGTTGAAAATATCGCTTCAGTTGGAAATTACTTTATTTTCACACGACCGATTTCGGACTGTTATAAGCCCATCCTCAGGTATCGTAGCTGTGCTTTGGTCGCCGAGCGCCGCGTATGCCAGAAGCTGTTTGCTGCCCATGAGCGCAGGACAGCGACTTCCGAAACCGATCGTGTGAAAATAAAGTAATATACAACTGAAGCGGTATTTTCAACCTCTGTAGTATTGTAATAGTCGTTCGCGGTACTGATCACAATAACAACATCCGACTCATTGTAACTGTGGTTAAAGAGTCGGTACAGTTATTTTTGCAAATGTATTGCAATGGACAAGTCAAAGACATTTCTTCTTATACGTATTATTCATTTTATTCCGATTTCTGGCCAAACTAATTCCTTTTGAATTCAGTTTTTCAACTCGGCGTCAGCCATGTACCATAAAACACGCTGTTCGGATACCAACTTGGTAAGCTGCTCGTCATCTGAGGCAGAGAAGCAGTCAGCTGACATCTCTGGTAAATGTTTCAGTAATTATATCGGAAGAATGAGCTTCAGCTGCCTGCTAGCAGTTTGCTGCTGCTGAGTTCAGCTTCCCCCCCTCCAACAACAAGCAAATCGCTGCGACATGGGGGACAGACTAGAGCCGAAACACGTAAGCGTTTCCCACAGGTAGAGCCCAAAGCGGCAATGCGTTGCCCACACCCTAGCAAAACGGTCTGTTATGTCTGCATTGTGCAATTGGGGAGCGCGGTCTCGAACGCGTCTTACGCAGCACGTTGCAGTTAGGAAAACGTAGATTAATGGGACAATCACGCCTGTATCTCAGGTCTAGGTAATCTATTCATCTGATGGAATTACATTTTCCTGGAGGCATATGACTTTCTATCTTTACTGTACCTTACCATTCATTGGTGGGGAGTGAGATAGCAACTGGAAAAAAAAGTCTTATAATGATCTACAGAAGACTTTTGTCAGATTACACTAAAAAAACTCGGTATATAACGTAGATTACTTTGCAAAACTTTTTCTTTCAGTGGAATACAAATTTCTGATGGCAAAATTTATAAACACATCTGCTCTTCTCTTTCTCATTTACTTAGCACTCGGGCATCTTTTCTCACTTCAAACAATTACACATTACTACACTTGCCTTGCTATGCAAAGAACTCCAGAGATACCGTAAGCTTGCTATCGTAACCTTACTACTGATATTCAGTGCACAAAGTCCAAGACGTACCACACTTCCTTATATCATCCGCCGGCGATATTTTCTATAAGACAACAGCATCGTCAATAGACAATTTCAATTGAAAGAAAACAGCCCTCGGTCACTATTTTTAACGAATTAACCGGGTTTCAACACTGCTAGGAGTGTCTTCCTCAGAATTTAAATCAAAGAATGGTCTATAACATGGTCACAGAATTATGACTAAAAACGTATTATACAGAGTATAAGTACAGAATCATCGTGAAAGACTGGCAGTACTTATATGTCATTTATAAAATAACAAATATGCCAAAAGGGCATTAGTCACAAAGATATTTAAGATAAAAAATTGTGATGGAGAGCCACTAAGGGCAATCTGTAACCGCGTAAGTAACGAGCAGCCCTTAGTGGCTTGCCACCACAATTTTTTATCTTAAATATCTTTGTGACTAATGCCCTTTTTGGTATATTTGTTATTTTATAAATGATATATAAGTGCTGCCAGTCTTTCACGATGATTCTGTACTTATACTCTGTACCATACGTTTTTAGTCATAATACTGTGACCATGTTGTAGACCATTCTTTGATTTAAATTCTGAGGAAGACACTCCTAGCAGTGTTGAAACCCGGTTAATTCGTTAAAAATAGTGACCGAGGGCTGTTTTCTTTCAATTGTAACTATTCACGGTCTCTGAACGTGCAGCCATTTACAAAAAAAAAAAAAAAAAAGGTCAATTTACTGACACTACACGATAAAGGTTTTGTGTACGTAGAGAACAAATGGTTCAAATGGCTCTGAGCAGTATGGGACTTAACTGCTGTGGTCATCAGTCCCCTAGAACTTAGAACTACTTAAACCTAACTAACCTAAGGAAATCACACACATCCATGCCCGAGGCAGGATTCGAACCTGCGACCGTAGTGGTCACGCGGTTCCAGACTGTAGCGCCTAGAACCACACGGCCACTCCGGCCGGCCTAGAGAACATGACCGTTCTATTACGCCCCCTTCAGACATGCTCTGCGCTGCTTTCATTTCTGTTCAGGTTAATGTACCATGTTCCATCAGTCTTTTTTCCGAACTAGTTACGCATTTGTGACTAGCAGGCAGCAAAAGCCGCCAACAGCATTCTCCAGGTGACATGCAAGCTTCATTTCAGTAGGAAAGCAGTAAATAGAAGGCGACCTTTCGCGCTTCGTTGGCGGCCTTTTCACTCGAATACTCCCTGCCTGACTTCTGCAGTTTTGTTCCTCGCGCCCTTCCGCTTGTTCTCCTCGCTGAATGAACGAGGCTGGCATTGTGTGGGTCGTGGCGCCATCATTGACCGAGCGCCAGCTGACATCAAAGGCTCTCCAGTGGAGCCTCCCCCCCCCCCCCCCCACACACACCCAACACTTCTTTTGTGGCGGTGCACCACGACCCCACTCGCGCTTCCGTCCGCCTGGGTTACTTCGGGGCCGCCTGTGACGTCACAGGCGTCTCGCGCCCGACCCTGACCGCCGACCATCGGCCGTGACCAGGACTAGATGTGACGTCACTGGTGCACACGTGCCTGTCGGCCCGAGACCCGCTCCGAACGTGACGTCACAGGCGTCACAAAGGAGGCAGCGGAGCGTCAACACCCTGTGCCGCTGCAGCGGATTCGGCGACTGTGTAATCGAATTCACGTCACCAATGGAGTCCTGTACAGTTGTCAGTCGCGGCTCACCAGGCTGTACGAAATGCCTCTTACGCGAACACCGTATGACGTCACCACACGTCATATACTTGCTGGACGGATGCGTCACGAAACTTTAAAGTGACTGCTGCAGGGAATTTCTTAACCATACTATGATTTGATGCACCACAAGAATTTTGCAGCTGTCGTATGATTTGATTTGTAATTTGGAAATACTGATTTCTGAAATTTATTTTTATAAATTTTTCATAATATCTGAGAAAATTACAATTAGCGCTGTTATACTGACCAATATTTATACAATAGAAACATACAGTTTGCAACTTGCCAACAAAATCACCCAACATTATACACGCTTTTTTTATCAATATTGTAATTGGTTAGGGCAGTCCACCAAAGCTTCTCTTCTTATGCCAACCTCTTCATCTCAGAGTAGCACACTCATTGTCCCTAATTATTTGCTGGTTTTATTGAAGTCTCTGTCTTCACCTATGTTTTTACCCTCTACAGCTCCCTGTAGTAGCAGGTACGTGATTTCATGATGTCTTAATACATATCCTGTTATTCTGTCTTTTCTTCTTGTCAGCTTTTTACAACACATCACTTTTCTCTCCGATTCTGCAGAGAACATCATCAGTCCACTTTATTTTCAATATCCTTCTGTATGACTACATCTTGAACAAATCAGTACCCTTCCTTTACGATTTCCCCACAGTGCACAATTATCTTTGCTTCAAATGGCTCTGAGCACTATGGGGCTTAACATCTATGGTCATCAGTCCCCTAGAGCTTAGAACTACTTAAACCTAACTAACCTAAGGACATCACACACATCCATGCCCGAGGCAGGCTTCTAACCTGCGATCATAGCGGTCGCGCGGTTCCAGACTGTAGCGCCTAGAACCGCTTGGCCACTCCGGCCAGCGCATAATTACCTTTCATCTACCTATGTGCTCTACATTCCTTCCACAAATTAAGGACTATGTTTGATACTAGAAGACTGCTTATGGCCAGGAATGCCCATTTCAGCAGTGGTCTGCTGTTTGTGTCCTCTTTACTCCGTCCGTCATGCACTATTTTGCTTTCAAGGTAGCAGAATTCCTACATTTCATATAGTTTCTCCCCCTATTTTAATGTCATGTTTCTCGCTGTTCTCATTTCCGCTACTCCTCATTACTTCCCTGCTTAGTAGAGTGTTCATTCTACTCATCAGGTCATATAATTCTTCCTCACTTTCACTGAGGATATCAATGTCATCAGCGAATCTCGTCATCGACATCCTTTCTCTCATTTCTGAAGCTTTGTTATATTTCCCCATTGCTTCTACGATGCATATATTAAATAGTAGGGCAGGATCACTCCATCTCGTTATTATACACTATTTTATACACTATTTAATCAAAGCACTTCGTTCTTTGTCTTAAATTTTGATTGTTCTCTTTGTTCTTGTGCATACCGGTATGCATGCGACAGAGCGCGTATCTGACATGCTCCAAAACGCCGCGTTTCAAAATAGTGTTTTCTGGTGCTCATACGTCGGGTTCTGTTGGTGACAAAAAGTGTTCTGGATATCCCTTGAGCTAGGGACCATTCATATACGCAGTAGAAGGATCGTCTTAATGTCGTTGTCCAAACAGACAGGGTCAAAGTATGAATATTACACACATCCTTCTGCTTAGGCAAATGGAGAAAACCGATTGTTTCCTTTTGCATTTGAAGTGGTCTGCAGTGGACTTCATGGGACTCATGGAGGCACCACTAGTTGATGGGCGTTTCTTCGGAAAAAAACACGAAAGGGAATTTTTACTATATTTTCGCCGCCACCAGCAGACCAAAACTCAGTCGAGAAATCGAAGAAGGCTATGCACAGCAAATGGCTGAAATTTTCACGATATGTTCCTAAGATACATGTCTCGAACAGCTTTGAAATTTTTATTTTGTCTTTATCCGTTCTCGAGGTAAAGAGGTTCAAATTTACCCGACCTGTACAGGTAAAATACGTACGTAAAATCGGGTGTGAGGCAAAAACGTAGTTTATAAAGCGAACGTAGCATGAATAAATACGCTGTCAAATGTCTCCGTTATCGTCTGGGGAACCCATCTTGTAGTACTGAAGCACATGCAAAAGTTTTTGCACGTAAAATTTAGTCTGAGGTGTAAAATTAGAATTTTGTTATTTCAATTGCACATAAGTAAGCACTGAAAGACCTAAGTCGAAGCAAGGTCTCGGGAGCAGACACCATACCATTAGAGCTACTGATAGCCGTGGGACACCCAGCACTGACAAAACTCTATCATCTGGCGAACGAGATGTATGAGACGGTGAAATACCCTCAGACTTCAAGAAGAATATAATAATTCCAATCAAAAAGAAAGCAGATGTTGATAGGTGTGAAAATTACCGAACTATCATTTTAATAAGTCGCGGCTGCAAAATACCGACACGAATTCTTTACAGACGAATGGAAAAACTGGTAGAAGCCGACCTCGGGGAAGATCAGTTTGGATTCCGTAGAAATGTTGGAACACATGAGGCAATACTGACCCTACGAGTTATCTTAGAAGGTAGATTAAGGAAAGGCAAACCTACGTTTCTAGCATTTGTAGACTCAGATAACGCTTTTGACAATGTTGACTGGAATACTCTCTTTCAAATTCTGAAGGTGGCAGAAGCAAAATACGGGGAGCGAAAGGCTATTCACAATTTGTACAGAAACCAGACGGCAGTTATAAGAGTCGATGGCCATGAAAGGGAAGCAGTGACTGAAAGGGTGTGAGACAGGGTTGTAGCCTATCTTCTATGTTATTTGACCTGTATATTGAGCAGGCAGTAAGGGAAACAAAAGAAAAATTTGGAGTAGAGATTAAAATCCATGGATAAGAATTAAAATGGCTCTGAGCACTATGGGACTCAACTGCTGAGGTCATTAGTCCCCTAGAACTTAGAACTAGTTACACCTAACTAACCTAAGGACATCACAAACATCCATGCCCGAGGCAGGATTCGAACCTGCGACCGTAGCGGTCTTGCGGTTCCAGACTGCAGCGCCTTTAACCGCACGGCCACTTCGGCCGGCCAAGAATTAAAAACTTCGAGGTTTGCCGACGACATTGTTCTATCAGAGACAGCAAAGGACCTTGAAGAGAAGCTGAACGGATTGGACAGTGTCTTGATAGGAGGATATAAGATGAACATCAGCAAAAGCAAAACGAGGATAATGGAATGCATTCAAATCAAATCAGGTGATGCTGAGGGAATTAGATTAGGAAATGAGACACTTAAAGTAGTAAATGAGTTTTGCTATTTGAGATGCAAAATAACTAATAGACTACGGCGGAAGAAGAGATGACATAAAATGTAGACTGCCAATGACAAGGAAAACGTTCCTGAAGAAGAAGAATATATTAACATCGAGTACAGATTTAAGTGTCAGGGAGTCTTTTATAAAAGTATTTGTATGGAGTGCAGCCATGTCCAGATGTGAAACACGGACGATATAGTTTAGACAAGAAGAGAATAAAAGCTTTCGAAATATGGTGTTACCGAAGAATGCTGAAGTTAGATGGGTAGATCACGTAACTAATGAGGAAGTACTGAACAAAATTGGGGAGGAGTTTGTGGCACAACTTGACTAGAAGAAGGGATCGGTTGGTAAGACACGTTCTGAGGCATCAAGGGATCACCAATTTGGTACTGGAGGGAAGCGTGGAGGGTAGAAATCGAAGAGGGAGATCAAGAGATGAATACACTAAGTAGGCTCAGAAGGATGTAGGTTCCAGTAGTTAGTTGGATGGTTCAAATGGCTCTGAGCACTATGGGACTCAACTGCTGAGGTCATTAGTCCCCTAGAACTTAGAACTAGTTAAACCGAACTAACCTAAGGACATCACAAACACCCATGCCCGAGGCAGGATTCGAACCTGCGACCGTAGCGGTCTTGCGGTTCCAGACTGCAGCGCCTTTAACCGCACGGCCACTTCGGCCGGCAGTTAGTTGGAGATGAAGAAGCTGGCACAGGATAGAGTACCATGGAGAGCTGCATCAAATCGGTCTCTGGACTGAAGACCACAAGAGCAAAAACGTAAGTAAACTGTCTAAATTGTACTGACCAATACATTTCTCTTCCTATCAGTTACATGTCCTGCTGCAGGAGGGAAAAGACTGGAACCTGCGGTAAAACGCCCGTACCAGAACACAAAAAATACGGATATGTTCCTGTTTATTTAAAAGACACTGACTGAAGAGTGACTTACTAGCTGCCTCATTCTGCTTTCCTCAGCATCTTTAATAATTATCCCAAAAGTTTTGGCATACAAACATATTCACCCTTTTTTATACTGAGAGAGAAGAAGTGGCAGTGGCAAAGTAACGGAAAAGTGACAAATATTGGAAGATAGTAGACAGTGGTTTTGTCATAGAAAGAGCGGAGAAGAGAATGGCAGTGTGAGAGAAAGAGAGGGACACAATGACAGTGGAACATAGTTGACAGTGACAGAAGAGTGCTAGGAAAAGAGCGGAGCAGACGGTGCCAGAGAGGTGGGGGTAGGAATAGGGGAGGGGGACGAATAAAGTAAAAGAGAAAGTGGAAGTGAATGAGAGCCAGTGATAGTGAGAGACAGAGTACGCGACAATGACAACGGGGAGGAGAGACAGCAGTAATAAGAGACAGCAGCAGCAGGAAGGAAGGAATAAGATATTAGCAGTAAGAGAGAGCAAGAGGGATACAGTGAAAGAGAGAGCAGACCGTAGTAATAGAGCAGAACAAAGGAAACAGTGTCTGTGAAACAAGACAGTGACAGAGAGACACAAAGAGATAATGACAATGAGGTGGGCTGGTTGACTGACTGAGAAGCAGTAACTGGGAATGGATGGGTGTGAGCGACTTTAGCGATGGACTAGTGGGTGTGCGTAAGTAACAGTCACGGGAACTTGTAGGAATTTGAGATGAGTTGCATATTAAAAAAAAGTGCGAATATGTTAGCGTGACAAAATTTTTGGGAAAAATTTTGAAGGTGTTGAGGAAGGCAGAATGAGCCAGCTGGTACCAAACTTCTCAGGCTTTTAAGTAAACAGAAACATCGCATTTTTTGTGTTCCGATAGTAGCATTTTTCCGCTGGTTGTATGTTATTCGTTTTTTCCTTTAGCTTACGTCGGCTTTATTGAGAATTTTGCACACCTTGCACCATTTCACATAATCTGACTCTTTTTCTGAGTCAATAAATCCAGTGGTTATCTTAACCTTTTTTAAGTCTTGCTTCCGTTATCAAACGCACCGTCAGAACTGCGTTTCTGGTGCCTTTACGTTTGCTAAAGACAAACTGGTCGTCACCTAACATATATTCATTTTTCGTTACAGTTTTTCTGTATACCGCGTGAGTCAGGAGGAAAGGTACATGCTTTGATGGATGATAGTACTAGTGATTCTGAACAAAAAACGTCATATGAACAAATGTTCTGTTCTTAACAGTTTCCGAGGAAACTAATGAAAACAATGGGGAACAGGACAATTGCAGATGATAGAAAACGAAACTTTGTGATCTAATATTTTGTTTAACTGTCGATATTTCCTCATGAATGCTGTTCAAAATGTCCACCGTCAAATGCAAGGCATTTTGCAACTCTTGTACACGTCTGCTGTGTTGGTGATCGGAACTAAGGGGTTAGCATCTGCGACTATTAATCAAAGCTTCTCGAAGTCCCGATTTCGATCCTAGTCACTACTTATATGTATAGCTACAACTAATACACTACTGGCCATTAAAATTGCTACACCAAGAAGAAATGCATATGATAAACGGGTATTCATTGGGCAAATACATTATACTAGAACTGACATGTGATTACATGGCCGGCCGGTGTGGCCGTGTGGTTCTAGGCGCTTCAGTCTGGAAACGAACGACCGCTACGGTCGCACGTTCGAATCTTACCTCGGGCATGGATTGTGTGTGCTGTCCTTAGGTTAGTTAGGTTTAAGTAGTTCTAAGTTCTAGGGGACTGATGACCTCAGATGTTAAGTCCCATAGTGCTCAGAGCCATGTGAACCATTTTTTAATGATTACATTTTCACGCAATTTGGGTACACAGATCCTGAGAAATCAATACCCAGAACAACCACCTATGGTCGTAATAGCGGCCTTGATACGCCTGGGCATTGAGTCAAACAGAGCTTGGATGGGGTGTACAGGTACAGCTGCCCAAGCAGCTTCAACACGATACCAAAGTTCATCAAGAGTAGTGACTGGCGTATTGTGACGAGCCAGTTGCTCGGCCACCATTGACCAGACGTTTTCAATTGGTCAGAGATCTGGAGAATGTGCTGGCCAGGGCAGCAGTCGAACATTTTCTGTATCCACAAAGGCCCGTACAGGACCTGGAAGATGCGGTCGTGCATTATCCTGCTTAAATGTAGGGTTTCGCGGGGTTCGAATGAAGGGTGGAGCCACGGGTCGTATCACATCTGAAATTTAACGTCCACTGTTCAAAGTGCCGTCAATGCGAACAAGAGGTGACCGAGACGTGTAGCCAATGGCATCCCATACCATCATGCTGGGTGATACGCCAGTGTGGCGATGACGAATACACGCTTCCAAAGTGCGTTCACCGCGATGTCGCCAAACACGAACGTGACCATCATGATACTGTAAACAGAACCTGGATTCATCCGAAAAAAATGACGTTTTGCCATTCGTGCACCCAGGTTCGTCGTTGCGTACACCATCGCAGGCGCTCCTGTCTGTGATGCAGCGTCAAGGTTATCCGCAGCCGTGGTCTCCGAGCTGATAGTCCATGCTGCTGCAAACGTCGTCGAACTGTTCATGCAGATGGTTGTTGTCTTGCAAACGTCCCCATCTGTTGACTCAGGGATCGAGACGTGGCTGCACGATCCGTTACAGCCATGCGGATAAGATGCCTGTCATCTCAACTGCTAGTGATACGAGGCCGTTGGGATCCAGCACGGCGTTCCGTATTACCCTCATGATCCCACCGATTCCATATCCTGCTAACAGTCATTCGATTTCGACCAACGCGAGCAGCAATGTCGCGATACGATTAACTGTAATCGCAACAGGCTACAATCAGTCCTTTATTAAAGTCGGAAACGTGATAGTACGCATTTCTCCTCCTTACACGAGGCATCACAATAACGTTTCCCCAGGTAACGCCGGTCAACTGCTGTTTGTGTATGAGAAATCGGTTGTAAACTTTCCTCATGTCAGCACGTTGCAGGTGTCGCCGCCGGCGCCAATCTTGTGTGAATGCTCTGAAAAGCTAATCATTTGCATATCAGAGCATCTTCTTCCTGTCGGTTAAATTTCGCGTCTGCAGCACGACATCTTCGTGGTGTAGCAATTTTAATGACCAGTATTGCATAAAAAACTGATGTTTGCGTGTTCCACATCTCCTCATGAGGCACTGGATCGGTTTCAACCAAACTGTACGCGTATTGTCTGGAAAGAAGCAGCGTGGGGGCAATAACCACCTACCCTCATTTGGGAGGGGGACGGGGGGGGGGGGTCTGAAAATGGCATGACGTAGATGGAAAGAGATAAATGGGAGGAGGAGAGGGACGGACAGAGGAGAAGAGGATATGAACAGGGAGAGGACGGTAGGCGAGACGGACATAGGGTGAGGAGGAGATGGACAGAGAGAGAGAAGAGGAGAGGATGTGGACAGAGAGAGAGAAGGAGCGGGAGATGTACAGAGAGAGGGCAGGAGAAGATGACCAGGGAGAAGGGGGACGAGTGAGTGGTGTAAGAGGCAAGTGGAAGAGGGAGCAAGTGCAGGAAGGGAGGTATAATAGGGACAAGTAGTGTGGAGGCACGTGGAGAAGGGTCAGTGTGTTATGAGGAAGATGGAAGAGAAACAAGGTGTAATGAAGCAGGTGCAAGAGGGGAGAGAACCATAGAACGGGTAAAGTAGATTAGGGAAGAGATTTAAAATTTTCCTGATTATTTTCATGGAAATCATAGCTGACATCTACCATTATGGATTTAGTGGACTTGGAATACTGTAAACGTATGAAGTGCAATATGCCTCTTATTTTTGCTGTTCAGTTTGTCAACCAGGTCACGAGAATGAGCACTGCGGGAGACAATAGTTTGTCAATGAATTTCGGGACCAGAAAACGTCCGAATACCACAGATAAATTTAATATTCTCTCTGGAGTTGTACGGTGTAAAAACATCAGAGATTTAGTCATATACGTGTTCAACATGTGTGACATACGCGTAGCTGGCGAAGCCGCAGGTAAAGACTAGTTTTGTACATCAGGAAAGGCGACCGAAGATTTGCGATATCAAGGGTTATTCTCGGTCTGCCAACGGCGTTGTCAAAGAGGGCAGAGGTGTGGACAGAAGCTCAGGACACCCTCTTGTCCTTAGAGTGGGAAAGTGTCCCGAAAAGGCGGAGAAATGAGCAATGATCAACAGCTTGAGGATGCAAAAGGCGACTGAAATCAGTGCATTAATGCTTAATGTCTACCCAAAGGACATAAAGTGGTGTGATGATGTCTCCGTTGGTAAAAGGTTTTGGATTAGTCCGCCATTCGAATTTCCGGGAAACGGTATGTCAAGGGGGAGGTGATCATAGGAAAAAGATGGAAAACGAACGAAAGCGTAACGTTCGACGAGTCGGAGAGTGTACTGTCAGAAAAAGTAAATACAAAGGGCCACTCTAGAGATAGTGGATGTCAGTGAAGTGAAATGGAAAGCAGATAAGTGTTTTTATTCAGACGAATTTTATGGTCGTTTCAACAACAGAAGAAAGTGATGTGATGGTTGTAGGACTGATTACGAATAGGAAAGTTGGGCAGAGAGCGAGCTATTGTGAGCAGTACAGTGATAAGATTGCTCTCGTCAGGATCAACAGTGAACCAACGCCAATAGCAATAGTCCAGGTACACACACCGAGGTCACTATCTGAGGATGAAGAGATAGAGAAAGTGCATGACGGAAGTGAACGGGTAATTCACTATTTAAAGGGAGGCGAACATCTAACATTCATGGTTGGTTGGAACGCTGTACTAGGAGAAGGAATAGAAGAAAGAATTAACGTCGAATAAGGGCTCGGTAGTAGAACTATTTTGATCGTAACACGCTCCCCGTGTCTCCGTAGGAAAAGTTCGTGCAGAGGCGAGAAAGTAAATCGTGGAGCTGGAATCTTCCGAACAATTACGCTGCTCGGAGATATCTCTAAAGGATTCGCGTGTCAAGAGGTCGATACCAACTGGACTGCCGCTGGTTCGTACCACGCACCACCCGGCTGTCGCACAGACAGGATTCCTGCGACAGATTCCTGCACGCCATACGGTTACAATTTGTCACGGAGGATAGGCCTCCCTGAAAGTTATAGCACAAGACAATATTAGGCTGCACATTTTCCTTACAAATGAGGACACGTACTGGATATAAGTATTTCGTAATACGTATCAGGTTCCATACAAATCGATATTTGTAGAATACCTGCCCTTCAAAGAGGTCATTACAGTAAAGAAGCTTTATAAAAGAAAACATGGTCCGTAGCAAGCTGCAACGTAAACGTTCTTTATTTAAATCATGCGATTAGCTACTTTCAGGGCAACGGCCTTGCCCCAGGGGATACACGGGTTCCCGTGATATCACCGAAGTTAAGTGCTGTCGGGCGTGGTCGGCACATGGATGGGTGACCATCCCGGCCGCCATGCGCTGTTGTCCTTTTTCGGGGTGCACTCAGCCTCCTGATGCCAATTGAGGAGCTACTCGACCGAACAGCAGCGGCTTCGGTCAAGAATACCATCATACGACCGGGAGAGCGGTGTGCTGACCACACGCCCCTCCTATACTCACCCTCCTCTGAGGATGACATGGCGGTCGGGTGGTCCCGGTAGGCCACTCGTGGCCTGAAAACGGAGTGATTAGCTACTTTAGACCATATGTCATTTTCAAGCACATCTATAATGTTACATATTCCATACTATAAATATCAGATTCTTCTGCTTTACACATACAAAGCCAAGCATCGTATTCCATAATTACGCTAGGTATGAATCTACATTAAAAACGTTACAACCTCACATGTCGCATAGTGGCAACATCTACAAACCTTGCGCGTCACTTACTGGTAACTGTTACCAATGTAATGAAATGTGAGTTTGTAACGCTTTTAATATAGATTCATTTCTAACGTAATTACGGAATACAATGTCTGATTTTTTATGTGTAAAGTAGAAGAATCTGACCATTAAAGTACGTAATACGTAACATCACACATGAGCTTGAAAACGACATATGGTCGA
This sequence comes from Schistocerca nitens, assembly GCF_023898315.1. Classification (NCBI taxonomy): domain Eukaryota; kingdom Metazoa; phylum Arthropoda; class Insecta; order Orthoptera; family Acrididae; genus Schistocerca; species Schistocerca nitens. The sequence goes on along the minus strand of NC_064615.1, from coordinate 199,266,152 downwards.
CATTAGTTAATCGCACGATTTAAGTAAAGAACATTTACATTACCATACTATGGGCCTTCTTTTCTTTTCTAAAGTATGTAGAGGCTGCGTATCCTCATAGAAACAAAACTGTACCGTCAAGGAGGTCGCAGTAAAATTGTACGACCGGCAGTCAATAAGTTTTACTTACCACCTCGAAAAATCCAATTCAGGACCACCAGACTAGGTTTTGGTGTTTGTCCAACGCTACATATTCACTCTAGTTATAGGACCCATTTTTTCCGACGATGGATGACTTCGTAGAGATCTTAGTCTGCATTTTGGCTGCTATGGGAAAGTTCCACTTCGAAAATCACTCTGTCAAATGGCTCTGAGCTCTATGGGACTTAACATCTGAGGTCATCAGTCCCCTAGAACTTAGAACTACTTAAACCTAACTAACCTAAGGACATCATACACATCCATGCCCGAGTCAGGATTCGAACCAGCGACCGTAGCAGCAGCGCGATTCCAGACTGAAGCGCCTAGAACCGCTTGGCCACAACAGCCGGCAATGACTCTGTCGTTATTGTGGAAATGCCTAATTCCTTTATTTGAGGAAAGAGGAGGACGTGCTGCAGGCCATGTCAGGAAAATACGAGGGTGAACCAAAAATTGTTATCCCGCTGAAGAGGAATGTATTACTGTGTTTCTGTGAAGAAAGAGCGTTACAGAATAGCCCTGCGGGGGAGCAGAAACGCCACCTTGGACAACTTGCCACGACGCTTCATCTTGACAGACTCCCGTAATCTCGTTAGCGTTCACTATAGTATGCTCCAGTGACGGTTTGCCCCTTACCGGAATAACCTGTTGGCGCGGTGGCATGGCCGTTCCAAGAAGCACTCAACATCACGCTACCCGATAACAGTTGGCTAGACTGTGGTGGATGCACATTTTCCACTGCTCGTTTTTCTCACTTGTGTCGGAGTCATAGTTATAACACAGCATTTGTGAGTGGTGATTACAGATATCGTCTGGAGTGGCTTCCCGCAGCTACAACAAATAGCTGCTGTACTTTCTGAAGTCTTTTTGAATTAATGTGACTATTCGGCGAAAGCAAAGGCGGCGGTATGTTCAAAATGTGCAAAATGTTGAAAACTGATTTATGACCGAATTTTCTGATTTTTATATTTTTCCACGACAGTCCTGATTTACGATACGCCGGTCTTCGATCGCCAAGGCCTCGTTTTGTGATTCCCGATTCTTCACAAAGATGTGGTTTGCCATTTCGTTGCCTGTCATTCAGGCTTACATCATCACAATGCAATCATCTGCATCACGTAACGACCTTTTTATACACGGTGCAGTCACATTGCGACCACCACCTATGTTCCACGTCAGCTTGCAATAACCACTGATAGGAGTATACTGGGGCACATTTGTATGTGGCACCAGAATAAAATAAGAATATTAATAATAATGAAGCTAGTATCCTATAAACGATGAAAGTCTCTGATAGGCTCGATAATGCGGATCGCTGACTGTGCGGGACCACAGAGCGAAAGATCTCTGGTCTGAGATTATTATAGTGTTGGAGCAAAAGAGCACTGGGCCCAGAGTTGTAGATAACTGGCTGTGAGGGAAAGACGATGGAGCAGGCAGTCTTTGCGGTGTGCTGTGTAAAGCCACCAAGAGTAGATTAATGTAGGTATGTCAATATTGTTGAGCATGGAAGCAGAAGCCTTCATGCAAATAAGGTAAAGATGTTCAATAATTACGATTTCTGTATTTGCCAGTACGTTAGTATAGGTGAGTTGGCTGATAATGTGTAACTGTTGAGTAACCCCAGAATGTACTTAAACGGTTTTGAAAAAAAGGCTAGTTAGACATTTCATTTTTAATGCTTCTAAGATTTGTTAACAGAGTTATGTGTAATTTGGTGATTTGCATTTATGTTGGAATAATGATAATACTTGCTGTTCTAATTTCATTGTTCGTGTGTAAGTAGGCTGTTTAGGTTTTTTTTATTTGTAAATGTAAGTAGGCTGTTTAGGTTTTTTTATTGGTAACGTCACCTCTGTATGAAAATCACTGGCTGTGCTGTGTGCAGTCTGTGGCTGCTTTGCATTGTTGTAATACTCGCCATTGTAGTGTTAGGCAGCTGGCTGTGAACAGCGCATAGCGTTGGGCAGTTGGAGGTGAGCCGCCAGCAGTGGTGGATGTGGGGAGAGAGATGGCGGAGTTTTGTAATTTGTCATGAACTGCTATATATATGATGATATCAAGGTAAATACATTGTTTGTTCTCTATTAATATCTTTCATTTGCTAACTATCCCCATCAGTAGTTAGTGCCTTCCATAGTTTGAATCTTTTATTTAGCTGGCAGTAGTGGCGCTCGCTGTATTGCAGTAGCTTGAGCAGCGAAGATTTTTGTGAGGTAAGTGATTTGTGAAAAGTACAGGTTAATGTTAGTCAGGGCCATTCTCTTCTAGAGATTATTGAAAGTCAGATTGCGTTGCGCTAAAAATATTGTGCGTCAGTTTAAGCACAGTCTTGTATAAATTTTTCAAAAGGGGACGTTTCATATGTCGACCCTTAGCCGAGGATACCTCACTGGAATCTTCTGATTTTTTTTCTTGTAGTTTGTGTAATTAGTGTAGCTTTTGTTTATTGCTAGCGCGTAATTGTAGAGAAAATCTCCTTTGTAGTTGCAGTCTTTCATTGTTGTACAGTAGAACAGTTGTGGTATGCATGTAGATTTGCACCAAGTATTTCGCAGCTGCAATTAACTAGATATTATTTTCAGTGCTATGTTAATGTGTTCCCCTATTTTTGCTCTTCAAATTGTGTTTTTCTGTGTTGTCGTGTGAAAAATTGTGACAATAATGGCGTGTGAAAAACGTAATACTAGGCTCCAAAGTAAACTGCGAAATGACAGTGAAGACGAAAGCAGTGTGTTAGCGCTGCAGAGTAATGAATTAACTAATGTTCAAAGTAATAATTTGGTAATTGTGCATAGGGAAATGGAGCGGGCGGCAAACAATGGCGTAGACAGTGAAACAATTAGTGAGCAGGGAAGCATTATCGATCGGTCGGTCGGCAACAGCTCGCCTCAGGAATCCGAAATGACAGGACACAATTTCGCAAATACTGTAGATTCAGGTTTTGGGTCATCACCGTTTTCTCAAATAAGTCAAAACACATTTTCTGCTTGTCAAAATGTGAATGTTGCCGGTGCAAATGCACTGCCGAAAAGTGTAGAGAAACAGATTCCAGACACTAACACATTATTATTGCAATTAATGCAGCAAATGAAACAAAATCAGAGTCAAACACAGCAACAGTTAGACGCAATGGGACAAAATCTTCAAAAGTTAGACACAACGCTTGAACAAAATCAGAAACAAATGGGACAAAATCTTCAAAAGTTAGACTCACTGGTGCAAACTCTTGAACAAACACGTGAGGATTTAACTAATGAGTTACATCACATTGAATCGAAATGTCAAAAAGTCTGTAATGACGTAAAAACACAAATTTGTGAGCATTTCCAACCTATTTTTTCGCGTCATGAAAATGCACTACAGAATCACGAAGCAGCCATAAAAGAACTGAAAACTACTGTTCATGAAAATCATGAGACCTTGCAAGCTAAATTTGACTCAGTTGCATCTACCGATTCGGATACGCAACTTGCAAAAACTCAGGAAAACTTAAAGGACACAGTAGATACTCTGAAACTTGGTTCAGAAAAACACACTGAGGAAATAAGTACACTATCGGATAAAGTAGCCGAACTTTCAGATCAGTTCACTAACTTATCTACAAAGGTAGATGATGATCTGAATGACACAACACCTGTAGCCTTCACTGACACTGAAGAGTATGAACAAATTAGAAAATTCAAACAAAATCAAAATCAAATCAATACACAGTACAAAAGAGAAATCCGGGAAGTGCAAGATCAGTTGGCACAAGTAGTACAAGAATTACGTATTTCAGAGGACACTCGCGCCCCAATACGGGAAGAGGGACTTAGAAATACGGAACAACCACAAAGTAATAACACAGGACACTTCGGAAATTATGAAAGAAATTGGCAAGGCACACCGAATTTTGAGATGGAACTGCCGACACGACGTAACAATGATCGATATGCTACTCGCCGACACGATGATTTTGACTATAAGCTGTTCATTACTACACGTAAATTCAAAACGTTTAAGAATTCTGCCAACGACATTCATCCACAAGCGTGGCTCCATCAATTCTCTCATTGTTTTCCTCCCAACTGGTCGTTAGAACACAGATTAGAATTTATGTGTGGCTATTTAGAGAATGAACCAGCTGTAAGAATGCGATCGGTCATTCACGATTGCCACAGTGAAGGAGAATTTTACCATGCCTTCCTCTCAGCATATTGGTCTCAAGCCACACAAGACCGAGTAAAACATGGCATCATAATGATGAAACATTTCGAACAATCTGAATTCTCCAGTCTTGTGAAATATTTTGAAGACATGTTGCACAAGAATCAGTACCTGTCAAACCCATACAGCCCCTCAGAACTCATCCATATTTGCTTAATCAAACTGCCTGAACATTTACGACATATTATTTTGGCAGGACGTTGCAAAGACGACATTGAAGCATTTCAAGGACTCTTACAAGAACTGGAAATTGACACTGACAATCGCGGAATGCACGAGCACAACAATTACAGATCACATCCGTCGCAGTTCCGCGATGAAAGAAATAATAACTGGACGCGACAAGGCTATTCTCACAACACAAATCGTGACCGAAACAGACACCACCCGTATAACAACCGTTGGCAGAGTAGTAATAATTACAGGTAAAGATCACCTCTCCGCAGTAATGACTATCACAGAGACAATCAGAGAAACAGGCAATATGGGAACCAAAATAATTATTATTACGGGAGACAGAATAACTTTAGACGCAACGGTCCAGCGCGCAGTTACGATTCAGGGAGAAACTCTCCACCACATGACCGACAAGAAAGAAATTATGTAAACTACCGACATAACGACAGACCTGAATTGCATCAGAACTGGCGGGATTTAAACAGGGCAGGGCCCTCTCGTCACGGTGAATTTGTAGAAGTTAGGTCTCCTAATCCCAATAACGACGCGCGCCAACAAAGAGACAGACAATGACTCGCACAGCAGGCAGCTGCGTGCGGCCGCTGGCTCAGGGAAAAATAACATAGACGCTAACCTTGAGAAAATTTTTAGCATTCTTTACCGATGTGCCATATACCACATGATAATTCCACTGAAGCTGAAACTCTGCGTACTAGCAAGAGTAAAGGTTTACGCTACATTTCACATGTAAAACCGTTTATTGAAAGATAATCTGCTTTTTAACTTTGTCTTTGCCATAAAACTTTTCACTTTACATTGCTAGTAAGCTTTGTCAGACTTAGAATCTGTTAACAAGCAACAATGTTTGAAGTTAAATATCCAGTCAAGCACCAAGAGATCTTATTTAAGCAGAAATTACGAATGCATTGTTATAGTGAACAGACGACACAGTGTTATTGTGTGTGTACATTCTTGCTTGTTTGTTGCACGATTACGTAACGACTATAAGGCTCACATACTTAGAACATTTACCAGTACTGCTAATGAGATTTTAATGCAACATTTTGGTTTACTTGCAAATACATTATGGATTCAAGGTGCTTTCTGAGAGATACCAGGTGACACAGTGGTTAGTTTATTTGACAGCTACACGATTTTATCACGACGCTACTAATGAGTGACAATTTATAATGTTGCTTTTGCGGTGTATCTGTTTTATATCTGCACAGCTTTCTGTATTCTTCTGGAAAGAAAAACATGTTTTAGTAGTAACTCTTGTGGTATAGCAACAATGAGACAGCCTTTTTCGTGGCACAACAATACGTTACAGTACAGTACTTTCTTCATCACAACAATAAGCGTAATAACTACGATATCTATACGCAAAGCATTTCACTTTTGGGTATCATGAGGTAAGTACATTGACTTCTGCAGAACTTAGCTTTCAGAGGACGATAACTACGAGACTTCCACAGAGGTTATCTTACAGCAAGACGCACATTTAGCGCTACAGGACACGTATTTGAGTGATTAATTTTGTACTTAAAACATTGATTTTTAAAGATTTTTAAATTGCAAAGAAAGTTTTCCGTGATACATTTCATTCCATTGCTGTAATTTGTAACACCTGAGGGTATAATTACATTTATCCTCAGGGGGGTACACGCTTACTTTGTGTACCATGTGTTTGGCACGCACAAGGAGCCCTAGCTAATATGGTATTTGCTTATACAACTTTACACATCAGTACCATATTTCTCTAACACACAAATTACACAGCTATCAGATCATTTAACTGAGAGATAAACTTTTTTTTACTACATCAGTGACACATGTTTACGCAATTTCACAGTTGGGTAATTTCATACTTATGAAATTGTATTTTGTCTGTACTTTGTGAACTGTTCATATTTATTCGGAACCATTGTGATACTATGAGAGCTTTGAATGATGTATTTGGTATGAGATCATGATTTTTAAAGTACGTTTGAGGTAGATAACACTTTTGAAATGAGCAGAGAATTACTTTTAGGTTTTAAAATATTCAGGAAGCTACGACGATTGAGAGATTTGACTGAGGTGTTATGATGTTATTTTTACGACGACGATGTGTATTATGCTGTTGAGATATGTTTATGACCAATAAGATGATGCTACCGTATATGAGGAATTTGATTATGCTACGGATTTCTAAGATGAAATATTGAAGACGTGTCGACGAATATGTATATCTGTAATAAAGTAAGGAATAATGAGTAGTGGTTAGGGAAAAAGGATGTTGGAAACCAAGAATCGTAGTTTAAGAGTTATGAAATGTGTGTAAATGCGTGAATGTATCACAATGCTGGCGAAAATTTTTTGGACACTGTTATATTCATAAGATATTGTTTCTACACATTTGCAACCAAATTCTCAACCTGTGAATTTTTTTTTATATGAGACTGTCGCTGTAGCGAAAACTGCTGTCGTAAATATTTCGTTAAGAAAGGTAAGTGACCGTAAAGTAATTCGTTGTGAGCGGCCAGGTGTGCCAGCCGCCTTGAGAAAAAGCCATTAGTGTGTGGCGCAGGTGGAGAAGAAAAAAAAAAAGGGGAGGCCATTATCCTCGCTATTGACGTTCCTTTGTAGAAAGCATCGCAAATGCGACACGCTCATTACTTGGAAACATATCGTACTTTCTGATATTTACTGAAATGCCTAATGAAATGACAAGAAATAGTTTGTCTACACACCTGATTATGACTACTGTCTTTCTAGATGAGAGATTTTTTTACTAACTTATGAAATGTCACATGACTATTGAATGATATTTTTATGCTTTGCCTTTCATAGTTGCTTCTTTCATTTGATATCTAGTTTCTAGCTGTGTTGCAGCATGGGTTTTATAAAAAAAAATATTTCATTTGCTAATGTGAACACTTTCTGTCAACAGATCTATTAAATAATTATTTTATGACCCACATTCTTCGAGAAAGGAGCTCTTGGAATGGAAAGAACAATAAGAAGGGACTAATAACAGGAACTGCATACATAATTTTCTTTTCAACTACTTGGTAATTTTTTTTCGTAGAGTAAGTTTTTGTGATGCATCACTCTAGTGTTAAGATGTGACATAGGTATTAGACATGGCCATTTTTAGTGTAATATTTTTTCTGCTTGAGCTATGTCATGTTTAGGTATAAGTTGCTGCTGTTTGCCAGGCATAGTGTTATTGAATTTGACTTTGTATTATTCTGTTAAGCCAGTTTTACTAATGATTTATTTTTATTGTTTGCTGCTATAACACTCCTGTCTGCTGTTAGTACTGCACCATAACCTCAATGCTAGAAACAGGTTGTGACATAAAACTATTTTGTAAAAGCAATTGTCGGCCGGAGTGGCCGTGCGGTTCTAAGCGCTACAGTCTGGAGCCGAGCGACCGCTACGGTCGCAGGTTCGAATCCTGCCTCGGGCATGGATGTGTGTGATGTCCTTAGGTTAGTTAGGTTTAATTAGTTCTAAGTTCTAGGCGACTGATGACCTCAGAAGTTAAGTCGCATAGTGCTCAGAGCCATTTGAACCATTTGTAAAAGCAATTATGGTACAAAGCAGCAGAGCAGTGTTACCCTCTGGGAGGAATTTTGTTAAGTTGACCGTGTTGTACCTAACGGAAGCGGCTTATCGGAAATGAAAGTCAGAATTACGTAAAGATTTGAACAGTACCAAACAAAATTTTGCCTATCTGCACTGTTCGATGGATAAAGAAAACGGCCGCCAGCCTAACTAGGCATGAGAATGATTAACATTCTCGTTCAAGAAAATGGTTATTAGTAATTATAACGGACAAACACTACCTAGACTTGGCCACACGCGAGTGCAATGAACTATGACACACCTATGTTTTAAGATTGAAACTAACAGTTGGAACAGCACAAACTATTTGCAAAATTATAACACGTACAGAAAAACACTATCACTTTCAGGGCTTACACAAACTGAGTGGTCTTTATACTGTCAATATGCACACAAGAGAGACAAACAATTAGTAAACAAGAGTGTATAACGTTTCACAACAGCAGATTTCTCACTTTTACTACATCGAAACACAATGTTAACAAAATTGCAAGGAACTGACTCACCTTTTTGAATTTACTACAGACATCAAGGTGATCATTAGCTAAGCAAAACTTTAGAAGCCTCAGTCTTAAGAACTTTTAATTTTTCAGTTGGCAACAGCACTTTACTAAGAAAATTATTTCGGCAAGTATCAATAACTTTAACTCACTCTCTTGCCACATTAACTTTAATTTTACTCTGTCCAATAGGCATTAATTAGCAAACTGAGTTATAACGTACTTTCAGTAAGGACACTCGGTAATCACTTTACTTCAAACGGAGAGGACCCTGAGAGGTGTTATGATGAGGAGAAAAATCAAGGTAGGTACATAAATTCAGATACACATTACCTTATATTTCAGCATAATAACACATCCATTAAGCTGATCCTTCACTGTACATCCTTATAATCATTACGTTGCAATGATTGCGCAATGTGGTGGCAACTGCATGTTGGTAGGTGGATTTGCAGGCAGAATTGCTGGGCTCTGTCATTTCTTGGTGGCGAAGATAGATACGCATTCCAGAATAGCCCAGCTATTTATCCACCCATCCGAGGCATTGGAAAATAACAGAAAAGCCTCTCTCGAAACCAGCACTATTCAACTTTTGCACGGCAGCGCTCGGACTCGTAGCTCATCTCAGACTGCTGGCTCGTCCCCGACTGACTATCAGTTCCCCCTTTTCCACCTAGGCCAACCACATTTTGCGCGCGTTGCGCTGTACCGTTCCCGAGGGGAACCCCTACACCTTTTACTTACAGAATAACTAAGAGCCCTAAGTGAGGATCAGCAGTTTACATAACAGCAAACAAATACATTAAATAAGACAGAACCTTTACACATATTAACATGTCTACAAAAAAATTAATCATACAAAATTACAATTATATATATATTAAGTTTTGTTCCCTCCAAATGGGACAAAGAATATAAATGATAGTTATGCTACTTTGCATTGAACCAAAACATGACGTCAAAGTTTGTACAAAGAAATGAGTATACAATTTTGTGTTATCTATTCAATCAAACACATTTACAGAAGCTCAATGATGAAACATTAAATGAAACAGAGACAAAATAAATCAGTAGAGCATTAGAGCTATGGTGTTACACATGCCCCATGTTTCGTTGAAGTTTCCTGTAAGGGATACCTCAAGGAAACATCCATAACACCTAAGTGGTGTTGGCTAAAGAAAAAAAAATTGTACCATCCAACTTCAGTTGAGAGAAAAAAAATACACATATTACAAATATACAGTATATACACTAAGAAATGCATATATTTCTTTCAAAAACATCCTCAAAGTAAAGTATTTATAGCAATTTTCATTTTCAGACTAGTTTACGGAAATTAATTTTGCATCTTTACACAAAATACCTTTAAGCATGTTCATTTTACACACATACAGTTCAAATAATAGACAAAACAGTACACAAAATAAGCTTCATATTAGTAGAAAAGGTATGGCCTTCAAACAAAATGAAATAATAATACTAAACACATATACAATAACACAGATAATAATAATAAACACATAGACAACAGCATAAATAATTTTAATTCAACAAAGCAGAAATTTGTCTTTCAATGTTGTTAAAGAATGAAACTTTCAGAGACACACAAGTATATTTATGGACACAGTACATTTTGCAGGGTTCAGTAGTTAATGTAATGTTCAAAATTTCAGTTTGCATCCATCAATGCACAAAATTTCAGACAAACAGCTATGAGAACTTTTCCCAACTGACTCTTTAAATACAAAAGTAAATTTTCAAGGTTTTCTCAAAACAATTAACTTTAAAGCTGCTCTTCATTAATAGCAGTCCAAAATGTTTGTTGCACAAAAACACATTAACCTATTCAGAACCTATCTTTAATCATCACTGCTGTGTTTTAAAAACAGACAGTCCAAAACTTTAAGTTATTCCAAAAAAGCTAGCATCAAAACATCTACATCCATTTGAATGACAATGCATACATATTTTTTAATAAATTTTCACTGACATCAGAAAGAATAGTCAGTTCATAACAGATTGACCAATAAACCTAACTAAGTTCACTGCTTGCCTCAGCATTAGCAGTTCATGCTATACATTCTGCCCATTATTGTTTTGGCAGTCTTTTATAAACATTTAAGCACAAAAACACAATTTAGATTAAGAACATTAAAGAAAACACGTTTTTAAGTTGACACACTGCCCCATCCTCTAGGTTTGGCAGTTCGTGACCTCTTAACTTCTTGCCCCACAATGGCAAGTCCTTTGGCTACTGCTCACACAGTATTTTTGTTGTTTTGTCTTGTTTTACTGCCCAACAACATACTTTTGAGCAGTTTATTGTCATCATCTTTGTGTTTTCCATCATTACGTCACATCTTTGGTAACATTTACATTAATGGTACAAAATATAAAACCTGCAACTTTGAAACAGTAATGAGACACTGGCAACAAAATCATTTCTTTTCAAATGACAACAACAGGAAACATATACATTAATCAAGAAGCAATTAAATGTCATACTTGGGGTCAAGTCAGGATTAAGAATTTCTTACTACTCGTTTACCATTGCTTTTCCACACACAGTTAGGTCATTACATACATCAAGTCCAGGACAATAATTTTATATCCTATTGCAAGTGCTTTTTGCCTTTAGTGGCACTAGACATATACATCTCCTATCCATCTTACACACATTAGCCAGGTTCATCTCCACAGTTTTTTTTTAACACACAAAGTTTTTCAACATCATAACTATCCCTATTTTCAAAAACATTTACATTTAGTCATAATATATTATTCATTTACCCTGTTTTCACTATTCTTACCTTTTTCATCCATATTTCTCTTTCCAATTAGTTTCCCATTACATTTTTTTCTTTTACAATACTCACTATACTTTCATTATGCTTGGTCATTTTCTAGTGTACTCAATTTAATTATTCGTTAACTTGTCCACAAACAATACACAGTATCTCACCTTTTTTCTACACTTTTCAGTCTATTCTGATAGAGAAGAAGGAAAGAAGATAGCAAAAGTTCTGAATGATGAAGAGGAAGGTTGGCAGCACGAAAAGAAACGGAAATAGTACTGGCAATGACTCGGGTCCCTGGTGCTCGTCAGGCACCTGACAATGCAAAGAGTGCATTGTCCCCTGAGGGTACTACTTTTCATTCATCATTGGTTTCTATGGACATACAACTTCAGGTCGACTATATTTCTAACTCCTAAAGGCTTCCTTGACCTAGGGTACACAAGAAAATAAGCATTTGCATGTGGAGTTCCTTGCACTTCAAAAGGCCCATTGTAAATGTATTTGAATTTAGAAATTTCATTATTAATTTCACTTGATTTTTCATGGGTTTTCACTAAAACATAATCTCCAAGCTTAAATTTAGTTGTTTTGAGATTATTATCATGCCTTTTAGATCTAGCGGCTGCTTTCTCTTTCATTCTTTTCTTAACTAACTCTTTCTTTTCATGCAGGTTAATTCCTACAATAGGGGGGTATTGCAAGATCTCTTCAATAATACTTTTACTTTTATGGTCTAACAGAATTTCTTCAGGGGTAAAACCGGTGGTTTCATGGTACAAGGTGTTCATGGTCTTTTCAAAGTCATTTACAAACCTGCCCCAAGCCTTATGGTTATGGTGACAGTAGGTTCTACCTAATCTTCCTAATTCACGCATATATCTTTCGACAGGGTTACTAGCCGGGTGGTAAGCTGAAATATATTTAACTTGAACACCATGTTGCTTCATGCCTTCCTTCCAGACTTTTGAGATAAACTGTGGTCCATTATCAGAGAAAACTGCTTTGGGTTTACCAATGGTGTTAAAATACTCAGTCATCTTGCTAAAGACTACTTTAGCAGTGGCTTTCCTGATTGGATATAATTTAATAAATTTGGAGAACACTTCCAACACTACAACAATATAAGACCAATTACCTGAGGTTTTTGGTAACGGACCATACAAATCCACTGACAGTAATTCTAATGTGTCCTCTGGTATTGTATTCTGCATGAAACCTTGATTTACTCTATTTGTTACTTTTGCCCTTTGACATACATCACAAGATTTTATTCTCTCAGTAATTTTCTTAGTAGCACCTACGTTAATTGCAACCACATCAGTTAACTTTTCAATACACTTCTTGGGACCACAATGCCCTAAGGCAAGATGAAAATAATCAATTACTTCAGTCTCAAATTGCTTAGGCCAACACACCTTCCATTCTTCAGTGCTGGCATTCTTTCTCCTGTACAAAACTCCATTGAATATTTTGTAAAATCTACTGATTTGGGGGAAATTAGGGTTACTAAAATTAATTTTCACTGACTTCCAAATTTCATCCTCATTCTGGTGGAACCTCATACTTTTACAAATTTGCTCAATTCTTTTCCTACCTGGAACCTCCTTAATATATCTCATATGAAATTTGCCATCTTCATTGGATTCCCTTGGTAAGTTGTTCATACCTTCAGGCAACCGTGATAAAGCGTCAGCTACATAATTGTCACTACCTTTAATATACAATATCTCATAATCAAACTGTTGTAAATACAGGGCCCATCGACTCAACCTACCGGTAAACAGTCGACAGTTTTTCAAAAAGGTTAATGCCTTGTGGTCTGTATGAATAATAGGTTTGTGTCCCCATAAATAAATCCTAAATTTCTTTAATCCCCAAATGATTGCCAAGGCCTCTTTCTCTGAAATAGTATAGTTTTTCTCATATTTAGTTAAAGTCCTACTAGCGAAAGCAATGGTATTATGTTCTGTTTCCCCAAATTCTGTGTTTTCCTGAAATATTTCAACACCGATACCATAAGCACTACTGTCTGTAATCATGTGGAATGGTTTACTTAAAACTGGGTGATGTAAAATGTTTTCCTTTACTAGCTCAGTTTTCAAATTTTCGAAATCTTTCTGACATTCAGATGTCCAAATATATACACTATTTTTCTTTAACAAACCATTCAAATGTGGGCTATTAAAAGCTTGCCCTTTCACAAATTTGCGGTAAAACCCACAAAGACCTAAAAACGCTTTCAACTGTTTCCGGTTCTTCGGGGGAGGGCACTTTTCAATAGCATTAAGCTTTTCTGGGTCCTTGCCAATCCCAGATGTGGTTATTATGTGTCCTAAAAACTTAATTTCTTGTCTCACAAATTCACACTTTTTTAACTTCAGAGTCATGCCCCCTGCTTGAAGAGCAATAAGGGTTTTGTTCAACAGATCACAATGCTCCTCCCAATTATCAGTAGCAATCAACAAGTCATCTACATATACAGTCAATCTGGCACAAAGTTCTTTTCCTAATACAGAATCCAAAGCCCTAATGAAAACAGAAACCGAAGTATTCAAACCAAATGGTACAACTTTGTATTGGTAACATTTTCCTGCAAACAAAAAAGCTGTATATTTCCTAGAATCTTTGTGTAATGGGATCTGCCAATATCCAGCCGTAAGGTCTAAACTAGTTAGATACTTTACATTATGGAATTTTTGTAATAAATCATCTAAATTTTCAGGCCTGTCTACTTCTCTCCTGACAATCTTATTCAATGTCCGAGCATCAATGACTACTCTTAAACCTCCATCCTTTTTATTGACTATAATAAGTGGACTATTGTATTCACTATTGCTTCTTTCTATTACCCCCCATTCCAACATTTTATCAATCTCAGCTTGTACTGCTTCTTTCTTAGCTATAGGTATAGGATATGGTTTGACAAAGAATGGTTCATGTTCCAGGATATCCATACGGTATTCAAAGTTATTTACGACACCTGGTTTATCAGAGAACACTTTCTTATTATTATTCAAGATATCAAATAAATCACCTTTCTGTTCACATGATATTTCTTGGATAACATCAACAATTTCCCTAAAACTGTCGGTTTTTTGGTCATCCTGCAATAAACTTCTCACATGGTATATTTCATATATTTGGGATAAACCATCATTTTCAGATTCTATTTTTAACAAAATGGGTTCTACATTCATAGCTTGGACCTGGTTGTCACCTTCAAATTTAATTTCTATTGTTTCTGTTTCCCTATTAATATTAACAGTTCCATTACCACAATCTAAAATTACTTTTTCCTTGTCTAGCCAATCAATACCTAGAATCATTTCAGCACTTAGTTCAGGGACCACTAAAAAATCATGTTCAAATTTTTGGCTTCCTATTTCAAAGTCCATCAGTACTTGTTTTTGAATGGGCTTGCTGGACCTACCAGTAGCTCCTATAATTTTTACTCCACTAACAGACATTATTACTAACCCTGGTTTACATGAAATATGATCAAAGAATGATTCTGATATGGCACTAATTTGGGAACCTGTGTCTAAAAGTACTTGCAGTTCAGTGTTACAAACATTTACAGGTATTATAGTTTGTTTAATAATTCTCTGTTCCTTTTCCTCCTGTTCTTCCCATAACAAATCCTGCTCAACCATAATATCTTTCCAGGAAATATTACCTACTGATTTCTGTTGTTTATCAGGTGGCTTTTTGGGTTTGTGTACCTCTACATCTTTACAGATCTTTAACAGTTCACGTTCTACTATGTTTGTATCTGGAGGTTCTTTAAGTTTCAGTAAATCTATTTCTGTCATTATATTAATTAAAGCCTGCCCTAATATAGTGTCATCCGGCGGCTCTTTCGGTTTTGTTTCAGTTACACATTCCGGATTTTGTTTCGAAAAGATGTCATTAATTTTTTCGTAACCTCTTTCTGTAAAGGTATAAGTAGATTTGTCTACCTCCGAAAACTCATCTGTATCTGAATCTGTTGTCTCTCCTTCGTCTGAGCTATCACTGATTTCATTTTCGTCATCCGATTCGAGCAGGAATGCAACTTTTAAACAGTGAGGCAAATTATCACTAGATGTTTCAGTCACTTCGTATTTCGACTCATTTTCTACACAATGTACACCGTTTGGACAGTCAGACACTTCTATCACTTTGAACGATTTCGGCCTTAATTTCATATTCAGTATAATCGTCATGTACTTCGATAATTTTCATTTCATTTTCTTCCATGCTATCAGTTTCAGGCAATCGTGCGAAATTACCACACCCTTCTACCTCAGAATCACTAAACACATTTCCATCAACAACAATTTTGTCTGCACTGTTTACAATGCAATGTTCACTGACGTCCTCCTTTACATCACTTTTACCTATTATTAATTGAGCACACGTCTTTTGCGTGGCATATTCTACCTCCCTTTCCTCTTTATTCATCATAACTCCTCCCACATCTACGTCCTTTACCTCATACACGTCATTAACAGTGCCAATATTTCCCTTTTCACTCGCCTTTTCTGTCTCCCTTTCATTCTTTAATAAAGTCTTTTCGCACGAAACCGTTACTGAGTTATCTTTATCATATGACGTATTAACTTTATTTTCATTTCTACATTCATCTACTACTGAAACCGGCCATCGGAAGTGTCCGATCCCGTCTCTTCTGTCTCTCTCTACGGCAGCCATCTTGTTCTGACGTCTGCCATTTGTGTCTGCTGCCAAATGCACTGTACGCTGCTCCGGCAACCGCTGGCCCGAGCACGAACTGTCACGTGACTTCGCACTGGGACCGCCACTATGTATCACTCCGCGCCCGTCTGCTATAGGCACGCCCTTAACCTTCCTGCCTCGTGGTTTACATCTTTCCTTTTCGAATCTAATATTGGACATCTTTTCTTTGGGCCCAAAACCAGTTTCCGCGTGAATCCGGCCCGTAACACACGCGGTTTTCAGTTTTCCATTTCGTCTCTATTTTGGAAATTCCGCGGCATGTATCCCCTGCCGCGCGTCGTAAAATTTCCCCTGCCCCTCGCACGACCTCTTTGAATCGTGTTTACGCGAAATCTATCATTCTCCTGTCGTTCGTTTTGGTCATTATTTTCGCGTGAATAATTGTTGTTATGATGGGGACGGGACTCGCGATTTCTGCGCCAGTGATCTTCATCCTCTACCCTTTCCAGAAACGCAGAAAAACTGCTGTGTGTACTCCCCACATATCTTTTAGAATCCTCAGGCAATTTCTGCCAAAGAACCCAAACGATCTCAGCTTCAGTCCTTCTAGCCTTTAGGTGTATTAGTTTTCTGTACCATGATTCGCAAAACTCTTTCATGGTTTGCCTGCCTCTGATATCGTACAGCCTGGCCATTAGAAATTCACGCCACAACTGGTCTTGTTTTTGTTCTGACCAGTACTCGTCAATAAATTTTTGCTTAAAATTTTCAAAAGACATCTGGTTTGTATCCAGATTCAACCCCCATCTTTTTGCTTCTCCTGTTAGTGCACTAATTACGACATTAATTTTTTCCTGGTCAGACAAATATTCAGGAAAATTTCTTTCGCAATTCTTTATAAAGTCTAGAGGGTGCCATCCATTATGCCTCTTTGCAGGGTCGAATTTCTCTTCGCCCTCTAATATTTTACTGAGAGGCATTCTTTCAGTAATATGTGTAGGTCCGGTTTGTATTTTTCTTTCCAAGTCATACATTTTGCCTTGGATTTGTGAAGTGTTATGTTCACACTTCTTTTCGCAAGTAAGAATCTGTTTGGTTAGAGCCCTGCTTGTTTCTGTTACAGACTGTTTGATCTGTGCAAATTCCTCGTTACATTCGGTTTGTATTTCGGATTTAATACCGAATACCTTTTTATCCACTTTAGTACAGACTAGGGGTTCTATTTGATCTTGGATTTTAATTACTTCTGTGTCAAATCTTTCGTTAAGGTCATCAACTTGTCCCTGTATGTTGGCAATATTGCCATTGATGACAGTAATTTCGCTTTTGAGGATTTTAATTTCATTACTCACAATGTCTACTTTTACATCAACCTTCTCAATCTGTTTACTAATATCATTACCCTGTATTGTAATTAGCTGCCTTTGTTCTACACTTTGTTGCCCCAGTGCTGCGATTTGTGCATTAATATTGTCATTTTGCGCAGACAGTATTCTAAGCAAGTCAGTCAGATCAAGTGTCTTTTCACTTTTAGATTCTACTGCCTTTTCGTGTTCATATCCTACACCCCTTTCTGTTTTTGGTGATTCAAACATATCCCGCGATTCATTAACATAACCACTGTCTTCCACAACATCGCTCATATTGCCTTGCTTAGTATGCGCGACATTCATAGCTTCGATCTGTTTATTGACGTCTGCGTGATAACGTACGTAATTTAATTCGCGCGTCATGCCATCTGTTGGTGTGCTGCTTGAACTGCTCTCAGTTGCATTCTGCTCTCGCGTGTCTAGATTTATTTCTATTTTCCTGTCCATTTTAGCTATTATTAAGTACTGATACCTTTAATTTTCAATTTGAACTGAACTTTCACTATCCTGTCTGTCAAAAGATGTACAGGTTCGTGCCGCTGGACGTTTTATGTTCACTTAATGTTTGTAAAATTCTAACTACTTATACTTTTTTCCGGCTGTAGGTGCAAGTTGAACAACGTCCTGTCACGCGGCGCCACGTATAACACTCCTGTCTGCTGTTAGTACTGCACCATAACCTCAATGCTAGAAACAGGTTGTGACATAAAACTATTTTGTAAAAGCAATTATGGTACAAAGCAGCAGAGCAGTGTTACCCTCTGGGAGGAATTTTGTTAAGTTGACCGTGTTGTACCTAACGGAAGTGGCTTATCGGAAATGAAAGTCAGAATTACGTAAAGATTTGAACAGTACCAAACAAAATTTTGCCTATCTGCACTGTTCGATGGATAAAGAAAACGGCCGCCAGCCTAACTAGGCATGAGAATGATTAACATTCTCGTTCAAGAAAATGGTTATTAGTAATTATAACGGACAAACACTACCTAGACTTGGCCACACGCGAGTGCAATGAACTATGACACACCTATGTTTTAAGATTGAAACTAACAGTTGGAACAGCACAAACTATTTGCAAAATTATAACACGTACAGAAAAACACTATCACTTTCAGGGCTTACACAAACTGAGTGGTCTTTATACTGTCAATATGCACACAAGAGAGACAAACAATTAGTAAACAAGAGTGTATAACGTTTCACAACAGCAGATTTCTCACTTTTACTACATCGAAACACAATGTTAACAAAATTGCAAGGAACTGACTCACCTTTTTGAATTTACTACAGATATCAAGGTGATCATTAGCTAAGCAAAACTTTAGAAGCCTCAGTCTTAAGAACTTTTAATTTTTCAGTTGGCAACAGCACTTTACTAAGAAAATTATTTCGGCAAGTATCAATAACTTTAACTCACTCTCTTGCCACATTAACTTTAATTTTACTCTGTTCAATAGGCATTAATTAGCAAACTGAGTTATAACGTACTTTCAGTAAGGACACTCGGTAATCACTTTACTTCAAACGGAGAGGACCCTGAGAGGTGTTATGATGAGGAGAAAAATCGAGGTAGGTACATAAATTCAGATACACATTACCTTATATTTCAGCATAATAACACATCCATTAAGCTGATCCTTCACTGTACATCCTTATAATCATTACGTTGCAATGATTGCGCAATGTGGTGGCAACTGCATGTTGGTAGGTGGATTTGCAGGCAGAATTGCTGGGCTCTGTCATTTCTTGGTGGCGAAGATAGATACGCATTCCAGAATAGCCCAGCTATTTATCCACCCATCCGAGGCATTGGAAAATAACAGAAAAGCCTCTCTCGAAACCAGCACTATTCAACTTTTGCACGGCAGCGCTCGGACTCGTAGCTCATCTCAGACTGCTGGCTCGTCCCCGACTGACTATCAGTTCCCCCTTTTCCACCTAGGCCAACCACATTTTGCGCGCGTTGCGCTGTACCGTTCCCGAGGGGAACCCCTACACCTTTTACTTACAGAATAACTAAGAGCCCTAAGTGAGGATCAGCAGTTTACATAACAGCAAACAAATACATTAAATAAGACAGAACCTTTACACATATTAACATGTCTACAAAAAAATTAATCATACAAAATTACAATTATATATATATTAAGTTTTGTTCCCTCCAAATGGGACAAAGAATATAAATGATAGTTATGCTACTTTGCATTGAACCAAAACATGACGTCAAAGTTTGTACAAAGAAATGAGTATACAATTTTGTGTTATCTATTCAATCAAACACATTTACAGAAGCTCAATGATGAAACATTAAATGAAACAGAGACAAAATAAATCAGTAGAGCATTAGAGCTATGGTGTTACACTGCAAATTGCCTTAGATTAGTTGTAATATTACAATTGCTTTGCTAATTTCTTAATGCTGCTTGCTTCGCAAATCTGCGTTTTTTTTCATTGCTGTTTATATTAATTGTTTTATGTGATGCTGCATTGCCTCGTCCCTTGGTATATATATCTGAGCTCAGTAGATTTAAGTTAGCTTAAGAGGGGGTAGACTATATAAGAAACTATGATGAATTTATAAGAAATGCATTGAGAAGCTATCAGAAAATGGTTTGGCAAAAAAAAAAAAAAAAGGATTCTGTACAGTGGAGAAAAGCTATTTTTGACAGAGGATGTGAACAGAATACAGAAAACAGGCTTAGATAGGACTTTTGGGAATAATGATGAACGAAGGGAGATCTCCATGCAAAATACTGCAGTAAAACAAACCCTGTCCTTTCCTTTTGTGTTATCCCACTATGTGTTTGTGTACCCTTGTGTATTTGTTTTCTTCCTGTCTCTGTGTAGTTTCATAGAATTTTTTCTTCTTCTAATACTAAGCTACATTCACTATGATGAGGAATACTGTTATCCTCAAATATAATTGGCATTAATAATATGTTATTTACCTAGTAAATATGCTTAGACATTATTTATTTTGTTTTATTTTAATGCTCATGTGTGAAGTTGATGTTTCGAAAGTTATTCTGATCTTTTATGTATGTACTCGTGTCATAATTCCTGTAACACTGACGTGTATGTCTATTTCTATTCTTTTGTAAAGCCCCTATTACCACAAATGTTATCTGTATTGTTATGTTCTTTACTGATGTGTTTTGTACCTTTGTTATTGTGTTCTTATGTTATAAAATTGTAATTGACACCAGTTCATCAAATTAAGCAACTTGTAAGTTACATTTCACTGCACACGTTTTTGTTGGTCATAGTATATGGACAATATGTGAGAAGTAGGGACTGATAGTGTTTGCACGTGTGTTAATAATTCAGCAAGGGACTGGATAACAGCATTGCTGGTTCTAAGGACAATTCCAAAAACTTTGTGAGTGCACAAGTGGTGGTTATGGACTTGCTATATTATCCGCAAGACTCTTCAATGGTGATTGTGCACCTGCACAGTCACAACAGATGGCTGCTGGCCATCTCTACAAGGACTGCAGTGGGTCTGCATCTTTGATGACCCACCAGTACCATTATCTCTACAAGGACTACAGTGGGTCTACGTCTTTGATGATCCATCAGTACCATTATCTCTACAAGGACTGCATTGGGTCTGCACCTCTGGTGGCCCACCAATACCGTAATCTCTACCAGGACTACAGTGGGTCTGCTCTGTGATGACCTACCCACCAATACTCTTCAAAACGTCGACTGACTCCGCTGTGGGTTTGCTCTGTTGTGGCCCATTACCTGTCAGCATGTCAAGAGTCAGCACTGTCTTTCCGTTGGAAGGACAACGCTACTTCTTCAAGACTGCATGGAAATCCACTACTTCCGTGTGCATTTTCTTTTACTGCTCAGACTTTGAGAAAAACACTGCAATTTGATGAATGATCAGGACTGTCTTTATGGACTGTGAGAAAATTTTAGCTTTTGACCAACATTGTATCAATATGTGTGTCCATTTGATTTCTTTGTTATTGTAATTATGAAAAATTTTTTCAAATCTGTATTGGCCACTGCCCAACCCAATTTGTAAAATTTTTTGTGGGGAGCATGGGGGCTATGTAAGTAGGCTGTTTAGGTTTTTTTTATTGGTAAATGTAAGTAGGCTGTTTAGGTTTTTTTATTGGTAACGTCACCTCTGTATGAAAATCACTGGCTGTGCTGTGTGCAGTCTGTGGCTGCTTTGCATTGTTGTAATACTCGCCATTGTAGTGTTAGGCAGCTGGCTGTGAACAGCGCATAGCGTTGGGCAGTTGGAGGTGAGCCGCCAGCAGTGGTGGATGTGGGGAGAGAGATGGCGGAGTTTTGTAATTTGTCATGAACTGCTATATATATGATGATATCAAGGTAAATACATTGTTTGTTCTCTATTAATATCTTTCATTTGCTAACTATCCCTATCAGTAGTTAGTGCCTTCCATAGTTTGAATCTTTTATTTAGCTGGCAGTAGTGGCGCTCGCTGTATTGCAGTAGCTTGAGCAGCGAAGATTTTTGTGAGGTAAGTGATTTGTGAAAAGTACAGGTTAATGTTAGTCAGGGCCATTCTCTTCTAGAGATTATTGAAAGTCAGATTGCGTTGCGCTAAAAATATTGTGCGTCAGTTTAAGCACAGTCTTGTATAAATTTTTCAAAGGGGACCTTTCATCCCCTTTTGAACAATTTTACACGACTGTGCTTAAACTGACACACAATATTTTTTTAGCGCAACGCAATCTGACTTTCAAAATTCCCTACAAAAGAATGGCCCTGACTAACATTAAACTATATCTTTCACAAATCACTTACCTCACAAAAATCTTCGCTGCTCAAGCTACTGCAATACAGCGAGCGCCACTACTGCCAGCTAAATAAAAGATTCAAACTATGGAAGGCACTAACTACTGATAGGGATAGTTAGCAAATGAAAGATATTAATAGAGAACAAACAATGTATTTACCTTGATATCATCGTATATATAGCAGTTCATGACAAATTACAAAACTCCGCCATCTCTCTCCCCACATCCACCACTGCTGGCGGCTCACCTCCAACTGCCCAACGCTATGCGCTGTTCACAGCCAGCTGCCTAACACTACAATGGCGAGTATTACAACAATGCAAAGCAGCCACAGACTGCACACAGCACAGCCAGTGATTTTCATACAGAGGTGACGTTACCAATAAAAAAACCTAAACAGCCTACTTACATTTACCAATAAAAAAACCTAAACAGCCTACTTACACGTGAATCAGTTGTGAGTAATGTAACTTCAATTGCCAGACTTTTATGAAAAGACAAACTTAACTTGCAATATCAATTTGCTAAAAAAAGACTGAGTGTTAGTAATTCACCATAATTAGTACCGCCTCCCAGTCCGGGTCATATATTTTTTTCAAAGAATTTGGATTTTATTAAATGTTCTAGTTTATCAGCCAAATGAATTTCATGTGCAGTTCAAGTGTTATGACTAGCATTGCATACTGCTTCGCCTGTAATTAGTGTAATTGCTTTTTTATGAGAGACCAGACTATATCGCATTCCACCGTTGCTGCTTCAGAGGTAAGACAATTTAATTTATTTGTTATGTGCACAGGGACCAAAGTTATTAGTTTTAAACAGGATCTTAGGATTAGGTGCTTAAGGGGCTGAGTGTATGTTGCAGTGACTGTATTTTTTTTTTTTTTTTTTTTTTTTTGGTATTGGGAGTTTCATTGCATAATCGATTCGTAAGGTTTTGCCAACAATAGCACAGAATAAGCACACCACTTGCACTTACAACCCCGAACACGACAATACGAGTTCAATACTCATTCTACAGATCAGACAGTCATTCAACGTAATCGTAAAGTTATCATTATTAAAGAACGTTACGCCGCTAACGGACGGCAGGTGGCAACAACAACTGTTGAAGGTATACAAAGCGAGAAAAGGGGGGGGGGGGAGCGGGGGAGGGACGAGACGGAACGCGGAAAACAGTGCAGTCAGTGTCGTAAAGTGGAAACGGAGCGATTTGTCTGACACCCAAAAAGGCATCATCATTGGTTTTCGGACTAAGGGCTTGTAAACTCTTCGCGTGCCGCCGTGGTTGAGTATACCGTTCATGGCAAAATGACGCTGTCCAAAACGAAGGCTACGGAGGCAACGGTGGCGCAGCACGAGCCATAGACGAAAGAAGTGAACGATAACTGCGGACGCCTTTACGAGAACTGAATGCAACTGTGCAGCAGCCGGTCGCCCGGATGAATCAACTGACCGCTGCTGGTGTCTACTCAACGACCGTTCAGGGACCATCGCTGCATCAGGTGCCTGCTCCGTGCACGCATGCTGACTGCTGTTTGTCAGCGACGAGCCTGGAATTTGCACTTCGATACCGCTACTGGATGTCCACTATGTGGCGAGAGGTGGCTTTCTCAGGTGAATCAAGTTTTATGCTCCATTGGACAGTGTGGCGTTTTATTTGTGTCGGTTCGATGGTGATGGTTGTCCCAGTCTGAGTCTGGTTGACCTGGAACAGTGTCCGTCGATCGCGACGTCTCCGATCTGTAACTGTTAAAAACAAACTCCTCGCTTTGTTTGGTTAATTTCAGACACTGTCCCCCTTAAGCCGTCGGCACACGGTGCGTGCATCCGAACGTTCAGCGTTGAGCGTGCCGAGTTTCTGACGTCATAGCGTGGAATAGCACGCTCGGCTGGCATTCCGAACGTGCAGAGTAATATCTGGCATGTCAGATATTCTGAGCGTGCGTCTGAGCGTTGACCAATGAGATGGCAGACCGCCAGCTACGTCACAAGCACGTCGTTTCCCTTCAGTACAGAGTTGTGAGGCGCCATATTGGCATTCATTTCAAGCCTCTATGTATATATGCCTATATGTATATGTGCCTCAGCGATACGGATACCCGTACCGTAGGTGCAACCACAATGGAGGGGTATCTGTTGAGAGGCCAGACAAACGTGTGGTTCCTGAAGAGGGGCAGCAGCCTCTTCAGTAGTTGCAAGGGCAACAGTCTGGATGATTGACTGATCTGGCCTTGTAAGAATAACCAAAACGGCCTTGCTGTGCTGGTACTGTGAACGGCTGAAAGCAAGGGGAAACTACAGCCATAATTTTTCCCGACGACATGCAGCTTTACTGTATCATTAAATGATGATGGCGTCCTCTTGGATAAAATATTCCAGAGTTAAAATAGTACCCCATTCGGATATCCGGGCAGGGACTACTCAAGAGGATGCCGTTATTAGGAGAAAGAAAACTGGCGTTCTACGGGTCGGAGCGTGGAATGTAGGATCCCTTAATCGGGCAGGTAGGTTACAAAATTTAAAAAGGGAAATGGATAGGTTAAAGTTAGATATAGTGGGAATTAGTGAAGTTCGGTGGCAGGAGGAACAAGACTTCTGGTCAGGTGACTACAGGGTTATAAACACAAAATCAAATAGGGGTAATGCAGGAGTAGGTTTAATAATGAATAGGAAAATAGGAATGCGGGTAAGCTACTACAAACAGCATAGTGAACGCATTATTGTGGCCAAGATAGATACGAAGCCCACACCTACCACAGTAGTACAAATTTATATGCCAACTAGCTCTGCAGATGACGAAGAAATTGAAGAAATGTATGATGAAATAAAAGAAATTATTCAGATAGTGAAGGGAGACGAAAATTTAATAGTCGTGGGTGACTGGAATTCGAGTGTAGGAAAAGGGAGAGAAGGAAACATAGTAGGTGAATATGGATTGGGGCTAAGAAATGAAAGAGGAAGCCGCCTGGTAGAATTTTGCACAGAGCATAACTTAATCATAGCTAACACTTGGTTTAAGAATCATGAAAGAAGGTTGTATACATGGAAGAACCCTGGAGATACTAAAAGGTATCAGATAGATTATATAATGGTAAGACAGAGATTTAGGAACCAGGTTTTAAATTGTAAGACATTTCCAGGGGCAGATGTGGACTATGACCACAATCTATTGGTTATGACCTGTAGATTAAAACTGAAGAATCTGCAAAAAGGTGGGAATTTAATGAGATGGGACCTGGATAAACTGAAAGAACAAGAGGTTGTACAGAGTTTCAGGGAGGGCATAAGGGAACAATTGACAGGAATGGGGGAAAGAAATACAGTAGAAGAAGAATGGGTAGCTTTGAGGGATGAAGTAGTGAAGGCAGCAGAGGATCAAGTAGGTAAAAAGACGAGGTCTAGTAGAAATCCTTGGGTAACAGAAGAAATATTGAATTTAATTGATGAAAGGAGAAAATATAAAAATGCAGTAAATGAAGCAGGCAAAAATGAATACAAACGTCTCAAAAATGAGATCGACAGGAAGTGCAAAATGGCTAAGCAGGGATGGCTAGAGGACAAATGTAAGGATGTAGAGGCTTATCTCACTAGGGGTAAGATAGATACTGCCTACAGGAAAATTAAAGAGACCTTTGGAGATAAGAGAACCACTTGTATGAATATCAAGAGCTCAGATGGAAACCCAGTTCTAAGCAAGGAAGGGAAAGCAGAAAGGTGGAAGGAGTATATAGAGGGTCTATACAAGGGCGATGTACTTGACGACAATATTATGGAAATGGAAGAGGATGTAGATGAAGATGAAATGGGAGATACGATACTGCGTGAAGAGTTTGACAGAGCACTGAAAGACCTGAGTCGAAACAAGGCCCCCGGAGTAGACAACATTCCATTGGAACTACTGACGGCCTTGGGAGAGCCAGTCCTGAAAAACTCTACCATCTGGTGAGCACGATGTATGAAACAGGCGAAATACCCTCAGACTTCAAGAAGAATATAATAATTCCAATCCCAAAGAAAGCAGGTGTTGACAGATGTGAAAATTACCGAACCATCATTTTAATAAGTCACAGCTGCAAAATACTAACACGAATTCTTTACAGACGAATGGAAAAACTAGTAGAAGCCAACCTCGGGGAAGATCAGTTTGGATTCCGTAGAAACACTGGAACATGTGAGGCAATACTGACCTTACGACTTACCTTAGAAGAAAGATTAAGGAAAGGCAAACCTACGTTTCTAGCATTTGTAGACTTACAGAAAGCTTTTGACAATGTTGACTGGAATACTCTCTTTCAAATTCTAAAGGTGGCAGGGGTAAAATACAGGGAGCGAAAGGCTATTTACAACTTGTACAGAAACCAGATGGCAGTTATAAGAGTCGAGGGACATGAAAGGGAAGCAGTGGTTGGGAAGGGAGTGAGACAGGGTTGTAGCCTCTCCCCAATGTTATTCAATCTGTATATTGAGCAAGCAGTAAAGGAAACAAAAGAAAAATTCGGAGTAGGTATTAAAATCCATGGAGAAGAAATAAAAACTTTGAGGTTCGCCGATGACATTGTAATTCTGTCAGAGACAGCAAAGGACTTGGAAGAGCAGTTGAATGGAATAGACAGTGTCTTGAAAGGAGGATATAAGATGAACATCAACAAAAGCAAAACGAGGATAATGGAATGTAGTCGAATTAAGTCGGGTGATGCTGAGGGAATTAGGTTAGGTAATGAGACACTTAAAGTAGTAAAGGAGTTTTGCTATTTGGGGAGCAAAATAACTGATGATGGTCGAAGTAGAGAGGATATAAAATGTAGACTGGCAATGGCAAGGAAAGCGTTTCTGAAGAAGAGAAATTTGTTAAAATCGAGTACAGATTTAAGTGTCAGGAAGTCATTTCTGAAAGTATTTGTATGGAGTGTAGCCATGTATGGAAGTGAAACATGGACGATAAATAGTTTGGACAAGAAGAGAATAGAAGCTTTCGAAATGTGGTGCTACAGAAGAATGCTGAAGATTAGATGGGTAGATCACATAACTAATGAGGAAGTACTGAATAGGATTGGGGAGAAGAGAAGTTTGTGGCACAACTTGACCAGAAGACGGGATTGGTTGGTAGGACATGTTCGGAGACATCAAGGGATCACCAATTTAGTATTGGAGGGCAGCGTGGAGGGTAAAAATCGTAGAGGGAGACCAAGAGATGAATACACTAAGCAGATTCAGAAGGATGTAGGTTGCAGTAGGTACTGGGAGATGAAGAAGCTTGCACAGGATAGAGTAGCATGGAGAGCTGCATCAAACCAGTCTCAGGACTGAAGACCACAACAACAACAACATGTATATATGCCGTTTCTGACCACCAGCAAATTGAGAATCACTGGAAAACCAGTTGTTAACTGTGTGATTCGTTCCAATAAAATAATGAGAAACATCATATTCGTGGCAAAAGAATTATTGTAACTTCCGTATTATGGGTGTAGGCTATTTGAAGGCAGCGACACACTGAAGATCCACCCGAAACTCATTCTTCTTGGTACAATTTGTCATAATTAAATTTCAATTAGTAACATATCTACGATTAAGGTTTTCAGCAAACGGTAATATAATATGATTATAATAATAATGCGTGATGTTGGTTTAGCGTAATAAATAGCGTCAGTGTTCTGTATAGAGTTGTTTAGTAGGGTGGTGGTCCGAATTTTGACATTCCTATTTTTTTTCCTGACATTTGCGTTTTTATTGGGTTCTTATACTTTATTATTAGTTTGATATAAGTATATACTACACTCCTGGAAATGGAAAAAAGAACACATTGACACCGGTGTGTCAGACCCACCATACTTGCTCCAGACACTGCGAGAGGGCTGTACAAGCAATGATCACACGCAAGGCACAGCGGACACACCAGGACCCGCGGTGTTGGCCGTCGAATGGCGCTAGCTGCGCAGCATTTGTGCACCGCCGCCGTCAGTGTCAGCCAGTTTGCCGTGGCATACGGAGCTCCATCGCAGTCTTTAACACTGGTAGCATGCCGCGACAGCGTGGACGTGAACCGTATGTGCAGTTGACGGACTTTGAGCGAGGGCGTATAGTGGGCATGCGGGAGGCCGGGTGGACGTACCGCCGAATTGCTCAACACGTGGGGCGTGAGGTCTCCACAGTACATCGATGTTGTCGCCAGTGGTCGGCGGAAGGTGCACGTGCCCGTCGACCTGGGACCGGACCGCAGCGACGCACGGATGCACGCCAAGACCGTAGGATCCTACGCAGTGCCGTAGGGGACCGCACCGCCACTTCCCAGCAAATTAGGGACACTGTTGCTCCTGGGGTATCAGCGAGGACCATTCGCAACCGTCTCCATGAAGCTGGGCTACGGTCCCGCACACCGTTAGGCCGTCTTCCGCTCACGCCCCAACATCGTGCAGCCCGCCTCCAGTGGTGTCGCGACAGGCGTGAATGGAGGGACGAATGGAGACGTGTCGTCTTCAGCGATGAGAGTCGCTTCTGCCTTGGTGCCAATGATGGTCGTATGCGTGTTTGGCGCCGTGCAGGTGAGCGCCACAATCAGGACTGCATACGACCGAGGCACACAGGGCCAACACCCGGCATCATGGTGTGGGGAGCGATCTCCTACACTGGCCGTACACCACTGGTGATCGTCGAGGGGACACTGAACAGTGCACGGTACATCCAAACCGTCATCGAACCCATCGTTCTACCATTCCTAGACCGGCAAGGGAACTTGCTGTTCCAACAGGACAATGCACGTCCGCATGTATTCCGTGCCACCCAACGTGCTCTAAAAGGTGTAAGTCAACTACCCTGGCCAGCAAGATCTCCGGATCTGTCCCCCATTGAGCATGTTTGGGACTGGATGAAGCGTCGTCTCACGCGGTCTGCACGTCCAGCACGAACGCTGGTCCAACTGAGGCGCCAGGTGGAAATGGCATGGCAAGCCGTTCCACAGGACTACATCCAGCATCTCTACGATCGTCTCCATGGGAGAATAGCAGCCTGCATTGCTGCGAAAGGTGGATATACACTGTACTAGTGCCGACATTGTGCATGCTCTGTTGCCTGTGTCTATGTGCATGTGGTTCTGTCAGTGTGATCATGTGATGTATCTGACCCCAGGAATGTGTCAATAAAGTTTCCCCTTCCTGGGACAATGAATTCACGGTGTTCTTATTTCAATTTCCCGGAGTGTATAATATTTGATATTATGCAAATATAAGTGCACCTTTTTTTAGGGTTAACTTTGTTCGATTGACTTAATCTACAGGACAGCTTGCGCTACTTGTATAAATATATTTTGCTCCTTTTTCTTTTACGCTTCTTAATTCACATGTTGCAAAGATTCAGCTGCTGGGTAGGAACAGTGATCAAGTAAGACTGATATTGGGGCTTTACTAAAATGTGGGAATGATGAAATAATGTTTATCTTATGCGCAGAAGTATTCCAAATTTGTAACGCACTGTTTGTAATGGAACTTTTATAAACCTGTGTACTTATTGATTGGACATGGTACTTTCCTTTTCGTGGACGATGGAGGAGATGTGCGTTTTAATAGAGCTAACCGGGGAATTTTACGCGCGCCCGTTGTGTAAACTGTGTGATTTACGAACTAGAAACATCCCTCAACTGCCGCTGGAGTTCGTTGCGATCGCACATACCACGTTGGGGCCCACGTACCGTATGCACAAGTCGCATCGTTCCGGAGCGTTCAGCAGCACGTTGAACATGGCACGCTCAAAGTTAACGTTCCACAGCACGGTACGTGTGCCGACAGCTTTAGACTGATACCAGCGTATCGATGTAGCAGCACGCCGGAATGTGTAAGTAGCACTTGTTTAAAATTGAAGCACTGGTGTTTGAAGTCTGTCGGTCTTCTTTACTTCGAACCCACAGCGACTGCACCACTCGGTACATCTACATCTACATTTAAACTCAGCAAGCCACCCAACGGTGTGTGGCGGAGGGCACTTTACGTGCCACTGTCATTACCCCCCTTTCCTGTTCCAGTGGCATATGGTTCGCGGGCAGAACGACTGCCGGAAAGCCTCCGTGCGCGCTCGAATCTCTCTAATTTTACATTCGTGATCTCCTCGGGAGGTATAAGTAGGGGGAAGCAATATATTCGATACCTCATCCAGAAACGCACCCTCTCGAAACCTGGACAGCAAGCTACACCGCGATGCAGAG
Organism: Schistocerca nitens; assembly: GCF_023898315.1. NCBI lineage: Eukaryota > Metazoa > Arthropoda > Insecta > Orthoptera > Acrididae > Schistocerca > Schistocerca nitens. The sequence goes on along the minus strand of NC_064615.1, from coordinate 199,235,650 downwards.
CGCCATTCTTGAAGAGTCTGCCACTTGAGTTTGCTAAACATCTCCGTAACGCTATCACGATTACCAAATAACCATGTGACGAGACGCGCCGCTCTTCTTTGGATCTTCTCTATCTCCTCTAACTCCCTTCATCTGTAACAATTAACCAAATATGCTTTGCGTGTCGCGACTGGCTGATAAGCTTACGCGAACTTGATAACTGTAGTTCTTATGCCTGATTTCCGAATGAGTGTTGAAACGCGGATAATAGGATATCTTGAATTATAAATTCCATCACTCAAGCCGATTCCACATCATAGTTTTGCGAGGATGTTGATTTATTAATTAATATCGTGCCGTCAAGGCGTCGCTATGGTGTTAATTCAACAACTAAAACGACGTAATTCCAGAGGTAAAATACTCTTCTGACAACGCACAGAATGCGTCGTATTTCGGTGTAAACATGCTGTTCACTGTTAATAAAATCACTAAATCACCTTTAACTTCTGCGTTCTCTCAAGAAATAGTTAATTTCACAATTACACAGTAAATTTCCATTAAATGACGTAGCCGACACGAAGCATTAAGGTTATATTGGAGTTTATTGAACTTCGTAATTATTTAAACCTGCACTGAAAACACACCGATCTGTCATTCTGGGTCTTGAATCTATTTCCATCAGCGACTCTGACGCTGACTACAGCTTCCGACAATACGGCGTAACTGTAAGTTCTTCGTTATCGCGTGTAGCTGTTTCCTACGCAAGGCTAATAACAGAGTTTATGTCGGCGGTTGGTATATTGCTGTGTCCTTTGATGTTCGTCACAATCACAGATCACGAAGGCTAAGACCCAGCGTTAATCAAGTATCACAGGCTTTACTTTCCTTTTACATATAATAAATGCTCCGTTGTCTGGCTAAACCGTAAATGTTATTTTACTTCATTTAGAAATTCTGACTAGCACGTCAAGTCGATACTGGAAAACTTTTAAAACTTCTGATCGGTTTGAAACAATCTAGTAGCGTTCAATAGGCTTACTACTATTGTGACGTCTACAAGAGAGACTGAATTAACATCTCCATTGCAGTGTTACATTGTAGTCGCAGCGAACTTAACTCGATGCGGCTACAACTTGAAACGTCCCCTTAGAAAAATTAATAAATTACTGTGCTAATAAACCTCTTACATTATTTCATTTTCAAACAGCTGAGCAGAACTGAACGTACTCAGACATTACTCTCTTTACTTTTTCTGATCAACACTAATCTGACACACAATATTTTTAGCGCAACGCAATCTGACTTTGAAAAATCCCTACAAAAGAATGGCCCTGACTAACAATAACCTATACCTTTCATGCACTTACCTCACAAACATCTTCGTTACTCGAACTACTGCAATACAGCGAGCGCCACTACTGCCAGCTAAATAAAAGATTGTAACTACTAAAAGCACTAACTACTGATAGGCATAGTTAGCAAATGAAAGATTTTGATATATAACAAACAATGTATTTACCTTAATAGTGTTCAAAAGTCATAATAAATATATCAGTTCATGATATCCAGTATTACAAATTTATTCTCTCTGATGGACACACGTCCAGATCATCCGCTCTCAAAACTCCACCATCTCTCTCCCCACATCCACCACTGCTGGCGTCTCACGTCCAACTGCGCAACGCTATGCGCTGTTCACATCCAACTGCCCAACACTACAATATTCCAACAATGCAAACCAGCTACAGACTGCACACAGCGCAGTCAGTGATTTTCATACAGAGCGCTACGTGGCGTTACCAACATAAAAACCTAAACAGCCTACTTACAAACTTTCTTCTTGCATAAATGTTATCTCTCATCTATTTATGGTCTGGGCTTTAACCTTCGTGAGGAATATATTTTGAATTATTTATTTAAAGGTTCAGACTTCGTATCACCTGATAGTCTTTCATTTAGTCCTTTCTTTATAATAAACGTTATCAGTTACATAGTATTCCTGTTATTCAAGCTTGCAATAATGTTAATTTTGTTGTCAGTAGTTCCCGTCAGCGTCAGGATAACTAATTTTGCTATTTCTTTTACTACCAAAGGGCTTTCGTTAGGGGTTCCATACTTGGGATGTTACAACAGATGGCCGTTAGCGTGTGTGGCGTGAACGTCTGAAAGCAAACACCCTCCAACAATCGTCGGAAGGGTCCAGGTCTGAGGATGGGGCGTTACGGTTCTGGAAAATACAACTGATCATCACCAGCATTCATCAATCATTAGGGACCACGTCCACCCATACATGCAGTTCGCTTTCCCTCGGCAAGGCTGCATCTAACAGCAGGACAACGCAACTTGTCACAGCTCACACTGTATATGCGTGCTTTGAACAGCACCAGGATGCGTTTAGCGCACGCCCCTGGCCACCAAACCCTCCAGTTTTGAACCCAACTGAGGATCTCTGGGACCACCTCGATCGCATTGTTCGTGCCATGGGTCTTCAACGGAGGAACCTGGTGCATCTAACCACGGCACTGTCGGTGCCTTCCGGAACCTCACTGATTCTATCCCTTCAACGCCTCGCAGCGGTCCACGCTGCAAAAGGGGTTTATTCAGGCTTTTGACACGTTTCAGAGCAACGTGACTGGACAGTGTATGATGGTTCAAATGGTTCAAATGGCTCTGAGCACTGTGGGACTTAACATCTGAGGTCATCAGTCCCCTGGAACTTAGAACTACTTAAACCTAACTAACCTAAGGACAGCACACACACCCATGCCCGAGGCAGGATTCGAACCTGCTACCGTAGCGGTCGCTCGGTTCCAGACTGAAGCGCCTAGAACCGCTCGGCCACACCGGCCGGCCAGTGTATGTTGGTTCTTCCACCATCTCACCGTGGATTGTTGCAGCGTTTTTCCTCTTCAAACGCAGAAAACAAATTACTACACGACACTTCACTTTATCCATGAGCTACGGCATTTTCCTTTGGCTACTATACCGGTGTGCTATAATACAATGACGCCGAGGTTCCAATTTGCACCAGCAGAACTGCACATATTTCGCTAGACAAAACTTTATTTTTTGGAGGAAACAATTAAAACTTCATGACTGCTGTTGATACAGTCTTTAGTGCGAAGTCTCCTTTGATGCATCTCGCCACATTAGTCTGCCCTGCGCAAGACTCATTATTTCTGAATAATTACTGCAATCTAAATGACAGCAGTCATAAGAGTCGAGTGGCATGAAAGGGAAGCATTGGTTGGGAAGGGAGTGAGACAGGGTTATAGCCTATCCCCAATGTTATTCAATCTGTATATTGAGCAAGCAGTAAAGGAAACAAAAGAACAAATTGGAGTAGGAATTAAAATCCATGGAGAAGAAATAAAAACTTTGAGGTTCGCCGATGACATTGTAATTCTGGCAGAGACAGCAAAGGACGTGGAAGAGCAGCTGAACGGAATTGACAGTGTCTTGAAAGGAGGATATAAGATGAACATCAACAAAAGCAAAACGAGGATAGTGGAATGTAGGCAAATCAAATCAGGTGATGCTGAGGGAATTAGATTAGGAAATGAGACGCTTAAAGTAGTAAAGGAGTTTTGCTATTTGGGAAGCAAAATAACTGACGATGGATGAAGTAGAGAGGATATAAAATGTAGACTGGCAATGACAAGGAAAACGTTTCTGAAGAAGAGAAATTTGTTAACATCGAGTATAGATTTAAGTGTCAGGAAGTCGTTTCTGAAAGTACGAGGGCGGTTCAGAAAGTAACCTCCGATTGGTCACAGTGCGGGTTGTGGGGGGAGTAGCGACGCCATCTGTGCGTTCACGCACTCAACAGGTCAGTGGGCATCAAGCCGTGGTCGAGTGAACGTCGTACCTGCGCTAGTTTAGTTTTTGTGGCAGTTTGAAATGTGTGCTGCAATAGAAAACCCCGCCAAATGTGAAGTGCGTGCTGTCATAAGGTTTCTTACAGCCAAAAGATATTCTGCAGCAGCTATTCATCGTGAGCTTTGTGCCGTGTACGGACCAAGAGTTATGAGTGAAGGAGTTGTCCGTGAATGGGTACGTTTATTTAAAAGTGGACGAGAAAACGTTCATGATGAAGAGAGGAGTGGTAGACCATCATTGGTGACTGACGAACTCGTTCAGACAGTTGATGCAAAAGTTCGTGAAAATCGACGTTTCTCAATGTCGGAGTTGTCTACTGGTTTTCCACAGATTTCTAATACTCTCTAAGCTCAAAGATGCGGTCACAGGCTGGCTCCAGGCACAAGCGGGTGATTTTTATGCAGAAGGAATTTCAAAGCTTGTGAAGAGATACGATAAGTGCCTCAATCGCTATGGAGACTATGTAGAAAAATAGTGCAAAGATGTAGTTGTAAGATGTATATATTAAAATATTTTTATTTAACTTGGTGTATTTTTTTAAATCAACCGGAGGTTACTTTCTGAACGGCCCTCGTATTTGTATGGAGTGTAACCATGTATGGAAGTGAAACGTGGACGATAAATAGTTTGGACAGGAAGAGAATAGAAGCTTTCGAAATGTGGTGCCACAGAAGAATGCTGAAGATTAGATGGGTAGATCACGTAACTAATGAGGAAGTATTGAATAGAATTGGGGAGGAGTGTGTGGCATAACTTGACTAGAAGAAGGGATCGGTTGGTAGGACATCTTCTGAGGCATCAAGGGATGACCAATTTAGAACTGGAGGGCAGAGTGGAGGGTAAAAATCGCAGAGGGAGACCAAGAGATGAATACACAAAGCAGATTCGGAAGAACGTAGGTTGCAGTAGGTACTGGGAGATGAAGAAGCTTGCACAGGATAGAGTAGCATAGAGAGCCGCATCACAACAGTCTCAGGACTGAAGACCACGACAACAACAAATCCATTTTAACTTCCTTACTGAAATCATCCTTTAGTTTCCCTTTACAATTTTTAATCTCCACACTTACTTCAATTACCAGATCAACGATTCTCTGATGATTCACAATGTGTCCTTGTATCTACATCTACATCCATAGACTGCAAGCCACCTGACGGTGTGTGGTGGAGGGTACCTTTAGCACCTCTATCGGTTCTCCCTTCTATTCCAGTCTCGTATTATTCGTGGAAAGAAAGAGTGTCGGTATGTCTCTCTGCGGGCTCTAATCTCTCTGATTTTATCCTCATGGTCTCTTCGCGAGATGTACGTAGGAGGGAGCAATATACTGCTTGCCTTCTAGGTGAAGGTATGTTCTCGAAACTTCAACAAAAGCACGTACCGAGCTACTGAGCGTCTCTCTTGCAGAGTCTTCCACTGGAGTTTATCTATCATCTCCGTAACGCTTTCGCGATTTTTAAATGATCCTGTAACGAAGCGCGCTGCTCTCCGTTGGATCTTCTCTATCTCTTCTATCAACCCTATCAGGTACGGATCCCACACCGGTGAGCAGTATTCCAGCAGTGGGCGAACAAGTGTACTGTAACCTACTTCCTTTGTTTTCGGATTGCATTTCCTTAGGACTCTTCCAATGAATCTCAGTCTGGAATCTGCTTTACCGACGATTAATTTTATATGGTCATTCCATTTTAAATCACTCATAATGCCTACTCCCATATAATGTACGGAATTAACTGCTTCCAGTTGCTGACCTGCTACATTGTAGCTAAATGATCTTTCTTTCTGTGTATTCGCAGCACATTACACTTGTCTACATTGAGATTCAACTGTTCCCTTATTGCAGTCAAGTTGTGCCACAAATTTCTTTATGCACCAATTCCGTTCAGCACTTCCTTATTAGTTACTCAAACTACCCATTTAATCTTCAGCATTCTTCTGTAGCACCACATTTCAGAAGCTTCTACTGTCTTCGTATCTGAACTGCCAACGTCCACGCTTCACTTCCGTATAAGGCGACACTCCAGCAAGGTCTATTCGGGAGCATTTTTCCACACAACCGACGTCATCTGGCGTCGCCCTCCCAATTTTTTCGTCGTATACGTTCATCTGCGTCAGTTTTCTCCACTAACTGTGATACGCACTGAACACAAATCTTACACTTCGGCGCCTCTCTCAGTTTGGCACCCCAAGCGGCCACTATTAATTGTGATACGTCCTGTATATGTACGGCTGGTCCCGGCGGAGGTTCGAGTCCTCCCTCGGGCATGGGTGTGTGTGTTTGTCCTTGGGATAATTTAGGTTAAGTAGTGTGAAAGCTTAGGGAGGGACCGATGGCCTTAGCAGTTAAGTCCCATAAGATTTCACACACACATTTGTATATCTAAACAGTTGTGGCGCTTCGACTTCTGGCACCCCTCAGCTTAGCGGCCGACGAGGCGGCCTCTGCTGCTTCCTAAATTCATGACATCCTTGTTTGTAACTTATTCTTTTACTAACAATACGTTTCGCCTTCGAGGCGTATCTTCAGATTAGCTTCAAATTTGCCTTTTACAACATACTAAAAGCCATAAAACCGCTCTGTGCTAGACCGAATCACGCATCAAATCACACCATCAGTCCAGAATACTACAATAGTAGGACAACACTTACAAAAAAGTGTACATAACACACGGTGTTGGCACCTTAACTTCACGGCAGAAGCGACAACTGGCAGCAGAGGCGAACAATGGAATTGAATCAGTCTATCTGATTTGACGTGTGCTTCAGTCTAGTACAGAGCCGTTCTATTGGTTTCAGTATGTTGTAAAAGGAAAACCTGAATATAATATGAAGATACCCCACGAAGGAGAACCGCGTTGTTAATTAAAGAATAAGTTGCAACCAAGTGTGTTAGTAATTCAAATATTATACACATGGCTGCTGTATCAGACGGCCTAATGGAGAGGAAGAAATTAAATGACATCCTTTCGTAACATCCGATCACTCGGAACAACAATATAGGCCTTACAACGACATACACTGGGATCAAGGCTGTGAGCCACTCCAATTGTTGCAGGTATATCAGCATCAAAAACTGTCCTCAGCAAAAACAATCACTTATGCGCTACGTCGTTTCGAGTCTTCAAGTCCAGAGGTTTTCATTTACTTTTGATACTGTAGTTAACAAAGTATGAAAGACACTACAAGTCATTTGGCGAGGCTTTTCTTGCAACTCATTTGGGTGAAAGAGAATTACAATATTTGCATTGAACGTGTTAACTGACTCTCTGTACATAGTAAAGCAGAAGTACCTTTATGGAAGAACGCGCAGAGGATACCGAACGCCCATCGTTACTCCATGTAGTATCAATATTCGAGTTTTGATCCACATTTTGCACTGAAATTAACTGTAAGTCTGTCCCCAGTGGACTAATTCTGACACAACCTTGTGCAAAGATTAAAAACGTACGAGATGTTCAGAAATGCTGTTGTCTAACGCTAAAGGGACAAAATTCAAAGATGCATAGCATAACAAAGAATCATTGAATGAAGGTATTCAGTGTATTTCTTCTTTCGACATCTAAGACTATAAACGTGCCTGATCAGATGATAGTACTGTAGGCTCAAGACTGTGAAACCTGTGGAACAAGACCATTAGCTGATAAAAACACTATTTCCATTGACAACTTGCGTCTTTTTTTAAATGCATTTGTGTTAATTGTAAATTCTTCTTGTGAGTCTAGTTTTTCCTCTTCTGCTGCAGGTTCAAGGACACCTTGGATCTTTTCAGTGGTATCCACTTTATGTCTGACATCCCGCATGCGTGTGGCCACAGATTATCGATCGAATGATTTAGTCTGAAAACATCGTTATGATTTCTAAAATGTTTTTTTGGAACTTCTCTCCGTTTTTCCTGTGTAGGAAGAAGACCAATATCAACAGGACAATTTGTATCTCTTTCTTCCACTTTTGTGTGATTATCTGTTATGTGTTACATTACATTAATACTTGTTCCACAAACCTTGAATACATTTCGTAATGATGTTGAAGGTGTCAGTTTAACATAAGATTTCTTTAAACATTATAATTTTTTTTACTACTTCAAACCTAAAAATCCATCTATTGAGTGTAAGAAACTATCATTGGGAAATTCTTTTCATTTGTTTTTAAATGCTGTTTGGCTATCTGTCAGACTTTTAATGCTATTTGGTAAATGACCAAAGACTTTTGTGACAGCAAAATTCACCCCTTTCTGACCCCAAGCTATGCACTTTGCTAATATTTTTGAAATTGGATAGATTATTAATGACAAAATTCGTGAGTTAATATATGTATTCTGAAAGTACTGTGAATATTTCAAGTTCCTTAAATAAATGTCTACAAGGAGACTCTCAACTTAGGAAGAACCGGAGTCATCAAGAGGCTAGAAATGATAGAACGAAATATTCTCAGGAGAATATTAGGACCTCGAAGAACAGAAGGTGGTCAATTTAGAAACCGAACCAACCAGGAACTGTATAAAAGATAGAAAAAATTTCTGACGTCATCAGGAAAAGAAAGAGCATGTTCTTCCTCAGAATGGACCAGTGGTGGTTAACACGGAAAATCATAGAATTTCTGATGAACAAGAAAACCAAACTACGATGGATCCAAGAGATACAAAGAGATCTGGAAGAAATGAGAGTACAGGAACCAGAGAGAAAAAACCGGGCAATTTTTAAATAAAAAATGCAGATCTTCAAAGCTTTCGAGGACAGAACGAGACCCAGAACAAAATGATCTTGGACAGAAGAACGAAGATGGTTGCGAAGTATGACAGTGAAAGAATATTGGGAAAGAAGTAAGACCAGAATAAACGAAGCTGAAGCGAATTAACGTGGTCCTAAGATGGCCAAAACGAAAGAAGAAGAAAAAGAAGAAATACCTGCAAGGTGATCTTGGATCGGCTCCACATACGTTTGTGCAGTGAATACTTCCTCTTAATGAAGAATTACCCCAAAATATGATGTCATATCGAAGCAATGAATGAAAATACGCCTACTAGGATAATTTACTGATATGTTTATTCCCAATATTTGCAATTACCCTAACAGCTTAGCAGCTGAACCCAAACATTTCATAAGATCATCAATGTGTTTCTACCAATTCAGTTTCTCATCAATGCCTTAACAACAGACTTCCGTCCAAAGTCTATATTTATCAATGATGTCATGACAATTACTGTACAGAACTGTATGCGCTTTGTTTTCTCGAAATTTATTGCGAGTCTATTTGCAAAGAACTATTTAAATAATTTTCTGAAAGACTTATTTACAATTTCCTGAGCTAATTCTTGTTTGTTTGATGTAATTATCGTTCTTGTATCATCAACAAAAATGATTAGCTTTGCATCTTCACGTATATAGAGTGGAAAGTCATTAACATGTATTATGAACAATAAGGGACCCAAGACTGAACCCTGTGAGACACCATTCTTCATACCTCCCCACTTAGACGACTCTGCTGATTTTTGGAGACCATCCATAATGTTAATTTCAACTTCCTACATTCTTTCAGTTAAATATGAATTAAACCATTTGTATTCTGTCCGTCTCATACGACAATACTGATGCTTATCTAGAGAAATTTTATGATTGACACAGTCAAAAGCATTTGAGAGATCACAAAAAATCTCAATGGGTGATGTTCAATTGATCAGAGCATTTAACATTTGATCAGTGAAAGTGTACAGAGCATTTTACGTTGAGAAGCCTTTCTGGAAACCAAACTGACGTTTTGTTAGCATTTCATGTTTACAAATATGTGAAGCTACTCTTGAGTATATTATATTTTCAAGAATTTTGTATAAAGCTCTCAGAAGTGAGTTAGTTGTTAGTATCAGAACTATGCCCCTCTTTATGCAATCGTTTAACAATAGCATATTTCAGTCTAGCTGGAAAAATGCCCTGTTTCAGTGAGCTACTGTGTTTGTGGTTGAGACTCCTTATTTTCTGCGAACAAGCTTTTACTACACTGTTGTAAATGTCATCAATTCGATGTGAGCTTTTACTTTTGAGTGAGTTTATTATTTTCCTATTTTGGAAATTGAATTTTAATTTTATCAAATTGTTTGCGTATTACCTCTAGCATTTTCTAATGAACAGCTGGATCCTATTTTCACTACAGCATTTAAAAAATCATTATTAAAAATATTTTCTACCTTGATCTTTTGTTAACAGATTTTTCATTGCGTTTGATAGAAATACAGTCTCCCTGTGCTCTTGGTTGCCCTGTTTCTGTTTTAACAATATTCTGAATTTTTTAATTTTGTTATTTGAGGTGCTCGTCTCAGACATAATGCATGTACATCTGGACATATTAATTACTTTTCTTAATACAGTCCAGTAGTTTTCATAATGTTGGTCTGTTTCTGTATCACTACTCCTCGTAGCTACAAGATAAATTTGCTTTTTGTGTTTACAAGGCATTTTTATCCCTTTAGTAAGCCAAAGCTTTTTAGATGGTTTCTTACAATTATGTTACATTATTTTCTAAGGGGAACTGGTTTCAAATATACTCACAAAGGTATCATGAAGTAAGTTAAATTTAAAATTAGCGTCAGGTTCTCTGTATGCCTCATCCCAGTCTAACTGTTGCAAGCTTTACTCTGAATGTTGCAGCTGTTAAGTTGTTAACTCAATGCATTATTTTTGAGGACTGCTCTCTATTACCGTATGGAACTATGTCAGGACTGTAACTAGCTATGCGTGATGATCAGAAAGACCATTCCTAACAGGAATAGTTTTTACTTCATTAAAGTTATCTTGGTATATAAAACCATTATCTATCAATGTGCTGCTTTCCTCTACCATCTGAGTAGGAAAATCAATAACTGCTTTCAAATTGAAATAACCAAGTAATAGTTCAAGGTCATTCCTTATATTAGACTCTTTCAGAAAATCTACATAGAAATCTCCATAAACACTAGTTTGCTTTCCTCTGCCTGACAGATAGCACAACAAAGAATCCAAGTTTTTCAGAAATAGCTGAAAATTTATCATGGGGACCTATACAAAGTTACAAATATAAAAGTACCATTACTTAGTTTAAGCTCAAAGGCACATGCTTCGATATGTTGCTCTACACAATTTTTTTTAGTTTCTGCTCGTAAATTTTGCACACTATGATACAGTTAACTCTATATGGCAACTCTTTCTCTCCCATCAGTGTCACTACTTTCATGTACTGAAAGCTTATATCCACCTACATTTAGCTTTTCCCCATCTGTGACTGCATGATGTTTAGACAGCCGTAGCACATTTTCCACCCTCAGTTTCTAAATCATCTAAACAAACAAGAAGCTCATCAACTTTGCTTTTTAATCTCCTGATATTCTGATCCAGTAGCTAATACTATTTTTCACTGTACTTTTATGATAATCCTGCGATATTTCAACATGTCTAGTACCTGCCTATCTGAGCTTATCATTAAGCTTAATTTCATTCAATGTTGAATCATTCCTTAGCTTAAGAAAGAAATACTCCCATGAGTTTCAGTGTCCCCCTTAGAGATTCTGCTACCATCCCGGTCAGTTCATCCTTCCAATTCATACTGAAATGCAGGCCATGCACTGTGAAATCCCACCTACCTATAGTATCTATAGGGACCAAACCAATGCCTGACGAAGTAGCCACCTGAAGCAGTTGATCTAACTCCATATTGACTCTCCTGACAGAGCTGTTCAATTGGGAACGATCATATTGCATGAAAGCAAAAACCAAGCCAATATTTGTACGGTTCATTGCAGGTACTATTTTTTCCAGTTCAAACTCAATATTGTAGCCCTATCCCGATCAATACTGGTTCTTGCTCCACCCACTATCACAACATGCTCCTGCTTTGTGAAACCCTTGCAAAACGATCTCACATCCTCAGTCACTTGGCTAAGACATGTACTAGGCTTGAAAAAACTTTTTATCTGGCACCTCTCACGTAATTTGTCCTGCAAGATCTGGACCACACCTCTTCCATGGCTACTACCTAGCGACAGAACTTTCCTCCTACTTTCTACTTTTTTTTTAAACAAATAGTTCCCTGGCCAAAGACTGTTGAGTATCAGTTACACTTACATCTACTTGAGCCTCTTCCTTAGTCAACTGAGGTAGCAAGACAAACTGTCAGGTAATGTACCCTTTCTGTGGCCCCTGTTTTTTGCCAACACTTCCCACCTGCCTTCCCCCTTCTCCCCCCTTAACCTCACCAATTCCTCCCTAGAACCATCTAGTTCAGCCGTAAGGGTTCTAATCTTCCCTTCCTGTTGAGCTATTTTCCTATCTCTTGAATATACTTTGCAATAACCGTGGAAGAGACACAATTACTTACCCAATGCCCATGCCTGTCACAAAAGTTGCATAGAACCCCAGAACTAACTTTCCTACAACATCTCAAACACTTCTTGCTCATGGTTGTTTGCAATTTTTTTTTAGACAAGTTATGTAGACAAATCAGTAATATTCTGTTAACTAGTGATAATAAGAGGCAATAAAGTTATATACCGGGTGATCAAAAATTCAGTATAAATTTGGAAACTTAATAAACCACGTAATAATGTAGATAGAGAGGTGCTTGGAATGACATGGGGTTTTATAAGAACAAAAGAAACAAAAAAAAACAAAGTGTTGCTAGACGCGTGAAAGATCTCTTGCGCGCGTCGTTTGGTGATGGTCGTGTGCTCAGCCGCCACTTTCGCCATGCTTGGCATCCCAGGTCCCCAGACCTCAGTCCGTGCGATTAGTGGCTTTGGGGTTACCTGAAGTCGCAAGTGTATCGTGATCGACCGACATCTCTAGGGATGAAGACAACATCCGACGCCAATGCCTCACCATAACTCCGGACATGCTTTACAGTGCTGTTCACAACATTATTCCTCGACTGCAGCTATTGTTGAGGAATGATGGTGGCCATAGTGAGCATTTTCTGTAAAGAACATCATCTTTGCTTTGTCTTACTTTGTTATGCTAATTATTGCTATTCTGATCAGATGAAGCGCCATCTGTCGGACATTATTTGAACGTTTGTATTTTTTTGGTTCTAATAAAACCCCATGTCATTCCAAGCATGTGTGTCAATTTGTACCTCTCTATCTACATTATTCCGTGATTTATTCAGTTTTCAAATTTATGCTGACTTTTTGATCACCGTGTGTGTCCACTATTAAAATAGTAGCGAAAGATAGAACTTAAAATCTTTTATTCTCCTTATGGATACGGCACTACTAAATATATTTATAAGGACAATAACCTATAGTCTATACTTAATCTTACGCAAACATCTTAAACGTGTAGGAAAAGTTACATGTAAAGTATGCTGAAACCGACGCTTAAGATTTTTTTCTAGAAATACGTTGAAAAAAGTGAAACATTCAATAAATAAGATGAAATAGGCTCTATTTAACTTCCTTGCGGTGTAATATTAACTTAATTGACACTTATAACAGAATTATCTACTTATCTCCACGAGCTCAATATTCAAGCGTGTGCGGTCTGCGCCAGGGCTGCCACCTGTCTGATAGTGAACTTCCAATGGTTCTCAGGATCCGAAATCTCATTTTGCACTAGGAAATACAATTTTTCCGAAATTGGAGGTGGTTTTCGTACTCATACATAATTTATTACTGTTATGGATAATGACTATGAATAAAGCTGTATATCGTTGTTGTCCCACTGCCGCAGGGGAGCAATTTTCAAGGTGGGGGTGGGAAGGGGTGGGGGAGGAAGGAGAGGAGTGGGGAGGGGGAGAGGAATGGGGTGGAGGAGAAGTGGATCGGACTGCCAGGCATCAGGTTTGTAACAAATGATGTGCTGCTAGCCACTTAATGGATAAACAGTTTAATTACTTGCGCACTATTAATTTCAGCCTTGCCACCATCATTAGGAACGGATGTTACGTAATTACAGCTCGGCATTAATTACAGTTAAAGTGTTAATGTACGCGTTCTCCACGAGCTATTTAAGACTAATGTACTACCGATAAGTACGTAAATGTTTTAGACAGTTGTCCAAAAAAGCACTGAGTTTGCCAATAAACTAACGTATCAGGTTTCTTTAGACCATTGACAATGTTGTATCGAAACGTTTGCTAAAGAAAAATCCTTATTAAAAACAACGTTTGACACGAATATACACTCCTGGAAATTGAAATAAGAACACCGTGAATTCATTGTACCAGGAAGGGGAAACTTTATTGACACATTCCTGGGGTCAGATACATCACATGATCACACTGACAGAACCACAGGCACATAGACACAGGCAACAGAGCATGCACAATGTCGGCACTAGTACAGTGTATATCCACCTTTCGCAGCAATGCAGGCTGCTATTCTCCCATGGGGACGATCGTAGAGATGCTGGATGTAGTCCTGTGGAACGGCTTGTCATGCCATTTCCACCTGGCGCCTCAGTTGGACCAGCGTTCGTGCTGGACGTGCAGACCGCGTGAGACGACGCTTCATCCAGTCCCAAACATGCTCAATGGGGGACAGATCCGGAGATCTTGCTGGCCAGGGTAGTTGACTTACACCTTCTAGAGCACGTTGGGTGGCACGGGATACATGCGGACGTGCATTGTCCTGTTGGAACAGCAAGTTCCCTTGCCGGTCTAGGAATGGTAGAACGATGGGTTCGATGACGGTTTGGATGTACCGTGCACTATTCAGTGTCCCCTCGACGATCACCAGTGGTGTACGGCCAGTGTAGGAGATCGCTCCCCACACCATGATGCCGGGTGTTGGCCCTGTGTGCCTCGGTCGTATGCAGTCCTGATTGTGGCGCTCACCTGCACGGCGCCAAACACGCATACGACCATCATTGGCACAAAGGCAGAAGCGACTCTCATCGCTGAAGACGACACGTCTCCATTCGTCCCTCCATTCACGCCTGTCGCGACACCACTGGAGGCGGGCTGCACGATGTTGGGGCGTGAGCGGAAGACGGCCTAACGGTGTGCGGGACCGTAGCCCAGCTTCATGGAGACGGTTGCGAATGGTCCTCGCCGATACCCCAGGAGCAACAGTGTCCCTAATTTGCTGGGAAGTGGCGGTGCGGTCCCCTACGGCACTGCGTAGGATCCTACGGTCTTGGCGTGCATCCGTGCGTCGCTGCGGTCCGGTCCCAGGTCGACGGGCACGTGCACCTTCCGCCGACCACTGGCGACAACATCGATGTACTGCGGAGACCTCACGCCCCACGTGTTGAGCAATTCGGCGGTACGTCCACCCGGCCTCCCGCATGCCCACTATACGCCCTCGCTCAAAGTCCGTCAACTGCACATACGGTTCACGTCCACGCTGTCGCGGCATGCTACCAGTGTTAAAGACTGCGATGGAGCTCCGTATGCCACGGCAAACTGGCTGACACTGACGGCGGCGGTGCACAAATGCTGCGCAGCTAGCGCCATTCGACGGCTAACACCGCGGTTCCTGGTGTGTCCGCTGTGCCGTGCGTGTGATCATTGCTTGTACAGCCCTCTCGCAGTGTCCGGAGCAAGTATGGTGGGTCTGACACACCGGTGTCAATGTGTTCTTTTTTCCATTTCCAGGAGTGTATATAAAAACAGCGATGACCTTCAAACTTAAATTTTTCATTTACTTGGCATTAAAAAAAATTATTTTCATGGACAACAGTAACTGATTTAGTGAAATTTTGCGGGAGTTGCGAATTCTCAGAAGAAAATTATATTCTCGTTTTTAGATGTAATTCAACTTGCCATTGGCAATCAAAAGACCCATTCTGAAAAAAAGAAATATTCATCAGCTTAAGCAGGAGGCAGATGCCCTAAAAGCACTGCCGAACCATTAAATGCGTCTAAGAGTAACAGAATCTCCACGTAAAAAGCATTCAGTATTGTTATTTATAAAGTAAACAGGTAACTTCTTCCAGTTATTGGTTTCCATTATAAAACTACTGTAAATTTATGATGACCATTAGTTCTCTTGCGTTCTCCTTGTAGATGAAACCATACATGCTTTCATTGTTTGGTGGTTTATTCGGACATTTACGGTTTCCGTAAACGCGAGAGAACTTCACCAGAATTCATTTCAGAAAATGTCGCGAAGATCAGAAACTCAATAGTACTGGTAGAAGTAAGTTACAGTATCAAATGTTCACACCATTCAACGACTCCAATTTACGTTAATCGTTTGTATTTTGTGGAGGCAGAGTGACTGTAACAAAAGACTTTAACTTACTGGAACTTCAAGAGGGCTTCGTAGTGGGACCCAAGCAATTGTCCCATTGATTCATGGTAGTAAACAAGCAACTAAGCATCTATATATTTGTACTGTAGTGTCGGGAGCTGTTTCCTCACTGTGCGTGAAGGATCGGCTCATCGTCTGACGTGTAACAGTTAACAGTGGCGCTCAGAAAGGTGGAAGACCGCTTTACTCTTTCATAGCATCCATATGCCATCAGACTTCTAGGAGACGACTCATGCTATTTTTATTCGCATCTTAACGAAGTCAGGGTAGGATATCCTTTACGTCAGCTACCTAAATGTCACTAAGAAGAATGTAAACGAAATGCTGCCGTGCATTACAGTTTACTGCTAAAATTCCCAGAGCATACATACATTTCTGGAAGAGTCAGCCAATATATTGCTTCTTCCTACGTATGTCTCACGAAATGGGTATGGAAGTAAAAAAAGAGTGATCCGAGCTGACACACAGGCTTACCAACAATCTGATTTTGTCCGTTAGAAATGGTTTAGTGAAAGGCCACGACTGTGAAAACAATGGGTTTGTTTATAAATAGCTTTTCTGCTACCAGTCACGATTTTCCTTCATTCATATTTTACCGACATGTTTCGGGAAATAAGTCCCATTTTCAGGTGCGTTTTCTCTGTGTACTGTGTCATTCTCAAGTAATGTGTTTGACGTGTGAGGTTATGCTTTGTTTTATTGACTTTAGTGCGACATGTGAAAAACGAGCGTTTTTCGTATATTGCAGTAAAGTCAACAAAACAAAGCAGAACTTCACACATCGAAAATATCAAGTAAAAATTGCACAATACACAGAGAAACGCACTTGAAAATGTAACTAATTTCCCGAAACACGTAGCGTAAAATACGAATAAAAGAAAATTGTAGCAGAAAAGTTATTTACAAACAAACCCATTACCAACAATCTTTCTTCCCTCGAACCGTTCGTGACTGAAGCGGAAATATGGGAAGAAGCAGTGGTAGGCAGAGTACCCTCCATCACACGCCATTAACTTGCTTTCGGGGTATACAGGTAGATGTAAATGACGGCAAACAAGCTATAAAGTAAGAGTAAGAGAGAGGGTAATACAAAAAATATTTCTTCTGACTGTTTACGAAGCTATCTGGCATCACATCGCGAAGCACACAACGTTTAGCGCCCTTGAGGTTGCGGACAGATGCCACAAGAGTGGATACAGTGCTTCTTGGTTTAGAGGGGATTCTTTCTATGCCGACTTTGGATGCGAAGACACTTCAGGACGGGGAGGTATGTGGCGCAAAGCATAACGCTGATGGTCTCCATCGAGTAGATAACCTCTGTTCTCATTCATCTTTGACCTGGTTGTTCGTTAAAAAGATTTCTTCTGATGGCCCTGGGAGACTGCAGAACGTTAGTAGCAGTCCAAATGGTATCCTATGATTAGAAACATAGATGGAAGAGTCGCATTAGCTCAATAGGGGGCAGAGTGCATGTTATTAGCAGGGCTGTGATTCAAAGTGAATTTCGGCGGTGGAAGGCAACCTGGAAGAAATGCTCTAAAAGGAATCTCCCTTTGGATTTGTATGAGAGAGAGATGGTTTGATGAGAGTATTTTTCATTCTGGGGTGGGGGTGGAGGTTGGAGGTGGTGCCGTCACATTAAGAGATGACATCAAAAATCTGGAGATTGCGTTTGACCAACCGTGTCAATAGGAGTGATAAATGGGGACTGAGGGTTTAACTTCTGAAGCACCTGGCTGAGTGTGAGTGTCAACTGTATTTATGGCTTCATTAAATGCCTAAGATACAAAAACACGCCAGTCATTAGTGGACCTGTTCAGGAATTGCTGACGATATCCTGCCAAGTTAGTGTGGACTTCGTGTACCACGTAATTAAAAGTATCTGGACACCGCTCTGACTCGTTCAGTCGGTGAAACCTTCTGAGGACGCTTAAACGTATCCATATTATTTAGCCCTGAGTGAGAGTCGCATGAATTTTATAAACAAAGTAATTTGCTGCTTCCATCAGCCTTATTAACAACGTTTACTTAACAATGTTTACTTAAAGAAACGAAAATTAATTCATTCCCCTAAGAACAGGAAATCCAGATTAATGAGGGCCGTACAATTGAGATTCTACCGTACAAAAATATGGAAACACCACATGTAACAATGATGAAGGTGTATAGCGCTCAGGCATCCTTCTCTCCAAAGTAGATACGGAAGCTCAATAATACTGAGATCTGGTCACTTTGCTGGCCAGGGGAGATGCGACAATATATCCTCGTGCTCACAAAACCAGTCCTGGACGATGTGAGCTTTATGAAAATGGGTCCTTTTCTCTAGGAATACAGCCTCACCATTAAGGAACAAATATTGTATCATGGGATGAACCTGATCGCCCAGAATGGTCACACAATCCTTAGTAGTAATGCAGCCTTGCAGAGTCACTATAGGGCCCAAGGAATGCCACGGTATCGCTGCCCAAATCATCGTTGAATACCCGACGTGTTTCACTCCTGGGACGTAAACTCCGCCAGAAGCTGAAAGCAGTGTGAAATAAGAGTCATCCCACCAAATGACTATCTTTCATTGCTCTATTATCAAGGTTTTATGGCTTCGACATCACATTTTCCTTTTACACATATGCTGATGCGTTAATTGTGAATGCGCGGTTTTGAATTTCACTCACCCAGTAATTCCCAGCTGAGTTCCCTTCGTATTGTTTTCGTGTCGTGTTCGTGTTCTTAGGGTTCGCGAGTGCGACATCATTTCTGCAGTGACTTTTGGAGTTGTGGTCCTTTTATTTTTCTTCACAGTCCTATTCAATGACCATGCGTCACGATCACTCAACAGCCATTTTCGTAGGCATCGCAAATTAGGGGATGACGTTTTTCCGCTTTTCCCGTGTGCCACATAATTCTTCTACAGGATGCCTATTGAAACACCAAGCTCTTCGGCTGCCTTGGTTACGGAAGCAGTCAGCATACGAGCACCAACAATTTTCTCACGTTCGAGGTAACTTATCTACGACATAATGCTCTCGCAACTACACAGAGCACTGTTCTGACAGCTACTGAAACTTGCAACTTATTGACGACATTGCGCAGGTGCCGTTCGTGGCCAAATACAACAGCGAAACCGGCAGGCTTGGCTAACACCTGCAGTTATGCTGAAGCATGAGTTTGTTGGACGGTTTCAAAATTTTTGTCTAACCCCTGTACGATGTGCCATTCTCAAGATGTTTCCCACCAGTGTAGTAATACGTATAGAACTGGCTTCTTTTTCTTTACCACCACCACCATGCCCGAGGGAGGACTCGAACGTCCACCGGGACCAGCCACACAGTCCATGACTGCAGCGCCTCAGACCGCTCGGCTAATCTCGCGCGGCCCTGAATGTTCAAACCGAAAGATCTTGCTGTCGTCTGTAATGTAATTCCTGGGTATTTATATTTCCGTACTATTTGTGGTGGTTCATTGTCCGTAGTTGGTACCGTGAAAGACCGAAACTGGATTCACGTCGTCACTTGTGGAGATTCACATAGGCGCATGGTCTTTGTCCGAAATATTTACTAAATATCCTTATTTGTTACTTACACCAACAAATGTCGACATTCACTATGCATTAATGGTGAATGTTAAAGAAAAATATTTAGTTGCTTTTTAATTCGTACATTATTGTTAAATCATATTATGATATACATTAAAATAGGAGAAAACCTAAGTAGCACATGTACATTAATTGTTGGAGATAAAAGGAATAATACATTCTAAATGGTAAAGCTATTAATATCAATAATATCATTTCTTAACTCAGTAACTAAAGTTATACGATCTTATTTATTGCCACAGGCGCTTTGAACTCCACAGGAGTCTCTTGCTTTTATAACTACATTTAGTAGTCGAATACTTCTTTTTGCTACGATAGTGTCTATAGTCTTGCCCTCCACTTCTCGTATTAGCTGCATCTGCTTCTCTAAGAAATGCTTTTTGAAAGAAATCTCGCCTATGGAAAGTAATTTTTCTTTGCAAATTATGAACTGATAGTAGGCGGAAAGCTGCTTGAGATTATTTTGTTGGTTGGTAATTTATAAAACTCGGAGTCGTCTATTCCAACAACAACCGCCAGCACATCTCGGGCTTATCTATGGCCAACGTCGACATTAGGCCTCGTATCAATAATCTGAACAGGAGTAAATTTTCTTTTTGAGGTTCACAACATTTTAGTTGCTTGCAACAGAAGATTCTTTTTCGAAGCATCTCTTTGTATAGAAATAAACTCGTTATGGTCTCTCAGGGCTTGATACGAAGACATGGCGGGCTGCAGCTTCTCTTCAATATTTTCCTTTGGAATATCATTTTCGGTATGGCCTCTGATGAGGTTCCCTCCAAAAGTATTAACAATTTTTTCGAGCTGTTCTTCGTTTTCTAGATTTGCGATTTGTTCGAAGATGGCGATACCATTCTTCTTTTTGGTATAAGGTCAAAGATGGCTTCATAAGGAATTTGGCGTAATCCGTCACTTCACTTAGTTTTAAAATGTCGTAGCTGGAGAAAGCTCATTAAATTATGTTCATACACTCTTATGAATTTATATTAGTCATCTCTGTGTGACTGCACTCTTGAGTTTGACTCCAGAGTGACCACTGGTTTCACAGTACCGCCTTCTCTGGGTGCGCTATGCTTCATTTGATGTTATTTACATAAATTTAGATAAGAATTTCAACTTCAAATGTAGTATTTTTGTATGTAACGTCCAATTTTTTAAGTGTTCGAGCTTCCTGTCGATGGTCTGTTGTGGTATGAGTTTCAGAAAATATACTGATCAATTCGTCATTCGTAACATAATACTGTGTATTCATTTCTTCTGGATTTAATGGTACAATTAATTTCTCTGCATTGTTAAAACCTCAAAATATGTTAATCGTCTATAATCCAAGGGTGTGCTGCACTTAGTTTTAACAGAAATCACGACAGAAAGTATTTTAGAGTACTCTTCTTGAGAAAAATACAAACAGTTCTCTTCTTGTTTATTCGTAATTAATACTTAAGAAAATCATGTGTCTGTTCAATATAAATTACGGTTCTGGAAAAAAACGACATTTTGTTTCAGGGACCTTGATTAACTTATTGTAAGGTGTTATTTTTTATGAGGAGACATTGAGTGAACACTTGTTTATCAGATGCTACCCACCGCATCTGAAGATGACCTTTGAAGGCTGAAACCTGTTATGCTTGTATCATAAAAAGTATCTTAGTAAAAAAAATACAGTATCAGATAAAAAATCAAATACAAGAAAATGTTGCACTCGGCTATGCTCTGAGACTGCTATTGATAATAACTGTGTAGACAGATCTAGGGGAAAAAGCATATCACAAAATAAAACCAACTGTATATGAGCTATCTGATCATGGCATGCAGATCCTCATGTTAAACGCTGAATCTTATCAGAATATAAAATCTATTAAATCTGAATACAGGAGCGTAATAAATCAGTCAAAAATTAAGAAATTGAGAAGATCGCACAAAGACATGAACTGAATACAAAGCATTCACTAACATAGTTACTTCTTCATTCGAAAATTGTTTATCCCTAAAGGTAAATCAAATCAGACAGTTGTGTAAAAATAAATAATGGCTTACAAAAGGAATAAAGGTATCATGTGGAACAAAAGAAAACTAAATATACTATCTAGGAAGAGCTCTGATGTTAGCACTGTAATGCATTACAAAGAGTATCGCAAAATATTGAAGTAAGTAATCCAAAAATGCAAGCAACTTTATTATGAGAAAAAGATAGCTACATCAGGCAAAAAAATAAAAACTATGTAGGATATAGTGGGGTGAGAAAGGAAGAGAAACAGATAGCACTAAAAATAAATGTGACATCGGTAACAAGTGCATGCAGTGTTGCAAAGTCCGCCCCCAGTAGCTGAGTGGTCAGCGCGACAGAATGTCAATCCTAATGGCCCGGGTTCGATTCCCGGCTGGGTCGGAGATTTTATCCGCTCAGGGACTGGGTGCTGTGTTGTCCTAATCATCATCATTTCATCCCCACCGACGCGCAAGTCGCCGAAGTGGTGTCAAATCGAAAGCCTTGCACAAGGCGAACGGTCTACCCGACGGGAGGCCCTCGTCACACGACATTCAGTGTTGCAAACCTCTTAAACATGTACTTTGTTTCTGTTACTAATAGCTTGGGGTTATCAGGTTGAGTAAACAGTGCAATGGAATATCTGAGACCAGTCTCTACAAATAACTTCTGTAAGATGCTGTAAGATAGAAATGACACTCACTTCTCCAAAAGAAGTAGCACCTGTCATTACATCCTTAAACCAAAGTATTCTAGTGCTTATGATAACATATCAACTAATATAATCGAAGAGTGTTCATGTGAGCCATTCTATCTTAAGCTATTTGTGTAATGAATCTCTTGCCAGCTGAACATTTTCAGAACGGCTGAAATATGCTGAAGTTAAACATCTTTACAAAAAGTGGGCTAAAGAGATACTGTCTGACCACCGAAGAATTTCACTTTTGCTGGTTTTTTCAAAAATATTTGGAAAGGGTTGTTCAAGCGTCTTCTTAAGCATTTGACTGCAATTAATATATTGTCCAAGTCACAGTTTACGTTCCTTAGGGGTTATGATATAGAGAACGCTATTTACACATGAGGTGAGAATGTATTTAATTTATTAGATAACAAATTAGAGGCTACTGGCATTTTGTGTGACCTGTCAAAAGCCTTTAACTGTATGAATCACAGTATTCTCTTAAGTAAATTAGAATATTATAGTATCATTGGCAGTGTTGGAAAATGGTTTGAGTCTTACCTAACTAACAGGAAAGAAGGGGTATCGTTATGAAATACCTGTGAATTAGGCAATCAGTCTTCATCTGATTGGTAATTAATTAAAGGTTCCAACTTGAGTCTGCCATTTTTTCTTGTGTACATTCATGATGTCTCGTCTGTTTAATTGCCAGATTCTAAATTTGTGTTGTTTTCAGATAATGCAAACATTGCAATAAATAGCAAGTCAAGCAGAGATTTATAAATGGCTGCTAATGAAATTTTCATTGATATTAATAAATGGTTAAAGCAAATTCATTGTCACTAAACTTCAAAAAGACCCACTACATGCAGTTCAGAGCCTGATTTCCTTCCAGCACGTGTGTAACATATGGAAACTGTAGATAGGTTGACAGAGTTTAATTACAGGGATTACAACTCAATAATAAATTCAGTTGAGAAGTGCATACCATAGACTTGCTGGAGTGCCTAACAAGTCTGTATTTGCAATGCGAATGATGTCATATAGGATCATAATCTGGTGTAACTCATCAAACCGAGAAAAAGCTTGTAGAGTCCAAAATCATGCAATAAGTCTCACTTGTAGTATAAATTCAAGAACATAATGTAGAAATCTACTCAAGGAACTGGGTATTCTAACCACTGCTTCTAAGTATATTAATTCCTTAATGAAATAATAAGAACAATCTACGTAAAGACCGAAAATCGCTTACCTTGGTCCAAAAAAGGGTCCAATATTCAGGAACACACATTTTCAAGAATCATAAAAAAAGAAGGTTGTATACCTGGAAGAATCCTGGAGATACTAATAGGTATCAGATAGATTATATAATGGTAAGACAGAGATTTAGGAACCAGGTTTTAAATTGTAAGACATTTCCAGGGGCAGATGTGGATTCTGACCACAATCTATTGGTTATGAACTGCAGATTGAAACTGAAGAAACTGCAAAAAGGTGGGAATTTAAGGAGATGGGACCTGGATAAACTGAAAGAACGAGAGGTTGTAGAGAGTTTCAGGGAGAGCATAAGGGAACAATTGACAGGAATGGGGGAAAGACATACAGTAGAAGAAGAATGGGTAGCTCTGAGGGATGAAGTAGTGAAGGCAGCAGAGGATCAAGTAGGTAAAAAGACGAGGGCTAATAGAAATCCTTGGGTAACAGAAGAAATATTGAATTTAATTGATGAAAGGAGAAAATACAAAAATGCAGTAAATGAAGCAGGCAAAAGGGAATACAAACGTCTCAAAAATGAGATCGACAGGAAGTGCAAAATGGCTAAGCAGGGATGGCTAGAGGACAAATGTAAGGATGTAGAGGCTTGTCTCACTAGGGGTAAGATAGATACTGCCTACAGGAAAATTAAAGAGACCTTTGGAGAGAAGAGAACCACATGTATGAATATCAAGAGCTCAGATGGCAACCCAGTTCTAAGCAAAGAAGGGAAGGCAGAAAGGTGGAAGGAGTATATAGAGGGTTTATACAAGGGCGATGTACTTGAGGACAATATTATGGAAATGGAAGAGGATATAGATGAAGATGAAATGGGAGATAAGATACTGCGTGAAGAGTTTGACAGAGCACTGAAAGACCTGAGTCGAAACAAGGCCCCGGGAGTAGACAACATTCCATTAGAACTACTGATGGCCTTGGGAGAGCCAGTCATGACAAAACTCTACCATCTGGTGAACAAGATGTATGAGACAGGCGAAATACCCACAGACTTCAAGAAGAATATAATAATTCCAATCCCAAAGAAGGCAGGTGTTGACAGATGTGAAAATTACCGAACTATCAGTTTAATAAGTCACAGCTGCAAAATACTAACGCGAATTCTTTACAGACGAATGGAAAAACTGGTAGAAGCGGACCTCGGGGAAGATCAGTTTGGATTCCGTAGAAATGTTGGAACACGAGAGGCAATACTAACCTTACGACTTATCTTAGAAGAAAGATTAAGAAAAGGCAAACCTACATTTCTAGCATTTGTAGACTTAGAGAAAGCTTTTGACAACGTTAACTGGAATACTCTCTTTCAAATTCTGAAGGTGGCAGGGGTAAAATACAGGGACCGAAAGGCTATTTACAATTTGTACAGAAACCAGATGGCAGTTATAAGAGTCGAGGGGCATGAAAGGGAAGCAATGGTTGGGAAAGGAGTGAGACAGGGTTGTAGCCTCTCCCCGATGTTATTCAATCTGTATATTGAGCAAGCAGTAAAGGAAACTGTGGTGTCACCGCTAGACACCACACTTGCTAGGTGGTAACTTAAATCGGCCGCGGTCCTGTAGTACATGTCGGACCCGCGTGTCGCCACTGTGTAATCGCAATCCTAGCGCCACCACATGGCAGGTCACAAGACACGGACTTGACCTCGCCCCAGTTGTACGGACGACATAGCTTGCGACTAGACCTACCAAGTCTTCCTCTCATTTGCCGAGAGACAGATTAAATAGCCTTCAGCTAGTCCATCGCTACTACCTAGCAAGGCGCCATGTGTATCATTGCTAATTGCTTACTACTATGCAAGAGATGTATTTCAACAAGAAGAACATCATTAAAAGTTAAGTAGATGACCATCTCTCTTCTTTTCTTTATAGTTTTTCATCCAGTCTCCTGTTTCAGAATTTACGCCCGTCTGCGTTAGTTTCGCGTGCACCTAGCCACTCATTGTGTCGAGACCTTAGGGAATCGACACAACAGAAACAAAAGAAAAATTCGGAGTAGGTATTAAAATTCATGGAGAAGAAGTAAAAACTTTGAGGTTCGCCGATGACATTGTAATTCTGTCAGAGACAGCAAAGGACTTGGAAGAGCAGTTGAACGGAATGGACAGTGTCTTGAAAGGAGGATATAAGATGAATATCAACAAAAGCAAAACGAGGATAATGGAATGTAGTCAAATTAAATCGGGTGATGCTGAGGGGATTAGATTAGGAAATGAGACACTTAAAGTAGTAAAGGAGTTTTGCTATTTAGGGAGTAAAATAACTGATGATGGTCGAAGTAGAGAGGATATAAAATGTAGACTGGCAATGGCAAGGAAATCGTTTCTGAAGAAGAGAAATTTGTTAACATCGAGTATTGATTTGGGTGTCAGGAAGTCGTTTCTAAAAATATTTGTATGGAGTGTAGCCATGTATGGAAGTGAAACATGGACGATAACCAGTTTGGACAAGAAGAGAATAGAAGCTTTCGAAATGTGGTGCTACAGAAGAATGCTGAAGATAAGGTGGGTAGATCACGTAACTAATGAGGAGGTATTGAATAGGATTGGGGAGAAGAGAAGTTTGTGGCACAACTTGACTAGAAGAAGGGATCGGTTGGTAGGACATGTTTTAAGGCATCAAGGGATCACAAATTTAGCATTGGAGGGCAGCGTGGAGGGTAAAAATCGTAGAGGGAGACCAAGAGATCAATACACTAAGCAGATTCAGAAGGATGTAGGTTGCAGTAGGTACTGGGAGATGAAGAAGCTTGCACAGGATAGAGTAACATGGAGAGCTGCATCAAACCAGTCTCAGGACTGAAGACCACAACAACAACAACATTTTCAATAAATTGCCAGCAACCGTTAAAAATTTGATTTCAGATGAATTAAAGTTTAAACAGACTTTGAAAGACGTTTTGGTAGGCAATTCCTTCTGCTCTACAAATGAATATCTTAACCGGAACTGTTAGACCAGCTAGCCGGCCGAAGTGGCCGTGCGGTTAAAGGCGCTGCAGTCTGGAACCGCAAGACCGCTACGGTCGCAGGTTCGAATCCTGCCTCGGGCATGGATGTTTGTGATGTCCTTAGGTTAGTTAGGTTTAACTAGTTCTAAGTTCTAGGGGAATAATGACCTCAGAAGTTGAGTCCCGTAGTGCATTGTGTGGTTTTCATCCTCCCCTCCTTAATGTCATTTGAACTATCTTCTCTTGGTTTACTTTCATATTATGTCCCACTGACCATGTTCGTAATCGTTTTAGCGTCTTCTGCACGTCCTCTCATACTGCTGATCCTATCACCATGTCGTCAGCGCTCAGAATAATTTATGCTTTTGGGTCATCCTCTATTATGTTTGTCACATTTGCTGTATAGATGTTGAAGAGCTTTGGACTCTTAGGGTCTTCTTTGAGATGTCCATTCGTCTGTATAATTTTCTCTGATATTTCAAAATTTTTATTTATTTGGATCAGATACCATCGAAGGGCACGCTATTTCCCTCGCTAGCAGATCACCCTCTCTGTTTATTCATATCAATTAATCAATTAGTTTTCCTGTATTTAGCGAGTCAAACGCTTTCTTGATCGCTACGAAGACAGCTTAGTATAAGGCGCGTTCAATAAGCAATTCAATACTTTTTTCTGGGCCAATTTTGGTTGAAAAAATGCTGAATTTCTTGTGGGACTTCGGGAACTACTCCGGCTTCAACCCTTGTAGTTTCATGAAATTCCGATAGGTGGCTGCGTTAAGCGTGGCCTACAAAGTGGCGCCCGTAACGTAGATGCATTCCAAGAAGAGAGCTGTCATTACGTTTATTTGGCGGAAAACCAGAGCATCGCAGATGTTCGTACGCACTTGCAGAATGTCTATGGAGATCAGACAGTGAACAAAATCAGGATGAGTCGTTGGGCGAGGCATCTGTCATCCTCACAACGAGGTCGCGCAAACGTGTCCGATTTCCCGGGTGCTGGCCAGCCACACACATCTGTGACTCCTGCAGTGTTGGAACAAGCGAGCACTATCATTCGAGGTGATCGACGGTTCACAATCAAACACCTGGATGCCTCCGTTGGTAGTGCTGACACACTCGTCTCCTAGTTGGGGTACTGAGATGTGCTACCCTCAGAAAATTGAAGAAACGACTTCTGCATGTTCGTCGCCACATTAATTCCAACGGATTTCTCCTTCTCCATGACAACGCAAGGCCTCACACAAGTGTGCACATCCGAGAGTAGCTTACGATACTTCGGCGGACTGTTCTTCGACCTACAGCCCGCATCCCACACCTTCCAATTTCCACCTGTTTGGACCGATGAAGGATGCACTCTAGGGAGAGCATCACGTGGGAGATGGTGAGGTTACTGATCCAGCAACATGTTGACACAGACGTCGACCAGTAGAGTGGTACCATGCTGGCTGGCATACGCTCACTCCCAGTATGGTGGGGTAAGGTCATCGCATTGAGCGGAGATTATGTTGAAAAATAGGGTTTTGTAGCCAGTAATACAGGGTACTGCAATCCTGAGTAAAACTGCCGTTCTATCAGAAAAAAACTGTGTTGCTTAACTTATTGAACGCCCCTAGTACCTTCCTGTTTAGTGTATCAGTGTGTCTTCCATGTTGTGCGTTATGTAGTTCACTGTTTGCACCATGCTTCAGCCCTTCATAAAGCCATGAAAATCTGTAAACGATTATAATTTCAAGAATTACGTAGACGCTGTAATGAGAAAATTTCTACTGGCGGCTGTCGTTATGTACACGATTTTTTTATTCTAAAGCAATCCAAGGTGTGCTTTGTAAGATGTGTGTACTTTTCCTGCCACGTATAATGCATGGCAGTTATAATGGCGCAGTCATAAACCATCCATTCACCAATTTGAAGAAGTGTCACTAATCTGCAAAAATTCATGTTAATTCCGAATGGCATTAAGATGCACTTGAAAAGTCAAGTAATTTTGTTAATATCATGACAAACAAAAACAAGAGTGTAGGCGAGCTCATTAACGAGAAACTTGCGAAATTGTCACAAACTTGTCGCACTAATTTTAAATCAGTTGTTGCTTGCTTTTGTTTTGTGCATTACAGACTTGCTTTTGAGAGAAAAAAAAATGAAAATGGTGTTTTTTGTGATTTAATGCGGTTTAGAGCACAATCGTATGACGAAAACATTGCGGAAGCATTTTGAAAGTGTCCCTAAAAAGCCTCCCAAAGATATACATATGTTTTAGCCTTTCTGTATCCCTTCAACCTCTCATTCCAAATTCCCGCTGTTTTTTCTAGAACACAATTTAAAAAATTGAGTACTTCAAATTCTCGGATTTTGTCATAAATATATTTTCAGTCAGAATCAAAGGCTTTCTTGATAAATAACCATTTCGATTCAGAAATCTGTGGCGAATGACTGACTGCATTTAAAGCATAATTGTTCAGAACATGATCTACCCATACTAAAACTACTTTTCTCTTCACTTAAATGATAGTCCAGTGTCGTATATGCTCTGTTTAGTAAAAATTCAAATGGCTCCAAGCACTATGGAACTTTACATCTGAGGTCATCAGTCCCTAGACTTAGAACTACTTAAACCTAACTAACCTAAGGACATTACACACATCCATGCCCGAGGCAGGATTTAATCCTGCGACCGTAGTGGCTGCGAAGTTCCGGACTGAATCGCCTGGAACCGCTCCGCCACAGCGGCCGGCTGTTTAGTAAAATGTTTAACAATATTTTATATGTAATTGGTAGGAAAGAAATTCCTCTCTAGTTGTTAAAGACTTGTTTATTGCATTTTTATGTAACTGATATGTGAAGGCTACCTTCCATTCTCCTGGGGTTCTGTTTTCCAGATTTATTCACACATTAATTTCATTCCTGGTTCGTCTAAAGCAACTAACTGAATGGTTCTACTGTGCCACACTCGTTTCGAATTTTTTTTATTTTTTTAAGCTTCTTCAGTGACCTGTAACACAGACACGAATTCGCTGGTCATCAAGGCCCAATTCGAAGCGGGACTCATCACTGAAGACAATTCTATTCCCGCCAGTGGGACTCCAGATGCCAGTGATCAGCAAAGACATGTCTGGAGACACCCACGACCAGCGGTAGGACACAAACCTGTCACCTGCCATAAGTCCCCCTTGATGGTCTGAGGTACCATTTCTTTTCATAGCAGGACCCCTTTGGTTATCATCCTCAGCACCCTTAATGCACAGTCGTAAGTCGACGATACTCTACGCCCCGTTTTGTTGCCCTATCCTCGGCTTACATTTCAGCAAGATAATGCCCACCCGTACACAGGCAGAGTTTCTCTACCTTTGCCCACTGCGCCGCCAGATCTCTCCCCAACTGACAACGTCTGAAGCATCTTGGACAAGGCCCTACAACCAGCTCGGGATTTTAATGACCTACCGCACCAATTGTACAGAATTTAGCACTATATCCCACAGGAGGACGTCCAACAACTCTACACAACTCCGTAGATCAATGCCAAACCGAATAACGGCTTGCGTAAGGACCAGAGGTGGACCAACGTGTTATTGTCTTTCTCAGTTTGTGAAGCTCTTTCTCTTGGATAAATTATCCAACTTTTCTGAAATTGTAATCATTTGTTTGTCTGCACATGTACATCATATCTGTTGTGTTGGCTGAAGAGCCAACACCGTGCTACTAGAGGAGGCCGAAATGCATGCGTTTTAGCTCACGCAGGCTGGCGTGAGGAGGGAAGGACTATACTGACGTGAGGTCTGGAACATGACAAGGAATTAGAATTCAGAAAGCGGACGTAGCTAGTTTGATACTTAACTTTAATCCATTAATGATGAACGTCGCTCTTGACGGTACGTGAGTCACAATATTATCTGTTCAGAAGACATAGTAACTGAATATTGCGCCTTGCTAGGTCGTAGCAAATGACGTAGCTGAAGGCTATGCTAAACTGTCGTCTCTGCAAATAAGAGCGTTTGTAGTCAGTGAACCATCGCTAGCAAAGTCGGCTGTACCACTGGGGCGAGTGCTAGGGAGTCTCTCTAGACTGCCGTGTGGCGGTGCTCGGTCTGCAATCACTGATAGTGGCGACACGCGGGTCCGACGTATACTAACGGACCGCGGCCGATTTAAAGGCTACCACCTAGCAAGTGTGGTGTCTGGCGGTGACACCACAATATCCACCTATTTCCATCCTATTCAGTGCATCATTTTATGTCTTAGAATCTATATCACACTAAACTATACTTGATACATTACTTAATAGAATTATAACCCTTGATGTCATGTTAAGACATACCTACGTTGATTTTTTACATATTTGTCCACTCTTTGCAGTTTGGTAGTTCAAGTTTTGGGAAGGCTGTATAGGACATAAAACTGTAAAATACAAAAAATCATTTCCTTGCTAAAAATATCTCTTTTTTCCAAAATGTAGTACAAGTTTTTACCCACTTTCGTTTTTGTCTTATTGAACCGATGCCCTGTTTTCACATGCTCTGCTTATTGGACACTAGATTTAAGAACTCATTTACACTCATAACTACAAACGAATGGAAAACTGACAGAAGCCGACCTCGATGAAGATCAGTTTGGATTCCGTGGAAATGTTGGAACACATGGTGCAATACTGACCCTACGACTCATCTTAGAAAATAGATTAAGGAAAGGCAAACCTACGTTTCTAGCATTTGTAGATTTAGAGAAAGCTTTTGACGATTTTGACAATGTTGACTGGAATACTCTCTTTCAAATTCTGAAGCTGGCAGGGTTAAAATACAGGGAGCGAAAGGCTATTTACAATTTGTACAAAAACGAGATGGCAGTTATAAGAGTCGAGGGGCATGAAAGGGAAGCAGTGGTTGGGAAGGGAGTAAGACAGGTTTGTAGCCTCTCCCTGATGTTATTCAATCTGTATATTGAGCAAGCAGTAAAGGAAACAAAAGAAAAATTTGGAGTAGGAATTAAAATCCAGGGAGAAGAAATAAAAAGTTTGAGGTAATTCTGTCAGAGACAGCAAAAGACCTGGAAGAGTAGCTGAACGGAATGGAGAGTGTCTTGAAAGGAAGATATAAGATGGACATCAACAAAAGAAAAACGAGGGTAATGGAATGTAGTCGAGTTAACTCGGGTGATGTTTAGGAAATAAGATTAGGAAATGAGACACTTAAAGTAGTAGATGAGTTTTGTTATTTGGGGAGCAAAATAACTGATGATGGTGGAAGTACAGAGGATATAAAACGTAGACTGGCAATGGCAAGGAAAGCAGTATTTGTATGCAGTGTAGCCATGTATGAATGTGAAACATGTATGTTAAATAGTTTAGACAAGAAGAGAATAGAAGCTTTCGAAATGTGGTGCTGCAGAAGAATGCTGAAGATTAGATGGGTAGATCACATAACTAATGAGCAGGTATTGAAGAGAATTGAAGAGAAGAGAAATTTGTGGCACAACTTGACTAGAAGAAGGAATCGGTTCCTAGGGCATATTCTGAGGCACGAAGGGATCACCAATTTAGTATTGGAGGATAGCGTGGAGGGTAAAAATCGTAGAGGGAGACCAAGAGATGAATACACTAAACAGATTCAGAAGAATGTAGGTTGCAGTAGGTACTGCGAGATGAAGAAGCTTGCACAGGTTAGAGTAGCGTGGAGAGCTGCATCAAACCAGTCTCTGAACTGAAGACCACAACAACAACAACAGTTTAAGCTGGCTGTTTAAGCTCTATAGACGATCGTGCAGTAGTTTCCTGTTCATTACTGAATGTTCTCGGAAACAAACAAATTTTTTATTTCCTAAAATAGCTTTCATAACCACCTCTCTCTTTTCCCATAAGGCTTTAACTCTAACATGTAACGCAATTCGTCGAACTGAATATTTCTGACTCGCCTTCCTTATTGACATTTCAAGTAGTCTGACTTTCTTCATGGCATTGTCATACCATTAATTCCATTTGTATGTGTATTGTCACTTGGGCCCACTCTACCCGGTCTTCTCCTCCATGGTAACATACCATATGCCCCGTCCATGTTGGCTTCTGCATATACTGCTGGCGTAGCCTCCAGCAGTTGACAATTTCTCTGTCTTGAGAACGTAATTAGGACATTGCAACGCTACTGCGTGTGAGCGCAGCTACGCAGTTGGTGGCGAGGGGCTTCGGGATGTAGCAGTCGCGGAACCGCGTCAGGGGCCCAAAATAAAAGCGGGACAGCATGTGGGACGCGTAGTCGCTAGTGCGTGTGTTTCTTTGTAGCCTAGATACTGACGCACGACAACTGCGGGGGTGCTCAAAGCGACAAACAGAGAAGTTAAGCTGCTGTTTTACTGATGCAGATATCTTCAACAGCGTGGGCACGTTCCACATTTGACTATGGTGAATTACGCAAAGGTTCAGCACCCAGAGACCGCATTCAGACGATATTTTCTTCCCTAACGAGCACGTCATTTTTAACCAGTCGTTAATGAAAAATCTTCACTTGAAAACTGAGGAGCAGTGAGACATCGAACATTGTTATACTATATTTCACATCGTAAATATCACAATATTAATACATGAACATCGAAAATTGTTAATATTAATTACGCAAGGAGGGCAGTGAAACTGATATAATTCGAAAGATATTTTTCCATGGATGTGCACAATAAAAAGGATCATGAATATACATAGTCGTTAAGAGAGGTAAAACGAAACAGACATACATAGATGAGAAAGGTTCTCCTCCGTTTTTCAAACTGCTAGAAACTTCTACCTCGCATATAGATCGGTTGCTATGGTAGAAATGACAGACGGAAATAATGATTCTTAAAATCGCATTGTAGGGATGTTCAAGTTTAAATGTTGCAGTCATTACATTTGCAATAACACACGTTTACTGGGCAGCTGCAATGCCATAACTGCTAGGTCGTTGATGTTGTCAGCAGTGAAAAACAAAACATCGTAGTAAAACAAAACATCGTAGTGGAAAACAAAACATCGGAAGCCTTCGGGGGAAAGAGAGAATATACCTTTTTTTTAGTGGTCGGTCTTCTCAATGGTTTGAAGCGGACCGCCACGAATCTCTCTCCTGTGCCAATCTCTTCATGTTAGAGTAGCACTTGCAACCTACGTCCTTAGTCATTTGCTGCATATACTCCAGTCTCTGTCTTCCTCTCTAGTTTTCACCCTCTTCAGCTCCCTCTACTACCAAGCAAGTTATTCCCTGATGCCTTAGTAGATGTCCTTCCACCTTGTCCCTTCTTCTTGTCAGTGTTTCCCATACATTCCTTTCTTCTCCAATTCTGCGCAGAACCTCCACATTCCATAAATTAACAGTCTACCTAATTTTCAACAATCTTCTGTAGCATCACATCTCAAATGCTTCGGTTATCTTCTGTACCAGTTTTCCCTCTGCCCGAGTTTAATTATCATACAATCCTGTGTCCAGACATACTTCCTCAGAAATTTCTTCCTCAAATTAAGGCCTATGTTTGATACTGACTTCTCTCGGCGAGAAATGCCCTTCTTGGCAGTACTAGCCGGCTTTTTATATACTCCTTAGCGCCTAGGAATCAGAATTCCTTAGCTTTATCTACTTCATGATAACTAATTCTCATGTTAAGTTTCTCGCTGTTCCCATTTCTGTTACTTTTCATAACTTCCGTGTTTCTTCAGTTTACTCTCAATCCATATTCTGTATCATTAAATTGTTCGTTCCGTTCAACAGATCCTGTATTCTTCTTCACTTTTACTGAGTATAGCAATGTCAACAGTCAATCGTATCCCTGATACGTATTTTAATTCCACTCTTGAACATTTCTTTTATTTCCGTCATTGCTTCTTCGACGTATCTCTGTCTTGCACCCTCTTTAAGCCGAGTACTTCGTTCTTGGTCTTCCACTCTTATTGTTCCCTCTTGGCTCTTGTACATATTGTATACTACCCGTCCTCCCCTATAGCTTACCCCCTTTTCTCTCAGAATTTCGAGCATCTTACACCACTGACGGACGCCTTTTCCAAGTCGACTAATTCTATGAACGCGTCTTGATTTTGCATCAGTCTTTCTTCCATTATCAACTGCACTCTCTCGTGCCTTTACCTTTCCTAAAGCCAAACTGATCATCATCTATCACATCCTAAATTTCATTTTACATTCTTCTGTATATTATTCTTGTCAGCAACTTGGATGCATGAGTTTTTAAGCTTATTGTGCGATAATTCTCGCAATTGGCACCTCTTGCCGTCTTCACTTTCGTTTGGATGATGTTTTTCCGAAAGTCATATGGTATATCGCCAGTCTCATACATTCTACACACCACTTGCCATTTTCCCCAATCATTTTAGAAATTCTGATGGAATGTCATCTACCCCTTCTGCCTCATTTGATTTTAAGTTTTCCAACCTTTTTTTAAATTCTGATTCTAATTCTGGATCCCCTGTCTCTTCTATATCGACTCCTATTTCATCTTTTCTCGTATCATCAGAGAAGTCTTCCTCCTCATAGACGACTTCAGTGTACTGTTTCCACCTATCCGCTCTCGCCTTTGCATTTAACAATGGAATTTCTATTGCACTCTTAATGTTACCATTCTTACTTTTAATTTCACCGAAGGTTGTTTCTACGTTTCTGTATGTTGAGTCAGTCCTTCCGAGAATCATTTCTTTTTCGATTTCTTCACATTGTTTGTGCGGACATTTCGCCTTAGCTTCCCTGCAGTCCCAACTTATTTCATTCCTAAGTGACCTGTATTTCTGTATTCCTGAATTTCCCTAACATTTCTCTACTTCGTTCTTTAATCGGTCAGCTGAAGTATTTCTTTGTTATTCATGCTTTTTTCGAAGTTACCTACGTTTTTCCTTCCCACTTCCGCGTTTGCCCTTTCAGTGAAGTCCATTCCTCCTCAACTGAACTGGCTACTGAACTATTGCTTATAGCAGTATCTATACCCTCAGGGAACTACAAAAGTATCTGTTCATCCCGTAGTACTTCCGTATCCCACTTCCGTGTGCATTGATTCTTCGTGATGCGTTACGTAAATTTGAGCCTTCCTTTTCATCACTACTACATTGTGATCGGAGTCTACATCTGCTTCTGAGCACGCCTTACAATTCAGTGTCTGATTTCGGAATCTCTGACTGACCAGGATGCAACCTAACTGAAATCTTCATGTATCTCCAGGCCTTTTCCAATTATATCTCTTCCTCTTGTGGTTCCGGCTGGTCCCGGCTGGTCCAGGCGGAGGTTCGAGTCCTCCCTCGGGCATGGGTGTGTGTGTTTGTCATTAGGATAATTTAGGTTAATTAGTGTGTAAGCTTAGGGACTGATGACCTTAGCAGTTAAGTCCCATAGGATTTCACACACATTTACATCTAGTGGTTCCTTAACAGAGTATTCGCTATTACTAAGTGAAATTTGTTGCAAAAGTCAACTAGTCTTTCTCCTTCTCATTCCTAATATCGAGCCCATATTCTCTTGTAACGTTTCCTCCTACTCCTTCCCCTACAACCGCATTGAAAACCCCTGTGACTATTACATTTTCTTCTATCGTTACGAATAGAATCACCCATTCAGTTCTTATATACTTTAATTCTTCATCTTCTGCTTGCGACGTTGGCATGTATACCTGAACTTTTGTTTTCAGTGTTGGTTTGCTGTGGATTCTGATGAGTACAACCCTGTCACTGAACTGTTCACAGTACGAGTAACTAACTCTCTGCTCTATCTTACTTTTCTCAACGAATCCCACTCCCGTTATACGACTTTCTCCTGTCGTTGATACTACCCTGTACTCATCTGACCTGAAATCCTTTTTTTTTCCATTTCACTTCACTGAATCACTTTATGTGTATATAGGTCCTTAGCAATTTTTTTTCAGATTTTCTAGCTTCTTTATCACGTTCAGACTTCTGACATTCCGCGCCTCGACTCGTAGAACGTTGTCCTTTCGTTGGTTATTGAATCATTTTCTGATGGTCACCTGCACCTCACCCGTCCCCTACCGGGAATCCGCATGGGGGCAGCTCCCGAATATTTTGCCATTAGAGAGATCATCATTACTATTTTGCGGTTACAGACCACATGTCCTGTGATTACACATTATGTTGGTTTAACGCAATGATCTCCATTGCCTTCTGCATCCTGATGCCGTCGATCATTGCTAAATTTTTCCGCCTTTAGGGGCAGTTTCCCACCCCAAGGGCAAGAGAGCTCTGTCTGCTCCTCCGCCCTTTTTGACATGGCCGTTGGCAGAATGAGGGTGACTTCTCACGCCCCAAGTCTTCGGCCGTCAATACTGTTCATTTTCATTCAGAATTTAAGCGGTGGCAGGATTCGAACCCAGGGCGAGAGCATTTTGATTACGAACCAAAGATGCTACCTTTTTCTTTTTGAGAGGGGTTGGGGCAAAGTGGGCAGGGGTCGCAACTGGAAGGCTGGGCATCATGTCCCGTTCCCACCCTCCATTAACCAAGCAAAGCGTACGGAACATGAAGTAGAGGTATACTGAACATCAATGGTTTCTTTATTTATTTTCCATTTTTAATTTACATTAACACCATCCAGAATAACAGGAAACTGGCGTCGCGAGGAGGAGAGCGCAGCAAGACGTCAGACTAATTGAGACAATCGACGTATGGTTTTTTTCCGAGGCCAACATTCCGATGACCAGAGAATATATCGGTTCTAAGTGTGGAAGAGGCGGGGATCAACTCTTCATGACAGGAACACCCCAGCTCTGGGGTGGGTTAAGGAAGACGCTGCAAAGGAAATTGGAGAAAATTTATCTGTATTTTGGATTGCGGACAACTGCCAAAAATCAAAGATACTTTTCTCGCCATCAGAAAACAAGTCGTGAGCTGCCACAGATCCACAGATTTCGTCTTCGCTTGCGGGAAGTATCCAGCGTCCGGAAAGAGGAGTACTTGAGTAGGTACCCGATGAGGAGTCGTACAGGTAATTAGGGACAGCATCTGTCGCACCAATAACCAGACACTTCTTGCCGGTCTGCACACCAGGTGATGCATGTCTGTGTCCAAAACATCACAGGCGACACACAACGGGGTTTCTGCGAGGTTAATCCCTCGAAGGCGTGATTGGCATAATTGCTTCCCATTGACAGTAAGTTACCTTGCAGACTGGATATGAGTGTCAAGATAAAGGAGGGCACACCGATACCCAAACGGCACACCAGTCGATGTGGGAAGCTTCCCCTCAACCACATTCGGTGACCTGTGAAGGTGAAGAAAGCCATAGAACGCCTTTGTAAATGTCAAGTGCGTTGACATTATCGCAGTGCGGACGTAGCTCAGTTCAAGGAAGAAGTGGCTGAAGTGAAAGAGAGGCGGCGGGACGTCCGAAAGCGGGATAGGCGCTGAGAGAGAGTGTGGTGCAAGGTCCTCCAGCAATAGGCTGGTAAGGCGCGTAGGACAACGGCGACACAGCGGCGTGTGAGAGCCAATGAAAAGGGCTACCGTTCTGTCAGGCACGTGATACAGACCTAAACCGACCCTGCACCGCGTGAGAGTGAGGGTCTCGTACCGTATCTTGAACAGCAAGCCGTGGTAAGCATATGGACCCAGTACCGCTAGTATGTGGCGGGCCATTGATGGCGAAATAGAAAGTGTCTGTGTAAAGCGGGGGATACGTGACGACAAATATGCAATTACATAATGTGGCCATTGCAGGAGATCGAGTGCTCGTAAACAGTGATCTAAGAGCCCAGCTCGTAGTTGGGAAAGTAGGCGAAGGCAGTTGAGGGAAATCGTGCGCCCCAGATCACTTGCGAGATCGAGTCCTAAGCATCGGATTGGATCAGCTATACGCAAAGGAGTAGCGCTGTCCGCAGGAAGACCCGGACCTACAGCCAGGGCACTCGATTCGCGGACGTTAAGGCAGTTTTCAGAAGCTTCGCCGTAGGTGGTAATCTATGCTAGTGATTCCCTGACCTCAGCACCGCTACAAAGAACGATTAGGAGATCGTCTGTACAAGCAGTGCAGCTAAATATATAGTCACCAAGGGACATCCCAGAGAAGCGTTGACGGAGGCCGCAGAGCAACGGTTCCATGGCGAAAGTATACAACAGTGCAGAGAGCGGGCAGCCCTGACGCACTGATCGACGGATCGAAATGGGAGGAGTGAGGCGGCCCTTGTAGAACCCATGAGACCTAGCTCCACGAAGGAGACGCATTACGACGTCGACGGTAGTACCAGGGTATCGCATACTGCGGAGCACCCCTGCCAGGTAGTCGTGATCGACCTGATCGAACGCTTGGGTGAAGTCAAGAGCTTCAAAATGTCAAGGCATACGACGAACGTGAGCAACTTTCTCAAGCTGGTCGTATGTCTGGACTTTTATGTCCGATTATGTCCCGGAAGGCATTCTGTGCGGGAAGGAGCGGCTGGTCCCCGGTACGAATCCGCCCGGCGGACTTGTATCGAGGTCCGGTGAGCCGGCCAGTCTGTGGTTGGTTTTTATGCGGTTTTCCATCTACCACGGCGAATGCTGGCTGGTTCCCCTTATTCCGCCTCAGCTAATGTCGGCGATTGCTGCGCAAATACGTTCTCCACGTACGCGTACACCACCATTACTCTACCACGCAAACATAGGGGTTACACTCGTCTGGTGTGAGACGTTCCCTGGGGGGTCCACCGGGGGCCGAAACGCACAATAACCCTGAAAGAGTGGTTCGGTGTGGA
The DNA here is from genome assembly GCF_023898315.1 of Schistocerca nitens. Taxonomy (NCBI): domain Eukaryota; kingdom Metazoa; phylum Arthropoda; class Insecta; order Orthoptera; family Acrididae; genus Schistocerca; species Schistocerca nitens. The sequence goes on along the minus strand of NC_064615.1, from coordinate 199,196,425 downwards.
GCGGCGGAGAGGTGAAGTGGACTGCGGTAGTCGCCGTGGGGTTGTGGACAACTGCGGCTGCGGCGGGGACGGAGCCTTTCCGTCGTTTCTAGGTCCCCGGTTAACATACAATACATAGATACAATTTCCCGGGGTTGATTATGTCCCTATAACGACAGAGGGCAGTGCGGATGTTGTTGGCACTTCCCAAAGAAATTTGACAGAGGGAAACCATATACCGATCAGTCCGTTTAAGTCGCGCAGCCAACAGCCGAGTAAAGATCTTTAACCCCTAAACCGCGTTGTATATTGCCGTCGTTTATTCACTTCGTTTTGAGTAAGCCTAAGAGTAACCGGAAGTAACTTTGTGTTTATTTTCAGACATTACCACAAAATTTGAAGTTAAGTTCCTAATTTTCAGTTTCTTCATTCTGAATAGCAACGACTTTCCTTATTATACGGAACAACACTAATGGGGCAGATTGAAAGACCATGAGGTAGATTAAGAAAATTTTTCTGTAGACAAAGTAATACAAATAACTTAGACATTGATAATGATAATTCTGTTGTTGGTTTGAAATATACACATAAATGTGCACTGAAGGTAATTCCAAATAATTTTTGCGAGTTATTATTGCTGTTTGATGAAATTACAGTGCAGATTTTGTAATCCAAATTAATTTCGCATCTGGACCTACTTTAACAACGGCAGTCACAATGTGCTGTTGTCAGGAAAAAGTTATTTGCCGCCATTAACACACTAATTCATTTTTAACGCACTGTATAGAGGACTCACTTCAAACGACCGAACAGCTAAAATCAAAGCATTATTTCAATAAAATTCGTAGCTACAATGCAGCATTTACCATGGTCACTGAGGTGAAAATTTCGGACCCAGTTTTATCTGGAGTGTACCACTTCAAGATAGCCCACATTTTTTTCTCATAGATCAATTCCAACGGCTTGTTCGATCACCATGTTATGGACAGTTATATTTTTAAGACATCGATACTGCATTTTACCACAGACTAAATGAACATTCCAATCCAATTACTTGAGCTTAGTGTGATGGCTTGCCGTTAGGCGCCGGTACTGGTACGGCGACGTATGGTTGAAACACGAGCATCAGTCTGCATTACGGTTTCAGACCTTTAACATGGGTCTGGACAAGGTAAGCAGGGCTTTACTCGTAATTCTGTTTTATAAAAATGACAGCAATAGTGTTGATGCTCTTCGATAGTATCGACGCTTTAAAGGAATACGGAGAGGTCCTCTCTCCGCACCAGGGTTGAACAACATGATTTGGAAGTTCGAATTAACTAGCAATTTGCGAAATTTTCCTGGGAGAGGACGACGGTTAATTGCACCACAAATTAATGGAAAAGTTACTGTTGCCGTGATTGACAATGTATTACGTAACGTACGATCTTCGATCATTGCGTGAGCTGTGTCACAACAACTGGACATGCCGTGGCCCACCGTTCGAAAAGTGTTGTGAACAATAATTGTGGAATGATATCTCTAGTGTGGTTCCAGGCTGTCCTGCATGCAGGTAGTCGTCACATTAAGCAACGTTTGTATTCTGGAACGTTAACGTAGTATGTATTCAAGAAATGTTACTCTCTCATGTGAACATTAAAACATGCTTCTTTCAACGATTTATTCGTTATTTCTCTTCGGCATGTCCTCACAAATGTTTCCACAAAGTTTCATTTCCCCACTATCACTCTTTTTTCGTGGGGGTTTCTAAAGTAGCGGAAGTTTAATTATAACCTCCCCATAATCTCTAAACATAATTGGTTGAATTTCGACCACAGACGATACCAGTAATCCATCTGAGAGTTTGTGATACTATTCCTGATGTCTCTGGTATCAGATGGTGGTGTAAGCTCGGTGACCCCCTTCTTGCTATTCTGAAGCGCCAGTTGGACAGAATGTGGCAAGATATCCCTCCGAAGGACATCCAACAACTGTATCAGTCAATGTCGAGCCGAATTTCTGCTTGCACAAGGACTTGAGGTCGACCAAAGCTTCATTGACTTGCGCTTGTTCTATTTTCGAAGCTCGTTATCTTGAGTAAGTCATCCAAATTTTTCCGAAATTGTAATCGTTTGTTTGTCTGTGCATGTGCATGTGCATTCCATTCGGATAATTGCTTCATCGTGTCTCGTTTCTTTTTTGGTCTTAAAGTGTATGTTTAATTCCAGACCACTGACGATATTTTAAGTGAATAAAACGAAACGTGTATGGTAATGTAAATACGCATTATAAATTGTTACAATGACTAGTTTTCAATGCTTTAACTTACATATTGCAGTATTTTCATTTTTTTTTAAATGTTGTCGAAGCTTTCTATGAGCGGTCCTACAACGATCACTGGTTTCGAAGCAGCAACGACTAATATTTCCCCACGTGCGCCTGTGGCCTTCTTGGAACATACAATCTCTTCCTCAGCGCCAGCACACGAGCCCGTCCGCGTGCTGCGTGACGTCATCTGCCGCGGCACGCGACTGCAGGGTACTCCCAGGCGGCCCACTTCTGGTTAACACCACGGGACACCCTCTGCGGTCGCACGTGACATCTAGCAATCGAACACCATGTCTGCTGCTCGGCGCACCAACCTCCTTTTCGCCAGTACACTCTGCCTAGGCCAGTGTTAACCAACTGTACACTATTAGTGAGAAAAAATTGGCCATAAATTTGTCCTCCTTAGCTCTTTCCGCTCTAGTTGGAGTGCAGCAGGCTTCATTGGATGTGAAACTTCCTGGAAGATTAAAATTGCGTCCCGGACCGAGACTCGAACTCGTGCTCTACCATCTGACCTACCCAAGCACGACTCACGCCCCGCCCTCACAGCTTTACTTCTGCCAGTGTCTCGTCTCCTACAATGCAGACAAGTAGAGCACTTGCCTGCGAAAAGCAAAGATCCCGAGTTCGAGTCTCGCTCCCGCACACAGTTTTAATGTGCCAGGAAGTTTCATATCAGCGCACCCTCCGTTGCATAGTGAAAATCTCATTCTTCTTCATTGGATGTCTTTAGAGCAACTTTTCTCAGCTCATTTATTAATGGTTTACTTTCTTACGCAGACAGGTCTAGCTACGGTAAATATAGATTATTCCTGCAGCGGTGAGCAATAATACTTTCCGCTGGTCTCTCCAAAAAAGCAGAAAACAAAAAATTTATTACGAAAATGCTGTACGTCTACATCAGTACTCTCCGAAGCACTGCACTGCATGGCGGAGCTTTTCCGTTGTATAGCACCATTACTTATCACAATCTACACATGTTGATTCAGCTGCCTTACTACTCTCGTTTTATGCAACCCACAATGTTGTAGCTGATCTTCATAAACCAAGCGCTAGGTTTTTATACTCTCTCGCTCGCCACACGCAAACTATTAGTGAAATACAAAATATGGCAAGACCTGTTTATAAGAAATTTAATGTAGTTAAATTTTGTACTGGCGTACGATTTCGGTGGAGGACACAATTTTCGAGTTATCAAGTGGTCTTCAAACGCACCTCCACCCCACACTCATCCCTCACGTCCCTTAACTCTTCGACTACAAGAACTATTCCCCATATTGACCTTTTCTGGTCTCTGTTGATTGAGCTAATACCACCCGCATATTCGTCTGCTTAGTTAACATTATTAATTTAAAGTTCCCGTGAGGGTAATGAGTGAAAAAAGATTTTTACATACTTTACGCTGAGACTAATCACGTCCACAATTCGATCCAAACTTAACTCTCACAAGCGCATCAGTTTCGTAGTCAGAAGGCCTGACGAATACAACGATGTAATTTTTTGTCTTATGCTGTTAAAATTTACATATTTTTAAGTTAAAATTTACACAAATGTCAGTTTCACAATTTGTAAGTGCTCGACTAGGCCGATGGCAAAAAAGGTCGAATGTGGGAAACAATTCGCGCAACTGCCAATTTTTTAAGAGATGGAGAGTGCCATGAACAACACACTAGAAATCCTAACGGTGGGGGTAGTGCGTTTGAAGATCACTTTTATACGTTTTCCTTGAATAACTCCAAAACTAAGGTATGTAGCGAAAACGTATTCCAGTACAAATTTAACTAGGCCTACATTAAATTTGTTACTAAGTGGTTCAAATGGTTCAAATGACTCTAAGCACTATGGAACTTAACATCTGAGGTCATCAGTCCCCTAGACTTAGAACTACTTAAACATAACTAACCTAAGAACATCACACACATACATGCCCAAGGCAGGATTCGAACCTACGACTGTAGGAGGTGCGCCTACAACCGCTCGGTCAGAGCGGCCGGCTTACTAAGAGGTTCTGATCATTTTTCTTTAGGGTTAATAGTTTGGTCGTAGCGAGCGTGAGAATAAGAAAATCTCTTGTGTGGTTCCGTGAAGACCAGCTATAGCATTGTGTGTTGCATAAAACGACAATCGTAGGGGCAACTCAGTTACCTTGTGTAAATGACCCAGTAGATAATATAAGTTCTATGAGACTTTTCTTGGATGATGCTGGTGGACACAGAGGCGTCTGAACGCTGGAAAATTGTAACGAAATGTAGGAAGGCCTGCAGAAGATCGACCCTCAACATACGAAAATGTAACGTATTGTGAACAGATAAAAACCGTTTGCTGTAAATATGCACGATTGCAGAATCACTGGAGGCAGTTACTTCCACAAAATTTCCAGGAGTATGCGTACAGAGCGATCTGAAATATAGCGACCACATAAAATTAATCGCAGTTGGGCAGATGCAGGACTGAGAGTTATTGAAGAATTCTCTTCAAATGTAGTCCATCAGAAAGGAAGTAGCGTACAAAACACTCGTTCGATCAATATCTGAATACCGCTCAACAGTCAGGAATTCGTACCAGACACGAGTAAATAAAGGAGATCCAAAAAAGAGCAGCACGCATCGCAACGTGTTCGTCCAGTAAGAGCGAAAGCGTCGCGGAGATACTGAGCCAACTCCAGCCGCAGACGCTGCAGGAGAGGCGTCCGGCATCGCGGTGTGGTCTACTGTTAACTTTCCGAGAGCTTTCGCTCACAGAAGAGTCAACCAGCATACTGCTTCCTCGCGAAAAGACCATAGAGATAAATTCAGAGGGATTCAACCACACACGCAGACTTACCAGCAATCGTTCTTCTCGCGAAACAGGATAATGGAAGTGAAACTGGTACACAAAGTATCCTCCTTCATAGACCGTAAAGTGACTTGTGGGGTACAGATGTAGATGCAGATGTAGACACTAGCGCAAAGACTGAGCAGTAGCGTTACACGCCACCTCTCCTTTTCGAGACAAATACTGACAGTGAAAATGTTGCACCATCAGGACTGGAACCGATTTATCTCAGAGTCGAGCACCAGCGCACATACGAGCAGTAGCGACCTCGTCTACGGAGGAAGTTAATGTTGAGGATATCAGGGATAAAGTACGGGGGTGGAATGTTATTTTGAGGATATCAGGGATAAAACAGGGGGTGGAATGTTATTTACAATTTTACCAGAAGCCAGACAGCAGTTATGCCAGTTGAATGACAGGAAAGGGCATCAGTGGTTGAGAAGAGAGTGAGACTCGTTTGTAGCCCGTCCTCCATTTTATTCAGTTTGTAAGTTGAGGAAGCATTACAGGGAACCAAAGAGAAATTTTTAAAAGGAATTAAAGCTCAAGAAGGAGAAATAAAAGCTTCTCGATTTGTCGATGACATCATAACCTTGTCAGAGACAATAAATGTCTTGAAAGAGGATTTAAACGTAATGGATAGTCTCTTGAAAAGAGGCTGGAAGGTTATTTACAATTTGACCAGACGCCAGACAGCAGTTGTAAGGGCTGACGACTTGAAAGGGCTGCAATTGTTCAGAAGGGAGTGACACATGTTTTAGCCTATCCTCCATGTTATTCAGTTTGTAAACTGGGGAAGCATTACAGGGAACCAAGGAGAAATTTATAAAAGGAATTAAAATTCAGGGAAAAGAAACAGAAACTTAGAGGTTTCCCGATGATGGTGTAGTCCTGTGTGAGATGGTAAATGACGTGGAAGAGCATTTAAACGCAATAGATAGTATATATCTTATAATTAAATGTTTCCCTGAGACATTCAAGAAATGAATTAAAATTTGTGCTCTGGATAGGACTCGAACTCAGGTATTTTTGCTTGCTAGGCCGATGTGCTAGCCAGTACACCACCGCAGTACAATGGTCAACAGTTCTGCACGAACTGCCCAAGGTAAGTGCCCTCGCCAACAAGAACTACAATTCATATCTTGTGCTTATTTTCCCTTACATTGTCACTACTGCCAGGGCTCTCCGACACCCCAGCGTTGGCAGTAATGGGAAAGTCCTGTACCATAGGTATCTGGAGTATAGCCTTTTATGGAAGTGAAATGTGGACAAGGAATTCAGATAGAAAGGAAGCATGCTGAAGATTAGAAGGGTATGTTGAATAACTAATGAGGTGGTACTGAATAAAAGTGGGGAGAAACACGAACGTAGTAAGCAGGGCTGTACGATGCAGTAGTTATTCAGATGTGAACAGGCTCCCACAGTACATTCTAGCCTGACGAGCTGCATCAAACCAGTCGTCGGACTAAAGTACTTAATAACAACAGCGTACTTAATACAGTTTTTGTAAGCAGGCTTCAACTGGATAGTTGGCGTCTTTGTTTAACAAGCCGGCAGTTTTAGGTTTTTTCGGCGTTTCCATAATGCTTTCACATCAGTCAAAAAATCTATGTCCATTTGTGATATTCTTCTTTGTGTACGTTCAATGCCCCTGATAGTGCTATTCACTGTGGGGCTAACACAAATGAACAGTATTGTAGTATGCGTCACACGAGTGTTTTGTGCATTTACTACATCTACTACATCTACAGCTACGTCTACATTCTCCAAACCACTGTGAAATGCATAACAGCAGGGAAGTCCCATTTGTGCCAGCTATTAGGGCTTCTCCAGTTACATTCATGTATGGAGTATGGGAAGAATGACTGTTTAAATGCCCCTGTGAATACCGTAATTAATATAATCATGGCCTCACGATCCCTATGGAGGCGATATGTAGTGGGTTATACTACTGGCTGGTTATAATTACAACTCAACTGTGTGTGAATTTTTAAGGGACCAAACTGCTGAGGTCATCGGTCCCTAGACTTACATACTACTTAAACTAACTTATGCTACGAACAACAGACACACACACATGTCCGGCTATAATTACACTTTTCCTATTTAACACGTTATAGTACGGATACTAATTACCTTACGAGTACCAAACTTGGTAGAATCTAAGTCCAGAGTATGGGGACCATGATATCCTTGCGTCACAGCGCCACCGTCCAGTTCCAACTACAGCCACCAGGTGCCGTGATCAGTCATCGTGATCCACAGTCTCACACACCTGACCAGTCGCAGTGCAGATGTTGACGTGTCAGCATAAGCTTGGACAAAAGGAGCAGGGCATTACTGGTGACGCTCTGTTATCAAAACAACAGTAGCGCTGCAGCTGCACTTCCTCTTTCTCCACCGCTGTGCGGAGAATGATGAAGAAGTTCGAATTAACTGGAGCATTGGGCGTCGCTCCGGGAAGAGGACGACGACCATTTGCACCACAGGTGGTTGAAGAAATCGCTGTTGCTATGGCAGACAACGCTGCGCGGAATTCCCGATCGTCAGGCAATGGGCGTGCTGTGTCACGACAGTTGAACATCCTATGGCCCACTGTTCGGCAGATGCTTTGAACCATTCTCAAATGGCATGTGTACAAGATCCATGTCGTACAGCAGCTTGCACAACAGGAAGCACAACGACGTGTTGACTTCGCTATCCACTTTCTCGCAAGGATTGATGTTAACGAGGGCTGCCCATGGACCATCCTACGGACAGACGAAGCTCATTTTTTTGACGTGTGAGGTGAACTCACAGATTTGCTGAGTGTGGGGATCTCCACTTCTCTACATCTACATCCGTACTCCGCAAGCCATCTGACGGTGTGTGGCAGAGGGTACCTAGAGTACCTCTATCGGTTCTCCCTTCTATTCCAGTCTCGTATTGTTCGTGAAAAGAAAGATTGTCGGTATGCCTCTGTGTGGGCTCTAATCTCTCTGACTTTATCCTCATGGTCTCTTCGCGAGATATACGTAGGAGGGAGCAATATACTGCTTGACTCCTGGGTGAAGGTATGTTCTCGAAACTTCAACAAAGGCCCGTACCGAGCTACTAAGCGTCTCTCCTGCGGAGTCTTCCAATGGAGTTTATCTATCATCTCCGTAACGCTTTCGCGATTACTAAATGATCCTGTAACGAAGCGAGCTGCTCTCCATTGGATCTTCTCTATTTCTTCTATCAACCCTATCTGGTACGGATCCCACTCTGCTGAGCAATATTCAAGCAGTGGGCGAACAAGCGTACTGTAACCTACTTCCTTTGTTTTCGGATTGCATTTGCTTAGGATTCTTCCAATGAATCTCAGTCTAGCATCTGCTTTACCGATCAACTTTATATGATCATCCCATTTTAAATCACTCCTAATGCCTACTTCCAGATAATTTATGGAATTAACTGCTTCCAGTTGCTGACCTGCTACACTCCTGGAAATTGAAATAAGAACACCGTGAATTCATTGTCCCAGGAAGGGGAAACTTTATTGACACATTCCTGGGGTCAGATACATCACATGATCACACTGACAGAACCACAGGCACATAGACACAGGCAACAGAGCATGCACAATGTCGGCACTAGTACAGTGTATATCCACCTTTCGCAGCAATGCAGGCTGCTATTCTCCCATGGAGACGATCGTAGAGATGCTGGATGTAGTCCTGTGGAACGGCTTGCCATGCCATTTCCACCTGGCGCCTCAGTTGGACCAGCGTTCGTGCTGGACGTGCAGACCGCGTGAGACGACGCTTCATCCAGTCCCAAACATGCTCAATGGGGGACAGATCCGGAGATCTTGCTGGCCAGGGTAGTTGACTTACACCTTCTAGAGCACGTTGGGTGGCACGGGATACATGCGGACGTGCATTGTCCTGTTGGAACAGCAAGTTCCCTTGCCGGTCTAGGAATGGTAGAACGATGGGTTCGATGACGGTTTGGATGTACCGTGCACTATTCAGTGTCCCCTCGACGATCACCAGTGGTGTACGGCCAGTGTAGGAGATCGCTCCCCACACCATGATGCCGGGTGTTGGCCCTGTGTGCCTCGGTCGTATGCAGTCCTGACTGTGGCGCTCACCTGCACGGCGCCAAACACGCATACGACCATCATTGGCACCAAGGCAGAAGCGACTCTCATCGCTGAAGACGACACGTCTCCATTCGTCCCTCCATTCACGCCTGTCGCGACACCACTGGAGGCGGGCTGCACGATGTTGGGGCGTGAGCGGAAGACGGCCTAACGGTGTGCGGGACCGTATCCCAGCTTCATGGAGACGGTTGCGAATGGTCCTCGCCGATACCCCAGGAGCAACAGTGTCCCTAATTTGCTGGGAAGTGGCGGTGCGGTCCCCTACGGCACTGCGTAGGATCCTACGGTCTTGGCGTGCATCCGTGCGTCGCTGCGGTCCGGTCCCAGGTCGACGGGCACGTGCACCTTCCGCCGACCACTGGCGACAACATCGATGTACTGTGGAGACCTCACGCCCCACGTGTTGAGCAATTCGGCGGTACGTCCACCCGGCCTCCCGCATGCCCACTATACGCCCTCGCTCAAAGTCCGTCAACTGCACATACGGTTCACGTCCACGCTGTCGCGGCATGCTACCAGTGTTAAAGACTGCGATGGAGCTCCGTATGCCACGGCAAACTGGCTGACACTGACGGCGGCGGTGCACAAATGCTGCGCAGCTAGCGCCATTCGACGGCCAACACCGCGGTTCCTGGTGTGTCCGCTGTGCCGTGCGTGTGATCATTGCTTGTACAGCCCTCTCGCAGTGTCCGGAGCAAGTATGGTGGGTCTGACACACCGGTGTCAATGTGTTCTTTTTTCCATTTCCAGGAGTGTATATTGTAGCTAAATGATCTTCCTTTCTATGTATTCGCAGCACATTATACTTGTCTACATTGAGATTCAGCTGCCATTCCCTGCACCATGCGTCAATTCGCTGCATTTCAGTACAATTTTCCAGTGTTACAACCTCTTGATATACCACAGCATTATCCGGAAAAAGCATCAGTGAACTTCCGATGTCATCCACAAGGTCATTTATGTATATTGTGAATAGCAACGGTCCTACGACACTCCCCTGCGGCACACCTGAAATAACTTTTACTTCAGAAGAATTCTCTCTATTGAGAATGACATGCTGCGTTCCATTATCTAGGAACTCTTCAATCCAATCACACAATTGGTCTGATAGTCCATTGCTCTCACTTTGTTCATTAAACGACTGTGGGGAACTGTATCGAACGCCTTGCGGAAGTCAAGAAACACGGCATCTACCTGGGAACCCGTGTCTATGGCCCTCTGAGTCTCGTGGACGAATAGCGCGAGCTGGGTTTCACACGATCGTCTTTTCCGAAACCCATGCTGATTCCTACAGAGTAGATTTCTAGTTTCCAGAAAAGTCATTATACTCGAACATAATACGTGTTCCAAAATTCTACAACTGATCGACGTTATAGATATAGGTCTGTAGTTCTGCACATCTGTTCGACGTCCCTTCTTGAAAACGGGGATGACCTGTGCCCTTTTCCAATTTTTTGGAACGCTACGCTCTTCTAGAGACCTACGGTACTCCGCTGCAAGAAGGGGGGCAAGTTCCTTCGCGTACTCTGTGTAAAATCGAACTGGTATCCCATCAGGCCCAGCGGCCTTTCCACTTTTGAGCGATTTTAATTGTTTCTCTATCCCTCTGTTGTCTATTTCGATATCTACCATTTTGTCATCTGTGCGACAAACTAGAGAAGGAACTACAGTGCAGTCTTCCTCTGTGAAACAGCTTTGGAAAAAGACATTTAGTATTTCGGCCTTTAGTCTGTCATCCTCTGTTTCAGTACCATTTTGGTCACAGAGTGTCCGGACATTTTGTTTTGACCCACCTACCGCTTTGACATAAGACCAAAATGTCTTAGGATTTTCTGCCAAGTCAGTACATAGAACTTTACTTACTCCAGTCACTGTACATCAAGTTCCTCTGTATGGTGAACGTGTCACCGTATGGTGTGACTTCACGGCTACGTTAACCATTGACCCATTCTTTGAACGGGACTCAAGGACCAAACACTTGTCTGACCAGCATTACTGCGATATGCTTCGCCAGCATGTCATACCCGGCCTATAGGAGAGAGACGTATTGACTTCAACAGATCGTTTGTGAAGCTCACCTGTTTCTCTGAAACACATTCGGAAACGATCGAGTTATCAGCAGCATTTCCAAATGCTTGGCCGACATGATCACCCGATATCACTCCCTGTAATTTCTGGTTGTGGGGCTACCTGATCTGATCTGAAGCAAAACATATCAAGAGTGGTAGTCGGTATACTTACCGACATGGCCTCGTTCTGCTGTGCAGAATGTAATACTGCGGTTCCAGATTCATCTGGACACTAATGGACGCTACCCTTTTGTAGCAGTAATCGTGCCGGAACGTAATGGTATGATGTACCATAGCATCACATTAAAAGTGCTTCAGTTGAACTGATTCTGTCCTTAACATTAATGCTACTAAGTTCGGTACTCGTATGGTGATTAGTTTCTGCTTTACAACGTGAGGGAACGTTTAACTATAACCAACCAGTATATTCCTCTTTTCCTTTGTAGGCTATCTTCTCAATATGTTACAAATGAACGATAGATATCTGGTTTAGGCAACATTAACCCTTTTTTATCAATCCATTCCGTATTCCCACTATTTGCTGCAATTGTGCCTCATTTATAAACACACGGAACACAAAAGTATACTGCCTGAAAAAAAGTAATGCTCCCAGAAGGAGAGGAGTGAACAACAGCAAATTCACGAGGCAAGTAATGTTATTTCAGTGATTACTACGTCGACTTAAATGTTCAAAGAAATTGGCAGTATGAGCCCATTTATCAGTATGACGTTACATCCAATCTATCCTGGAAGCATGCACTGATTTGTTTGGAAAGGGAGTCATAAAGTCGTTGTATCCTCTCCTGCGGCAAGCTGGTGCACACTTGCTCCAACTGGTCCTTGATGATACTGGCACGAAGACGGAGTTCACATCGGAGCTGGTCCCACCCTTGTTCTATCAGGGAGACATCTGGGAATGATGCTGGCCTCAGTAGTAACTCAACATCACACAAATAGTTCATAGAGACACGTGCCGTGTGTGGACTAGCACTGTGCTGTTGCAAAATGGAATCACTATATGTGTCTGCAGCTCATGGTCTAGTGCAGGGCTTAACAACTGGCCGGTTTTGAGCGCGAGTACTCGCGTGTGCTCAGGCACGTGCTCGCGAGCAGCTGCAAGGTCGCGGAGTACGGAGGGAGGGGAAATGCGCGCGCACGTTTGAATAGGGCCGCAGCGTGCCAATTGAATTCGCGCCGACTGTGTAACGTTTAAAGTACTACGATCAGCTCTTAACAGTCACTTCGCTGGTTAAGAATCATGTGAAGTCGCCGTTGTGTAACCCTAACCATGCTTTCGCAGTTCAACCCCCATTGGGAGGAATTGTATCTGTTTACTGAAAAAGATGGTGTTGCAAAATGTTTACTATGTCACGAAACGCTGCATTCTTTTACGAAATTTAATTTGGAGCTACATTATATGTCGTACCACGCGAAAGACTACGGACGTGGGAAAAGTGATTGACCAGATCGTGCACAGGAAGTTATTAAACTTAAAAGGAAGCTATCCGAAGAAGATCTGGACGACGAAGAAAAATCAACTGAGGCAGCTCTCAGAGTGGGTTACAAAATTGCTTTGCTTTTAGCAAAATCCCTGCGCCCCTTAACTGATGGCGATTTAAAAAAGTTTGGAATGTAGGAGACGAGATACTGGCAGAAGTAAAGCTGTGAGGACCGGGCGTGAGTCGTGCTTCGGTAGCTCAGATGGTAGAGCACTTGCCCGCAGAAGGCAAAGGTCCCGAGTTCGAGTCTCGGTCGGGCACACAGTTTTAATCTGCCAGGAAGTTTCATATCAGCGCACACTACGCTGCAGAGTGAAAATCTCATTCTGGAAACATCCCCCAGGCTGTGGCTAAGCCATGTCTCCGCAGTATCCTTTCTTTCAGGAGTGCTAGTTCTGCAAGGTCGCAGGAGAGCTTCTGTAAAGTTTGTAATGTAGGAGACGAGATACTGGCAGAAGTAAAGCTGTGAGTACCGGGCGTGAGTCGTACTTCGGTAGCTCAGATGGTAGAGCACTTCCCCGTGAAAGGCAAAGGTCCCGAGTTCGAGTCTCAGTCGGGCACACAGTTTTATTCTGCCAGGAAGTTTAATAAACGAATGTTTGGTAGTTGCAGCGGAACATTTGTGTCCATCTCAAGTTGAACAGTTTCGGATTGTGCCATTATCTAACATGACTATTATGCGTCGCATACAGGACATGGCAGACGACGTCCAGAGCCAGCTTGCTAATATCTGTAAAGATTTTATGGCGTATTCTCTAGCTCTGGACGAAAGTGTTGATATTACTGGAACAGCGCAGCTTGCCATATTTATTAGAGGTGTTAATAGAGATCTTCAGGTGAGGGAGGAGCTCCTCGATGTAGTAGCCATGAAGAACACTACAACCGGAGGTGATATTTTAAGTAGTGTTGAAGAAAGTGTTGAAAATATAGGATTGTCGTGGAATTCTTTAGTTTCAGTGTCTACAGATGGTAGAGGCATACACTAAGCTAATAAAATTATGTGGCACGTGTACATTCTCCTTTATTTGTTTCATTTGTCGCAGTAATAATTCGTGAGTGATATCCCTGCAGGTGGCCCCGGATTTACATTGACTGGCGGCAGCTGTTGTGTGCCCCACGTGACTCTCCCCACTCTCCGCTCTAGTCCGCTGGTCCGGTAGTGGGGGTAGCGTGCTGGCGCTGCTCCATGCTCGCGCCTTGCTGCTCACAGCTTGCTCCGCGAGCACGCATGTTGAGAAGCCCTGGTCTAGTGGCTAGCGTTGCTGCTTCTGGATCACGGGGTCCCGCGTTCGATTACCGGCCATGTTGGGGCTTTTCTGTGCTCGCGGGCTAGGTGTCTGTGCCGTCCTCATCATTTCATAATCATTGTTATTCGTGGCAGTGGCTACGCTGGACTGTGTAAAAATTGGACTGTGTAAAAATTGGGACTTTGTACGGGCGCTGATGATGGCGCAGTTGAGCGCCCCACACATCAAACATTATCATCACCACTATATGTGGCATCAGAGGTGACACATAAGGATGCAGGATTTGTACTGTTGTGCTGTCAGAGTCCCCTCAGTCACTACCAGCATACTCGATGGCTCCCTACACCATGACGCCACGAGTAACACCATTATGCCTCTTCAGAACAATGGAAGAATGGCAACTCTCCCCAGGCCGCCATCAAAATCGCCGACAATGGTGATCCATGGTACTGAACAACCACGATTCATCGCTGAACACAGTGTGACGTCATTCACCAGCAGCTTCGCGGCCACGGTACCAACGCGCCACCAAATTCGCGAGTTTGTGAGGTAGTGCTAATTGCAGTCTACGTATAGGACAGTAATTATCTAGCCCACTTTCTGCAAGTCTGCAACAAATTAGGCAGAATGATACATATTGTTGCACTGAGTCGATGGCAGGCAAAGATGAGAAGGGTTTAAAGCGTGATTGGTGTACATTAAGGCCGTGCTCCCTTGTGGTGGTAAGACGTTTTCAACCAGCTCATTGACGACGAGTACACCTGCCCTGTGCCAAAGATGGAATTACACTGCAGAGCCAAAGAAACTGGTACACCTGTCTAATATCGTGTAGGACCCCGGGAGCACGCAGAAGTGCCGCAACACGACGTGGCATGGACTCGACAAATATGTGTATTCTCTGTAGGTCAATCACAGCCAGGTGACATTGGCTTGTCAATAAACTTCACCAACAGCCGTATACTTAACATATTTTATTTTATTCTGAAAGCAACTAGTTTCGGCAATTCATTTTGCGTGTGGGGCCTGAAGATAGCAAAATGAATTGCCGAAACTGGTTACTTTCAGAATAAAATAAAATATCTTGAAGTATACGGCTGTTGGTGAAGTTTATTGATGTTGAAAAATTTCTGAAGTGGTGCTGGAGGGAACTGATTCCATGAATCCTACAGGGCTGTCCATAAATCCGTAAGAGTACGAGGGGGTGGAGATCCCTTCTAAACAGCACGTTGCAAGGCATCCCAAATATCCTCAATAGTGTTCATATCTCGGGAGTTTGGTGGCCAGCAGAAGTATTTAAACTCGGAAGAATGTTTCAAGAGTGATTCTGTAGCAATTCTGGACGTGTGTGGTGTCGCATTGTCCTATTGAAATTGCCCACGTTCGTCGGAATGCACAATGGACATGAATGGATGCAGGTGATCAGAGAGGATGCTTACGTACATGTCAGCCATCATAGTAGTATCTAGACGTATCAGGGGTCCCATAACACTCCAACTGTACACGCCTCACACCATTATAGAGCGTCCATCACCTTGAGCAGTCCCCTGCTGACATGCAGGGTCCATTGAACCGTGAGGTTGTTTCCATACCGATACGCTCGATTCAATTTGAAACGAGACTCGTCTCACCAGGCAATATGCTTCCAGTCAACAATCAAATGTCGGTGTTGTCGGACCCAGGTGAAGGGAAAGCTTTGTGTCGTGCAGTCACGAAGGGTACACGAGTGGACCATCGGCTCCAAAAGCCCATATCGATGATGTTTCGTTGAATGGTTCAGACTTATTGATGGCCAAGCATTGAATACTACAGTAATTTGCTGAAGGGTTGCACTTGTGTCACGTTCAACGACTCTCTTCAGTCATCATTGGTCTCGTTGTTGCAGAATTTTTTTCTGGCCGCAGCGATGTCGGAATTTGATGTTTTGATATTCACGGAACACTCGTGAAATGGTCTACGGGAAATTCCGCACTTCATCGCTACCTCAGAGATCCTGCGTCCCATCGCTCGTGCTAGGACTATAACAGCACGTTCAGATGCACTTAAATCTTGATAACCTGCCATTGTAGCAGCAGCAACCGATCTAACAACAGCGTCAGACACCTGTTGTTTTGTATAGGCGTTGCCGACTGAATACGCATGCCTATAGCAGTTTCTTTGGCGCTTCAGTGTAAATTGGCCTGATATTTTTCTGAATATCTGGGATATAAAAGATCAGGCTTCGTTAAGAAAAGTGGGCTGATTTACGAACTGCATAGAGGAAAGCTAGAATCAAACAGCTGTTCAGGATCTAGTTGAGCAGGTACGCCAGAATAGTCATTCGTCCGTCGTACGACGGGCTTCTGAGCCCAGTAAGGTAAGTTTGGCCGCCGGGGCGATTTGTTCTTCTTTCGAAGAAGTTTTGGAGGTTATGGTATGTGAAGGTATATGTACTCTGAATCAAGCACCGTGGCTGCAGTCCCATTTCAACCTTTTTGTAAATAAAATGGGTGTCCTAGTGGTCGTAGATAAAAATCAGGGACAGTGTTTAGTAATACTATTAGTTAATGGTTCCGAACTAATAATAGGAAGTTTAGTTAATTCGGAATTGGAACTAATCAGAAAGGACAAAGTAGTAATATGGAGCGAACGCTCCCTGGAAATCTGTTCGCGAAACTTCAAATTCCGTTACGAATTTTTGCATTTTACCGTGTAATTTCAGCACAGTGCGATGGCTATGGAAATGAGAGATTTGGATGGGTAAAGATTGGTAGTACTAAAAGTGAAGGACGGGGTTACGTGAATGGGTATCGCAGGCTATGCAGGGTATACGGAAGAATAAGGCGGCTGGTTATGCCAGAAGGAGACTGAATTAGTTATAAAGGAAATACTTCACTTCTGAATCGGAAGCATTAGCCTTTTATTTGGAATGAAGAAATTTCGTACTATCTAGAACGTTACAAATTTATTTCAGGTAGACAATCAAGCTCTCAGCTGGGTGCTATCTATATGTGGAAGAGCAGAAGGAACGATGTAAAAAAAGAAAAGAAAACAAAACCCCAGGAACGATAAGAATGAGTACTTATTGTGGTGTCACCGCCAGACACCATACTTGCTAGGTGGTAGCCTTTAAATCGGCCGCGGTCCGTTAGTATAAGTCGGACCCGCGTGTCGCCACTATCAGTGATTGCAGACCGAGCGCCACCACACGGCAGGTCTAGTGTAGAGAGACTCCCTAGCACTCGCCCCAGTTGTACTGCCGACTTTGCTAGCGATGGTTCACTGTCTACATACTCTCTCATTTGCAGAGACGACAGTTCAGTATAGCCTTCATCTACGTCATTTGCTACGTCCTAGCAAGGCGCCATATTCCTCAAGAATGTATTCTGAACAGATAAAATTGTGAATCATGTACCGTCAAGAGCGACATTCCTCATTAATGGATTCAAGTTAAGTATCAAACTAATTACGTCCGCTTTCTGAATTCTAATTCCTTGTCATGTTCCAGACCTCACGTCAGTATAGTTCTTCCCTCCTCACGCCAGCCTGCGTGAGCTAAAACGCGTGCATTTCGGCCCCCACTAGTAACACGGTGTTGGTTCTTCTGCCAACACAACACTTATTATGGCAGTAAGGTAAAACATACGAACTGTTCATGATCTTAGCAAACAAAACTGTAAAATAAAGAAATGACAATGCACAGCGCGATTACTGTTCTGAAAGTAAGCTAATATGAACGGGACACTGGATACTTCTGATCATAATCCGCCACTGAGGTGTGAAATAACTGAAGCTATTGCTGAGGTGTACAAACATATGACTCACGACTGTTTGATGGAGCGATGCCTTGGAGCCTATACGCAGAACAACGCAGAACAACAATAAAGCACAGAAATCATTAATCTTATGCTGCAAACCACATGTTTTCGAGCGAAAAATTCATCCAAGTTGCTAACAATCTTGCGTTCGTTATTTTTAAAGTCGGATGTAAGGGTGTTCTGCGTAACGCCAGAGTCATGGGAGTCGTAATCGGCGCCGCTGCTTGTTCATCCTCCACGAAAACGGACGAGAAACGCCTCAAGTGGTCGGACCGACTCCCCTTCCATAGCAGCGTAGAGGCTAGAACTGCGCATAGAGGGACTCGCGCTTTAGAAAATGAGATCTTCGAAGAAGAGGAAGCTTTACTGTATGGTCCAGGAACATCAAGTTAATGCTAAATTGAAAAATTTTAAACGTATGTACACAACAATCGAACTCGAAACTTTACATGCACGTTTCTAGACACATAGCGCGAACCTCAAAAAACAATACGCATTTAATGATGTCTGTTATTTATTTACATTTAAAGGCAACAAAATAGGTCGATTTTCATTATCTAAGTTTTCAAGTGGGCCCCATATTCAAAGAGCACTTCAGGAAATTTGATTTTCAAGATTCACGCCGTAGAGAATATTTAAATCTGATAACGTACATATGTTTCATTTTGACTACAGACCTTATACTTCATCCTCAGTCGTGTGAACGGTTCAGTTGCGCGCCGGCCGGTGTGGCCGTGCTGTTCTAGGCGCTTCAGTCTGGAACCACGTGACCGCTACGGTCGCAGGTTAGAATCCTGCCTCGGGCATGGAAGTGATGATGTCCTTAGGTTAGTTAGGTTTAAGTAGTACTAAGTTCTAGGGGACTGATGACCACAGATGTTAAGTCCTATAGTGCTCAGAGCCATTTGAACCATTTTTTTTAGTTGCGCAATCAACGCAAAAGCATTTTGGCCTCCATTTTGTGCTGCATTAGATTAGGAAATGAGACACTTAAAGTAGTAAAGGAGTTTTACTTATTTGGGGAGCAAAATAACTGATGATGGTCGAAGTAGAGAGGATATAAAATGTGGACTGGCAATGGCAAGCAAAGCGTTTCTGAAGTAGAAAAATGTGTTAATATCGAGTATAGATTTAAATGTCACGAAGTCGTTTCTGAAAGTATTTGTATGTGTAGCCATGTATGGAAGTGAAACGTGGACGATAAATAGTTTAGACAAGAAGATAATAGAAGCTTTCTAAATGTGGTGCTACAGAAGAATGCTGAAGATTAGATGGGTAGATCACATAACTAATGAGGAGGTATTGAATAGAACTGGGGAGAAGAGGAGCTAGTGGCACAACTTGACTAGAAGAAGGGATCGGTTGGTAGGACATGTTCTGAGACATCGAGGGATCAACAATTTAGTACTAGAGGGCAGCGTGGAGGGTAAAGATCGTAGAGGGAGACCAAGGGATGAATACACTAAGCAGATTCAGAAGGATGTAGGCTGCAGTAAGTACTAGGAGATGAAGAAGCTTGCACAGGATAGAGTAGCATGGAGAGCTGCATCAAACCAGTCTCAGGACTGAAGACCACAACAACAACAACAATAGGCATATCAATTTACCTGCCAAAAATTATTTGCATAGTATTTAAAATATTTAGTTTTGTTTGTTACTAAAGATTTGTACGAAAAAACCAGTTGTTTGATGGAGATGAATAAGCCCGGGTCCCATCTCTAAGGATCTAATCAACCCTAATCCTCCTACCTCTTTTCTTCGGATAGCTACACTGGCCGCTCGAAGGTGTTGGGGTGAGCGTTTCTGTTTGGAAGTTTCGCCAGCGGTGGTTCCCGGCCAGGAGTTGGCCGCCTGCGGTCCAGCTTTCCGCGTAGCCATCACGGGGAAGCCCGGACCGGGTCGAACAGATCCACTGGGCGCGGCGCCAGTGGTCTGTCGTAACAGACGGCGCCGCAGCTCCCCCCGTTAGGACACGCCCGTGGCCGTCCGCGTGTCTGTGACGCTGGAACAGCAGCGCACTACACTGAGAGTTGTCCCAATATACTTGATTCCGCTGCCCATTTTATTTTCTTTTAAAGGTAATACCTATTACGTCGGTTCCTTAATACCCTTTATAAAAACCAACACTGAAACAAACCTTATGCTGTGCCTAAGACATTTCTCCTAATCGTGCTAGTCCACCAAGATACGCATGAAATCCTCTAAACAACTTGGAGAGCAGGAGAGAGGTACTGACTGAACTGAAACTGTGATGGTGGACCATGAATCGTGCTCGGATAGCTCAGTTGGCAAGAACATTGCCTGCAAAGACAATTTCTGTGGTCAGAACACTGTCTGATACCCAGTTCTATCACTATCAATTATGTCACATGACTTCTCCCTTACAGACGAGAAGTAATGAGTTTCACATCGGAGCATGGTGCAGCATCTAGTGCCAGGATCTGTATACCATGACTTTTTTTTCTCCATTACTGACTGAAATTTCTTACCCCCTCTGGGATTCGAATTCTTATCTTGGTATTGAATACCACCGCACTAACGTGTTTTACTGCCCCAGCTACCGAAGCACTTTGGATGACATTGATTCAAAATGGCGCCATTTCAGGAAATTAACTGACAGGTTTGAAGTTTCCTTTTTTACTGAGTTTTACTGGCCCTATCGAGGCTATCCCCCCCCCCCCCCCTCCCCATGAACTATGGACCTTGCCGTTGGTGGGCAGGCTTGCGTGCCTCAGCGATACACATAGCCGTACAGTAGGTGAAACCACAACCGGGGGGGGGGGGGGGGGGGAGAGACCTTTGGGAGGCCAAACAAACGTGTGGTTCCTAAAGAGAGGCAGCAGCCTTTTCAGTAGTTGCAGGGGCAACAGTCTGGATGATTCACTCATCTGGCCTTGTAACACTAACCAAAACAGCCTTGCCGTGCTGGTATTGGGAACGGCTGAAAGCAAGGGGAAACTACAGCCGTAATTTTTTTTTTCCGAGGGCATGCAGCTTTACTGTATGGTTAAATGATGATGGCGTCCTCTTGGGTAAAATATTCCGGAGCTAAAGTAGTCCCCCACTCAGATCTCTGGGCAGGGACTATTCAGGAGGACGTCGTTATCAGGAGAAACAAAACTGGCGTTATGCGGATCGGAGCGTGGAATGTCAGATCCCTTAATCGGACAGTTAGGTTAGAAAATTTAAAAGGGAAATGGAAGATTAAATTTAGGTATACTGGGGATTAGTGAAGTATGGTGGCAGGAGGAACAAGACTTCTGGTCAGGTGAATACAGGGTCATAAATACAGAATCAAATAGAGGCAATGCAGGAGAAGGTTTAATAACGAATAAAAAAATAGGAGCACGGGTAAGCTACTTCGAACAGCATAGTGAACGTATTATAGTGGCCAAGATAGACACGAAGCCCACGCCTACCACAGTAGTACAAGTTTATGTGCCAACTAGCTCCACAGATGACGAAGAGATTCAAGAAACGTATGATGAGATGAACGAAATTATTCAGACAGTGAAGGGAGACGAGAATTTAATAATCCAGGGGGACCGGAATTCGATAGTAGGAAAAGGAAGAGAAGGAAATGTACTAGATGAATGTGGAATGGGGGTAAGGAATGAAAGAGGAAGCCACCTGGTAGAATTTTGCACAGGGCATAACTTAATCATAGCTAACACTTGGTTCAAGAATCATGAAAGAAGGTTGTATACATGGAAGAAGCCTGGAGATACTGGAAGGTCTCATATAGATTATATAATGGTAAGACCGAGATTTAGGAACCAGGTTTTAAGTCGTAAGACATTTCCAGGGGCAGATGTGGACTCTGACCACAATCTATTGATTATGAACTGTAGATTAATACTGAAGAAACTGCAAAAAGGTGTGAATTTAAGGAGAAGGGTTCTGGATAAACTGACAGAACCAGAGAATGTAGAAAGTTTCAGGGAGACCATTAGGGAATGATTGACAATAATGGGGGAAAGAAACACAGTAGAAGAAGAATGGTTACCTTTGAGAGATGAAATAGTGAAGGCAGCAGAGGATGAAGTACGTAAAAAGACGAGGGCTAATAGAAATCCTTGGGTAACAGAAGAGATATTGAATTTAATTGATGAAAGGAGAAAACACCATCTGGTGAGCAAGATGTACGAGACAGGCAAAATAGAGGTGCTGGGATACTCAGCTCTCCCTAAAAAATTTTTATTTCTGTGTTCCATAGCCTCCAGATGCTTAATAAACGTACACTAGGTCCGTACTAGGCTGTAATGCGATGTTTATTTAATGGTGCGATTAGTTAATTTCGACTAAGGATCATTTTCAAGCACATTTATAACGTCTACATGTTATATCAATTTCAAATCACTCTTAATTACAACTAAAACGTAGCCACAATCCATCATTTTACTTGTAATTTAGAGTGATTTGAAAGTGACATGAAGCACAAATGTTATAAATGTGCTTTATAATAATGCTTAGTCGAAATAAGCTAATCTCACGATTAAGTAAACATCGCATTACAGTTTAAATGCGAACATTTCAGGTTAGGCTTTACCGCGACTGTTATTGACATTAAATGAAACAACAAGTTTACTGAAACCAGTCACTGCTTATTTATCTCCACGACGCGTTTCAAAGGTTTAAACCTCCATCATCAGGTGGATTTACATTTGTGTGCTGTGTTACGATATTTTGGAGGAACTTATGGCACTGCCTCCAGTGGTCTCAGATTCCTCTCACTGTCGTAACACATCACATGTACACTATTGGGTGCACCCAGTAGTTTCCAGACGCCATATTTGTTTACAGAATATGACAGTGTATATGCGATGTGTTACGACAGTGAAAGGAACCTGTGACCACTGGAGACAGTGCCACAAGTTCCTCCAAAATATCGTAACACAGGACACACAAATGTCGTACTAACAAATGTAAATCCACCTGATGATGGAGGTTCAAACTTTTGAAACGCGTCGCGGAGATAAACAGTGACTGGTTACAGTAAACTTGGTGTTTCATTTAATCGTATTACAGCCTATTATGGACCATGTTTACGTTTATTCGGCTCGCGCTTTTCGTCCATGAGACCCAGAGCGCCGTAGATAAGTTTCTTGACTTGACAAAAGCATTCAGCACTGTTACGAACTGTCGTTTAATACAAAAAAAATACGAGCTCACCGAGTATCGGACCACATCAGTGGCAGAATCCGCTCCTGGTAGCTGAGTGGTCAGCGTGACGGTATGTCATACTTAACGGCCCGGGTTCGGTTCCTAGCTGGGTCAGAGATTTTCTCCGCTCAGAGACTGGGTGTTGTGTTGTCCTTATCATCACCATTTCGTCACCATCGACACGCAAGTCGCCGAAGTGGCGTCAACTCGAAAGACTTGCACCAGGCGAACGGTCTACCCGACGGGAGGCCCTAGCCACACGGCATTTCCATTTATAGTGACTGAATACAGGACTTCCTTGCAGATAGAACTCAAGACGTAGAAGTTAATGGAACAAACTGGACAAATGTAAAGATAATTTCAGGAATACCGCAAGGAAGTCTGACAAGAGAATCACTGTTTAAAAGGTACTGGGTGATTATTATTAACGTTTAAAAAACCCTGAAACGACGTAGATGACGCCGAGACAAGGAATTTAGTATAATACACATGGGACAGCAAATGTTGGGAAATACCTCACAAGTGGATGAGAAATGTCGAAAATGTGACGTCACCAGATGAAGTACCTCGCTGCATGTGCAACGGTGGAGGCTCTAAGTCTGTCGCACCTGATTATCCCAAACCAAGTCTAAATAATCACGTCGATGCATGTGAGACTTGAGCGCGTGGGGTCAGAGTTCGACTCTACCGTCTGACAGGAAGTACTTTTTTGCGTTCTGTCAGACAATTATGTTTTTACATTGAGATAATATTCCTTATTTTACTTACCGGTTACGCGTTCTCCATTGGTTAACTGCAACGTACAGTACAACAAAAACCTACAGCATTCCACCGAATCGCATTGCTACCATTAAACGACCTACATGTTCTTTACTAAATAAAGTAAGTGAACAAGCAAAGATGGGGCGAAATGAAAGGAACGCAAAATAAGAACAGCTTTTGCTTGGTTGCAGCGAGAACAATAATTTTATAACTTCTACGTTTACAAAAATATAACATTTACAAACGGCGTTCGAAAACGGAGTAGCCTAGCGGAGAGGTGTGCAGCCCTTCGCCCTGTCGGCGAGGGCAGGATCGGTAAGGCCAGTCGCTACATGTACGGCGAGGTACATCATCCGGTGACGTCACATGTTCAATATTTGTCGTCCACTTTTGGCGTATTTCACGACATATGCGGCCACATGCTTGTTACAGTAAACTACTTCTCTTGGTGTCATCTATGTCGCTTCTGTTTTTTTTTCTTTAACGTTAATAAGAATCGAACTGTATATAGGGTGTTTGTTTTAACTTGAGACAACTAAATATCTCGAAAACGACACGTCGTACAAAAAAAAAAAATGTAATATTAGTAACGGCGACATCTGTCTGTGCTACAACTGGCCATCTGCCATCCACCCCTTCCTGCGTGGGCGGGTCAACTTCGTGTTGTCAAGTAAGAAACCCGCCCTTCTCCCTTTGGTACTGCATACTTGAACTCTACGCCAAAAAATACACTGTAAGACATAAAAAGCGACGCGCCATCAAGGAATTATCCAAATGGGACAGGAATCGATAGACGTAGCGTACATTTACAGACAATCAAATGCTTAGAATTTCAGAAAAATTGGATGATTTATTCAAGAGAAAGAGCTTCACAAATTCAGTAAGTCAACTACGCGTTAGTTCACTCTGGCCGCGCAGGATTAGCCTAGCGGTCTGTGGCACTGCAGTCATGGACTGTGCGGCTGTCCCGGCGGAGGTTCGAGTCCACCCTCGGGCATGGGTGTGTGTGTTCGGCCTTAGGATAATTTAGGTTCAGTAGTGCGTAAGCTTAGGGACTGATGACCTTAGCGGTTAAGTCCCATAAGATTTCACACACATTTGAACATTTTTTGGTTCACTCTGGCTCTTATGCAAGCAGTTATACGGCTTGCCATTGATTGATTGAGTTCTTCGATGTCTTCCTGAGGGATATCGTGTCAAATTCTGTCCAATTGGCGCGTTACATGTTCAAAATCCCGAGACGGTTGGAGGACCCTGCTCATAATCCTTCTAATGTTCTCATTTGCGGAGAGACCCGGCGACCTGGCCAAGGTAGGATTTGGCAAGCACGAAGACATGCCGTAGAAACTCTCACCGTGTGCGGGCAGACATTATCTTCCCGAAACAGTAGCTCAGGGTGGCTTGGCTTTAAGGGCAAGAAAAATGAGCATAGAATATCTTCGACGTACCACTGTGCTGTAAAAGTTCCGCTGATGACAACCAAAGGGGTCTTGCTATGGAAAGAAATGACACCACAGACCATCACTCCTGGCTGTCGGGCTGTATGTAGGGCGACAATCAGGTTGGTATTCCCCCTCTGTCGGGAGCGTCTGCAAACACGTCTTCGGCCTGTAACATTATTGACTGCAGTAGAATTGTCTTCAGGGAAGAGTCCCACTTCGAAGTGAACCCCGATGACCAGCGAAAAGATTTTTTTCGTACAGTGCGACGTTTTAGAGGTATTTAGTTGTGTCATGTTAAAACAAACACCCTGTTTGGTGGTAACGTAGGAGGCACCACGACGATGTTCACAGAGTAGGAGGTTGTCTATAAGAAGGTATCAAAGTTAGACGACTGTAGAGAACTGCAACCAGACCTGCCAGAGAACTGACGATTCGTTCAGGGGCTGGCAGTTGACCCTGAACGTAGAGAAATGTAATTTATTGAGCACAAACAGGCGAAAAAGTCCACTACTGTTCGATTACAATATTGGTGACGAATCACTGGAAACAGTAACCCCCGTGAAGTACCAACAGTTGACCATCCCGAGCGACCTAAGCAATGATCACATAACACAAATTGTAGGAAAAATATATACCAGAATCTAGGAGGAAATGTAATTCATCCACGAAGGAAGTGGCATACAAAACACCTGCTCGACCGATTGTTGAGTATTGTTCATCAGGCTAGGGCTATTACCGGGTTAGATTGATAGAAGAGATACAACGAACAGTGACGCGTTTCGTCACGAGCTCCCTTAGTCGGTATGAGAGATTCGTGGAGATGCTATTGGCGGAGATGCTACACACACACACACACACACACACACACATATATATATATATATATATATATATATATATATATATATATATATATATATATATATATATATATATATACTCCTGGAAATTGAAATAAGAACACCGTGAATTCATTGTCCCAGGAAGGGGAAACTTTATTGACACATTCCTGGGGTCAGATACATCACATGATCACACTGACAGAACCACAGGCACTAGACACAGGCAACAGAGCATGCACAATGTCGGCACTAGTACAGTGTATATCCACCTTTCGCAGCAATGCAGGCTGCTATTCTCCCATGGAGACGATCGTAGAGATGCTGGATGTAGTCCTGTGGAACGGCTTGCCATGCCATTTCCACCTGGCGCCTCAGTTGGACCAGCGTTCGTGCTGGACGTGCAGACCGCGTGAGACGACGCTTCATCCAGTCCCAAACATGCTCAATGGGGGACAGATCCGGAGATCTTGCTGGCCAGGGTAGTTGACTTACACCTTCTAGAGCACGTGGGGGGAAGGGGTACATGCGGACGTGCATTGTCCTGTTGGAACAGCAAGTTCCCTTGCCGGTCTAGGAATGGTAGAACGATGGGTTCGATGACGGTTTGGATGTACCGTGCACTATTCAGTGTCCCCTCGACGATCACCAGTGGTGTACGGCCAGTGTAGGAGATCGCTCCCCACACCATGATGCCGGGTGTTGGCCCTGTGTGCCTCGGTCGTATGCAGTCCTGATTGTGGCGCTCACCTGCACGGCGCCAAACACGCATACGACCATCATTGGCACCAAGGCAGAAGCGACTCTCATCGCTGAAGACGACACGTCTCCATTCGTCCCTCCATTCACGCCTGTCGCGACACCACTGGAGGCGGGCTGCATGATGTTGGGGCGTGAGCGGAAGACGGCCTAACGGTGTGCGGGACCGTAGCCCAGCTTCATGAAGACGGTTGCGAATGGTCCTCGCCGATACCCCAGGAGCAACAGTGTCCCTAATTTGCTGGGAAGTGGCGGTGCGGTCCCCTACGACACTGCGTAGGATCCTACGGTCTTGGCGTGCATCCGTGCGTCGCTGCGGTCCGGTTCCAGGTCGACGGGCACGTGCACCTTCCGCCGACCACTGGCGACAACATCGATGTACTGTGGAGACCTCACGCCCCACGTGTTGAGCGATTCGGCGGTACGTCCACCCGGCCTCCCGCATGCCCACTATACGCCCTCGCTCAAAGTCCGTCAACTGCACATACGGTTCACGTCCACGCTGTCGCGGCATGCTACCAGTGTTAAAGACTGCGATGGAGCTCCGTATGCCACGGCAAACTGGCTGACACTGACGGCGGCGGCGCACAAATGCTGCGCAGCTAGCGCCATTCGACGGCCAACACCGCGGTTCCTGGTGTGTCCGCTGTGCCGTGCGTGTGATCATTGCTTGTACAGCCCTTTCGCAGTGTCCGGAGCAAGTATGGTGGGTCTGACACACCGGTGTCAATGTGTTCTTTTTTCCATTTCCAGGAGTGTATATATAGGGTGAGTCACCTAACGTTACCGCTGGATATATTTCGTAAACCACATCAAATACTGACGAACCGATTCCATAGACCGAACGTGAGGAGAGGGGCTAGTGTAATTGTTTAATACAAACCATACAAAAATGCACGGAAGTATGTTTTTTAACACAAACCTACGTTTTTTTGAATGGAACCACGTTAGTTTTGTTAGCACATCTGAACATATAAACAAATACGTAATCAGTGCCGTTTGTTGCATTGTAAAATGTTAATTACATCCGGAGATATCGTAACCTAAAGTTGACGCTTGAAACATTGTCCTCACTTCATTGCAGGGGCCCAAACAGCTGCAAAATACATCAAGTTTCTACAGAATGATCTGCCAACGTTGCTCTAAAATGTCCCACTGGAAACGCGTCGACGTATATGGCATCAGCATGATGGTGCGTGCACCTGCACATTCCGCAATTAACACTAGGCTGACCCTTGACAGGATGTTCGACGGGCGTTTCATAGGACGTGGAGGACGCATAAATTGGCCAGCCTGTTCTCCTGATCTTACACCTCTGGACTTCTTTCTGTGGGGTACGTTAAAGGAGAATGTGTACCGTGATGTGCCTACAACCCCAGAGGATATGAAACAACGTATTGTGGCAGCCTGCGGCGACATTACACCAGATGTACTGCGGCGTGTACGACATTCATTACGCCAGAGATTGCAATTGTGTGCAGCAAATGATGGCCACCACATTGAACATCTATTGGCCTGACATGTCGGGACACACTCCATTCCACTCCGTAATTGAAAACGGAAACCACGTGTGTCCGTGTACCTCACCCCTCATGGTAATGTACATGTGCATCAGTGAAAAAGACCAATAAAAAGGTTTAGCATGTGGACATAATGTGCTGTTCCAGTCTCTTCTGTACCTAAGGTCCATCACCGTTCCCTTTGGATCCCTACGTAATTCGGTGCTCTCCGATACACACGATCGAACAGCGGAGGAGTGGTACTCAAGCGTCAACTTTAGGTTACAATATCTCCGGATGTAATTAACATTTTACAATGCAACAAACGGCACGGATTACGTATTTGTTTATATGTTCAGATGTGCTAACAAAACTAACGGTTTTCCATTTAAAAAAACGTAGGTTTGTGTTAAAAAACATACTTCTGTGCATTTTTTTATTGTTTGTAGTAACCAATTACACTAGCCCCTCTCCTCGCGTTCGGTCTGTGGAATCGATTCGTCAGTATTTGATGTGGTTTACGAAATATATCCAGCGGTAATGTTAGGTGACTCACCCTGTATATATCCAGTGGCAGACGCTACAAGAGAGACTTTGTGCATCGCCGCGGAGACATTTACATTCTGAGAGACGACGTTCCGGGAAGAATCGAGTAACATTATACTTCTTCCCAGAGACGACATACGAACAGAGCGCAACGATAAAATCCGAGAAATTAGAGCTAATACAGATGTTTGCCGACAGTCACTCTTTCAAAGGGCCGTTAACGAATGGAGCAGAGAAAGTGAGTACACAACGTGGCACTGAAAGTAACCTCTGCCACATTGTATAGTGGCTTAAGGATTATTGATGTAGACGTACAGTTCTGAATGTACTTTCCCGGCGTATAATATTGACGAGGTTTCGAACAAGGTGGCATTGTTGAGATACCACGACGTTTTGCAGAGTATAAAACTTATCACCTTCTGGTGAAATGTCGAGACATGGTTAATGTTCGAATTCGGTGAAACGTAGCGGTGCCTAGACACCGCCACTCGGTTCCGCTAAACCTCGACACTTCGCCAGAAGATGATGAGTAGAACATTCGGCGAAACGTCACGTTGCCTCAGCGCTGCCACCTGGGCACGAAAACCCAGAAACTTTTCAGCGCTAAGAAAATTACCCAACAATGTCTCGTACAACACTGCGCCTCACCGCTGTCAAAACGAGTTAACACAAATAAAAAATTATTCAGGAAGTAGGCCGTTACGAAAAAAATTAACTAAGGAATAATTTCTTTATTCTTTAGAAATTACCATGCTGACAACATTACTTATCTTTGTTTTGCTTGAAGAAGCAAGAGCTCTTAAACATAATTACTGCTGCAGATTTAGAGTCGGGTTTTTTCGTCGTTGCCGCACTCGTGTAATCAGGTATTCGTACTCAAATGAAGCAACTAATTATATTGGGAAGCAAGTTGTTTTTTATTCATCATTAATTATAACCAGCAGATAATGTTCCTATCGGTGCACGAAAAAGGCGAATAAGCTCCTGTTTGTTAAAAAGACTCTCACTGACAAGTGGGGTAAAGCTGCCTCAGTCTAACTTCCTCAGCACCTAACTCCTCACAATTTCAAAGAGTCAACGTTATTAAAAGCTTTCTCTAAGTCTACAAATGTTATAATTAATGTAACAGTTCGAATAATCCATAATTACTTTATTACTCTATAATGGCCCACGAGGAGATCACGGGTCACTAACACTAAAACACTCAGAAATTATCTCTGTAGTTTCCGAAATGTTGTGCATTTAGTTCGGTTTACCCTGTAGAAACGGCAAATCCTTTTCCAAACGTGACAATAAAAATTTAAATGCTGGTAGGGAAATAATCAGCATTTACTACACATGGCTGAAGTATATAAAAGAAACTCCAGAGGTCTGGCATATTGTGTCTAATGCACTCATGCATTTCCATTACAAAGAATCGAATATCTAGACCGAACAGCTACAATCATATATGAGGTAGTCAAATCCAACCTGAATATGTTCAAATGTGTGTGAAATCTTATGGGACTTAACTGCTAAGGTCATCAGTCCCTAAGCTTACACACTATTTAACCTAAATTATCCTAAAGACAAACACACACACCCATGCCCGAACCTCTGCCGGGACCAGCCGCACCAAGCTGAATATGGAAACATACAGCGCATCAAGTAACACGCTACGAAACCTGTAACCCATTCCCGTGGAAATCTACATCTACATGGATACTCTGCAAATCACATTTAAGTGCCTGGCAGAGGGTTCATCGAACCACCTTCACAATTCTCTATTATTCCAATCACGTACAGCGCGTGGAAAGAATGAACACCTATATCTTTCCGTACGAGCTCTGATTACCCTTATTTTATCGTGGTGATCGTTCCGCCCTATGTAGGTCGGTGTCAATAAAATGTTTTCGCAGCCGGAGGAGAAAGTTGGTGATTGGAATTTCGTGAGAAGATTCCGTCACAACAAAAAACGCCTTTCTTTTAATGATTTCCTGCCCAAATCCTTTATCACTTCTGTGACACTCTCTCCCCCATATTTCGCGATTTCGCGATAATAGCGACTATGCGCTGACCATCTGTAATGAACTCAATCGTAAATGGAGTGTCGCGTCACACAGCATTACTATGTAAGATGGCAAGAACTATGCCCCTTACATGAAGTCATTAAAGATCACCTAACTCACGTTGAGCGAACAGTAGGGCTGAACAAAAATGACTGACAAGGCACAATGCATTTTGTAGAGGGTATAGTATGGACGTATTGGAATAATTAATGTCAGGTGATGGTCTTAAAGTAATTCACACGACATGAAAACTTTGTGGAAA
This sequence comes from Schistocerca nitens, assembly GCF_023898315.1. NCBI lineage: Eukaryota > Metazoa > Arthropoda > Insecta > Orthoptera > Acrididae > Schistocerca > Schistocerca nitens. Next base: position 199,165,270 of record NC_064615.1, on the reverse strand, counting down.
AGCGTCGATTTACCGGAGGCTAGTTTACCCCAGGGAAGTACTCAGAATTGATCGTGGCCGCCGGGGAGCGGCTAAGGGAAGCTACAATAGGCAGCTTAGCGCAGCTCAAGCTCTGAGAAAGCGGTAACGGTGCGCGACCTCCAGCCGCCTTAAGATGAGTGACAGTGAGTGGGTGGTTGACCCCGACTCCATGCTGGTGTACTGGGAAACAGACGGAGAACTTGTAGACCTGTCTCGCGGTTCTAGGCGCGCAGTCCGGAACCGTGCGACTGGTACGGTCGCAGGTTCGAATCCTGCCTCGGGCATGGATGTGTGTGATGTCCTTAGGTTGGTTAGGTTTAAGTAGTTCTAAGTTCTAGGGGACTGATAACCACAGCAGTTGAGTCCCATAGTGCTCAGAGCCATTTTTGAACTTGTACACCTGTTGATAAATGTCCGTTGTCTCGTTTTCTGTGAAACATGCGAGAAAGCCGCGTAAAGCTATGGTGCAGCGGTCAACAGAGGTCAAAATATGTGTGTTCGTCAGTATAGCAACTTCACACTGCATTCACGGTCCGCAGAGTCTGAAGCAAATCCGGTGAAGAGCGACAGAATGAAATACGCGTCTCCGATGGGAACGTAGGACCAAGGAATTTGAGGTACTCTCCTGGGAGTCAGAATTCCAGAAAACTTGGTGTTTGTGCAGACGCTAACCTTGATGGGTCGCCTGGGAGGAGCGAAATAGAAGTTGAGAGGAAGGGAAATTTTGTGGGAATTTGTTCACTTCCCAGAGCAGGCATTGGTCGGCGCTGGGAAGCGACGCATAATTAACGTGACTTGTGCTGCAATTGGCGTAAGTGATTTTGCTGGAGGGGAAACTGAGGCGAAGAGCAGACTGTGAGAAGTCTCCGCAGAAGTCTTCCGTTCCCAGCTTGCCAAGAGTGTGGATGTGGCGTTCTTTACTCAGCTTACCTGAGAAAGAGTGAGCGTCTCTGCAGTTTAGGACGATTGAGCTTGGAGATAGAAAGTTTTGATTCAGCTATATACTGAGCAAGATAGCTAGGAGTGAATAGACGAGCACAGCCTTGCAGCACCACGAGGTCGGCCGATGTCCACACAACGACGCCGCTCCACCACGCTGTATTCAGTGATATGGCGCCCGCTCTGGCCACTGATTAGTTTGTTGGATCACGTCGGCAAAGTTTCCACAAGGGTTTCATGGGCCGTGTATTGTAGAATTCTTCTCGCACTTCACATTATGCCTGGGTAGGTTGATAGGAATTACTTTTGAGTTATCGCCCTTTACTCCACGCAAACGCAATTTATTACCACTGCCTGATAGGAGAGTCTTGTAATGTGATGATTGAAGGTCGGGAGTTAAAATAAATTTGTGCTAATCGACTGCATCTGTTTTCAATCAAGTAGTTGAAATCCCAAGTTAATTTTATGTTCAACATTTGCATCTGCTGTTCAATAGCTGAATATAACATCAATGTGCATCCCTTTTTTTTAAATTAAAAGTGATCAATTCAGAATAAATTAATGTCAACACTGCCACCGCAGTTCAATCAGGAGACACAGGGCCATATTACTTTTTTGCGTTATCCGATATTGCGGCAGTTTTGCAGTCTCTGTTGATCTGTTAGCCAATAAGTTGGGGTGAACACACGCCAAAACCAGCTAAGTGACGGGTGGGGTTTTACAACTAAAAGCAACGTTGTGCTCAGAAATTAACATGTTGACAATGAGAATCACAACAAACCGCCAGCAGTACGCAAAAAAAGTATTGTATCAAAACTATAGCCAGAACTCACGAAAGGCAACTCCTTTGGCGATTTTAATAATTCAAACTAAGATGCAAGTGTCAGACATAACAAATCAAAAATTTGAAATTAAGTTGCGAATGTGGGTAATAACAAATGCACAAATCTAGCGGAAATAAGCAGACAAATTATAACTAGGCTGTTTAGGTTTTTATGTTGGTAACGCCACGTAGCGCTCTATATGAAAATCACTGACTGTGCTGTGTGAAGGCTGTGTTTGGTTTGCATTGTTGGAGTATATGCTATTGTAGTGTTGGGCAGTTGGCTGTTAACAGCGTGTAGCGTTGCGCAGTTGGACGTGAGCCGCCAGCAGTCGTGGATGTGGGGAGAGAAATGGCGGAGTTTTGAGAGCGGATGATCTGGACGTGTGTCCATCAGAGACAGTAAATTTGTAAGACCGGATGTCATGAACTGATATATATATTATGACTTTTGAACACTATTAGGGTAAATATATTGTTTGTTCTCTATCGAAATCTTTCATTTGCTAACTATGCCTATCAGTAGTTAGTACCTTCAGTAGTTAGAATCTTTTATTTAGCTGGCAGTAGTGGCGCTCGTTGTATTGCTGTAGTTCGAGTAACCAAGATTTTTTGAGGTAAGTGATTGATGAAATGTATAGATTATTGTTAGTCAGGGCCATTCTTTTGTAGGGATTATTGAAAGTCAGATTGCGTTGCGCTAAAAATATTGTGTGTCAGTTTAGCATAGATCAGAATAGGCAAGGAGCGAAATGTCTGAGTACGTTCAGTTCTGCTCAGCTGTCTGAAAATCAAATAATATAAGAGGTTTATCAGCACAGTAATTCATTAATTTTTCTAAGGGGACGTTTCAAAATAAATAACTGCAGTTCTCAGTTCCTAAGCCATCGCCACCGCCCTTTGCTATACGAAATCAATATCACATTAAACCTAAAAAAGACAAATAACGGCAAAACGCGTTTAACCTTTGTATTTAAAGTTAAAAATAGGAACATGTGGCACTACAGTATGCGTTATCAACGCCGGTGACAACTGCAGGAAACATATACTGTGACAAATCATTATGTACAGGATCATAAGCGCAACGGCGAATCACATGCTCTTAAAAGCTACAAAACATTCACACAATTGTTTATTCAACAAAAGTTCCACGGGCCAAGCAAAAAGGGAGGCTGATTTCCTGTCTGTCTTGGGGATGTAAATTTCTCATATTAGAATGAGTTATATTTTTAAGAGAGGTTACACTGCCTGGTATTAACTTTCATTGTTATTACTTTCAGTTAATTTACGACTGCATAGATTCAATAATGTTATTGTGTGTGATAGATGGAGGATAAATCGTTATAGTTTACTATTAACGAAGGACGTTTTGGTGGAGATGGGAATCCAGTTACTGTTATGCCCATAGGCAACAATATACTTTTGGCAGTGCTTACGTAGGTGTTATAAAATTTCAGGAAGTGATTGTTTTGTAAGCAGGCAGTACAATATTTGTAGATGCTTCAGTGAAAACGTATTCATAAAGTCTCGAATGTGTACAGCAGAGAGACATTTTCGGTGTTTTAGTTTCATTCCTCTCTCTGTCTCTCTCTCTCTCTCTCTCTCTCTCCCTCTCCCTCTCCCTCTCCCTCTCCCTCTCCCTCTCCCTCTCCCTCTCTCTCTCTCTCCCTCTCCCTCTCCCTCTCCCCCCGTCCCCCTGTCCCCCCGTCCCCCCCGACACGTCCCCCCATCCCCCGTCCCCCCGTCCCCCTCTCCCTCTCTCCCCCTCTCCCCCTCTCCACCTGTCCCCCTGTCCCCCTGTCCCCCTCTCCCTCTCTCCCTCCCTCTCTCCCTCTCCCTCCCTCCCTCCCTCCCTCCCTCCTTCTCTCTCTCCCTCTCCCTCCCTCTCTCTCCCTCTTCCTCCCTTCCTCTGTCCCTCTCTCTCTCCCTCTCTCTCCCTCTCTCCCTCTCCCCTCCCTCCCTCTCTCCCTCTCCCCCTCCCTCCCTCTCTCCCTCTCCCTCCCCCTCCCTCCCTCTCTCCCGCTCCCTCCCTCCCTCTCTCCCTCTCCCCCTCCCTCCCTCTCTCCCTCTCCCTCTCCCTTCCTCTCCCTCTCCCTCTCCCTCCCTCTCTCTCTCTTTGTGTATTAGTGTTCTTTTATTTTCGGTATAATCTTATATAGAGTCCGTGTAGCATACTGTGGCCAGCAAATGTGCAAGTGGCAGGGCATGCATGGGGCTCTGCAATGGTGTGGGGCGTGTGCAGTTGTAGTGAGACGGGACGCCTGATACGTATAGATACGACTCTGACAGGTGACACGTACGTAAGCATCCTGTCTGATCACCTGCATCCATTCATGTCCATTGTGCATTCCGACGGACTTGAGCAATTCCAGCAGATCAATGCGACGCCACACACGTCCAGAATGGCTACAGCGTGGCTTCAGGAACACTCTGCTGGGTTTAAACACTTCCGCTGGTCACCAAACTCCCCGGACATGAACATTATTAAGCATATCAGGGATGCTTTTCAACGTGCTATTCAGAAGACATCTCCACCCCTTCGTACTGTTATGGATTTACAGACAGGAAATTTGGAAATTTATGGTAATGACTTATGGGAACAAACCCTAAGCACAGACACTACTTAACCTAAGTTAAAGTAACTGACGCTAAGGGCGACACACACACACCCACGCCCGAGGGAGGACTCGAACCTCCGACGGGGTGAGCCGCGCCGACCGTGATAAGACGCCTAGACCGCGCGGCTATCCCGCTCGGCTTTACTGATAGCCCCGGAGGGTTCATGACGGCAATTTGCTCCAGCATTACTTCAGACATCAGTCGACTCCATGCCACGTCGTGTTGCGGCGTATCCGCGTGCTCGCGGGGGCCCTGCACGACATTAGGCAGGTGTACCGGTTTCCTTGGCTCTTCAGTGTAGCAGTTTTGGTGGTTTCGTGAAGCCGTTCTCTCAATTGTGTAGTTATACTGCTTGTATAAGTGAAGCGCTCTGAATGGGAGGAGAAAACGAAATAAAATTTCACGGGTTGACAGGACTGAGCCGAGCGGCTCAGCTTGCTTTGAATACCAGGGCAGGGGCCTGTCTGTCTTTCTTTGTTCGCTTCTGAGACGTTCTTGTTCTGGGGGAGACGCTCGCCTGGCGGCGGCAGCTCCGTTTCAGAGACAAGAGGGCGCGATCGGCAGCACGGCGGGCGGAGGGATCGGGGCAGGGCAATCGCGATGAAGGGGGGGGGGCGGAGGGGGGGCGGGGGGGGGGCTGGGCTGACGGAAGCGACTGGCAAGACCCCACAGCTGGTGCATTTAGTTCAAGGGTTTATCGTCCTCCCTGGTCGTTTTCTTTATGTTGTCCTTAGAGTAAGTTAGTTTAAGTTAGATTAAGTAATGTGTAAGCCTATGTACCCATGATCTCAGCAGTTTGCTCCCACAGAACCTTACCGTAAATTTCCAAAAATTTCCTGGTCGTTTTTCGACTGCTTACTGACCTTCTATAACTGCTGTTATTTGGTGGATTTGCTGTAGTGCTGCGATCACAGGCACGAATTTTGATCTTAGTTACAAACTCTGACTGACGGCTTAGCTGTCTGCTTACGTGAATTCCTGAAAGAATGAGCCTGGATAGAGTCGCCTTGGTGGAAATTGTTTTGTATTTATTCAATTAATCTGGAGGCCCACACGGTGTGCTGTTCCAGACATGTTCTTACATCTGTTCAAGTTGCTGTCTTCTCTGCAGTTGACCTAACTTGGGTGGCTGCTTGGCTTTACCTTTGCATCTGTTGCCCACCTCTTGAGTTATCCTGGGTCACTGTAACGTCTCTCTTGTGTTTTTCTTCGATACGGCCACACGGGCTTGCGGGCCTTGGTTTCTGCTCATTGCCTTTTGAGCCCCTGATACTTCGGTGCTTCCATATCGACTGCGGTTTCACAAAGGCACAGTGCTATTTCACACTGGACTTACATTCTCCTCCCGTGTGTGTGTGGGTTTTTAACTACTTCTCGATAAGTAGTATGGAACCGGCCTTTAGCACACGCCTGAGTGTGTTCTAGTTTTGACAGTGTGAAGGCCATTCCTTGCAGAAGATACACCGTCTGACAGGGTGCCGTGGACCTGCGACAACCGAGGGATGACGGCTGTGCAAGCGACTCATTGGCTCAAGAGTTGCGTAAAGCAATTATACAAAAGCTTGCCTTGAAAGTATTTTTCGGGTGTCTCTCAAATTGCTGTTTTTTTTTCTTAAGTCCTTAATACCTTAAGAAATTTCCTGTCTGTTTAACTGAAAGAAATTGTAAGATTTTATTCAGTATGGTGGAATATTTCAGACTTTAATATTTAAAAAAAAATATACATAACTGGTACAGATACAACTTAATGCGTGGAAGGAACTAATGAAAAGGTATGGATTAAAAATAAATAAAGATAAGAGTGAAGTAATGGTATTTGGAAGAGACAAAAGGATCCACGGAAATATTATTTTGAATGGAGAACCCCTCAAAGTGGTAGACAGTTTCACTTATTTAGGGAGTGAAATATCTAGTGATGCAAGAATAACCAATGAAATTAATAGGAGGATACAGAAGGGAGGCAATTCCTACCAAACAATAAAACACCTGATTTGGAATAAGGAACTTTCAGAAAGAGCTTAACTCGTTATGTATAAAAGTTGTTACTTCCCTTTTGTCACCTATGGAGGAGAAACATGGAAAATGTCAGAAATGGATTGGAGCAGACTGCAAGCAGGGGAAATGAAATTTTTCAGAGCAGTTAAGGGAAAAACAAGAATGGACAGAGTAAGGAATGTAGATATTAGGAAGGACCTTAAACAAAAAAGTATGAGAGAAGAAATTGGAAAAAAAGATATTAAGATGGTACGGGTATTTTAAGAGGATGCGCGGGCACAGGCTCCCCAAAATTATGAAAGAACTAAGGATGGATGGTAAAGGACCTAAGGGGACACCCAAGAACACGGTGGGAAGCGGGAGTGAGAATATCTGTGGAAATCAGGGGTGTGACCTGGCAGCAAGTAGTGGATGGGGGGTGGTGGGAGGGGGCGAGCCAAATAGGGGGGATTCGTCAGCACCAACGCCCGGCAGTGGCTGAAGCGGGACCCGGATATAGAATAGAGTAAACATAGTTGGAAACTTGCCTAGAAAGTACATGTTGGGTGTGTCTCTTAAATGGTTAATACCGTTGCCTTTAACTGCGAGAAAAATGTAAGTTTTGATAAACTAGCTCATTGATAGTTTATAATCCTAAAGGAATTGATTTGTTAAGTTGAACGGAAAGCACCTTTTTTGGTGAGACTCTTGATTTTTTTCTCTGAAGTGGTCAATACTACTTTTAAGAATCGGCCAATTGCGGCCCTTTCTCAAGTGCTTAAGTAGGGCCATACTTCATTCTGTGTCTTCATTATTTAAATTATACACTCCTGGAAATGGAAAAAAGAACACATTGACACCGGTGTCTCAGACCCACCATACTTGCTCCGGACACTGCGAGAGGGCTGTACAAGCAATGATCACACGCACGGCACAGCGGACACACCAGGAACCGCGGTGTTGGCCGTCGAATGGCGCTAGCGGCGCAGCATTTGTGCACCGCCGCCGTCAGTGTCAGCCAGTTTGCCGTGGCATACGGAGCTCCATCGCAGTCTTTAACACTGGTAGCATGCCGCGACAGCGTGGACGTGAACCGTATGTCCAGTTGACGGACTTTGAGCGAGGGCGTATAGTGGGCATGCGGGAGGCCGGGTGGACGTACCGCCGAATTGCTCAACACGTGGGGCGTGAGGTCTCCACAGTACATCGATGTTGTCGCCAGTGGTCGACGGAAGGTGCACGTGCCCGTCGACCTGGGACCGGACCGCAGCGACGCACGGATGCACGCCAAGACCGTAGGATCCTACGCAGTGCCGTAGGGGACCGCACCGCCACTTCCCAGCAAATTAGGGACACCGTTGCTCCTGGGGTATCGGCGAGGACCATTCGCAACCGTCTCCATGAAGCTGGGCTACGGTCCCGCACACCGTTAGGCCGTCTTCCGCTCACGCCCCAACATCGTGCAGCCCGCCTCCAGTGGTGTCACGACAGGCGTGAATGGAGGGACGAATGGAGACGTGTCGTCTTCAGCGATGAGAGTCGCTTCTGCCTTGGTGCCAATGATGGTCGTATGCGTGTTTGGCGCCGTGCAGGTGAGCGCCACAATCAGGACTGCATACGACCGAGGCACACAGGGCCAACACCCGGCATCATGGTGTGGGGAGCGATCTCCTACACTGGCCGTACACCACTGGTGATCGTCGAGGGGACACTGAATAGTGCACGGTACATCCAAACCGTCATCGAACCCATCGTTCTACCATTCCTAGACCGGCAAGGGAACTTGCTGTTCCAACAGGACAATGCACGTCTGCATGTATCCCGTCCCACCCAACGTGCTGTAGAAGGTGTAAGTCAACTACCCTGGCCAGCAAGATCTCCGGATCTGTCCCCCATTGAGCATGTTTGGGACTGGATTAAGCGTCGTCTCACGCGGTCTGCACGTCCAGCACGAACGCGGGTCCAACTAAGGCGCCAGGTGGAAATGGCATGGCAAGTCGTTCCACAGGACTACATCCAGCATCTCTACGATCGTCTCCATGGGAGAATAGCAGCCTGCATTGCTGCGAAAGGTGGATATACACTGTACTAGTGCCGACATTGTGCATACTCTGTTGCCTGTGCCTATGTGCCTGTGGTTCTGTCAGTGTGATCATGTGATGTATCTGACCCCAGGAATGTGTCAATAAAGTTTCCCCTTCCTGGGACAATGAATTCACGGTGTTCTTATTTCAATTTCCAGGAGTGTATCTCTTAAAAATACTGGCAATATTGGTTAGGTTAGGTTAGGTTAGGTTAGATTAGGTTAGGTTTATTATTAAAGAAATTGGTTGTTTAAGTAAACTGTGTAAACTAAAGGTGAAAGATGTTTTCCCCTGAACCTCGCCTAGCCATCCCACGTTCCTTTGGCCTTGTTCTAAAACTGTTATTACGTTCATTTGGCCATGTCAGGGACATGTAATGTTATTTCAGTGATTACAAAATCAAAACAAATTTACAAACAACTTGGTGGTATGAGCTCATTTATCAGTAGGACGTGGCACTTGGCCTGGGTTCTGTTAAATCCTCTCCTGTGGCAAACTGGCCCACAACTGTCTTAACTCGTCCTTGATATCGTGGATACTGGTAGTGGGGCGGATTTGACGTCTGAGGTGGGCACACACGTGTTTCTGTTGGTGATAGATTGGGCTGTGGAAGTACCTCGACGTCATGCAGACAAGCTGGGAGAGCTTGGCCCTACTTACTCACTTGAGGAAGGTTCACATTTGGCCATTTCTTAAAAGAAGTATTGACCACTTAAGAGAAAAAAAGTAGAGTTTTCAAATGTTGACCCACATATTAATTTTTTCCGCAGATTCGGATAAATTTTGTTAGTTTCGTGGTCAACAATTGTAACAATTCCTCTCTCTCAAACCGCGCCCTACGGGGAGAGAGGGAGAGTTGTAGTTTAAGCGAATAAAAATTTACGAAGTAAATAAATATTTTTTATTTATCGGTAACCATTTTCCACCAAAAAATGAGAACTTTGATATTCTTGAATTACAGTGCCAACTACCAAGAATCAAAACAAATGTTTAAGACAAAATGTACGTAGTTTTTTATGTAGACTCTGATTCTGCAATAAAAATTGGGGGTTCCCATTTGAAATTTTAAAGTTTCCTCCCGACCCACCCCCACGGGGCTGGGGTGGCGGGCTAATTTTAGCACCAGGAGATGTCCGCCTCGAAAATAATTAACTTTGGATTCTACACATTTTTTCGTGTGAAGCTTATTTTTCAAGTTATTCTGGTTTGTCAACTTAAAATTTACACCTTGTATATGACATCTGCAACTACATCCACATCTACATCTACATTCATACTCCGCAAGCCACCCAACGGTGTGAGGCGGAGGGCACTTTACGTGCCACTGTCATTACCTCCCTTTCCTGTTCCAGTCGCGTATGGTTCGCGGGAAGAACGACTGTCTGAAAGCCTCCGTGCGCGCTCTAATCTCTCTAATTTTACATTCGTGATCTCCTCGGGAGGTATAAGTAGGGGGAAGCAATATACTCGATACCTCATCCAGAAACGCACCCTCTCGAAACCTGGCGAGCAAGCTACACCGCGATGCAGAGCGCCTCTCTTGCAGAGTCTGCCACTTGAGTTTGCTAAACACCTCCGTAACGCTATCACGGTTACCAAATAACCCTGTGACGAAACGCGCCGCTCTTCTTTGGATCTTCTCTATCTCCTCCGTCAACCCGATCTGGTACGGATCCCACACTGATGAGCAATACTCAAGTATAGGTCGAACGAGTGTTTTGTAAGCCACCTCCTTTGTTGCTGGACTACATTTTCTAAGCACTCTCCCAATGAATCTCAACCTGGCACCTGCCTTACCAACAATTAATTGTATATGATCATTCCACTTCAAATCGTTCCACACGCATACTCCCAGATATTTTACAGAAGTAACTGCTACCAGTGTTTGTTCCGCTATCATATAATCATACAATAAAGGATCCTTCTTTCTATGTATTCGCAATACATTACATTTGTCTATGTTAAGGGTCAGTTGCCAGTCCCTGCACCAAGTGCCTATCCGCTGCAGATCTTCCTGCATTTCGCTACAATTTTCTAATGCTGCAACTTCTCTGTATACTACAGCATCATCCGCGAAAAGCCGCATGGAACTTCCGAGACTATCTACTAGGTCATTTATATATATTGTGAAAAGCAATGGTCCCATAACACTCCCCTGTGGCACGCCAGAGGTTACCTTAACGTCTGTAGATGTCTCTCCATTGATAACAACATGCTGTGTTCTGTTTGCTAAAAACTCTTCAATCCAGCCACACAGCTGGTCTGATATTCCGTAAGCTCTTACTGTGTTTATCAGGCGACAGTGCGGAACTGTATCGAACGCCTTCCGGAAGTCAAGAACAATAGCATCTACCTGGGAGCCTGTATCTAATATTTTCTGGGTCTCATGAACAAATAACGCGAGTTGGGTCTCACACGATCGCTGTTTCCGGAATCCATGTTGATTCCTACATAGTAGATTCTGGGTTTCCAAAAACGACATGATACTCGAGCAAAAAACATGTTCTAAAATTCTACAACAGATCGACGTCAGAGATATAGGTCTATAGTTTTGCGCATCTGCTCGACGACCCTTGTTGAAGACTGGGACTACCTGTGCTCTTTTCCAATCATTTGGAACCCTCCGTTCCTCTAGAGACTTGCGGTACACGGCTGTTAGAAGGGGGGCAAGTTCTTTCGCGTACTCTGTGTAGAATCGAATTGGTATCCCGTCAGGTCCAGTGGACTTTCCTCTGTTGAGTGATTTCAGTTGCTTTTCTATTCCTTGGACACTTATTTCGATGTCAGCCATTTTTTCGTTTGTGCGAGGATTTAGAGAAGGAACTGCAGTGCGGTCTTCCTCTGTGAAACAGCTTTGGAAAAAGGTGTTTAGTATTTCAGCTTTACGCGTGTCGTCCTCTGTTTCAATGCCATCATCATCCCGGAGTGTCTGGATATGCTGTTTCGAGCCACTTACTGATTTAACGTAAGACCAGAACTTCCTAGGATTTTCTGTCAAGTCTGTACATAGAATTTTACTTTCGAATTCACTGAACGCTTCTCGCATAGCCCTCCTTACGCTAACTTTGACATCGCTTAGCTTCTGTTTGTCTGAGAGGTTTTGGCTGCGTTTAAACTTGGAGTGAAGCTCTCTTTGCTTTCGCAGTAGTTTCCTAACTTTGTTGTTGTACCACGGTGGGTTTTTCCCGTCCCTCACAGTTTTACTCGGCACGTACCTGTCTAAAACGCATTTTACGATTGCCTTGAACTTTTTCCATAAACACTCAACATTGTCAGTGTCGGAACAGAAATTTTCCTTTTGATCTGTTAGGTAGTCTGAAATCTGCCTTCTATTACTCTTGCTAAACAGATAAACCTTCCTCCCTTTTTTTATATTCCTATTAACTTCCATATTCAGGGATGCTACAACGGCCTTATGATCACTGATTCCCTGTTCTGCACTTACGGAGTCGAAAAGTTCGGGTCTATTTGTTATCAGTAGGTCCAAGATGTTATCTCCACGAGTCGGTTCTCTGTTTAATTGCTCGAGGTAATTTTCGGATAGTGCACTCAGTATAATGTCACTTGATGCTCTGTCCCTACCACCCGTCCTAAACATCTGAGTGTCCCAGTCTATATCTGGTAAATTGAAATCTCCACCTAAGACTATAACATGCTGAGGAAATTTATGTGATATGTATTCCAAATTTTCTCTCAGTTGTTCTGCCACTAACGCTGCTGAGTCGGGAGGTCGGTAAAAGGAGCCAATTATTAACCCAGCTCGGTTGTTGAGTGTAACCTCCACCCATAATAATTCACAGGAACTATCCACTTCTACTTCACTACAGGATAAACTACTACTAACAGCGACGAACACTCCACCACCGGTTGCATGCAATCTATCCTTCCTAAACACCGTCTGTACCTTTGTAAAAATTTCGGCAGAATTTATCTCTGGCTGGTCGCAGAACCGTCTCTGTACCTATAACGATTTCAGCTTCGGTGCTTTCTATCAGCGATTGAAGTTCCGGTACTTTACCAACGCAGCTTCGACAGTTTACAATTACAATACCGATTGCTGCTTGGTCCCCGCATGTCCTGACTTTGCTCCGCACCCTTTGAGGCTGTTGCCCTTTCTGCACTTGCCCGAGGCCATCTAACCTAAAAAACCGCCCAGTCCACGCCACACAACCCCTGCTACCCGTGTAGCCGCTTGCTGCGTGTAGTGGACTCCTGACCTATCCAGCGGAACCCGAAACCCCACCACCCTATGGCGCAAGTCGAGGAATCTGCAGCCCACATGGTCGCAGAACCGTCTCAGCCTCTGATTCAGACCCTCCACTCGGCTCTGTACCAAAGGTCCGCAGTCAGTCCTGTCGACGATGCTGCAGATGGTGAGCTCTGCTTTCATCCCGCTAGCGAGACTGGCAGTCTTCACCAAATCAGATAGCCGCCGGAAGCCAGAGAGGATTTCCTCCGATCCATAGCGACACACATCATTGGTGCCGACATGAGCGACCACCTGCAGATGGGTGCACCCTGTACCCTTCATGGCATCCGGAAGGACCCTTTCCACATCTGGAATGACTCCCCCCGGTATGCACACGGAGTGCACATTGGTTTTCTTCCCCTCTCTTGCTGCCATTTCCCTAAGGGGCCCCATTACGCGCCTGACGTTGGAGCTCCCAACTACCAGTAAGCCCACCCTCTGCGACCGCCCGGATCTTGCAGACTGAGGGGCAACCTCTGGAACAGGACAAGCAGCCATGTCAGGCCGAAGATCAGTATCAGCCTGAGACAGAGCCTGAAACCGGTTCGTCAGACAAACTGGAGAGGCCTTCCGTTCAGCCCTCCGGAATGTCTTTCGCCCCCTGCCACACCTTGAGACGACCTCCCACTCTACCACAGGTGAGGGATCAGCCTCAATGCGGGCAGTATCCCGGGCAACCACAGTCTTAGTCCGATCGGGGGATGCGAGGGACGAGCTGGCCGTCCCCGACAAACCCCCATCCGGACCCCCACAGTGATGCCCATTGGCAACAGCCTCAAGCTGTGTGACCGAAGCCAACACTGCCTGAAGCTGGAAGCGAAGGGATGCCAACTCAGCCTGCATCCGAACACAGCAGTTGCAGTCCCTATCCATGCTAAAAACTGTTTTGCAAAGAACGTCTGAACTAATCTACAGAGAGCGCAAACAAATCGACAAAATTTAAACGGTTGTTAAAATACAAGATTGCCTAGTAAATGCAGTAATGCTACTACTTGCGCACTGCTGACACACTGCTCGGCAGCGGAAGGAGACTACGCGATTTTACACTATTCAGGTACTAAAACGCGATGCTACAACTCTCAAATACTATAATACGCCCGAAATTTATGTATCAAACAATGCAAGTACCAAAAACACGCAAAGAAATTAAGAATTAAACTATGTAAGAAATGAGTGAGCTAGGAGTATACGACTTGCTGCTGCAGCTGCTTATCCAACGGCGGCAGGGAGCACACTGACTGACCAACCGACACTGGCCGTTCAAAACAAAAACAAAAGACAAACGACTACGCGAATTTACACTATTCAGGTATTAAAACGCGATGCTACAACTCTCAAATACTATAATACGCCCGAAATTTATGTATCAAACAATGCAAGTACCAAAAACACGCAAAGAAATTAAGAATTAAACTATGTAAGAAATGAGTGAGCTAGGAGTATACGACTTGCTGCTGCAGCTGCTTATCCAACGGCGGCAGGCGGCAGGCACTCAATCACTTAGCTTGAGGCAGAGAACTTAAGACGACCTTATCTTCCTTGCTGATTCTTAGCACGATACGGATATAATGTGAAGAATCTAGGAACGTACTGTAGACCTCTACGTATCGCTAATAATTTGCATTTGGAAGCGTGTAGTACATTTCATGAAGTTTGACGTTTGTTGCTTGCTACCTCCATTGTTTTGTAGTTTTAAGTAAAAGTTAAATCAGATTTGCGGTTCAGCAGTAGCATACTATTGATGTATAATCGTTCAGTAATCTTTCACAAATGAGATGTACAATTACTAAAACGGGGAGAGCGTATTTACTGTTGAGTTCAAACATTATTTCATTAAGTTCCAGAATTCTGGATTCTTATTTTGTTTTAAAAGTCACTACGCTTAGGGAAACTGACTATGGCGGTAGAAGTCAACCGTCAGAAGAAGACCGAGTTCGTTGGCACTGCATTTAAGCCACAGGACGGCTATATTGAAATACTTGCGAATCCGAATATGGAACGAATTCAAAAGAAATGAAAATAAGTGTTATCAAAGCAGTTTGTCTCGGCTTTCTGAGAATCATTTGCTAACAATACTTCTGCTTTCTGAGAACTGCTGAAAGTATAATGTTTAAGGTTCCTGTCCTCGACTGATTATTCTTTTTGCTGCCCGCGAGACGTTTCCTTGTATGGTTCCAACAGCGGCACAGCTGCGTCACGAAGCAAAAGAGCCGTCAGTTACTGAGTTCGAGCATTTGATGAAAAGTCGGAGTTGTTTCCTTTGTTGCATAGACTCATCGAAGCATCACCAAATAAATGCACAATGTATGCCGTTCATCGTGAACACCACTGTTTTTCACAAACGATGCCGAATCTCGTGACAAAGTTCTTCTGTATTCGATAAAGCAAAAAGGTGGGGGGACAAACTGTTGTTTCGTTAGAACTAACAGCTCTTATCTATTGAGTTCCTGAAGCAGCTGCACTCTGTAAAAAGCGCTGGAAAAAATTGCGATGATTAATGATTCTTTTCATGTTGACCATATCGGCTGAGAAAAGAACGAGACAATCCGTCTTATTTTCAAATTTTGCTGCCCTGTCGCCCTGAGTTGCGTAAAATATTACGGTACGTTGGTAACTGTTACTTTGGAAGCGTCTAATCTCGGACCGTCTAATAACAACCGAATCAAACACAGTTTTTGTGCCATAGCGTTTTGCCTTTATTCTCTACAAGGCACCTTCTACTGGCGTGGAATATTTGTACCTTTTTGCTTTGTATTGTTCAGTTACATTTAGGACGTTATATATAAAGGTTGTAAACAGTTCTGCCACTTTTTGTTTTCCTATGATGTAATAATTTGTAGTTCTACTCACAGATTTCATGGTTTGTTATAGCTATACTTCTGATAATTGTCATTTCCAATTTCGTGTTTACACTTCATAGCATTAGGAATTAACACACGTATCTATATTATGTTTTGGATGGTACTGCCAACTGTTGAATGTTATTGCCAACTACTAAATGTGTTTTTGTGGTGTGTGTGATCTGTCCTTTTGCACGCACGCACGCGTGCGTGTATGTGTGTGTGTGTGTGTGTGTGTGTGTGTGTGTGTGTGTATGAACTGGTTTTTGTTTTTGGTATGATTACGTGTAGATGGCTTTTTTCTCTTTTTTTGTAAGTTTCTTTGTGAGAGATTTGTTTCAATATGGCAGCCTGTACAAGTGTAATGTTTTTTAATCTTATCATATCTTTTATTAATATTAGTATTGAGTCTGTATTGATGTGTGCTCATTTATCACATTTTTGTTCTCAGCAGTGGGTTTCAAGATGTGATAGTTTTCCAGCATTTGTTGCGCTTTTTTTCTAATTATTTTCATATGTTGTTCCATGTTTGTAGGATGAAAGTTGTGGCGTTTAAATTGTTCTGAAAATGAGGAATGGATTCCAGTCAAGAAGAGAAAGTATGATAAAACAATGAGTAAAATCCTGCAAATAGCTAGGAACAATGAGTATGAGGCACATATATTACACAGAATCAATCAAAAAATCAAAACACAAATACATAACAAACGCAACACGTCATACCTACGCAGAACGCAGTAAAATTCACAAAACCGATACCCACAAATACACACAATACACAGACACACTGACAACACCATTCAGAAAAGAAGTAGATGGTACACTGCGACTTACACTCACAAATTAACACACAGAGCGGTAAACACACTAAAAAAACAAGGATTTCAAATAGTATACAAAACTGTACAAACCCTCCAGCCAAACTTAAGCGAGCCAAGAACCAAGAGCGACAAATTCCGTGGATCGACTATATACAAATTTGAATGTCAAAATTGTGATGCAGTAAACATAGGCGTGACTCGCAGAAATTAAAAAAAATGGTTCAAATGGCTCTGAGCACTGTGGGACTTAACATCTGTGGTCAGCAGTCCCCTAGAACTTAGAACTACTTAAACCTAACTAACCTAAGGACATCACACACATCCATGCCCGAGGCAGGATTCGAACCTGCGACTGTAGCGGTCACGCGGTTCCAGACGGAAGCGCCTAGAACCGCACGGCCACACCGGCCGGCTAAATTTTAAAACATGGCACAAAGAACACATTAGGTGTTGGCAGCATGAAACAAACCATTCCACATTTGCAGAGTACTTAAAGGTTCACAACTATCATCCCACAAAACATGGAACAACATATGAAAATCGGCAGAATAAACAACTTCAACAAATGCCATATAAAAATGCAGAAAAACTATCACATCCACAAAGCCATTGCTGAGATCAAACATGTGATAAACGAGCAGACACAAATGAATGCAGAGTCTCTGCTAAACTTAATAAAATAAATTATAAGGCCGTCATGTTAAAACAAATACATATTCTCTCTCTCTCTCTCTTTCTCATACAAATAGGCACACGAACACACACACACACACACACACACACACACACACACACACACACATACACACATATACACAGATCACAGACACCCCAAAAACACAATCAGTGGTTAGCAATTAAACAGCTGACAACACCATCCAAGACATAACATCAAAATGTGTGTTCAATTACTGTTACTGTGAAGTGTAAAAAACGAAATTTCGAATGGTAATTATCAAAATAAGAACAGCTATAACAAAGGAATAATTCAGCTTAGATAAAATATGTGACACATTGAATAACGAATTATATGAGAATAATGATTTAGATGACAAATCACAGCAACTGTTCTAAGAAAGAAAGTAAGTTGATATACAGCACACTTTTGGAGACATGCTCCAGGTTGGTGAGTAAACAAGAGAATTTTGTCCTTAACAGGTCCAGTATTATTAACAAGTACTTCAAGACCTTAGCAAATGGCGCACGGTTCAATATTCAATTTAGGAAAAGTCCCTCTGAATGTGTGCAGAAAGCTTAAATCCAGGAACTTTAAAACGTCATTTTATGTGCACAACACTATTCGACGCATTTTGTCCAAGGCGCATTAGCTTTGGGAAGGAATGGAATACAAGCTTTGGAAAGGAATGGAATACAAAAAAATCACTTATAAATGCGGGAAGTTCTATATAGGCCAGGATGGCGAGGCCATATCCACCCGCTGGAAGGAACACTACACAAAGTTGAAGACTTAGGAAAGGAAACTCTACATTTGTAGGCCACCTACTTAAGGAGGGCCACAGATACAAGGTGTAACGTGAAGTCTTACATTCACAAAGGGAGAAAGATGAACTACCTTCAAATAATGGAAATTAATAAACATGTGTTCACTTGTCCAAGCTCAGTACTGAACGATCGAACAGAATTCCCTTACTCACCACTTCTAACTGCTGGCACTACTAATAATACCACCCAGATCAGGTTGTAAATTACCCCTCCTACTCATGTGCCCCATTTATTCATGTGGGCATGCAGCAGGGAGGGTATGGATGACCCCTGGTTGAATGTGGTTAAGACAGGGTATAACACTGTGCTGGGGTTTATGGTGTACAGTGATTGATTCATGTTCATTTCTTTGATAATGGCTCTACTAAGTGTAACAATTTATCTGTTCCATGTCACACTAACTTTTTTAAGTGTGACACTCCCCATGAATAAATTTGAGAGGAATGGGGAGGTTGTGAGAGATTGCAGAGCACTCTCACTTCTGATTCGATGTAGGCAATATGATCTACTGCGATTTGACTTCATACATTATGATGAAATGGTGGGCAGCTGTTTATGATCTTGTTTGCATACACAAGGGAAGAAATACGGTAAGCATTACCTGTGTTCAAAGGAACAGGGTGCCGACTTGAACGACTTCAGTAAAAGCACAGCATTGGTGGGCCGACAAAGCACGTTTTTTTCTGGGGAACGATGAGGAGACATATTCAGACGGCCACGTGCAGCAGTTGCATTGTGCAGAACACATTAGCGTGGCGCCAGACAGGGGGCAGACGTCCAGGTATACAGCCTAGCGCCGAAAAGTCGCCGACAGCGCATTGTAGGCCGGGAATAAAGCAGATGATGGACCCTCATTAGGGGGCAAGCCGCCAAAAGAAAAGTAAACATTCTGCAAATATCTGTGGGACAGGGAAACTGGCGTCCAGATGTCCAGACTCTGTTTCAAAATATGTTTGTGAGAGCATGAGGCTTTTTACGATTTTATGGTCGTTCTTTGCAAACTTTGAAATGGAAGCAACAGGGGAGATAACAAGCTGTTTATGGAGGGCTGTGCTTCTACCCTGTATTGTGTTAGCAAAATATATGGAAAACGTGTGGGAAAAAGGCCATGAAGCAGATTTTTTTCCGTTTTCTGCCAATTAACTTTAAAGTCTCTGATTGGTCAAATCGGTTTGCAGTGCAAAGACCATTCTCTGAGCTTAGAATGTCTGGCTCCATCTCATGATTGGCTTGTGTAAAAGTGGGGGAAGTAAGAAAAGAGAAATGTGCTTTTGGAACCAAGCTGAGGAGGAAACTGGGAGTAAGGAAGAAAGAGCACTCTTGTACAAGTCTCTTGTACTGGCACTTCGCTAGTAAAGAACAGCAGGTCTCTACCTAAACAGTGAGACTTGTGTTTGCTACGGTGCGACTTAGAGCCTGTGCCAGTCACCTTCTGAACCATCAGAGGTACTGCTTATATCATCACGGTCACAACGAGTGACGCGTACATGTACTTATTTGTCTTGAGTCGGCCGTCTAAACATTTGACATATTCCAACATGCACAGTCATGGCATGGAGTCAAATTGGTTTGGCAGACCAGCAAATGGCTACACCTGCACACTGGAATCCATTGGGGTTTCAGAGGCTCAAAGGAAGTACCTGCATTCTGAATTAACCGAACGCGAGACCACGTACTTGCATTTTTCGGGAACGCGCATTTAATAACAGATTACCGCCATCCATGACTTCTGTCGCCGAATGCATCATGGTGGCCCGCCTTGACCAGCAGGATGGTAAAGTATTCACTGCTGCGATGTAGCACTGTAATATATATTTCTCAGTACCCTGTTCTATCAAACCATATTGTTCTTTCTTTTTTTGTATGGTAGAGTATAGATCTTGGTGGTGGCGTAGTCTGATGCCATAAACTGGATTCTCGTGTATGAAGTCAGATACAGCGAGTAGTGTTCTGATTAGTGTCATGTGTCGATGCCCAGCAGATCACTTTGTCCACCATAGATCCCATGTTGGTGAGGCGTTTGTTAAATAAAAATGTTTGTGTGATGATTATTTAATAATTTTGTTGTCTTGTCCTGTTTAAGATTAATAAATCAATTGTCAATAAGACTACAACTTCCCCCTGAGTTCTAATTAACAGTTCCTTCTCATTTTTTTTATGGCAGTCTAGATCTGAAACATAAGGAGTAGCTTTTTCACTTGGTGTCCACTGTGTGGATCTTTTACTTCATTAACAATAATCATCTTTCATAGGTACGAAAGTATCTTATCCAATGCGGCATCAAAGCAGTGTGTCATCAAAGTGTTCAAAGAATAGGTATGAGGCTGAGAGCAGCTCGGTAGGAGTCAGTACCACTGCTGGTAAACTGAAAGGCAGTGATCAAAATTTTGATGTGAATTACAGATCGAACTATAGGATTATAATTTTTCTTGTCGTTTCCTCTGTTGTTTCTCAATCTGTGAAATGTAAAACTTACAACGCAGACATCACGTTGCAAGAAAAAAGTCCTCGAGACCTAAGCTTCACAGCAATTATCGCTTGTCAAAACTGCCCAGAAACTGTTATACCAAGTAATAAGTTATAGGGAACGCGTATAAAGTCAAAGGACGAAGTGTCTTAGCAATGCGCCTGCTTAGAGTAGGGCTTAAAAGAATTGTAAAGTTTTGTGCACTCATGGAGTCGCCAGGACCGATATTTCAATCGTTCCATGATAAAATAGTGGATATGAATTCGATCGCAACGCCAACAAAACGACAGGACTGCCCTTGAACAGCAGATTAATGGAAGAGTTTTCTAAAAGCAGAATTTTTTCATTTGTTCAGGTTCTGTAATATACTTTAAAGCTTCAAACGCGTTTTTCTCGGAATATGTTTTATTTACAGCTCGTACAAAATGGATACGCGTTTCAAAGTTTTACTGACTTCCAAAGTAGTCACCAGCATTGTGTATAACCAGTTGCCAGCGATGTGGAAGTCGTAGGATACTCTTAGCAGTGCCAGTTGTGTTGGCAGTTCGAGCGGAGCGGTCTACTGCCCGACGAATTTGTAGCAATTCTGAAGCGAATGCCGTGAAGTGTTTCCTTCAGTTTAGAAATCGAGTTGAACTTACGAGGGCTTAAGTCAGGGGAGTGCAGTAGGTGGTATAGCACTTAAGAGCCCCATCAGTCAAACAAATCAGTAACAGCTTGCACTGTACGTGCTTGACCATTGTCCTGCAAAATGATGGTCAGGTCCTGCAGGAAGTATCATCACCAAGTCTCCCTCTGGATGAACACATCTTTACCTAACCACCGTGACTGATGCATAGATGCGAGTCCAGCGTCAAGAGAGATTTTTGCATAGTGGCTCACCCTCGCAGACGCAGCTAAAAGGTTCTCAATATTATACTGACATATCTATGTAAATAACAGCCAAGTCTCCCTCCGAATGCGCTATAGAAACCTGTTGCAATGCTTCCCAGAATAGCACAGAGTGCATTATCACTAGCGATCCTAATGAGACATGCAAGACGCCTACGGCTGCATGCGCGTGTACCCAGTCACCACGCGTACCTGCCGGTTCAGTGCAGGCCTAATTGGCAAGCGAGAGACGTCTGTATAGCAACTCACCCAAGCAGGTGCAGCTCAAAGACTTGTTTTACTGATGACTATGTAAATAACAGCCAAGTCTCCCCCTGGACCCGCTATTGAAATCTTCTCCAGTGCTTTCATAAACTGTTAACAAAAACAGTCCAGAATAACGCCGAGTGCATTCTTCCTGATCTCCTAACGGCAGAGCGCATCCATCACATGTCAGCCCCTCACAGAAATCGTAAATTGTCGCAAAAATAATTAACGGTCGCTTTTGTAGTTGTTGTAAGAGCTTTCGTGATGTTTCAGCTTGTCCGCATAGATATTCTTGCCCTAACAGGAGCTGTTTACGAAAATAGCTCAGAATAACACCGAATGCATTCTTCCTGGTGGTGCTAACGAGACATCCCATGCTATCCTTCCTGGAAATCTTAATGTCCAGCTTTCAACATACGTCTCAGAAACGGTAAACGTTCTCACCGCTATACAGAGACTCCTATGTGATTGATGTCCTCTACAATTAAACTCATCTGTCACAGTGAAGGGATAGCTGATAACTGTATTCCATTTCGATTGTTTCCTCATATTGCTGTCATGTACATGATGACTGTTTTCGGTGCTAGCCACCACAGAAGGTGTTGTCCCTCCACCAAGACTCTTTCTTCATCTCAAACAAGCGACATCAGTCAAGCGTTATGCCACTCGGAGTGGCCACACGGTTTGACGTGCCTTGTCACGGATTGTGCGGCCCCTCTTGCCAGAGTTTAGAGTTCTCCCTCAGGTGCGTGTTGTTCTTAACGTAAGTTACTTTTGGTAGTGTGTAAGTCTAGGGACTGAAGAGCTCAGCAGTTTGGTCCCTTAGGAATTCACACACATTTGAACATTTTCAATCATTATGTGGAAATCAACAGTGTACCAGTGGACAGAGGGAATGGAAAAGATACCATCAAGGTACTGTAATAATAAGCATGAGAGTTGATAGTGCAAACAATTTTAGCAATTTTGCAGTAATTTCAACACAAACCGATGATATGACAGTACGCTTCCCAATTTCAGTACCATTGCTAAACCACCCCTCCTCAACTTTGCGAGTACCATTGCGAATGTAGGTAGATGACTGTGCTGTACATCCACTCGTTGGTAATTCTCAAAAATATACATCATCAAAGTACACCAGACAGTGATCTTCTTGTTTCTGACACCTCGAGCATAGTGCATAATTTACGATCTGTCTCTAAGCGTATGGGAGTCACAGGACATTCTCACATTCTTAGGATAAAGTTAGAGACTGAAAGCCACCCTCGCACTGTTCTTGACCAACCCGCCCTGCAGCACCATTACCGATTTAATCTGCAGCTGACAAGGAGTAGACCGCTACATTCCATGTCTCGTGAATGAATGGAGCATGCCGAATCTGCACGCATTCAAGTGGACAAGATTTCGCCAGATGCACGCAATTCGAGGAGGTTAGCACCCCTTATCAGTGCATAGTAGTACATTTGAAAGTTATTGTGATGTAATGCTCAATTACTGAGCAAGTGTCCTTCCGTATTTGATGATCTGTAGACCACTTTTGTGATCTGTACAAAATAGTTTTGCTGCTGAAAGTCTCTTCTGCAGTAAAAAAATGGTGGACAGTGCTCCAGCATCGGCAGCAGCAGCTGTTTGGCAGGTAAATTCAGTAAGAGCCAATCAGAATGCTCCATTCATTCACAAGACATCCTTTGTGCTGGAACATAGGAGCCTCTACATAGCAGTGAGTACGTTTACCATTTCTGAGATTTATGTTGAAAGTAGGACATGAAGATTTCCAGGAAGGGTAGCATGAGATGTCTTGCTAGGACCATTAGGAAGAGTGCATTCGGTGTTATTCTCAGCTATTTTCGTAAACAGCTCCTGTTAGGGGAAGAATTTCCTTGTAGACAAGCATGAAAGCTCCTTCAGCAATAACAAAAGCGACTGTTAACTACTTCTGCGAAGCTTTGCGATTTCTGTGAGGGGCTGATATGTGACGGAGGGGCTCTGCTGTTAGGAGCATCAGGAAGAATGCACTCAGGTTATTCTGGACTATTTTCGTTAACAGTTTCTGAAACCATTGCAGAAGGTTTCTATAGTGCGTCCAGAGGGAGACTTGGCTGTTATTTGCGTAGACATGAGACATCAGTAAAATACTGACAGCATTTTATGTGCACTTGCACGGGTGAGTCGCTACACAGACGTCTCTCGCTTGGCAATTAGGCCTGTGCTGGACTGGCAGGTACATGTGGTGACTGGGTAAACACATACGTGTACGTGGCCAGGGGTGTCTTGCATGTCCCGTTAGGATCGCTAGTAAGAATGGACTCTGTTCTGTTCTAGGAAGCATTGCTACATACTTCTATTGCGCATTCAGAGACATTTACAAATACATGTCAGTATAATGTTGAGAATCTTTTAACTCTGTCTGCGAGGGTGAGCCACTATGCAAACATCTCTCTCAGCAGTGGACCCACATCTATCCATCAGCCACAGCGGTTAGGTAAGGACATGCACATCCAGAGGGACATTTGGTTCTTATTTACATAGACATGTGTCATTAGTATAACACTCGAAGAATTCTTACTGTATACCCGAAAGTAGAGGCGACGTTCACCTGCTGGCTGCAGGCAGCAATGGCCTGAGAGCGATGACTCACAGCCTGGCTTTCGTCTCTCCAGCACTGACTCGCATCCGGCTGGCCCTGCAAAGTGCATGTGTGGAATCGATGGCGTTGGCGCGTGCGCACGTTTGAGCCTTTGTAGGGAACAGTTTGCTGATACGTCACACTCGAATTTCTTAACAATAATTCGAAAGCGACTTTACATACAATGAGTGTTTGTGCACTGCATTGTTTTCGGCATTTTACATGTTGTGAGCGTGTTAGCAGAGCGTTATATATGCATCATTTTGACAATTTTACGTGTAGTGAATGTAACTGTTGCATTATTTTGTCAATGGGTCCGTAGGCTGTGTTGTGCATTATTTCGGTAATTTACGAGTTGTTTGCTTGTCTGTACTTCAGTGTATTGCATTATTTCGATAATTTACGAGTAGTTTGCACGTCTGTAGGCCGTGTATTGTGACCCTAAGCACGTCAGAGCAAGTGTTTTGTATCAGTGTAATAAATAAACTACGTGGAATCCGTCCCTAAATAAATTGTTCCAAAATAAATAAAGGACAGTCCTTCCTCTCCAGCAGCCCAGCACAGGCAGAGTCCTTTTCCTGCCATTTTTCCCCAGACCGCCAT
The DNA here is from genome assembly GCF_023898315.1 of Schistocerca nitens. Taxonomy (NCBI): domain Eukaryota; kingdom Metazoa; phylum Arthropoda; class Insecta; order Orthoptera; family Acrididae; genus Schistocerca; species Schistocerca nitens. The sequence continues at coordinate 199,140,564 of NC_064615.1, read as the reverse complement.
TGGATGACAGCGCCCTCTGGTGGCAGTACTGTTTACTAGGTTGTAAGAGGTATGCGCTGCCTGCAATATGTAAGCTATAAGAGAATCTGAGACCAAAGAGCAGTGTTGTATGCAGTAGGAACTGTGTAGCAGTAAGTTGTCGCTAGTCTGCGCTTGTCTGGAGTCTGCTCTGGTCTGGTGTATCGTGTTGGCTGGGCCAGTCGTGGTGCAGCGATGGCAGAGTCTGAGCGTTATAGTATAAGGTAAAAGCAGCCTCGCGCATATATAGTAATGTTATGTGAACTCCCATGTAAATCTTTTAAAAAATGTCCTAATAATAATCTTTGTCATATAAAGTAATTTCTAACAAGCATTCATTTCAATTTAAAGAATTTACTAATTTCTCCAATCCATGATCATTTCGATTGTTGCAAAAGAAAAATCAGTTGCTTACTTTCATAAATCACAAATGTATAGGACAGCATTGCACAGAGCTGTGCCGGAAAAATTTTGGGTAAGAGCAGATATATTCGCCGTTTTTATTGAGGTAAGAATTTTTGCTTTTTTTATTCAGAATGATCTTACAGGTCATGACGCAGCACTGCTGTCGTCCAAAAATTTACCAGGTTACTGAATTAATTTTTTTTATTTCGAGGTTTAGGAATTTTTCTGTTTCGAGTTTACATTAAATGAAAAAAGAATTTTGTGGGTACATTAAATGTGAATGCATTTCTGTACGGAGATTATAAATGGGAACCAATTTTGTTTTGAGGTTATACAAAAATTAGAATCATTAACCAAATAATATTTATTTATTTTAAATTTTTGTGGGGAGGTTACAAGGTCAGTTGGAGTCCAGACCACTTGGTGAACACACTGGGTGGAGCTACTGCCTATGACAACTCAAATTGTTTAAATACACACTGCATGCAAAATAAAGACTTATGTCCATCCTATCCAGCAGCCCGGTACAGGCTGAGTCCTTTTCCCATCAATTCCCAGGAAGAGGTGGAGGTCGGATAACTTTGGTTAGTGGAGGTAGCCCAAGTGTCCTTTTTTCCCGTCATATTTTGAGCAACCCACCATGACGTCTTTGCGACCTTGCCACATCTATCGCCGCCATCATGGATACGCCAATATATTTGGCAACAATGTAATGTGGGGTGATGTGCGGGTTGTCCCACTACTTATTAGTAGAGTCATCTTTTAAAACTGGTTCTTGAAACTTAGTAAGTATGCTTTCTTGGGATAGTTAGCGTCCGTCTTCAAGTTCGTATCAGGTCAATTTCTACAGCATCTCCATCGCACCCTCCCACAGGTTAAACAAACCCTTTTCTGTGCACATTCAGTATCCCCTGTTGGTCCTGTATGGTATGAGCCCCATTTACTTGGGCAATATTCTATGATGAGTCACACGAGTGATTTGTAAGGAATCTCTGTTGTAGACTAATTGCATTTCCCTAATATTCTAACAATAAACCGATGTTCCCACTTCTGACTGAGCCTATGTGATCATTCCATTTCATAGCGTTACAAAGTGTTAAACAAATCTTTTGGAGCGAATCTACTAGTTGATACAGTAATCATAGGATATCATAAAATACTACATTTTTCGTTTCGTGGAATACACAATTTAACTTCTTTGATCATTTAGAGTAAGTTGACAGTCTTGCAACACTTAGAAATTTTACAAACGTCTGAATATTTGTCCAGCTTTTAATTTTTTACAGTAATTTATTATAGATACTGCATCATCTGCTAAAAGTCTGAGGTCACAATTGATATCACCTGCAAGGTCATTAATATCAGACACCAACAGAAAGGGTTCCAACCTTCCCTGGATCACATACGAAATTACTTCCAAATCTGGCGATGACTCTCCATCCAAAATAGCTGCTTCCTCCCTATCAAAAAATCCCCAGTACAGTCACAAATTTCGCTTCATAGCCCATACGATTGTACATTTGATAATAAGCGTAAATGTGGTACTGAGTGAAATGTTTCTCTGAAATCTACTGAACTGGCTTGATCCTGGGCTTCTAGGATGTCATGTGAGAAGATCGATGTTTTTGGAATAAATACTGGTTGGCACGGAGGGGGTCATTCCGATCTAGATACCTCATTATTTTTGAACTCAGAATATGTTGCTAGGATTCTACAAGAAACAGATGTAATGGATTTGAATTGTAGTTTCGTAAATCACTTCTGCTACTCTACCTGTAGCTCCCCCCCCACCCCCCCCCCCCCACCCCCCAACCCCCCATGAACAATGGACCTTGCCATTGGTGGCTTGCGTGCCTCAACGATAAAGATAGCCGTACCGTAGGTGCAACCACAACGGAAGGGTATCTGTTGGGAGGCCAGACAAACGTGTGGTTCCTGAAGAGGGGCAGCAGCCTTTTTAGTAGTTGCAGGGGCAACAGTCTGGATGATTGACTGATCTGGTCTTGTAACACTAACCAAAACGGACCTGCTGATGTGATACTGCGAACGGCTGAAAGCAAGGGGAAGCTACAGCCGTAATTTTTCCCGAGGGCATGCAGCTTTACTGTATGATTAAATGATGATGGCGTCCTGTTGGGTAAAATATTCCGGAGGTGAAATAGTCCCCCGTTCGGATCTCCGGGCGGGGACTACTCAAGAGGACTTCGTTATCAGGAGAAAGAAAACTGGCGTTCTACGGATCGGAGCGTGGAATGTCAGATCCCTTAATCGGGCAGGTAGGTTAGAAAATTTAAAAAGGGAAATGGATAGGTTGAAGTTAGATATAGTGGGAATTAATGAAGTTCGGTGGCAGGAGGAACAAGACTTTTGGTCAGGTGAATACAGGGTTATAAATACAAAATCAAATAGGGGTAATGCAGGAGTAGGTTTAATAATAAATAAAAAATTGGAGTGCGGGTAAGCTACTACCAACAGCATAGTAAACGCATTATTGTGGCCAAGATAGACACGAAGCCCATGCCTACTACAGTAGTACAAGTTTATATGCCAACTAGCTCTGCAGATGATGAAGAAATTGATGAAATGAATGATGAGATAAAAGAAATTATTCAGATACTGAAGGGAGACGAAAATTTAATAGTCATGGGTGAATGGAATTCGAGAGTAGGAAAAGGGACAGAAGAAAACATAGTGGGTGAATATGGACTGGGGGAGAGAAATGAAAGAGGAAGCCACCTGGTAGAATTTTGCGCAGAGCATAACTTAATCATAGCTAACACTTGGTTCAAGAACCATAAAACATGGTTGTACACATGGAAGAATCCTGGAGATACTAGAAGGTATCAGATAGATTATATAATGCTAAGACAGAGATTTAGGAACCAGGTTTTAAATTGTAAGACATTTCCAGGAGCAGATGTGGACTCTGACCACAATCTATTGCTTATGAACTGTAGATTAAAACTGAAGAAACTGCAAAAAGGTGGGAATTTAAGGAGATGGGACCTGGATAAACTGAAAGAACCACAGGTTGTACATAGTTTCAGGGAGAGCATAAGGGAACAATTGACAGGAATGGGGGAAAGAAATACAGTAGAAGAATGGGTAGCTTTGAGGGATGAAGTAGTGAAGGCAACAGAGGATAAAGTAGGTAAAATGACGAGGGCTACTAGAAATCAATGGATAACAGAAGAAATATTGAACTTCATTGATGGAAGGGGAAAATATAAAAATGCAGTAAATGAAGCAGGCAAAACGGAATACAAACGTCTCAAAAATGAGATAGACCGGAAGTGCAAAATGGCTAAGCAGGGATGGTTAGAGGACAAATGTAAGGATGTAGAGGCTTATCTCACTAGGGGTAAGATAGATACTGCCTACAGGAAAATTAAAGAGACCTTTGGAGAAAAGAGAACACTTGTATGAATATCAAGAGCTCAGATGGAAACGCAGTTCTAAGCAAAGAAGGGAAAGCAGAAAGGTGGAAGGAGTATATAGAGGGTCTATACAAGGGCGATGTACTTGACAACAATATTATGGAAATGGAAGAGGATGTAGATGAAGATGAAATGGGAGATACGATACTGCGTGAAGAGTTTGACAGAGCACCGAAAGACCTTAGTCGAAACAAGGCCCCAGGAGTAGACAACATTCCATTGGAACTACTGCCGGCCTTGGGAGAGCCAGTCCTGACAAAACTCTACCATCTGGTGAGCAAGATGTATGAGACAGGCGAAATACCCTCAGACTTCAAGAAGAATATAATAATTCCAATCCCAAAGAAAGCAGGTGTTGACAGATGTGAAAATACTGCAAAATACTGCAAAATACTAACGCGAATTCTTTACAGACGAATGGAAAAACTGGTAGAAGCCGACCTCGGCGAAGATCAGTTTTGATTCCGCAGAAATGTTGGAGCACGTGAGGCAATACTGACCCTACGACTTATCTTAGAAAATAGATTAAGGAAAGGCAAACCTACATTTCAGATTCAGAAGGATGTAGGCTGCAGTAGGTACTGACTGGGAGATGAAGAAGCTTGCACAGGATACAGTAGCATGGAGAGCTGCATCAAACCAGTCTCAGGACTGAAGACCACAACAACAACAACAACAACCTGTAGCTGGGTTTGACATGCACTTTCATCCAACCACTGGTCACGATGTTTCTTTCGAGAGATTAAGGACAGACAGTAGTTAAAAGAGGGGCTAACTCAGCCGCTAATTCGGTATAGAATCTGATAGGGATTCCATAGTGTCCTACGGCTTTGTTCAGTGCTTTGCGGTGGTGTGAGCACTAAATCGTGGCGATACCCTGGATTTTCATTTGTAAGGGAACATAAGAATACCGCATTCATCGTTTCTGTATTTGGTTTGCTACCCTCAGTTTCACACTCTGGGCGCCGTGAGTGGACATTATCTTTGGTACCATTAACAGCAGTTACAAACGACCAGAACTACTTTGGGTTTTGTGAGGGATTCTTCGACAGTATTCTGCTGCAGTACGCTTTGCCCCCTTGATACCCAAACGCGTTTCTTTCATCATCTCCCTTTCTTTAGCCCTTTGCTTTGTTTTACACCTATTATGCAGTTCTCTGTTTCTTTCGAAGTTACTTCAGAAAGTAAAGTGAGACTTTGTGTAAGCTGAGTGTCATTTATCATTTAAGAACCAGTAAGTAGTGCTCCTTATAAGTATAGGATGCAGTGAGCAAATTGTTTTAGGCACACGGTTCAGTTCCGTAACCCACTGCATATGTGATCTAATGAACTCCTTTCACTTGTCCAATTACCACAAAATTGAGGGAGCATTGTTATTCTAAAGTTTTTAAGGGTTTTGCAAGACATTTATTCACGTTTGGATTCCAAAGGCTGATGACGCTAATTGCAGTTGTACATTACATCGAGGGATAATACGAAAATAGAATATTTTTAAGATTCATACATGGTTTAATACACGGCGACGTACATTACCCGTTGGGTTACTCATTTTAGTAATACACGTGCCACAGTTTGGGGGTAATAGCTCTAGAAATTGTAGATGTAGCTGTAGATGTAGAAGATATTCACACTTTCTACATCAAAATTCGTAATGTAGGGAATACAAGTAATACATAAAAGGTAAATATATGTACAATGGAGGTCACCAGTTCCATTTTTGTTTTATTATCTGTTTTTTTTTTTTCGTTTCAATTTCTTTCTGATTAACTTGAGTTTTCTTTCTTGACTAGTTCGTTACTAGGTTAAACCGTGTAAAACTTTTAAACATGACCTTATGTTAATAACGAATATGTATAACAAAATATAGAGCACTAGAGTATTATATAAAGTGTTTTAGACGAACAAGAGGCAAATAAATAATCACATAAATGTTCTCTAAAATTTGAAATAACTTCATTAACTTAAATTGTAACACTGGTTACATTGATGCTCGGCATATGAAAGATGCCTCCTGCAGACAGACAGTTATGTAATGACTATTACAATAGTGATCTTAAAGAGGTTTTTCTCTCTCCCCCCTCCGCTCTCTCTGCTCTCTCTCTCTCTCTCTCTCTCTCTCTCTCTCATGTTTTTGAGAAGCAATAGATACGTCTCAAAGCTGGAGCCTGTGAAGACCAGCTGTTCTAGAAGGGTACCATCTTGAGATGAGATGCAAATTGCTTAGCATAAATTACCATGGCGTTTCCATTCCGTCACGAAGCGTGCTGAAGAGGATGAATGGAACTACCTTGAACGTGATAGCCACATCCGCTCTCTTTCTCTCTGTTTCTCTTTTTCTCTCTCTCTCTCTCCACGTTGCCTTCACTACACGGTCTAAATTTATATCTCAACTGAGATGTTATATATTGATCGGCTCAGCTGAAGAATCATCAGAAATGCAAGAGCCAAGGACTGCCTCAAGGGGGGCGAAATGTAGAACCGTTTTCCCAGAATAAATTTTAGCTCTGCAGCGGAGTGTACATGGATTTAAAACTTTCTGTGGCAGGAAGCTGTGTGCCAGACCGGGACTCGAACTTGTGACCTTCGCTCTTTGTACATAGGTGATCCATCAACTGAGCTATCCAAGCATAACTTAATACCCACTATCACAGATTTACTTCCGCCAATATCTCATCTCCTACCATTCAAATTTTACAAAAGCTCCAACTGAGCTTCTCAAGCATGATTCACGACCCACTCTCAGATTTACTTCCTCCAGTACCTCATCTCCTAGCATTCAAATTTTGCGGAAGTTCTCTTTCATACCTTGCGGGACTTCACAGAAGTATGGAAGATACGATATGAGGTATTGGCGGTCGTATGACTGATTCCTACTTGGATAACTCAGCTGGTAGAGCAGGTGTCCACGAAAGGCAAAGGTCACATGTTCAAGTCCTGGTCCTGTACACAGATTTAATCTGTAGAACTATATTTCATTTACTTCCCTACTCAGTATTTTGATGATGGATGGGTCCACAGCCTACAAAGTATTTAAAATGGTAATTACCATTTATGACTGCCAAAAGGTTTTATTTATTACGACTGCTTAGGCTGTAAATTATTTTCAAAATGGAAAAGATGGCCTGGTAGTAGAGTAAGACTAAAAACAAGCCACAAAAAATCAAAATTGTGTGGGATTAGACTACTGAATGAAAGACAGTGAAAACTAGCAATGAGATTTCGAATTATCTGACGGATTCGAATATCTATGGCAAATGAAACAGCGATCGTCACTAGAATGATTCTCGATTCGTCTCTGCCAACCATATAAGGTTATTATATGCAATTAAAGCGATTTGACAGATTTGCTTAACTATATTGTTAGACATGTTGTCACAGGGCTTTACACGCATATAGAAAAAACTAAAAGTTTTTTTACCTGTTACAAGTGCTCCATTTGTGTCCTTCTACTGATTCTGTAGATATAAAGTTCTTTCCACGTTCAGCGCAGCACGTCGGTATCCATCTGTTCAAAAGCGCTGCTGATGCGACTGCGCAGTTCTGGTAGATTTGTTGTTAGAGGAATTGGCAGTTGGTGGATCTTTATTGAACTTCGTTCTGAAGTTTCTTTGCGCTGTTACAGCAGACTGATGTTAATGCATTTGAAACACAACATACTTTCTCGGCACCTGTAGCCATCTTACCTAACTGCTCACTGCTGCGCTCTGGTGGCATAAATCTGCAGTGCGGCTGCAACAATGCATTTTTTTGAGTTTTTCTGTATGAGTACTGAGTTCAGTGACAATATGTCAGTTAATGTAACTACCGGGAGTTTATGAAACTGATTCAGTCATTCGTAAAAACTTGGCATAAATTTTTCTTACCACATCAAGTGGCTGCAATGCCACCAGGGGTCAGGGGTCATAAGGTTTGGCACTGAGTGAGGCGACGCAGTGGTTAGCACAAAGGACTCGGTTTCGGGAGGACGACGGTTTCAAACCCGCGTCCGGCCATCATTATTTAGGTTTCCCGTGATTTCCCTAAATCGCTTCAGGCCAATGCTGGGATGGTTCCTTGGAAAGGGCACGACCGACTTCCTTCCCTATCGTCCCCTGCTCTGATGCAACCGATGACTTCGCTGTTTGGTCCCTTCGCCAAATCAATCAACAAACCATGCTTTGGACCATTCGTGTGTTTCCAATATAAGCAGGAGGTCCACATGGTAACAACAAGAACAAACGTGAGATTTAAGAAAAAAATACATGTTCCACAAAATCATGTCGGAGCATTAAAACATATGAAAACAACTTACAAATGTTACGAAAACACGAAATGACCTAAGCTCAGACCAAAATCTCAGAGTCCAAGCGCCGTACTTTATCAGTTTGAATAAATAAATACCAATAAACAATGTGATCTGTGAAAAATGACGTGAAACGTGACGCATTCCTGAGACACTTGACGCCTTCCTGACAGACAATCTCTGCTCATTCCAAATTAATAATGTAAGTGTAGACCAGATATTCAAAGAAATAGTATCGGCAGCAATCGAGAGATTTATACCAAATAAATTAACAAACGACGGAGCTGATCCACCTTGGTACACAAAATGAGTTAGAACACTGTTGCAGAAACAACGAAAAAAACAAACCAAATTTAAACAGACGCAAAATCCCCAAGATTGGCGGTCCTTTACAGAAGCTCGAAATTTGGCGCGGAGTTCAATGCGAGATGCTTATAACAGTTTCCACAACGAAACTTTGCCTCGAAACCTGGCAGAAAATCCAAAGAGATTCTGGTCGTATGTGAAGTATGTTAGCGGCACGCAACAATCAATGCCTTCTCTGCGCGATAACAATGGAGATACTATAGAAGACAGTGCTGCCAAAGCAGAGTGACTAAACACAGCCTTCCGAAATGTCTTCACGAAAGACAGGACACTTAGAAAATGTAACAGACCTACTGAGGAGACTGCCTACACTACGCTTGTCCGTCCTCTTTTAAAATACTGCTGCGCGGTGTGGGATCCTTACCAGGTAGGAGTGATGGAGTACATCGAAAAAGTTCAAAGAAAGGCAGCAACTTTTGTATTATCGCGAAATATGGGAGAGAGTGTCACAGAAATGATACAGGATTTGGGCCGGAAATCATTAAAACAAAGGCGTTTTTCGTTGCGACTGAATCTTCTCATGAAATTCCAATCACCAACTTTCTGCTCCGAATGCGAAAATATTTTGTTGACACCTACCTACGTAGGGAGAAGCGATCACCACGATAAAATAAGGGAAATCAGAGCTCGAACGGAAAGATATAGGTGTTCATTCTTTTCGCGCGCTATACCAGATTGGAATAATAGAGAATTGTGAAGGTGGTTCGATGAATCCTCTGCCAGGCACTTAAATGTGGTTTGCAGAGTATCCATGTAGATGTAGATGTAGATGAAGCTCCATCATTGGTTACCATTAATGAAGCACCTTGAAAGATCTTTAAAACCTGGAAACAAAGATGCCCATGGATTACTCTCTCTCTCTCTATCTCTCTCTCTCTCTCTCTCTCTCTCTCTCTCTCTGTTACACATTTCACATTCCCAAGTTAACATAAATGTAATGTAATGGAAAGGGTTTCGATTTGGCAAGTATTAGGACAGATGGCTACTCATAGGGGTCCTACTTGGCAAATACTAGAAAAGACGACTAAATAAAAGCTCGAATGTTGCTTGAAATATTGTCGGGCATTGCTCAAATGATAATGTACAGTATCTCTACCGGACATTGCTAGTCATCTTTAGGAGTGACTGTGTCTCGCACTTATTTTTGCGGTGTGTTGTGGACACGCAAGTCTTGACCCTGTTTGAAGGTTTAATCGTGGTGTGTATTAGGTTTAAAGATAATCTTTGTTGACCAAATATTCATACAGGACGCACTAATGGGTCATTAGATCCTCTGTCAGGTAAAATATTTCTGTCTGGACCGAGATGTCTCCAGGTCTTGTGCCATTTTTCGTGTGTAAATCTACTCCTGCCGATTCTGTCAGTCTTGTGCTTACTGGTAGTCCAGGTTGTTTTTTGATGGATTTCAGGTCGTTATCGTTCGGGGTCTCGTTATTCGTGCCACGGTTGTGTGTTCGTAGTTGCGAGGACGCAGTTAGTTGACGGTGTCACGAAGGACGTCTGTCTTATTAAATACGGCTGAGGCGAGGCGCACGATTTTCTCCTTCATATAGTTCTCTCGACATTCAGTATGCATATCTCTCTTTCTAGCCTACCTTGGAGCTCCGATCGACTACTGCTGGCGGCGATTCTGAAGTGTCTGCAGGGATTTAATGGCTCTGAGCACTATGGGACTCAACTGCTGTGGTCATAAGTCCCCTAGAACTTAGAACTACTTAAACCTAACTAACCTAAGGACAGCACACAACACCCAGCCATCACGATGCAGAGAAAATCCCTGACCCCGCCGGGAATCGAACCCGGGAACCCGTGCGTGGGAAGCGAGAACGCTACCGCACGACCACGAGATGCGGGCTGCAGGGATTTAACACTTACGTATGTGGTCACAATACAGGGAAAACAATGTAGACATACAATGACAAACTGGTTCACATTTTTGTAATATTCATTTTATTACGTAGCTCTGAGGGTACAGTTTATTACTGTTTAGTTACTCGATTGATACATTATACCCCCTGGCCCTCTGTTTTACTTTAATCACTCTTAAGTCCAAATGAAGGAATACACCCGAGTGCACCATCAGTGAAACCCAAGTACATAGTCTTTGCATGTCTATGTATACTTGAACGAAAGTTCCTTGTGAGAACAATTCCGTAGTCCCATACCCATAGTAAACATCGTGCGGCCATCACATGTACGAGGGTGAGTCAAATGAAAACCTTAAATATTTTTTAAAAATATTATTTATTGTGCAGAAGTCGTACAAAGCTGTATCACTTTTCAACATATTCTCTCCCACGCTCAATGCAAGTCCTCCAGAGCTTACTAAGTGCATAAATTCCTTTAGAAAAAAATTCTTTTGGTAGTCCGCGCAACCACTCATGCACCGCGTGGCGTACCTCTTCCTCAGAACGGAACTTTTTTCCTCGCATTGCGTCTTTGAGTGGTCCAATCATATGGAACTCACTTGGGGTAAGGTCTGGTGAGTATGGTGGATGAGGAATACACTCAAAATGCAGGTCTGTGATTGTTACAGCTGTTGTACGGGCAGTGTGGTGCCTTGCATTGTCATGTTGCAAAAGGACACCTGCTGACAGCAATCCACGTCGCTTTAATTTGATTGCAGGCCGCAGATGATTTTTAGGAGATCTTTGTATGATGCACTGGTGACAGTGGTCCCGCTAGGCATGTAATGCTCCAAAATAACGCTTTTTTCGTCCCGAAAGAGAGTCAGCATAACCTTCATTGCTGATGGTTCTGTTCGAAACTCCTTCGGTTTTGGTGATGAGGAATGGCGCCATTCCTTGCTCGCTCTCTTCGTTTCCGGTTGGTGTAAGTGAACCCAGGCTCCGTCCCCTGTAACAATTCTTCCAAGGAAGGCATCACCTTCTCGTTCAAACCGCCGAAGAAGTTCTTCAGAAGCATCAACACGTCGTTCTCTCATTTCAGCAGTCAGTTGCTGTGGCACCCATCCTGCAGACACTTTGTGAAACTGGAGCACATCATGCACAATGTGGTGTGCTGACCCGTGACTAATCTGTAATCAAGCTGCAGTGTCATTCAGTGGCACTCGGTGGTTTTCCTTCACTATGGCTTCAACTGCTGCAATGTTCTGTGGAGTCACAACTCGTTGTTCCTGACCTGGACGGGGAGCATCTTCCACTGAAGTCACATCATTTGCGAACTTCCTACTCCGTTCGTAGACTTGCTGCTGTGACCAACATGCATCACCGTACTGAACCTTCATTCGTCGATGAATTACAATAGGTTTCACACCTTCACTACGCAAAAACCGAATAACAGAACGCTGTTCTTCCCTGGTGCAAGTCGCAAGTGGGGCGCCCATCTTTATACTGATACTGCGACGGTATGTGTGCATCTGCACTATGCTGCCAACTACAGACCATTCTGCACGCTGTTTGTAGCACGCTTACCAACTTACAGGATAACGGCGCGAAATTTCGATTTGTTATTACAAATTTAAGGTTTTCATTTGACTCACCCTCAGCGCGATCACACGTGAAACATATTTAAGTACTGCCACGTGCGCCCGTACTAACGCTGATAATGATATCAATTTTGTAATCACGTCACCTGCACTTATAAGCATAATGAAGGTGAACGCTACTTAAATACAGAGTGTTCGGAAATTCCCGTCAGAAAGTTATAGAACTTACAGAGAGGAGTGAGTACACAATATCTAGAACAGGTATCCGTGTTCGAAAACGTACCGTTTCCGTGCTACAGCCGTGTCAAAACATGTTTGTTAGGGAGGTATGTAACAGGGTAGTCATTATGAGGAAGGGAGTGGTTGCGTCGGATCTGCTGGTGTCATTTGACGTCTATCCTAACTCTCTTAACTGGTTCGAGCCTCAATCACGTGTCTGTGAGTGTTGGAGCAACATAGTTAGTATACACTTGCAGAATACATCGACATGTTATGTTCGAGTATAATGACTTTTCTGGAGACTAGAAATCTACTCTGTAGGAATCAGCATGGGTTTCGAAAAAGACGGTCGTGTGAAACCCAGCTCGCGCTATTCGTCCACGAGACTCAGAGGGCCATAGACACGGGTTCCTAGGTAGATGTCGTGTTTCTTGACTTCCGCAAGGCGTTTGATACAGTTCCCCACAGTCGTTTACGGAACAAAGTAAGAGCATATGGACTATCAGACCAGTTGTGTGATTGGATTGAAGAATTCCCAGATAACAGAACGCAACATGTCATTCTCAATGGAAAGAAGTATTCCGAAGTAAGAGTGATTTCAGATGTGCCGCATGGGAGTGTCGTAGGACCGTTGCTATTCACAATATACATAAATGACCTTGTGGATAACATCGGAAGTTCACTGAGGCTTTTTGCGGATGATGCTGTAGTATATCGAGAGGTTGTAACAATGGAAAATTGTACTCAAATGCAGGAGGATCTGCAACGAATTGACGCATGGTGCAGGGAATGGCAACTGAATCTGAATGTAGACAAGTCTAATGTGCTGCGAATACGTAGAAAGAAAGATCCTTTATCATTTAGCTACAATATAGCAGGTCAGCAACTGGAAGTAGTTAATTCCATAAATTATCTGGGAGTAGGCATCAGGAGTGATTTAAAATGGAATGATTCTATGAAGTTGATTGTCGGTAAAGCAGATGCCAGACTGAGATTCATTGGAAGAATCCTGAGGAAATGCAGTCCGAAAACAGGGGAGGTGGGTTACGGTACATTTGTTCGCCCACTTCTTGAATACTGCTCAGCAGTGTGGGATCCGTACCAGATAGGGTTGATAGAAGAGATAGAGAAGATCCAACGGAGAGCAGAGCGCTTCGTTACTGGATCATTTAGTAATCGCGAAAGCGTTATGGAGATGATAGATAAACTCCAGTGGAAGACTCCAAGAGAGACGCTCAGTACCTCGGTACGGGCTTTTGTTGAAGTTTCGAGAACGTACCTTCAGCGAGGAGTCAAGCAGTATATTGCTCCCTCCTACGTATATCTCGCGAAGAGACCATAAGGATAAAATCAGAGAGATTAGAGCCCACACAGAGGCATACCGACAATCTTTCTTTCCACTAACAATACGACATTCGGGAGGACGACGGTTCAATCCCGCGTCCGGCCATCCTGATTTAGGTTTTCCGTGATTTCCCTAAATCGCTCCAGGCAAATGCCGGGATGGTTCCTTTGAAAGGGCACGGCCGACTTCCTTCCCTAATCCGGTGAGACCGATGACCTCGCTGTTTGGTCTCTTCCGCCAAACAACCCCAACCCACTAACAATACGAGACTGGAATAGAAGTGAGAACCGATAGAGCTACTCAAAATACCCTCCGCCAGACACCGTCAGGTGGCCAGCGGAGTATGGATGTAGATGTAGACATAATACTTCTGAATTGTGATGCTCGTGGTAATGCAAGAGCTGCTCGTCGCCTTTATCAAGATCGTTCTACGCGACTTCCCACTCCGTCGCATACCCCTTTACCCTCAATTACACAACCGCATCGAGAAAGGTTACGTTCACCATTAGCAGGCGTGACTGTGGTGCTCCAAGGAGGCGCTGCGCAACTGATTTGGAAAAGGCCTAACTGCGCCACGTTGAAGAGGACTCCTCAACGAGGGCACACGAGCAGTTTCTTTGGCTATTAATAAGTGGAACTGTGAAAGAAGTGATGTACTGTGCCACGCCTGTTCAGTTACTTGAGGTCACGTTACCAACACGTTTTCAAATGGTTCAGATGATTTCCGGACGTGGGTTACAATTCAAAGTATTATCTTCTCACTCCCGTCTACAAGTCCTAGAAGTCTGTACCATGAATTCCCAAACACCCTTTATAGAGAGGTGCAGAGAATTGTATGACTCTTTTGTAAAATAAGTTTCGTTAATCCTATTACTTAATTAATCCTTGCTAATTTTTAATATTTTAATCAACTATTTAATTAAATAATTAATTATTAATATATTAAAATGACTGTCACTATGTTTAACTTTTTTACTGATCGCTAAAAAAGTGAATCTACATTCACGTTCAGAAAAAAAACAGAGCACCTTGAACGACTCGAGAGAGGACCTTCATATTCACAGAACATGCTCATTAGCATGTTCTGCAGAAATGATTAGCATTTCAGTCACCTCGGTTCAGCATGTGTCGTGTTGCCTAGTAGGCACAGGATCTGCCATTGGCCTTGATAACTTGTTCCATGCCTGAAAATTCCTGGCAGATTAAAACTGTGTGCCCGACCGAGACTCGAACTCGGGACCTTTGCCTTTCGCGGGCAAGTGCTCTACCATCTGAGCTACCGAAGCACGACGCACGCCCGGTACTCACAGCTTTACTTCTGCCAGTTGTTCCATGCCTGATCGCATCGACGCGTATAAGGCTCGAATGGCGTCCTGTGGTCATCAATCCATGCTGCATTCACCTGGTCCCAAAGTTCATTTATGATGATTGGCATTGGGTCACAGTGCTGCACCCCTTGTATGCAGCGATCTGACGCCCACGACTCTACGGAAGAATCTCCATAGCTTGGGGGTCGGAAAGGCAAAATCGGAAACTACTTTTCATGTGTCAGCTAACGAATTAAATGAATTCTTCTCTGCACCTCTGAATACCCACACGGCTGATAATTACCGTCCACAAGAATCCCCAAACAGGATAACTAACAACGATACCTTCCATCTAAAACATGTAACGACAAATACGGCAAGAAAAGCAATAATGAGAATCTCTTCTGCAATAGGCAACGACAGTATCGGTATAACCATGATTAAGAATGTTGCCGATATCTTAGTACCTGTCTTAACTGACATATTTAATTTTTCCCTCGTGAACGTAATATACCCCACTGCATGGAAAAGAAGCATAATTCGACCCATCCCTAAGATCGAAAACCCGCAACGGCCTAGTGATTACCGACCAATTAGCATACTGCCTGCTGTTTCCAAAGCACTTGAATATATTGTTCATGACCAAATCACTGAACACTTGCATGAATTCAGCCTATATGACAAATTTCAATCCGGTTTCCTTAACATCACAGCACAAACACTGCTCTAATTAAAGTAACTGATGACCTGAAATATGCCATCGACAATCGAAAGGCAACAATACTGACGCTACTGGACTTCAGCAAAGCTTTTGACACTGTTGCCGGCCGTAGTGGCCGAGCGGTTCTAGGCGCTTCCGTCCGGAACCGCGCTGCTGCTACGGTCGCAGGTTCGAATCCTGCCTCGGGCATAGATGTGTGTGGTGTCCTTAGGTTAGTTAGGTTTAAGTAGTTCTAAGTTCTAGGGGACTGATGACCTCAGATGTTAAGTCCCATAGTGCTCAGAGCCATTTGAACCATTTGACACTGTTAACTTTGACATATTGCTCAGAAAAATGCAACAGCTTAATTTCTCAGATAGTGCAGTGAGATGGTTTGAAAGCTACTTAAAAGACAGACAGTAATGTATTGTCTGCGTAAATGAAAAATCTTCCTGGAAACATGTTTTCTCGGGAGTGCCACAAGGATCAGTCTTAGGACCACTTTTGTTTTCTTTATATGTCAACGATATTTCGTCGGTTCTGTCCTCCTGTAAATATCATTTCTATGCCGACGACCTCCAGCTCTACCTAAGCGTCAGACCTGAAGATGTAAACACTACAATCGCTCAGATGAATGATGATCTGTCTTCAGTAGTGACGTAGGCGAAAAACCTGGGGCTTAAACTAAATGCAAAAAAGACGCAAGTAATCTTAATAGCCCATCAGAAATTAATAAGTTCAGATTTCCGCGAACGGCTACCTCCTATTCTGCTCGACGGTACTCCAATACCATATCAGAAAACAGTTAAGAACTTGGGTGTAACTTTGGATGAGCATCTCAACTGGGCGGAGAATACAGTCGCAGTATGCCGAAAGACGTCTGCTTGTCTCTATGCTCTCAAAAAGTTTCGGAACATATTTCCACAGGACTTGAAACGCCAGCTCGTGCAAGCACTCGTTCTACCGAACCTCCACTATTGTGATGTAATTCAACAAGGCATGAGTAGTGAAAACAAAAGACGGCTAGAACTAACCATGAATGCCTGTGTGCGTTACACCTGCAACATTCGCCGATGTGATCATGTTAGTGCTTCATACTCCGAGCTAGGGTGGCTGCGGCCGGACAAATTGCGTGACTACCACACTCTATGTCTACTCCACCGACTCCTCGTCGCGCAAGCACCCCAGTACCTTGCTTTAGAGACTAAAAACCTGTCATGCCATCATAATCGAAACACGAGGTCACTCTTATTTGGTATCTTAACTGTGCCCACTCACAAAACAGAAAGTTTTGCAAACTCCTTCTCAGTTGCCGCTGTCCGCCTCTGGAACAAACTGCCCCTTACCTTGCGCAAAATTCAATCTCCTGCTGCCTTTAAGAAGAAGTTGAAGCATTTCCTACTATCATCCTCATAACGTTCTCCACAAAATTAATGTACAAGGCCAATCCTCTCATCTGTGAAATAGCAAAGCTAGCGTCTCCTATCTTGCTCCTGAGATGCCTTCCTCTTCATCTATCCCTATTAACCATGCAGTCTTCTTTTCCTTTATATTTCCTTAATTATGTTTCATCATGTCTCTCTATTCTTCTCCTCCCTTCACCATCAGTCTCCCTCATACTCCCTGCTGCTAGCACTCCTATCTAAAATCTGTCTCTTGAATAATGTCTAATTATAACAGTACTTATGATCTACGAATATAAACTCTATATGTATGTATTTTTTCAGGTGTGTCTTTCTTATTGTTTATTTCACTTTTTGTACTTGATGTAGTTTAACATGCCTACTAAAACATATGAATGTAAAAACCACATCCAGGCTGGCTGCCATACCGGCCTCCGTCGTTAAGCCGCCGGGCGGATTCAATCCGGGGCCAGCGCGCCTACCCGAGTCCAGGAGGTACCGCATTACCACTCTCGGCTAACCTGGCGGATCGAATGTTTCTCTCATCCAAATAATTTGCCCTATTTCAAACTCAATGATTTGACGGTACGGTTCGCGCACACGTCTGCGAGGCAACCTCCCCATCTGCTCAAGTCACAATGAGCCACTATCTTCCGTTTCTAGCAACAACGAGAGCTGCAGGCACAATTTACCGGCAGGTTGTGTTGCCCCGAGATATGGATGTTGACCTCGAACCCACGGGCCGACGTGGTTCAAATGCAAATCGTTTCTGCAGAACATACTACGTACATGTCCTGTAAATATGAATGTCCTATACTATTCGTTCAAGGGGTTTTTTTCTGAACACGAGTGTATATTGCTTCCGTCTAATAGGATACTTGATAATGGTCTGAGACCGGAATTCCACAATCGTAGAACGCATGAAGAAAGAAATTGCAGTTGCAGGCAGCATTACATCATTTAAACAATACATCGGAGCTACTAACCTACTCTCGAATGTAGATCATAGCTGATCATTCAATTTCTTGACCAAACACTTGGGGTGCTCCAAGTATTAGCTTATCCTCTTTTGTGCATAGCTCTGCTGCCATTATTATCGGTTTCGTCGTTATTTTATTTTCCTCTGGACAAGCTTCCACGACGTTTATTTGGTATTATGCTCTGATGATGATCTACATCTACATCTACATCGATATTCTACAAATCACGTTTAAGTGCCTGGCAGAGGGTTCATCGAACCACCTTCACAATTCTCTATTATTTCAATCTCGTATAGCTCGCGGAAAGAATGATCACCTATATTTTTCCGTACGAGGTCTGATTACCCTTATTTTATCGTGGTCATCGTTCCTCTCTATGTAGGTCAGTCTAAACAAAATATTTTCTCATTCGAAGGAGAAAGTTGGTGATTGGAATTTCGTGAGAAGATTCCGTCGCAACGAAAAACGCCTTTCTTTTAATTGTGTCCAGCCCAAATCCTGTATCATTTCTGTGACATTCTCTCGCATATTTCGCGATAATACAAAACATGCTCCCTTTCTTTGAACTTTTTCGATGTACTCCGTCAGTCCTACCTGGTAATGATCCCACACCGCGCAGCAGTATTCTAAAAGAGGAAGGACAAGCGTAGTGTAGGCAGTCTCCTTAGTAGGTCTGTTAGATTTTCTAAGTGTCCTGCCAATAAAAAGGAGTCTTTGGTTAGTATTCCCCACAACATTTTCTATGTGTTTCTTCCAATTTAAGTTGTTCGTGATTGTAATACCTAGGTATTTAGTTGAACTTACGGTTTTTAGATTAGACTGATTTATCGTGTAAATTTAAAGAGTTCCTTTTAGGATGTAAGGATCGCCGTGTCATTCACGCACAAACCACACTTAACATGCAGGTCGGTAACGTATAGGTCGAAAATCAGCCGCATGATCGTTGATCCGTGAGTTATACCTGCTTGTAGCGTCTAGACAGTGGATCTCTGCTGATTTGCAGAGACGTAGAAATTTCTATGATGCAGAAAACTGTCCATTAATTTTAGATAACAGTCGTGGATCGGTGTTTGTCGATGGATTTTCACTATTAAGTTGTCTCGCCACAATTTGTATTATGCCTTTTCTACATCGAAGAACTCTGACAATGTAGATGTGCGTAGGTTGAAGTTATTCTGAATATGTTCAGTGAACCTTGCATGGGGACTTAATTAAATGTAATGAAAATGATTTTGATTTCTTGCTTTAGCAGCTGTCTGTCCGGTTACGAAGTCTCGTAAACGGTTGGCCCTGACTGTTATTATTACGCTATCTGACTGCTTAGAACAACAACAAGGAATGAAATGGAAATTTTCATTAACACAATTAATTAATTAAGTCCCCAGCAACTATAAAACCAACGCAACAACAAGCACAAGAGTAACTGTTCTGTGTGTGGGAGTGTGACTCAACGTACGCATCTGGCACGGTTCTTCTTCAACAACACAAGAATTTTTAAATAACATTTATACTGAATTAATTAAAGGAAATAAAAATACCATAATTACTCAAGAGAACCACAATTACACTCTAATCCAAGAACACAAGCCAGATGCTTTGTTGACTGAACCTGTAATGACGCATTATTTAAAACATGGAAATAATGAAAAATAAATCAAGTTTCGTTACCTTCATATATTGATGACAAGCACTCAAATTATTACAATATATCTCCACACCGACTCGCTATTACAACATCTCAACAAGAATTTTTCAGTATCACATCTCAGCAAGCACTCCCTACTAGCACATCTCAACACGAACTGACTACTACGAGTCCTGGACAAGCACTGACTACTACGACATCTCAATAATCACTGCCCGTGGAGGCGGCGGAACAATGCTCTCTAGCGATCTCTGGCGCTGTGGCTCAGTGTAGCCACCTTTCATATGCCCTTCCTCCACGGCTAGAATTTGATGGTATTTTTGCCAGCATTGGTGGTGAAAATACCACCAAATTCGTCAAAAAAATACAGACAAAAATAAAAGATAATATTAATACGTAAATACCATATAACTAGATAAAATTTTGGCTTTGCACTGACCTTTCAATAACCTAATATATGAAATACAGTAAGCAATACAAATTCTTTCATACATGTGACTTTACATAACAGTTTACACAAGTATCATGT
Source organism: Schistocerca nitens (assembly GCF_023898315.1). NCBI lineage: Eukaryota > Metazoa > Arthropoda > Insecta > Orthoptera > Acrididae > Schistocerca > Schistocerca nitens. The sequence goes on along the minus strand of NC_064615.1, from coordinate 199,120,480 downwards.
GGTTAAACAGTTCAATCAATAGCGTCAGCAATGACGAATATGTGCAGGTAAGAGTCTCATAACTTTCCACAAACAGTAATACACAAAAAATCAGTTTATACAAATATTCACATAAACGCTTTCCATAGCCCATGAATAAGCAGTTGACAGTTCCAGCAATAGCACCCAGCAATGGTCAACAGGTGCAAAAACCAATAAGTAACATTTTTTCAATAGAAGCAGTCCATCAGTGGCACCCACAATGTTGATCAGGTGCACACAGCAACAGGTGACTTCATTTCAGTAGAAGCAATCCATCAGCGGCACCCAGCAATGTTGAGTAGGTGCAGACATCAACAGGTGACATCTTTTCATTAGAAGCAGTCCATCAGTGGCACCCAGCAATGTTGAGTAGGTGCAGACACCAACAAGTAACACCATTTCAGTAGAAGCAGTCCATTAGTGGCACCCAGCAATGTTGAGTAGGTGCACACAGCAACAGGTGACTTCATTTCAGTAGAAGCAATCCATCAGTGGCACCCAGCAATGTTGAGCAGGTGCAGACATCAGCAGGTGACATCTTTTCAGTAGAAGCAGTCCATCAGTGGCACCCAGCAATGTTGAGTAGGTGCAGACATCAACAGGTGACATCATTTCGGTAGAAGCAGTCCATCAGTGGCACCCGCAATGTTGAGTAGGTGCAGACACCAACAAGTAACACCATTTCAGTAGAAGCAGTCCATGAATGGCACCAGCAAAGCTGAGCAGGTACACACAGCAACAAGTCACATTTCTCAGCAGAAGCAGTTCCATAAAATACACTGTCACTGATCACACTGTTCTTCAGAGTTTATAAGCAGAAATTAAACATGTCCTAGTGGCACCAATATTGTAGAAAAGGTACAAGTAACAGTCCATAATTTTTTTACAATCACTGATCACACAGTTCATCAGCAGAAATTAAACATGTCCTTGTGGCACCAATCATGTAGAAAAAGTACAAGTAACAGTCCATAATTTTTTTTACAATCACTGATCTCACAGTTCATCAGCAGAAATTAAACATGTCCTTGTGGCACCAATCATGTAGAAAAAGTGCAAGTAACAGTCCATACTATTCACCATAACTACTGAGACAGTTCAGTCATGAACAATAGTTTGAATGCACATACAATTTCTTTAACAAAATATAATCAATGCTCTTACACTAAACATACAAATCATAATAAACACACAAATGATATCAGTTAATTGTCACATTAACTATTACAGTACACAATAACAGTTAACCTATAATATTTATGGGTGTCAGTGCAAGCCACTACCAACAAATAAAATAATATTTAGGAGATAGGTGGGTAGGATTAGGAAAGGAAAACACACAAAACACATCCACTCATCTTTCATCCTCATTAAGTGCTACTGTGTAATTGAATAGTGTTAACTGTGTAAATGTAACTCTGTCCAAGATTTGATGTTCATCATGTGTACCAAGTAGTAGTGGCAGCAATGTATAACAGTCAATAATAGTTAGTCAACGTCATAGTCATCATGTCAAGACCAATGTTTGCCAAGCCAGATCAAATTGTACTGTTGCTGAACAACTGTCAGTGAGCCAAGATATGCAAATACTTCCTCTCTTCAAAAAAAAAAAAAAAGTATACTGCTTATTGATTTAACAAAGTGTGTGTGTAGGCAATCTTCTTTCTACTTGAGTGTTCTAGTCTGCCATCTTCATCCTCCTTGTTCCATATGGACCAACAAAAAAAAAAAAATATGCTCCTCACTTACTTTACCTCTTATCCACCAAACTCCAATAATCATCACTTAATCTTAATACTTCAATAATACGTCGACACATATAAACCTCAGCACCAATATCATTTCACTTCCATAACAACTCTTTCCTCTAGTCAGTACAAAAAAAAATATGCTCCTCACTTACTTTACCTCTTATCCACCAAACTCCAATAATCATCACTTAATCTTAATACTTCAATAATACGTCGATACATATAAACCTCAGCACCAATATCATTTCACTTCCATAACAACTCTTTCCTCTAGTCAGTCTCCTCGAACAAGTACAGATAAAATCCTAGTGCAACTTCAATTCAGCATCCCATGCAATCCGAAGACACATTGTCCACACACAACCTCTGTGTATTCCATCTGACCCAAATTTTCTACTCATTATAAATTATAAGATACATTTTGGTTCCTTGTCCATCATTAAATAAAAGAAATGCATACATGACCTCTAACAGACTTTAGTTCGAATAACTCTCAGTAATTAAGTACGATTACGGAGTGTGAATGATCATAATATTTCACAGTGTTTACACCACTTCAAGAATCATAGCAGAAGCAAACATGTGGAGTATTTTTTGTGTCAAGTGTCACTTCCTATTTCAATTGCTCACCAAAATGCAGTGTAATACTGTCAATGGTCTAAACCTAGTTTTGGTCTGTCATGTCGTTAGCTTCCTTCCTATTAGCATAAATTTATACAGCTTCCATAAAACCTCAGCTCATGTGACTTCTATGACTTTCTTGTACTAATGTCGTTCGTCGAATTATAGCAGTTCATTTCCTTATCTTAAAAATATAAGGCACTGAGCGAGTAAATATACCAGTAGAGAACAGAATGTCAACAAGTGGATGCAGCACAATCCCTACAACGAGGCTCTGCCCAGCGAACAATCTACAATTAATACCATAGTGTGACCTAAACTCTATGTACGTACACAGTATATCAGCATTTCTATATTCTAAATTGAAGAGTAGTTATGACAACAAAACAGAAATGTGTAAATATGCAATCCATACGCACAGCAGCAAACATGCCTTACACAATTAACAGGTCATTAGCATCACATCGACATAAGTAAATAAATGTTCATATGTAATCATAATAAGTACCCATGAAGGCGCAAGCAGATAAATCACAAAGTATAACTTACATATCTAACCACATCAGCACAATTAATCAGGTGACAATTATAATTTAAATAAATAAGCACAGCAGGCACATAATTAAAAAATATGACATCAGTGAAAAAGCATAGCAGCCAAGCGATGCATAATATATACAAATAACAACCCTGTTCATTAATTAATCATTGTCAAAATCAGTTAATATGCGTAAGCACGTCGCTTCACTAGTAAATTCATAGAACATGAAATTAGCACAAAGTATGAATCACGTAATCGCAAGCAGCAAATTACGTTTAAAGTACGTACCTAAGTGGAATTCTGTTACCTGAAAAATAAGCTCAATTAACCGTTACCTTTTTTTTTATTTATTACTTTCTTCTTCGAAATGACATTCTTCCTGAAAATTTTCTCCAAAGCAAGTCGTCTTAACGTCGGACACGCACCGAATTTACCTGAAGGTCTTAAATATTTTATACAACCGTATCCTGAAAAATACTGAATGTTAATAACATAATTTATGAAGTCATCATAGCTTTATACAGAATTTATTCGGAGAAATTAAACTGTGTATTTGTTTACGTCTGTCAGTGCATTCGCACTGAGCGCTCGATCAGCTGTAGGCGCGTGACGTAGGAAGCGATTGTTTGCGGTCAACGACTGCCTTGTGCGGCGCGCCGACTTGACTGTTGCTTTGAGTATGTGCCGCCGCCAAAACACAGCGCGGTATCCTTGTACTCTCCGCATGTTTACGTATAACTGTTGGTTTCTCAAAAGTATGTCATTCCACAAAAATTTTAACGTTAGATATGTGATGTATTCCCTTAGAGCGTCGAGATTTAAGAGTTTCTACTTCAACAGTGTTATCATGTATAATTTTGCGAACTCTATATGGACCGTTATAAAGCAGAAAAAATTTGCGACACAAGCCTTTTCCTTTATGAGACAAACGGTGGGACTTAATTAACACCTTTTGACCGACTGACAAAATTTTTAAACGACCAGGACGTTTAGCTGATTTCTCCCTTCTAGCAGCCGCAGATGCAATATTTCGTAGAGCCAGGTTGACAACTTCAGAATGCCGCAGTTTCCGTGTAGGCGGAAAAGGAACGATTTCAGAAATGCGATTTACCGGTGCTTTATTTTTTAATATCAGTATAGGCGGTAAAGAAGTAGAATCATTAGGAAGTTCATTCAGAATGTTTTGAAAAATATGAAGAATCTGATCCCAAGTTCTGTGATTCTGATGACAATAAAGACGACACAATTTATTAATTTCTTTCATCCATCTTTCTGAAGCGTTAGATTGAGGGTGAAAAAGTGAAATGAAAATTGGTTTAATCTTCCGACGCCGTAGAGTACGAAGCCAAATTTTAGAGCGAAACTGTGATCCATTATCTGATATAACCTTGTCAACATGACCAACTTCTTTAAGAAAATGTTTGATGAAAGCATTAGATACTGAACGAGCTGTTGCTTTGCGTAACGGTGTAAAACACACATATTTTGATGTCAGTTCCACTGCTACGAAAATGTACGCAAAACCATTAGTAGAACGAACCACTGGACCGAACAAATTGACTGCAGCCATGTCCTTTAATTTCGCTGGAATGATAGGAAACAACGGTGCTCTGTGAGAAATCGTTGGAGGCTTAGCCATTTGACATAATTTGCATTTGGCAAGAACAGATCGAATACGTTTTTCCATATTACTGAAGTAACAATTTTCTCGTAATTTATGAAAGCATTTTCTGGGACCAAAGTGCGCATAACTGAAATGTGTGTACCAAATCAATTTATTGACCCACTCATCAGGAATACAAACTAACCAAACAGAGTTGTCGACCGATTTTCGTTTGAAAAGAATATCATTGCGAACTAAATAATACTGTCTGATCGCTACGCTTTCCTTTCTCCTCCACTTCTCCTTAATGTCCTTCCAGATTGGATCCTTATTTTGCTCCTTAGCGATGTCCTGGAGCGAAGACGAAATAAAGTTCTCAAACGCAACACCTTGAATGTACATCAAACAATAATGGTTTTCTTTGCCGTCCTCTTCAGCACTTTGTTTCAAACCCATAGGTGCACGTGATAAAGCGTCAGCAACAATATTTGAAGATCCCTGTATGTAAACAATACGAAAATCAAATTCCTGTAGGTACAACGCCCATCGTGACAATCTGCCGTGAGTTAATTTTGTTGACATAAGAAATTCCAGAGCTCGATGATCGGTGTAAACCTTAGTATGTCTGCCAAACAAAAATGTGCGAAATTTTGTGAAAGCCCAAACAACAGCCAAAGCTTCAAGTTCCGTAATCGAATAATTCTTTTCGGATTTAGAGAGAACACGACTTCCAAATGCAATAGTCTTCTGTACTACAACGCCGTTTTCTTCTATCTCTTGAAATAAATGTGCACCTAGGCCTTTGTATGATGAGTCCGTCGCCAAACAAAAATCTTTAGATAAATCCGGATGTGAAAGAAGTGGAGCAGCAACTAAAGCATCACGAAGTTGTTCAAATTCTGACTGAGCTTCCTCATCCCAACACCAATTAGAATTTTTTCCAGATAGTTCACATAAACGAGGTGTGGCCAAATTGTCCAATCTAACAAAGCGTCTAAGAAAATTACAGACACCAAGGAAACTACGAACATCACGTTTTGTGGTAGGAACAGCATAATTACGAATAGCATCTAGTTTCTCTGGATCGGGAAGAATACCTTCTGTAGAAATAATGTGACCGAGAAATTTCACCTGAGAACGACCAAATTCTGATTTTTCCAAGTTCACTGTCATGCCAACTCGTGCAAAAATACGTAATAATGAATCCAAAATTTTGTTATGCTCACTCCAAGAACGTTTAGCAATAAGAATATCGTCAACATATGAAGTAATATTGTCACGAAGATAAGCAGGTAAATTTTCATTTAAGCTACGAATGAATGCTGCTGAAGATACAGAAGTCCAAATGGTAATTTCCGAAACTGGTAACAGTTACCGAAGGCTAAAAAGGCAGTATATTTTCTACAATCAGGGTGGAGTTCTATTTGCCAAAAACTTGCGCGCATATCAATCGTGGATAAAACTTTAATTCCATGGAAATGTTGAAGAAGTTCATCTAAATTTTGTGGACGGTCAGTTTCAGGAATAATAATATTATTTATCTGTCTGGAATCCAGAACCAAACGAATTGATCCATCCTTTTTAAGAACAACGTGTAATGGGCTGGTATAAGGACTGACTGCTGGCTCAACAATGCCCTGATCTAACATGTATTGAAGTTCATTCTTAACCTTGTCTCTGTAAGCCAAAGGAATAGCATACGTTTTTCCTCGAAATGGTGTGTGTTCTTTAACTTTAAATAAATATTGTAAGCCTTGTATAGTTCCTGTGTGATGACTAAACACTGTAGCATGTGAAGTCAAAATATGGTGCAGCTCTTCTTTTGCAACGTCATCTGGCACTTCAGCTTTCTTAACCTTTTCATTAATTAATTCTTCGCTACTAATTATATCCTCCATCGCGTCTCTGTATCTATTGTCATTGTCATGAATAAACACACTGTCGTCATAATGCTCAACGAAAGCATCAGAAGTAAGAAACCTTAAACATTTTGTATCTGATTCAGATCTTGCTAAACACTCGAAAAATTTCAAACATTTCGGCATTCCGGCAACAGTCAAATTCACACTTCCTTCTTTAAAGTTCAAAATTGCCTTATGTGTGTTAAGAAACTCCATACCTAATATAATCTGTGTACTGAGTAATGGAACAATAATAAAATTAGCAGACAATTCGTATCCTTGACAAATGAAATTTAGGTTGGTCTGTTGTTTAACTTCCACACCTTTTCCAGAAATCGCTCCTCGAATTGTAGTTTTAGAAATAGGTAACACAGGACAGGCAATAGTTCTTTCACATATACGAAAAACCGATTCACTAATGACGTTCAATGGGCTCCCAGAATCTAAAACTGCAGTGAACTTATTCTTACCCACACATACTTCAATAACAGGATGTAAAAATGCGTCTACATTATTTTCCTTTTCATCTAGCAAAATGTCTCTCATGTCTTCCAGGCGTACGTAGTGTAAAGTCGTAGTGTCATTACTTTCTGAACCGTCTATATTGCTGCCAGAAGCCGAAGCTGCTAGTCATTGTCGATTGTTTGCGTCACGTCTTTGATTATTCCCGACATTTCGCGGATCAATTTCTACTATTTCCACTTGTCTCTCTGAATTTCTGTCACGCGGAGGATGCCAATTAGGTCCTTCCTGTCTGTTAGATGCAAATTCTTGGTTGTGTCTGTTATTAAAATTTCTGTTTTCCTGTCTGTCTGCATAATTACTTCTTGTATAATTTCGACTGTCACTTCTGAAATTATTGTTAGACCTACTACCCTGGTTATTTCTGTAGTAAGAGTTTCTATTATTGTATGAATAATTTCTGTCTTGATGATACCGATTACTGTTTCCGTATGATTGATCATTCCGGTACGAATTACCGTTATTATAATTGTCTGTGTAATTTCTGTTAGAACGTCTGTTATTGTCATAAGGCTGGTATCTATTGTCCTGTCTGTTACGTCTGTCATTCTCAAAATTACCCATATAACGCCCGTTCCGATCACTATCCCTTTTCTCTGAAAATCTATCGTAATTACTGTTACTGAAAAAGTTACAAGAAGTCCCGTCGTCGTTGTCATACTCAAGTTCTTGTAACAAAGTCTTGAAAGTCTCAATGTCGTCTTTACATCTTCCAGCTAAAGCAATTTGTCTTATGGATTGTGGCAGCTTAGTTAAACAAATGCGAATTAATTCAGTCGGGCTATAAGGGTTGGAAAGGAACTGATTCTTTCGAATCATGTCTTCAAAATATTCCGCTGGCGTGCGGAACTCAGACTGTTTGAAATTACGCTGCATAATAAGACTGTGTTTGACTCTGTCTTGCGTGTTTTCGGACCAATATGCCGATAGAAATGCATGATAAAAATCATTTAGGTTATTACAATCTCTAATGAGTGCGCGCATCCGCGTCGCCGGTTCGTTTTCTAAATATCCACACATAAATTCCAGTTTGTGACTTAATGGCCAATTTGGTGGGAGTGCATACATAAATTGATCTAACCATGCACATGGATGTATGTCATTTTTAGAATTGCGGAAGATCTTAAATTTCCGAACAGTCAAAAAGTGTTTATAGTCAAAGTTTTCGCCTCGTGGCGACAAAGACCTACCGCGTCTGTCCCAGTTTGAATGTCGATTATTGTCAAGTTCGCGCGCCTGGCGCTCTCTTGTTGCGTCCCGTAAATGAAACAAATTATCTTCTTCAAAGCCCTCTGCTATCTGTGATTCTAAATTTCTTCTGCTGTCTTTTCCTACGATTTCACCTTCGATTTGTTTGACTTGCTTTCGTAATGCCTCTACTTCCCTTTTAACGCGTTCATTAAACTTTCCCTGATTTTCAACATGCTTATTTATGTTCTGGTACTCTTCGGTTTCTGCAAATGGTAATGGAGCTGTATCATCTGAATCTCTATCCCCATTTAAACTAAGATTTGTCAATTTATCTGAAATCTCCTCAACTCTTTCCGATAAGTCACCTAATTGCTCTTTCTGTTTATTTACGTCTTCCGTAAGTGTCGCGACTCGGGTTTCAGTATTGTCACATTTAGTAGTTAACTGTTCACACTGTTGCGTTAAGTTATTTATTCTGTCATTTGGTACGGATTCCGCGATTCTCTCAAATATTTCTTCCTTATCGTGTGCACATTGTAAATTTAACTCTGATAATTTCTGTACTATCACGCGATCTCTCTCCTCCTGTTCTCTATCCGGTTCCCTTTGTCTAATCTCTACTGCAATTAATCTATTATTGTGAGAATTCAAAATCGGTTGTACTTCTTCTCTGATTTCTTTCTTTAATTCATCTTTCATATTTTTGAAACATGTCCCTATTCGTGAGTCTAACCGTGTTGCCATTGTCCCCATCTGTGTTTTTAATTCAGATCTGAACTGTGTTTCCATTGTTCCCATATCAGTTTTTAATTCAGATCCCAAAGTTCCCATCTCGGTTTTTAATTCAGATCCTTGTGAGTCTAACCGTGTTCCTATCTCTGTTTTAATTGTTTCCATTCGTGTTTCCATTGTTCCCATCTGTGTTACCATTGTTCCCATTTGTGATCCCAGATTTAATATTGCACCCATCAACTGCTCCATAGTAGCCGGTTCGCAATTCTTTTCGCCCCTAACATTTCCCGCAAAACCAGTTTCCTTCGTCATAGCTGTAAAGCTATCTGTGTTCGATACTATTTCAGAATCTTCTATCGTTAATCTCATATTCTGTAAATTTTCTGATTGAGAAAAATTTTGAAATGGTTCCGGACTATTTTCCCGACTTATTACATTGTTTTCCACTTCATTATTCATCACACTGTTTTCCTCTGTTGGCGAGTTCGCCATGTTAACAATTTCGTCATTCTCACTATTCATCATTTTTGCCTTTTTCATTGATCGCGTAATCATTTACAAAATATACAAAACTCGTCACTATATGAAAATTGCACACAATGACACTTTATCTCCAACAATCATTCACTCGAAATGTTTCCCTTAAACACGATTAACGAACAATTGAAATAATTGCACTAAATCGTCAAACGCGTATACAAGGCAATAAAAATTAAATTTTGAAAAATACCATTAGAAGAATGCTAATTACCAATTCTACACATGCAATATAGACTACAATTACTAAACTACAAATTACTACAACAATACTACTGTCTACACAATCAGAAGAATTCCAAGGGACGATCCGAAGCAGCGGTCGCCACGTGCATGGGGGCTTAATTAAATGTAATGAAAATGATTTTGATTTCTTGCTTTAGCAGCTGTCTGTCCGGTTACGAAGTCTCGTAAACGGTTGGCCCTGACTGTTATTATTACGCTATCTGACTGCTTAGAACAACAACAAGGAATGAAATGGAAATTTTCATTAACACAATTAATTAATTAAGTCCCCAGCAACTATAAAACCAACGCAACAACAAGCACAAGAGTAACTGTTCTGTGTGTGGGAGTGTGACTCAACGTACGCATCTGGCACGGTTCTTCTTCAACAACACAAGAATTTTTAAATAACATTTATACTGAATTAATTAAAGGAAATAAAAATACCATAATTACTCAAGAGAACCACAATTACACTCTAATCCAAGAACACAAGCCAGATGCTTTGTTGACTGAACCTGTAATGACGCATTATTTAAAACATGGAAATAATGAAAAATAAATCAAGTTTCGTTACCTTCATATATTGATGACAAGCACTCAAATTATTACAATATATCTCCACACCGACTCGCTATTACAACATCTCAACAAGAATTTTTCAGTATCACATCTCAGCAAGCACTCCCTACTAGCACATCTCAACACGAACTGACTACTACGAGTCCTGGACAAGCACTGACTACTACGACATCTCAATAATCACTGCCCGTGGAGGCGGCGGAACAATGCTCTCTAGCGATCTCTGGCGCTGTGGCTCAGTGTAGCCACCTTTCAACCTTAATAGTTGGAGTTATGCCGACAACTTCGGTTGAGAGCAGAATAGCTCTTGTCTGATCACGTCGTCTTCCGTTAGACACTGTTTTAAGCTTGCAAGTATGACCCTTCGCTCTTCGTAAAATTTTACCAATTGCTGGCATTAACACTACCGGATGGTGGCTGGTTAGTTGGGTTAAGTCTTGCCCTTGCTTCAGTAAGGGCATAACTTGCCGGTCTTCCAGTTTATTAGGTAACTCTTGATAGTAAGTGAGTAGAAATACGAAGAGTACCGGTAGTAAGTACAGTTATGTTTGTATGTCGTCCTTAATATGTACGCGCATCAGTGTGTTGTTTTTTCTTGCGTCGAACTGTCTTCACACAAACCTGTTACAAACTTCAGCACGGTCGTAGCTGTACCAGTAGATGGAAAACACCTGGCAGTATACACTACGCGTTTTGCGTCCACGCATCCGCATGTATGCACCTCACCTGTTGGCCGGGGAAAATAAGCAAATTGGAAATTTGTGGTAAGGTCTTACGGGACCAAACTGCTGAGGTCATCGGTCCCCAAGCTTACACACTACTTAATCTAACTTAAACTAACATACGCTAAGGGCAACACACGCATCCATGCACGAGGAAGGACTTGAACCTCCAACGGGGGCAGCTGCGCGAACCGTGGCAAGACTCCCAACACCGCACGGCGGGAAAATAAGCATTAATGGCTCTCTCTTGCCCCATGTGCTTGGATGTAAAATCAGTCTAAAAATATACCACTCCTAAAAGCTATAATTATTAGTCTGCAAATAGAGTGAATACTGGCGTAATTTTGTTCAGTACAATGTCCTCAGTCACCAATAAAAATGTGTGCAGTTACGCCCATTACACCGGCTATAGTCTAATGTTGGAGGTGCCGTAACTGCCTTTTGTATGTACTCTATGCTCGGAGTGTTCTTCAGTGACGTCAGTGCCGGTCTGGAAGTGGATGGGGTCGTCTAAATCGGGTTTCCGGCGTCGTATTCTTCCTTAGCATTCATAGTGCTTGGAATTGTCAAGTTTTGGCTTGCTGTCGGCGTTTTATAATCATTAGCGAACAGTTCCGCATGTTGGAGTGCGTCACAGGTGATTCCATCTGGTCCTCCGATCGCTCTCTTTGTTGACCTTTGCTCTCTAATATTCTTCACTAAACACTACTCGTCCCACTTAACGCGGCATGGCCGGCCGAAGTGGCCGAGCGGTTCTAGGCGCTTCAGTCTGGAACCGCGCGACCGCTACGGTCGCAGGTTCGAATCTTGCCTCGGGCATGGATGTGTATCATGTCCTTAGGTTGGTTAGGTTTTTTGTAGTTCTAAGTTCTAGGGGACTGATGACCTCAGATGTTCAGTCCCATAGTGCTCCGAGCTTTTTGAACCATACGCGGCATGAAATGCGCTATTCTGGTATTCCACGACTCTTGTCGCCAGTGCACTACTTGTTTTTTAATGTCTTTTGAAAGTCCTTTTACCTCGCTTCTATCGGCTGGTTTTGTAAATATATGCCTGCATTTCCTCCTGCAGGTATGGGACAGACACGTTGAAATCTCCCCCCTCATCCCCAATTCCAGTTATTGTCCACAATAAGCAAAGTCCTTTATGAAAAAATTTGAGAGAAGCGAAGATTACAATATACTTTCTAGTTTTTGTGTAGAGTTGGCTCCAATTCTTCCTTGTGTAGGATTCTTGAAGCTGAAATTCTAACATTTTAGGTCCTCATTTTTTAATTGATCTAAATAAATTTGAAGATGGTTGTTACAGAATTTTTGTTGTTACGTTAATATATTTTGTCACATTTTAGTACATTATACAGTCTTTTGAATTTTCACATTAAAAAAAACGAAATTACATTGTTCATCCAAAATACAAAAACAGTGCTAGAATGCGTAACTAATAATAGACATTTTAAGTGTTCCAAATAATTCGTAATTTCAAATGTTTCTAAAAAAAATAATTTTTAACTGTACATTCAGAGCTAGTGCTTCTCGATTGTGACATTGGAAATAAGGTAATTCCTTTTCATAAATTTTAGCCTGAAATATATTATATTGTGTGTGAAATTATATGAGAGTTTTCAGAAAATCTGATATAATATTGACCTGTCGAAAATTCGAAAAATAATACTGGCATCGACAACTACTATTGATGAAAAGTAATGCTAGAGGAGGATGTCCCGTTACATCGTCATACTGTTGTTCAGGTAGTGCGGTAGTGGTATAAGCACGTTTTGTAGCCCTGTGGATCTTGTTTGTCAACACTTCAACCAGTACTGGAAATATTACGCATCAATTTTCTAAAATATATGATTTGTACACTGATGAGGCAAAACCTTATGGCCACTTGCATAATAGCTTGTTTGTCCATCTTTGGATCGAAATAAATCAATGATTCACCTATCAGGGATCCGACAGTTTGTTGGTAGGTTTTTGGAGGTATGTGGCATTAGATGTCTAAGCGCTGGTCATGTAATTGTAGTAAATAACGGGCCGCTGATTTGTGTACGCGGTGATGGCGCCCGATAGGGACCTAGATGGGTTCCGTAGGATTTGCATCAGACGAATTTGGTCGCCGAGACATCACCGTGAGTTCACTAAAATGCTCCTCAAACCACTGCAGCATGTCTCTGTGTCTGACACACGGAAAATTATACTGCTGAAAGATGACATCGCCGTGGGAGATGGTATCAAGCATGAAGGGATGCACGTTGCACTGTTTCTCCTGGGTGGACATGAATGTGAAATGTATAGGTTGCATGTTTTTATGATGAGTACTGTATGAGTATCTAGCGAGCTTTACCAAGGAACAATATACAGGGTGATTCAAAAAGAATACCACAACTTTAAAAATGTGTATTTAACGAAAGAAACATAATATAACCTTCTGTTATACATCATTACAAAGAGTATTTAAAAAGGTTTTTTTTCACTTAAAAACAAGTTCAGAGATGTTCAATATGGCCCCCTCCAGACACACGAGCAATATCAACCCGATACTCCAACTCGTTCCACACTCTCTGTAGCATATCAGGCGTAACAGTTTGGATAGCTGCTGTTATTTCTCGTTTCAAATCATCAATGGTGGCTGGGAGAGGTGGCCAAAACACCATATCCTTAACATACCCCCATAAGAAAAAGTCGCAGGGGGTAATATCAGGGCTTCTTGGAGGCCAGTGATGAAGTGCTCTGTCACGGGCTGCCTGGCGGCCGATCCATCGCCTCGGGTAGTTGACGTTCAGGTAGTTACGGACAGATAAGTGCCAATGTGGTGGCGCTCCATCCTGCTGAAATATGAATTGTTGTGCTTCTTGTTCGAGCTGAGGGAACAGCCAATTCTCTAACATCTCCAGATACTGTAGTCCAGTTACAGTAGCACCTTCGAAGAAAAAGGGACCAAAAACTTTATTGGCTGAAATGGCACAGAAAACGTTCACCTTAGGCGAGTCACGTTCATACTGAGTTGTTTCCCGCGGATTCTCAGTGCCCCATATACGGACATTGCGACGGTTGACTTTCCCGTTAGTGTGGAAAGTTGCTTCATCACTAAACACAATCTTGAAACGAAATATTCATCTGTTTCCATTTGAGCCTAGTCAACAGCGCCTCAAGCGAACAAATGTACAACTAAATGAAACTTTATAGCTCCCTTAATTCGCCGACAGATAGTGCTTAGCTCTGCCTTTTGTCGTTGCAGAGTTTTAAATTCCTAAAGTTGTGGTATTCTTTTTGAATCACCCTGTATTATGCTACAATGTATGCCTACTCCTTGGAATTGAGATTCTATGTTTGAACACTGACATATTTTGTCATTACTATTCTTCCTCTTGTCTTATGATATGGACATGAACCGTAAGCAGCGTTTAACGAAGGTTCATCTTGCTGTATCAGCCAATGCAAGTTATTAACAAAACTGAAAATAGAGTAGTTTGTGACAAAAACTGTTTCCGTGTCGAAATCATTTGTAATCCTAAACCTTGCTTGTCTAGAGTACACATGGGCTTTAACAGAAATTCTTCATTGCTAGGCGCCATCTTAAAAATAATTAAGAACTCCCTTTTAGCTCATCGTAGAGACGTGCCGCCGGTTAGAAAACTAAACCTTTCTTTCAGATTCTACGAGCTTGGCGGCCGCTGCAAGTAATTTAATAAGATTCACTTTCAGATTTTCTTAAAGTTGCGACATAATATCCCAGGCAGGAAGGCCTGGTCACAGGATTCTAGTTCTGGTACAAGATTTCATTTGCAAAATCTACGCTTGTTATCTTATATTGGACCGCGCGGGATTAGCCGAGCGGTATATTGCGCTGCAGTCATGGACTGTGCGGCTGGTCCCGGCGGAGGTTCGAGTGCTGCCTCGGGCATGGGTGTGTGTGTTTGTCCTTAGGATAATTTAGGTTAACTAGTGTCTAAGCTTAGGGACTGATGACCTTATCAGTTAAGTCCCATAAGATTTCACACACATTTGAACATTTTTCTTATATTGGGAATCAAGACGAAACCACGATTTTGAGTTATGGAGTTTATTGTTGTACAGTGAACGGACTGGTGAAATATTCTCTGGGGCCATAAGCACAGGAGTTTTAACTTGACATCGACTAGGCATATCTGGGAATATCTGGGGTGCTTTAATAGTTAAACAAATGAGTATTTACAATTCCGTAACCCCAGAGAACTGAGCTAGTTTACGGAGTGCTTATACGCGTCGGGCTAAATTGAACAACATATTACACATTTAATAATATTCCTACATTAGTTATGTCTCTTTTATACTGAGCCATTGCATTAATGTGTGTTTCTTTTTTATATAAGTCACGGCTCATATTCATTCTATTACGTTACACTGATAGTAAAGAAAAAGAGTCACAACTATTTTTATTTTATTACATTACAAGGTGGTTTGCAGTTGTGAGCATATCTTAGATTACTACCATAGGAAAATGTCCCCCCCCCCCCCCCCTCCGTAGCGTAATACTGTTCCCACCAGCTTGCATCCGTGGCGCGATGCGCGTTTCGAGTCGCTGTTCACTTCGATGACTGCGTTTGTGGAGACGACCATCGAACTAGTGTGGCAAAAATGTGATTCAGCCGAAGAGCCGACACGTGCCCGTTCATCGACAGTCGTATCCCCATTGTCTCCTGCCCACTGCAATGGTGACTGATGATGTCGTTGAGCCAACATACGAACACGTAGGTGTGGTCTGCACTGGAGCTCCAAATTCAATAATGTGCGATGGATGGTGTGCTCCGAAACACTTGTGCGTGAACCAGCATTGTGCTCTTTCGGCACAGATGCCACAAATCACTATCTACCCTCCTTTCCAGAGCAGAAAAACCTCAGAACCTTACGTTCTGTGAAGAGTCGCGGACGTCCAACCATTTAGCGCCTTGAGGTAGTTTCTCTGTGCGTCTACCTCTTTCGTAGATGCTCACGACAGTAGCCTGTGAACACTGGACTAGTTTCGCAGTCTTCGACATACTCGTTCACACGTTCTGCCAAATAATAGTCAGCCCTTTGTCAAAGTAGCTTATACCAGTGGATTTCCCCATTTGCAGCCCTTACCTTCGCTTGGTGACCCCGTCCGTGTCTGGTCCGCTTACATACATTTGTTACCGCATCACGTGGCCGCAACGCCAACAGGCGGCTTCCAACGTCGCAATGGCCATAATACACTACTGGCAATTAAAATTGCTACACCAGGAAGAAATGCAGATGGTAAATTGGTATTAATTAGACAAATATACTAGAACTGACATGTAATTACATTTTCACGCAATATGTGTGCATACATCCTCAGAAATCAGTACCCAGAACAACCACTTCTAGCCGTAATAACAGCCTTGATACCCCTGGGCATTGAGTCAAACAGAGCTTGCATGGCGTGTACAGGTACAGCTGCCCATGCAGCTTCAACACAATACCACAGTCCATCAAGAGTAGTGACTGGAGTATTGTGACGAGCCAGTTGCTCGGTCACCATTGACCAGACGTTTTCAATTGGTGAGAGATCTGGAGAATGTGCTGGCCAGGGCAGCAGTCGAACATTTTCTGTAACCAGAAAGGCCCCTACAGGACCTGCAACATGCGGTAGTGCATTATCCTGCTGAAATGTAGGGTTTCGCAGGGACCGAATAAAGGGTAGAGCTACGGGTCGTAACACATCTGATACGTAACGTCCACTGTTCAAAGTGCCGTCAAAAAGAACAAGAGGTGACCGAGACGTGGAACCAATGGCACCCCATACCATCACGCTGTCTGATACGTCAGTATGGTGATGACGAATACAGGCTTCCAATGTGCGTTCACCGCGATGTCGCCAAACATGGATGCGACCATGATGATGCTGTAAACACAACCTGGATTTATCCGAAAAAATGACGTTTTGCCATTCGTGCACCTAGGTTCGTCGTTGAGTACACCATCGCAGGCGCTCCTGTCTGTGATGCAGCGTCAAGAGTAACCGCAGCCATAGTCTCCGAGCTGATAGTCCATGCTGCTGCAAACGTCGTCGAACTGTTCGTGCAGATGGTTGTTGTCTTGCAAACGTCCCCATCTGTTGACTCAGGGATCGAGACGTGGCTGTACGATCCGTTACAGCCATGCGGATAAGATGCCTGTCTTCTCGACTGCTAGTGATACGAGGCCTTTGGGATCCAGCACGGCGTTCCGTATTACCCTCCTGAACCCACCGATTCCATATTCTGCTAACAGTCATTGGATTTCGACAAACGCGAGCAGCAATGTCGCGATACGATAAACCGCAATCGTTATAGGCTACAATCCGACCTTTATCAAAGTCAGAAACGTGGTGGTAGCATTCCTCCTCCTTACACGAGGCATCACAACAACGTTTCACCAGGCAACGCCGGTCAACTGCTGTTTGTGTATGAGAAATCGGTTGGAAACTTTCCTCATGTCAGCACGTTGTAGGTGCTGTGTGAATGCTCTGAAAAGGAAATCATTTGCATATCACAGCATCTTCTTCTTATCGGTTAAATATCGCGTCTGTAGCACGTCATCTTCGTGGTATAGCAATTTTAATGGCCAGTAGTGTACTTTCCAGTCGTCGCGCCACTTCAGTTGCACACTGGTACGCACGTGTTACCTTTATCGCTCCCAAACTGTGTCTGCAGGAAACCCGGAACATGTAGGCTTACTCTCTTACGGGAGTACGTCCGACTTGTCGGTATGACACAGCACGTGGCCGCTTCCCCTGTTCGCGGTTGCGTATAGACCAGAGAAGCAGACCAGTCCACCATATTGGAATCTGTCTTTCAGCGGTGTTTTGTTCTGACCGACAACGATTATTGGGTTCAATGTTCCAAGTTTTTTTGGTCTAATGTTTTAGTGACATGAAACCGGCAGTGATCTAATAGTAAAGGACAAAATACAGCTGGAGTGGTTTATTAATACCCAGGATGACTACTCATAGCTGTGGTTGCCCTGCCTACGAGGCTGTCTACTACCTGAGGTCCCTACGTTTGATTTTCCACACTGACGCGAGGTGTTATACGGGGTCCGGCAGGGAGGTGTTACACACTTTTCAAAAGATTCTAACATATAAATTAAAAAAAAGAATTTTCATGTTTCCCAAAGATTACAAACACAATGCCATTTAATAAACATATAGCACAAACAAGAATGCATTTCAATTCAGGTGCGAAAAACATCATCCAAGTGGCGGCCGTTCTTGTCTATCCATTGTTGCAGGTGAGTGGAAAAATTGTCAGTAAACCTTTGCAGAAAAACAACATGAATTTCTCGAATTCTTCGAGTAATGACTTCTGAAAGAGTTTGAACAGTCCGTGGTTTTCCAATGTAATCCAAGACTTGAGATGGCCCCATAAGAAATAACTGCATTCCTCATCCCATAGCAAAGAAATGAGGCGACCTGTAAAATATTCCTTCAGAAAAGCCATACGTGGTTTTGAGGTATTGCAAGTACCCCGTCCTGTTGAAACCAAACATTATCGAGGTCAGTCTGATATCTTCTCACTTCTGCATTAAAAAATTCTCGCAGCGTCGTTACGTAATGCTGTGAGTTGACAGTGAAAGTGCATCCATTTTGTCAGAAAAATTTGCGTCCAGTGATGCCAAATCGGTCTTGTCCGCATCACACAGTTACTTTCTTACTACGTATGGACCTCTTGTACAGTTCCCGTGGATTATTTTCCGACCAGTACCGACAATTTCATTTGTTCACGGCACCCCATAATTGAAAATGAGCGTCACCACAAATGGTTCAAATGGCTCTGAGCACTATGCGACTTAACTTCTGAGGTCATCAGTCGCCTAGAACTTAGAACTAATTAAACTAATTAAACCTAACCAACCTAAGGACATCACACACATCCATGCCCGAGGCAGGATTCGAACCTGCGACCGTAGCGGTTACGCGGTTCCAGACTGAAGCGCCTTTAACCGCACGGCCACAACGGCCGGCTGAGCGTCACCACATTTTCCAAGGTAAATTACAGGGGGATCGCTGCTGTCAGCTGCATTGGGACATTACGTGGACTCAGTGGCGAGTCCGCAGCTCGTGATCGTGCGGTAGCGTTCTCGCTTCCCGCGCCCGGGTTCCCGGGTTCGATTCCCGGCGTGGTCAGGGATTTTCTCTGCCTCGTGATGACTGGGTGTTGTCTGATGTCCTTAGGTTAGTTAGGTTTAAGTAGTTCTAAGTTCTAGGGGGCTGATGACCATAGATGTTAAGTCCCATAGTGCTCAGAGCCATTTGAACCAACTCAGCGGCGGCGAGTGGAAATGTGTACCGGACCGGGATTCGAACCCTGTATCTCCTGCTTCTTAGGCAGGTGCTTTAACCACAGGGCCGGCGGGGACACAGCGTTACTGCAAATGTGTGGACTGTCTTGGCATGCCTCATGGCCGATCCACTTTCCCACCGAGCGCCACCTACCCGCACTCCCTGACCACTGTACTCCAGTTCACTACTCCTAGATTGCCAGAAGAGCTCGGCCGTACTTGTCCATCTGCACTGAAGAAGGTGGGTCCATTGCCCAGCTAGCCATATCAGTTATATGAATGCGTGACGTCTGTTCTTTTGGAGTAGCGAACAGGAGTACAATGGACAGAGACTGCAGATAGGTGGCCTTTGGTGGGAATACGGATTGGCCTTGAGGCATGGCGAGACAGTCCGCGCAGTTACGATAACGCTGTATCCCGGATGGCGGACTGGTTAACGCACCTGCCTAGCACTCAGGATAACCAATTCGAATCCCTGTCCGGTACATATTTTCATCCGTTGCTGGTAATTCCCTGTAATGTCCCGCTGCAGCTGACAGCAGTGAACCCACTTTGATTTACAGGGTGATTGTAATTGAAGTTAAACTTTCAAAACGTTGTAGAAATAACACAACTGACCAGAATGACGTCAAATTGCAACGGAGTATTATCGGAGACGGGGCAAAACGTATGACAGAAGAAAAATAAATAGTTACAAAATGTAGCAATAGATGGCGCTGTAAGCATCATAATTTAATAGTGGTCGGCTACAAATAACAAAAGAATGATACAACAATGCCTAAGACGTACGTTTGACGTTAAACAAACTGTATTACTAAGTGTGCATGGGTGTACAGATGTGATACTGTTAGTTACGTAAGCCCATCCACCACGACAGGGTCACATCACATCGGATGGGAAAAATCGGTTTTTAATTGGCCTGATACCAAAAATCGCATAAAAAGCATCAGTCAAATTGATTTTTAATTGTTCTGAGGGCAAAAAAGGCATAAAAAGCATCAATCACATCGGTTTTTAAGTGTCCTGAGGCCAAAAACCGCACAAAAAGCGTAAATCCAAATCAAATCTGATCATTAATTTCCGTGTTACTGGCGCAAAAAATGTTCAGTACGCTGTCCACCGCTTTCTGCAACAAGTTGTAGTCGAGAAACAGCACGTTCCACAACTAATCGAAATGTTTCCGGGGTCACGTTCAGAATGTGTCGTGCAATGCGTGCCTTAAATGCAACTAAATTTGCAATCGTAACACTGAGCATTTATTATTTATTTATTTATTTATTTCATTAACAGTACAAAGTAACCCCCCGCCTTGAAATGTACGGTGGCTCGGATGCTTCTAAATCTAACAGCAAAGACTTCTCATTGTTACAGTCATATTGGTATACACTTGGTAATGCTTTCTTTAAATAATAGAAAGAACATAATGTAGGGTAAACCTTGGTAATTCCGTGAGGATTTCTGTATTAAGTTAATTTAAAGTACATAAAAAATATTTTGAAAGCCTACTGAATTACATATGTAAGCCTGTACTTAAATCCATTACTCAATATGCACAATGTTATGATTAGTTGATTCTACGTTCTCTCCCTTCTGACTTTATCAACTAAGACTTTTGTAGGTTATTTCGTGATACCCCTTGGTAAGTTCGTGACATTACTTGGGTAATTTCGTGATAATGCGTTAATTAAATAATGAAAGCATTGTATTTCTATAAAAGATTTTATTTTGACCTTTTACGACATTGAGGATTATTTATGATAATAATGATAAAGTACTGACGAAGTAATGAGCAAAAACACTGAACTGAATTTACTGATTAAATGAAAGTTTCATTTTAGTCTTCATCAGAAAGGTTTTGACACTTGTTGCACATAAAAACTTCCTCACTCTCGTCAAAAGTATGTAGACACTTCGAATGGTACCACATTTAACAAAAACTGCACTGAAACCACGTCTTCTAAATAACTGCGGCCACAGGATCCAGATTTATTGTCATCATTCGTCCTCTTCTTTGTCACTCCAGAGGTGCTGGGTTGTGGATTTACTGTATCTTCCTTTCGTGTCCTACCTATAAATAAATAAACTTCTTCAAAATAAATAAACAACAACTCAAAGGAACAACTGTCAACTCTGTTAATGAAGCACGTGAGATAATTTTTAGAAAATGCATATGCCTACCTCTGGTTGTTTTGGGAGCTGCTTCTTGAATTGGTTGATAAATCCGTGAAGAGGAATCAACAAAATATCACGAAATAAGCAATGCCACGAACTAACCAAGGTTTATCCTATAAAGATTTCTCTAAGGCTATAGAGGATCGAATGCTTAACAATTGTTAAAATGTTTCTATATAATCTGTTTCTGCCTAGTTGATGAGAATATAATATATATAATGCAAATGTCAAAGAAAATTTTAAAAGAAATGCAATGTAATGAGTGTGGTGAAAATAATTTGCAATATGAAGAGGGAAGTGATATACTGTATTTGGCAGTGTAATATAGTCTAAGTAGCAGGTTGGTTGATAATGGCCCATTTCTAGCTATTTCAAGTGAGAAGGTCCAAGTAGAACGTCGAGCTATTCTCATCTGAAATGGTTTGTGCTTATGTGTGTGTACTGTGTTTGTGTGTATTGGTATATTACTTGGAGTGTTGCAAGTCAGGACACTACATGATATTCAGCAGCTGTTTGATTGTCGTATTGTTGGTAGTTGTGGTATATTCTATGTGATACCTTGGATACATACACCTGGTATTATAGAGTTTAAATACTGAGAGAGCATTTGATACATGGAATACATGAATTTTAGCTTTATATGAGAAATACACTTATGTTTTTAAATTTTCAGATAGCCCTGCAGCCAGAAGTCACATGAATGTAGATCAGGCTGTAGGAAAATGGCGGCTGGTAATTCTAGCATTTCCGAAACGGCGCTTCAGCAGCTGTTTAACTGGATGTCCAGAGGTGCGCCATCTTGGATAAAAATGATCCTTTCCACACACCCACGCTGTTGGAGAGCTGGAACGACGTGGTTACGCAAAAGACACTCTTAGCGCTTACTAGTGACGGCACAGGTAACATGACCGGAAGCACCTGTCTCTTCGAAAAAATATTGCCATATGATAAATGATGCCGCAAACCCGCAACACTCAGTGACCTTTCCAGGATGAAGTGGTACTGGCTGATTTGCGTGTGGATTTTCCGTTGCCCATATTCGACGATTCTGTGTATTGACATATCCTGTCAGATGGAAGTGGGCTTCGTCTGTCCACAAAATCTTCCACGGCCGATCATTGTCCACTTCCATGCGAGCAAGAAATTCTAAAGCAAAGCTCTCTCTTGCCGGCAGGTCAACGGGAAGCAACTCGTGCACACGGGTAATTTTGAATGGATAGCAAAGAAGGATGTTTCGTAGGATTTTAGGCACTGTGCTCACGGGTATGTCCAGTGTTCGGGCAATTCTCCGTGAACTACACGTTTGCACGGCACCATTCGTCTCCTCCTGCCTTGCTGTGGCCACTGCTTCCACTATCGTCGAATCAATTCGTTTCCTCCCTCTACCAGGTTGCACACCAAAAGAACCCGTCTTTTCGAATCATTTTCTCCAGACCCACGGCAGTCATCGGACAAAAGCCTTTTTTTTTTTTTTTTTTTCAAACTTCTGCAGAGCGACGTGTGCACAGTCATCATTCTTGTAATACAGCTTTACAATCAGAGCGCGATCCTGCATTGAGACAGCCATGGCGAACGTCGCACACGCGAAAGGAGTGAAAGCATTGTACCCGGCGTGACATACCAACTTCAATGGGTCGCGCGCATGACAGGTGTTTTCATTTACGTATTCTGACACATGCAGCGCCATCTGTTGATCAATTTTCACACTATTTTTTTCTGCCATATGTTTTCCCCCTTCTCGATAATATTCCATTGCAATTTGACGTCAATCTGACCACGGGTGTTATTTCTACAGCGTTTTGAAAATTTAACGTTAATTATAATCACACTGTACATATGTTTCACAGCTACAAATTCTGCTTGGTGTGTGTTCTTTCGGTCATTTCCAATAATGGAACCACCTTGTTCAGTGTGGATGCACAAATACGTCCGACCTCCTCTGGAAATCTCAGAGTACCGAACAGGAATACAATGGACAGGGACTGCAGATAGGTGGCGCTCGGAGGGAATCTGAATTGGCCGTGAGGCGTGCAGAGGTAGCCCGAGCAGTTGCGATAACACTGTGTCCCAGATGACACCTTAGTTAACGCACCTGCCTAGTAAGCAGGATATTCTGGGTTCGAATCCCCGTCCGGTACACATTTTCATTCGTCGCCGCTGATTCCGCGTAATTTCCCAATGCGGCAGACAGCAGACAGCAGTGATCCCTCTTTAATTTACATATCGTGTTTCAGAGCTGCGAATTGAACGGACACCACGCATTCATATGATTTTCCAAGGTCTCCGGCATCCTTTCTGCAAGCATATGCCGCCGTATATAGTCAATTCGCTTCAGTTATTTAACCACCACGATTATAAAACGAGGACAGTGGAGGTCAAAGTGAAAAATGCGGCGGGCTGACCCGCCTGAAACGCGCAAAGTGCGAACATGCTGTAACGCGCAATACGGAGGGCTGACCTCCACAGCTTGTAGAAGTCCCTCAATGTTTTCTGCTTTTCTAATTGTCGAACACTTCCCCGAGCTGTTATGGGTCTCACCGTTCCTCTTGTTCTGAAGTTTTTGCACCACATTATTATTGTTGTGCGACCATCATCGCACTGAAATCTTCGCTGCGTCTGCTCTACCGAATGATTGGACGCAATGAAGGTTTCGTAGACAAAGGTGCGCTGTTCAATTGAGCAAGACACCGTGACTACTAAGATGGCAGCCAATAACGAATGTACATCAACCATTGCGCTTGATCTAGTTCCCACACCACTTAAGTTATGGGGGACTCTAAAACGTAACACCTCCCTGCTGGACACTATATTACCGGTCTCCATAGAAATAAATACGAGTAGGTCGTCTTACCGAACGCAGTTTCCTTTGTCCCCTCGCCGAAAGATATATTTTATTCAGTGTTTTTGAAGAGCTGAAGGACACGCCGTCAGCATCAGGTAGCATAAACATCCTAGTGGATTCCTTCGCTTTTCCTGCCTACTCTCTACGTTTAATGCATGCTGGTCAAAGTGCATTGCGAATCTGCTTACAGGTGTACCCATTCTGGACAAACAGGCAAGTTCTACACGTCTGAGATTACTCACGCCCTATGAACGAGTCATCGCAATACGTCGCTGCTTTTGAATGCTGATGACAGCTCGTAGCTCATAAATAAAGTGCGTCATATGTTGCTTTACGAAGCACAATGACACCGTTCTAGATAAAGATTTCTTTCAATGTCTCTATTTCTAATATTAATAGGGAGGTTTTGGAGGCAGTTCAGGGGTCTTTTTTTAGAATTTTGATACTAGGAACCTGTGATCCCCAGTCTCATACTACAAATTCTTTTGAGTATGATTTTTGACCACGCTCCCCCCCCCCCCCCCTCCCATTTATTTTTGTATCTGTATTACACTGAAAATATCTGCATAACGGTGCAAGTGTCGTTAGTGTGGTTGCGTGTCTTCTTGAGAAGCAAACTTGTTCCATTTACCTACGGTATTTGCTGTAGACAACAGTAATGCCAGCAGTACTGTTCGCTCTCATTCGGTACTGCTGCGTTCTCTCTTGGCTGTGTTAGTTGTACTTCAACAGTGATACAGAGCCCGAATCGATAAGGTTACTGACGAGAAGTCGGTCTATATGCACCTAGTGCGTGATTTCAGTAACTGCAGTGAAAGAGCTTCGCTATGACACTATGCAGGGCTGTTCTTGTAGCGACAGCAATTACACCATACTACAGTGGAACTTTGTCTATCAGGTCCTCATTAATCTGGACCACCATTCGTAAGAATCGTATCGTTTTTTTTTTTTTTTCCTGTTGTCCCGTGACGTATAGTGGTCAATGCCGCATTACATAGAGGTTTGTGGATGCTTCTGATCGCACAGTGTAGCTTGGACGTGTTGCATTACTCTGTGTTTCGTACTGGTCATAGGGTATTACAGCAGTTTTACTATTCTAAAGGTATTGTCACAGAAACAAAGGTAATTTGGGTAACATACTAAAAAACATAATTACATTAAAAAAAAAAGTTGGTTTCTGATGTACCCTACGTACGTGATAGCCTGTGATACTTGCAGACTCCAAAAATGAAAGTTGAAAGTAAACAAATGTTACTGATAAAGTGCTTTTATTAAGTCAGTGATCTCATTTATTTTGCTGGTGCGTAAGTTCATATCGTTTTTGTTTTCCATGCTGGTATTCCGGTTACTATTGGTTTATTTATCGATTGTCTTTTTTTATTTGTAGTTCTCTGTTTCTATTTAAGTTTACGTATTGTCTTTTTTGTCATTTGGAGATAGTGAATAGAGCTGTGGACGGTAGAACATTTAGTGTCAAGTGGAGAAATCGAATCATTTCCGACAAATTCTTCTGTTTGAGTTCAATACAGGGAGGTAACCAGAAACATTTATCCCGTTTATGAGTATAATGCCATTGGACAAAGTACGGCAAGAAAATGGTTTTTTCTTCTTAAGAATCATCACTTTGACACTACTGGGTCTCCATCTTAGGGTTCAAAATGGCTCTGAGCACTATGGGACTTAACTTCTGAGGTCATCAGTCCCCTACAATTTAGAACTACTTAAACCTAACTAACCTAAGGACATCACACACATCCATGGCCGAGGCAGGATTCGAACCTGCAACCGTAGCGGTCGCGCGGTTCCAGACTGTAGCGCCTAGAACCGCTCAGCCACTCCGGCCGGCATCTTAGGGAAGACCTTCAGGGTTTGATAAGGATCGTGTAAACGCATTACTCCATAATGATGCATGTGAGTGTACTGGAGAGCTGGTAAATGTGATGCAGTGTGATCATTTCACCATCGTACGACATTTGCATACAACGAGGAAGGTTCAAAAATCGAATGTGTGGGTACAGCATGCTCTAAGTCAAACTCACAAAAATCATTGTGTGGTCATACGTGCGTCTCGTGCTTGCTCATCATCAATTAGGTGGTGAACAACACCGACCATTCCTATATTGTATTGTTACTGGTGACGAGAAATGGTGTCTTTACGCTGATGTAAGGAAAAGAAAGGAATAGTTGAACCCAGACAAAGCAGCAATTACCCGTACAAGGATCTGCGCACATCCACAAAAGATGATGATATGCATCTGGTGGATGTGGAGAACCACGAACTGCTTCCCCGAAGTGTTAACGACTGAGACGTCTTGCAGACGCAGCCCAAGAACAACGACCAGGCAGAATGCGTCACGTGGTGTAACTCCACGACACCGCCCCCTCGCTTTATGCTAGACAAGAGTTGATTGTGAAGTCATTCCTCACCCACCTTATTCACGTGACCTTGCGCTCTAAGATTTTCACATTTTAAGCCCACTGTCAAACAACCTTCAAGGAACTTACTTTTCGGATGAATATGCACTCTGGCTCGATGAGATCTTCGCCTCAAAACCACGTGATTTCGACAGTCACGGAACTGAAAAGCTTCCCCAGCATTGGAAGAGTGTTGTAAAGAGTGAAGGAGAGTACAGGGTGTTTATAAAGGAATATCGGGGTGTTAACGCTTTATAATATTTATTACATTAAACTTACAGTTATAAATGATATGTCAAATGAATGAGCAACTCAAACAGTTGTGTTTGGCACCACTGCGCATGCGCAGCGCGCAATTTTTCCGCCGCAATCCGCTAGACAGTGGTAGTAGCGAAGATGGCGACTAGTGAACAGAAAACGTTTTGTGTTTTGCAGTTTGCAAAGACCGAATCTGTAGTTACTCTGCAGTGTGCGTTCCGGCTGCAGTTCGGTTGTGATCCTCCAAGTGATAATAACATTCGTAGATGGTATCATCAATTTTAAGGTAACGGCTGCCTTTGTAGAGGGAAGAGCACAGCACGACCAAGGGTTAGTGAAGAGACTGTTGAGCGAGTGACAGAGTCGTTCACTCGTAGCCCAAAGAAATCAGTCTGGAAGGCTAGTCGTGAATTACAAGTTCCTGTGTTGATTATTTGGAACGTTTTAAGAAAAGGCGTACAACTAAGTCCTTACTGTTTATAGTTATTACAGGTTCTAAAGCTGGCAGGCCATGGATTATGTGCTAACTTCGCAAACGAAATGTTGTTTCATGACGATGAATATTTTCTGGATCATGTCTTCAGTGATGAATCGACCTTTCACATTAGTGGACATGTTAACACTCACAATGTGCGCATCTGGGGCTCAGAAAATCCTCACGAGGTGGTACAAATGCAACGAGATTCCCCTAAAGTGACTGTTTTCTGTGCTGTATCCTGGTGGAAAGTTTATAGGCCTTTCTTTTTTGGTTAACCTACTGTAACTGACACTTCTTTGGTTCAAATGGCTCTGAGCACTATGGGACTCAACTGCTCAGGTCATTAGTCCCCTAGAACTTAGAACTAGTTAAACCTAACTAACCTAAGGACATCACAAACATCCATGCCCGAGGCAGGATTCGAACCTGCGACCGTAGCGGTCTTGCGGTTCCAGACTGCAGCGCCTTTAACCGCACGGCCACTTCGGCCGGCTGACACTTCTTTCCTTGATACACTAGAGCAATGGCTCTTCCCTCAGTTGGAAGAAGATGAGCCAGAGAACATTTTCCAGCAAGATGGTGCGCCACATCACTGGCATAGCGACGTATGCGATTGGTTGAACTTCACTGTACCCAAGCGCTGGATAGGCTGCAAGGGGCCCAATGACATGGCTTGCTTTGCATGGCCTCCACGTTCACCCGACCTAACGCCATGCGATTTTTTTTTCCTTTGGGGCTTCACCAAGGATCGTGTGTACGTGCCTCCGCTACCAGCAGACCTCCCTGAATTAAGAAACAGGATTGAAGCAGCTGTTGCTACAATCACTGAAGACACACTTATCAACGGCTATAGACTTGATGCGTGCCATGTGACAAATGGTGCTCACATTGAACATTTATAAGATTCTTGGTAAAACTGTTTGAGTTGCTCTTTCATTTGACATATCATTTGTAACTATAAGTTTAATATAATAAATATTATAAAGCGTTAAATCTCCGATATTCATTTATAAACACCCTGTATATTATCGATGACTAATGTCTCTGTTACGTTTATCTGTTGTGTTTATGAGGCTTATGGACTAATGCTACGAACTTATGCACCAAACTAATACGTGTGGCTGTTGTGTACCCAAGAGAGATTGTAGACAAAATGGTACAGAAGGGACCATCCTCTGTAGCACACACTGCACTTTGAGAATATCTTTCACGCAACCAGGGAAGGCGGTGCACAAGAGATCCCACCGGACTGCCTTGCGAAGGACGCGCCCTCTTGCGGAACCGTCCGCATTCCTCTAAGAGCAGGAAGGCGGCGAGGAGAGAATATCGCGTGTCCGCTCGCCGGATCACGTTGCTCAGTGGCGAGGCGTGCTGCAAACGGCTCCACGCCAGCGGTGCGGCGAGGCATCCGGTTACGGCAAAAAGGCCAGCTGCGGCTGCAGTGGCGGCGGAGGTGGCGCGTTGTGTCCGCAACCGAGGCTGTAATCACTGTCCGCCGATCGCCTGGCGCGTCGGCAGCGGCGAGGAATAAGCATTCCGGGAGACTGCTTATAGGGCATGCTCAAAATAACATTCACACTTCAGTATAAACAGCCCATTTCCGGAGCTAGTTCCTCACTTACCTGTAACATACCAACGCCAACATTTATTTTTTATCCTTATGTTCAGAGGTAAGAGTACATCTCTAATCGTTATGGTAGATACCTCTTTATTGTGGTGACGACAGTCACAAATTTATCAAATGAATGCAGCGTTTTGTTACTTCGAGTTGAGAGAGGACGAGTCACTCCCTCACTATTTTTCATATTCAAGGCTATTCTTTAATGTCGATTTTACACCGAAGATATCATTTTTGTGAGTAGACATGAGGTTATGAACATGAGCAGTCACTGATGGCAGCATGTACGTTGTTAATGCATGCGGGATCTTTACTGTTGCTCACCTTTCAAATACACGACTGGCCATTAAAATTGCTACACCAGGAAGTAATGCAGATGATAAACGGGTATTCATTGGACAAATATATTATACTAGAACTGACATGTGATTACATTTTCACGCAATTTGGGTGCATAGATCCTGCGAAATCAGTACCCAGAACAACCACCTTTGGCCGTAATAACGGTCTTGATACGCCTGGGCATGGAGTCAAACAGAGCTTGGATGGCGTGTACAGGTACAGCTGCCCATGCAGCTTCAACGCGATATCACACTTCATCAAGAGTAGTGACTCGCGTATTGTGACGAGGCAGTTGCTCGGCCACCATTGACCAGACGTTTTCAATTGGTGAGAGATCTGGAGAATGTGCTGGCCAGGGTTGCAGTCGAACATTTTCTGTATCCAGAAAGGCCCGTACAAGAACTGCAACATGCGGTCGTGCATTATCCTGCTGAAATGTAGGGTTTCGTAGGGATCGGATGAAGGGTAGAGCCACGGGTCGTAACACATCTGAAATGTAACGTCCACTGTTCAAAGTGCCGTCAATACGAACAAGAGGTGACCGAGACGGGTAACCAATGGCACCCCATACCATCAGGCCTGGTGATGAATCAGTATGGCGATGACGAATACACGCTTCCAATGTGCGTTCACCGCGATGTCGCCAAACACGGATGCGACCATCATGATGCTGTAAACAGAACCTGGATTCATCTGAAAAAAAAAGAAAAAAAGACGTTTTGCCATTCGTGCACCCAGGTTCCTCGTTGAGTACACCACCGCAGGCGCTCCTGTCTGTGATGCAGCGTCAAGGGTAACGCTGATAGTCCGTGCTGCTGCAAACGTCGTCGAACTGTTCGTGCAGATGGTTGTTGTCTTTCAAACATCCCCATCTGTTGACTCAGGGATCGAGACGCGGCTGCACGATCCCTTACAGCCATGCGGATAAGATTCCTTTCATCTCGACTGCTAGTGGTGCGAGGCCGTTGGGATCCAGCACGGCGTTCCGTATTACCGTCCTGAACCCACCGATTCCATATTCTACTAACAGTCTTTGGATCTCGACCAACGCGAGCAGTAATGTCGCGATACGATAAACCGCAATCCCGATAGGCTACAATCCGACCATTATCAAAGCCGGAAACGTGATGGTACGCACTTCTCCTCCTTACACGAGGCATCACAGCAACGTTTCACCAGGCAACGCCGGTCAACTGCTGTTTGTGTATGAGAAATCGCTTGGAAACTTTCCTCATGTCAGCAAGTTGTAGGTGTCACCAGGGCACCAACTTTGTATGAAAGCTCTGAAAAGCTAATCGTTTTCATATCACAGCATCTTCTTCCTGTCGGTTAAATTTCGCGTCTGTAGCATGTCATCTTCGTGGTGTAGCAATTTTAATGGCCAGTAGTGTAGTATTTTCTATTGAGAACAAGCAGACAGTTTGGTCATTTAACAGTAAACCTTGCAGTGCACGTTTGGAGCCTGGAAGCCACGTGCAGCTATTAGGGAATGCGACATTACCAGGGACTGGATGCTCGTGCTAAGAGTTTCTCGCACCAGTGTGCGGACATTGCTTTA
Organism: Schistocerca nitens; assembly: GCF_023898315.1. Lineage (NCBI taxonomy): Eukaryota > Metazoa > Arthropoda > Insecta > Orthoptera > Acrididae > Schistocerca > Schistocerca nitens. The sequence goes on along the minus strand of NC_064615.1, from coordinate 199,089,548 downwards.
GGCCGAAGAGGCGGATAATTTGCTTAATTGGAGCTACCTGGTAGGTGCCTCAAGCCGTGGCAGGGCAGGGATGCAAGAGAAATTTAGGTCACCTGTCCAAGGTGTTTCGACAGTCTCGTAAACACCCTTTGTCAACAGGGATAGCGGCTGTAAAACATTCGCGAGTTTCTATGTTCACCGTGGACCGAACATTATCGAGGGAGCCGCCAGGTGGTGTCGCCCCTATGGCTGCCGAGTTTTTAGGAATCCTCAGGCCTTCGAAACAACTTTAGAAAGGAACACAACATCTATAGTGTCTCCGAAACGGTCTATGTTGCCACGCAAAAGCATTTCTCTCAGTTTGGATCGCGCGGGATTATCCGAGCGGTCTCAGGCGTTGCAGTCATGGACTGTGCAGCTGGTCCCGGCGGAGGTTCGAGTCGTCCTTCGTGCATGGGTGTGTGTGTTCGACTTTAGGATAATTTAGATTAAGTAATGTGTAAGTTTAGGGACCGATGACCTTAGCAGTTAAGTCCCATAGAATTTCACACACATTTGAACATTTTTTTCTTAGTTTGGCTGAGGCCCCTGTCAGATACACTGTAACATTTGCGACGTCCAAATGATGATGTTTGTGGTAAATGTCTTGTTGACTTTAGGAGTAAATGGAAACTCAAAACATGCTGACTAATGTGGCCTTGATAAAAACGAGTCTGGAACACACTTTCTTCTAAAAAATGATTCAAATGGCTCTATGCACTATGGGACTTAACATCTGAGGTCATCAGTCCCCTAGACTTAGAACTACTTAAAACTAACTAACCTAAGGACATCACACACATCCGTGCCCGAGGCAGGATTCAAACCTGCGACCGTAGCAGCAGCGCGGTTCCGGACTGAAGCGCCTAGAACCGCTCGGCCACAGCGGCCGGCTTTTCTTCTCTCTGTTCAGGAATTTACGAGTCAGCGATTGGCTTCTTCTCCAGAAAAGAGAAGGATACTGTTAACTTTGATTGGGATCACCACATTGCATTGCCTGCGTTATTCTGATTATGATGAAAAGTTTATTTGAACATGTTCAAAAATGGTTCAAATGGCTCTGAGCACTATGGGACTTAACATCTGAGGTCATCAGTCCCCTAGAACTTAGAACTACTTAAACCTAACTAACCTAAGGACATCACACACCTCCATGCCCGAGGCAGCATTCGAACCTGCGATCGTAGCGGTCGCGCGGTTCCAGACTGCAGCGCCTAGAACCGCTCGGCCACACCGGTCGGCTTTTCTTCTCTCTGTTCAGGAATTTACGAGTCAGCGATTGGCTTCTTCTCCAGAAAAGAGAAGGATATTGTTAACTTTGATTGGGATCACCACACTGCATTGCCTGCGTTATTCTGATTATGATGAAAAGTTTATTTGAACATGTATGCATGTGCAAAGGAACTTCGCATCGTAATCAGAATAAGACAAGCAATGCAATATTTTGTTTATCTGCCGATAACGGGCAGGAGACTTTCGAGTACAATATGTGACCTGAACGGGAATATGATTAATGGATGTACGAGTACAGGTCATAGGCGCATGATGGAAGTTTAGGTGTGGCCGACAGTCATGCACGGATCGCCAAATGGTAAGGCAATCGCTGGCAGTAAGCGGGAAATCCGGGCTCGAGACCCAGTCCGGTACAAATTTTCATTGCCGTCATTCCATTCTACAGCTGATGGTTTTCCTTATTCAGGATGAGAATACATTCAACATATTGATTTGGACTGCCCGATGTGCAGAGCAGATGAGTTAGAGGGGAGACATGGAGCTCATGGAGTATTGTGACTGGCCCAAAACGCTTGTGGTGGCGATTATGTCAGTGTTTTCGTGGAGTTTATCGATGTTTGATGGAAACTGAGGAGAGGAGAAACTTGGTCTTCTCATTTAGACTCGAATCTGGAGAGGATTCTGCTCTTGTCTCTTGTTGTGAGTCGTTTGCACTTTGGACATTTGTTCTGAGCATGACTTCACACAAGCATAGTTAAGGGACCTTGTGGAAGTCAGAGGTGAGTTGCATGTTGAAAAGAACACAGATACACTGAAGTGACAAAAGTCAGGGGACAGCGACATGCAGTCGGAAGTATCGCGTACGCAAGGTATAAAAGGGCAGTGCTTTGATGGAGCTGTCATTTGTATTCAGGTGGTTCATGTGAAAACTGAAATGATTATGGCCACTCGATGTGAACTAACAGACTTGGAACAGGGAATGATAATTGGAGCTAGACGCATGGGACGTTCCATTTTGGAGATGATTAGGAATACAATATTCCAAGATCCACAGTGTCAAGAGTGTGCCGAGAATACAAAATTTCAGGCATTACCTCTCACCACGGACAACGCAGTGGCCGTCGGCCTTCACTTAACGATCGAGGGAAGCGGTGTTTCCCTAGAGTTGCAAGTGCTAACAAGCAAGCAATACTGCGTGAAATTGCGAGGTGCCGGGGCTAGCAGTGTATTTAACACTAAATTCTTCTAGAATCTACATATGTAAATGATGCTCTAAGCCCCCCCTATTCTAACTCCGACTTTTGCTGCTGCACATGGATTAAAAAGATACGCGAACTGACTGTAATCAACCCTGCAAGTGGAGTAGAAAAGAGTTTGGCACCTGCAATAATTTAATTTGATAAATACGTTAAATAAAGGAAGGTTTCATTAACATAGTGAGAAATGATAGGGTTGCTCTACCGATTAACAGAATGAAAGTTCTGTCCAAAATAACAATATGATTTATTAAGACTAAACACAAAATAATAAACAAAAACACATGAAACATTTACAATACATCAAATTGGCTCAAAGTGGATACTCAAACAAACGCTGTGAAGGTGAAGTTGTCCCTAAACTAGATTGTGACTTCCTTGCCACTCAAATCCTAAGAGAGACACACCGCTAACCCAACATTAATTGCTGCTACATTAGTGAGAACTCAGACAATGAACACCCAAGATAGAACAAAGTTAGAAAAGACGAACAGGCTCGCTCTGCTGAGCTCTGATTATCTCCTAGCAAAAATGCCTGCTTTGCCGGTGCTGCGGACGTACATTACCAAGCTGTCTTCTTAGCTGCAAGGACACGATCTGGCGTACTGGGAGCGATGGCTGGTTGCTCCGACGTCCCGTCGTGGTGGTGATAATGTCGCGAGTATAGCCCGAAACAAATTATCCTGGCCTGGTTGTTCCAGACTAAAGACTTCCTAGCAATACAAATGCGCCTCTGAGGGAGACAAAGAGGGCTCACCACACAATCACTGACGGTACAGTGATTGATTTTAACAAGCGAAGTCACCCAGTAACTCCGATACAGTCAACTTTAGCCAAAACTGCTCAAGACCAACATAGACTGCTTGTACGCAGAACGCTCAATTGCCAACTGTACTCGGAAAGTTACATTGAAGTCGAAACTTCAGCAACTTCGTCAAAGAGTTACAATTAAATAAAAGTATATTAAACAGCCAACGGAAGGCAGGCTGACCCGCGCAGCGAGAGCTCAGTCTTGTAACCTACTTCGACCGAAAGGCGAGAGCCGACTGCTCTAGAGCACCCGTACAGGCCAAACGCAAAACATTCCCGCCCCCACGACAGTGGCCGTGGTTCAACGTTCCAATCAGCAACTCGAAAACCGGCGGAAAATTCCACTCTATTGCCGGAGCACTACCATTCCACCAATGGAGATTCTTGGCGCCAATTTCTGCGCCGATTTTTGCTACGTCACGGAGCTATGCCCTGAGCAAGCCAATCACAGTTACTATACGGCAGAAAACGCGGGAATTTGCGCGCCAAGGCTGCTTGGGAACACAAGTCATTCCCACGCCTCGCTGGTAGCCCGCCAGAAAGTGTTTTCGCTAAGTTTCTTCGAAGTAACGGAAACTCTAGCCCAGCCGCTACTTCAGGCCCCTCCGGGCGTGTCTTTTGACAATGTCGGCGTCTGGAAAGCATTCACTCAACTCCCTCACACCCGTAGGCTTACCCTTTCAAGATCGGCAGTGCCCGCCTGTCACCGGACCACCTGGGTGACGAGAGACGCTGCGTGGGAAGTCCGCGTGTGAAGAAATAGCAACTTTTCACCGCATGCAATTAGAGACGAAAATCGTAAGATAGAAATATGAGACGGGGCTCATGCCACCTCTCAAAATTACCATAGAAATGAAAAGTGGGACGTACGACAGAGTAACCATTAGGACAGTTCATCGAAATTTAAAATGGGCTTTGGCAGCAGATGACCGACTTGAGCACTTTTGCTAACAGTACGACATTGTCTGCAGCGCCTTTCCTTGGCTTGTGACCGTATTGGTTGGCCCCTAGATGAGTGTAAAACTATACGCTGATCAGGTGAATCCAGATTTCAGTTGATGGCGTAGACCCCATGAATCCATGGACCCAAGTTGTCAACAAGGCACTGTGCAAGCTGGCGGTGGCTCCATAATCGTGGTGGCTGTGTTTACATGGAATGAACTGGGTCCACTGGTCCAATTGAACCGATCATTGGCTGGAAATGGTAATGTTTGGTTACTGGAGATCATTTGCAGCCATTGTTGGACTCCATGTTCCCATACAACGATGTCACTGTGCCACAATTTTTCGTGATTGGTCCGAAGAAAATTCTGGACAATCCGAGCGGATGATTTGACCACTCAGATCGCCCAAATGAATCCCATCGAACATTTATAGTACATAATGGAGAGGTCAATTCGCGCACGAAATTCTGCACCGGCAACACTTTCGCAATTATGGACGACTATAGAGGCAGCATGGCTCAGTATTTCTGCAGGGGACTTCCAACGGCTTGTTGACGCCATGTCACTTCGAGTTGCTGCACTACGCCGGGTAAAGAGGTCCCACACGATATTAGGAGCTACCCCATGAGTTTTGTCACCCCATTGTATTAACAGTTATAGCTTTCACTTTTTAAATAACAAACAGTTTATTTACTTTTTCCATCTGTCTCGTTTACATTTGACTCAGTTTCAACGTTTCCAATTAAGACATCTTCAGGCATGTCGCATGAACGACACCGAGTACCACTCACGCATGTATGAAACAAGGCACCAATATTTGTATCTGATTCGTAGATGTCCGAAATTCATGAGCACGTGTGCTTCTCACACTTGTACTGACAGTTGCTGTCACACGTGTGAAGAGCACATGTGGTCATGAAGTTCGGATATCTATGGAACCAGATACGACTATTGGTCCCTTGCCTTACACATGCACGTGTGGTACTTGGCGTCGTTCATGCGACATTCTGAATTTGACGTGACTGGAACATCGAAACTGGTTGCCAAATAAAATAATACAAAAATAACGGCTGCTGGTACAGTATTATTACATTTCATCAACTAACCGATGTACCCACGCTCCAGAGCCCCAGATGGAGTGACATTTTCCAGAATATTTGGTTGGATATCAATGTAATTTCGTACGCTTTCTCGCCATCGGCTGGAGTCTAAATGCTGAAGTTGAAATTCCGTGTATTGGAAAGACCACCTTCTATTGATAGCTCAAGGTCTCACCTCCTGTAATGAAGCGGTTATCCGGCAACGCGTGGCCACAGTACTTCGGGCGATTTCATAGGAAGCGCTTCCTGACACTTTCCGACAACTTGACAGCCGATGTCGGAAGTGTGCTGTAGCAAGTGGTGATTACTCTGAAGGCCATTAAATGTAACTCTTGTTTCCTTTATTTTCTGAGACCATTCACCGAACTTTTGAGACGAATCTTTTAGCGCAATAAGATTTATTTGAAAGAAGCACTAGAAAATGTTTACATTTTTTTTAAATTTAAATTTTGATGGGTAACTTAGCAGCTAACATTACCTGAATGGATTCATATTTAAAACAAAATCTTGTCGATAAACACAGAAAATTCGTGAAATTCTAGCGGCCTCGTTCAGAGAAACGAACTTCTATCTCAACCTTTAAAACTCCTTCATACCTCCGTATTTACAAGGGTGAATATTTACAAGGGTGAAATGGGTCTTCTTTAGACCGTGTCTGCTGCAAGTTGCAGTGTTTGTATTGCTGGTCATCTGTGTAAAATGAACGGGGCTCTCTTATCGGCTTGCACTGCTATTGTGGAAAGTTACAGACTGGTCTCCCGCACTGCTAGTCATTCGTGATGTCAGAAGCAGACGGCTGGAAACTGCCGCGACCGGTAGTTGCCAAGCCGCACTGTTTCAAAAGTTTGCCTTTACAACTGTCGATAACAGATACGTTAACGGGTTTTGTTTCCATGAGGAAAGATTGGTGCCAGCGCGGATTTGATACTGAGCATCACGAGAAGACAATATAGTTGCTGCACTGTGGAACCACTCTAGTGACAACATTATTCTATGTTTAACAGAAATCACTAATGAAATTAGGACAACAAACAGCTTACCATCAGAATGGACATCGGTATTAGTACATCCACTACATACGAGTAATGCACCGCAATCTTTTCTTCAACAATTCTTTTTTTAACATAATGAGAATTACACACACGAAAGAGTGGTGTTTTATCTACACACTCTATTTTTTCACGTAATCTCCATCCCGTTCAGAGTCCTTCCTCCAGCGCGAAACAAGGGCATGTATGTCCTGTCGATACCAATCCGTGTCCTGGTTGCGGAGCCAGTGCCTCAGTGTGTGAATCACCTCATCATCGTCCTCAAAATGTCTTCCACGAATGTCATCCTTTAATGGCCCAAACAAGTGGAAGTCCGAGGTAGCTAGGTCAGGGCTTTAGGGTGGATGGGGTAACAGTGTCCAACCCTGTTTTGCTATGTGTTACGCAGTCGTTAGACTTGCGCATCCACACTTCCTTTGCTGATTGACATATGCAGGGCCAACTGCCGAGTCGTAATGCGTCTGTCCTCGCGAATTACAAAATCATCTCGCTGCAATATATCAGGTGTGACAGCCATGGATCGTGTCCCCGACCGCTACAAATCGTGGAGCTACGGCGAACCGCCTTCTGATGACCTCGCCCTCCGTGCCCAGCGACTAACTGTACTTTTATCGACAGCAGATGCTCCATACACTTTCCACAAGCGTTTGTGAATTTTCCCCACAGTTCCTTTCTCTGCAGTGAGAAATTCAATGACGACACCATGCTTGTAACGTACATCACCTGCAGACGCCATTTTGAAACTGTCCTGCAGCTACGCTATCTGTTGGAAGTAACGGAAACTTTGCGCACTCACACAGGGGACTTCAATTAATACAAACGTAACTTTTCGCTTTAGTACGGCTGAGGAAAAAATGCTGTGCATTACTTTCTGGGTAACCCTTGTAAAAAAGGAAAGAAAACTGGTCCTAACAGTTATAGATGGATCTCCTTCCTACCAGTGACATACAAGATCTTGTCCATGGCACTTTTAAAACAGAGCTAAAGGAATACTCGACCCACAACTAGGAGAGCATCAAAGAGGATTTAAGAAGGGAAGGTCTTGTGCAGAGAAAGTACTAAATCTAAAGAACATAATAAAATGAGGAAAATCAGAAACCTGAAATACGTGACAACTTTCGTAGATTCTAAAAAAGCATCTGACTCGGTTGATAGAAATGCACTAATCAACATTTTAAAGGAATTCGGACTCGACAGTGAAATACAGAAATAATTGAAGGAACTTTAAGAAACACATCATCAAAAGTAAAATTTATGGGGAACCGTCAAGTAAAATCAGAAGAAAGATAGGAAGAGACAAGGTAGTGAGAGCCTGGAGAAAATCCATGAATACTAAGGCTGTTCAGCTAGGAAGAAACCCACATAAAATCTTCGCAGATTGTCTAGCTTTTACAGATGATATTGCATTAATTACCGACTCGCTGGATAGTCCCAAAGAAGAAATCAAAGAAAGAGAAAACAGGCAGTCAGAAGAGGACTAAACATATCATTTGAATAAATGCATTTCATGACGAGCATCAGTGATACCCCTCCAAATCTTAAAATTCATAACAACACAATATCTAATACATACTGTTTTAAATACATAGGAGAATGGAAAACAAGCAACACAAAAAACGATAGCTATAGAAAATAGAGTACATAAAATGGAAAGGGCATTCCAAACAACAATAAACATAAATAACAAAAAACTTCCTCCTGGTACACTAAACTAAGACACTATCAAACACTGGTAAAGCCTGAAAAACTGTATGCAGCAGAAACACTTACTCTAACAAAATCTGGAGATCTTGAAAAACTGGAAAAACTTGAAATAGGAATCCTATGGAAAACACTCTGACTTAGAAATAATACTAATGTTCAACACAAATTAAGAATCAACAGTGAACTATGTTTGAAAACGGAAAAGGTAACAGATGTAATGAAGAAAAGGAGACTAAAGTATTATGGTCGCATATATGGAATGGATAGTAACAGAGTATGCAAGCAGATCTTCAGTTTATCGAACAGCGACAAATCGAAACCCACATGGTTCACCGAAATTAACAGAGATATAAAAAACACCGGAATCGGGATGGACATAATAGACAACGGATACTTTTTAGAGAAGCAACACAAAAAGCAGGATTTCAGGAAAGAGGTCTGCAAATTGAAGAAAGTGGACCCAGGAAGAAAAGGAACGACACTCTCAAAGGATGAAGGAAGTCTGGGAACAACGAAAATTAAATAAAAAGTTGCAAAGCGAAAGTTGATTTATCGTACTCTGCAAAACGGTTACTCGGATAAATAAGTAAATATTAGAGTAATAAGTATTTTGGTCGCTCTGCCAACTTGTGACGGGAGGCTATCTCTTAGTGCCTACAAGAGTATAGACGAAATGTTGCTCATTACGATTTCGTCAGAATCATAACGTTTCCGTGTTAATCATGCGGGAGTTGGACAAAATATGGGAACACTAAGAGAAATGTGAGCCTAAGCATAAATGCAGATGCTAGCCAAGTCTGTATGAGTCACTGTTATACACACATCAAAAAACGTTTTGCATCACCTTCGTTCTGAGAGTTCCGGAACCTGTACAGAAAATTGGAATAGAGATCAACATAAACATCATTTCAGCTCTTTTTATTGCTCATGAAAACCACATATTGCATGTTTTACCACCATACAGCGAGACTTTCAGGAGTTGGTGGTCCAGACTGCTGTACGCACTGGTACCTCTAATACCCAGAAGCACGTCCTCTTGCATTGATGCATGCCTGTATTCGTCGTGGCGTACTATCCACAAATTCATCAAGGCACTGCTTGTCCCACTCCTCAACGGCGATTCGGCGTAGATCCCTCAGAGTGGTTGGTGGGTCACGTCGTCCATAAACACACTTTTCAATCTATCACAGGCATGTTCGATAGGCTTCATGTCTGGAGAACATGCTGGCCATTCTAGTCGAACGATGTCGTTATCCTGAAGGAAATCATTCACAAGATGTGCACGATGGGGGCGCTAATTGTCGTCCATGAAGAGGAATACCTCTCCAATATGCTACCGATATGGTTGCACTATCGGTCGGAGGATGGCATTCACGTATCGTACGGCTGTTACGGCGCCTTCCATGGCCACCATCGGCGTACGTCGAACCTACATACATAATGCCACTCCAAAACAGCAGGGAACCTCCACACTGCTGCACTCGCCGGACAGTGTGTCTAATGCGTTCAGCCTGACCGGGTTGCCTCCAAACACGTCTCCGACGATTGTCTAGTTGAAGGCATATGCGACACTCCTCGGTGAAGAGAACGTGATGCCAATCCTGAGCAGTCCATTCGGCACGTTTTTGGGCCCATCTGTACCGCGCTGCATGGTATCGCAGTTGCAAAAATGGACCTCGCCATGGACGTCGGGAGCGAAGTTGCGCATGATGCAGCGTACTGCGCACAGTTTGAGTCGTAAAAACGACGTACTGTGGCTGCACGAAAAGCGTTATTCAACACGGGTGGCGTTGCTGCCAGGGTTCCTCCGAGCCGTAATAAATAGGTAGCAGTTATCCACTGCAGTAGTAACCCTTGGGCGGCCTGAGCGAGGCATGTCATCGACAGTTCCTGTCTCTCTGTATCCCCTCCATGTCCGAACAACATCGCTTTGGTTCACTCCGAGACGCCTGGACACTTCCTTTGTTGAGAGCCCTTCCTGGCACAAAGTAACAAAGCGGACGCGATCGAACCGCGGTTTTGACCGTCTGGTCATGGTTGAACTACAGACAACACGAGCCGTGTACCTCCTTCCTGGTGGAATGACGAACTGACAGGCTGTCGGACTCCCTCCGTCTAATAGGCCGGTTGTTTACATCTTTGGGCGGGTTTAGTGACATATCTGAACAGTCAAATGGACTGTGTCTGTGATACAATATCCACAGTCAACGTCTATCTTCAAGAGTTCTGGGAACCGAGGTGATGCAAAACTTTTTTGATGTGTGTATATATCACTACGCATAGCGGCTGTGCAATTTCTCCAACGTGTTGCAAGTCACAGTTGTGGTCAAAAGAGTGTTTTGTGTAGTTGTGAGTGCATTATGTTGGAACTAAGCGAATTCGGATGTGCGCGAATTGTTTATGCGTGTACAGTGTGTGGGGCGGCGGGTGGAATTAATTGTTTATAAATAATGTAGAATTGTAATGAACTTGCAGAAAAGTTGCATTTCCCTGCCGATGCACCAATTGTGGGCGGCTGGTGGTATGATTGTTTATATATAATGTAGAATTGATGCATTTCCCGGCCGATGCACCAATTGTGGGGCGGCTGGTGGTAATTATTTGTTGTTTAAAATGTAGAATGTAATGTATAAAAAGATGCATTTCCCAGCCGATTAACCATATGTGGGGAGGCGGGTGGAATTAATTGTTATATAAATGTTCCTATTATTTATGCTGTCTTTTGCCGTTCTCAACACTGGCTCTCTAACTACAATATTGGCAACCAGAAAGTGATTAGCAAAACGTGAAGCCTGTAATTAGAATTCCTAGTGCCCACTTCATCTGAGAAATACACTTATAGCTACAGCTTATAGCTCTGAGGAACTAGGAGATTGTCTGGGATTCATAATCAAAAACGATCCTGTAAAAACGTTCGCTATATTCTGAAAGTCACAGATAAAAAAAAAAAAAAAAAGAATCCACACAATCTGACTAACAGAGCAGTTCAGAGTCTAATGCGCTGATGCAACTATAACTGTCCAAATTAAATGTTTAAGTGAATGCTCGCCATAATCTGATGATTAGGTTCATCAAACGCCACGCTAAATAATGGAAGAATGTCTGTCCCGCGGCGGCACGTGAAAATACGACATACGCAAACTGAAGATAGATCATTAAAGTCATCCCAAAATTAACACTTCACTCGAAAATGATTTCAGGGTTACGCGTATCCCGAGTAACTTAATACGGCATCCGAGGCTGTTTATAGCAATGATACCGACGCGACGCGACTCCCGACACAGGTGGTGCGCTAATCAGCGTCTGGAGAGAACTGGGGCCTCCCTCTCTCGCGCAGCGTTCTTATATATAAAGCCGCGGTGCGGACGGCTAAGGGAACGCCTGATCAAATCGGCTCTCCCGACTAGCCGCTGGGCTAGTAATGCACCACTTTAAGTTATTCAATAAATCATTGCTTCCTTTGCTGATGGCCGATGATAAGTAATCATAATAAAAGTCTGACGTGGCTAAGTCAAATATTTTGGCCGAGAGAATTAATTTAATAACACTACACGCAGTAGACGAGCTCTGAACTTGCCCTTTGGAGATACGCTATCGCTATAGTTTTATAGTCATTCAGTTGAAACTTCTCACATTTTTATGATTATGGAGGATCTCCATTCTACTTAAATTTAAACATCCTAGCTTTACTTACTCGCCTACTTTTCTATCTTGTTTCCTTAAACCAGAAAATCATGAATTTCAACTAAAATTTTAATTTGTGCGATCAAAAATACTGTTTCTACTAAATTATTATGAAAAAGGAATCTAAATACATATTTTTAAGTTTCTAGCTCTTTTCTGCCGGCCGCGGTGGTCTAGCGGTTCTGGCGCTGCAGTCCGGAACCGCGGGACTGCTACGGTCGCAGGTTCGAATCCTGCCTCGGGCATGGGTGTGTGTGATGTCCTTAGGTTAGTTAGGTTTAAGTAGTTCTAAGTTCTAGGGGACTTATGACCTAAGATGTTGAGTCCCATAGTGCTCAGAGCCATTTGAACCATTTGAATCTAGCTCTTTTCTGTTGCGCCAATGATTTTTACAGAAAAACGTCCAAATTTCGAAAATGGTTAAAGTTATTGAACTGACATTCAACACATATTGATTTAGTATTACTCCTTACATGCCAGAAACGTTTCAGGTTATTTACTTGATTTTAAAAGTATCGCGCAACATTTATGACGTCAGAGCTAGTTAAGCGGACTAGGCTGGCACACAATGGAAAGACTGATGTGAATTTTATACGGCGTGAGTAGGCTGCTTCCCTACAAGTGGGTGCTTTCGTAACCAAGACCGCCGTAGTGTTTGGTGTCTCAGGAGGCATCATATCGATCATTTATACCGCATATGTGGAAAACGGTAGAACATCTTCCGCTAAGCCAGAAGGCGGACGATAGTGTGTGTTAAGTGATTATGACGGACGGTTATTGACGATGATTGTAAAGAGAAAAAAGAGAAGGGCAACTGAGAAAGTCACTGATGAACTGATAGTGATACTTGCGAACCCTGTCAGCACCAAAACAACACGAAGGGAACTCGATAAGCAGGGGACTGCAGGGTGAGCTGGAATTCCAAAACCACTCACCAGTGATGCAAATGCCCGTCACGCGAAAACGTGATGCCGAAGCCCTGAAACCTGGACTATGCCACAACGGAAGAAAGTGATTTGGTCGGATGAGTCTCGTTCCACACTAAGTCCAACTTTTAGTCGGGTTTGTCTCGTGATTTCAGCAACCATATCGTAGTATATCATGGACCCCGTGTAGGGTCACGTTACTGCCAAGGATTATGTGACTATTTTGGCTGATTAGGTCCATCCCATGGTATAATGTTTTCCCTCCAATGGTGATGCTGTGTTCCAAGACGAGAAGCTCCTTGTTCCCAAATCTCACATCGTTCAGGAATGGTTTTCTTAGGAAGAGGATGAATTGTCGCTTCTCTCCTGGCCACCACAGTCAGCCGATCTCAATGTTATTGAGCCTTTGTCGTCTACGTTGGACAGAAGGGGACATAATCGCTGTCCACCATCATCATTACCTGAACTTGCCACAATTTTCCAGGAATAATGGTATAAAATTCGCTTGGAAACCATACAGGGTCTGTATTTATATACTCTGAGGCAATTGGAAGCTGTTTTGAATGCCAGTGGGTTTATTACACCGTACTAGGCATGGTAATACGTTTGTGGTGTTTTCATATTTCTGTTCACCTGCTCTATGTTTCCTGTGCTACCGCGTGGTTCATTAAAACTCAATCGCACTGAGTGTGTTTTACTAGAAACTGTTCTGTTCTAATGGATGGATCAGAAGTAATGCAAAGTAGTCATAACTTCGTATTTTGTTCAAATGTCCCAGTCCTTCACTCAGTATTGATGGCCACCATTCGATCATAGTTTTTCATATCAGTAGTACAGAAGCTCTGGGAACAAAGCAGATTAACGCATATTTTATTTGCAACAATCGAAAAGGGTTTTGTTCGGTCGTGGGAAACAGTGAATATCCATTTTGCTCGAAATAGGCAGCTAAAAGATTTCTTGAACGGTGTAGTATACAAATGTGTTGGGGACACAAAATGGCATTAAAAACGTATTGACTGGCAGATGATTCAGACAAGATTGTGTGTTCACGAAGTCCTTTTTAATACTTACGTGATCACCTTTTCACGAGAACAGAATAAGAAATTTTCTAAGCAAATCTACCAAGAGTTGAACACCATACTTAGCTCATTTTTGCATGTCGAATGCGCAGGTTTATTTGTTGACCATGAAAAAAATTTTGGTTAAGCGTTCGTACAGTAGGCAAAGTATGAGACGGACTACAGCCAAGACGTATAACAAGAGACAAACAAATTCAGTTTCATTTGTAGAACGCTTAACAGAAAGCATAGAAGGTGGACATTAATGAAATTATATGTAGACCATTGTTGTCCCCACGATTACGAATGGAAGTGAAACTTGAGCCATTACTAAGAAACAAGAAATAGGACTAAGGGCTCAAGAAATCTGATTTCTTAAGTAAGTTAAATATTATACGAGCACAAACCAGGCTATAATTATAACATTAACTGCCTCAATGTAATAAACTAGAATCGTTTGAAGTGATTTGAGCATCTACAAAGAATGGAAGCTGAGTGATTACAGTCAAAGCCAGAAAATTATAAATTTCGAGGTAAAACAAGAATGACCAGACCATGTATCAAACGGCTACTGTAATAATTGATCACACTGCTTAACTCCTGTAACGAAGTAGAAGAAGACCGTCAAATAGTACATGTAGTAATAGTGATTCCCCCCGCATCAAAGGCTGTTACCAAACACGTTTTTCCAGTGGAAAGCATGCACACTTAGTATCGTTGAAACTAACATTCATATGGGCTTCGAAAATGTCAGGTGTGACATATAGAATTTCACTTCTTCTCGTCTACTCTGGCGTCGATTCTACCATAAAATCCTAGAGCCAGTAAACTATGTTTCGTTGGACCAAAAAGGTAATCATCGGTGGACTTCAGATCCGGATTGTATTGTGAGCATTGTATTGTGTGACATTACTAACCAAGCCAAACTTTCGCCCGCATCTCGTGTTCGTGCGGTAGCGTTCTCGCTTCCCACCCCCGGGTTCCCGGGTTCGATTCCCGGCGGGGTCAGGGATTTTCTCTGCCTCGTGATGGCTGGGTGTTGTGTGATGTCCTTAGGTTAGTTAGGTTTAAGTAGTTCTAAGTTCTAGGGGACTGATGACCATAGATGTTAAGTCCCATAGTGCTCACAAGGGAACCTCCCTATCGCACCCCCCTCAGATTTAGTTATAAGTTGGCACAGTGGGTAGGCCTTGAAAAACTGAACACAGATCAATCGAGAAAACAGGAAGAAGTTTTGTGGAACTATGAAAAAAATAAGCAAAATATACAAACTGAGTAGTTCATGCTGAAGATAGGCAACATCAAGGATAGTCTGAGCTCAGGAGCGCAGTAGTCTCGAGGTTAGCGTGAGCAGCTGCGGAACGAGAGGTCCTTGGTTCAAGTCTTCCCTCGAGTTGTAAGTTTAATTTTTTATTTTCAGACAATTATCAAAGTTCAGGCACTCACACATAATCAAATTCGCTCTCCAAAATTCCAGGACATGTTCAGATTTGCTTGGACATATGAAAGATTTGACGGTCTACACACGGAAAAATTTGAAAACGTCAAAAACATGTTTTGACAGAGCACAGGGAAAACTGTGCGACTGTGAAACTGTTGCATTCATTTGTTGCAGTTTATGTGACAAACTGTTATGTTTTCATCGTTTTTTTATGAGTGATTATCACATCCACAAGGAAACCTAAATCGGGCAAGGTAGAAGAATCTTTTTACCCATTCGGTAAGTGTACAAGTTAGGTGGGTCGACAACAAATTCCTGTCATGTGACGCACATGCCGTCACCAGTGTCGTATAGAATATATCAGACGTGATTTCCTGTAGAGGAATCGGTTGACCTATGACCTTGCGATGAAATGTTTTCGGTTCCCATAGGAGAGGCACGTCCTTTCGTCTACTAATCGCTCGGTTTTGCGGTGCGGTCGCAAAACACAGACACTAAACTTATTACAGTGAACATTGACGTCAATGAACGAACGGACAGATCATAACTGCGAAAATAAAGAAATTAAAATTTTCACTCGATGGAGACTTGAACCGAGGACCTCCCGTTCCACAGCTGCTCACGCTAACCACGGGACCGCGGCGCACCTGATCTCATAGTGTCTTTGTGTTGCCTATGTTGCACATCGACTGCTCAATTTGTATATTTTGTTAATTTTTTCATAGTTCCACACAACATCTTCCTGTTTTCTTGGTTGATCTGTGTTCAGTTTTTCAAGGCCTACCCACTGTGCCAACTTATAACTAAATCTGAGGGGGGGTGCGATGGGGAGGTTCCCTTGTCAGAGCCATTTGAACCATTTTTGAACCAAACTTTCGGCCTCCTGCTTTGTAGATAAATGGATGTGAGGTCAATTTGCTATGTTGAATTTGAATTGCTTTCAGATTTTTGTGCTTTGTCTTTGTCCCAGTGACTTTTCCATACTTCTGGAATCTCAGAGTACCACTTGCAACTGAAGATACCAGAAAATTCTATAAATCTACAATGGTGCCTTTGTCGTCCCAGAAGCTGTTTCACGTGGTTTTTTTATGCTAACCGCTGGTTCTTAATCTACTTAGGTTTTGTGTGAAGACAATCCATCTACTGATCCTTTGTCTTTTGTGTATCCATCGATGTACACTATCTAGTATTTCTTTTTTTTTTAGTATCGATTAATCATTCAACTGTATTTAAAAGTCTTTATTTATTATTGTTTTCGATTAGGCGCTGCAAAGCACAATTTCAAGAGCCCTTAATACAGTAAATTCTTTTGTGATCACGTCTATACACAAATGCAGTAAACCAAACCGTCCGTAATTACTCTTGAAACTGATCATATGTTCACACCATTAAATTAAAACGATGTTAGTTTCCAGAATGAGATTTTCACTCTGCAGCGAAGTGTGCGCTGATATAAAACTTCCTGGCAGATTAAACTGTGCGCCAGACCGAGACTCGCAAAGGTCCCGAGTTTGAGTCTCGGTCCGGCACACAGTTTTAATCTGCCAGGAAGTTTCAATGTTAGTTTCCATACGTACCACGTTATAAGCAATGTGGTAAAAATTGGACAAAGAGCGGTAGTTATGAAGCTTTGTTTTCCGATTATAAGGATACACTCATGTTTCATCTTCCGTCACCAGACTAAAAAACCAGAATCTTTACTGGTTTCAAGCAGATCAGAGCAGACTTACACCGTTCCGTCCTTCGTACAGAGTACACAGTTCTCAAAAACTTGTCATAAGTTCAGTACATAAATACAGATACTTTATGTGGCTCAACGTGTTCCAACATTCCACTTCATTCATGCTGTCACCTTATTCATGTGATTCTATGTAAGTTAAGGAAAATTTTGTCACATGACATAATGAACAGGAATGGATGAGATCAAAGACTGAATAATTGGCCCAGTCGGTCTGGCATTACATCAGGGCGAATACACAGGAATGAAATACACAGATCAAAAAAAGTTTTACATCACCTCGGTTCCCAGAACTACTGAAGACAGACGTACAGTCCCATTGACTGTTCAGAGATGTCACTGAACCCACACAAAGATGCATGAGCAGCGCCTATTAGACGGAAGGGGTAGGACAGCCGATCAGTTCCAGTCATTCCACCAGTAAAGAGGCACACGGCTAGTGTTGTCTGTAGTTCAACCATGCCTAGATAGTCAATACCGTCGTTCAATCGCGTCTGCACTTTTTGCCAGGAAGGGTTCTCAACAAGGGAAGTGTCCAGGCGTCTCGGAGTGAACCAAAGCGTTGTTGTTCGGACATGGAGGAGATGCAGAGAGACAGGAACTGCCGATGACATGCCTCGCTCAGGCCACCCAAGGGTTACTACTGCAGTGGATGACCGCTACCTACGGATTATGGCTCGGAGGAACCATGACAGCATCGCCACTACGTTGAATAATGCTTTTCGTGCAGGCACAGGACGCCATGTTACCACTCAAACGGTGCGCAGTAGGCTGCACGATGCGCAACTTCACTCCCGACGTCCATGGCGAGGTCCATCTATGCAACCAAAACACCATGCAGCGCGGTACAGGTGACCCCAGCAACGTGCCGAATGGACCGCTCAGGATTGGCATCACGTTCTCTTCACAGATGACTGTCGCATATGCCTTCAACCAGACAATCGTTGGAGACGTGTTTGGAGGCAACCCGGTCAGGCTAAACGCCTTAGACACACGGTCCATCGAGTGCAGCAAGATGGAGGTTCCCTGCTGTTTTGGGGTGGCATTATGTGGGGCCGACGTACGCCGCTGGTGGTCATGGAAGGCGCCGTAACTGTTGTACGATACGTGAATGCTTTTCTCCGACCGATAGTGCAACCATATCGGCAGCATATTGGCGAGGCACTCGTCTTCATGGACGACAATTCTCGCCCCATCGTGCACATCTTGTGAATGATTTCCTTCAGGATAACGACGCCGGCTGGAGTGGCCGTGCGGTTCTAGGCGCTACAGTCTGGAACCGAGCAGCCGCTACGGTCGCAGGTTCGAATCCTGCCTCGGACATGGATGTGTGTCATGTCCTTAGGTTAGTTAGTTTTAATTAGTTCTAAGTTCTAGGCGACTGATGACCTCAGAAGTTAAGTCGCATAGTGCTCAGAGCCATTTGACAACGACATCGCTCGACTAGAGTGGCCAGCATGTTCTCCGGACATGAACCCTATCGAATATGCCTGGGGTGCATTGAAAAGGGCTGTTTATGGATGACATGACCTACCAACCACTCTGAGGGATCTACACCGAATCGCCGTTGAGGGGTGGGACAATCTGGACCAACAGTGTCTTGGTGAACTTGTGGATAGGATGCCATGACGAATACAGGCATGCGTCAATACAAGAGGAAGTGCTAATGGGTATTAGAGGTACCAGTGTGTACAGCAATCTGGACCACGGCCTCTGAAGGTCTCACTGTATGGTGGTACAACATGCAATGTGTGGTTTTCATGAGCAATAAAAAAGGGCGGAAACGGTGTGGATCTCTATTCGAATTTTCTGTACAGTCTTTTGATACAAAACTTTTTTTGATGTGTGAGTATTAAAGTCGACCGTCGTACTTCTGTAGGTCATCACGTGACTCAAAGTGAATTTATAAAGCACTTTTGGCTGGCTTGACCTAAAGGACAGATTTAGCCGCAGTTTTTCTGTCCTTCATGCACAATGGAACCTTTTCCTTCGCGAAGTGTGACAGTTGTTTGGTAATCTGATAAGTCTAGGTGACCAAAGTAGATGTTTGTGTAATGCGGTGTGTGTGTGGGGGGGGGGAGGGGGAGATGAGAGAATAGCAGCAAGAGGCCGCCGTGTTTAACATCCCCATCCGACGGATGTATCGCCACCAACAGTGTTGCATGGCCTTTGCGAAGGGATTTAAAATGTAATCCAGGAGATCAGAGCAAACTTTGGTGAAGAGAAATTGCAAGACTATCATCTCTCCTCTCATTTGTCGTAGAGGCAAAGAGAAAGTAGCCAACAGCACTTGGAGTGTCCGGGAGGTTGCCTGTCCAAGTACCGGCCACGCCTAACGTTTAACTTCGGCGATGTGACGAGAACCGGTATTTTCAACGAGGCAAGGCCGTTAACACATAGTGAATCTGAGCATACGTGACTCACGTGAATCTTTATATTACAACTGACTCATCACGCGCTGAAGATTTCTAGCGGCGCTTACACATCCTCGAATGGAAAGATTTGCGTCACTGAGATTTAAAAAGTGATTCATATCTTGGACAACAAATGAATTACGTACAATAATGGAAATAGAATTGTTTCCTGAGTAAATACAGTTTTCTTCTTAACACCCAAGTAAATTTCGACGAAGTTTCACCGTCGTCAGTGGGTTTATTTTGTTTTCTGTAGAATAACAGGTAAAACCTTTATACGTATATCAGCGATTATGGTATATACATTCATAACATTATTAAGACAATATATACCTTAATATCACACAATGATGTTCTTGCAGGTGAGTGTGACTTGCAGTAAAGCTGATTTTTTTTTCAGTTTATCATCTGCAACTGCATTGTTTTTCTCAATTGCGTATTATATATATTTACACAAATGTTAAACTAAAAATTATACTATTGCTATTTTCTTTATGTTAGATTAAAGTACTGCAATTATGTTAAGTTTTGCTGTCAACACGGATTTGTTAGTTATCACATAACTATCGTTTGCTAGGTTAGTATAAAAGCAATAGAAAATGTTGTGAAATCATATTACTTACTATGGTCATTGTAAATTATTGGTCAGACGAGTTTAGGTAAGCAGTTTGGATGTATTTACTTTATTACTTTTTGTTGTTTCCATATTGTCATGCCTCTGCGCGAACGATACTTACTAGCATTGTCACTGTTTATGAGATACTTAACAGGTCCGTCATCTTGTTTTGAGTGTTCTGGGCGAGAATTCCGAATTTTTTATTGACAGCAGGCTCTCTCTCTCTCTCTCTCTCTCTCTCTCTCTCTCTCTCTCTCTCTGTGTGTGTGTGTGTGTTACATAACAAAACACACACACACACACACAGAGTTCCATTGCAGAAGGCTGTGCATTCATTTATTACTTCCACCCTTCTACTGCGGCTTTTAGAATGTGGTAATTTATCCTCTGTTATAAGCCTCTGTGGAGGACTTCTGTTGCATTTGAGAATTTTTAGGTCGGTGTTCATGTCTGTTGACCTGTGCTTCATGCCTGTAACTTGCTCTGCAAATGTTACTGTAAAGTGTTCTTCTATTCAGTGTCTCAGACCACATAATGATACATCAACCACGGTCAAATAGTGACCCTCAACCATAAGCTGAAGTCAGTTAATGCTTTCCACTGCTGGTTAGTAACGCCGATATCCTGCGCGAGCTGGATAAGCACCCATAACGCGGTGCTAATCGCAACAATGAACTGCGGCGATAGCCGAGGCAGTAAATAATTCAGTAGCTTGCTCGGCTGAAAGGATACCAGCGTCTTTCCGCTTCGTCTCTGACGTACAGAAACTCTTCTGCAGCGTCGGGCCGACTAGAATTAACTGTGCTGTCTGGAGGTAGCCAACCGATTCAAGCTACAATAGTTCTGTTTTTCTCGATGAGCAACAAGTGCAGTCGTAACCATGTTGACATGCCCTTAAAATAGTTGTTTTTTTTTATTTACATCTGCGAATCTTACAACCAGTGCAATTAACCGCCAGCTGATAACATTGTCCAACAAGCGCCCCTCCGACGATGGGCAGGAGAGGGCAGCTGCACCGAACCGTCCCTTCCTTCCCCTCCACCCATAGACAAAAATCTTCACAAACTGTAGCGTCTCATTCAAGCAATGTTTAAAATATCTTGCTTTACTAGGAAATAAATCTCTCTGGCCTAGGTGTGTAATTTGCAACACCAGAGACGCACTTCGGCTAATTTAAAACTCTCACTTACTTCGATTTTTTCTCACGTTCTTCGATTTCGGATAAGAAGAACTTCCGTGCTGATGCCCTTCCAAAAGTCAGACTGATGATCACTTAACAGATTCTCAAGTTGCTTTTCAATTCTCATGCGTTTTTTTTTTATCTTCTCAGGAACTAGGATGCGTTAGCTATTAAGCTGATTGTGCGATAGTACTCCCACTTTCCTGCCCCTGATGTCTTCGGGATAGTCTGGTTAACATTTTTCCAGGGTCTGATGGTATGTCTCCAGACTCATTGGTTCTACATACCAACTCGATTAGGCGCTAGGTAGGTATTTCCACCAGCAATTTAGAAATTCCGAAGGAATGTTATCGATCCCTTCTGTCTTATTTGATCGCAAGTCTTCCAAAGCTCTATTAAATTCTCCCGAATCCCCTCTCTTTTATTGACTCCCATTTGTTCCTCTATCACATCATCAGACAAGTCGTCACTATCGTAGAGGCCTCCAATGTCCTCAGTCCAACTATCTGCCTCTCCTCTGCATTGAACAGTAGAATCCTCATTGCACTCTTATTGTTGACACCATTGCTACTAATTATATTGTAGCTTTTTTTTTACTTTTCTGTATGCTGAATCAATACTTGCGACGACCATTTCCTTCTAGATTTCTTCACAGTTTACCCTGTAGCCATTTTCTCTACAATTCCCTGTACTTCCTATTTATTTCATTCCTAAGTTACCGTCTGTATTCATGAGTCGCCCCAAACATTTTTTTACTTGCTTCTTTCGTCATTCAGTTGAAGTATTTTATCTGTTAGCCAAGGTTATTTCCAGTTACCTTCATTTTACCTGTGTTTGTCTGTCCAAACTTCTGTGAGTGCCCTTTTTGGATATGTCCACTCCTTTTCAACCGAACTGTCTACTGTGATATTCGTTATCGCAGTATCTGTAGTATCCGAGAACTTCAAACGAACATTGTGATTCCTTAGTAAGCCTTCATCATTATCCCATTTCTTTCCACGTTGATTCTACCTGGCAATTCTCTTAACCTTTAGTGAGCTACTCACCATTACTAAATTGTAGTCCGACTCTGTTTCTGCACGTAGGTACCTCTTGAGATCCAATATCTGATTCCCTTCCATAAACCATTAAAAACATAGACGTGGTGGCTGTTCACGAAGTACGTGGAGTGGTAGTACAGATGAAGAAATACGTGTAGCTGAAGTCTTGGTGCGCCCGCATCTCGTGGTCGTGCGGTAGCGTTCTCGCTTCCCACGCCCGGGTTCCCGGGTTCGATTCCCGGCGGGGTCAGGGATTTTCTCTGCCTCGTGATGGCTGGGTGTTGTGTGATGTCCTTAGGTTAGTTAGGTTTAAGTAGTTCTAAGTTCTAGGGGGCTGATGACCATAGATGTTAAGTCCCATAGTGCTCAGAGCCTTTTTTTTTTTTTTTTTTTTTTTTTTGAAGTCTTGGTGCCTCGGATGGAACGGTAACCAATTTGATTAGGCGCTAGGTAGCCATATCCTCCAGTGATTTTATCAATTCCGACGGAATGTTATCTATCCCTTCTACCTTACTTGATCGCAAGTTTTCCAAAGCTCTATTAAATTCCCCTGAATCCCCTCAAGACGTCGGATCTCGGTCATCGAGATTCTAATGAAGGAGTTATTGTAGAATAGGTAAACGTATATCTCAAGAAATTACTTTTTATGGAGTGACCGTTGTAGAGTGATGTAAGAAGTTAAGGGTCTAGGTAAATTGAGTAATGAAGAAGTACTATGAATAGACGTTAGTCTGATTCGACATCGTATTCAGAGTTGCGTTCAATAGCCTCCTAAATGCTGCTTGTTATTGTATTTTATAATGCTGTCGTACAGCAGGAGGAATCTGACAGAATCAGGTTCTGGCTGTGGAAGCCTGCACTCGTATACTTTGTCGATACGTTCGAGTATGTGGCGGTTTCGTGTGTTTGGCAGTTACCACAGCGACGCCCTCGCTAAGCCGCGCTGACACAGAAATGCCAGTCACGACGTATAGATGGATGTTCCATTCGATCAAGAGTTGCAAGCCCTGTCCGAGTCACAAAGGAGGGTACTCTAGTTCGTTCACCTCTGTACTGCTGTGGAAGTACAAACGTTGATAAAAGTATTCGAGCAAACCTCTAGTTTCTGAATTCGTCTATTGTTCTCAACAGTCAGCAGTTGGTGACACGAGAGTTGGAAATAAGGAAACATTTGCTCCAAGAGAAAGAAAATTTGAAATGAAGTGGGGCAAAACAATGACGGGAAAGACTATCCTATTGAACACTTTTATATGTCGGTATGGATGCCCACAAACGTTTATAGTGAAACATCCCCTTCAAAAATTAAGAATGACTGTGCTGGTAAACTTCTACATTATTTGGTTTTCAAACATCTGAGCAAAACTGAACGTACTCAGACAGTTCTCTCTTCACTTATTCTGATCATCACTAAACTGACACACAATATTTTTAGCGCAACGCAATCTGACTTTCAATACTCCCCACAAAAGACTAGCCCTGACTAACAGTGACCTATACCTTTAATTAATCACTTACCTCACAAAAATCATCGTTACTCGAACTACTGCAATACAGCGAGCGCCAATACTACCAGCTAAATAAAAGATTATAACTACTGAAGGCACCACTGATAAGCATAGTTAGCAAATGAAAGATTTTGATAGAGAACAAACAATGTATTTACCTTAATAGTGTTCAAAAGTCATTATATATATAAGTTCATGACATCCAGTCTTACAAATTTCCTTTTTCTGGCGGACACACGTCCAGATCGTCAGCTCTCAAAACTCTGGCACCTCTCTCCCCGCATCCACCACTCCTCCAACTGCACAACGCTATGCGCTGTTCACATCCAACTGCCCAACACTGCACAAACGAATATTCCAACACTGAATCCACCCAGCCTCAGACTGCACACAGCGCAGTCAGCGATTTTCATACACAGCAATACGTGGTGTTACCAACATAAAAATCTAAACAGCCTACTTATAACAGCCATCACAGACAAACCAATAAAGGCTCTGCATCGTCTTCACATAACTTTTTTTAGTCTGTTTCGAAATAAATCCTTAATAGATGTGATCACTGCGAAAATGTTCCTTCAAGCGTGAATCAGTCCTTCATTCACTTTCGTTTCGCAAGTTTTGTGAAGCTTCATCAGCCTACTTCGCCTTCCTGACGTATATGTTGAATAGATAGAGTAATAAGCAAGGTGAAATATTCCTGCAAAGGTAACCGTGCCCGCAGGGTGTTTGCTTAAGAACGTGGAAAAATTTACCTGGACATAGAAGATGCTCCAGTGAACAATTTAAGGAAGGAAACCTGGGGTCGGAGAAGCCAGCTTAAGGAGATATGTTGTTGTTGTGGTCTTCAGTCCTGAGACTGGTTTGATGCAGCTCTCCATGCTACTCTATCCTGTGCAAGCTTCTTCATCTCCCAGTACCTACTGCAACCTACATCCTTCTGAATCTGCTTAGTGTATGCATCTCTTGGTCTCCCCCTACGATTTTTACCCTCCACGCTGCCCTCCAATACTAAATTGGTGATCCCGTGATGCCTCAGAACGTGTCCTACCAACCGATCCCTTCTTCTGGTCAAGTTGTGCCACAAACTCCTCTTCTCCCCAATCCTATTCAGTACCTCCTCATTAGTTATGTGATCTACCCATCTAATCTTCAGCATTCTTCTGTAGCACCACATTTCGAAAGCTTCTATTCTCTTCTTGTCCAAACTATTTAGCGTCCATGTTTCACTTCCATACATGGCTACACTCCATACAAATAATTTCAGAAAAGACTTCCTGACACTTAAATCTATACTCGATGTTAACAAATTTCTCTTCTTCAGAAACGCTTTCCTTGCCATTGCCAGTCTACATTTTATATCCTCTCTACTTCTACCATCATCAGTTATTTTGCTCCCCAAATAGCAAAACTCCTTTACTACTTTAAGTGCCTCATTTCCTAATCTAATACCCTCAACATCACCCAACTTAATTCGACTACATTCCATTATCCTCGTTTTGCTTTTGTTGATATTCATCTTATATCCTCCCTTCAAGACACCATCCATTCCGTTCAACTGCTCTTCCAAGTCCTTTGCTGTCTCTGACAGAATTACAATGTCATCGGCGAACCTCAAAGTTTTTATTTCTTCTACATGGATTTTAATACCTACTCCGAATTTTTCTTTTGTTTCCTTTACTGCTTGCTCAATATACAGATTGAATAACATCGGGGAGAGGCTACAACCCTGTCTTACTCCCTTCCCAACCACTGCTTCCCTTTCATGTCCCTCGACTCTTATAACTGCCATCTGGTTTCTGTACAAATTGTAAATAGCCTTTCGCTCCCTGTATTTTACCCCTGCCATCTTCAGAATTTGAAAGAGAGTATTCCAGTCAACATTGTCAAAAGCTTTCTCTAAGTCTACAAATGCTGGAAACGTAGGTTTGCCTTTCCTTAATCATTCTTCTAAGATAAGTCGTAAGGTCAGTATTGCCTCACGTGTTCCAACATTTCTACGGAATCCAAACTGATCTTCCCCGAGGTCGGCTTCTACTAGTTTTTCCATTCGTCTGTAAAGAATTCGTGTTAGTATTTTGCAGCTGTGGCTCATTAAACTGATAGTTCGGTAATTCTCACATCTGTCAACACCTGCTTTCTTTGGGATTGGAATTATTATATTCTTCTTGAAGTCTGAGGGTATTTCGCCTGTTTCATACATCTTGCTCACCAGATGGTAGAGTTTTGTCAGGACTGGCTCTTCCAAGGCCGTCAGTAGTTCCAATGGAATGTTGTCTACTCCGGGGGCCTTGTTTCGACTCAGGTCTTTCAGTGCTCTGTCAAACTCTTCACGCAGTATCGTATCTCCCATTTCATCTTCATCTACATCCTTTTCCATTTCCATAATATTGTCCTCAAGTACATCGCCCTTGTATAGACTCTCTATATACTCCTTCCACCTTTCTGCTTTCCCTTCTTTGCTTAGAACTGGGTTGCCATCTGAGCTCTTGATATTCATACAAGTGGTTCTCTTCTCTCCAAAGGTCTCTTTAATTTTCCTGTAGGCAGTATCTATCTTACCTCTAGGGAGACAAGCCTCTACATCCTTACATTTGTCCTCTAGCCATCCCTGCTTAGCCATTTTGCACTTCCTGTCGATCTCATTTTTGAGACGTTTGTATTCCTTTTTGCCTGCTTCATTTACTGCATTTTTATATTTTCTCCTTTCATCAATTAAATTCAATATTTCTTCTGTTACCCAAGGATTTCTACTAGCCCTCGTCTTTTTACCTACTTGATCCTGTGCTGCCTTCACTACTTTATTTTCATACACAGCACTACGTGGTGTTACCATCATAAAAACCTAACAGCCTACTTATAATAGCCATCACAGACAAACCAATTAAGGCTCTGCATCGTCTTCACATAACTTAGGAGATAATATGAATAAAATCACACTACTGTGTACTTTTTCATTTACATTAGTTACAGTAAATACCGTCACTGACACAATGAACGTACCATTTGTATTGTATCTTACAAAATGTACTGAAACTGACGGCCATCAACCTCAATGCAAGCACGACATCGGAACAGAGCGAGGTGGCGCAGTGGTTCGCACACTGGACTCGCATTCGGGAGGACGACGGTTCAAATCCGCATCCGGCCATCCTGATTCAGGTTTTCGGTGATTTCGCTAAATCGCTTGAGGCAAATGCCGGAATGGTTCCTTTGAAAGGGCACGGCCGACTTCCTTCTCCATCCTTCCCTAATCCGACGGGTTCGATGACCTCGGTGTTTGGTCAACTCCCCCGAATCAACCAAACAACCATGACATTGGCGAACAAGATTCTGTCGAACCCTGACAAATATCGCCGGCGTGTTTCGAATCACATCACAGGCAGCTACAATTATGGCAACTAATTCCATCTCTGTATCCACTGGGGTCTCATACACAAATGACTTTAGATACCTCCGAAGGAAATAATCAAGTGGATCCAGGTCAGGTGACTTCGCAGGCCATGGAATACGACCTCCCCTTCAAGTACAGCGACAAGGAAATACAGCATTGAGATGTCAGCGGACATCCACACTGAAGTGTGGATGTGAAGTGTGTTAGCGGCAAGAAACAATCAATGCCTTCTCTGCGCGATAACAATGGAGATACTATCGAAGACAGTGCTGCCATAGCAGACTTACTAAACACAGCCTTCCGCAATGCCTTCACAAAAGAAGACTCAGTAAATATTCCAGAATTCGAATCGAGAACAGCTGCCAACATGAGTAACGTAGAAGTAAATGTCCTCGGAGTAGTGAAGCAACTCAAATCACTTAATAAAAGCAAGTCTTCTGGTCCAGACTGTATACCAATTTGGTTCCTTTCGGAGTATGCTGATGCATTAGCTCCATACTTAACAATCATATACAACCGTTCGCTCGTCGAAAGATCCGTACCCAAAGACTGGAAAGTTGCACAGGTCACACCAATATTCAAGAAAGGTAGTAGGAGTAATCTACTAAATTACAGGCCCATATCGTTAACGTTGATATGCAGCAGGATTTTAGAACATATATTGTGTTCGAACATTATGAATTACCTCGAAGGAAACGGTCTATTGACATACAGTCAACATGGGTTTAGAAAACATCGTTCCTGTGAAACACAACTAGCTCTTTATTCACGTGATGTGCTGAGTGCTATTGACAAGGGATTTCAGATCGATTCCGTATTCCTGAATTTCCGGAAGGCTTGTGACACTGTACCACACAAGCAGCTCGTAGTAAAATTGCGTGCTTATGGAATATCGTCTCAGTTATGTGACTGGATTTGCGATTTCCTGATTGACGGAAAGTCATCGAGTAAAACAGAAGTGATTTCAGGCGTTCCCCAAGGTAGTGTTATAGGCCTTTGCCGTCCCTTATCTATATAAAAGATTTGGGAGACAATCTGAGCAACCGTCTTCGGTTGTTTACCGATGACGCTGTCGTTTATCGACTTATAAAGTCATCAGAAGATCAAAACAAACTGTAAAACGATTTAGAAAAAAGTATCTGAATGGTGCGAAAAGTGGCAGTTGACCCTAAATAACGAAAAGTGTGAGGTCATCCACATGAGTGCTAAAAGGAACTTGTTAAACTTCGGTTACACAATAAATCAGTCTAATCTAAAAGCCGTAAATTCAACTAAATACCTAGATATTACAATTACCAACAACTTAAATTGGAAAGAACACACAGAAAATGTTGTGGGGAAGGATAACCCTAGGCTGCGTTTTATTTGGCAGGACACTTAGAAAATGTAACAGACCTGCTAAGCAGACTGCCTACACTACGCTTGTCAGTCCTCTTTTAGAATACTGCTGCGCGGCGTGGGATCCTTACCAGGTAGGACTGACGGAGTACATCGAAAAAGTTCAAAGAAAGGCAGCACTTTTTGTATGATCGTAAAATATGGGAGAGAGTGTCACAGAAATGATACAAGATTTGGGTTGAAAATCATTAAAAGAAAGGCGTTTTTCGTTGCGACGGAATCTTCTCACGAAATTCCAATCACCAACATTCTCCTCCGAATGCGAAAATATTTTGTTGACACCGACCTACATAGGGCGGAATGATCACCACGATAAAATATGGCAAATGAGAGCTCGTACGGAAAGATATAGGTGTTCATTATTTCCGCGAGCTACACGAGATTGGAATAACAGAGAATTGTGAAGGTGGTTCGATGAACCCTCTGCCGGGCACTTAAATGTGATTTGCAGAGTATCCATGTAGATGTAGAAGTGAGGGGCTGTACCGTCATGTTCGACGGGTCTGTCGCTGATTCATAGCACGTTATGTCATAGGACAACGTATACACGTTACAACAGAACCACCTTATGGACAAGTAATACAAACAAAAGTTGCGTCATGACTTCCTAGTAATCAGGATCGTCCTGCTTGTTTCCTTGCAGGAAATAAAAAATTTGCATGTAAATATAGAGCACACTACGTGTAAACTTGTATGCATGTTAGTTGTAAATAAGATGGAAAACAGTAATGCTAGACAAAGCGGTAGAGAAGTTGCTTCCACATCTCCTTAAGCTGGCTTCTTCTAGTTCAGGTTTCCTACCCCAAATCCTTCAGTGGAGCAGTCTCTATGTACTTTTACATTTTTGAATGCTCTTATGGAAACACCTTGTATGTATCGTCCCATAAGTATTGGGTGCTAACCACCCGACTACTAGTTATGTACATGTTAATTGGCGATTACTTTCGTCACTTTTCATCTTTATCTCGTACTTGCTGATACTGCAAAGAAGTCAGTACACTGGTGCTTGGCAAAGGAATAATTCGCTATACTCGATGTACAGCTTACCAATAATCCTTGTAATTCAACAATAAAAGCTGTCTAGCATTATGACATTGTATTTACTCGTAACATTGCAATCTATACAGAATGTTACCACTTGTCGTACTTCTCGTGCTCACTGTGCTCCATGGTCCAGATGTGGTAGAAGTCGACAGTAATCTGAAACTGTTGGACCAATAGCGCTGTTACAGTTCCAGTAGTAGCAATATTGTCTGTTTTCTTTGTAGTGGGGATACAGCATACTTTTCAGGTTCCTAGGTGGGACAGTTCAGTAGGCAACTCAGTTCAAGAGGAATGGACACATCTAAAAAGAGCAGTCGCAGAAGCTGGAAAGAAAAACGTAGGTATAGGTACAAGGAAAATAACTGTGAAGAAACCGTGGGTAAGAGAAGAAATACTTCCTTCATCGACGAAAGAAGAAAGTACAAAAATGTTCAGGGTAATTCAGTAATACGGATACACAATACACTTAGCAATAAAATAAATAGGAAGTGGAGGGTAGCTAAGGCGAATTGGCTTCATGAGAAATGTGAAGCCATCGAAAAAGAAATGATTGTGGAAGGACTGGCTCAGCGCAAAGAAAAGTAAAAATAACTTTTGACGAAATTAAAATCTTGGACTATAACATTAAGAGTGCAAATAAGAGAGCAGGTAGATGGAAAGAGTGCACTGAGGGACTCCCTGAGGGGGAGGATTTACCTGATCACGTGATAGAAGAAGAAGCGGGGGTCTATAGGGAATAGTTAGGGGATCCAATATTAGAACCAGAATTTAGACGAGCTTTGGAAGACATAAAATCACATAAGGTAGGAGGGAAGGATTAAAATTTCACAGGAATTCCTAAAATCGTTAGGGGAAGTAGCTGTTAAACGATATTCACGTTGGCGTGTACAACGTTCTGTCCATTTCTTCATAATCGTCCGAAGTTTCGTTGTTACCAGATTAGCAGAAGTGAACACGAAACTCATACCATTTCCTGCATGCATAACAATTAAACGTTGGCTGGCACTGCAGTTTGACAACACTTCTCACACACTGTCTCTATGCCAACATTCATTCATAGTGTAATGTGTATAAACCCACTAGCAGCCGCTTTAATTCTGTTGTTACTTTTTTTGGTAAAAATCTAATGTAGTATGTTCTCTCGTTTTCACACAATGACCCATTTATTATGAAACCTTTTAAACTCCAATAAGTTTTTCTGAGACTTTCGTTGCTAGCTTGGAAGTCAAGTTTTGTGCAACAAAACATGTGAAATTTTCACAATACCGCAGAAATTGTTGACCGATAACACACTGACCTATATTTGGATTGGATTGTTTGGGGGAAGAGACCAAACAGCGAGGTCATCGGTCTCATCGGATTAGGGAAGGACGGGGAAGGAAATCTACCGTGCCCTTTCAAAGGAACCATCCCGGCATTTGCTTGGAGTGATTTAGGGAAATCACGGAAGACTCAAATCAGGATGGCCGGACGCGGGATTGAACCGTCGTCCTCCCGAATGCGAGTCCAGTGTGCTGACCTATATAGTCAGTGGTATACTCACAGTGTGTGTTTCGCTTTTCTTCTTTGTCCTTCCTTCCGTAATCTGCACACCACTGCCATAGACAATAGATCTACCTATATATATTCCGCAAGTCACCATACGGTGCATAGCGGAGGGTGTCTTGTTGACTATTAATCACTCCTTTCCCACACGCAAACTCAATGAGGGAAAAATGACTGTCCACATGCCTCCATATACAAGCCCTAATTTCTCATGACTTCGCGGTCTAAATTACGTTAGTACAGGAAAATTGTTCTGCAGTCAGCCGCAAATGCTGGTTCTCTAAACTTTTTCAAAAGTGTTTCGAAAAAAAAAAGTCGTCTTCCCTCCGGGGATTCCCATTTCGGATCACTGAACGTCGCCATAATACACGTGTGTTGATCGATCCTAGCGGTAACAAATCTATCAGCCCGCCTCTGAACTACTTCGATACGTTTCTTTGATCCGGCCTGGTAGGAACCTCAAACAGTCCAGCTTTACTCAAGATTATTGGTAATACCAGTGTTCTATACACTATGTGATCACAAGTATCCGGACACCTGGGTGAAAATCACTTACAAGCTCGTGGCGCCCGCCATCGGTAATACTGGAATTTAAAACGGTGTTGGCACACCCTTAGCCTTGATGACAGCTTCCACTCTCGCAGCCATACGTTCAGTCAGGTGATGGAAGGTTTCTTGGGGAATGGCAGCCCTTTCTTCACGGAGTGCTGCACTGAGGAGAGGTATCGATGTCGGTCGGTGCGGTCTGGCACGATGTCGGCGTTCCGAAACATTCCAAAGGTGTTCTGTAGGATTCAGGTCAGGACTCTGAGCAGGCAAGTCCACTACAGTGACGTTATTGTCGAGTAACCACTCAGCCACGGGCCGTGCGTTATGAACAGGTGCTCGATTGTGTTGAAAGACACAGTCGCCATCCCCGAATTGTTTTTCAACTGTGGGAACAAGGTGCTTAAAACATCAATGTAGGCCTGTGCTGTGATAGTGCCACGCAAAGCAACAAGGGGGGCAAGCCCCCTCCATGAAAAACACGACCACACCTTAACACCACAGCCTCCGAATTTTACTGCCGGCACTACACACGCTGGAAGATGACGTTCGCCGGGCAGTCGCCATACCCACACCCTGCCATCGGATCGCCAGATTGAGTACCGTGATTCATCTCTCCGCACAACGTTTTTCCACTGTTGAATCGTCCAATGTTTATGCTCCTTACACCAAGCGAGATGTCGTTTGGCATTTACCGGTGTGATGTGTGGCTTATGAACAGCCGCTCGAACATGAAATCCCAGTTTTCTCAACTCCCTGCTATCTGTCATAGTACTTGCAGCCGATCCTACTGCCGTTTGGAATTCCTGTGTGATGGTGTGGATAGATGTCTGCCTATTACACATTACGACCCTCTTCAACTGCCGGCGGTCTCTGTAAGTAAACAGACGAGGTCGGCCTGTACGCTTTTGTGCTGTACGTGTCCCTTCACGTTTCCACTTCACTATCAGATCGGTAACAGTAGACCTAGAGATGTTTAGGAGGGTGGAAATCTCGCGTGCAGTCGTGTGACACAAGTTACACCCAATCATCTGACTACGTTAGAAGTCCGTGAGTTCCGCGGAGCGCCCCATTCTGCTCTCTTACGATGTCTAATGACTACTGATGTTGCTGATACGGAGCACTTGGCAGTAGGTGGCAGCACAATGCATCTAAAATAAAAAACGTATGTTTCTGGGGTGTCCGGATACTTTTGATCACATAATGCATACATGGAGAGGAAGAGCGGTCCTATTACACTTCCTGGAGCGCTCTTGACGATACGCTTGTCGCTGTCCAAGACAAATACTGAATTACGTAAGAAGTCTTAGCGCTTTTAGATGTATCTGACATTACCATTAAAAGAGAAAACGATCAAATATGGTTTTACCTTGCTGGTTTATTGAGCCTTTTTATTGGAAGGGTTACTCGTATAGACATTCTCTCAGCTACATACGCGATGCAAGATTTTCAGTACGATTTAAGCTGACATACATTTTACGGTGAGTGATCTGAAGATGTTTGCTTACTCATCTGAAACTAGTCATCACTTTCTAGAAAATTATAAAACATATTTTAAACTTTTTAAATAATTTTGAGAAAGCTTGCCAGCACGTATCTGAGAATCTATTCCATACGCTCGAACTTCACTTAATAGTCTGCACTGTATCAAAGGCTTTCTGAAAATCTAGGAATACGGAATCTTTAGTTATAAAATAAATTAAGTACTCGGCAACATTATTCACCGACGTACGCCAAATTTTGTGTGAGGTACAGAGCTTGCGAATGTTGCGCTTCTGTCCGCGTGCGTAGCATCGAAAGAAATCGAAGCAAACCCACAGTGGCTGCGTCCTATTACGGGAAGACCTTTGTAGGTCGCGCCCCGTGCCCGGCTGGGGCCCGGTCAATAGGCCAAAACTCGATACTCGCCGATGGCAGGGTGACTTGCAGCTCTTGTGCAGCCGAGTGTTTACGTCAGTGAGGAGGCGTAAGCGGCTTTCGGCCGTCTTGTTTACCCGTTGACGAGGGAACTTCGGCGCCGCTCATGAATTTCAAAGCGGCTACGTAATGCGGCGGCGAAAGTCCGTCCTCACACAGCGCAAACGCGATGAACAGTCTCGTCACATTCCTCTCGTTCGTGCCCGTCTGTCACCAAGGCACATAAATGATGTTCGTCTCGCGTCACAGTTACCGAATGCACGCTACAGTCACTTATTTTTCATCAGGCTTCTGATTGGTTTCATGCAGCCCGACAAGATTTCCTCTCCTGTGTCAACCTCTTCGCTTCAAAGTAGCACTAGCAGTCACCGTTGTTGCATCTGCGTCACTAAGTTACTAAAATGGTCACCAGGTGACCGGCTCCTAGTTCCAGGTAGCCTATACAGGGTACGTACGGAATTCTAATAAATAATAATAAAGCGCATTTTTAGTCACTTTCATGTTAATATCTAGTATTTTCAATATGGTCTCCGTGCTTTTCAATGCATAATTTGATGCGCTTTGCATGATTAAGATGAACTCGATGGAAAAGGTCTGAATTGCCGTGGATTTTAGCACACTGACTGGTAATGCGTTCTGTCAGGTGGTTTCTCTTTCAGCATACCCCAGAAATACACTACTGGCCATTAAAATTGCTACACCACGAAGATGACGTGCTACAGACGCAAAATTTAACCGACAGGAAGAAGATGCTGTGATGTGCAAATGATTAACTTTTCAGAGCATTCACACAAGGTTGGCGCCGGTGGCGACACCTACAACGTGCTGACATGAGGAAAGTTTACAACCGCTTTCTCATACACAAACAGCAGTTGACCGGCGTTGTTGTGATGCCTCGTGTAAGGAGGAGAAATGCGAACCATCACGTTTCCGACTTTGATAAATGTCTGATTGTAGCCTATCGCGATTGCGGTTTATCGTATCGCGACACTGCTGCTCGCGTTGGTCGAGATCCAATGACTGTTAGTAGAATATGGAATCGGTGGGTTCAGGAGGGTAATACGGAACGCCGTGCTGGATCCCAATGGCCTCGTATCACTACAGTCGGCAGTCGAGATGACAGGCATCTTATCCGCATGGCTCTAACGGATCGTGCAGCCACGTCTCGATCCCTGGGTCAACAATGGGGACGTTTGCAAGACAACAACCATCTGCACGAACAATTCTACGACGTCTGCAGGAGCATGGGCTATCAGCTCGGAGACCATGGCTGTGGTTACCCTTGACGTTGCATCACAGACAGGAGCGCCTGCGATGGTGTACTCAACGACGAACTTGGGTGCACGATTGGCAAAACGTCATTTTTTCGGATGAATGTGCCGCCCTCGCCAGCACATTCTCCAGATCTCTCACCAATTGAAAGCGTCTGGTCAATAGTGGCCGAGCAACTGGCTCGTCACAATACGCCAGTCCCTACTCTTGAACTGTGGTATCGTGTTGAAGCTGCGTGGGTAGCTGAACCTGTACACGCCATCCAAGCTATGTTTGACTCCATGCCCAGGCGTATCAAGGCCGTTATTACAGCCAGAAGTGGCTGTTCTGGGTACTGATTTCTCAGGATCTATGCACCCAAATTGCGTGAAAATGTAATCACATGTCAGTTCTAGTATAATATATTTGTCCAATGAATACCCGTTTATCATCTGCATTTCTTCTTGGTGTAGCAATTTTAATGGCCAGTAGTGTAGGAATAAAGGGCAGAAAGTCCTGGCCAACGAGAGGACCACTCCACATGACCTCTTCTCCCAATCCAGTGAGGGTTGGTTGAAACCAATCTCCAACAGCTCTAGCAAAATGGGCAGAGGCCCCATCCTGCTCAAACCAGTCTGAAGGCCCTCACCCAAACGCCCAATTTGTAACAACTGTTTGTCTGTCAGTACGTTCAGATAAGTCTCATCTGTTTCATGTTCATCAAAGAAGTAATGTCGTAGCATGTAAGCTTTCCACAAACCACACCACGCCCTCACCTTTCGGCAGCGCTGCTGTTCGGATGGACTCATCCAGTGTGCATTGCCTTGAGACCAGTATCGTTGTCCACTCACTTCACCACTGACATAAAACACAGCTTAATCACTGAACAACACACTGTCTTTAGCAGAATTGATTTTTTCAGCCAATTTATCTGCAAACCAGTCACACATCTGCATGAGTTTATCGGCGTCGTATTAATTTAAGTGTAACTTGAGCGGATGAAACCTCTCCTCTTCCAGGACTTTGTGGATGGGTGACCTTGGCCAAGACAGCCGCTTTCGTTTCGTCTGAACTCTTTGGTCGTCCAGAACGGGGTTTGTCCAACACAGCGCCTGTTGCTTTAAGCTTTGTGATTAACTTCCCGACAGCAGTAAAACGAATAAGCTGCGATGACGGTGTCGAAGGTTAAATTCTTCCGCCGTTTTGCGATAAGACCATTCTTCTCGTCAACTTAACAAAAAAATGGTTCAAATGGCTCTGAGCACTATGGGACTCAACTGCTGTGGTCATAAGTCCCCTAGAACTTAGAACTACTTAAACCTAACTAACCTAAGGACAGCACACAACACCCAG
This sequence comes from Schistocerca nitens, assembly GCF_023898315.1. NCBI lineage: Eukaryota > Metazoa > Arthropoda > Insecta > Orthoptera > Acrididae > Schistocerca > Schistocerca nitens. Next base: position 199,053,387 of record NC_064615.1, on the reverse strand, counting down.
CCATCACGAGGCAGAGAAAATCCCTGACCCCGCCGGGAATCGAACCCGGGAACCCGGGCGTGGGAAGCGAGAACGCTACCGCACGACCACGAGATGCGGGCGTCGTCAACTTAACAGACAGTCTTTAGACAGAGCCATCATTCAGTCAGGAAAAAGCAAATTTTGCTGTAATTTATTTTATTATTATTTATTTATTTATTAATATTTATGGAATATAGAATATTTATTAGAATTCATTAGAATTCCCTGTGTACCCATACTTGGTGGACAGGCTTATATAACAGCTTACAGGAGGAACAAAAATTTGGCTTTAAATATTTCATATAATTACTGGCCGAATTTAAATATTCCGAATAACGTCATAATCTGCTCACTAAGAGATATAATCTTAAATCTTATGTTAAAGGTTTAACACGATAAATGAAGTATTAACGCTGGACACTATGATTATGCCCTGATGAGGCAGCTTAACTCACATATCACAGTTTACTGTTTGGGAATGACGACATCCAGTGACTTGCAACAAACTTTACACATAATCTCTAAGCTTTTAGAAACATTTTTCGCTGACGCCACCACAGAATAATTTAAAAAATCGTATTATCTCTTGTGACTCTTATTTCATGACCAGTAGTTTGAACAAGTGGACGGTGTCGCCATGGGAAGCCCTCTGTCTCCTGTGGTGGCCAATTATTTTATGGAGGACTTTGAAGAAAAAGCACTACAGTGAGCCACTCTCAAACCCACTTGTTTTCTGCGCTATGTGGATGATAGATTTGTGGTGTGGCCACATGGACACAGTACTCTATCTGCGTTTCTTAGGCATTTAAATTCGTTCCATCCGAATATAAACTTCGCAATGGAAGTGGTAAAAGATGGTACTTTATGTTTTCCTGATGCCTTGGTACGAAGGAAAGCAGGTGGAACCTTGGGACACAGCGTGTACCGCAAGCCAAAACATACAGATCTATATCTGCAGGCCACAAGCTGCCATCATCCTGCACAATGCGGTAGTAGATTACGTACGTTAGTTCATAGAGCGCATGTCGTATCTTGTCCTGAAAGCCTGTCGAGTGAAATACAACATTTGAAGATAGTGTTCCTACAAAACGGTTATTCTGAGAGACAGACACGTAATGCATTTAGGCCCAAGTGAGTTCAGTATATGGAGCAGAATCAAATACGAAGACCGAGCGAGGTGGCGCAGTGGTTAGCACACTGGACTCGCATTCGGGAGGACGACGGTTCAATCCCGTCTCCGGCCATCCTGATTTAGGTTTTCCGTGATTTCCCTAAATCGCTTCAGGTAAATGCCGGGATGGTTCCTTTGAAAGGGCACGGCCGATTTCCTTCCCAATCCTTCCCTCACCCGAGCTCGCGCTCCGTCTCTAATGACCTCGTTGTCGACGGGACGTTAAACACTAATATCCTCCTCCTCCTCCTCAAATACGAAGACACCCACCACTTTGGCCTTTTTGCCGTATTTTGGTGCCATGTCGTCAAGAATCAGAAGAGTCCCCGTAAGATATGACATTAAGTGTGTTTTTCGACCATCTGCAAAACTGAGGAAACTGTTGGGTTCGGTGAAGGATGATCTTGGCCTGAGGAAACAAGGCGTGTGCAAGGTTCCTTGCCAGTGTGGGGCAGCGTATGTAGGCCAGACATGTCGCACAGTACAAGAACGCTGCGATGAACATCAGCATCACAAACTCCTACGTCAACCGGAAAAGTTGGCAGTTGCGGAACACTGCCTGAATACAGGACATCGCATGGTTTATGAAGAGAGAGAAGTTTTATCCCCGGCACCATCTTTCTGGGATTGCGTCATTAAGGAAGCAATACATATCCGTACAGCAGATAATCTCATCAACGGGGATGCAGGGTTTCAACTGAGCACAGCCTGGAACCCTGCACAGGCTGCTGTTAAATTACGACGAGAAAATTAAGACTTTTTCGATAACAGACTCGTCACGGCATTGATCTAGTAAATTTTTAGTGAGTGACGTCTGGCCGCACTGTTTGTAAACATAGCGTACAGCGCACGCGATTTTCGGCAGAGGACGTTTTAGTATGCCGCCATCTATCTGCAAATCATAGAGCATGCGTGATTTACGCGCCTACGCATTCTTCGCGCTCGTGTTCTATACAGAGTGCGTCGGCGCGCGGGTACTGTCAGTCGCACCGAGCCACCAGCAAGGTTGAACCACCTGAAGATGTCCTTGAAAGCAAAATAACACATGATGGATGAAGCAAGGGAACATGAAAGCAGATTAGTGCAGGCAAAGAGGGTACACCTGGCCTGAAGAGGTTCTACGGAGAACTGATGAAGATTTGAACATTCGGATTTCAGTGGCAAGAAGAAGAGGTAAGGCACGTGTTAAGATATCAGGAAATAATTTCTATAGGAATAAAAGCTTGCCGGCCTGGGTGGCCGAGCGTTTCTAGGCGCTACAGTCTGGAACAGCGAGATCGCTACGGTCGCAGGTTCGAATCCTGCCACGGACATGGATGTGTGTGATGTCCTTAGGTTAGTTAGGTTTAAGTAGTTCTAAGTTCTAGGGGACTGATGATCTCCGAAGTTAAGTCCCATAGTGCTCAGAGCCATTTGAACCATTTGAACCAATAAAAGCTTAAGAAATGAATTAAAATTTGTGGTATGGTCAGGACTTGAACCACAGCAGTACAGCTAACATAGCTGCAAGGACTACCCACGGCAAATGCCCTCCATAACATACTTCAATTCATATCTTAAGCTTATTTTCCCCTCGTTAGACCAATACTATTGCCAAGCCTGCCCGGTAGTGAAATAGCACCCCAGCGTTGGATGTAACGAGATGTTACTCTAATATCGGAGAGCCTTGGGAATAGTGATGATCAAAGGAGGGGAAAACATGTTCAAGAAGTGAACTGACGCTTGTGTGAGGGAGGGCGTCTGATGAAGGTAATCTGTGCGGCTGCATAACATGTACTGCTGCAGTGGTGTAATGGCTAACCCACGTGTGGAGCAAACGCGGAAACTCTGGCTCAAGTCCTTGTAGTGCCAAAATGTTTTGTTCATTTCTTAAGCTTCGATCAGTATCGTAGATAAAGATGTAGAGGAAGGAATTTAATTACGTAATTAGAGGGAGTTGTAGAGGAAGGAAAGTGTAGGGGAAACCAGAGATCGGAATACATCAAACAAATAACTGAGGACGTGAAGTGTAAGAGCTGTTTTGATATGAAGAGGTTGGCACAAAAGAGGTATTCATGTTGGCACACTTCAGTCAAAAGACTGATGACTAAAAAAAAATTGTAGCTCATTGAAATTATATTGCTGTGGAAACTGAATACTGTGAACCCGTAGATTGAAAGTGTTTAGTAATTAAAGTTCACACTTTATCTATGGTGATTTAGGAAAGTTCCTGATTTCTTTCTGCAGGAAAATCTCGAGACAATAGTAACAAAGAAGAAGATAATGAAGTTAACACTCAAACCAATTAAGTACCAGATTTACAGTATTTCAAAGTGGGCGTCACTACTTCCAGTTTTACGAAAAGTGATGAATATCTGTAAAGATACATCGTTGGAAAATCAACCCCTTCTGAAAGAGCATGTCACTGTTCGATGTTTTTAGCAAGTTGTGCGTAGGAACTCTTGCGTATTTGATGTATAATATATGTTTCGAACATGTTAAAAACAAAATGTACAATCTGTTATAACAACTTTCTTGATTATACGGTACTGTGGGTGATGATTAGCCATCAAGCATGTTTCAGTTGTTGATTTTGCAGTATTTCGATTCGTATGACGAATTACTCGTTAGTACTAAATTAAGAAGCAACGGCCTTGCCGCAGTGGATACACCTGTTCCCGTGAGATCACCGAAGTTAAGCGCTGTCGGGCGCGGTGGGCACTTGGATGGGTGACCATCCAGGCTGCCATGCGCTGTTGCCATTTTTCGGGATGCACTCAGCCTCGTGATGCCAATTGAGGAACTACTCGACCGAACAGTAGCGGCTTCGGTCAAGAATACCATCATAACGACCGGGAGAGCGGTGTGCTGACCCCACGCCCCTCCTGTCTGCATCCTCATCTGAGGATGACACGGCGGTCGGATGGTCCCGGTAGGTCGCTCGTGTACTGAAGACGGAGAGTTCTACTTTTAAGACCCGTTTGCCAATTGTATTGTAGTTTTCTTTTCTGCGGATTCATTTTAAAAGGACAGCGACAGCGAAATAGCTCAGTTTAAAAAGTATTCTGTAAAGCACAGCCCTGTAGGGAAAAATTATATCATATACCAACACCAGTCAGTGGCCGCAGTTCCATTCTACAGCACAGTTCAGCGGGATTTGCGACAGGCTAACAATGAAGGAGGAAGAGGGAGGAGGGAATGGTGAATGAATCAATATGAATTAACTTGGCCGAAGGCAACAGGAAATTCGACCACGCAGGCTCAGGAGAGCAGGAAAGAGCGTTTACTTGGGGAAGCCCCGACTACTGATGTGCCTTCTATTTGCGTCATTTTTCCCTCTAGCGGTAATGCTTCCCGGAAAATACCCTCCGGCTACGGCTCTGCGGATAATGATGAAGGAGGCGACGGTGATTCCCGAGCAGCGTAGAAACCATTGAACATAGCAAGTACTTTAGAACGTTACACCCTTATTAATAATAACATAGCAGCAAATGAAGCTCTATCTTGTGGATAGTTTTGGATACGTCATTGCATACAATATCCATTTAGCTAAAATTAGCTGCAGCCAATCACACAGTAATGCACTTTGTAATATTTTTCAAATGGAAACGTAGGGCGAACTGAGCCTCAGGAACTGACACTATGGCACGCGACTCGCATCAACGTGTCTCGTTTGGACATCCGTACGATTAGGATGAATCGAAGTTCGATTCTTCTAGTCGTCTTCCGATGCAGTTTTGCAGCGCGGAATGGCCGCACGGTTCGAGGCGCCATGTCACGGATTGTGCGATCCCTCTCGCCGAAGGTTAGAGTCATCCCTCGGGAAAGGCTGTGTGAGGTGTTCGCAGCATAAGTTAGTTTAAGTTAACTTCAGTAGTGTGTAAGTCTAGGGACCGATGACTTCAGCAGTTTGGTCCCTTAGGAACTCACATACATTTGAACATATTTTCCTCCACAGTTTTCTTAACCCGCTCGCTCCAATTCACCAACACAAGTACACATCACAGGTATACCTAAACGTTTCTGGTGTTATCTATCGCGTTCTCCCCTCAACAGGTCCAACGTTAAGTTATAACAAAAGAGTGCTTTTAGTTAGTTCTTGCAGAGCGAAATTAGAGCAACCTTCTCTAAGAAAAAGTACCTATTTTTTAAAGAGACTTTTCTTGGTGTAGAGTAAGCGATCTCGTCCCGAGTCTTGGATATTTATAAGTGACAACTAATGCAGAGGCTGTTATTAAATTTTATCGGTGTCGCAGATAAATATTCCTAATAGAAACTTCACACAAACTTCTTTAAAATAGGTCTGATTGCGAAAAAACTGCAAATAAACCTGAGTTAACAATATTATAACATAGATTGACTTTACGAAACATTTCTAACTGAAAGCTAAGCGGATACTGACACAGTCTACTGTACCCGGAGTAGAAAGATTTTTATAAAATAGCAAGATGCAAAACAATTTCATATTCAGTAGTAAAAAAATGACAGGAATAATACACTGCCGACCCAATATATGACTACTGCTGTGAGGTGTCAGGCAGATCCAACACCATCCATGAAAAGCCTGACATAATAAGCAAATCCGGCAGTATGTCACATAGCTCCGAATAAATCCTGACATTAAATTAACCAAAGTAATACGATCAACGAGTGATCAAATGGAATACCAAAGACTAACACAAGAACGCCTAAATGCATGTCATACCTTCCCACCGTGAAACAGACGCAGTTGTGAGGGAAGAAATGAGAACAGAAGCCGAGAGCAGAACTGTGTTAAGCTAGAAGGCCCTACGATAAGGGACAGACACCCACGTCGCCAGCCAACCACCAGGACCACCCCCCAGCCCATGTTAAAAGATAGAGCCCTCCAGAAGAACACTATAGATCTTACGATAACACTAAAAGGGCCACACCAGCTGCAAGTTTTAGCGTGAGACTTTTTCGCGTCTCTGTTACGTTGCAAACGTTAAAAACATTGACCCAACATGAAAAGTATATTGTTTATCATTGGATAGACAGAATTTTTGTAGGTGGAGCTTAAGGTTAACATTGAGACCCTGATTGGTCAGATGAAAACACAGCCAGATAGTTTTTTTTAAACCAACTTCGGTAAATTGTACTAAGGAGAAGTTAGGAGGGAGTTGCTTCCGAGACAGCGAGGTGCAAGGAGCTGTGCCGCCCGCCGCCCCCTGACGAACACTGACAAGGTAATGAACGCACGCGATGCCGCATTTTTGAGTGCATAAGGCTTCACTCAGAACTGCAGAAGTCTCATCTGTTACATCCCCTTTTTACATAATACTAGTGTCGATCGTCAATTGAAGCTCATGGTATTCACATTTGCTACGTAAGTTAAAATCTGAAACGCGATGATTTTTCTGTTATATAATTATTGAGAAGCCACATCAGCCACTGTAATTTACGACAAGTTAGATAAGTAATTAAAGATAATTGAGGGTCAATGTGTAAGTAGGCTGTTTAGGTTTTTTTATTGGTAATGCCACCTCTGTATGAAAATCACTGGCTGTGCTGTGTGCAGTCTGTGGCTGCTTTGCATTGTTGTAATACTCGCCATTGTAGTGTTAGGCAGCTGGCTGTGAACAGCGCGTAGCGTTGCTGAGTTGGAGGTGAGCCGCCAGCAGTGGTGGATGTGGGGAGAGAGATGGCGGAGTTTTGAAATTTGTCTTGAACTGCTATATATATATATATATATATATATATATATATATATATATATATATATATATATATATATATATATATATATATATATATCAAGGTAAATACATTGTTTGTTCTCTATTAATATCTTTCATTTGCTAACTATCCCTATCAGTAGTTAGTGCCTTCCATAGTTTGAATCTTTTATTTAGCCGGCAGTAGTGGCGCTGCTGTATTGCAGTAGGGGGAGTAACCAAGATTTTTGTGAGGTAAGTGATTTGTGAAAAGTTCAGGTTAATGTTAGTCAGGGCCGTTCTCTTGTAGAGATTATTGAAAGTCAGATTGCGTTGCGCTAAAAATATTGTGCGTCAGTTTAAGCACAGTCGTGTATAAATTTTTCTAAAGGGGAAGTTTCTACTGTAGACCATTTTGATAGTTTTCTCTTTTGTGAAACTTAATTTAAACCTAGATTATAGATGTGATATGGCATAGGTCATCCTTCGATCCATTGTAGAACTTGGAAACCCACTCAGGGAATATTCGTTCACATTTTTGTTGAACACAACTGGTTTTTATTATGCTGTTTTAAAATATTTCCTTTTATCAATAGCACAATTTATAAACAATGTTTTGTGAGTAGAATAAAATTCCCAATGGTAAACTTAACTGCTTTTTCGACGTTATTTTATCAGCTAACTAAAAATAGGAAAGCCCTGAACCCCTTCCACTAAATTTTGTTTCTTTTAGTCGGACGTGGTGGTCTAGCGGTTCTAGGCGCTCAGTCCGGAGCCGCGTGACAGCCACGGTCGCAGGCTCGAATCCTGCCTCGGGCATGAATGTGTGTGATGTCCTTAGGTTAGTTAGGTTTAAGTAGTTCTAAGTTCTAGGGGACTGATGACCATAGATGTTAAGTCCCATAGTGCTCAGAGCCATTTAAGATTCTTTTGCAGGGAGTGCAGTGGAGCTGACGCTGAAATCATTAAGTATTTGGTTATATCATCGCTAGTCTCACTGAACTCTTCTGAACTCTACATGTCATGTGTGGTCTGGCGTTTCCTTACCAGCAACAGGTCCCAGGTTCAAACTAGTTAATTCCCTAAAAAACACACTCAGAGCACCATTGCGCGAAAGTGGTAGGGAGACATGACTTAGAACAAACAGACACCACGCAGAATGTTAGAGAATGGCGACCCTGCCAGAATGGTAAAATACCATGATTGAAGGTCGACCACATGCCTAACTAGGTCAGAAAAATAACTTGTTGAAAAATTTTTGTAACAAATTTTTTTTCCTAAAGTTATTAATAGTCGAAACAGGAGCTGCAGCGGTGGATAGTAAGAAAGTATTCAATAGAACGTGATACATTCTAGCAAAGACAATAGCATAATTAAGTTATGAATTTTAATATTGTTAGAATTAAGTTTTCTGCCCAATTCAAGCGCACAGGTGGCGGATACATCGTTGACAAGTTGGTTCTGACCCAACAAGTAAGTGAATGGATTGTCAAGTCGTGTGTGCAAAAACTTTATGAAACGCGTGAGATCGTATGAGCGCATGTTGACGCGAAGTAGGGCGCGTGAATTGCTTTTAAAACAGAAAATAAGGGATTCGGAAAGATTATCAACGGCAGATCGAGACCTTGAGCGAATTGAGGTAGAGACCCAGTATGAAGATGGGCAGAGAATAGAGGACAGTACAACAGACGATGCAGTATCGCGAGAAATAGAACAGATAACGCACCATAACGAGGATAATGTACGCCAAGGCACAGAAAACCTAGGTCAGCATACGACAGAGGAGCAGGAAAGTAGAGAGACAGTTGATGAAGATTCTAACTTGCGTCTTGAATACGTAGAACCCATAGTACAAGTAATCAGAGCTCCCTCACCACAGAGTACAAGGAATGCGAGCAGAAACGTGTCACCGCGCAGTTCAATGCAATCGGTTGCGAACCAACACTTGGGCGAAAACACAGAGCGTTGGACGTTGCAAGAAAACGCAATAGGACCCACCAAATTACGGAAACCATGACAAGGCAAAATAAAGAAATAGCGAACCAAATTCAAATTCAGAATGCAGAAACCACGAGACAAATGCGTGAGATTAAAGAACAAAACAAAAAAAATCAGTTACACCTAAGACATACTGAAGACGAGGCAAAAGAATCTCGAGAAGTGATAGGAAACTTAGTAACAGGTCACAATCAATTGAGAACAGACATTGACAAGGTACAAGCGGACGTACAAACATTGCGTAATGACACTCAGGGCGAGGTCTAAACATTACGTAACAACACCCAGGGAGAAGTCAAGAAACTAGAGAAACAGAAAAACGTAATTACTAGACAAGCAGCAGGTACAGCGCGTGAAATTGTTGAAAACAGTGTGTTACGCAAACGTATCACAAAAGCAGCGCTGAAAAGATATGATAACCGCATAGTCAAAATAGAAGCGCAAACGAAGCAACAATTTCAGAAATTGCGAACAGAGTTGTTGCAAACTATTGAAGAGCGTAGTGAACAGTATCGAACGAGCACTGAGTCTGCAACCACATCCGTATCTGTAACAGCGCCGGAAAAACAAGCAATTAACGAAGATATTACGCATTTGCGATTCCAATCACAGGCGGAAAGTAACATACGTGAAATCAGACAGCCTGCACCGCAACAAACACGTTTCGAAATTATTGATGAACAAACGGCACCACAAACGCATGCAGAACCTGTGGTGTCACCGCTAGACACCACACTTGCTAGGTGGTAACTTAAATCGGCCGCGGTCCTGTAGTACATGTCGGACCCGCGTGTCGCCACTGTGTAACCGCAAACCTAGCGCCACCACATGGCAGGTCACAAGACACGGACATGACCTCGCCCCAGTTGTACGGACGACATAGCTTGCGACTAGACCTACCAAGTATTCCTCTCATTTGCCGAGAGACAGATTAAATAGCCTTCAGCTAGTCCATCGCTACTACCTAGCAAGGCGCCATTTGTGTTAGTGCTAATTGCTTACTACTATGCAAGAGATGTATTTCAACAAGAACAAGACTACATTAAAAGTTAAGTAATCTACCTAATACGTTCTTTTCTTTATAGTTTTCATCCAGTCTCCTGTTTCAGAATTTACGCCCGTCTGCGTTAGTTTCGCGTGCACCTAGCCACTCATTGTGTCGAGACCTTAGGGAATCGACACAACAATATTTTGGCGACGAGGATGGGATGCCGCGCCCACGTTGCAGTCTTTGTGTTATACTTGCTCTAATTTGCTTGTGTCATGGCTTCGCCGCATTCTCCAGATGTACTGTCCGAATTTTTTCGCTTGCAGAATCAGCAGACGCAGGCGTTATTGGAAGCCCTTGGACAGCTCGTCCAGGGTCAACGTGCGCTGCAAACCGATGCGGCGGCAGCCGCTTCATCGCTACCGCAGCCACACAACGCTGTCGCACCGCCATTTAGGCCCTTTGAGGCCACAACCGAAAGCTGGACTGAGTGGGCCGATCAGTTCAACTTCCACCTCACTGCTTATGGAATTCAAGGTAAAGAGCGGCAGCCGTTTTTGCTTTCTTGTGTCGGTGTGTCTACCTACCGGGTGATAGTGAAATTGTTTCCCCGACGCGACGTAGCAAATCTGACCTACGAGGAAATTTTGTCTGCTTTAGATGCTTATTTCAAAGAAACAGTTAATGTAGTTGCCAAACGGTATACGTTTTTTCGTACAAAACGTACGGCCGGTCAGACTAATAGGGAGTGGGTAGCAACTTTGCAAGGACTTACTAGAGACTGTGCGTTTGCCTGTGAATGTGGCCTCCCATATTCAGATACTATGGTGCGTGATGCAATTGCACAGAACGTTTCTGATGTTCGCATAAGGGAACAGATTTTGAAGCTAGTTAATCCCTCCCTGCAACAAGTGATAGACATATTGGACAGGCAAGACACACTTGACTTTGCTCAGGCATCATTTGAAACTTCGCCAGCCGTGTGTCACATTAATCGGCCCGCCGGGCCCGCTGCACGGGACGCTAAGCGGCCCTCGCGCCCGACTTCGCTGCGGCCGCCTAGCTTGCAACCACGTGCGCCGCGTAAGCAAGCAAATGCAGTGAAATCTTGCCCGCGGTGTGCAACTAGACATTCGCGTGAAAATTGCCCGTCACGCCAAGCTATTTGCTTTTACTGTCAAAAGAAAGGACATGTACAAAGTGTTTGCCAGAAAAAGTTAAGATCAGACAATCACACAAATTCCAGGCCCTTTGCTTCGCGCCGGAATCGCACCCAGGACAATCAGGCTCGTGGACCTTCGCCCATGGACATTAATGTAGTTCATTCCCACCCGTCCAGTGACACTTTAGCTAACAGTGACTGTGTTCGTCCCACCCAAAGTGTGCGTCGACGTCGCCGGAAATCCCGTAAAGTTGCAAGTGCTTCTGGACCTGTATCAGTTCAAATTGCACGAGACAGTCGCTCTTGTCGTCACCAAGACAATAAACTTTTTGTGGACTTAGACTTTGCAGGAAAAGTGATCCCATTCCAGCTCGATACCGGAGCTGCTGTTTCATTGCTCAATCACGACACGTACAAACAACTGGGCGCCCCGCCATTGCGTGCCGCAAATGTTACGTTAACTAGTTACTCAGGACAGCATATACCTGTGTTAGGACAGTGCAGCCTTCTTGCAACATACAAGGGACAGACAAAACTTGTATCATTTTACGTTCTTCGTTCCTCTAGTGCAGTGAACTTGTTTGGCTTAGATTTGTTTCAATTGTTTAATTTGTCTATAGTAAATCAGGTCCTATCAGTGAATCAGACTGTGCCTTCCGCCAGTGTTTCTAGTCTTTGTGAAGAATTTGCAGACATTTTTGCACCGGGCCTTGGTTGCGCTAAGAACTATGAAGCGCATTTGGAACTGGAAGACAACGCGCAACCGAAATTTTTCAGAGCGCGCAATGTTCCCCACGCATTGCGTGATGAGGTCGCAAGAACATTAGCCGCATTAGAATCTCAGGGTGTCATTGAAAGTGTGCAGGCTTCTCTCTGGGCCTCACCCTTAGTCATTTTGCCAAAACCTTCCGGAAAACTGAGACTTTGTGTGGACTTCAAGGCCACTGTGAATCCACAACTTGTGACTGCTACTTTTCCTTTGCCCCGCCCGGAAGATCTTTTTGACAAACTGTGCCCGGGAAAATATTTTTCAAAACTGGACCTAGCAGATGCGTACTTGCAAATACCTGTGGACGAAGAATCCCAGCGCGTCTTAGTGGTTAACACGCATCTTGGCTTGTATCGCTTCAAAAGACTGCCATTCGGGTGTGCATCCGCCCCTGCTTTATTTCAGCAATATTTACAAACTATTTGTGCGTCGGTCCCTACGGCTGCGAACTATCTGGACGATATTGTGCTCTCAGGAAAGACAGAAGCCGAACATTTGCAGAATCTCCGGACATTATTTCAGGTCTTGCGTCAGAATGGTCTTCGCTTGAGGAAGGACAAATGTGTGTTTTTTGCTCGTGACTTACCGTACCTGGGGCATGTCATAAATGCCCAAGGTATACATCCGAGTCCAGAGCACCTTCGTGCCATTCAGGACTTGCCGTCACCGCAGAACTTAAAACAGCTACAGAGTGTGCTGGGTAAGGTCACTTATTATCATAGGTTTGTGCGCAATGCTTCTTCCATTTCAGCTCCGCTTCATCGCTTACGCCGTAAAGGTGTTCCGTTCGTCTGGACGACGGAATGCGAACGCGCCTTTCGCCAGTTGAAATCGGCGTTACTTTCAAATACTTGCCTTACGCCATTCGATCCCCGAAAACCCCTTTTGTTGATGGTCGATGCATCGGATTTCGGGATCGGTGCTGTGCTTGCGCACAAGGATGGCTCGCATGATCGCCCTATTGCCTTTGCGTCCAAATTGCTCTCATCTGCGCAAAGAAATTATTCACAAATGTAGAAGGAAGCTTTGGCTCTTGTGTTTGGTGTAACAAAGTTTCACGATTTCTTGTATGGTCGTCACTTTACCATCATCACGGACCACAAGCCTTTGACATCGCTTTTTCATCCGAACAAGACTGTACCTCCACGTACAGCGCAGAAATTCATTCGCTGGTCACTTTTTCTCTCGCAGTACCGCTACGATATCTTGTATCGGTCCACTGCTAAGCACGGAAACGCTGATGCGTTGTCCCGTTTGCCTGTTGCTGAGGATAAAGCATTCGATTCTTCCGAACTTGCTTGCATGTTCATTGATTCGGAAGCCGATGACGTGGTCGCATCGTTTCCGATTGATTTTCGTCGTGTAGCTACTGCCACAGCTGCTGACCCTGTCCTTGCTTCCGTTTTGCGTTTTGTTGCTACGCAATGGCCCTTGTCAAAGTCACGGATCGAGGATCCTTTGGTTCGCCGTTTTTTTGCCCACAAGGAGAGACTTTTTGTCCGACGTGGTGTTTTGTTGTTGCGTTCCGATAATGATCAATCCCGAGTCGTGGTCCCACGTTCGTTACAGTCCTCTGTCTTAAAGCTTCTTCACCAAGGACATTGGGGTATAGTGCGAACGAAACAACTTGCTCGACAGCACTGTACTTGGTTCGGAATCGATGCTGCGATTACGAATATGTGCTCCTCTTGCGTGGCGTGTGCCGAACAACAATCCGCACCGCCGCGGAAATTCTTTGCATGGCCGAAAGCCACTTCCCCTTGGCAACGCTTGCACATCGATTTTGCTGGTCCATTCTGGAATGCTCGATGGTTGGTTGTGGTCGATGCTTTCAGTAATTTTCCTTTTGTTGTCCGGATGTCTTCCACGACGTCTTCTGCCACCATCCAAGCCTTGTCTGCTATCTTTTGCATTGAAGGTCTTCCGCAGACTATTGTTTCCGACAATGGCCCACAATTCATGTCCGCAGAATTTCAGTCGTTCTGCAAGGCCAATGGTATTCAACATCTGACATCCGCGCCGTTTTCGCCTCAGTCAAACGGTGCCGCTGAACGATTGGTCCGGACTTTCAAGTCGCAGATGTTGAAGTTGAAAGAGTCGCATTCTCGGGAGGACGCTTTGTTGCTCTTTTTGTCCTCATATCGCTCTCAGCCCCGCGATGGTCGCTCGCCGGCTGAGTTGCTCCATGGTCGTCCTCATCGAACTCTGATGTCTTTGCTGCATCCGCCACATCAGGTTCCTGTGCAGCGGCAGACTCCTGCTTTTGCTCCTGGCGACGTTGTCTATTATCGCAACTATCGCGGTTCACGGCGTTGGCTCGCAGGGCGCATTCTTCGCTGCCTCGGCCGCGCGATGTATTTGGTTTTGGGGGCCTCTGGTGAGGTGCGTCGGCATCTCAATCAGCTGCGCCTCTGTCGTCGCCTGGGTTCTGCCGCTCCCCGTCTGCTTTCAGCGACGGAGCCGTCAGGTCAGCGCCCTGGGGACCCATCTACTGGCTCGCCTCATCCCCAGGTGTTACCGACGATGCCTTCCATTTTGCCTCATGGCGTCGCGCCGCCGCAGCCGCCGCCGGCGCCGCCAGCAGCGGACGCTTCGCTGCAGCCGCCACGCGCCTCTCTGGGTCACGCGCCGCCGCTTGCTTCCCGTGACCAGCCGTCCTCCGCCATGGACCTCTTGCCCGCTCCGGACCAGATGTCGTCTTCGCCCGTCGGGTGCTCCGACCACATGGAGGTCGACCCTTCTGTCTCATTACGTGCGCATACACCTCATGTTGACGTGCACCCTGGACTAGGTTTGCAGGCGTTTCCTAGCTCCCCTCGGACCGAATGGCCGGGTGCGGGTGGCACAGCCTCGCCTGTTGTTAGGCTCCCCACCTCATCGCATACGTCAACATGGGGTCCTCCCCACGGCGGGCGGAGGCCTTATCTCACGACCGTTCGCCGATTTGCGGGGGAGGAATGTGGTGTCACCGCTAGACACCACACTTGCTAGGTGGTAACTTAAATCGGCCGCGGTCCTGTAGTACATGTCGGACCCGCGTGTCGCCACTGTGTAACCGCAAACCTAGCGCCACCACATGGCAGGTCACAAGACACGGACATGACCTCGCCCCAGTTGTACGGACGACATAGCTTGCGACTAGACCTACCAAGTATTCCTCTCATTTGCCGAGAGACAGATTAGAACCACAAATGTATGTTTCAAGACAGTCTGGATCGTGCAATGAAGCGGCAAGGTTAGTCAGACAAGATACCGAATCAATACGTGACAATGGAAAGCCAGGTCGCGAAGAGTACAGTGCAATGCATTCAGCTACACGTTCACAACCGATGGAAGAATATTATTGCGTACCACTCCAACGATAGTACGCAAGGGTACGCGAAAGTTACAGTGGACAATATCCAATGGATCTACAACAACCGGAAAGAACGACGGGAGAAATGCTCAGAAACAAAAGTGGCGAAGAATCGGGAATTTCATATGGAACTATGACGAAGTACGACAACGATCATTTCCTCACAGTCAGAAAATTTCAACACTTTCGAGAAGGAAACTCATTACATCCACGAACTTTTATTGATCAATTCCGAGTGGGATTACCAGAACACTGGACGCTAGCACACAAATTAGACTTTATATGTGCACACATGTCAGGAACAGTCGCAGAAACCATGCAGAATGTTGCAGCGACATGCCGATCGCACGAAGATTTCAGAGAAAAGTTTCTCTCACGATATTAGTCCAGCGAAGCACAGAACAGAGTGAAGTACGAATTATTACAGAACCCATATTTTGAAAATTCAGGAGAGAAGAGTCCCGTGAAATTTTTCGAAATAATGGCAAAGAAAAATCAATGCTTAGATGTACCATACAGTGACGGAGAGTTGATTAAATTATGCGCGATGAAGTTACCATTGAAATACCAGCAATCATTACTACGTCGCGGAGGCAATGACGTCGAAGCATTTAAAGGTATTCTAAGGGAACTAGAGTTCATGTTTTCGGAAGATGACGCAAGAAAAAGACGAAGCGCACGTGAAAACGAAAGCAAAAAGCAGTGGAATCCACAACACACAGTACGAAGAAACAATAATTACGAACCACGTGATAACTTCGCACCAAGAAACGACAATAGATTTCAACAAAGAACCGGTTATGGATTTAGAAGAGAATATGGCAATAACTATAATTCACCCAGGAACGGCAACAACTATTACAGAGGGAATAACGACAACCGGAACGGGTATTGGAGAACCAATAGACCGACAAATTATCAACAAAGAAACCAATATCAACAAGCTGAACAAGAAAAGAGAATACAGATAGAAGAGGTGGAGGTAAGACCACCAAACCCCGATAAACGTTCGAATTGACAGCTAAGCGCCCATGCCAAAGAGAATGACGCACCGACCCTGGTCAATTGCAGCACCATTGACAGAGAAGTAAATACCTTATCACGAGAAGAGAAGAAAGAAGAAACAAATCCGCAGGGACCAGATGAAAACGAAGACAGGAAAATAACAATATCGTGTTGGGACGAAATTAATTGGGAGAATACTGACGAGGAAGATGAATTACCAGAGGCATGCACAACGAATGTAGGAGGAAAGGACGAAGTAATGAGTATTGCAGAGCTATTTGAGATGGAAACCAGGGAAAGCGAATTGAATGAGGATAATGCGCAGTCGACAGAAGTTGAAAATAAGTTACTAGTGGGCACACAACCCAACGTATATAATGAAGGAAGTTATGAAGCGATAATTAGAGCATTTAGATGCGATTATGTGGAAGTAGCGACGAAGAAGGAGAAGATAGACGAGGATGAGGAAAAAGTAGAGGATGTTGAGGAAAGCGTACATGAAGGAAGAAATAGAGAAGAGGAAATAAAAGAGAGAGAAGTAGCAGTCGAAACTTATCCTACAGAAAGTTCGAATTCACAAGGGAAATTCCTGAAAAGACTCATGTATGATTCAGTGGAGGTTCGTTGATGCAAGAAGAAGAAGAACAGAACCAAACCTTTCAAATTCAACCAATTGTGAAGGCCATGGTAAAGCATATCCCAGTCAATATTGTAATTGATAGCGGAAGTAAACTGACTGCGATCTCAGAAAATTTATTCATGCAGTTTAATGCCAATGAGGAATTGTCAGTTCTGAAAACACGTAAGATTAAAGTAAGAGGTTCTATTAGAAACAATGCTGCGGAAGTTACGAGACAAACAAGGTTAACTCTTTCGTGTCAAAGTCAAAAGATCGAAGCCAACTTCGTGATTATACCTAAACTAACATTAGATTTGATTATAGGTGCAGATTTTTTTAAATAAGAGACGAGGGATAATAGATATGGGGAAAGGTAGCGTAACATTCGGGAATGTCACACTTCTCTTTGAGCAAAAGCTAAAATTAGAAGAAATACCAGTTATAAACAAACAATTAAGAATGACGCGAGATAAAGAGGATGAAGAATTAGAATGGTATGCACAAAAGGGGGAATCGCCTCAACTCATGTCAGAAGTCCATAAAGAAATCGACGAAAAATTGCAAGAAGTTCAAGGTATTTCGAAACACAGTAAAAGAGAATTAGAGGGTATTTTACGAGATAAAGCAGAGGTATTTTTACCTAAGACTGGCAGTATTAAACACTTTCAGTACAAGTTTGAAGTAAAACAGCACAAACCATTTAGAGTACCACCCTATACAATCCCATTAAGCTACAGGAATAAAGTATTCCAGGAGATATCTAAAATGTTAGATGATGATATTATTGAACCAGCTACCTCCACATATAACAGCCCGCTCCATATTGTACAAAAACGAGATGGGAGCAACAGGTTAGTGCTTGATTCCAGACAGATCAGCACAATCATAATCACTGAGACCGATCGCCCAGAGGCAATTAGAGGAATTGATACAAAACTTCCACGGTGCTATGATATTTTAATTAATTGATTTACGGAATAGTTTCTGGCAAATAGAATTGGCCCCAGAATGTAGAAAATTTATAGCATTTATCGTATTCGGTAGATGTTACCAGTTTAAACGATTGCCATTTGGTTTAAACATATCATCAGCAGCGTTTATTAGGGGATTTAATACTATACTGCGTCCTGAAATTTTACAAAAAATTACTTGTTATGTTGATGATGTGATTATAGCAGAACCCTCTTGGGAACATCACAACGACACATTAAATCAGTTTTTACAGATCATGAAAGAGCATGGGGTCACAGTAAATATAACAAAATCCAAATTTGGAAGGCGAGAGGTCAAATTTCTAGGACACATAATTTCAGAGAAAGGGGTAATGCCCGACCCAGAAAAACTAACGGCAATCAAACAATTCTGTACTCAATGTAATAAGAAAACTCTCAGAGGATTTCTAGGTCTCACCGGATTCTATAAAAATTTTATTTGGATCGACTCTCTCGCAACACCACGCCTATGTGCATTGACTGCAAAAAACACGCCATGGGTACGGGATCAACAAGCCAATGAAGAATTTTTAAAAGTGAAAAACGCACTAACAAGAGCACCGATTTTAGCACATCCTGATCTAACACAAAATTTTTGTATGGCCACTGATAGCGCGAAAACAGGTTTAGGAGTTGTTTTATTCCAAGAATACGAACAGGCAGGGCTAAGATCATATAGAACAATTGCGTTTGCCAGTCGTGTACTCACAAAAAGCGAGAAAAACTATTCAGTCACGGAGCTGGAAGCATTGGCCATTGTATGGGGCTTCCAACGTTTTCGATACTTCCTATTCGGAAGAAAAACAAAAGTATACACTGACCACAAAGCATTAGAATTTCTGTTATCCGCCAAACTAACTCATGGGAGGTTAGCCAGATGGATGTTAATACTACAAGAATTTGACTTTACTATTACACACATACCAGGACCAGCGAATGTATTAGCAGATGCTTTATCACGATGTCCACAGGGTGCATCCAATAACATAGGTTTGGAAGCAGCAGAAGACCAGGTTACAATGTACCACATGAAACAAGTACCTTTCGAAAACTACATTACGACAGCATTGAAAAACATTGGCAAAGAACAGGACAAGGATCACGAAATACTAGAAATGAAACACAAGTGGAGAAGTAAGGATTTTCCAGACATTCGACAGCACTATCTCGTAAAAAACAATGTTTTATTTTTTATACGAAATGTTGCAACGAATGAATGGTTAATTTATATCCCAGATGAACTAATTAATAAGTACATATGGTATACACATTTAAGCAATGGCCACTTTGGACCAAAGAAATGCTTTTTAAAAATAAAACAAACAAGCCATATTCCTAATATGGAAAGACGAATTAGAACAGTATTAGTCAAATGCAAAAAATGTATGAGAGCTAAACACGTCACTTTCCAAACCAAACCAACTATGTTTCCAATAAGCCCTAAAAAATTAAAACAAATAGCTGCAACAGATTTGATGGGGCCCCTCCCACGCACAAAAAATGGATATATTTTCATATTTGTCGTTTTGGAACTTACTTCTAAATATGTTACCTTAACACCATTAAAACGGGCAACAGGTCTTACTATAAGTAAAGCATTTAGACAAGATTTTCTCAGACAAGTAGGTCGAGTGGAACGAATAATTTCGGGTAATGGCCACAATACAAATCAGTGCAATGGCAGAACACGTTAAAACAACACAAAAAAACCCATCTACATATCGAAGTACAAACCTAGTATAAATCCAGCAGAACGATCTATGAAGAAGGACATAGGCACTTTATGCCGATTATATGCAGGCAAAATACACAACACTTGGGATATATACCTTAAAGATTTTCAAGAAGTAATAAATGAAATACCACATAGCACTACACTACTACCTCCAGTTACTGTACTTAAAAATACTGAACCCCCAAACATAACCAGAGAAAATGTTAGATTTCCTATTGTACCACGTAGACAGCACAAACAAGTCATAGCAACAGCACTCTCCAACATCAGAAAGGCAGCCATTAAAAGAAAAGAAAGAGGAGATAGAACAGCAATTAAAAGAACATTCTCAGTAGGCCAGAAAGTATTTGTAAAAACCACACCATCTCTCCAGCAAACAGAAACACAAGTTTTACGCTGCATACAAAGGATCTGTCATAATTAGCCAAATTGCTTATGATAATGTTGGGAGAGAAGGGAAAGGACAGTGACCGGTGCAGGGACAGACAAGCAAACACCGGACTTTCACCGCTCGTAAACCCCGGAATGCCCCCACTCAGCGGAGCGAGCAAAATACGGCCCCCAACCACTGGCAAAAAAAAAAAAAAAAAAAAAAAAAAAAAAAAAAAAGTGTAAAAGTCACACTACTGCTATTAAACAGCACGCTGCACGCTGATGCACGAAACTGAAGAAAGCTTCCACAAAGTAAAAATGACACGCCCAAACAATTTATCAAACTGTTGCTAAGAGGAGAACTTCAAAGCGACTAGTTATCAATAAATAAACTCCTGGAAATTGAAATAAGAACACCGCGAATTCATTGTCCCAGGAAGGGGAAACTTTATTGACACATTCCTGGGGTCAGATACATCACATGATCACACTGACAGAACCACAGGCACATAGACACAGGCAACAGAGCATGCACAATGTCGGCACTAGTACAGTGTATATCCACCTTTCGCAGCAATGCAGGCTGCTATTCTCCCATGGAGACGATCGTAGAGATGCTGGATGTAGTGCTGTGGAACGGCTTGCCATGCCATTTCCACCTAGCGCCTCAGTTGGACCAGCGTTCGTGCTGGACGTGCAGACCGCGTGAGACGACGCTTCATCCAGTCCCAAACATGCTCAATGGGGGACAGATCCGGAGATCTTGCTGGCCAGGGTAGTTGACTTACACCTTCTAGAGCACGTTGGGTGGCACGGGATACATGCGGACGTGCATTGTCCTGTTGGAACAGCAAGTTCCCTTGCCGGTCTAGGAATGGTAGAACGATGGGTTCGATGACGGTTTGGATGTACCGTGCACTATTCAGTGTCCCCTCGACGATCACCAGTGGTGTACGGCCAGTGTAGGAGATCGCTCCCCACACCATGATGCCGGGTGTTGGCCCTGTGTGCCTCGGTCGTATGCAGTCCTGATTGTGGCGCTCACCTGCACGGCGCCAAACACGCATACGACCATCATTGGCACCAAGGCAGAAGCGACTCTCATCGCTGAAGACGACACGTCTCCATTCGTCCCTCCATTCACGCCTGTCGCGACACCACTGGAGGCGGGCTGCACGATGTTGGGGCGTGAGCGGAAGACGGCCTAACGGTGTGCGGGACCGTAGCCCAGCTTCATGGAGACGGTTGCGAATGGTCCTCGCCGATACCCCAGGAGCAACAGTGTCCCTAATTTGCTGGGAAGTGGCGGTGCGGTCCCCTACGGCACTGCGTAGGATCCTACGGTCTTGGCGTGCATCCGTGCGTCGCTGCGGTCCGGTCCCAGGTCGACGGGCACGTGCACCTTCCGCCGACCACTGGCGACAACATCGATGTTGCGGGCTTAATAAAAATATAAAATGCAAATAATTTTAATTTTTTTTTTTTTTTTTTGCTTTAGTAGCTGTCTGTCCGATTACGAAGTCTCGTAACGGTTGGCCCTGACTGTTATTGTTACGCAATCTGACTGCTTAGAACAATAACAAAGAATGAAATGGAAATTTTCATTAACACAGTTAATTAATTAAGCCCCCAGCAACTATAAAACCAACGCAACAACAAGCACAAGAGTAACTGTTCTGTGTGTGGGAGTGTGACTCAACGTACGCATCTGGCACGGTTCTTCTTCAACAACACAACAATTTTTAAATAACATTATACTGAATTAATTAAAGAAAATACAAATACCATAATTACTCAAGAGAACCACAATTACACTCTAATCCAAGAACCCAAGCCAGATGCTTTGTTGACTGAACCTGTAATGACACATTATTTAAAACATGGAAATAATGAAAAATAAATCAAGTTTCGTTACCTTCATATATTGACCAAAATCACTCTCATAATTACAATATATCTCCACACCGCCTCGCTATTACCACATCTGAACAAGAACCTTTCAGTATCACATCTCAGCAAGCACTCCCTACTAGCACATCTGAACACCAACTGACTACTACGAGTCCTGGACAAGCACTGCCTTCTAGCACATCTCAATAATGACTGTCCAGTGGAGGCGGCGGAACAATGCTCTCTAGCGATCTCTGGCGCTGTGGCTCAGTGTAGCCACCTTTCATATGCCCTTCCTCCACGGCTAGAATTTGATGGTATTTTTGCCAGCATTGGTGGTGAAAATACCACCAAATTCGTAAAAAAAAATATAGACAAAAATAAAAGATAATATTAATACGTAAATATCATATAACTAGATAAAATTTTGGCTTTGCACTGACCTTTCAATAACCTATTATATAGAATACAGTAAGCAATACAAATTCTTTCATACATGTGACTTTACATACCAGTTTATACAAGTATTATGTGGTTAAACAGTTCAATCAATAGCGTCAGCAATGACGAATATGTGCAGGTAAGAGTCTCATAACTTTCCACAAACAGTAATACACAATAAATCAGTTTATACAAATATTCACATAAACGCTTTCCATAGCCCAAGAATAAGCAGTTGACAGTTCCAGCAGTAGCACCCAGCAATGGTCAACAGGTGCAAATACCACAAGTAACATTTTTTCAATAGAAACAGTCCATCAGTGGCACCCAGTACTGTTGAATAGGTGCAGACACCAACAAGTAACACCATTTCAGTAGAAGCAGTCCATTAGTGGCACCAGCAATGTTGATCAGGTGCACACAGCGACAGGTGACTTCATTTCAGTAGAAGCAGTCCATCAGTGGCACCCAGCAATGTTGAGCAGGTGCACACAGCAACAGGTGACTTCATTTCAGTAGAAGCAATCCATCAGTGGCACCAGCAATGTTGATCAGGTGCAGACAGCAACAGGTAACACCATTTCAGTAGAAGCAGTCCATTAGTGGCACCAGCAAAGCTGAGCAGGTACACACAGCAACAAGTCACATTTCTCAGCAGAAGCAGTTCCATAAAATACACTGTCACTGATCACACTGTTCATCAGAGTTTATAAGCAGAAATTAAACATGTCCTAGTGGCACCAATATTGTAGAAAAAGTACAAGTAACAGTCCATAATTTTTTTTACAATCACTGATCACACAGTTCATCAGCAGAAATTAAACATGTCCTTGTGGCACCAATCATGTAGAAAAGGTACAAGTAACAGTCCATAATTTTTTTACAATCACTGATCACACAGTTCATCAGCAGAAATTAAACATGACTAAATGTCACACATCATGTTGAAAAGTGCAGCACCATCACTAATCAGACATTTCAGGCATGAACAATAGTTTGAATACACATACAATGCTTTTACATTAAACATACAAATCATAACAAACACACAAATGATATCAGATAATTGTCCTATTAACTATTACAATACACAAATACCAGTAAACCTATAACATTTGTGGGTGTCAGTGCAAGCCACTACCAACAAATAAAATAATATTTAGGAGATAGGTGGGTAGGATTAGAAAAGGAAAACACACAAAACACATCCACTCATCTTTCATCCACATTAGTGCTACTGTGTAATTGAATAGTGTTAACTGTGTAAATGTAGCTCTGTCCAAGATTTGATGTTCATCATGTGTACTAAGTACTAGTGGCAGCAATGTATAACAGTCAATAATAGTTAGTCAACGTCATAGTCATCATGTCAAGACCAATGTTTGCCAAGCCAGATCAAATTGTACTGTTGCTGAACAACTGTCAGTGTACCAAGATATGCAAATGCTTCCTCTCTCAAAAAAAAAAAAAAGTATATACTGCTTAGTGATTTAACAAAGTGTGTGTATAGACAATCTTCCTTCCACTTTAGTGTTCTAGGCTGCCATCTTCATCCTCCTTGTTCCATATGGACCAACAAAAACAATATGCTCCTCATTTACTTTACCTCTTATTCACCAAAACTCCAATAATCATCATCATCACTTAATCTCAATACCTCAATAATACGTCGATACATATAAACCTCAGCACCAATATCATTTTACTTCCATAACAACTCTTTCCTCTAGTCAGTCTCCTCGAACAAGTACAGACAAAATCCTAGTGCAACTTCAATTCAGCATCCCATGCAATCCGAAGACACAGTGTCCACACACAACCTCTGTGTAATCCATCTGACCCAAATTTTCTACTCATTATAAATTATAAGATACATTTTGGTTCCTTGTCCATCATTAAATAAAAGAAATGCATACATGACCTCTAACAGACTTAGTTCGAATAACTCTCAGTAATTAAGTACGATTACGGAGTGTGAATGATCATAATATTTCACAGTGTGTACACCACTTCAAGAATCATAGCAGAAGCAAACATGTGGAGTATTTTTTGTGTCAAGTGTCACCTCCTATTTCAATTGCTCACGAAAAATGCAGTGTAATACTGTCAATGGTCTAAACCTAGTTTTGGTATGTCATGTCGTTAGCTTCCTTCCTATTAGCATAAATTTATACAGCTTCCATAAAACCTCAGCTCATGTGACTTCTATGACTTTCTTGTACTAATGTCGTTCGTAGAATTACTGCAGTTCATTTTCTTATCTTAAAAATATAAGGCACTGAGCGTAAGCAAAACATGCAATAGCGAGTAAATATACCAGTAGAGAACAGAATGTCAACAAGTGGATGCAGCACAATCCCTATAACAAGGCTCTGCCAAGCGAACAATCTACAATTAATACCACAGTGTAACCTAAACTCTATGTTCGTACACTGTACATCAGCATTGCTATATTCTAAATTGAAGAGTAGTTATGACAACAAAACAGAAATGTGTAAATATGCAATCCATACGCACAGCAGCAAACATGCCTTACACAATAAACAGGTCATTAGCATCACATCGACATAAGCAAATAAATGTTCATATGTAATCTTAATAAGTACACATGAAGGCGCAAGCAGACAAATCACAAAGTATAACTTACATATAACTACAGTCAGCACAATTAATCAGGTGACAATTATAATTTAAATAAATAAGCACAGCAGGCACATAATAAAAAAATATGACATCAATGAAAAAGCAGTGCAGCCAAGCGATGCATAATATATACAAATAATAACACTGTTCATTAATCAATAATTGTCAAAATCAGTAAATGTACACAAACACGTCGCTTCACAAGTAAATTCATAGAACATGAAATTTAGCACAAAGTATGAGTCACGTAATCGCGAGCAGCAAATTACATCTAAAGTACGTACCTAAGTGAAATTATGTTACCTGAAAAATAAACTCAATTAATAGTTACCCTTTTTAATTTATTCCTTTTTTTTTTTCGAAATTCCATTCTTCCTGAAATTTTCTCGATAGCAAGTCGTCTTAACGTCGGACACGCACCGAATTTACCTGAAGGTCTTAAATACTTTATACAACCGTATCCTGAAAAATACTGAACGTTAATAACATAATTTATGAAGTCCTTATAGCTTTATACAGAATTTATTCGGAGAAATTAAACTGTGTATTTATTTACGTCTGTCAGTGCATTCGCACTGAGCGCTCGATCAGCTGTAGGCGCGTGACGTAGAAAGTGATTGTTTGCGGTTAACGACTGCCTTGTGCGGCGCGCCGACTTGACTGTTGCTTTGAGTATGTGCCGCTGCCAAAACACAGCGCGGTATCCTTGTATTCTCTGCGTGTTTACATGTAGCTCTTAGTTTCTCACAAGTATGTCATTCCACAAAATTTTTTTTAAAAGTATATCATTCCACAAAAATTTTGGAAACTACGAACCTCACGTTTTGTGGTAGGAACAGCGTAATTACGAATAGCGTCTAGTTTCTCTGTATCAGGAAGAATACCTTCTGTAGGAATAATGTGACCGAGAAATTTCACCTGAGAACGACCAAATTCAGATTTTTCCAAGTTCACTGTAATGCCAACTCTTGCAAAAATACGTAATAATGAATCCAAAATTTTGTTATGCTCACTCCAAGAACGTTTAGCAATAAGAATGTCGTCAACATAAGAAGTAATATTGTCACGAAGATAAACAGGTAAAATTTCATTTAAGCTACGAATTAATGCTGCAGAAAATATAGTAAGTCCAAACGGTAATTTCCAAAGTCACTTTCGGGTAAAATCGTCATATCTGGTTAATCTTTACCTACTGTCTAGATAGATGGATAGTAGAAGAGTTGTTTTTATAGATGCAAAGAATAGTGAAAGAGTAGGCAGCGGTGCAGAAAACTAAAAGGGAAATAGCACCACTACAGCTCGGGGCCTTGTGAGCGCTACGGCACATATTCACTTAGTATAGTGAATCCCCTGAGGACTTTAATAGCAGCACATAAATTTCAGTTTGTGACTTAGTGGCACATCTGGCGGAAGTGCGTACGTAAATTGATCCAGCCATGAACATGGATGTATGTCATTCTTAGAATTGCGAAAGATCTTAAATTTCCGAACAGTCAAAAAGTGTTTATAGTCAAAGTTTTCGCCTTGTGGCGACAAAGACCTATCGCGTCTGTCCCAGTTTGAATGTCGATTATTGTCAAGTTCGCGCGCCTGGCGCTCTCTTGTTGTGTCCCGTAAATGAAATAAATTACTTTCTTCAAACCCCTCTGCTATCTGTGATTCTAAATTTCTTCTGCTGTCTTTTCCTACGATTTCGCCTTCAATTTGTTTGACTTGCTTTCGTAATGCCTCAACTTCCCTTTTAACGCGTTCATTAAATTTTCCCTGATTTTCAACATGCTTATTTATGTTCTGGTACTCTTCGGTTTCTGCAAATGGTAATGGAGCTGTATCATCTGAATTTCTATCCCCATTTAAACTAAGACTTGTCAATTTATCTGAAATCTCCTCAACTCTTTCCGATAAATCACCTATTTGTTCTTTCTGTCTATTTACGTCTTCCGTAAGTGTCGCGACTCGGGTTTCAGTATTAACACATTTGGTAGTTAACTGTTCATATTGTTGTGTTAGTTTATTTATTCTGTCATTTGGTACGGATTCCTCGATTCTCTCAAATATTTCTTCCTTATCGTGTGCACGTTGTAAATTTAACTCTGAAAATTTCTGTACTATCACGCGATCTCTCTCCTCCTGTTCTCTATCCTGTTCCCTTTGTCTAATCTCTACTGCAATTAATCTATTATTGTGAGCATTCAAAATCGGTTGTACTTCTTCTCTGATTTCTTTCTTTAATTCATCTTTCATATTTTTGAAACATGTCCCTATTCGTGAATCTAACCGTGTTTCCATTGTTTCCATCTCTGTTTTAATTGTGCCTATTTGTGATCCCAACTGTGATCCCAGTGAGTCTAACCGTGTTTCCATTGTTCCCCTATCTGTTTTTAATTCAGATCGTAACTGTGATCCCAGTGAGTCTAACCGTGTTTCCATTGTTCCCATCTGTGTTTTAATTGTTCCTATTTGTGATCCCAAATTTAATATTGCACCCATCAACTGCTCCATATTAGCTTGTTCGCAATTCCTTTCGCCCCTAACATTTCCCGCAAAACCAGTTTCATTCGTCATAGCTGTAAAGCTATCTGTGTTTGATGCTATTCCAGAATTTTCTATCGTTAATCTCGTATTCTGTGAATTTTCTGATTGAGAAAAATTTTGAAATGGTTCCGGACTACTTTCCCGACTTATTAAATTGATTTCCACTTCATTATTCAACATACTGTTCTCCTGTGTTGGCGAGTTCGCCATGTCAACAATTTCGTCATTCTCACTATTCATCATTTTTGCCTTTTTCATTGATCGCGTAATCATTTACAAAATATACAAAACTCGTCACTATATGAAAATTACACACAATGACTCTTTATCTCCAACAATACCCTTCACACGAAATGCTTCCCTCAAACACGATTAACGAACAATTGAAATAATTGCATTAAATTGTCAAACGCGTATACAAGGCAATAAAAATTAAATTTTGAAAAATACCATTAGAAGAATGCTAATTACCAAATCTACACATGCAATATAGACTACAATTACTAACTACAAATTACTACAACAATCCTACTGTCTACTATTTCTACAATCAGAAGAATTCCAAGGGACGATCCGAAGCAGTGGACGCCACGTGCATGGGGGCTTAATAAAAATATAAAATGCAAATAATTTTAATTTTTTTTTTTTTTTTTTGCTTTAGTAGCTGTCTGTCCGATTACGAAGTCTCGTAACGGTTGGCCCTGACTGTTATTGTTACGCAATCTGACTGCTTAGAACAATAACAAAGAATGAAATGGAAATTTTCATTAACACAGTTAATTAATTAAGCCCCCAGCAACTATAAAACCAACGCAACAACAAGCACAAGAGTAACTGTTCTGTGTGTGGGAGTGTGACTCAACGTACGCATCTGGCACGGTTCTTCTTCAACAACACAACAATTTTTAAATAACATTATACTGAATTAATTAAAGAAAATACAAATACCATAATTACTCAAGAGAACCACAATTACACTCTAATCCAAGAACCCAAGCCAGATGCTTTGTTGACTGAACCTGTAATGACACATTATTTAAAACATGGAAATAATGAAAAATAAATCAAGTTTCGTTACCTTCATATATTGAACAAAATCACTCTCATAATTACAATATATCTCCACACCGCCTCGCTATTACCACATCTGAACAAGAACCTTTCAGTATCACATCTCAGCAAGCACTCCCTACTAGCACATCTGAACACCAACTGACTACTACGAGTCCTGGACAAGCACTGCCTTCTAGCACATCTCAATAATGACTGTCCAGTGGAGGCGGCGGAACAATGCTCTCTAGCGATCTCTGGCGCTGTGGCTCAGTGTAGCCACCTTTCAATGTACTGTGGAGACCTCACGCCCCACGTGTTGAGCAATTCGGCGGTACGTCCACCCGGCCTCCCGCATGCCCACTATACGCCCTCGCTCAAAGTCCGTCAACTGCACATACGGTTCACGTCCACGCTGTCGCGGCATGCTACCAGTGTTAAAGACTGCGATGGAGCTCCGTATGCCACGGCAAACTGGCTGACACTGACGGCGGCGGTGCACAAATGCTGCGCAGCTAGCGCCATTCGACGGCCAACACCGCGGTTCCTGGTGTGTCCGCTGTGCCGTGCGTGTGATCATTGCTTGTACAGCCCTCTCGCAGTGTCCGGAGCAAGTATGGTGGGTCTGACACACCGGTGTCAATGTGTTCTTTTTTCCATTTCCAGGAGTGTATTTCCATATCCTGCCCAGATAAGAACCAAGAAGCAAGTAAGAAGCAGAGAAAAAGCAGGAAGAACAGAAGTTGAAGATTCGCAAGATAGAGACCAAGAAAGAAGATGGGTGAAGAATAGACGACATACCTTCCCAAATCCCTATCCTATTGTAAACTAGTCGTCTGCGAAGTATTACAACGAAAAACGACCGCTTTCAGCGACACATAACGATGACTTTCACGCATACAAAGCCAGTAAACCACGAGATTCTGCACTCACAGCTCCATCCCATTATGGGACCTCCACAACAGCAACACACACTTGCAAAGCCAACAAGGAACGACGAACGAAGCTGTACATCAAATACTTGCCCACGTCCATCTCGCTCAAGTCCATCACCTTCGTGCAAAAACATTCGCCAACCTCATGCTTTAACATTCATAGGATTGTGTGAATGTGTGAAATCAAATTATGTGATGTAGGAATTGTGCAAAAGAAACGTGTGAAAAACTAAATAAGTTAAGCACATCAGACAGCTAATAAACTACAAAATAACAGTCATTGACTATGGACTTAAGTAAAAAGTAGACTATCGATAAAAATAAGTCGTTAGTTCTGAAATGGACAGTATATAAAGAGCAAAAGTAAGGCATAATAACTAAAACTATATGCCACTTATTTTCTCCTCATAAAAATAAAAGAATATCTATATTTTACTTATTTTCTCCTTATAAAAACAAAGAATAAAAAAATTATCTTGTTGGATGTTTTTCTTTTTTTTAATATTTGTACCATTTGTTAGGATAATATCTCAATACTTGTGTACGTATATTTCTTTGTCAAAGCAATTCTTGGGAATAATTCTTATTTGTTAGTGTAACAAAGTTGAAATGAGTGTCTAGAAACAAAAACATTTTAGAATGAGATTTTTCACTCTGCAGCGGAGTGTGCGCTGATATGAAACTTCCTGGCAGATTAAAACTGTGTGCCCGACCGAGACTCGAACTCGGGACCTTTTAAAAACATTTTACTTGTACATGATATTTAGAAAATGTGTTAGGAATAGATTTTACTTAATTACTACATTTATTAAAAAAAAACAATATTTCTAAGAAAATCGATGTGAAAGACTCCTCACTTTCGATAACAAACTTCTTAAAAAACAAACTTCACACTTAAATAAAGAAAGAAAATAATTAAAAAAATAATAATTATAATAGCATAAAAATATTCCTCTCTTGTCAATATAAACATATTTTTGAGAATAATGAAACATTTTTGAGAATAATGTGGAAGAATATAAAAATATAAATTAGTAATACAAACTAGCATAGAACCATGATAACGTGGCTGAACAGTAGGCAACAAAATGTAGTTAAAGGAATAATTTTTGACTGGCTTAGACAACGATTCAATCATTGCCTAACTTCAGTGCAAAAATTAAGTTCGAAGGGTGGTGATATGTAAGATGTCAGGCAAATCCAACACCTTCCATGAAAACCCTGGCATGATAAGCAAATCCAGTAGTATGTCACATAGCTCCGAATAAATCGTGACATTAAATTAACCAAAGTAATACGAGTAACGAGTGAGCAAATGGAATACCACAGACTAACACAAGAATGCCTAAATGCATGTCATACCCTCCCACCGTGAGACAGACGCAGTTCCGAGTGTAGAAACGAGAACAGAAGCCGAGATCAGAACAGTGTTAAGCTAGAAGGCCCTACGATAAGGGACCGACACCCACGTCGCCAGCCAACCACCAGGACCACCCCCAGCCCATGTTAAAAGATAGAGCCCTCCAGAAGAACACTATAGATCTTACGATAACACTAAAAGGGCCACACTAGCTGCAAGTTTTAGCGTGAGACTTTTTCGCGTCTCTGTTGCGTTGCAAACGTTAAAAACATTGACCCACCACGAAAAGTATAACGTTTCTCATTGGATAGACAGAATTTTTGTAGGCGGAGCTTAAGGTTAACATTGAGACCCTGATTGCTCAGGTGAAAACACAGCCAGGTAGTTTTTTTTAAACCAACTTCGGTAAATTGTACTAAGGAGAACTTAGGAGGGAGTTGCTTCCGAGACGGCGAGGTGCATGGAGCTGTGCTGCCCGCCGCCCCCTGACGAACACTGACAAGGTAATGAATGCACGCGATGCCCCATTTTTGAGTGCATAAGGCTTCACTCAGAACTGCAGAAGTCTCATCTGTTACATCCCCATTTTACATAAAACTAGTGTCGATCGTCAATTGAAGCTCATGGTATTTACATTTGCTACGTAAGTTAAAATCTGAAACACGATGATTTTTCTGTTATATAATTATTGAGAAGCCACATCAGCCACTGTAATTTACGACAAGTTAGATAAGTAATTAAAGATAATTGTCACTGTAGACCATTTTGATAGTTTTCTCTTTTGTGAAACTTAATTTAAACCTAGATTATATATGTGATATGGCATAGGTCATCCTTCGATCCATTGTAGAACTTGGAAACCCACTCAGGGAATATTCGTTCACATTTTTGTTGAACGCAGTTGGTTTTTATCATCCTGTATTAAAATATTTCCTTTTATCAATAGTGCAATTTATATACAATGTTTTGTGAGTAGAATAAAATTTCCAATGGTAAACTTAACTGCTTTTTCGACGTTATTTTACCAGCTAACTAAAAATAGGAAAGTCTTGAACCCCTTCCACTAAATTTAATTAGTATTAAGATTCTTTTACAGGTAGTGCAGTGGATCTGACGCTGAAATCGTTAAGTATTAAGTTATATCATCGCTAGTCTCACTGAACTCTTCTGAATTCTACATGTCATGTGTGGTCCGGCGTCTCCTTACCAGCAACAGGTCCCAGGCTCAAACTACTCAATTCCCTAAAAAAACACGCTCAGAGCGTCGTTGTGCGAAAGTGGTACGGAGACACGACTTAGAGTAAACAGACACCACGCAGAATATTAGACTGCCACCGTGAGATTGAGTGGCTTAGCGGACACGTCACGCGATAAGGGAGGTAAACAGGGTGAAGAAAAAATCGCGCACTCGGACTTCGCAGCATGATTCCTCACATACCAGCAATACAAAAATGCGTAACACAAATTTTCGTCCTGCTCGTATTTCCAGCAGTAAACTGACGTTAAAGATTGGCAATCTGGCAACACTGTAACCACATGTATGTGAACAACTTCTGTCAGGATATAGCAGCAGTACTGTGAATTTGGTGCAGGGTGAAGCGTTTTGGTTTAGCACGCCGGATGTCGAGAGTTCGATTCTGGGTCGAAGCGTCTTTATTTTTGTTTTCCAATTTTACACACATCAAAAAAAGTTTTGCATCACCTCGGGGCCCGTACAGAAAACTGGAGTAGAGATCAACATAAACATAATTTCCACCCTTTTTATTGCTTATGAAAACCACACGTTGCATGTTGTACCACCATACAGCGAGACCTTCATAGGTGGTGGTCTAGACAGCTGTACACACCAGTACTTCTAATACCAAGTAGCACGTCCTCTTGCGTTGACGCATGCCTCTATTCGTCGTGGCATACTATCCACCAGTTCATCAAGACACTGTTGATCCAGATTGTCCCACTCATCAACGGCGATTCGGCGTAGATCCCTCAGAGTGATTGGCGGGTCACGTCGTCCATAAACAGCCCTTTTCAATCTACCACAGGCATGTTCGATGGGCTTCATGTCTGGAGAAAATGCTGGCCATTCTAGTCGAGCCATGTCGATATCCTGAGAGAAATCATTCACAAGATGTGCACGATGGGGGAGCGAATTGTCGTCCATGAACACGAATGGCTCACCAATATGCTGCTGATATGGTTGCACTATCGGTCGGAGGATGGCATGCACGTATCGCACAGCCGTTACGGCGAATTCCGTGACCACCAGCGCCGTACGTCGGCCCCACTCCAAAACAGCAGGGAACCTCCACCTTGCTGCACTCGCTGGACAGTGTGTCTAAGGCTTTCAACCTGACCGGGTTACCCCCAAAACGTCTCCGACGATTGTCTGGTTCAAGGCATATGCGACACTAATCGGTGAAGAGAACGTGATGCCAATCCTGAGCGGTCCATTCGTCATGTTGTTGGGCGCATGTGTACCGTGCTGCATGCTATCGTGGTTGCAAAGATGGACCTCGCCATGGAAGTCGGGAGTGAAGTTGCGCATCATGCAGCCTATGGCGCGCAGTTTGAGTCGTAACATGGCGTCCTGTGCCTGCACGAAAAGCATTATTCAACGTAGTGGCGTTGCTGTCAGGGTTCCTCCGAGCCATAAACCGTAGGTAGCGGTCATCCGCTGCAGTACTAGCCCTTGGGCTCCCTGAGCGAGGCATGTCATCGACAGTTCCTGTCTCTCTGTATCCCCTCCATGTCCGAACAACATCGCTTTGGTTCACTCCGAGACGCTTGGACACTTCCCTTGTTGAGAGCCCTTCCTGGCACAAAGTAGCAAAGCGAACTGCGGTATTGACTGCCTAGGCATGGTTGAACTACAGACAACACGAGCCGTGTGTCTCCTTCCTGGCTGAATGACTCGAACTGATCGGCTGTCGGAGCTCCTCCGTCTAATAGGCGCTGCTCGTGAATGGTTGTTTACGTCTTTGGGCGGGTTTAGTGACACCTCTGAACAGTCAGAGGGACTGTGTCTGTGATACAATATCCACAGTCAACGTCTGTCTTTAGGAGCTCTGGGAACCGAGATGATGCAAAACTTTTTTTGATTTGTGTATTTGCCATATAATATTGTAGTGAACACCGTTCTTTAAGCCACACGTATCCGACATTTATATAGTGCAGTGTTTTGCAATGGTGAACATAAGAAAAACGTCGTCAGTGAAGTCTGAAATAGGTCGTTGATACAAACGACCTGTCCTAGGACAAAACAAGTACAAAAACAATATCAGTTTCGGGACGCTAAAGATTATTGCACAGTTAAATAAACTCATCATCTACAAGTCTTTTACAGTTCATACAGCACGTCCGCTCAGATGTAGCACATTAGCAACCAGTGATGATAATAATGTCCATATTTGTTACGCTATGCCGCTTAGAAAAGAATGCGTTGTTCTCAGGAGGGCAGATGCTGAAAGTGACCTCCTGGAGCGATTTAGGGAAACCACCCTGTAACTTTATCAGGATGGCCGGAGGCGGGCTTGAACTGTTGTCCTCCAGAATGCGGGTCCAGTGTGCTAAGAAATGATCGGTCACAGATACAAGAGCAGCATGAACAAGCGCTATCAGCGCGATCAGTTCTTCCACATGTATCGGTGGAGTAGATATACGTGTCCCATCAAGTGTTCCCACAGGGAGAAATCCAGGGGATTTAGGTCATTTGAATGCGCAGATCATAGAACTGGACCTTCCCGTCCGATCCATTTCCCTGGAAATGTTCTGTCTAAATACCGTCGCACATTAATTCCCAAGTGTGGGAGTGCACCATCACATTCGAACCATTACCTCCGCCGAAAATGAAGTGCTCATCTTCCAGCGCCTTAGGCATATAATTTGAGGGGAATTCATGATACCTTCGTGCGGTAAACCGGCCAGGCAACAGATAGGGACAAAAATTCATGTCTCCCAATATTCTGGTGCTGATGTTGATACCAAACCTGATATTCATGGTCGCGGGTGACGTGCGGGTTAACGTCACACCAATGGTGGGCATTGTAAATATTGAAGACATCCTTTGGAAATTATTTACAAAACACGTTGCTAGCCCTATTGGTCTAACGAAAAGTAATGGACCTGAACGTGGCAAGAATAATACAGGGTGGGCAAATAATAGTGGCCCGCAGAAAAGAGATCCAGGGTACAAAGAAACTCTGCAAAGGAAGGAAAACACAATACAAACCTGATTATAGCATATACTTGAAGTGACCACCGTTCATCTCTTGGCACTTATATGTCCTGGTCAGCATTTTACTGAAGACAGATCGAGGCTGTACCACTGGGATTTCTGCAGTCTCATCCGAAATGTTCTGCTGCAGTTGTTGAAGGCTATGAGGGTTGTCGCAATATGCTATGTCCAAGCCGTTCATTGTTATCTCAGTGAATAGCTATTCACAAAAGTGGAGGCGCTGAGGAGCATCTGCTGGTTTTAATGCACGAACAAGAGACACTCGGTACGGATGCATGCGCAGGTCCAGGTGGAGTATTCGCCCACATGATGGACGTAATATACCGGTCTCTTGTCACAGGTCTCGGGTTGATTTTGTAGGACTCTGAAGCATTTTGTGGTGAACTGCGGCCACATTTTCTGGTGCACGGGAAAGTTTCAGAATGTTTTTTGACTTGTTGAAACCAGACCCTGTCTGATGCCATTTTCGGACTGTGCGTTGCATGGCACTCGTTGCTGGCACTTTGACACCATTGAACTTCTCAGCAAACAACTAACCACACCGTTTCAACTACTCTGTTGTCAAGTAACTTTCCACAAAGAACACCTGCTGCTCTCTGTGAGTACGATCGTCCACTTTATACTGCTCCGCTCACACTGACACAGCCCGCATTACGTATCCACGTGTATGGGCCACTTTTATTTTCCCCTCCCTGTAGTTGGTACTAATCGATGGGACCATTGGTGGAGGGTGCACAGAAAACAGGTTTGGAATCTAGCAGATGCAGTGGTGCGAAACAATTCGCATCCACAACGTGCAAAAGGCTTCATTTTAAAGCTGGCCAATGAAAACGATTGCACTTCCATTTCTGTGTTTGTAGTATGTAAGTGCAAATGTTTTGTGGATGACCCATTGTAATCGCTGTATGACGATTCCGACGCCAGACAGCAAACAAAACAAAATACGCCTCGACCCAGAATCGAGTCCCCGACCGCCTGCATGCTGACCCAAAACGCTATCCACTGCATCAGCTTCGCAGCACTACTGCAGTATGTGACACATGTGATTACAGTGTTGCCAGACTGCCAGTCTTTAAAGTCCATTTACTGACGGAAACATGCGCAGGGCGTAATTTTCTGCCAGACGTATTTGTATTGCTAATATGTGAAGAATCGCGCTCCGAAGTGCGAGTGCGCCAATTATTCTACACTTTGTATGAGGTGCATTCAAGTTCTAAGGCCTCCGATTTTTTTTCTCCGGACTGGAAAGAGATAGAAACATGCGCGTTGTTTCAAAATGAGGCCGCGTTCATTGTCAATACGTCCCAGAGATGGCAGCACCATACGGCAGAAGGAATTTTACCGCCAGCGGCGAGAATGAGAACTGTTTTAAATACTTACAATGGCGACGCTTTCCTTACTTGAACAGCGTGCAATCATTCGTTTTCTGAATTTGCGTGGTGTGAAACCAATTGAAATTCATCGACAGTTGAAGGAGACATGTGGTGATGGAGTTATGGATGTGTCGTAAGTGCGTTCGTGGGTGCGAGAGTTTAATGAAGGCAGAGCATCGTGTGATAACAAACCGAAACAACCTCGGGCTTGCACAAGCCTGTCTGACGACACGATCGAGAAAGTGGAGAGAATTGTTTTGGGGGATCGCCGAATGACTGTTGAACAGATCGCCTCCAGAGTTGGCATTTCTGTAGGTTCTGTGCACACAATCCTGCATGACGACCTGAAAATGCGAAAAGTGTCATCCAGGTGGGTGCCACGAATGCTGACGGACGACCACATGGCTGCCCATGTGGCATGTTGCCAAGCAATGTTGATGCACAACAACAGCATGAATGGGACTTTCTTTTCGTCGGTTGTGACAATGGATGAGACGTGGATGCCTTTTTTCAATCCAGAAACAAAGCGCCAGTCAGCTCAATGGAAGCACACAGATTCACCGCCACCAAAAAAATTTCGGGTAACCGCCAGTGCTGAAAAGATGATGGTGTCCATGTTCTGGGACAGCGAGGGCGTAATCCCTACCCATTGCGTTCCAAAGGGCACTACGGTAACAGGTGCATCCTACGAAAATGTTTTGAAGAACAAATTCCTTCCTGCACTGCAACATAAACGTCCAGGAAGGGCTGCACATGTACTGTTTCACCAAGACAACGCACCCGCACATCGAGCTAACGTTACGCAACAGTTTCTTCGTGATAACAACTTTGAAGTGATTCCTCATGCTCCCTACTCACCTGACCTGGCTCCTAGTGACTTTTGGCTTTTTCCAACAATGAAAGACACTCTCCGTGGCCGCACATTCACCAGCCGTGCTGCTATTATCTCAGCGATCTTCCAGTGGTCAAAATAGACTCCTAAAGAAGCCTTCGCCGTTGCCATGGAACCATGGCGTCAGCGTTGTGAAAAATGTGTACGTCTGCAGGGCGATTACGTCGAGAAATAACGTCAGTTTCATCGATTTCGGGTGAGTAGTTAATTAGAAAAAAAATCGGAGGCCTTAGATCTTGAATGCACCTCGTATAAGCGGAGCTGAGACGAATGGAAAATCTACTGACATAAGCGATATTGCCATAGGGCAGATTGTGATGGCCCAGCGGATACGAACGAGCATCTCAAAACGGCGGAGATGGTCGCCTGTCTGCCTGTACTATCTTGAGGATCTACGGAAAGTGGTTGAAGAACTGTGAAACCATGTTTACCAGACGGTGTTAGACGTACGCACTTCATCACAGAAAGTGGAGTACGGAGGCTTATCCTCTCTGTAAAGCAAGAAGGGCGGCGATCCACGGTAGATCTGACGACAGTGTGCGCCTGGTGCCTAGTGCAGGCACAACTGTTTCGGAGCACACCCTATGGTGGACATTGTTGAACATGTGGCTCCGTAGCAGTATTCCCATGTTTACCCAACGACGTCGCCTGGACGGGTGAATCATGTTTCTTGTTACATCAGGTAGATAGTCGTGCCTGTTTACGCCGTCATCGATGTGAACGAATGCTCGAACCATACACCGCGCCATGGACGCAGGCTGGTAGGGAACATTTACCTGACCTTCCATGGGATCTGGGTTAGTAATCGAAGGCATCATGACAACTACGTACAACGCGAAAATTACATGAAGTTTCGAGCTTGAAGGCATATGACGGCGACATCTTGCCACGGTATTTCGGCTGACAATTGAGCCATCTTCAGATGAGTTTGCGCTGGAGGCTGCTAATGCATCTCACTGACTTCATACCAAAAATTGGCACGATGGCGCACACGTATATGTTTTCGCTGCATGAGCGCCCTCTATCGAGGTGAGCGCTTTGTTAGAACACTGCTCCATAGGAGGGCACGCAGGCGCTTGCGCGGTGGTGACACTGCAAGCTCGTCCTCTCTCGAACAGTGGGCCTATTGTTAAAGGTCAGTTGTCAAAATAATAAAATTAATGGTCGGTAGACGTGTCAATAGGCGTAAAATCCTGTTT
This sequence comes from Schistocerca nitens, assembly GCF_023898315.1. NCBI lineage: Eukaryota > Metazoa > Arthropoda > Insecta > Orthoptera > Acrididae > Schistocerca > Schistocerca nitens. Next base: position 199,014,994 of record NC_064615.1, on the reverse strand, counting down.
TACTGAGAAAATCAGAGAAATCACCGGGTCCCAAGTCTCGTCAATTTGAAAGATTAATGAGATCTATCGCGAAACTCATTTCCACAGAGTCCTTTGTAATAGTGAAACATTTAACTATGAAATATGATTCTAATTACATAACTGACAATAGCCTACAACACATCTGTTAGAAGTGAATGGCATGCGAATGTGCATTTTAACTCGTCACTTCTGCGCTCGGTTCTAGGCGTTACAGTCTGGAACCGCGCGACCGCTACGGTCGCAGGTTCGAATCCTGCCTCGGGCGTGGATGTGTGTGATGTCCTTAGGTTAGTTAGGTTTAAGTAGTTCTAAGTTCTAGGGGACTTATGACCTCAGCAGTTGAGTCCCATAGTGCTCAGAGCCATTTGAACCATTTTTGAACTTCTGCGCTTCGTCCTGTACTGAACTTTTCTGACTGCGAGAATGTAAACAGTCAACAAATTTAAACCAAGCCAAAACTGCATGAATTTACGTAACACAAAACTGAATCTGATGCAACACTACAGATGTCCGCCCCCGGTAGCTGAGTGGTCAGCGCGACACACTGTCAATTCTAAGGGCCCGGGTTCGATTCCCGACTGGGTCGGAGATTTTCTCTGCTCATGGACTGGGTGTTGTGTTGCCCTAATCATCATCATTTCATCCCCATCGACGCGCAAGTCGCCGAAGTGGCGTCAAATCGAAAGACTTGCACCAGGCGGGCAGTCTACTCGACGGGAGGCCCTCCTCACAGGCCATTTATTTAACACTACTGATTTGAAATCCGCCCTAGTAATAAACCAAATCTTGATCAATTTCAAAATAATGGTCCCTGTGTTTAATGAATTCAAAATGGCTCTGAGCACTATGCCACTTAACTTCTGAGGTCATCAGTCGCCCAGAACTTAGAACTACTTAAACCTAACTAACCTAAGGACATTATACACATCCATGCCCGAGACAGGATTCGAACCTGCGACCGTAGCGGTCGCTCGGTTCCAGACTGTAGCACCAAGAACCGCACGGACACTCCGGCCCGCCACAGCTCTCTCTTAGTACTTTAAATTGTATAGTTAGCATACAGCTATTGTGTTGCTTAGCATACATTTTAATTAAATCGAATATGACTGAGACCATAACTTCTTGAGCAAAACAGTTAATCAAAAACGATATGGATCCGGGAATTGATATTGATTTGTGGTAAGTAACAATATGGCACTAACTTTAAAACTTGTATTTTGACTCTTTGAAAATTAATAATGCTCCCAATGAACACACAATGAACTCATTATACATTAACAGTTAGCTTTACAAAATCATTGGACTGACAGGGTTATACGTTCTCTCAATCATCGCTTATGAAACCCTCATTGCACTGGTAAAAAAACTACTTTATTTACCTTAATTATTTCCAGTATGCTATCATGGAATTAAAAAATCATCACTGACCTTAGCGAGTAAATATATGTCAGCACACATCAGATGCAACACTTGAGAGTCCTCCATATTTCTATCTAAAGTTACTCTGTACATCTGTCTATATAAAGTTACTCTATATCTATCAAAATCCTTACATTTGCGTCTCCTCCATACTCCTCCCCATCTATAGTTATTCACTACATCTTTCTAACTAATGTCACTTTAAGACATTACTCATAAAACCTTAAACCAGAGATCGCTGTTGAGCAGCAACGCTACTAAGAAATCTATACTACATATGGCCGTCACTGGTTCAATATAAAATTTCCTTACAAAATTTTACCATGTGTACACACCTTTCAATAGAATCCTATGAGGCTCTCGTATTGAACATGTGATCTGGACGTGTTGCTCCACTTCTGTGACACAACAACGTTAGCAACTCATGGCCAAACGTCCACCACTACTTCACAAGTAAGTAGCTGACTCTCTGTGGTTTAGAGTTGTTCAAGTTTCCACCGTTGTCGCTACTGGCAGCAGTGATTACATCTATTGGTAGCACAAATTACGTCTATTACCACCACCAGTTTATTCCTCCCCCCCCCTCCCCCCTTCCCCCCCCCCCTCAATCGGTGGAATTCGCTCCTGGTCTCTCAAGCCACCTACACGTATGTTCTAAATATCCCACACCCTATGCTAAACTCGTATTTTCCATATCAATGAAACTACTGTGAAGCGCCAAAGAAACTGGTATAGGCGTGCTTATTCAAATACAGATGTATATAAACACGCAGAATACGGCGCTACGGTCGGCAAAGCCTACATAAGACAAGTGTCTGGCGCAGTTGTTAGATCGGTTACCGCAGCTACAATGGCAGCTTATCAAGATTTCAGTGAGTTTGAACGTAGTGTTATGGTCGGTGCATCCCGTGCGTCCATTTCACCAGTGCACTGTGAATATCAGGAATTCGGGAAAATATCAAATCTTCGACATCGCTGCGATCCTGCAAACACGGGGCCAACGACGACTGAAGATAATCGTTCAACGTGACGGAAGTGCAACCATTTTGAAGATTGCTGCAGATTTCAATGCTTGGCCATCAACAAGTGTCAGAGTGCGAACCATTCAACGAAACATCATCGATATGATATCATCGCAGACTAAACTGCAGAGTGAAAATCTGATTCTGGAATCATCGATATGGGCTTTCGGAGCCGAAGACCCACTCGTGTTCCCTTGATGACTGCATGACACGAAGCTTTACGCCTCGCCTGGGCGAGTCAACACCAACATTGGACTATTGATGACTGGAAACATGTCGCTTTGTCGGACGAGTCACGTTTCAAATGGTATCGAGCCGATGGACGTGTACGGGTATAGAGACAACCTCATGAATCCATGGACCCTGCATGTCAGCAGAGGACAGTTCAAGCTGGTGGAGGCTCTGTAATCGTGTGGGGCGTGCGCAGTTGAAGTGATATAGAACTCCTGAGACATGCAGATACGACTCTGACAGGCGACACGTACGTAAGCATCCTATCTGATCACCTGCATCCATTCACGCCCATTGGCTTCCGACAGACTGGGCAATTCCAGCAGGAAAATGCGACACCCCACACTTCCAGAATTGCTACAGAGAGGCTCCAGGAAAACTCTTTTGCGTGTAAACACTTCCGCTGGCCACCAAACACCCCAAACATGGACATCATCGAGCATATCTGGGGTGCTGTTCAGAAGAGATCTCCACCCCCCTCGTACTGTTACGGATTTATAGACAGCCCTGCAGGATTCATGGCGTCAGTTCCCAAGAGCACTGCTTCAGACATTAGTCGAGTCCATGCCACATGGTGCTGCGGCACTTCTGCGTGCTCCTGGGGGCCCTACACGTTATTAGACAGGTTTACCAGTTTCTTTGGCTCTTCAATGTGAGACCTGGTGGTCAAGGAAGGCAGGATCCGGTTACGATTGTGGATAGGGCCGTAATTAGTTACTATTGATTGGCTTTACTTTTAATCACGCACAATTTATTTAGAATCAACAACATATTAAAATAATGGCAATAATTTAAGAATTGTTTCACGGCTGAAGGCCTTAATAGCAATAAATTGAGAATTGTTTAACTTGTTGGAACTTACAAACTACAATTATTAAAATATTGAGAACAAATCACCAAGGTCTTAAAGGTTAAGTGCTAAAATACAATTGCCACATTAGAATTTTAAGAAAAGTGACGACAGTCACGGCTGAAGGCCTTTAACGCCAAGAATGGCAATTATTAAAAAATTTAACAAAAATACTGTCAACAGCAAGGCAATAGAAAAAGTTACAAAATGATAGTAAACTTGGTAGCACAACCGTTTAAACTTGCTGTAATGCCAAGAATGGCACTTATATTAAATAAATTTAGAAACATAGAACAAACAGCAAATACAATAACAAGGTTAATTCAAAAGGACAGGCAACTGATCACCAACCAGGTGAGACAAATGATGGTAACTTGGTAAAATAATAATAATAAAATAATAACACAATAATAAAACACAAGGGCTGGTCACAGATGGTGCTCCAGGAGTCAACCTCTTGAGTAGGTCAGGCCAAAAATACTTTCGCGAGCGATGAGAAAGGCAGCCAAGAGTTGCATTCACTTCACAAGATGGTAACTCAGACTAGTGGCAGTCTAACGAATGACTAGTGATAATCTGCTGAAGCTACCTAACGGCCGATAACCAATGCAACGATGGAACACCACGCCAAAGACGGAACCGGCGGTCAGCACTACGTCCTCAGAATGCTGTGTTTCGAGGGTGCGAAAAGAGAAAAGGAACCAGTACTACCAGAGTAGAAGAAACACCAGCCGACCTACAAATCAAGGGAACTGTCAAAACTACACGCCTTACCGGACTGCAGCGGCAGGGCGAGGAAACGTACACTGCCGTTACATACACTAACCTCCAGGGCAGGTCACTGGGGCGTTAGCGGCCACCAGGCAGGAAAAATAGCACTGGTTGAACTTAACAAATTGTAACACATAGAGTGCAGCAGTTAGTAACAAGAAGTCGAGGACAGCTAATTAGATCCGCCTTCCCCAAGCACTCCACTCGCTGTTCTTCGTCTCGGCGACACTGCGAGCAGCAACACGAACCCAAGTCAGTGGAGAATCGCGAGATCTCACAATGGTGGAGGTTTCACTGTGTAATGGTCGCCTAGTCGTAGATATTTCTAACTGCTATAATCTCACTATTTCACTCCCAATTTACGGAGCTTGTTAGCACTTGATGTTAGGTTGGCGCCATTAAAATGCATTGTTGTAATCGCTGCTGCTTGCTGGATCGCTGCTGTGTCTCGATGCTGATGCTGGCTCTAAATCTGGTTGTCTAGGGTTAAAAACATGAGGTCCCGTGTTTTTTATGTGCTTTTGATGATAAAGAACGAGCGAAACTAACAAATATGAAAACTTCAAATATTTATTACTCTGGTGGCCATCTTAATTCCACTGTCCACCAAAGACCATGACACAACACAAAGTAGTACTTCCTTTACATGTTCTTGCATTGTTTATCCACCTCAAACAATAACACACAAACACACTTTACCAAAGTGACATTCCGACTGCGCCCCCGACCCTTCTTGCTGCTTGTATTTATAACATTGTCAAAGAACTATTAAAAAGAGATATAGTTTATAAGTCACATGTGCACCTGTTATCATAATTTGTGCAGAAAAGTTATTAATTTGCATCGAGTGACATAATTTAACATGTTATTAAAATGACAGACAGATTTGTTGACTTGACAGAATAATTCTTTGTTACAAAAAGGCCGTTTTTTAGAAGTTTGTCAATTGACTTCTCTAATTTGCATAAATAAGTAAATAACATGAATTATTAAGGATTACATTGGTTTTCGTCTGAAATAGGATTGATTGCGTGAATACTGAGTGAAAACGCTCCTAGTGAACAAATAGGTTTCACTGGGTGATCTTTATTTAAGGAGATCCAAAATACCTAAGTTAGCCACTATTTTTCGTACTTCATATTAATTATTTAAGATGAACTTAGTGTTTTTACATGATGACACTTGCTGTATCAGTGATCAAGTGATATTAACTTTTGTGTGGGTCAGTTATTCAGTATAATTTAATGGGTTGACTGTTTATGGAGACATGTTGTGCAATCATTGTTAACATACACAATAACTTTTCTATTATCATAAATAATCGTTAAACTGGTTGAATTGGTAGGGTATCGTATACTTCGGTAAAGTAAATCCTTTATGTTCCGTTACAACTGCTAGCATTAAAATCCGCTCAATTTAAAGCTTGTTGGATTCGGCTGACGACTAGGTCGTGTACCCTCGCGACCACAGCCCTTCCATCCAGCAATGCATGCGTGCCGCCAGTGGTCCTGGTGTTTTCTCGCACTGCCCTCTTGGCTCCTCCAGAGTCCCTAACCGAACTGCTCACTCACACGACCCGGCAGAATAATGACCTCACCCCAAAGATAGGGCCACAGTTACTACATATCGATAACACCGCTGCTGCCACTAGCGGACAGGCAACACTTGCGAAACCGGGTGGCGCCAGTCAACACAAGAAGAATACAGACAACCGCAACCGTGTCCACTAAACGATACAGTCTGGCCTCCAACAGAGGGCGGAAACCTACAACAGCACCAACGCGTGCCGCAGCACGGCTCACATTGTATTATACACATTAAGAATAAAACTACATTAATAAGACAATTGAACACATTCAGGAGCCATCCGCCACACTGCTCTTGGCATCTCAGCAGAGAACGACAGTGGCTCTAGCATATGGTCACAACGACGTGGGTAATGCAGGCGAAGGTGACACCCACTCTGGTGGCAATGCCGCAAGTACCACTTGACTTAAGCGGTCACTGGCATAGCTCACACTTTCGCTTTCACTGTGCTTCGTCTGTTCCTTTCACACCTACAGAAGTGTTCACTGTACAACTGACAAGAAGTGGCACTTGCCATGCTATTCGTAATTACCCACACTTCTGCATCTTTAACTACGCTCTAAGACCGAAGAAAAGACGCACCACGAAGGAGTTTGGCAAATTGATCACATATTGATATTCATACAGCTATAGACGGAAAATGCAAAATTGTAGCCTGTGGCAGGCAACTGTTGAATGTGCGACGCTGTAGCGCAGGTTCACCACGCAGCTGGCAAGGATGCTAACCTACGTGTTGCTGTTATATTGGTATTATACCAATAAGGTTATTAGCATGAAAGAATTTTTATGGCCGTGACTGTGTGCACTGGAAAGGTACCGGACTAATTTTGTTTCCCTAAAGATTTTTATCGAAAGGAAGCAGTAAGAAGGTAAACGGGAATCGAGCCGAGGTCCTATTATAAATCTAGTAAACTATAATTACATGACAAGGAAACGTCTCCAGCCTAATTAGGTAAAGTTGTACCCAGTACTATCACGGTTTGTAAAGAAAGTTAACTGTGTGGTCTGACTTTACTTGATACTAAACTTTTGTTTTGCTGATCAAATACAATACAGTAGCGCAATTTAGCAGGTAATGTACCAGACAATGGACTTGAACTACACAGGAGAAGTATTTATGCGTTTAGACAACAGTAGGATGATATGATAATTATAAGTAAATGAGTACTAGTGGTGGAACGCTCCTGATATGGTGAAGAGGTTCTTTTGCCACTTCAATATACGAAATTACTACTGTTGAAATAGCTATGTAGTAATTGTATCTTTTGTACTAATTATAATTTGCGTTCTCAAGAAATATTCATTACCTTACGGAATGTGTGACAATGGATCTAGTACAGTTTGAATGATTGTAGCCAGTTGCTTATTCTTGAATGATGTTATTGTAATATGACCTTTAAATTAGCATGGAAATTCAGAAACTAGTTTATCGGGAGATTCAGAACATGGCTCAACACTTCAGTAAACACTGTTAACTAAACAACACACGACATTGCAAACCATATCATTTCAACAAAAAGAAACTTTGAGCTGACTGCTTCAGTTGTCCATTTATGAAAACTGCGTCGAGAATTTCAAAACTTATGCTCACTAGATAACTACACTACTGGCCATTAAAATTGCTACACCACGAAGATGACGTGCTACAGACGCGAAATTTAACCGACAGGAAAAAGATGCTGTTATATGCAAATGATTAGCTTTTCAGAGCATTTACACAAGGTTGGCGCCGGTGGCGACACCTACAACGTGCTGACATGAAGAAAGTTTCCAACCGATTTCTCATACACAAGCAGCAGCTGACCGGCGTTGCATCATGAAACGTTGTTGTGATGCCTCGTGTAAGGAGGAGAAATGCGTACCATCACGTTTCCAAGTTTGATAAAGGTCGGATTGTAGCCTAACGCGATTGCGGTTTATCGTATCACGATATCGCTGCTCGCGTTGGTCGAGATCCAATGACTGTTAGTAGAATATGGAATCGGTGGGTTCAGGAGGGTAATACGGAACTCCGTGCTGGATCCCAACGGCCTCGTATCACTAGCAGTCGAGATGACAGGCATCTTATCCGCATGGCTGTAACGGATCGTGCAGCCACGTCTCGAACCCTGAGTCAACAGATGGGGACGTTTGCAAGACAACAATCATCTGCACGAACAGTTCGACGACGTTTGCAGCAGCATGGACTATCAGCTCGGAGACCATGGCTGTGGTTACCCTTGGCGCTGCATCACAGGCAGGAGCGCCTGCTATGGTGTACTCAACGACGAACCTGGGTGCACGAATGGCAAAACGTCATTTTTTCGGATGAATCCAGGTTCTGTTTACAGCATCATGATGGTCGCATCCGTCTTTGGCGACATCGCTGTGAACGCACATTGGAAGCGTGTATTCGTCATCGCCATACTGGCGTATCACCTGGCGTGATGGTATGGGATGGCATTAGTTACACGTACGGTCATCTCTTGTTCGCATTGAAGGCACTTTGAACAGTGGATGTTACATTTCAGATGTGTTTCGGCCCGTGGCTCTACCCTTCATTCGATCCCTGTGAAACCCTACATTTCGGCAGGATAATGCACGACCGCATGTTGCAGGTCCTGTACGGGCCTTTCTGGATACAGAAAATGTTCGACTGCTGCCCTGGCCAGCACATTCTCCAGATCTCTCACCAATTGAAAACGTCTGGTCAATAGTAGCCGAGCAACTGGCTCTGACAATACGCCAGTCACTACTCTTTATGAACTGTGGTATGGTGTTGGAGCTGCATGGGCAGCTGTACCTGTACACGCCATCCAAGCTCTGTTTGACTAAATGCCCAGGCGTATCAAGGCCGTTATTACGGCCAGAGGTGTTTGTTCTGGGTACTGATTTCTCAGTATCTATGCACCCAAATTGCGTGAAAATATAATCACGTGTGAGTTCTAGTATGATATATTTGTCCAATGAATACCCGTTTATCATCTGCATTTCTTCTTGGTGTAGCAATTTTAATGGCCAGTAGTGTATGTACTTTACAACTCCACATGCTTTGTTAACTTTCGTTAAAAAAAATTGCTTTTCAGTTCAGTAAAAAAGGATACTCTGATTCATCGTAGCACTTGGGATAGGAACCTGTCTAGGTAAATGACTAAGGATAAAACACGGTGGCTTAACACAAAGTTTACAGAACACATAATTATTATTGAAAACGTAACCACATAACTGTTCCATGCAGTGATACAGTACTGAACTGATAAGTTGAACTGAAGGTGGTGGCAGCGTCGATCTATTCAAAAAAGGCGGCTAAAGTGTCCATGGCTCTTACTGTGCAGCAAGCTCTTAAGATTCTCTTCTTGGCGCCGGAGTTTTATAGCACACAGGCAACCAAAGTGTGCCATGAATAATAAGCCGTATTACTTCCGCATCCGCGGTTGTATTATACCTGTATAATCTTTCTGTTTTTCTCACCTCCTTCAATTCGCAAGATGTGCACGGTTTGCCTGCTTGCCACCGATTGACTCATGCCAGAAAGGAGTTTTCCAGTTCGACCACCGGATCCACCTTTTCTATTCCCGCGTAGCCAGTTCCGTTGCGGAGGAACTTCCCTCCAGGTTTTACATGATTATAAACCTACTTTCCCTATGTATTACCCACTAAAACGTAACATTTTCTTTCTTTTGCAACACATTACTTTTTACAAGAGACTTTCCAGTCCCTGTACAGGTATGCATATAATGAATCAACGAGTACAGGTTGTACACACGTGGTTGACGACATATGGAAGTTTGTGTCTGGCCGTGTGTCGTTCACGGATAGCCAAATGGTAAGGGGACCGCGATAAGTGGGAAATCTGGGTTCGAGTCCCGTACAGCATCTCAGTGTAGTTTCCACCGTCGTGCATCCCAAATGTCTGGTTACGTCCCTAGGGGCCAGGGAGCTTCACGCGCACATTGTTTACTTCGTGTTAGCCTTCGCTAGTGCTTGCACTTCCGATCTAGAATGTCTCTTTCGTACCGACGGTCTACCATCAAAATCGGCTTTAATTATGAATTTGCACAACCGAAGGCATCTGAAGAGGAACGATTTACACGTAAAGAAATTAAAATTGATCCACAAGATAGTACAGGGAACCACTGGTCTATCAGAAGCAACGTGGTGTGCGTCAAACTGATCAATGACACTGTGTGTAACAAGATCTTCCGCGACCACAAAGATGAACCTCAATTTAAACATTCTGACGGACCTGTCGCAGCGGTGGCTACTGATCATGCTGCACTTGGATCAAGAACTGTCAGAGTATTCGAGCTACCATTTGAGGTACGAGCCGACATCGTAGTTGCCGGGCTACAACACTATGGTAGGGTACTATGTCACACAGCAGAAAAACTGACAACGTTTCCATACGATCGCCGTGTCATCCTCAGTTGAGGATGCGGATCGGAGGGGCGTGTGGTCAGCACACCGCTCTCCTGATAGTTACGATGGTTTTCTTTGAACGGAGCCGCTACTATTCGCTTGAGTAGCTCCTCAATTGGCATCACGAGGCTGAGTGCACCCCGAAAAACGGCAACGGCACATGGCGGCCTAGGTGGTCACCCATCCAAGTGCCGGCCACGCCCGACAGCGCTTAACTTCGATGATCTCACGGGAACCGGTGTATCCACTGCTGCAAGGCCGTTGCCCTCCCTCTCACCCACCGGTTTTCAAATGTGTTCCGGAACGACGCCCCACTGAACAGTGACCTCACTCATCAGCTGGACAGTCCGGTCGAAAAGTCGGTGATGGATGACGATACGAGCATGGTGGCGGCGGAGACGCCCCCCACCAGTGCAGCACGTCGACAAAAAAAACGGCTCTGAGCACTATGGGACTTAACTTCTGAGGTCATCACTCCCCTAGAACTTAGAACTACTTAAACCTAACTAACCTAAGGACATCACACACATCCAAGCCCGAGGCAGGATTCGAACCTGCGACCGTAGAGGTTGCGCGGCTCCAGACTGAAGTGCCTAGAACCGCTCGGCCACTCCGGCCGGCAGTGGTACCACTGTTCGACGATGTTGGCAGAAGTGGGTGAACAGTGGCCGAACACAGTGACAAGAAGGAAGTGGCCGTCGACCTACAGAGAAGACAAAACTTGAGGAGCAAGCAATCGTCAGAGAGGCACTCAGAGTCCCTCATTCATCATTATTATCGATTCGACGTGCAACAGGTGCTTCAGTGACCTCATGGACCATTAATAAATGGCTCACAGAAAGGGGGCTGAGCTCACGGCGCTGGTTGCGTCCACTGCTGTTGACCCCTGCACATCTACAAGCCCATTTTCAGTGGTGTGGGGCGCATACGGTCTCGAATCTCATTGATAGAGTAGAATTGTCTTCAGTACTGAGTCCAGCTTCGAATTGAGCCCCAGTGATCTTAGAAGACGTGTTTGGAGACCCCCCAGACAACAGTCGGTTACATACCAGCTTGTTGTCCTCAATTCGGCTAGAAAACCAGGATTGATGGTCTGCATTTCCATTTCATTTCACAGCAGGACCCCATTGGTTGTGATCCGCAGCACCCTTAGAGCACGATATTCTACACCCCGTTTTCTTGCCCTCCACGGCAAGCCATCCTGAGCTTACATTCAGTAAGATAATGCCCACCTGCAGACAGCGAGAGTTTAACATGCTTGCCAAACCTGCCATGACGAGCAATATGCCGGATCTCTCCCCACCTGACAACTTTTGGAGCATTATGGGCAGGGTCCTCCAACCAGTTTGGGATTTTGACAATCTAAAGCGCCAGTTGGACAGAGTTTGGCACCATATCCCTTAGGATGACATCCAACAACTCTATCAGTCAGTGCCAAGTGAAATATCTGCCTGCATAAGAGCCAGACGTAGATCAACGTATTATTAACTTGGTCAATTTGTGAAGCTCTTTCTCTTGAATAAATCATCCAGTTTTTCTGAAACTGCTATAATTTGTTTGTCTGTACATGTATATCACATCTACCGATTTCTGTCCCACTGGCATAACTCCTTGGTGTGTGTCTTTTTTTTTTTTTCTTGCAGTGTATGAACACGGGAATACTGGTAAAAACGGCATACATTCGCAATGACTTTCGATTCATAAACTGTGATAATACGCATTTCCAGGGCTCCGTCAAGCTTGGGAGAAATCAAGGAAGGAATTCGCGTACTGCAGCGTGGGTTGCTGCGGTGACACTGGCGCACAGACCAGGCGTGCAACCAGAGGCTCATCTTTTTCGAAGACGGTACCACGTCACTCTTCGTCTCTAACAAAGTGCGTCTAGATGTGCGCTCCTGTTCCACAGCAAAAGTAGTCGGCATCTGTTCACGGTTGGCTTCAGAGAACTTCCTGCACTGGCTTCTGCCATGTCACAACCCAACTGATCTTCAATGCACTCGTCTCTCCATCGAACAGCGGAAGAAGTGAACTTTGTCAAATTTCCAGGCAAGGATGGTATTGGACAAGGCGAGTGCTTGACATAATCTCTGTCTTCTTGGCCGAGATTGAACTTCACGGTCCCGTTCTCAGTCCCTGTCCCAAGAAGCGGTCATTGCACGCAATTCCACCCGAAACGCGACAGACAGTCATGTGCCGCCAAATGTAAGCCTCTGTCATCTCCCTTGTTCACGTTGTTGACAGTTTCAAAAAATAGATCTTTATAATGTATGCAACCGGAATTAGGTATCATTTGATAGTTAAACATCGTATATATGAATATTTAAAGAAGACTGACATTGTCACGTACACCTTGTAAATAGTTCGTAACACTTATTGCATGTAAGGTGATGGAGTTTCTTTATTATCAAAACAGCGTAATGAATGGTTGACTATACTAGAGTTTGGAACGCCAGTGGAAACCGCAGGCGTAACTCAAGCCCTGGTTGGAAAAGCCCTCACAGGTGTGTTGGTCCTACTTAACACAGGAAGTAGCCAAGACGGACGGCCTGGGCACCTGAGCACTGAAGTACAATACAGCGGCAGCCGGCCGGTTTGTAGCGGGGCTGGAAGGATAACAGGGTAATACTTCGGAAACTCAGCAAAGAGGAGCGAGGAAGCGTTACCTCGGAAATCACGCAGGCTGGTTTATTTCCGAGGATTTTTACTCTGAGAAGCGTACCATTGTATGTATTCCTAATTAAAAGGGATAGGTATTTCCTCGCAAACTTTCTTTGCTGGACGACAAAAGACTAAAATATGGTTGGTCGGCGTTCGGAAGAATCTGTAGAGAGGGAGAATATTCCGTGGTTTCGAGAATACGATTCGCCTTCTGCAGTTACGCGGGAAGGGAGCCGAGCTTTGCTGGGAAGCTAGCAGTGGAGAGAAGGTAGTCTTCCGTTTTGAGCGCCCGTGTTTGACGGTCGCTTAGTATCAGCTTTTGTTGGTACAGACAGACTTGCTGTCTTTGCTCTCATGAGATTTTATGGTTAGAACGGTTAGGCACTATTCTGTTGCGAACTTATATGATCCTGGACTTCGCCTCCGGGTAGGGAGTCGTCCTTGAGTATGCAGCATTCAGTGATTGAGAGCACTTCTTCTGCCTATTTCACGTTGAGACGTTATCTGAACACCGTCCTTGTGGCTGGGAGTTCGAGTTTCTCGTCTGTAGAACACAGAGAGGAGAAGACAGAATTAGATTATACTAGTCAGTGGACTGTCTTCGGCCGTCCTCGTGTCTGAATGAGTTGTTTTTATATTTTGTGCCTGGAGCTCTTTCCTCGACGCAGACGTGTACGAGAACCATCACTCTGATGCACCGGACACAATACATATGGTGCTAATGCTAACTGCTAATATTAGGGCTATAAAGCTAAACAGCTGCATTCACATGGCTTTTATTTATACTGAGGCGGCACACCACAGTAGATCATCTTTGAAAGTAGTGTCTTCTAGTGTTTGGTACGTAGATGATGTCAGTCATCTCACGTTATTGATATTAGATCGCGTAGCCCTAAAAAGGCGCAAATTTGGGCAATTGATCAATAATATTAGTTAGGAATCTCTTTTGTGTCTCTTTATGTCTATTGGACATTAATATAGAGGGTGTTACAAAAAGGTACGGCCGAACTTTTAGGAAAAATTCCTCACACACAAATGAAGAAAAGATGTTATGTGGACATGTGTCCGGAAACGCTTAATTTCCATGTTAGAGCTCATTTTAGTTTCGTCAGTATGTAAATTTTCACAATCAACATGTGTGGGCCGACGAGAATCCGCACGCAATTGTGCAATCACGTCATCAACACAGATTTTCTGTAAACGTTTGGGCAGGCATTGGAACACGTTATCATGATTTCATAAGGGATACTCTACCTAGGCTGCTAGAACATGTGCCTTTACAAGTACGACACAACATGTGGTTCATCCACGATGGAGCTCCTGCACATTCAGTCGAAGTGTTCGTGCGCTTCTCAACAACAGATTCAGTGACCGATGGATTGGTAGAGGCGGACCAATTCCATGGCCTCCACGCTCTCCTGACCTCAACCCTCTTGACTTTCATTTATGGGGGCATTTGAAAGCTCTTGTCTACGCAACCCCGGTACCAAATGTAGAGACTCTACGTGCTCGTATTGTGGACGGCTGTGATACAATACGCCATTCTCCAGGGCTGCATCAGCGCATCAGGGATTCCATGTGACGGAGGGTGGATGCATGTATCCTCGCTAACGGAGGACATTTTGAACATTTCCTGTAACAAAGTGTTTGAAGTCACGCTGGTACGTTCTGTTGCTGTGTGTTTCCATTCCGTGATTAATGTGATTTGAAGAGAAGTAATAAAATGAGCTCTAACATGGAAAGTAAGCGTTTCCGGACACATGTCCACATAACATAGTTTCTTTCTTTGTGTGTGAGGAATGTTTCCTGAAAGTTTGGCCGTACCTTTTTGTAGCACCCTGTATAAAGATTTGTAATACATAAAAGGGTTTTAATCTCCAATAAATGTATAAGCAGAAACAGCATTTATCATTTTGTAGTTACTAGTTCCCTTAACCATTCATTTATGTTTATGTTGTAATTTATATGCTAAAAAACAATAAGAAAGAGATAATATCACCATTAAGAGAACGTAAGATCTGCGGAAGGGGTAGTCAGACAGGGCCAAATCTTCATTTTCGCTTTCAGTATTTTCCATTGCACACATTCATTTTGCACCTGCTTCGAGTATAGTGTGTTCCAACGTTATAAATTACCTCCAAGCAAACAATCTACTGACAAGTATTCAGCAAAGATGCAGAAAATACAAAAAAAAAAAAAAAAATGGTTCAAATGGCTCTGAGCGCTGTGGGACTCAATATCTGAGGCCATCAGTCCCCTAGAACTTAGAACTACTTAAACCTAACTAACCTAAGGACGTCACACACATCCATGCCCGAGGCAGGATTCGAACCTGCGACCGTAGCGGTCGCGCGGTTTCTGACTGCAGCGCCTAGAACCGCTCGGCCACCCCGGCCGGCTGTGAAACACAATTAGCGCTCTGTTCACACAAATTAATGCTTGCTATCTGACAGGGGATCTCAAATTGCTTCTATATTTCTAGACCCCCAGAAAGCTTTTGACACCGTTCCTCGTAACCGATTTCTAATCAGATTTCATGCCTACCTAATGTCGTTTCAGTTGTGTATAATTAGCATAGTTGTTCCACTTTCCTGTTTTAAAAGGTGGCTGACTAATGAACGTCTCCATGCACATGGTACATGCTCAGCCTTCGTACACGTATTAATCAAATACTGTAAACTGAAATACCAGACGGTTATAATTAAACTTCCGCTACTTAACACGTTATAACACGGAAACTAATTATTGCAAGAGTACCAAGATAGGTAGCATTAATGACAAGGACATGGGGAAGAGAAGTAATGCAGAATCAATTCAACTGAAACACTTTTAATCTGCTGCTACGGACATCATACCATTATACACGGGTATCGTTAGTGCTACAAAAGGGGCTCACTGTGGCGACCATCAGTGTCCAGAAGAGCCTGAAAGCGCAGGATTGCATTCTGCACTGCAGAACGAAGCATGTCCGTATGTGTGCTGGCTGCCTTTCTTGATATGCTACGCTTCAGAGTAGCACATATGTAAATGTTCCTTCAGGTAGCCCCACAACCAGAAATCACAGGGAGTGAGATCAGATGATCGTGCTGGCCAAGCATGGTGAAACGATCGGCTGATAATTCGATTGTTTCCAAATATGTTTCGCAGAAACGAGTGAACTTCACGGGCGATGTGCAGTGGGGCCCCATCTTGCACGAAAACTATGTCTCTCCTGTAGGGCGGGCATGACATGCTGGCGAAGCATATCGCAGTAACGCTAGCCAGTCACACTGCACATCTATGGTCCTTGGGCGCCAAACTGTTCAAAAAAAAAAAAGGGCCAATGATGAACGTAGCCGTGCAGCCACATCATACTGTGACACGTTCACCGTACAGAGGAACTTCATGCACAGTGACTGGAGGTGAAGATTCCTACACTCGGCAATTCTGTGTCTTCACCTCACCTGTCAGAGAAAAATGAGCTTCGTCTGTTCACAGGATGATCCAGGGCCAGCCTTAGTAACTTTAATCATTGCGAGAAAGTGGAGAGAGAAGTCAACAACAAGTCGTTGTGCGTCCTGTGATGGAAACTGCTGCACGATACGGACCTTCTGCGGATACCACTTGAGAATGGTTCGAAGCGCCTTCCGTACAGTGGACCACGGGATGTTCAACTGTCGCGACACGGCACCCGCACTGCCTGACGATCGGGAATTGCGGGCAGCGATGTCTGCCGTAGCAACAGCGATTTCATCAACCAACTGTGGGGCAACGGGTCGTCGGCCTCTTCCTGGAGCGACGCCCAGTTCAGTTGATTCGAACTTCTTTATCAAGCTCCGCACAGCAGGTGGAGAGAGAGGAATCTTCCGTAATCTTTTCAGCCGGCGAGATTCTCGAAAGGCAGCTGCAACATTACTGGTGTTTCGATAATAGAGCTTCACCAATAATGCTCTGCTCCTTTTGTCCAAGTTCATGTTGACACGTCAACAAGGGCACTGCGAATGGTCAGGTGTTTGAAACTATGGATCACGAAGACTGATTCAAATGGTTCAAATGGCTCTGAGCACTATGGGACTCAACTGCTGAGGTCATTAGTCCCCTAGAACTTAGAACTAGTTAAACCTAACGAACCTAAGGACATCACAAACATCCATACCCGAGTCAGGATTCGAACCTGCGACCGTAGCGGTCTTGCGGTTCCAGACTGCAGCGCCTTTAACCGCACGGCCACTTCGGCCGGCCGCGAAGACTGATCACGACATGTGGTGGCCATACTTGGAACGAGACGATGGCGCTGTGATGCATGGAAATCATGCACCCCATACTGCGGACATTAATGAAACCAAGTTTGGTACTCGTACGGTAGTTAGTTCCGTCTCATAACGTGTTAAACAGGGAAAGTTTAACTATAACCACCCGGTACTTCACAGGGCATAACGTTCCGTTTCCGTCACTATATAAGCTACACATCTGCGGCTGTTGAGGTCAGCACAAAGAAACAAGAATTAGTCGTTGCTTTGTCAAAATCTAAAATCATAGTTGTGTAGATATCTTCAATAAACACTGCTTCACAGCTCCTGTACAAGTAGGGAACGTAACCGTGAAACTACGAAACCGTGAGGTTAAAGGAATGTTTCTAGTGCAATAATAATCTGGGACAGAAACTGATTGTCAGGAGTAAATACATGTTATACACTGAAGCCCCAAAGAAACTGGTATTTACATACGTATTCAAAAACAGAGATATGTAAACAGGCAGTTGGCTGTAGCCTATTTGGAACTGGACGGTGGCGTTGTGACGCATGGAAATGGTTCAAATGGCTCTGAGCACTATGGGACTCAATTGCTGTGGTCATAAGTCCCCTAGAACTTAGAACTACTTAAACCTAACTAACCTAGGGACAGCACACAACACCCAGCCATCACGAGGCAGAGAAAATCCCTGACCCCGCCGGGAATCGAACCCGGGAACCCGGGCGTGGGAAGCGAGAACGCTACCGCACGACCACGAGATGCGGGCGTGACGCATGGAAATCAGGCAACCCATACTCTGAACATTGATGCTACCAGGTTTGGTAGTCGTACGGTAATTACGAGGGCTATTCGATGGGGTGTGAAATGGAGACGGCAGTGAAAATCCGATGAAGCTTTGCACATATGAGTTGGGCAGTCTCTACTTTGCCCGTCGATCGCCCACGACGCTCTTTTCAGTTCTGAGCGCGCAGTGGGCACGTAAAGATGCCTATAACAGTAGTGTCACCTGGCAAGTATGAGGGCCTGGTCTCAGATTTCGCCTGATGCCATGCAGCCCACATAACGTAACTGTCACGCGTTTCCTTCTGCATGACAATTCTCGGCCTCACTCTGAAGAGGCAATGAAGATACCCATAGAGCGTTTTCGATGGGAAGCGTTTGATCACCCACAACAGAGCCCGTAATTGACTCTCCCTGAGCTTCATCTCTGCTCACATGGACCGCCAGCTGTGAAGACAACTTTCTGGTACAGACAACGAGCTGTAAATCAGCGTGAAGAATTGGCAGAAATCACAGGCGGCTTTCTTTTATGACGAGGGTATTGGAAAGTGGGTACAACGCTACGACAAACGTCTAAATCGGAGCGGCGACTATGTAGAGAAGTAGCTGGAACGTGTAGCTAATTGTTGCAAATAAAATGTTTTTGATTTTCACAGTGGTTTCCATTTTGCGTCAGATCGGACCTTACTTTCCGACTAGGGCTCGTAGTTTCCGTGATATAACCTGTAAAATAGGCAAGTTAAATTATAACCAACCGGTACGTCCAAATGTAAACAGACGCCTTTGGTGAAACGTTCTTCGGGGAGGTCGCGACCCCATAACACCCTCACTCCCCCACCTCCAGGGGATCCGCGCCTGCCCTCAGATACTTTTTTAAGCCCGCCAACTACGACAGGGGAAAACGTACGGGATGTCGTTGTTATCTACTAATGAAGTTATTATATAAAGCGTGTATTGTGATATTTCACGGAAGAAGAGGGTATGCAACGTACAGAGGTGACAGTTGCATTTATTCGTCTGACGTCCAGGATTCGCATTGTTCGTTATTGACGTCCGGCACAGAGCGCCGGTCGCGATTAGATAAGCGGGTCTGCTATTGGCGGCCGTCAGCGGCTTGCGTCAGTCCGGCCTTGACGTGCTGTAACGGTAACTCACGGAAGGTTGGCTGGCACGTGCGCCGGCTTGACCGATACTCCGTGCCAAGGAAGATCCGAGCGCCGAGGGCTCACGTGTCTGCTGGGGTGACCTGCAGCAAGGCGGACCGGGCAGCGTAGAGTCCGACGCCGAGCGTGGTACTAAGTGGGAAGGGGTGTGTCATGTGGTCGTGAACGCCACGCCCCCTCCCAAACACCTAAATAAATTTTAATAAAAGCGTTTGCCTACATCCATACTCTGCAGACCAATGTTGGAATGGGTTATTTGCGCTTAATAATACGACAGGAAGCAGGAGGGCCATAATTACCAAACGTACACAGCTTGTGTTAAACAATGTTTATTACGAGGTGCGTTCAAGTTCTAAGGCCTCCAATTTTTTTTTCTCCGGACTTGAAAGAGATATAAACATGCGCATTGTTTTAAAATTAGGCCGCGTTCATTGTCAATACGTCCCAGAGATGGCAGCACCGTACGGCAGATGGAATTTTACCGCCAGTGGCGAGAATGAGAACTGTTTTAATAATGGCGACGTTTTCCTTGAACAGCGTGCAATCATTCGTTTTCTGAATTTGCGTGGTGTGAAACCAATTGAAATTCATCGACAGTTGAAGGTGACATGTGGTGATGGAGTTATGGATGTGTCAGAAGTGTGTTCGTGGGTGCGACAGTTTAATGAAGGCAGAACATCGTGTGACAACAAACCGAAACAACCTCGGGCTCGCACAAGCCGGTCTGACGACATGATCGAGAAAGTGGAGAGAATTGTTTTGGGGGATCGTCGAATGACTGTTGAACAGATCGCCTCCAGAGTTGGCATTTCTGTGGGTTCTGTGCACACAACCCTGCATGACGACCTGAAAATGCGAAAAGTGTCATCCAGGTGGGTGCCACGAATGCTGACGGACGACCACACGGCTGCCCATGTGGCATGTTGCCAAGCAATGTTGACGCGCAACGACAGCATGAATGGGACTTTCTTTTCGTCGGTTGTGGCAATGGATGAGACGTGAATGCCATTTTTCAATCCAGAAACAAAGCGCCAGTCAGCTCAATGGAACCATACAGATTCACCGCCACCAAAAAAATTTCGGGTAACCGCCAGTGCTGAAAAGATGATGGTGTCCATGTTCTGGGACAGCGAGGGCATAATCCCTACCCATTGCGTTCCAAAGGGCACTACGGTAACAGGTGCATCCTACGAAAATGTTTTGAAGAACAAATTCCTTCCTGCACTGCAACATAAACGTCCAGGAAGGGCTGCACATGTGCTGTTTCACCAAGACAGCGCACCCGCACATCGAGCTAACGTTACGCAACAGTTTCTTCGTGATAACAACTTTGAAGTGATTCCTCATGCCCCCTACTCGCCTGACCTGGCTCCTAGTGACTTTTGGCTTCTTCCAACAATGAAAGACACTCTCCGCGGCCGCACATTCACCAGCCGTGCTGCTATTGCCTCAGCGATTTTCCAGTGGTCAAAACAGACTCCTAAAGAAGCCTTCGCCGCTGCTATGGAATCATGGTGTCAGCGTTGTGAAAAATGTGTACGTCTGCTGGGTGATTACGTCGAGAAGTAACGCCAGTTTCATCGACTTCGGGTGAGTAGTTAATTAGAAAAAAAATCGGAGGCCTTAGAACTTGAATACACCTCGTAGCTTTCACAATCCAAATACAATAAAATCGGTCAATTTAACAAGCGCACTAATAGAAATACTTCCAATCCATTTGTGGTATACAGCAAACTAGTGCTTAACAGTATTGGTTAAAAACAGTCTTGGCTGCAATTTTAGTTTTTTTACTTTCAACTCCGCGTTTCGCCATATTTAGGCATCTTCAGGTTGATCTTAATTTGGTATTTCTTAGAACGATCCTTTAAACAGTGTAGCCAAACGGCATCGTCGAATACATCAGGCCAAAATCGCCTTCGTTAAACTCAGTAAAAACTTTTCTAGATGGACGCGAGTGACTCCGAGACCTGCATAACGCGTTACCGTTCACAGGAGCGAACGGGAACGCGTTATGCAGGTCTTGGAGTCACTCACGTCCATCTAGAAAAGTTTTTACTTTTGCATAACAAATGCACAAGACATTAAGAAAATTTCTGTTGATGTAAATACTTAAGACAATCAAAACTTGCCAAACTCTGAGCCCGCAGGACTATCCTGTACAATGACTTCTCTTTCGCAATATAAATTCATACCAGGTTTAACATTAACGCATAACACAATGCACACAAGTAACAATAAGACAACTTCTAAAACTTGAACGCTCGGCAATGAAGACAACAGGAACACTACCTTCTGACTAAGGAATAATCCAGTAGATGCCCAGCGCCTCGGCATCTAAAAATTCCCTGAGAACACACGCACATGAAACCCTCGTTTATAAGAATTAAACTTCACAATCAGCGTACAAGGCACAAATATGATAAAAATGGCTCATAAGGGAATACAAAATTAATAAGGTGGAGCCCCTAGCAACCAGATCGGGCACTAATTACAGAGTGACCAAGTTTTACAAGTTTAATTCATATTTCGAGCGAAAGGTGCATCCCCCAAGGCAGTGGAGGAACGACCTACAAAGCTTGACGACCTGACAGAGCCAGGAACAAAGAGAACAACAATACTCAACTTAAGAACGATATCGAGACAGAAGGCGAGCAACATGGACCGCGGTCTAACGAAACTCAGTTCCACTGGCAATGGCCAAGTCGTCAGGCTCCGGTACCACGTCCCACTGTACCGGAGGAAATACACTGCGCTCTGCTCAACTGAAACTTGAATAAACTACAACAGCACACTTTCGATTGCACATTCAAATTGCATAAAAGAATAAAACATACAAGACGTGATTTTCAAGTAAGTACCGTTTTGAAATTAAAAAAAGAGGTGCTAAGATATCTCAATAATTTTATTATTACATGAAAGCCTGTACCTTAATCTACTTTTCTACATAATTTCCATCAATATTGAGGCACTGGTCATAACGTTGTACCAGTTTTTCAATACCCTCTTCATAGAAGTCGGCCGCCTGACTTGTTAACCACTGCATCACCACTGTTTTGACTTCGTCATCGGCTTGAAGACGCTGACGGCCCAGGTGTTGCTTCAAGTGCAGGAACAGATGACAGTCACTGGGCGCAAGATCGGAGCTGTACGGGTTGTTGTACCATGGGAGGCGAGCGTTAGACGAGGGTGGTGAGGGGGGTGAAGGTGAAGTGGGCCTGGTTGTGGGAGTATGTGGCATAGGTGGTAAGCTGGAAGGTGGAACGGGCAGGGCGATTTGGGAAAGGATGTGGGAGCGCTGGAAGGGGTGGATGTTTTGGAGCACAATAGTGAAGAAACGGATGACGTCCTCTGAAGCAGGCGGAGAGCGGAGCGAGTTGTTGGGGTGGATGTGGTCATCAACAGGACGGACAGGGACGGTGAGCTCAGGGGTGACTGGAGGAGGTTTTGCTTTACACTTCGAGGAGTAGGTAGGATGTGGTTCGTTACAGGTGTTGCAGGAGAGGGGAGAGGTGAGGTTGGGGCAGTTCTTGAGGAAGTGGGAAGCTTTGCAGTGGGGACAAGTAGGGGGGTTCTTGCGGGCAGCGGTAACGTGGTCGTTGTATGTGAGGCAGCGTTGGCAGAGGTAGGATTGGACTGGGGAACGGGAGGGGTCCACCTTATGACGGGGATTGTAGATCAGGGCTCCCTCAGTGAGGAGGGGGTCAATGGAGGAGGAGGATTCGGTGAATATCTGTATTAGATAAGTCGGTGTACTAAGATTGCATTTATTTACAAGTAAACAAACGTAAATTTAATTATGTAAATTAGTTGACATGGTGATAAATTGTGACAACCTCGCGTTCTTTTAAAAATATGCAATTAAAATAAGAGTGATTTTACGCAATACATATATTTGATTTCTTTACGTATCCAATATCAGGTTGAATACACACCAGCAAGACTAAAGAAAAATAAAGACGCTTTCATAGGATTTGTCGAGCTGGAAAAAGCGTTCGACAATATCAAATAGAGCAAGATGTTCGAAATCTCGAGAAAAATAAGGGTAAGCTAGAGGGAATGACGGGTAATATACTACAGGGCGTTACAAATACGTACGGCCCAACTTTCAGGAAACATTCCTCACACACAAAGAAAGAAAATATGTAATGTGGACATGTGTCCGGAAACGCTCACTTTCCATGTTAGAGCTCATTTTATTACTTCTCTTCAAATGACATTAATCACGGAATGGAAACACACAGCAACAGAGCGTACCAGCGTGACTTCAAACACTTTGTTACAGGAAATGTTCAAAATGTCCTCCGTTAGCGAGGGTACATGCATCCACCCTCCATCGCATGGAATCCCCGATGCGCTGATGCAGCCCTGGAGAATGGCGTATTGTATCACAGCCGTCCACAATACGAGCACGAAGAGTCTCTACATTTGGTGCCGGGGTTGCGTAGACAATAGCTTTCAAATGCCCCCATAAATGAAAGTCAAGAGGGTTGAGGTTAGGAGAGCGTGGAGGCCATGGAATTGGTCCGCTTCTACCAATTCATCGGTCACCGAATCTATTGTTGAGAAGCGTACGAACACTTCGACTGAAATGTGCAGGAGCTCCATCGTGCATGAACCATATGTTGTGTTGTACTTGTAAAGGCACATGTTCTAGCAGCCTAAGTAGAGTATCCAATATGATATCATGATAACGTGTTCCATTGAGCGTAGGTGGAAGAACATGGGGCCCAATCAAGACATCACCAACAATGCCTGCCCAAACGTTCACAGAAAATCTGTGTTGATGACGTGATTGCACAATTGCGTGCGGATTCTCGTCAGCCCACACATGTTGATTGTGAAAATTCACAATTTGATCAAGTTGGAATGAAGCCTCATCCGTAAAGAGAACATTTGCACTGAAATGAGGATTGACACATTGTTGGATGAACCATTCGCAGAAGGGTACCCGTGGAGGCCAATCAGCTGCTGATAGTGCCTGCACACGCTGTACATGGTACGGAAACAACTGGTGCTCCCGTAGCACTCTCCATACAGTGACGTGGTCAACGTTACCCTGTACAGCAGCAACTTCTCTGACGCTGACATTAGGGTCATCGTCATCTGCACGAAGAATTGCCCCGTCCATTGCAGGTGTCCTCGTCGTTCTAGGTCTTCCCCAGTTGCGAGTCATAGGCTGGAATGTTCCGTGCTCCCTAAGACGCCGATCAATTGCTTCGAACGTCTTTCTGTCGGGACACCTTCGTTCTGGAAATCTGTCTCGATACAAACGTACCGCGCCACGGCTATTGCCCCGTGCTAATCCATACATCAAATGGGCATCTGCCAACTCCGCATTTGTAAACTGCAAAACCACGTTCGTGATGAACACTAACCTGTTGATGTTACGTACTGATGTGCTTGATGCTAGTACTGTAGAGCAATGAGTCGCATGTCAACACAAGCACTGAAGTCAACATTACCTTCCTTCAATTGGGCCAACTGGCGGTGAACCGAGGAAGTACAGTACATACTGACGAAAGTAAAATGAGCTCTAACATGGAAATTAAGCGTTTCCGGACACATGTCCACATAACATGTTTTCTTTATTTGTGTGTGAGGAATGTTTCCTGAAAGTTTGGCCGTACCTTTTTGTAACACCCTGTATATGTACACGAGCCAAGAGGGAACAATAAGAGTGGAAGACTAAGAATGAAATGCTGAGTTTAAACAGGGTGTAAGACAGGGACGTAGTCTGTCGCCCTACTGTTCAGTTTATAAAATGAAAAAGCGATGATGGAAACAAATGGAAGGCTCAAGAGGGTAACTAAAATTCAAGGTGAAAGGATATCTATGATAAAATTCGCTGATGACGTTGGTAAGGTAAGGGTAACTTTAACGGACAAACACAACCTATACTTTGCCCCACGCGAGTGCAATGAACTCTGACACCTGCATATGTTAACGTTAAGTCTGGGGTTGACAGAGTAGAACAAATTATTTGCATAAATA
Organism: Schistocerca nitens; assembly: GCF_023898315.1. Taxonomy (NCBI): domain Eukaryota; kingdom Metazoa; phylum Arthropoda; class Insecta; order Orthoptera; family Acrididae; genus Schistocerca; species Schistocerca nitens. The sequence continues at coordinate 198,989,870 of NC_064615.1, read as the reverse complement.
TAACAGATAACAATACACACTATTACTTTCAGGGCTTATTCAAACTGAATGGTCTTTATAACATTACTATTAATATACACTGTAGAATCACAAATTGGACATAGGTTCAGTATTACTTTTCAAACATTTTCGCAGCTGACATAACATTGTAAATTAAAGAAACACCGAGTTAAAACCGTCTTTCGCCCGCCCAATAAAACACGGGCATTACTGGGAAGTGTGAAAGATGACCTCGGTTTGAGGAAGGTTGGCATATACCAAATTCCCTGTGAGTGTGGGAAGACTTATATCGGACAAACAGTACGCACCATCGAAGATCGTTGCCGAGAACACAAAGGCACGCTCGACTGAAATATCCAAATAAGTCGGCGGTAGCAGAACACTGCTTGTCCGAGAAACACGAGATGAATTATGAGCGTACCAAGATCCTGGCTCAGACCTCTAAATATTGGGACAGCGTTATAAGGGAGGCTATCGAAATTCGCACCAGGGAAGATCTTATCAACCGAGATTGCGGCTACAATCTCAGCAAGGCTCGGGACCCGGCATTGAATGTAATTAGGAAGACTCTCAGCAAGAAGTACGAACCGGCGACCAGGGCGGACGTAGCAGGCACATCGACGCTACGACAGATTCCGACGCCCACGTCTTCGCGACCGCCGGCGCGCGGGCCCTGCGGGGATTTAAAACAGCCGCCCGCCCTCGGGAGCTCAGTTCGTCAGCGCACCTGACGATGGCGACATGTCTGAATATTGTGCCCGTTGGACACTATGAACCGGCAGTATACCCGTGGACTGTTCGAGCATTGTAAATGTATTCCAGAATGAGAATTTCACTCTGCAGCGGAGTGTGCGCTGATATGAAACTTCCTGGCAGATTAAAACTGTGTGCCCGACCGAGACTCGAACTCGGGACCTATGCCTTTCGCGGGCAAGTGCTCTACCATCTGAGCTACCGAAGCACGACTCACGCCCGGTACTCACAGCTTTACTTCTGCCAGTATCTCGTCTCCTACCTTCCAAACTTTACAGAAGCTCTCCTGCGAACCTTGCAGAACTAGCACTCCTGAAAGAAAGGATATTGCGGAGACATGTCTCGCAGGTTCGAATCCTGCCTAGGGCATGGATGTGTGTGATGTCCTTAGGTTAGTTAGGTTTAAGTGGTTCTAAGTTATAGGGGACTGATGACCTCAGATGTTAAGTCCCATAGTGCTCAGAGCCATTTGAACCATTTTTTAGAAAAGTATTTAGCTGAGAGAGACTTTCAGGAGTAGTTCACTGCAAAATTATGAGCTGGTCACAGGTTAAGTCTCTCTCAGCTAAATACTTTTCTAAAAAATGGTTCAAATGGCTCTGAGCACTATGGGACTTAACATCTGAGGTCATCAGTCCCCTATAACTTAGAACCACTTAAACCTAACTAACCTAAGGACATCACACACATCCATGCCCTAGGCAGGATTCGAACCTGCGACCGTAGCGCCTAGAACCTCTCGGCCACACCAGCAGGCTAAATACTTGTCTATTTAGAATGAAAGTTAAATGGAATTCACTAACAGATTACTTCTCACTGTCTTTTGAATAGAGGTGTTACTGTTTTCATAGATAGCCGTCTTTATATTAACTGTTATGTAGCATGAGCACAATAGGCAAACTGTGAATACTGTTACAACATTAATATGCACTTTTAATACACAAGAGGAACCCAATATTGTACAGAATTTGACATGAGTAGCAAGAGTAATTGAAATTTGTTCGCCAGCCGGAGTGGCCGTGCGGTTCTAGGCGCTACAGTCTGGAACCGAGCGACCGCTACGGTCGCAGGTTCGAATCCTGCCTCGGGCATGGATGTGTGTGATGCCCTTAGTTTAGTTAGGTTTAATTAGTTCTAAGTTCTAGGCGGCTGATGACCTCAGAAGTTAAGTCGCATAGTGCTCAGAGCCATTCGAACCATGTTTTTGAAATTTGTTATAATTAAGTATTTTTGTGCATTTGAACTACTTTCAGCGAAAGGGGGGGGCTTAATCTTGACCACTGCAGCAGAGTATACTAAACACACTTTCAACACACAAAAGAAACAAGGTATTAGTTCTCAACTCTTACTGCAGTAAAACACAACTTTACATATCTGTAAGAAACTGGCTCACCTTTTGCGATTTGGAACAAGCAACAATGTGATCATGACTAAGCGAAACTTTATCATCCTCAGTTTTAAGAACTTTTAATTTTGAAATTGGCAACAACATATTAATAAGCAGTTTTAATAGAAAATTTATTTTCAGCTTGCATCACGTACTTTAGGTCACGCTCTTGCCACATTAACTTTAACTTTCTTTCAATAAAGGACACTCGGTAAGCACTTTATCGTGGGAGGGACCCTAAGTGGATATGTGACTGAGGATAAATTACGGTAGGTACAAAAGTTCAGTTAAAATTTACCTTGTATTTGTGTACACTAAACATCCAATGAGCTGATCCTTCACTGTACATTACTATAGCGTTCCATTACAGTGATTGCGCAATGTGGTGGCGATTGCATGTTGGTAGGTGGATTTGCAGGTAGAATTGCCGGAATCTGTCATTTCTTGGTGGCGATGATAGCCATCAATTCCAGAATAGCTCCAGTTCCTTATCCATCCGAGGCATTGGAAAGTGGCACGGAAAGCCTCTCTCGGCACCAGCAAAAAAATGGTTCAAATGGCTCTGAGCACTATGGGACTCAACATCTTAGGTCATAAGTCCCCTAGAACTTAGAACTACTTAAACCTAACTAACCTAAGGACAGCACACACACCCATGCCCGAGGCAGGATTCGAACCTGCGACCGTAGCAGTCCCGCGGTTCCGGACTGCAGCGCCAGAACCGCTAGACCACCGCGGCCGGCCGGCACCAGCACAATATGCAGCTTTTACATGAGCAATTGACAGTTTAGTGCTCGTCCACGACTGACTCCCAATTCCTCCTTTTCTACCTAGGCCAACCACAATCTGTGCGCGCTACACAGTTCCGTTCCCGAGGGGAACCACAACACCTTTTACGTACAAAATAACTAAGAATCCTAAGTGAAGGACAGCAGTTTACATAACAGCAAATAATCATTTTAAATAAAACAGAATATTTGCACATATTGGTATTTCTACAAAAAAATTACTTAAACAAAATTATTCAATCTCAGAGATAACCACAGACATTAAGTGAGAAAGACAAACATATCATTTGCTCATATTGTACATATTATATAGGTCAAACTTCCCACATTCTAAACGACATCAAAGTTTATAACTGAAAAAAGAATAAACACTCTCATGGTATGGATTCAATCCAACAACATTTACAGAAACTCAACGACATAACGTTAAATAAAACAAAAGGCACAATTAATCAGTAGAGCAATAGAGTTACGGTGTTACAAACGAAGTACTTGAGATGTGGCTACAGAAGAAGTTGATAATTAGGTAGACTGATAAAGTACAGAAGGAGGAAGTTCTCCGCAAAATAGGCGGGGAAAGGAAGATATGGAAAATACTGACAAAAAGAAGCTTTTACTTGGTGCTAGAGGAGGCTGTAGAGGGTAAAAACTGTAGAGGAAGACAGATATCGGAATATATCTAGCAAATAATTGAGGACGTAGGCTCCAAGTCTTACATTGAGATGAAGAGTTTGGCGCAGGAGAGGAAAAAAGTGTTCAAATGGCTCTGAGCACTATGGGACTTAACATCTGTGGTCATCAGTCCCCTAGAACTTAGAACTACTTAAACCTAACTAACCTAAGGACATCACACGCATCCATGCCCGAGGCAGGATTCGAACCTGCGACTGTAGCGGTCACGCGATTCCAGACTGAAGCGCCTAGAACCGCACGGCCACACCTGCCGGCCAGGAGAGGAATTCGTGGCGGTTCGCATCACACCAGTCAGAAGCTAGATGACGCAAATAAATAAATAAATAAAAGCGTAGTTCTTACAAGGGAACCTCCCCATCGCACCCCCCTCAGATTTAGTTATAAGTTGGCACAGTGGATAGGCCTTGAAAAACTGAACACAGATCAATCGAGAAAACAGGAAGAAATTGTGTGTAACTATGAAAAAGAAAAGCAAAATATACAAACTAAGTAGTCCATGCGCAAGATAGGCAACATCAAGGAGAGCGTGAGCTTAGGAGCGCCGTGGTCCCGTGGTTAGCCAACTGCTGAACGAGAGGTCCTTGGTTCAAGTCTTCCCTCGAGTGAAAAGTTCACTTTCTTTATTTTTGCAAAGTTATGATCTGTCCGTTCGTTCATTGACGTCTCTGTTCACTGTAATAAGTCTCTGTTTTGCGACCGCACCGCAAAACCGTGTGATTAGTAGCCGAAAGGACGTGCCTCTCCAATGGAAACCGAAAACATTTGTTTGCAAGGTCATAGGTCAACCGAGTCCTCCACAGGAAAACACGTCTGATATATTCTATACGATACTGGTGACTGCATGTGCGTCACATGCCAGGAATATGTTGTCGACCCACCTAACTTGTACATTTGGTGAATGGGTAAAGAGATTCTTCTACCTTGCCCGATTTAGGTTTTCTTGTGGATGTGATAATCACTCCCAAAAAAGTGTGCAAACATAAGAGTTTTTCACATAAACTGCAACAAATGAATGCAACAGTTTCACAGTCGCACAGTTTTGCCTGTGCTCTGTCAAAACATATGTTTTTAACGTTTTCAAATTTTTCCGTGTGTAGACCGTCAAATCCTGCATATGTCCAAGCAAATCTGAACATGCCCTGGAATTTTGGAGAGCGAAGTTGATTATGTGTGAGTGCCTGAACTTTGATAATTGTCTGAAAATAAAAAATTAAAATTTTCACCCGAGGGAAGACTTAAACCAAGGACATCTCGTTCTACAGCTGCACATGCTAACCACGGGACCACGGCGCTCTTGGGTTCACACTCACCTTGATGTTGCCTATCTTCCACGTGGACTACTCAGTTTGTATATTTTGCTTATTTTCTCATAGTTCCACACAACTTCTTCCTGTTTTCTCGATTGATCTGTGTTCAGTTTTTCAAGGCCTATCCACTTTACCAACTTGTAACTAATTCTTAGGGGGGTGCGATGGGGAGGTTCCCTTGTTAGTAATCAGCTAGTCTATAAATCCTGTAATCCTACGTGGAAGTGGTAGTTTACTACATTTTATTGTCTAGATTCCATTATCTGATGTTACATTACACAGTGTGTACATAAAGTCCGAGAACACTTTAAATTATTTATTGCTCAAGAACTAAACATTGTACAGATGTCATACATATTGCATTTTGAAGAGAAACTCTGAATTTTTTTTTTTTTTACAAACATTCGATATGCGAACCATGAGTGACCCGGCAGACGTCAATACGGTAATCGAATTCTTGCCATACCCGTCCCAGCATGGCATCGTCGACTGTGGCAGTCGCTTCCCGTATTCTCTCCCGGAGCTCTGCTACATCACGTGGTAGAGGCGGTACATACAACAGATCTTTAATGTGTCCCCACAGAAAAAAGTCACACGGAGTGAGATCTGGTGATCGGGGAGCCTATTTCATGAAACAGCTGTCCCTTTCTATAGCAGGGCCGATCCATCGATGCGGCAGCCCTGACTATCGGCAAATTACCAAACTACGCTCTAACGGTACACATGAAGAAAAACTTTCGGAGTTTCTCTTCAAAATGACATATGTATGATATCTGTACAGTGTTTGATTCTTGTGGAATAAACAATTGAAAGTGTTCCCGAACTTTATGTACACTCTGTATTTGTATAGTATTCGCAATATCCAATCAAGCGCCGAGATAAACGCCCAGTTTCCCGGAGCAAAACTATCGAAACGGAGAACGAAACAGATAGCTGCAAGGGGACACTGACTGTTAATATTTTTGCGGCTGTATCCCTCAGAGGATACCGCACAGCAAATAAAGATATACGACCACTTGTCCCAACGGAAATCGCAAACTTGCTGACGCATAACGCTAAACGAGCACCGACGTCGCAACCGCCCCTTGAGAAATTATGCTTTTCTCTAAAACAGCGAGTCCTTAAAACAAGCTGAGACGAATTTCCGCCGGGAATACGAGGCATAGGGCCCAGAAAACTGCTCTAAAAAGTTGGCGGTTTCACAGAAGGAAAATTTCGGTCTCATTTTCACGGTTTTGTTTTTGTATTTCACAACCTATAATTCGATTTCTAGAAATCATATTACGCTTCAAGGGTAAGCTAGCAATCATTGGGCCACATAAAGAAAATTTGTAATAAAATTCTCAGGTATTGCAATAAATATCTTATTATCAGTGTAACTTGGACTTTATATTTTGCATTTCTCTATAGTAGACACTGTAGCCATAGAAAGTCCCTGTTACTCAAATATGTGAAAAATAAGAACATGTGTCGCCGGCCTAACGAAGGGGATTGGTTCCCTTCATTGGGCCAGGCAGTATCCCTTAATGGGCTATGGTGTAACAGCTCTTAAATACTATACACATCTAAATAAATGTCAATACATTTCATATTTTTTTTATTTTATGAGATTTTTGTTCGCGTCTTAACTCTTATCACTAATACCCGAACCCAAAGTGGGTAAATGCAGAAATGTCGCTTTCAGAAGTTAACAAAAAACACATTTGGTTGGTAACAAAAACACTTGCAAACTATTTGAAAACATACAGTGTGATTATATTCTAGTTATACAAAAGTAACCTTTAATTGAAAGCGCTACTCTGAGATGAAGAGGTTGGCACAGGAGAGGAATTTCGTGGCGAGCCGCATCAAACCAGTCAGAAGACTGACGACCCAAAAAAAAAACCTTTAATTGTGATAAAGGTAAGTAGCTTACAGAAATGTTTGATACAATACTGAATGCAGTATATATTCAAGTTATATTTATAAATGTTCAATGTGGCTACCTTTTGTAAAACGACAAATGTCCCATCTGCAATCAGTTTCCTGCTACATCCTATCTTTGAGATATTGGCGTGTAATATTTAGTTCCGAATTGTCTCTGGATGTTTTGTCTTTGGATATCTAAATCATCAGTGTATCTTGACAGATTACTCGATGGATTGACATTACCTCCACTCCACTCCATTGCCAAAATTGGGGTCCAGAACGAGGCCGAGTCTAGTTTGTTGAACTTGCAGTCTGGTTGGGTTGGGTTGATTTGGGGGGAGGAGGTCAAACTCCGAGGTCATCGGTCTCATTGGTATAGGGAAGGATGTCGACCGTGCCTTTCAAAGGAACCATCCCGGTATCACATTTCAATATCCCAATTCCTGATCTAGAATTCGGTTGGTGGTAAGTATCGTTTACATTAAAGGGTGGCTTACTCGTTGACTAGGAAGCCATTTGATATTTAAGATACCACGAATTACAATAAACAGTGAATGATGTTGTGCACTGGAATACTAATAATTATTACTGTGGTGACTGGATCAGAGGTGCTCCATTATTCTGATAGTCAGGAGGAAGCCTATCATCAACTCTCCTCCTATTTTTAGGGTTCGAAGAACTGTCATTTATGTATCCAACACCATCCGACATCTGCGACATCTGCCGAGTGACAAAGCCAGTGCAAGCATCAGCAGGTCTCTAATGATTCTGTCATACTGCCGCCGTGGTGGCATTGCCTGACTGACACCATTGTCATTTCGATAATTGTTATTGTTTTTGCCAGCTCTTACGTCTTCGTTTATTGAATAAACTGAGTTTAGCACAGACAAGAAATACTCTGAATTTGACTCAGGGATTTGTAATGGTTGGGTTGGGTTGATTTGGGGGGAGGAGACCAAACTGCGAGGTCATCGATCTCATTGGATAGGGAAGGATGTCGACCGTGCCTTTCAAAGCAACCATTCCGGCATTTGCCTGAGGTGATTTAGGGAAATCACGGAAAACCTAAATCAGGATTGCCGGACGCGGGATTGATCCGTCATCCTCCCGAATGCGAGTCCAGTGTGATAACCAATGCGCCACCTCGCTCGGTTGTGTAATGGCTTTTCTCTAATGTTAATAGGCAGTTTCCTTTCAGAATGCATAGCACATATTTATGAGATGTGGGTTCATCCCAGAAGCGAGTTTTATTCGCGTGCTTCTCTAACTACGTTCTTAAACTTCCTTGCTTGACATTATATAGTTCTGGGTTGAAAAGTTCCTTACATAATCTCCCCCCCCCATCCCCGCCCCCAATCAATTGAGACCAAGATTTGGACAAAAAGGCATCTTCAAACTGTTCATATGCGTGACAATAGTCTGCAATTGCGGTTGGTATTTTTGCTGGTCAGAGCATGTTTTGGGTAACTTGTTTTTCAGCAGATTCTCTTCCAGCAGAACAGAAGAAAGAGTGGTCTCTGCCCCATGATAATACATGTATGGTTTTGTGGCAACCGATTACTACGATGTATTACATCATCATATATATTTCCACTGCACACTTCATCATGGCAAACTTCACGAGTCTCATGAGCTACAGGAGCTGCCTGGGATGTGCCATTCTTAACCTGTTCCTTTAAAGCATTTAACTCCTTTCTGTGTTATCCATTTGATCTTTAAGTTGAATTTGAACATACTCGTGACATTTAGGCAAATCTAACGAGTCTTCTCGTATGAATCATAACTCATTTTTGACAGCTTTTAGGAGTGCTCTGTTCGGAATACACTTTAGTAACAGTTTGCTGCACTGCCTTCGTTAGTTCTGTTTCTAATATTTTTGTAATTTGATCGTGGTTTTCCTTTAAAAAATCATTTTTTTCGTGATCAGTGAAGAGATCTTCTTCTCTTGTTACTACCTCTTGAAGTGTGGTTATCAAACTATTCCCTTCTAAATGCGAAGTACTAAAATTTTCAGTCAAATGTTTTACAGTTTCAGGAATATCTCTAATGGAATTCTGCAAACCTGAAACATCGTTAGATATGATTTCTAGATCGGTTCGCAGCACTTCAGTCATGTGACTAGCAGCCTCAGCTTTTAGCTGATCAATTTGATTCCTGACCTGCTTAATTATTTGCGCAACTTGACTAGATAAAGTATCTTGTTGTTTCTTCATAGAAGCAAAGTCATTAGTCATATATCCTTGCCTCTGATCAATGTTAACGACTCTCTTATTCATAGTGCCCCTATCACTAGTCAGCTCAATGATGTTATTAGTTTTTGATTCGTAGTATCTAATTTATTTAATATTGCTGTAAAGGGATCTGGTGCCACATTAACAGATTCAGCGATGGGTTCTTTTGTGCCCAGGGACATAAATTCACTCGTCACAGATATAATGTTATTTAAATTTACAGTGGCGAATTCATCCTCTGGTCCTTAATCAGACGCAGTTATTGGATTTGAAGAAGCCATTGTACTGAATTGTCTTATAATTATTACCACATTAATCTGCAAAACAATTTCTCAGAACTATTGCTGATCGCAGTGCAGTGAACATACAGGGTGTTCTGAAACCGACACTAGGACTTGTAGAGGGGAGTGAGGACATAATACTTTGAATAGGAGACCATGCTCATAAATGTACCGTTTCAGAGCAACTGCCGTTTGAAAACATGTTTGCTAGGTAGCTACGCAACAGGATAGTTAGTGATAGTGATCTTTATGTGTTGGTTGTGGCACATGTCTTTCCCCGTTTCGTTAGGCTTATCCCTGGTAGTGGTTTGCTGCGGCAGTTACCATTCACCATCTGTCCAAGATCTTTTCCATATTCGGGCTGCCTAAAGCCCTGGTGACTGAAAACGGCCTGGCTTTGGTGATGAAGGTGTTTAAGCGTTTTTGCTTTGGTAACGCCATCAAGCATGTCACTACTAGCCCCTATTAACCTCGGTCATCTTTCGCTGAAAGAATGAATAGAAACTTCAAGGCTACTCTCATCATCCACCATGCCAGGTCTCGGACCAAGGGGGACAGCTCACTTCCTTGGTTTAATTTCGCTTTTAATTCCGCTCAACACGAAGCATTGAAGGCTACCCTGTCTTCCTGAATGTTTGCCTACCCCTCACCCCCCCCCCCCCCCCCCAATTCCCTGTAGCCAACTTGTAGAGCATCAGTGATCTTTTGCATCAGGATATAACTCGAAAGATCATCAAATGAAACTGAGATAAGGTTAGGCGCAATATAGAACTTGATCGCCGCTGCCAAATGAGGTGTTACAACCAGACGAGGCAGCCATTTAATGCTAAAGCTGGGGACAGAGCTTTTGTTCGTAACTTCAGTTCCAGTGGCGGCAGGGATGCAGTTATTTCTAGGAAACTCTCTCGCCGCTTTGTGGAGCCTTGCCGAATCCTTAAGATCCTGAGCCTAGTTAGTATTTTAGTCTGCAATCTGGCCACTGGTAAAACCTTGAAGGTGCACGTCATCCAGGTCAAGGAAACGAATTAGGGCTCCTCATTTTCCCTTAGACCCGTCCTCTCCCCCAATGTTATTTGGAATAAAAATAAGATTTTCTACTTTTAGTTTAGAAGTTTAGAAGACAAGAGAATAGAAGCTTTCGAAATGTGGTGCTACAGAAGAATGCTGAAGATAAGGTGGGTAGATCACATAACTAATGAGGAGGTATTGAATAGGATTGGGGAGAAGAGAAGTTTGTGGCACAACTTGACTAGAAGAAGGGATCGGTTGGTAGGACATGTTTTGAGGCATCAAGGGATCACAAATTTAGCATTGGAGGGCAGTGTGGAGGGTAAAAATTGTAGAGGTAGACCAAGAGATGAATACACTAAGCAGATTCAGAAGGATGTAGGCTGCAGTAGGTACTGGGAGATGAAGAAGATTGCACAGGATAGAGTAGCATGGAGAGCTGCATCAAACCAGCTCAGGACTGAAGACCACAACAACAACAACAGTTTAGAAGGTTGAGCCGTGTCGATTCGTATCGATTGCGGTCCGTAGATCGGATCTCTGGTTCGTTTTTCCTCTAATCTCTGGGCGTCGCTCTTGTGCCGCGTCTGCTAGTTTGAAATGTTTACGGGGAGGGCGAGTATGGAACGGACAGTCACCGGGGACGAGGAGGGAGGAAGTCGCTCGGAGGGAATGTGTGTTGTCCCTCGCCGATGGTTGGTGTGTTGACTGATGCGCTCTGAGGGAACCGCTGCAATGGAAACAACTTTGTCTGCGATTAGCTGATTTCGGTATGCTGAGAGGGCTCTTTTCTGTTGTCGAGCCGTGTTGTGTGCTCTAGTTTGGCGGCGTTAGTGGGCTCTGTTGTTACTGAACTGGCATATGTGATTCTTCCCTGAGTTGTGAATTTGTGCTTTCTGGGAAATTTGGATCCGCCATTAGTGTGGTCTGTATCGCTTATAGAAACTGAACCTGCCCACCTAGGTATTCACAGAGCTCCCTTTGTTGCTTTCCTGAAAAGCAAGTTAGTTGTGATCCCTGGGTGTGACGGTTGTAGTGATAGTTTTTTAATATTTGGTTTTAACAATGTTTCTCCTCGCCAAATGCTCCCTAAAATTATTACCGTCACCGTGCGTGCAAGCGGTGGGAATTTGACGGCGGTCCCAGGTGCTGCTGGTGCTACCATGAACTTTTATGGTTGATGGCTTCTTTTAACCATGTTTTAGATTCTGATCTGGCCAGACCTATTTATGCACCGGATGCGCTGCCGGAGAGCTCTGAAATTTTATGTGTTGGCACCCTTGGGTGTTGTAAGGCGAGATTCCTTACCTGATTCTTGGAGCCTGATTGAGTGTGCGGGCTGTCTTGTACTGGTATCTGACCGTTATATTATTATTAGATCAGGGATTTCAGCCCAGAATGGAAGTCCAAAAGTGTTATTCGATGTATACTTAACCTATGTTTGTATCTTGTTTACATTAATGTACTTATTCCTGGTTCTCGTCAGTGTTTAAATTGTACTATTCTTGAAATTCTTAGCTTAGTCTGTTTATCGCCGTTTGCCAGCTGTTGTTGTACCCTATTCTGGATTGCTTGCAATGGCAGCTATTTTCTGGACGTGCTTTATCGTACTAATTGAGCTGTTGGTGTTTCTAGTCATCTTCTTGTCGCATGACACTTATTTTACGAGCGCCCTGCTGTTAGCTGATGGGTCAGCAACTGTTTCTGCCGTCTATGCGTGCAGCTGACCCGGCCTGATCTAGGTGAGAGAGCCGACGGTCCCATATTACTGCCAGGCCGGGTGGCCGAGCGGTTCTAGGCGCTACAGTCTGGAACCGCGCGACCGTTACGGTCGCAGGTTCGAATCCTGCCTCGGGCATGGGTGTGTGTGTTGTCCTGAGGTTAGTTAGTGTAGTGGACTGACAAGGCAGCCAGTCCACAGTGACGGGTAGCCGAAAGGGCACACGTACACACACGCCGACTGGCGCGAAGTCTGGAACAGGATTCGTAATGAATGCAATAAAGAAAAGAACGTAGCTATGGAATATACTTAACTTTTAATCCTTATTTGTATACAGCATTCTTGATGATACAAGTGAGACTATCTTGAGATACATGCAATGTTACAAATGGCGCCTTGCTAGGTCGTAGCCATGGACTTAGCTGAAGGCTATTCTAACTGTCTCTCGGCAATTGAGAGAAAGGCTTCGTATGTGTAGTCGCTAGCAATGTCGTCCGTACAACTGGGGCGAGTGCTCGTACGTCTCTCGAGACCTGCCTTGTGGTGGCGCTAGGTCTGCGATCACACAGTGGCGACACGCGGGTCCGACATGTACTAATGGACCACGGCCGATTTAAGCTACCACCTAGCAAGTGTGGTGTCTGGCGGTGACACCACAGTTTAAGTAGTTCTAAGTTCTAGGGGACTGATGACCTCAGAAGTTAAGTCCCATAGTTCAAATGGCTCTGAGCACTATGGGACTTAACTTCTAAGGTCATCAGTCCCCTAGAACTCAGAACTACTTAAACCTAACTAACCTAAGGACAACACGCACATCCATGCCCGAGGCAGGATTCGAACCTGCGGCCGTAGCGGTCGCGCGCAAGTCCCATAGTGCTCAGAGCCATTTGAACCAACCCGATATTACCGGCCGCCATTTTGGGATTGGCCCTGCCGTTACCTTGTGTTAAGCAGCCCTACGGCACGGTGGCTTATACGCAAGGGAAATTTTTTCTTCACTGGTGCGCGTGTGGCAACATCTTTTCAGACCTCAAGTATTTTTGTCTTTTGGCTTGGATCCCTTTCACATTAAATGAATTCGCAATTGCGAATAACGACAACTGTCAGCTGCAGAATCGAACGACGACTACGAAAGTTTGTGCCGAACCGGGACTCGAACCCGGATTTCCCGGTTATCGCTAGCGGTCGCCTTACCATTTGGTTGTCTGTGCACGACTCACGGCCAGACCAAACCTTCCGTATGTCGTCAACCGTGCGTCTGCGACCTGTACTCGTACATCCGTTGTGGATATTCCGGTACAAGTCAGACGCTATACAGGGTGATTCAAAAAGAATACCACAACTTTAAAAATGTGTATTTAATGAAAGAAACATAATATAACCTTCTGTTATACATCATTACAAAGAGTATTTAAAAAGGTTTTTTTTTCACTCAAAAACAAGTTCAGAGATGTTCAATATGGCCCCCTCCAGACACTCGAGCAATATCAACCCGATACTCCAACTTGTTCCACACTCTCTGTAGCATATCAGGCGTAACAGTTTGGATAACTGCTGTTATTTCTCGTTTCAAATCATCAATGGTGGCTGGGAGAGGTGGCCGAAACACCATATCCTTAACATACCCCCATAAGAAAAAATCGCAGGGGGTAAGATCAGGGCTTCTTGGAGGCCAGTGATGAAGTGCTCTGTCACGGGCTACCTGGCGGCCGATCCATCGCCTCGGGTAGTTGACGTTCAGGTAGTTACGGACAGATAAGTGCCAATGTGGTGGCGCTCCATCCTGCTTCTTGTTCGAGCTGAGGGAACAGCCAACTCTCTAACATCTCCAGATACTGTAGTCCAGTTACAGTAGCACCTTCGAAGAAAAAGGGACCAAAAACTTTATTGGCTGAAATGGCACAGAAAACATTCACCTTAGGCGAGTCATGTTCATACTGAGTTGTTTCCCGCGGATTCTCAGTGCCCCATATACAGACATTGTGACGGTTGATTTTCCCGTTAGTGTGGAAAGTTGCTTCATCACTAAACACAATCTTTGAAACGAAAGATTCATCTGTTTCCATTTGAGCAAGGATAAAATCACAGAAATCGATTCTTTTAATCTTATCAGCTGCAGACAGTGCTTGAACCAATTTCAGACGATAAGGTTTCATAACTAACCTTTTTCGTAGGACTCTCCATACAGTTGATTGTGGAATTTGCAGCTCTCTGCTAGCTCTGCGAGTCGATTTTCCTGGGCTGCGAACAAATGCTTGCTGGATGCGTGCTACATTTTCATCACTCGTTCTCGGCCGTCCAGAACTTTTCCCTTTGCACAAACACCCATTCTCTGTAAACTGTTTATACCAACGTTTAATACACCACCTATCAGGAGGTTTAACACCATACTTCGTTCGAAATGCACGCTGAACAACTGTCGTCGATTCACTTCTGCCGTACTCAATAACACAAAAAGCTTTCTGTTGAGCGGTCGCCATCTTAGCATCAACTGGCGCTGACGCCTAGTCAACAGCGCCTCAAGCGAGCAAATGTACAACTAAATGAAACTTTATAGCTCCCTTAACTCGCCGACAGATAGTGCTTAGCTCTGTCTTTTGTCGTTGCAGAGTTTTAAATTCCTAAAGTTGTGGTATTCTTTTTGAATCACCCTGTACTTGAAAGTCGCTTGCCCGGTACCGGCAGATAAATACGAAATTGCAGTGCCTGTGTTATTCTTATTACGATGCAAAGTTCCTTCGGACATTCATGCGTGTCCAAACGAACTTTGCATCGTAATCAAAATAACACAAGCCCTGCAACATCGTAACGTATGGATCTTCTTTGGTGCCGTGCTCTTTCTGCATCAAGTTTTCCCTAGTTAGCCGGGTCATGTGCTGGCCCTTGTATTGCTTGAATTTGCCATGTCTCTTAAAGGACCGTGTTCAGTTTTGGTCTGTAATTCAAAACCTTTCTGTTATCTTGGACATTTAAATTTAGTTAAACATTTTACCTGTTACTAAATCTGTGGTAATCTTTACATCTGACCTTCAAAAATTTTGCTTTAAATTTGTCAGCTCTGTTAAAGGACCACGTCAAATCTTGGGTCTGTAATTTAATGGCATTGTGTTAGCCTGGTATCGTTTTGCTGTCGTTGTTAAATTGGTTAAGCCATTGTGCTTCTTTGAATTCAAAGCATTCTACTTGCTGTTTCCGAAACTACTGGTTTCTAAAAGATTATTTCACGGTGTTTTAGTATTGTTGCTTTTAAAAAAAAATGCTTAATAAATGTGAATCACTTGGCAAATAATGAATGATATCATAACCTGGGGCTTAGCCTTTTCATGAATTCCTGTTAACCTGGCTCACTGGAGCTCGCTTGAATATTCCTCTTATCTCAGACGCTCACAAAGATGTAAATTACATATTGCTTCCATAACATAAACACTAAGTATTAAGAAAATAACATTATTACACTGCAGCGCAAGTTAATGCGTAGCGCATAACTCTTTTAATAAGAGCTTCAGTGAGAGATTAAGCATGCTCGTCCACTTACTACATGTTCTAACACAAGGATTCCCAAGGCGGCCACTTAACACAGAAGTATTGTTCATTAATATCTGTAGGGGCGATCAACTTTTATATTATTTCAGGTACTAGTGCAACAGTTGAATCTCTCCTGGGGGTCACCGTAATCGAAACTGATCATTTCTGACGCAATGGTAGAATCTACTCCCATCTCTAGACACGAACTCCTAACATTCGTTCTACCAGTTGCCGGAAGATACAGCCTGCACTGCGACGGAAAGCGAATTGAAGCATGAACGGTTAAGCTGCTGCAAATACAAAAAATGGTTCAAATGGCTCTGAGCACTATGGGACTTAACATCTATGGTCATCAGTCCCCTAGAACTTAGAACTACTTAAACCTAACTAACCTAAGGACATCACACAACACCCAGTCATCACGAGGCAGAGAAAATCCCTCACACCGCCGGGAATCGAACCCGGGAACCCGAGCGCGGGAAGCGAGAACGCTACCGCACGACCACGAGCTGCGGACTGCTGCAAATACAGAAACTGGGCAAAGAGCTTGTGCATCTCCAGTGGACCTCTGTCACCAACATAATAAACGGCTGGTGTGTCACGTCATACGTATTTGGCAATTCTTAGGATTGCCTACCCAGATTCCCTTAGGTGTACACTATAGTCCCTCTGAAATTCGGTTAATAGTTCTTCGTTCATAAGCAACAAAGACAAATTAAATGCAGGTAGATTTAAGCTCTGACCGCTGTCGGCAGTGGACTTGATAGACATCGAAACATCCCTGATATGGTTGATACGGTAGGGTGCTAGGTTAGTGAGTGGTAAGGTACTGGATCAAATAAACTGATACAGTTTCAATTAGTTCATTTAACAATAAGATCAGACATCAAAAATCTAGAATTTTTGTCTTACTTAATGTTCCAGAAGAACGCTTCAGGAAAGAAATTTACACACTATTAACTTTTCCGCACTACTGAACACCCGGAATAATGAGAACATAAGCAAAAAACATGAAAAACAATGGCAACCATTAGCCTCCTTAGAAGACAACAGACTACAGAGAGACATTAATTAAGGACCTTTACGCCGACCAATGCGTTTAAAAATATAATTTTGAAACAGCTCAAATTAGTAGCTAACCGTAATCGGTAACCAAGATAAGCAGAATTAAAACAGTATTTGACAGCTAGCCGTGATGGTAGTCAGATTAAATTACCAAAATAAAGATCAGAATTTATCTGTCCACCTATGGCGACCAACCACGACTCAAATTAGTTACCATCTTAGGAAACAGATCTTGAATCGAAACGTGTAGGAAATAAGGTCCTCCACGGAAATATTTCAAGCTTTCAAATTCATTAGAATGCCAACGACCTTAACCAGCACGAGGGCTGCCTAAACACTATTTCAGCAAGCACACAGAATTAAACCTGAATTCAAAGTGAACATGGCAGTTCAAATATTTAGTCTTCTGACAGTAACAAAAAAAAAGTGAAGAATACGCCAAAGAGCAGACACCAAGCCTCCATCAGTGTGAGGGGTAACAGGAATCAAAATATCAGTGCCAGTTAAGGCCGAACTGACACAAAACAAGTCGAAAGCCAAGTAATATGAAATGTCAGCAGTAGTATCATCGGCCTAGCGCTGTTTTATTTACGACTAGCTGAGTGCCCAAAGTTGAGAGTATGCAGTTACTGCTGTCTTCTATTAGTCTATTTTCTTATTCGCTCTCTCTCTCTCTCTCTCTCTCTCTCTCTCTCTCTCTCTCTCTGCCCATCTACTCCTCCCCCTTACCCTGTTATTTTATCCTCTTCCTTTTCCATATTTTCCATATCCGTTCCCCCCTCCGTCCCTCTCTTTCCATCCCCTCCTTCCCCCTCGCTGTGTTTCTGTCTACGTCCTCCTCCCCCCTTCCCTCGCCAACTTACCACGCCCATCCCAATAGGATGCTGGTAGTTCTTACTCCCACAGTATTTCTTTCCAGGTCATAACTGATACGTGTACCAGATTTCGTTGAAATCGTTTCAGGGATTTAGGATGAGCATTTTACCCACGGCTTTGTGTGCCTACGTACAAGTCAAATATTTTCACATACTGTATATTTAACATACACTATGTGATCAAAAGCATCCGGACACCTGGCTGAAAATGATTTACAAGTCCGTGGCGCCCTCCATCGGTAATGCTGGAATTCAGTATGGTGTTGGCCCACCCTTAGCCCTGATGACAGCTTCCACTCTTGCAGCCATACGTTCAATCAAGTCTGGAAGGTTTCTTGGGGAATGCCAGCCTATTCTTCACGGAGTGTTGCACTAAGGAGAGGTATCGATGTCGGTCGGTGAGGCCTGGCACGAAGTGGGCGTTCCAAAACATCCCAAACGTGTTCTACAGGATTCGGGTCAGGACCTGTGCAGGCCAATCCATTTCAGGGATGTTACTGTCGTGTAACCACTCCACCACAGGCCGTGCATTATGAACAGGTGCTCGACAGTGTTGAAAGATGCAATCGCCATCCCCGAATTGCTCTTCAACAGTGGGAAGCAAGATGGTGCTTAAAACATCAATGTAGCCCTGCGATGTAATAGTGCGATGCAAAACAACAAGGTTTGCAAGCCCCCTCCATGAAAAACGCGACCACATCATAACACCACCACCTCTGAATTTTACTGTTGGAACTACACACGCTAGCAGATGACGTTCACCAGGCATTCGCCATACCCACGCCCAGAAATCAGATGACCACATTGTGTGCCGTGATTCGTAACTACACAAACGTTTTTGCACTATTCAGTCGTCCAATGTTTACGGTCCTTACACCAATCGAGGCGTCGTTTGGCATTTACCGGCGTGTGTTTGGCTTATGAGCAACCACTCGACCCTGAAATCCAAGTTTTCTCACCTCCCGCCTAACTGCCATAGTACTTGCAGTGTATTCTGATGCAATTTGGAATTCGTGTGTGATGGTCTGGACAGATGTCTGCCTATTACACATTACGACCCTCTGTCAGTCAACAGATGAGGTCGGCCTGTACACTTTTGTGTTGTACGTGTCTCTTCACGTTTCCACTTCACTATCACATCGGAAACAGTGGACCTACGGATGTTTAGGAGTGTGGAAATCTTGCGTACAGACATATGACACAAGTGACACCCAGTCACCCGACCACGTTCGAAGTCCGTGAGTTCCGCGGAGCGCCCCTTTCTGCTCTCTCACGGTGTCTAATGACTACTGAGGTCGCTGATATGGAGTACCTGGCAGTAGGTGGCAGCACAAAGGACCTAATATGAAAAACTTATGTTTTTGAGGGTGTCCGGATATTTTTGATCACATAGTGTGTTTCACACGTAATTGTACACTCGTTTAACTCGTATCGCTAGCGAATTTCGCCCTGCAGTTTCACTTTTACGCAGTTTAATTTTTATCACATAACATCTCTCGAACTATGTGCTGTACAATTATATAATTTTGCAGGCTACTGTCTGCATAATGTCTCGTGAATAGATGTAGTAGTAACGAAGTAATAAATTTAAACATCATGTTTGATGTGGCTGTTTTCCATGCATCTCAGTTTTTATGATGTAACATCTCCTGAACTATGTGGTACCTTGATAAAATTTTGTAGGTGCATTTAGCGGCATATGTGGATACTGACTGCAAAATTTATTGCGTACAGAGTTAGCAGCACAGTCTTAACAAATTTAAACGTCATTCATGATGCGGAGTTGTACTGCATGAACACCGAAAATGTAGTGAGAGATAAACTTATTCATTTCATCATTTTGTCGGATTTGTCAGCAAGAAAGAGTTTCGGAAAGGTTTTAAACTACGTGTTAAGTTTGTTCCAAGTCACTAAGTGTTCCCATTTGCAAATACTGAATGACTAAGTATGGCTATCCGCGCGTCGTTGGCTACACTGCTTTTTAGCAGCTACCCCTTTGATAGGTAGGTGGTCCTAAACCCAACAGTGATTATTTCCAGTCGGTAAGTGATATGACTACCAAGTTTGATTGAAATTTGTCCACTGGTTTAGGAGGAGATGTGGAACATACGCCGGCCGCG